>NC_091454.1:52652656-55336926 GCF_027789765.1 Dendropsophus ebraccatus | reverse complement strand
TGACTAGCTCCGCCCCCGCAATCGCCCGCGACTAGCTCCGCAATCTCCGCCCCAAAGCCCCCCCCCCCCCCCGCGACAAGCTCCGCCCCTCGCAATCGCCCGCATCATCGCCAACTCAGCTCTGCTACACCGGCGTCCCCGCCAACTCAGCTCTGCTACACCGGCGTCCCCGCCAACTCAGCTCTGCTACACCGGCATCCCCGCCAACTCAGCCCTGCTACACCAGCGTCCCCGCCAACTCAGCTCTGCTACACCGGCGTCCCCAGGCCCGCTTCTGCCATGAGGCGGAATGAGCCTTCCGCCTCAGGCGGCAGATTTTGCGGTCCGGCAGGGGGCGGCATTATGTCCCCCCTGCTGTCATTTTTGTTAAGTATCACTTAACAAAAATGACAGCGGCCGCTCACCTGTCCCGTCGCCCGCGCTCTCCACATCCCGTCAGGTCCCGCGATGTCACCCTGCAGCCGTCACGGACCTCCAGGCTGTGGTGAGTGCCCGGGGTCGGTGGGGGACGCGCTGGGGTGATCGGGTCGCGCGGGACCGCCCCGCGCGACCCGATCACCCCACTCACTCACCACAGCCTGGAGGTCCGTGACATTGCGGGACCTGACGGGATGTGGAGACAGCAGAGAGCGCGGGCTGGGACAGGTGAGTGGATGGCGACGGGGGGGGGGGGGGGGGGGGGTGGAGTACCGGCCATCACTCGGGCGGCAGAAACCCCAGAATCGGCCCTGGGCGTCCCCGCCAACTCAGCTCTGCTACAACGGCGTCCCCGCCAACTCAGCTCTGCTACAATGGCGTCCCCGCCAACTCAGCTCTGCTACACCGGTGTCCCCGCAAACTCAGCTCTGCTACACCGGCGTCACCGCCAACTCAGCTCTGCTACACCGTCACTTCCAACTCAGCTTTGCTACACTGACACAGCCATCTCAGCTCTGCTACACTGTGATCATCTCCTTCATTGTCTCAGCTCTGCTACTTCACCATCATCAGGCAGAAGCATTGCATGATGGGAAATGTAGTTTCCTATCTTGGATATAGACCATCTCTTAGAAAAAGTTGTAACTCAGGAACGGCAGCAGCTAGAAAGATGGGAGACGTCTCAAAATACTCAGGGGGACTTGGTGAGTAAGGCCAGCTAGGTTTGGGAGCATTTCTTTTTTTTTTACCTCTTGGGGGGAATACCCTTTAACTAATGGTTCAATAGGGAGCCATTACAGAGCATGCTTGGCTTGGACCAAGTTTTAAGTGGCAGTGTCACCACAAAACATTAGCAGAAGCACCCTTAGAATTTAGAGGCTACTTTACTTTTTCAAAATTTCTGAGACAACCTAATTTTATTTGATAATTTGATAGAAAAAAAGAATGACTAACCCCTTAGTAGATGAAAAAAGGGTTATTGTACTTCAAAATTCATAGATGAGATAAACTATTGTTAACCCCTAGACTACCAAGGACGAACCGTTATGCCCTGGAAGTCTGTGCCCAGACGACCCTGGGCATACCAGTACGTCCTTTGCTATGAAGCATGCTCCAGAGCGGAGCTTGCTTCATAGCAGGTGGGGGCCGGCTGCAGTGATCAGCTGGCACCTCACCAATGATGACAGGCTGCAAACGCGCGACCGCAGTGTTTAAGTGTGTGACGGGGAGTCCCATTTCACTTACCGATAATTGTAACAGACCGCCGGAGGTCTCTCACCTGCTTCCGTGCGGTCTGATCGCAGTCTGATCACTGAGCCTGCACAGGCAGGCTCAATGAGCAGATCACCTATCACACTGATCAATGCTATGCCTATGGCATAGCAATGATCAGGGTATAAAATCAAAGTACTGTATGTAAAAGTCCCCCAGGGGGACTTAAAATGTGTTACAAAAAAGTTAAAATCATTATTACACTACCCCAAAGCCCCTCCCCCAATAAAAGTTAATTTCCCCCTTTCCCATTATATAAATAAAACATATAAAAATAAATAAATAAACTATAAATAGAGATGAGCGAACCGGGTTCGGGCTCGAGTCGATCCGAACCCGAACGTTCAGTATTTGATTAGCGGTGGCTGCTGAACTTGGATAAAGCTCTAAGGTTGTCTGGAAAACATGGATACAGCCAATGACTATAACCATGTTTTCCACATAACCTTAGGGCTTTATCCAACTTCAACAGCCACCGCTAATCAAATGCAGAAAGTTCGGGTTCGGATGGACTCGAGAATGCTCGAGGTTCGCTCATTTCTAACTATAAATAAAAAATATAACAAGCGTCATTGCGAACAGCGAACAGCGTAAACGAAAATAGGAAAAAAAAAATTGCCAGGATTACCAATTTTATGTTACATTATATATATAAAAAATGTAATAATAAGTGAGCATCCAATCCAATCTTCACAAATATGGTATTAATAAAAATCAAATAAGAGATCATGGCGGAAAAAATGACACCCCACACAGCCCCGTAGCTAAAAAAATAAAACGGTTATAAGTGTCACAATAGGCCAATTTTATTAATAATTAATTGCCAAACAAAAGGATTTCATTGAAAAAAAAAATAACATTAAAGAATCTGTGTAAACCTGCATATGGTTGTGTTCGGATTAACCTATAGAATAATGGTATCATGTCTCTTTTACCATATAGTACATTACGTAGACACAGGACCCCCCCCCCCCCCCAACCATATTGCATTCTTTTTTACAAATTCACCAATTTATATGTTCATAAATAATCATTTTAGAATTCATACATGTTATGGTTAAATGAAAGCCGCCATTACAAAGTACAACTTACATAGCCCTGTAGATAGAAAACTGAAAGTGCTAGAGCTCTTAGAAGGGGAGGAGGAAAAAAGGAAAACACAAAGATGAAAATTTGCACGGTCCACTGGGTCATTTTGGGCTTGGTCCTCATAGGGTTAAAGGGGTTGAGCATGCTATTTTTTATTTTTCAGAAACAGTGCCTCTCTTGTTCGTTGGTTGGGTCTGGTATTGCAGCTCAGCTATCAGTGTAATCAATGGGGCTAAGCTGCAATACTAGTTTCAACACATGAACAAGAGTGGTTAGGTTTACGAACTAAAAAACAAACAAAATAAATAAATAAATAAATAAATAGAAAAGCATTACACATGAGCATGAAAGTACTTATTAAATTGTATGCATATGGTTACAAAAATAGTACCGTTTGAAAGGCTTTGATAGTGATACATTGACTATGGCAGTTAAAATGACACCGTTTAACAATAAAGATTTATATCTTCAATTTCCGCCTTCCAGTTTTCATGCATACAGCACTAAACCTCAGCGTGAACAGTATGGCTTTATGCTTTTCATAGCTTTAGACTTTTGAGATGCTGAAATTAAGAGCACATGGGATACTGTGAATTTGTATTTAGTCATTCACACGTCCCATGTTCTGTCCGTTAACACGGACAACAAGGACGTTGAATGCAAGACCTGGACTTCCCCGCGGCTCTGTCATTACAGTAGAGGAAAAACTGTAGATAGCTGATATAGCCTCGGTGCTGGACTTGTAGAATACACTTTCCGATGCAAATGGTGGAATTAAAAAATTTTTTTATTGAGCAACGCGTTTCGGCGACGTGCTGCTGCCTTTATCAAGCTTGATATTGTCTTAAAAGATCAGGGACACAAGCTAAAACGAGTATGTCCTCCCCCAAAACGGAAAAATATTTATATGCATAATTATGGAATAATATTACTATACCAGGCCCAAATATTACCTCCCCTTTGTTACAGAACAAAACCCCATATACTAAGAATTATATTACCAATGTACCTATATGCAAGGCCCAGATAATACTACCACCACCAGATAAGACTTATATCACTATGATGTTACTGAACAGAAATCAGCATAGAAAAGGCAGCTTCTCCCCCTACTTCTCCCCCTATTACATGAAGCGATTTTTAACAACTAACAATAAGCAATCGCAAACGAGATTGTTTATCGTTAACCTTAAATCGTTCACCATATTATACAGGACGATGGTCGTTAGTTACGATCATTACTACGATTGTTATTGTGATCATTACTATGATAATTTATTTCTTCTGATCTCAGCAAAACAATGAACAATGTGCAATTTGTGAAAAAATGCGGAACTTGAGCGAACGAATGTGGAATTACAGCGAACGATAAGCGACCAATTAACGATAATTTTAGGTTCAGATCTAAATCAACGATTAACGACATACGAACGATTTTTCAGTTGTTACCTGCAATTACACAGAATGGTTATGGTTTAAATTTTAACAATATAACGATTTTTCACAAGATAATCGCCCCGTGTAATAGCGCCCTTTTCACACGGTTAGTGATTTTTAAAGACCATGTATTATGTCCGCAATCATCGCCTGCAATGCGCCAAAAAATTGTCCATAGTGCATCTATATTCAGATTTAAGGGATAGTCTGGGCAAAATAATTTTAAGATATGTTATTGCCCAACAAAAGTTATGAAAATTACTAATAGACACTTATTATGGGAAACGCACCTATAGCGCATTTTCCCTGCACTTACTACAGCATGGTGTATTCAGGTCTCTGTTAAGTTGTTGATATCACGTCACATAGACTGCCGACACTTGCTGCAGCGGTGGGACAGACTGGAGCAGCAGAAGTCGGCAGTTGATGTGACGTGACATCACCTGAACACACCATGCTGTAGTAAGTGCAGGGAAAATGCACTACCCTGCAGCCATTGTAATGTGAGTAAAGGGACCCAGGTCGCTCTTAAAGGGACCCAGGTCGCTCTTAAGGGGACCCAGGTAGCTCTTAAAGGGACTCATTTCCCTCTTAAAGGGACCCAGGTCGATCTTAAAGGGACCAAGATCGCACTTAAAGGGACCCAATTCGTTCTTAAATGGACCCAGTTCCCTCTTAAAGGGACCCAGATCGCTCTTAAAGGGACCCAGGTCGCTCTTAAAGGGACCCAGGTCGCTTTTACAGGGACCGATTTTGCTCTTAAAAAGACCCATTTTGCTCTTAAAGGGACATATTTCGCTCTTAAAGGGACCCATTTCGCTCTTAAAGGGACCCAGGTCGCTGTTAAAGGGACCAATTTCACTCTTAAAGGGACCAATTTCACGCTTAAAGGGACCCATTTTGCTCTTAAAGGGACCCAGGTCGCTCTTAAAGGGACATATTTCACTCTTAAAGGGACATATTTCGCTCTTAAAGAGACCAATTTCACTCTTAAAGGGACCAATTTCACGCTTAAAGGGACCCATTTCGCTCTTAAAGGGACTCAGATCGCTCTTAAAGGGACCCAGGTCGCTCTAAGGGACCCAGGTCGCTTTTAAAGGGACCAATTTCGCTCTTAAAGCGACCCATTTTGCTCTTAAAGGGACATATTTCGCTCTTAAAGGGACCCAGGTTGCTCTTAAAGGGACCCATTTCGCTCTTAAAGGGACCCAGGTCGCTCTTAAAGGGACCAATTTCACTCTTAAAGGGACCAATTTCACGCTTAAAGGGACCCATTTCGCTCTTAAAGGGACCCAGGTCGCTCTTAAAAGGACCCATTTTGCTCTTAAAGGGACATATTTCACTCTTAAAGGGACATATTTCGCTCTTAAAGAGACCAATTTCACTCTTAAAGGGACCAATTTCACGCTTAAAGGGACCCATTTCGCTCTTAAAGGGACCCAGATCGCTCTTAAAGGGACCCAGGTCGCTTTTAAAGGGACCAATTTCGCTCTTAAAGCGACCCATTTTGCTCTTAAAGGGACATGTTTCGCTCTTATAGGGACCCAGGTTGCTCTTAAAGGGACCCATTTCGCTCTTAAAGGGACCCAGCTCGCTCTTAAAGGGACCCATTTCACTCTTAAAGGGACCCAGGTCGCTCTTAAAGGGACATATTTTGCTCTTAAAGGGACATATTTTGCTCTTAAAGGGGCATTTCGCTCTTAAAAGGACCAATTTGACGCTAAAAGGGACCCATTTCGCTCTTAAAGGGACCCAGATTGCTCTTAAAGGGACCCATTTCACTCTTAAAGGGATCCAGGTCGCTCTTAAAGGGACATATTTTGCTCTTAAAGGGACATATTTCGCTCTTAAAAGTACCAATTTGACTCTTAAAGGGACCAATTTGACGCTAAAAGGGACCCATTTCGCTCTTAAAGGGACCCAGGTCGCTCTTAAAGGGATCCAGGTCGCTCTTAAAGGGACCCATTTCGCTTTTAAAGGGACCCATTTAGCTCTTAAAGGGACCCAGGTCGCTCTTAAAGGGACTCAGATCGCTCTTAAAGGGACCCAGGTCGCTCTAAGGGACCCAGGTCGCTTTTAAAGGGACGAATTTCGCTCTTAAAGCGACCCATTTTGCTCTTAAAGGGACATGTTTCGCTCTTAAAGGGACCCAGGTTGCTCTTAAAGGGACCCATTTCGCTCTTAAAGGGACCCAGGTCGCTCTTAAAGGGACCAATTTCACTCTTAAAGGGACCAATTTCACGCTTAAAGGGACCCATTTCGCTCTTAAAGGGACCCAGGTCGCTCTTAAAGGGACCCAGGTCGCTCTAAGGGACCCAGGTCGCTTTTAAAGGGACCAATTTCGCTCTTAAAGCGACCCATTTTGCTCTTAAAGGGACATGTTTCGCTCTTAAAGGGACATATTTCGCTCTTAAAGAGACCAATTTCACTCTTAAAGGGACCAATTTCACGCTTAAAGGGACCCATTTCGCTCTTAAAGGGACCCAGATCGCTCTTAAAGGGACCCAGGTCGCTCTAAGGGACCCAGGTCGCTTTTAAAGGGACCAATTTCACTCTTAAAGCGACCCATTTTGCTCTTAAAGGGACATGTTTCGCTCTTAAAGGGACCCAGGTTGCTCTTAACCCCTTAAGGACAGAGCCTGAAATGGCCTTAAGGACCGGAGCAAATTTTATGAATTTGACCAGTGTCACTTTATTCATTAATAACTTCGGGATGCTTTTACCTATCCGGCTGATTCTGAGATTGTTTTCTCGTGACATATTGTACTTCACATTTCTTGTAAATTGGAGTCGATACTTATAACGAATCTTTATGAAAAAACCCAAAATAGCGTGAAAAATTGTGAAAAAATGCATTTTTCCAACTTTAAAACTTTTCTGCTTATACAGAAAATGGTTATACCACATAAATTATATATTAAATAGCATTAGCAACATGTCTACTTTATGTTCGCGGCATTTATTAAACTATATTTCATTATTTTTAGACAATAGGAAGCTTAAAACATTAGCAGCAAATTTCCAAATTTTCAGTAAAATTTCAAAATCAGATATTTTTAGGGAACTGTTCAGGTTTAAAGTGTATTTGAGGGGACTGTGTGTTAGAAAGCCTCACGAAGCACCCCATTTCAGAAACTGCACCCCCTAAACTCTGCAAAAGCACATCCAGAAAGTTTTTTAACCCTTTAGGGGAGTCACAGAAATAAAAGCTAAGTGTGTAAGAAATTTGAACATTTTAATTTTCTGTGCAGAGATTTTATTGTAATCCAATATTTTTCATAATTATAAACCTATTACCAGAGAAATGCACCCCAATATTGATTGCCCCGTTTCTGCAGTTTATAGAAATACCCCATATGTGGCCCTATTGCGCTATTTGACGCAACCACAAGCCTCAGATATAAGGGAGCGCCTAGTGAATTTCAATGGCTCCGTTATTTTTGGTCATTTTTGACTGTACCACTTCAGGTTGGCAGAGGCTCTGGGGTGCCAAAACCTAAAAAACACCCCTAAAGGGACACCATTTAGAAAACTACACCCCTCAAGGAATGTAACAAGGGGTGCGGTGAGCATCTGGACCCCACAGGTGCTTCACAGATTTTCCAAACAATATGGCTTGAAAAAAGACTAAAGTATTTTTTACACTAAAATGTTGTTGTAGCCTTCAATTTTTCATTTTCACAAAGGGATAAAAGGAAAAAAAAACACAAAACATGTAGCGCAGTTTCTCCCGAGTACGGAAATACCCCACATGTGGACATAAAGTGCCAAGCGGGCGCAGGACGAGCCTCCAAAGGGAAGGAGCGCCAATTGGCTTTTGGAAGCTGGATTTCACTGGAATGGATTTCAAGGGCCATGTCGCATTTACAGAGCCCTCGTGCTGCCAAGACACTGGAAACCCCCCACAAGTGACCCCATTCTGGAAACTACACCCCTCAAGGAATCTAACAAGGGGTGCAGTGAGCATATGGACCCCACTGGTGACGGGCACAAATGTGGAAAAATGTGACGTGAAAGTGAAAATTTTCATTTTTTCACTTTCATGGCACAAATGTGCCCGTCATCCAGGGGTCCATATCCTCACTGCACCCCTTGTTAGATTCCTTGAGGGGTGTAGTTTCCAGAATGGGGTCACTTGTGGGGGGTTTACAGTGTTTTGGCAGCACAAGGGCTCTGTAAATGCGACATGGCGTTCATCATCCATTCTAGCCAAATCCAACCTCTAAAATCCAAATGGCGCTCCTTCCCTTCGGAGGCTTGCCCTGCACCCACATGGCGCTTTATGTCCAGATGTGGGGTATTTACGGACTCGGGGGAAATTGCTCTACACATTTTGTGTTTTTTTTTCTCTTTTAACCCCTTGTGAAAATGATAAATTCAAGGCTAGACCAACATTATAGTGTAAAAAATTTAATATTTCATTTTCACGCCACATTGTTCCACATTTGTGCCCGTCACCATATGGGGTCCATATGCTGACTACACCCCTTGTTACATTCCTTGAGGGGTGTAGTTTCCATAATAGGGTCACTTGTGGGGGGTTTAACTGTCTTGGCAACACAGGGGCCTTTTGAATGCAACATGGCCCCTCGAAATCCATTCCATCCAAATCCAGCCTTCAAAAACCAAATGGCGCACCTTCCCTTTGGAGGCTTACCCTGCACCCGCATGGCGCTTTATGTCCACATGTGGGGTATTTCCGTACTCAGGAGAAATTGCTCTACACATTGTGTTTTTTTTTATCTTTTAACCCCTTGTGAAAATGAAAAAATCAAGACAAGATCAATGATTTAGAGTAAAAATTAAAAAAAAATTACACTAAATGTTGGTCTAGCCTTGATTTTTTTCCATTTCCACAAGGGGTTAAAAAAGAAAATGAACACAAAACGTGTAGGGTAGTTTCCCCTGAGTACGAAAATACCCCACATGTGGACATAATTTGCCATATGGGCACAGGGCAAGTCACCAAAAGGACAGAGCGCCATTTAGAGGCTGGAATGGGGGATGGAGGCCATGTCGCAATTACAAAGCTCCTGTGCTGCCAGAACAGTAGAAACCCCCGACAAGTGACCCAATTCTGGAAACTACACCCCATAAGGAATCTAACAAGGGGTGCAGTGAGCATATGGACCCCACTAGTGATGGGCACATGTGTAGAACATGTGCCGTGAAAATAAAAAATACCATTTTTTTCATTTTCACGTCCCAAATGTGGCCGTCACCAGGGGGCCATATACCCGCTGCCCCACTTGTTAGATTCCTTATGGGGTGTAGTTTCCAGAATGGGGTCACTTGTGGGGGGTTTCTACTGTCCTGGCCGCACAGAGGCTTTGTAATTGCATCATGGTATCCTCTAATGGGAATGGCGGCCATACCTATTTAGCTGGGGAAAAGGGACAATTCTAATTTATTTGGGGGTATTAGGCCAATTATTAGTTTATAAGGTTGGAAATGACAGGTGTCCATCAAATTCAACCTGTGTTGATCCAGAGGAAGGCAAAAACCCCTCGTGAGGCAGACGACAGTAGCCTCATCACAGGGGAAAAATTCCTTCCCGACTCCATATTGGCGATCAGAATAATCCCTGGATCAACGTGACCCCTGAAATAGGAATAAGGGACAGAATTTAGATAATGTAGAACCCCAGTGACGTGTGGTGCGCCTTGGAGCGATCCAGTATACAGAGGCCGGGGTGATCAGGACAGGTGTCACACTGGTAAATGGTGTCCTTCCTGATCCCCCTGTTACGCCACACTCTGCACTTCTTCTGGGGTCTCCCTTTCTCCAGTGTGGGGGACGTCACCTGGAAAATGTTGTCCTGGTGCGATACGGGGTCCTTCATATCCAGAAGCGCTGGGTCCGCTCCATGGCTGCTAAATATTAGGGCTCTATTACTACTTCTGATATGTTAGGATCGTGCCGCAAGCTACAGTAGCTCGGGCAGCGAGGGACCGGAAGAGGGGTGCTGGTATAAAAGTTATCCCCGTACAGGTGGTGACCTTTATCCAGCAGTGGGAAGATCAGTTCCCGGACGATCTTCCCACTAACTCCGAGGATGGGGGGGGGGGGGAGTGGGCATCTGGGGGCTGGATTCGAGTGTCCCTTCCTTCATACACTCTAAGGGTACGTGCACACTGCGGAATCGCGAAGGATAACCCTTTGTGCATTCCGCAGTTGGCACCCGCCGGCGGACTGATGCAGGCGCACGTCTCCGTCCGTGTCGTAGACTCCATTCTATGCACGGGCGGATTCCGCTCTGCGTCCAACGTGTTGATGGAATGACGGATGATGGAATCCGCCCATGCATAGGATAAAGTCTATGACACGGGCGGAGACGCGCCCCTGCATCAGTCCGCCGGCGGGTGCCAGCTGCGGAATGCACGAAGGGTTATCCTTCGCTATTCCGCAGTGTGCACGTACCCTAAATCTGTAAGTGTACCCTGAGGTACTCTCACAGAGTTTGTAGAATTTCACGCCATACCGTCATCTCTTATTGGGACGGTACTGGCAGAAAAGACGTGTCTGGGGGGCAGCGTACGCTACGCTACTCCCAGACACGTCACTGGATGATGAGGAGGATGAGGATGAATGGTGGAACAAAGGACCCCCCATTCATCCTCACTGGCTGTTTCGGTGTCGGAGGCAATAATAATGTATGCGTCCGATACCGAAAACACCCTGGGGGCCATCTTTATATGGGGATTGGTATATGGGGTATATTGGGGTATGTAGTGGTGTAGTGTAAAACTTTATTCAATGTAGTGTGGTGTAATGTAGTGTTTTTTTTACGTGTTTTTTACAGTAAGTATACAAAAAAAACCTACGCCAAAAATGGTGTTGCTGATAAATGCCGCACTTATGTTCGGCACTTATCAGCAGACCGTGGCAGTAGGATATAAAAAAAAACCACCCTACGCCAAAAAGGAGGAGTTGCTGATTAGCAGCGCACTTTCGTGCGATGCTGATCAACACTCAGCGGCGATAGGGTGCGGAAAATAGAAAAAAAAAAAATTGGGAAAAAATTTTTTTTTTTTACTACATTCTGAACATCCCTGTAGTGGCTGATACGTGTATTACACTTATCAGCCGCTAGGGGGCAGCAGAGCGCAAGATCCGAAAATAGACGACGCTGGAGCCGGAAAAAGACGAAAAAAGACGACGCTGGAGCCGGAAAAAGCCGATCGGGACTCACGGAAGAAGCCGAAGTCCCGACAAGATGAAGAGGACGCCGGGAACCCGGAAGACGCCGATCAGGACCCCGGGACAGGTGAGTAATGTACAAATACCTGCTCCGGACCCCTCAGCTACCTAGCTGAGGGGTCCGGAGCAGGTATTTATTACTTGTGGGGACTTTGATCGCCGTGAACGGCCGGCCGGCTGGCCGGCCGTTCACGGCGATCGGGACGGTGGTACCGTGACCACCATTACTTTTTACAGTAATGGCGGTCGGTGCCGTCCTTGGACAGCACCGACCGCCATTTTTTTTCCGGGTCATCGGGCCACCGATGGCCCGGAAAGGTTCCGATCGCCGCTATGGGCTTATCAGCCAATAGCGGCGATCGTCGGCATGGGGGGGGTTAACAACCCTCCATGCCGACAGGGAGAGATGGCCTGCTATGTATTATAGCAGGCTATCTCCCCCGATCGGGACCCGGCCGGCCGCGGCGCCCGTTTAAAGGGCTGACGTACCGGTACGTCATGGGTCCTTAAGTGACAGTGATCCATGACGTGTCGGTACGTCATGGGTCCTTAAGAGGTTAAAGGGAACCATTTCGCTCTTAAAGGGACCCAGCTCGCTCTTAAAGGGACCCATTTCACTCTTAAAGGGACCCAGGTCGCTCTTAAAGGGACATATTTTGCTCTTAAAGGGACATATTTTGCTCTTAAAGGGGCATTTCGCTCTTAAAAGGACCAATTTGACGCTAAAAGGGACCCATTTCGCTCTTAAAGGGACCCAGATTGCTCTTAAAGGGACCCATTTCACTCTTAAAGGGACATATTTTGCTCTTAAAGGGACATATTTCGCTCTTAAAAGTACCAATTTGACTCTTAAAGGGACCAATTTGACGCTAAAAGGGACCCATTTCGCTCTTAAAGGGACCCAGGTCGCTCTTAAAGGGATCCAGGTCGCTCCTAAAGGGACCAATTTCGCTCTTAAAGGGACCCATTTTGCTTTTAAAGGGACATATTTCGCTCATAAAGGGACCCAGGTTGCTCTTAAAGGGACCCATTTCGCTCTTAAAGGGACCCAGGTCGCTCTTAAAAGGGACCCATTTCGCTTCTAAAGGGACCCATTTCGCTCTTAAAGGGACCCAGGTCGCTCTTAAAGGGACCAATTTCACTTTTAAAGGGACCAAATTCACGCTTAAAGGGACCCATTTCGCACTTAAAGGGACCCAGTTCGCTCTTAAATGGACCCAGTTCGCTCTTAAAGGGACCCAGATCGCTCTTAAAGGGACCCAGATCGCTCTTAAAGGGACCAATTTCACTCTTAAAGGGACCAATTTCACGCTTAAAGGGACCCATTTCGCTCTTGAAGGGACCCAGGTCGCTCTTAAAGCACCCATTTTGCTCTTAAAGGGACATATTTCACTCTTAAAGGGGCCAATTTCACTCTTAAAGGGACCAATTTCACGCTTAAAGGGACCCATTTCGCTCTTAAAGGGACCAATTTCACGCTTAAAGGGACCCATTTCGCTCTTAAAGGGACCCAGATCGCTCTTAAAGGTACCCAGGTCGCTCTTAAAGGGACCCAGGTCGCTCTTAAAGGGACCCAGGTCGCTCTTAAAGGGACCCAGGTTGCTCTTAAAGGGACCCATTTCGCTCTTAAAGGGACCCATTTCACTCTTAAAGGGACCCAGGTCGCTCTTAAAGGGACCAATTTCACTCTTAAAGGGACCAATTTCACGCTTAAAGGGACCAATTTCACGCTTAAAGGGACCCATTTCGCTCTTAAAGGGACCCAGGTCGCTCTTAAAAGGACCCATTTTGCTCTTAAAGGGACATATTTCGCACTTAAAGGGACATATTTAGCTCTTAAAGGGACCAATTTCACTCTTAAAGGGACCCATTTTGCTCTTAAAGGGACCCCAATCGCTCTTAAAGGGACCCAGGTCGCTCTTAAAGGGACATATTTCGCTCTTAAAGGGACCAACTTTGCTCTTAAAGGGAACCATTTCAGGCTTAAAGGGATTCATTTAGCTTTTAAAGGGACCCCGATCGCTGTTAAAGGGACCCAGGTCGCTCTCAAAGGGACCCAGGTTGCTTTTAACCCTTTAAGGACGGGGCCCATTTTCGTTTTTACGTTTTCGGTTTTTCCTCCTTGTGTTTAAAAGGTCATAGCACTTGCATTTTTCCACCTAGAAACCCACATGACCCCTTATTTTTTGCGTCACTAATTGTACTTTGCAATTACAGGCTGAAGTTTTGCATAAAGGACACTGCGAAACCAGAAAAAAATTCAAAGTGTGGTGAAATTGAAAAAAAAAAAGCATTTCTTTTATTTGGGGGAAATGTGTTTTTACGCCATTCGCCCTGGGGTAAAACTGACTTGTTATGCATGTTCCTCAAGTTGTTACGATTAAAACGATATATAACATGTATAACTTATATTGTATCTGATGGCCTGTAAAAAATTCAAACCGTTGTTAACCAATATACGTTCCTTAAAATCGCTCCATTCCCAGGCTTATAGCGCTTTTATCCTTTGGTCTATGGGGCTGTGCGAGGTGTCATTTTTTGCGCCATGATGTGATCTTTCTATCGGTACCTTGATTGCCCATATACGTCTTTTTGATCGCTTTTTATTAAATTTTTTCTGGATTTGATGCGACCAAAAATGCGCAATTTTGCACTTTGGGATTTTTTTGCGCTGACGCCGTTTACCGTACGAGATCAGGAATGTGATTAATTAATAGTTTGGGGGATTACGCACGCGGCGATAGCAAACATGTTTATTTATTTGTTTACTTTTATTTAAAACCTGGGAAAAGGGGGGTGATTCAGACTTTTATTAGGGGAGGGGGCTTTTTACTATAAACAACACTTTTTTTTTTTTTTTTTTACACATATACTAGAAGCCCCCCTGGGGGACTTCTAGTATATACACTGTGATCTCTCATTGAGATCTCTGCAGCATAGATATGCTGCAGAGATCCATGAGATCGGCACTCGTTTGCTTTCGGCTGCTGCAGCCGAAAACGAACGAGTGCCGAGCCGAGGACGGCGCCATCTTGGACGCGTCCCCGGCCGGCATCAGTAACGGAGATCGCTCCTCCGGGACAAGGTCCCGGAGGAGCGATCTCCCCCACTAGACCCCAGGGAAACGTTGCCTCCGGTAATCGGAGGCAGCTGTCAACTTTGACAGCTGCCTCCGATTAGCTAATTAGCGGGCACGGCGATCAGACCGTGCCCGCTAATAGCAGCGGTCCCGGGCTACTCGCGGCACCCGGGATTGCGGCACTTCAAAGCGGGGCCGCCGCGCGGCCCCGCTTTGAAGTGCAAGTGAGGACATATGACGTAGGGGTACGTCATATGTCCTTAAGAGGGACCCATTTCGCTCTTATAGGGACATATTCCGCTCTTAAAGGGACCCAGGTTGCTCTTAAAGAGACCCATTTAGCTCTTAAAGGGACCCAGGTCGCTCTTAAAGGGACACATTTCGCTCTTAAAGGGACCAATTTCACTCTTAAAGGGACCAATTTTACGCTTAAAAGGACCCATTTCGCTCTTAAAGGGACCCATTTCGCTCTTAAAGGGACCCATTTCGCTTTTAAAGGGACCCATTTAGCTCTTAACCCCTTAGTGACCGCCGATACGGCTTTTTACGGCGGTCACTAAGGGTCCTTATTCTGCTGCCATCAGCTTTTTATGGCGATGGCAGAGAATAAGGCTACGGGGCTGAGGGGTTGGGGAGGTAGCTGAGGGGTTGGGGCAGTGTGTGGGGTCCGTCCCGCCCCCCCCCCCTTACCGACGATCGCCGCTATTAACGTTATAGCGGCGGCCGTCGGTAAAGGAGATTACCGGTGCTGCCGCCGCCTTTCATCTCCCCCCTCCGTGAATCTACGGCGGGGGGAGATGAAATAAGTGTCCCACAGACCTCAGATCAGCCCCCCCTAGTAGGGCGATCACTAACCTCCCTCCCCCGGCGGCCATCATTTCCAAGATGGCCGCCGCCATCGCTGTGAACCGACTAATGTCTGTTCACAGCGATGGAAAAGTTCAAATGAATGAAAGCCCCATGCTTCCGCCACCGGAGGTAGCGGAGAGCATGGGGCAGTCATCGGGGACCCCCCTGTTGGGTCCCGGTACAAGCGATCAGCGGTATATACTATATACCGCTGATCGCTTGTACCATGTGCTCCTGGCACTTTTTATCCCCTGTCACCATGAATGATAAAAAGTGGATAAAAAGTGATGTCCCCCCACCCCCCAAGTCGCCCCCCCACCCCCCCTGTCACCCCCGTCCCCCAGTCACCCCCCCCTTCCCCATATACTCACCTGCTCCTGGAGCTCCTTCCTCCTCGACGTCTTGGCTGGTTATGAAGTGCGCATGCGCTTCACAACCAGCCAACTCTGAAAATTTAAAGTGACAGAGACCAATTTGGTCTCTGTCACTGAACTACGATTACTGAGATAGAAAATATCACAGTAATCATAGTAATACAGTAAAAATGAATATGTAAAGTACAAAAAGTGACAAACATACAAAATACATACTCCCAAATTACCCCTAACCCCTCCCCAGATTACCCGTAACCACCGCACGTTGGCCGTAACCACCGCACGTTGGCCGTAACCACCGCACGTTGCCCGTAACCACCGCACGTTGCCCGTAACCACCACAAATTGCCAGTGACCCCCTCCCGATTGCCCGTAACCACCCCAAATTACATGTACCCACCCCAGATTACCTATAAACTCTTCAGTTTATCAGTAATAATCCCAGATTGTCTGTAACCCTTCCAGGTTGCACATAACCCCCCCAGGTTCCCCGTAATCATGCCAGATTACATGTAACCCCCCCAGATTGCACGTAACTACCGCGCGTTGCCTCTGACCACGCCACGATGCCTCTGACCACGCCACGATGCCTCTGACCACGCCACGTCGCCTCTGACCACCGCACGTCGCCTCTGACCACCGCACGTCGCCTCTGACCACCGCACATCGCCTCTGACCACCGCACGTCGCCTCTGACCACGCCACGGCGCCTCTGACCACCCCAAATTGCTAATGACCCCCTCCAGATTGCGGTGCCTATGCCAGATTACAGGTATCCACCCCAGATTGCCTATAAGAACTTCAGTTTATCCGTAACCACCCCACATTGCCCGTAACCACCCCACGTTGCCCGTAACCACCCCAGATTGTCAGTAAGCACTGCAGGTTGCCCGTAACCACCCCACGTTGCCCGTAACCACCCCAGATTGTCTGTAAGCACTGCAGGTTGCCCGTAACCACCCCACGTTGCCCGTAACCACCCCAGATTGTCTGTAAGCACTGCAGGTTGCCCGTAACCACCCCACGTTGCCCGTATCCACCCCAGATTGTCTGTAAGCACTGCAGGTTGCCCGTAACCACCCCACGTTTCCCGTAACCATCCCAGATTGTCTGTAAGCACAGCAGATTGCCCGTAACCAGCCCACGTTGCCTGTAACCAGCCCACGTTGCCTGTAACCACCCCACGTTGCCGTAACCACTGCAGGTTGCCCGTGACCACCATACGTTGCCCATAACCACCCCTCGTTGCCCGTAACCACCCCACGTTGCCTGTAACCACCCCAGGTTGTCGTAACCACAGCAGGTTGCCCGTGACCACCCCATGTTGTCCGTAACCACCCCAGATTACCTGTAACCACCTCAGGTTGCCCATAACCACCCCTGGTTGCCCGTAACCACCCCACATTACCTGTAATCTCATTTTTTTTATTTTATTTTAGTAACTGCGCTATTCTAATAACTGTTACTAGCTGCGGTTTTGCTCCTTTAAATTGGCGCTCCTTCCCTTCTGAGCCCTGCTGTGTGCCCATACAGTGGTTTATGCCCACATATGGGGTACCGTTGTACTCAGGAGAACCTGCGTTACAGATTTTGGGGTACGTTTTCTCTCCTGTTCCTCGTCAAATTGAGAAATTTCAAACTAAACCAACATATTATTGGAAAAATTCGAGTTTTTCATTTTTACTGGCCAATTTTGAATACTTTCCTCAAATACCTGTGGGGTAAAAATGGTCACCACACCCCAAGATGAATTCTTTGAGGGGTGCACTTTCCAAAATGGGGTGACTTTTGGGGGGAATCTATTCTGCTGACACTACAGGGGCTCTGCAAACGCACCTGGCGCTCAGAAACTTCTTCAGAAAAATCTGCACTGAAAATGCTAATTGGCGCTCCTTCCCTTCTGAGCCTGGCTGTGTGCCCATGCAGTGGTATATGCCCACATATGGGGTACCGTTCTACTCAGGAGAACCTGCTTTACATATATTGGGGTGACATTTCTCTCCTGTTCCTCGAGAAATTGAGAAATTTCACACTAAAAGAACATAATATTGGAAAAATTTGAGTTTTTCATTTTTACTGTCTACTTTTGAATACTTTCCTCTAATACCTGTGGGGTCAAAATGGTCACCACACACCAAGATGAATACTATGAGGGGTGCACTTTCCAAAATGGAGTGACTTATGGCGAGATTTTATTCCGCTGGCACTACAGGGGCACTGCAAACGCACCTGTCGCTCAGAAACTTCTGCAGCAAAATCTGCATTGAAAAAGCTAATTGGCGCTCCTTCCCTTCTGAGCCCTCCTGTGTGCCCATGCAGTGGTTTATGCCCACATATGGGGTACCATTGTACTCAGGAGAACCTGCGTTACAAATTTTGGGGTACTTTTTTCCTCTTGTTCCTCGTGAAATTAAGAAATTTCAAACTAAACGAACATATTATTGGAAGAATTCGAGTTTTTCATTTTTACTGTCTTCTTTTGAATACTTTCCTGTAATACCTGTGGGGTCAAAATGGTCACCACACACCAAGATGAATTCTTTGAGGGGTGTACTTTCCAAAATGGGGTGACTTATGGGGGTTTTTCTCTCTGCTGACACTACAGGGGCACTGCAAACGCACCTGGCGCTCAGAAACTTCTTCAGCAAAATTTGCATTGGAAAAGCTAATTGGCGCTCCCTTCCTTCTGAGCCCGGCTGTGTGCCCATACAGTGGTTTACGCACACATATGGGGTACCGTTGTACTCAAGAGAAACTGCATTACAAATTTTGGGGTGCTTTTTGTCTCATATTCCTTTTGAAAATGAGAAACTTTAATCTAAACGTATATATTATTGGAAAATTTAAATTTTCCATTTTTTTACTGCCTAATTGTGAATACTTTCCTCCAGCCCCTGTAGGGTTAAAATGCTCATTATACCCCTAGATTAATTCTTTAAGGTGTGTAGTTTCCAAAATGGGGTCACTTATGGGGGTTTTCAGGATACCAGACTTCTAAATCCATTTAAAAAAAGAACTGGTCCCTAAAAAAATCAGTTTCACGAAAATGTAATAATTTGCTGATAAATTTCTAAGCCCTATAACACCCTAAAAAAGTAAAATATGTTTACCAAATTATGCCAGAATAAAGAAGACATATTGGTAATGTGACTTAGTAACTAATTTATGTGCTACGACTTTCTTTTTTTAGAAGCAGAGAATTTCAAAGTTCATAAAATGCAAATTTTTCAAATTTTTCATGATATTTTGATGTTTTTCACAAAAAACACACAAAGTAGTGACCAAATTTTGCCACTAACATAAAGTGCCATATGTCACGAAAAAACAATCTCAGAATGGCTATCATACGTTAAAGCATCACTGAGCTATAAGAGCATAAAGTGAGACAGGTCAGATTTTGAAAAATTAGCCTGGTCATTAAGGCCCAAACTAGCTGCAGCACGAAGGGGTTAAAGGGACCCAGGTCGCTCTTAAAGGGACACATTTCGCTCTTAAAGGGACACATTTCACTCTTAAAGGGACCAATTTCACGCTTAAAAGGACCCATTTCGCTCTTAAAGGGACCCCGATCGCTCTTAAAGGGACCCAGGTCGCTCTTAAAGGGACATATTTCGCTCTTAAAGGGACCAATTTCACTCTTAAAGGGACCCATTTCACGCTTAAAGGGATCCATTTAGCTTTTAAAGGGACCCCGATCGCTCTTAAAGGGACTCAGGTCGCTCTTAAAGGGACCCAGGTTGCTTTTAAAGGGACCAATTTCGCTCTTAAAGGGACCCATTTTGCTCTTAAAGGGACCCATTTCGCTCTTATAGGGACATATTTAGCTCTTAAAGGGACCCAGGTTGCTCTTAAAGGGACCCATTTAGCTCTTAAAGGGACCCAGGTCGCTCTTAAAGGGACACATTTCGTTCTTTAAGGGACCAATTTCACTCTTAAAGGGACCAATTTCACTCTTAAAGGGACCAATTTCACGCTTAAAGGGACCCAGATCGCTCTTAAAGGGACCCAGATCGCTCTTAAAGGGACCCATTTCGCTCTTAAAGGGACCCATTTCGCTTTTAAAGGGACCCATTTAGCTCTTAAAGGGACCCAAGTCGCTCTTTAAGGGACCAATTTCACTCTTAAAGGGACCAATTTCACGCTTAAAAGGACCCATTTTGCTCTTAAAGGGACATATTTAGCTCTTAAAGAGACATATTTTGCTCTTAAAGGGACCCCGATCGCTCTTAAAGGGACCCAGGTCGCTCTTAAAGGGACACATTTCGCTCTTAAAGGGACCAATTTCACTCTTAAAGGGACCAATTTCACGCTTAAAAGCACCCATTTCGCTCTTAAAGGGACCCCGATCGCTCTTAAAGGGACCCAGGTCGCTCTTAAAGGGACATATTTCGCTCTTAAAGGGACATATTTCGCTCTTAAAGGGACATATTTCGCTCTTAAAGGGACCCATTTCACGCTTAAAGGGATCCATTTAGCTTTTAAAGGGACCCGATCGCTCTTTAAGGGACTCAGGTCGCTCTTAAAGGGACCCAGGTTGCTTTTAACCTCTTAAGGACATATGACGTACCGGTACGTCATATGTCCGCACTTGCACTTCAAAGCGGGGCCGCGCGGCGGCCCCGCTTTGAAGTGCCGCGATCCCGGGTGCCGCGAGTAGCCCGGGACCGCTGCTATTAGCGGGCACGGTCTGATCGCCGTGCCCGCTAATTAGCTAATCGGAGGCAGCTGTCAAAGTTGACAGCTGCCTCCGATTACCGGAGGCAACGTTTCCCTGGTGTCTAGTGGGGGAGATCGCTCCTCCGGGACCTTGTCCCGGAGGAGCGATCTCCGTTACTGATGCCGGCCGGGGACGCGTCCAAGATGGCGCCGTCCTCGGCTCGGCACTCGTTCGTTTTAGGCTGCAGCAGCCGAAAGCAAACGAGTGCCGATCTCATGGATCTCTGCAGCATATCTATGCTGCAGAGATCTCAATGAGAGATCACAGTGTATATACTAGAAGTCCCCCAGGGGGGCTTCTAGTATATGTGTAAAAAAATATATATATAGTGTTGTTAATAGTAAAAAGCCCCCTCCCCTAATAAAAGTCTGAATCACCCCCCTTTTCCCAGGTTTTAAATAAAAGTAAACAAATAAATAAATAAATAAACATGTTTGGTATCGCCGCGTGCGTAATCGTCCGAACTATTAATTAATCACATTCCTGATCTCGTACGGTAAATGGCGTCAGCGCAAAAAAATCCCAAAGTGCAAAATTGCGCATTTTTGGTCGCATCAAATCCAGAAAAAATGTAATAAAAAGCGATCAAAAAGTCGTATATGCGCAATCAAGGTACCGATAGAAAGATCACATCCTGGCGCAAAAAATTACACCTCGCACAGCCCCATAGACCAAAGGATAAAAGCGCTATAAGCCTGGGAATGGAGCGATTTTAAGGAACGTATATTGGTTAACAACGGTTTGAATTTTTTACAGGCCATCAGATACAATATAAGTTATAAATGTTATATATCGTTTTAATCGTAACAACTTGAGGAACATGCATAACAAGTCAGTTTTACCCCAGGGCGAATGGCGTAAAAACACATTTCCCCCAAATAAAAGAAATGCGTTTTTTTTTTTCAATTTCACCACACTTTGAATTTTTTTCTGGTTTCGCAGTGTACTTTATGCAAAAATTCAGCCTGTACTTGCAAAGTACAATTAGTGACGCAAAAAATAAGGGGTCATGTGGGTTTCTAGGTGGAAAAATTCAAGTGCTATGACCTTTTAAACACAAGGAGGAAAAACCGAAAACGTAAAAACGAAAATGGGCCATGTCCTTAAAGGGTTAAAGGGACCAATTTCGCTCTTAAAGGGACCCATTTTGCTCTTAAAGGGACCCATTTCGCTCTTATAGGGACATATTTAGCTCTTAAAGGGACCCAGGTTGCTCTTAAAGGGACCCATTTAGCTCTTAAAGGGACCCAGGTCGCTCTTAAAGGGACACATTTCGCTCTTAAAGGGACCAATTTCACTCTTAAAGGGACCAATTTCACTCTTAAAGGGACCAATATCACGCTTAAAGGGACCCAGATCGCTCTTAAAGGGACCCAGATCGCTCATAAAGGGACCCATTTCGCTCTTTAAGGGACCCATTTCGCTTTTAAAGGGACCCATTTAGCTCTTAAAGGGACTCAGGTCGCTCTTTAGGGGACCAATTTCACTCTTAAAGGGACCAATTTCACGCTTAAAGGGACCCAGGTCGCTCTTAAAAGGACCCATTTTGCTCTTAAAGGGACATATTTTGCTCTTAAAGGGACATATTTTGCTCTTAAAAGGACCAATTTCACGCTTAAAGGGACCCATTTCGCTCTTAAAGGGACCCAGATTGCTCTTAAAGGGACCCAGGTTGCTCTTAAATGGACCCAGGTCGCTCTTAAAGGGACCAATTTCACGCTTAAAAGGACCCATTTCGCTCTTAAAGGGACCCAGATCGCTCTTAAAGGGACCCATATCGCTCTTAAAGGGACCCATTTCGCTCTTAAAGGGACCCATTTCGCTTTTAAAGGGACCCATTTAGCTCTTAAAGGGACCCAGGTCGCTCTTTAAGGGACCAATTTCACGCTTAAAGGGACCCAGGTCGCTCTTAAAAGGACCCATTTTGCTCCTAAAGGGACATATTTCGCTCTTAAAGGGACATATTTTGCTCTTAAAGGGACCCCGATCGCTCTTAAAGGGACCCAGGTCGCTCTTAAAGGGACATATTTCGCTCTTAAAGGGACCAATTTCGCTCTCAAAGGGACCCATTTCACGCTTAAAGGGATCCATTTAGCTTTTAAAGGGACCCCGATCGCTCTTAAAGGGACTTAGGTCGCTCTTAAAGGGACCCAGGTTGCTTTTAAAGGGACCAATTTCGCTCTTAAAGGGACCCATTTTGCTCTTAAAGGGACCCATTTCGCTCTTAAAGGGACATATTTAGCTCTTAAAGGGACCCAGGTTGCTCTTAAAGGGACCCATTTAGCTCTTAAAGGGACCCAGGTTGCTCTTAAAGGGACACATTTCGCTCTTAAAGGGACCAATTTCACTCTTAAAGGGACCAATTTCACTCTTAAAGGGACCAATATCACGCTTAAAGGGACCCAGATCGCTCTTAAAGGGACCCATTTCGCTCTTAAAGGGACCCATTTCGCTTTTAAAGGGACCCATTTAGCTCTTAAAGGGACCCAGGTTGCTCTTAAAGGGAGACATTTCGCTCTTAAAGGGACCAATTTCACTCTTAAAGGGACCAATTTCCTGCTTAAAAGGACCCATTTCGCTCTTAAAGGGACCCCGATCGCTCTTAAAGGGACCCAGGTCGCTCTTAAAGGGACATATTTCGCTCTTAAAGGGACCAATTTCACTCTTAAAGGGACCCATTTCACGCTAAAAGGGATCCATTTAGCTTTTAAAGGGACCCCGATCGCTCTTAAAGGGACTCAGGTCGCTCTTAAAGGGACCCAGGTTGCTTTTAAAGGGACCAATTTTGCTCTTAAAGGGACCCATTTTGCTCTTAAAGGGACCCATTTCGCTCTTATAGGGACATATTTAGCTCTTAAAGGGACCCAGGTTGCTCTTAAAGGGACCCATTTAGCTCTTAAAGGGACCCAGGTCGCTCTTAAAGGGACACATTTTGCTCTTTAAGGGACCAATTTCACTCTTAAAGGGACCAATTTCATTCTTAAAGGGACCAATTTCACGCTTAAAGGGACCCAGATCGCTCTTAAAGGGACCCAGATCGCTCTTAAAGGGACCCATTTCGCTCTTAAAGGGACCCATTTCGCTTTTAAAGGGACCCATTTAGCTCTTAAAGGGACCCAGGTCGCTCTTTAAGGGACCAATTTCACTCTTAAAGGGACCAATTTCACGCTTAAAGGGACCCAGGTCGCTCTTAAAAGGACCCATTTTGCTCTTAAAGGGACATATTTCGCTCTTAAAGGGACATATTTTGCTCTTAAAGGGACCCCGATCGCTCTTAAAGGGACCCAGGTCGCTCTTAAAGGGACACATTTCGCTCTTAAAGGGACCAATTTCACTCTTAAAGGGACCAATTTCACGCTTAAAAGGACCCATTTCGCTCTTAAAGGGACCCCGATCGCTCTTAAAGGGACCCAGGTCGCTCTTAAAGGGACATATTTCGCTTTTAAAGGGACCCATTTTACGCTTAAAGGGATCCATTTAGCTTTTAAAGGGACCCCGATCGCTCTTAAAGGGACTCAGGTCGCTCTTAAAGGGACCCAGGTTGCTTTTAAAGGGACCAATTTCGCTCTTAAAGGGACCCATTTTGCTCTTAAAGGGACCCATTTCGCTCTTATAGGGACATATTTAGCTCTTAAAGGGACCCAGGTTGCTCTTAAAGGGACCCATTTAGCTCTTAAAGGGACCCAGGTCGCTCTTAAAGGGACACATTTCGCTCTTAAAGGGACCAATTTCACTCTTAAAGGGACCAATTTCACTCTTAAAGGGACCAATATCACGCTTAAAGGGACCCAGATCGCTCTTAAAGGGACCCATTTCGCTCTTAAAGGGACCCATTTCGCTTTTAAAGGGACCCATTTAGCTCTTAAAGGGACCCAGGTCGCTCTTTAAGGGACCAATTTCACGCTTAAAGGGACCCAGGTCGCTCTTAAAAGGACCCATTTTGCTCTTAAAGGGACATATTTCGCTCTTAAAGGGACCAATTTCACGCTTAAAGGGACCCATTTCGCTCTTAAAGGGACCCAGATTTCACTTAAAGGGACCCAGATTGCTCTTAAATGGACCCAGGCCGCTCTTAAAGGGACCAATTTCACGCTTAAAAGGACCCATTTCGCTCTTAAAGGGACCCAGATCGCTCTTAAAGGGACCCAGATCGCTCTTAAAGGGACCCATTTCGCTCTTAAAGGGACCCATTTCGCTTTTAAAGGGACCCATTTAGCTCTTAAAGGGACCCAGGTTGCTCTTAAAGGGACACATTTCGCTCTTAAAGGGACCAATTTCACTCTTAAAGGGACCAATTTCACGCTTAAAAGGACCCATTTCGCTCTTAAAGGGACCCAGATTGCTCTTAAAGGGACCCAGATCGCTCTTAAAGGGACCCATTTCGCTCTTAAAGGGACCCATTTCGCTTTTAAAGGGACCCATTTAGCTCTTAAAGGGACCCAGGTTGCTCTTAAAGGGAAACATTTCACTCTTAAAGGGACCAATTTCACTCTTAAAGGGACCAATTTCCTGCTTAAAAGGACCCATTTTGCTCTTAAAGGGACCCCGATCGCTCTTAAAGGGACCCAGGTCGCTCTTAAAGGGACATATTTCGCTCTTAAAGGGACCCATTTTACGCTTAAAGGGATCCATTTAGCTTTTAATGGGACCCCGATCGCTCTTAAAGGGACCCAGGCCGCTCTTAAAGGGACCCAGGTTGCTTTTAAAGGGACCAATTTCGCTCTTAAAGGGACCCATTTTGCTCTTAAAGGGACCCATTTCGCTCTTATAGGGACATATTTAGCTCTTAAAGGGACCCAGGTTGCTCTTAAAGGGACCCATTTAGCTCTTAAAGGGACCCAGGTCGCTCTTAAAGGGACACATTTCGCTCTTAAAGGGACCAATTTCACTCTTAAAGGGACCAATTTCACTCTTAAAGGGACCAATTTCACGCTTAAAGGGACCCAGATCGCTCTTAAAGGGACCCATTTCGCTCTTAAAGGGACCCATTTCGCTTTTAAAGGGACCCATTTAGCTCTTAAAGGGACCCAGGTCGCTCTTTAAGGGACCAATTTCACTCTTAAAGGGACCAATTTCACACTTAAAGGGACCCAGGTCGCTCTTAAAAGGACCCATTTTGCTCTTAAAGGGACATATTTCGCTCTTAAAGGGACATATTTTGCTCTTAAAGGGACCAATTTCACGCTTAAAGGGACCCATTTCGCTCTTAAAGGGACCCAGATTGCTCTTAAATGGACCCAGGTCGCTCTTAAAGGGTCCAATTTCATTTTTAAAGGGACCCATTTTGCTCTTAAAGGGACATATTTTGCTCTTAAAGGGACCCATTTCTCTCTTAAAGGGACCCAGGTCGCTCTTAAAAGGACCCATTTTGCTCTTAAACGGACATATTTCGCTCTTAAAGGGACCCATTTCGCTCTTAAAGGGACCCAGGTCGCTCTTGAAGGGACATATTTTGCTCTTAAAGGGACCCGTTTCGCTCTTAAAGGGACCCAGGTCGCTCTTAAAGGGACCCAGGTCGCTCTTGAAGGGACATATTTTGCTCTTAAAGGGACCCATTTCGCTCTTAAAGGGACCCAGGTCGCTCTTAAAGGGACCCAGGTCGCTCTTGAAGGGACATATTTTGCTCTTAAAAGGACCCAGGTCGCTCTTAAAGGGACCTAGGTCGCTCACAAAGGGACCCAGGTCGCTCTTAAAAGGACCCGAGTCGCTCTTAAAGGGACCCAGGTCGCTCTAGCGACATTGGTCTCTTTAAGAGCGACATGGGTCCCATACCTTTTGGAGTGACTTGGGTCCCTTTAAGAGCAACACGCGTCCCGTCCGTTTAAGAGCAACTTGGGTCCCGTCCCTTTAAGAGTGACTTGGATCCCTTTAAGAGCTACATGGGACCCTTTAAGAGCGACTTGGGTCCCGTCCCTTTAAGAGCAAATTGGGTCCCGTCCCTTTAAGAGCGACTTGGGTCCCTTTTAAAAACGACTTGGGTCCTTTTAAGAGCGACATGGCTCCCGCCCCTTTAAGAGCGACTTGGGTCCCTTTAAGAGCGACTTGCGTTCCTTTAAGGGCGACCTGGGTCCCCTTAACCTCTTAAGGACATAGGACGTATGCGTACGTCATATGTCCTCACTTGCACTTCAAAGCGGGGCCGTGCGGCGGCCCCGCTTTGAAGTGCCGCGATCCCGGGTGCCGCGAGTAGCCCGGGACCGCTGCTATTAGCGGGCACGGTCTGATCGCCGTGCCCGCTAATTAGCTAATCGGAGGCAGCTGTCAAAGTTGACAGCTGCCTCCGATTACCGGAGGCAACGTTTCCCTGGGGTCTAGTGGGGGAGATCGCTCCTCCGGGACCTTGTCCCGGAGGAGCGATCTCCGTTACTGATGCCGGCCGGGGACGCGTCCAAGATGGCGCCGTCCTCGGCTCGGCACTCGTTCGTTTTCGGCTGCAGCAGCCGAAAGCAAACGAGTGCCGATCTCATGGATCTCTGCAGCATATCTATGCTGCAGAGATCTCAATGAGAGATCCAAGTGTATATACTAGAAGTCCCCCAGGGGGGCTTCTAGTATATGTGTAAAAAAATATATATATAGTGTTGTTAATAGTAAAATGCCCCCTCCCCTAATAAAAGTCTGAATCACCCCCCTTTTCCCAGGTTTTAAATAAAAGTAAACAAATAAATAAATAAACATGTTTGCTATCGCCGCGTGCGTAATCGCCCGAACTATTAATTAATCACATTCCTGATCTCGTACGGTAAACGGCGTCAGCGCAAAAAAATCCCAAAGTGCAAAATTGCGCATTTTTGGTCGCATCAAATCCAGAAAAAATGTAATATAAAGCGATCAAAAAGTCGTATATGCGCAATCAAGGTACCGATAGAAAGATCACATCATGGCGCAAAAAATGACACCTCGCACAGCCCCATAGACCAAAGGATAAAAAGCGCTATAAGCCTGGGAATGGAGCGATTTTAAGGAACGTATATTGGTTAACAACGGTTTGAATTTTTTACAGGCCATCAGATACAATATAAGTTATACATGTTATATATCGTTTTAATCGTAACGACTTGAGGAACATGCATAACAAGTCAGTTTTACCCCAGGGCGAATGGCGTAAAAACACATTTCCCCCAAATAAAAGAAATGCGTTTTTTTTTTCAATTTCACTACACTTTGAATTTTTTTCTGGTTTCGCAGTGTACTTTATGCAAAAATTCAGCCTGTAATTGCAAAGTACAATTAGTGACGCAAAAAATAAGGGGTCATGTGGGTTTCTAGGTGGAAAAATGCAAGTGCTATGACCTTTTAAACACAAGGAGGAAAAACCGAAAACGTAAAAAACGAAAATGGGCCATGTCCTTAAAGGGTTAAGAGCGATCTGGGTCCTTTTAATAGTAAAGATTATTGCTCGGTTACCATGACAACCTTACTCATGTCAGTTAGACAAAATCGTTAAAGGGGTTGTCCGGCGAAAAAAAATTATTCACAGAATAACACACATTACAAAGTTATACAACTTTGTAATGTATGTTATGTCTGTGAATGGCCCCCTTCCCCGTGTTTCCCCCCACCCACGCTAGACCCGGAAGTGTGGTGCATTATACTCACCGCATGTCGTGTCGTCCACGGTCTCCGATCGTCAGCAGTGACGTCTTCTTCGGGAGCTTGGCGGATCTTCCCGAGTGCCGGCCACCCTCTGCAGCGTCATCCGAAGCTCAGCCGCGATTGGCTGAGCATAACTGTGCTCAGCCAATCGCGGCTGAGCGGCTGATGACGCGGCCACGTCATCAGCTGCTCAGCCGCGATTGGCTGAGCACAGTTATGCTCAGCCAATCGCGGCTGAGCTTCGGATGACGCTGCAGAGGGCGGCCGGCACTCGGGAAGATCCGCCAAGCTCCCGAAGAAGACGTCACTGCTGACGATCGGAGACCGTGGTCGGCACGCGACAGGTAATGTATAGCGCACCACACTTCCGGGTACACGGGTGGGGGTGGTGGGACACGGGGAAGGGGGCCATTCACAGACATAACATACATTACAAAGTTGTATAACTTTGTAATGTGTGTTATTCTGTGAATAATTTTTTTTCGCCGGACAACCCCTTTAAGGACCTTCCATGTATTACATCTTCTATTGGCCAATAGTGGACATGTGACTGTGGATGGTGCCAGAAATGGCAAAGGGACGCTGACGACTATAAAATCGGAAAAATTTACATGTGGCAAAGGGACAGCACACTACTTAAAAGAGGGGGCCCATCTAAAGGCCCACAGAAACGCAAAAGACGCCTACAGAATTCTGATACAGACACTGACTTCACTGACTCTGCTGTTTTTTTAGGTCAAGTAGACACCCCTGGAGAAAGACAAGGAGGGGTGGCAAGAAGCACCAAAGATCATACAAGACCCCGCTATGGAAGCGCTGCCAAGAAGGACCGACCACCTACAATGCAGAGGGACTCTCCAACAGCTCAAACGAGAGATCCCCCACAGGCCAGGGATCCTCCACAGACCAGGGATCCCCTACAAATCAGGGATTAGGAATTGAGAAACCAATGATAGACTGCACAGTGGTAAATATTTCATCCAAAATATTATCTACTGATGAAATGTGTGTTTTGCATAAGGGTTTATCTTTCTGTCCTGTGGAACCATTTGATTGGTTCCAGATTGAATTTGATTTACATGAACTAGTCAGACACAATAAACTCAAGTTATGGTTCTCACAACAGAACAGGAGGGAGGAAGCTTATATGCCCAGTGAACTTACACTCAGGGAGGTGGGTCTACGCAACAAAAGCGGTTTCAATCCACCCCTACATGATCCTGTGATCAACACATTTTTACTGACTACCAAACGACAACTCCTAAAACTTAAAGAACACCATACACAATCTGCTCCTTCCAACCTGTCCTCCCAAGAGAAAAAAGCATTACACAACCTCAGACATGACAAATCCGTGACCATCAAGCCAGCCGATAAAGGTGGGGCGGTGGTGGTCATGGACACCTCTGACTACACTGATGAAATGAGGCGACAATTGAATGACAGACATGTATATGAACGCTTACCACAGGACCCCACACAGGGAATTAAACACACCATTGATACTCTAGTAGATGAGGCATGCTAAACATCATAGACAAAGGATTGAAAGACTTTCTCACTGTCAAATCTCCAATAACCCCCGTACTATATGGTTTACCCAAGATTCACAAATCCTTGATCAAACCTCCAGCACGTCCCATTGTTTCTGGGATGGGTTCTGTCTTCAATCCCGCAGCACAGTTCCTTGATAAAGTCCTCCGCCCATGCAGTTGGGGCCAGGTCCTACATTCAAGACACCTCAGACTTCCTCACCAGACTCTCTGAACTAGGGGACATTCCAGATTGTATCCTTGTCTCATTTGATGTTAAAGACCTTTATACGTCTATCAATCACACCAGAGGCCTAGAAGTCATCAAACAGACATTGAGCACGAGCAATTTTTCACAACATGCTATTGACTTCATGTTAGCCTTACTGCACACCATACTTACAGAGAATTACTTCCTTTTCCAGAATGATTTTTTTGTTCAATGTAGGGGCACGGCTATGGGCTCTAACGTTGCGCCCACGTATGCCAACATCTTTATGGCGTCCTTGGAGGAGAGACACGTCTATGTGTCCCACCACTTCAGCCATGTGCTGAGGTGGTGGAGATACATAGACGACATCTTTGTCATATGGATAGGTACCGAACCCCAATTGGATGAATTCTTTACTTTCCTCAATGAGGTTGATGATGACATCAAATTTATCAGGGATTTCTCCACAACATCTCTGAACTTCCTAGACACTAAGATCTCTATACAGAATCACAAACTCAGTACTGATCTCTACTCCAAACCGACCGATCCCAACACACTCTTGCACTTCACCAGTCATCATCAACGCCCCATGGTAGAATCTCTACCATATAGCCAACTACTCAGAGTCAAAAGAATCGTTGAAGATCCACAACAGTGTGAAGCTCAATTAGACAATATGTGCTGCAAGTTTCTGGATAGGGGTTACCCAACACGCATCATCCACAAACAAAGGGAAAAGATCACCCCCCCTGTGGGGTCCCGATACAAGCGATCAGCGGTATATACTATATACCGCTGATCGCTTGTGCCATGTGCTCCAGGCACTTTTTATCCCCTGTCACCATGAATGATTGGTGACAGGGGATAAAAAGTGATGTCCCCCCACCCCCCAAGTCGCCCCCCACCCCCCCTGTCACCCTCGTCCCCCAGTCACCCCCCCCCCCCCCCTACCCCTTATACCTTACCTGATCCTGGAGCTCCTTCCTCTTCGGCGTCCTGGCTGGTTATGAAGTGCGCATGCGCTTCACAACCAGCCAACTCTGGAAAATTTAAAGTGACAGAGACCAATTCGGTCTCGGTCACTGAACTATGATTACTGTGATAGAAAATATCACAGTAATCATAGTAATACAGTGAAAATGAATATGTAAAGTATAAAAAGTGACAAACATACAAAAAAATAAAACACACACTTTTTATTATAGTAATAATTGCAGTTTACTCCCAAATTACCCCTAACCCCTCCCAAGATTACCTGTAACCACCGCACGTTGCCCGTAACCACCGCACGTTGCCCGTAACCACCGCACATTGCCCGTAACCACCCCAAATTGCCAGTGACCCCCTCCAGATTGCCCGTAACCACCCCAAATTACATGTACCCACCCCAGATTACCTATAAGCACTTCAGTTTATCAGTAACAATCCCAGATTGTCTGTAACCCTTCCAGGTTGCACATAACCCCCCAGGTTCCCCGTAATCATGCCAGATTACATGTAACCCCCCCAGATTGCACGTAACCACCGCGCGTTGCCTCTGACCACGCCACGATGCCTCTGACCATGCCACGATGCCTCTGACCACGCCACGATGCCTCTGACCACCGCACGTTGCCTCTGACCACCACACGTCGCCTCTGACCCCTACACGTCGCCTCTGACCACCACACGTCGCCTCTGACCACCACACGTCGCCTCTGACCACGCCACGGCGCCTCTGACCACCCTAAATTGACAATGACCCCCTCCAGATTGCGGTGCCCATGTCAGATTACAGGTACCCACCCCAGATTGCCTATAAGAACTTCAGTTTATCCGTAACCACCCCACATTGCCCGTAACCACCCCACGTTGCCCGTAACCACCCCAGATTGTCTGTAAGCACTGCAGGTTGCCCGTAACCACCCCACGTTGCCCGTATCCACCCCAGATTGTCTGTAAGCACTGCAGGTTGCCCGTAACCACCCCACGTTGCCTGTAACCACCCCAGATTGTCTGTAAGCACTGCAGGTTGCCCGTAACCACCCCACGTTGCCCGTATCCACCCCAGATTGTCTGTAAGCACTGCAGGTTGCCCGTAACCACCCCACATTGCCCGTAACCAGACCACGTTGCCTGTAACCACCCCACGTTGCCGTAACCACAGCAGGTTGCCCATGTCCACCACACGTTGCCCATAACCACCACACGTTGCCCGTAACCAACCTACGTTGCCCGTAACCACCCCACGTTGCCTGTAACCACCCCACGTTGCCGTAACCACAGCAGGTTGCCCGTGACCACCCCATGTTGTCCGTAACCACCCCAGATTACCTGTAACCACCTCTAGATTACCCGTAACCACCCCAGGCTGTCCGTAACCACCCCACATTACCTGTAATCTCATTTTTTTTGCTCCTGTAAATTGGCGCTCCTTCCCTTCTGAGCCCTGCTGTGTGCCCATACAGTGGTTTATGCCCACATATGGGGTACTGTTGTACTCAGGAGAACCTGCGTTACAGATTTTGGGGTACGTTTTCTCTCCTGTTCCTCGTCAAATTGAGAAATTTCTAACTAAACCAACATATTATTGGAAAAATTCGAGTTTTTCATTTTTACTGGCCAATTTTGAATACTTTCCTCTAATACCTGTGGGGTAAAAATGGTCACCACACCCCAAGATGAATTCTTTGAGGGGTGCACTTTCCAAAATGGGGTGACTTTTGGGGGGAATCTATTCTGCTGACACTACAGGGGCTCTGCAAACGCACCTGGCGCTCAGAAACTTCTTCAGAAAAATCTGCACTGAAAATGCTAATTGGCGCTCCTTCCCTTCTGAGCCCGGCTGTGTGCCCATGCAGTGGTTTATGCCCACATAAGGGGTACAGTTCTACTCATGAGAACCTGTTTTACATATATTGGGGTGACATTTCTCTCCTGTTCCTCGTGAAATTGAGAAATTTAAAACTAAAGGAACATATTATTGGAAAAATTCGAGTTTTTCATTTTTAATGTCTACTTTTGAATACTTTCCTCTAATACCTGTGGGGTCAAAATGCTCACCACACCCCAAAATGAATTCTTTGAGGGGTGCACTTTCCAAAATGGAGTGACTTATTGGGAGATTTTACTCTGCGGACACTACAGGGGCTCTGCAAAAGCACCTGGCGCTCGGAAACTTCTTCAGCAAAATCTGCATTGAAAAAGCTAATTGGCGCTCCTTTCCTTCTGAGCCCTGCTGTGTGCCCATGCAGTGGTTTATGCCCACATATGAGGTACCTTTTCACTTAGGAGAACCTGCGTTACAAATTTTGGGGTACATTTTTCCTCTTGTTCCTCATAAAATTTAGAAATTTCAAACTAAAAGAACATAATATTGGAAAAATTTGAGTTTTTCATTTTTACTGTCTACTTTTGAATACTTTCCTCTAATACCTATGGGGTCAAAATGGTCACCACACACCAAGATGAATACTTTGAGGGGTGCACTTTCCAAAATGGGGTGACTTATGGCAAGATTTTACTCTGATGGCACTACAGGGGCACTGCAAACGCACCTGTCGCTCGGAAACTTCTGCAGCAAAATCTGCATTGAAAAAGCTAATTGGCGCTCCTTCCCTTCTGAGCCCTCCTGTGTGCCCATGCAGTGGTTTATGCCCACATATGGGGTACCATTGTACTCAGGAGAACCTGTGTTACAAATTTTGGGGTACTTTTTTCCTCTTGTTCCTCGTGAAATTGAGAAATTTCAAACTAAACGAACATATTATTGGAAGAATTCGAGTTTTTCATTTTTACTGTCTTCTTTTGAATACTTTCCTGTAACACCTGTGGGGTCAAAATGGTCACCACACACCAAGATGAATTCTTTGAGGGGTGCACTTTCCAAAATGGGGTGACTTATGGGGGGGGGTTTCTCTGCTGACACTACAGGGGCACTGCAATTGCACCTGGCGCTCAGATACTTCTTCAGCAAAATTTGCATTGGAAAAGCTAATTGGCGCTCCCTTCCTTCTGAGCCCTGCTGTGTGCCCATACAGTGGTTTACGCCCACATATGGGGTACCGTTGTACTCAAGAGAACCTGCATTACAAATTTTGGGGTGCTTTTTCTCTCATATTCCTTTTGAAAATGAGAAACTTTAATCTAAACGTATATATTATTGGAAAATTTAAATTTTCCATTTTTTTACTGCCTAATTGTGAATACTTTCCTCCAGCCCCTGTAGGGTTAAAATGCTCATTATATCCCTAGATTCTTTAAGGTGTGTAGTTTCCAAAATGGGGTCACTGATGAGGGTTTTCAGGATACCAGACTTCTAAATCCATTTAAAAAAAGAACTGGTCCCTAAAAAAATCAGTTTTGGAAACTTTCACGAAAATGTGATAATTTGCTGATAAATTTCTAAGCCCCATAACACCCTAAATATGTAAAATATGTTTACCAAATTATTCCAGAATAAAGAGGACATATTGGTAATGTGACTTAGTAACTAATTTATGTGCTACGACGTTCTTTTTTTAGAAGCAGAGAATTTCAAAGTTCATAAAATGCAAATTTTTTTAATTTTTCATGATATTTTGATGTTTTTCACAAAAAACACACAAAGTAGTGACCAAATTTTGCCACTAACATAAAGTGCCATATGTGACGAAAAAACAATCTCAGAATCGCTAGCATACGTTAAAGCATCACTGAGCTATAAGAGCATAAAGTGAGACAGGTCAGATTTTGAAAAATTTGTCCGGTCATTAAGGCCCAAACTAGCTGCAGCACGAAGGGGTTAAGGGTGAGTCATTTACACATCCTAGGACAGGACGCTCTTTTCCCATTAAACATTTTGTCACCTGCAGAACAGTGTACGTTGTATATGTGTTACAATGCCCCTGCAACATGTTGTATGTGGGGGAGACTACTGGAGAATGCAGAATACAACTTAATCAACATAAATCCACCATACGCACCCAAAAATGTGAGTTGCCTGTCCCCAAACATTTTATGGAACACAACCATCCGGTTTCCGATCTCAAATTTGCTATTGTGGACCACATCCCTAGGTCTAGGAGGGGTGGGGATAGGATTGCCCGTCTAAAAAAATGTGAATTGGAGTGGATCTACAAGCTGGGGACACTTACACCTGGTGGTATGAACATTGACTTTAAACTGGGACCTGGCACTGGTTAACTTTTTCTTTCCTCTTTTTCTTTTTTCATCCTTTGATGCCTTGCTGTGATTTTCTGCCCCCCCCCCCCCCCCCCCCCCATGGTAGGAAAACTTTGATACATAAGTCTCCCACCATTCTCTCTACTACATTTATATTACCACTTACCCAAGTTGGAATTTTTTTCATCACAAACTGATTATTGTACATACATGTATATACTTTATTTGTAAATTGATTGGCTTTTCTCTCATGTTTCTTGCAGGATGAAAAACTGCTCTCAGAATGATTATGGATTGTTTTCAAGCTACTACATCCATCTGCCTGAATCCTTACATGGACCTTATTTCTCTTTTTCTTTATTGATGCCACTGCTATTTTATCTAGCGCATTTATTTATTTATTTTTGCATTCATGCACTAGCTTTTTCGGTTTCTGTCATTTTGTATGGGTGACTATATTAAAACTCATTTTTATACATTTATGGCCCATTTAATTTACTTTGGCCCCCTGTATCCACAGGATGTATAGCTCCTTGAAGCCACAGGATGCATGACCCGAGGTACGGATACATGGATGGGGTTTGTGTCTAAGCTGTGTAAATACAGTTATGCTACCGCTAGGGAGCGGATGTGGTCATTTTACCTACCCCATTTCTTCTGCACTAGTGTGGTTTATGGGGTGGGTTCTTAGGACATTGGTGTCCACAGGACCGTATGGTGTTGTGAGTCATCTTTTTGCCCTTTGTTGACCTGCTGCTCCCCCTCGTCTGTGTGACACTTTACCCTGTGCTCCATTTTGGTACTGGTCATTTCGCACCATTCATTCCCTATTAGTAATACCCATAGTAATACCCATACGAATTATCCTAGTTATCCAATCTCCCACATTCCGTTTAAGCCTTTGCCATACTCTTTATTAGCATAATATTTTGACCCATACTTTGTATGACCTATGCTGTAAGGGCAGTTTTCCCTTTTCCAATATGGTGGCTGTTTCCTCTGGATCTTACTGGGCATGCGTGCGCCGCTGCTGGCTTGGTGACTGCCCGGCGCATGCGCCCGGGATTGCGCCGATCATGTGACATCCCCATGTCATGTGGTCCGTCCTATCGTGGTCCGGGCGCAGAGCCGAGTGTGACGTCATCAGCGGGCGACGCTAGCGTTCCCGGTGCGGTCCTCTCCATGTGGATTCCCTGCTTTGGCGCTTTGTATGTATGTATTCTTGTTTTTGTTTGTTATCACAGCTGTGAATGTCACCTCATTATGTTTGTATATTTTTTTCTGCACTGTACTTATGTTGATCACAACTTAGCACAATGAGAGTTTGGTCTCCTACTAGTTCTTTATAAAAACCTGTGTTGATGCACCATTTTGCTATTACCGATCACATATTATTCACATTGTTTATGTATTTTTCACTTGATTGATTGATTACTTGCGATTATGTACACATGCATATATACTCTGACATTGGAGTGTTTTGTATCACTGCTTGAGAAAGGCTACACACATAGAGCCGAAACGTTGCATTGGTGTGAATAAAGTGGATATTCTTTTTGGAAGTGCGGTCTCCTACATCTTCTTGGATATTATATACGAACCTGGGTCCGGTTTGGTGAGACTTGCACCCTCATTCTTTTTTTCTTGTGCTGCTGAAACTTTGTTTTTTGCATTTATTGTGGATGGTGTGAGACATTGCCTGACGAGACCGTAGAGTTCCTATTGGCTGCTATATCTCAGCTATTTGCATATGTGCTGTGATTGGCTGTTAGCGGTTAGAGTGTGGCCATTATTTGCAATGGGCCATTATTTTCTATGGGAAATTTGGGGTCTTTAAACGTAAATTTCTTAAAAACGACAAATCTGATCGAAACGAAAAATAGATAACACACCACACACCGCCGAGGGCTTCGAAACGCAGTTTGAACGGAGTCTGTGTGTAAAGCGGTTCGGGCTGTATTACGCGCAGAAAAATAGCTGGAAGAAGAAGAAGAAACGGAAAAAGAAGAAGACGAAGAAGAATACGGATTACAATATAGTGCTTTTCAAGCACTAAAATGAGGGACTTATAGTTCCACTTCTTTGGGTCAGTGAAAGCTGAAGAAAAAAATGCAATGTGTGACAGCAGCATAATGCCAGCCCTCTTTCTTTCTTAGCATCTGTGCATCCCAGTGGTTAAAACACCAGTAATCAAACAATCAGACCTCTATTCTATAAGCAATCACTATGTATGCACAAAGTAACCGTCACCTCAATCTACACCCCCCCCCCCCCCCTTAATATAATGGAGAAGGCTACTACACCTCCTGTGCTGCCAGATTTGGAATTAGTGGGGAATATTGATCCAACTTTGTGCAAATAAAAAGTGGAGCAGCTCATGACAACAGATCAGATTCCAGCCTTCATTTTTCGGAGATCTTTTTTAATATGGAATTTAATGGTTCTTTTGCGCAATGTTTGGTAAATCTTTCCCGACATCTTTTAACCTATAAAATGATTCCTGTAGCTAGGTTTTGGAGAAAACTGTTTTTTTTTGCAAGCATCATTGGGTTTCTAGTTCATTAGGTTCACTGGAAACAGTAGTTATTACAAAGCATAAAGTCTTATCTATGGTAAATCTCTGCACCAAAATAAGCCACTAGCAGGAAAAACACTTACATTACCAGGAGAATAAATATACAGATAAACAAACTATTTCAAGAAAACATAGTAAAATCTGACTTCAGGAAGTGTAACTCTTAAACATATGGGGATATTGAGACAGATGCTTATCATTGATATTAATATTCTGAGTATTGGGCAGGATGCCGATACCATTAAGCAGAGGCAGCTCAGCAAATACAATTGTAAAGACAATGCTACACAGCTTTGAAAAATGAAGAATAGTCCTCCCCAGGAAACTCCAAACATGAGGAGTAAGGCTGGGCTTATACTTGTGTTTTGCATTTTTCTTTCATCTGCAACTGATCCAAAATGATTAAAAACCGATGACAATTTAGTTTCAAAAGTCTCCGCCACTTTTTTTTTAATCTGTCACCGTTTCACGTATAAAAAAATAAAATAAAAAAAAGATTATGATGAAACTGATAGAGACAATTAAAGAGTTATATATCCTGTCACCAGTTTGAGTCCTATAGAAATCAATTAACCCCTTCTTGATGTATAGTGTTAGGGTAGGTTCACACTACGTTTTCAGCATCCGTTTAACGGATCCGTTTTTTTTAGCGGTCAAAAAAGTAGTGTCAACAGTACTTTATTGTGCGTCAAAAAAAAAAAAACGCATCCGTTTTGATCCGTTTTTTTTTTATAATGGAAGTCAATGGAAAAACGGATCAAAAACGGATGCACACAAATGCATCCGTTTTTGCAATCAGTTTTTTGCAAAAAACTGATCCGTTAAACGGATGCTAAAAACGCAGTGTGAACCTAGCCTTATCTACAGGTGACACTAGTCCTTTGCATCCAAGATTATTCTGATTACAGTCTTTTAAAGGGGTATCCTAGTCTGGGCTTGTTAGTCCCTATCCATAAGATAGGGGTTAACAAGATAATTTGGGGGGGGGGGGGGGCAGCCATTCAACACTTTGGAGGGACATTTTAAATACTTGGTTATGCTCTTCGGGTTGTGTAATGCTCCTACAGCTTTCCATAATCTTGCTAACAATATCTTTTGGGGTCCCATTGGTCTATCCATATCTAACATGTGCATCAGGTCTTGCAGATTTTACAAGACACTATTTCTTGGGTAAATCTACATTGTCCCAGAAACTGTGCCACTGCTGTGTATACATGTATGTAGGTCGGCACTAATGCAGGGTAATGTCTGGGTGGAGGTGTTGATGCATTTTGAACACTAGATGGCAGTAATTTTATTCTTCCATAGAGAGCACATGCTGAAGGATGCTGCAGGAGTTATCCGACGTTAGAAAAACATTCTTCCAGAGACCGCACCACTCTTTTCTCTATTTCAGGTGTGGGTTACAATTCCATTCACTTCAATAGAACTGAGTTGCAAAGCCTGCACCCAAACTGGAGACAAGAGTGGTGCTGTCCCTGGAAGAAAGTGGCCATGTTTTTCTAACGTTGGATAACCTTTAAAGGTATGTGACAAACTGTAAGTGCTTGAATGGAAGTGTGCCAGCTACCTCCCTACCTCAGGGCCTGCAAAAGTTTCCCTTCAGTTCTGCCTTATCTGATGCCAAGGAACCCCACAGCCTGCTCCACCAATAGGAAACAAGTCCTGGCCATAACTTATAAAGTGGAGAGGCCAAGTGCTCAGAACAGGTGCAATTTCTGTAGTATCCCAGAACAGGTATGCCACTATGTTTCTATGTCACCTGTAAAAAGGTTCTTCTGTGAGGTGTCACAGTCTGAGCTGAAGGCTGCTGTTTTGTACTTTCACCACTTGGTGTTTTAGTGTATGTTCACACTGAGTAAAACAGGCAGAATTCCATGGTGGATTCCCGCCTGTCTCAGTGTCCCATAGCCCGTCTATGGGAGAGCGCACGCTCCTCCACAGCTGCCGCTCTCGGCTCAAAGAAGTGACATGTCACTTCTATGAGCGCAGAGCGGCGGCAGCGGAGGAGTGTGCGCCCTCTCATTCACTCACAGCGGGACACTGAGCACAACGGGATTCTGCAGCGGAGAGATTCACTGCGGAATTCCGCCGTATTTGCTCAGTGTGAACATACCCTTACTCTCCCCTATTCTTCTGATTTCTGTTTGCCAATCAGTAGCTTGAGTGCCTCACACTACACCACCTATCATACACTGACACCTAGTGTAAGTTGATCCTTATTTCTAAGTTCCTCAGTAGTTGTGCAAACCTGAGACCCATTTTACTGGATATGGCACTTGTGTACTTGGGCAGCATTGACCGATCAGTCATAGCCGAGTTTCTTCTATGTCTAAAGTTTATGGCAAGGTTGTCAGAATTCCCCCAACAGACTGACTTGCATATATGGACAGGTCCCCTCCAGCACCACAAGTACAAGTCTTCACTAAAACTTCCAGAGACTTAAAGTGTCACTGTCGTGAAATTTTTTTTGCAGAAATCAATAGTCCAGGCGATTTTAAGAAACTTTGTAATTGGGTTTATTATCCGAAAAATGCATTTTTATCATGAAAAAGCAGTTTGAAGCTCTCCCCCCTGTCTTCATTGTTCTCCTATGGAGAGAGCTAAAGAAAAGACCAAAACAGGACAACAAAGAGTTAATCTACAAATCCCTCACCCGTTATCTCTTCTGACCATCACCAGTGACCTGTCTGAGCTCAGATTACAGCTGTCGCCCAGCTCCGTGCCTGTAATCCTCTGTTATCTGCTTTCTGCTGCCGGCTAACTCCCTCCTCCCCCCTCCCCCCTCCCTAGAGCAGACAGGGTACGACTCCTGCAACAAGTCACAATTTTCAGATTTTTTGGAGTGGATGAAAAAGAGGAAGGAGGGGGGGACCTGGGAAAAGGCTTTTTACATCCAGATAATGGCAGATTTGGCTAATAAACCCAATTACAAAGTTTCTTAAAATCGCCTGGACTATTGATTTCTGCAAAAAAAAAAATACGACAGTGACTCTTTAACAAAAGTAGTGTCTGTCTACAGTCCAACTGCTAAAGCAGGATTCACAAAAAAAAAAAAAAAACATTATAAAGGAAACTCACAATGCAGAGGGAACACCAGGGACACTTTTAACAGGCGTGTGCAGGTACCTAGGGAGAGCTACTACCCCTCTGAGCCCCAAGTGCCTCAGTGGTAAGGGAACATCAGCTCTTGCATTTAAGGGGAAACTGTCAGCAGGCTAGATGAATTTAAAGGGGTATTCCCCCCAAGAGCATAAAAAATGTAATGCTCCCAAACCTAGCTGGCCTTACTCACCAAGTCCCCATGAGTATTTTGAGCCGTCTCCCATCTTTCTAGCCAGGGGCGTAGCTAATGTCTCCTGGGCCCTGGTGCGAGAGGCCAACTTGGGCCCCCCCCCCCCCCCCCTCCCCCCTCCTTTCACGACCAAGTTATGCTATTGGTGTGTATATACACTCACCGGCCACTTTATTAGGTACACCTGTCCAACTGCACGTTACCACTTAATTTCTAATCAGCCAATCACATGGCGGCAACTCAGTGCATTTAGGCATGTAGACATGGTCAAGACAATCTCCTGCAGTTCAAACCGAGCATCAGTATGGGGAAGAAAGGTGATTTGAGTGCCTTTTAATGTGGCATGGTTGTTGGTGCCAGAAGGGCTGGTCTGAGTATTTCAGAAACTGCTGATCTACTGGGATTTTCACGCACAACTATCTCTAGGGTTTACAGAGAATGGTCCGAAAAAGAAAAAACATCCAGTGAGCGGCAGTTCTGTGGGCGGAAATGCCTTGTTGATGCCAGAGGTCAGAGGAGAATGGGCAGACTGGTTCGAGCTGATAGAAAGGCAACAGTGACTCAAATAGCCAACCGTTACAACCAAGGTAGGCAGAAGAGCATCTCTGAACGCACAGTACGTCCAACTTTGGGGCAGATGGGCTGCAGCAGCAGAAGACCACCCGTTACTAGCATGGTGTACCTAATAAAGTGGCCGGTGAGTGTGTATATATATATATATATATATATATATATATATATATATATATATATATATATATATATTGTAGAAAGGTGAATGGTAAGATACTGGAGGGGGTGTACATCTCACCCAGACTGCTAGCTGGGATGAGATGGTAAACTCCGGGAAAGATGTGGTTCAGCAGAGATATTCTGCTGAACTGTTGTTTATTATTTCCGGGCCTGGATTTTACTTGAATGGCGGGTAGGTTTGGTAGTGGGACCTGCCATTCCCTCCCCACTCCAGTCCACACCTTGCGCACAGGTGTAAGCAGGTGCTAATCGCTCCAGCTCATAAAAGGCAGCTCAGAGGGCTGAATGTTGCTGAGAGCCTGGAAGCCACTGACCTGTGTCAGATACTACTGCTGTTTATTTCTGTTTGGTTGAGTCAGGTGAGACCTCTGTTTAGTTAGAGCCCAGCCGGGCAGGTGTTTATTTTGTATCCTGTTTTTGCACAGTGCTGCTATGTTTATTTTTATGCCACAATAAAACAAAGTTGGACTTTTTATGTTAAATTGGCATAAGGACTGCATTATTCTCGCTACCCCCTACTAAATATCCCCACAATATATATATATATATATATATATATATATATATATATATATATACTGTGAGGGGATTAGCTCATGGGATCACCATCTCCTGGGTTAGATGGGCGCTTTTTGGCACAAAACACAGTCCACACCAGCAAGTAAGGTGCAACTGGCTGCAACCAGTTTTATTTTTCTTTGCAGCAGATAAAAGAAACAATAATACAAAAGAAAACCTACGCCGTCTGGCGACTAACTAAACAGTTATCAACTAACTAACCAGAGCTGAGCCTACTGCACAGCTCTCAAACAAAACATGCAGCACTTTGTTACTTACAATGAAGTTTTACCCAGGAGCAGAGAGAGCCATCATCTTGTGAGCTGCCTGTCCTTTTATAGCACACACAGGCTTGCACCTGAGTAACCAGAGTCACTCCAAATACCTGGAGTGGCCAAGTGGAGTAGGAGCCCACCCATCTCTCCCCTACTCCAAAGCAGCCAGGCCCTATTTTCTAGTCTTTGCCAAAACCTATAGCAAGGAAACATATTCTCCTTGCTATCCTAACTCCCTGGCTGCTTATTTAACACACATATGACAGGAACCTAGGTGAAACATACATTCCATCCACTACTTTGCCCCTGGTCCTGTCACATATCCTCCCCCCCTGTTTCGACCTTGGGGACGGAACACTCTGTGCCCTTAAACAGTACACCCTAGATAGGGCATCGGCATTACCCAACTGGCGCCCGGGTCTATGCTCCACTGTAAAGCTGTAGTCCTGCAATGACATAAACCAGCGGGTTACTCGCCTGTTTTTCTCCCGGTTTACACACATCCATTTCAGAGGGGCATGGTCAGTGACAAGTTTAAATGTTCTCCAAAGCAGATAATACCTGAGGGCTTCTAATGCCCACTTTATTGCCAGACACTCTTTTTCGACAATGGAGTACCTTTTCTCATGGTCGCTCAACTTTCTACTCAGGTAAACCACAGGATGCTCTTCTCCACCCCTCATTTGGGACAACACCGCTCCTACACCAACATCAGAGGCGTCTGTTTGCACAATGAACTCTGCCCTGAAATCAGGGGTTATTAACACTGGCTGAGCACATAGAGCCTGTTTTAGTCTCTGGAAGGCCTGCTCAGCCTCTGGGGACCATTTAACCATAACTGAATCCTTACCCTTCGTGAGGTCAGTTAAAGGGGCTGCAATGCTGGCAAAATTTTCAATAAAACGCCTGTAGTACCCAGTTAAACCAAGGAATGCCCTGACTTGTTTTTTTTTTAAAGGCTTGGGCCAATTCTGAATAGCCTCAATTTTATTTATTTGAGGCTTGATAATACCTCGCCCAATTGTGTACCCAAGGTATTTGGCCTCTTCCTGTCCTATGGCACACTTTTTTGGGTTTGCTGTCAAACCTGCTTCCCTAATGGAGTTCAGAACCACTTGAACCTTGGCTAAATGACTCTCCCAGTCAGGACTATGTATGATCACATCATCCAGATAGGCTGCTGCATATTTGCGATGTGATCTTAAAATTCTGTCCATCAACCTTTGGAATGTGGCTGGGGCTCCATGTAAACCAAATGGAAGGACCACATACTGATAATGGCCATCAGGAACACTAAAGGCTGTCTTTTCTTTTGCCTCCTCTGTCAGTGGCACCTGCCAGTAACCCTTTGTAAGGTCTAATGTAGTGAAGTACCTAGAGTTACCAAGTCTATCAATTAGCTCATCCACTCGAGGCATTGGATAAGCGTCAAACTTTGACACAGCATTCAACTTTCTAAAGTCGTTACAAAATATCAACGTGCCATCAGGTTTTGGGATTAGGACTATAGGACTAGACCCGTCACTATGAGACTCCTCTATGACCCCCAACTTTAGCATCATCTGCACCTCCTTTGCAATTGCCTCACGCTTGGCCTCAGGTACTCTGTATGGCTTTTGGTTTACTCTGACCCCTGGTTCTGCAATGACATCATGTTTGATCACATTGGTCCGCCCTGGTAGATCAGAGAACACATCCCTATTTTCCTGTACAAATTCCTTTACTTCCTGAATTTGGGATACTGACAACGTTTCTGCAATCTTTACCTCTGGTATCCCCGCCACACAATCTATTTTACATGTACTGTCTGCTAACAATACCTCCCGATCTTTCCATGGTTTAATTAAATTTACGTGGTAAATCTGGAATGGCTTACGTTTACCTGGCTGATGAACTCGGTAGTTGACTGCTCCAACCTTTTCCACCACTTCATATGGGCCCTGCCATTTAGCCAAGAACTTACTTTCCATGGTAGGGACAAGGACCAGTACTCTGTCACCTGGGTTGAAGTTTCTTGGCTTTGCAGACCTATTGTAAACCCTGGACTGACTCTCTTGGGCCTGCTGTAAGTGATCTTTAACAATAGGCATAACTTTCTCAATTCTATCCTTCATTTGTGTGATGTGCTCAATAACACTTGTGTATGGTGTAGCCTCTTGTTCCCAGGTTTCTCTCGCTATATCCAGGAGACCTCGGGGGTGTCGACCATACACTAACTCAAAAGGGGAGAAACCTGTGGATGCTTGGGGTACCTCCCGTACCGCAAACATGAGATAAGGCAAGAGGCAATCCCAGTCCCTCCCATCCTGTGCCACCACTTTTCTAAGCATCCCCTTGAGAGTTTTATTGAACCTCTCCACTAAGCCATCTGTCTGTGGATGGTAAACTGAAGTACGCAAGTGAGTTATTTTTAACAGTTTGCACAACTCCTTTGTGACTTTAGGACATGAATGGCGTCCCCTGATCAGTAAGTATCTCCTTTGGTATCCCGACCCTGGTAAACATATGGAATAACTCCCTTGCGATGGCTTTAGCTGTGGGTTTCCTTAGAGGGATTGCTTCTGGATAACGGGTTGCGTAATCGAGGACAACCAAGATATGCTAGTGACCTCTAGCGGACTTAACAAGAGGTCCCACCAGATCCATTGCAATTCTCTCAAAGGGGGTCTCAATAATGGGGAGAGGCACCAAGGGACTTTTAAGGACGGTACAGGGTTATGTAACTGGCACTTTGGGCACGAGTCACAGTACTCTTTTACCTCTTTATGTACCCCTGGCCAATAAAACCTTTGCAACACCCTGTCTTTTGTTTTATCATAGGCCAAGTGTCCCCCTAGTACATGTGTGTGGGCTAAATCCATCACTTATAGGCGATGCGATTTAGGAACTACTAGTTGTTCCAGAGCTTGTCCAGACACCTCATTTACTCTGTAGAGGAGATCATTTTCTACAGCAAAATGTGGAAACCTTTTCTCAGCCCCAGGTTCTTGGGGCACCCCATTAATAACTTTTGCACTTTCCCATGCATGGGATAACGTAGGGTCCCTGAGTTGAGCGGTCCCGAAATTATCACCGGAGACCGGCAAGTCAGGGAGACCAATTTCAGGAGCATCTACTGCGACATCTCCTGCAAAAACCTCTAAAGGGAAATTATTGGTCTCACTCAGGGTCACCCCTACTGTTTGCACATTGTTAGCATCAGCTAGTGGGGCAGGGTCTACAGCAGACACAGATAAACATTTATCAAGCATTTCCCACAACTGCCAAAAAAATGGAAAATCACATCCCACAATGACCTTGTGCATTAAAGTCTTTACAACCCCAACCTCATGGGTGATGTTTCCACATGGAGTTTCAAAGGAAACAACAGCAGTGGGATAGTCTTTTGTGTCCCCATGTATGCAGATGACCCCCATATGTCTGCTTTGCCACTTTCTAGTGTCAACCAAACTGGAGTGGACAAGGGTCACCAGGCTGCCGGAGTCCAACAGAGCTTCCACGGAATGTCCTTCCACGACCAGGCTACAAGATTGTCGCTCTGTATTTTGTGAGAGCAAGGCAGAGTAGGCAGGTCTAGCAAACAGTGACTTTCTCCGCCCACTAACACACTCCATAGGCTCATCCACAAGAGGACAATTGGCAGCTACATGTCCCAGCCCTTGACAACGCCAGCAAATAATGTTCTTGAAAGTCTGAGGATGTTTAGGGCTAACTGGCCTAAGATGTCTGGCCACAAAGTCTGTCCCCAACCCTCCTTTATGGGCCTCCTTCACCCCCTTATAATTAGGAACAGTCTTACCAGGTTCAGAGGTCTTCTGGTTCCTTGGGGTCGGCCGTGTAGGTGAGGGGCTCTGGAGATGTTCCTCTGTGTTCAGGTACCGCTCCACAAGTGCGACCAGGTGATCTGCATCACTGGACTCCGCTTGTCCCACACAGCGCTGTATACGGACCGGCAGGGCTCGGACAAATCGATCCAGGACCACTCTTTCAACCACCTGGGCTGCCGTGGAGACCTCGGGTTGCAGCCACTTTTTAGCCAGGTGGATTAGGTCATACATTTGTGACCTCACGGGTTTATCCAGCTGGAAAGTCCAGGTATGTACCCGCTGGGCTCTGATAGCAGGTGTAACACCTAAGCGAGAAAGAATTTCTGCTTTCAGTTTATGATAAAGTCTTGCATCTGGCTCACCCAAATCAAAGAAGGCTTTCTGAGGTTCTCCACTCAGAAAAGGAGCAACTGTGTCTGCCCATTGGTCCACTGGAAGTTTCTCTCTTTCAGCAGCTCTTTCAAAGATGACCAGGAACGCCTCCACATCGTCCTCTGTAGTCATTTTCTGCAGAGAGGCTTGCACTCTCCTTGCAGCAGATACAGACTCGGCCTGAACATGAGGCCTTTCCGCCAGCAGTTTTATTTGCTCCACCAGACTAGCATTAATCGCTTTTTGCTCTCTGAAGGCAGTTTGCGTGGACTCTAGGAGCAAGCGATTGGTTTCTTGCTGGTTAGCATTGGCTTTCTGCAGCTGAATGTTAGCCTGGATCAGTTGCTTCACCACTTCATCCATATCTGCAGTCTTTGGTTTTGCTACAGCAGCAGACTTAACCAACGACATGCAACTTGTTCAATTTTTGTGCCAGCGCAGCCTCCACCATTTGTGAGGGGATTAGATCATGGGATCACCATCTCCTGGGTTAGATGGGCGCTTTTTGGCACAAAACACAGTCCACACCAGCAAGTAAGGTGCAACTGGCCGCAACCAGTTTTATTTTTCTTTGCAGCAGATAAAAGAAACAATAATACAAAAGAAAACCTACGTCGTCTGGCGACTAACTAAACAGTTATCAACTCACTAACCAGAGCTGAGCCTACTGCACAGCTCTCAAACAAAACATGCAGCACAGTGTACTCGCAGAGAGAGCCATCATCTTGTGAGCTGTCTGCCCTTTTATAGCACACACAGGCTTGCACCTGAGTAACCAGAGTCACTCCCAATATCTGGAGTGGCCAAGTGGAGTAGGAGCCCACCCATCTCTCCCCTACTCCAAAACAGCCAGGCCCTATTTTCTAGTCTTTGCCAAAACCTATAGCAAGGAAACATATTCTCCTTGCTATCCTAACTCCCTGGCTGCTTATTTAACACACATATGACAGGAACCTAGGTGAAACATACATTCCATCCACTACTTTGCCCCTGGTCCTGTCACAATACACACCAAGACAGATATTACCAATAACACCAGCATATTGGAAGAGAAAGTATTATCACCGTATTATCATATTACCGCCTTACTGTTACCGACCAAATCCTGTATACTTAAACCAATATTACCAGTAATACCAGTATATAGGAAGGAAACATTACCGCCACACCACAACCACTACCATCACCACCATGTTGTTACTGACCAAATCCAGTATACTAAATCACCTCATCCAGTCATATAAAGGTGGCCCCAGCTCTACACAGGTTCTATACACCATATACATTACAGTGCAGTTATATCAGGTGACTCACAGGAGACGTCTTTTCTGATCAGAGTTCTTTCCTTTTCATCTTCTTCTCCATCCGTCCTGGGCCGTTATGAGAACTTCTCCGAGCCACAAATCCACAGAATCCCACCCTCATAGATGGCCCCTCTTTCCTCCCCACCCTCATAGATGGCCCCTCTTTCCCCCCACCCTCATAGATGGCCCCTCTTCCCCCCCCACCCTCATAGATGGCCCCCTCTTTCCCCCCACCCTCATAGATGGTCCCCTTTCCCCCCACCCTCCTAGATGGCCCCATCTTTCCCCCCCCACCCTCCTAGATGGCCCCTCTTTCCCCCCCCACCCTCCTAGATGGCCCCTCTTTCCCCCCACCCTCATAGATGGCCCCCTCTTTCCCCCTACCCTCATAGATGCCCCCTCTTTTCCCCCACCCTCATAGATGGCCCCCTCTTTCCCCCCACCCTCATAGATGCTCCCCTCTTTCCCCCCACCCTCATTGATGGCCCCCTCTTTCCCCCCACCCTCATAGATGCCCCCCTCTTTCCCCTCACCCTTAGATGCCCCCCTCTTTCCCCCCACCCTCATAGATTCCCCCTCTCCCCCCCCCCCACCCCGTGCAGGCTGATAAAAAAACAAAAACAAAAGAAAACTTAACTCACCTGACAACGCGCTCCCACGTTGATCCTCTCTTCTCCTGGTCTGTCCCCAGCTGTGCGGCTGCCGGGGGTGTCGCGTCTTATCCCCGGCAGCGCGTGCATCCCAGAGGTTCCTGGGCGCCGGAACCAGAAGTCGCGAGTGAGTGACCCGCGAGTGACCCGCAGAAGTGCGGGTGACGGAGGGTGGCGCGATTGAGCTCAGCGGCATGGGGGGGGGGGTGTGTGCCACCGGTGAGCACCGCCGCGAGCAACGGGTGTCGTGAATGAGCCCAGTGGAAGCACCGGAGGTGTGAGGGGGAACAGTTAGAGGGTGATCTCTGGGGCTGGGGGGGCACATGGTGCGGGTGACTGGGGTAGCTGCTGTTAGGGAGACAGTTACAGCTGCATTGATTACTGTCTTGCTTTCTAACAGCAGCCACCGCCGTCACTGTTCTCCCTCACTTCTGATTGGCCTTGTTAGAAGCCTAACCCAGCCCATTGAAGAGATGGAGGACATGTGATGCCGTCTCGGAGGGTGCGGGCCAGGAGCAGGGAGCGTGTCGGGTTGGACTGAGGTTTGATGATTCTCTGAATTTGGTAGGGGTGGATGCATCGAGCTAACAGCAAAACTGTACAGAATCCTTAATAACTTTATATTGGAAAGATAGAAAGCTACGGGTGGGTAACATATTAATGCAAATATAATTTTGGGTGGAATACCCCTTTAACTTGCTGATAGCTCCCTTTTGCTCAGGGGTATCTTACTCATTCTCGGCACAGTTTAAGTGCAGTTTGTAGTTTAACCTTGCCTCTAGTAAGACTGTTTTCAGCACTGGGGTGGGGATACAGCCCTCAGACTACCGATCCGTCCCTGGCCGGGGTTGGGGCTGGGTTGAGGTTTTGGAGGTAGCTCCACCCTCAGTGCTCTAAACGGCTTTACTAGATGCAGAATTAAAGGGTTATTCCCCCCAAGAGCTAAAAAAAATGAAATGCTCCCAAACCTAGCTGGTCTTACTCACAAAGTCCCCCTGAGTATTTTGAACCGTCTCCCGTCTTTCTAGCTGCTGCCGTTCCTGAGTTACAAGTTTTTCTAAAAGATGTTCTATATTCAAGATAGGAAACTACATTTCCCATCATGCAATGCTTCTGCCTCATGATGGCGATGTAGCGGAGCTGAGAGAGCGATGGCGATGTAGCAGAGCGGAGATGGCGATGTAACAGAGCGGAGAGAGCGATGGCGATGTAGCAGAGCTGAGAGAGCGATGGCGATGTAGCAGAGCTGAGAGAGCGATGGCGATGTAGCAGAGCTGAGAGAGCGATGGCGATGTAGCAGAGCTGAGAGAGCGATGGCGATGTAGCAGAGCTGAGAGAGCGATGGCGATGTAGCAGAGCTGAGGGAGCGATGGCGATGTAGCAGAGCTGAGGGAGCGATGGCGATGTAGCAGAGCTGAGAGAGCAATGGCGATGTAGCAGAGCGGAGATGGCGATGTAGCAGAGCGGAGATGGCGATGTAGCAGAGCTGAGAGAGCAATGGCGATGTAGCAGAGCTGAGAAAGCGATGGCGATGTAGCAGAGCTGAGAGGGCGATGTAGCAGAGCTGAGGGGGGGCTGCAGTCACCAGGTGTGCTGCGGGATGGGGGGGTGAGTTATGGTGGTCGGGCAGCCAGGAGATCTCACACGGGGGGGGGGGGGGTTAGTTGTGGGCAGGTGGGTGAGCGCCGGCTGCCCTGGGCTCTACTGAGGGGGGGATGGGGGGGACCAAGGGCGTGCTGGGGGACGGGGGAGTTGCATTTACCGGGCGGCTGGCGGCTGCGGGGCCAGGAAATCATCCACCCAGGGCCTGGATACGGGGCTGCACCAGGTGAGCCGGGGGCGGGTGGCCACGGGGAGATCACACGAGGGCTGCACTCACAGGAGCTCCGGGGCGAGCTCCTGAGGCAGGAATCGTCGCACTGGGGGAGGGGGTGCTGCACTGACCGGGTGAGCTGTGGCCGGTGGGGATCAGCTGCAGAGCCCGGTGATTGTGCGCCCGGGAGCTGGTGCGGGGGGCGCTGTGTGGACGGCCACGGGGAGATCACGGTTGGGGGGCGAGGGGTGTTGGGTGATAGCGGCCGGCCACTGGGGGATCACGGGAGGAGGGGGGATGCTCGCGGTCGGCTAAACCGGTAGATCACTGGTGGGGTGCTCGCGGTCGGCTAACCGGGAGATCACCGGGGGAGGGGGGGTGCTCGCGGTCGGCTAACCGGGAGATCACGGGGGATGGTGCTCGCCGTCGGCCACAGTGGGGTGAGCTTGGGGGGGGGGGGTACACTCTGCTGTCAGAGAGGGGAGAGGGTAACAGTGCTCAGCAGCAGCAGTGTTTTGATTTCGGGGAGTTTTGCATTTACGCCGTTCGCCCTATGGTAAAACTGACTTGTTATGCATGTTCCTCAAGTTGTTACGATTACAATGATATGTAACATGTATAACTTTTATATTATCTGATGGCCTGTAAAAAATTCAAACCATTGTTAACAAATATATGTTCCTTAAAATCGCTCCATTCCCAGGCTTATAGCGCTTTTACCCTTTGGTCTATGGGGCTATGTCCGGTGTCATTTTTTGCGCCATGATGCGCCATGGGGGGGGGAGATCCGTCCCACTAGACACCAGGGACGTGCAGTACAAAGCACTTCAATGCAGTTGTCAGGTTTGACAGCTGCATTGAAGTGCTTAATTAGCCGGCGCGGCAGCGGGACCCGCGCCGGCTAATAGAGGCACTGCCCGGCTGCAGATTGCAGCCGGGATCGGTGCCGTTCAGAGCGGGGTCCCGGCGGGACCCCGCTCTGAACACCCCCCAGCGGCACCATGACGTACCAGGTACGCCATGGGACGCTGAGGGGTTAATGGCAAATATTTGCTGTTATTTTAAAACAACGGCTGTTATATTGAAATAATGGCAGTTATTTACTGTTATATGGCGGCCATCCACTCAATTTCAACATTGTGTGAACAGAGCCTTTCTGTGTTTTTAATCCACTCCTGGTTTTGGTTGCAATATGAGGACCACAATACCGACTGAAGTATACGTAGTGTGAACCCAGCCCTAAACTACAAACTAGACAGAAACGGTGCTGAGGATGAAAGTAACATACTTACCTTCATCCTCAGCACCCGTGAGCAATAGGGAGCCATCAGCAGGTTAGATTTTCACCCCTGGGTCATCACAAATATTGACTCCAAGATCATTTCATATGGATCCAACTAAGATCAAAGTCATTATGCATGGCTATTCTGACAAGTTTAGCACCACATAGTTTCCCTGGCAACAGTTTATGGAATCTCCCAACTTTTTAAAGCTGCTGACTTGTGTGAGAAATGTGTGAGATAGATCCCCTGTGCCCTGTTTCTCTCCCTGCCTTTTTTATTAATATTTTTATTATTAATATTTAATTATTTAGTTTTATTTTTTTATTTTTTGTTTGCCTTTTCTACTTTCTTTATATTTACCGTTTTCCTTTTTTTCTTTTCATTCTATCTCATCTTAATATAGTTTTAATATTGTTCAACTTCAATTATATTGTTTATAAGCAATTAAGAAAAAAATTGTTTAATAAAAACAAATTATACATAAGATCAAAGCCATTATTGAATGCCCCCCCCCCTTTGCTGAAAGTCCTGCAACGAATACTTACTTTTTTGGAGCTTGCTAAGAGGTTTAACCCACCTCAAGCATGATAGATGTTGTTTTCAACTTGGCTCGACTTTATAGTTACCTGAGGACCAAGAATGTAAACCAAGAATGTAAAAGCTGATGCTGTGTGAATAGGTTTTTGTAGCAGCCATTCCCCTGGGGAGGATCCTGAGCCCATCCTGCCCAAGTTGACTATTGTCAGTGGGCTGGGTTCAGTACATGCCGAAAATTATTGTAAAATCTGATTTCAGGAAGTGCAAATCTTTAACATATGGGGATATAGAGACAGATGCTTATCATTGATATTAATATTCTGAGTATTGTGCAGGATGACAATACCATAAAGTAGAGGCAGCTCAGCAGATACAATTTAAAGACAATGCTACACAGCTTTGAGGAATGAAGAATAGTAGCTGTCCCCCCAGGAAACGCCAAACATGAGGAATAAGGCTGGGCTAGTTGTGTTTTGCATTTTTTTTCCATCTGCAACTGATCCGAAATGATTGAAAAACTGATGACAATTTAGTTTCAAAACTCTCTACAGCTTTTTTTTTTTTAATCTGTCACCCTTTGACCTATATAAAATGCATGAATAAGATGAAACTGATAGAGGCTGTTAAAGAGTTTTGTATTTGGTCACCAGTTGAAGTCCTATAGAAATGCGTTAACCCCCTTCTTGATGGTATGGCGTACATGTACGGCATATGTATGGTTGGAAAATATGGGGGGTGAGCCAGAAGCTGTACCAGCTCCATACTTGCCAGATGTAAGCTGCTATCTTCTGAATCCAACTTCATTATGTTGCCAGTCTTTTAATTCTCAGTCAACATAAACTAGGGCATCTAGGGAGTTAATTGACAAGCGGTGGTGCTGACCAGGTTCCGATCAGTACTCCTGCAAAGCAATCACAGGTTACTGATTATTGCAGCAAGGGGCTTTCTGAAGGCCTTAATGGCTGCCACATTAGATCCTCTAGCGCATTTAAAAGAATGATGGTTGACCTCAGGGAGATCAACCAAAACATCGCAAAGACACCATTACGTGTTTGTCAATGTCAGTGAATCTAGGAACATTGCTTCCTGGGAAAAATAATATGCAAAAATACTGTGGAGACACCATCACATGTTTGTCAACATCAGTGAGCTATACAAACCTTCTACCGGGAAGAAACACCCAAACCAAAAGGGGTCTCCAGTCAAGGAAAGCACCTTCCAACAAGCAACATTCAAGAATGACATAACAGAGAATTTGTCCCTCATTAGCGTGGAGCAGGATTCTGTCTAGTGGGAGCAAAGCCTAGTAAGTACATAAGTACAAGTACAAGAAAAAGAAAAGTATGATGATTGACCCTAGGTAGATCAACCTAAACACCTCAGAAACAACATCAGGTGTTTCTTAACATCAGTGAATATAGAAAAATTGCCTTCTAGGAAATGAAATATGCAAAAATACCATCAAGTGTTTCTCCCTGAGGTCAACCATCATTCTTTTGAATGCACTTACTAGACTTTGCTCCCACTTGCTAAAATCCTGTTCCACATTAATGAGCAGGGAAAATACCCTGAAACAGTTGTCTGTAGATGGATTCCTTGCCTGGTATTCTCCAAGTCATGTCATTCTTGACTGTGGCTTGTTAGAAGGGGGTTTCCTTGACTAGAGACCCCCCCTTGGCTTGTTGTTCCTTCCGAGTAGAAGGTCTTGCTAGCTCACTGATGTTGAAAAAATGTCATGAAGTTTCCGTGTTATTTTTGCATAGATCCTCTAGGGCAGCCTGACTATGTTGAGTAGAGAAGAGCACAGATAAAACAGTACAATACAGTAGTGTTGTAGTGTATTGAATGATTGATCAAATGACAGAAAATAGTTTTTAAAAGAAATGAATCTAAACTTTAAATACCATCAAATATGGTACTGTTACATTTTAAAAAGGCTAAACTGTTAAAATATAATGTTAGCTATCAGGAATGGGGATTACTGTTAACCAAAAAGTACCCATTGCCAGAATTGTACAGTTTGTTTTGTCACATCACATTCCAGAAAACAGAATAAAAAGTGATTTTAAAAATTCCTAAAATGGTGAATGTAAAAAAGAAAACATAAGATGGGATTCACTATTTGTAGCTACCACTAGCAGGTTATAAGTGGATCACATCAAACATGCATGGAGAGGGAAACAGAGGCAGGTGTGTTGCTGGCAATGACCATTCCATGCACTATGTATTTCTTTCGGCCATTCCCTGACAACAAATAATAAGAAGCAGGGATTTGTTTATAAGTTTTTTTTTGTTACACAATGTGTTTGCACTTTTTGGCTGGGTTCACACTACGTATATTTCAGTCAGTATTGTGGTCCTCGTATTGCAACCAAAACCAGGAGTGGATTAAAAACACAGAAAGGCTCTGTTCACACAATGGTGAAATTGAGTGGATGGCCGCCATATAACAGTAAATAACGGCCATTATTTCAATATAACAGCCGTTGTTTTAAAATAACAGCAAATATTTGCCATTAACTGGCGGCCATCCACTCAATTTCAACATTGTGTGAACAGATCCTTCCTGTGTTTTTAATCCACTCCTGGTTTTGGTTGCAATATGAGGACCACAACACTGACTGAAATATACGTAGTGTGAACCCAGCCTAAAATAGCTTATTTTTTATTTTCATCATCTTGGAGAACTAACCACAGATCTTCTGCTTGAATCCTTCTGTCTCTTCATGTAATCCCAGACAGATTTTATAATGTTAAAATTTTCCCTTTATTGAAGATAACTCTTAATGACATTGGCGTCCTTATTTGCAGCATTTCACACCTGCCTAAAACTTTCACACAGTCAAGGCCGGTTTTAATGTGGCCCTGGGCAAATTGGTTGCTACAGGAACTGAGACTAGTTGCTATGGGAACTGTAACTGGTAGCGATAGTAACTGTGACTGGTTGCTACAGGAACTGTGCCTACTTACTGTAGGAACCGTTACTGGTTGCTACATGAGCTATGATTCATTGTAATAGGAACTGTGATTGAAATCTATAGGTATTGTGACTGGTTGATATAGGATGTGTTGTTGCTATTGGAACGGTTATTGGTTGCTATAGGAACTGTGCATGGTTGCTATTGGAGCTGTTATTGGTTGCTATAGGAACTGTGATCGGTTGCTATAGGAACTGTGTTTACTATAGAAACTGTGCATAGTTGCTATATCTGTACCTCCCAACTTTTTGGATGGCCAAAGAGGGACACTTTTGGCTCACTCCAGGAAAATTTTACAGACATTTCTATACTTTTTAATTCAAGGATGCATTCACATATACAGTATCTGCTGCAGATTGATGCAATCACGCATACAGTATCTGCTGCAGATTGATGCTATAAGAACCGTAACCAGTTGCTATTTGAGCTGTGATTGATTGCTCTAAAAACTCTGATGGGTTGTTATAGGAACTGTGGTTGCTATAGGAGCAGTGCCTAGTTGCTACAGGAAATGTGATTGGTTGCTATAAGAGCTGTGATTGGTTGCTATTGGAACTGTGATTGGTTCCTATGGGAACTGTGACTTATTGCTATAGCAGATGTTATTGGTTGCTATAGGAACTGATTTTGTGTGCTATAGGAACAGTGATTAGTTGCTAGAGGAAATGTGACTGGTTGCTATAGGAACTGTGGTTGCTATATGAACAACACCTGGTTGTTGCAGGAACTGTGATTGATTGTTATTGGAACTGTGTTTTTTGCTATGGCAACTGATTGATTGTTATTGGAACTGTGTTTTTTGCTATGGCAACTGCAGCTGTTATTGGTTGCTACAGGAATTGAGATTGGTTGCTATAGGAACATTGATTGGTTTCTAGAGGAAATATGACAGGTTGCTATAGGAACTATGACTTATTCCTATATCAGCTGTACTTGAGGTATATCAGCTGTACTTTAGGTACTTTAAGTGGTTGCTATAGTAACTGTGGCCAGTTGCTATAGAAACTGTAACTGGTGGCTATAGTAACTGTGACTAGTTGCTATAAGAACTGTGGTTGCTATAGGAACTGTGCCTGGTTGCTATAGGAATCGGTACTGGTTATTGTATGAGCTATGATTCATTGTAATAGGAACTGTGATTGAAATCTATAGGTATTGTGACTGGTTGATATAGGAACTGTTGTTGTTATTGGAACTGTTATTGGTTGCTATAGGAACTGTGCATGGTTGCTATTGGAGCTGTTATTGGTTGCTATAGGAACTGTGATTGGTTGCTATAGGAACTGTGTTTACTATAGAAACTGTGCATAGTTGTTATATCTGTACCTCCCAACTTTTTGGACAGCCAAAGAGGGACACTTTTGGCTCACTCTTGGAAAATTTTACAGACATTTCTATACTTTTTAATTCAAGGATGCATTCACATTTACAGTATCTGCTGCAGATTAATGCAATCACACATACAGTATCTGCTGCAGATTGATGCAATTACACATACAGGATCTGCTGCAGATTGATCCAATCACACATACAGGACCTGCTGCAGATTGATGCAATCACACATACATGATCTGCTGCAGATTGATCCAATCACACATACAGGACCTGCTGCAGATTGATGCAATCACACATACATGATCTGCTGCAGATTGATGCAATCACATATACAGGATCTGCTGCAGATTGATGCATTTAGTTACATTGATATCTGCAAATCTGCAGTAGATCCTTTATGTGTGACTGCATCCTTAGGTCCCATTCACACATCAGTAACCCTGTAGTATTTCCTGATAAACTATCTGTACCATATGTACGTGTGCCATACCAGAGAAGTAACGGAAGTTGAGGTGGCTTTTAAACTGGAGAAGAAAGGAGGGGTTTGGGTTCATGGAGAATTGGGTCAACTTTTCTGTTGGTTACAGACCAGATCATAGGATGGGCTCAATGGCGGATTATAATGTAGGCGGTTTGGGTGGCCGCCCGGGGCCCGAGGCTCCGGGGGGGCCCATGCCTTGCCGCCCACATTATAATGCCGCCCGGGAGGCCCCCTCGCCACTGCACTCTTGTGACCGCAAGCATTGTTTCGCTTGCGGTCACAAGAGTCTCCGGCTGCCTCCGGCTGATGCGCGGCTGCTGGGGGTGTCCCGTCCTCTCCCCGGCAGCGCGCGCATCACACAGCTCCTAGTGCCGCCTGGGGCCCTGACTTCCGGTACTGGGAGCGCACGTACCGGAAGTCAGGGCCCAGGCGGCACTAGGAGCTGTGTGATGCGCGCGCTTCCGGGAAGAGGACCGGACACCCCTGGCAGCCGCGCATCAGCCGGAGACTGCAAATGGAGAGAGGATCGACGGGGGAACGCAGGGTAGGTGAGTTATATTTTTTTATTTGTGTGTTATTTACTGACTGGGGGGGCTTCTATAAAGGGGAGAAGAGGGGGACCAGCTATAAGGGGGGGGGGGAAGAGGGGGACCATCTATAAGGGGGGAAAGAGGGGGACCATCTATAAGGGGGGGGGAGAGGGGGACCAGCTATAAGGAAAGGGGGGGGGAAAGAGGGGGACCAGCTATAAGGGGGGGAAGAGGGGGACCAGCTATAAGGGGGGGGGAAGAGGGGGACCAGCTATAAGGGGGGGGGGAGGGGGACCAGCTATAAGGAAAGGGGGGGGAAAGAGGGGGACCAGCTATAAGGGGGGGGGGAAGAGGAGGACCAGCTATAAGGAAAGGGGGGGGGGAAGAGGGGGACCAGCTATAAGGAAAGGGGGGGGGAAGAGGGGGACTAGCTATAAGGGGGGAGAGGGAAGAGGGGGACCATCTATAAGGGGGGAGGAGGGGGACCATCTATAAGGGGGGAAAGAGGGGGACCATCTATAAAGGGGGAAAGAGGGGGACCATCTATAAGGGGGAAAGAGGGGGACCATCTATAAGGGGGAAAGAGGGGGACCATCTATAAGGGGGGAGGAGGGGGACCATCTATAAGGGGGGAAAGAGGGGGGCCATCTATAAAGGGGGAAAGAGGGGGACCATCTATAAGGGGGGAGGAGGGGGACCATCTATAAGGGGGGAAAGAGGGGGACCATCTATAAAGGGGGAAAGAGGGGGACCATCTATAAGGGGGAAAGAGGGGGACCATCTATAAGGGGGAAAGAGGGGGACCATCTATAAGGGGGAAAGAGGGGGACCATCTATAAGGGGGGAAAGAGGGGGGCCATCTATAAGGGGGGAAAGAGGGGGACCATCTATAAGGGGGGAAAGAGGGGGACCATCTATAAAGGGGAAAAGAGGGGGACCATTTATAAGGGGGAAAGAGGGGGACCATCTATAGAGGGGGAAAGAGGGGGACCATCTATAGAGGGGGAAAGAGGGGGACCATCTATAAGGGGGGAAAGAGGGGGACCATCTATAGAGGGGGAAAGAGGGGGACCATCTATAAAGGGGGGGAAGAGGGGGACCATGTATAGAGGGGGAAAGAGGGGGACCATCTATAAGGGGGGAAAGAGGGGGACCATCTATAAGGGGGAAAGAGGGGGACCATCTATAAGGGGGGAAAGAGGGGGACCATCTATAGAGGGGGAAAGAGGGGGACCATCTATAAGGGGGGAAAGAGGGGGACCATCTATAGAGGGGGAAAGAGGGGGACCATGTATAGAGGGGGAAAGAGGGGGACCATCTATAAGGGGGGAAAGAGGGGGACCATCTATAGAGGGGGAAAGAGGGGGACCATCTATAAGGGGGGAAAGAGGGGGACCATCTATAGAGGGGGAGAGAGGGGGACCATCTATAAGGGGGGAAAGAGGGGGACCATCTATAGAGAGGGAAAGAGGGGGACCATCTATAAAGGGGGGAAAGAGGGGGACCATGTATAGAGGGGGAAAGAGGGAGACCATCTATAAAGGGGGGGAAGAGGGGGACCATGTATAGAGGGGGAAAGAGGGGGACCATCTATAAGGGGGGAAAGAGGGGGACCATGTATAGAGGGGGAAAGAGGGGGACCATCTATAAGGGGGGAAAGAGGGGGACCATCTATAAGGGGGGAAAGATGGGGACCATCTATAGAGGGGGAAAGAGGGAGACCATCTATAGAGGGGGAAAGAGGGAGACCATCTATAAAGGGGGGAAAGAGGGGGACCATGTATAGAGGGGGAAAGAGGGGGACCATCTATAAGGGGGGAAAGAGGGGGACCATCTATAAGGGGGGAAAGAGGGGGACCATCTATAGAGGGGGAAAGAGGGGGACCATCTATAAGGGGGGAAAGAGGGGGACCATCTATAGAGAGGGAAAGAGGGGGACCATCTATAAAGGGGGGAAAGAGGGGGACCATGTATAGAGGGGGAAAGAGGGAGACCATCTATAAAGGGGGGAAAGAGGGGGACCATGTATAGAGGGGGAAAGAGGGGGACCATCTATAAGGGGGGAAAGAGGGGGACCATGTATAAAGGGGGAAAGAGGGGGACCATCTATAAGGGGGGAAAGAGGGGGACCATCTATAAGGGGGGAAAGAGGGGGACCATCTATAGAGGGGGAAAGAGGGAGACCATCTATAAAGGGGGGAAAGAGGGGGACCATGTATAGAGGGGGAAAGAGGGGGACCATCTATAAGGGGGGAAAGAGGGGGACCATCTATAAGGGGGGAAAGAGGGGGACCATCTATAAGGGGGGAAAGAGGGGGACCATCTATAGAGGGGGAAAGAGGGGGACCATCTATAACGGGGGAAAGAGGGGGACCATCTATAGAGGGGGAAAGAGGGAGACCATCTATAAAGGGGGACTATCTCCTATAGGATTAGCACCCTCCTCTCCTGACATCCTCTGTGCTGCTGGGACCTCCCCTATAGATCAGCACCCTCCTCTCCTGACATCCTCTGTGCTGCTGGGACCTCTCCTATAAGATCAGCACCCTCTTCTCCTGACATCCTCTGTGCTGCTTGGACCTCTCCTATAAGATCAGCACCCTCCTCTCCTGACATCCTTTGTGCTGCTGTGACCTTGGGGGGGGCAACATCAGGGGACCAGGTGAGGTGGCGATATGTTTATTGGGGGCAGTGGAGGTGGGGTGGGCAATGCTTACCGGGGGTAGCAAGGGACCAAACATTATGTTTATTGGGGCCAGCAGGGAGGGGAGGCAGGCAGGCAGTGTTTATTGGGGACAGTGGGGGGGGGGGGCGCAGTAGCAGATTATAATGTGGGCGAATTGACTGGGGGGGGGCAGGTTGGGTGGACAGCCTGGGGCCCAGGGTACATTTAATCCGCCACTGGATGGGCTACACCTTTATTGTGATGGTGCAGTTGTTCTTGGAGAGGTAATGACCAGAAGGTTGTCACCTTCATCAGGAACAGAGCTGTATACACAGGCTGATAGGTGATAAGGAGATAAAACACATGATGCCTTTGTCTTTTCCCTTCCACACCTTCCCAGTCTTGATTGACTGATGTCCAGGGCTCAGCCTCCAGACTTGTACATCAATTAGTCAAGACAGGGAGGGTGTGGAAGGGAAGACATATGAATGATGTGGCTCATGCTGTGTTTACACAGAACGATCATCGTTCAAATTTTCGCTATAACAATCGCATTTGAGCGATAATCGCTCTGTGTAAACACAGCAAACGATTAAGCGACGAGCGAAAAATCATTCATTTTGATCTTTCAACATGTTCACAAATCGTCGTTCATCGTTCGCTAAAAATTCGCAGACCGCTTCGTGAAAACAGTCTTTCAAAGATTCACCCTATGTAAAAGATGGGCTTACAGAGAACCAATCATGGATGATAATCATCCTAATTAGATGTATTTCATTATTTTATTAATATTTGTAAATATAATTGATAATTTTTTGGGTTGCGTTTTTAAAATATTTACTTTTTACTTTCCTGTCTCGCGCCGGCTCTTTGTAAAAGCTCCCGTCATGCAGAGCGTCAAGGCCGGGCGCCGCCATCTTAACGACGTCACTTGCGTTCCACCGCTGGAATGCAAGAGACTAAATCAAGATGGCGGCGCCCGACCATGCTACAGCGGACCAGAGGATCAGGTTAAGTATAAGATACAGACTGCAATAGACAAAATGAAGATACAGACTGCCTTTGCAGTCTGTATCTTATACTTTACCTGATCCTCTTGTTCGGTGGAGGAAGGCCGGGCGCCACCATCTTGATTATGTCACTTGCGTTCCAGCGGTGGAACGCAAGTAGCGTAATCAAGATGGCGGCGCCGGCCTTACTGCACCGAACAAGAGGATCAGGTAAAGTATAAGATACAGACTGCAAAGGCAGTCTGTATCTTTATAAATAGACAAAATGAAGATACAGACTGCTTTTGCAGTCTGTATCTAATACTTTACCTGCTCCTTTGTTCCGATGCAGTAATGGCGGCCGCCGCCATCTTGTTGACGTCACGCTGGAACGCACGTGACGTCATCAAGATGGCGGCGGCCGGCATTACTGCACCGGAACAAAGGAGCAGGTAAAGTATTAGATACAGACTGCAAATGCAGTCTGTATCATCATAAATAGACTTCATAAAGATACAGACTGCCTTTGCAGTCTGTATCTTATACTTTACCTGCTCCTTTGTTCCGGTGCATTAATGCTGGCCGCCGCCATCTTGATGACGTCAATTGCGTTCCAGCGGTGCGTTCCAGGGTGACGTCATCAAGATGGCGGCGCCTGGCAATACTTCACAGAAGAGGAGGAATTAGGTAAAGAATAAGATACAGACTGCAAAGGCAGTCTGTATCTTCATAGATAGACTTAGGGAGAGAGAAACTTTGATAATAGGGATAGTGAATTTTAGGTGATTGGTTCTCTTTAAGCGATCTTAAAAACGATCGCAATAACGATTTTTCTTACGATTTTTCTAACGATTTATTCGTCTAAATGCTGATCGTTATACAAACCAAATCGTTGCTTCAAAATTGTTAAACGATCAATTGGGCGAATTATTGCTTCGTGTAAACGCATCATCAGGCATTGCAATTGGAAATTGATTGTAGTAAACTGATAGCATCGACGGTGTATGGAACACGCTCAGCTTCTAAGCCTGTTCCTTAGTTCCCTTCCCTGATATGTTGTAGTACATATATGTCAAATGTCAGGGTTGTGTTAAAAAATAGGTAAACTGTCTATTGATAAAAAGATAAACAGAATAAAGTACATGACTTAAACTAGAATTCTGGCTCCCTCCTGTGGTATTAGTATTAGAAACAGCTTAAAAGCAAACCACAAACAGTTTTTACAAGCAGTTCCGCAATGTGGTTCCCCATAGAAGGAACTATAGTGCTGTCATTGTAACAAAAACCAAATGTCTTAATAGAGAAGTCCAGTGAAAATTTTTATTTAAGTATTGTATTGCCCCCCCCAAAAGTTATACAAATACCCAATATACACTTTCTACTGGGAAATGCTTATAAAGTGCTTTATTCCCTGCACTTACTACTGCATCAAGGCTTCACTTCCTGGATAAAATGGGGATGTCACGACCCGACTCCCAGAGCTGTGCGGGCTGTGGCTGCTGGAGAGGATGATGGCAGGGGGACACAGGGCACTGGAGGGACACTGAGCATCCCCCTGCCATCATCCTCTCCAGCAGCCACAGCCCGCACAGCTCTGGGAGTCGGGTCGTGACATCACCATTTTATCCAGGAAGTGAAGCCTTAGTAAGTGCAGAGAAAAAGTACACTATAAGCATTTCCTGTTATAAGTGTATAATGATGATTTGTATAACTATTGGGGGCCAATAAAACCTTTAATTTTTTTCTACTGTTTTTGGGTTGATGTAGTAGTTTAGCTTTAAACCATACCGCTACTGCAAAGTACGTTTGGGTCCTTACTATACACATTTGAAGTACATTAATTATAGTCAATATATACAAATATAGTGGTAACAATACCCATTGCATGTTTTGCTTGATAGAGCAGATTCTCTGGTGAAGTCGACAGTAAGTTGTGATTGTTTTGAACAGGCTGGTGTCAGAAAAAGGGGTTTTGCCAGTCGTTTTTAATTAAAGGAAATCTGTTTATACCACCTTAAATGAGGGCAGCATAAACTAGTAACAGAAATGCTGAACAGATTGGTGTATTACTCACATCATTCTGTTTTAGCCATTCTCCTAATACATAAGTAATTATTTTTAGGGTTGCTTCACACGTACCGACTCGCAGCGTTAATAACGCTGCGAGTCGTCTAGATCCTGGCAGATCACTTTCACTACATACACACAGCGGTCTGAACGACTGCTGCGTGTATGTAATTCTGCCGGCCGCTTAACCCCTTTTGTTGCCGCCCGGCTCCCGCACCCGCTCTGTATACATTACCTGTCCTCGCTGCACGGGGTCCCGGCGTACTGCTCTCCCGCCCGGCCAATCAGTGTGTTGCCCTGTCGCAGCCACTGATTGGCCGGGCGGGAGAGCAGTACGCTGGGACCTTGTGAAGCGAGGACAGGTAATGTACAGTTAGGGCCAGAAATATTTGGACAGTGACACAAGTTTTGTTATTTTAGCTGTTTACATTAACATGTTCAGAAATACAATGATATATATAATATGGGCTGAAAGTGCACACTCCTAGCTGCAATATGAGAGTTTCCACATCCAAATCGGAGAAAGGCTTTAGGAATCATAGCTCTGTAATGCATAGCCTCCTCTTTTTCAAGGGACCAAAAGTAATTGGACAATGGACTCTAAGGGCTGCAATTAACTCTGAAGGTGTCTACCTCGTTAACTTGTAATCAATGAAGTAGTTAAAAGGTCTGGGGTTGATTCCAGGTGTGTGGTTTTGCATTTGGAAGCTGTTGCTGTGACCAGACAACATGCGGTCAAAGGAACTCTCAATTGAGGTGAAGCAGAACATCCTGAGGCTGAAAAAAAGAAAAAATCCATCAGAGAGATAGCAGACATGCTTGGAGTAGCAAAATCAACAGTCTGGTACATTCTGAGAAAAAAGGAATTGACTGGTGAGCTTGGGAACTCAAAAGGGCCTGGGCGTCCACGGAAGACAACAGTGGTGGATGATCGCCGCATACTTTCTTTGGTGAAGAAGAACCCGTTCACAACATCAAAGGAAGTCCAGAACACTCTCAGGGAAGTAGGTGTATCTGTCTCTAAGTCAACAGTAAAGAGAAGACTCCATGAAAGTAAATACAAAGGGTTCACATCTAGATGCAAACCATTCATCAATTCCAAAAATAGACAGGCCAGAGTTAAATTTGCCGAAAAACACCTCAAGAAGCCAGCTCAGTTCTGGAAAAGTATTCTATGGACAGATGAGACAAAGATCAACCTGTACCAGAATGATGGGAAGAAAAAAGTTTGGAGAAGAAAGGGAATGGCACATGATCCAAGGCCCACCACATCCTCTGTAAAACATGGTGGAGGCAACGTGATGGCATGGGCATGCATGGCTTTCAATGGCACTGGGTCACTTGTGTTTATTTATGACATAACAGCAGACAAGAGTAGTCAGATGAATTATGAAGTGTACCGGGATATACTTTCAGCCCAGATTCAGCCAAATGGCGCTTCATAGTACAGATGGACAATGACCCCAAGCATACAGCCAAAGCTACCCAGGAGTTCATGAGTGCAAAAAAGTGGAACATTCTGCAATGGCCAAGTCAATCACCAGATCTTAACCCAATTGAGCATGCATTTCACTTGCTCAAATCCAGACTTAAGACGGAAAGACCCACAAACAAGCAAGACCTAAAGGCTGCGGCTGTAAAGGCCTGGCAAAGCATTAAGAAGGAAGAAACCCAGCGTTTGGTGATGTCCATGGGTTCCAGACTTATGGCAGTGATTGCCTCCAAAGGATTCGCAACAAAATATTGAAAAAATATATATTTTGTTTGGGTTGTGTTTATTTGTCCAATTACTTTTGAGCTCCTAAAATGTGGAGTGTTTGTAAAGAAATGTGCACAATTCCTACATTTTCTATCAGATATTTTTGTTCAACCCTTCAAATTAAACATTACAATCTGCACTTGAATTCTGTTGTAGAGGTTTCATTTCAAATCCAATGCGGTGGCATGCAGAGCCAAACTCGCGAAAATTGTGTCACTGTCCAAATATTTCTGGCCCTAACTGTATACAGCGTAGTGGGGGCGGGAGCTGAAGGCATTAAGCGGCCGGCAGAATTACATACACGCAGCGGTCGTTCAGACCGCTGCGTGTATGTAGTGAAAGTAATCTGCCAGGACCTAGCCGACTCGCAGCGTTATTAACACTGCGAGTCGGTACATGTGAAGCTATCCTTAAACATAGCAATGCCCCTGGCTGCTAGAGCTGCATAACTCGGTTTCGTAAAGGGAATCTATTACCATTTTCATTTTTTTTTGCTGCGCTCTCTGAAGCATAGACTCAATATACTATGTGGTTTACAGTGGTTTTGGTGTTTATTGTGTAATTGTTGTACGTTATGTGATAGGCCTTGACATTTGTAACCTTGCATATATTTGTCTCTTTTTGTATCCTGTGAGTCAATTTATTTATTTTTTTTTTAAATATCTTTTGAAGATACAGTTTAAACAAATACAGAAAATATATTAGAGAATTATATAAAGAATACACTTTTTTGCCAAAACTATGTAAGATATATCATATATTGATTCCAATTAGAGATTTGTATAGCTTCTCCCTACTGTATAGTATTAACAGAATATCTTTTTTTCCTAGACATCTGGAGACAACTATTTTTAATACTGCAGCAAAAAGAAAAAATTGTGGCACTCACCCCAATAAACAGTTTAAAAAGCCTTTATTGCAGAGCGGCTCGGGGAGGCCTTGAGGAAGCGCGCTGCGCATGCGTGTGAAACGGCTGTAGCCCAGTCACTAGTCAGCGTCCTCACCGAGCCGCTCTGCAATAAAGGCTTTTTAAACTGTTAATTGGGGGTGAGTGCCACAATTTTTTCTTTTTGCTGCAATATGGACACTTGGTCTGGTTGTTGAGCAACACCCCTCAACAGTACAGAGGTCATCCTATAGCGGTGAATGTGATTGTTCTTTGCCAAAGTAAGGACTATGTGGTGCCGGGAAGTGTTTCCCCTTGATTGGATGACTATTTTTAATACTATGTACTGTACTGAATGGCGCTAGATTTAGGCTTATATAGAAGAGTTCCAGTAGCAATGTGTTGCAATGCTGCTCATAAAAAGCATACATACTATTAAGAAAAAAAAAAATAATAAAAATAAAGATCTGTCTCCAGGGGTATCTGAAGTGGCATGTGGGTCTTACAAATGTACCACCACCCTTCTATTCCTACATCCACATTCTTACCCTTTTCCCATTCCTAAAATACTTACTATTCTATGTAATACAGTAAGTGTAAAGAAGACTGCAAAGCTGCTACTTGTGATTCACCCAAAAAGCCAAAAGGGTGCTTTAAAATCCAACTAAACAATAAATTATTGTATATTTGTTTGCTTGCTAAAAGCATTTTAGTTGTTTTTTTTCCTGAAATGAATAATTTGACAAACTTCAAAAATAAATCCACAAGCAACACTTTATTTCCCCCCCAAACATTCATATAGAATAGGTTGTCACACATACATTAAATAAAAATTGTAAAATTTAAAGGGGTTTTCTTAGGTCAAAATATTGATGGCCCATCCTCAAGATAGGTAATTGATATTAGATTAATGGGGCGGCTAACTCTCTGTTTCCTTTTTTTAACTCTATACACCCCCATGCTATACATGTGGTTGTAAGAACTGTGTATAATATTTCAGCCTTGTCCAATTCACCCCATAGATCTGATAGAACACATGTCATTAATATTTTAATCTTAGAATAATGTTTTAGGTAAAAGAAAGTTATATAGATTGAGTAAACATTTTCTTTGATACAAATTTTTTTAGTGAGTGAAGAAAATCATTGAAAGGAACTTGAGGTAACCCATCTTCAACTGTACAATCCTATTGAGAGAGGAATACAAATTAAAAATGAATAAATATACTAAGATACTTTCTGCTACCCTATATCCCTGCATAATTTCAAAATGTAAAGACAAAACAGCTGTTTTATTTGGAATGACCAAAATCAAGTTTCTCAAATAATATAGGACTATATAAACTGTACTTCGAAACGAAGTTCAATTCAATTGCTTTTCATCCATGTTCAGTAATTCTCAGCATAATACTATAGGTAATAAAGCAGCAATTTTCTGTTGCTAGTATATGAACAACAGTCCAAAAAGACACACGTATGTCACAAATGGAGAGATGTAAACAATTACAATACAATTAAAATAATGTAATATTATAATAAACCTGCAGTCAAAGTAAGCATGGATGGCCTGGACCACCAGGGGTTACTGTGGTGGGCATAGACTGGGACATAATAAAAACTAAATATGCCCCAAAGGTCCACATAAAGGGAACTCTATTTGGATCTGAGTTAAAGGGGTAAACCTAGCTCAACTAATGAGAGTAAAACTTGTGGGGCTTTTTGCAAATACATTCATTTATCAAAACTTCTCTTGATAAGCTGCTTTTTCCCTTCCATTGTTGCCAGCTCTTTGTCTGTCTACGTTACAGACCATCAGTCTGCTCGTAAAGCAGTGGTCTGGCTGGTATATATCTATAGTATATATAGTTATATATTATTTGTTATCTATATATACACCAGGCAGGCCACTGCTTTTAGAGTGGAGTGGTGGTTGGTAAGCTAGACAACAATGGGAGGGAAAGTGTGGGCATATACAGAGAAGGCAAGTTTGATAAATTAATGTATTTGCAAAAATAATATTTAACTTCACGAGCCCTTCATACCCCTTTAATCCATTTTAAATATTGCCAATTAAAAATTAAAGTTAAAACCTACTAGATCATATTGATGTTATGGCCTGTATGCACAATTATCACCAAGAATATAATATAATTAAATGTGCATGTCTGGCCCATCAGGTCCTCTAGCTACGACAAACTAACACTTACAGTATAGCAGGAGCGCAACAGTTAATATTGTCTTACATGTAAGAAATGAATGTTCTTCATTAAAATGGTAGCACAAAATCAGAATAAGAAAATCAAGATTTCCTGTATATATTCAATGATTCATTGAGGATAAGAAAACCAGCAGACGGTACTTACATGTGTAGTGAAGTAATCTAAATTTGACGTGATCAGATTTATATACATCCTCTTGCTTGGACAGGACTCTTCAGAGAGCACTTTAGCAACTTGGCAAAATGAAGGCTCACCCTTTAAACACAATAAACACAGAATGATATATACACACTTATATAATTTAATTTTGCAATTACTCATCAGTCCAAAAGTCTTACCATCCCATGGAAAATATTAGGAACATAACTTCCACAGGGATCCTTAAACAAACAAAAAAATATATAATACATAAGCAAAACGCACCATAATTGAGGCAATTGTAATAATAAAAATAACAATTAGAAAACTAAACTAGAATTTTATAAAATTTCCATCCCCTTTTTACAATCTAGATAGGCAGACAATTAATAAATATACTTACCATCTTCCCATGTGCATTATCAATAGTTTTTAAAATCTCTCTTAGAGGAAGTTTTTTGTTGATGGCCGCACTGTTGGTGAAAGCCACCAGGACTAGGACAATGGTGCACTTTAAAATAAACATAATTGACTAAGATTAAATATATAATTTACTAAACAAAGGCTTTGCTATTTCTGTCTTCACCGTTATTGGATATATTGATCTGTGAGACTTTACTCTCCTTATATAATAAGTGAATTACAGGCAAAATTTCCCATGGGGGTGATTTCATGGAAAACAGATATTGTTGGGAATTAATGGGGATTTATTTTTTACACTAAAACTAGTATAACTTAAAGCCACAATACCAATGTTTCAAACCCTACATGTGTAATGACAGCCTACAAACCTGCTTGGCATTACCTAGTAAGATAATACGTTAAGATACCGCATAGATTGCAAAACATTGATGGTAAGATTAAAAGAAAATGCCCAAACCATGTTGTCAGCTGCCGTTTAGCAAACTTTACCCTAGACGTAACACAATGTGTGACCTGACTTAAATCCTAATCTTTTTAATGTCTCATATAGTAATATTAAATACACTGACCATTCCCTCCTGCTTCCAAAAACGAGCACACTGTCAAGCAGTGGCTAGGAAATAGAGATGGACCTATGAATGAATCTAAGCTGGATGGTAAGGAGCCAGAAGACACTTCCCTCTGTGATCAGCTATTCTTAAAACTATGGCACAACATTTCAGAGTTATGAGTTATGAGGGAGCTTGCTGGTATTTCATGGCTAGGGCAGCATGAATCTGCTGAGACAGTCCCTAACTAATCTACAAAAAACAAACATCTGAAACATATCCAGAGCCAAACGTAATATAAATTACAGTGAAACTTTGGATTATAAATTACTTGGTTTGAGAACGTGCACCAATAATTGCATCAGCACCAGCAGGTTTGCAGCCACCTGGTGAGTTGGGTGTGCAGGAAGAGTTAACTGATTAACCCGTTCTTTACTGATACAGTGGTCTTTATTGATACAGAACAGATTGTCTGCATTTCAGTTATTTAAGGAAAAATTAGCTTTCATATATAAGTGATTTGGATTACAAGCACGTTCCTGGAATGAGTTATGCTCATGATCCAAGGTTTCACTGTATAACACCTACAAAAATAAAAAAAATGATCACCAACATGAATAAAGTTAAAGAGGTTGTCTTGGGAAATGTTAAAGTCTCCCTACTGCCTTTTCATGGCATTAAACAACAAATGAGCAATACTGTACATATAGCCGGGACAGGAAGATCACACATTGGGAGCAGCAGGAGAAACGAGGGAGTTTAAGTATTCCTTGTCTGTTCTTTTATGCCAGGTAAAGGCAGGGGAGAAAGTTTAAGATTTATTTTAACAAGCAGACTTAATTTTTGCATAAAAAATGCCTGAAACCAGAAAAAAATATGCGCTGTGAAATTGAAAAAAAAAAAAATGGCGGGGATCCCGCCACTAGACACCATGGATGGGCTGCAAATAACACTGTTAGATCCAGCTGTCATGTTTGACAGCTGCATCTAACGGTGTTAATTAGCGGGAGCAGCAATCGGCCCGCTCCCGCTAATAGCCGGCCCCCCTCTGAACTCCTCTTCCGGACGTATGCCGTCCTTAAGAGGTTAAACTGTCACTGTCGTTATAACTTTTAAAATCTAAATCAACAATAGATGTGATATAAATATATTGCAAGTTTGCAATATACATTTATTATTTTTTGTTGTTGTTATGCTGTAAAACAAAGCTGTACTTACCAGAAATCCAGGTCCAGTCTCCTGAAGGCAGATTTTTAGTCTTGTGCTGGTAGAAAAAAAGACACAGGAACACAGGAATTCCGAACAGTACAGAGAGTCACGGCTCAATGTGTCCATCAGTCACATGACTGCCTTCTTTCTGTGAGCACTTAGATGACCTGGGAAATACTTCCTATTTTTAAACTTATAGAACACAGGAAGTGTCGTGTTTTCCATGATAACAAAAAAAAAATGTAAATTGTAAACTTGCTTTATATCACATCTACTGTTGATTTAGATTTTGAAAGTTATAATGCCAGTGACACTTTATTGTAAAAACGTGTATTTCATAATAGAGAAAAGAAAGACTGTTTGCAGTTATATTGTGTTTCTTTGTCCTTTTTTTCATAATTACAGTATTACTGTTTTATTTTACCTATATTATTATATGAATTGATTTTGTTTTGCAGTTATTATAATGATATTTACCCGATGAATTGTTGTGCACTCTAATTGATATTTTCTAGTACTTAAAGGGGTTGGCCACTTTATAGTAAAATAGGTCAGTGTACAGTATTAGTAAGTGTACTCACTGCACTTACTGACAGCAGCTCCCTGTGTACCTCATAAAAGCTAAAATCAGAGTCCCCTGCTCTGCCCTGCTCTGTGGTGTTTTGGTCTATAAGATTGCTTTCATGGAGGAGCATGTGACCAGGCCCCGCCCCCCAGTGTCCACCACTGAGCCTGTATATGTCTATGGAGGACAGAGGGGACAGGGCCTGGTCACATGCTCCTCCATGTCAGCCATTGTAATTGTATGGAATGAAACAAAACAGAGCAGGGTATCCCAGCCTGGTGAAGGGGAGTCCGATTTTAGCTTTATGAGGTACACAGGGAGCTGCTGTCAGTATATACAGTGAGCACACTTACTAATACTTTGTACTGACCTATTTTACTATAAAGTGGTCAACCCCTTTAAATATTATTCAAACAGTGTTCGATTAAGACAAAAATGTGGTCCTTTAACCCCTTAAGGACAGAGCCAATTTCGATTTTTGCGTTTTCGTTTTTTCCTCCTTGTGCATCAAAGGCCATAGCACTTGCATTTTTCCACCTAGAAACCCACATGAGCCCTTATTTTTTGCGTCACTAATTGTACTTTGCAATGACAGGCTGAATTTTTGCATAAAGTACACTGCGAAACCAGGAAAAAATTCAAAGTGTTGTGAAATTGAAAAAAACTAACGCATTTTGTTTATTTGGGGGAAATGTGTTTTTACGCCATTCGCCCTGGGGTAAAATTGACTTGTTATGCACGTTCCTCAAGTCGTTACGATTAAAACAATATATAACATGTATAACTTATATTGTATCGGATGGCCTGTAAAAAATTCCAACCATTGTCAACAAATATACGTCACTTAAAACCACTCCATTCCCAGGCTTATAGCGCTTTTATCCTTTGGTCTATGGGGCTGTGTCAGGTGTCATTCTTTGCGCCATGATGTGTTCTTTCTATCGGTACCTTGATTGCGCATATACGACTTTTTGATCGCTTTTTATTACAATCTTTCTGGATTTGATGCGACCAAAAATGCGCAATTTTGCACTTTGGGATTTTTTTGGGCGCTTACGCCGTTCACCGTACGAGATCAGGAATGTGGTTAATTAATAGTTCGGGCGATTACGCACGCGGCGATAGCAAACATGTTTGTTTATTTATTTATTTGTTTACTTTTATTTATAACCTGGGAAAAGGGGGGTGATTCAGACTTTTATTAGGGGAGGGGGCTTTTTATTGACAACACTATATATATTTTTTTTACACATATACAAGAAGCCCCCTAGGGGACTTCTAGTATATACACTTTGATCTCTCATTGAGATCTCTGCAGCATAGATATGCTGCAGAGATCCATGAGATCGGCACTCGTTTGCTTTCGGCTGCTGCAGCCGGAAGTAAACGAGTACCGAGGCGGGGATGGCGCCATCTTGGAGCTTCAGAAACGGAGATCGCTCCTCCTGGATAACATCCCGGAGGAGCGATCTCCGCCACTAGACACCAGGGAGACGCTGGATCCGGTAATCGGATGCAGCTGTCATGTTTGACAGCTGCATCTGATTACTGTATTAGCGGGCACGGCGATCGGACCGTGCCCGCTAATACCTACGGTCCCGGGCTACAAGCGGCACCTGGGACCGCCACGGTTCAGAGCGGGGTCGCCGTGCGGCCCCGCTCTGAACGCCCTTACCGGCAATAGGGCGTACCTATACTCCCTTTGTCGTTAAGGGGTTAATTTATGATGAATTTAGGTTTGTTTTCGTTCTTTTTTTTTTTTTTTTTTTTTTAATTACATGTGTTTGCATATTATGTTTGCAATAATGGAAAAAATATCTTTGTATGTGTTTTACTTACTGTTGGCATGGTACAGATGGGTAGTGCATGTAAAGGTCTCCATACACTTTATACTGATGTCAGTATAAAGTGTATGGGGGCCCCTCGGGTTTCCACCAACAGATGATGTCGGTAAAGATAGGGGCCAGGTATGATGGAATCTTTGGAGTGATAAGCCACTGTTCTGCTATTGTGCTGTGCTGGCTTAGTGCAATATAGGGGGTCTTAGTCATCTCAACCATCTCAAAATGTATGGCAATTCCTGGATTTTATTTGATGGACCCTAAGGTCATTATAACACAGTTACATTACTGCGGATCGACCTGGGGATGCACAGGATCCCCCTCCCCTCGGAATAAGTTCAGAGAATCTTATTGTTAACCATATGGTTTGTTCTTATTCTTTAACTTTGTTATTAAGTTATTTTGGAGGGAAGTCTGTACTCCCCACTTACTGTTTTTGGAAATGGTTGTTTTCCTCTGATAAGGTGATAAAGAATTATTAAAAAAAAAATTATGTTGAATTTTTTTTTTGTCTTGTCTCAAAATGTCTTTAAAATTGGCCTCCAAACACATTGGGGAAAATTTATCATTTGCACTTTTTTCTTCCTAATTTTCCATCTTTCACTTTTTCTATCTTTCACTTATGGCTCAAATGTAGAGATGAGTGCTTTGCTTCGCCATCGGCTTTTCAGACCGGCTTTGAACTCTAGATGCAGCCCTCGGAAACTTTTCTTTGCTAATACTGTAGATTTGCGTATCTCTAATTGTACATGTAACTAGATTTGCATTTCCAGGGAAATACATAATTCTTGAAAAGAGCACCCCTTTAACAGTAACTTCCTTTTAAGAGAAACTTTAACCCTTGATACCCTCCCTTTAAGAGCGACTTGGGTACCATCCCCTTAAGAGCGGCTTGGGTACCGCCCCTTTTAGAGTGACTTGGGTACGGTCCCTTTAAGAGCGACTTGGGTACCGTCCTCTCAGGAGAGACAAGAATCATCCCTCTAAGAGAGATTTGCTACACAGCTGCCTCAGCTCTGCTACGCCGCTTCCTCAGCTCTGCTACAGTGCGTGAGTCGGCTTTGCTACACGGCTGGCTCAGCTCTGCTACAGTGCGTGAGTCGGCTTTGCTACACGGCTGGCTCAGCTCTGCTACACGGTTGGCTCAGCCGTACTATGTAGTGCGGGTATAGGCTCTGCTACACGGCTGGCTCAGCTCTGCTACATGGCTAGCTCAGCTCTGCTACTTTACTGATTAAACCCTGCTCCTTATAACGGTAAAGATCATTGCTCAGTTACCATGACAATATTATTCATGTCAGTGAGACAAAATTGTTAAGGACCTTCCATCTTCTATTGGCCAATAGTGGACATGTGACTGTGTGGATGTTGTGAGGCAGCGACTGACATGACCTTAGAATTTCTATTGGCTGCCATATTTCAGCTATTTGCATATGTGCTGTGCTGTGATTGGCTGTTAGTGTTTACAGTGTGGCCATTATTTCCAATGGGCCATTATTTTCTATGGGAAATTAGGGGTCTTTAAACATAAATTTTAAAAAACAAATCCGATCTGAACCCCCCAAAAAAGCACACCTGTCACCGGCGAGGGTTTCGAAACGCAGTTTGAACGGCGTCTATGCGCAAAGTGGTTCGGGCTGTTTTAATCGCAGAAGAATGGCTGGAAGAAGAAACAGAAGAATACGGATTACAATATAGTGCTTTTTTAACCCCTTCCCGCATATGGACGTATCGGCACGTCCAAATCTGCATACAGTTCCTGCAGATGGACGTGCCGGTACGTCCACGGGATGACAGGGGCGCAGGAGCTGCACTCCTGTCATCCCCGGCGGGGCCCGGCTGTCAGTGATAGCCGGGCACCCGCCGCAACTGCCGAGATCCGGGCCGTGCCCGGATCCCGGCAGTTAACCCCTTAGTGACCGCCGATACGGCGGTCACTAATGGGCTGGCGCTGTACTGCATTTCATCTCCCCCACCGTGAATCCACGGCGGGGGGAGATGAAATAAGTCAATCAGCCCCCAGATCAGCCCCCCTAGTGGGCTGGTCACTAACCCTCTCCCTCCCCGCGGCGGCCATCAGATCCAAGATGGCTGCCGCAATCACTGTGAACAGACTAATGTCTGTTCACAGTGATCAGAAAATAAAAATGAATGAAACACCCATGCTCTCCGCCACCGGAGGTAGCGGAGAGCATGGGCCAGTGATCGGGGACCCCCCCGTGTGGTCCCGGAACAGGCGATCAGCGGTATATACTATATACCGCTGATCGCCTGTTCCCACTGCTGATCAGCACTTTTTATCCCCTGTCACCATAAATGATTGGTGTCAGGGGATAAAAAGTGTCACCGTGCCCCCCCCCCAAGTCACCCCCCTGCCCCTTATACATTACCTGCTCCTGGAGCTCCTTCCTCCTCGACGTCCAGGCTGGTAATGAAGTGCGCATGCGCTCCATAACCAGCCAACTCTGAAAATTTTAAGTGACAGAGACCAATTTGGTCTCTGTCACTGAACTATGATTACTGTGATAGAAAATATCACAGTAATCATAGTAATACAGTGAAAATGAATGTATAAAGTACAAAAAGTGACAAACATACAAAAAAAATAAAACACACTTTTTATTATAGTAATAATTGCAGTTTACTCCCAAATTACCCTTAACCCCCCCAGATTACCCGTAACCGCCCCAGGTTGTCCGTAATCACGCCAGATTGCACGTAACCCCCTAGATTACACGTAACCACCGCACGTTGCCCGTAACCACCTAACGTTGCCCGTAACTATCGCACGTTGCCAGTGACCCCCTCCAGATTGTCCATAATCACCCCAAATTACATGTACCCACCCCAGATTACCTATAAGCACTTCAGTTTATCCGTAACAATGCCAGATTGTCTGTAACCCCCCCCAGGTTTCCCGTGACCACCCCAGGTTGCCGTAATCATGCCAGATTACATGTAACCCCCCCAGATTGCACGCAACCACAGCAGGTTGCCTCTGACCACCGCACGTTGCCTCCGACCACCGCACGTTGCCACTGACCACCGCATGTTGCCACTGACCACCGCACGTTGCCACTGACCACCGCACGTTGCCGCTAACCACCCCAAATTGCCAATGACCGCCTCCAGATTGCCCGTAACCACGCCAGATTACAGGTACCCACCTCTGATTACCTATGAGCACTTCAGTTTATCCGTAACCACCCCAGATTGCCCGTAACCACCCCAGATTGTCCGTAACCACCCCACGTTGCCCGTAACCACCCCACGTTGTCTGTAACCACCCCACGTTGCCCGTAACCACAGCAGGTTGCCTGTAACCACCCCAGGTTGCCTGTAACCACAGCAGGTTGTCCGTATCCATGTCACGTTGCCCGTAACCACCCCAGGTTGCCTGTGACCACCCCATGTTCACCGTATCCACCCCAGGTTGTTCGTATCCACCCCAGACTACCAGTAACCACAGCAGGTTGTCCGTATCCACCCCAGATTACCCATAAGCACCCCAGGTTGCCCGTAAGAACCTCCAGATTACCTGGAACCACCCCAGACTGTCCGTAACCACCCCACGTTACCTTTAATCTCATTTTTTTATTGTATTTTAGTAACTGCGCTATTCTAATAACCGATACTAGCTGCGGTTTTGCTCCAGCAAATTGGCGCTCCTTCCCTTCTGAGCCCTGTTGTGTGCCCATACAGTGGTTTATGCCCACATATGGGGTACCGTTCTACTCAGGAGAACCTGCTTTACAGATTTTGTGGTACATTTTTTCTCCTGTTCCTTGTGAAATTTAGAAATTTTAAACTAAATGAACATATTATTGGAAAAATTCGAGTTTTTCATTGTTACTAGCCAATTTTGAATACTTTCCTCCAATACCTGTTGGGTCAAAATGCTCACCACACACCAAGATGAATTCTTTGAGGGGTGCACTTTCCAAAATGGGGTGACTTATGGGGTGGGTTCACTCCACTGGCACTACAGGGGCTCTGCAAACGCACCTGGCGCTCAGAAACGTCTTCAGAAAAATCTGCACTGAAAATGCTAATTGGCGCTCCTTCCGTTCTGAGCCCTGCTGTGTGCCCATACAGTGGTTTATGCCCACATATGGGGTACCGTTCTACTCAGGAGAACCTGCGTTACAGATTTTGCGGTGAACTTTCTCTCCTGTTTCTCAAGAAATTGAGAAATTTCAAACTAAAGGAACACATTATTGGAAAAATTCGCGTTTTTCATTTTTACTGTCTACTTTTGAATACTTTCCTCTAATACCTGTGGGGTCAAAATGCTCATCTTACCCCAAGATGAATTCTCTGAGGGGTGCACTTTCCAAAATGGGGTGACTTATGGCGGGATTTTACTCCGCTGGCACTACAGGGGCACTGCAAACGCACCTGGCGCTCAGAAACTTCTACAGCAAAATCTGCATTGAAAAAGCTAATTGGCGCTCCCTTTCTTCTGAGCCCCGCTGTGTGCCCATACAGTGGTTTATGCCCACATATGGGGTACCGTTGTACTCATGAGAACCTGCGTTACAAATTTTGGGGTGCTTTTTCTCTCATGTTCCTTTTGAAAATTAGAAACTTTACTCTAAACGTATATATTATTGGAAAATTTTAATTTTCCATTTTTTTACGGCCTAATAGTGAATACTTTGCTCCAGCCCCTGTAGAGTTAAGATGCTCATTATACCCCAAGATTAATTCTTTAAGGTGTGTAGTTTCCAAAATGGGGTCACTTATGGGGGTTTCCAGTATACAACCCTCCTAAATCAACTTAAGAAAAGAACTGGTCCCTAAAAAAATCAGTTTTGGAAACTTTCACGAAAATGTGGTAATTTGCTGATAAATTTCTAAGCCCCGTAACACCCTAAAAAATTAAAATATGTTTATGAAATGAAGCCAGAATAAAGAGGACATATCGGTAATGTGACTTAGTAACTAATTTATGTGCTACGACTTTCTTTTTTTAGAAGCAGAGAATTTCAAAGTTCATAAAATGCACATTTTTTAAATTTTTCATGATATGTTGATGTTTTTCACAAAAAACACACAAAGTAGTGACCAAATTTTGCCACTAATATAAAGTGCCATATGTGACAAAAAAACAATCTCAGAATCGCTAGCATATGTTAAAGCATCACTGAGCTATGAGCGCATAAAGTGAGACAGGTCAGATTTTGAAAAATGAGCCTGGTCATTAAGGCCCAAATAGGCTTAGTCTTGAAGGGGTTAAGCACTATAATAACGCAATATACAGTATGATAAACTTGGCACATTTTTCAATACACTTTTTTGTCCTATGGTTTTCTATACCACCAAGTGCACTGGAATTTATTTTCAACTTTTTATAAAATTCATTTAAAATCCTCAAGTTCCTAAAACCTGTTTTTTTTTTTTTAAATTGAAGCCTCCATATTTTATATGCAGTGGATAAAGTGTCTAAACAGATGATAAATGTGGGTCACGGCATGTGAGCAGATTTTTGGTGCACATTGTTCAGTAGTAAAACTACCCTTATCTATTATCTATCTAAACACATTTGGGGAATTTATCAATGCTTTCACAGACAACCTTGTGCAGAAAAAAGTTGCCTTTTTTGCACAATTCCCTCAAATTCTTGTGCAAACACAGAAAAAGTCACATATTTTTAGCAAAAAAGGGACTGTTCAAAAATGTGAGATAATTATACACCAAAACCTACTCAAAACCATTGATAAATTTCCCCCTTATCTTTTACCCACACTGAGCTTTTACCCACAACATATACTATCTCGGTCAACAGAACCATCTTGAATAAAGCAACACTCTGCCATTTACAAAATGTCTTTCTCAAACTTCAACCCTATGTATGGAAGAGGGAAAACATTCAATCTTCTGAAATCTTTTAAGGGGAACCTGTTACCACGAAAATGCTTTATAAGCTATTGGTATTATGTTACAGAGCAGGAGGAGTTTAGCAGATAATATATCTTCATGGAAAACTATTTAGTATAACTAGTGTAACTTCCTGATTGAATTTCTTGCTTTTCTGTTGTTAGGAATCCTGTGGATAGTGTCATTTAACAGGGTTGTCCGGGATAAAACATTTGCCTTCCAATCAGCTGCTCGGCCTTCGAACTACAGCTGTAGTGAGAATGGAGTGGGAAGTAGCTGCCTCCATTCCCTGTGCAGCAGTGGTGCTGGTGGAAGGTGTTACTTCCTAAGACAGCTCCTTGGTTTTGGCCATGGTGGACGGGTTGGAGAGTGATTGTGTGGACAGATGTTTTCATACAGGTAACGAGTTCCAACAGCAGCAATCAAGGCTGCATTCACACGTCCTGTGTTCACTCCAGTACAGGGATTCCCCATCTATGCTTCACGGAACGAGCACGGGACCTGTGAATGCAACCTAATACAGGTAATAAGTGCAGAGTAGGAGGGGCTTCTGAAAGAACAACTAACTGTGAGAATACTGGTTGGTATGTGATTAAATACATATTTCATGCAATAAAATGCATACTAATTATTTGAAAATCATACAATATGATTTCGGGATTAAAGATTCTGTGTCTCACAGTTGAAGTGTACCTACAATTAAACATTACAGACCTCCCCATTCTTTGTAGGTGGGAAAACTTGCAAAATTAGCAGTTTATTAAATACTTTTTTTCCCCATTGTATATGTAAAAATTGGAATCAATAAAAACTATACTTCTTCCTACAAATTTGAGCCCACACCCAGTTACAAGAAAAATAAAAAAGTTATGGATCTTAAAATGTGGCAACAGTTTTTGTTGTTTCTTTCAAAAAACATTTCTATTGTGCCAAATCTGTAATACTTAAAATACTTACTTGCTAAATATTGTTAACTTAATATTAAAAAATAAAAAATAAAATATTTTTTTCTCTTTATCCCCTCAATAAGTTAATCAATAAGTTACATGAATCTCAAAATAGCGCTAATAATAAAAAAAAATTCTGCAAAAAACAAGCCTGCATATGGCTTTAATTTGGAGGGTGACAAAAAAAAAAAAAAAAAAAATAGGTAGCATGAAAGACAATGAGGGAAATTTATCAAGATCAATGAACCCGTATGTTGGACTTATATTAATCCCCACCACACCAGATTTACTATGGCAAAGCCCACATGGCAGGCACAAAAATCTATGCCTACTCTGGAGCAGGCATGGGTCTCTGCTATGATTTATGCCTGCTAGCAGGCATAAATCATGATAAGTTAGGTATAGGAGGAGGCCACGCCGCCTCCCTTCCTTGCCATGCTCGTCTGTTCGTCAGGCGTGCAAAGTATACACCAGTCATAACTTTGATAAATTTCCCCCAGTGTGCATAAGGACAAAATGTACATAGGAAGAGCCCTATTAATCAAGGTAGACAAAGAACGGAGCCTCATTGACTAGTTCGTTTGTTTCCAGTAGGTTTTAAACCTATGATTTTTCTAAAAATGATTCAGCATTTCAGAGAAAAGCATTGTTTTTTGTGTTAATGTTATTTGTCATATTACTATGCCAAAAAAAAAAAAAAAAAAAATGACTTTTGCAATATAGAGATATAAAAATACAGTGGTACCTTTGTTTAAGAGTAACTTGGACTGAGAGCGTTTTGCAAGAGGTTTTTCAAAATTTAATTGCATTGCTTTGGTTTAAGAGCAACCTGTACTGGGTGGGAGCGGCATGGTCTGCATAGCCTGTTCTACAGCACTGTACTCTGACCCAGGAAGTCTCCCTCACCTTCCAAATCATAGCAGATCCACTTCAGGCTGGGGCTTACATTAGGGGAGTGGACTGTGGAGGTAATCTCTTAGCTCATAGCTTAATCTCAAAGCTGTAACCCCTCTCTCCTTGGACAGAGAGTACTGATATACTGTACTCACATATGCCCTGCTCATTCCTTCATGCTCCCCTCAGTCTCTGTCAGTTTCTCCGATCCTCTCCATTCCTGCTATAATGTGCCTGCACTTACACTCAGCTATACACACTGCAGCTATAATGTGCCTGCACTTACACTCAGCCAATTCACACTGCTGAATAGAAAAGTTTCTGTCATTGTCCTCCTGCACAGCTCTGTGATTTTCACTTCCTAATTGGTCCACACACCTCTTCCCCATTGCTGTCATGTAACCACACAGACCTCTGACAAACTGATGCTGTTTTTTGAGATTTATCCACATACTATATATTATACTCCACATGCTGATTGCTATACTGTACATTAACTTATAATATGAAATATTCAGCTGTTTCTGAATGGTTGTTTCATTGGTTTACATGTTAGTGAGAATTGGGAAATCATATATTTGGGTGTGGAACCAATTGTCTGCATTTCAATGATTTGTTATGGGAAATTTTGTTTTGGTTTAAGAGTGGATTTGGATTACAAGCACAGTCCCAAAACGAATTATGCTCGTAATCCAAGGCACCCCTGTACTGGTAAACTATGCAGGCTCCGTAAATAGATGACGCCACACAAAATAGCTAAATATTCTACCTTCAACTACATGTTCCAAGATTTAGCTATTGGAACTGCTAAGTGAAATGTGTGTCCACATTTGTGTGTCTGGTTATTAATAGTAAAGGCTCAGGCAAACCAAAAGTGTTTTTATTTACTTTTAAAAAAGTAAATTTCACAACAAGGTATAATGTGCTATTACATGTGCAAAAAGCATAATTTTCAATAAACATAATTTCCCAAGGAGTTGACACTGCATTTAACAATCTCAGAACATTGGTCCATATTTTTTTTAATCCTATAGAAATGTTCAACATATTCTGAGCGTCCCAACAGCTCTACAAAATCTTCATCATGTGTGATCACAAGAAGCTGGAAATTTCGTTGTCTGGAGCGACTTTTAATGATCCTGCAGACATAGACAAAATAAAGTAAACATCGAGCAAATCCAAATCTAAAGCAGAAAGAATGCCACATAAAAGGAAGGCTGTAAAAAAACAGGAAGGCAGTGATCTAATTTTGCAAGTGAAGAAAAATTATATTGTATGCCTTGTATTTACATTGAATTCTTTTTAGTCACTTACAAAATGTTACACAAGATGTAAATATGGGAAAACTGAAAAGACATAGACACAGAAAGACATGTTACATAAAATAGTTGCAGAGATACTTAGTTTTGTAACATAGACAAATTAGCTTTGGTTGCGCAACCCGTCACCATGTAGCTTGGGCTACATGGTGACGGGTTGCGCAACCAAAGATTGTTGTGTCATATTGTGTAGATTGCACTGCATTGCAGCTAAGGCAAGTAAAGGGGGACTGCACAGCAACCTTGACCCACCCATTATATTGTGACTGCACAAATTTTTCTCACAATTTTTACTGTGATTTTGGAATATCGCAGCAAAAACTACAGATCTCTGCAGAGCCAGAGGCATAATGGGAAATATAGGATACTATTAGGACATAATTGTAGTAAGAAAATAGACATGCCTATGCATGCCACATCAGCTAAAAGGGTAAATACAACATTATATTTGAAAAGTTCAGACATTTCTGCATAAGGTGACACTAAATATGTTACTTTTTTTTTTAAAGCAAAATAGGAAAAGGTGGTGATTAAAATTTAAGGAAGAGGAATTTAAAAAACCTTTTTACATACATCTGTTCCTGGATGCTGACATACTGTATATAGCTATACTACGGTCATAAAGGGATTAAAGGTTCCCATACACCTTAGACTTGTGCGGCCAAATCCACCACATTAATCTAAGGTGTAAGGTGCCTTCTAGAACAAATGTCGGTAGTGATGTCATGGAAAATTTCAGGCGGACCCCTTTTTTCATGGAAAGATAAGCCACAGCGAGAGGACGGCTTAACCCTGTTGTGTCAAATGTTTCCATGTGTGGAGAGGGCGATTTGGCCGTCAGTTATTGAAGGTGAATGGCCTTAACATTGCCAAACAAAACTTTGGTAAGTTTTCCCCCTTCCTAACAGAGATCCCCAGATGACTGAACTAGTGTTTGGGCAATTCATTACCTATTACGGAAGTTTTAATATGATTGACATACAGCAACCAATTAACTTACTCAACCAATGCATGGGCCAAAGACTCTATATTTTCACGATCCAAATTCGTAGTAGGTTCATCCAGAGCAAGTATACCACAGTTCAGGCAAAATGTCTCTGCTAGTGCCAAACGAATTATGAGCGAGGCTAGAACCTGGATGATAGCGAGAATGGTAATACATTAAGTCTTAAAATATAATGTAGTTATGTCTGCAAATTATACAGAGATAGCTTAAAGAGAACCAATCACGGGCAAAAATGAATTTTTTTTTATTCCCTAATTAGATGTAAATCTTAATTTTAACAATATTTGTAAATATAATTAATTAATTTTAAAGCTGCGTTTTTTTAAAATATTTCTGTTTTACTTTCCTGCCTCGCGCCGGCTCTTTTCAAAAGAGCAAGCGCGAGACAGGAAACTCCCGTCATGCAGAGCGGCAGCAAGGCCGGTGGGGGCCCGCCATCTTGATGACGTCACTTGCGTTCCACCGCTGGAACGCAAGTCACGTCTTCAAGATGGCGCCCCCCCCCCCCCCCCCCCCCCCCCCGGCCTAGCTACACCAAACAAGCGGATTAGGTAAAGTATAAGACTGTAAAGGCAGTCTGTATCTTCATGAAGTCTATTTATGAAGATACAGACTGCCTTTGCAGTCTGTATCTTATGCCTTACCTACTACTCTGTGCCGTTGCAGCAGGGCCGGCGCCGCCATCTTGATTACGTCTTTGCGTTCCACCGCTGGAACGCAAGTTACGTCATCAAGATGGCGGCGCCGGCCTTGCTGCACAGAACGGAGGATTAGGTAAAGTAGAAGATACAGACTGTAAAGACAGTCTGTATCTTCATAAATAGACTTCATGAAGATACAGACTGCCTTTACAGTCTGTATCTTCTACTTTACTTACTCTGTTCTGTGCAGCAAGGCCGGCGCCGCCATCTTGATGACGTAACTTGCGTTCCAGCGGTGGAACGCAAAGACGTAATCAAGATGGCGGCGCCGGCCCTGCTGCACCGGCACGAAGTAGTAGGTAAGGCATAAGATACAGACTGCAAAGGCAGTCTGTATCTTCATAAATAGACTTCATGAAGATACAGACTGCCTTTACAGTCTGTATCTTCTACTTTACCTAATCCTCTGTTTCTGTGCAAGCAAGGCCAGGCCCCGCCATCTTGATGACGCAACTTGCGTTCCAACGGTGGAACGCAAATGACGTCATCAAGATGGCGGCGCCCGGCCTTGCTTACACAGATACGAAAGAGTAGGTAAGGCATAAGATACAGACTGCAAAGGCAGTCTGTATCTTCATAGATAGACTTAGGGAAAGATATACTTTAATATTAGGGACAGTGAAATTTAGATGATAGGTTCTCTTTAAGTGGTAACTACCATTGCGCTAGCACGACAGGATAGTCTATTAAAGCTCTGACAGGTATGTAGTCCGCTCCTAAAGTGAAGAGTCTAAGGATCTGCCGGAAGCTCCATAGACTTGCACTGAAATACACTTACAATTCAAGGCTATAGCGCTTCCGGCAGTTTCATAGACTGCTTGATTTATGAGCAGACTATGTACCTGCTGGAGTTTTAATCAGAATGATGGTTACCCTTTAAAGAATATGTTTGTTTGTTTTATTTACTTTTTTGAGCTGGATACTGACGTGTTCTTTATTTTTTTACAATTGTTTTTATTTTCTCATTGTAAATTATCCGCACCTCCAGAAAAGATTTAAGTTAGCATGGTTACAAACAAAAACATAAAATATGCAACCATGGCAGCCTGTTATTGTAATATAGAATGTGACTGTACCTTTTGGCCTGCACTACAGCGTCCTCTCATGTCCAATGCGGTATCTCCTTTTATCATTACTACTCTGTAGTTATACGTTCTCCTTTTATCTGCAGCTGACACAGTTTCATCAGCATCTGATCTGATCTCAATATACTCTATGTCTGGAAAGAAGCAAAAAACACATTTTCGGTATGTAATTTTGTTTACATTTTGTAATGTAAAACACATCATGTACATCATACGCTATCAAATTTTTATTCAAATCCCATAAAGGCATTTCTATTTTTCTCCTTTATTTAACTCATACTTGTGTGTATGCTGCTATTTTATCCTCTGTATCATTATGCCATTCTTAGGGAAATGTTGAGTGTGCCCTTACAACAGGCTTGTAACAGGATTTTAAATCCTTTCTAAGGCTCCCAGGCTAAATGTGGGGGCTCCCCAGTCCCAGATAAAAAAAACCTTAATCCAACTGTGACCATGATTGAAAAAGATGACCAAAAAGTTATTGGCGGTAACAAGTCGGGCTATGCTGTCATAAGCAGTGCACATGCTCCAAGGAGGCGCAGGACACCTATGCAGAACGTATTTTAGCACACTTATGGAACATGATGCATTCTGCTTAACTTCCAAGAAGTACATTACTCTATAAGATATTTATCTTTCACCTCCCACACATCTCATCTGATAAAACTATATTATTAAAAATTAAGTTGTCATTGTGTTTGGTATATTTTGTGTAACTGGGAAATAACCAGCATTTTTTTTCCAAACCAGTAGTTTCATTTACTATTACTACTATTCTAACTAAAAAGACAATAGGTCACACCTGCTGTATGATGGTATTGTATGAAGATGTTCTTGCGCTGTGTTAAAGCTGCCAGTACATTTTATATACTTTGACATATTCTAAAATGTCTCAAGACCCATGATTAATGCATCTAATGTTAGTGCATTCTCTATGCCAGATAAGAGTTGTTGTAGGTCTTCTAGTACTGTGACTAACAAGGCAATTGAGCAAACGTTTTAAATACTTGACAAAAAATAAATGCTAACAAACATAGTAATACACAAGGAACTACCTTGTCCTCTGTAGGTACTCCGCCAGAGGTCACGAATAATTTTATTGATTTCTTCCATTTTCATGCTGTGAAACTTCATTATAGCTCTGTAAGAATAACATGCAAAATATGGTTTTGTTCCCTTGCACACATTTTTACATATGAACAACAAGCAAAGGATGACAGTGTGGGATGCGGGACAATGAGGTAGCTAGGTAAGTGAAAAGTAGAGTGTCAGGGTGGCTGATCCTGATCGGGCCTGCCCCAACAAGGTTTCCAAGTTGACAGATGAGTAGGATTAGTTCAGGAGCGTCACAAAGATTTTGCAAGATATGTCCTCTAACAGTAATGGGAATGTCTGCCCCAATAAGAAGGGGAACAGGAGTACAGCACAGGTGTGACAGGTCCATGAAAGTAAGGGGCTCAAATATTAGGGGAACAAATATTTGAACAGTGTGTTGTCTGCTTAGAGTTATGCTGCGTTTACACAGAACGATTATCGTGCGAATTTGCACGATAACGATCGAATTTGAACGAAAATTGTACGTGTAAACGCAGCGACCGATCAAGCGAGTGAGAAATCGTTAATTTTCATCTTACATGTTCTAAAATCGTCGTTTGCAAAAAATTAGCAGATTGTTCAGTGTAAACAGTCGTTCACCGATTTTACCTATGTGCGAGATAGGCTTAAGCGATCGCAAAACGATTTTTCCGTACAATATATCGTTCCATCTAAACGCTGATTGTTCTTAAAAAAACATTGTTCTTTCGATATTGTTAAAAGAGGATGTACCACCAGGTACATCTTCTTTAACCTGAACCCACTGATCGACTGGTGCCGATACGGGGAAGCCGGTGCCGTGGTCTGTTTTTCGGACCGAGGCCCAGTTCCAGCGCACGGCGCCGTTCGATCAGCGGCTCCCTTAGAATGAATGGAGCCGTGTCATACAGCGGAGGGAATTCCCTCCCACTGGGGGCGGCCGGGCCGGCCTCCAGTGCTTGAGCACCAGCCGGTTCCAGTGCATAGAACGGCGCCGTGCACGGGAACCGACTTCCCCGCGCCGACGCCGTTCGATCAGTGGGTTCAGGTTAAAGAGGATGTACCTGGTGGTACATCCTCTTTAATCATACGATCGGGCGAATTATCGCTCCTTGTAAACGCAGCATTTGACAGCAACCTATCAGGATGACTGATTATTGGAAAAAGCTGATGGGGAGTAACAGCAGTGTGTGTTTGTTTAAAAACACATTTAAATTTCTAATAATTTAAAGGGACTACACCAGTTCGCTTAGTAAAATACACTGACGCAGAGATCCTGGTGGTGAGGTCCATTTTTGAAAATTTGTGCATCGGTCTGCTCTATACAGTGGAGGTGGGCCTGGTACCCCCAGTGTAATGATATCCCCTTCCCTCAGTGACACGCCTCCATTAGAATCACATCTGGCCATGTCACAGAGATAAGGGGATACCATTAAACTGGGGGCGTTGGGCCCGAGGCCAGTTCATACAGCACTGGTACATTTGCTTTAAAATACTCCATGAAATGAAATATACACTGTACATAGTAAACTTAGGGGACATTCCCAAGCTCTGTGATTATGGTACGTGTCACATCTTCCGAGAACGGGCAATAATCTTGGAACATGTGTACACCCCCTTAGTAGTTTACCTAACTGCAAAATGTAACATAATTATTTACTGATTTTCTTCATTATAAGTGTTAGGCTAGGGCCACACTGCCGTTTTGCAACCTGTTTTTTTCAAACCCAGCCTTACAGGGGTTTTCCAGAGAAAATATATTCACATCACATATCCACAGGAATAGGCCATCATCAGGCATCAGCAGGGTGCTAACACTCCCATTCGCTTCAATGGAAGTTAAGCTGCAGTAACCTAGCACAGACACTATACACTGTATTGAGCTTCTAGTGCTATTCAATGGCTCAACAAATCAATGTGTAAGGTGAGCACCCTTCACAGTTAGTGATTGGCTAAGTAGGCAATTCCTGTGTGGAAAAAGGATCTAGCATAGTGGAGATCAGGGGGGACCTGGGTACTATCGGACTGCTAGCCGATGGTCAGTTGCCCCACTGCCTCAATTGTTTTTCAATTTTATTTTACTGGACGGGGTTGTCACTACAAATATGCTATTTGCATGATTTGCTATACAAATAAAAGCATTATTATTATTTATTATTTGCATGCTTCAGAAACAGGAAATGAATCAGAGTAATAGTGACATTGGGAGAGAGAGATGTGTATCATTACACAAATTACCTCAATTTGTTATCTCTACTTGCAATATCATCCAACAAGGTCACAAGTCAAAACAGAAAATTCTGCATATTCCCACCCTTAACTGTGACTCAAGGTTTAAAACCACAGCAGCTTATCAAGAATAACCACGTCAATGAAACAAATGACATCATTGCAAATACAGTAATACCTTGGTTCCCTAACACCTTGTGTTCGAACAAAATTTCCCCCTGAAGCTTTGCTTGGTACTCAAACATTGTTTGGTATCTGAACAAAATCAGGAGCGATAACTGTCAGCTCAACTATTGTTCAGCTGACAGTTAAGGTGTTCGGGAACATGAGCAGGAATTCAGGTCATTATGACAGGAATCCCTGCTTCTTTACAGGGTGTCCCCAACAGCTGAGAGAAGCAGGAGTGCGTGGCAAGTTTAAACAGCCGGCTTCTCCTGCCTTTCTCTCTGCTGCTGGGAATAAGGGAATCCCTTGCACTGACGCCCCCCCTCCACCTCTCACCTAGCAACCGCTGTCTCCCTCTTCCCCCAGCAGATCCGACTCCTCCACTAGTCCTGCAGCAGCTCCTGGCAGCCTCCTTTAGGCAGCCGATGCTGGAGCAGGCACCACAGCCACCGGCTCTCGCTTATTCCCACCACCTCTGCTGACTCCCCAAGCTGCGGGGATCACCCCCGCCAGCCTGCCCCAGCTCCTAGCACCTCTCTCTAGGCTCCTGAATTTCGCGCAGGATCAGCGGCCAGCGGACAGCTTAGAAGCCTGGAGAGGGGTGCCAGGAGCTGGGGCAGGCTGGCGAGGGTTATCCCTGCAGCTTGGGGAGTCAGCAGAGGTGGCGGGAAGAAGGGGGAGCTGTCTTCTGTATTGTGGAGGGCTGTCAGTGCCGGAGCATGGGCACCAGCGGCTTAGAGAATGGTGCTGGGAGCTGCTGCAGGACAGGTAGAGGAGCCGGATCCACTGGAAGAGGGAGCCAGCAGCTGCTAGGTAAGCAGTGCAGTATATCATCAGTGCAGAGATCTCTCCCATGATCGTCTTACAGTATATCAACTCAAAGCCCACGTGTCCTGAATGTTTTAGGACCCGGAAGAAGCTATTGTAGCGAAACGTGCATCGGGTTGTGGACCCAAGACCCTCCACTGCTGATACACAGGTTTGTGGCAGGGGATGTGTGATAGGCGTACTGGTGCCTTACTGTCAAACCCCCCCTGTCCTTGTGATGCTGCATACTTTATGTGTATTTTTTCCCCCTCATGTTACTGCCTATTGGATGTATAACTGGTTGGTTGACTGTATATATACTTATTGATTTTATTCTATGTGTAGGGGGGACATTGCATGATGGCAATATCACTATACTAGATATATTCATTTAGGGGTGTCATGGGATCCCATTTTTTGCATTTGTGTGGTCATAAGTGTCCTTCTTCACCCCAGTTATGGTGTTTGTGTAAGTGTGTGTTTTTTATATCTTTTAAAACAATAAATAAAAAATATTCATATTTTCCCTATAAACGCTTCTCTTTTGTTTGTATATATTGAACTGTGCGTTGGGATTTTATTGTGTTGGGTATTTTTTTCATTGTTAACCCCTTCACGTCAGCAATCTGTATATATACGTTCCTATTACACATGCCCCGTGCAGTAGGAATGTACATATACGTTCCTGACTTGTGGGTGCTTTCTGATGAGAGCGGGATCGCTGCAGGGACAGCGATCCCGCTCTCATCTGTGTACAGCACCGGAGATAATGAGGATCAGCTGCGATCCCGCAGTTGACCCCCATTAACCCCTTAGTGACTGCCGAAACGGCGCTCACTAATGGGCCGGTGCCGCCGCTGTATTTCATCTCCCCCCACCGGCCAAGCTCTGAAAATTTAAAGTGACAGAGACCAATTTGGTCTCTGTCACTGAACTATGATTACTGTGATAGAAAATATCACAGTAATCATAGTAATACAGTGAACATGAATGTATAAAGTACAAAAAGTGACAAACATACATAAAAAAAAAAAACACACTTTTTATTATAGTAATAATTGCAGTTTACTCCCAAATTACCCCTAACCCCCCCAGATTACCCGTAACCACCGCACGTTGCCCATAACCACCCCAGGTTGTCCGTAATCACATCAGATTGCACGTAACCACCGCACGTTGCCCATAACCACCGCACGTTGCCCGTAACCACCGCACGTTGCCCGTAACCACCGCACGTTGCCCGTAACCACCGCACGTTGCCCGTAACCACCGCACGTTGCCAGTGACCCCCTCCAGATTGTCCGTAATCACCCCAGATTGCCTGTAACCACCCCAAATTACATGTACCCACCCCAGATTACCTATAAGCACTTCAGTTTATCTGTAACAATTCTAGATTGTCTGTAACCCCCCCAGGTTGCCCGTAACCACCGCAGGTTGGGCATAACCACCCCAGGTTGCTCGTAATCATGCCAGATTACATGTAACCCCCCAGATTGCACGCAACCACCGCAGGTTGCGTCTGACCACCGCAGGTCGCCTCTGACCACCGCACGTCGCCTATGACCACCGTACGTCGCCTATGACCACCGCACCTAGCCTCTGACCACCGCACGTCGCCTCTGACCACCGCACCTTGCCTCTGACCACTGCACCTTGCCTCTGACCACTGACCACCGCACCTTGCCTCTGACCACCGCACCTTGCCTCTGACCACCGCACCTTGCCTCTGACCACCGCACCTTGCCTCTGACCACCGCACCTTGCCTCTGACCACCGCACCTTGCTTCTAACCACCCCAAATTGCCAGTGACCCCCTCCAGATTGCCCGTAACCACGCCAGATTACAGGTACCCACCTCAGATTACCTATTAGCACTTCAGTTTATCCGTAACCACAGCAGGTTGCCTGTAACCACCCCAGATTGTCTGTAACCACCCCAGGTTGTCTGTAACCACCCCAGATTGTCCGTAACCACCCCACGTTGCCTCTAACCACAGCAGGTTGCCTGTAACCATACCAGATTGTCTGTAACCACAGCAGGTTGTCCGTATCCATCCCACGTTGCCCGTAACCACCCCAAGGTTAACTGTAACCACCCCAGGTTGCCTGTAACCACCCCAGGTTGCCGTAACCACAGCAGGTTGCCTGTGACCACCCCATGTTGACCGTATCCACCCCAGATTACCCGTAACCACCCCAGATTACCCGTAACCACCTCAGACTGCCCGTAACCACCTCTAGATTACCCGGAACCACCCCAGACTGTCCGTAACTACCCCACATTACCTGTAATCTAATTTTTTTATTTTATTTTAGTAACTGCGCTATTCTAATAACTGTTACTAGCTGCGGTTTTGCTCCAGCAAATTGGCGCTCCTTCCCTTCTGAGCCCTGCTGTGTGCCCATACAGTGGTTTATGCCCACATATGGGGTACCGTTGTACTCAGGAGAACCTGCGTTACAGATTTTGGGGTACATTTTTTCTCCTGTTCCTTGTGAAATTTAGAAATTTCAAACTAAACCAACATATTATTGGAAAAATTCAAGCTTTTCATTTTTACTGGCCAATTTTGAATACTTTCCTCTAATACCTGTGGGGCCAAAATGCTCATCCTACCCCAAGATGAATTCTTTGAGGGGTGTACTTTCCGAAATGGGGTGACTTTTGGGGGGGTTCTATTCTGTAGACATTACAGGGGCTCTGCAAACGCACCTGGTGCTCAGAAACTTCTTCAGAAAAATCTGCACAGAAAATGCTAATTGGCGCTCCTTCCCTTCTGAGCCCGGCTGTGTGCCCATGCAGTGGTTTATGCCCACATATGTGGTACCGTTCTACTCAGGAGAACCTGCGTTACAGATTTTGAGGTGAAGTTTCTCTCCTGTTTCTCGTGAAATTGAGAAATTTCAAACTAAAGGAACATATTATTGGAAAAATTTGAGTTTTTCATTTCTACTGTCTACTTTTGAATACTTTCCTCTAATACCTGTGGGGTCAAAATGCTCACCACACACCAAGATGAATTCTTTGAGGGGTGCACTTTCCAAAATGGCGTGACTTATTGCGAGATTTTACTCCGCTGGCACTACAGCGGCACTGCAAACGCACCTGGCGCTCAGAAACTTCTTCAGCAAAATCTGCATTGAAAAATCTAATTGGCGCTCCTTCTCTTCTGAGCCCTGCTGTGTGCCCATACAGTGGTTTATACCGACATATTAGGTACCTTTTTACTCAGGAGAACCTGCGTTACAAATTTTGGGGTACTTTTTTTCTCTTGTGCCTCGTGAAATTGAGAAATTTCAAACTAAAGGAACATATTATTGGAAAAATTCGAGTTTTTCATTTTTACTGTCTACTTTTGAATACTTTCCTCTAATACCTGTGGGGTCAAAATGCTCACCACACCCCAAAATGAATTCTTTGAGGGGTGCACTTTCCAAAATGGGGTGACTTATGGGGAGATTTTGCTCTGCTGACACTACAGGGGCTCTGCAAACACACCTGGCGCTCAGAAACTTCTTCAGCAAAATCTGCATTGAAAAAGCTAATTGGCGCTCCTTTCCTTCTGAGCCCTGCTGTGTGCCCATGCAGTGGTTTATGCCCACATATGAGGTACCTTTTAACTCAGGAGAACCTGCGTTACAAATTTTGGGGTACTTTTTTTCTCTTGTGCTTCGTGAAATTGAGAAATTTCAAACTAAACGAACATATTATTGGAAAAAATTGGAGTTTTTCATTTTTACTGTCTAATTTTGAAAACTTTCCTCTAACACCTGTGGGGTCAAAATGCTCATCCTACCCGAAGATGAATTCTTTGAGGGGTGTACTTTCCAAAATGGGGTGACTTATGGGGGTTTTTCTCTCTGCTGACACTACAGGGGCTCTGCAAATGCACCTGGAGCTCAGAAACTTCTTCAGCAAAATCTGCAATGGAAAAGCTAATTGGCACTCCTTCCCTTCTGAGCCCCGCTGTGTGCCCATACAGTGGTTTACGCCCACATATGGGGTACCGTAGTACTCAAGAAAACCGGCGTTACAAATTTTGGGGTGCTTTTTCCTCTCATGTTCCTTTTGAAAATGAGAAACTTTAATCTAAACGTATATATTATTGGAAAATTTAAATTTTTCATTTTTTTTACGGCCTAATGGTGAATACTTTCCTCCAGCCCCTGTAGGGTTAAAATGCTCATTATACCCCTAGATTAATTCTTTAAGGTGTCTAGTTTCCAAAATGGGGTCACTTATGGGGGTTTCCAGTATACAAATCTCCTAAATCAACTTAAAATAAGTTTTGGAAACTTTCACGAAAATGTGGTAATTTGCTGATAAATTTCTAAGCCCCATAACACCCTAAAAAAGTAAAATATGTTTATGAAATGAAGCCAGAATAAAGAGGACATATCGGTAGTGTGACTTAGTAACTAATTTATATGATACGACTTTCTTTTTTTAGAAGCAGAGAATTTCAAAGTTCATAAAATGCCACTAATATAAAGTGCCATGTGTGACAAAAAAACAATCTCAGAATCGTTAGCATACGTTAAAGCATCACTGAGCTATAAGCGCAGAAAGTGAGACAGGTCAGATTTTGAAAAATGAGCCTGGTCTTTTAGGTGCAAATAGGCTTGGTCTTGAAGGGGTTAATTATGTTTTAGGACCCTAGTAACACCCCTGACTACAGTCAAAGTAATCTCCACAAACTTCTTTTAGCTTCAAATATTTCACAGCTGCCCCTACACTTCATTAAACACATTGGAAAACAGTCCTTATGAGTTTACAGACAGGCAACCAGGACTGAAAAGTAGGACTTCTCATGCTTCTTAACCACATTGTGTTTTCTGCATCATTACAATATAACAATTAGGTAATCTGAGGTATAACTACTTACTGGTCCAAAGTCTTGTAATAAATATCCAGGTCTTTGTTAGCCAGCTCTGTAGTCCTCATAACTATCATCATCTCTCTGTGCTTTTCTTCGGCATCTTTGTACTGCGGTTCACGCAATTCCTTCTTAAAACGCATGATTTCATCCTCGTACCCCTTTTGTCGGCCGAGGGCCAAGCTGTGGCTTGTTTTTAATGTTTCAATTTTGTTTTCCAATTCCTGATGCTCGCTAAACAGTAAACAAAAAAAAAATAAGTCCTACCACTTAGCTGCAAGCATTGAAATTGAACATTAGAAGCTTCATCAAACATGTAGGGCCCTAAAACTTCAAAAGAAATACACCGTCTTTAACCCCTTCATGTCAGCCATACGGGTATTTACATTGGGTTAATAGGCTCAGCTCCTCGGCTCCATAGACAGCTATGTGTACCAGAACCCAACACTAATGACTGACACCAGTGATCCCCTCTGGTGCAATCGTTTAACTCTTTCAATGCCAAAGTTTAAATGCCAAAATGATTGTGGCTATGAATAGGCTGAACAGGTGCCGTGCTCGTCAGGTGACCGATTAGCACCCCTGCAACATGACTGCGGGACACCACTGGGTCATTTTACAAGCTTGATGTCCATAATACTCTCTGTCGCTGATAAAGTATCTCTGGCTCGACCCTATGCTACACCCATAGAGTCAAAATGTCCCTGATATATAATAAAGCTTGAGGAGTATTATTGAACACTGACTGCAGTTGAATTTTTCCACCTTCTATGCCTGATGACATGTCAAAAATATTAATAGGTACCAATTTATTTACTTTTTACACAGAACAAAATTATCTTTTAGTAGTTCAAACAATTCTGCATGCGAGTATATTTGAAACATTCCTAACAGTCCTAAATACACAGTAGTAACTACAGTAGTCAAGAAATACATGAAAAAAATGAAACCATATTTACTTTCTAAGTTGTGTAGCATTCATTTGTCCCATCTCTTTTAATAGCCTGTCTCTTTCCTCTTCAACCTTCTTAAGTTCTTCTTTTCTTTTTCTGAGAGTTAGGTTGTCTTGTAGACATCGTTCTTGTATCTGAGTAAATGGAAATCTTCACTAAATTAAGGTTCATTTCATGGTCAATTACAGCTTTTTCGAAGGGTGTGTTTAAACATTGAGGTTTTTTTGCAATTATTGATTAGAAAACCAGGAACAGGTCAAAAATGAAGGACTTGATAACTGTAATTACAAATATTTATATGTGAACACAGCTTAGAATCGTCTCATTACAATACATTAACAAATGCCTTCCAAAGATGCTTCTTTTAGTCTAATAATGCAAAGGAATTCTCTGTAAGGGAAGAACAAACTACTTTTTAAAACTTTTTTACTTAACCATAAACCAACAAATACAAATTTGATTTAAAAAATAGATGTGGATCCTAAAGGGATAAAAATTATAAAGGGTATAGTATGGGACCTCTATAAGCCTTTAAGGGCACAGCCCTGGGGACAAAGGTTATTTCTATAATTTGTTTTAGTGCATTTCACCAGCCATAATGTTTAACCCCTTCACGTCAGCCATACGGCTATATACGTTCAAATTGCCGATGCCCCGTGCAGTTGCAATGTATATATACGTTCCTGGCTTGGAGGGGAATTTGAAGTGTGTAGGACTGCTTTAGTGACTGCTTTACTGCATGAAACCTTTCTTTATATATTCTAGTAGGTCTCCCACGGGATTTCCTTCACCTCCCTTCTGCACGATCACTGTCAGAGCTAAGAAAGTGCAGCGGTACATGTAATGGAAGCTGCAAACTCTTCTTCTCTATGCTACAGCTGTCAGCAGTGCTTAAAAGACTGATAAGCTGTAGTTTACTAAATGATAGCTTTCTTTAGAAGCTTCAGCATCTGTCCCATGAGATTTCATTCATTCCCGTGCTGTAGGATCGCTAGCAGAGCTTAGATTTACAGTGCTGCACATAATAGAAGCAGCCGATATTCTGCTATAGCTCTCAGCACTGTAAATCTAAGCTCTGCTAGCGATCCTACAGCACAGGAATGAATGAAATCTCATGGGACAGATGCTGAAGCTTCTAAAGAAAGCTATCATTTAGTAAACTACAGCTTATCAGTCTTTGAAGCACTGCTGACAGCTGTAGCATAGAGAAGAAGAGTTTGCAGCTTCCATTACATGTACCGCTGCACTTTCTTAGCTCTGACAGGGATCGTGCAGCAGGAGGGTGAAGGAGATCCCATGGGACTGCTGCTGAAATTTCTCAATATTTCTTAACTTTATAAGTTTCAGCAGCAGTCCCATGGGATCTCCTTCACCCTCCTGTTGCACGATCCCTGTCAGAGCTTAGAAATGCAGTACTACACATAGTAGAAGCAGGGATGTGTGTATTACAGCTCTTATTAGTGCTTTATTGATTGCCACCCTGTAGATTACTAAATGATGGCTTTCTTTAGAAATTTCAGCTGCTGTTTCATAAGATTTCATTCATTCCCGTGCTGTACGATCCCTGACACAGCTTAGATTACAGTGCTACACATAATAGCAGTAAACGATCTTCTCTGATGTTATATCTCTCAGCACTGTAAATCTAAGCTCTGCCAGGGATCATACAGTAGGGGAATGAATGAAATCTCATGGGACAGCAGCTGGAAAGTCATTATCTGGTGAAGGGTGAAGAGAGCCATCAATCAATAGTACAGCCCAGAACTCCAGAATTCTTTCCTCTCTTTTTCAGTCTCCCGTCATATCCCCCCTCCCCCAACACACACACACACACTCCCCCACACCTTAGTGTCACCTCCTCCCTTCTCCCTGGTTTCTGCCCAGAGATCATGGGCCAATGAACAATCTCTGGGCAGATGATTTCCATCATTCTCCAATCATAGTGAGCAGAAGAAAGTTTATTTGCAAAACAAACTTGCCCTCTGCTCTGAACTCTGAGCAGCTTGCAGTTTCAGTCTGGCTGCGAGTGAGAGAGAGGGGAAAATTCTTACAAAGCTTCTACAGTGAAGAATATATATCTATAGTGTAAAAAGTCAAGAAGAATTAGAAAAGTTCTATCTATATTTTATCTCCTGTCCATCTTAGTGATACAGTTAGGCAGGTAGGGAAGGAGAATCAAATACGTTACACACATTATACATATTATCTCTTGTCCATCTTAGTGATACAGTTAGGTAGGGTAGAAGAAAAGAAGGCAGAAGAAACAAGAAAAGAAGAAGAAGGAGCCGGAGAAGAATAAAGAGAAAAAAAGACTCAGAAAAGTTACAGATATACAATTGCATATATAGACTGATAACTTGTTATATCTAATAAAGAAATACAGTTAGGTTGCATTTCATATATAAATCTATAATATAGTATTACATATATATTTCTGTAGGTCTGTTCTTAAATCTTTTGTTGTATTAGATATACATCTATATCTATAGGTCAGTAAGGTGCGCTTGCTCATAGTGTTATATATATTTCTATAGGTTTGTTCTTAGGTGATTTGTTGTATTAGATATACATCTATATCTATAGGTCAGTTAGGTGCGCTTGCTCATAGTGTTATATATATTTCTATAGGTTTGTTCTTAGGTGATTTGTTGTATTAGATATACATCTATATCTATAGGTCAGTTAGGTGTGCTTGCTCATAGTGTTATATATATTTCTATAGGTTTGTTCTTAGGTGATTTGTTGTATTAGATATACATCTATATCTATAGGTCAGTTAGGTGTGCTTGCTTATAGTGTTATATATATTTCTATAGGTTTGTTCTTAGGTGATTTGTTGTATTAGATATACATCTACTGTATATCCATCAGTCAATAAGGTGCGCTTGCTCATAGTGTTATATATATTTCTATAGGTTTGTTCTTAGGTGATTTGTTGTATTAGATATACATCTACTGTATATCCATCGGTCAATAAGGTGCGCTTGCTCATAGTGTTATATATATTTCTATAGGTCTGTTCTTAAGTGATTTGTTGTATTAGATATCCATAAATCACTAAGGTGCACTCACTGATACTGTTGCAAATATATTGCTTTAAGTCTGTCCCTAAATTGGTTACCTATCTACATTAAAAAATATACAAAAAAAAAACTAAACAATAAAAAAAAATGTCTCGCAAAAGGTACAGTGTGGAGGAGGCATATGAACTGTTGTTCTCGAGCAGTGATCATTCTGAGAATGCCAGTGACATCAGTTTTAGAGGCTTTGAGGAAAGTGACACTGAAAGCTCTGATAGTAATGGGCATGCTGCCCCATTAGCAAAAATCCGCAGAACCAGGATGCAAAATTTAGCCATGCCAAGCACCAGTACAGACATGCCAACTACAAGCAGTGAGCAGGTGTCTGCTGAACTTTTACCGGAGCAGCTCCCTGAATTTCCTACTCTGAATTGGCAAACACCAAATACAGGCTCCCCCTTTGTCCCAGAATTTAATGTGGTCCCTGGTGTTAATTTGGATGTAACAGGATTTGACCCTCTACATTTTTTTCAGCTGTTCATAACTAATGAACTAGTTGAGATTTTTGTTAAAGAGACAAATTTATATGCAGCCCAATTTATTTCCCAAAACCCCTTGTCATACTATGCTAGGACTGGACAGTGGACACCCACAAATGTAGATGAATTGAAAAAATTTCTAGGGTTAACACTTTTAATGGGTATTGTAAAAAAACCTACACTGCGGTCTTATTTGGAAGCAAGCCCCATCCATAGCACCCCATGTTTTCAAGCTGTTATGCCCAGATATCGATACGAAATCCTTATGAAATTTTTCCATTTCAATGACAACAGTCAATGCCCCCAAAGTTCTTCTCCTGATTATGACCGGTTGTATAAAATTAGGCCACTTCTAAATTATCTGTCTGAAAATTTTTTATCAGTCTATACACCCTCTGAAAATATATCAGTTGATGAGTCACTTGTTAAATTTAAAGGAAGGTTGCATTTCAAACAGTTTCTTCCATCAAAACGAGCCAGATATGGCATAAAACTTTACAAATTATGTGAGAGCACAACAGGCTACACTTCTGCGTTTCGAATTTACCAAGGGAAAGATAGTCAATTAAACCCCCCTGGATGCCCAACTGGAATTGGAACAAGTGCAAAAATTGTTTGGGAACTAATGGGCCCAATGTTGCACAAGGGATATAAATTATACATTGATAATTAGTACACAAGCATTCCCCTTTTACAAAACCTGCAAAAGGCAAATACAGGAGCATGTGGCACATTCAGGAAAAACCGCAAAGGTTTCCCACAATCTCTTTTGGCCAATAAATTAGAAAAGGGACAATCTGATAGCCTCCGTAGTGGCAACTTACTGGCACTGCGCTACAGGGACAAAAAAGATGTCCTTATGGTGAGTACTATTCACAGAGAAACCACAGTGCCCGTAACAGAAAGGGGGTCAACCACTGAAAAACAAAAACCTGTGTGTGTAGTAGATTACAACAAATACATGGGGGGGGTTGACTTATCAGACCAGGTTCTTAAACCCTACGAGGCAATGCGCAAAATGTATGTATGGTACAAAAAAGTTGCAATATATCTCATGCAGACCTCAATGTACAATTCTTTTGTCTTGTACAAATATTCTGGAGGAACTCATACATTTCTTTTATACCAGGAAGAAATTTTAGAAAAATTGCTGTACCCCACTACAGGCCCTATGTTGCCAATTCAACCTGAGGATATAAGCAGACTGACTCAAAGGCATTTTATTGCAGCAATTCCTCCAACACTAAACCAAAGAAGTCCTCAGAGAAGATGCCGTGTTTGTTCAAAAAAAGGTTTAAGGCGAGACACAAGATATTTGTGCCCTGATTGCCCCTCTCTGCCACCACTGTGCATACAACACTGTTTTAAAATCTATCACACAGCCCCACACTTTTAAAATTGCTGTTCTTTAGAAAAAATATAGCCTCAGTAGTGAAAATAAATTTTTGTTACTCCCTTTATCTCATTTGTTTCTAAAAACGTAAACTTATTGTTCTATAGTAAAGTATTGTAACCCCATTTGCTAATGAAAAGAGTCCATCTTAGGTCTGGGCACAATGAAATGCCCTAGCAGTTGGTTACGTACACAAGTAGGGCACGCTCATACTGAGCAGTGTTCCCATCTCTTTTCTTTAGTAACTTGTAGTTTGTGGGCTGTAAAATTCACAACCCTCCCCCTTTTAATTTTTCAATATACCCCTAGATGAATACATAGACAAGCGTCATTATAGTTTTACTCACACAAAATCAGAATGTCTGTTACAAATATCAATATACATATAAATGAATACATTGCAAATGGTGCAAATAGTGCTTGACATGGTACCTGAATCCAGTTCAAGCAAAATCTGTGCTTAAAATTCTCAATGGCGCTCCTTCTCTTCTGAGCCTTGCCAAGGGCCTTAACAGTATATTAGGACCACATATGGGGTGTTTTTTTATTCCGGAGAAATTGCTGAATACAATAAGGGGTGCTTTTATCTCTTTATTCCTTTTCAAATTGCTTTTTTTTGTTTATTAAGTAGAAATTTTAAGAAAAAAAAGCAAATTTTCACTTTCTCTGCCTGATTCTAAAAGGTTTCCTCAAACACTAAACACTCACTATACCTCTAGATGAATTCCTTGAGGGGTCTAGTTTTCAAAAAGGGGTCATTTCTGGGGGTTTCAACTCTACTGATACCACAGTAATGTTGCAAATGTGACATGGTGCCTGAATCCAATTCCAGCTAAATCTGTGCTAAAAATGCTCAATGGCGTTCCTTCCCTTCTGAGCCCGGCTGTGTGCCCATACAGTGTATTATGCCCACATATGGGGTACCGTTGTACTCAGGAGAACCTGCGTTACAAATTTTGGGGCACTTTTTTTCTCTTGTTCCTCGTGAAATTGAGAAATTTCAAACTGAAGGAACATATTATTGGAAAAATTCGAGTTTTAGATTTTTACAGTCTAATTTTGAATACTTTCCTTTAACACCTGTGGGGTCAAAATGCTCATCCTACCCCAAGATTAATTCTCTGAGGGGTGTACTTTCCAAAATGGGGTGACTTATGGGGGGTTTTCTCTCTGCTGACACTACAGGGGCTCTGCAAATGCACCTGGCGCTCAGAAACTTCTTCAAAATCTGCATTGAAAAAGCTTATTGGCGCTCCTTCCCTTCTGAGCCCAGCTGTGTGCCCATACAGTGTATTATGCCCACATATGGGGTACCGTGGTACTCAGGAGAAACTGCGTTACAAATTTTGGGGCACTTTTTTTCTCTTGTTCCTCGTGAAATTGAGAAATTTCAAACTGAAGGAACATATTATTGGAAAAATTCGAGTTTTTGATTTTTACAGTCTAATTTTGAATACTTTCCTCTAACACCTGTGGAGTCAAAATGCTCATCCTACCCCAAGATGAATTCTCTGAGGGGTGTACTTTCCAAAATGGGGTGACTTATGGGGGGTTTTCTCTCTGCTGACACTACAGGGGCTCTGCAAATGCACCAGGCGCTCAGAAACTTCTTCAGCAAAATCTGCATTGAAAAAGCTTATTGGCGCTCCTTCCCTTCTGAGCCCGGCTGTGTGCCCATACAGTGTATTATGCCCACATATGGGGTACCGTTGTACTCAGGAGAACCTGCGTTACAAATTTTGGGGCACTTTTTTTCTCTTGTTCCTCGTGAAATTGAGAAATTTCAAACTAAAGGAACATATTATTGGAAAAATTCGAGTTTTTGATTTTTACAGTCTAATTTTGAATACTTTCCTCTAACACCTGTGGGGTCAAAATGCTCATCCTACCCCAAGATGAATTCTCTGAGGGGTGTACTTTCCAAAATGGGGTGACTTATGGGGGTTTTTCTCTCTGCTGACACTACAGGGGCTCTGCAAATGCACCTGGCGCTCAGAAACTTCTGCAAAATCTGCATTGAAAAAGCTTATTGGCGCTACTTCCCTTCTGAGCCCGGCTGTGTGCCCATACAGTGGTTTATGCCCACATATGGGGTACCGTTGTACTCAAGAGAACCTGCATTACACATTTTGGGGTGCTTTTTCTCTCATGTTCCTTTTGAAAATGAGAAAATTTAATCTAAACGTATATATTATTGGAAAATTTTAATTTTTCATTTTTTTATGGCCTGATGGTGAATACTTTCCTCCAGCCCCTGTAGGGTTAAAATGCTCATTATACCGCTAGATTAATTTTTTAAGGTGTGTAGTTTCCAAAATGGGGTCACTTATGGGGGTTTTCAGGATACAAACCTCCTAAATCAACTTAAAAAAAAGTACTGGTCCCTAAATAAATCAGTTTTGGAAACTTTCACGAAAATATGGTAATTTGCTGATAAGTTTCTAAGCCCCGTAACACCCTAAAAAAGTAAAATATGTTTATGAAATAAAGCCAGAATAAAGAGGACATATCGGTAATGTGACTTAGTAACTAATTTATGTGATACGACTTTCTTTTTTTAGAAGCAGAGAATTTCAAAGTTCATAAAATGCTAATTTTTTAAATTTTTCATGATATTTTGATGTTTTTCACAAAAAACACACAAAATAGTGACCAAATTTTGCCACTAATATAAAGTGCCATATGTGACGAAAAAACAATCTCAGAATCGCTAGCATACGTTAAAGCATCACTGAGCTATAAGCGCATAAAGTGAGACAGGTCAGATTTTGAAAAATGAGCTTGGTCTTTTAGGTGCAAATAGGCTTGGTCTTGAAGGGGTTAAAGAGGACCTTTCAGTTTTGAGAAAATATAAATAAATGACAGCAAAAGAAGTTATAAGGCTTTTCTCGAATACATATTAATAGAAAATCTGGTGATTTCCCTTCACTATTACAGGGAAACAGATTTTACTTTTATTTTAACAGAGATAAATTACAATCTGATGAGATTTTTCTTCTCTGAAAGGTACCGACTTTGACGGGAAAGCTGCTAGACTAGGGCTGCTAGGGGACAAAACAGCTACCTATAAGTGGTAAAAGGGAACCTGTCATGTTCCTCATGGTCTGTAAACCCCCAGTACCTTATAAACCCCCCAGGTCACGCTGCCTTCGCCCTCCTCCCAGCCATGCATGCTTGATTGGTACCCTTGGGTTTTTGCCTGGATTTTTGCTATCCTTCTCTGCAGATCCTCGGTCAGGTCAGATGGGCATCATCGGTGGACAAGTATTTTAAGGTCTCTTCTGAGATGTTCAATTGAGTGAGGGCTCTGGCTGGACCACTTAAACTTTTAAGGACAGAGCCAATTTTCATTTTAGCTATTTCATTTTATCCTCCTTGTGTTTAAAAGGCCATAGTACTTGCATCTTTTCACCTACAGACCCACATGAGCCCTTATTTTTTATGACACCAGTTGTACTTTGCAATAACCGACTTAATTTTTCCATAAAATATGCTGTACAATCGGGAAAAAAATTATTTGTGCAGCGAAATTGAAAAAAAGGGCATTTTTTATTTTGGGGAGGTTTTATGTTTATGCAGTTTGCCCTATGGTAAAACTAACATGTTTTCTATGTTCCTCAAGTTAGTACGATAACAATGATAGGAAACTTGTATAAATTTTATTTGATGGCTTTTAAAAAATGAAAACCTTTAAAAAAAAATAAAAGTTCTTAAAATTGCTTTATTTATGCCATGATCTGTACTTTCTATCAGTAAATGCGACTTTTTGATAACATTTTATTACATTGTTTCGGGATTTGATGTGATTTTGCACTTTGGCGGGTTTTTGTGCTTACTCCATTAAACATGCGTGATCAGAAATGTGATAATTTAATAGATTGGGCGATTACGCATGCGGCAATACCAAATAGGTATGTATGTTTATTTATATATAAAATAGGAAAAGGGGGGTGATTCAGACTTTTATTATGGGAGGGGATTTTTTTTTATTGATGGGACCAAATATTTTTTTTTCCCCTTACTTTAACTTTTAGTCCCCCTGGGGGACTTTTATTATTACTGCACTGATCTCTCATAGAGATCAGAGTAGTATAATTATAATACAATGATCCATTAGATCAGTGATAGATTGCTTAGGGCTGCTGGAGCCAGAAGCAATCTATTAACGAGCCGGGATCAGCGTTATTCAGATGATGAGGCCCAGCAAGGGTAGAAAGGAAGAAGGGATCGCCCCTCCGCGATCACATCATGTGGGACGGCAATGTCCCCCACTAGACACCAGGGATGGGGCTGTAACAGCTATTTAGATGCAGCTATCAGCTTTGACAGCTGCATCTAACTAGCTAATTATCTGGGGGTGGCGATCGGCCGCGGCGGATAATACGTGCGGTCCCTGGCTATACATAACAGCCGGGTGCCGCGCTCTGTGGAGAGGGCCGATGCTGTGAGCCCTCTCTGCTTCTCCTTAAAGGGCAACTCCAGGTAGAGGTTAAAAAAAATTAAACTTCTGCAGAAGCATAAAGCATTACTTACCTATCTATTCCAGTTTTGAAACTACCAAATATCCATTTGTTTTGGGGGGTTTTGTTCTGTTTTGTGTTTCTGCACTTCCTGGTTTATCAGTTGTACACAGTACTACAGGTTCCAGAATGCAATGCTTTCCCTCAGCTGTTCATCACAGTTCTCCACCCTGACTATTCTCTGCCCAAAGCCGTAGCAGAATATCTGGGCTGTGTTCACACATTGCAGTTTCACTGTGTTACTGAATTATTTGCAGTAATTTGATTTCATTGTGGTCCCACCCACACCTCACAGGACGCTGTATTCTCTACCTGTAACACCACACAGCACACTGTATTCTCTACCTGTAACACCAAACAGCACGCTGTATTCTCTACCTGTAACACCACACAGCGCTGTATTCTCTACCTGTAACACCACACAGCACACTGTATTCTTTACCTGTAACACCACACTGCACACTGTATTCTTTACCTGTAACACCACACAGCACACTGTATTCTCTACCTATAACACCACACAGCACGCTGTATTCTCTACCTGTAACACCACACAGCACGCTGTATTCGCTACCTGTAACACCACACAGCACGCTGTATTCTCTACCTGTAACACCACACAGCACGCTGTATTCTCTACCTGTAACACCACACAGCACACTGTATTCTCTACCTGTAACACCACACAGCAGCACACTGTATTCTCTACCTGTAACACCACACAGCAGCACACTGTATTCTCTACCTGTAACACCACACAGCACGCTGTATTCTCTACCTGTAACGCTGATATTGGAATAAAGTAAAGAACTTATTATGATCAAGCATCTGTTATCTTTGAAGTTGAGCCCCACAATAAAGCTCTGATCCTCTCTGTCGCTTAGCATCATTTACTTGTGTTACTGCATCATATTTGTGAATACGCTGCAGTACTGCAATAACACTCCAACATGTGTGAACTGCACACTTCTGCACAGTTAGAAATGAGAAATCAGTGCAACACCTGCTTCTGGCCAGTCAGAGACGGAGAATCACTCAGGGGATTGGGGGATCCAACCAAGCCTCCTGTGACATCACGCCCTGCCCCCTGTCTGCATCATCAGCCTGATCTCAGAAAACACACACAATGTGAGACAGAGTAATGGAAGATTTGTCTCCTAAGGGGGGATAGCAGAAGAAGCAGGAGACAATGTGGATTTGATTTATGGGGGGGGGGGGGAACGTATGGTAAAAACAAATACAGTAGTATGCCACCCATCAGTAACCATTCTCCCTTGACTTACATTTTAAAGAAAAAACGGTTTGAAGTGGATCAATTTTTTTTAGCGTACACAAAAGGAGGAGTTTTTACTCACCGTAAACTCTCTTTCTCGTAGTCTTCATTGGGGGATACAGACACCATGGGTATAGGCTGCTGCCACTAGGAGGCTGACACTAAGAAAAAACAAAGTAAGCCGGCCCCTCCCAGCAGGCTATACCCCCCCCCCCCCCACACTGGCACTGAGCTAATTCAGTAGTGAAAAAGCAGTAGGAGGAGCTGAAATAAACAGAAAAAAAGTCCACACTCAAAATCTGAAAACACAGGCCAACAGGCAACTCTAAGACAGACAACAGAGGGTGGGTGCTGTGTCCCCCAATAAAGACTGCGAGAAAGAGAGTTTACGGTGAGTAAAAACTCCTCCTTTCTCGTGCGTCTTATTGGGGGACACAGACACCATGGGACGTCCAAAAGCAGTCCCTTGGGTGGGAAGAGACAGAGTGGAGCTAAGAAGAGGAAGAAGCCACTGCCGCCTGCAAGACCTTGCGGCCCAGACTCGCATCAGCCGATGCAAAGGTGTCCACACGGTAGAACCTCGAAAAGGTGTGCAGTGAGGACCATGTGGCGGCCTTGCAGATTTGAAGAGCTGAGGCCCCATGACGGATAGCCCACGAAGCCCCAACCGAACGAGTCGAGTGAGCTGCAATCCGGAACGGGGGTGACTTACCCTTACTCCGGTAAGCCTGAGCGATGGCGGAGCGGACCCAGCGGGCAAGGGTCGCCTTAGACGCCGCTGACCCCTTCCGAGGACCCTCAGGGATGACGAAGAGGGAGTCCGAGTTCTGAAGAGACTTCGTCCTGGAGAGATAGATGCGCAGGGCGCGAACCACATCCAGATTGTGTAGCGCGCGCTCCCTCGGATGAGAGGGGGCCGGGCAGAAAGAAGGAAGAACAATATCTTCGTTAAGGTGGAAGGGGGAAACCACCTTGGGCTGGAAGGAAGCCACGGGCCTAAGGACCGCCTTGTCCTGGTGCAAAACCAGCAGGGGAGGACGGCACAAAAGAGCTGCCAACTCCGAAATCCGCCAGGACAGACGTGACCGCCACCAGGAAAACCACCTTAAAGGACAGGATGGCCAAAGGCACATCCCGGAGGGGCTCAAACGGTGGAGACTGTAGAGCATCCAGGACAAGGTTCAGATCCCAGGGGGGAACTGGGTGCTGATAAGGAGGCGCAACATGCCTCCTGACTTGGGGAACTGACGCCAAGGGCCTCTGGAAAAAAACTGAAAGAGCGGAGACCTGGCCCTTAAGAGAGCTCAGGGATAAGCCGGAGTCCAGGCTTGCCTGAAGGAAGGCAAGGAGTCGCGCCAGAGAGAAAGAAAGTGATGGGCGCAGAACAGGCCTCACAATGACGGAGGTAGGCCCTCCAACAACGATAATAAATCTTCGCAGACGCCGGCTTCCGGGCCCTAATCATGGTCCTGACGACCGTATCAGAGAAACCGCGTGATTTCAGAATCCAGGTTTCAATAGCCACGCCGTCAAACGAAGCGTGGCTAAATGCGGGTGGCAGAGTGGTCCTTGAGTGAGAAGATCTGGACGGTCTGGGGGATGCCAGGGGACGTCGGCGGCGAGGTTCACGAGATCAGTGTACCAGGCTCGCCGCGGCCACGAGGATTACTGGAACTCCTTCCGACTTGATCTTCCTCACCAGCCGCGGCAGAAGCGGGAGAGGAGGAAAAATGTAAGGAAGGCTGAACCGATGCCAGGGAATCACCAAGGCGTCCGAGGCCAGAGCCAGAGGGTCCCGTGCCCGGCAGACGAACCTCGGCAGTCTGTGGTTGAAGCGAGACTCCATCAGATCCGGTGTCCCCCACCTGCGACAGATCTGGGAGAACACCTCGGGATGCAGGGTCCATTCCCCTGGATCCACTCGTGCACGACTCAGATAGTCGGCCATCCAATTGTCCAATCCCGGGATGTGAACAGCGGACAAGGCAAGCACGGTTTCCTCTGCCCAGGAGAGGATCAGCGCCACTTCCATCGAGGCGGCCTTGCTGCGGGTCCCGCCCTCATGATTCACATAAGCCACTGCAGTGGCGTTGTTTGTCTGCACCCGAACGGGGAGACCGTGGAGCTGTGACTGCCAGTGCAGAAGGGAGAGACGAATCGCCCGCAGCTCGAGGATGTTGATGGGGAGGCAAGCTTCCCTGGACGACCAGGTTCCCTGAACCGTCGGATCGTTCCAAACTCCTCCCCAACCCTGCAGGCTGGCATCAGAGGTCACGATCTGCCAACGAATGGGAAGAAAGGAGCGACCCAGAGAGAGGCTCGGAGACCGCAGCCACCACTGAAGATCGCGACTGAGGCGAGCTGGTAGTTTCACCCTCCGATCCAGGGAGGGGAGAGACCTGTCCCACCGTGACAGCAGGAAGAGCTGCAGAGGACAGGAATGAAACTGGGCAAAAGGGATTGCCTCCATAGACGCCACTATCTTCCCCAGTACCCTCATACAAGAACGTATGGGAACTGGGCGGTGGCTGCAAAGAGCTCTGATGTCGGACTGAAGGGACTGCAACTTTTTCTCCGGAAGGAAGACGCGGGCCTGCAGTGAATCCAAACGCATTCCCAAAAAAACAATGGACTGGGAAGGGATCAGGGAGGACTTGGGGCGGTTGAGCAGCCAACAGAAATGTGAGAGCGTGTCCAGGGTGATATGGAGGCTCTCTAAGTTCTGGTCCTCGGACGGGGCTTTGACGAGTATGTCGTCCAAGTAAGGGGTTACTGAGATTCCTCGAGCCCGAAGAAGAGCCATGACCGCCGCCATGGTCTTTGTGAAAACCCGAGGGGCCGAAGCCAGGCCGAACGGGAGAGCCACGAACTGATAATGCTCTGCCCCTACTGCAAAGTGCAGGAACCGTTGATGAGGAGGAAAAATCGGCACGTGAAGATACGCGTCCTGAATATCCACTGAAGAGAGAAACTCGCCCGGCTCCAGAGATGTGATCACAGAGCGCAGGGACTCCATCCGGAAATGAGATAGTCGGACATGACGATTCAGACGTTTGAGGTCTAAAATCGGACGTACCGAACCGTCCTTCTTTGGGACCACGAAGAGGTTCGAATAGAACCCGCGGAACCGTTAAAGAGGAGGGACGGGAACAATCACTCCCTTTGAGAGGAGCGAAAGGCAACAGAAATAATAGGCAATAGATAGTCCCAGAAGGGAGCTTACCAGGAACAAGTCAGAAAGATGGCATAGGTCTGGTCAGGGCACAGGACGGCTGCTGAGGGCAAGGATGGGTCCTCAGGAGAAGAATCCCAGCCAGGTAAATAGGCTGGGGGTTGTAGTTCCATGGCTTGAGGTCTCTTGCAGACCGTGGAGCTGTGCAATATGCCGGATGCCGCACCAACAGGGCCGCACGGATGCCGTGTTGCGTGCAGAGTGACGTCAGGCACTGGCCCGCGCGGGAGAACAGAGAACCGCACGTGGGAAATTAAAAAAATGGCAGGAGGATCCGAGGGGAGGAGGAGCGGTGTGCGCGCAGAGCAGAGACCGCGAACCGGAAGTCACGGGCCGCGCACCGGAAGTCGCGGGCCGTGCGCGGTCCGTACAGAAAAAGAGGCCCCACGCCCGGCACAGAATACCGGCATCCCGGTTACTGATCCCCCACATGCGGTCAGGAAAGGGAGGACCGTAACACAGCTGGGGCACTGAAAGAGCGCGGGGGGACCCGGAAAGCTGGAGGTGCATGGGGAAGGCGGCGGCGGGCTGAAAGTTTGAATAGGCCGCAGGAGGGGACCGAGGGACCTGAGTAGCCCGGGGAGAGAGAGAGCAGGGGAGGAATATACTTACCCCCGATGCTTTCAGATCTTCTGCCGACACTGTGCCGCGCTCAACTTTGGGAGGCTAGGCGGGCAGGTGCTGGCAGAGCAAGTCCACATGAAGGAGCAACAGACAGCTGGGCTAGTCTGTGTCCTGGGCGCTGGGTCCGGCCGGTGGCAACCTAGGGTAAACAGCCCCTTTCCATTTAGGTTCTGTGCCCTGGTTGCATAAAGGGGGGATCAGGGTGAGTCTTTAGTGACCCACCGTGCCCCAACCTGTTAGGAAGGAAAAATTAAACAATGTAAAGAAAAACAAGCAGAAACTGGTCTGGAGTAACCAGACCTGCGTCTGCCTCCTACTGACACTAAGCTAAACTGAATTAGCTCAGTGCCAGTGGGCGGGTATAGCCTGCTGGGAGGGGCCGGCTTACTTTGTTTTTTCTTAGTGTCAGCCGCCTAGTGGAAGCAGCCTATACCCATGGTGTCTGTGTCCCCCCAATAAGACGCACAAGAAAACATGGTTGACCACACTTTTCTGTATGTTAATATTAAACCTTCAAAAACGATACAGTGAAATGTATGCAAAACGCTGTGTAAGCCTAGCTGTGCTAATACACACAGCTCGCTATATTATATAAAGTAATATGATGATGCCAAGTGACATCATACTTACTTTTTGTGTGTCTATATCCTGTCTAAGAGTGATCATCTCTTTATTAATTTTTTCTTTCTCCCTTTCACAATCATTCAGTCGATTAATTAACTCCTGTAGTTCAGCATCCTTTTGCTGTAAAATAAATAAATAAATAAATAAATAAAATAATATTATTATCTTTTAAAACATTCATTAAAATTCTTTTTTTGGCTATCTTTAATTTAAAGAAAAAAATTACCTCTTTGTATTCCTCTCGCCCATCATTCAGATATTTATCAATATCTTTCATAAATAAGGTGATTTTTTTCACTTTTTCCTTAATCTCGTTGATCTAGGAAAAAAATTAAATAGTGAAGAATGTATTAAATAGGATGTAAAAAAGAAAGGGAATAAAAAGCTTTCCTATTGCTCAAGTCATGTTTAAATGCTAGACAACACATTCACTTTAACTCCTTAATGACCCATGACACTATTTTTGTCATGGGACCATTAAGGGGGTATGGAGAGGGCTTGGGACTGTTGCTCACTCCATACCCAGTAAAAAAGGGCAAAGGGCAATTGCAGGAGGCAGATCCATTGTCAGTGCAGTCTAAGGCCTCTGCGTGACAAAGTAGTTGATGAAGCTTGCCTACAACAGGCCATAACAATAAAGCATTAATCTAATGGATCAATTTAAAACATATATAGTGCACTGATCTGTATGAGCATTTAAGTGACTGCTTATATAAGTCTCCCGGGGAAGGGGTGGGGGGGGGGGCTACAGTGTGTGAAAGTGTTTTTTTCAAAGTAGTAAAGCATGACAAAAACTACACAAATTGCATATGGTTGTAACAGTGCCAACCTGAGGAATACAGATAACATGTCAATTTTATTATGCAGTGAACGCTGTAAAATCTGGTTGTCATTTAATGAGCCTATTACACAGCTCGATAATCGTGCACCAAAGGCTGGGACCTTTTACCTTTTCTTGTGCTGCTCTGTTGCTGGAGTCTTTTCTCTCCATAATATCCTGTTTCTCATGCTGTAGTTTTTCAAGAGTTGATTCCAATGGGAAAACTTGCTCTCTGGCTTCCTGAACAGAAATAAACAACAGTTAATTTGATAAAACCTTGTATAAGTATTTTACATGCAGAAATACTGCTTAAGTCGAGTATTTTAAAAGGAGAGTGATCAATTTCAAGAATACACGTAAACACGAAATTACACTCAGGTACAGATATTTTTTTTTAACAGCACGTTTTTCATTTATGTTGTAAAGGCGGCTATTAAGATCCTAGTGGTGATCTGCTCCAACAACTATTACTCTTAACTAAATAAAGTATGCCAGAGCTGGAGATGCTGAGACTCAGTTTGTATGTAGGCATTATGTTGCTAAAGACACTTTTCTAATTTTATAAATGACTGCATTAGGTGCTGAGTAGCAGCACCAAGATAGATTATTATATGTGTGATGGACAATGCGCTGTAGATAAGACACATCAATTAACTTTAGAAATAGTTTGTCAACCACAAGCCAGTTTCTAACGAAGCCAATGTGAACCTAGCATAATTATTAATATAGCCACTAAAGAGGGCATATTCTTAGAATGGGACACACTTATCTGATAATTGCACTTGCATTATCTCATAGTATACAAGAACCACATCCTCTTTTGGGGTTTTTCATGTCATACTCTCATGCCCTACATTTCAAAGAATATATCCCTATTCTGATATACAATTTCTTATGAACTATACTACAAAAATGAATTGAAGGGGTTATCCAGGCTGAAGAAGTTATGACCTATCCTTTGGATAAGCATTCCTCCTTATCAGCTGTTTGATGGGACCGTGCAACCCTTTTACTTGCACTAATCGTTGCAACTGCATTACTATAAGTGGTGGCAGTGCAAGGAACTGCAGGGTTGCCCTGTTCCCTTCATTAGGATAACAGTGCAGTTCCTTGCACCGCCTCAGACACTGAAAATATTTTAGATCTGCAGCAATTTATGCTGCCGACATGTTGCAAATTTTCTCCACTGAATTCAATCTATACTACTTTTGAGCAAAACCATTATTTTTACCTTTTACCTAATTGACTTTTTTTTCCACTAAGACTCCACACCAAAATCTTCACAAACAAATCTGGACAGTCTGGTATGGATTTGCCACTGTGGATTTCATGTGGAAATGTTTCTTTTTTGCCTGCAAATTTAGGCAATAAATTTGTAGCACTTTGTCCATTGTGACTGTATCCTAAAAAGTTCTTTCTGAGGTGCCAAACAGCATAGCAGGCTAAAACGTTAAATCCCAAAGTGGTTTCCAAATGTGAACTATGATAGTTATGACCATTTTTCTTGATATACATACATTTACATTAAATTGTTTACATTAGATTGTTAAAGTTTTACATAAAAACCTTATTTACAAATCATTTACATCAAGTAGATAAACATGCCTTAATCTCTCTTGACAAACACTGGAGCTCAGTAGTAAGTTCAACATTCTGCTCCTCCAGTTGTTGTCGGCGTTGGAGCCTACTAGAAATATTAAGTTTCTCTGCCCTTAATTCATTCGCTGAGCTTTTCAGTTGCTGGACTTGGTCTTGTTGGTCCTGTATTCGTTTACGTAACAGCTCAATTTTACCTGAAACTAAAAATTAAGAGGAGTAATTAACTTGTTTCTACATAAACACATATGGATTCCTAAAAGTGTGTTATTTTAAATGAACTTAAAAGAGTACTTTCTCATTGGTGGCTGTTTGATTGGAGGGGCTTCAGTACAAGTTAAGTGCCAGTACATGACAGATTTTGAAGTTAATGGATTATGTTTCAGTTTACTGTACAGCAGATTGCTGGGATTGCCACTGTCTAGGGAGAGTACCAAAGGACCTTTTGTGGTTTTGCTTTTAGGAATGGCTCAAAGTACTGTATGATTACAGTGATATCTAAGGTCTATAGTCTTATTATTAGCGCTTCTCCTTGCTCTTATTTAGAGATTGGAGGGGGACTGAATGTTCACAACCTGACAGATTGAAACATATGACATGTCCCTGCAACGTGTAAATTGTTTTTTATAATGACAAAGCCTTCTATAGGGTAGCTTCACACGTACCGAGTCGGCTAGGTCCTGGCAGATCACTTTCACTACATACACACAGCGTTCTGAACGACCGCTGCGTGTATGTAATTCTGCTGGCTGCTTAACCCCTTCAGCTGCCGCCCGCCTCCCGCTCCGCTCTGTATACATTACCTGTCCTCGCTGTGTGTATGTAGTGAAAGTGATCTGCCAGGACCTAAACGACTCGGAGCGTTATTAACGCTGCGAGTCGGTACGTCTGAAGCTACCCATAGGGTAACTTCAGATTTGTTGCAGAAAGTCCTTCTCCCTCAAAAGACTTGTAGCTAGATCAGGGATGACAACCAGTAAACAAAAGTTGTTACTAAAGTTATGGAAGAGGAAAGAGGGAAGATGATGCTTTGTGACAGGAGAAGAAAGCATTTTTGTCTAATAAGATATATGTGTTTCTTATATTCATTTGTACTATTGTTCTACCTATGCAAAATATAGGGGGAGATTTATCAAACATGGTGAAAAGTAAAACTGGCTCAGTTGTCCCTAGCAACCAGTCAGATTCCACCTTTCATTTTCTAAAGAGTCTGTGAGAAATGCATAGATGCATAGTGGCCTCTTTCTGATGCAGTAAGAAGAATCCTGCTGCAGCGAAGGTTTCATCATACTTACTTTTGTCAGTGACCTCAGGGATGATGACAACTTGGCTGAAGCAGGATTTTTCTTACTATGTCAGGATGGCTGGCAGAATTGCGCGTGCACGGAAAAGGCAGCCCGTCTCCGACGGGACATCTTCCAGGCACTGCGCAGTGAAGAGGCCACTATGCATCTCTGAATATGCATAGTGGGCTGGGCGGGATGCGGTGTTGCTCGGAGCCAGTGAGCAACGCCCCAAATGCTCTTAAGCCACATATTTGCATAGGGACAATTAGGAAATTAAAGGGGTATTCCCCCCAAGAGCAAAAAAAAAATGTAATGCTCCCAAACCTAGCTGGTCTTACTCATCAATTCCCCCTGAGTATTTTGAGCCATCTCCCATCTTTCTAGCTGCTGCCGTTCCTGAGTTACAAGTTTTTCTAAAAGATGGTCTATTATCAAGATAGGAAACTACATTTCCCATCATGCAATGCTTATGCCTGATGACGGTGAAGTAGCAGAGCTGAGATGGTGATGATGCAAATGATCCCAAGGGGGGGAGGGGGTTGGGGGGGGTGCCGCGTGTGACGAAGGTGCCACGTGTGAGAGGCGCTTGTGAGCCAGGGGTAACGGGGGTGCCACGAATAAGCCCGGTAACCAGGGTGAGAGGGGGGGTGAGTGGCGGGTAACAGGGGTGCCGCGGGTGAGCGGAGCATGTGAGCCGCGGGTGATAGGGGTGCCGCAATCGCAAATGAGCCCAGCGAAGGGGGGCCATAAGCGCCGCCGGTAAGAGCAGCCGCCAGTGACCCGCGGGGGTGTCGCGGGTGAGTGGCGCTTGTGAGCCAGGGGTGACGGGGGTGCCGCGAATAAGCCCGGTAACCAGGGCGAGAGGGGGGGTGAGCGGTGGGTTACAGGGGTGCCGCGGGTGAGCGGAGCAAGTGAGCCGCGGGTGACAGGGGTGCCGCAATCGCAAATGAGCCCAGCGAAGGGGGGCCATAAGCACCGCCGGTAAATGCAGCCGCCAGTGACCCGCGGGTGTCGCGGGTGAGTGGCGCTTGTGTGCCAGGGGTGACGGGGGTGCCGCGAATAAGCTCGGTAACCAGGGCGAGAGGGGGGGTGAGCGGCGGGTAACAGGGGTGCCGCGGGTGAGCGGAGCATGTGAGCCGCGGGTGACAGGGGTGCCGCGGGAGGTGCCGCAATCGCAAATGAGCCCAGCGAAGGGGGGGGGGGGGGGGGGGGGGCGGAAGCGCCGCTGGTAAACGCAGCTGCGAGTGACCCGCGGGGGTGTCGCGGGTGAGGGGGGGCACATGGTGCGGGTGACGGGGGCGGCTGCTGTTAGAGAGAGAGACAGCTCCACTGATCACTGTCTTCCTCTTTAACAGCAGCCACCCCCGTCAGTGTCCTCCTTCACTTCAGTGTACTGGGTTATAAGCGCTAACCCGGCCCATTGAAGAGATGGAGGACAGTGATGCCGTCTCGGAGGGTGGGAGCCAGGAGCAGGGAGTGGTGACGGGTTGGACTGGGATTTAATGATTTTATGCGTTTGGTGGGGGTGAATGTACCTAGATAACAGCAAAACTGTGCAGAATTTATAATAAATTGATATTGGAAAGATGGAAAGCTAGGGGTGGGCAAAGTACTAATGCAAAAATAATTTGGGGGGGAATACCCCTTTAAATCAAGAATGTGGAGGAGAAGAAAATCGTTAATAACAGCAATCTACTTATACGGTAAAGAGCTCCTGCAGCATATCAGCAGGTTCTCTGGGCAGATCCTGATTTTCTGACAGTAATTAGTATTTATGGTCAGGAAACCACCAGGAGTACCTTCAGGAAAAAAAAAAATATAGCATCCAGAATAATTTCCGGACGCTCCGATAGACTTCTATGGGGGCATCTGTGACTAAATTTTGGACAAAAATAGGACAGGTTCTATAGTTTCCTGACCTATTTTCTAGAATGGACATCCTTCAAGAAACATCCTGAAGGGTGTCTGTGCCCAATATAACCCAGGGTCAGGGCAGAATATCGATCTGTATTTCCCGATTAGAAATCCATGTACAAAATTAAGTGGACTCGTTATTTAGGCCATGATCACACAGTGTTTAATAAGCATTAAATATGCGTTTTTGGCATGATTTTGAAATAGCGCTATTTTACCACAATTACGCAAGCTGCCGCAAAACTGCACAATTACTGCATGTGTAAACAAAGCCTTAAAGAAAAGCAATAGATCACTACTCTCCTGTCATCCACATTCCAGCCCTTTACTTGCAAACATCTAAGTCCCATTCACCTTTCTCCAAATCAAACAACACTGCTCTTCAATCGGGTTTCTAGAGCATACCTTTAAAGAGGACCTGTCACCCCCCGTGCCGGGGTGACAGGCTCCTGACACCCTGCTAGATCCCCCTATACTCACCTAATCGTGCCGGGTCCCGCTTCCTGATGCGGTCGGGTCACGGAGATTTCAGCTCATAGAGAATGAATGGGGAGTCCGATGCTCCGTCATTCTCTATGCGCATCGGACTTTCCTGTCAGCACGCGCGCTCCGGGCTTCGGGAGCTGAAATCTCCGCATCAGGAAGCGGGACCCAGCGCGATTAGGTAAGTATAGGGCGCTCTAACGGGGGGTCGGAAGCCTGTCACCCCAGCACAGGGGGTGACAGGTATCCTTTAAGTTCTTAAGAACTCTACTCTAAAAGAGAAGAAAATTATATTTAGTGGGGTCCAGGAGCCTCAACACAGGAACTGGTAAGTATACATTCTTTATTATGATCTCCCCTGGCCGCACTGCATTTTTCGTTCTTGCCTGGACTACCCCTTTAACCCTGCTTTATACTTTTCCACCTAATAAATAATGTAATATTATGTCAATTGGAAAAGGTTAATTCAGCATTTAGAAGGCAACATAATAAGGTGTTCTGAACATAAACTGGTGTCTGTCACATCTACTTACCATTATCCAAGTCATGCTGCTTTTCTTGCTTCTGCTGGTTCACCACTTGAACAGTGCGGCTGAGGTCTACTCCTTGCAGTTTTGTAGCATGCTGTGCTATCCTTCTCTCTACATCTCTCAACTCCATCTATAATAACAATGTTCAATAATAAAAAGGTAAGGGATAGTCATACTGTATGCAAGCACTATTGACGAGCCGTAAGTTTATCTTGTGATTTTTATAATATAGGACTTCACCAGTATTAAAGTAACTTTTTCACACCTTAGGGAATTTTTCAGCTAATCACAGAACAGGACAGGAACGAGTGATGAACAATGCTCATACAGTACATTAAAATCCAGGCTAAAGAGTAATTACAATAATATTGCACTATGACTAGGCAGACTTTAAATGTCCACTGTAAAGAATTTTAGCCAACTCTTTCTTAAAGGGGTTGTTTTACGAAGAAAACTAGGTCTATACTGACATATTATGTAAAATGCACTATATCAGCTAATTAGCGACGGTCTGCAGAACTTTGCACCATGTAATAGGATGTAGTTTAAAGGTCTGCCAAAACGATCAAAGGATCATTCGGGTTGCGCCTCCCGCTGCTCCCCAATCACTATCTAAGTAATAGAACAGGCAGCAAATGGGCAATGAGGGGGAAGTGAGCCCTAAGCTGACAGGTCAGTGCTCTCCCCTCGGATTTTTGGGCCGTGTAATAGGGCCTTAAGACTGGTAACACTTTTCAATACTGAATAAGTCCAAATTACAGAGAAAAGGGACATTTATAATAACCTAATTTTGCAACCAATGACTAGGTTCCAAAATAAATTACCAAATCACTCTAGGGTTTATAAAAGTGAAAGAAAAGTGATAAATATTTTACTTTATTTACCCATGTAAATAAAAAAAAGTTGTAACATAATGTAAAGGAGTCAAGTAAATTCTCTGTTGGGGCTTGAATATCAAAGCTTTTATATCAAAGGCCCCTGTAACATCAAACACAGTTTACTGACTTGGATGCATTCATTCATATAAGAATTTTAGCTCTATTTATTTGGAATAAGAAGTCATGTCTTATGTTTCACAGTATACAGTATAAGATTTTTTTTAAAGCTTCTTAGTTTTAATATTTCCAGTTTGAAACTTAATCTTTGTGTAGATAAAGAGTATAAAAGTTATAACCATGTAAGGATTTACCTGATATCGTTCCATGAGGGAAATGTCCTGCAAACAGGCCTTTGCGCTCTCCTCTTCAGACATAAATGTTGCTATGAGAGTTTCTTGCTCTTCCACGTCATTTTTCAGCCGTTGTATTTCCCTATTTATTGCTACAAGCTTGTTCCTTAGTTCTGGGATGTCTTTTTCCTTAAGTTCAGTGAGCATTTGTCTAAGAAAAAATTGATTTGAAAAAAGCATGTTATACGAATGCACTACATCATAACCTAACTACCTGAACTTCAATGGTAAATAGCTGAGCTGAGCAAAGCATAAAACAGCAAGAAAAAAAAAACCCCAAAACAAAAAAAACATTTTTTTTTGTTTTAGTACGATTATTTCATACTCTGGAATGTGCCTTTTTGTTGCAGAAAACTATTGCACAGCTGTAAATAATTTCTCACTATGTATATTTCTCAGGAGCTCACTGCATCATAATTCAGTATGATGCTGTAAATCTCAGTCCACTAAATGCGGCCAGCACACGGACCGTGTTTTACAGACAGAATATGAACATGTGCATGCAGCCTAGGTAATCACATTTTCTTTCACATCATGTGGGTGGCCTGAGAAGATGTGACGCCCTGGACCGTGTTCAGCTAGTAAACCTTGGGTCCTGGCATTCATAAGGATGTTGCAGACCTTATTTGGACCCAAAATGTGCTTGAAAAATCCCCCACCACATAACTTAAAGGACTTAAAAGGATCTTTGTAAAGTTCATGTTTCAACAAGTCAGACCTGTTTTGGTGGTAATAGGGGGACATACATTATAATGGCTCATTAGGGCTCGTTCACACAGAGCAAAAGCAGCTGAATTTCTGCGCTGAATCAGTGCTGAAATTTCATCCGTTAAAATAGGTGCAGAGCTAATTTCCATTGTGTTGAATGGAAATTCTGCTCTGCAGTTCACACGGTGGAATTTCCGCACTGAACTAATCCGCTTTCCGCCAGAAGAATGAACATGTTCATTCTTCCGCTAGCGGAAGCCTAAACAAACCAATGGGGCTCTGATTTTCTGTTTCAGTGCGGAATACAAGCGGAAATTACGCGCTGAATCAGCGCGGAAATGGGGAAAAAGGGGGGGGGGAGGATTCTAGTATATATTCTGGTATAGTCTAGTTTACTCGCCAAATACTCGCTGAATTTCAGCGCTGAATGCATGCGGATTCAGCGGGGATTCCTCGAGTATTCCGCGACGAATTTGTCAAGAGCTGATTACGAGCTGAACACTTTCCTAGCGGAATACGCAGGGATTCTGCTTACATTCTGCTCGGAACTCAGCGTCAGTTGAATTCAGGCGGAAATATTTCCTCGTGTAATCCGCCCCTTTTGCTCTGTGTGAACGTAGCCTAAGTGTATATATTTATACAAATATACGTGTGTATGTAAACACACGTGCATACACACACACACAGATTAACTACTGATTGGTGAGGCAATTATATATTATGCAGCAGAAGAGTAAGTTCTTGAACGTATGTTGGAAACAACAAAAAAAGAACAGGTGTAGGTATCTGGGCATCTCCAAAAATGGCCAAATTGTGATGGCTACACAAAAAGACAAAGACTGAATCTACTTTTACTCCTACCTACCTTAGACTGCAACGACAAACAAGGGGATAGCCCATTATTTTAATCCTGTTCAGAACATTCATTCAATGTTTATGTGTTCTGACAATGCAATTTATTTAGCAAAAGTCTGTGGCTGTTTGCTCACCGGACCCTTACTGCACAGAACCTGTAAAATGTTTCCATCCTGTGGTACTATGTTGACCTACTGCAGCAGAAATTTGCTAAATGTTGCCCTCTTGTGGCAAGAAATAAGATTTCATCAAATTTAAGGGAATCTGTCAGCTGTAACTTATGCCACTGTTAGATAACTGTTCGGTAAAGAAGACACTTTCATAGTTCTGTCAGTGCTTCCAGAACGTACAAAAATGCTTTTATTATATAGTACAAAGAGTTAAAGAGGCTTTTCTGAGCTCCTGAAGTGCAGCAATCTGTAACACCTCCTAACACCCCTATCCTGCTTTGGACTCAGCTTTAGGTGTCAATCAAGCAGGGAGGGGGGAGAGAGGAGATATTCCAGCTTGCAGATATTCAGGAACTTGGAAAGCCTCTTTGGCTCTGTACAAATGAATAAAAGCATTTTTCTACTTCCTGGAAGCACAGCTGGATATATGAAACGTGCCACGTCTCCTTGTCCTAACAGTATCAGATGTTTGGAATGTAAACTACAAATAAAAGATTCCCTTTAAAGGAGAAGTACGAGGATCTTGAAAATGTGGCAGGGGTGAATTTGATAACAAGTACCAGCTTACCTCTCCCCGTGCCTGTGGTGAGTGGCTACGGGATCTTTGGAGTGTACATGTCCTGACCAGGCTGATGGATTGGCAGCATATCCAGTCAGTAACTGGGGCGGGACGTCATCACAACTTGGGGGAAAATGACTTTCGGGGGGGGGCGGTGGTCCTGAGGCTGGTCCCGCCACTCAACGCAGGCATGGGGAGAGGTAAGTTGGTACTTGTTATCAATTTTTCCCCTGACACATTTTCAAAATCCCTGGACTTCTTCTTTAAGTATAATGCGGTTGGAAAGGCTGCTTTCATTTTACTTTGCACCACCATATAAGCTAGATATGTACATTTGACCCCTTACATGTTTTCTACAAAGCATACATAAAAAAGCCCACCAAATGAACAGATCTCTTTGGTAAATTTTAGCAGCTACTTCATTACAGTGCCGCGAAGATTCAAACACTTTTCCTGTTCCCGGCATCATGCTGATACATGATGCCGAGCGGGGAAAGAGTCCAATGCAGGGCTTCTCAGCCTGTAAGATCCGTGGAATAGGGGACATGGGAATAAGCCCTGACGAAGTAAGGAATAGGCTTACTCTGCCACCGTAGGCTTTTTTTTTAGAGTCTTTGTCAACAGCTGATTCAAAACCAGACCCACCCATACTAGATATCCTTGTACTTATAACCAGATACAATAGTGTGCACTGCAGCTTCTTTTTCTCTTCTGAAGAAAAATGTATCGTTGGACTGTAACTATATGGCTGCTGAGGAACAACATTGAGGGGGACAATTATGAACACCGGCAAACTTAAATTAATCCCCATTCCCTTTTTCCTGTCTGGAATTACTAAGAGGCACACGCCTCTAGATAAACCCGGATTTGTATCATGATAAATCAGGCATGGGGGGAGGCCACGCCTCCTCCCCACCATGCTGTGCCTTCCCCTAACCCCAAACAAGCATGCTGGCATATGGCAGGCATATGCCAGGGAGAAGGGGCGAATCTGTGCCTTCTCCCTGGTGTACGCCCTGACTGCAGCCTTTGTAAATCTCCCCCGAGTGTCCGACAATCACCCTCTCACTTCTCCCTAAATATACTGCTCCGAGTGTGAACAGTGCCGTGGATGATTGGTTTCTTTACAATTTCTCTCAGGACAGCCTAGCTGTTGCTGACTAACTAACCTGCAATGGTTCAATTTCTGTGCAGCTGTAGACTTTGTAAGGATGTTATGGAACGTCATTTTAAAGTTAACTGTAGACTACCCATTTGTTTAAAGTTGAAAGTACTGGAGGACTGTAAGTGCAATTTCTTGGAAACAAAAGAAAATTGTAATAAATAAATAAGCCAATAAGGCTGTTTTTCTAAATATGCTTTCCGAATGCTTTAGAACCATACCCTTATTTCTTCCCCAATAGTTGTGCAATTCTGCAGATAATGTGCAGCAATTGGGGGAGAGATGTGGGTTTGGTTTCCGCTGGGAGTGGATTAAAAAAAATAGAAGTAGCATGCTTTATATATTATGTAATTCATTATGATGCAAAACTGTTTTTTGTTTTAAAGCTGTATCAAACAACCTGAGCAAAAACAGCAGTGTGTCAGAGAGCCCTTACACACATCAGCCTAAATTGATATTAGTCTAACTAGTAGATGAATAAAACAAATCATGGTACACTTGCCTCATTGGTTTTAGCTCCATCATATCATCCCTTCTTTTCTCTCTTCTTTTTAATTCTGTTTCAGTAGTCTTCAGCTTATCTGGGACCAGTCTGAGTTTGGACTGCATGTCATTGATTACATCCTGCAGCTCAGCTTCTGATGGAAAGATTCTTTGGCAAACTGGACAGCAGGGTTGGTTCTCCTCTGTCAGCTGAGTTATAAACTGTGTGTATACTGCAGTTGCTCCAGCCAACATAGCTGTAAAAATTTTAAATATTATAGCTTTTAAAGCAATTAGTATAAAGCTAGTCTAACATTTTAACATGTGAAATGGCTTAACAATAGGAGGGATTAAAGGGGTACATATGTCTGACATCCGCAGCTGCTAAACTGATGTTCCCTGTCCCCCATGCGTCAGTGCTACTTCTTTCTGGTTTCCGATAAAGCGTCCTGCCTGCAAGAAGTGCTTGCTCAGCCAATCACTGACTGAGGTGGAGTAGGTATTTCTTCTTAAAGATTAATATAACCTGCTGAAGGCTCCCTATTGTGCACAGGGCGCTGAGGATGACGGTAAGTCTCTTACCTTCATCCTTGGCTCTGTTCCTGTGCATTTTGTAGTGTAATCCTGTGCCCTCCCCCTAGCTAAGAGCACCAATAGCCCCACTCACAGTGTTCCAAATGGTTTTATCGGACACAGTATTACACTACAAACTGCGTGGGAACGGTGCCAAGGATAAAGGTAAGAGACTTACCGTAAACCTCAGTGCCCCGTGGACATCAGGGCGCTATCAGATTTACCAACAAAACACAGTAATCACTAAACTCAAGGAGAACAGTGAAAAAAACTTCAATGAAGTACTCAAGAGTCCCCACTGATGCCCCCAAAAATGTAAATATGCAAAACAAGAGTCTGTGGAGTCTCGGTTGCGAGTCTCAAAACACGGGATAGCCAGATATCTCTAGCCTGTTGCCACGGGGTGCCTCCATCACCCCAACTAGCCAGAATCCTACTCCACATTGACGAGGGGCAAATACCCCGAAACGGCTGTCTGTGGATGGAAGCCTGCCTTGGCAAGCCCTTGTCATGATCGCAATACTCGTACTATGAGTTAGACATTGACAAAAAGGGTCCACCCTGGTATTTCCCTATATATGTTCCAATACTCGCAACCGAGTGGGACTTAAGGGGCTACCTATCAGGCTGGTGTGGTGCTCTCCCCATCATGGAAGCACCCTGTGGCAACAGGCTAGAGATATCTGGCTATCCCGTGTTTTGAGACTCGCAACCGAGACTCCACGGACTCTTGTTTCGCTATCAGATTTGTCTAAGCTAAGCTGCTGCATAGACAAAAAATAGGTTAAAAACACATGCTAGTAAATACCTTGAACACACTAAGGCCCTTCCATCCGTATTCCATCTGTATTTCCGTAATTCCATTTTTTTACTATTCATTGCTTTTCAATGCACTTCATCCGGATTTTTTTGCGGAAATACGGATGGCAACATGTTACAATCCGTAAACAATTGATTTCAATGAGAGGATCCGCAAAAAAAAATGGGTCCGCACCCGGTCCGCACTAGGACATGTCTTTTTTTTTTTACGGATTGATTTTCATCCATTTCTGCTACTGATCGTGTGAATAGCCCAATAGACTTCAATGTGCACTAACTCGGATCCGTAAATACGGATCCGTAAATTACGGAACGTGTGAATAAGGCCTTAAATGGATCCACCTCTTAAATTAATGGATCTGCACAAATGCAGACGATCACAGATGGTCCACGGCTCCAGGAGCAATACGGATGTGTGAATCGGGCCTAACTGAATCCAATTAAACAAAAGCCCCTTACCTCGCTGTTTAGATGATTTTTCTATATCGTCCTGAAGACGAGTCAAATCACTGTCAAAGTCCTGGCTACCACAAACGTCGAAGACTTTTTCTTCGTATGATGCACACTGTTCTTCTTTTTTACGCAATTCGTTGTTCATATGGTTTTTATTTTGTTCAGCTGAGACCAGCTCCTTTCTGCGATATAAAAATTCAAATAGCTAAGGCTGGGTTCACACTACCTTTTTGCAATCCATTTTTCTATTGACTTCTATTATTTTAAAAAACGGATCAAAACGCATTTTGCAAAAACGGATAAAAAAAAATTGATTGCAGAAATGTAATGTGAACCCAGCCTTACAGTGTACATGTCATGATGATACTGATTGTGTGCAGTCGCTCCCGGCAACCATGTGTGCATGGGTACCAGTTTGCTCAGTGATAAAAGCGTCTGCACACCGATCAGGAAAAGCTTTATCATGACAAGTATGCTTTTAAACGCCAGTCTTCTCTTGGAGGAATTTTGTTTGTGCTGCCAAAATGAGGAAATTATATTATCAGTCACAGTTTCGGTGATGCAAGGGCTGCATCCAAAACCACACACTGGAGGATGAATGTGCCTTTTCAAGAATCACTTCACTAGATAAGAATCTATACCAGGACTTTGTTTTTTCTGCAGAAATTTGGGAAGTACTATGAAGGGATTGATCCTATTTAGGCAACTTGGAAAATCTAATGTATTACACTCACAAAGAAAGTACATTGAGGATGTATACTCTTTCCAAATACTAAAACACTTCTGTGCCACAATGAAATAAAAGAAATTTACACATCTGTATAACTTTCTGACACAGGTTGATTTAAAGGTTTTTTATTCTCTGGAGTACCCCTTTAAATGCATTAGAAATGTACCACAAATGCACCAAATACAAACTGAAAATAAATCTACAGTAACTTACAAAAGATGTAAACTTAAATTACACAGTCACAAAGAGACTTTAAAATTACACAGATTTTATATATTCCTCGCAGTGTGTGAAAGATGTAAAGAAAATGGGCCCCTTTGGTCACCTTTACCTCACCCAGGCAAGTGAAAACTAAAGAAGCAAGTACACCACCTTAAAAAAAATTATGTGAAAAGAACACACTTACGTTAGCCTGGCCAGTTTGTCTCTGGTCTGATTAATTTCCTTATGTTTTGCATACAACCAATCTTCAAGTTGCTTTTTGTTTGGAAAATGACCCAGCAACGAAGTTAACTCATCACTGTGTCTAGACTTTATTTTTCTAATATGTTCATCTTTTTCGGCCTAAATCATAATGAGGTGAAAAAATACAGTGGAAAATATTTATTAGTAAAGTGAAAATAGTATAAAGGGAAAGCCAATAATCCTAAAGTGTCACTGTCGTTAAAATTTTTATTGCAGAAATCAATAGTCCAGGCGATTTTAAGAAGCTTTGTAATTGGGTTTATTAGCCGAAAAATGAATTTTTATCATGAAAAAGCAGTTTGAAGCTCTCCCCCCTGTCTTCATGGTTTTCCTATGGAGAGAGAAAGTAAAAGCAGCAAAACAGGACAACAAAGAGTTAATTTACATCCACATCCCGGGCTCTCTCCTTTCAAAGGCACCATGGACCTCTCTGACCTCTAATTAGGTCCCTGAATAGCTCCCCCACTGTGTAATCCTTTGTTCTGGGCTCTCAGCTGCCCGCTAATCTCCCTCCTCCCCCAAACCCCCCCCCACCCCGCCTCTTCATAGACCACACAGGTCCGACTGATGAAAAAACAGTCGAGATTTTCTGATTCTGAGGAGTGGATGACAGAAAGGAGAGGAGGGGGGGGGGGGACCTGGGAAAAGGCTTTTTACATGCAGATAGTGGCATATTTGGCTAATAAACCCAATTACAAAGTTTCTTAAAATTGCCTGGACTATTGATTTCTGAAAAAAAAATTGTTAACGACAGTGACACTTTAAACAAGGAAATAAAGAAAATAATTCAAACAATACTGCATAAATGCTATTTTACAAAATACTTCACCTTATCCTTCTTTAGCATGTCCATCTGTGTACGAGTCATTGTATGCATGTTCATTTGCTCCATTTCCTGATCCAGCTTACGGACTGTTCTATCCAACTCGGATCTCTGATTTTGTAGCTGCAAGACTTCAGTTTTTAGGGCCTCCACATTGCAACTTCTCTCTACACGCTCCAACTCACGTTCCTGACATTAATTAAAAAAATAATTAATTAATGTTCATACTTGGCCGATTTATTTTTTTTGTTTTAATAAATCCTTATATAAACCCTATTTGAACATATAATACAAAGAACTTCGGTAACAAATCAGTGGCAGTAAAACATACACTTCGATACATTGGCAAGTAAAACAGTGGCCTTAAATTGGGTACTTTGTTTTTCCCTAAAAACCACTTCCTATTCAAGGAGATTTCTAATAGCACACCATGCACATGAGGTTCTCTGTAGAAAAGGGTTCCTCAAGACTACATCAACATGAAGGAAGAAACCCTGGCCCTCTGGTAATAATGTGATACGGGTGAAAGGTAATTTACAAAAGAAAGTGCATTTGTTCATTAGTACCAGTATTTTAACAGAGACAATAAGTATATGGGGCAACATTTTGGTCCTCCTGGACCTTTCTCAAGCCAGAGTCTCTCTGTATGCGGTTTCAGGGTCTTCCTGGTCTGGTGAAATGACTCTGACAAGGCATATGGAGAGACTCTGGCTTGAGAAAGCCGTATACTTTTGTCTCTATTTACTGGCTCGAATTAAGGAACAAAAGCACATTTTCTTTTGTAAATTAACTTTCACCCTTATTGTGCTTTCTTCTTTAATGCTAAAACCCCACTTTGTCATGTTCTTTATAGAGGCCATAAATCATGGCATATAAAAGCTTATAAAGAATACATAAAATGAAATGTTTGTATGCCAAGTACCCCATATGGAAATAAGTAATGTAAATTCCTCCCAGGCTATGAATGTACATATGGCCACAACAAAAGCACAGTATGAGGACAGTGTGACTACCTCCTACAGAACTCCCTTAATGACTCATAAAGCAAGATAGCAAGGTTAGAGAGGTCAAACACAAGCCCTATATGACCTACATACAAATTTATTTGCAAAGACAGAGATTCTAATAGATACATTTTGGGTGGCCAACTAGGCTTCCGACTACCCAAAACAGACATGTACTTTACCTGCTGCACTGTCACACTGTTGCAGTTTCACCATGATCTGAGCAAAATCGCTGACATATGTTAAATATAACATCATTAAATACAACATTTATCCCTTAAACGCCACTTTAGTGCTGCCATAGTTACAGTGGTGGTGGGGGCACAAGTTTTGTGAACAGCCTGGGAACTATGGTACAGTTACTTTGACACTGTACAGTGGTACAGGATGACAAATACCATGGCTCAAACTGGTATCAGTTGTTAAAGGGGTTGGCCACTTTATAGTAAAATAGTTCAGTGTACAGTATTAGTAAGTGTACTCACTGTATGTACTGACAGCAGCTCCCTGTGTACCTCATAGAGCTAAAATCTGATTCTCCTCGTCCAGGCTGTGCTGTCTTGATCTGTGGTGATTCTGTCCATAAGTTGGCCGACATGGACCATGCCCTGCCTCCAGTGTCCTCCATAGGCATATACAGGCTCAGTGGTGGACACTGGGGGATGGGGCCTGGTCACATGCTCCTCCATTTTAGTCATCTTATTGACAGACTCACCACAGAGCAGGGCAGCACAGCCTGGAGGAGAGGAGTCTGATTTTAGCTCTATGAGGTACACAGTGAGCTGCTGTCAGTATATACAGTGAGCACACTTACTAATACTGTACACTGAACAATTTTAGTATAAAGTGGCCAACCACTTTAAGTAAGACATTATTACACAGTTAGAGCAATGTCTATGCACCCCTATCCTAGCAGTAAGGAAAGTGGAGTTGAATTGGAAGTGCAGCATAGGAACAGACATAGTGCTGTTTTATGTCATTTTTGCATGTGTGGAGTTTTTTGTAGTTTTCTAAAAAATAAAAAAAATCCAGGCAAAAGTAAATGGATGTGAAAAGGAACTGGCTGAAACATATGCAGTGGGGTAGGTGGTATGTACAGTATAACTGACACTTTTGGGGTGCCTAAACTGGGGTACCACACCTTTTCTAATTGTACAGTAAACAAAGTGTAGGGAGCTGTAAGCCTTAGCCCTGTACATTATGTAGTGGCCATGACTATGGAGTCCGTAACCCGCAGCTCTGACTACAACTCCTGAATTTTTTTTTATCAACCACCAACTCTAACTCCTTCATAAATGGTCAGTCAGATACCAGGGGAGCTATTTATCACACTGACTCAGCAGCTTCTTCATAATGCCCTACATGATCCTGGGGCGACATCTGAGGGAATAAGGGCCCCATTCAACGGGACGATTATCGTTCGCATAATTGTTAACGATAAACGATCTCAAACGACCGCTATTGCGAAAGACCTGAAATCGTTCACCCATTTACATGGAACGATAATTGTTACTTATGATTGTTCTTGCTGTCGTCGCTATTGCGTTTGTCACTACTACGAATGACTGAACGACGTCTTATTCAATGCGAACAATTTGCGAACAAGCAACAATAAAAATAGTTCCAGGTCTTATTAAGCGTTCAACGATTTCTTGTGCGGTCGTTAATCGTTGACTGCTATTCAAACAAACGATTATCGCTTAGATTCAAATGACAACGATAATCTGAACAATAATCGTCCCGTGGAATAGGGCCCTAAGGAATAAATATAAAGCAGATTCTCCTCTGTGCATGTGTCTCCAGCCACCCTGTCCTGAAGAAAACAAAACTAGACTAGATAAAGCAGGTGTTCGTTTTCTGCTAACAACCTTCAATGTTTCTAACTATTCACCATACACAAAAGAAAAACTGAAAATGCCAGATACCTGTGATGTAAAAGGTCAGACACAGGCCCAGATTTATCAGCTCTCTGTCAGCATCAGTGCTACTGAATCACTGTGGCCCCACAGGAACTACCCTCTCAGCCAGTCAGTGACTGCAGCTGTATCCCGCCTCACTTACTTATATACTTAGTGGGCATTTCTGAGTGGGGCCTGACATTACAGTATTGGGAGACTGACGGGGACCACAAGTGGTGATGAGTAAATAGGACTTCTTTATTATGATCCCACCATCCCCGTCCCCCTGGATTTTTTTTATTGTTGCCCAGAATAAACCTTTAACTTCTGCCTCTCTCTCACACACACACACACACACACACACACACAGCCTGCTGCAGCCATAGTACACACACACAGCCTGCTGCAGCCAGAGAACGCACACGCAGCCTGCTGCAGACATAGCACACACACACACACAGACTGCTGCAGCCATAGCACACATATATACACCCTGCTGCAGCCATAGCGAGCACACACACACACACACACACACACACAGACTGCTGCAGCCATAGCACACATACTTAAACCCTGCTGCAGCCATAGCGCACACACATACACACACAGCCTGCTACAGCCATAGCACAGTAAAGAAAAACACACAATCTTCTCACAGAGAGAAAACACCACATTGAAGACAGAGATTACTGCTACACTACTTAGTGTCACTGTCGTTATAACTTTCTAAATCAACCGTAGGTGTTATATAAAGCAAGTTTGCAATATACATTCATTATTTTTTTTTAGTTATCATGCAGAACACGGCACAACCTATTTTCTGACTCTTTTTTTTCTCAAAAAAACAGGAAGCCCTGTGTATCCCAGGCCATCTGAGCACTCACAGAGAGACGACAGTCATGTGACTGACAGACACATTGAGCCGTGACTCTCTGTATTGGCTGGAATTCCTGTGTTTAGTCTGTTTTTTACAACCAGCACAAGTCAGAAAATCTGCCTTCAGGAGACTGGACCTGGATTTCTGGTAAGTTCAGCTTTGTGTTACAGCATGATAACAACAAAAAAATAATCAATGTATATTGGTACATTTTTTTCCGACTCCACAGCCCTGGCAGGCATCCAACTGGATAAACTGTGTTTTACCTGGGTGCTGCAACTTTCCCAAACAGCTGATTGTCTGGGTTCTAACTACTGATGACTAAGGATAGGCCATTTTGACTAGGAAACCCCTTGTAATGATAATATTACGACTCGCTAAACCTAAAGCCTTGTCTGGTTAGAAAAAGTAAAAACTTCCTTTACTTTGCATGCTCTATAGGGTTATAGATTTAAAAAATGCTAATAATAATAAACATAAAAATAATAATGATACACAGTCTGCAGTGCAATTCTCATCCAAATACTGGATCCCTTAAGGTTGCTTTAACAGGACCCTTACAATTGTAATAACCCTGTTATAAATAGATTCCAGGATGGTAATGTAAACAGAGATGTCAATGTGGGCAATGTCATAGCATCCATTCAATGAATGGTTTATAATGACAAAAAGGATGCACAGAGTTCCTCCAGGGGAGGGGAAGATGGTCTTTGCAGCAGGTAACACACTGATATACTTAAAGGGAATGTGTAATCAGAAGGCTACCTATTTAAATCAAGTTTTCCCATTAAAATATTTGATTTGTTTTGTCATTTTAAATTTTACTATATCATTATTTTTAAGATATGTATATCACAAATTAATCCTGAAATCTTGTAGTTATTATTCTGGGCACTAGGCTGTGGCTTCCACTTATGTGTGATGATAAAGAGAAGGCTGCTGGAAAGTGATCTGTTCAGCATTAGGCCCCGTTCCCACTGAGGAAAGGTAGCGGAATTCCGCGACGGAATTGTCCGCCGAGGAATGCCGTTAGCCTCCCGCTCATAATGGGAGTCTATGGGAGGCGCGAAGAATGAACATGTTCGCGCTGAAGAATGAACATGTTCATTCTTCAGCGCGGACAGGGCAGGAGCGCGCGCCTCCCATAGACTCCCATTATGAGCGGGAGGCTAACGGCATTCCGCGGCGGACAATTCCGTCGCGGAATTCCGCTACCTTTCCTCAGTGGGAACGGGGCCTTACAGTGAAAAAAGACACCAGTAGACAGAAAAGACAACAGCAGGTTTGACAACCTATGACACAATCACTTTAAAATGGTTCTGAGATACAGCTCACCGTTTTTATGAGTTCTTCATCAAGTTCTTGAAGTCTGTCTGAGGAGCCTTCAAGCTGCTGAAGTTCCAACTTAATGTTTTTTAGGTCTGCTTGTTTTTTGCTTTGCATACTCAATTTTAGTTCAACCGTACGTTCAAGGCCTGTCTTCTTGTCTCTTATTTCATCTATTTGTCTCTGTTTAATTGTTTCCTTATCTGAAAATTCTTTCTTCAATGCAGACAAAAATAATGCATTAGCATGTAGTAGAGAAAATAAAAGATCATTTTCATTAGGAACATGTGAAAAACGAGAGTGTAATAACCCAACAGATACCTGCATTGCATCCTTACCATCATTTGTTTTAGATCTGCTTCATCCTTTTCTTGTCTCTCTTTGATTAGTCTCTGAAAGCTAGTTGTCTGTCTGTTGTTAAATGGAGTACGCTCAAATCCATCTAACTCCAGTTGAACTGCCAAGGCCTTTATAAGAGAGTCTCGTGTTCTGATATGTTGTTGATGCTGGTCAGCCTCCATTTGAAGTCGTCCTGGATAAAAAAAAGACAATTTATATATAAATAGATAGATAGATAGATAGATTAAAAATAAACACTAATTGTACAAATAACGCAAATAAGGCCCCGTTCACACTACAGAATCAGCACCGAGATTCAGTGCAGAAACCCCCCTGCATTCAATCTCTTTGAATGGGAGGGATTGCGCGCGCCTCTGCTCAGAGAATTGACAAGTCAATTATTTAAGTGGAGAGCGGAGGCGCATGAGCCCTCCCGTTCAAACACATTGAAGGCAGGATTTGGCGCCGAGTCCGCATCTACATGGGATCCACAAGGGAATCTACACAGGGATCTCAGCGACGATTCTGTAGTGTGAATGGGGCCTAAAGGTACATTACTGAATATAGCAAGTGAACTTCTGTGAAAAAAAAAAACTAAAAAACATAAATACTCATACTACCGTATTTTTCGCTTTATAAGACGCACTTTTTTTCCTCCCAAAGTGGGAGGAAAATCTAAGTGCGTCTTATAAAGCGAAGACGGCTCCCAAGCAGTGCAGAGCACCGCATGGAAGCCGTCCCGCCCGCCCCCTGTACTGCCGCTCACTATGCATATGCATAGTGAGCGGCTCTGAGCGATCCCCTCCGCCCGCCCAGCCTGCCCCTCCATCGCCGCTCAGCTGAGCTGATCAGAAGCCCGGGAAAGTGCAATGAGCAGCACTTTCCTGGGCTCCTGATCGGCTGTCAGCTGAGCGAGCGAGCGGGCGGAGGTGGTCCCGGAACTCACCTGTCCGGCGGCCCCAGCAGCTCCTGTCTCCCGTCGGCCGTGCGCACTTCCGACATCCTCCGGGCTCAGGCAGCGGGGTACAGAGACTGCCTGTGTCCTGGATGTGTTCTGCAGCCTCTATCATTCATGATAGAGGTTGCAGGACACTTCCGGCACAGGCAGCGTCTCTGTACCCCGCTGCCTGTGCCCGGAGGATGTCGGAAGTGCGCATGGCCGACGGGAGACAGGAGCTGCTGGGGCCGCCGGACAGGTGAGTTACTGGTTTGTTGTTTTAGGGGGGGGGAAATGGCTGCTATGGGGGGCACAGGGTACTAAGGGGGTCACTGGCTACTATGGGGGCACTGGCTACTATGGGGGTCACTGGCTACTATGGGGGCACTGGCTACTATGAGGGGCACTGGCTACTATGAGGGGCACTGGCTACTATGAGGGGCACTGGCTACTATGAGGGGCACTGGCTACTATGGGGGGATTGGCTACTATGAGGGGATTGGCTACTATGAGGGGCACTGGCTACTATGGGGGGATTGGCTACTATGGGGGGCACTGGCTACTATGGGGGGCACTGGCTACTATGTGGGGCACTGGCTACTATGTGGGGCACTTTATGGGGGATTGGCTACTATGTGGGCACTATATGCTATCTCCAAACTGTGACAATGAGCAAAATATTTTTTTTTCTATTTTTCTCCCCTAAAATCAGGGGTGCGTCTTATCAAAAGGTGCGTCCTATAAAGCGAAAAATACGGTAAGTCAGATATAAGGTTTTTAGAAATTGATGGTCTCAGTATATCCTGTTAAATGGGTATTCCCATCATAACTAACATTGTTAAACATGTAGGGCTTGTCAAGATAAATACTTCTGCAAATACATTCATTTAGAAAACTCAACTCCTTTTGGTATACCTGTTCTTTTCATCTCCTTTTGACAGTTCGATGACTACAGTGGCGTAGCTATAGGGGTCGCAACGACGACCGGGCCCCTAGCTACAGGGGGCCCGCCGAGCTCCCTCGCCACTTCTTGCCTCTCTCTTTTCCCCAGAATCAGCTGTGTTAATAGCAGACAATTCGGGAGAACTGCACTGTGATCCAGCAGGCTGTCTAACGCTGCAGTTTAGAGTCCTGATTCCTCCCCATCACCTGTTTCCTGCTGCACTCTGCTGTCCGTGTGAAGGAGGGGTGGGAGAGCATGGTCCGGCACCAGGAGGAAGAGAAGGAGGGAGGCATGGAGCTGCTGAGAAAGTGACGTTTCCTCATAATAAGTAAGTGTCTGTGCTGTGTGTTTCTCTGTGCTCTGTGTTTGTCTGCCTGTCTCTGTGTATGAGAACTGTGGATGTAAATATGCAGTGTGCAAGTATATGTGTATAAAGTGTGTTTCTCTATGTAATGTGCTCAGTATGTGTATTGTGTGTGTAAAGGATGTACAGTATGTGTGTATATGATGTATGTATATGTGTATGCAGGTACAGTATGGGTGTGTATATGATGCATGTGCAGTATGGGTGTGTATATGATGCATGTACAGTATGGGTGTGTATATGATGCATGTACAGTATGGGTGTGTGTATATGATGCATGTACAGTATGGGTGTGTGTATATGATGCATGTACAGTATGGGTGTGTACAGTATATGATGCATGTACAGTATGGGTGTGTATGTGATGCATGTACAGTATGGGTGTATGATGCGTGGACAGTATGTGTGTAGGTGATATATGTGCAGTATGTATATGTGTAGTCTATATAACAGTGTGAACAGGATGCTATGTTGTACCTGGGTGTTGGGTGTGTTTCACTACAGCCGCCCCACAGCTGTCACAATCATGTATCCGTCCATAATGAAACACATACAATACTTCTTTTCAAATGGTCAAATCTTCATTATTGGTAAATTCCAGCAGCATATACAAATGTACATTAGTAAATAACATCCATGTATATCCCCCAGTGCATACGATGCAGCTTCTGAGAACATCTATTCCTCCAAGTTCAGTCTTTGACATCTCAGGCGTTGTTCACAGAGGTGAGACAAAAGGTTCCATGATACACGTGCAACGTTTCAAGCCTTCACAAAGAGAGCGTTTTCCCTTGAAACGTTGCAGCACCTGAGATGTCAAAGACTGAACTTCTCTGAAGCTGGGGCGTATGTGCTGGGGGAGATTTGAGCATTTGAAAAAAGAAGTATTGTATGTGTTTCATTATGGACTGGTATATATAGGTGTATGCATGTACAGTATGTGTGTATATGTGTATGCATGTACAGTATGTGTGTATGTGATATGTATATGGCGTATGCATGTACAGTATGTGTGTATATGATGTATGCCTGCACAGTATATGTGTATACAATGTATGTTTATGGTGTATGTATGTACAGTATGTGTGTAGATGTGAGCCCCATAGAAGAGCAGGAACCTGGACAAGTTATCCCTAGAACTACAGCCTTCATCATGCCCTGCTGATTGTTCATGATGATAGTTGTAGTTTTGCAGCATGTGGCTCTCCAGGTTGCAGCACTACAACCCCATCATGGCCTTCTGGCAGCTCATGATGGGAGTTGTAGTTTTGCAGTCTCTTTAGGTTGCAGCACTACAACCTCCATCATGTCCTACTGGAAGCTCATGATGGGAGTTGAATTTTTGTAGTCTTCTGTCTCTCCAGGTTGCTGCACTACAACCTTATCATGTCCTGCTGGAAGTTCATGATGGGAATAGTAGTTTTGCAACATGTGGCTCTCCAGATTACAGTACTACAACCTCATCATAGGCTGCTAGTGGTTCATGATGGGAGTTGTAGTTTTTCAGCTGGAGAGTCAATGATTGGAGAATGACACAGTACAGTCCATTAATTATAGGAGTATAGGGGACAGTGGTACAGCACATGAGGTGAAGGCAGTGGTACAGTACATACAATTTTGCCCAAGGGCCCATCAGCCTGTAGCTACACCCCTGAATGTCTACACTGTGGATGAGATTTATCAAAGGGTGTAAAATATACAATGGTGTAAACTGCCCACAGCAGCCAATTAGAGCTCAGCTTTCAGCCCTGGGAAAATGAAAGAGGAGCTCTGACTGGTTGCTGTGGGCAGTTTACTCCAGTGTATATTTTACACCCTTTGATGAATTAGGGCCTGTATCTCTATACACTATATTGATGAATATAACATTTTGACCCAAGACATTATATTGCACCAAAGTTTTGGTGCAATTTGGGCACATTTTAAACCATGAACCCTTCAGTAAAACACAATTTTAGTGCATGGTATAGTCACAATTCTGGTGCATTCAGCTTAGAAAATATTTGTAAAGTAAGGTGAAATGTTACAAAAAAATATTCAAAAACCTTGCTGCACTAGCAGGTCTGCCTTCTCTCGGTTGAATCTTTGATAGTCTTTAGCCGATCTGTCAATTTCACGCTGGTAATCATTCAGTTTTCTTTCTTTCTCTCTGACAGTCCTCTGGTGATTTTGATACATCTCATTTAGCTCTTCATCACTTCCTTGAAAGACCTTAAGTGACAACACATTACATTATACAACCATACACCTATAAATTTATCAATTTTACAGTGAGATAACAGGTTCTCTTTAATAGGTGGTCAAGTATAAATATCTTATTGTAAGACCTTCTCAATTTTCTCTTCCAAGTCTTGGTTATCTTTCTCCATAGTTCTTTTTCTGCTTTCCAAAGATCTGATGTCGTTGTCAAATTTCATCACTTTAGAAAGGTTTCTCTGAATGTCAGATAGACGACTCTAAAATGAAACACTATTAAAGTATAATATATTCAAATATACAGATAAAATGTGCACTTTACTTGCAAGGCACCATATATTTCAGGATCATTGGTTTTTAAATGACAGGGGCACATAAACCAATCATGTAGTTCTGATTTAAAAAAAAAAAAAGAAAAGAAAAAGGTCTTTTTTAAAAGATATCTCAAATATGATTGGTTAATACCTTCAAAAACTTAATTCAAACAAGTTTGAATTAAGACACAGAAATGTTTGCATAATCTAAAAATCACCTGTTGATGTATTTGCGCTTTGCACAGGCCCAAGTTAATAATCTGAATGCAGTAACACTAATATAAAAACGTAACATGGATTTCCCTTTCTGGTTTCCTCATTTTCATCTATGACACAGGCAGTCTTGTGATGCCTCTCTGGGGCTAATATTATGGATTGTATTTTTTGTATTTATACTAATATGTTTGTTGTTTATACAATGTGCCCCACATAAGGTCATACCTTTGGGAGACATTGTGGCTAAATATTTACAACACTGTTTGTCCTGTAATTAAAGGGGTTGTCCGGCGATAAAAAATTATTCACAGAATAACACACATTACAAAGTTATACAACTTTGTAATGTATGTTATGTCTGTGAATGGCCCCCTTCCCCGTGTCCCACCACCCCCACCCGTGTACCCGGAAGTGTGGTGCGCTATACATTACCTGTCACGTGCCGACCACGGTCTCCGATCCTCAGCAGTGACGTCTTCTTCGGGAGGCCACGGATCTTCCCGAGTGCCGGCCGCCCTCTGCAGCGTCATCCGAAGCTCAGCCGCGATTGGCTGAGCATAACTGTGCTCAGCCAATCGCGGCTGAGCAGCTGATGACGTGGCCGCGTCATCAGCCGCTCAGCCGCGATTGGCTGAGCACAGTTATGCTCAGCCAATCGCGGCTGAGCTTCGGATGACGCTGCAGAGGGTTGCCGGCACTCGGGAAGATCCGCCGGCCTCCCGAAGAAGACGTCACTGCTGACGATCGGAGACCGTGGACGACACGAGATGCGGTGAGTATAATGCACCACACTTCCGGGTCTAGCGTGGGTGGGGGGAAACACGAGGAAGGGGGCCATTCACAGACATAACATACATTACAAAGTTGTATAACTTTGTAATGTGTGTTATTCTGTGAATAATTTTTTATCGCCGGACAACCCCTTTAAAGTTTTCATAGGAGCCATAGTCATTGCACACACTGGATAAACATAGTGAAAAAGGAACAAGGATGTCCACTAATTTATTGGGGGCTGCTTTCTCTCATTAACAGAAACAATATTTACTTCCACACTTGCACATAGCTGATTTGTGTACTTCCAAGAGGGGAACACCTACGATTAAGTTTCTGTGGATAGACCTGTAATCTGAAACTTAGTTGTTCAAACAAGTCAATCCTGACACTACAAGTTACCCAATGAGCTCTTAGTCATTTTAACACTTGCAATTCAGAGTGGCCAGGAAATAAGGAAGCAAAACTGACTGTATGACGATTTGACATATGACAAATATGATAACGAATCTCTTACATACTTTGAGAGGTTCAAGTTGATTGTCAATAGACTTCACATTTTCCCTAGAAGCTGTCAGCTGCGTTTCTTTACTGCGGAGATTGTCTCGGATTTCCTGGGCTTTCTCCTTGTTCTGTTTAAGATATTTAAGTTCTGCCTGACACTCTTTTATACGCTGGGCCTGCTTCATTCTCACTTGCCTCAACGTTTCTAGGGCTTTAATGTATCTGTAGAGGAAAATAAATTTGACTGCAAAGTTTATAACTCTTTAAGTTGTGCCCTATTGATGTAACTCACTAATCTCATACTATACTGAATACCTGGCATATTATAATAAAGAAATACTCAGTGCTAACGCTCACCACAGTAATGCAAAAAACACACTCACAAGGTACCTGACATAAACATATACACAAATAAATGGACAGTATTTTTATTCTTATTTTGGTCAGTATTTTTACCAAAACCTAAGCATAAAACACAGGACAAGGTGTCAATCTGTCTGTAATAGTTTTTCTGTGTGTCATTTTCATTTCTGGTTTTGGGTTAAAACACTGTCCAAAATACAAAACAAAGGCTAATAAAAATAATGTGCAAGAACATAGCCTTACACCTAGGGGGGATTTATGAAGAACTGCATACTTTTCCCCGGCCTGTCCCCTTTTCCCCGGCCAAATTCACTAAGAGACGCACAGTCAGACAACATTGCTACATCCATAATGTTGTTAAAAAAAGAACACGTTTCATTATCTGTTTCTAATCTGTAAAAAAATCTAGGTGATACAATTCCTTTAAATACACTCAGTAGGAATGTGCAAAGGAGTGACAGAAATATTAAGAATAAATATTATTATAATGGGATTTTAGATTTTAGAGGTGAAACAAAATTAAACATTTACCTAGTTGCTGAAAAGATTTCATCAAACTTTATTTTCAGCTGCCTTCCTTCACTCAAAGGCCAGTTAGAATCTTCCTGGTGGCAAAATATGACGTTGTTGAGAACAGCAGTCGACACTCCTAAGGCACTTATCATCTCTTTGTCCATTTCTGCACACTTTGTACTCAGGCTTACTTTTTCACCATGCCTATAAGCAAAGGGAAATTATTATCAGCATATACACATTGCAGTAGGTTTCTCTTCCAAAACAATACAGCCTCTATCATTAAAGGGATATTTCAAGTTAAATACTCTATCTACAGATTAAGTGTCAAATCGCAGAGGTCTGCTCGCTGGGACCCCCTGTGATCTAGAGCAGTGTTTCTAAACCATTTCAAGACAAGTACCCCCATGCGACAAGATGCTCCAGCCGAGTACCCCGATGGATGCGATCGATTATAATCTTTGCCCTAGGGTACATTCACGCGTATGTTTTGCAGCAAAATCTGCTGCGATACTCCGCTGCGGTACTGTTATGGCCTATGGCTCTGCATTCTTGCAGCACATTTTCATTCCGCTATGAAAAGCCACAGCCTACTTATTTTTACTTATTAGCTGCCTGGCCTTACAGATCATACTTATCTGACAACGCTCCCTCTGCTTCTCAGTCTTGCAGGTCACTGCCCACCCAGCCAATCAGTGGCTGCGGCGGGCAGTCAGTGAGTCGGAAGCCAGGGAAGCGGGTAGAAGCTTGGACAGGTAATGATATGCCCCTAGGAGCCAGATATGTCACATGCAGCCACATATGCCCCTTTTGGCTAGGTATGCCTCTTGCAGCCAGGTATGTCCCATGGAGCCAGATGTGCCCCTAGCCATGTATGCCCCCTGAAGCTGGAAATGCCCCTAGCCAGATGTGTCCTATGGAGCCGGATATGTCCCCCTGCAGCCAAAAACACACCCAACGTCGCCAGATACCTTCCCCCTTGCAGCCAGATACCTCCCTATGTTGTCAAGACACCTCCTTCTATGTTGTCAGATACCTCCCCCAATATACTGATACCTTCACATGTAGCCAGATACCTCTTCATGTAGCCTGACACCTCCCCCATGTAGCCAGATACCTCCCCCATGTAGCCAGATACCTCCCCCATATAGCCAGATACCTCCCCCATATAGCCAGATACCTCCCCCATGTAGTCAGATACCTCCCCCATGTAGTCAGATACCTCCCCCATGTAGTCAGATACCTCCCCCATGTAGTCAGATACCTCCCCCATGTAGTCAGTTGTTTTGATGGTTGATTTGACGTTGCGATCTATTAATGTTGAACTGAGAGAGGTCTGTGAGGGGTCACCCCTTGGAAATTTCTTTTTACCTCGGGGCACCCCTACCAAATAACGTTCTACGAAATACAAAATAATAAGTCATCATTCAGTGACTCACAGGTGATGTCTTTTTTCACCCTTTTTTTCACTAGCGCTCCATGATGATTTCTTGCAGCTACAATTCATCTTTTCAGAACCTGCCAGACAAACATCTCAGGCTCGGTAAATTTCTAGCAACTTCCTTCCCTTTTTCCCCACCTATAGGCTTCCATACAATAATCATGGTGTCATGTGTAGTAAAGTGAGTAGATATGTGGGTTGCCCCCTGTATACATGTTCCTCTGATTTACCCCAATATAGTAATGTCTCCTGCTGTGCCCCCATGTATTAATAATGCCTCCTGCTGTGCCCCCATATAGTAATAATGTCCTCTGCTGTGCCGACATATAGTAATAATGCTTCCTGCTGTGCCCTCATAGTAATATTGCCTTGCTCCCTACTGTGCCCGATAGTAAATGTCCCCTGTCCTGTCACATAGTAATGCCCCCCTCCCATGCCCCAAAACAGATAAAACAAACTTCATACTCACCTTATCCTTAAACTCTCTTCTCCAGTCCCTGAGCCAGAAAAAGCTAAGTGAGCCATGGTGCTGCAGAGTGAGGTCTGAAGGGAAGAGAAGAAAGGGGGAGAGTTGAGGTGAAGGGGGGGAGAGAAGAGGTGAAGAAGGGGAGAGAGGAGGAGAAGGGGGGGGGGAGAGGAGGAGAAGGGGGAGAGAAGAGGTGAAGAAGGGGAGAGAGGAGGTAAAGGGGGGAGAGAGAAGGTGAAGGAGGAAGAAAGGAGGTAAAGGGGGAAGAAAGGAGGTAAAGGGGGAAGAAAGGAGGTAAAGGGGGGAGAGAGGAGGTAAAGGGGGGAGAAAGGAGGTAAAGGGGGGAGAGAGGAGGTAAAGGGGGAGAGAGGAGGTGAAGGGGGGGAGAGAGAGGAGGAGTAGGGGCAAGAGAGGAGAAGGGGGGAGAAAGGAAGTAAAGGAGGGAGAGAGAGGGGGTGGAATTTGGTGTCTGAGGCGCAATCCGCAAGCGCCCCTTCTCTGCTGCTGGGGGGGGGGGGAGAGAAGTCAGTTGGGGGGGGGGGGCATCCCTCCATCCCTGGACCCAATCTATGCTGAGCCAGGGGGAGGGTGGGCCGCTGCTATCCTCACAGTGGGGTCAGGGAGGAAAGGGGAGTCGGGGTACTATCGCAAGCTGAGTGGGGTCCGGAGGGTGTCACTGGCAGCTTCCCGCGTGGTCGCCGGCTGATAGGAACGTCCCTGACTTCCCTATTTCCCCCCCATCAGCATTACCCACACAGAATCCTAGTACCGCGGGTGAGCTGCTGCTGGAGGAAGGAAGATCAGAGCCGCAATGGTGATTGGTGCCGGGACACTGCTGAGTGATAGCAGTGTCCCGGCACTAAAACCAAAAGTTTATTTTTTCCTGCTTACCCCCTCAAACTGCGGCGCGTACCCCGAGGGGTACCACAGGTGGAGAAACCCTGATCTAGAGAACGTGGACCTGAGTGTTTGTTTTAAACAAAGTGGCAAGTTGTGCATGCACATAAGCAACACTGATCCATTCATTGTCTATGGAACTGCTAAAGATAGCCGAGTGCTGCTGACATTTTCCCACTTTCGAGATTGCAAGGGGTCCCAGCTTGACCTCTGTTATCTGACACCCCCATGTAGACAGACGATAACTGATTTGACTTTGAATACTCCTTTAGGGCGGGTTCACACGTATCGTATCCGCAGCAGATTTCACGCTGCGAGTTTGCAGCGAAATCCGCAGCGGATACCAGTCGTTTTCAATGAGAAGACATACTCACAACGAGATTGTCATCCTGCTGCGAGTATGTAAATGCCGCCCCTTTAAACCATCGCATACATTACCTGCTCCGCGCTCCGGCTGAACCTGAGGCTCCCGTCGGTCGGCTCAGCCAATCAGTGACTGCGGCGGGGCCAAGCACTGATTGGCTGAGCGGAACCAACGGGAGCCTCAGATGCAGCCGCAGCGCGGAGCAGGTACAGTATGCTCCAGTCGGCTGGTTAAAGGGGCTTCTAACTGCTTCTGGCTCTCTCCAATGACTTCCCCTCCCTTCTCCCTCATTGCCCCCCCTCCATAGACCTGTATAGAAAGCATGTAACCTCATCTCTCAGTGACCTTCTAATCTTTCTTGCAGATACAAAATAGAATTGAGCTGTTCAAATGAATGAAATGGGAGGGGGAGGGAAGTGCCTATATATCTATCAAACCCATAAGCCTAGGAATTTACCTTCAACACTGTGACTAAAAACCCTATTAACATGCATAATATGGATCAGCGCATCTTGATACAGTTGCTCGTAGCTTTGTCAAATCCACCAGAATAAGGGTTGTGGATGTTTTTACATTGACTAAAAAATAACCCAACAGATCTCATGGCATTCCAGAAGTGATTAAACCTGCTAAACTAGCGAAAATTTCAGAAAACTTCATGTTAAACATGACTTATGGGATGACGTAAGTGTCCCACCACATTTCTTTTTCACTAACGGATTAAAGATCCCATAAACTTTTGCACTTTTAAAATTTCCCTCATGTCATTGGTCCACATACATTTTTTGGGTCCTCTACTGGTCTGAAAATGTAAATGTAACTAGCTTACTTCATTCTTGTGATGACTCCTTCCAGTGTTTTAAATTCAGTCTTTTTCCCTTTCTGTGTACACACCATGGACCTCTGAACAGCTACAACTCCTCCATTCACGTCCCGTAGCTGTAAACGGATCTGGGCTCTTACATCTGTTTCATGTGCAACCTGGGAATGTGAAATTAAATGGATCTAAACAGTTAGCCAATAAATAATTATATCATTACTTATCTGTACACTGGTCTTAGCTAAATCTCCGCCCCTATTTCCCACACCAGTAAATCTGCCGAATGTGAGGCTTGCCTCTGCTTGCAGGTGTAAAGCCCGTATTACACGTATCGACCTGCCCCATCAGACAAGCAGGGCATACTTTGCAATAAAAGTCATAGATTTTAGCGCAAACCAGCTGATTTGTGCAGAAGTGCAGCTTTTTCCTGGAGTACGCTGGGTGCAGGGACGATAAATTTAAACATAATAGGACTGAAGAAGATGTTAAATTTCATTTGTACAATTATTTTAAATTAGTATGCAGTATTAGAATGGCCCATGAGTGATTACAAAAATATCTACGAATTACCTTAGGATCATGCACAAAGGTATTCCCTTTTGATCCAGGTGGAAAATCCCCTGTCGTAATATACTTTAGGCACTCAATAATGGTCTGAAATTGCATAAAAGAACTTTTGTTACTTATATTTGAATAATGTGCTTTTCAGTAATACAGTCATCTGCACACATTGGGTTCAAGAAGTCATCTTTTCCACAAAAATCTTAACTATTCTTAACATGCTTAGAAATTTTTTTTTTTTAGAAAAATAATTATAGTGCACATTCCTGTAGAATTTTTCTTTATAACTGGAAGTGCGCTGTAAAGTGAATGTACCATTTGCTAACCGAAAGTTTTTCTTAGTCAACTACCTTGTCTGTGCCAGAGTGGGGATCCCGGTCATGCTTTTCATTTTTCAAAACACCACCTGGTTCCTGCGCTCGGCACTGGTATTCTTCATGTGCAGCGACTTGCTCTATACACTGGAGGGGGGCAGCCGCCCCCAGTGTAATGATATCCCCTCCCCTTTGTGATGCTCCTCCATTAGAATCAATTGATTGTAATCGTAAATTGATACTATCACCCCCCCCCCCTTACCCTCGCCTCATTTCATCAGTAGACAGTGTCACCTAGGTGGGGCACAGCATCAAATCTGTGGAATCAAATCAGCTCCGGATTTGCTGCGGATCCTGTACGTGTGAACACACCCTTACGGGACTTGAAGCTGCAATCATCTGTTATAGTAACTGCAGTGCAGCATAACCATCAGTAGTAGGCCACATTCACACTTTCTGTAGGCTGCACAGATTTTTTCCCCACCATTCTACAATATTATACCTTAGCCACATTTATACCGAGGCCAAACAATGTTTTCATTATATATACATACTAATACATATACAACTTACAGTTTTTCCTGCTCCATTTGGTCCTACTAAAATTGTCAGTGGAGTGAAGAATGTTATAACTTGTTTATCTTTATCTTCCACTCCAAAACTTCTCACACCCATGATACTCATTTTCTCTATTTTGGACATCTTGATGAATATGACTTTATGTCCTTGAAACGCCTAAAAAAACACAAACATAGAACTGTTATTACTAAACACTACATTGTATATGCCATATATATGTACTACTGCACTACAACCAGAAACACAAATAGCTAAATATCAAAAAGCCATAAAATCAAAACAGGTGTCACAAATATAAATAACTAAATGGGTTGGACATTTTCTTACCAAATAAGAAATGTACTGTATGTCAAAGTCGTATACCGCCATTGTGAAAAAAGTGGGAGCTGCAGCGGCTTCCACAGCTCCAGCATTTTTTTTTAAATGACAGAATACCCCTTTAATGCTTTGGTTATGTTACTTATGAATACTGCAGTCCTGCTTTGTCCCATTGCTCAGATAGGTGAAGACTTCCCTTTTCCTCTTTTGGTTTAAATGGCAATGCAATTGAGGATGCCCAGCAAGGTGCATGGTCAAACGGTCCTCCACAGCCAGCCATTTTATGGATGGGTTTGCCATCTGAACCGCTGTGATAGATGAGGGAGCAAGGAGCAGGACTTTACCTGAGGCACAGCAGGTGTACCTACAGTGTGCATAAGTAACCTAACTAAAGCATTTACATATATTTGTAATATCTGCAAAGAAAGTGGCACTGATAGGCGGCACAATGCTGCAGCCAGTAATTGGCTGAGTGGGCTGTCCGAGGCCAGGGATAAAAAAATTTTGTTTTTTTACTTGCCGCCCTGCCATAGACTGCCGGGCAGAGCATCGTAGAGCTGTACCCGGCAGCTATAAGGTAATGGGGCCAGTTCACACTTTACCAGGGAGGTGATTGGTTTCCATTTAACGGAAGTCAGGAAGTGGTGACATGTCCCAGCAACCAGCCAGTGACCTATCACCACTTACCTCAGCAAGGGCTTGCTGCGATTGGCCCATGACGGACCAAAGTGTCAGGAGGGGCAGGCTTTTGAAAGCTTTTCCTGCTCTAATCCTGTACAGCCCTGTGGTACAATACAGTATGAAAAACAGACACGAATTACCCCTGATTGTCACCCATCCGGTTGCTGTACCTGATCATTATCCCAGTCCCATTGCTGTACCTGATCATTATCCCAGTCCTATTGCTGTACCTGATCATTATCCCAGTCCTATTGCTGTACCTGATCATTATCCCAGTCCCATTGCTGTACCTGATCATTATCCCAGTCCCATTGCTGTACCTGATCATTATCCCAGTCCCATTGCTGTACCTGATCATTATTCCAGTCCCGTTGCTGTACCTGATCATTATCCCAGTGCCGTTGATGTACCTGATAGTCTCCCCTGTCCTGTTGCTGTACCCGATTGTTGCCGTTGTTACGTAAAATTTGAAATAAATCGATCTATCCGTGGGTCATGTTAAAGTGAATGTACCTCATGGTACATTCGCTTGAAAAAGTTAAAAGACAAGCTCTCCTAGTCCTGTATGTAGTGGATAGTACCTTCAAAAACTAACCCAAAAAAGGAAACCTGTGAACTGATAACTAGATCATGGATACCCAAGACACACGGTGTGTTTACAGAGATTTATCTGCCATATTTTTTAAGCCAAAGCCAGGAATGGATTTGAAAAGAGGAGAAATCTCAGTCTATCCTTTATGACCTGTTCTCTGTTTATAGTCTTGTTCCTGGCTTTGGCTTCAAAGATCTGTCAGATAAATCTCTCTGTGCATTATTACAGATAGACATGAGAAGCTATTAGGCACAAATTGTTGGAGAGGCAATCTGTAAAGCCATGCTGGAAAGAAATGCATGGCAGGCCAGGGGGCCTTCTAAAGGCTATGGATACCCATCAGCATCTGGCAATTGCGTCGCTGGACTGACAATGATCCATTTCATGACATGGTTATGATCTTACTGCAGCATGTAACAGGTTAAACTACCAGAGTGCAGCAGTTACAGAGGGAGCCCCAAATCGCCTTACTTGGACCCCGCTGTAAAACGTTGTATGGGTTGCAGTAGGGTCACTTAGTGACCTCTGTAAAAGGGTGTGCTGGTGGCCACTGCGACAGTGTTAAGTCCATTTCCCTAATGGATATACTGTACATATGGGGATGTAAGAAAACAGGATTCTGACCTATACTGTGGCAGACAGCAGCAGGACCCAATAATTTAAAGATTCCAAAGGATATCTGTGGCAAATATAGAAAACTCAGTGTGAACCTGGCCTTAAACATGGCTGGCCACATTTTTGCGTCTTGCACATAAAAGGTGTGGGTGTGGGTTGGGGGGGGGCACTGTACTGTGTGAATGGAGACATGGCCTGCCCACCAAGAAGATTTTAAAATCTGTGTGTTCGGAGCTGGTGGGGATTTCTGAGGCTACTAAGCAGCCAGATAACCCTGAAACCTGCGTCTCTTGATAAATCCAGCAGAGAGGGGGATTTCAGATCAGCGCTATGAGCCCCTCAAGGCAAATTCTCCCCTCCAAAGTCTGTGTTCAGGAAATGTATTGCATTTAGCCCATGGAACTAACTAGAACACATGGGCATCCCTTCCTGACAGGTGCCAACCTGGCGCAGCCTGGTATCATACTGTGATGGGCTCCTCACTGCCTCATCTAAGCTGTTCTGAGGAAACTAAAGGCTAAGTTTTACCTCAAAGGGTTCTGCAGGAGCTGCAATGTTTACTATAATTAATGTACACAGGCCCAGCTGCTGCAGAACATCTTATCCCCTTCTTCCCTCACACTCTCAGGCTGCAGCACATTAGGAGACGTGTAACCTCTAACCAGAAGCAGCTTCTACTTTCCCGCCACTTCCTGTCACGCCGGCCGCATGACACACGTGTGGAGGCGGCGGCGCAGGACGGACGCGGTACCGGAGTGCCTCACACTGCCCGGGCTGCTCACCCACCCGTTATCCGCCACCGTACCACTGGCCTGTACCGAGGTCTGCCCGTGACGTCCCCCGTGGTCACGTCCCCGTTCCTCTGCCCGCCTCTCCGCTGTCAGCCAATGGCGGAGCCTGCACGGGCAGCAGCAAAGCTTGTGTGACTCCGTGTGCCGCGGGTCAGGTTAGGTGACGCGTCTCACTGACAAGTCACCAGGCGGTACCGCAGGAGTCACAGACAGAACGTACAGCTGCTATATGCTCTCTGGTTACGTTGTACTCCGGTTTGTGATAAGAAACAATGGCAGATTATTGTCCTGTATGTCAACAGCTTCATAAAAAGAGAAAGGCAGCCAGGAAGTTGTAGAGAAGCCTCATTCACACCTGTGTATTTAGGATGAATTATAGGGGTTATCCAGGATTAGAAACAAAAAACCATCCCCCCTATTCTCAGCTTGTGTGTGGTGTTCAATGGAACTGGGCTGCAAAACCCATAACTGAGACTGGTGCCGGGAGATAGCAGCCATTGTCTGTAAGCCTGGATAACACTTTGGAATTGGCATCCAAAATTCTGTCCAAAATAACTGAATGTAGTCACTAGCTGGGTAACACAAAAAACTAATATCTGTGCAACAATGTTGTGCAAAAAATTGCACAGAACGTGTGACTGACACTAAGGGTGCCTTCACACGTACCGTATCGCTGCGTCTTTATCGCTGCGTTTTTGGTCCGATTTTTACATGCAAATTTAGATTTTCACATGAAAATCATGTGAAAATCAAAACGCGCATGTAAAAAACGCGATAAAAACGCAGCGATACGGTACGTGTGAAGGCACCCTTAAAGTGACTGTACCATTAGGCCCAGGCTGAAGCACCCTTAGTGGGAAGAAACCCCAGCCCCTCCATGACGTGACTCCATTAGAATCAATGGAACCCTATCATAGAGGGGCGGGGGTTTCCTCCCACTAAGGGTAGGTCGGCCCGCCCCAGTGCTTCAGCCTGGGCCTGCTGGTACAGTCCTTTTAAAGGGAACCAATCACACTAAAATTGGGCATAAAGGTAAGGAAACGTGCTGGTACATCAGCCAGCACGCTTCCTAACCATGTCCCATGAACATTCAGCCCGCAAAGTTAGTTTAACCGTGTCCCGCGCTCTCTGCAAATTACCATACAAGTAGTCACGGTGGGCGGGACGGCTGTTCGAGTAGTCACGGTGGGCGGGGTCTTCGTCAAGTAGTCACTGGGTCCTGGGCCGGCTCCTGCGCTGTAATCACGCCCCTTCGGGCGTGTTGTAAAGCGGCGCCTGGTGACGTCACTCGGGGGGGGCGGCATTGCACGTCGGCCACGCCGACGTCTTTACTAAGCTGCGCATGCGCAGTGCAGCCTGAGAAGACGCTGCTGTACTGTGCTTGCGCAGCGTAGTACAGCAGCGGCTTCACCCACTGTACTGCGCATGGACACAATTAAACTAACTTTGCGGGCTGAATGTTCATGGGACGGGGGGGGGGGGGGGGGGGATGGTTAGGAAGCTTGCTGGCTGATGTACCAGCACGTTTCCTTACCTTTATGCCCAATTTTAGTGTGATTGGTTCCCTTTAAGGCCCCCCATTTCCCCATCCACATATTCTGTCCATAATTGTGGACCTGCAAATGTAGACAGGATGCAGACCCATTCATTTCTATACACTAAAGGTCAGAGGAAAAAACGGCACTATCATGCCAATAGTAGAAAGTATTTACACACTCTACAGAGCACTTGGGTGTAGGCAAATCGCATGGGACAACTCAGGCTCTGAACTTTACTAATGGGGTTCAGCAATGTAGTATTTAAAATAGGATACTGTAATAATAGCACAAGTCTATAAAGCAAATAAAATGCAGCAGTCACCTCAATAAAGTGGTTTTAATCTTCCATTCATGTCTGGGATACAGGGAGCAAGAAGAAAAAGTATGACTGTTTTGCGGGGTTACCTGCTCTGGCCAGAAGAAGCGGGTAAGCCCGGAAACGGTCGTAGCCTTGCAATAAACGATGTGATTTTTTTTCTTTTTGCTCCCTGTATCCCAGCCAGATGGGATGGAAGATTAAAACCACTTCATTATGGTGAGTGCTGCATTTCTTTTTTGCTTCATGGACTTGTGCCATGAAGTAGTTACGATTGTGTGTTGGGGCCGTGATCAGTGCCACCAAACAGAAGTCCCAAGTCCTCAACATGTGTTGCTATGTGGATGCCCCTGTCTGATAAGCCATGGCTGCGGATGAAAGGTCATGTGCCATGCTGTGTGGTGGACTTTACAGAAACCAGAAACTCGTCTTTCCACCTCAGATCTGTTGCATTGTATTTAAAGGGAACCTGTCACCCCCCGTGCCGGGGTGACAGGCTCCCGATCCCCCGCTACAGCCCCCTATACTCACCTGATCCCACTTCTGGATCCGGTCGGGTCACGGAGATATCAGCCGCTGCAGACCTTACCCTACAGTAATGTATGTGATGTATGTGTCTGTGTGAAATCTTAATCTTGCTGCCACCTCTGTCAAGAGCAGAAGAGGTTTTCTATGGGGATTTGCTACAGCTCTGAACAGTTCCTGTCACGGACAGAGGTAGCAGCAGAGAGCACTGTGTCAGACTGTAAAGAAAATGCCACTTCCTGCAGGGCATACAGCAGCTGATAAGTACTTGAAGACTTGATATTTTTAAATAGAAGTAATTTACAAATCTGTATAACTTTCTGACACCAGTTAATTTGAAAGCACTATTCTTTTTCTGGAGTACCCCTTTAATATCTGTACAAATGAATAAACCTGTAAGACAGTTTTGTGTATGTTGTATGATCTTACATAAAGAGTGTGTGCAATAACTTGCAATAGCTACAGTGTTTATTTGGGTGCCATTCACATGTTTCTGTTTCATTTTGTCTATTGTATCTCTCATGTGAGCTCATCATGGGATTGTTTTGATGATAAGTGATACCAGAAATCCCAGAGAACAGTGACTACGGCATAACTATGTAAAATCCTGTTTACACTAACTGCAAAAAAAGAGGTAATTATTATGGGAAAACCCCTTAAACATAATGCAGTATAAGGATAGCTTGTAACTTCTCCATTAAAGAGTATACAAAGTTTAATAATGCCTAATAAAAGTAAATGAGTCTGTCCCCTAACGGTGCATTTATACAGAAAGATTTATCTGACATATTTGACATTGAAGCCAAAGCCAGGAATGGATTTAAAAAGAGGATAGATCCCAGTCTTTCTTTTATGACCTGTTCTCTGTTTATAGTCTGTTTCTGGCTTTGGCTTCAAAGATCTGTCAAATCTCTCTGTGTAAACGCTCCATAAGTGCTTAGACAAATGACCCAATGATTTAATCAACATAATAAAATCATTTATAAAATAATATAACATATGCCACAGGACCCTTTTGGTTGCTTACAAATGGTACAAACAAAGTAACTATTAAAACAATATAGAATGTCTATGTATCAATTGTTGCTCAAAGTTAACTGCACTCTCATTGCACACGAGGAAATTGCACCCAGCCGCCGCGCCACCGCAGAGGGTGTTTGTTCTCCCCTTTTATGTGTTGGCAACATTGTGACCATAACACTACTACCACCATCATTCCTGGTTACGGGTTTTCAGTACATCGGTTTGCGCACAGTGATCCCCTGGTGCGGATCTGCATTTGAACTTCCTAGCGGGCCACAGTCTTACTCAGAGACTAAGAACGTTTATTTGGCTATAAGAAATTTCTGATTCTGTTAAAGTGATCCATTAGTCTATAAAGACATTTGTGTATCTATGGATGCAGAAGCATTTGTCCAAACTGGAACTATACTACAACCCTCTTTCTAATCCTGGACATAGCGCAGAAAGGAAGTTAAAGGGGTTATCCAGCGCTACAAAAACATGGCCACTTTCCCCCTTCTGTTGTCTCCAGTTTGGGTGGGGTTTTGAAACTCAGTTCCATTGAAGTAAATGGAGCTTAATTGCAAACTGCACCTGAAATGGAGACAACAGTAGGGGAAAAGTGGCCATGTTTTTGTAGCACTGGATAACCCCTTTAAGATCTCTATTGTGCATAATCCACTGCATGGACAAATTACTACCAAAAGGCAACATGCTCTTCAGAGGCCAGCTAACTACAGCACACTGTCAGCACCTCAGGTAGAGCCCGGGTACTGATAGATTCCCTTTAAAAACAGAGATAAAATCACATAAACAATCCTGATCATCTTATATGTACAGTATGTTGTCTTTATGTGGAGCTTGTACATCCATGAATATGGTGTGGAAGCGATTGTGACACTGTAATCAATCTAGGTTCCATTTGGACATATTGTTGAATTTTATCTGCATTCCATGTGCACTCCATGCATTGATAAATCATTTTTGCTTTCCACCGAGTTTCCGAGCCCTCTCTGTGCGTCTGGCATTGTTATCTGCTTTCCATGCATCGTCCAGAGTGACGCACATACCAGGTGACGCATTTCTGGTTCCACCAACAGACCGAGGTGGAATACACACTGCAATCGTGATACAGATATGGATGCTCAAGTATAGACAAAAATGGAATCCAAAAAACTGACCTTTATCTTGATCTGTACATGAACACCATGATGATGGGAGCATTCTTACTTTTTTTAGTTAAATCTAGAAAAATGTTTTCTTTTTTAAGTGGCTCCAGGGACATAAGTCAAACCGGTTCCTGGTCCAAAGGACTTGCACTTCCTTTGAGACAGATTCCTATATAGGTCTGGTGTGTGTGCATGTTGTTTATATGTCCATGATCTGAAGAAGGGTTACTATTAGGGTGGGTTCACATTGTGGAATTCTCGCAGATAAACTCCGCGGAATTCCGACGACTGTGTGCACTCATGGACGCGCACCTTTCCGCTGGCTATGGAGCGGGCGGAAAGGCCACGTACAGCCAGCGGAATTCCGCAGAGTTTATCCTCGAGAATTCCTCAATGTGAACCCACCCTTACCATGAAATGCATTATTTTGGACTTAAATTAAAAGGTCTGTGAGGGGGGCGTGCCCGGAAGTTGATGGAGTAGGACGTGCAGTACTCGAGCTCCCGTCCACAGCAGCCCAACCCGGCTTAAAAAAGCGGTTTCTGGCGAGTGACCTACCACCCTGACGGGTCCACGTTGTGTCCCCACACCGCAGGAACAAAATGAGAGGCGGCAAGAAGAAAAAGAAGAAGCAAATGCACCTGGAGATGTTTCGGCCGGCAGGCGCGCCTTCTCAAAATGGCGCCGCCGCACAGCATGCAAGATCTGAGGTAGGAGCTGCGGGGCAGATAACTCCTCCACGTACCTCTTCAGGACGCTATTCACCCCTGTCGACTCTTCCAGAGGAAGCCAACATATGCGACACCCCGGGCACCTTACTGTCATTACCGGCCTCCAGCACGGCAAGTCCAGCATCTGACAGGGATGGGGCCACATCAAGCATGGCGTTTATCAGGGAGGACGATGAGCAGCAGCTCAGTATTAGAGGCAATATAACAGCCGACGATCCCCCCTCTTTGCCTCCAACTCCTCTATCATGGAAAGCGTCTTACCCTACACCTGCCAGGTCAGTTACCCCTGGCAATAGGAAAGGCACTGCTGATAACATGAGTGATGACGCACCGATCACTGTGGCAGTTATGAGGGACTTTATGAATGATCTGAAAAGCTCATGGCAAGCAGATATGAAAAACATGTGTACAGGTCTACGCAAAGATCTGGATGGTATAGGAGAAAGAACCTCCCATATAGAAGATAAAATGGGTGCCTTAACCTCAGCCCACAATGAGGTGGTGGATATAGTTAATGTGTTGGAAGAAAAAGTGGAGGCCTTGGAACTAAAGTTAGCAGACATTGAAGATAGGTCCCGCAGGAATAATCTACGCCTGCGAGGGGTCCCTGAATCAGTCACCAACGATGACCTGCGGGAATATGTGACTGACTACTTTACATGTCTGCTGCCGTCAGCCTCAACATCAGATTTGCTTGTGGATAGAGTACATCGCCTCCCCAGACCCAGACATCTCTCTGACTCTGTCCCACGGGACGTTATACTGCGTGTGCATTTTTTTCATGTCAAAGAGAAGCTCATGACCGCAGTCAGACAAAAACCTGATCTGCCTCCAAGGTTTCAGGACATTTCAGTGTACGCAGATTTATCTGCAGAAACTATGACAAGACGACGTGCTTTTGCTGACAGTACACAAATCCTCAGAGAAAACAACGTGCAATACAGATGGGGGTTCCCGGTCAAATTGCTCATTACTTATAACGGAGCCAAAAGCATTGCACACTCCCCGGAGGACGCTATGCTGCTTTGTAAGAAGTGGAACCTCACAAGGAAGGCATCGGCAGCATCCAGTGAGAATAGAGCGAATCGCTCTCATGTGCAACAGGACTGGAGCACTGTGCAACATCACAAGAAGAGGTCTCGTGACTGAGGACATGGTCAATTCTCAGTTTCTGTTCGCGAAGACGACTACCTGAAGGGAGATGGTGGCTATATATCATAGTAATTATACTGTTTTGTTTCACACTATGAGACCGCTGGTCATATTCTGATCCTCTGGCTGCCCAGGGCATGTTTATGTGAGATTATGGTACTAAGTGCCTTAATTCCCCTAGTGGCCAAATTGATGTTTTTTTCACTGACAAGTTTTATGTTTGTAGTTTTATGTTATATGTTCTTACAGTCCTATAGTACGATCATCTTAATTCACACCAGTCCCTCATGGGAGTGCTGCGGTGCAGACACCACGCTTGTGGGAGGCGTCCACACAACACATTATGCTGGTTATAAATGGGTATTAAAATATTATCTATAAATGTTAAGGGCCTCAAATCACCCTATAAGAGATCCCGGACCTGGAGGGAGGCACAACAGCAAAAAGCTGATGTGATTTTTATACAAGAGTCCCATCTTAACGTTGAGGATCAATATAGGTTTAAACATAAAAACTTCCCATTTATCCTTTCCGCACCAGCTTCCCATAAGAAGTGTGGTGTCTGTATCGCGGTTAGAGATACAGTCTGCAGCATCCCAAATACTCCCTAGCCACGAACTCAGCTCTAAAAGAATACTTTGCCTTTAATGATAATGGAGAAGTGTCTGACACTGTCTTGTGGTGTGCCCATAAGGCCACCATGAGAGGACATTTTATGAAACAGGCCTCTACAGATAAAAGACTACGAACACAACTACAACTGTCTCTCCAATCACGACTATCAGAACTTCACAGATTGAATAAATTAGTATTTCAAGCAGACAGGGCGACTGTGATCTCAGACCTCACTAGACAACTCCACGACCTAAACGCTCATAAATTTGACCTAGCTATGAGGAGACTGAAAATGCAATTCTATTGGCAGGGTAATAGAACCTCAGCATTATTGGCCAAGCAACTCACTAATAGAGCAGCTAAAGGCCCTATTCCACCAACAGATCTGATGACAGATTATCTGCCAAAGATTTGAAGCCAAACCCAGGAGTGGATTTGAAAAGAGGAGAAATCTAGTCTTTCCTTTATGACCTGTTCTCTTTTTATAGTCTGTTCCTGAGTTTGGCTTCAAATCTTTGGCAGATAATCTGTCGTCAGATCTGTTGGTGGAATAGGGCCTTAAAGCACGTATCCCCTTTTTGTATAATGCACAAAAGGAAAAAATACTGGACCCTCAGGGCATAGCGGATAATCTTGCCGATTTCTATGATGCACTTTATAACCTGAAAAAAGATCCCAATACACCCCAACCGACAGAATCACTGATTGCTAAATTTCTAGATAATATAAATCTCCCTTCTGTGTCCTCTACTCAACTTTCCCAACTATCCAAACCAGTAACAGATGAAGAGGTACTCAGCGTAATTAAATCACTTAAGAATAATAAGGCACCTGGACCCGATGGGTTTTCTAATGAATATTATAAACAGCATAAAGGGGTCTTAGTCCCGTATCTAACTAGAGTATTCAATGGTATTCTTAATGGCACCCAGTTTCCAGCTGAAATGCTTCAGGCCCTAGTTATAACTCTGCCTAAACCGGGGAAGTCCCCTGACTTGGCTGCTAATTTCCGCCCCATCTCCCTGTTAAATGGGGACTTGAAATTATATAGCAAGTTGATAGCTAATAGATTGGCAGTGGTTCTGCCCTCCCTGATAGGGGGTGACCAAGTGGGGTTTGTACCTGGGAGACAAACGATAGATGGGACGCGCAGGTTTATTTTTTTTTTTTTAAATTAAACTTTTTTTTTTTAAGAAAAACGCCATATCACAATGTATTACAACAAAATTACCTCTCCCTTCCTCCCTCCCCCCCCCCAAAAAAATAAAATAAAATAAATAAATAATAATAATAAAAAAATGAAAATAAATAAATAATAAAAATAAGTATATAAAAGAGGCAAAATCCAAACCACAAATATTTACACTTTAAATATCTTCTATTTTTCTTTCTAAACATTAACCTCTCAGATTTTCTCTCTGCCATTGATTCCCATTACATAGACATTGAGTTGATCTTTCATTGGTCTATTCCTATACTCAATTACCATAACATTGTACAACCTACTGTTTCGGAGGCCCCCCCCCACTCCCCTAATTACCCCCTACTAGTTATTTACCCATAATGAAATCTAGACAACCCCAAAAAAGTAGAAAGAAGAGCACAGAAGAGAAGAACCCTCCTCTAATGAGAGAATCCTATCCCCCCAAGTTGGGCCGGAGGACGGAAGGACACGGACCCACAGGGTCGCAAGGTCGAGTCAGGTCACCATTCTGACGCCAGGTACCCCTAGTCACTTATAATACACATTATAACAACTATTAAACGAAAAAAAAAACAAGTACATGTACGCATATATATAGGGGATCTTCACTCCGAGGCATAAGTGCATATATAATGAACCACTAAACCCTGTTACTCCCCCTTAAATCACACTCCAGCTTATCATTATGAACCTTAACTGATATCAATAATAGTAAACTCCCAGACTCAAGGGCATCACTTCAAGCCCTGATCCATATATAATGAACCAACAGCTCTCAGTATCACCCCTATTATGCTTTAACCGGAAGTTATCAACTGATATTAAAACGTACTCATTATTTAAATTTCTTAGGTAATCAAGCGTCACAGGTCCATGGCTCCTCCCATAGTATTCCGCTCGACCTCACGCCTCCAACTAGGCCACTACCACCCCGTCCCCCTTCCCCCCAAAGCGGGACCAGACCCCTCCTACACCCCTTGTCCCATCATTATGCTCTTTTGGGGGTCTCCGATCCAGTCTCCAGTTCACAATCACCAAATCCTTAAATCACTAGGCTTTACCTCTTTTCACAAAAAAACCCCAAATAAATATAAAAAAAAAATAAAAAAATAAAAAAAAATAAATAAATAAATTTATTTTTAAAGTAATCTCCTCTCACTCCCTCCCTCTCTCCCACCCCTCCCCTATTCATCACTTATATCAATACCCTCCTCATTCATCCATACACCCCATGTTTTTTTAAATTCCTGAACTTTCTTACTTTTGTTTGCTTTTATTTGTTCAGCAATTATAACTCTATACATCTCCCTTCTCCACTCCCCTACTACCAAGGGCTGTGGTGATTTCCACTTCCGTAGGATGCACATCCTTGCTGCAAAAAGAGCTTTATGCAATACCTTTTTTTTTTTAACAGAACATTCTAATTTTGTTAGATCAGATAGCAGATATAGTCCGGGATCTTCACCGATCTCAATCTCTAGTTTGTCTTCTATCACACTTTTAATATTACTCCAATATCGGTGCAATTTCGGGCATCTCCACAATAAGTGTAACAAATCCCCACCTTCGCCATTACAACGATTACACACATCAGTTTGCCGGAGTTTCATTTGGTATAATTTTTTCGGTGTATAATGAGCTCTATAAATAATAAATAACTGTGAAATCTTGTGACTAGGTATTTCACTACACCACCTAACTGCTGAAAATACATTATCCCAATTTACATCTTTCTGATCCATATCCCTTTCCCACTTTTCTTTAAATCCCATGTGCCTTGTGACTTTACTATTTTCATCATTTTTCTTTAATATCTTGTATATTCTCCCTGTGATTGCTTTTGTGGCTTTAGTCACATTCTCCCCAAAAACCCTGTGTTTTTGTACCAAAAAAATAGTTTTATCCTCTGTACAGTTTATCGCATGTGCAACTTGCAAATATCTATATAAGACCAATGGTATATCCCCATACTCGGTAATAAGTGTATCTAGTGATTTCAACTCACCCTGAACATCAAATAATTGCGTTACTTTAGTCACCCCCCCCATCTCCCCCAAAATGTGTAGTCACGTATTTTGTATAGTTGTGCAATTTGTGGATTCCCCCATAGCGGAGTGAACTCTGTACTGTGAATTAAATTAAGCATTCTTTTTGTACCAAACCAAACTTTACTCATCATATACCATAATGGCTCAGTTCTTCTACCAAATCTAATTCCTGTCTCTAAAATAGTAGGCAAATCCGGTAGGAAATTATTACAAGTTCTCTGCCATTTACCAGTGCAATCAAACTTATGCCACCGAACTATATAGGCCATTTGTGCAGCTAAGTAGTACTTATCAAACTCTGGTAGTTTTAGTCCCCCCTTGTCCCTATCCTGAGACAAGGCCGCATACCCAATCCTAACTACCTTACCACCCCATATCAAGGTGTTACACATCTTTGTTATTTTTTTAAGGTGTTCTTTATCTATCCATATAGGGCTGTTAGATATAAAATATAAAATTTGGGGCAAAATCACCATCTTGACCAAACTTACTCTTGCGGCCATACCAATAGGTAGTCTATTCCAAACTCTGATCTTCTTATACAATTTATCTATAACAGGAAACAAGTTTTCTTCTAGAAATTGATTTAAGTCAGTCGTTATATTAATACCAAGATATTTACAAGGTTCACCCGGCATAATTACATTTAGTCGGCCGCATATACCCCTATCCTCTTCTGACAAGAACATAACCGATGACTTTTGCCAGTTCACTAAGAACCCTGAAAAGCTACCGAACTCATCAATTAAACTCATGACCCTAGCTAGAGATGACTGGATGTTAGAGACAAAAAGCATTATATCGTCTGCAAACATAGACACTTTTTCTTCCCTATCCCCATATTGGAAACCAGTAAATTCCTTATTTTCACGAAGGGCAATGGCCAAAGGTTCCATAGCCACATCAAAAAGAAGGGGGGAAAGAGGGCAGCCCTGTCTTGTACCTCTAGAAAGAAAAAAAGCAGATGACATTTGGGAGTTTACTAATACCCTCGCGCTTGGGTCTCTATACAACAACTGAATCCACTTAATAAATTCTTCACCCAAGCCCATCTTCCTCAGTACTGCCCATAGGTAATTCCATTCAATTCTATCAAATGCTTTAGTAGCATCGAGTGTAATGATGGCCTTACCTCTGGGAGACTGGCCACCCTCCTGAATATTAGTAAATGCTCTCCTTATATTCCTATATACCCCCCTCCCTTGAATAAAGCCAGATTGGTCTTCATGGATCAGCAGACTCATGACCTTATTCAAGCGATTTGCCAGAATCTTAGCTAACACTTTAGCATCAGAATTAATTAGTGATATGGGGCGATTTGACTCCGGGCTCCGAGGGTCCTTCCCTTCCTTGGGAATCAATGTAATGATCGCTTCTCTCATTGATTGGGGCATATACCCTACTTCCAAGGAATAATTAAAGACTCCCAACAACTCATCCACAATCTTACTTCCCACTCTTTTATAGATCTCAACAGGGATTCCGTCGGAGCCCGGAGCCCTACCATCACCCATACCACCCAATGCTTGAAAGCACTCAGCCCTAGTTAGTGGAGCATTGAGTATTTCACGTTCTTGTGGTGACAAACATGGCACCTGGAACTTATCTAAGTAGGCCATTATTTCCTCTTCGCTTTGGTGACATTCTGATGAGTACAGGTTAGCATAATATTTTACAAAAGCTTCAAGAATTCCTTCAGTTGTTGTAACTATATTATTGTTATCTTCTATAGTGACAATAGAATGCTTATTTTTTGGGGTTTGAATAATTCTTGCCAGGTATTTACCTGGCACCTCCCCCTCCATTCTATATCTTGCCTGCAGAAACTGATTTCTAATTTCTACACTCCTAATCCTTTCTTGATCCCATCTTTCCCTCTCCAACTTCCAGTCATCCCAACTCTCTTTTGTTTTTTCGATTCTGAATCTACTTTCCTTCTCATCTACTACCTTATATAATCCTTCGATTTTCCCTCTATTTTCTTTTTTTTTGGCCGCTATTCTGTGGTGCAGTATTCCCCTTAATGTAGCTTTATATGCATCCCAAACAAAATCTGGTTTTGATGATCCTTTATTAACGTCAAAATAGTTTTGGGTTTCCTTTTCTAAATCTACATCCAAAAGATGCAGCCAAATGGGGTTTATTCTTATGGGTTTTACTATATTATACTCCTTTTTGGTGACTTCAATAAATACTGGAACGTGATCTGAAAACCCCCTTTTACCAAATTTAGCTTTACTGACAATTTCAAGTGCCCGGTCATCCCCTAAGACATGATCTATCCTTGATAATACATTGTGGGTTTTATTTATACAAGAAAATTCACTTCTCTCACTGTTTTTAATTCTCCAAATATCCCAGGTTTATTAATCTGATTTACACGGTAGAGTCCCGCCGAGCGCCTTCTCTGCTTCTTACTTTGGATGCGGAGAAGGCGTTCGATCGGGTCCATTAGGGGGAACTTGCGTGCCACACTGGAAAAGTTTGGCTTACAGGGACCAATTCTCACCGCCATTATGGCTCTATATACAGTGCCAAGGGCACAGGTTTATTCAGCAGGCACCCTGTCGCATGCATTTGTAATTACGAATGGGACGCGACAGGGGTGTCCCCTATCCCCAACGATATTCGTCATGGCAATAGAACCATTAGCACAATTAGTTAGGTCAGATGAGTGCATAGCAGGCATCACAGTAGGGGCATATGAGCATCGCATTGGTTTATTTGCAGATGATATAATTTTGTCCATCTCCAACCCTGTAAAATCCCTGAGGGCAGTGGTAGATGCCCTAACTATGTTTGGCAAGGTGAGTTATTATAAGATCAACTCATCTAAATCACTGATTCTGGACATGGGCATTCCAGCTGTAGTAGCCGCCAAATTGAAGGCGGACTTTCCATTCCAATGGGCCTCAGGAATGATTCAATACCTGGGTATAGCCCTTACCTACCCCACTACCAAATTAGTATTTGCCAACTCCAAAGCATTACTTTCTACTCTTACTAGTGACATAAACGAATTCTCCGAATTCCCGATGTCCTGGGTGGGTCGTATTTCCACAACTAAAATGATGCTCCTCCCTAAGGTGCTGTATTATTTTAGGAACTTACCTGTTTACTTTTCTCAAACCTTGTTACAACGGATCCAATCCCTTATAAACCGCTTTGTATGGGCTGGTCAAAGGGCCAGGGTGGCTAGTAGAATCTTGTGTTTACCAGTGAGGCAGGGTGGCCTGGGTTGCCCCAACGTAACACTGTATTACTACTCCGCTATCATGGATCAACTTAAACAGTGGTGGGGGGGGTGACGATGACAGACCCTGGGTATCCCTGGAAAAAGACCTGGTACCTAGACATGATCCTCTGGCTCTACTATGGGGGTCTAGGCTAGCTAAAAGGTCACTACAGGGCTTGCCCCCTACTATGATGGCAGGTGTCAAAGTATTTAACAAACCACTGATAACACAGGTTCTAATACCCTCGAAACTCACTACTATTCCCCTTACGGCCTTACACAGTCTTATATTGGACTCTGAATATAATGGTTGGGTGGCTAGAGGTGTTCTGCACCTTGGAGATTTGTATGATGGCCAACAGTTGAAACCATTTATTGATTTAGTTTTTACCTATGGCATTCCTAATAGGGATTTTTATAAATATCTTCAGATGAGACATTGCCTCCAAAATCTCCAAATCCAAGGAACAGGAGAAGTTTCACAATATGAGACCTTTCTCGCTAAGAAACAAAGAGGATCAGGATTAGCTCTGGCCTATAAATTGTTATCCTCACACCCGGTGGAGCTTAACTTCCTGACCAAGTGGGAGAAAGATTTAAAGAGATCCTTTACACACCACCAGTGGTCCTCGGTGTTTACTTTGGCGACGAAGGTATCACATTGTATCGGTCATTTAGAATCATCACGTAAAAAAAAAACAAAAAACAAAAGGTCTGTGAGTATTTCAGACTCAAGTGTCCTGCTTTACGGAGCACAATCTCCAGGTCACCAAGCCCTAATGGGAATTTCAGACTAAGACCCGTATGAAGACTGCTGCACCACACATTGACTGCTCTGGATTCCACAACCCTATAAGGTGTGCTATTTGTCTCCCACTGTGAATGCCATACTGTTGACCATACAAATGAAAACATTTTTATTATGATTTTCATGACACAACTTTTCTCAACATTGGCTTTAAAATTGGAGTTAAAATAATGCTATTTTTGTCTCAATTTTCCAAAATTTACTGCAAAGTTGTGGCAAAAATTGCATCATTATAACGCAAATACGACATACGGGGTAAAATAACCACACTTTGGGGCGTATTTTTTTAATTTAAAACTTACATTATTTTACCACAAATTGGAGGTCATGGTAAAATAACACATTAAGATAGACATAATTGGTGGAAAACATAAAAAGTCACAATACAACAAAAAATTACATTTTCAGTTGTTGAACAGTGATTGTTCTGCCCCCGCTTCCTGCATTTCATCCCAGCCCAGCAGTTATCATAAGCAAACATGTATTACTAGCAGGCAGAGGGGCAGAAACAGCAACCCTAGTGGCCAATATTATAACTTCCAGTTACACACTCAAAACATTTTTTTTAAATGGGTTATCCAGCGCTACAAAAACATGGCCACTTTTGCACCAATCTTGTCTCGAGTTCAGGTGTGATTTGCAATTAATTTCCATTTACTTCAACTGAGTTTCAAAACCCCACCCAACCTGGAGACAAGAGTGGTGCAAAAGTGGCCATGTTTTTGTAGCGCTGCATAACCCCTTTAAATTAAGTGGGTTACAAAAGTGTTAAATATTGAGGCCTCTGTCCAAATATACAAAATTGTTTTAAATGACAGCGCTCATTTAAGGATGTGTAAATCTTGGTAACTGCTTACTTATATATGTATTTTAGTGGGGCTTTTATCAGGATTCAGGTTATTAGGAAGAAGTAGTGTGTATTATGGCATAAAGCAGTGTTGCACCACTAAATATGGTTGTACTGAATACAAAATATATAATTCAGTGACTCACAGGTGACGTCTTCTTTGATCGGAGGCGTCACTTTCCCTTCTCCTCTCCATCTGGCCCGGACCACTGTGACGATTTCTTGCAGCTACAATTCGTCTCTTCAGAAACTGCCAGGCAAACCTCTTAGGCTCCGCACTTTTCCAGCAACTTCCTTCCCCTTTTCCTTTCCTATAGGCTACCAACTTAGTAATTCTGCTGTTTGGTTTAGTAAAGTCAGTAGAAATCTGTGTTACCCACTGTATGTAGGATCACCTGCTGTTCCTTCATATAGTGATAATGTCCCCTGGTGTGCCTCCATATAGTAATGCCCCTATTGTGCCCTCCATATAGTAATAGTATCCCCCTGCATTCCCCCAACACACACACACACACAAAAACATTATACTCACCTAATCCTGCAGGCCAGGAGCTGGTCTTCATCTCTTCTGACTTCTCTCCTCTCCAGCCTGTCAGCCGCCGGAGGCATACCCCAGTTGGCTCAGTGATGACGGGTGTGGTCTCGATGGGGTGTGGCCTATCACAGGTGTGGGTTCAAAATTTTCCAGTTAGAATTTACAGTCAGAACAACACAAAAGGAGCATAGCTCACCCCAGTATTTGGTACCCAGTATATTACACACTCAGAGCAGGCTGAGACTCTACTGACTGACTGTATATACTGGTAGTTTGTGCCCATATGATGCAGCTCCACCCCATATCATTATACTACACCCCCCCATAATCCTCCTGCCCCTCTATCATCATACTATTACCCCCTTCATCCTTCTGCCCCTCCATCATCATACTACTACCCCCTTCATCCTTCTGCCCCTCCATCATCATACTATTACCCCCTTCATCCACCTGCTCCTCCATCATCATACTACTAATCCCTTTATCCTCCTGCCCCTCCATCATCATACTACTCCCTACTTTATCCTCCTGCCCCTCCATCATCATATTACTACTGCTTATCATCCTCCTGCCCCTCCATCTTCCTACTACTACCCCCTTCATCCTCCTGCCCCCCCATCATACTACTTCACCTTCATCCTCCTGCTCCTCCATAATCATACTACTTCCCCCTTCATTCTTCTGCCCCTCCATCATCATACTACCCCTTCATCATCCTCCTGCCCTTCCATCATCATACTACTACACCCTTCATCCTCCTGCCCCTCCATCATCATACTACCCCTTCATCATCCTCCTGCCCTGCCATCATCATACTACTACCCCTTCATCCTCCTGCCCTTCCATCATCATAGTACTACCCCTCTCATCCTCCTACCCCTCCATCATCATATTACTACCCCGCTTACCGGGACATGGGATGGCAACTATGAGAGACCGATGTGCAGGGCTCCAAAGGGGAGGACGGGCCGGGTACTTCAGGCGGCCCAGGGAGATCAGAGGGGTCGGGAGGGTGGCGCTGGCTGGCCACAGCACGATCCAGCGTCTGCTCTGCTGCCTGAGGGGGGTTTGAATGAGTAGAATTGGCGGGCTGTGCCGCCGCCGGGCACCCCCTAGCTGTCGGCCCCCGTGCGGTGGCCCGGCCTGCCCGGTCCTAGAAACGGCCCTGACTGTAAGAGAATGGCAGGTGATGTCACAGCAGAATTAGTATAGTGACGTTACACTGTATTCTTCTCAGTTGTTCGCTGCCTCTTTGAGAGAAACAGTGTCCAGCATCTTCAGTATTATACTGATTATAGCCTGCAGACCAAAACCCTTGGATTAAACCAGTTTAAGGTTTCAACATGTTGAGACTCATTGTCCTTCTGTTCCTGTTCCTCAGCGGTCCTGTGGAGGGGAGGCCATTTATTATCAAGAAGCATCTGAGAAAACACAACATGGCCGCTCCTGTCTTACAAACCAGAATGATGGAAGAACGTGCACCTAACAGATGCATCAGAGTGTATGTAAATCCTATAAGGAGCACATACAAAGGAAATACTCCCCAACCATGTGACGCACTACGCCGACTGGTGGAAGGGACCTCTTCTCCTCCTATTACTACTATGCCAGAGCTGAACCAGCCAACACCCAATGCCGCGCCTGTTATCCTGGCGAGATTCTTTAATGAAGCCAAAAAAGACAGAGCTTGCGCTATGAGCAGGGATTCGACTGACAACTTTCTTTTATCTCTGAAAATGTGGCTTCTTATTCTACTTGGAATTATAGCCATCGGATGTTGCCTCTTCCTCCGCTTCATGAAAAATGTGGGAGAGACATGGAGACAAAATCCTCATGGATAAAGTCATGGCTTTCTACATCAAGCCACAACAGGCAAGATAATACTTCAGCCGGTCATATGGGTTATGTTATTAATATATATCCATGTTCACAGCTGCAGCCTCTTATGTGATTAGAACTTTTGTATTAAATGATGTGTGTATTTTTAGCCATGTGACGTGCAGGGGCGTAACTAGGATTCATGGGGTTGCATAGGAAAAAACTGCATGTCGCCCCATGAATCCTGGGGCAGGTGGGGGGGGGGGTGACTGGGGCAGAGGCACAGCTGGGGGTGACTGGGGCAGGAGGACATCTGGTGGTGACTGGGGCAGAGGGGCAGCTGGGGGTTACTAAGGCAGCTGGGGTTGACTAGGGAAGGTGGGGGTGACTGGGGAAGGGGCAGCTGGGGGTTGACTGGGGCAGGAGGAGGACAGCTGGGGGTGACTGGGGCAGGGGGGTAGCAGGGCTAACTGGGGCAGCTGGGTTTAATAGGGGCTTGTCCTCCAGAGACTGGGGACCTCCGTGTGCAAGAGGCTGGGAGAGAAGCGTGTGTGCTCAGTGCTGTCATGTCTGGGTATGTGTATGGGGCGGGTCAGCATCTGTCCTTGTGGGGGGAGGTGATGAGCTGCTGTGCTGGTGTGAGCCATCATACCATGGAGGCAGACCACGCTCTGCCTAGAGGGGCCCAGGCCCCTCTGTTGCATGGGCCCCACAGCAGCTGCGTGGTCTGCCTTCATGGTAGCTACGCCAGTGTCTTCTAGCCATTTGCAGGTGAAATGTGTGTCGGATATGGCTAGGGTTCCTCTGTATCTATTTGACTTACCTTACTCTACCTTATGTGATGTCCGGCATTGCTGAAATCAACTTTTTTGTATCCCACATTGCTGAGTGAGCAGGGTTATATCTGTGTTAACTTTACAGACTTCACTTGTGTCATTGTTAGGCTCCTACTATTCTTTATGCAGCTTTATCTGTCATGAGGTGTAAATAGAAACTAGTGACAATAGGTTTCATACCATTAGCTCACTCTTTTGGGTTATTACACTATTCCTCTGGCATTACTTTGCTTCTTATTGAATAAGAGCCCCCCACCCCCTTGTGTATTTTTCCTGGTGTCACTAGGATCTATTGCTATTTATGTCTGTCTTGCGAATTATGTGTGTTTTGTATGTGTTTTTTTTTACCAGCCTTGAATAAAAGTATCTATTTTCTTATACGTTTTTGGTTTGTACCTCTTTGGGTCATATAGGCTTTATATAGTGGTTAATTAGAATTGCTTCACTTTAGTGATTGGCTTGGGTCACTGTAGTAGGATTCCACAATTTGACCCTTAAAGGCCTATCCTAGAGATATGTTACAGTAAAATAAAAGGACATAGTTTGTTATGGTCATGTCTTAAATGTGTAAGCTTGTATTGCCCAACACTTTCCCTGGCTATTTTGTCATCTTTTTACTCATAGACAAAATACTGTTCGCATGTTAAAAAAATATATATATATGACTAAACTTTGCTTCTTCCTCTTTATTTGTTTACACAAAACAAATATTAACACATTCCTCATGTATGTGTATCACGGAAATACAGTATCAGAGAGCCTAAAATAGCATGATACAATTTATAGATTGCTCTAAGGATTTTCCCTGTTCTGATATTTTATAATCTTACTTTGTGGCAGCTTTGAATGACAGTGATACCTATTTCAGTGTTTCAACAAAATAAGTGTTTTGACAGACCCTACTTAGGGTGGGTTCATACTGAGGAATTCTCGCGGATAAACTCAGCGGAATTCCGCAGTATGTCCGCACGCACGGCCACGCGCCTTTCCGCCGGCTCCATAGACACCATTCTATGGGCTGGCGTATTCCGCTATCCGCCAAAAGAAGTGACATGTCACTTCTTTCAGCGGATAGCGGAATACGCTGGCCCATAGAATGGTGTCTGTGGAGCCGGCGGAAAGGCGCGCAGACATACTGCGGACTTTCACGGAGTTTATCCGTGAGAATTCCTCAGTATGAACCCACCTTTATGGAGAACTAGTATCCCTTTGACCTGTGTTGATAGGCCTTTTACTAGCCAGCCAATACCCTGGTCTGCACTGAAAATGGGCGACAACCCCGAAACAGCTGTCTGCAGAGGGCAGTCATACCCAGTATTCTTTGGAGAGATTTTTGGCTTGATATTTATGCCCAGTCAATGCTCTAAGATTCCTAGATGAAGTGAAACACTGACTTAAAGGGATACCATGCCTAAGTGGTGTTAGAGCTATTTGCATACCCTTTCTTCAACAAAATAGCTGAAATACATTTTCACACCAGTAGTGGTTTTGCTTTGTTTTTGGCTACATTCAAGAGTCTCTGAGGTATATTCTTCATGTTTTGTTTCACAGTCTTTCTTCATGTTGCTGCATTTTATCCTCTGCCTACACAAAGGTGACATTCCAACAAACTTGTGCTTTCACTCAAATTCTTATAGGGGTTTTCGAAGAAAAATTAATACTAAGGCATGCTGCCTGAGACATGTCTTACCTGTTCCGCTCCCCACAGCTGATGGTTCCCAGGCCGCCCGCCCACCGCCACTGTAAGGGGTTTTCTGATGGCGTCCTGTTCTCATAGAAAATGGGCAGTCAGCATAAGCTCTTTGCTGAGCTGTCGTTTCCAGTGGGTGCAACACATCAGTATGCTGAAGGCGGACTAGGAACGGGGAGCAGGTCAGGTAAGTATACATTACTGACTTTTCCCCAGCAGCATGACTAAGTATGAATTTTTCACTGTCAAGTTTTATATGTGTATTTGTAGCATCCTCACTTATGGCCTATTTGCACAGCCGCAAAGTTTTTGACATTTACAACTACAACTTTACATATTCCAAAACACTTTTTTCATATCCCTGTATCTACAACTGTTTGGCTATGTTCCTATTTCAGGAATATATCGGGCAAAGGCAGCTCTCGGTATATAGATGGCTACTAATAATGATCATGATCTTTATTAGTGGCTGTCTATACCACGAGATGGCCCCCTTCCCCCCCGATATGTTTACGAAGTGGAAACATAGCCATGGATTTAGATGCAAACATAACATTACTACTTGTATGTTAATAAACTTGTCACACTGTATGTGCAGTAGCATTTAATGCAGGTTTTTTAAGCAATACTATTCTACTACAATTTTTACATACTTTTCTTATGCCTCTGAAAGTTTAGTAGCACATTTCAGGCTCACAGCGATCACAGTCCATGTGGCTTCATTGTATGGAAACTCTGTTCCCTGCTCGCTCTCCTGATCAGTGAGGGGTCTCAACAGAGAGACCACAACCGATCAAAACTTTTGACATATTCCTATGTCACATGACATACACTTAAAGTCTTAGTACTCTGCTGCCCGTAGGTTTTTGGTATGAGTTAGTTCTTTACCGTTTAATTCTCCGGAAAAAAGTTGCCAGCTGCAAAAAAGTATAGTAGTTGAACAGAATGAAGAATTATGTTAAAGCTGACTGACTGCAGAAAAACAGGAACACAGATACAGTCTGTGCAATAAGTTACCAGGAAGTTAGACTAGGAAACACTAGATTCAAGTTGAAATAATGCAGGCTATTTCCTGATTGTCTGGGCAGCTGTAGAAACTGGGCATATGTTGCCAACATCCCAGCAACCTCACTTCTTACTGCATAAAGTCAGAAATGATTGTTTATTTTTGCTTAGACCCTACATTTTTATACCCCTATGTGCACTTAGGACCTAATTTAGAGGATTCAGTTTTTTTTTATTCAACACCACAATCATGATTCACTGTTTACAGGGGTGGTTTAAAAGGAAATGGTGCCCTGTGCAGGAATCAAAGTGGGTCACCCTTCCCCTTTGTAGTCTTCAGTGGTATTACTGAGTCAGAACAGTAGGCAAGATTGTTCTCCAGAGATTGCATCAAATTTGGGATGAGTGACTTATTTCTTATTCACGCAGCTCTGTATTATGGCTTTCGATGCCTCTCACATCACTACACTCATCTGCTCTGAATGGGTAAAGTTGTAGGTGCCATGTCTTTATATTTTTAAATATTTTCTAAAAAGAAGTTATACATAGTAAACATGTAAAGGAAAGTACTACCTATTGTACTACTCTTTCCTTCTCTCAAAAATAACCATTTAAAACGCATACGTTAAATAGTCTGCAAAATTGCAGTGTGAACCCAGCCTTAATCATGTTTTAATCAGTAAAAGTTTTTATTTTTGAGTAGTTTTCAGTGGTTTGGCATTTGTTTATTTTTAGCACCACAACCCATATTGGCCAAATTTTCCCCCGCCAAAAATTCACAGTATTTGATGGTATTTACATGTTTAGTGAAACTCTGTTTACTATATATTGGTGTATATATGTTCACACTCTGCAGTTGACTTGTATTTTCTGATTGCCTAAAATATAAACAAGCTTGCAACACTAAAACAAATATTAGACTACTCTGCATATTTTCTGAATCATTTACTAATCCTCTTCAAAGCACGAAACATGGTGGGTAGTTGCTTAGAGATTACACAGACGAGGGACGTGGCCTGACCACCAATGTAGAAAGCCGCGTTGTGCTTGAACTCCCGCATATAGATCCTGTAACTCCTCCTACCTGTGACCAGGAACCAAGTGCCTGGAAGGCCCACTGCACCGTCTGCTAATTATGGTACTGGGCCAGAAGAAGGGGACCGAAGAGAAGTCAGGAGGGTCTGCTATACCACAGATTCAACATGGTGCCCTGGCTCCCCAGTGTGGAAGGGAGGACGTGTAGTGCCTACAGAGTATAACCTGCTCCATAGCTGAGTGGACCGGCCCTGATTCTACAGATGAGGACTTTAATACCTCTGCACGCGATTTGTGACCAGAGAGACAGTGTGTGTGGTTCCTTGCCGGCCAACATTACAAGCACTGTTATTTATTTCCCCCATGGTGTTCTCTTAACCAGGGGTCAGCGAAAATTTTATGTGAATGATGGAAGATACATGCCAAAGCTAAAACATAATGCATAATGGGCAGTGTACATAGCAGATACACAAGTTAACTTGCAAAATTACATAGATGCCCGGCGTCTTTTTGCTGTTGTATGCCCTGCTCGCCCTGCTCCCATGCCTAGTATACTAAAGCTGTTGTAGGTTTGTGAGATTACCACACGGCAGCCTCATTATTTGCTGGATTTATGAGTGTGCGCCTCAGTAAATCTGATATTGGGCATGGTGTGACGATTTAGCTAAGTGCGGCGAACCAGTACACAGGTCTTAATAAATCCTCCCACTTAGATCACAGTGGAGAGTTGGCATAAAATAATAACACACAATCTTTGCAGTAATCTCATTACTTAAAGGGACACTGACAGCACAGGTCTCCATATACCTGTGCTGCCAGTTTTCAGATCCCGATCACAGGAGCATTGCATACTGTACATACTTTTGAAGATACTCTGTGACCCGGCGTCTTCGATAAAAAGCATCTTCATTCCGGGCTGACACTGTCACAGATGTGAGTCTAGGATAGGCTGAAGCAGTGCGGGCGGGTTGTTACAGTGCCCAGATGACTAGTTGACACCCCTTTCTGGGCCTTAAACGCTGGAAAAAAACAACTTTTTCCCCGTAAAGCTACCACTTCAGTCGCTGCCAGTATGCTCTGGGAGCTACACAGTAGATCTATACTGTGCAGCTGAGAGCCATATCAGCACAATGGTGCTGATTGGTTCCTTTTTTATATGGGACAGTCTAAGAAGATATGCAACAGCGTCCCTGTCTCTGAGTAGGGATTAGGGAGTGTAGCCTAGAGGAGCCTCTGTACTTCCGGAAGAGGAGCTTAACCCTGCCTCCTGGATCCAGTTTGAAATTGATGTTTTGTGGGCTAGGGTAAAGATCCTATCCCTCTGTTGCAATAAATTAGAATATCAACAAAAAGGGTTTTTTTCAGTAATTCAATTCAAAAAGTGACCTCATATGTTCTATAGAGTCATTACATACAGAGTGAACTTTTTCAAGTGTTTATTTCTGTTAAAGTTGATGATTATGGATTACAGCCAAGAAAAACCCAAAAGTCAGTATTTCAGAAATTTAGAATAATTAACCCAAAACACCTTCAGTGGCTTCCTAAGTGTTATAAAAGGTCCCTTAGTCTGGTTCAGTATGCAACACAATCTTGGGGAAGACTGCTGACTTGACAGATGTCCAGAAGGCAGTCATTCACACACTCCACAAGGAGGGTAAGAGACAAAAGTTCATTGCTAAAGAAGCTGGCTTCAAAGCATATTAATGGAAGGTGGAGTGGAAGGAAAAAATGTGGTAGAAAAAGATGCACAAGCAACCAGGAGAACCGCAGTCTTAACAGGATTGTAAAGAAAATGCCATTCAAAAATTTGGCAGAGATTCACAAAGAGTGGACTGCTGCTGGAGTCAGTGCTTCAAAAGCTACCACATTCAGTGATGGTTTGGGGAACCAGGTCATCTGCTGGTGTAGATTCATTGTGTTTTATCAACACCAAAGTCAACGCTGCTGTCTACCAGGAAATTTTAGAGCACTTCATGCTTCCCTGTGCTGAAAAGATTTTTGGAGATGGAATTATTATCTTCCAGCAGGATTTGGCACCTGTCCACACTGCCAAAAGTACCAATATCTGGTTTACTAACCACAGCATCACTGTGCTTGATTGGCCAGCAAACTCACCAGACCTTAACCACATAGAGAATTTATGAGGTATTGTCAGGAGGAAGATGAAAGACACTAGACCCAACAATGCAGACGAGCAGAAGGCCGCTATCAAAGCAACCTCAATAACAGCTCTGCAGTGCCATCAGCTGATCGCCTCCATGCCACATTGCCGCATTCATGCTGTCATTCATGCAAAAGGTGCTGACCAAGTATTGATGGCATTTACTGTACAGACTTTTCATTTGGTCGACATTTCTGTGTTAAAAACATTTTTTTTTTCAGTTGGTTTTATATAATATTCTAGTTTTTTGAAATACTGACTTTTGGGTTATTCTTGGCTGTAATCCATAATCATTAACTTTAACAGAAATAATTGCTTGAAAAAGTTCACTCTGTATGTAATGACTCTATATACTATATGAGGTCACTTTTTGAATTGATTTACTGGAAAAACAACCTTTTTGTTGATATTCTAATTTATTTCAAACCACTGTATTAAGTTTTATTAAGCCAGGTAGTTAGGAGGAATGGGAAAATTAATTGTATTTTTTGTTGCATTCCTTTATGCAAATATAGAAGAATTCATAGCATTATAAGCTGGCAAATGTGTGAGAGAAGGAAAAAGTAGTACAGTAGGTAGTACTTTTCTTTACATGTTTACTAGATATAACTTCTCTTTAGAAAATATTTAAATATATAAATAAACACATAGCACCTTTAAATAGTTTGTGCATCTACGTAGAATCCAGTTTTTTTTTGTGGTTTTCCCCTGTCATACTTCCGTTAAACAACTTTACCCATTCAGAGCAGATGAGTGTAGTGATGTGGGAGACATCGAAGGCTATCAAAAAAATAAAATAAAATTGGGAGCTGCTGGCAATAACTAACACCCAGGATTACTATTACTGAACAATTAAAATCTATAGGATCACCACTCTCTTAGGACCAATTATATGCCACAATACTTCTTGCCTAACAAATAGAAACTTGTAGGACAAAACTAAATATTGGTAAAAAATAATGTATAACTCATTTCAGAAAAGTTTTGAAATGTCACACATCAGAGGCTTTGATGGGCCAGGGTCAGTTGGGATGGATCCCTACTGATCAGAGCTTTTGCCAGAGCTTTATGGCATATCAAAAGTTTTTCAAAATAACAGATACACTTTGTGACTCAGTTCACATGTAGTGTTTTGGTAAAGATTTAGTCATATTTTGGACAATATCATTTTATAAAGCCTCTATAATTATGTTTTTGGCCAAAAAACATTGTGGACAGATGTTTGCTGAGAGTCAGAGTTAGGCAACTATGAAATGCTATACTAACATGACATTTTTGCTTGTCCCCCGCCCCCCCCCCCCCCCCCCCCCCACACACACACACACTATTATAGTGCTTTCAGGCTGAGCTGCAGTTTATCAAAATCATACCATGCTATGGCTATGTCATTTTTTTTTTACAAGAAATAATGGAGAGGTTCTAGGAGAGTGGAGTTCTGCTGCACAATTTTCTGTGTAAAAACGTAACATTTGCACTAATAAATCTGACTATTAAAGGAGCTAAAAAGAAACCACACCCCCTCTGAGCTTAAAAAATTAAAAATGGCGCATAGCGCTAACTGCTAGAAAGTAGTACAAATGCCTAAATATAAATTTTGGATTAGAACTGTCTCTAGCGAACTAGAATTGTTCTGCCCCCAGTAGTATATAGACCCCATTGTGCTGCGCCCAGTACTGCATATATACCCCTGTGCTTCCCCCAGTAGTATATAGCCCCCCCTAAGCTCCCCCAGTAGTATATAGCTCCCCTGTGCTCCCCCAGTAGTATATAGCCCCCCTGTGTGCTGCCCCCAGTAGTATATAGCCCCCCTGTGCTCACCCAGTATTATATAGCCCCCCTGTGCTCCCCAGTAGTATATAGCCCCCTGTGTGCTCCCCCAGTAGTATATAGCTTTCCTGTGCTCCCCAGTAGTATATAGCCCCCATTCCACTCCCCCAGTAGTATATAGCGCCCTGTGCACTCCCCCAGTAGTATATAGCTCCCTGTGTGCTCCCCCAGTAGTATATAGCCCCCTATGCGCTCCCCCAGTAGTATATAGCCCCCTATGCGCTCCCCCAGTAGTATATAGACCCTCGCTTTGTGCTCCCCAGTAGTACATAGACCCCCTGTGTGCTCCCCCTCCCATATAGCCCCCCAGTGCACTCCCCAAGTTGTATATAGCCCCCCTGGGCTTTCCCCAGTAGTATATAGCCCCCCTGTGAACTTCCCCTCCCATATATCATATAACATTAAAAAATCAAACACTAATACTCACCTGGGTCCACACGTTCCTCTTCTCTTCACTCTTGTGGCAGTCACAAGTGGCCGCACTCACTTTATTCTGGCGACGGCGCTCCAGTGACAACACTCGAGTGCCTACGCCAGAAGGAGAGTATGGCATCTTGTGAGCGCAGGAAGTACGGCCACAAGAGTGACTGACAGGGAGGGAGCCAATGGCTCCCTCTCTCTCAGTGCTGCTGCTCCAGGTAACTCTGGGCGCTAGATTACTTACTCATCCCGATGGTGCCCTCCCCCTAGCAGGCATTTGCCCTCTGGTTAAGGCGGCCCTGGCTGAGCTGGTTTCATAAACTGTATGAAGGGTGTAACTTAAGGGTTTTTTTGTATCTGCCAAAAGTATTATACATATTGTTCTGATAGAGAAGACACATATATGGTGGTAAGGTAGGGGTGGCACAGGTTTTTTAATTCTGACTCCATAACATGTTTTCATATATTCCATATATACTGTATATTATAATAGCAACATGAGCTTTCTGAGACTGGTATCCCACAATTTGGTCATGGTTTATCTTGTTAGAGCAATCCACAGAACTGTACAGTCCCTTATACTGCTTTCAAATTTCATTCAGAGAGCCACCCAAGTTAACCACGAGGGTGTCACTACACTGTCACTTTACCATCTATGACTAATTCAAACAACTGTCGCAGTAGAAAATTCAAGCCTCTTCATTTTCACTCCCAAGTGTGTTCTAAGGAGAAGTTATTTCCATGACAATGTTTCTCTTACTCACAATGTGTAGTGTTAGGTCAGGATAAGTCCATATATGTACTGTATTGGCTAATTCAAAATAGTTTTAAGGAATGGATATTTAGGCTGAAGTCCCATGCATCCAAGTAACATGTGGTAAAACCAAAGGTTTTTTTTTGTTTTGTTTTTTTACCATGAATCATCCCAGTTTGTGGTATGGTTTTCAAGCATGGGGTTATTAAATGTGAAACATGTTTTGGTAATAGATTTAACCAGTAAATAAAACCACAAAACCATTAACTGTATTAGAAGAATGCAGCAGTTTTCAGTAAAATACTTGCAGATTTGCTGTGTAGTGATGCAAAGCACACAACCATTGCGTGTGAAGCTACTAAAGGGGCGATCTTAAGAACAGGTACCCCAGTCTACAGTCAGAATGGAGTTGTTGGTTGCACATGTGCGACACGGTATCATTCATTCTCTATTGCTGAACACAGCCTAACGGCTACCATAGAGAATGAATGATTGCAGATCCCCTTCAGTCTGCTTCTTATCCCTTATCATGTGGGTATATTCATACTGTAAACCCGATATTAGCTATTACAACATAATTGCATCCAGTGAATCACATGTTACATCTTCTCTGATTAGAATCCTTAACTCTCCTTTTTTTTCCCTCTGTGTGGCCCAGAGTGCCATGACCTCTTTTCCTAGCCACAAAGTATCTCTGCAGAGTTTGGTGCCTGCCTTAGTGCATCACATAATAGTGTTATCTTTAGTGTCCCCTACAAAATTGGAGGTCCTTTCCTGCTCCAATAGTAGTTTTCCTGTAAGATAATTTATAGGGTAAGCAATTATGCCCCTGACTTAGTAATAATGCACCTCCTTAGTACCTCCAGTGAGTAATGATGGCACAGTTAATGCCTACACTTTGTAATATTGCCCCTATGAGGGGGAATAATAATTCCCCCTCATATCAGTAATTGCCCTTATTCTCCTATTTCCACAATAATGGCCACTTATTTCTCCCCATGTAGTAACAATGCCCTCTGTGCATGTGTTTTGGTCGAATAAAAAAAAGGACTAATACTCACCTAGCCCACTCTCTGCTCAGTGACTCTTGTCTGGCAACCCAATAGCCGTTCCTGTAGGTTCCTAGGGTAGGTGAAATGCGTCATATCATCTTCCTGAGGTGGTGTGTGTATGTTTACTTGCCATGTGGAATAGTTCAGACTGCTGAGCTATTTCATAGGGCTGTATACAGCAAAGGAAAAGTATACTACCTGATATAGGTTTGTTTATTTTTTTACATGGAAGTCTGTGTATCATGGATTCCAATAAGCTGTATACATCAGGGTATAAATTTACCCTGACCAATAGCTCCATTGAACAATGCAAGACACAGTGTGAAGAGAGCCTCACATGAACCACTGTGAATTTGAGTCATTATTGTGTTTTTGTTTAAATGAACAGCAAACATTAATATGTCATCATGTTAAAATAACTTTACATTGGGTGTTATGTTTACATATGATTGTTAGATAATGTTCTCACTATGGGATCATAGTGCGATATGACATCCGTCCCTTAAAGGGCAACTCCCTTCCAAATCAACTGGTGTCAGAAAGTTCCAGAGATTTGTAATTTACTTCTATAAAAAAAAAAAGTCTTCCAGTACTGATCAGCTGCTGTACACTATGTCATACATTGAAATGTTTCAATAGAAGTAAATTACAAATCTCTGGTACTTTCTGCCACCAGGTGATTTAGACATTTTTGGCTGGAGTACCCTTTATAATATTGATGACCACAAATAATGATCATGTTCACTAGAGATGAGCGAACCGGGTTCGGGTTCGAGTTGATCCGAACCCGAACGTTCAGTATTTGATTAGCTGGGGCTGCTGAACTAAGGTTGTCTGGAAAACATGGATACAGCCAATAACTATATCTATGATTTCCACATAGCCTTAGGGCTTTATCCAAGTTCAGCAGCCACCGCTAATCAAATGCCGAAGGTTCGGGTTCGGATGGACTCGAGCATGGGTTCGCTCATCTCTAACGGCCACCTTTCCCCACTAGCCTTTATCTAGCTATTTTTAGTATACTAATTCTATGGTTGCTGTAACAGAAAACAGTTTTTTGTCAACTGACTGTTAGGGTAACTTGTTATGGGCTTGGGTTTTTCACACCTGTGTTCACACAGTGCTGTTGTGGTACAGTGTAGTTTCAGTGAAAACTCTCCAGTACCACAACATTATTGCAATAAAACTACAATGCATGTAAATACAGCCTAAATAAGAGCTTATCTCAATGCACAATGCTGCAGTTTGATTAAAAGGATTGTCTGACTGCTGATATTTTTTCGCACCTTTTATTCCCACACTACCCACATTTTGATGCTTCTTAGGTATTGTTGGTCTCTACTCGCTGTCCCTTCTTGATGTGGTCATCTTTACTGTGGCAAGGACAGTAACTGGCTGCAATGGTCACATGTCTGTTTAAAAGTAAATAATGGCCTTAACCCCTTAACGACCACGGGCATAAATGTACGCCTCCACAGCCAGTGCCTTAATGCAAACTTACCTACATTTACGCCCGTGGTTTACCCGATCACTTTGTGTAAACATGGCTGTGTGTAATATTGGCTGCTGTAATACACAGCAGGCCATCCCAGCTTGTCGGCTCGGGGGGTGGATTACACCCCCCGTGCTGACGATCACTGTAATTGGCTAATTTATTCAAACCAGCCAACTACAGTGATTTTCCGGTTCCCGGGTCATCGGTGACCGGAGGACCCAGAAAACAATGGTGACTGGTGCTGTCCAAGACAGCACCCATCACCATTAGTGTGTACAGTGAAGGGGGCCATGGTGCCACCCTTCAGATCGCCACTATTGGCCGTCCGGGCCTGGCCGGCCAATAGCGGCAATCTAATTAAAAATAAATATTTATATTTTTGCACAACATCATTGATCTAGTCTTGACATTTCTCATTTGCACAAGGGGTTAAAAGAGAAGAAACAGAACAAAACATGTACAGAAATTTCCCCTGAGTACGGAAATACCCCACATGTGGACTTAAGGCGCTATGCGGCCGCAAGACGAGCCTCCAATGGGAAGAAGCGCCATTTAGCTTTTTAGGGCTGGATTTGGGTAGAATGGATTTCGAGGGCCATGTTGCATTTAAAAACTCCCTGTGCTGCCAAGCCAGTGAAAACCTCCAATAAGTGGCCCCATTATGGAAACTACACCCCACAAGGAATGTGACAAGGGGTGTAGTGAGCATATGGACCCCACTGGTGACAGGCACATATGTTGAATAAGGTGGCGTGAAAATGAAATAATACATTTTTTACACTATAATGTTGGTCTAGCCTTGATTTTTTTCATTTACACAAGGGGTTAAAAGAGAAAAAAAAAACACACAAAATGTGTAGAGCAATTTCTCCGAGTCCGTAAATACCCCACATGTGGACATAAAGCACCATGTGGGTGCAGAGCAAGCCTCCGAAGGGAAGGAGCACCATTTGGATTTTGGAGGCTGGATTTGGCTAGAATGGATGATGAACGCCATGTCGCATTTACAGAGCCGTCGTGCTGCCAAAACACTGGAAAACCCCCACAAGTGACCCCATTCTGGAAACTACACCCCTAAAGGAATCTAACAAGGGGTGCAGTGAGAATATGGACCCCTTGATGGCGGGCACATTTGTGCCGTGAAAGTGAAAAAATTAAAAATTTCTCTTTCACGTCAAATTGCTTCACATTTGTGCCCGTCACCAGTGGGGTCCATATGCTCACTGCACCACTTGTTAGATTCCTTGAGGGGTGTAGTTTCAAGAATGGGGTCACTTGTGGGGGGTTCCCAGTGTCTTGGTAGCACGAGGGCTCTGTAAATGCGACATGGCCCTTGAAATCCATTCCAGTGAAATCCAGCTTCCAAAAGCCAATTGACGCTCCTTCCCTTTGGAGGCTCGTCCTGCGCCCGCTTGGCACTTTATGTCCACATGTAAGGTATTTCGTACTCAGGAGAAACTGTGCTACACATGTTGTGTTTTTTTTCCCCTTTATCCCTTTGTGAAAATGAAAAATTTAAGGTTTAGAAAAACATTTCAGTGTAAAAAATAATTTTTTCTTTTTTCAAACCACATTGTTCTGAAAATCTGTGAAGCATCTGTGAGGTCCAAATGCTCACCACACCCCTTGTTACATTCCTTGAGGGGTGTAGTTTTCTTAATGGCGTCCTTTTAGGGGTGTTTTTTTATGTTTTGGCACCCCAGAGCCTCTGCCAACCTATTCATATATTCAATTCATATTCATATAAAATTTTTGTGCACACTTAGCTTTTATTTCTGTGACTCCCCTAAAGGCTTAAAAAAACTTTCTGGATGTGCTTTTGCAGAGTTTGGTGGGTGCAGTTTCTGAAATGGGGTGCTTTGTGGGGCTTTCTAACATATAGTCCCCTCAAATACATTTTAAGGCTATGTTCACACAACGTAAAACTACGGCCGTAGTTCTTGCCGCAGAACTGCGGCCGTAGTTTTGCGGTGTAGAACAATGCCTTATTTGCAATGGGATCCCGGCCGGAGCGTACACACATCATATATGCTCCGGCCAGGATCCCATACGCCGCCGGAAAAAGCTGACATGTCAGTTTTCTGCGGCCGGAATTCAGTGAATTCCGGCCGCAGAAAGACCTGTCAGTTCACACAGTGAAGCAAGCGTCTCCGGCCGCTCGCTTCACTGTAGGCTATGGTAAGCTCTGAGGCACGTACACGCTGATGCGCCCGCATCAGAGCTCTGCGGCCGGAAAGATCACCCGGCCGGGACTTAAGTACCGGCCAAGATGATCCAGCCAGAGACCGGCCGTTCCGTGACTCGGCCGGGGTCACGGAACGGCCGGTCTCATACGTTGTGTGAACATAGCTTAAACCTGAACAGGTCCCTAAAAAAATTATTTTGAAATTTTACTGAAAATTTGGAAAATTGCTGCTAACGTTTTAGGCTTCCTATTGTCTGAAATAAGACAGTTTAATAAATGCTGCCAACATAAAGTAGACATATTGCTAATGCTATCTATATAATAAAAATCTATATCATAAAAATCAAAGTCTGTCTGTCTGTCCTCTATAGACTTCCAAACGCCTGAACCGTTTGACCCCAAATTTGGCACACAGATACATTGGGCGCCCGGGAAGGTTATTGCGAAGGTCCCGTCCCCGCCAGATGTACAGGAGGGGAGGGGGAGGGGAAAGAGAGGCGCCCCATAGAGATGAATGGGAAAATCTCCTCACTGCAAACACAGGTGATATAATTAGCTGCAGCAGACACGGCAGTTGGAGCCTTAGCAACCAATAGGATTACTGCTCTCATTTTGACAGGGAGCAATGGTTGCTAGGGAAGCTGCCTCACAACATCCACAGTAATAACTGGTAGACCCCCTACTCCATCTATACAGTACATGTATATACAGGACCCCCTACTCCATCCATACAGTACATGTATATACAGGACCCCCTACTCCATCCATACAGTACATGTATATACAGAGCACAACAGGTATACCAAACTGTGACTGGGTAACACTGCTACACCGGACCTGACCAATACCGCCATACTGTGCTGGATAACACTGCCAGACCTGACCAATACCGCCATACTGTGACTGGGTAACACCGCCACACCAGACCTGACCAATACCGCCATACTGTGACTGGATAACACTGCCACACCAGACCTGACCAATACCGCCATACTGTGACTGGATAACACTGTCATACCAGACCTGACCAATACCGCCATACTGTGACTGGATAACACTGCCACACCAGACCTGATCAATACCGCCATACTGTGACTGGATAACACTGTCATACCAGACCTGACCAATACCGCCATACTGTGACTGGATAACACTGTCATATAAGACCTGACCAATACCGCCATACTGTAAATGGATAACACCGCCACACCAGACCTGACCAATACCGCTATACTGTGCTGGATAACACTGTCATACCAGACCTGACCAATACCGCCATACTGTGACTGGATAACACTGCCACACCAGACCTGACCAATACCGCCATACTGTGACTGGATAACACTGCCACACCAGACCTGACCAATACCGCCATACAGTGACTGGATAACACTGTCATACCAGACCTGACCAATACCGCCATACTGTGACTGGATAACACTGCCACACCAGACCTGACCAATACCGCCATACTGTGACTGGATAACACTGTCATACCAGACTTGACCAATACCGCCATACTGTGACTGGATAACACTGTCATATAAGACCTGACCAATACCGCCATACTGTAAATGGATAACACCGCCACACCAGACCTGACCAATACCGCTATACTGTGCTGGATAACACTGTCATACCAGACCTGACCAATACCGCCATACTGTGACTGGATAACACTGCCATACCAGACCTGACCAATACCGTAATACTGTGCTGGATAACACTGTCATACCAGACCTGACCAATACCGGCAAACTGTGACTGGGTAACACCGTCACACCAGTCCTGACCAATACCACCATACTGTGACTGGATAACACCATCATATCAGACCTGACCAATACTGCCATACTGTGACTGGATAACACCGCTATACCAGACCTGACCAATACCACCATACCGTGACTGGATAACACCGCCACACCAGACATGACCAATACCGACACACTGTGACTGAATAACACTGCCATACGGGTAAATACAACCCTGCAGGTATACAGGACACTACAGGTATACAGGACCCCAAAACTATACACTACAAGTGCACGGGACCTCCACAAAACTATATACTACAGGTATACAGGACCCCAAACTTTACACTACAGGTATACAGTACCCCAAAACTATATACCACAGGTATACAGGACCTCCGCCAACTATATACTTCAGGTATACAGGACCTCCACCAACTATATACTACAGGTATACAGGACCCCAAACTATACACTACAGGTATACAGGACCCCAAAACTATACACTACAGGTATACAGGAACTCCACCAACTATATACTACAGGTATATAGGACCCCAAACTATACACTACAGGTATACAGGACCTCAAAACCATACACTACAGGTATACAGGACCTACACCAACTCTATAATACAGGTATACAGCACCTTCACCAACTCTATACTACAAGTATACAGGACCCCAAATATACTACAGGTATACAGGAACTCCACCAGCTATATACTACAGGTATATAGGACCCCAAACTATACACTACAGGTATACAGGACCTCCACCAACTCTATACTATAGTTATACAGGACCCTCAAACTATTTACTACAGGTATACAGGACCCCCGAACTATATACTACAGGTATACAAGACCTCCACCAACTATACATTACAGGTATACAACACCAACTATATACTACAGGTATACAGGACCCCCAAACTATACAGTACAGGTATACAGGACCTTCACCAACTGTACACTGCAGGTATACAGGACCTCCCTCAACTATACACTATAGGTATACAGCCCCCCCCAACTATGCACTACAGATATGCGAGACCCCTAAAAACTATACATTGTGGGTATACAGAACCCCTCCAACTATGCACTACAGGTATACACTAATTCCACTGATTAACTCAGATGAAACAATACCTTTAGCTTGGCCTCCTGGGCACCTTAGAACAAATCTAATTAACACACTGACACTTTATACCCGGGCAGCGCCGGGTACATTTTCTAGTTATATAATAAAAATGAAAGTCTGTCTGTCTGTCTGTCCCAAATAGACTTCCAAACGCCTGAACCATTTGACCCCAAATTTGGCCCACAGATACATTGGGTGCCCGGGAAGGTTTTAGCGAAGGTCCTGTCCCCGCTAGATGTACAGGAGGGGAGGGGGAGGGGGAAGAGCGGCGCCCCATAGAGATGAATTGGAAAATCTCCTCACTGCAAACACAGGTGATATAATTAGCTGCAGCAGACACGGCAGTTGGAGCCTTAGCAACCAATAGGATTACTGCTTTCATTTTCACAGGGAGCAATGGTTGCTAGGGCAGCTGCCTCACAACATCCACAGTAATAACTGGTAGACCCCCTACTCCATCTATACAGTACATGTATACAGGGCCCCCTACTCCATCTATACAGTACATGTATATGCAGGACCCCCTACTCCATCTATACTGTACATGTATACAGGACCCCCTACTCCATCTATACAGTATATGTATACAGGACCTCCTACTCCATCTATACAGTACATGTATATACAGGGCCCCCTACTCCATCTATACTGTACATGTATACAGGACCCCCTACTCCATCTATACTGTACATGTATACAGGACCCCCTACTCCATCTATACTGTACATGTATACAGGACCCCCTACTCCATCTATACAGTACATGTATATACAGGACCCCCTACTCCATCTATACAGTACATGTATATACAGGACCTCCTACTCCATCTATACAGTACATATATATACAGGGCACTACAGGTATACCAAACTGTGACTGGGTAACACTGCCACACCAGACCTGACCAATACCGCCATACTGTGCTGGATAACACTGTCATAACACGCCTGACCAATACCGCCACACTGTGACTGGGTAACACCTCCATACCAGACCTGACCAATACCGCCATACTGTGACTGGATAACACTGCCATACCAGACCTGACCAATACCGCCACACTGTGACTGGATAACACTGCCATACCAGACCTGACCAATACCGCTATACTGTGACTGGATAACACTGCCATACCAGACCTGACCAATACCGCCATACTGTGACTGGGTAACACTGCCACACCAGACCTGAACAATACCGCCATACTGTGCTGGATAACACTGTAATACCAGACCTGACCAATACCGCCATACTGTGACTGGGTAACACTGCCACACCAGACCTGACCAATACCGCCATACTGTGCTGGATAACACTGTCATACCAGACCTGACCAATACCGCCATACTGTGACTGGATAACACTGCCATACCAGACCTGACCAATACCGCCATACTGTGACTGGATAACACCGCTATACCAGACCTGACCAATACCGCCATACTGTGACTGGATAACACCGCTATACCAGACCTGACCAATACCACCATACTGTGACTAGATAACATTGCCACACCAGACCTGACCAATACTACCATACTGTGACTGGGTAACACTGTCATAACACACCTGACCAACACCGCCATATTATGATTGGAAAAAACTGCTATACCAGACCTGACCAATACCGCCATACTGTGACTGGATAACACTGCCATACCAGACCCGACCAATACTGCCATACTGTGACTGGATAACACTGCCATACCACACCTGACCAATACCGCCATACTGTGACTGGATAACACCACTATACCAGACCTGACCAATACCGACACACTGTGACTGGATAACACTGCCATACCAGACCTGACCAATACCGCCATACTGTGACTGGATAACACCGCTATACCAGACCAATACCGCCATACCCCCCTCGAAAAGACACCAGATTTTCTGGCAAGTCTGAACGGGAGGGTACTGCCCCTCTGCAAGGTGCTACCTGTCACGGCCGCGGCGGCTTCCCGCGTCCCGGGTTGCCGCCGCGACCGCCTCCTGTCCCGTGCAGCTGCCGGGGTCCCGGTGCAGGGACCCGGCGCTGCGGTCTGTTCGGCCCCGGGGGGCGCCTCACCTCGTCCCGCTCCTCCTTCCGTCTGTGCCGGCCGGCGCGCGCGTCCCCGCCTCCTAGGGCGTGCGCGCGCCGGCTGTCTCAGATTTAAAGGGCCAGTCCGCCCCTAATTGGTAGTTGCACCCAATCACTCCCCTATAAATCCCAGCATGCCCTGTCCTTAGCGTTGGAGCCTCTACATGCTTCCCATAGCGTTGGCCCAGCCCCCTGTTGTTCCTGTGTCCTATTCCGCTACCTGGTCCCAAGTCCCTGTTCCTGAGTCCTGTCCGTTAACTGGTCCCTAGTCCCTGTTCCTGGTTCCTGTTCCCCTGTCACTCCACCTGTTCCCGTGTTCAGCCTGTCACGTGCGCTCTCATCTGCAGACCATTGCCTGTGCCATCTCCTGCCATGCCTCGCCTGCCGACACCAGCAACCAAGCCAGGGGTAGCGACCTGGGGGTCGCCTGCCGCAGCAAGTCCATCCCGCCTTGCGGCGGGCTCTGGTGAAAACCAGAGGCTCCTTAGACTCCGCCCCCTGGTGAGGTTAGTGCCATCGCTGGTGTCGGTCCAGTGGATCCACTACTCCAGGCGTTACAGTAGGCTCCAACCATGGATCCCGGCGAGGTGCCTGATCTCCGTGACGTCGCCAGAGTGGTCACTCAGCAGGCGCAACAAATCCAGAAACAGTCGCAGCAGATCCAGCAACTCACTACCGCCTTACAGCAGCAGACTACTGCCCAGCGCACACCACCTCCTGACGCTTCTTCTTCACTCCGACTGGCTCTCCCAAGCAAGTACTCTGGGGACTCTAAGTTGTGCAGAGGATTCTTGACTCAGTGCACCATGCACATTGAACTTTTGAGTAGTCAGTTTTCCACCGAGCGCTCTAAAGTGGCTTTCATCATCAGCCTATTAGAAGGTAGAGCCCTGGCCTGGGCCACGCCACTGTGGGACCGTGATGATCCTGTTGCTGCCAATCTCCGGGCCTTCCTATTCGAGTTTCGCTCCGTCTTTGAGGAACCTGCCCGTGCTTCTTCAGCCGAGACTGCTCTCCTCAACCTCTCTCAAGGCAGCTCCTCTGTTGGTGACTACGCCATCCAGTTCCGCACCCTGGCAGCTGAATTGGACTGGAACGAGGCCGCCCTATTGGCCACCTTCAAGAAGGGCCTGTCTAGTCGAGTGAGAGACGTGCTCGCTGCCCGAGACCTGCCTACCTCCCTGAACGAACTCATTCTACTGGCCACCCGAGTTGATACTCGTTTTTCGGAGAGGGAGGAGGAGGTTCGGCATGAACATTTACTTAGCCGTTCCCGTCGCCATCCCCAGCTGGCGCCGGTTTTCCAGAATCCTGACCTTTCGATGTCCCAGCCCTCTCCTGAGATTCCTATGCAGGTGGAACGGGCTCACCTGACGCCTGATGAAAGAATCCGGCGCCTGGAGCGGAATCTCTGTCTCTATTGCGGTGGTTCCGATCACTTCCGGCTGGGATGTCCCCTACGTCCCCAAACATCCGGAAAATGCTCGCACCTAGGTCCGGTGGGACAGGTGTCCCTAGGTGTGAATGCCACCTTTCCAAGTCTGTCTATGCCAGTTTCCATCCGGACGCCCTCAGGACAAAATCATCAGACTACTGCCTTCCTCGATTCTGGCTCAGCAGGCAGTTTTATTGCGGCAACATTGGTCCAAAGATGGCGGCTACCCGTGACCCGACTAGCCAGGCCCCTGACTATCTCCTCGGTCACGGGCGAAATTCTTACCGACCATGTGTACTACCAGACCGCACCTTTAGTCCTCCAGGTGGGTCCTTTACATCAAGAAGAGATATCCTTCTACGTCCTGCCCCATTCTTCCCCCGCGGTCCTCCTGGGACTCCCGTGGCTGCAAGAACATGCCCCTCAGCTGGACTGGAGAAGCGGGGAGATTCTCAGTTGGGGTCAGGACTGTTCCAACCAGTGTCTCAAGTCACCTCAGACCAAGTGTACTATGTCGTTTCCTGTCCCTGCCAAGCCTCTATCCGGCCTACCGGCAGAAGACCAAGACTCGGCAGATGCCTTCTCTGCCGAGGTGTACCCTCTCTCCGTACCCAAGACTGAGGTCATGTCCTCTAACCACCGGGAGAACTTACAGAAGGACCTCGTCCACAGATCCACATTCCCTTGCCACGTTTTACCGCCTGATCGCCTAGTACCAGTCGCCACCTCCACTCTTCAGAGAGTACCCCCCGGAAAGACTCATGTTCACCCTGCGCTTCGAAGAGGTATTTTGAAGTGGGGACATTCCTCGTTGGAGGCCGGGCACCCTGGAGTCCGCAAGACCGGCCAACGGATCTCTCGCCACTACTGGTGGCCCAGTCTATCCCAAGATGTCAAAGACTTTGTGGCTTCCTGTGCCATTTGCAGGCAAGAAAGAGGGGGAGGCCAAAGGGGGGGGGTACTGTCACGGCCGCGGCGGCTTCCCGCGTCCCGGGTTGCCGCCGCGACCGCCTCCTGTCCCGTGCAGCTGCCGGGGTCCCGGTGCAGGGACCCGGCGCTGCGGTCTGTTCGGCCCCGGGGGGCGCCTCACCTCGTCCCGCTCCTCCTTCCGTCTGTGCCGGCCGGCGCGCGCGTCCCCGCCTCCTAGGGCGCGCGCGCGCCGGCTGTCTCAGATTTAAAGGGCCAGTCCGCCCCTAATTGGTAGTTGCACCCAATCACTCCCCTATAAATCCCAGCATGCCCTGTCCTTAGCGTTGGAGCCTCTACATGCTTCCCATAGCGTTGGCCCAGCCCCCTGTTGTTCCTGTGTCCTATTCCGCTACCTGGTCCCAAGTCCCTGTTCCTGAGTCCTGTCCGTTACCTGGTCCCTAGTCCCTGTTCCTGGTTCCTGTTCCCCTGTCACTCCACCTGTTCCCGTGTTCAGCCTGTCACGTGCGCTCTCATCTGCAGACCATTGCCTGTGCCATCTCCTGCCATGCCTCGCCTGCCGACACCAGCAACCAAGCCAGGGGTAGCGACCTGGGGGTCGCCTGCCGCAGCAAGTCCATCCCGCCTTGCGGCGGGCTCTGGTGAAAACCAGCGGCCCCTTAGACTCCGCCCCCTGGTGAGGTTAGTGCCATCGCTGGTGTCGGTCCAGTGGATCCACTACTCCAGGCGTTACACTACCCTATGCACCAGACCATGGGTGCCTAATGGTAAATACGACCCTGCAGGTATACAGGACACTGACACTTTATACCCGGGCAGGGCCGGGTACATTTTCTAGTTTAATATATAATTTATCTGGCAGAACCATTTTCTGTACAAGCAGAAAAGTTTCAAAGTTGGAAAAATGCAATTTTTCACATTATTTTTTTTTTCCATAAAGATTCGTTATAAGTATTGACCAGAAATGTAAAGTACCATATGTCACGAGAAAACAATTTCAGAATCAGCCGGATAGGTAAAAGTATTCCCAAGTTATTAATGAATAAAGTGACACAGGTCATATTCATAAAATTTGCCTCGGTCTTTAAGGCCATTTTAGGCCAAGTCCTTAAGGGGTTAAAGGGGTACTCTGGCCAAAGCTTACTTTCTGTGCAGCTCTGTGTTGTTCTTACTATAAGCTTCCGTCACAACGTAAATGCTTTCCAGTGTCATGAAATCAGCTGCAGTGGGTGTCTCTTGTTCCTTGATGTGCCGTCCTGTTTGACATTCACAATTAAGTCTCATGATATTCCTGGATACACGTTGTATCCAGGAATATCATGTGACCTAAATGTGAACATCACAGTTGAAGGCGGAGCCAACATCTCTGCTCGGTTGGCTGTGTCTGAAGAGGAGGGTGGCACATTAAGGAACAAGAGATTCCTACTGCAATGGACATCCCGGCACAAAATGGCGCTGCAGGAACGAAGCCTTGCCAGAAGTGTTCCTTCGGGAAGTACAACACTTCTGGCAGCATAACTGCACATGAAGTAAGCTTTAGCCTTGGTACCCTGTGCTAGCCAGCAGTTCCCAGTGCTGCCTGCTCCTCTGCTCCTCGCCACCTCTGTGCTTTGTTGGTGGTATAGCTGCAGGGAGATCCAGCTGCGTCTGTGCAGCTTTCTGTTTTCTTGTCCTCCTCCCCTCTTCCCCTCTGTGCCAGCCTCCTCTGTCTCCTTTCCTTTCTGCCCACTGCCTTCCTCCCTGCCCCTTGCCTCCTCCTCTCTTCCCATTGCCTCCCTCTTTGTCCCTTGCTACCACTTCTTCTCTGCCCACTGATTCCCTCTCTGCCCCTTGCCTCCTCATCTCTCCCCTTTGCCACTTTCTCTCTGCCCACTGACTCCTTCTCTGTCCCTTGCCTCCTCCTCTCTGCCCACTGACTCCTCTGTCCCTTGCCTTCTCCTCTCTGCCCACTGACTCCTTCTCTGTCCCTTGCCTCCTTCTCTCTGCCCACTGCCTCCCTCTCTGTCCCTTGCCACCACCTCTTCTCTGCCCACTGATTTCCTCTCTCCCCCTTGCCTCCTCCTCTCTGCCCACTGACTCCTCTGTCCCTTGCTTCCTACTCTCTGCCCACTGACTCCTTCTCTGTCCCTTGCCTCCTCCTCTCTGCCCACTGACTCCTTCTCTGTCCCTTGCCTAACCTCTCTGCCCACTGACTCACTCTCTGTCCCTTGCTGCCACCTTTTCTCTGCCCACTGATTCCCTCTCTGGCCCTTGCCTCCTCATCTCTCCCCCTTGCCTCCTCCTCTCTGCCTGCTGACTCTCTTTCTGCCCTCACCTACACATCCCTAAAATGGCCGCAGGGTTTTCTCAGCAGAGGAAGCATACTTGTTTATTGCCTCTGAGACATCCACTGAGGGAGAAGAGGACGATCCTTCGTTCCTTCTTCCTTCCTCTGCCTCCTCCTCCTCATCTAGTGATGAGCCCCCAACGCGCCGCCCCAGGACTGAGCCCCAGGAAAGCCCACAAGGCCCCTCAACTGACCCCGTCTGAACCCCAGCCCCTGACACCTACGAGCCACAGATTCCGGAGTTTGTTGGTCGCTCTGGAATTCAAATTGACCCTACTGGCCTCAGTAAAATAGATTTTTTTATAATCTTTTTCAACGAGGACTTTGTCAATTTGATGGTGGCGCAGACTAACCTCTACGCCCAACAATATTTGGCCCAACATCCCGAGTCCTCTTTTACTAGATCCCAGAGATGGACCCCTGTCAATGCAGCCGAGATGACCACATTTTGGGGTCTCGTGCTACATATGGGTCTAGTAAAAAAAAAACATAGTTTGGCAATACTGGAGTAGGGATATACTGTACCATACCCCACTTTACAGTATGGCCATGCACAGGGCACGCTTTGAGGCAATCAGGAAATTTTTGCATTACGCTGATAATGCAAAATGCCCCCCGAGAAGTGATCCCACATATGACCGGCTTCGTAAACTAAGGCCGGTCATAGATCATTTCTCGGCTAAATTTGCCGAGGTCTATTACCCTGAGAAATTTTTTTGGAGGCTTGTCCTGCATCCAAACAGCAATTTATCCCAACATGTGGGGTATTTCCACACTCGGGGGAAATTGCTCGACTCATTTATTTATGATTTTTCACTTTTAACCCCTTGTGAACATGAAAAATTCAAATTTACACCAACATTTTATTTTAAAAATTTTAATTTTTCATTTTCACAGAACAGTGTTCCACCTATGTTCCACCCTCACCAGTGGGGTCCATATGCTCACTACACCCCTTGTTAGATTCGTTGAGGGGTGTAGTTTCCATAATGGGGTCACTTGTGGGGGCTTTCCGCCGTTTTGGCAGCACAAGGGCTTTGTGAACCAAACATGGCCTTCGTCCTTCATTCTGGCCAAATCTAGCTTCCAAAATCCAAATTGCACTCCTTCCCTTTGAAGGTTTTCCTTGCACCCCCTTGGCACTTTGTGTGCACATGTGGGGTATTTTCATACTCGGGGGATATTGCGCTACAAGTTTAAGGTTTTTTTTTTATTTTAACCCCTTGTGAGCCTGAAAAATTCAAGGCTAGATGAAGTTTTAGTGTAAAAAATTGAATTTTTCATCTTCACCGCACATTGGGCCTGTCACCAGTGGGGTCCATATGCTCACTTTACCCCTTGTTAGATTCCTTGAGGGGTGTAGTTTCTATAATGTGGTCACTTGTTGGTGGTTTCTGCTGTTTTGGCAGCACAAGAGCTTTGTGAACCCGACATGGCCTTTGTCCTTCATTCTGACCAAATCCAGCTTCCAAAATCCAAATTGCGCTCCTTCCCTTTGGAGGCTTTACGTGCACCCCCTTGGCACTTTGTGTCCATATGTGGGGTATTCCTGTAATCGGGGTAAAGTGCTCTACATGTTTTGTATTTTATTTTTTCTTTTAACCCATTGTGAAAATGAAAAATTGTACATAACACCAACATTAATGTGTAAAAAAGTAGAATTTTCATTTTTACGGCACATTGTTTTACCTTTGTGCCTGTCACCAGTGGGGTCCATATGGTTACCATACCCCTGGTTAGATTCCTTGAGGGGTATAGTTTCTATAATGAGGTCACTTGTGGGGGTTTCCGCTGTTTTGGCAGCACGAGGGCTTTGTGAACCCGACATGGCCTTCGTCCTTTATTCTGGCCAAATCCAGCTTCCAAAATCCAAATCGCGCTCCTTCCCTTTGAAGGCTTTCCGTGCACCCCCTTGGCACTTTGTGTCCACATGTGGGGTATTTTCGTACTCGGGGGGACATTGCTCTACAAGTTTTAGGTGTTTTTTTTTTTTTTTTTTTTTTTCATTTTAACCCCTTGTGAGCCTGAAAAATTTAAGGCTAGACCAAGTTTTAGTGTAAAAATTTTTTACATTTTCATCTTCACGGCACATTGTGCCTGTCACCAGTGGGGTCCATTTGCTCACTACACCCCTTGTTAGATTCCTTGAGGGGTGTAGTTTCCATAATGGGGTCACTTGGCCAAATCCAGCTTCCAAAATCCAAATTGCGCTCCTTCCCTTTGGAGGCTTTCTGTGCACCCCCTTGGCACTTTGTGTCCACATGTGGGGTATTCTTGTAATCGGGGTGAATTGCTCTACATAATTTGTGTTTTATTTTTTCTTTTAACCCATTGTGAAAATGAAAAATTGTACATTACACCAACATTAATGTGTAAAAAAGTAGAATTTTCATTTTCACGGCACATTGTTTTACATTTGTGCCTGTCACCAGTGTGGTCCATATGGTCACCATACCCCTTGTTAGATTCCTTGAGGGGTGTAGTTTTCATAATGGGGTCACTTTACGGGTGTTTGTTTGGTTTTGGCACCCCAGAGCCTCTGCCAACCAGAAGTGGTACTTTGAAAATTGGCCAGTTATAATGGAAGCTTCAAAATTCACTAGGCGCTCCTTTACATCTGAGGCTTGTGGTTGAGTCCAATAGCACAATAGCATATCATATATTTCTATAAACTGCAGACACGGGGCAATAAAAATTGTGATCCATTTCTCTGGAAATAGGTTTTCTATTATGATAGATATTGGATCACAATATAATTGCTGCAAAGAAAATAGAAATTTTCAATTTTCTTACTCAGATTTTTTTTCTGTGACTAAAGGGTTAAAAAACTTCCTGGAAATGATTTTGAATAGTTTGGGGGGGGGGGGGGTGCAGTTTCTGAAATGGGGTGCTTTGTGGGGCTTCAAAGCATACAGTCCCCTCAAATTCACTTCAAATGTGAACTGGACCCTAGCAAAATCTGATTTTGGAAATTTGGAAAAATGCTGCTCAACTTTGAAGCTTTCTATTGAATTGAATGTAAGTTTGATAAATGCTGCCAAGTAGGCATTTTGCTAATGCTATTTCATATCTAATTTATGTGGCATAACCATTTTCCTTGCAAGCAGAAAATTTCAGTTAGAAAAATGCTATTTTTTTCAATTTTTCATGTTTTGTTTTTTTCCCATAAAGATAGGCTACAAGTATCGACTCAAATTTACCAGAAATATAAAGTATAACATGTAACGAGAAAATAGTCTCAGAATCAGCCAGATAGGTAAAAGCATCCCGAAGTTATTAATGGATAAAGTGACATATGTCATATTCCTGAAATTTGGTCCGGTCCTTAAGGCCATTTTGAGCTCCGTCCTTAAGAGGTTAATGGCAGAGATTTATTTTTATAGTACTTGAAAAAGCGATATATTGTAATCCGTTTTGTTTATTCTTTTTCCAGTTTCTTCTTATTTTCTGTAATTAATAATGTTTGGACCACTTTGCACAAAGGCTTTGTTTAAACTGCATTTTGAAGCCCCCGACAGTGACAGGTGTGGTCAGTATTTTTGGTTTCAATCGGATTCATCTTTTATAAGAAAATTAAGTTTAAAGACCAAAAATTCCCCATTGAAAATGAATGGCAGAATGTTCATTAATTTAAATATCACACAGCCCTAACCAGCCAATTATAGCACACATGCAAATAGCTGAAATGTAGCAGCCAATAGAAACTCGCAGGTCTTTCACTCAATGCCTGACAACATCCACGCAGTCACATGTCCCCTTTTGGACAATAGAAAATGGCAGGTCCTTATGATTTTGCCTTACTGACAAAAATGCAGATTTCCACTATTCGAGCAATTTTCTTTACTATTATAAGGCTGTTGTGGATGTCTCTGTTAAGGAGTGTAGATTTGTTGTGCAATGCCTGTGCCCGACACAGGGACGGACGGCTTTACTAAGAGGTGTAAATCCAGCAAGGAAAAAGGCGGTGGAGCTTTATTTAAGACCTTGATGAATGCCCCCCCAGTGCTTCTGAAATCTGCCGGTTGTGTACAGTATAAATAAAGAACCTGCATACTGCTTAGTTAGCTCCCAGATAGGAGTGGGTTTTATTTTTATTTGCTGTAGGTTGTTGCAAATTTTCTGCTTGGAAAAAGTAAAACAAAGTTGGATTTTATTATTTGTGATGTATTTAAAATACTATTGTCAAAGGCACCAAATAACCTACACTAAAAACTTGCATGACTTGTACTGAAAAAAAGTGAGAATAAAATGCCTATCGTGATTTACACTAAAATGAGATTACACCTGAAAAACTGCAAGAAGAACTGCAAAAAAGCAAAACTGAGGACAATTTTTTGGGTGTTTTTTTCAGCGCCCAAAAAAATACTCTGCAAAAATTGTATGTGAGGGGCACTAAAAGGTTGCACATACGCACAAGCACTTTTTACATTCAAAAAATATATATTATTATTATTATTATGTTATTTAAAAAATTGTTTATTCAGTTTGACTTTACAATAAAAGGGAGCAGGGATATTCCCTTACTTTAACCCACTTAGATTTCATGTAATTTCCCATGCAAACGTGATGGGACATGTTCTTGCTACGTAAAACATACTTTTTCTTATCACGGTAAAGTGGTTTTCACACCTTGATGACTCATCATATGTAGCATCATATAATGACTGAAATTAAATCAATCCTGTGCTTGCTGTAACATAGTCTTTGTAAAGCACGTCTTATCAATTTTCTAACTAGACATATTTTAAAGATATAATTGAATACATTTCATTTTTTTCTTTTAACCCCTTGCCGCAAAATGACGTTTGGGGAACGTCATGTAAAACAAGTAGTTCCCGCAACATGACGTTCCCCAAACGTCATGCTTTCCCTGCCTCCCCCCGCTGTCCCTGACGGTGATCGGGCAGCGGGAGGAGGCTATGTCACATAGCCTCCTCACGCTGCATCTGCCCGGAGGGGAGCCGCGCTCCCCGCAGGCAGTTGCGACCGCAGCGTCTATGGGGAGATTCAGTATCATCCCGGCGATCAGGCGGCGGGAGGAGGCTGCAGAACGTTGCCTCCTCCTGCCGCCACTTCTGTTATGTCCCCCGGCCCCCTTCCCCAGTCCCTCGATACCGGCGGATCGCCGCTGTTACCGTTACAGCGGCAATCCGCCGGTACCGGGCATTACCGGCGCCGCCGACAGCATTCATCTCCCCCCACCGTGAATCCACGGTGGGGGGAGATGAAAATGTACCCCCAGACCCCAGATCAGCCCCCCCTAGTGTGCGATAACTAACCCTCCCCGGGGCGGCCATCACATCCAAGATGGCCGCCCCCATCCCTGCGAACAAACGATGTTTGTTCGCAGGAATGAAAATGAATAAATGACCAAAGCCCCATGCTCTCCGCCACCGGAGGTAGCGGAGAGCATGGGGCAGTGATCGGGACCCCCCCGTGTGGTCCCGGAGCAGGCGATCGGCGGTATATACTATATACCGCCGATCGCCTGTTCCCAGTGCAAAGAAGCACTTTTTATCCCCTGTCACCATAAATCATTGGTGACGGGATAAAAAGTGTCAGTGTGTCACCCCCCAAGTCGCCCCCCACCCCCCCTGTCACCCCCGTCCCCCAGTCACCCCCCCTTCCGCTTATACGTTACCTGATCCTGGAGCTCCTTCCTCCTCGACGTCCTGGCTGGTAATGAAGTGCGCATGCGCTTCACAACCAGCCAGCTCTGAAAATTTAAAGTGACAGAGACCAATTTGGTCTCTGTCACTGAACTATGATTACTGTGATAGAAAATATCACAGTAATCATAGTAATACAGTGAAAATGAATGTATAAAGTACAAAAAGTGACAAACATACAAAAAGATAAAACACACACTTATTATAGTAATAATTGCAGTTTACTCCCAAATTACCCCTAACTCCCTCAGATTACCTGTAACCACCGCACGTTGCCCGTAACCACCGCACGTTGCCCATAACCACCGCACGTTGCCTCTAACCACCGCAAGTTGCCCATAACCCCCGCACGTTGCCCATAACCACCGCACGTTGCCCATAACCACCGCACGTTGCCCATAACCACCGCACGTTGCCCATAACCACCGCACGTTGCCCATAACCACCGCACGTTGCCTCTAACCACCGCACGTTGCCCATAACCACCGCACGTTGCCTCTAACCACCGCACGTTGCCCATAACCACCGCATATTGCTCATAACCACCGCACGTTGCCTCTAACCACCGCACGTTGCCTCTAACCACCGCACGTTGCCCATAACCACCGCACGTTGCCTCTAACCACCGCACATTGCCCATAACTACCGCACGTTGCCTATAACCACCGCACGTTGCCCATAACCACCGCACGTTGCCCATAACCACCGCACGTTGCCTGTAACCACCACATGTTGACTGTAACCACCCAGAATTGCCAGTGACCCCCTCCAGATGGTCCGTAATCAGCCCCAAATGCCCGTAACCCCCCAGATTGCACGTAACCACCGCACGTTGCCTCTGACCACCGCACGTTGCCTATAACCACCGCACGTTGCCTATAACCACCGCACGTTGCCTATAACTCACACACATTGCCAGTGACCCCCTCCAGATTGCTAGTAACCACACCAGATTGCCGTAACCACCCAAAATTACATGTACCCACCCCTGATTACCTATAAGCACTTCAGTTTATCCATAACCACCCCAGATTGTCTGTAACCACCCCATGTTGCCCGTAACCACCCCAGATTGTCTGTAACCACGCCATGTTGCTGTAACCACCGCAGATTGTCTGTAACCTCCCCCCAGGTATCCCCTAATCACACGTAATTCCCCCCAGATTGCCTCCGACCACCGCACGTTGCCTCCGACCACCGCACGTTGCCTCCGACCACCGCACGTTGCCTCTAACCACCCCAAATTGCCAGTGACCCTCTCCAGATTGCCCGTAACCACGTCAGATTGCCTGTAACGACCCCAAATTACAGGTACCCATCCCAGATTACCTATAAGCACTTCAGTTTATCCGTAACCACCCCACGTTGCCCGTTACCACCCCACGTTGCCCGTAACCACCGCAGGTTGCCCGTAACCACACCAGGTTGCCCATAACCACACCAGGTTGCCCATAACCACACCAGGTTGCCCGTGACCACCCCAGGTTGCCCGTGACCACCCCACATTACCTGTAATCTCATTTTTTATTGTATTTTAGTAACTGCGCTATTCTAATAACCATTACTAGCTGCGGTTTTGCTCCAGCAAATTGGCGCTCCTTTCCTTCTGAGCCCTGCTGTGTGCCCATACAATGGTTTATGCCCACATATGGGGTACCGTTTTACTCAGAAGAACCTGCATTACAGATTTTGGGGTACGTTTTTTCTCCCATTCCTCGTAAAATTAAGAAATTTTAAACTAAACGAACATATTATTGGAAAAATTCGAGTTTTTCATTTTTACTGTCTTATTTTGAATACTTTCCTCTAATACCTGTGGGGTCAAACCGCTCACTGCACCCCAAGATGAGTTCTTTGAGGGGTGTACTTTCCTAAATGGGGTGACTTTTATTGGGGTTCTATTCTGCTGACACTACAGGGGCGCTGCAAACGCACCTGGCGCTCAGAAACTTCTTCGGAAAAATCTGCACTGAAAATGCTAATTGGCGCTCCTTCCCTTCTGAGCCCGGCTGTGTGCCCATATAGTGGTTTATGCCCACATATGGGGTACCGTTCTACTCAGGAGAACCTGCGTTACAGATTTTGGCATGCAGCTTCTCCCCTGTTCCTAGTGAAATTGAGAAATTTCAAACTAAACGAACATATTATTGGAAAAATTCAAGTTTTTCAATTCTACTGTCTTATTTTGAATACTTTCCTCTAATACCTGTGGGGTCAAAATGATCACCACACCCCAAGATGAATTCTTTGAGGGGTGTACTTTCCAAAATGGGGTGACTTTTGGGGGGTTTCTCTTCTGTGGACACTACAGGGGCGCTGCAAATGCACCTGGCGCTCAGAAACTACTTCAGCAAAATCTGAACTGAAAATGCTAATTGGCGCTCCTTCCCTTCTGAGCCCTGCTGTGTGCCCATACAGTGGTTTATGCCCACATATGGGGTACCGTTGTACTCAGGAGAACCTGAGTTACAAATTTTGGGGTGCGGATTCTCTCATGTTCCTTGTGAAATTGAGAAATTTAAAACTAAACGTACATATTATTGGAAAAATTCAAGTTTTTCATTTTTACTGTCTAATTTTAAATACTTTCCTCTAATACCTGTGGGGTCAAAATGGTCACCACACCCCAAGATGAATTCTTTGAGGGGTGTACTTTCCAAAATGGGGTGACTTTTGGAGGGTTTCTCTTCTGCGGACACTAAGGGGCGCTGCAAACGCACCTGGCGCTCAGAAACTACTTCAGCAAAATCTGCATTGAAAAAGCTAATTGGCGCTCCCTTCCTTCTGAGCCCTCCTGTGTGCCCATACAGTGGTTTATGCCCACATATGAGGTACCGTTGTATTCACGAGAACCTGCTTTACAAATTTTGGGGTACTTTTTTTCTATTGTTCCTCGTGAAATTGAGACATTTCAAACTAAACAAACATATTATTGGAAAAATTCGTGTTTTTCATTTTTACTGTCTAATTTTGAATACTTTCCTCATGCATGTGGGGTCAAAATGCTCATCCTACCCAAAGAGGAATTCTTTGAGGGGTGTACTTTCGAAAATGGGGTGACTTTTGGGGGGATTCTATTCTGCGGACACTACAGGGGCGCTGCAAACGCACCTGGCGCTCAGAAACTTCTTCAGCAAAATCTGCATTAAAAAAGCTAATTGGCGCTCCTTCCCTTCTGAGCCCGGCTGTGTGCCCATACAGTGGTTTACGCCCACATATGGGGTACCGTTGTATTTAGGAGAACCTGCGTTACAAATTTTGGCATGCTTTTTTTCTCATGTTCCTTTTGAAAATGAGAAACTTTAATCTAAACGTATATATTATTTGAAAATTTCAATTTTCGATTTTTTTACAGCCTAATTGTGAATACTTTCCTCCAGCCCCTGTAGGGTTAAAATGCTCATTATACCCCTAGATTAATTCTTTAATGTGTCTAGTTTCCAAAATGGGGTCACTTATGGGGGTTTCCAGTATACAAGCCTTCTAAATCCATTTAAAAAAAGAACTGGTCCCTAAAAAAAATCAGTTTTGGAAATTTTCACAAAATGTGATAATTTGCTAATAAATTTCAAAGCCCCATAACACCCTAAAAAAGTAAAATATGTTTCCCAAATTATGCCTGAATAAAGAGGACATATTGGTAATGTGATTTAGTAACTAATTTATGTGATATGACTTCCATTTTAAAAGTAGAGATATTTTGATGTTTTTCACAAAAAATACAAAAAGTAGTGACCAAATTTTGCTACTAATATAAAGTGTCATATGTGACGAAAAAACAATCTCAGAATCGCTAGCATATGTTAAAGCATCACTGACCTACAAGCGCATAAAGTGAGACAGGTCAGATTTTGTAAAATGAGCCTGGTCATTAAGGCCAAAACAGGCTTTAGAGGCAAGGGGTTAAAAAGATGTTCAGCTTTTGATTCAGATTGCAGTTTGAAGCTAGAATTTCAGGGTTAAACATTGTTTCTCTCAGATTTCTTCAATAAAAACTTTGTCAAAATAAAATGTCCATATGTCCTATATGTCCTTGTCATATAGTGCTAAAGTGATAAAAATTTGCAGGCCTACATACATTGCTGGAACAGTCAATGAGTTTAGGTGTTCTTTTGGTTTATGTTTTCATCAGGTTTTGTGATTTAGTTGATAAAGGCAAATCAGAACCAGATCATACTATGAGAGAACGTATAAGACTGATACTACTTATACCGTTTCTTAAAGTGTCACCGTGTCATAAGTGTCACTGTGTCATGTGACATGTCAAAGTTTTGATCGGACCGGGTCCCAGTGTCCTGACCTGTACCGATGAGGTGAAAGAGCAGAGAGAAGACATGCTGCAGCAAGTTCACTCATCGCTCTCTTTAAAAAAAAAAACAAAAAAAAAAACACCCTCATATTGTCATAAGTCTATAGAGCACATCTCTTTTTTTTTTCTCTTACGCAGAGCGCGGTCCTCTCCCTGATCAGCATGGGTCTGAACACTCAAACCCAGACCGATCAAAACTCTTGACTTGTCTCTATGACATATCAAAAATTTAGCAAAACGACAGTGACACCTTAATTCCAGGCTTGATTTTAGCTCCAAAACTGCATTAAAAAAAATGAAAACTTCAACATGTAAGGTTTGGGGTCTCGTGTTTTACTTAGTATTTTGAGACCAGTCCAGAAAAAGTGCAAATCTTTCCAATTAACCTCCCAAATTTCATCTCACCACTTGTGCACTAAACTCAATAGCATTTTATTTCTAACAGTACTACAGTGTTTATCCAAGCACTAACCCATCTTGCCAGTGTATTACTAAGCACTACCATCTTTCTGTCATTTTAATATGCAACCATTAAACCCATATTCTAAAGGGCAACTTTTGACACATCCTCTGTGCCCAGCTAGCACCCCATCTCATTTCTCCCTTTTGCCTCAAAGCCTCTTGGACAAAATGTCTGAACTGTCCGCCCACCTCTCATCCAACTCACTCAAAACCATCCTAACCAAGGTGGCTAATAATTTGTTGACTGCCAATAGGCTATGTTGATAGCCAATAGGCTATGTTCACACTTTGTATGAGACCGGCCATTCCGTGACCCAGCCAGATGATCTTTGCTGCCGCTAAATTCAGATGTGGGCGCAGCCGGAGCCGCGTGCTCCATTGTGTGCACTGACAGGGTTTTCTGCGCCCGCTATTCAATGAATAGCGGCCGCAGAAAACTGACATGTTAGTTTCTTGTGGCGCCGCTAGGGATCCCGGGCAGAGTTTATACCATGTGTATACACTCTGGCCGGGATTCCATTGAAGGCAGCACTATGTAAGCTACATAGTCATCATGGCCGTTGTTGCAAATCAGCAACAACAGGCATGACTATTACGTAGCTTACATAGTGTGAATATAGGCATAGTCTGTGCTTCTTCTCCTTGACCTTTTAATCTGCCTTTAACCCAGTAGACTGCTGCCTCCTGTTCCAAACTCTCTTATACCTCAGTGTCTAAAGAAGCTCCACCTCCCACCCAACACCTAATGGCTCCACTCTCTCCCTAATCCTGAAAGTTTTCTGCCTTGGGGTAACCTTCGAATCCTCTCTGTCTTGCAAACCGCACATCCAGTCCCTCACCACTGGCTGCCACTTCCATCTCAAAATCATTTCTAGAATATGCCCTTTTCCAATGGTAATTAAAAAAAAAACCACTGGTACATCCTCTCATCATCACCCGCTTGGACCACTACAACAAGCTTAGCATTCCATCTAACACTCTTGCTTTTCTCTACTTCATCCTCAACTTTGTTGCCAGCCTAATACATTTATATCCTTACTTCTCTTCTGCCTCTCCTTTCTGCCAATACCTTCATTCGCTATTGTCTGTCCAACAAATTCTATTTAAACTGTTAAAGGGGTTGTGTCACAAAGGAAAAAAGGTTTTTTAAGTAAAGTAACTTACATCCCTGTACCATTTTTATTCCCTATGGATCTAGTAACTTCCTGGTTTCCTCTCTGAACTGTGACCCTGCTATAGCCATACACCAGCATAGACACTTTCCCCAAAGTCCCCTTTCTTGCATGTAAGTTAAAAAAACAACTGACAGTACTAATGGAACAGATCAGGTGACTGTAATTGAACTGAGCATGAGTGACCCAACCTAGTGGATGCCTAGAGGGCTCTAACTAAGAACAACAGATTATCAAGCAATGCAGGCAAAATCTAAATCAGCAGTATATTGTCAGGGAGTCCTGGGGTCCGGGAAGATCGAAGTCCCTTATCTAGACCCGCAACCCTTGTCCCTACCTGCCCCCCCCCTAGGCTAACCCCTAGGGCAGCAACTGGGCGACAGTCCCTAACTTACCTAGGGATATGGGGAGGTCAGGCAGTCCGAGTCAGCAACAGGAGGTCACGTCAAAATACGAATCAGCAAACAAGGGGTAAACAGAGTCCGGTCCTAGGTCAAACACGAGAGGTAACGCAGTACAGAGGATGAGGCAAAAGCAAAGTCCAAGTCCAAGTGTCAAAATATCTAGCAGAACAATAAGATACGCTGGTGTAGCTGGAGACCAAACATACACTGGCAACTAGAATATGATGAGGAAAAAGAAGGCTTCATCTCACCCCAACAGACCAAGCGTGGTTACAAATTCATGCAGTTCCCCAGGAAGCAGGAGCACGTAGAAAGATTAAGTTGCGGGCCGTCACCCGTGTGGAAGGTATCAAAAAACCAAGGGAAAATTACAGCTCCTTAAAAAGTGTATTCGTTTTATTGGTACAACTTGAGAAAAAAGACAAAAAGCATTAAAAACACGCCGACGCGTTGCGGAGGAGACCCTCCTTAATCATGGCTGATCAGCCATGATTAAGGAGGGTCTCCTCCGCAACGCGTCGGCGTGTTTTTAATGCTTTTTGTCTTTTTTCTCAAGTTGTACCAATAAAACGAATACACTTTTTAAGGAGCTGTAATTTTCCCTTGGTTTTTTGATACCATACACTGGCAACTACCAGGTGTAATTCACCAGCTTAAATGCTACCAGAGCTCCCGCCCCAGCCTCTGATAGGAGCAAGGAGTCTGACAGCAGCAAGAGATACCAATAGCAGCCAGGGAGCCCTCCCCTGTACTCAGACAGGAGCAAGCCTCAGGAGAATGCAACACCTGAAGGCTTAACCCCACGAGCACCAGAGAGGAGTCAGGAGAAGCATGAAGCCGGGTGTCGGCTCCCTGGCAGCAGAGCAAGAAGTGTGAACAGGTCAGAGAGAAATCGGGCGTCGGCTGATTCTTCCAGCCGAGTTCACACACACAGACTGAACTCTAACATATCTGTGATATAAAGAAAGTCTGCAATTTACATTCATTTTTTTTTAGTTATCATGGAAAACACAGCACTGAACAAAACTTGAAGTCCAGTGTTTCTCAGGTCATCTGTGCTCACAGATAAGGCAGTCATTTGATTGATGGACACATTGAGCCGTGACTTTCTGTACTGGCCGGGACTTCATGTACTTAGTCTCTTTTTTTCAACAAGACCAAAGAGACTAAACTAACAAGACTAAAAAGCTGCCTTCAGGAGACTGGACCTGGATTTCTGGTATAGCTTTGTTTTAAAGCATGATAACTAAAATAATAATAATAATAATGATGGATGTAAATTTGCAAACTTGCTTTATTTCACATTTACTATTGATTTAGATCATGAAAGTTATAACGACAGTGACACTTTAGCATAAGACATCAGTATAGACATAGTTTTCTTCCTGAACCTGAACAGAAGGTAGGAATGTACAGCTTCAATAAAATTTGTATTCCTTTATTGTAGCAAATAAAAAAATGTAAAAACATGCCGACATGTTTTAAATTTTATTATTTCTTATATGCCACAATAAAAGAATACAAATTTTATTGGAGATGGGGATCCCTACCTTCTTTTCTGCTAATAGCAGGACAAGGCCTGAGAATTTCCATGTGCTCCACTTCTGGGAACCTTGTGGTGTGAACGGGACACAAATCTTGGGGTGAGCTGCCCTTCTATGTGTCCATCCAGAATCTGTCTCCTTCATACATCTGTGATCTGATACCACCCCTCACACCATCTCTGCTGATACCAGGACCTCTGCTTGTGCTCTTCCCTTCACCTCACACAAAGGCCTTCAAGACTTCTCCTGAGCTTCCCCTATATACTTAAACTCACTACCCTACCACATCTGGTTATCAAAAACCTCAAGCATCAAAAGGAATCCAAAAATCAATCTCTTCAGGAAAGCCTACAATAACCCTGCTGCTACAGTATTAAAACATGAACAGCTACTCACTTAAAGGGCCAATAATTCAACTGTGCGCTGCTGTGTCCCCACTCACTTCCTGGTTGGGGATAGCGAGGGGGGAGGGAACGAGAACTGGACCCAGTGGTGCTGAGCTGAATCAGCATGGCAATACTTTGTCTCCCACTGAGCTTACACATTTCTCCAGGGAGAGTTCAAGCCCTGGAGAACTATGTGTAAGCTTAGTGGGAGACAGTGGAGGAGAGTTAAACATCATATCAAATATGAAGAAGGCAAGTAAAACAAATACCACAAAAACACATATACTAATACACACCCTTTTGGTGAAAAAATTCCTTATGGAGGCCAAAAAAGGTGCAGTTTTTTTTGTGCATTTTTAGCAGGAGCCACGGACCTCAATGTTTTTCTCTATCACGCAAGTCTCAAGAAAAGATATCATTACACTCTACTCCGTTATCTTTGTATAAAACTGTCATTGGTTTTGAGGGTTTAAAACTGTTGACAGATTCCCTTTAATACTTTTGCTAAATAATTTTAATCAGTTTAAGTTGTGTAAATTTTATACTGGGAAAAGGGCAGAAATAGGCAGGCTTTATTTAAGACCGGCATACTCTTCATATATGTCCCCGTGGTGTCTAAAGCAAAGGCTTCAAACTGAGTAATTCTAGTGTGTAGGCCTTTGTTGTGTGGAGTCAGAAGTGGAGGCTCTAAGGCTCTATAGTGAAAAAAACTAAAATCTGTTATTTGTGCTTACTTGTGCTTTAGCAACTATATTCTGATAGTGAGAGCCCCTTCCCCCCAGAATTATAAAGACACAGCAAAGTGATAGGCCAATGTCTTCATCTTCCACTTAAGTGGCTGATTTAAATAGTTGCTAATTTGGCCAAGATAGCGGCCAACTCAGCAATAGTCCCTTTTTACGTGCAGGGGTGATGGATACAGCAGGATGTACCAGAATGTCTTTTCAATGTCCAAATCAGCAGGCAGAGCGATAGTTAAAGGACAACTCCGGCGAAATTTTTTTGGCTTATTTAACACACATTACAAAGTTATATAACTTTGTAATGTGGTTAAATACCCGGTCTGGCCCCCTTCCCCCACTTTCCAACCCCCGACCCCCCACCCCGGAAGTTAAAGAATGTATACATTACCTATTACGGTCGTCACGGTCCTCTTCTCCCGGGGGGCATCTGGTGACGGGTGACGTCAGAGCTGGATGGCGGTCCGGGTCTTCTTCCTCTTCGGCGTCTTCATTGAGAGTGAATGGGAGAGAAAAGGCTGCTGGTGCACATGCGCACCAGCAGCCTTTTCATTGGCTGGAGCGCATCACATGGCTTCCAGCTTGCTCAGCCCTGATTGGCTGAGCTTGCTGGAAGCCATGTGATGCGCTCCAGCCAAAGAAAAGGCTGCCGGTGCGCAAGCGCGCTGGCAGCCTTTTCTCTCTCATGGACCCGGAAGCAAGAGACATCGCTGGACGGTGGACGCAGGTGACGGTGAGGCGGACGGCGGGCGAATGGAGTGGCGATCGTCACCGGAGGGATGGTGAGTATGGTGTCTGTGTGTGTCTGTTTTTTTTTTTTTTTTGGGGGGGGGGGGGGTCCCGCCGGAGTTGTCCTTTAATAGCAGGTTGGAGGGTTAAAGTCCAGGAGAGTACGAATAAGGGCCCTATTACATGGAGTGATGATCTGCCAAATCAGGCCTATTTGGCAGATTATGGCTCCATGTAATAAAGACAATGACCAGCTGACGAACAATCATTGGCTGTTCATTGTCGTTTATTCCAGCCTAAAAATCATCGGTAGCTGGGTGCGCCTCGATATGGCTGATGACTGTGTAGAAAAAATAATAAACCTTAGACATACCTGTCCATGCTCCCCGCAGTACTTCTCGCTTCTGCCCAGTAGCTGCCACTGGAACTTCAGAGGCAGTCTCTAAAGTGACAGGCCATTCAGCCAACCGCTGGCTAAGATGGGACTGCTATGGCCAGTGTTTGGCTGAGCGGCCTGTCACTTCAGAGGCCAGCTCTGAAGTTCCAGCAGTGGCTGTGATAGCTGGTAGAAGAAAGGATAACACTGCGTAGCATGGACAGGTATGTATAAACTTTATTATTTTACACTTTTAAAGCAAGGGCTGCACGGACATCACTAACGATGCTGCACGATTATCAAGCCATGTAATAGGCTTAGTAGCAGATAGGTGCTTGCTTATATTAGAGATCGGACCATGTAATATGTCCAAATCATAAAACAGAAGGGTTAAAACAGGAAATTAGGAAGGTATCTGAAGCACGGCAATCTAAATTAGCTTCAATTTGTTTGAGGCTAGGAAGACCAATCACAGGTCTCCATGGCCACCTCTATAAATCTGGCACTGTCAGACGTTGGTCGCTGGTGCCAAGTCTGCATCATCCATATTGTCTGATGGGCTAACCCACCTAGCTGTTAGCTGGGCTGGCTGGGACAGCAAAGTGATGTTGTCAGCATAAAGAGACCAGGGTCACCGCTGGACTTTGGCAAGGTAAATATCTCACAGTTGCCATTCTCACAGCTGTAGCCTGCCTGGTACTATAGCTATACTACAATTACTGAACATTTAAATAAGCAGCCGCAGAGATTTTTAAACACTAATTTTTGTTAAAATGCATACCTCATGCTTATATTCTAACAAAAACAATCCCCTTGTTAAGATCATTAATGGTGCCAAGGAGGTGGGGCCTATCATTCCCTGGACCCTAGCATGGCTACAACTCACTGTGTGTTATGCTGAGCGTGGGTTGCTGATTATACAAAGGGTAGACAAACAGCCCAGTGAGGTTTAACGGTGCTAAGGCCTAGTCAACAATAGGTCACGCTTTCCTGACACTATTTATGGTCTCAATAAGGGAATTTTTTAGTGAGAATAAAAACAGACACAGCAAACAAAGCTAAGTTCTAAATAGAGATGAGCGAATCGGGTTCGGGTTCGAGTCCATCCGAACCCGAACGTTCGGCATTTGATTAGCGGTGGCTGCTGAAGTTGGATAAAGCTCTAAGGTTGTCTGGAAAACATGGATACAGCCAATGACTATATCCATGTTTTCCACATAGCCTTAGGGCTTTATCCAACTTCAGCAGCCACCGCTAATCAAATGCCGAAAGTCCGGGTTCGGATCGACTCGAGCATGCTCGAGGTTCGCTCATCTCTAGTTCTAAATGCTTTTATTGACATTTATGCAGCAGTACACTCAACTCAGAAGGTGGTCAGGGGATCACAGATTTGCTTTAAGGGTAAAAAGGAAAACACGCAGGCAAAGCATGGTTATTTTTTTTTTTGCCATGCCATACCAGAAATGCCATGTTCAGATGTTAACAGGAAGTCAGTGGGGAAATAAAAAATGCCATACCTACTATACTTTTTACTTTATGGTGTTTTTTGATCCATTTAGTTGCATTTTATGAAGCAGTGCCAGTTTTTCCTTTCATAGACCTCTATGTGTTGAAAAAATGCACATAATATATCACATAACATCTCACAAATCACATAACTTGCAATGACAAAAAGGCCACAAAAGCACATATACTAACTCACACTATTATAGGAAAAAATGCCTCTGTGCACCAGCTTTGTGTGGTTTTGTTCATCATGTTTTACATAAATGCAACACTGACCAAGCTGAACATAGACAACCCCTTAATTGCATGGAATTATCAACTATGTTTTATTTTTTTATTTTTTTTCGAGAAATTTCAGGAAGTAAAATCTCTTGAGATATCATTCTTAACATATTCAGAGGATATACCCTTCTCAATTTCCAAAATGAGTCACTTTATCATCTGGGCCTCTTCTTGACCCATATTCTTTAGTAAAATTCCTCTCTGGTTTTACACTTATTGCTAAATATATTTTTTTCAGTTTTAAATTCTTAGTATTTTCAGAAAGAGGTAAATCCATATGATGGTTAACAGTTTCCCAAATGCTAAATATGTTAAGAGCTCTGAGAGTTTTGTCATATCCTGCTGTAATTACTGTGTTTTTTAGACTATACAAAATACCTGACTACATGATGGGTTAGACAACAGAAAGGAGGAAAAAAATATTCCATATTAGTTTGTATCTGGTGGCCCAATGAAGTGGGGGGTGTTAGCATTGGTGGTTTTTGTAGAAGGGGGGGTTAAATGGGTATTCCCATGTCAACTAATATATTGGTAAGCTTGTGGGGCTTGTCAAGTTGAATAGTTTTGCAAATACATTCATGCCCCCTTTTCCTAATATTCTCTCTATATTTTCCTCCCATTGTTGGCAGCTCATTGTGTAGGTTACCAATGACCTGGTCTTCTCGCCTATAGAGAATGGAAAGCTCTGTAATTTTTATTGGAGGTCCACTTCAACTGTGAGAGACAGAATCTATAAAGAAATTCCCAAAAATCACATTGTTTGAGTTTTAAATAATTATTTTGCTTCTTATTGCATGAAATAAGTATTTGATACAATAGAAAAAACAGAACTTAATATTTAGTACAGAAACCTTTATTTGTCATTACAGAGGTCAGACATTTTCTGCAGCAGGGATTTTGTCCCACTCCTCCATACAGATCTTCTTCAGATCTTTTAGGTTTCAGGACTGTCGCTTGGCAACATTGAATTTCAGCTCCCTCCAAAGATTTTCTGTTGGGTTCAGATGTAGAGACTGGCTACGCCACTAGAGGACCTTGAAATGCTTCTTACAGAGCCACTCCTTTGTAGCCCTGGCTGACCCAACCACGACCCACCTTTAATGCTCTTACTGAGGGAAGGTGGTTGTTGGCCAAAATCTCATGATATGTGGCCCCATCTATCTTCCCTTTAATAAGGTGCAGTCATCCTTTTCCCGTTGAAGAAAAGCACCCCCAAAGTATGATGTTTCCAAACCTGTGCTTCACAGTTACGACTGTGTTGGCGTGAGTAGGGGGACCTTGTATGCCCTGCATGATTTTAATTCATGACAGCGTAGTAGTGCTCTTTGGTCTTGGCCATGGTGGACAGGGTGGCCTGTGATTAATTGTGTGGACAGGTGTTTTTTTTTTTTAAACAGGTCACAAGTTCCAATAGATGCAATTTAAAGATAATGAGTGCAGAGTAGTAGGACTTATTTCCTTTTTTTTTTTTTTTTTCCAAATCAGCTAATGTCAAAGTTATACAAATTTGTAAATAAGTTCTAATTTAAAATATCAAGTCTTCCAGTACTTATGATATGCTTAATGTTCAGCAGGAAGTGATGTTTTCTTTCCAGTCTGACATAGTTCTCTCTGCCGCTGCCTATTCTGTGACAGGAACTATTCAGAGCAGTAGCAAATCCCTATAGAAAACCTCTACTGCTTTGGATAGTTCCTGTCATGGACAGAGGTGGCAGCAGAGAGCACTCTGTCAAACTGGAAAGAATACTTTACTTTCTATAGAGCATACAGCAGCTGATAAGTACTGGAAGACTTGAAATTTTTAAATGTAATTTACAATTATTTATAACTTTTTGGCACCAGTTGAGTTACAAACAAATGTTTTTTTACTGGGGTACCCTTTAACCACTTCATGTCACAGCCAACTAAAAATTTTGCACTTATGTTTTTTTCCTCTTTGTGTTTAAAAAAAACATTGATCTACAGACTTGCATTTCACTAGTTGTACTTTGTAATCACATACTTGATGAAAAAATTATTTAAAAGGAGAAATTGAAAAAATAGCTATTATTCAGATTCTAAGTGGGTTTCGCGTTTATACCATTCGCATGTTGTAAAATGTTATCTATGTTCCCCAAGTCAGTATACCGTATTTTTCGCTTTATAGGACGCACCTTTTGATAAGACGCACCCCTGATTTTAGGGGAGAAAAATAGAAAAAAAAATATTTTGCTCATTGTCACAGTTTGGAGATAGCATATAGTGCCCACATAGTAGCCAATCCCCCATAAAGTGCCCCACATAGTAGCCAGTGCCCCACATAGTAGCCAGTGCCCCCCATAGTAGCCAGTGCCCCCCATAGTAGCCAATCCCCTCATAGTAGCCAATCCCCTCATAGTAGCCAATCCCCCCATAGTAGCCAGTGCCCCTCATAGTAGCCAGTGCCCCCCATAGTAGCCAATCCCCCCATAGTAGCCAGTGCCCCTCATAGTAGCCAGTACCCCTCATAGTAGCCAGTGCCCCTCATAGTAGCCAATCCCCCCATAGTAGCCAATCCCCCCATAGTAGCCAGTGACCCCCATAGTAGCCAGTGACCCCCATAGTAGACAGTGACCCCCATAGTAGCCAGTGCCCCCATAGTAGCCAGTGACCCCCTTAGTACCCTGTGCCCCCCATAGCAGCCATTTCCCCCCCTAAAACAACAAACCAGTAACTCACCTGTGAGTTCCGGGACCACCTCCGCCCGCTCGCTCAGCTGACAGACGATCAGGAGCCCAGGAAAGTGCTGCTCATTGCACTTTCCCGGGTTTCTGATCAGCTCAGCTGAGCGGCGATGGAGGGGCAGGCTGGGCGGGCGGAGGGGATCGCTCAGAGCCGCTCACTATGCATATGCATAGTGAGCGGCAATACAGGGGGCGGGCGGGACGGCTTCCATGCGGTGCTCTGCACTGCTTGGGAGCCGTCTTCGCTTTATAAGACGCACTTAGATTTTCCTCCCACTTTGGGAGGAAAAAAAGTGCGCCTTATAAAGCGAAAAATACGGTAATTACAATGACATTTATTTTATTTTATAACATTTATTTTATTTTACTGCTTGTAAAAATTTCAGACTTCAAAAATAAATAAAATAAAAAAAATTGTGTTTAAAGTTGCTCTATTTCCATCCTTAAAACGCTTTTATGTTTTGGTCTAGTTGAGGTGTTAGTTTTTGCACCATAATCTGTACTTTCTATTGGTTGGTTTCTATTTTTTTTTTTTTTTTTAATTAATAAAAACCTCTTTTTGTACTGTAACTTGTACTTATTCTAGGGGACTTCTATTATAACTGTACTGATCTCTCATAGATATCAATGCTCAATTACAAGGCCACAAGGTAAGCAGTACATTGAGCATTTAAATGCAGCTGTCAGTTTAATGTTATGTAACATTTTTTACCATAGAAGCAGAAAAAAGACTTATCAGCATCCCCTTGTACATATAGATAGATAGATAGATAGATATACAGTCAGGTAAGTATAGAAAAGTGCTGAGGGGTAAACAACAAGGCTATATCACAACACAGAATGTCAGGAATACAAAATAATAAAACAAAAAGGGGGATAAAATGAAATAAAGTAAGCCAAAGGGTAAAAAATACACCAATAGACGCAGGACATCCAATGGCTTCTGCTCTTTTTTCTTACATGCCACAACTGACCTGAGCAACGCCCAATGACTTAATGAGGACCTGTCACCCCCCGTGCCGGGGTGACAGGCTCCCAACCCCCCGTTACAGCCCCCTATACTCATCTGATCCTGCAGGGTCCCGCTTGCTGATCCGGTCGGGTCATGGAGATATGAGCGCCCGAAGCCCGGCACGCGCGCTCACAGGAGAGTCCGATGCCCATAGAGAATGATGGAGCATAGGACTCCCCATTCATTCTCTATGAGCGTCGGACTCTCCTGTGAGCGAGCGCACCGGGCTTCGGGCGCTCATATCTCCGTGACCCGACCGGATCAGGAAGCGGGACCCGGCGGGATCAGGTGAGTGTAGGGGGCTGTAACGGGGGGTCGGGAGCCTGTCACCCCAGCACGGGGGATGACAGGTCTCCTTTAAATAACAGTTTCTTCCCACTTTAGGGGCATCAACCATTGAAAGGACAGGTCCACAGATTATCTGCTCAGTAACAGCATCTTAACTCAAGTCTGCCCGGATACAGATTCTTCCAAACTGGTAAGTCCACCTGCAACACAAAAAAAGGAGGGGGGGAGAGACAAAACACACACACAGGACAAACCATCACATGAAACACCTAACTGCCTATCATAAATACCTAAACCAATGGGGAAGGGTGTGCAAGTCTGTGTCCTCCCTTTTATAAAGGGGGGAGGATCCTTGACAGAAGACCTGCAATGAATGTACACGCTACGAAATGTACATAAAGTAGCATGCGTTGTTTTGTTTTCTTTTTGCTTGTTTTTTTGTGTGTGACCATTTTAAGGATATGAAATAAAGATTCCAAAGCTTTTTATGGAATGAAGCTGTGGTTTCACTATTATTGTTTTAGAACAAGTCCATCTTCACTGTACTATATGTGACCTGACTTCTTTCCCATCAGTATGCTGTATAAGACTGTGATTGTAAAAAGAAGCCATTCACAAGGTTGCAGTTCAGGTCTCGATGTGGAGGTATGCTGCTGCTTCCTATATTGAGTGCTGCTGCGCTTCCTGACTTTGGTCTAAAAGATGCAGGAGCTTTAAAAACTGGCTTTGTTTAGAGTACAAAATACAGTAAATAAATTATATAAATGTTTTATATGCATGTTACTAGCACAATGATGAGTAATATGTAACTTCCAACAGTTGAATCCCATGGTAACAGTAGTTTTAAAGTGTATGTTCCATGACAGTCCACTGCCCGACCAATGGGGTTGCGCATTACAATCTCATTGCGTGTAGGAATCCATAGAGTCCCAAACTTCGGAATAAGCAAAGGAATTCGCTGCTGATCCACCAGTGGGCTGTCCTGACAGGCACTTTTTAAGCTTTACTGAAGTATGCTCCAAAATTACTTATTTATCCATTGAACATCTGAACATTTTCCTGCTCATCGCCTGATAGCTGTCACTTCTAAACAATGATTATCAGCCAAGTAAGCGTTTCTAGGAACACTCGTTACTGATAACTGACTGATAATTGACATGAAAAAATGAAAAAATTAGCATTTTTCTTATTTTTTATTTTCTGCAGTCACCAGACTGTTATGTGATATTTATTATTGCAAAATGTATAATTGCATTGGAGGCTAAGGGGATTTTGTGTGTTTTGTACTTTATTTATATTTTTGTGTGTGTGTGTTTTTAAAATTTTCCTACCATGGGGACTTCACTATAGGATTGCCTGAAGGCAGATTACAGTGCAATGCTGATTCACTCTCCATTGTGTGACCTATTAGGATTGTGCGGCCGCTATTCAATGAATATGTCAGTTTTTTGTATGGCCGCTAGCTATCTCAGCTTTTGAATACAAAAGCAGATTTGCCTGCGAACCAAACACAAGAAGAGTTTTCACAATGGAGTAAAATTATTTATTTTTTCATTTACATATTTTAATTAAGGCAAATGTTGAAATTGAGGATCTGGGAATGAGTATGCTTCTAAACTTTAAAAAGTGGAGGTTTTCATATGACTACTAAGCCAACCACATGTACTGAATTCTAAAACAATGATCTCGTTATAGGAAATGCCCAGGTTTAAAAAAAGGGATTTGCAAGAGTAGTATTTCCCTAAAAAGAAACAAAACTTTTCTAGTACATGTTTTTTATTTTTTGATAAAATGTGCTTGTTTATACCAACAGCTATAACATTAAAAACATTATTCCCATTCCATAGGATAAGGTAAAACAAGCTGATCCCTGAAAGTTAGACTGACAAGATCCCCACCTATGCTGAGAACAGGGACACAATTGACCTGCAATGGAACCTTTAACACACCTGCCTGCGCCCTAGTCAATCCCAATAGGGGTGCTGAACGCTTATAAGTGTGTTCAGCAGTCTCATAGTGAATAAATGGCTGTGCAGGTGCCATGAAGGCTCCTTTCATTTCAAGGTGGTTGCTTCCCATTCTCAGGATTGTTGGAAGACCCGGTGGTCAGACCTCTCAGGACCATAGGATAGAGAATAACAAACTGACATGGAAATACTTCAAGGCTATGTTCACACATCATTTCTTTTTTACATTATTTTAAGTGGCTGAAAAAGGGACCAAAAGCAAACAAAAATGCTAACAAAATGCAATTCTTTGGTTTCAGTCTGTTTATTCAGCTGTTATGGCTAAAAAACTTGGCCTATGATCATACCCTAAATTACCCTGCCTTATATTGTGTGGGTCTACCTTTTACAATTCTGACATTGAGGAGTCAGTGGTATCTGGCACCAAGATGTTTGCAGTAGATATTTTTAAGTTCTTTAATTGTGGATGTCTCCTTTGATAGGGGTTTCCAGCACATCCCTCAGTTGTACATATTGAGGTAATTTGGAGGCCTAATCAACACCTTAAAGGGGCTTTGAAAAAACAAACAAACTATACTTACCTACCGATCCTTCACTGGCTCTGCTGTAGTGCCAGTTTGTTTTTTTTTGCTTTCACTCCCCTGCTACTCAGCTCTTTACCTAGCTTCCAACAGGACCCTATAGCAAGCAAAACGTTCTGTAATATTTTTCTCTTATAGGGCTCTATGAGTTTTTTCTGTGCCAAAAAATATGTAGCAATATGCGTTTTTTTCCCCACTTTCTTTAATAGATATCCTTAAATTAAATGACCAAAAAATCACTTACAATGAAAAAAATGCAACTGCAAAAATCACCGGTTAGTTTGACATTATTTATCGGTAATGACAGTATGCCTTAAAAAGCTGCCACTACAAAAAGGCAGACAGAACAATTTTCCATCCTGAACACAGATTTCTCTTTCTGGAGTCCATCAGAAATAACCACTTTGAAGAATTTTTGTGATGAGAATGGATTATGGCCCTTTAGTACTATAATTTCTACCTATGCATTAGCCCAGAAATAATTTTATAAAAACTTGCAACTTAGACACCTAATATCTTCTTTGGCATGGAACTGGGATTTACCCCTTACCCTATATGAGCAATATTCATAATCGTAACAAGGTAACTAAGGGTATCTCTATAGCGTCCTCCCAAAGAATAAGCAGGTTCACTCTTCGGGCAGATGGCGAAATCTGCCAAACCATAGAATGAAGCCTATGGAAGCAACGTAGATGCTCATGGCCACAAGCGGGGGCGTGCTGCGGAATCCGCTGCGGGTGATCCGTTTTTTGAGTTCCTGTGTTTGTTATATGGTAGTGCCATATTGGACATTATTGACATTATTACCATTTATTATGTTCCAATGTAAGATCTGACCGGACCGGTTCTTCCCCTCCTTGTTTCCCTTTCCCTCTTGCCCAACCCCTCCCTCAATCCCTTCCTTTAGTTCCCCGATCAATGTCATTCAACAATGTACATTTTAATTTGGATTCATATGTTATCATTGTGGTTTGGATTATCAGACTGTATGTTCTTTTAATGGCATTGCATTTAATGTCCTCTGTTGTACCACTCTGTTGTACCACTGCAAAAAAAAATAATAATAAAAAAATATATATATATATATATATATATATATATATATTTGTATCAGCATTACTTCCTTTCTTGTTATAAAAACATAGACAATAGACATGAGCGAACCTCGAGCATACTCGAGTCCATCCAAACCCGATCGTCCGGCATTTGATTAGCTGGGGCTGCTGAAGTTGGATAAAGCTCTAAGGTTGTCTGGAAAACATACAGCCAATGACTATATCCATGTTTTCTACATAGCCTTAGGGCTTTATCCAACTTCAGCAGCCACCGCTAATCAAATGCCAAACTATCGGGTTCGGATGGACTCGAGCATGCTCGAGGTTCGCTCATCTCTAATACACAACCCTTATCCGGGCCCTATTCAGTGTGTGAAAATTTAACGTGTAAAGTATAGTGTATTTTACTTTTCCCTTTGGCACCAGCTTTTGGCACGTGGAGTAATTACGTGTTTTTTAAGGTGCATAAATATGCAATCCAGTTTATCAGGATATTGGGAAGCTGGAAAAGGTTCAATAGAGCACAACTTGGGTTATTAAACAAAACAATAAAAATGTGCAGGAAAGATCTTGGGTATGAGCAAAGGTTGTCAAACCTAAACTAAACTAAATTAATATGGAGGACATACTGTAGTTATACAAATACTGTATGCAAATGAATCAAATCAAAACCTTAGTGATAACATAATTAGCATATATGGATTTTGCTGATTGGTAAGTGAAGAGAAAATTGTCCTCTAAACTATAAGTTATGGAACATGCAGTTACAGGGATTGGTAATAATTTAATAAAGGTTTAGACATGTGAGAAATACATGGGGTTACTACTATTGATTAACAATATAGAATTTGTATATTGTTGACTTAATTGATTTAATTTCATAATTTCTATATCTGTTTCTTTAGGGTTCAGAGAAAACTCTATGCATTATAACATTATAGTAAGTAGAGGTAATTGGGCAGAACCATAATATGCTCTGTCAGGTTTTACTTGTTCTCAGTGTTTGTTCGGGTTTCCTTTAAATACTTTGCCTTTTTCCTGCACTCCCAAACATATGCCGTATATACATAGAGTCAATTCAGATATACATAGAGTCATTCAGATTCATAGCTTACGTATGTGGCCAGATGAGTTGTATATGGTGGTCTTGATAACCTGCCCCATTTGGTGTCAACTACATGTGCTAATCCACCAAATCTGACTGTTAAAGTATCACTGTCATTTCACAAAACTTTTGACATGTCATAGAGACATGTCAAAAGTTTTCATCGGTCCGGGTCTCAGTGTTCAGACCCTTACCGATCGAGAGATAGAGCCGGAAGAAGACCACGCTAAGCATGGTACTCTCCTGGCTCCGTGTCACATGATTAGCTGGACTTATAATGGAGCCTGACTGATAAGTCTCTAAGACATGTCAAAAGTTTTGTGGAAAGACAGAGACACTTTAACTCTGCTGAATCTTTATTTGCATAGATTTGCATTAGAAGTATAGACGCAGAAGAGTTAAATATAATTATAAGTACTTATTATTAGTAATATGCCCACATATTTCTACTGTGAGAGTATTATAATATACATTGTGGCACTAGTTGGAGAAAAATTTGGTGAAAGTGAAATATGTCTCCCATTCTGACAAAATCTTGTACTTGCAGGAAATCTAAAAAGTAGGTCAGTACACATAATGATAAAATTACAATCATTTTCTGGGAAATGGTTCTGTTTATGGTTGGACCTTACTACCTTAAGTAATGAAGTATTATTCTCAAATGGATACTCTGGGGAAAATAAAAAAAACTGGGTCACTTAGCAAGGTGAGTGCAATCTTTGTATTTTTGGAAAAAAAAATGTAATGTCTTAAGTGTGGAATTTTGAATTTAGTTTCTTTTTCTATTGCCTTTCCACTAGCTCCTCCTGTAATCATGATGATCAATCCTTTCCACCACCCACTGCAGTTTATTTATGTGTGTGTGTGTGTGTGTGTGTGTATATATAGTTGAAAAATGTTGCCAGAAATATTGTTTTCAAGGTTAAACCCTCTGCCTTATCCAAAATGAAGATCAATTATTTGCTTTTGTTGAGCTGCTGTTTGTACGTCTCTGTCTATGATGTCAGAGGGAATGTTACAAATATAATTCAGGAAGTCAAAGACCTCTTCAAGGAGTATCTGAACCAGGAGTCGTCTCAATTGGTAAGTAAAAGGATCTTAATATTCCCAAAAAATATTTTTGGACTTTACAGGGCTAAATTTTAAATGATATTTTTTTACTATACTGACTTTATTATTTTCTTCTGTTTTAGACCTGTTTCCATTTTCTAAAGAATGGATTTAATGTGGTAAGTGCATTTTGAACACAAAGTTAGGAGCTGCATGTTTAGCCATTAGCAAAATTATCAGTTAGCTTGATGATTTATTATTGAATATCAAGATATTCTGCTAGTTTATATCCAGAGGCATGACGTAACAGTACTGCCCTGCATAGTGGCCGTGTAAGGATTATAATACTGTGTTGTATGTTTGTCATAACAAACTGACCAAATCGGTGATAAAGAGGAAATGTTGATGTTATCCGTCACACCAGCGTTGAGGAAACAGTCTGTGAAACTCGAGTTACAACACTCTTGTCTTACTTATGTGCTTGTGATTACTGCGCTCTAACATATAGGAATTTTCTGCAAGATTTTATTTTTATTGAGACAAACTTTTTGGTTTTCTTTCAACTAGTGCCCGTGTGCCATTGCACAGCTACAGAAGATACAAGAAGACTTCCAGACCCAGAATTCTACTGAAGTTGTTATGATAAAAAAAAATCTTCAAGCGCTGATTGATCAACTCAAGACATCAGGCAAATCAAATGGTGAAACTAAGCAACCAGGCAAAGAGGTAAGTTTTATGCTGGCAAAGATAAGCATGTGTTTAATTTTACATATTTTCACATACATTGATACACAAACAGATCAGGATGGTCAAGGGGACATCAATGCAATGTTCAAATGAGCTTGTGTTATTAGTAAATATTATTTTCCTTATTCTGTATATACTGGCCATGTACTGTAGGCATAATATCACATGTGACAAATTAGTTAAAAATAAAGAACAACATTAGATCATTAGGAAGCTCTGCTGGACATATGCATTGTTGGCCTTATGTATCAGAACATTAAAGATAGTTGCTGTCTGTAGCTATTACATAGGTGTCTGTATATGATTGCTCAACCAAACCCCTGTAAGGCTGTAAAGTAGTGCATTCATAGAAAAAGGCTGAAACACAAAAAAATACAGAAGAATAAAATATAAAACCATAGAAGAGACAAACATTATCCAGATGTTTAACTAATAGTAAAAAAATATAGCCATCAAACATTTAAATAAAAAAATATACAATAAAAAGATCATTTACAGAGAAAATACGCTCTGTTCCTTAAGTGGTTAAGCAATTTATTTTAGGGAATTTCTTGAATAAACAGTAAAACTGCAAGTCAGCATTAGATCTGCCTGCCATAGTACACACTTCTGCTAATGTCAACAGACGTGGAATGCTACTTTTTTAAACTATGCATTTAACACTTAAAGGTGTGTTCAGGAGGAAGATAATCAAGATACAGTATTACTAGCCATAACAAGTTACACAGAGATAGATTGAGAAAAGGGAAATAGATAGGTATACAAAAGTAGAAAGAGAGAAATGATAGATTTGAGATAGCCAGCGTTAGAGATAGATTTCGTTTTTGTGTTGGTTCAACCTTTAAATCAAGTCTGCTTACCTGGCTATACATTCTAGTAAAGAACCAAACTATAAACATTTTTTCAAACTTTAAAAAACTGTCTATATAAGGATACATTATTTGGTAGTAGGAAAGCCAAATCAGACCTCGAAACTCATTCAGACCCCAAAGCAGACCCCTAATATTTATTTAGAAATCCAAACCAGACCCCTACAATTAATTCCTACCCCGGACCAGGCCCTTAATGTTGATTCAGACCTCACACCAGACCTAAAAACTAATCAAACCAATTCAGTTAGTCTCTAGACCAAGCCATTGAAATAGATTTAGACAACTTAAAATTTATCAGACCCCTAGGCTATGTTCATACAAGAGGACAGACATGAAAAAGACGGCTGTATTTTAATAAATAATGGCCACAAATAAATGTTATCTGCGGCCATTTTTATAAAATTAAAAAAAATTCTATTATTTTGCCTTAAAAGACATTGCAGAAACATAGCCTTAAAATCTATACTAACTACTACTCTTGGCACCCTTCACCTCCAGGCATCACCACATACAACTTCCTAATGCTGACTATTATCAGAAACTTGTATTCACGCTGCCGCACATAACAGTGTCAGTTCCCAGTTAAATTATTATTATTATTAATAATGAATGAGCATTCTGATCTGTCTGCATCCTAGAGTATGAGGAACAGAGCAGAATCAATTGATTATAATTTTATTCCACTTAATTTTCAGCTTATTCTGTGCTAGGAGTCCAGTGGGCAGGCCGGCTTAGCAACTGCACACTCAAGGCTGTCAATCACCCAGTAGAGCTACCCACTAGACTCCTCAGCCCAGAAGAAGCAGGGATTTTCAACAAAAAGTTACAAGTTATGTTGAATCATTTTACAGAAAAGTATGCGTCAATCTGCTCAGCCTCCTCTGACAGCATGATTATTTGTCATACAAATGGTAAAATAGGAAGCACATAAACATTGAAACACAGGGCAAAATGACCTTTAACCGAAGTTTTAATAAATTAAATGTAATTCAGAGTTCATTTTTACATTAATATTTGTTTCTATATCTCAACCTAGGAGGAATGCAGGTTTCCTGAGTGCAAGGATCCCCGGGCAGCAGTAAAAGATTTGAACAACTTTTTTTTGAACCTCAGAAAAAGAAAATGCTTTAAAGGTTCACGAAAATGAAAAATAGCATTGAATCTGTGAAATTTAGAGATGAGCAAACCTTGGGCATGCTCGAGTCGATCCGGACCCGAACTTTCGGCATTTGATTAGCGGTGGCTGCTGAAGTTGGATAAAGCCCTAAGGCTATGTGGAAAACATGGATATAGTCATAAACCTTAGAGCTTTATCCAAGTTCAGCAGCCCCAGCTTATCAAATACCGAACGTTCGGGTTCGGATGGACTCGAACCCGAACCCAGTTCGCTTATCTCTAGTGAAATTGCATTATTGGAAAATCACACTTTAAATACTATATTGTATGCTGAAATAATACCTCATTTTTGTACTTTCATCACATTCCTCTTTACCCTATGGAACATTCTTAGATTTTTTTAAAAGAAATCTGTTAAACCATTTGTTTCATAGTGAAACATGTATTGTACTATTATATTAGTATTAGATTGTAGTTAAAAAGTGCATAGAAAGAGTTTATCTCATTAAGACATGAGATTATAAATAAGGCCAGAAAGGTGATTACCTAAACTCTCACCAATTTAGAAACAACTTTAGAAACTTTAAAAACTGCATCGAGAGCTTATGAACAGACCAATGAAACTCATGCAAGCTTTGTTAGGTAATTAACCAATGGGCTGTTCTTTAAATGCTAAGGAATTAGGCACTGATTTTACTTGGAAAAAAACCTTTAAGAACATAGATTAATTATTTATTTCATGTTGAAGGGTAAACATTATTTATATACTATATGTATACTATATGTAACAAATACAATTACATTTAAAGGTACAGTACTACTGAAACACTGTGTGAAAACCAATATGTAAATTACAGATTTACCAGTTTTTATTTATAGCTCTGTTTATGTTTCTATACATGTCTTTTATCACTTATTTAATAATATTAATATTTAATAAGAATGTATTTGTTTACGTGGTAATTTTTCCTAATATATTTGATGCTACTTTGATGACAAAGATGCAGTTGTCAGTTATTGTTATTTATTTATTTAATTATTTTATAATTAATAATATTTTATTCTGTTTATTTAAATATAATATTTATTTATTACATAGGAAGACATCTGTATTTTTCTACCAGCTGAAAAACAGTACAATGTTGAGATTCTATGAATTTTTTTTTATTCTGTTTAATTTTCCATGCTGCATGGTAAACTGACATTTCATAAACCAACTGGTTATAATAAATATTTTATTCTTAATGTTATGTTTCAGTTTTTTTCTTTATCTTGCAATTCTTTTGTGACCTGGATATTACCATATATGGCATAATTCACTAATGTGGTTAAAGGTACACTTGTTCCCCTTTAAGTCTGTTAGGGATGAGGTCCTAAGACCCCATTTGCACTGTAAAATCCTATACAAGATGTGGAATTTTAACTTCCTGTATTATATACACTGGGCTTATTTGTTACATAGATGGCTGACAACTGCCTCTACCTTTTTATAGGTTTTTCAGATGGAACAACAGAGTAAATGTGAGTGTCTGTGAAATAACTTTAAAAAAGTTGCTTTTCGTAGCTGTCATTCAAGGGAGATTAAGAATAGAAATGAACAAATCACTTCAAACTAAGTTATTGCTGTACACAGTGACTGGCTGAGTGGGGAGTTCTTGTGGGGGTAACATGCCACATGTACCAGGAAGCAGCTGAAAGCAGTGGGGAACAGGAGCCATAAGAGTGCCAGCTGAATGTCAAGGTTTACCTTAGCTAGTTTGTAACAAAAACATTAACAAAAAGTAGTAAATCAATAAACATAAAATGCATTAAAAATGCAATAAAAACTATTCTCATGCTTTCCTTTTAATCTAAGCCGCTGGGCGGTACATGTATAGCATAGGGTTAATGCCTCAACAGATATTGTAAAATTTGAAGAAGGGGTTAATAGTCACATCATATTAGCTTAGGGCCACATCATCTGACCAGTGATTAATACTGCATGTAGGAGTAGGACCAGTGTGATGTTCATGAGTGCTTTTTCATGATAATGCTCATGTGATCTCCAGACCTATCTGTGACTATCATTGATTTTGAGACAAAGAAAAACTTTGTCACTCCATCCTTCATTGTTGTCTTGTTCTGCAACATAACCTTACAGCTAGTCCTTATTGGAGTTGCAATTTCAATGTTGAGAAAGCAATGTCACATTGGTCCTACCACCAGGATCACAGTATGTGTGGGGCAGCATAATGTATAATAGCCAGGTGTCCCAGGAACCATTTTTCAACATGACAATGCCAGGCTGCATGTTGCTTGTGCTACTGTGAGCAGCCTAAACTTCCTACCATTGGTCAGTAGTTTCTACAGCGTTAGGCTGGGTTCACACTACGTATATTTCAGTCAGTATTGTGGTCCTCATATTGCAACCAAAACCAGGAGTGGATTAAAAACACATAAAGGATCTGTTCACACAATGGTGAAATTGAGTGGATGGCCGCCATATAACAGTAAATAACGGCCATTATTTCAATACAACAGCCGTTGTTTTAAAATAACAGCAAATATTTGCCATTAAATGGCGGCCATCCACTCAATTTCACCATTGTGTGAACAGAGCCTTTCTGTGTTTTTAATCCACTCCTGGTTTTGGTTGCAATATGAGGACCACAATACTGACTCAAATATACGTAGTGTGAACCCAGCCTCAAATTGAAAATTTTAGCCTGACATGCAATTCACCCATTCAGTATATGGGTAAGTGGCAGATGATGCCTTATAACATTATCTATCTATCTGTTTATTTTACATACAGAAGAAAAGGCCTTAAAAGGATCTACAGTGCGACCCTTTATTAGAGCAGAGGCGTTTCATACCAGTCAACACAGGAGACTTGTTCACACTAGTATTATTACTTTCAGGTGAAAAGTTCATTTAGACGTGAATTCACTGAAGATTATTAGACAAATTTTCTTTTTTCAGATATAGGTTACATTCACACACTTTTATAATAATGTCTGGCAAATAGTAGACATTATAAGGGAACAGCCTTGCTTATATAATAACGACCTTTATTTGCTCTCAAATGAGTCGTCTAATAAAAACTGTTGTCATTTGACATTGTGTGGACATAGCCATATACCTAGTATGAATAGTTAAAAATCAAATGTTATTATGCATTTTACTCTAGAATCAGCACAACAGAAATATTATTATGTCTGGAATTTAATCCAACCCTTACCCCATTTCTGAGACTCTCCGCAATCAGCTGACTAACTACTGAAGTAGTACTGGATTTACAAGCAGTGGAACCCAAGCGCTACAAGACATCTATTATTTTCAGTGAGGTCCAAAAAAACATTAACAATTTCTCACCTGACATTTTCCTTTTCTGGATGTCAGCAGGTAGCAGATAATGGGTTAACCTTCTTGACCCTCACTATGGTAGAAGACATATTTCTAGCAATCCACAACCAAACAATTATCTATTGAGTCTAGGCACATATAAGAAAACAAAAAGGAAAAGCAAGATGTATTATAAGTAGCAATAACCAAGGGGAAAATTGTGCTGCCTGCAGATATATAAAAAATTACAATTTCAGAAAATTTTAAACATTTCTGAACATCCTACAGCAGCACACAATGGGACTTACATGGCAACAACCTGGGTGGGATTTTTATGATGACACTACTTTCTGGGGAACTCTTCTACCTAAAGCTGAACCGTGTGTTGACAGAAAGTCAAGTCTGTAGTGTTTAACCCATTCCCGCACGAGGGCGGGGGAGTTCAGAGCGGGGCCGTGGGCGACCCCGCTGTGAACCGCCGTGGTCCCGGGTGCGGCATGTAGCAACAGGTCTGTCTACTGAGAAGTTTCCAAAATCTGTTTTTCGATAACTGTAATATGAGCAGAAACCAGGCCCTTCAAAGCCAGTAAGGTAGAATCCATATAGCTTCCTCTTGGTCCAGCCTGATCTTTAACAAGACCTTCATTATTAACAGAATCGGAGGATATATGTACACTACCATGTGTTTTCAAGATATTAATAGACCTCCGTGGCCCAGGGGTGATCTGTTTTCTGAATGGAGCAGAACTTGGAAACCTTGGCATTTTGTCTGGTTGCCATTGCATCCAAGTCCAGCATTCCCATTCTGTGAAAGATTTAAGGAAACATCTGAAGATGCAGACACAATTCTCGAGGATGTGCAGCGTTTCAACTTCCATCTGCTCTAACATTAAAAATTCCCTGAATGTGTATGGCTGAGGTTCTGTTTAGATGAGATTCTGCCTAGTGGAAGATCTGATTATACTCACTGGCTAAGGGATTAGGGACTCCTAGTTCACCCCTTGTCTGACTGACTAGAACATCCTAGTGGAGGAGTATGGGCTGAAAATGAAGAAGACCTAGTCTCACCGCTTTGAGGTTGGAAGAGAGTCATCTTTCCAGGGCAGACCAGGTTCTCTGAATCCACTAATCCCCCATATGCACGCCCCATCCTGAGCCTGAAGCATCGGGTGTGAATTATATCTGCTGACTGAGGATGAGAGATCTCCCTCTGTGGATCCTGAACTGTGGAGGGCCAAATCTTGATCTGATGATCCAAAGATGGCAGCTTCTTGTTCTATTTGTTGAGAATGTTGAGCTGTAGAGTGCAAAAATTAGCCTTTGCCCATGTATCGCATTTTTTGAGGATGTAAGAAGAACCCTCATCACATATCTGACCGAGACCAGAGATGAGCGAACCTCGAGCATGCTCGAGTCCATCCGAACCCGAACTTTCGGCATTTGATTAGCGGTGGCTGCTGAAGTTGGATAAAGCCCTAAGGCTATGTGGAAAACATAGATATAGTCATTGGCTGTATCCATGTTTTCCAGACAACCTTAGAGCTTTATCCAACTTCAGCAGCCCCAGCTAATAAAATGCCGATCGTTCGGGTTCGGATGGACTCGAACCCAAACCCGGTTCGCTCATCTCTAACCGAGACCCATTGGGGCTGTATTAGCCAATATACTGATGTGCTTAGATTGACTATTAGGTCTTCTGAGATAGGATGACCATGTTTTCTGAATCTTTCTGAAATCCCAGAAACTTTATTTAATTCGATTAACTAGTGTATTTAAAGAATTAACACTTTGAAAATGCCTGTCTGCCCACTTTAATGCCAATTTTTACACCACTATGACCATGGTGATTTGAACCACTATGGGCCAGGCTGGTCATTTTAAGATATGATGTGGGACATTTCAAAAGTTCAGCCCTGCAACAGTCGTGAGAACAAGCCAGGAGAGGTTCATGCTCAGCTGTAGTCTTTTCCCATTACCTCTCGTGCAGAGGTGCAGGAGTTCAGTTGCTTAAAGTGACACTGTCACCCCCTTTTTGCATTCTGACTTCTCTACACAGGTGTGAAGGGTAAATTTAGCAGTTTTTATACCTTATTTTATATCATACGTCATGGTGCTTGTTCCAGTAAAAAGTGATCCTTCATGGCCGAAGCGCCACTTAGCCTGGCCCACAATGCCATCGTTGGCCCCGCCCCGTGACACCGTCACCGCATAGGCCCTAGACCTTTAGGCTGGGCTGTTCCAATGGCCGTTAAGGAGCAGGGCCTATGCGCTGATGACGCCACGGGCGGGACCAACGGTGGTGTTGTGGGCGGGGCTAAGTGGCGCTTCAGCTTACTGAAACAAGCACCATGATGTATGATATAAAATAAGGTATGAAAACTGCAAAATGTACCCTTTACACTTGTGTAGAGATGTCAGAATGCAAAAAGGGAGGGTGACAGTGTCACTTTAGGCAAAATGTGCTGCTTATCTGAACAGTGCGGGCTACGACTTGGAAGGTGCGCGGTGATGTTGTGTCAGGGCAGAAGTACACAAATCTCAGCAGTGAGTGTGCATGTCCTCAGAAAAGATGGTGCCTGCACTGGAGAGTGGCAGCTTAACTTACAATTGTCCCCGCTGTGCCATACCAAGTTATGCCACAGACAACAGAAAAATAGGTACTGTAATAGCCAGTCACGGCATATAGCCTTCAGCAAAGATGGAGCCTGCCGTCTTTGCTATGGATCTGAGGGACATAGTGAAATGTATACCGAATTCTGTAATAGCTCAAAAATAAATTAAACTAAAACAAAAACATGTGTTCTACCTAAAGGAAGCAGAAGAAAAAATACTTTTCTTGCTTGTCCTTATGCTTCCCTAATGTGACTCAAAAGATATCTGTTTAATTGTGTATGGCTAGGAATAGGTGGGGTCAAAAAGGTTAACCCTTTGTCTGCTGCCGTAGGATGTTCCAAAACTCATTATTAGGACCATGTAATATCTGCTTAAGGCTATGTTCACGCAACGTCAAAAATAGAAAAAAAACCTGCTGATTTTGATATTTAAAAAAAGTCAGTTTTTGCTTTGATTTAACTGACTGCAATGGCAATGCATTGAAGTCAATGGGAAGACGGACATCCAGTGCACACAATGCATTGAATAATGGACATTTTTACCACGGAACATGATCATTCTTTTCGGACGTCTTATTTTCGGACGCAAACAGCGGAAGTTTTTTATTAATTGTTCACACAAAGTTTTTCTTTTCTCACTGTTCTTTCTCTGTTTTTACTATTAAACTCAATTGACTTTTCAATTAAGACACACCCAAAGTCCAATTAGTAACCCCAAACAAAAATAATGTGCAAAGAGCCGTCATTGCACTAAGGGAAGGCTGCTTAATGACGTCCGTTATTTTAGACTGAATGCCATGACGTACTGTACGTCTAACAGACTCTATTGTTCGTTGAAGGCGTCAGTTGGGTACTGCTGGTTTAACAGCAAGAATAAAGCTGCACAAAAGTAATAGCTCTGTAACCTTTCCATATATAGTTACGGTAGAAATGTAAGTACTAGAGATTAGCTGTCTGTGAATTCACAGATTTGCCTTATGTTGAATTTCATTTATTTACTTTTCTTGAAGAACTGTGTTTTCACCATATAAAGCCAGGCTCCAAAATCAGAGTAAACATGGCTAAAAGAGGAAGTTCTAAAATGAATATTTCACTTATTTGTGGTTTTGCAAATTTACTCAATTTCTAGAAGCGCTCAATGCAGTAAAATGTACATTGCTCCCTGGGAAAAATAAATATGCAAAAGAAGAGCCTGTGAAGCCTCATTTAAGAGTCTCGAAACACAGGACTAGCCAGGTATCCCAATTTCTATAAGGTTTCTAAATACAGAAAAGCACCTGTCTAGGTGCAATCCTGTTGTTATAATTCTCACTAGAGAAGTGGACCACTTAGGCTATGTTAACACAGTCAGTGTTTTTAACCCCAAAAAATTATAAGCAATGACTCCAGCTCCAACTTAAAGTAAAAAAAAAAAAACGCAAAACCTCCTTAATATGTCTTAAATAGTGATGAGCGAGCATGCTCGTCCGAGCTTGGTACTCGATCGAGTATTAGGGTACTCGATGGTACTCGTTACTCGGACGAGCATCTCGCAATACTCGAGAAAATCTCATCATCCGTTTCCTGTAAGTTTGGGCGCTATTTCTCAGTCAATAAACATGCAGGAGACTCTTTGGTACATCCTGCGATGAAGTGGGACCCATACATGTCGATAACAGCGATTGGTTGGCCTGATCAGATGACCCTGCCATATAAAACTCGGCACCGGCAGTGCTCGCCTCAGACGCATGCTGTGAGAGATCAGGCACAGAGCTGCTGCTGGTCAGGGAGAGTGTCAGTGTAGGATTTAGCGTTCCAGTAGGCAGGGTATATACTAGCAATATAAACAAACAGCCCTTTTCAGGGCTTAAAAGCGTTTTTAAGGGTATAAACCCACACACCGTATATGCAGCGTATTTACTGCTGCGATACGCAGCAAACACGCAGCAAAAACGCAGCAAATACGCAGCAGATTAGATCTAAATAACTGAACACAGCATCAAATCTGTACCAACAAATCTGCTGCGTATTTGCTGCTTATTTGTTGCGTATCTGCTGTGTATACGGTGTGTGGGTTTGTACCCTAATACTATTACTACAGACTGCTGGCTGGGACTTGCAGTGCTGCTACCGCGATTTAACCAGCACACTGTGGTGACTGGCTGCTGGCAGAAAGGGGGCATTAGGTGTTGCATACAAACCCCTAAGAAGTGCTCAGTGTACTCTTTTTTGATTTGGGGGCTGGTGGTCCTGCTGTACTACACTGTATTGCTGGGATTTGTAGTACATCCTGCATAGAACTTCACTGATCATTGTAAGGGGGTGTCACAGTGTGTATCTAGGTCCAGCCAGTACCGGATTGTACCGTACAGCCCCCCTAAACTAGTGGGTACTACACTGTATTGCTGGGATTTGTAGTACATCCTGCATAGAACTTCACTTCTCATTGTAAGGGTGTCACAGCGTGTGTGTATAGTTCTGGCCAATACCAGATTGTACCGTACAGCCCCCCCTAAACTAGTGGGTACTACACTGCATTGCTGGGACTTGTAGTACATCCTGCATAGAACTTCACTGCTCATTGTAAAGGGGTGACAGAGAGTGTGTAAAGTTCCGGCCAATACCAGATTGTACCGTACAGCCCCCCTAAACTAGTGGGTACTACACTGTATTGCTGGGATTTGTAGTACATCCTGCATAGAACTTCACTTCTCATTGTAAGAGGGTGTCACAGCGTGTGTGTATAGTTCTGGCCAATACCAGATTGTACCGTACAGCCCCCCCTAAACTAGTGGGTACTACACTGCATTGCTGGGACTTGTAGTACATCCTGCATAGAACTTCACTGCTCATTGTAAAGGGGTGACAGAGAGTGTGTAAAGTTCCGGCCAATACCAGATTGTACCGTACAGCCCCCCCTAAACTAGTGGGTACTACACTGCATTGCTGGGACTTGTAGTACATCCTGCATAGAACTTCACTGCTCATTGTAAAGGGGTGACAGAGAGTGTGTAAAGTTCCAGCCAATACCAGATTGTACTGTACAGCCCCCCCTAAACTAGTGGGTACTACACTGCATTGCTGGGACTTGTAGTACATCCTGCATAGAACTTCACTGCTCATTGTAAAGGGGTGACAGCGAGTGTGTATAGTTCCGGACAATATTAGATTGTACCGTACAGCCCCCCTAAACTAGTGGGTACTACACTATATTGCTGGGATTTGTAGTACACCTGCATAAAACTACACTGCTCATTGTAAGGGGGTATCCCAGCGTGTGTCTAGGTCCAGCCACTACCAGATTGTACCGTACAGCCCCCCTAAACTAGTGGGTACTACACTGTATTGCTGGGATTTGTAGTACACTACCCCTCAAGTGATGAATCCTTTGCATGAGACAATTGCCAGATCCTCAAGGATCAAAGTCAAATTCAAAATCAAAACAGCGGTGGGGGGAGAGGTGGTGAGTCACATTATGCAGGGAATGTTACCCCAACTGCTGCAGTCAAATTGAAAATAGAAAGGGTGGTGGCAGGGGTAGAAGTGAGTAGTTACATTATGCAGGGAATGTTACCCCAACTGCTGCAGTCAAATTAAAAATCGAAAGGGTGGTGGCGGGGGTAGAAGTGAGTAGTTATTAGTAGTTGTTGGCTACTACTGGGCCTTAAGTGGCATCCATGTTGACTACTGGTGTGCCTGCCCTTGCCTCCATGTTGGCTACTGCTGGGCCTTAACTGGCATCCATGTTGGCTACTGCTGGGCCTTTACTGGCATCCATGTTGACTACTGCTGGGCCTTTACTGGCATCCATGTTGACTACTGCTGGGCCTTAACTGGCATCCATGTTGACCACTGCTGGGCCTTTTAAGGCAGGATTGACCAGCAGTAATGGACATCCATGTGGACTACTGCTGTGCCTGCCCTTGCCTCCATGTTGGCTACTGCTGGGCCTTAACTGGCATCCATGTTGACTACTGCTGGGCCTTTATTGCCATCCATGTTGACTACTGCTGTGCCTGCCCTTGCCTCCATGTTGGCTACTGCTGGGCCTTAACTGGCATCCATGTTGACTACTGCTAGGCCTTTACTGGCATCCATGTTGACTACTGCTGGGCCTTTACTGGCATCCATGTTGACTACTGGTGTGCCTGCCCTTGCCTCCTTGTTGCTGGGCCTTAACTGGCATCCATGTTGACTACTGGTGTGCCTGCCCTTGCCTCCTTGTTGCTGGGCCTTAACTGGCATCCATGTTTACTACTGCTGACTACTGCTGTGCCTGCCCATGCCTCCATGTTGGCTACTGCTGGGCCATACCTGGCATCCATGTTGACTACTTCTGACTACTGCTTTGCCTGCCCTTGCCTCCATGTTGGCTACTGCTGGGCCTTAACTGGCATCCATGTTGACTACTGCTGACTACTGCTGTGCCTGCCCTTTCCTCCATGTTGGCTACTGCTGGGCCTTAACTGGCATTCATGTTGACTACTGCTGAGCCTTTACTGGTATCCGTGTTGACTACTGCTGTGCCTGCCCTTGCCTCCATGTTGCCTACTGCCTGGCCTTAACTAGCATCCATGTTTACTGCTGGGCCTTTATTGCCATCCATGTTGGCTACTGCTGGGCCTTAACTGGCATCCATGTTGACTACTGCTTGGCCTTTACTACCATCCATGTTGACTACTGCTTTGCCTGCCCTTGCCTCCATGTTGGCTTCTGCTGGGCCTTAACTGGCATCCATGTTGACTACTGCTGACTACTGCTGTGTCTGCCCTTGCCTCCATGTTGGCTACTGCTGGGCCTTAACTGGCATCCATGTTGATTACTGCTGGGCCTTTATTGCCATCCATGTTGACTACTGCTGTGCCTGCCCTTGCCTCCATGTTGGCTACTGCTGGGCCTTAACTGGCATCCATGTTGACTACTGCTGGGCCTTTATTGTCACCCATGTTGACTACTGCTGTGCCTGCCCTTGCCTCCATGTTGGCTACTGCTGGGCCTTAACTGGCATCCATGTTGACTACTACTGGGCCTTCACTGGCATCCATGTTGGCTACTGCTGCTCCCGGGAGTTCTCTGTGTGCTCAATGCCATGCAGTATCTGGCCTAATTTTGGGGAGGCTCACTTGCTTCCTCATTCACTTTTAATGGTTCTCTGTGTGCTCAATGCCATGCTGTGACTGCCCTAATTTTTGGGAGGCTCACTTGCTACCTCACTCACTTTTAATGGTTCTCTGTGTGTTCAATGCCATGCTGTGTCTGGTATAATTTTTGGAAGGCTCACTGGCTACCGCTTCTACCTTGTTCACTCTGTCCTTACCGCCATGCTGTGTCAGGCTAAATTTTGGGTTTTTTTATCATATGCTACCTCTGTTTTAATGGTTCCCTGTGTTCTCACTGCTATGCTGTGTCAGGCTGAGTTTTTGGGTGGTCCCTATGCCTACCTCTGTTTTAACCAGGTTGTTGCACAGAATTAGGCATAATGGTGCCATTAGGCAGCCTCAGAGGCATGCATACATGCTGCCCCTGCTGTTTCCTGTCCATTTCCGTTGTGTTTCCATCAATTTCTGAGGTTGACAGGTTTTTACACGACCTTCCCGAGTCTCCTGCAAAAATACTCAAGTCTCCCATTGACTTCAATGGGGTTCGTTACTTGAAACGAGCACTCGAGTTTCGGGAAATACTTGTCTCGAGTAACGAGCACCTGAGCATTTTAGTACTCGCTTATCACTAGTCTTAAAGCTTGAAGTTTTACTTTATATTGGAGCTGGAAATATTGTTTATTACTTTCATTAGATGTACAGTATATAGGGAATTGACCCGAAGCTAACTTCTTCCGTGTTTCATACAGTGGGACCCATTCTGTTGATGTGCATCCTCATTTGAATGGTGAGCTGACTAATTTTGCTTTCAAAAACAAGGAGTAGGATGAAAACACAGATAGGGTGCAAATTTTTCCATTCTAGTTTTTCTCTGTCAGTTCCAGTCCTGGTGTTGGCTAAAACTAGTAACTAAAATACTACTTAATGCTCCTTGTCACTTCCTGCTTTGAATGGAGAGTGGGCACTGTGGGGCTAATACATTACCTGGCCTGTGGGGGCTAATACATTACCTGAACACGCTCCCGCTTGCTTCTCAGGTTCCCTGGCATCCCGCTCAGCTAATCAGTGCTCTCCCACGAGCCAGAGGAGTAAGCAGGAGTGTGGCCAGGTATTGTATTAGCCAGGCAGCGGTGGGTTAAGTGGCTACATTCTTGCAGAGGAATGAAAAATCCACTGCGTACGTGATACAATGTCTGTCTGTACTATTATAAAATGAAAATGAATAAAAATGTAGAATTAAAAAAAAAAAAAAAATCCACTCCGAAGATGTAAAGCTATAGAAATCGTTGTTCGTCGCGGGAAAAAAATTCGCCGATCATTCCGTGTAAACAGTCGTTGCGCGATAGTCCGGCCGCTCGCAGCCCCGCACGCCCCCCCGCTCGCAGCCCGGCCCCCCGCTCATCCGCAGCCCCCTGCGCCGGCTCGATCGCAACCACCGCCACCGCTTTGATCACCACCCCCGCTGCTCCGATCGCCACCGCCGCCGTCGCTCTGATCACCACCCCCGCCGCCGCACTGATCACCACCCCCGCCGCCGCTCCATTCGCCACCCCCGCCGCTCTGATCACCACCCACACCGCCGCCGCTCCGATCGCCCCCGCTGCTCCGATCGCCCCCGCCGCAACCATACTTTACCTGCTCTGCGTAGCAGGTCTTCCACATCCCCGGCTCCCCTCTTCAGTGCACTGATTGGCTGAAGAGGAGAAGCCGGGAATTTCAAACGGCTTCTCTTCAGCCAATCAGTGCTGCCGTGCATTGATTGGCTGAAGAGGGGAGCCGGGAATTTCAAACGGCTCCCCTTCAGCCAATCAGTGCTGAAGAGGAGCACTAATTGGCTGAAGAGGAGCCGTTTGAAATTCCCGGCTCATCCCTTCAGCCAATCAATGCGCTGAAGAGGGGAGCCGGGGATTTGAAGACCTGCTACACGGAGCAGGTAACGTATGCTTGAGGCAGGGGCGATCGGAGCGGCGGCGATTGGAGTGGGGGGGGGCGATCGGAGCAGCGGCGGGGGTGGCGATCGGAGCGGCGGGGGAGGCGATCGGAGCGGGGGTGACGATCGGAGCGGGGGTGATGATCGGAGCGGCGGCGGCGGGGGTGGTGATCGGAGCGTCGGGGGTGACAATCGGAGTGGCGGCGGCGGGGGTGGCAATCGGAGCGGCGGTGGCAATGGTGCCAATCGGAGCGGCAGCGGGGGGGCGATCGGGGCGGTGCAGGGGGCTGCGGTTGAGCGGAGGGCCGGGCTGCGGGCGGGCCGGGCTGCGGGCACGCGATTGCAAAACGATTGCAAAACAGATTTTCCGTATAATATATCGTACCGTCTAAACGCTGATCGTTATAAAAAAAAAATTGTCACTTCGAAATCGTTAATCGCGCGATCGGGCTAATAATCGCCTCGTGTAAACTTAGCATAAATCGGTAACATACCCTTAGGATGTAAGCAATTAAGGGCAGTGTCCCCATCTTAGGGTCCATTTACACAGAAAGATTCTTTGACAGATTATCTGCTAAAGATTTGAAGCCAAAGCCAGAAACGAACTATAAACAGAGATCAGGTCATTAAGGAAAGCCTGAGAATTTTCCTCTTTTCAAATTCATTCCTGGCTTTGGCTTCAAATCTTTGGCAGATAATCTGTCAGGTAAACTTTCTGTGTAAACGGACCCTAACTGTCTTATTGTTTATTCATGTGGATTGGTTAATATAAAGTAATGAGACATATGTTTGTGTCATCGGTGCAGAAATCATTACATATTATAATACACACCTGAAAAAATATCATCTTTCCTGTGCGTTACAGGTATTTATATTTATCCAAACATTTACAGGTATTTTTTTTATAGACTCTACTAATAAAACTTTGAAAGGAATTTTACATACTTGTGTGGTTTTGTGGATTATTGTTTTGTATTAAAGCATACCTGTCTTAAGAAAAAAAAAAACCTTTTGACAAGCTACAGAAACAAATGTTTTGATGTTCGACAAACGTCAAATGTTGATTGGTCGGGTCTGAGTGTATAAATTGCGAATGATAAGGAGAACGAGCCAGGAGACGTTTGCGCTGGTGTGCAATCCTCTCACCTCTCTGTGTCGGTCTGACCTTGACGGCCCCCTAGACCTATACTATGCTGCTGTCCAGGTCAGGAGAAAATGTGACATGTCAAATTTGTTTCCAATGACAGGTACACTTTAATAGTAATGTCTCTTTTAGTTAAACATTAAAAGTTATTAACTAGTGAGAACATTTCTATACACTGGCTATCATGGTACAGAGATATTTATAAGCCAAAACCAGGAGTAGAACATATAGAGAATAAGGATAATAGAATGAAAAAATGAAAATTGAATGACTTTCTCATTTGTACTTGTGTAAGTGGAAATTCAAAAACATAAGAAAAGTTTTTAAAACAATCTTGACACAGATTTATATTGGAAAGTCCCTTTAATTCACCAGTGAATCACCTTGGCATACGTCAGGCGAATAAACTTTTTCGTTTTAACAATCCTGACAGCTTGAGCTGTTAGAACATAATACATAATTTTTTATAATAGAAAAAAAATGGAAACATATTTGCCTAGAATTGTACAGTATGCTAGAATCTGTTTGAAGAAAGTACAAATCGTTGTACAAAACATCATCATACAGATACCGGCTATGTTCACACAAGGTATATTTTCGTAAAATCACAGCCGTCGTACATCGCCCGTAATTATTAGGAAAATATACGTTACCTCCCAGTCTATGGGATCCCGGACGGAGTGTATCCGAATGGTATACGCTCCGGTCCGGATCCCTAGTGGCGCCGCAAACATCTGACATGTCAGTTTTCTGCGGCCGCTATTCAGTAAATAGCGGCCACAGAAAACCCTGTCAGTGCACACTATGGACCGTGCGGCTCCGGCCGCTCGCTCCATAGTGTGCTGTGGGGAGTTCTGATGCGGGCGTGCACTGATGTGCCCGCATCAGAACCCTGCGGCCGAAAAGAGCATGCAGACGGTACTGCAGTACCGGCCAGGATGATCTTTTCAGAGACTGGCCGTTCCATGACATGGCCGGGTTACGGAACGGCCGGTCTATTACAGTGTGTGCACATAGCCACAAACTGCAAGCAACTATTTTTTAAATGGCTCAAAATACTGTACGTTTGCATCAGTTCTTTCTTCTTTGTGCGAAATTTAGGGCATAGATATTATATAACTCTAGCTCTAGAGCTAGTAAGTTTATCCATTTAAGGTGTTTATTTCATTGCGTAATGAAGAAGCAGTGGGTCTAGGTGTTATTTCACCATGGCCACAAAATGACTGCATATGACCCAATTTCAAGGTGTTAAAACGATGACATTTAATAAAGTTTAAGGAAGTGCTGAAATTGCTATTCAAACATTTCAAAGAAATCCCCTGTTTTCTATAAAGAATGTGTTTATAGTCCATAATGCATGTTCAAACTAATTTCCATTATTGAAAACTGTTTATCCTGAAACGCTACTACAGCTTGCTCCCAGGATCAGTTTAGGTTTCAAATCCTCCTAAGGCTGCCTTTACACATACAGTATCGCAGTGGATTTCACGCTGCGAATTCGCATTGATTCAGGTTGCTGTTCTCCCCTGCCCCCTTCATCTACCGCTGCCTGGTTAATACATTACCTGTCCGTGCTACGGCCTGCTTCTCTGGCTCCCGACTCCTTGACATCCCACTCATCAATGAGCTGTCCTGCGGCAGCCACTGATTGGCTAAGCAAGACGTCAGGGAGCCAAAGAAGCAGGCGGGAACGCAGGAAGGTAATGTAGTATCCCAGGCAATGGTGGGTTAAGGGGGCAGGGGCTACATTCTTGTAGCAGAATGAAAATCCGCTGCAAGAATGTAGTGCCATAGGGAATTTTGCTGCTGATACTGTACCCTTAAAGAGGTTGTCCTGGAAAAATCTACTTTTCCCCTATCCACATGATAGGGGAAAAGTAGGAGGTCGCAGGGGTCAGACCTCTGTACCCCCTGGTATCTCCTGGCATCCTCTGGTTAAGAGTGTCACAGAAAGTGTTGCTAAGGATGTCATAATAATACTTTGTAAAGCCATTACAAGATGGGGCTGACCTTCTAAATGTATAGAGCTTTTTACACGTTTGGGCCAGGTTCACACGCTGTATGACACCGGCTGTGTCACAGAACGGCCGGTGTCAGTAAAAATCATCCCAGATCAATACGGCAGTACCAGCTGGATGAACTTAATTTATGTTGAATTGTGTGCTATGGTGAATTGGGATGCGGGTGCACATCCCAATTCACCATAGCACACAATGGAAAGTGTGGCCGGAGCCTCAGTTTTCATTGTGTGAACTGACAGTTTTGTGCGGCTGCTATTCAATAAATAGCAGCCGCACACAACTGCCATGTCAGTTTTCCGTGGGGCTTCTTGCAATCCCAGCCGGATCATTTACTGTGTGTGCACACCTCGGCCGGGATTCCATTCATTTTCAATACAAAGTATCTTTTGACTTAATCACGGCCGTTGATGCAAATTGCAACAACAGCCATTTTTAATTCAATACAATTCAATACATTGTGTAAACGTAGCCTTGGAGTGCATCTAAAGAACTTGTTTGTGGATAGTATTATACTGATGTAATAAATACAGTGAATTTAAAGGAAGACCTTATGTATAATTGTAAAGTTTGTTTGTTTTTAACATGAATTGGTGACACTGGTGTGAGGTCTGCAGACAGGAGATTCATTGAGATTTCAGATTTGACTGCCTATTTTGAAAGTTGCTCCTATACAAGGAATACCTGGAAGGGGGTAATTGATGATATTTAAGATGCCCCATACAATGGAGTGAGTCCTCTATACAACAATTATTAGAAGCTTTTTAACAATTTGGGGTTTTTATAGACCACTATATAAACATCTATCTAGAATCTTCATGTTAACAATTCTAGATGTCAGGACAGTTAAGGGCACACAAAGGGAATGCACACACACAGGTGAAGCCCTGACACTGTTGCATACCAACCGTCCCTACTTGTCTCAAGATCACCTTAAATGATGGAGAACTACTTGGAGGCGTTCCCTATGCTGTAATAAGGTGACACGGAAGACAAGACAAAAGACGGGACAAAGACAATACAAACAAAACACAATGGTGGATGGTCGGCAACAAACAGATCAGGAACAGGAGAATCAAAATACAGACCAAATCACAGAGCTAAAGCGTAGTCAGAAGCAAGCCGAGGTCAGGTATAACAAGACTCCAGATCTATCAGGAATAAGGAGCAAGATATAGGAACGGCAAGTGAAATCCTATAGCAGGCGTCAGGCATAGGAAATTACAGTGTTTTAAAGGAGAAGTCTGGCCAAAATTAATTTTTGATATGTTATTACGTATGGAAAGTTATACAAATTTCTAATGTACATTAATTATGGGAAATGCACATATAGGGCTATTTCCCTTAATTTAGTAGATCAGGAAGTGTTAGAATTCTCTCAGATGCAGTGACGTCACAACGAAAGGTGTAATTCCTATGGAGTGTCCAGCAGGGGGGCGCTCTATATGTAGAAGTCTATGGGACTTTATTGCTTCTATGGATTTCTATGTAAAGTAATGTAATGTAGTGTACAGTATGCTTTATTGAATGAATACATCTATGGAATACTTTGGGGATCAAGTGTCTTTGCTCCCCAAAGTATTGCATAAAAGTATTTCATCACTACATTAGGATATCACAGTAAGCCCGCTGATCCGCCACACTCCCGCCAATCCGGACTATATACACTGAACTACTGTTCCCATCATCTGCTCATAGTATGAGCAGGTGATGGGAGTAGTAGCTGGGTTATGGCTATCATTTGCCTGCCGCCGGGTGCAGGGGGGAGCCGCTCATCACACAGGAGTGCTCCCCCCTCCTCCTCCTTCCGTGATCCAGGGAACCTCCCCCCTATCCCAGGGCTGACTCCCCGCCTGGCCGCCGCTCTCCCCCCACACCTACCGACTCCCGATGCATCCTGGTGTCCCCACTGACCGTCCTCTCCCACACGTGCTGGCCACATGTTCTCAAATGTTCGTCGTTCCCTAAAAATTCGCAGATCGCTTCGTGTAAACACTCTTATAAAGATTAACCCTATGTGAGAGATGGGCTTAAGTGATGGGCTTAAAAACAATCGCAATAACGATTTTTCTTACAAATTTTTTAACGATTTATTTGTCTAAACGCTGATCGTTATAAAAACCAAATCGTTGCTTAAAAATCGTTAAACGATCGATTGGGCGAATTATCGCTTTGTGTAAAGGAAGCATAACCTTAATCAATTAAGCCAAAGCAGAATCAGACCATATTAACACTTGTGAAATGTAGACATGAGAACAACAACACACTTTCTCATTTGGTTCATTAACAGAATTAATTATCCCAGCAAAAGAATCTAGCTTACCCTCTGTCTAGGCCCTGTTATACCCATCTTGGTGAGTGGGGTGATCACCCTAAAAAGAGAAGCTCCATATTGGAATCTTTCACTACCTATAGCTATAGTGAAGGTAAATTTTGCTTTAGTAATAGCCTCCAGTGAACTACCTTACCTCTAACACCACAAACGTCTCTCGCTTTAGGTTGGTTTCACACATAGTATTTTCTCACTATTTTTAGCCAAAACCAGGGCTGGAACCAACACAGAAAAAACTATTATGGAAAGTTTTGCAACTTTTTTTGTATTTAAGACTCACTCTTGGTTTTGGCTAAAAAAAAATACTGTCCAACTACTACTGTATATGTGAAACCTATTAGTGACATGAAAACTCTTCTAATAGATTTTTGACAATCTGCGCTGTTAAAGGGGATCAATCAGCAGGTTAGAAGAATCTACCCTGTTGATAGTTCCCTATTGTGCACGGGGCGCAGAGGAGGAAGGTATGTCTCTTACCTTCCTTCTCGGCTCCATTCCCGTGCTGTTAGCAGTTTACATCTTGGTCCAGAGCGCTATTAGGAGCTCTGTCCCGACCCCATAATTCCAATCACAGAAAGTAGAAAGCAGCAGCACTAAAGATAGAATTCAATTGTGGGAATCAATGGCAGCATGCTGTCAATGCAGAGTCCAATGAAGATATGTACACAATAGAAGAAATAGGAGTTGCGCTCACCAAAGATGTCTTCACAAACTTTATTTCTTCATATTAAAAAGTAAAAAGATGGACACAGTGCACAATGTGGACTCGGCAGATGCTAGACAAACAAGGTGGTGACAGACTGTTTCGCCAAAGGCACGCTTTTACGGACCTCCTATAAGAGGAGTTACAGGTCAATATTGACTACAGGATTTTTTGTCGCAGTTTGTAAATGCTACAGTACTGTATGTCGACCTAAAGGAGTTGCACAGCAGGTCACAGCATCTTCCTCTGCACAGTGCTCACATCTCAGTCACCGTGGCCACAGTGTTATGATGGCATGCCATGCCACCCTTATTTACATGCCCTTCCAGAATATTCCAGATAGGTTGCTCAGGCTAAAAGGACTCCATGACTTGCACCTTTCTTCCAGAGAACTATGCAGCTGATTCCTTCTTAAGAGAAGCCCACGCAAGTGGATGCCTTAAGCTCACAGATCATAAATGCCAATGTCAGGGAGCTGATATTGTGATTATAGGGCACATTATGTGCATAACTGCTGTCTAAAGCCTGTAAACCCCAGTAGTAGGGTTAAGGGGAGAGATTACCTTAGGTGAAAAAACTTTGTAAAATTGTACGTTCCCATGATGCTCAGCAATGTGAGACCAGCATTTCTGTATCAGCTTTGCTGGCATGGCGGGTAGCTTTACTTATCAAGTCCTGGTTGTTCAGTACCAGCTCCCTTCTGTGCCTGGAGAATCCTATGCTGGTGGCAACTGTCAACGGGTAAGCGCCCTTGGAGTCCATTAAATGTGTTACTGCTTCTTGAGGTTTGCAAATCAGAGTTCAACTCTCAGAGAAGATCTCCCTCCTGTCCTTGTGGGTCTACTCAGGCTGTGCCTAAACACTTTAATAACTGATTGGCACACTGGGCAGATTCTGTAATGGAGGTCTCATTGTCATAATTTGCCTATTATGGTTATAGTTTCACTTTAAAATTAAGTAAAAGAAACGTTGTATGAACATCTCTTTCTGTACTGTATTGGCATGGTGGGGTGTGTGCTATTAAAGAGTAGTAGATACCCCACCATGCTAATATAGTACAGAAAGAGAAGAACCATGTGGGGGGGGGGGGGGGGGGAATAACTAGCACCTTTGATAAATATACTTATGATAAATATAAAATAACCTTTTATATACACGCTAAAGCTTCACAGCAGCTTAATATTGGCTTTGAGGTTTGCAGCAGTTAGTCTGCTTGTTGATGGTTTCCAAATCTCTAAAGTTCTACCCACAGAGGTTTGTCTAACCCCGTTTGTGATCAGTGGGGCTGTGAGTGTGGAGAGAGAAAGTGAAGAACATAGGCTAGAGAAAGGAGGTAGAGCACCTGCATTTGTGAGTGGATAAAAAGGCAACATGTGACACGTAACAGTTAACCATTGAGCTCCTTCAGCTGTGCATAAAAACTGACACCTAGTGAGAAAAACACTAACTGAAGTGGACATCTCATCCCACTTGGGTGAACTCGAGGGAGTTACCTTACTCAGGTGCAATAAGACTTAGGGGCCCATACCGGGTCACTACAAATGCAGTTACCCAGGTTAAGTCATTGGACTCTGGCCTGCTTTTCTTGCACCTGCACCTACACCTTTCTACACTTGTCCACAGTGACAAGTGCCCAAGTGACCCAACACCCACCTAGCTGCCACAACACTGCATAGCTACCCCGGCATATGGCAATTGCGTTTCTATTAGTGTATGCAATTCACAGGAAAAATTGCAGCAAAATACATAAAAAAATGCATAAAAAACACTGTGTGTGGTGAACCACCGGGTTGTATGGTGCCCAACCGCCAGAATGATGTTATGTCGGTGGTTGGAATACAGCTCAGCCGAGGGTGGTACAGTCGTGACGCCAGTGCTAACTCAGCACACAGGTATGATGTTGTACCTGCTTTTAGGTTTTTGTGGCTGGCTGTATTGTCCCCTAATGGTCGATGACCTGCTGAGTTGTGATGGGTCCCTTGGGCTCTTATCACGGTGAAAATGACCCAAGGATGGTGTAGCCTGTGTATGCGGGCACTGGTGCAAATAGTACTGAGTCTCAGTTGAATAAATAAACTGATCTTTACTGACAAGTCTCTGGTGATACTGGGTAATAGGTAGCTCTGGACCTTGACTGAGAGTTGCCGAAGTGCTGAGGTAGCACAGTAGTGCTGGCCTAGTTGAGTAGAGTAGAAAGTCCATTAGAGTAGAGAGGAGTGTGTCGAGAGAGTCTCAACCCAATTTAGTAGTGTGCTCTGCCGGAACTTTAGTAGAAGAGATACTTGAAGAAGAAAATACTTAAAAAAGAAGAATATCTGTGCCTGTGTTTCAACCTTTGTCGCTATAACCACCTTCTGCCCTGTAGTGTCGGGTTACCCGTCCTACATGGGTGACACAAGCCCCAGCCTTGGTTACCTGAGTTAATCTAAGTGTCTAAGCATGTCCCGGTGTCACCTGTGCTGCAAGATAAAGTACGTAGCCTCTTGGCTGCTTTGCTTTGCTCTATAAATATCAGTTCCTTTGTCTAGGATACTGTCCTGCACTGTGTAGATATGTTCACTGTGTGGGTTAAAGTGTCACTGTCGTGAATTTTTTTTTTGCAGAAATCAATAGTCCAGGCGATTTTAAGAAACTTTGTAATTAGGTTTATTAGCCAAAAAATGCATTTTTATCATGAAAAAGCAGTTTGAAGCTCTCTCCCCTGTCTTCATTGTTCTCCTATGGAGAGAGCTAAAGAAAAGACCAAAACAGGACAACAAAGAGTTAATCTACAAATACCTCACCCGTTATCTCCTGGGACAGTCACCACTGACCTGTCTGAGCTCAGATTACAGCTGTCACCCAGCTCCATGCCTGTAATCCTCTGTTATCTGCTTTCTGCTGTCAGCTAACTCCCCCCTTCCTCCTCCCCCCTCCCCTCTCCCTAGAGCAGACAGGATATGACTCATGCAACAAGTCACAATTTTCCGATTTTTTGCAGTGGATGGAAAAGAGGAAGGAGGGGGGGACCTGGGAAAAGGCTTTTTGCATGCAGATAATGGCATATTTGGCTAATAAACCCAATTACAAAGTTTCTTAAAATCGCCTGGACTATTGATTTCTGCAAAAAAAAAAAAAAAAAAAATACGACAGTGACTCTTTAAGGTGTTCTCTGACTTGTCCTCCCTTTAGTGTTTAGCACTGCATCTTGAGTATAAGTGTTGCTTTAAGAAAGAAAGTCTCTGCATTCTCCATTCGTGTCCACTACCACCAGTAGTCTGGTAGTAGTCTGCACTCGACTGACTAGACCAGGGGTACTCAACAACTTTTAGTGAAGGTCCACTTACCGGGATCTATTGCCAGGTGAAGGTCCGAGCTGAATATCAGTAGGAAACGTGTTTGGTTAACTTTTCACAAACGTTGTTGTACTATTTACATACACTTGATTATTCGCGGGAAAACTGGCATTTTTTCTCTTTCACCAGCCCTTTGAAATTAGTTACAAAGGGGGTGAATGCCCCAGTAGTGTATAGCCCCCATGTGCGTTCTCCCCCAGTAGTATATAGCCCCCCCTGTGCGCTCTCCCTCAGTAGTATATAGTCCCCCTGTGCGCTCTCCCCCTGCAGTATATAGTCCCCCTTGTGCGCTCTCCCCCTGCAGTATATAGCCCCCTGTGCCCTCTCCCCCTGTAGTATATAGCCCCCTGTGTGCTCTCCCCTGTAGAATATAGCCCCTGTGCGCTCTCCCCTGTAGTATATAGCCCCCTGTGTGCTCTCCTTCTGTAGTATATAGACCCCCTGTGTGCTTTCCCCCTGTAGTATATAGCCCCCCCCCCGTGCGCTCTTTCCCTGTAGTATATAGCCCCCTGTGCGCTCTCCTCCTGTGGTATATAGCTCCCTGTGCGCTCTTCCCCTGTAGTATATAGCCCCCTGTGCGCTCTTCCCCTGTAGTATATAGCCCCCTGTGCTCTCTCCCCCTGCAGTATATAGCCCCCTGTGTGCTCTTCCCCTGCAGTATATAGTCCCCCTTGTGCGCTCTCCCCCTGCAGTATATAGCCCCCTGTGCACTCTCCCCCTGTAGTATATAGCCCCCTGTGTGCTCTCCCCTGTAGAATATAGCCCCCTGTGCGCTCTCCCCTGTAGAATATAGCCCCCTGTGCGCTCTCCCCCTGTAGTATATAGCCCCCCCCTGAGCGCTCTCCCCGTGTAGTATATAGCCCTTTGTGCGCTCTCCCCCTGTAGTATATAGCCCCCTGTGTGCTCTCCTCCTGTAGTATATAGACTTCCTATGTGCTTTCCCCCTGTAGTATATAGCCCCCCGTGCGCTCTTTCCCTGTAGTATATAACCCCCCTGTGCGCTCTCCCACGTAGTATATAGCCCCCTGTGCACTCTCCCCTGTAGTATATAGCCCCCCTGTGCGCTCTCCCCCTCCCATATAGCCCCCCTGTGCGCTCTTCCCCTCCCATATAGCCCCCCCCCCCTCTGTGCTCTCCCCCTGGAGTATATAGCCCCCTGTAGTATATAGCCCCCTGTAGTATACAGCCCACCTGTGTGCTCTCCCCCTCCCATATAGCTCCCCCGTGCGCTCTCCCCCTCCCATATAGCCCCCCCTGTGTGCTCTCCTCCTGTAATATATAGCCCCCCCCCCCCCCCCCCCCCGTGCGCTCTCCCCCTCCCAAGCAGCATGTAACATAAAAACAAACAAACACTTATACTTACCTGGGTCCGGCGTCTCCTCTTCTCTCTTGTGGCCGCACTACAGCAGTCACTAGAGGCCGCTCTCCTCTGTCCTGGCGCCGACGCAGTAACGTCACTCGAGTGCCGACACCAGAAGGGGAGTGTGGCCACAAGAGTGACTGACAGGGAGGAAGCCAATGGCTTTCTCTCTGTCAGTGCTGCCACCGCACCTACGAGACTCAATTACTGTGCAGGGAGCAGCGCCGCAGCAGGGGTCCGGACAGCTGGCCTCCACCGTCTGGGTTTGGGTCCGCCAGTTAAGGACCCCTGGACTAGACTGTACCCTGGGGTTTGTGTTGTGTAAAGAGTGCAGGGATAGGTAGAGAAAGAACAGCATCTCTCATAGGTTGGTACAGACCATGTGGTACAGAAACAATAACCCTTAATTCACTACAGCTGTGCGGCATACATACATATATACAGTGATATCTTAAAGGGGTAGTGGGGCGCTAAACAATTATTCACTAAATAACACACATTACAAAGTTATATAACTTTGTAATGTATGTTATGTTAGTGAATGGCCCCCTTCCCTGTGTTCCCCCCCACCCACGCTAGACCTGGAAGTGTAGTGCTCTGTACTCACCTGATTCGTGTCGACCCCTGTCCGCCATCTTGTGACAATGATGTCATCTTCGGGAGGCTGGCCGGACCGCACCAGCCCTCCTTCATGCCCCCCCTCTGCGGCGTCATCAGCTGCTCAGCCGAGATTGGCTGAGCATAGCTATGCTCAGCCAACCGCGGTTGAGCAGCTGATGATGCGGCAGAGGGGGGCTGGCACGAGGGACGGTGGGAGCGGTTCGGCCACCTCCCGAAGATGACATCATTGTCCCAAGATGACGGACGGGGGTCGACACGAATCAGGTGAGTACAGAGCACTACACTTCTGGGTCAAGCGTGGGTGGGGGGGAACATGGGGAAGGGGAGCATTCAGTAACATAACATACATTACAAAGTTGTATAACTTTGTAATGTGTGTTATTTAGTGAATAATTGTTTAGCGCCCCACTACCCCTTTAAGGTAAAACCTGAGAATGCACCTTCATTACTACTTTGCTTTACAGTACAGGGCTTTTACGACAGGTGCCCAAACTAGAAACACCCATGGTGAATACACACCACATGTGAAAACAACCTCAGATTCTAAATTGGTTTACATGATCTCTCCACCAAGAGATTCTAAGGGTATGTTTGCATACGTTGGAGTTTCACTGCAGTAACGCAATGAAGGACAGCTAGACTGCAACAAAATGATGCAGCAACCCAATGAAAATGCAGTAAAAATGCATTTGTGAACTGCAAGTAGCCCATTGCCTATTAAGGGATTTACATTGGCTTTGTCTGTTTTTTTTTTTGTTTTTTTTCCATTATTTTTTTCCTTTAGAAATTGATTTGATTAGTAGATTTATTTTCTTCACACTGTGTCAGGTAGCTGCTGTAAAGGCCTAATTACACAAGGAGATGATGGGGATGATAGACTTTATATCAAGTATAGTCCAATAGAGTGTCGTATAGGAAATGCCCTTGTAACAGTACCTTTTCTCTTGATATCAAGCATTTATACTATCAATTGTCATAGTAAATGAATAATCATTTGTAATTGATGGGCCTGTATTGTGTCTATAGTGTGTACACAGGTGTGTAGAGGTATGCAGGTATGCAGTCTGTGTATACAGGAGTTCATTGTGTGTCACAGTAGTATGTGTACACAGGTCTGTAGAGTGTTTTTTTTTATATTGACATTTATAGGAAATTGTCCCTATCGGATCTTTACTTCTATTATTTTAAGGGTAAATCAAAGTTTTTATTGTGCAGAATAAAGAGAACAGTGTTCCAAACATCACATGAACAAGCATCTCTGATACATTATGGGCACAGCATTAAGAAAAAAACAAAAAGAAATGTCCAAAGTATTGGAGGATGAAGAAAAGCGGTCAGTCCGTTGCCCTTCAGTATAGAAATCCAAAGTCCATGACTGTGAGCCCCAGGCAAAGTGAGATATTAGAGGCGACGCTGTGAACCCATAAACAAACCAAATGCTCAGGATTATGATAACCAGAACAGTGAAAAATTAATCCTAACAAAAGACCTGCACGGTCATTGGATATATTGTCCAGGAAGAGTCAGGAGGAGAAAGAAAAAGAGGAGGAAAAGAAAAGAGAAGGAAAAGAAAAGAGAATCAGGGAGTAGATGGGGAAGAAGGCAGGGAAAACGGGGGAGGGAGGGAGTTTACTTCTAATATTTTATTTGCTACCGGATGTCACATATGGTTTTAGGCTTATACGAATATATGATAAATTAAAGGGGTTATCTAGTGCTACAAAAAATGGCCACTTTTCCCCCTACTGTTGTCTCCAGTTCAGGTGCAGTTTGCAATTAAGCTCCATTTACTTCAATGGAACTGAGTTTCAAAACCCCACCCAAACTGGAGACAACAGTAGGGGGAAAGTGGCCATGTTTTTGTAGCGCTGGATAACCCCTTTAAGAATGTCCTGGTATCACAGTATGAATGTCAGGTATGATCTAGATGGCGATTCAAGCCTAAAGATGTCATAAAGATCTTCTGTATGATTTCTTAAAGCTATCATCTGGTTCTTTGCTTTTTGATAGATAATACAAGATAACAACATACAAATCCCCACATTTATTAGTTAAAAAGCCACCCCCTTTCTCAGTAAATGTAAAGACAAATGCCCGAGATGTGGTGTGGATGGTGCGAACTATGCCCATATGATGTGGAGCTGCTCCCACATCCAGAGTTTTTGGCGGGAAGTGTCTGTTTGTATCTCAGAAAGGGTGGGGGTAGTCATTCCGTACAATGCAGTATACAGTTTATGATACTAAGTTGCTCCTTACAGTTGAAAGATAATAGACAAATTATTTCTGGAGTGTTATTTTTAGCAAGATTACTAATTTTGCGTAACTGGATTAATCCAAGCACACCAACCAAGGAGAACTAGTGAAAAATTATTGCTTCTGTACAAAATATGGAAAGAGCCCGAAGTGGCATTAACAGAGCAAGCTTGAGGTCTTTCCTTGTTAAATGGGAGCTCTGGTTAGATGACCAAGATGGTAGAGGTTTCTGATGGATAAATTTTATAGATATGTTTTCTTTTGTGTGTTTCCCCCCCCCCCACCCTCTCGCACATTCTTGAAACCTTGGTGGGGAGGGTGGGATAGTTAGAGGTGAGGTGGGGGAGGGGGGGCGGTTGCGGGGAGGAGGATTAAAATCTTTTGGGTCTGAGGACATATGTTATTGTATTATAATGATGAATACATTTGTATGCCAGTTTTGTCCGATATTTATAAGATGTAAATGTGAGATTCTTTTTGTTTAACAAAATAAAAATTTATAAAAAAAAAAAAAAAAAAATGTAAAGAGTTCCAATCACTTTTTTGTCTATATTTATAGGGGGAGAGAGTGGCAAGGCAAGTGATTAAAGTAAGGGCATGTGCATGTAGCTGGGTGTCATGTAAAAACAGTTAAATATTTATGAGTTTTTACGCCATACATTATTTTTCAAGTTCCGTCTCAGACCAGGAAGTGGCTGGATACTGGGGACCGGAGCAGCAGAATGCGGGCCGCAGCGCTGGAGCTAGGGAGGTAAGTGGATGTTATTGTGTTTACCCACATCCTCTCTTGGGATTGCCAAAAAGGGGTCCCCAGCCCTTTAAATGGGCACTGTCATCAAAAATAACGTTGCATATTTTGTAAAATAATGTAACAGAAGGTCAATTATGGCATTTTTTCACTACAAAGATATACATGACTGGAAGGAAGCATGAAAGCCATAATAAAACAAAACATGACATTTCCAGTGGTCTTGTGGTCTTTGAAAGCTGCTCACCCTATTTTGCTGGGCTCATTGCACTATGATTTACAGCACAGAGCTCTGAATGTCCCACCCATACCTGTATTTCCTCCAAGCCCTGCAGTTGTCATAGGAAGAACATGTATTAACAAAGGCAGAGGAGGAGAGTGACACCTAGTGGCCAGTGTTATAACTTTCAGTTATACAGTACACAGAATTTTTTAACTAAAGTGAAATACAAATATGTTAAACGTTAATGCCTCTGTCAAAATATACAACGTTGTTTTTGATGACAGTCTGATTTTGGCTGTGACACAGGGAAGCAGAAAGAGCAAGGATAAAGGATAACATAGGCTATGTATACACACAGTAAAATAAAAGCACGGTAAAGTACTGTAGGTATAAATCGTGTCTGTGTAGTGTCCCACAACGTTTTTTTTTTATGGGGACTGGTAACGAACCTGCTGGTGGTCTCTGGTATTTTGAAGGATACTTGTCATGGTGGCCAGGAGCGGTAACACCCACCCCTGGACACACGGCAATCAGACCTTAGGTAGGCCTGATGTGAGGTGCAGAGTGTAGGTGCAGGTATGGCAGCAAATACAGAGTCCCACTTGAAACAGTATTCAGTTTTACTAGAATTAAAGGACAACTCCCACAAAAATTTTTTTTTGCTCATTTAACACAGATTACAAAGTTATATAACTTTGTAATGTGGTTAAATACCCGGTCTGGCCCCCTTCCCCCACTTTCGGACCCCCGACCCCCCACCCCAGAAGTTAAAGAATGTATACATTACCTATTACGATCGTCACGGTCCTCTTCTCCGGGGTGGCATCTGGTGACGACGACGTCAGAGCCGAGGGGCGGTCCGGGTCTTCTTCCTCCTCGGCGTCTTCATGCAAAGTGAATGGGGATGAAAAGGCTGCTGGTGCACATGCGCACCAGCAGCCTTTTCATTGGCTGGAGCGCATCACATGGCTTCCAGCTTGCTCAGCCCTGATTGGCTGAGCTTGCTGGAAGCCATGTGATGCGCTCCAGCCAATGAAAAGGCTGCCGGTGCGCAAGCGCACTGGCAGCCTTTTCCATCCCCTGGACCCGGAAGTCGGAGACATCGCTGGATGGCGGACGGCGGCGACGGAGAGGCGGACGGCGGGCGAATCGAGTGGCGATCGTCACCGGAGAGATGGTGAGTATGGTGTCTGTGTGTGTCTGTGTTTTTTTTTTTTGGGGTCCCGCGGGATTTGTCCTTTAAACTAAAATCATTAGTGGTAGCTTGTGGAAAAGAAGTAGATAGGAAAATAGAACAGTAACGGGTGTCAGGAACCAGATAGGAGGGCTTCTTGCCTAATTTAGAAAATACTCTGCCGGTGTAACAGGCCAGAGAATACCCCCAGCCAAGAATATACCCGGGGTTAAAATGGCCTAGGCTAGATTATACCCCGGGTAGAGATGGGCGAACCTGGAGCATGCTCGAGTCGATCCGAACCCGAACTTTCGGCATTTGATTAGCGGTGGCTGCTGAAGTTGGATAAAGCCCTAAGGCTATGTGGAAAACATAGATATAGTCATTGGCTGTATCCATGTTTTTCAGACAACCTTAGAGTTTTATCCAAGTTCAGCAGCCCCCGCTAATCAAATACCGAGCGTTCGGGTTCGGATCGACTCGAACCCGAACCCGGTTTGCTCATCTCTAACCCCGCTGTATATTTTGGCCTAGGCCAATTCATACCCCCTCAGGCCATTTTATATCCCCATGAAATCAGTAGCATTGAATGATATACACAAGAATTACTTAATCTTTCAACATTTTATTGGGGATTTGGGTTTGTCTGCTGAAATAGGTGAGAAGCTACTGATGTGAATTTTAAAAATCTAAACCCATAGGGGGAAATTTTTCAAACATGGTGTAAAGTGAAACTGGCTCTGTTGTCCCTAGCAACCAATCAGATTTCACCTTTCATTTTCCAAAGAGCCTGTGAGGAATGAAAGGTGGAATGTGATTGGTTGCTAGGGGCAGCTGAGCCAGTTTCCGACTGATGAAAAAAACTGTCGAGATTTCCTGATTCTGAGCAGTGGATGACAGAAAGGAGCGGAGGGGGGACCTGGGAAAAGACTTTTTGAATGCAGATAATGGCATATTTGTCTAATACACCCAATTACAAAGTTTCTTAAAATCGCCTGCAATAAGTTGTGCAAGATGTATCAAGGCACTTGTGTCTAATGATGATTTTTGCGCAACAACAGTAAAATCTTGCAAAGCCCATAAAAACCTCCTCCTGCTCAAAAAAATAGTGCAGATGATGCTGTGATGGGACAGCGCCACCTACTGTCAGCTCAATATAAGAACTGTACTGTATTTCCCAACAAGACGAAGCAGCTGTGTGTCCGAGTAAGATTAAAAAAAAAAGATCTGTGCACGTTTCAATAAATTTGAGATAAAGTGAGAAAGCCAGTGAAGTGATAACATTATGACCTGGAGGGATATATTCTGGCCTAGGCTATTTTACACCCCCCGGTATAGAATATATCCCCTGGGGTATACTGTAGGCTGGGCTAGAACTGAGAAAACCAGTGACATGAAAACTTGGAGGGATATAGCCAGGGAATAGGCTGTTTTACACCCCCCAAATATAGAGTTTATCCCCTGGGGTATATTGTGGCCTGTGCAAGACTATACCCAGGTTTATAGTATGGCCTAGGCTGTTTTACACCCCTGGGTACGAAAATATATGCTCTGGGGTATACTGTGGCCTAGGACAGGGGTGAGAAAAGCAGTGAAGTAATAACATTATGGCCCAGAGAGATATAGTATGGTCTAGTCTGTTTTACACCCCCAGGTATAGAGTTTACCCCCAGGGTATACTGTGGCCTGGTTTGACATAAGATGGATATATTCTGGCCTAGGCTATGTTACATCCTGGGGTATAGTTTGGTTTAGGCTATCTTACACACCGGATATAGTTTGGCCTAGGCTATTTTATACCCCGGGGTATACTCTGGCCTAGGCCAAACTATACCCGGATATAATCTGGACGGGGGTTAATCTGGCCTGCTACACCGGGATGTGGTGAAGTGTGTATAGTGACTTGAAAAACTCTTCGTACTCATGTATAGATAAGCACTAGTTATCTTATGTGACCACCTTCTGCCGCTCAGTGTTGGGTTTCTGCAGGGCCGGCCTTAGGGTAGATGGCGCCCTGTGCAGAATATTCTTTTGGCGCCCACCCCCCTTCCCCTAGCAACCAATCAGATTCCACCTTTCATTCCTCACAGACTCTTTGGAAAATGAGAGGTGGGATCTGATTGGTTGCTAGGGGCAACTGAGCCAGTTTCACATTACACCATGTTTGATGAATCTCTCCCACAGTGTATATACTGCTTGCACAGACACATACAGACACACAGTATATATATCCTGCAAACACAGACACACATACAGTCACATATACACATACCCACCACTGGGAGTTGTTGTTGTCCTACCAGAGCCGCACAGGAGCATGCTGGGAGTTGTTGTCCTACCACACAGAGCCACACAGGAGTATGCTGGGAATTGTTGTCCTACCACACAGGGGCATGCTGTGAGTTGTTGTCCTACCACACACAGCCACACAGGAGCATGCTGGTAGTTGTTGTCCTACCACACAGGGGCATGCTGGGAGTTGTTGTCCTACCACACAGGGGCATGCTGGGAGTTGTTGTCCTACCACACAGGGGCATGCTGGGAGTTGTTGTCCTACCACACAGGAGTATGCTGGGAGTTGTTGTCCTACCACACAGAGCCACACAGGAGTATGCTGGGAGTTGTTGTCCTACCACACAGGGGCATGCTGGGAGTTGTTTTCCTACCACACAGAGCCACACAGAAGTATGCTGGGAGTTGTTGTCCTATCACACAGAGCCACACAGGAGTATGCTGGGAGTTGTTGTGTTGTCCTACCACACAGAGCATGCTGGGAGTTGTTGTCCTACCACACAGAGCCACACAGGAGCATGCTGGGAGTTGTTGTCCTACCACACAGAGCCACAAAGGAGTATGCTGGGAGTTGTTGTCCTACCACACAGAGCCACATAGGAGTATGCTGGGAGTTGTTGTCCTAACACACAGAGCCACAAAGGAGTATGCTGGGAGTTGTTGTTGTCCTACCACACAGGAGTATGCTGTGATGGGGGTCACGTAGCTTTCCCAGAATCTTTTAATCAGTATAATAAGGGTCACCCAGACTTCCCAGCATCTCGTAGTCAGTATGATGGTGGTCACTCAGCTTTCCCAGCATCTTGTACTCAGTATAATGGTGATCACCCTGCTTTACCAGCATCTTGTCAATATGATAGAGGTCACCCAGATTTCCCAGTATCTTATACTCAGTATGACAGGGGTCACCCAACTTTTTCCAGCATCCTATACTCAGTATGATAAGAGTTCACCCAGCTTTCTCAGCATCTTATATGCAGTATGATGGAGGTCACCCAGCATCTTATTCTCAGTATGATGGTGGTCACCCAGCTTTCCCAGCATCCTATACTTAGTATGATGATGGCCACCCAGCTTTCCCAGCATATTGTATTGTAGTCATTATGATAGAGGTTACCCAGCTTTCCCAGCATCTTGAATTGTAGTCAGTATGATGGAGGTCTCTCAGCTTTCTCAGCATCTTGTACTGAGTTTGATGGAGGTCACCCAGCTTTCCTGTTCTCCAATAATCAAACGCTAAGCATTAGCTCTTTGGTTGTAATCCTCCTCTTGTCTTTTGCAAGATTCTTTCATACGTGCATCCATAATCTCTTGCACCTCACGGATCCTCTTTTGATGCTGTGACACCCAATCTGATTTTAGCAGAGGATTGATGGTGTCAGGGTACAATCTTTAAGCAGTTGTCCTTGTCTCCCAAACATAAGGTAGAATAGAGAGTAACCTGTCGAACAGTGGACAGTGTTGTTATAGATCTTCAAGAGCTTGCCAAGAAGTTCAGGCCCCTCTGCTTGCTTGGTGACACATGCTGTTCGCAGCATATTGATGAAGACCTGATTCATCTCCTCGCATAGTCCTTTACCTTGAGGGAGGTACGCTGTTGTTTGTAGCCTTTTCTACTCATGGAACCGACAGAGTTCATAAAATAAAGGGGATATAAAGGCAGGATCTTGATCACTCATGACAGTTTCCAGACAGCCATATTGCTTGACAAAATGGTAATAGAAGACAATAGTTGTGGGTTTTGCTGTTTAACCTTTTACAGGCACGACAACAGTCCATTTAGATTAAAGGTCCCATATGGTGAGGGCATAAGTGGAATAAGTTTAAATCAGCCCCCTATTCCCATTTTATAAATAAAAATAAGTAAACATATTTGGTATGGCCACGTGCGCAATCACCCTACATATTAAATTATCACATTCCTTATCTTGCACGGTAAACTGTTTAGTGCAAAAACCGGCTAAAGTGCAAAATTGCTGATTTTTGGTCACCTCAAATTCAGAAAAATTTGTAATAAAAAGTGATCAAAAGTCGCATACATACAAGCAAGGTACCAATAGAAAGCATAGATCATGGCACAAAAAAAATGACACCTCACACAGCCCCATAGACCAAAAATTAAAAGCGTTTAAGGATCAGAATACAGCAATTTTCCGTTTAAAAAAAAAAAAAAAAAAGTTAAAATGTTTTAAAAGACATCAAATAAAATAAATAGTAATCAAATAGTAAACACAAAAACCCCTCAAAATAAAAAGAATTTTTCCAGTTTCGAAGCATATTTTATGGAAAAATTCTGCCATTTCAAAGTATAATTGGTGCCTCAAAAAGAAAAGGGCTCATGTGGGTCTGTAGGTGAAAAAATGCAAGTGCTATTGCCTTTTAAAAGGGAACTAATCACATGAAAAATTGATATGACGGTAATCTGTGCTGATACACTGTCTAACACACTTTCCACACATATCTGTAGCATCTGCCCCTGCCCGATGCTCCCCAAAATCATACTTTGATCTTGTCCCCCATCGTATGCTAATTCTTGTCAGGTAGTCATCTGAGCACTTCTTCAGGTCAAGTAGTCACGGCCCTGGGGGCTGGGTATCGCTGTAATCATGCCTCTATGGGCGTCATTCACAGCCCCCTGTCACTGCATCATAATCCGGGGGCGGGGCTGGGACTGCGTAGCTGAAATACAGCAGGGTACTGTGTATGCCTGAACTGGCCTCTCATACAGAGTCTGCTTTACCGAATGGATCATTTTAACCCTGTTGCAGCCACCGCCACACAACAAAGCGCTGTTATTCATGTGCTGGCTAAAGTAGGGTTAAAAGGATTTATTCAGGGACGCTCTTATCCCCCCTCTGGCAATTACTGTGTGTGGCCCACTCCTCTCTCTCCACATGTGCTCCCGTCGGGGCCGCTTCTGCCATGAGGCGGCAGCTCCTGTGATCCTGCAGGGGGCGGCAGAATCTTCTCTGTCACTGTCATTTTAGTGAAGTTTAACTTCACTAAAATGACAGCAGCCCCGACCCCTAACAGTGCTTAGTCCCTGGCCAGCCCCCTACCGCCCTCCCCAGGAACTGCTGGGCTATGTTTCTGTGATGTGTGACGTAACCCGGCAGTCTTCCTGAGGATTGGGTAAGAGCCTGAACGGACGGCCACAGCGGCTCCACAATTGGTCCCCTCTTTTCCCCAGTCCTAGTGAGTATGGTAACAGGGCAGAGGGGGAGGCTGGTTGTGGTAATTGTTTGTAGGTTGGGGGGGTGGGTCAGGTCTCGGAGCCCGAAGGGAGCCAGGTGGAAGCACAGGGATTACAGTCACTGTTTTGTGCAGTGGATGTGTGAGCTCAATCAGAGCCCGTCCAGGCAGTGCAGATGTAGATGTAGATGTGTAGATAGGAGAGTGTGCACACTGGAGAGCACATCATCCGTCTTTGTGACAGCTTCAGACTGATAACAGCAGCAGAGCTGCATTGTATCCTGTCAGTGTATGCTCCCCCTGCCTGTGCTGCACTCCAGCCCCCTCCTCCACTACCAGTGGTGGAGCTACAGGGGTCTCCGCGGTTGCCATGGCGACCGGGCCCGCAGAGGCCCACGCCACCTTTGTCCCTAACTTTGGTTAAAGGTTTGCTAAATTGCAGGCTCTGAGCCCGGCTCACCTCTTTGCCGAGGCCCTTCCCCTACATCAGCCGTAAAGTTACGTCTGTGTGCCCTGGACTGCACCACTGCACCATCCCTGAGGGGGGTGAGAGCTTTTCTTCAGGCAGCTCTCTCTCCTCCCAGCCTGCAGTGGGCGGCAGATGCTATAGAGCAGGCCAGCTAACCAGCTCTGCCGGCCTTCAGTGTGACGGGGCTCAGCCAACATCTGACAGGAGGAATGCGGTGTGTCCATGGCAGCATCTCCTGCCTGGTGAGCAGGGAGGAAGGACAGCTACCAGGACATGCATCTTCAGAAACTGAGTGCCAGGGGACTACTGTATGTAACATGTAATATACACTACTGCACCCAACATCTCCCAGATAACCTGCTGTATGTAACATGTAATATACACTACTACACCCAGCATCTCCTGGCCAACCTGCTGTATGTAACATGTAATATACACTACTGCACCCAGCATCTCCTGAATAATCTGCTGTATATAAGATGTAATATACACTACTGTACCCAACATCTCCTGGCCAACCTGCTGTATGTAAAATGTAATATACATTACTGCACCCAGCATCTCCTGGATAACCTGCTGTATGTAACACGTAATATACACTACTGCACCCAACATCTCCTGGCCAACCTGCTGTATGTAACATGTTATATACACTACTGCACCCAACATCTCCTGGATAACCTGCTGTATGTAACATGTAATATACACTACTGCACCCAGCATCTCCTGAGTAACCTGCTGTATATAAGATGTAATATACACTACTGCACCCAACATCTCCTGGCCAACCTGCTGTATATACCATATCTAAAATGCACAAGGAAAGAAAAAAAATAGTAATCGGGAGCGGAACTGTTCTCCCAGTAGGAATCTCAGAAGTCACACTACTGCACCCAACATCTCCTGGATAACCTGCTGTATGTAACATGTAATATTCACTACTGCACCCAGCATCTCCTGAGTAACCTGCTGTATATAAGATGTAATATACACTACTGCAGCCAACATCTCCTGGCCAACCTGCTGTATATACCATATCTAAAATGCACAAGGAAAGGAAAAAAAAATAGTAATCAGGAGCGGAACTGTTCTCCCAGTAGGAATCTCAGAAGTCAGCAATCACAACTTACACTTGGTGAGTGGTGAAAATGTTCACCACTCACTAGATGTATACGCCCAAAACAGTTTCCACATGCAGATCTACTGCAATCCTCCCGGACAGGCTCTAGGTCTCCGGTATTAAGGATATTTACACAAAAGAGAAGAAAAATGGAGAGCGGATACTAGTTTCATAAATAACAATAAACGGCCTTACCTTCTCAGATATATGAGTTTACTCACTGTTTGGAGGGGAGTAGTAGCCAGACTCCCCCCCAGGCCAGGAACATCCTTTTCTTATATCTCCTTATGACATTGGGAACTCCATGGCTGCTCAAACTCCAACTGGTCCAGCTCAGCAGTAGCACACACCTTATTGCACAGGGAATGCTTCAGACACTTCAAACCTCCTTGAGCTTCAGCATTCACTAACTATATATTATTCACTTCAGGTAAGTAGAAAACATTTATTTAAACACAATCCAACGCGTATCGGGGGAACACTGTACCCCCCTTCCTCAGGGATAAACAGAATCAATGACAATACAAGACTTTTAGGGTACAAACACACAGCAGATACACAGCAGATTTGATACTGTGTTCAGTTATTTAGATCTAATCTGCTGCGTATCTGCTGCGTATCGCAGCAGTAAATACGCAGCGTATAAGCCGTGTGTGTGTTTGTACCCTTAAAACCACATATAGGCTCCTTTCCCCTCCTCCCCACTGCCATGTGCGACCAGAATCCTCATCAGACCTGTCCATCAGACTTTCTCTAGCATTTCATTTAACCCATTAGGCACCAGGGTGTTCATTCTAAAAATTCAGTAACTCTCCCTGCGGCAAAGTTTACTGAATCTGTGCAGTTGTGTGTCTATTTTCTCTATCGGATACACTTTAAGATCATCTGCATTAGCTTCATGATATTGCGAGAAATGTCTAGAGACACTATGTTTATTAAAACGGTGACTAATGTTAAAACGATGAGTATTTATTCTACGCCTTAGGGTCTGGCTTGTTCTCTCTATATACTGGAGGCCACATGGGCACTCCAGCATATACAGCAGATAACGTACGCTCTACCACAAGTTAGGTGACTTTTTATCTCAAATTCCTCTCCTGAAGTATTATTTATCACTTTTTTTTGTATTATCCTGTATATAAGGGCAGGTTTTGCACATCTTTTTACCACATCTATATATTCCCTTCTCATTTTCATTCATCCTCCCTTTCTTCTTTTTATTTTTTTTTTAAATCTGGAAAAGAACGGGCAATTATTTGTCCTAGTGTCCTTGATCTTCTAAAGACCATCTTGGGTCCTTTTTTCACATATTTTTTTAAAAACGGATCTTCCAATAAAATACTCCAGTTTTTCTTTAAAATTTACCATGTAATACTATACACTACTGCACCCAACATCTCCTGGATAACCTGTTGTATATACCATGTAATACTATACACTACTGCACCCAACATCTCCTGGATAACCTGCTGTATGTAACATGTAATATACACTACTACACCCAACATCTCATGGGTTACCTGAGTATTGCATTAATCAGTATGCACAAACAACTAAAAAAAAAGTGTATAAAAAAATTTAAAACATTCTTAAAAATATTAATAACTCCCACCCATAGTAATAACTGAAATCACCCCCTGTTTTCCCAATGAAAAAAATGTGGTAAATTTGTGTACAGAATTGGCAATACTAAATTATCACATTCCTGCAAGGGGGATAGGTTTGAGGCGATGTGGCATTGTGTGTGTGGCAGGGGGGGGGTTGGGGGACTCAAGTTGACACCTTGCATCAGTGCCCATGAGACATTAGCAATGCCCCTGTCCACTACTATACCCCAGTGTATACCCCAGTCTGGGACATAGTGGTGGAGTTGGTATATAGCAGCACATGTGGATATTTATGTACTGTTAGGAACTCACCTGCCAGGGCTCCTGCGGCGTCCTCCTCGGTCCCGGCTTTCTCTGTCGGCGCTAGGACCCAGCGCCGAGGCGGCCGCCCGAGCCGGGTGACGTCACGGAGACCCGACGGCGTCCCTGGTTACCGCGGCTCCGTGTCACTCGTGGCGGCCGCCCAGCCTGTGCAGCTGAACGGCATCATGCTCAGGCTGAGGGGCGGATCGCTCCGCCACTCGGTCTATAGCAGACCAGCTGCTAGGTATCTGGGATCAGGGGGTCGGACCAATGGTGTGCTGGTCCGGCCTCCTGACCCAGTATAAAGTGTAATTACTGCCAGCTCTCTTTGCTGGCTATTAGTTGTACTGATCCCAGCTCCCCAGTTCCCTGTAGTCTGCCCTATTCTTTCTATATTATCATGCCTGGATTCTGACCTTTTGCCTGTCCCCTGACTACCCGCTTCTTTCTGATTTTGTACTGCATTGCTCGTTTGGTTTCTGACTTGGCTAGTTGACCTTCCCGCAATGTGTTTGTCTGTCTGTCTGCGTTTTATGTTCTGCACGTTTTTAGCATAGGAATTGTCTTCGTGGTTGTCCGCGACCGCTTAGGGTCGACCGAGGCAAGTAGGCAGGTGACAGTGGGTGGGATCAGATTCAGGGCCCACTGTCTCGTGTCTTGTCATCACCTGCCTATCGTGACATGTACACTGTAGTGTATCAGTGGAGGGGGTAGTATATAGCAGCACATGTGGATATATATGTACCAGTATTTATGTATTAGTGGAGGGGGTAGTATATAGCAGCACATGTCAGGGCTCCAGATGGCGACCAAAATGGTCGCCAATGCGACTGACATCTTGCAAATGGCGCCCAGATTTATTAATCTGGGCGCAATTTGCGACTGGCCCCGGCGGCGCGCTGTCCCTTTAAGGACTTCCGCCTTCCGCACGCTGCGCCGAATCACGTGGCGCCTCTGCGGCCGTCCGTCCAATGAATGACGGACGTGCTGGATGACGTGTGCGGGGACACGCTTCTCCAGTGACGTCATCCAGCACGTCCGTCATTCATTGGACGGACGGCCGCAGAGGCGCCACACTCCTCCAGCGCCTCTCTCCCGCCTCTCCTCACCCGGCGGTTCTTCAAGTGCACCCCAGCGGCACCAAGCTTAGATAGTGGGTGAGTACAACCGGAGGGACGGCAGAGGTGGCGGCCGGTCAGTAATGTGTGTGGGGGGACTGTGGCCTGGGCGGGGGATTGGAAGTGTCTGTTGTGATGGTGGCCAGGTGCGGTAGTCAGTGCGTGTGGTGTGCGAGGGGGGGGGTATGTATAGACTGCACAGTACCACTTCCCTCAGTGTCTGTATATATATAGACTGCACAGTACCACTTCCCTCAGTGTCTGTATATATATAGACTGCACAGTACCACTTCCCTCAGTGTCTGTATATATAGACTGCACAGTACCACTTCCCTCAGTGTCTGTATATATAGACTGCACAGTACCACTTCCCTCAGTGTGTATGTATAGACTGCACAGTACCACTTCCCTCAGTGTCTGTATGTATAGACTGCACAGTACCACTTCCCTCAGTGTCTGTATGTATAGACTGCACAGTACCACTTCCCTCAGTGTCTGTATGTATAGACTGCACAGTACCACTTCCCTCAGTGTCTGTATGTATAGACTGCACAGTACCACTTCCCTCAGTGTCTGTATGTATATACACTGCACAGTACCACTTCCCTCAGTGTCTGTGTATAGACTGCACAGTACCACTTCCCTCAGTGTCTGTATGTATAGACTGCACAGTACCACTTCCCTCAGTGTCTGTATGTATAGTCTGCACAGTACCACTTCCCTCAGTGTCTGTATGTATATACACTGCACAGTACCACTTCCCTCAGTGTCTGTATGTATATACACTGCACAGTACCACTTCCCTCAGTGTCTGTATGTATATACACTGCACAGTACCACTTCCCTCAGTATGTGTGTGTATGTATACACTGCACAGTACCACTTCCCATATACATTGCCACAGGGGCTATATGTCATCGGCTGCTGGGGGCTATATATGTATATATATATATATATATATATATAGTAGATCATTGCCGGTAAGATGGCAGCTGGCTGAGGGAACACACCGGCAGCAGGGGGGTATATGGTTGTCAAGTTGCAAGTTTCCATGTTGAACGTTTTCAAACTAAGAAAAGAAAGAATCTAAAGGAGGAGGCTGCTGCCGTGGCCTCTGCACACAGTAAGTCCCATTTAACATAACATTAATTTTACATGTTTTAAAATGTTGGCGACCAAATATTCTATTTGGCGCCTAAATTTTTCAGGTTAGGAGCCAATGGCTCCTAGGTAAATTCTTTAGTCTGGAGCCCTGCATGTGTATATATATGTACTCTGGGGCATAGTGGTGGTATATAGCAGGACATGTGGATATATATGTACACTGGGGCCCCAGTGTACATATACATCCACATGTGCTGCTATATACTCAGTGGCGGTCTTTGGCACCAAGCACCTCAAGCGATCGCTTGGGGCCCCCAACATCCAGGGGGGCCCCCACGCCCTGCTCTTGTGCTCAAGACCGCTGGACAGGGCCGCTGCCCCGCTCGCTGCTGCCATCTGAACTGTAACTATGAGCACTCGTAATAAGCGCTCATAGTTACATGCAGCAGCACTGACAGGGTGGGAGACATTGGCTCCCTTCCTGTCAGTCACTCTTGTGGCCGCAGGAAGGGTTTTCCCTGCAGTCACAAGTGGCAGCTTTGTCCTTGTGGTGCTGGCGCTCCAGTGACATCACTGGAGCATCGGCGCCAGGACAAGGGGAGTGCGACCTCTTGTGATCGCAGGAAAAACCCTTCCTGCGGCCACAAGAGTGAAGAGAAGAGGAGACGCCTGGACCCAGGTGAATATAAGTGTTTGTTTTATTGTGTTATATAATATATGGGAGGGGGAGCACACAGGGGTCTGTTTAACTGGGGGAGCGCACATCGGGGGGTCTATATAAATGGGGGGAGCACACAGGGGGGCTATATAACAGGGGGAACACACAGGGGGGCTATAGACTACTGGGGCTTCACAGAGGGGTCTATATACTACTGGGGGCAGCACACAGGGGGTCTATATACTACTTGGGGCAGCAGAATGGTGTCTATATACAACTTGGAGAGCACACAGAAGGTCTATATCTAAGTGGGGGAGCACACAGGGGGGGCTATATACTACTGGGGGAGCACACAGGGGTCTATATACTACTGGTGGGGCAAACAGGGGTCTGTATACTACTGGGGCAGCACACAAGGAGTCTATATAATACTGGTGGGGCACACAGGGGGTCTATATACTACTGGGGGAACCACACAGGGGGTTTATATACTACTTGAGGAGCACACAGGGGTCTATATCCAAGTGGGGGAACACACAGGAGGTCTATATCCAAGTGGGGGAGCACACAGGGGGGCTAAATACCCCTAAGGGAGCACACAAGGGGTCTATATACTATTGGGGGAGCACACAGGTGGTATATACAACTGGGGGCAGCACACAGGAGGTCTATATACTTCTGGGGGAGCACACGGGGGGCTATATATAACTGGGGGTACACACAGGGGTCTATATACTACTGGGGGAAGCAAACAAGGGGTATATACTACTGGGGGCAGGACACAAGGGGTATATACTATTGGGGGCAGCACACAAGGAGTATATATTACTAGCGGTAGCGTACAAGGGGTATATACTACTGGGGGCAACACACAGCGGTCTATTGTTTTGGAACGCGTGTCGAGGGGGGGCCCCAGACATACCTTCGCTTGGGGCCCCAGAAATGCCAAGACCGCCCCTGTAATATACTACCCCCTCCACTAATACACTACAGTGTACATGAATATCCACATGTGCTGCCATATATACCTTAGTGTGCTGCCATATACCACACTATACTGCTAAATATTGTGGAGCAGCAAGCTGCCATGCTGTGCACACTAGTTAGTAATGTAGCACACAGCTTGTCTGGATCCTCAGCCCCTCTGTGCTGGAACTTGTGCAACAATTACAGCTAAAATATTATGCCTGGTTCTTTATAAAGAAAGAGGCTTATGAGGTTCTGCAGCAGCTGAGGTGTACTATGAGGTTCTGCAGCAGCTGAGGTGTAATATGATGTTCTGCAGCAGCTGAGGTGTATTATGATGTTCTGCAGCAGCTGAGGTGTATTATGATGTTCTGCAGCAGCTGGCAACTGGGGTATATTATGAGGTTCTGCAGAATATCATAATACACAATGAGAAAATAATAAGTTTACTTATAGCTAAGGTATTGATGTGGGAATAGTTGCTACACAATTGATTCTAGCATCGGCCTCAGGCAGCAGAAAAGCTAGAATCGGCCCTGGCTCCCATGCTGCTTAATCTCCCTGTGACAGCAGCAGCCTCCCTCCCTTCCCCTCTCCTATCACCTGTCCTCCTCCTGCCACCGATCATCAGTGTGTGGTCGCAGCACTCTCTCCCCATCTGACAGCATCGCTGGATGTCAGGGAGATAGACCTAGTGGCAGCAGAAGCACATGTGGAGAGAGAGGAGGGGGAGGGGGGATAAGAGTGTCCCTGAATGAACCCTGCAGCAGGGTTTAAATGATCCATTTAGGGAACCTCAGTTAGGGTAGCTTCACACGTACTGTATCGCTGCGTATTTAACGCTGCGTAAAAAATCATGTGAAAATCAAAACTCGCATGTAAAAATCGCACCAAACACGCAGCGATAAAAACGCAGCGATAAATACGCAGCGTTAAATATGCAGCGATACGGTACGTGTGAAGGCACCCTTAAAGCAGTATCTGACTGTATGAGAGGCCAGTTCAGGCATACACAGTACCCCGCTGTATCTCAGCTACGCAGTCCCAGGCCCGCCCTGGATTATGATGCATTGACAGGGGGCTGTGAATGACGCCCATAGAGGCATGATTACATCGATACCCAGCCCCCGGGCCGTGACTACTTGACCTGAAGAAGTGCCCAGATGACTACCTGACAAGAATTAGCATACGATGGGGGACAAGATCAAAGTATGATTTGGGGGAGCATCGGGCAGATGCCACAGATATATGTGTGGAAAGTGTGTTAGTGTATCAACACAGATTATTGCCGTCATATCGATTTTTTCGGTGACAAAAAGGAGGACAAAAGCGCAAACATTTTAATTTGCTTGGTTCTTAAGGGGTTAACTGAAAACAATGGGATCTATAATGTCCATAGTGGTGGCAGAATGAACAATACAGGCACACTGTTCGCGGTTCTTCCTCGGAGGGTGGGGGGGGGGGGGGTTGTCGTCCGGGACTAGGACATCTAGATCGGGGCTCAGGTGATAGGGTCCTGCTGACAGGTCCTTAGCTGGGGAGTTGAATATTTATCAAGGGTGGCAGAATATCCCTAGTGCACCAAACTGTCTAATTAATATATTAATAAAATAACTCTGAGGATAAAGGTAATATACCTGTGGGAATACAAACCAGGTTAGACTATTCTAATCTACTCTTAGTTTCCTTTCAACGCACTTCTAGCAGGGTGTCCCTAATAAGGTTGCAGTTTGAGGGTTACAAATGAGAATGTTTCTTTCAAAATTTTACCTCTTAATTTACAAACAAATGTATAAATTCCTGATTTAGCGGTCACTAATGAGCTTTATTCCAATACATACTATACGCCTTTTTACAGCATATGTATCGAAAGGCCAGTGATTGTGAAGTCTCGCAGTGAGGTCCATCGTAATCCCCAGGGCCTGTTTTGGATCATTAAGACCCAAAATAGGCAGGTCACTAAGGGGTTAAAGTAAAACAGTCTTCAAAAGCTGTTTCATATAAATAACCAAGTGACCACAAGGTGTCGCTGAAAACTAATACAAATTCCATTTCCTTTCTATTCTTACCCCTCCGCTGCAGGCTGCTACATATACTTACCAATGATGATCAATGTTCCAGGGTACGGCTTTGTTCTGGTCCTATAGCGCAGCTTGTATCCCGCTGGAGGTGATGTTATAGCTTTTCTGACCCTCTTCTTTCTACAGATCTATTGAAGGCTGGAAGTCAGGGTCTCCAATGCATCTTTATGAAAGGGACCAGAGACATATTGGCTCCGTTGCCCTAAGCAACCAATCAGATTCCACTTTTCCATTTCCTACAGACTCTTTGGAAAATGAAAGGTGGAATCTGATTGGTTGCTAGAGGCAACTGAGCCAGTTTCACTTTACACCATGTTTTACATGTACCCCATTGATTTAAACTGGACTATGTTGCAGTTCTCTAAACAGTGCCTTATCGGCAGTGGATTATTGGGTGGGTAATGGTGCGTTTACACAAATTTTTTAGGCCAAAACTCAGAAACAGACTATAAACAGACAACAGGTCAAAAAGGAAATACTGAGATTTCTCCTCTTTTCAAATGTATTCCTGGCTTTGTCTTAAAAAATGTGTCAGATAAACTTCTCTGTGTAAACGCACCATAAGACATCATGGTGATGCTCCAAAATGCACTGAATTTTTTTTTTTTTTTATAAATAAATTTTAATGTAAACAGCAAATTTCAAATGAAACCGCTGCATTCCTTTAAGACACAAAAAAAATACTGGGTTAGCTAAATTAAACTTCCCCAACACTAGAGGGCATTCTGTTGCTTCAAATGACACAACTGTTTAACATCAAGCACTTCAGATAATGTGTTCACCATTTATTAAATAACTTATCACAAAAGTTGCTGATAGGTGGTGCTCAAATGATGAAAATTGGACTACAATATTTACCATGATTTACACCTGCTAGCAGGAATAAGTCATGGCAAAAATCTACACCTGCTTTGGAGCAGGTGTAATGCTGGGTTTACACGGAACGAAAATTCGCCCAATCGAACAATTAACGATTTTGAAGCAACGATTTGGCTTCTATAACGATCAGCGTTTAGATGGAGAAAAATCGTTAGAAGATTTGTAAGAAAAATCGTTATTGCAATCGTTTTTAAGATTGCTTAAGCCCATCTTTTACATAGGGTGAACCTTTGAAAGACTGTTTACACGGAGCGATCTCTGAATTTTTAGCGAACGACGATTTGAGAACATGTTGAAAGATCAAAATGAACGATTTTTCACTCATCACTCGATCGTTTGCTGTGTTTACACGGAACGATTATCGCTCGAATGTGATCGTTATTGCGAAAATTCGAGCGATAATTGTTACGTGTAAACGCAGCATGATCAGGCTGGGTTCACACTACGTATATTTCAGTCAGTATTGTGGTCCTCATATTGCAACCAAAACCAGGAGTGGATTAAAAACACATAAAGGCTCTGTTCACACAATGTTGAAATTGAGTGGATGGCCGCCGTATAACAGTAAATAACTGCCATTATTTCAATATAACAGCCGTTGTTTTAAAATAACAGCAAAGATTTGCCATTAAATGGCGCCCATCCACTCAATTTCAACATTGTGTGATCAGATCCTTTCTGTGTTTTTAATTCACTCCTGGTTTTGGTTGCAATATGAGGACCACAATACTGACTGAAATATACGTAGTGTGAACCCAGTATGGGTGCGTTTACACAGAAAGATTTATCTGAAAGATTTTGGAAGCCAAAGCCAGGAATGGATTTGAAAAGAGGATGGATCCCAGTCTTTTCTTTATCACCTGATCCCTGTTTATAGTCTGTTCCTGGTTTTGGCTTCAAAGATCTGTCAGATAAATCTGTCTGTGTAAACGCACCATTAATCTCTACATTTGCTGTGTGGCAGGTGCAGGTCGGATTTACTAATGTGTATGTTAGTTAATGCCGCAGGTGCACGAGCGGGGCTTTATTTAAAACTGCCGTACCCGTACAACAGTCTTGATAAATCCCCCACCACTCAGTCAGCCAAAGGGTCCATTTACACAGAAAGATTATCTGACAGATTATCTGCCAAAGATTTGAAGCCAAAGCCAGAAACAGACTATAAACAGAGATCAGGTCATAAAGGAAAGCCTGAGATTTCTCCTCTTTCAAATCCATTTCTGGCTTTGGCGTCAAATCTTTGGCAGATAACCTGTCAGATAATCTTTCTGTGTAAATGGACCCTTAATTGCTATGGGATGCTGAGCTGATCACCCATGCACCTGTGAGATCCTCAATTTATATAAATAAAATACCTATCTATTAAAATATAACAATAATCATCCTGTACGGCGAATGGAGTAAACAAGAAGAAGGGAAAAAAGCCTCAGGATCAGGACTACTAATTTTTTTTTATATTATATATTTAAATTTTTTTTTATAAAAAGTGATCAAAACATCTGATCTACACAGACAATACATATGGTATTAATAAAAACTAGAAATCATGGTGCAAAAAATGACACCCCATACAGCCCACACAGTGAAAAGCTAAAACCGTTATAAGAGTCACAATAGGACCATTCTATTAGTAATTAATTGCAAAAAAAAGGATTTCATTTAAAAAAAAAAAATTAGAAAATCTGCGTAAACCTGCATATGGTTGTGTTCAGACTGACCTATAGAATAATGGTATCATGTCTCTTTGTATAGTGCATTACGTAGACACGGGAACCCACCAAAAGTTACCATATTGCATTCTTTTTTCCAATTTTACCAATTTATATTTTTATGAATAAAATTTGGGGGGTTCCGGCAGACATGTTATGGTAGAGTGAAAAACGCCATTACAAAGTAAACCTGTTCCTGAAAAAAAACAAGCCCTTACATGGCCCTGTAGATAGAAAAACGAAAGTGCTAGAGCTCTTAGAAGGGGAGGAGGAAAAAACAAAGCGCAAAAATGAAAATTGGTGCTGTCATTTGAGTAATTTTGGGTCATGAAGGGGCAGTGTCGGACTGGAGTGCCTTGGGCCCACCAGGGGAAATCATTCTTAGGGCCCACCCTTCAGCCACCATACTTATCTATGGTAACATTAATAAGGGTCCAGTTACACGGCGTGATTTGGGGCAGTGTAGGGCTGCAAACGATTGCTAATCAGCAGGGCAGGAATACACAGAGATGTGCAGCCGACAGCAATGATTTTTACAGCCGCACAAAAGATCAAATCAGCCGACTATGGGGCATTTGCTTGTCAGCTGATCTCTGACACTTTTACATGGGGCTTCCTAGGAGCGCTTGTTACCGATAATTGGCCGGTGTAATTGGGCTATAAGACAATTTTCTTTGTATGATAACACTGTATACTTAGATACAAAAGTCATACAGCTACCAATGACACCAGTATATAAAGAGCAAATATCCCCACACATATTACCGCCATACTATTACTGACCAGATCCTGTATACTGAGACTGATTTTACCAATAATACCATTATATAGGCGGGAAATATTATCACCATACATATTACCGCCACAATTACCGCCATACTGTTACTGACCAGATCCTGTATACTGAGAGTGATATTACTAATAATACCAGTATATCAGAGGGAAATATTATCACCATACATTTTACCGCCATACTGTTACTGACCAAATCCTGTATACCAATAATACCAGTATACAAGGGAAAAATATTACCGCCACACCACAACCAATACCATCCCTATATTGTTACTGACCAAATCTAGTATACTAAGAACAATAAAAAACAGTATCGGATTACGAGCAACAAATACCACCACATACTGACTAATACCACCACATACTGACTAACGCCACCACATACTGACTAACGCCACCACTGCTACTGACTAATACCACCACATACTGACTAACACCACCACTGCTACTGAATAAGATTCACTGTACACAGATCACCATCACCTCATCCAGTCATATAGAGGTGGCCCCAGCTCTACACAGGTTCTATACACCATATACATTACAGTGCAAATATATCAGGTGACTCACAGGGGATGTCTTTTCTGATCGGAGTTCTTCCCTTTTCATCTTCTCCATCCGTCCTGGGCCATAATGAGAACTTCTATGAGCCACGAATCCACAGAATCTGCCAGACAGACATATTAGGCTCCTCACTATGTCACCATCCTCATCTCTCTACAAACTGCACATCTGTATTGGCCCCTGTATGCCCTCACTCTATATATATATATATATATATATATATATATATATATATATTCCTTACAGTATATGGTCCCCCCTCTGTTGTCCCCCTTATAAATGGCACCCCATATTGTCCATCCCCCATATAGGTACCCCCCTTATGCTGTCCATCCCCATATATATAGCCCCCTCAAGTTGTCCTTCTTCAATATAGATATCCTCATGTCCATTCACCCCATATGGCCCCCTCATGTTGTCGATTCCTCAGTAATAGCCCCCTCATGTTGTCCATTGCCCCCTATAGCCCCCTCATGTTGTCCATTGCCCCCTATAGCCCCATCATGTTGTCCAACCCCCCATAGCCCCCTCATGTTTTCCATTCCCACTATAGCCCTCTCATGTTGTCCATCCCCCCCTATAGCCCCCTCATGTTGTCCATCCCCCCCTATAGCCCCCTCATGTTTTCCATCTCCCCCCTATAGCCCCCTCATGTTGTCCATCTCCCCCCAAAGCCCCCTCATGTTGTCCATTTCCCCCCTATAGCCCCCTCATGTTGTCCATCCCCCCTATAGCCCCCTCATGTTGTCCATCTCCCCCCTATAGCCCCCTCATGTTGTCCATCTCCCCCCTATAGCCCCCTCATGTTGTCCATCTCCCCCCTATAGCCCCCTCATGTTGTCCATCCCCCCTATAGCCCCCTCATGTTGTCCATCTCCCCCCCTATAGCCCCCTCATGTTGTCCATCTCCCCCCTATAGCCCCCTCATGTTGTCCATCTCCCCCCCTATAGCCCCCCCATGTTGTCCATCTCCCCCCCTATAGCCCCCCCATGTTGTCCATCCCCCCCCTCATGTTGTCCATCTCCCCCTATAGCCCCCCATGTTGTCCATCTCTCCCCCACGTTGTCCATCTCCCCCCCCTCTCATGTTGTCCATCTCTCCCCCATGTTGTCCATCTCCCCCTCTCATGTTGTCCATCTCTCCCCCATGTTGTCCATCTCCCCCCCCCTCTCATGTTGTCCATCTCTCCCCCATGTTGTCCATCTCTCCCCCATGTTGTCCATCTCCCCCCCCTCTCATGTTGTCCATCTCTCCCTCATGTTGTCCATCTCCCCCCCCCTCTCATGTTGTCCATCTCCCCCTCTCATGTTGTCCATCTCCCCCCCCCCCATGTTGTCCATCTCCCCCCCCCTCTCATGTTGTCCATCTCTCCCCCATGTTGTCCATCTCCCCCTCTCATGTTGTCCATCTCTCCCCCATGTTGTCCATCTCTCCCCCATGTTGTCCATCTCTCCCCCATGTTGTCCATCTCCCCCCCTCTCATGTTGTCCATCTCTCCCCCATGTTGTCCATCTCCCCCTCTCATGTTGTCCATCTCTCCCCCATGTTGTCCATCTCTCCCCCATGTTGTCCATCTCCCCCCCTCTCATGTTGTCCATCTCTCCCCCATGTTGTCCATCTCCCCCCCTCTCATGTTGTCCATCTCTCCCCCATGTTGTCCATCTCTCCCCCATGTTGTCCATCTCCCCCTCTCATGTTGTCCATCTCTCCCCCCCCATGTTGTCCATCTCCCCCCCCTCTCATGTTGTCCATCTCTCCCCCATGTTGTCCATCTCCCCCTCTCATGTTGTCCATCTCTTCCCCCCCCATGTTGTCCATCTCCCCCCCCCTCTCATGTTGTCCATCTCTCCCCCATGTTGTCCATCTCCCCCTCTCATGTTGTCCATCTCTCCCCCTCATGTTGTCTATCTCTCCCCCTCATGTTGTCCATCTCTCCCCCTCATGTTGTCCATCTCTCCCCTCATGTTGTCCATCTCTCCCCCCCATGTTGTCCATCTCTCCCCCCATGTTGTCCATCCCCCCCCCCCCCATGTTGTCCATCTCTCCCCCTCATGTTGTCCATCTCTCCCCCCTCATGTTGTCCATCTCTCCTCCCCATGTTGTCCATCTCTCCCTCACCCCCCTCATGTTGTCCATCTCTCCCCTCCCCTCATGTTGTCCATCTCTCCCCCACCCCCTCATGTTGTCCATCTCTCCCCCACCCCCCCTCATGTTGTCCATCTCTCCCCCACCCCCCCTCATGTTGTCCATCTCCCCCCTATGATAAAAAAAAACAAAACCGAAACTCAACTCACCTGTCAACACGCTCCCCCGTCGTTGGTCTCTTCTCCTCTGTTCCCCGACAGACGAGCAGCTCCTGGTCCCGGGCAGCGCCATCAACACTGAGCTCCGTGCGCGCCGCAGCGGCTGGGACTTCCGGTATGCGCTACGTGAACCTAGCAGCCGCACCGCACACAGAGCTCAGTGGTGATGACGCTGCCGGGACCAGCAGCTGCTCATCTGTCGGGGCGGCGGCAGCACCCTTGTGATCGCAAGCTTGCGATCACAAGGAAGGGAAGGTGACGGCCAGCTATCGGCGGCTGAGTGGGCCCCCCAGGAGCGCGGGGGGACCGTGCTCCCTGACTGGGGGGCGGGGCCTACTCCTGCTTGGGGCCCACCGGGGGTTTCCCCGGTCCCCCGGTGGCCCAGTCCGCCCCTGTGAAGGGGTTAAAAACATAGTAACTGTTTATTTTTTTTATTTATATTTGTTTCATTCATTGTAATTTGTCACTTATTATTTTTCATAATAAACATTAGAAATACTATGTTACATTAAATGCAATATATAAATAATTACGGCTAATATGGAAAGCAAAATATCCATTTATTTGACATTGTTTAAAGTTTTATTCATAGTGATGTGGCTAACAATGCAAAGGAGATGGTTGTGGATTTCACAACCATTTCTATAAGTGTCCTTTTAAGAGGTCGGTACATGTCACACCATTTCAATGCACTGTGCCACTTTTTTGGCAATTAAGCACAAAACACTTGCATCATAGGCTAAAAACTGATTTGTGATGTATGTCATATAGCATGAAGGTGCAGGTATTTCTATTTACTTAACCCCTAGGAGACTCTGGACGTACCTGTATGTCCAGGGCCGCCTACGGGTGTTCAGAGCGGGGCCGCACGGTGGCCGCGCTCTGAACTGACGTGGTTCCGGGTACCGCATGTAGCCTGGGACCGCGGCTATTATCGGGCATGGCCCGCTAATTAGGTAATCGGATGCAGCTGTCAAAGATGCAGCCATTCCCTGGTGTCTAGTGGGGTGGATCGCTCCTCCGGGAGGTTCCACACATCCGGCTCGGGCCAGGGTCTGCGTCCTTATTGCGCTGATACCGTCTCGGCACTCAGTTACCCTCCCCTGATAAAAGTGTCAATCACCCCCCTTTTCCCATGTTATAAATAAATAAACATGTTTGGTATCGCCGTGTGCATAATCACCCGAACTATTAATTTATCACGCAAAAAATCACAAAGTGCAAAATTGCGCATTTTTGGTCGCATCAAATCCAGAAAAATTGTAATAAAGTGATCAAAAAGTCGCATATGCGCAATCAAGGTAATGGAGCCGCGTCATGGAGGGGCAGGGGTTTCCTCCCACTGGGGGATGGCCGGCCCGCCTCCAATGCTTCACCCCCGACCTAGTAACCATGAATGGAACACAGCCTTACGCGGGAACCAGGCCGCGTTTTAAAAAAAGGACCTCAGCCATCCAGCCGTCTATCATTGCATTAACGCAATGAAACTCGAGCATTATTATTATTATTATTTATTTATAAAGTGCCCTTAATTCCAGAGCGCTATACAATAGATGGGGTAATAAGCAGGAACAATACAAGATCAGAACACATTACATGAAGGCAAAAGACAGACTGGTACATGGGGGAAGAGTACCCTGCCCGCGAGGGCTTACAATCTATAAAATTGCGAACATAATATTTGGCTAAAACTTAGGGTCCATTTACACAGAAAGATTATCTAACAGATTATCTGCCAAAGATTTGAAGCCAAAGCCAGGAATGGATTTAAAAAGAGGAGAAATTGCAGGCTTTCCTTTATGACCTGCTCTTTGTTTATAGTCTGTTTCTGGCTTTGGCTTCAAATCTTTGGCAGATAATCTGTCAGATAATCATTCTGTGGAAAGCAACCTCTTAGAGTATACAATCTTCAGGTGTGATAGATTTATCACATAACCTTCTCAACATTGATGAATGTGCATTTGAAGATGGTCTACTAAAAGTTTTCATCTGGTCCTTACATGTCTTTTTATTTACCCCCTTCTGGAAATCACCCCAGACAAAATGCAAAACCCAGTTTTGAAAGCCTCTATGCGAGCATGAATTCTCTTTCATAAGTCCAGCTCGGACAGAGATCAATTGTCCGTTGTCTCTCTTCCTCTTTCGTTTCTTCTATCGACAGGCTTGGATCTATCAGAATGGATTGCTAAGGAAGTAGTTACGGTTAAGCAATTAAAATTTACAAACATTTGGTGATCTCCAAAATAAGTACTCTCTGGCTAGAGAGCACTTCAATATCTATTTAAGACTCCGTCACACCATTGAAAAGATTTCTCCCTCAGGATTAATGGCAAATAAAGGTCTTAAACCCTTAGGGTAAATTCACACGGGCGTCTCGCACAAGAAATCCGCAGCTAATCCGCAATACACATATTATTCTTTTTATTATTAATATATGTATTGAGGATTAGCTGCGGATTAGCTGCGGATTTCTTATGCGAGACGCCCATGTGAATATACCCTTAGCTAGATATTGGAAGTCAGCAAACTTTCCCCCTGAATAAGAAATAGTTACTGCAATAAATACCACTTATGTCTACGAATGTATAATCGCCTTAGGTAACAACTCCTTCTCGGCTTTCCATAAAAAGTGTGGGAACTATGGGAGAAGTCAGGATTGGGAGAGGAGATTGGGTACTGTAAGTCAGAGACAAGGAAGAAAAATATGAGAGTTTAGAATAGGGTTTCTACTTCAACCATACCCTTACACAGTCTGTTCAGGCCTAACCGCATATATTTAGATTTCCGATAAATATCAAAAGTAAAACAGTGGATTACTATTATTTTAAACTGAGTGATAATCTCTTGCACTACATACATCTCATACATCTGTTAGTATCATACTTTGTTATGATAAGTGTTTAAGAATGAACCTTGTTCATTTTTACGGACAATGATCTCTAAGCCTTGATTGTTGGATGTTTGATACTTATGTATTTAAATTTTGAAAATACTTTAATAAAAACCATTGAACCAGAAAGTTTCAGTAAATTTGGGCCATTGTTTATTCTTTATTAAAAAAAAAAGTTGTGCATAGTTCATCTGTTAAAAAAAAATCACATAGAAAACTTCTGACCATGCAAGTACAGGTAATTTGGCTCACCATTTCCTGTGACCTCTATTCATTGTGCGTATGAGTTACTCTCTGTGATGCTGATTTCATAACCGCTGAAAATTTCTAATTTTGAAAAAAATAAATAAACCCAAGACTTACTGACCAACATTTAGCACTTAGAAATCCAACAACAGATAACCGTCGACCTTATCTGCACGTTGAGTGAGTGTGTTTTTAAGTTAAGGTCGCTATTCCTTGATAGATAACATCACACAATAACCTTTTACTTTAGTAGAAACTTTTACTTTAGTAGAAAATTTATAGCATATTTACAATATTGTCCAAGAAACTTAAAACTTGACCACCACATGCACAACACAGGATGCACACTTTAGGGTCCTATTACACGGAGCGATTTTTAATGATAAACGACTAACGATAAATGATCGCAAACGAGATTGTTTATCGTTATTCTGAAGTCGTTCACCATACTACACAGAACGATAGTCGTCAGTAAGGGTCCGTTTACACACAGATCATCTGACCAATATCTGCCAGATTTTTGCAGCCAAAACGAGAAATGGATTTGAAAAAAAGAGAAATCTCAGTTTTTCCTTTATGACCTGTTCCCTGACCTGATCATTATTGCGATCGTTACTGTGATTGTTTACTCCTTCTGATCCCAGCAAAACAATGGGCAATGTGCAATTACACTGAACGATTAGTGAAAAAATGCGGAACTTGAGCGATTGAATGTGGAATTACAGCGAACGATTAGCAAACGATTAACAATAATTTTAGGTTCAGATCTAAATCAACGATCAACAACATACGAATGATTTTTTCGATCGTTGCCTGCAATTCCACAGAATGATTATCGATTAAATTCAAATGATATAATGATTCTTTGCACGATACTCGGCCTGTGTAATAGGGCCGTTAGGCATCAGAACTCCAGAATTCCTGATGTTAGTCTGGACTCTTTCCTTTAATGTAGGCCTTATCAGTGACATCAGACGCACAACTTTCGGGCGCCATCCCTGTCTCAAGTGCTGACTTGTGAGTATCCACCACCACATTATATAAGAAAACGATGAACGATGCTCATTAAGACGTATCTTAACTGCACCTACATAGGTCAGACAACACCGACATTTCTACATGTAAATGATATTAAGTGTCGATGCTTACAAAGTACGTTGCAGCACAGACATAAAAGCTGTTCTTTATTCAAATTCCAAGGTTAAAAATGTTTCCAGGTGTAAACCTTGATAAATGAGACAAGGGAGGGGACCATGCCTCCTCCCTGCCTTGATGCGTCGCCCCTTCCCGCCCATCAGGCGTGTGGAGGTTATGACAGGTGTACGCCAAGGCCACAATCTGCACCTTCTCCGAAGCCTACACCTGGGGCGTATTGACACTAAATCTCTCCCAATCTACCAAACAAATCTCTTACATAGATATAAAAATAAACAACAATGATAACCAGTGTTGCTTACCTGTTGCAGATCCATCTTTCAGATTACCGATACACACAGTGCGCATGTCTGTAATAAGTTGGAAAATTTATGCAAACTGAATCATTAAAGGACAACTCTCCCACTCTTGTAGAACTACAACTCTCTGAAGGCGCTCCTGGCTGCTGCTCAGCCTGCACAGGGCAGCACGGAGAGGGAGAGGCGAAGGTAGTTAGATGCATCTCTCCCCCTGCTGCCCGTTGCCGTGCAGGCTGAGCAGAAGACTACATATAGACTACACTACATAGACACTACATTACACATTGACTTCTCCATATACTGCGTCCCCTGCTGGACACTCCATAGGAATTACACCTGATTTGTGACGTCACGGTTTTTTAGAGAAATTGAACTCTGCTTCATCTGCTAAATTAAGGAAAATAGCACTTTATGTGCATTTCCCATAATTAGTGTATATTAGGAATTTGTCTAACTTTTCTTATGTAATAACATATTAAAAATACATTTTGGCCGGACTTCTCCTTTAACAGTTTAGATGGAAAAGAGTTAGCGGCAATTAGTGGTGAAAAACAGGTAAGCGTTAAAAATAAGCATATTTAAAGGGAACCAATGACTAAAAAATTGATCCTGCAGCTATAAATACAGTGCTCTATAGCACTGTTTCCTATGCTAACTAGTCATGGTTGGCAGGAAACATCTTTGGCAATCAGCCTATCCTGGGAGCCTGCAGAGTCAAAGAGGGACTGTCCCTGAGGGCCGATGCTCCCAGGGAGGCATGATTGCCGAAGATGTTTCCTGCCAGTGGTGACTATGAAGCAGCTGAGGACCGCCTGCATGCCTACATAGGTAGAATTTACAAAGTGCGTTTTCAAGCCATATAAGTTATTAATATTGATTGCTGGAAACAGTGCCCAGGGCCATATAGCAATGTATTTAAAGCTACATTGGCAATTTTTTTTGCGATTGTTCCCTTTAATATACATCAGATCTGATTTATAATTTAAACCCTTTGGAAAACATATAGACAAATTCGAGATCTAAAAAGACTCCCTATTTATCAGATTGCGTTCACAATGATCTCCTCTTAAAAATTTGCAAAAAACAAACAAACTGCCAATTACACCATAAAATACTGTTAAATGTCATGACACATCAGAGACTTTTGCTCCTCCTCTATTGATGTCATAAATGTGCTCAGATATACACATCTTCAATTTTCCTATGGTGCACCCAATATACACCTTATCCCATGTTGTGCAGTAAATGCAATATACAGTACAACATAATTTGTGCCACAGTTGATGAAGGAACTGATCTTATACTTCCTCATGTTATCTGATGTTCAGAATTCCTTAATTTTTCTGCTGGAATGGAAAACATTTTTTTTTTTAATTTGTTTTTTATTTTAAATATACATCACATTACAAATAAGCATCTATACAAAAAAATGCCTTTCCCCTTACTAATATCATATATAAAAAAACCCTTTCAATAACAAACAATATCGACCCCCTCAACCTCCCTCCCCCCATCCCGATCTGTCAGGGTTTCACCGTAACCTCTGCAGTTTGTCATATTTCTTAACACAACACTCCCACATCCTTACTGTTGGAACTACCGATGACATCCAATTTCTGACTATTAACAATTTTGCATAAAATAGCCATCTCACAATTTTACCTTTTACTTTCCTCCCCTTTGTTATCTTTGTGGTATCTCCCAAAATTGCCATCTCCGGTGTCGGCTCCAAAACAAACTCTACTTCTTTCGAGATTATCTCTATTATCTCCCGCTAGAATTGTTCCAGCGCACCACAGGTCCATATCATATGAACAAAACCAGCTCCGGATCTCCCACACCTAGGACAGTTGTCATCACTTCTTCTCTTTATTCTATAAGAAGGTTGGCGTATAGTATATACGATTAATGATGTTGAATTGAATGATCCTATGATCTCCCGACTTGGATACTAACTTAATATTTTTCGTTATGTCCATCCACTGACTTTCTTCTAATTGCCCTATCTCTCTGTGCCACTTCTCCCTATTCCTATACCATACCTCCTCTTCATTGTTCAAATATTCATATACCATTTTAAGCTCTTTCTTTTTAATCTTTTTACTTCTTATATTCTCTATTAGTACATGTGACCCAACAAAAATCTTACCATTCTCTCTCAGTGTGGACATCAGAGCATCTTTTAATTTAAAAAACTCATACCAACTCTGGGACTTAATCTTGTATTCCACTTTAACCTCCTCCCACGACTTTACCCCTCCTCTCTTAGCTCTGATGTCTTTCACTATATTAATCCCGGCAGTCTGTAAAGCTCTTAAAACCCCAATCTTATGTACTTCTGGCAGCTTATAATTACCCCAAAGAGGTGCGAAGTCCAGTACCCCTTCCAGATGTAGACACTTTTTAAATTCATTCCAAGTTTTAACTGCAGATTTTATCATTACATTCCCCTGGAATCTTTTCTCCTCTAAACACCCTGTTTCTAAGATCTGGAAAATATCCATATGCTCGTACTTCTTATCATACTCTATGGAGTTCAGGAGATGATTATGTTCGTTCTTTATAAACCAATAGACCTGTGATGCGAGGAAATACTTTTTTATATCTGGGACCCCCAGTCCACCCTTATCAACTGGCGGGTACAACCTTTCCAATTTCAGCCTTACAGTGATCTAATTTTCCTCATCTCTTTATCTTCTAGCCAGATTGGTGCTGCCGAAAATAGGTATAGCAATCTTGGGAGAACCACTGATTTCAACAAAATAATTCTATCTGCCCATGACAACGAAAATCTCTGCCATATATTTATCTTCTTCTCAATTGTATCTAGTTTTCTTTGTATTCAAAACATTAAATTGCTGAATATCTCTAGATATCTGAATCCCCAGGTACCGAAAACTTTCTGTCCGACCCATTACATGCACATAATCCATTGGAATCACATTTTCCGGATTAAGGGGCATTAACACTGACTTTTTACAGTTAATCGACAGCCCAGAATATTCCCCCAACTCTTCAATATATGACATTACCCTTGGGAGTGCCTCTACAGGGTTTTCAATAAACAAAAGCAGGTTGTCAGCGTATAACGAAATCCTGTCCCCTCTTCCCCTCGCCCCAAAGCCCTCTATCCCTGGATCGGACCTAATCTTAATAGCCAATGGCTCTATCCCAAGGGCGAAGAGAAGAGGGGAGAGGGGACAACCCTGCCGCGTACCTCTGCTAAGCTTGAAAAAACTGGATATCTCTCCATTTACCCTAACTGCGGCTTTTGGATTTTTATATAAAAGTCCAACCATATTTATAAATTTATCTCCAAACCCAAACCTCCTCATAATCTCCCATAAAAAATCCCACTCCACCCTGTCAAAAGCCTTAACAGCATCCAATGACAGGATGGAGTGGGAACTTGGATCTTTCACTGATTGTATATTTTCATATAACCTTCTTATATTAAACCTGGGCATTCTACCAGGGACAAACCCCATTTGATCTTCATGAATTACAGTGTTTATAATTTTACCCAACCTCAATGCCAGCACCTTCGCATAGACCTTTGCGTCAGCATTGAGAAGGGAAATGGGTCTAAATGATTCCACTTCCAGTAAGTCCTTCCCAGGTTTAGGTATTAGACTTATAATTGCCTCCCCCATTGACTCCGGTAACTCCCCAACCTCAATAGATTTTTCAATTACTTTATACAACCCCTTGACCAATACATCCCTGTGTGTTTTATATATTTCATATGGGATACCATCACACCCCGGGGATGAATCCCCCTTCACTCTATCCAATGCATCAAAAAGCTCTTCTAACAATATGGGGGCCTCTAATTCTTCTCTATGTTCAGATTTTAACTTCGGAAACTCCAAACTGTCCAAAAAAATTTTTTAAACTATCTATACTTTTTTTATTCTCTGTTGTGTATAAAGTGTGAAAATAATCTCTAAATTATTCAGTGATTTGTGAGATATGATTAGTAATTTCTCCATTCTTCCCTCTTATAGATGTTATTCCCCTATTATTTCTTTGATTCTTAATCAGTACCATTAAGCTCTTATTTGGTTTCCCGGCACCCAGAAATCTCCTCTCCTTCGTAAAGGACAGCTGATTTCTTGCCTTCTCTAACAGAAACATGTCCAGCTCCTCCTGACATCCTCTTAGTCTCTCCTCCCACTCTAGTGTCCGTGTTTTCCTAAACTCTAATTCTGTGTCTTTAACCCTACACCTTAAATTTTCCTCTTCCTTCCTAAATTCTTTTTTTAAATTACAAATAATTCCATATTATTTCCCCTTAACTGTTAATTTCATTGCTTCCCAAACCATAAATTCCGGTGCAGAACCCCAATTTATTTCCCATAAATCTTTAAATTCTTTATCCAAATCTTCTTTTCCTTTAATTAAACTTATCCAATGTGCATTAATTCTGATCTGTCTTGGTACTGTGCTCCCTTTCTTCCCGAACTCTACTATTATGGGTGCATGATCTGAAATACATCTCTTCAAGTTCTCCACTCTACAAATTAATTGTGCCATTGTGCCATTACAAATTGCCATATCTATCCTGGACATTGTCCCCGCAGTTTTATTCCAACATGTATACTCAGTTCTTTCCGGGTTTCTACCCCTCCATATGTCTTACCAGCCCAACTCTTTCAATAATCTCCAAAGGGTTGTGTGTCCACCCGTTCCCTCCCAGTCATGTTTCATGGTTCTATCAATTAATTCATTCAGAACCATATTGTAATCTTCCATTACCAACATTGGGCATTCTTCCTTGGTTTTACAATAATTGAACAATTTTTCCAGGACCAGGGATCTAAATGGGGGGGGGGGGGGGGGGGGGGGGTATATAGATGAACACCAAAATACATGTAATTCCTTCTACTGAGCAATGGAGAAACACGTATCTCCCCTCCGGGTCAACTCTACTATCCAATAGACACCAATCAAAGCTACGGTGAATCAGCACAGAGACACCTCTCGCATAGTTCGAGTATACCAATGATACTGATATGATGACCACAACTTACTTAATATTCTTGTGTTCTCCACTACCAAATGCGTCTCTGTTAGACACACTATCGGGGGAAAATAAGCCTTTAAATAATTGAACACCGACATCCCTCTGATGTTCCATGCAACTACCTTTATCATTTTATATTTTTCTTATTATCACGTGGAACACCAGAGGACATAAAGGAGCAAGCAGGAGTGGGAGAAAAAAATAAAATAAAAAATCAGAAGCGACGGGATCCCCAACAGATCTTCCCACCCATATAACAATTTTGTACAAATTCCACAGCATTTCTTCCCTCAATGCCTTCTGGCATACCCACAATCCTAAGGTTACTTCTATTTCTGTCCTCCATTTCAGTTACTCTAGTTTTCAATAGTGCGTTTTCCGTTACCACTGTGCTAACTTCACCTTTTATTATTTTCAGCTCATCCTCTAGACTGCTAATTCGATTTTTAGCCTCCTCAAACCTTTCTCTAAATCTGTTCAAATCATTTCGCACAATAGAGATCTCTGTACTTATACTTCCCACCTGGACTGCTAGCCCTGCAATTGAGCTGTCACACTTTTTTAATAGCTGAGAGTACCTCTCCCAACCATTCTGGAGGTTCCTGCCTTTTCTTTCCCTCCTCCACCTCTCCACCAGTTGATTCCTGAGTTTTCTCATTGTTTCCATTAAGCGACAACCTCCCCTTACTGGCAATAACCGGTGAACCAAATATCTTGTCCAGTCTCCCGGCCACCTTCTGATCTTTTATTTCTTTTGCTGGACTTTCCCCCTTCGTAGATTTTGCAGCTTTTTTCATTTTCTTCCTTCTACCTGACCCTTTACCTATTCTACCAAGCTGATACTCCCTACTCTTATCTAATCCCACTTGCTAATACCAATCTATACCACCTTAATATGGCAAGCTAAACCACACATGTCAAACCTGCAAATAAAGGATTAAGTATACAGAGTGATTGCTTCCCCAACAGACCGTCTGTGAGGTTTCCCCTCAAAACCGGAAAGCAATCAAACCAAACAACTCCTTTGCTTAGATACAACCCAAGTGGTAATATGCTTGTAGTTCACCAGTTCATAGTAAGATACTGCGAAGGAATCTTATCCGCAAGCCTTAAAACAGAAGGAAGTTAATTTCTCAGTCTCAGAAAGGGGTTTAAATTCATAAAATTTCGGGAGAAAGTTACTGCAAAGGAAAACACATTTTCATTCTGCACAGGAGAAAATTAGTTCTTAGAAAAATCAGACATATAGCCTGCAAGGTAAAAAAGAGGAAAAGGGAAAAATTGCCCTCTGTGGTTATCCAAAGGAAAGGTCCTGATGTCAGAGCATTTAACAAACAGTTCTGATTTCCATTTAGCAAGCCATACTCTGATGATTAGTAAGTTAGTACATTAGTGCATTGCAGTCTCTGCCAGATCAGGGAGAATGCCACAGTCACTTAAATCCTCACAGTTTTTAACTGAAAAAAGTTAGTATAAAGTAAGGCTAGCGGCTACTAAGCAACATAAAGGGCACTCTTTCAGTCACAGCTCTCAGGGTCTGGGTTATAACACCAATACAGTTTGTTACCCTCCTATGAGCCGATGCCCTACACCTCTCATGGAAGCTTCTCCTAGGATGCTTGCTGCTCCCTACTCGCTCCGCTCCCTCGGACAGTGCTGCATATGTCCACCTCCAAGCCAGATACCTCCGTCAGCCTACCGGACCGCCTCCCTGTGGACGCCGTCAAAGCACCGCTCTCACTAGTGCCGACCGCGTTCCCACTAGGGGCAGCCCTTCACCTCCAGAGGCCTCGGCTAGCTTTGCAGATCGAAGCTGTCGTACTCACAGGGATCCTATCAAGACCGCGTAAGTCCCGCAATTCTCCGTCTCCTTGCGGCGGATGCTGCACTGTGCCTCTTAGACCTCCACATCCAGCCGCAGTAAGATCAACACAGGAGCGGCGCTGCTCTCAACTTCAAAGGCGCCGACTGTGCTCCCAGGAGATTCGTGCCCGCAAACCCGCACACCTCTCTCAGATAGCCGTCCTCGTGGTTCCCTAGCCCGCCAACATCAGGGAGAGGGAGTCCATCCACGCCCCAGTCCTGCTAGACAGCGTGACGCTCACTCACGCTTCATGCTCCGCCTCCTCCCAGGAATGGAAAACATTACATCTATTTCCATCACACAGGAATAAGCCTGTCCAGGACAGCCACACTTTATTAAATTACCTACTGTAATTCTTTTCCTAGCAACCACATTAACCCCTTAAGGACAGAGCCCAAAATGACCTTAAGGACCGGAGCAAATTTAAGAAATATGACCTGTGTCACTTTATCCATTAATAACTTCGGGATGCTTTTACCTATCCGGCAGATTCTGAGATAGTTTTTCCGTGACATGTTATACTTTATATTTCTGGAAAAATTGAGTCGATACTTACAGCCTATCTTTATGAAAAACCCCAAAATAATGTGAAAAATTTAGAAAAAATAAATTTTTCTAACTTTGAAATGTTGTGCTTATACAGAAAATGGTTTTGCCACATAAATTATAAATGAAATAGCATAAGCAATATGTCTACTTTATGTTGGCGGCATTTATTAAACTTTCGTTCAATTGTTTAAGACAATAGAAAGCTTCAAAGTTTAGCAGCATTTTTTCAAATTTTCATAAGAATTTCAAAATCTGATTTTTCAAGGGACCAGTTCATGTTTGAAGTGTATTTGAGGGGGCTGTATATTATGAAGCCCCACAAAGCACCCCATTTCAGAAACTGCACCCCCCCCCAAACTGTTCAAAATCAATTCCAGAAAGTTTTTTAACCCTTTAGGTGAGTCACAGAAATAAAAGCTAAGAGTGTGAGAAAATTGAAAATTTCTATTTTCTTTGTAGAAATTATATTGTGATCCAATATGTCTCATAATAGAAAACCTATTTCCAGAGAAATGCACCCCAATTTTTATTGCCCCGCTTTTGCAGTTTATAAAAATATATGATATGTGGCCCTTATGCGCTATTTGACGCAACCACAAGCCTCAGATATAAGGGAGTGCCTAGTGAATTTTGAAGCCTCCTTACATTTGGCCAATTTTCAAAGTACCACTTCTGGTTGGCAGAGGCTCTGGGGTGCCAAAACCTAACAAACACCCCTAAAGGGATACCATTTAGGAAACTACACCCCTTATGGAATGTAACAAGGGGTATAGTGAGCACATGGACCCTACTGGTGACAGACACAATGTGCCGTGAAATTGAAAAGAATTTTTTTTCTTTACACTAAAACTTGGTCTAGCCTTAAATTTTTCAGGTTCACAAGGGGTTAAAAGGAAAAAAACCCATACAACTTGTAGAGAAATTTCCCCCGAGTACACAAATACCCCACATGGGGACATAATGTATCATGTGGGCGCAGGACAGGCCTCCAAAAGGAAGGAGCACCATTTGGCTTTTGGAAGCTGAATTTGGCCAGAATGGAGGACAGAGGCCATGTCGGGTTTACAGAGCCATCGTACTGTCATAACAGTGGAAACACCCCACAAGTAACCCCATTATGGAAACTACACCCCTCAAGGAATGTAACAAGGGGTATAGTGGGCATATGGACCCCACTGGTGACAGACACAGATGTGGAACAATGTGCCGTGAAAATGAAACATTTTATTTTTTACACTAAAACGTTGGTGTAACTTGAAATTTTTCATGTTCACAAGGGGTTAAAAGAAAAAATAAACCACTTATCATGTACAGCAATTTCCCCCAATTACAGGAATACCCCACATGTGGACACAAAGTGCAAAGCCGGCGCATGGAAAGCCTCCAAAGGGAAGGAGCGCAATTTGGATTTTGAAAGCTGGATTTGACCAGAATGGAGGATGAAGGCCATGTCGGGTTCGCAGAGCCCCCGTGCTGCCAAAACATTGTAAACACCCCACAAGTGACCCCATTATGGAAACTACACCCCTTAAGGAATCTAACAAGGGTATAGTGCGCATATGGATCCCACTGGTGACAGGCACAATGTGCCATGAAATTTATAAATTTTATTTTTTTACACTAAATCTTGGTCTAGCCTTAAATATTTCAGGTTGACAAGGGGTTAAAAGGAAAAAAAAACTCATAAAACTTGTAGAGAAATTTCCCCTGAGTACAAAAATACCCCACATGGGGACACAAAGTGCAACGCCGGCGCACGGAAAGCCTCCAAAGGGAAGGAGCGCAGTTTGTATTTTGGGAGCTGGATTTGGCCAGAATGGAGGACGGAGGCCATGTCGGGTTTGCAGAGCCCTTGTGCTGCCAAAACATTGTTATTCCCCCACAAGTGAGCCCATTATGGAAACTTACACCCCTCAAAGAATGTAACAAGAAGTATATTGGGCATATGGACCCCACTGGTGACAGACACAAATGTGGAACAATGTGCCGTGAAAATGAAAAATTTTATTTTTTACACTAAAACGTTGGCGTAACTTTGAATTTTTCCATGTTCACAAGGGGTTAAAAGAAAAAATAAACCACTAATAATGTAGAGCAATTTCCCCAGATTATAGGAATACCCCACATGTGGACACAAAGTGCAAAGCCAGCGCACGGAAAGCCTCCAAAGGGAAGGAGCGCAATTTGGATTTTGGAAGCTGGGATCCAGTGTCAATGCATCCCTATGAGAATACATACAAGCAGCGGGATTGACATCCCACTGCGTGTATGTAAGTTAACCCCCCCGGCGGCCGGAGCATACATCACCTCCTCCCCGCTCTGGCTTGCTTCGGGGATCCCGGTGTCTGCCACTGATTGGCTGAGCCAGAAGTCCTGCCGAGGAGGAGGAGGTGATGTATGCTCCGGCCGCCGGGGGGTTAACTTACATACACGCAGCGGGATGTCAATCCCACTGCGTGTATGTATTCTCATAGGGATGCACTCCGCTGAGGATCGTGTGTGTGTGTGAAGATACCCTTAGAGGGGTGTGTAAGTGTTATGCTTTTACATGTGAAAGTGTTAGTGTGTGTGTTTTATGTACTGTTTTTACATTTTATTTGTGTGAGTTATTAACTTTTTTTTTCCGTTTGGGGTACACCGAGGGAAAAGGAAAAGAAAATTTACTCCTAAAAAAAAAAAAAAAAAAAAAGAAACAGAAGAAGGCAGAGGCATGGGACACTATTCACTACCGATCCAGGGGTGAGGGTGGCAGGAAAAAGGAAAGGGTTGCAGGAGAGGGTAAGAGGAGACGAGAGAGGGTAAGGGCAGAGGGTGGCAGGACGGAGGGGAGAGGGTAAGAGAAGAGAGGGTGGCAGCGGGAAGGGGAAAGGGTGGCTGACAGCAGAGCGGTTGGGTAGTAGGAGAGTGGCGGCAGGATGGAGGGGAGAGGGTAAGAGAAGAGAGGGTGGCAGTGGAGAGGGGAGAGGGTGGCTGACAGCAGAGCGGTTGGGTAGTAGGAGAGTGGCGGCAGGATGGAGGGGAGAGGGTAAGAGAAGAGAGGGTGGCAGTGGAGAGGGTGGCAGGACAGGCAGTGGCAGCAGGGAGGGTGGGTGTCAGTCAGGAGAGGGAGGGTGGCAATCAGGAGAGGGTGGGTGGCAGCAGGGACGGTGGGTGGCAATAAGGAGATGGTGGGTGGCAATAAGGAGAGGGTGGGTGGCAGCAGGGAGGGTGGGTGTCAGTCAGGAGAGGGTGGGTGGCAGCGGGAGGGTGCCATCAGCAGGGAGGGAGGGTGTCAGCAGGGAGGGAAGGTGGGAGGTAGTCAGCAGGGAGGGAGAGTGTCAGCAGGGAGGGAGGGTGGAACGGTGTCAGCAGGGAGGGTGGAAGGGTGTCAGCAGGGAGGGTGGAAGGGTGTCAGCAGGGAGGGTGGGAGGGTGTCAGCAGGGAGGGAGAGTGTCAGCAGGGAGGGAGGGTGGAAGGGTGTCAGCAGGGAGGGAGGGTGTCAGCAGGGAGGGAGGGTGTCAGCAGGGAGGGAGGTTGTCAGCAGGGTAGGAGGTTGTCAGCAGGGAGGGAGGTTGTCAGCAGGGAGTGAGGGTGGGAGGTTGTCAGCAGGGAGGGAGGTTGTCAGCAGGGTGGGAGGTTGTCAGCAGGGAGGGAGGGTGTAAGGGTGTCAGCAGGGAGGGAGGGTGTCAGCAGGGTGGGAGGGTGGGAGCAGGGAGGGAGGGTGTCAGCAGGGAGGGAGGGTGGGAGGGTGTCAGCAGGGAGGGTGTCAGCAGGGAGGGAGAGTGTCAGCAGGGAGGGAGGGTGGGAGGTTGTCAGCAGGGAGGGAGGGTGGGAGGTTGTCAGCAGGGAGGGAGGGAGGGTGGGAGGTTGTCAGCAGGGAGGGAGGGAGGTTGTCAGCAGGGTGGGAGGGAGGAAGGTTGTCAGCAGGGTGGGAGGGTGGCAGGGTGGCAAAGGGGGCCTGGGGGAGGAGGAGACACAACACAGGGAGATCAGCTAGCAGCAGGGAACTGCTAGCTGATCTCCCTGCATTGCAGACGGAGATCGGCGGTGGAGGAGGAGGCAGCACGGGGGAGGAGGCACCCGGCGCCCGACACACACCAGGTATGCACCGGGCGCCGGGCTCACTGCACGCTGCTCCCATCATCTCCTTCTCAGCTCGCCGATTCCGGCCAGCAGAGAAGGAGATGATGGGCGTAGTAGTAAAGATAGCCCGTGAATGGCCGGCCGGTGGTTACCGGCCAATCACGGGCGATCTGGGGGCCGGATCCACGGGCAGGTGATGCCCGGGCACTGCTGTGATTGTGATTGTGATTGTGACAGCACCAATTACAGCTTAGTGCCGGGGTCCGGTCCCGGAAACCGGGGAAATTGCTGTGATTGGCCGATGAGAAGTCATCGGCCAATCACTGCGATCGTCGTCACGGGGGGCAGGGAAACTGCCCCCTACGTGACAAAGGAAGATGGCTGCTGTAAGAATCAGCAGCCATCTTTACCGGAGCGCCGCGCGATTTCGCGCGGCGCACGGTTAAAGGGTCCGCGTACCGGTACGTCATGGGTCCTTAAGAGATTAAAGGGGTATTCCACTCAAACATAACTTTTGATATGTTGCTGCCCATGGTGAGACCAACAATTCCTTTTATACTTGTTATTATCTATTCAGTCTCCTTCCCCTTGTTCTCAGCTGCTGCTTTCTGAAGACACAAAAATCTCTGTGTGTGATCCTTTCTCTCTGTCTCCCACTTCTTTCCCCTCCCTTCTGAGACAGCTGATGTAAACAAGTCCCTTACTGGCTTTATCTGCAACATTGTAGCTTCTTTGTAATTCCAGGAAGGTTAATCATAGTGAGTTTATTAGCAACTTGACCTCAGAAAAACCCTCCCAGCATTACAAACAGCTACAATGTTGCAGATAAAGGGATTGCAGCTGCCTCTCATTATCCTCAGCTCCCGGACACTGATGTGTGTGGGACTGCTCTCACTGCAGCAGTTCCGCACACATCTACAGCTCCTTCAGTCAGGAACGTGCATATACGTTCCTGCTGCACTAGGTATGTGCAGCAGGAACGTATATCTATGCATTGGTGACGTAAAGGGGTTAATCTATGAAACTGTGTAACAGCCTTACAGTTTTCATAGGTTTTTGAGTGCTCTTGGGACTTTTTTTTTTTTTTTAACCCTAAACAGAAGACAATTTGGTATTTTTCCCTTTTACAGCTTCCAGTGCCTTTTAATAATTCTGACATTTCTGGGCACTGTGTTTCCAATTTAGTATAATTGCATTGCTTTTTGTATGATGAATATGAAAGGGGAGGTTCATATATGTAATTGTTTTTGCAACTTTTTTTTTTTAGTGTTTTTAATTTTTTGGTTTAGTTTTTCTGTCGACCGCGGGAAATGAGGACTGCTGTTTTGCATGACCAGGATAGTTTTTACATCGATCTTATTGTGTTTCTACTACTATAACAAATTAGAAAAAATAGCTTTGCAATGTAATAAGAGATGAGTAAACCTAACTAACATACAGTAAAGTCCATTATTGTCGAACCTTAAACGAACCACAGTAAAAAAGCTTAACAATTGCAGCGTTTAGCTGTTTTTAGAATTTAGCTGTTTTAAGGCAGTTTATACTTACATGTCTGCACCTTTCTTCTCTGGTGTACATCCGCCAAAAATCCCATTCAGCAAATCAATGACTGAGATGGGACAGAGCCTTAGCTGGTTGTCACTCTTGTCTTGAGAGTGACAGTTTGCTTACCCAGTCACTACGACAATGTCCTATCTCAGTCAACTGAGCGAGCTGTCACTCTAGGGATGAGAGGAGGAAGACACAGAGGGAGTGCGAACAGGTGAGAAAAAAAACATTTTGCAAAGTTCGGATCAAATCTCAGTTTGATAGGTTCGGTATTAATAGCAGCTGAAGGTTTAATACATTTTTATATTACAATAACGTAAAAACCTTTGAAAACCATGTGTCTAATAACTGCATAACGAATTTCAGCAAGACGTGCAAAAGAACATGTGGTTTTACTATGCTAGAGCGTGTGAATCTTTATAAAACGTGCATTTTTGTGATTAGTCATTATACACACGATTAAGAAAACCTTTCACACCACAAATATAGAGATATTAAAGTTACCAATAAAACTAGCTTTGAAAATAAATTTATGTTGAGACTTACCAGCAATCTTAATCTTATCTTAAGGCCAACATCTATGAAGGTTTTATTAAGCTACTTTAGTTTCGGTAAAAGTAATGAAGATTCATTTGGCAGATAACTACATTGAAAAAAAAAATACAGTAAGTAAACTAGTGTCACTGGTATTTTTGTATCTTAAAGCCAGCATTTCAGTAACATAGGGACTTTTTTCCTCATATTTTCACCTTTATTAGATAACTTGGGTAAGCAGAAGGGGAAAGGTTATTAAAAGGGTTCACTTAAAGGCTTCGGATGGTAAAGCCTTGCTGAAAGAGATGGTATCAATAAACACTGACTCACTTCCAAAAACATATTCCAGGACTCTAACAAAATTGTTTAAAAAATAAAATACAGTGGTACCTTTGTTTAATAGTAACTTGGATTAAGAGTGTTTTGCAAGAAGAGTAACTTTGTTTAAGAGCATTGCTTTGGTTTAAGAGCTGCCTGCACTGGGTGGGACGGGGAGTGGGGGAGGGGCATGGTCTGCATAGCGAGGTCTACAGCACTGTACTCTGACCCAGGAAGTCTCCCTCACCTTCCAAATCATGGCAGATTCCCTTTAGGCTGGGGCTTACATCAGGGGGCAGGACTGTGGAGGTAATATCTTCAAAGCCCTGATCATTCCTTCATGCTTCCTGCAGTCTCTGTCAGCCCTTGTGTTTCCCATCCTCTCCTGCTATAATGTGCCTGCACTCACACTCAGCTAAACACACTGCTGTTATAATGTGCCTGCACTCACACTCAGCTATACACACTGCTGCTATAATGTGCCTGCATTCACACTGCTGTATAGAAAAGTTTATTTCACTGTCACTGTCCTGCTGCACAGCTTTGGGATTCTTACTTCTTGACTGGTCCATGCTGAACACCACCCCTTCCCCATTGCTGTCATGTGACCACACAGCCCTTTGACAGCAGCCCTTCTTCTCTATTTAGTCTGTTGTACTACACTCCTGCATTATGGGGATCTGCAGTTCCATCCTTCATCTACAAACTGCTGCAGTTTTTTTCTTCAGGTTAATGCACTTACTATATATTATACACCACATGCCGAGTGCTATACTGCACAGTAACTTATAATATTCATGTTTCTGAATGTTTGTTTTATCTGTTCTACATGTTATTCACAATAAAAAATCATTATTTTCTAGGGTGTGGAACCATTTGTCTGCATTACAATGATTTCTTATGGGAATTTGCTTTGATTTAAGAGTGATTTGGATTACAAGCACAGTCCTGGAACAAATTATGCTCATAATCCAAGTCCACCACTGTATAAGGAATCGCACTATAAGGCCCCCTTACATGTCCAGAAAATCCACCCGGAATTCTTATCATTGTGAATGTAGATTGGTTTTAATGAGCTTTCTGCTTATTTGTTCACACAGCGGAATTTCCGCGCTGAAAATTCCGCCGTGGATCCGCTTTCCACCTGAAAAATTGACATGTCAATTTTTTGGGCGGATTCTGCTAAAGGTATCCTGTAGAAGTCAAGGGGGCTTAAATTCTGCTTGAAATTCTGCTTGAATTCCGCTCAAATCCTGCAGAGCTGAATAGGCGAGGAATTTCGAGCAGAAAAGTTTCTCCCCTCCCCTGTGACCTTACCGCTGCCCTGCCGCCGCCCAACCCCCCCCCAGAACTAAAACTCCCACCATGTCCTGCTAACAGGTTATGATGGCAGTTGTAGTTCTGCAGACTGGATGGCCACAGTTGCAGAACTACAACTTCCATCATTACCTGTCTGCAGGGCCTGATGGGAGTTGTAGTTTTGCCATCTGTGACCATCCAGATTGCAGAACTACAACTCACATCATGCCCTGCTGACAGGTCATAATGGGAGTTAGAGGTCTGCAACCTAGATGGCCACAACTCCCATCAAGTCCTGTCAGCAGGGCATGATGGGAGTTATATTTCTGCAACCTGCATGGTCGCAGATGGCAAAACTACAACCCCAACATGCCCTGATGACAGTGATGGGAGTTGTAGTTCTGCAACCTGTGTCCATCCCATCATGTCCTATTGGCAGTTCATTGTGGAAGTTGTATGTCACAGTGGCACGGCACATGAGGGGCACACGGTGGCACGGCACACGAGGGGGCAAGGGGGCATGGTACACAAGGGGAACACAGTGGCACGGTAGATGAGGGGGGAGATGATGGCACGGCACGAGGGGGAGACTGTGGCAGGGTACACGAGGGGGAGATGGTGGCAAAGTACACTAGGGGCTAAAGTTTTGACAATGACAGAAATATAATATTTTTACATGATCTGCTGCCCTCTGGATTTTATGTGTGTTTGTCAGATGTTTTTATCACAGAGAAATATAATTTTAATCATATTATGAGAAATATAACAAAAGCTTATATTGACAGTTAGAATGGGTTAATGCAGCAAGTCAATATTTGCAGTGTTGACCCTTCTTCAGGACCTCTGCAATTCTCCCTGGCATGCTCTCAATCAACTTCTGGACCAAATCCTGACTGATAACAGTCCATTCTTGCACAATCAATGCTTGCATTTTGTCAGAATTTGTTGGTTATTGTTTGTCCACCCGTCTCTTGATGATTGACCACAAGTTCTCAATGGGATTAAGATCTGGGGAGTTTTCAGGCCATGGACCCAAAATCTATGTTTTGTTCCCTGGGCCATTTAGTTATCACGTTTGCTTTATGGCAAGGTGCTCCATCATGCTGGAAAAGGCATTGTTGATTGCCAAACTGCTCTTGGACAGTTGGGAGAAGTTACTCCTGGAGGACATTCTGATATGATCTTTATTCATGGCTGTGTTTTTAGGCAAGACTGTGAGAGAGCCGATTCCCTTGGCTGAGAAGCAACCCCACACATGAATGGTTTCAGGATGCTTTACAGTTGGCATGAGACAAGATTGGTGGTAGTGCTCACCTCATCTTCTCCGAATAAGCTGTTTTCCAGATGTCCCAAACAACCAGAAAGGGGATCCATCAGAGAAAATGACTTTACCCCAGTCCTCAGCAGTCCCATCCCTGTACCTTTTGCAGAATATCAGTCTGTCCCTGAAGTTTTTTCTGGAGAGAAGTGGATTCTTTGCTGCCCTCTTTGAGACCAGGCCTTGCTCCAAGAGTCTCCGCCTCACAGTGCGTGCAGATGTACTCACACCTGCCTGCTGCCATTCCTGAGCAAGCTCTGCACTGCTGGTAGCCCGATCCCGCAGCTGAAACACTTTTAAGAGACGGTCCTGGCGCTTGCTGGTCTTTCTTGGGCGCCCTGGAGCCTTTTTGGCAACAATGGAACCGCTCTCATTAAAGGTCTTGAAGATGCGATAGATTGTTAACTGAGGTGCAATCTTTCTAGCTGTGATACTCTTCCCTGTTAGGCCATTTTTGTGCAGTGCAATGATGACTGCACGTGTTTCTTTAGAGATAACCATGGTTAACAGAAGAGAAACAATGATGCAGAGCACCAGCCTCTTTTTAAAGTGTCCAGTGACAGATTGATCTTTTCAGCCCTGTCCTCATCAACACCCACACCTGTGTTAATGGAGCAATCACTGAAACAATGTTAGCTTGTCCTTTTAACCCCTTAAGGACAGAGCTTGAAATGGCCTTAATGACAGAGACAAATTTTATGAATATGACCAGTGTCACTTTATTCATTAATAACTTCGGGATGCTTTTGCCTATCCGGCTGATTCTGAGATTGTTTTCTCGTGACATATTGTACTTTACATTTCTGGTAAATTGGAGTCGATACTCATAACGAATCTTTATGAAAAAAACCCAAATAATGTGAAAAAATGTGAAAAACTGCATTTTTCCAACTTTGAAACTTTTTTGCGTATACAGAAATTGGCTATACCACATAAATTATATATTAAATAGCATTAGCAACATGTCTACTTTATGTTGGCGGCATTTATTAAACGATCTTTCATTTTTTTTAGACGATAGGAAGCTTAAAACATTAGCAGCAAATTTCCAAATTTTCAGTAAAATTTCAAAATCAGATATTTTTAGGGACCTGTTCAGGTTTAAAGTGTATTTGAGGGGCCTGTATGCTAGAAAGCCCCACAAAGCACCCCATTTCAGAAACTGCACCCCCCAAACTCTGCAAAAGCATATCCAGAAAGTGTTTTAACCCTTTAGGGGAGTCACAGAAATAAAAGCTAAGTGTGTAAGAAATTAGAAAATTTTAATTTTCTGTGCAGAGATTTTATTGTAATCCAATATTTTTCATAATTATAACCCTATTACCAGAGAAATGCATCCCAATAATTATTGCCCCGTTTCTGCAGTTTATAGAAATACCCCATATGTGGCCCTATTGCGCTATTTGACGCAACCACAAGCCTCAGATACAAAGGAGCGCCTAGTGAATTTCAACGCCTCCGTTATATTTGGTCATTTCTGACTGTACCACTTCAGGTTGGCAGAGGCTCTGGGGTGCCAAAACCTAAAAAACACCCCTAAAGGGACACCATTTAGAAAACTACACCCCTCAAGGAATGTAACAAGGGGTGCGGTGAGCATTTGGACCCCACAGGTGCTTCACAGATTTTCCGAACAATATGGCGTGAAAAAAGAAAAATTTATTTTTTACACTAAAATGTTGTTCTAGCCTTCAATTTTTCATTTTCTTAAAGGGATAAGAGGAAAAAAAAGACACAAAATGTGTAGCGCAGTTTCTCCCGAGTACGGAAATACCCCACATGTGGCGATAAAGTGCCAAGGGGCGCAGGACGAGCTTTCAAAGGGAAGGAGCGCCAATTGGCTTTTGGAAGCTGAATTTCACTGGAAAGGATTTCAAGGGCCATGTCGCATTTACAGAGCCCTCGTGCTGCCAAGACACTGGAAACCCCCCACAAGTGACCCCATTCTGGAAACTACACCCCTCAAGGAATCTAACAAGGGGCACAGTAAGCATATGGACCCCACTGGTGACGGGCACAAATGAGGAACAATGTGACGTAAAAGTAAAAAATTTAATTTTTTCACTTTCATGGCACAAATGTGCCCGTCATCAAGGGGTCCATATCCTCACTGCACCCCTTGTTAGATTCCTTGAGGGGTGCAGTTTCCAGAATGGGGTCACTTGTGGGGGGTTTCCAGTGTTTTGGCAGCACAAGGGCTCTGTAAATGCGACATGGCGTTCATCATCCATTCTAGCCAAATCCAACCTCCAAAATCCAAATGGCGCTCCTTCCCTTCGGAGGCTTGCCCTGCGCCCACATGGCGCTTTATGTCCACATGTGGGGTATTTACGGACTCGGGGGAAATTGCTCTACACATATTGTGTGTTTTTTTCTCTTTTAACCCCTTGTGAAAATGATAAATTCAAGGCTAAACCAACATTATAGTGTAAAAAATGTAATATTTCATTTTCACGCCACATTGTTCCACATTTGTGCCCGTCACCAGTGGGGTCCATATGCTCACTACACCCCTTGTTACATTCCTTGAGGGGTGTAGTTTCCATAATGGGGTCACTTGTGGGGGGTTTCAACTGTCTTGGCAACACAGAGGCCTTTTAAATGCAACATGGCCCCTCGAAATCCATTCCATTCAAATCCAGCCTTCAAAAACGAAATGGCGCTCCGTCCCTTCGGAGGCTTACCCTGCACCCGCATGGCGCTTTATGTCCACATGTGGGGTATTTCCGTACTCAGGGGAAATTGCTCTACACATTTATTGTTTTTTTTATCTTTTAGCCCCTTGTGAAAATGAAAAAATCATGACAAGATTAATGATTTAGAGTAAAAACTTTACAAAAATTACACTAAATGTTGGTCTAGCCTTGATTTTTTCCATTTCCACAAGGGGTTAAAAAAGAAAATGAACACAAAACGTGTAGGGTAGTTTCCCCTGAGTACGAAAATACCCCACATGTGGGCATAATGTGCTATATGGGCACAGGGCAAGCCACCAAAGGGACAGAGCGCCATTTAGAGGCTGGAATGGAGGATGGAGGCCATGTCGCAATTACAAAGCTCCTGTGCTGCCAGGTCAGTAGAAACCCCCGACAAGTGACCCCATTCTGGAAACTACACCCCATAAGGAATCTAACAAGGGGTGCAGTGAGGATATGGACCCCACTGGTGACAGTCACTTACGTAGAACATATGCCGAGAAAATAAAAAATACAATTTTTTTCATTTTCACGTCCCAAATGTGGCCGTCACCAGGGGGCCATATCCCCGCTGCCCCCTTTGTTAGATGCCTTATGGGGTGTAGTTTCCAGAATGGGGTCACTTGTGGGGGGTTTCTACTGTCCTGGCCGCACAGATGCTTTGTAATTGCATCATGGCATTCTCTAATGGGAATGGCGGCCATACCTACTTAGCTGGGGAAAAGGGACAATTCTAATTTATTTGGGGGTATTAGGCCAATTATTAGTTTATAAGGTTGGAAATGACAGGTGTCCATCAAACTCAACCTGTGTTGATCCAGAGGAAGGCAAAAACCCCTCGTGAGGCAGACGACAGTAGCCTCATCACAGGGAAAAAATTCCTTCCCGACTCCATAATGGCGATCAGAATAATCCCTGGATCAACGTGACCCCTGAAATAGGAATAAGGGACAGAATTTAGATAATGTAGAACCCCAGTGATGTGTGGTGCGCCTTGGAGCGATCCAGTATGCAGAGGCCGGGGTGATCAGGACAGGCGTCACACTGGAAAATGGTGTCCTTCCTGATCCCCCTGTTACACCACACTCTGCACTTCTTCTGGGGTCTCCCGTTCTCCAGTGTGGGGGACGTCACCTGGAAAATGTTTTCCTGGTGCGATACGGGGTCCTTCATATCCAGAAGCGCTGGGTCCGCTCCATGGCTGCTAAATATTAGGGCGCTATTACTACTTCTGATATGTTCGGATCGTGCCGCAAGCTACAGGGCAGCGAGGGACCAGAAGAGGGGGTGCTGGTATAAAAGTTAAGATAAAGATAAAAGTTATCCCCGTACAGGTGGTGACCTTTATCCAGCAGTGGGAAGATCAGTTCCCGGACGATCTTCCCACTTGTTCCGAGGATGGGGGGGGGGGCATCTGGGGGCTGCATTCGGGTGTCCCTTTCTACATACACTCTAAGGGTACGTGCACACTGCGGAATCGCGACTGATAACCCTTCGTGCATTCCGCAGTTGGCACCCGCCGGCGGACTGATGCAGGCGCACGTCTCCACACGTGTCATAGACTCCATTCTATGCACGGGCGGATTCCGCTCTCCGTCCAACGTATTCATTCTTTGGATGGACGACGGAATCCGCCCGTGCATAGAATGGAGTCTATGACACGGGTAGAGACACGCGCCCGCATCAGTCCGCCGGCGGGTGCCAGCTGCGGAATGCACAAAAGGTTATCCTTCGCCATTCCGCAGTGTGCACGTACCCTGGATCTGTAAGTGTACCCTGAGGTACTCTCACAGAGTTTGTAGAATTTCACGCCATACCGTGATCTCTTATTGGGACGGTACTGGCGGAAAAGACGTGTCTGGGGGGCAGCGTACGCTACACTACCCCCAGACACGTCACAGGATGATGATGATGATAAGGATGAATCGAGGAAAGAAGGATCCCCCCCATTCATCCTCACTGGCTGTTTCGGTGTCGGAGGCAATAATAACGTATCCCTCTGACGCCGAAAACACCCTGGGGGTCATCTTTATATGGGGATTGGTATATGGGGTATGTAGTGGTGTAGTGTCAAACTTTATTCAATGTAGTGTGGTGTAATGTAGTGTTTTTTACGTGTTTTTTTTACAGTAAGTATAAAAAAAAAAACCTACGCCAACAAAGGAGTTGCTGATAAATGCCGTACTTATGTGCGGCACTTATAAGCAGACCGTGGCAGTAGAATATAGAAAAAAAACACCCTACGCCAAAAAGGAGGAGTTGCTGATTAGCAGCGCACTTTCGTGCGATGCTGATCAACACTCAGCGGCGATAGGGTGCGGAAAATAGAAAAAAAAAAATTTGGAAAAAAAAACAAAAACTTTTTCTACATTTTGAACATCCCTATAGTGGCTGATACGTGTATTACACATATCAGCCGCTAGAGGGCAGCAGAGCGCAAAATCCGGAAAATGACGAGGCTGGAGCCGAAAATAGCCGAAAGAAGACGACGGGGACCGCCGGAAAGATCCGAAGACGCGCCGGAAAGATGGAGGACGCCGCGAACCCGGAAGACGCCGATCAGGACCCTGGGACAGGTGAGTAATGTACAAATACCTGCCCTGGACCCCTCGGCTACCTAGCTGAGGGGTCCAGGGCAGGTATTTATTATTTTGTGGGACTCTGATCGCCGTGCCACCGGCCCGATCGCCGTGAACGGCCGGCCGTTCACGGCGATCGGGCCGGTGGCACGGTGACCACCATTAGTTTTTACAGTAATGGCGGTCGGTGCCGTCCTCGGACAGCACCGACCGCCATTTTTTTCCGGGTCATCGGGTCATCGGCTCGTGCCGAGAAGCTAAGATGGCCTGCTATGATTTATAGCAGGCCATCTTCCCCGATCGCTGTGTGCGAACACGCAGCGATCGGGGAAACATCGGGCGTAAATTTACGCCCGATGTCGTTAAGGGGTTAAGGCAGGGCTGCAATGATGTTGAAATGTGTTCCTGACAGTAAAAACTGACACTGACATGTGAATGGGGCCTTAGCTATTGATGTTCTGGTCTCATACTCCAGACCTTCTACACAAATTGAATAACAGATACCACACAAATTTGTCAAAGTGCACCTTAAAAAGTATCTAGTATTCATTCAGTGCTATATATTTGTCCACACGTTATAATGTACCTCAGCTATAATTCACATAGCCGTACAAAACAAAAACAATATTTTACACAGTAAAATGTATTAATTACATTGTTATATAAAAAAGATTAAAAAAAAAGGAAAAAACATACATTAAAATGACAGTGGCAGTCCCAGAGGATGTATAAAACTATAACAAAATCACCTAGATTCCCACCAGATAAACATATAGTAGGACTAAAGACAAATGTACACAGTGGGGGAGATTTATCAAACATGGTGTAAAGTGAAACTGGCTCAGCTGCAGGGGCGGATTAAGGATACCATGGGCCCCAGGCGGTTCAGAAATTATGGGCCCCTTGCTAACCACGCCCCCTCCCCACTAACCACGCCCCAACTAACCTGGCTGAGGGTGGCATATAAAATACAAGTCCTCAGGCTATGTAAACAATAAATGCTGGCCATTAAGCATATAGATTACCACAACAAAAAACATATATAGGATCTAGAGATCACATAGCCTGGGGACTCTTTTTGTAAAGGTGTAATATTATCATTTTTGTTACCAGCTGATATTGCAGCTCAGTTCTATTTAAGTAAGAGGAGCCAAATTGTAATACACATACAGCCTGAGTATTATAATTTTATAGTATTAAAATAGAATGAGATGAGGTGTCATAAAGAAGGACCTAAGACCCTACTGCTGCTGCCTATGGGACACTTCAGCTGATAATGCCAAGGACGTACAGGAGGCGGCTTCTCTCTATGAGTGATATTTTGCTAAATCAAAGTTGATCATTTTTCTTTTTCCTCTCCATCTGGCTCCGACCATCATGAAGACTTCCCCGGCCAAGACTCGTCCCCACAGGATCTGCCAGACAGACATTTTAGACTCTTCACTCCAGCATCATCCTCATTTCTATACAAAGTCCACATCTGCTCTCATTTAAGCGATTAGCCCCAGTGTGCGCCTCCAAATAGTCTGTCCCTCTATGCCCAATATTATAGGTTTTCTCTTGGTTGTGTCCCCCAAATAGTGTAAGGCCACTCTATTTTGCTCCCCTATAGTCATCAGGTGTGGCATCCCCTCTGTGCAGCATTACCCCCCTGTATATAGCCCCCAGTGTCGGACTGGAGTGCCTTGGGCCCACCAGGGGAAATCATTCTTGGGGCCCACCCTTCTGCCACCATACTTATCTATGGTAAAATTAATAAGGGTACATAACACGGCGTGATAGGGGGCAGCATAGGGCTGCAAATGATTGCTAATCAGCAGGGCAGGTGATGTGCAGCCGACAGCAATGATCTAAGGGCCCTTTTACACAGAAAGATTATCTGCCAAAGATTTGAAGCCAAAACCAGGAACAGACTATAAACAGAGATCAGGTCATACAGGAAAGCCTGAGATTTCTCCTCTTTTCAAATCCATTCCTGGCCTTGGCTTCAAATCTTTGGCTGATAATCTGTCAGATAATCTTTCTGTGTAAAAGGGCCCTTAGCCGCACAAAAGATCAAATCAGCCGACTATGGGGCATTTGCTTTCATGTCAGCAGATCTCTGGCACTTTTACATGGGCCGATCATCGGCTGAATAGACTTCCTAGGAGCGCTTGTTACCAATTATTGGCCGGTGACCACAACCATTACTACCATAGTGTTACTGACCAAATCTGGTATACTAAGACCAATGAAAACCGCACCAGATTACAAGTAACAAATAATACCACCACATACTGACTAACACCACCACATACTGACTAACACCGCCACATACTGACTAACACCGCCGCTGGTACTGAATAAAATCCTCTGAACAAAGATCAATATCCCCTCATCCAGTCATATAGAGGTAGCCCCAGCTCTACACAGGCTCTATACACCATATACATTACAGTGCACAAAGATTTTGCGACTCACAAGGGACGTCTTCTCTGATCAGAGATCTTCCCTTTTCATCTTCTTCTCCATCTGCCCTGGGCCGTTATGAGAACTTCTCCGAGCCAAGAATCAACAGAATCTGCCAGAGAAATATATTAGGCTCCTCACTCTGTCACCATCCTCATCTCTCTACACACTGCACATCTGTATTGGCCCCTTTACACCTTCTCTCAGTGGTTGGCCCTGACTATTTGTAGCGTGTGTGTGTGTATATATATATATATATATATATATATATATATATTATGTGTAGACACCTTGTAGATGGCCCCTTGTTCAGTCCTCCATATAGATGGCCCTGTGTGCCTTTACTATAGTAGAGATCCCCCTCTGTGTAATCCCCTTACAGTAGATGACAACCTCTGTGCATTCCCTATATCAGGGGTAAGGAACCTCGGCTTTCCAGCTGTTTCAAAACGGCAACTCCCATCATGCCTGGACAGCCAAAGCTAAAGCTGTAGTTGTGCAACAGCTGGAGAGCCAAGGTTCCCTATTCCTGCCCTATAGTATATGGCCCCCTCTGTGTAGTCCCCTTATAGATGACCCCTCTGTGTAGTCCACTAAAGTAGAAGCCCCCCTATGTGCATGCCCTATTGTATACACACCGCACCCAGCATAGTTACCCTTATAGATGCCCCCCATTGTTGTCCCCCTCTGTGTAGTGCCCTTTTTAGATGCTTACTCAGTGTTGTCCTCCTTATAAATTGCCCCCATCCAGTGTCCCTTATAGATGGCTCCCTGTGCTGTCCCCCTTATAACTGGCCCGTGTTATCCACCCCCCCCATATAGATAGCCCCCTTATGTTGTCCATTCCTACCCCCCATATAGCCTCTTATGTTGTCTATTCTCCCATATAGCCCCCTTATGTTGTCCATTTCCCCGTATAGCCCCTTATGTTGTCCTTTCCCTGTATATAGCCCCTTATGTTTTCCTTCCCCTGTATATAGCCCCCCCTTATGTTGTCCTTCCCGTGTATATAGCCCCCCTTATGTTTTCCTTCACCTGTATATACCCCCCTTATGTTTTCCTTCCCCTGTATACAGCCCCCCTTATGTTGTCCTCCCCCTGTATACAGCCCCCTTATGTTGTCCTTCCCCTGTATATACCCCCCTTATGTTTTCCTCCCCCTGTATATAGCCCCCCCTTATGTTGTCCTCCCCCTGTATATAGCCCATTATGTTGTCCTTCCCCTGTATATAGCCCCTTATGTTGTCCTTCCCCTGTATATAGCCCCCTTATGTTGTCCTTCCCCTGTATATAGCTCCCTTATGTTGTCCTTCCCCTGTATATAGCCCCCCTTATGTTGTCCTTCCCCTGTATACAGCCCCCTTATGTTGTCCTTCCCCTGTATACAGCCCCCTTATGTTGTCCTACCCCTGTATATAGCCCCTTATGTTGTCCTTCCCTATATATCCCCACCTTATGTTGTCCTCCCCCTGTATACAGCCCCCTTATGTTGTCCTTCCCCTGTATACAGCCCCCTTATGTTGTCCTTCCCCTGTATATAGCCCCCCTTATGTTGTCCTCCCCCTGTATATAGCCCCCCTTATGTTGTCCTTCCCCTGTATATAGCCCCCCTTATGTTGTCCTTCCCCTGTATACAGCCCCCTTATGTTGTCCTTTCCCTGTATACAGCCCCCTTATGTTGTCCTCCCCCTGTATATAGCCCCTTATGTTGTCCTCCCCCTGTATACAGCCCCCTTATGTTGTCCTTTCCCTGAATATAGCCCCCTTATGTTGTCCTCCCCCTGTATATAGCCCCCCTTATGTTGTCCTCCCCCTGTATATAGCCCCCCCTTATGTTGTCCTTCCCCTGTATATGTTGTCCTTCCCCTGTATATAGCCCCCCTTATGTTGTCCTCCCCCTGTATATAGCCCCCCTTATGTTGTCCTTCCCCTGTATATAGCCCCCTTATGTTGTCCTCCCCCTGTATATAGCCCCCCTTATGTTGTCCTGCCCCTGTATATAGCCCCCCTTATGTTGTCCTTCCCCTATATACAGCCCCCTTATGTTGTCCTTCTCCTGTATATAGCCCCCCTATGTTGTCCTCCCCCTGTATATAGGCCCCCCTTATGTTGTCCTCCCCTGTATATAGCCCCCCTTATGTTGTCCTCCCCCTGTATATAGCCCCCCTTATGTTGTCCTCCCCCTGTATATAGCCCCCCTATGTTGTCCTCCCCCTGTATACAGCCCCCCTTATATTGTCCTCCCCCTGTATATAGCCCCCCTATGTTGTCCTCCCCCTGTATATAGCCCCTTATGTTGTCCTTCCCTGTATATAGCCCGTTATTTTGCCCCCTCTGATAAAAAGAAAAAAAACACAAGACAACTCACCTAACCACACGCTCCCCTGTCGGTCGCTGGCCTCCTCTTCTCTCTTCTCCTGACAGATCAGCAGCTCCATTGCGAAGTCCCGGCAGCGCCATCACTGACCTCAGTGTGCGCCGCGGTGGCTGGGACCTCCGGTATGCGCTCCATGACCCGGAAGTCCTAGCTGCCGCGGCGCACACGAGGTCAGTGATGGCGCTGCCGGGACTTCGCAACGGAGCTTGCGATACTCTTGTGATCGCAAGCAAATCTCTGCTTGCGGTCACAAAAGTGATTGACAGGGCGGGAAGCCTATCAATCAGAACACTGCTTACATTTAACTGGAAGTGATCATTGCGATCATTTCCAGTTGAAAAGGGAGGTGTGGCCCCCGGCCCCCCTAGGAGCAGGGGGCCCACTCCAGCTCGGGGCCCACCGGGGATTTCCCCGGCCCCCCGGTGGCCCAGTCCGAGCCTGATAGCCCCCTCTGTGCAGCATCCCCCCCATGTATATAGCCCCCTCTGTGCAGCATCCCCCCCATGTATATAGCCCCCTCTATGCAGCACCCCCCATGTATATAGCCCCCTCTGTACAGCATATCCCTCATGTATATAGCCCCCTCTGTGCAGCATCCTCCCCTGTATATAGCCCCCTCTGTGCAGCATCCTCCCCATGTATATAGCCCCCTCTATGCAGCATGCCCCCATGCATATAGCCCCCTCTGTGCAGCATACCCCTCATGTATATAGCCCCCTCTGTGCAGTGTTCCCCCATGTATATAGCCCCCTTTGTGCAGCATCCTACCCTGTATATAGCCCCCTCTGTGCAGCATCCTCCCCATGTATATAGCCCCCTCTATGCAGCATGCCCCCATGTATATAGCCCCCTCTGTGCAGCATACCCCTCATGTATATAGCCCCCTCTGCAGTATTCCCCCTTGTTTATAGCCCCCTCTGTGCAGCATCCCCCCACATTGAAAAAAAAATAATAAAAGCCTACTCACCTCTCCCCTGCAGCCTCTCTCCTCCTGGAGTTCCGGTCCCCAGCTGCATGGCAATGTCAGTCCTCTTCTCTCCAGGCCGGTGTGCGCCCAGCAGTGACGTCATCGACCTCTAGCAGACGCGCCTGCGCACGGCACGTCTGCTCCCATTGGATGCCTATTTAAAGGGACAGAGGCAGCAAGTGCACTGGTGGCTGTGGCCCATTATCAGAGCGGGGGGACCGACCCGGGGAGAGGTGAGCAGCAGCGGCGGCAGCATTGGCATTATAATGGGGTCAATCTCGTTTGGGCCCCCCTGAGCTCTGGGCCCTGGGCGGTTGCCCAGATTGCCCTCATTATAATCCGCCTCTGCTCAGCTGCCTCTAGCAAACAATCACATTCCACTTTCCATTCCTCACAGACTCTTTGGAAAATGAAAGGTGAAATCTGATTGGTTGCTAGGGGCAACTGAGACAGTTTACTTTACACCATGTTTGATAAATCTCCCCCAGTGAGTTACAAACTCAATATCAATAGGGATAAAAAAATAGCAAATATCAATATAAAAGTGCAGAGTGCAGTCTGGTCGTACTGAATACTAATGACAATTGAATCCCTATTTAGTCTAACCTAATTAATTAACCCCACTCTGGTTTGGGAATAGGTTATTTCTAGAGATGAGCGAACCTTGAGCATGCTTAAGTCCATCCGAACCCGATCGTTCAGCATTTGATTAGCTGGGGCTGCTGAAATTGGATAAAGCTCCAAGGTTGTCTGGAAAACATGGATACAGCCAATGACTATAACCATGTTTTCCAGATAGCCTTAGGGCTTTATGCAACTTCAGCAGCCACCGCTATTCAAATGCCGAACGATCGGGTTCGGATGGACTCGAGCATGCCCGAGGTTCGCTCATCTCTAGTTATTTCTACTTACATCGTATATTTAAGTGAGATTCCATCAGGGCGTCACCACCGTAGGACACAACACCTAAAATAACATGTAGTTGATAGCCTCTCAGGTTCCAAGGAAATTGCTTCGTTCCTACAGCCTAGGATCCTATTCACCGGTTAGACCAGCTACCGATGTATGATCAAAGCAATTCCTTGTTGAAAATTATCACAAAAACAATCCAAAAATAGGTCTTTTGTTGTAACATTTACACAGCAAAGCATTTCTAGACTGGAACGGTCTTATACACTGCCTGAGGAGGAGGCCATTTCGGTCTAGAAACACATTGCGGTGTAAGTAAACGTCATAACAAAAGTTCTAACCCAAATTTTTGGATTGGTTTTATAGTAATTTTCACCAAAAAATTGCTTAGAACAAAATATGGTAAAAAGAGTGATAACGCCAAGGAATATCATGTAGTGGGGCTCTACCTACAGGGCACATTTTATAGAAAGGGGGATTACTTATTGGGGGTTTACCTACTGGAGGCTTCTACCGAATGGATGATTACTTCCCTACTGGGAGCTTCCACCTAATAGGGGAGATTACTTATTGGGAGCATTTAACTAATGGGGGGAGTTACCTGCCAAAGCAATTTCCCTACTCTCCCTCCCAACCTTCTTACCTACCAACTAACACTATGCAAGCAACTTTGATTTGGAAAACAAAAAATCAAATAACCAAATAAAAATATAAAAAGGTCACAGAGCATGCTAACAGCAACATCTCATGTAGTTGTAGTTTCTAGAACTAGTTTTCGATAAGTAGGGGTGTCAAAAATGATCCGCACGCCCTCTGGTTGCAGAATTTATTTTAAACAGTACAAATACATTATTTTTCAAAATAATTGTTATGCTTTTCAATATACTTTAAACAAAATAAAGAGTCTCTATTCATTGAGGGTCATCGTGTTCAGCTACTTGCAGATTTATCACGCCTCACATTGGCAAAAAGGCGCGCCCTTAAACCACTGTTGGACTCACTACACTACACGCACAACCTGATGTACTCATGGGGACATCCTTTCCAACTACAAGTGAGAAAAAAATGGCCGCCTACATGCTTTGCAGATACCAGCGGATATTGAATCCTTCTGCGAATCCTTGGATCTCCCAGCTACTCAAATTGCTGATTGGCTGTACACCACCCCCTCTCTTCCTCCGAGGCCAGCTGGTCGCAGGGAAAGATGCCACCGTGCTCCGGCCGGAGAGGGCAGTCGCCCTCAAGAGACAGAAGCCGTCTGAACATATTGATGGAACTGTGGCGATAAGTACTTTGTTGTTGCAACACCATGTTTTATTGAGACACTTCCCTGGTCACCTGGTGGACTCTCTATGATACATCAGTAGTATTGGAGAATTGGTGGACCTAGTACTTATCACATTCACCTGCCGCCACTAAGTTTAGGTGTTCTCTATAGTTAACTTATAATTCTTGGTTATGTCAATATGGAACACCCTCGTCTCCGGGGGCAAGGAAAAGTTGATTCCTCCACTTTCTCTACAGCCCAAAGGTGGCAATTATCCACTTAGAAAATATACCTATATGCAACACATGAACAACCATGTACTCATAGTATGGTAAACCATTTTGCTTTTTTTTAGTTCTGTGTAATTCTACTTGGTGCCGGGCCGGGAGGATTTGTTTCAGCCAGACTAGGCAACTCCCCCACTTTAGGGTTGACCACTATTGTGGTCCTTCTACACTTTCCTTTACCTTTTAGCTTAGTTGCTAGGAGGTCTGCCGGAAGGCACACTACTTTTTTCTTCTTTGCTATTACTTTGTTTCTTTTTCTTCTACTCCTATTTCCTTTTCTGTCGTCTTTTTCTCCTCTACTCCAACTAGCTAACCCCTTCCCCTTCCTTCCCTGCCCTCCTGCCCTGCTCAACATGGCTACATCCCTCAAACTATGTTCCCTCAACGTTAGAGGGTTTAACACTCCTGAGAAACGGTCTCAAATTTGCTATAACATGCATTAAGAACGTGTTCACTTTCTCTTCCTGCAAGAGACCCATTTCAAAACACATCACCTGCCTCAGTTCTCCAACAGATATTTTCCTACATGGCACCACAGCACAAACCCTGAATCTAAGTCAAGGGGTGCGAGCACAGGCATTCATAGATCACTACGCCATGAGGTGCTAGAGACGAAGATTAACACAAAGGGGAGATACGTGTTTTTAAAATTGTCTGTACAGTCTAAAATATTCATGCTTGCATGCTTTTATCTCCCAAATCAGGACCAAGTTAGAACCTGTAGGCGATACCTGCGCCTTCTAGAGAGCTTTGCGGAGGGCCTCTTGATTGTCGGAGGAGATTTCAACTTTATCTTTATCTGGATTCCTCTTCCGGTGGAGGTCATCAGCCGTTGTCCCATATGCAAAAATTAGCATCTACCATCGAATCACTCCAGCTGGGGGACATCTGGTGAATTTAACATCCTTCCGACTGAGATTACACCCTATACTCTTCACTTAACGCATCGTATACCCGCATAGACTTTTTTCTGGTAAGTCACCACTTACTCACCTGGCATCCTTGTTCCCATATTGGGTCGGTGTTTTTGTTTGACCATGCACCTGTGTTCTGCTCTATAGAGATACCTGGCTCGGCAACAACCTTCCATCCTTGGAAGCTAAATGAAAATCTCCTTAAAGACCAGCTGTGTGTCTCTGAGGTGCAGAACACAATCAAGGATTTCATCACTGATGACACTGCCCTCCCCTACCAATGGGAAGCTTTAAAATGCGTCATACGTGGGGTACTTATCAAGCACGGTTCCTGATTAAAGAAGGAGCGTGCTGTGGTAATATCTCGCTTACTGACACAAGCACGAGACTTAGAGGCCTTACACAAATCCACCATGACACCCCAAACGTTAGTTGACTTAACGACGGCCAGAGATAAATTGAAGACGCTCTTAAATCAGACGTATACTAAATTTAGAGATAGGATGAGACGCTACTCATACGAAAACGCAGATAATTGTGGGAGAGCACTGGCGAAAATGCTTCACCCCCGCAACAATACAGTTTATATTCCTAAACTCAGTCCTCCGCAGGGATCCCCCATCCATGACCCGGTACTCATTGCAGACACTTTTAGAGGAAATTACAATGATCTATACAATATCCGAGGCCATTTTCATGATGCCCCACCAAATGTCTTACAGCATACCATACAAAAGTATATTATAAGCACGGCACTGCCCACCCTTTCTGCTGAAGAGGTAGAATCCTTGGAGGCAGACTTTACAGATATAGAGATTACTGAAGCTATCAAATCCCTCCCTACGGGCAAAAGTCCTGGCCCGGATGGCTACACTACCCGTTTCTACAAATCGCTATCCCCCCTTCTCACACCATTTCTTGTGAAGGTATTCAATGCAGTCACATGAACATCACCCTTCCCAGCACAGGCGATGGAAGCTCACATCGCAGTACTGCCAAAACATTTGCTCTAATTTTCGCCCTATTTCTTTAATAGTAAAGAATAATTAATACTGACATTAAATTGTATTCGAAGCTCATTGCCAATCGTCTCTCTCTTCTTCTTCCCTCTATTATTTCAAATGATCAAGTGGGCTTCATCAAATCCAGGGAAGCAAGAGACAATACTAACAGCTTGTCTCGCTTGCTCAAAAACGAAAGGTGCCCATGTGTCTAGTCTCAGTCAATGCTGAGAAAGCATTTGAGTGCACTGGTTCTTCATGGAGCACTCACTCTGTCAAATCGGGGTAGGCCCCCTCATGGTATCTCGGATCATGGCACTGTACTGCAATCCCTCCGCGAGGGTTAGAGCAAATGGAATTTTATCCGGTCCACTCCCTATCACAATAGCACTCGTCAAGGGTGCCCGTTGTCACCCTTACTTTACACCCTGGTGATGGAACATCTAGCTGTGGCTATACGCAACAACCCCGATATTCATGGTGCAGTGTCCCAGAACATGCAGACTACTACTCCTATTATGGCCATTTCTCTTGCTGTGTCCATGCCTGTTCTGGTAAGTGTTTGCACTGCAACTGCTGCTGGTTTTCCCCTAGTATTCTCTAGTAATGTGCATTCTCATGTGTATTCTCATGCATTCCTGTGTATTATTGCATTGTACAGTGGTATGCAAGGCTGTTGATCACGTGACCTGTAACCATGGTTCCTCCAATGGCCAACTAGCTCTGGCCAGAAGCAACCATGTGACCTCCCACTTCCTGCTGACAAGTCAGTTCAGCCCCTGTTTTCAAGCAAGGAGGTTGTGTTGTTCTGTCCTCTCCCTCAGAAGAGTGACTGAGTCTGCTGCTGTATTCAAGTCTTCGGCTGTATCTGCCTGCTCAAGTGACCGGATTCTTCTCTCTCATCTGGGTGTCATTTCGTTATCTCTCCTCATCGCTGCAAGGATTTACAGCAAGTATTATTCTCAAGCTAATCCACCCAGCAACGCTATTTCTCTCATAGGCTATGTGCACACTGAGCAATTCTCGAGGAATTGTAGCTGAAAGACTTCTGCTTGAAATTCCTCGCCTATTCTGCTCTGGCAGAATTTGAGCGGAATTTGAGCAGAATACGAGCGGAATTCGAGCGGAATTACCAGCAGAATTCAAACCCCATTGACTTCTATAGGATTCCTCTAGCGGAATCCGCCCAAAGAATTGACATGTACATTCTTTGGGCGGAATGCGGATTCTGCGCGGAATCCGCGCGGAATTCCAGACGGAAATTTACTCTGTGTGCACGGGCAGTCGGAAATCCCATTGTTCTCTATGGAAGGAGCAATGTTGCATTTACACGGGCGGAATTCCACGCGGATTCCGCCCGCTTTTTATGGCGGAATTCGGGCGGAATTCCGCGAGAATTGCTCCGTGTGCACATACCCATACTCCTACTCCCATCATCCGGCACGTATTCTCACAGCCTATGCAGCACCACTCCTGCTTTATTTGTCAAAGCCTGCTATATACCCGGTTGCATCCGGACAGAACTGTTGCTACTAGTTACCTCATCTATAATAAAACCGCTGTTACTGAACCCTGGCATTGGTGTCCACTAACTGGTGCCCTGACTAGGTGCAGCGAAGAATCGCATGCCCATCATCACCCGCAGGTTCCACAGACCGGCCCTACAGCTGTGCTGCCCTCAGGCCTATACCCTGACAAGTATAACCCCTGCAGCTGCCCCGGTCATTGCCCGCTCATAACACCAGCACTGCGGAGGTGGCCCCCAGGGGCCAGGGCATCGCAATGGTATAGCCTTAGGCCCCAACCATCATAAATTAGCCTTGTATGCAGATGACCTCTTGTTATATGTCACAGATCCGCATAATTCCTTTCCTTCTATAATCTCATAAATGGACAAATTCGGTAAAGTTAGCAACTTTAAAGTTAACTACACTTAAACGGAAGCGTTGAATATTTCCCTTTCCCCAGCCACGGTTACTAATTTTAAATCAAATTTCTCTTTTAAATGGGAAAAGACTGCAGTAAAATATTTAGGCACACATATCCCAGCTGACCATTCCCTACTGTACTTGAACTATGAACCTCTCCTTAGCAAAACTAAATCCTCTCTCCAGGAATATAATCTTAACCCCTTCAAGACCGAGCCTATTTGCACCTAAAAGACCAGGCTCATTTTTCAAAATCTGACCTGTCTCACTTTATGCGCTTATAGCTCAGTGATGCTTTAACATATGCTAGCGATTCTGAGATTGTTTTTTCGTCACATATGGCACTTTATATTAGTGGCAAAATTTGGTCACTACTTTGTGTGTTTTTTGTGAAAAAACATCAAAATATCATGAAAAATTGAAAAAAGTAGCATTTTATGAACTTTGAAATTCTCTGCTTCTAAAAAAAGAAAGTTGTATTACATAAATTAGTTACTAAGTCACATTACCGATATGTCCTCTTTATTCTGGCTTCATTTCATAAACATATTTTACTTTTTTAGGGTGTTACGGGGGTTAGAAATGTATCAGCAAATTACCACATTTTCGTGAAAGTTTCCAAAACTGATTTTTTTGGGGACCAGTTCTTATTTTTAGTTGATTTAGGAGGTTTGTATACTGGAAACCCCCATAAGTGACCCCATTTTGGAAACTAAACACCTTAAAGAATTAATCTAGGGGTATAATGAGCATTTTAACCCTACAGGGGCTGGAGGAAAGTATTCACCATAAGGCTGTAAAAAAATGAAAAATTAAAATTTTCCAATAATATATACATTTAGATTAAAGTTTCTCATTTTCAAAAGGAACATGAGAGAAAAAGCACCCCAAAATTTGTAACACATGTTCTCTTGAGTACTACGGTACCCCATATGTGGGCGTAAACCACTGCATGGGCACACAGCGGGGCTCAGAAGGGAAGGAGCGCCAATTAGCTTTTCCATTGCAGATTTTGCTGAAGAAGTTTCCGAGCGCCAGGTGCATTTGCAGTGCCCCTGTAGTGTCAGCAGAGAGAAAAAACCCCATAAGTCACCCCATTTTGGAAAGTACACCCCTCAAAGAATTCATCTTGGGGTAGGATGAGCAATTTGACCCCACAGGTGTTAGAGGAAAGTATTCAAAATTAGACAGTAAAAATGAAAAACTCAAATTTTTTCCAATAATATGTTCCTTTAGTTTGAAATTTTTCAATTTCACGAGGAACAAGAGAAAAAAAGTACCCCAAAATTTGTAACGCAGGTTCTCATGAGTACAACGGTACCTCATATGTGAGCATAAACCACTGCATGGGCACACAGCGGGGCTCAGAAGGGAAGGAGCGCCAACTAGCTTTTTCAATGCAGATTTTGCTGAAGAAGTTTCTGAGCGCCAGGTGTGTTTGCAGAGCCCCTGTAGTGCCAGCGAAGTAAAATCTCGCCATAAGTCACCCCATTTTGGAAAGTGCACCCCTCAAAGAATTCATTTTGGGGTGTGGTGAGCATTTTGACCCCACAGGTATTAGAGGAAAGTATTCAAAAGTAGACAGTAAAAATGAAAAACTCAAATTTTCCCAATAATATGTTCGTTTAGTTTGAAATTTCTCAATTTCACGAGGAACAAGAGAAGAAAAGTACCCCAAAATTTGTAACGCAGGTTCTCCTGAGTAAAAAGGTACCTCATATGTCGGTATAAACCACTGTATGGGCACACATCAGGGCTCAGAAGGTAAGGAGCGCCAATTAGCTTTTTCAATGCAGATTTTGCTGAAGAAGTTTCTGAGCGCCAGGTGGGTTTGCAGTGCCCCTGTAGTGCCAGCGGAGTAAAATCTCGCCATAAGTCACCCAATTTTGGAAAGTGCACCCCTCAAAGAATTCATCTTGGTGTGTGGTGAGCATTTTGAACCCACAGGTATTAGAGGAAAGTATTCAAAAGTAGACAGTAAAAATGAAAAACTCGAATTTTTCCAATAATATGTTCCTTTAGTTGGAAATTTCTCAATTTCACGAGGAACAGGAGAGAAAATTCACCCCAAAATCTGTAACGCAGGGTCTCCTGAGTAGAACGGTACCCCATATGTGGGCATAAACCACTGTATGGGCACACAGCCGGGCTCAGAAGGGAAGGAGCGCCAATTAGCATTTTCTCTGCAGATTTTTCTGAAGAAATTTCTGAGCACCAGGTGCATTTGCAGCGCCCCTGTAGTGTCTACAGAATACAATCCCCCCAAAAGTCCCCCCATTTCGGAAAGTACACCCCTCAAAGAATTCATATTGGGGTAGGATGAGCATTTTGGCCCCACAGGTATTAGAGGAAAGTATTCAAAATTGGCCAGTAAAAATGAAAAGCTTGAATTTTTCCAATAATATGTTGGTTTAGTTTGAAATTTCTAAATTTCACAAGGAACAGGAGAAAAAATGTACCCCAAAATCTGTAACGCAGGTTCTCCTGAGTACAACGGTACCCCATATGTGGGCATAAACCACTGTATGGGCACACAGCAGGGCTCAGAAGGGAAGGAGCGCCAATTTGCTGGAGCAAAACCGCAGCTAGTAACAGTTATTAGAATAGCGCAGTTACTAAAATACAGTAAAAAAAATTAGATTACAGGTAATGTGGGGTGGTTACGGGTAATCTGGGGTGGTTCCGGGTAATCTAGAGGTGGTTTCGGGCAGTCTGAGGTGGTTACGGGCAGTCTGGGGTGGTTACGGGAAGTCTGGGGTGGTTACAGGCAGTCTGGGGTGGTTACGGGTAATCTGGGGTGGTTACGGTTAATCTGGGGTGGATACGGTCAACATGGGGTGGTCACAGGCAACCTGCTGTGGTTACGGCAACCTGGGGTGGTTACAGGCAACCTGGTGTGGTTAGAGGCAACCTGGGGTGGTTAGAGGCAACCTGGGGTGGTTAGAGGGAACCAGGGGTGGTTATGGGCAACGTGGGGTGAATACGGACAACCTGCTGTGGTTACAGACAATCTGGTATGGTTACAGGCAACCTGCTGTGGTTACGGACAATCTGGGGTGGTTGCGGACAATCTGGGGTGGTTACAGGCAACCTGCTGTGGTTACGGATAAACTGAAGTGCTAATAGGTAATCTGAGGTGGGTACCTGTAATCTGGCGTGGTTACGGGCAATCTGGAGGGGGTCACTGGCAATTTGGGGTGGTTAGAGGCAAGGTACAGTGTTCAGAGGCAAGGTGCGGTGGTCAGATGCAAGGTGCGGTGGTCATAGGCGATGTGCGGTGGTCATAGGCGACGTGCGGTGGTCAGAGGCAAGGTGCGGTGGTCATAGGCGACGTGCGGTGGTCATAGGCGAGGTGCGGTGGTCATAGGCGACGTGCGGTGGTCAGAGGCAAGGTGCGGTGGTCATAGGCGACGTGCGGTGGTCAGAGGCGACGTGCGGTGGTCAGAGGCGACGTGCGGTGGTCAGAGGCGACGTGCGGTGGTCAGAGACGACGTGCGGTGGTCAGAGGCAAGGTGCGGTGGTCAGAGGCAACCTGCGGTGGTTGCGTGCAATCTGGGGGGTTACATGTAATCTGGCATGATTATGGGCAATCTGCGGTGGTTATGCCCAACCTGCGGTGGTTAGGGGCAACCTGGAGGGGTTACAGACAATCTAGAATTGTTACGGATAGAGTGAAGTGCTTATAGCTAATCTGGGGTGGTTACATGTAATTTGGGGTGGTTACAGGCAATCTGGGGTGATTACGGACAATCTGGAGGGGGTCACTGGCAACGTGCGGTGGTTACGGGCAACGTGCGGTGGTTACGGGCAACGTGCGGTGGTTATGGGCAACGTGCGGTGGTTACGGGTAATCTGGGGGGTTACGTGCAATCTGACGTGATTACGGACAACCTGGGGTGGTTACGGGCAACGTGCGGTGGTTACGGGTAATCTGGGGGGGGTTAGGGGTAATTTGGGAGTAAACTGTAATTATTACTATAATAAAAAGTGTGTGTTTTATTTTTTTGTATGTTTGTCACTTTTTGTACTTTATACATTCATTTTCACTGTATTACTATGATTACTGTGATATTTTCTATCACAGTAATCATAGTTCAGTGACAGAGACCAAATTGGTCTCTGTCACTTTAAATTTTCAGAGCTTGGCTGGTTGTGGAGCGCATGCGCACTTCATAACCAGCCAGGACGTCGAGGAGGAAGGAGCTCCGTGGATCCGGTGAGTATATGGGGAAGGGGGGGTGACTGGGGGACGGGGGTAACAGGGGGGGGTGGGGGGCGACTTGGGGGGTGGGGGGACATCACTTCTTATCCCCTGTCACCAATCATTCATGGTGACAGGGGATAAAAAGTGCCGGCGGCACATGGTACAAGCGATCAGCAGTATATAGTATATACCGCTGATCGCTTGTACCGGGACCCCACAGGGGGGGTCCCAATGACTGCCCCATGCTCTCCGCTACCTCCAGTGGCGGAGAGCATGGGGCTTTCATTCATTTTTCTTGCTTGATCACTGTGAACAGACATTAGTCTGTTCACAGTGATCGCGGCGGCCATCTTGGATCCGATGGCCGCCGCGGGAGGGGGGTTAGTGATTGGGGCACTAGGGGGCTGATCTGGGGTCTGATTTTTACTTATTTCATCTCCCCCCACCGTGGATTCCCGGTGGGGGGAGATGAAATACAGCGGCGGCACCGGCCCATTAGTGACCGCCGTTTCGGCGGTCACTAAGGGGTTAATGGGGGTCAGCTGCGGGATCGCAGCTGATCCTCATTATCTCCGGTGCTGTACACAGATGAGAGCGGGATCGCTGTCCCTGCAGCGATCCCGTTCTCATCACAAAGCCCCTGTCAGTCAGGAACGTATATGTACATTCCTACTGCACGGGGCATGTGCAATAGGAACGTATATATACAGATGGCTGACGTGAAGGGGTTAAACTACTTTCTTGTTTTCAAAATGTAATCAAAATGGATATTCTGCCACGCTTCCTTTACATTTTCCAAGCGTTGCCTATTCAGGTCCCCAACGCGTTCTTCATACAACTAAATAGAGCTATCAGCAAATTCATCTGGGGTACTACTCGCCCCCGTGTCCACTTTAAAACTCTTTGCAGGGGAGCAGGCCTCCCAGACTTCAAGACATATTACAGAGCATCCATCCTTATGTGGGTGGTGGATTGGCATAGGTCTCGAGACCTTAAACAATGGGTTGATATTAGAGATGAGCGAACCTCGAGCATGCTCGAGTCGATCCAAACCCGAACTTTCAGCATTTGATTAGCGGTGGCTGCTGAACTTGGATAAAGCCCTTAGGCTATGTGGAAATCATGGATATAGTCATTGGCTGTATCCATGTTTTCCAGACAAACTTAGAGCTTTATCCAAATTCAGCAGCCCCAGCTAATCAAATACCGAACCCAATACTTAACCCATTCCGCCCTGCCTTTTCTGACCCAACATTTTCTTTCCCTCTGAAACAGGATGTTGATCAGCTGTAACATTTATAATCGCCCTGGCCCATTAACACCTCTTTTTGACAACCCTGACTTCCCGCTAGCAATCAGACAAGACAGGTTTCTCGTTTGGGACCGAGTCTCTTCCCCAAGGCTAACTCACCTCACCTCGGGTCAAACTACTTTACCCACATTTGCCGACCTAAAAGACCTCCACCTGGATAGATGCATCTTGTGGCTGCAATACCAATTACAATCATCACCTGGAGTCGGTAATAACACAAGCAGGCCCACCGCATTGCCTCCTTTCTGAAATATATGAGATACTTGGTTCCCTTACATGGCCTGCATCTCTCTGCTTCACGCAGGCGTGGGAACGTGAGTTAGGTGTGCAACTCAATACTTCCGACTGGGACAGATGTTTTTTGCTTACACACAAACCCCCGATGGCATGTCATGCACAGGAGAAAAACTATAAAATTCTAACGCGTTGGTATAGATGTCCTACTTTTCAGCATTCAGTCTTCCCCTCTGTGTCAGATCTTTGTTGGAGATGCTCTTTGGAACCTGGCACCATGCTACATATATGATGGAGCTGCACGCATCCTAACGGATATTGGGCTAAAATATTCCAACTGTATAATACCCTAACAGCTGATTCAATACTGCTCTTACCCCAAATTGGCCTCCTCTCCATGATCCCCGGCGCTATCTACTCAATCAAAAAGGGCCTACTAAGGCACTTCTTGACTGCTGCCAGAGTGGTGCTTCCTCGTCAGTGGAGATCGACCACTGCTCCCTCACTTACAGAATGGGTGTCTGAGGTCAATTATATATAATGCGGATGGAAGAGATGGGGGCAGAGGACGCCAATCAGAATGATCAATTTAACCCAAACCTGGATGGTCTTGCTGACCTTCCGTGATAGTCCGGACATGGGCTTTTGGTTAGCCTCTCCTTGAATTAGGACTTTATTCACCCTCCGCGCTTTGAGCAGGTACCCTCCGCTGCTAATCCCCCCTCTTCTCCCCCTATCCTCACCTACTTATCTGCTTGTCTCTTTTCCTTTATCTCTCTTTTTATTGACCCTATCAATACCATCCATTTCTTACAAGCTTCCGTTTTTGGTGTTATTTAAGGAGTCATTCCTGGCTATGTTTTATTATAAGGTCAGACATGCACTTTTGAATACTGACACGCTGAGTCGCTTCAGAAGTGTATAACAGAAACACATACGTCTATTATATCAATGCTATTCCGGTCATGTCATTCATTGGAAAATGTTTGTTTTTTGTTGCGTTTTCTTTCCTTTTTTGACCACCATTGGGGTCCATGTGATTTCTTTGTACCCAGCTTATTGTAACCAAATTTATTTCTATGGATATTTGTTCGATTTCCTACTTGTTCTTTCTTGTTGAAAAAATATGGGAACCTTCTTTCTCAATAAAAATATTTAATGAAAAAAAGAAAAATGTTTTTGGCTGAGCTGAGCTGTGAGCCACCCTTGCACCTGTTCTTACCTCTTCATCAAATTTGAAAAACAGGTCATAAAATTCAGTTATCATGCTTTAAAACAAAGCTATACGTAACAAAAATCCAGGTCCTGTCTGCTGAAGGCATATTTTTAGGCTGGTTGAAAAAAAAAAACAGACTAAACACATGAAGTCCATACCTGTACAGAGTGTCACAGCTCAATGAGTCCATCGGTCACATGGCTGCCTTCTCTGTGAGTGCTTGGATTGCCCACTCCTCACTTTTCTAGGCCACAGGTACAGTAGTTTTAGGCCTGCAACCTAGAAGTGAGTATTAGTAGTAGCAGCAGCAGCAGCAGCAGCAGGCAGTGTGGTGACATCTCCACAACATACTGGGGGTGGCACTTTTAAGGGGGAGACTACCATGTGGGAGTACTAATGGGGGCACTATTGCAGAAGGGACTACTATATGGGGCACCATTGGGGAAATTATTTACTATGTGGAACACTATTGGGGGAATCAATTACTATGCAAAACACTAATGGGAGTATAAATTACTATATGAGGCAGTATTACGGGTTTAACCAGTAAATAAGAAAGTATGGCCACTTGGCAAATGAGGTTCAATGTGGATAAATGTAAAGTTATGCACCTGGGTACTAATAACCCGCATGCATCATATGTCCTAGGGGGAGTTACTCTGGGAGAGTCGCTGATAGAGAAGGATTTGGGGGTACTTGTAGGTAATAGACTACAGAACAGCACACAATGTCAGTCAGCTGCTTCTAAGGCCAGCAGGATATTGTCATGCATTAAAACAGGCATGGACTCTCGGGACAGGGATATAATATTACCGCTTTATAAAGCTTTGGTGCGGCCTCATCTGGAGTATGCTGTCCAGTTTTGGAACCCGATTCATAAAAAGGATGTTCTAGAGCTGGAGAGGGTACAAAGACGGGCAACTAAACTAATAAGGGGAATGGAGCATCTTAGTTATAAGGAGAGATTAAGAGAATTAAATTTGTTTAGTCTGGAGAAGAGACGTTTAAGGGGAGATATGATTAACTTATTTAAGTATATAAATGGCCCCTACAAGAAATATGGGGAAAAGATGTTCCAGGTAAAACCCTCTCAAAGAACAAGGGGGCACTGCCTCCGCCTGGAGAAAAAAAGGTTCAATCTCTGGAGGCGACAAGCCTTCTTTACCATGAGAACTGTGAATCTGTGGAACAGTCTACCACAGGATCTGGTCACAGCAAAAACAGTAGAGGGCTTTAAAACCAGCCTAGACAAGTTCCTAGACCAAAATAACTTAAATGCATATGTATAAAACCTATCATCCTTCCCCCTTCCCTGTATCCATCCCCTCCTTGGTTGAACTTGGACATATGTCTTTTTTCAACCGTATTAAGGGTCTATTCCAATCCGCAATTTTGAATCCGTAAGCAATCCGCAAATTTTCATCCGTATTGCATCCTTATTGCATCCCTATTGCATCCGTAAATATGGACCCTATAGAGTTGTATTGGGTGTGTCAGTTACTGTCCTTACTAGGGCCTGTCCTTTTTTTTTTGCGGAACGGATTGCAGCCCAGTACACAACATGGATGTGTATGGGTCTATTGAAATACATTGGTCCTATTTTTCTACGGATCCGCAATTGCGGACAGGAACAGGATGTGTGAATAGGGCCTAACTATGTAACTATATTAACGACTAAGTGGAACACTATTGGGGGATTAACTACTATATATGGCACTATTTGGGGGATTAACTACTATATGGGGCACTATTGGGGGGATTAACTACTCTATAGGGATATGGGGTACTATTTTGGGTTAACAAGTATATGGCACACTATGGGGAATAACTACTATATAGGGCACTATTAAGGGGTTTACCCACTATATATGGCACTATTTGGGGGATTAACTACTATATATGGCACTATTTGGGGGATTAACTACTATACATGGCACTATTTGGGGGATTAACTACTATATATGGCACTATTTAGGGGATTAACTACTATATATGGCACTATTTAGGGGATTAACTACTATACATGGCACTATTTGGGGGATTAACTACTATACATGGCACTATTTGGGGGATTAACTACTATATATGGCACTATTTAGGGGATTACCTACTATATATGGCACTATTTAGGGGATTACCTACTATATATGGCACTATTTAGGGGATTACCTACTATATATGGCACTATCTGGGGGATTAACTACTATATAAAGTACTATTTGGGGGATTAACTACTATATATGGCACTATTTGGGGCATTAACTACTATATGGGGCACTATTGGGGAGATTAACTACTATATAGGGATATGGGAACTATTTTGGGGTTAACAAGTATATGGGACACTATGGGGGAATAACTACTATATAGGGCACTATTAGGGGGATTAACCACTATCTAGGTAGGAGGATATTAGTAATGAGAGAGTACTAAAATGCTCGGGTGCTCGTTACTCGAGACAAATATCTCCTGATACTTGAGTGCTGGTTTCGAGTAACGAACCCCATTGAAGTCAATGGGAAACTCAAGCATTTTTGCAGGGGACCCAAGTTTGGTAGAGGGGAGGTCGTGTGAAAACCTGTCAACCTCAGAAAATGATGGAAACACAACAGAAATGCACAGGAAACAGCAGGGACAGCATGTATGGATGCCTCTGAGGCTGCCTAATGGAACCATTATGCCAAATTCTGGGCAACAGCCTGATTAAAACAGAGGTAGGCATATGAACCACCCAAAAACTCAGCCTGACACAGCATGGCAATGAGAACACAGGGGACCATTAAAACAGAGGTAGCATATGATGAACCACCCAAAAACTTTGCCTGACACAGCATGGCTGTGAATACACAGAGAACCATTAAGAACAGAGGTAGCATATGAACCACCCCAAAATTTTGCCTGACACAGCATAGGGGTGAGGACAGAGTGACCAAGGTAGAAGCAGTAGCCAGTGAGCCTCCCAAAAATTAGGCCAGACACAGCATGGCAGTGAGCACACAGAGAACCATTAAAAGTGAGTGAGGAAGCAAGTGAGCCTCCCAAAAAATTGGGGTCAGGCCAGGGGCTGGGATTTATAGTGGACACAAACCTAGGTGCTGACAGCTAACTGGCTAGGCCAGCTGTCGGTCACCATCAAGGGTACACCTGATGCCGATCGACCGGGGGTGGTGAGGCCCTGGCCATGGCTACACAAAAAAAAAAAGGTAACACAGCTGGCTGGTTGCCGGGGATGCGATCGGCGGGCCCCCAGTTACCAGTCCCGCTCCTCCGCAGACGTAGTGACGTCAGGACACAGAGAACCATTAAAAGTGAGTGAGGTAGCAAGTGAACCTCCCAAAAATCAGGCCAGACACAGCATGGCGGTGAGGACACAGAGAACCATTAAAAACAGAGGTAGCATATAAAACACCCCAAAATTTAGCCTGACACACAGCATGGGGGTGAGGACACAGAGAACCATTAAAAACAGAGGTAACATATGAACCACCCAAAAACTTAGCCTGACACCACAGACCCAGACCAAGATGGACGAAACAATCATCCAATAAAAATAGCCGGATTATGGCTAGATTTAGCCTCACCCCCTCATGCAGTTGTGCTTGAGAGGCATATCTTTGGAGGTAGGGACGAAGAATAACAATACAGTCTTCTTAAGAGGCCCCAGAATTTGATTTGATCATACACTTTATGGATGAATACACTTTATGGCTTGAGTAAGAAAGACAGAAATCTGGAAATATACTAGTGGTGCCAATAGTGGTGCACCTATATACACTCTGTGACACCCCCTTTACACTGTGGAAGCAGTGTAGATATGCCTTGTGTAGGAAATCAGAAAATATAGTAGAGGGCCCAATAAAATAGTACTGAGCACTTCTTAGGGGTCTGTGTGCAAAACCTAATGTCCCCTTTCTGCCAGCAGCCGATAACCACAGTGTGCTGCTAAAATTGTGGTAGCTGCACTGCAACTCCCAGCCAGCAGTCTGTAGTAATACAATTTAGAAACAATTTGAAGCCCTTACAAGGGCTGTTTGGTTGTTTCACTAGTATTTCCTGCCTACTGGAACGCTAACTCCCTCCCTAAAGCTCTTTCTGACCAGCAGCAGCTCTGTCCCTAATCTCTTACAGCACACGTCTGAAGTGAGCACTACCGGCCGCACTTTTTATATGGCAGGGTCATCTGAACTGGCCAACCAATCGCTGCTATCAACATATATGGGTCCCACGTGATCGCAGGATGTACAAAAGAGTCTTCTGCATGTTTATTGGCTGAGAAATAGCGCCCAAACTTACAGAAAACAGATGATGAGATTTTCTCGAGTATCATGCTCGCTCATCACGAGAGGATATGTTGTTCAGGGAAGAACAACTTAATGAGCTTTCGTGTCAGCCATGGGTGCCATGTGCAGCCATTTCTGTCTTTTTGGCTTGTGCATATTTTATGTATTCTGTCCCTTTTTTCATTGTGGCTAGCACTCGTGCTTTGTAAGACCCATGTGATCCAAATTAGCAGGAAGCACCTGTGTACATAAGGGGAGGATCTCCTAGTATTCTCCCATTCTACCTGCAGAGGAATGGAGAGAAAGGTAAGAGCTTGTTCACACTTGTGGTGCTTGGCGTCCACTTTTTCCGCCGGTGGCGCTTGCCGGGTCTGGGGGGGCCCTTTAGGGTCTGGTCCTGTGAAAATGGGGTTGCACGGCCATTCCGTGGCCCCCCTTCTCTGCTTGCGCACACTTTGCGGGGATTGTGGTCGCTGACCGGCACAGTGATGTTTTTTGGTTAGGGACTCATGTGTATCAGAAGACCTGCACGTGGTACATGAGGCAATATGGTTTGGCCATATGAGCTTTCGTGTCAGCCATGGGTGCCATGTGCCATATGAGCTTTCGTGTCAGCCATGGGTGCCATGTGCAGCCATTTCTGTCTTTTTGACTAGAGGATATGTGTCTAACAAATTCTGAGAGCTGTGACCAAAAGAAATCATCATAATGGTCTGGGCCAAATGGGGAAGATGACAAATGAAAAAGACTCTGATTAAAGAAGATGTCACTTGTGAGTTACTGGATTATACAGCAATTGAGCTGTTATCATTATATGCTTACTATATGGTCTCCGTAATTTTTTTTTTTTTTTTTTTAATAGAATATGAGAATATGATGATATTATCCATTAGGTGGTGGTAATATGTGGTCATGGTGTGGTAGTATTATTTGTTCTCTATATAGTGCTGTTATTGGTAATATTCCCCCTTGTAAAATTAATTTCAATTAGTAAGTAGTGAGCAGTGGCGGATTATAATGTGGGCAGTTTGGGCGGCCGGCCACATTATTTCTAAGGATGTTACTACTTGCACCAGCAGCAGAGTGGGCCCCTGATGATCATGTGCTGGCGCTGGCGGCGCGCTATCCCTGGAGTCCGCCGTGGCGCCGCCCCCTCCTTGATTCCCTGCCTGGTGGCTGAACTACTGGAACTCCCCCTCTGTCCCGGGCACTTAGCTCTCTGACCCCTGCGTGCATGCATACGTTGCGGCTGTACGCTGCTCCAGGTGGGCGGGCCTTGAGACACAGCGCAGTGTTGAGAAGAGCACGTGACGTCTGGCGATGCTGCATGAAGTCAGCTGTCTGAGCACCGTGCACCGCCGCCCATGCCGAAGACGAGCAGCAAGCACAGAACAGCGTAGCAGCCGCCTCCGGTTTCGGTCCAGACTGTGCTGTGCCTGTCTAACATGTAAGTTAGTTTTCTTAGGCACTTGGGGTGGTGGGACCAGTATGGTAAATGGACCATTTAGGGCTGGGGGGTGGGGGAGGCTGCCTGATTATTTGGGCAGGCTGCATAGATGGCCATATGTTTATAGGGCAATAACAGAAAACCAAGATGTTTGGGGGGGGGGGGGCTGTGACCTCCCTTATAAGATCAGCACCCTCCTCTCCTGACATCCTCTCTGCTGCTAGGACCTCTCCTATAAGATTACCCCCCTCCTCTTCTGACATCCTCTGTGCTGCTGTGTCCTCTACTATAAATCAGCCCCCTCCTATCCTGACATCCTCTGTGCTGCTGGGACCTCTTCTATAGGATAAGCACCCTCCTCTCCTGACATCCTCTGTGCTGCTGTGACCTCCCCTATACGACCAGCAGCCTCCTCTCCTGACATCCTCTGTTTTGCTGGGACCTCTCCTTTAAGATTAGCCCCCTTCTCTCCTGACATCCTCTGTGCTGCTGTGTCCTCTCCTATAGATCAGCACCCTCCTCTCCTGACATCCTCTGTGCTGCTGGGACCTCTCCTGTAGATCAGCACCCTCCTCTCCTGACATCCTCTGTGCTGCTGTGTCCTCTCCTATAGATCAGCACCCTCCTCTCCTGACATCCTCTGTGCTGCTGGGACCTCTCCTATAGATCAGCACCCTCCTCTCCTGACATTCTCTGTGCTGCTGGGACACTGTGACCTCCCCTATAAGATCAGCACCCTCCTCTCCTGACATCCTCTGTGCTGCTGGGACCTCTCCTATACGATCAGCCCCCTTCTCTCCTGACATCCTCTGTGCTGCTGTGTCCTCTCCTATAGATCAGCACCCTCCTCTCCTGACATCCTCTGTGCTGCTGGGACCTCTCCTGTAGATCAGCACCCTCCTCTCCTGACATCATCTCTGCTGCTATGTCCTCTCCTATAGATCAGCACCCTCCTCTCCTGACATCCTTTGTGCTGCTGGGAACTCCCCTATAAGACCAGCAGCCCCCTCTCCTGACATTCTCTGTGCTGCTGGTGGGGGGCAGGTTGGGTGGACAGCCCGGGGCCCAGGGTACATTTAATCCGCCTTTGGTAGTGAGTATATTCGTATAATGTGAAAATATGCAGGGCTGATACCTGTGGCCAGGTAAAGACATTTAATCATAATTAACTTTTGTAAAACTATCCCGTGCTGACAGCAATAGGCAATACGTCTGTGATCATCTTTTGCATCACCATTCTCAACAAAGACATTGTCAGGAATGGACATTTTATTTTATAGTATTACGAGCAGGAAGCTGACTAAAACGATATGTATATATATAAACTAATGGAGATTAATAATAATGTGGTTTGCAATGACCTGTAAAATGCTGAACATAACTAATTGTGGTAATTATCTGTGTGTATGATCAGTGGCTTGGTGTGCAGAGTGAAACAAAAAAGCAAAGTTCATCCTGAATCTTACATGGAAATTTAGGTAAATGACAAATAACTTACTGTGGTATCTGAAAGTCACACAATTATTTTATTTTAGTAACTGTTTCAAAAGGGTAATTCCATTAGAGGTAACAGAGGTAACAGTGTCAAGAAAAGTCAACTTTTTTTTAAATTTTTATGTATATTAATCTCTACTGTTTCCTTAACCCCTTCAAGACAGAGCCCTTTGATGCACTAAAGATCATGCGCCATGATCTCTAATTTTTATAAATCATATTAGTGTAACAGAAAAATTTTGATCACTTTTTATTAATTCTTTTCTGATATATAATTTTATTAAAATCAGCAATCCTTGTGTGTATTTTTCCATTTACCGTGCGGGAACAATAATGTTATATTTTAATTCATCGGACAATTCCGCATGCTACGATATGTAATATGTTTATTTATTTTTCAATATTTTTATAATGGGCAAGGGGGTATTTTTAACTTTTATTGGGTTTGTAAGGGTTTTTAATACTTTAAAAAACTTTTATTACACTTTTCTTTTACACTTTTTATCACTGTAAAACATGCAATCAATAGATTGCATGTACTGATCTATGCAATTCCATAGCATAGCATAGATCAGTGTTATTGGCGATCTATGTATAAAGCCTGCCTGAGAGCAGACTCTATCCATAGATGGTCGATCCGTCAGGACGGAGGTAAGTGACTTACCCCCACCTGTCAGCACAAGCGATCGGGACCCCCGCAGAACCCCTCCGATCACTCAGTGACAGAAGCTTGTTCTGTCTCTGAGTAACTTAAACGCTGCGATCATTATAGATCGCCGCATTTGACCCCTAGACGACCCAGGGCGTTTCTGTATGTCCTGGCATCGCTAGGGGAGTTCAGAGCGGGGGGTTTGAATTTTTTAAAAGCCATCAAATACAATAAAAATTATATATGTTACATATCGTTGTAATCCTAACAACTTGAGGAACCTATATAACAGGTCAGTTTTACCCCAGAGTGAACGGCGTAAAAACAAAAAAAAAAAAACAAATAAAAAAATGTGTGGTTTTTTTTTCCCCAATTTCACCACATATTGAATTTTTTTCTGGTTTTGCAGTGTACTTTATTTATAAATTCAGCATGTCATTGCAAAGAACAGGTTGGCGTGGTGAGTGTGTTGATAGGTGTTTTTTTTATACCGGTGACAAAGTTAAACAGGTGCAAAATATTTAAAAATCATACAATGTGATTTTCTGAATTTTTCTGTCATTTTTTCACAGTTGAAGTGTACCTACTATAAAAACTAGAGGCCTCTCCATTCTCCACACTCTCTTCCGCCAACCCAACTTCGGCAGACTTAAAGTGACTCTGTACCCACAATCGGTCCCCCCCAAACCACTTGTACCTTCAGATAGCTGCTTTTAATCCAAGAACTGTCCTGGGGTCCGTTCGACAGGTGATGCAGTTATTGTTTTAAAAACAACTTTTAATCCGGCAGCGCTGTGTCTAATGGCCGGGGCTTACATTTGTATATGCATTAGGCTGGCACACCCTCTCCTTCCCTCCTCAGCATTAGGAATTATCCAGGAACATTAACTGCTGTTAGAGCTTTGCACAGGTGTCTTAACGATCCAGCCCATGTTCATTATGCACACAGAAGGGGAATAGGAGGCAATCTGCCTGGAGCATTCCTAATCATGAGGAGGGTAGGGAGGAAGGACAGAGAGGTGGTGCCAGCCTAATGCATATACTAATGTAAGCCCCGGCCGTTAGACACAGCGCTGCCGGATTAAAAGTCGTTTTTAAAAGAATAACTGCATTACCTGCCGAACGGACCCCAGGACAGATCTTGGATTAAAAGCAGCTATCAGAAGGTACAAGTGGTTTGGGAGGGACCGATTGTGGGTACAGAGTCACTTTAAGTCTGCCGAAGTTGGGTTGGCGGAAGAGAGTGTGGAGAATGGAGAGGCCTCTAGTTTTTATAGTAGGTACACTTCAACTGTGAAAGAATGACATAAGACTTTTTGCAATACACATTAATAACCTAAAATGAACTGTTTTTTAAATACATAAAGCTAACTATGCCCTTACAGCTCTGTCTGGCTCTAACTTATTTCTGCATTCCTGCTGGACACGCCCCCTCCCTGCAGATCCGTCCTGAGTGTACGGACTCTGACAGGAGGATCAGATAGATAACAGCCCTGACACAGACATAAACAAACCCTCCTCTTCCTCTCCCCTCCCCTCCTAGCAGCACGTTCTCCCCCCTCCCCTCACAGAGGTGACTAAGCAGAGCTGAGGGTGTTGTGTGTGAGGAGCAGCGCAGGGGAAGAGCTGGATGGAGGGACAAGTGTTTCCAGTGCCAGTTTCCAATGTACTGCATGAGGGAGAGTGGGTGAGTCACTAAGGGGAGGACTACAAGTCCCAGCACAACACAGCTGTAGTCCTTCCATAGTACATAGAACATTCACTATCAGATGTCTGCAACAGGTCCTCCCCCTGTCTGGCTGACATTATCCTACAGTGTAATGAGAGCAGATGACTGTATCTATTCCCACTGTGTGTGATACCATCTGCTGGGGCTCTGTATCTAATCTTACATTGTGATACTGTATGTTGGGGCTCTATCTGATCCTGCTATGTGTGATACATCTGCTGAGGTGCTGCTCAGTGAATGGAGGGAGCCAGCCAGGGAGATGAGGGATAGGCCACGCCCACTTTCAGTCAGCCAGAAGAAAAATTCATTTATTCCTCTGAGCCAAACAACTGGGGATATCTCAGCGAGCGTACATGCTATCAACACAGTTTAGGGCTCTTTTTAAAAGGTAACACAAGGGCTTTTTATTTGAGGAATTTCATTTTTTGGCTACTGAAATTATAGTTGCGCTTTAACGCTTCGGGACTAGAGATCAGCGAACCTGGAGCATGCTCGAGTCGATCTGAACCCGAACTTTCGGCATTTGATTAGCGGTGGCTGCTGAAGTTGGATAAAGCCCTAAGGCTATGTGGAAATCATGGATATAGTCATTGGCTGTATCCATGTTTTCCAGACAACCTTAGAGCTTTATCCAAGTTCAGCAGCCCCAGCTAATCAAATACCGAATGTTCGGGTTCGGATGGACTCGAACCCGAACCCGGTTCGCTCATCTCTATTCGGGACTCCTGTTGGCTTCTGGATCTCCAGGTCCAGAGCCTGTAACGTGGCGCTGCAGAGTCACAGGAAGAGGTAAGTAGTTTATTATGTTCCCCCTTGCCTCCTGGAAAATTATGATTTTCTCCTTTAAAGGGGACATTCAGTATTAGAAAAACATGGACACTTTCTTCCAGAGACAACACGACTCTTGTCTCCAGTTCAGGTGTGGTTTGCAATTAGGCTTTGTTCACTTGAATGGAACTGAGTTGCAAAACCTGAACCCAACCTGGAGAAAAGGGTCTCTTGAAGAAAGTCGCCATGTATTTCTATTGCTGGATAACCCCTTTAACTGTAATAACCAAGTCATAATAATAATAATAAACTATTTGTATGGTACCAACAGATTCCCCAACTGAAAGTGAATGTACATCGGGTACATCCTTTTAAGATTTTTACATCAATAGACTGACGCCGGTGCGAAGATGCCGTTGCCACGTTTTGTTTTTTTTTTTAACCAGCGCTTTGGGCCAGTGCCGGGGAATAGACCGGCGCCACACGCGGGAATCCCTGTGACAGCACCAGTCTATTGATGAAAAATATTACAGCGATGTACCTGATGGTGGTGTATTTTTTCCAGCCTGACACACTGCTCTCTGCTGCCACCGCTTTTTTAGCATCTGCTCATTTGTAAGTCTGCACTGTACTTACTTTTCATTTTTTAATATGTCGAAGTAATAAAGAATGAAGAAGACAACGATGGTGAGTGCAACTTTTTCTTCTTCTCCTTTGTTCCTGTATGTTCCTGGTAATGATTTGCCCTCTATCAAGCAACGGTTTGCAGCGGATGCTTTGTTTTAGCCACTTGTGGCTTTGCAAGTGGCTGATGCTGGAGGGACAGATGATACTAAGCACTACTGATATTTTATGTACTTAAAGTGGCACTATCAGCAGGTTCGGGCCAGTGAAGCTGCTGATATGAGCCAGCTGCTAATTACCTCAGGATCCCCAGGCTGTCTTCTTTATTCCTGTGCGGTCCGGTATAGTGGTGATTTCTGCTAATTACTGATATGTTAATTAGCGTGCTCAGAGCATTAGGGGCGTTCCCCATGATCCCGGAGCACCTGCTCGTCCTGCCTAGCCTGCGCCCTCCCGGCCCGCCCACTATGCATATTCAAATATGCATAGCTAGGCCCCTTGTTACAGCGCATGTGCAGGAAGCAGCCCGTAACAAGCGGCCTAGCTATGCATATTTGAATGTGCATAGTGGGCAGGCTGGGAGGGTGCAGGCTAGGCAGGACGAGCGGGTGCTCCGGGAGCATGGTGAACACCCCAAATGCTCTGAGCACGCTAATTACCATATCAGTAATTAGCAGAAATCACCACTATACCGGACCGCACAGGAATAAAGAAGACAGACCGGGGATCCTGAGGTAATTAGCGGCTGGCTCATATCAACAGTGCCACTTTAACCTTTGTATTCATATTTATGTGTATGCAATTTCCTACTTTTTTCAGTACACAACAGTTTATTGTATTACTGCCATACCATCTGTATATAATCCTTTTATATATTGCTTATAATATTTTTAATCAATTTGTTTAATAAAATTGCATTGGATCTTAATTGGTCACCTTCTTTGACGATGTATCCGAACCTTTTGCTTAAGAATTAGCAAAACATGTGGATAAATGTAAGGTTATGCACTTGGGCCATAGAAATAATAAGTACAATTATGTGCTAGTAAAACACGGGGTAAAACTGCTTCCGAAAAGGACCTGGAGGTGTTGGTGGACAGTAAACTCAACTTTAGTGATCAGTGCCAGACAGTGACTGCCAAGGCTAATAAAATAATGGGATGCATCAAAAGAGGTATAGATGCTAAAGATAAGAACATATTTTTGCCTCTTTATAAATCACTGGTCAGACCACATATGGAATACTGTGTGCAGTTTTGGGCACCGGTATATAAGAAGGACATCGCTGAATTAGAGCGGGTGCAGAGGAGGGCAACAAAGGTCATTAAGGGAATGGGTGGGTTACAGTACCAAGAAAGGTAAGCTTGGGGTTATTTACTCTACAAAAAAGACGTCCTAGGGGCGATCTTATTACAATGTAGAAGTATATGAATGGACAGTACAGAGATCTTTCTAGTGATCTTTTTATAGCTAGACCTGTAACCACTATCAGCACAGATGCAAATTCTTTACTGTACAAGCAGTGAGACTATGGAACTCTCTGCCACATGATGTTGAACATAAATAAGTTCAAGGGAGGCCTGGATGCTTTTCTTGGAAAATAAAATATTACAAGTTACGGACACAAGATTACATGTGATCGGATGTTGATTTATTCTGATTGCCATTTTGGAAATGGAATGGAATGGCAATTGAAGTGGCCACCTGCTGTCAGAAGGGGGCATGAAAAAAAATCCCAATTTAGGAACTGGCCTCTGACTGCACGACATATCATGGTCTGGTTGTCAGGGCTGGTGTTAGGCTGCTACGCCTAGCCCTTTAACTCTAAGCCCTCCAGTCACTTGCCACTCCTTTAAGTAACAAGACGCCACTCTCTTCTCATGGCCTGGCACTTGAGTGATGTCACCAGGCAGGGAGGAAGGGAAGACGCAGAGGAACTTTCCCAGAGCCAGTTACACTAAGTATATGGTATTCTTACATGGGGATACTACCTACTGGAGGTGGATTGCCTACAGGAGAAAACTACCTACTGGAGACTCTTTACTGAGAAGGAGGTGGGGGCTACATTAGGGGACACTACTAGGGGTCAACTATATACAGTGTGGTGAAGCCCCCGGTAGTTGTTGTGTTGGAGGATTGGCTGGTCACTTGCTAGGTGTTGAAGTGTGACTCCACTCCGGTGGGAGTTATCCAAGATACAGCCGGACCTTGGGGTGTTACTTTGTGACGCCAGTGCTGTGTAGTCACACAGGTGTGATAGCATGCCTGCTTTTATTTTACAAGGCCGGTTGTACCTTTTTCCCCTGTGGTCAGTGTCCTGTCGGGTTGCTATGGGGTCCCTTGGGTTAGTGTGATCACGGATGGCCAGATTGGTGTAGTGATCCTCCTGGACTATCGGAACCGCCACCCACAGAAAGGGGAAGTGTCCCACGGTTGTGTGGAATACTGTGTCGATGGAAAGCGAAAGATTCTTTAACTTAAATAAGCTTGTTGTACTAAGAAAGTAAATGCTTGAGGCAGGTTTACACGATTATGAGGTTTCTCTTGATAAAGCACTTGATAATACACTTGACAATAGTTCCAGACAAATACTTACAATACATCATCCAAATCTGCAGTAGGAATACAGTGTAAGATACAGTCGTTTTAACTGAGTAGTGTACTTAGTGATAAAAAAAGAAGCAGAGTAGCAGAAAGGAGGATGTCATGAGAGTCTCAACCCAAGTAGTACTGTGCTCTGCCGGGATATTGGAGGATGAGGTAGATTAAGAAGAAGATGAAGATGAAGATGATGAATACTTGTGCGCTTGTATTGACCTTTTGTTAGTCTTCACTACCTAATGCCCACTAGATTTGTCCGAACCGTCCTAGAGGGTGACACAAGGCCCCTGACCTTGTTACCTGGAATGAGCGGAATGCTGAGGATTTCCTGCTGACAACCGTACTGTGAGATAGAGTTCATAGGCTTACTGCATTTTGCTCTATCTAAATCAGTTCCTAGCTTACTGCTGTCTGTGGATACTGTCCTGCTCTGTGACTCTCCTAGTCCACGGCTTGGGTTGAGTTCGTCTCTGCCTTGTCCTCTCTTGTGTGGGTTTAGCACTGCATAGTGTTGTGTAGTGTTACTGAGAGGAAACTGTGAGCTGTGTCTTGCTTTCTACCCATACAAGGTTCTAGCTAAGACTGACTTGGGTAGGGGACCTGGCAGAGGGCCAGGGCCCAGAAAGGCCACTGTAGAGAGCTATTTAGCTTGCACTTACACTTCCTACACCCATGTGACTTACTTCCTCCAGGGCATCTAACGTGCACTGTGAGTGGGCGAAGAGTGCAAAAAAAAGAAGCAAAGAGAGCTAATAGGAGAGAAGAACAGGTTCCCATTGGTCTGCAGATCCATGTGACATACAAAAAAAACAAAAACTCTTTATATACTTCAGTTGTGCAGCTTCTGAATACACATCTAATACAGTGACATCTAGTGGCGAAACTCTAATACTATTTTCATCACCACACAAGTACAATAAGTACAGATTTTTACAAAGGGTGTATATAACAGTAACACCCGTGGTAGGACACCACAACAGTACACAGGGAGAACTACCTACTGGTGGATATAACTACTTTGGGGGGGACTTCCTACAGGGGGATGCCTACATGGGGTATACTAACTACTGGGGGACAAACTATGGGGGGGGGGGAAATACCTATAGGGGGATGCCTACATGGGGAATACTACCTAAGTGAGGGCTCACCTGCACAGAGAGGCGTAACTACTACATGGAGGCATAAAGGAGGTCTTTACTTTTTGGTGGCCTGAAGGATTATGGAATGGATGCAAAAAAGGAGATTTTCTTACTATATATGCTGGAACAAGGAACCAAAAAGGTTATGGATCAGTACAAATGGAAAAGAATGACTAAAGAACACCAGTGATAACTCAATATCATCATTTGTATGGTCTGCAGAGAATATGGGCATTGGTATCCACCAATATATGGTGAATATATAGGGGGATATTGCCTAATATATACTGTATAGGACTTGAACAGGTTTCAAATACTAGTCCCGTCTACTCGCCCTTTTTTCATAATATTTATTTGGTGCTCTGTAGTGATGAATGGCTGGAGTCAATTTTCATGAGGCACTCGGGGTGAATTGGTGCACTGAAGGCTCTAGCCCCCCCTACAGTGCACCAAACTGAAGGTAAAAAGAGCGAAAGCTGAGGATGAAGGTAAGAAAATTACCTTCAATTTCAGCATCCTGTCTGCTATTGAAACATAACAGCAGGTGGGAGTTTTATAACCTGCTGGGTGCTAGATTCCATTTGTTTTGTAAATGTGAGGAGTATGCTCGACAGTTACAATGCTAGTGTCATATTCTAAGAATAAGCCACAATGAACAGAGCTTATCTCACAGATTATCATGGTTGTAACCACATTTGTAGGTTTTACAGAAATTACCGAAAGTGTGTAACTGATAGAGTGAAAATTTTGTCTTGTGTCTCAAGCTTGAAGTTGCTGATACCTTATTCCTAGACAATCATGAATGAAGATGCTATAGTATAATAGAAATGTGTTATCTTATCAGTAAATGCTAGTAACACAGTATATTGTCCGCTATATAGTAGATAGTCTCTCCCCATTAGTTAGAAAGCCCCAGAAGGTAAACTTACACATTAGGTAACCCCCCCAACCTATGTAGATGCCCTTAGTAGGAAGGACCCTCTGTTATGTAGATGCCCCCCAGTAAGTAGGTAATCCAGTGATCCTTCTGGTTAAAGCTTCACTTTTATTGTGTCACATAAAATTCATGAAGATAGAATTCAACATACTAACACCATCTTTAAAATAAATTAAGTCACATGATGTTGCACAAATCATACTTCACCACTTGCTGTGATGCACAAACTCAGGTGACATGCTAATTTGGATTGAATTAGTATTGAGAAACATTTGCACTTCACACATGGGTAAACCAAGACCAAGACACGAAAGCACACTAAGTACAGACTGCAGACACATCCCAAATCCTGAATCATTATATATCATTTTATCCTATATGTGAGACCAGTAGCACTTGATGTACATATTTGCATATAATACAATTCAAATGACCACATTTGTAGGTGAGACACGTAGTTTTTTTGTATATACAATAGATCCAAGCCTATCTGCAATAGTTATCACTGTCAATCTACATAGAGGACAAGTCCCAAAAGGAATGCCTAGTTTCCATCAGTGACTAAAACTTAGCTTTAATTAACAACTATTATTAAAATAGTTAGAAAAATTAATGTGAGAATTTGTGCAATTATTTAAAAATCAGTCGCGGCCCATCTATTTTCTGAGGGTGCTACACTGGCATTTTAAATAATAAATGTCTTTATTAACAAAAAAAGTAAAAATTAAAAGTTATAGTACTTTGATAGTGACCTCCAATAAGCCAACAGTATGACAGTCATGCTCCTGCTGTAAGTACCCAGAGCGGAGAACTTTGTGCTGGTTTCCAGTGGCTTCGCTATATGGGGTTTCAGAGGTAGAGATGAGCGAATCGAATCTGACAAATTCCGATTCACAGCGAATCGGGCATTTAATTTGCCTTGTTGTGACTCACTAATTCACCAGATTCACTTTGCAAATTCGCCAAACATTGCGTTCGCAATAGTGAACGCACATGTTAGCTTACACTTACACAGTTGCATACATTATGCAGTTGCAAACATTACGCAGTTGGGAATACTACGCAGTTATGCAGTTGCGAATATTACGCAGTTGCGTAAATTACGAGATAAATGTTTGCATGTTGGAAAATGATTGTTATAACCATTCCGATCATTGAACAAATTGTTCGTATCGGCGAACACAGACAATTAGCGGCATGTTCGTATGAATATACGAACATGTTCACTTGCCATTATTTTTAATGAAATTTGTTTGTATGCAATTCGCGATTATTAATGAATTTGTGCAAATATTTGCATACTTCACAAAACAAATTTTTGAGTTATTCGCTCTTCTCTAATCAGGGGGCCCAGAGACCCTCTCCTCACCTCTTTAGGGTTGATGGCTTATGCCTTACCAGCTAAAATGTATTTCCAATGCTCAGCGGACACACTTATAGGGGCAGAGGTGTCACACAGGATGGAGGTCAGAGAAGTTAAAGGGGAACTTCAGTGATCTAATAAAAAAATTTAATGTACAAAAGGCATATAGATGCACTCACCAATCCCCCACCAATTGTTTGACACCTTGATCAGGTGTCTTGATCAGCTTCTGGTCTGCACATTAAACACAGTATCTATCTATCTATCTATCTATCTATCTATCTATCTATCTGCAAAGAAAAAAGTGCCACTCGGTTTGTAAGTGATGCTAGCGGTTACACCGGAACCATGGTGTTAATAGGATACAAAGGTTCAAAAAAATCCTCTGCACTCATGAGGTCTCAACTGAAAAAATGTTTTCCCATGTGCAAAAGCAATGTTTCCGTCTGCCCAATGCAGACCATTTTCAAGCAGTGCAAACATACATGGCCCTTCTCGGGGATTTATACAAAGCCATACAGATGCAAGATAATTAGAGATGAGCAAACCGGGTTCGGGCTCGAGTCCATCTGAACCCGAACGATCAGCATTTGATTAGCTGGGGCTGCTGAACTTGGATAAAGCTCTAAGGTTGTCTGGAAAACATGGATACAGCCAATGACTATATCCATGTTTTCCACATAGCCTTAGGGCTTTATCCAAGTTCAGCAGCCACTGCTAATCAAATGCTGATCGTTCGGGTTCGGATCGACTCAAGCATGCTCGAGGTTCGCTCATCTCTAAAGATAATTAATGACATTAACTCATTCAGTGCAGTGAACAAAATAGTGAATCAAAAAGATGTGTCATAAATGTGAACAGTGACCAAGAATGAATCAAAGTCTGATAGTAAATAATTAAAATTATACATAAGCAAAATGTGTCAATTGTAAAGATAGTGAATTTGTGTAATAAAATATACATATATAAATATAATGTAACAAGAAGAGTTGAGGGGAACAGCTTCCTCCCAAACACACACAGCAGCGGCATGGAGATATCATAAACAGCCTGCAGAGCCGAAACAATATTAAGGGGGAGTTAAAGAAAAACGCAATTAATACATCTTCATATTAAAATAGATGTGGTATGACAAATGTTGTCTAAAAAAATTGACGCATTTCGCGCATGCATGCTTAGTCCTGATCAGGACTAAGCGCGCATGCACAAAACGCGTCGATCTGTTTAGACAACATGTGTCATACCACGTCTATTTTAATATGAAGATTTAATAAAGATTTTTGGATTTTAACTTTTGGAGTGCTGGAATCATCACCTGTTTTTCATTGCATCTATGGAATCAACTTCCTGCCACCGTGGAATCCGTGCACCCTCTCAGAATAAACCCTACCTCTGGACATTTGGTGAGGTGAGCTGACTTTATAATTCTTATTTGTGTTTGCAATTAATACATGTATGTGAACACCGCCCTATTAATGTTCATCACTGATGGCATTGTATGCTGTTCATTAGCAAAGATGGTCTAAGTAGACTGGTAGATAATGGTCGTGCTGTCACTATCCTTTGGTCATCATGACAGCAATAATGTATAGGTCACCTGTGGAGCTACTTGGCCTACTTGGCAATGACGCATCATCTGAACATGGATCAGTGTGTGTACACTGCCTAACCAATTAGCACTACACCCGATTGGAAGACATCACTCGGCCAGGGAATCCCTGAGCTAGACATTTTCTCCTCTCCAGTGCGGTGGGAGCCGTGTTAGGTCTCGTTCCCTTGCATCACAGCTCCATGACCACAAAAAAATAATAAATTCTATTATTAGTGTGACTTATTGGATCCGGCTGTTATGGATGGAATTGCTATAGTATTATAGGTGGAAACCAATTTTCTCTTCTCCATACATTAAAGTTTAACGTATGTTTTTCTAATGAAAAAGAGAAGTAAAAAAAACATTGTATAGGGTCAAGGGGAGCCCTCATCTGTACACAGCCATACTGTATCTGTACATATTAATAATGATGTTTGAAATATGTTATTTACCTGCAATATCTGGGCTGTATTTTAACGTCCACATTCAGACCATGTGGTTTCAAAGCATTTAAAGGAAATATCCATTCCAACTCCTTACCATTTTAACATAGCTTGTCTATCGCCTCCCAATCTCTGAGAAGTTATCTGATCTAGCAGTGGGAAATGCGAATCATTTTCAGCATGTTTTTTTTTTCTACAAAATGTTTAGATACAGGTAGATCCAACCAAGTACGAATGTCATAATTATTACAGGGACAAATCAATAAATAAATGACTACATATCATAAATTTTCATATCTAAATTTTTTTTTAGTCACGGGATGTATAATGCTGTCACATTTTATAATATACTTACAGCTCATAAAATATGAACAGGGAAAAGACCCTACTCGCTTTGGACCCAGAAAGGTAATGGAAGAGATAAGTGGATTTTTTATGTCTGATGTAGTAACTGAATAATCTTTCATATTTGAGGAGGGGGGATCGGAGTGATGATACAGGAAGGGGGGCCGGGGGGGATCAGAGTGATGATACAGGAATAGGAGCTGGGGGCGTCAGAGTGATGATACAGACAGGGGAGCCAGGGAAATCTGAGTGATGATACAGCAAGGGGGGGCAGGGAAATTGGTGTGATGATAAAGGCAGTGAGGTGGAGGGTCTTAGTGATTACACAGGAGGTGGGTGCGACCTCCTCCCCACTGAAAGGTCCACCCTTTCAAAAGAAATATATATAATATATATATATATATATATATATATATATATATATATATATACACTGTATATATATATACACACACACACACACACACACACACACACTACCGTTCAAAAGTTTGGGGTCACCCAAACAATTTTGTGTTTTCCATGAAAGTCACACTTCTTCACCACCATACGTTGTGAAATGAATAGAAAATAGAGTCAAGACATTGACAAGGTTAGAAATAATGATTTGTATTTGAAATAACATTGTTTTTACATCAAACTTTGCTTTCGTCAAAGAATCCCCCTTTTGCAGCAATTACAGCATTGCACACCTTTGGCATTCTAGCTATTAATCTGTTGAGGTAAGTTGGAGAAATTGCACCCCACGCTTCTAGAAGCAGCTCCCAAAAGTTGGATTGGTTGGATGGGCACTTCTGGCGTACCATACGGTCAAGCTGCTTTAACAACAGCTCAATGGGGTTCAGATCTGGTGACTGCGCTGGCCACTCCATTACCGATAGAATACCAGCTGCCTGCTTCTGCTGTAAATAGTTCTTGCACAATTTGGAGGTGTGTTTAGGGTCATTGTCCTGTTGTAGGATGAAATTGGCTCCAATCAAGCGCTGTCCACTGGGTATGGCATGGCGTTGCAAAATTGAGCCTTCCTTATTCAAATGATAGCCTTCCTTATTCAAAATCCCTTTTACCCTGTACAAATCTCCCACTTTACCAGCACCAAAGCAACCCCAGACCATCCCATTACCGCCACCATGCTTAACAGATGGCGTCAGGCATTCTTCTAGCATCTTTTCATTTGTTCTGCGTCTCACAAACGTTCTTCTTTGTGATCCAAACACCTCAAACTTGGATTCATCCGTCCACACTTTTTTCCAGTCTTCCTCTGACCAATGTCTGTGTTCTTTTGCCCATCTTAATCTTTTTTTTTTTTTTATTGGCCAGTCTCAGAGATGGCTTTTTCTTTGCCACTCTGCCCTGAAGCCCAAAATCCTGCAGCCTCTTCACTGTAGATGTTGACACTGGTGTTTTGCGGGTACTATTTAATGAAGATGCCAGTTGGGGACCTGTGAGGCATCTGTTTCTCAAACTAGAGACTCTAATGTGCTTATCTTCTTGCTTAGTTGTGCAACGCGGCCTCCCACTTCTTTTTGTAGTCTGGTTAGAGCCTGTTTGTGCTGTCCTCTGAAGGGAGTAGTACACACCGTTGTAGGAAATCTTCAATTTCTTAGCAATTTCTCGCATGGAATAGCCTTTATTTCTAAGAACAAGAATAGACTGTCGAGTTTCAGATGAAAGTTCTCTTTTTCTGTCCATTTTGAGCGTTTAATTTATTCCACAAATGTGATGCTCCAGAAACACAATCTGCTCAAAGGAAGGTCAGTTTTGTAGCTTCTGTGACGAGCTAGACTGTTTTCAGATGTGTGAACATGATTGCACAAGAGTTTTCTAATCATCAATTAGCCTTCTGAGCCAATGAGCAAACACATTGTACCATTAGAACACTGGAGTGATAGTTGCTGGAAATGGGCCTCTATACACCTATGTAGATATTGCACAAAAAAACAGACATTTGCAGCTAGAATAGTCATTTACCACATTAGCAATGTATAGAGTGTATTTGTTTAATGTTAGGACTAGTTTAAAGTTATCTTCATTGAAAAGTACAGTGCTTTTCCTTCAAAAATAAGGACATTTCAATGTGACCCCAAACCTTTGAATGGTAGCGTATATACAGTATATATATATATATATATATATATATATATATATATATATATATATATATATATTATATGTATGTATATATATTTAATACACAGTAAGTATGTTTAACATAATGAATGTATGTTTTTCTAATGAAAAAGGCTTTGTATAAATCCCCCAGAAGGGGCATGTATGTTTGCACTGCTTGATTTTTTGGAAGCTTTGTATCCTGTTTACACTGTGGTTCCCAGTGTAACCGCTAGCATCACTTACAAACCGAGTGCAACGTTTTTTTTTGCTGATATAGCGATGGATCTGAACGCTGGCATCGGAGCTCCCTGCGCGGAGTCTACTATGACTGAATTGTTTTCCTTTACACATGGACCCATGTTTGTGGAAAGTAGAGCAAGACGCATTGTTGGAAATCTGAGGCGAGATTCTTCATTTTTACACTCTCCATCACTCATAGACCTGAAGAGAGAATATGAATCGAATATGATACGAAAAGTATGTAAATTTTGAACTTCATCTCACTAAGCGCGTTCCACATGGTATGCACTCAACTTAGACCTACTCTGTTTACACATAATGCAGATTTCAAGAGACATTTGGAACATAGTTTGCTATGCATTGGATGTCCTACTATTGAGAATTGAATATTTACAAGGCGATTTACACATTTTACAACTTCAGATGGGTCAGATTGAGTCTGCATTGAAAGCCACTATGTCGGAAACCGAATTTGCCACTTATTTCAACAAACATCAGAAATATTTAAGTAAATATCGTGAAGAAATTGAGGACATAATGAAATGCAAATGTTTTCGACACAACAAGGACATGGAACATGGACACTATATCTACTATGAAGAAGAACCAGCTGCAAAGTGTGAATACAGCTCAACCTTTTTGGAACAGCGCACAGCTCTAGCCAACACACCCACCCGCAGAGAGGGCTTTAAAAGGGAAAGGTTCCGCAAAGGCTCCACGGTGCACAGCTGTGAAAACACCAACAGTATGCCATCAGCAGAGCAGACAACTAGAGGACAGCAACACAACATAACTACATCTACTACAGTGGTAAATATTTCATTTTTTATTGACTGATGAACAAATTAAAGTACTTAAAAGGTTTATCCTTTTGCCCTTAAGTGTCTATGGACTGGTTTTGTGTGGAACTGGAACTATTTCAGTTCTTCAGAAGACTGAAGCTATAGGTATGGAGTGATACTGTTACCTATTACGATATGAATGCTGTGGTTGTAAAAAATACTGAGTTATAAAAAAAAGAAAGATATCCCCTCTAGTTTCTTAAAAAAACAAACAAAACTAATTTAACCTCACAAGAACAAGCAGCTTTGAAGGAGCTAAGGGATAATTATGATCTAACAGTTAAGCAGGATGAAAAAGGTGGCCATTGTCATCATGGACACTGATAAGTACATACATGAGATACAGAGACAGCTTAATGACAGGGATGTGTGTTTGACATTACTTTGTAATCCAACTAATGAGGTAAAGAATAAACTAAAGTGTATTATTGATGAAGCAGTCACACAAAAGATCATTGATAAAAAAAACTATCTGAAATTTTATGGGTAGATCACTCAAAGGTTGTAAAGCTGTACGTCCTACCGAAAATTTACAAACAGCTACAGGACCCCCCAGGCCAACCAATAATCTTGGGGTGGGGTTCATTCCTAAGCCAAACATAAATTTTTTAGGAAAAAGTTTTGCAACCATATGTTTTTAACATGTGTTCTTATATACGCGACACGACTGAGTTCATAAACAAAATCAGCAATCTGTACATACCAAAGGGGGCCATTTTGGCCTCCCTCGACATCTTCAGTCTATGTACATCAATTCAACATGAAAGGGGATCACAACCATCAGAAATGTATTACAAGCCTCCAACATGTAAGGTACTTGTCAAGATTTTCTGTTGCAGCTTCTTAGTTTGATTTTGACTTTTGATTTTGATTAAACAATTTTTCTCACAGTTAAGGGATAAAGCCATGTGGTCCAACATGGCGCCCTTCTATGCCAACCTATACGTGCAACATCTTGAGGAAATATCTGTCTGTGTCCCACCATGCCCGATATCTGTTGGGCTGGTGGAGATACATAGACAATGTGTTCCTTGTGTGGGGAGGCACTGAGGGCACCCTGTTGGACTTCTGGCAGTTCTTGAACAAAATGGACCAAGACATTCAATTCTCACTTGACTACTCATACACTTCTGTGACATTTTAGGATATAGTGACCTTTATCGGTGCCAACAAGTTACATACTAGAATACATGAAAAAAAACCACAGACAAAAACACCTTATTGAGGTGTGACTCAAATCACCCAGCCAAAATGAAACAGAGCCTTCCAAAAAGTCAATTCTTACCGGCAAAAAGAATTACTAGCCAAGAAGAATTTTTAGAAAATCCTATGACCAACATGACAAAGGATTTCCTTAAACGTTGATATCCCAAGAGATTGATAGAGAAGAGACACACAAACAGGTAGTTAAGGATATGGACAGACAACAATTATTAGAACATAGACAGACAAAAAAAAAAAAAAACTTGGAGTACCTTTTGTATCCACTTTCTCCTCATGCAGTTCGGACATTGCTAGGATTATCCATAAACATTGGCCTACAAAAAAAACAAAACAAAACGGTTTTCCGCACATTGAAGAGTTTCAACAACAACCATTAACGTCTTACAGGAGAGCAAAAAATATACGAGATTTGGTTATATCAGACATAAAAAAGACTTACCTCTTCCACCCCTTTCTGGGTCTTTTCCCTGTTTACATTGTGCGAGCTGAAAGTATATGATAAAAGGTGACAGTTTTACAAATCTCGTGACTAAAAAAGAAATTTTGAGAGATGGAAATTTATGACATGTAGTTCGTATTGGGTCATTTATTTATTTGTTCCTGTAATCTCCTATACATGGGAGAAACTACTTATGACATTCGTACTAGGTTAAATCAGCACCGCTATTCCATCAGGAAACGTTGGTTGGATCTACCTGTATCCAAACATTTTGTAGAAGAAAAAAAACATGCTGAGAATGATTTGCGTTTCCTACTGTTAGATCAGATACCTCCTCAGAGATTGGGAGGCGATAGGCAAGCTGTGTTAAAACATATGGAGTGTTTACGGATATTTTGCTTAAATACTTTGAAACCCCATGGTCTGAATGTGGACGTTAAAATACAGCCCAGATATTGCAAGTAAATAACATAATTTAAACATTATTAATATGTTCAGATATGGCTGTGTAAGTATGTTAAACATACTTACCATGTATTAAAAATATATATATATTTCTTTCTTTTTTAGATTTGAAGCATTTAATGGCCAAGAGGAGATCGGTTTCCACCTATAACACTAAAGCAATTTCATCCATAACAGCCGGATCCGATAAGTCACGCTATAAAATAAAATGTATTATTTTTTGTGGTCATGGAGCCGTGATGCAAGGGAAGGAGACCTAACAGGACTCCCACTGCATCGGAGAGGAGTAAATCTCTAGTTCAGGGATTCCCTGGCAGAGTGAGGTCTCCCAATCAGGTGTGGTGCTAATTGGTTAGGCGGTGTACACACTGGTCTATGTTCAGATCATGTGTCATTGCCAAGTAGCTCCGCAGGTGACCTGTACATTATTGCTGTCATGATGACCAAAGGACAGTGACAGCTCAACGACTACTATCTACCAGTCTAATTAGACCATCTTTGCTAATAAAAAGCACACAATGCCATCAGTGACAGACATTAATAGGGCGGAGTTCACATATGAATAATTGCGTTTTTCTTTAACTCGCCTTAATATTGTTTCCGCTGTGCAAGCTGTTTATGACATCTCCATGCCACTGCTGTGTGTGTTTGGGAGGAAGCTGTTCCCCTCAACTCATCTTGTTACATTATATTTATATGTATATTTTATTACACAAATCCACTATCTTTACAATTGACATATTTTGCTTGTGTATAATTAATTTTTTTTTACTATGGGACTTTGGTTCGTTCTTGGTCACTGTTCACATTATGACATTTTTTTTTTTTATTCACTGCACTGAATGAGTTAATGTCATTAATTATCTTGCATCTGTATGGCTTTTTATAAATCCCCTAGAAGGGCCATGTATGTTTGCACTGCTTGAAATTAATCTGCAGACGGAAACTTTGCTTTTGCACATGGGAAAATAAATTACCATTTTTAACGCTGAGACCTTGTGAGTACTGCAAAATTGGGGACACAGAGTAGTGGAGACTAGGAGTGGACTAGGAAGTGAGGATTTTCAGCAACTTCAGGGTGTAAGTCAGGATGTGCTGCAGACAAACAGACTAATTCATGTAATAGAAACCTATTACAAACAAGCTTAGATTATGGGTGGGCATTGCACAGGGTGAAATATTTCTTAACTGGAGTTCCCCTTTAAAGTGTGCCTGTCATAACTTTCAAAATCTAAATTAACAGGGGATGTGAAATAAAGCAATTTTGCAATTTACAATCATTTTTTTTTTTTTATCTATCATGCTTTAAAACAAAAGCTAAACTTACCAGAAATCCAGGTACAGTCTCCTGAAGACAGGTTTTTAGTCGTGTGTTGGTTGAAAAAAAAAGAGACTAAAGGTGTGAAGTCCCGACCAGTACAGAATATCATAGCTCAATGCGTCCATCAATCACATGACTGCATTCTTTGTGAGGGCTTAGATGATCTGCAAAACACAGGACTTCCTGTATTTAGTCTCTTTGGGGGAAAAAAGATTAAATACAGGAAGTGCCGTGTTTTCTGTGATAACTCAGAATAATTTAAAAAAAATAAATAAATTGCAAACTTGCTTTATTTCATGTCTACTGTTGATTTAGATTTTGAAAGTCATAACGACAGTGATGCTTTAAGGCTATGTTCACACTATGTTTGCACAACAACGGCCGCTGTTATGAAGTACGGCCCTTGTTTTTACATAGTGTGAACATAGCCTCAGTCTGCTCTGCCAGGAGCAGAGAAGATAAGAACTGTGTGTTAAAGGGTTTATCCAGCGCTGGTGGCACCCCTCTGACCTCGCTTAGCTGTGCGCACTCCCAGCTGCCCGCCCCAACATCTGCCCCTCCGCCTCATTATCTGCCCTACCGCACCATCACCTGCCCATCTGGCCGCCGCTCCCGCACACATTTTCTCCCTCCAGCAGTAGTGATATGATGTCATTAAGCCTGCTGGTGGATCAGTCCTGCTCCTCGCAGGCTTGAGAGGAAGAGGAGAGAGGGACCCGCTGTATGCCAGAATAAGGTGAGTATAATGTTTTGGGAGTTTATTTCGTGTATTTGGCAATGCGGGGGGGGGCAGTATTACTATGTGACGGGGATATTATTACTATGGAGACTGCACGGGGGATTATTACCATGGGGACAGCACAGGGGGCATTATTACTATTGGGCAGAGCACAGGGGGGATTATTACTATGGGGACAGCACATGGGGCATTATTACTATTGGGCAGAGCACAGGGGGGATTATTACTATGGGGAAAGCACAGTAGGGATTATTACTATGGGGCAGAGCACAAGGGGGGATTATTGCTATGGGGCAAAATACAGGGGGGGAATATTACTATGGGGAGGGCAAAGGGGGGGATTACTCCTATGGGGAGAGCACAGCGGGGATTAATACTATGGAGGCGCAGCACAGGGTGGATTATTACTTTGGGGACGGCACAGGGGGAATTGTTTCTATGGGGACAGCATGGATAAGATTATTACTATAGGGACAGAGCAAAGGTAGCATTATTACTATGGGGTCAGAGCACAGGGTTTGTTACTATGGGGACAGCACAGGGGGATTATTACTATGGGAGTGCAGCACAGGAGATCCTACATACAGGGGCAACACACATACCTACTGACTTTACTACACATGACACAAAAAAGTGGAAGTTGTTGTAAAAGTGTGGAGCCTAAGATGTTTGTGGGACAGGTTTAGAAAAGATGAATTGTTGCTGCTAGAAATCATCATGGTGGTCTGGGCCAGAAGGAGAGAAAAAGGCAAATGACGCCTCAGAACAAAGAGGACGTCACCTGTGAGTTACTGAATGACCTTTTTTTGCCTCAAGTTGAAAAGGGTTAAACAACGCTGCTTTATGTCATAATACACACACTGCTTCTTCCTAGCAACAACACCCCCCAATTACCTAGAAATGGCCTTGCTGGATAAGCAGTAAAACAAAAGGAATTTTGTCAGCTCACCCACTCAGCCTTGCTTCACCTGATATATGGATCTCCGTGATTTGAGAGCTCGCGGGTGCTGGTATTGGAGACCGCAACCCGAATCATCCAAGATAGGAAAAAACGTGTGCATCCGCAGCTTCATAAAAATCAATCACCCTGCAACGCGTTGGCGTGTCTTTTAACCATTTTGTTATTTTATGTCTTGTGATGATGAATAAAAGCTATTGATTTTTATGAAGCTGCGGATGCACACGTTTTTTCCTTGCTGGATAACCCCTTTAACCCCTTCGATATCTGCTAATGCTGTTCACCCACAAGGGATAAAAATCATTTTATCCCACAGTTACCGCTGATTCTGCCTGAGCCTCACCTTTTGCGGCAACCTATCTCACCAATACCAAAAGTTGTTAACTACTGTTGTTGTGATGTTATCTTGCTGGTTATGTGATAATACTCAATGCATTAAGCATCCAAGGGGAATACCATGATGATTCAAACCTTATTGTATTTCTTTCTTTTGTGAAATTAGTTTGTTTTTTGGCAATGATAAACTGATAAGTTCTCCCACCAGTACTGATTTTACTGTGATGTGGGTGACAGCTAAGTTCTTGCAAAATGATATTTCCTGCAGTCTTTATAATATATGCTGCTAATATTTATTTATTGACAACCTCCTATTTGTCTCCGGTTCTAATGCCTCAGATTGTTCATTATGTTTACAGGGTCAATTATAATCCTTGTTTTTAACTCACCCTTTTAATTCTAGTGATTTGCAGTTAAAAGGGGCAGCACAATCCATTATATTAATACAGTATTATAAGAATTAAGGAAGTATCAACAATAGGGGTGAAAGGGTGTAAATATACACCTGGTGTAAACTGCCCACAGCAACCAATCACAGCTCAGCTTTAAGCTCTGGTAAAATATAAGAGGAGCTATGATTGGTTGCTGTGGGAAGTTTACACCAGGTGTATATTTAACCCTTTCATAAATCTCCCCCTAGGAGTTAGGGACACTAGCAGTACAGCAGGGATACCCTGGAGCCACATGTATTGCCTTTCATGGCAGGGCTCTAAACTGGCATTTTTAGCAGGATAATGCTCACAGAAAGGGCTTCCCAGGAATGTCGCCAGACTGCTGGGATGCCAGCTTCATCAACCTACAAGTGTGCAGCATCCACAGGCCCAGCTGCAACATCCCTCCAAATACAATCCACCAGCATTACAAGTCTTATCAGAAGTAAGGATGGTCCGAACCTGCCTAGGTTCGGGTTCGTGCGAACCCAAACTCTCGGCAATGATTCCCGCTGTCTTAAACCTCCGTGGAGAGAGTGGATAAAGCGGGAAGACCGCCTGGAAAACTGGGATACAGCCTATGGCTGTGGCTGTATCCCGGTTTTCCAGGCGGTCCTCCCGCTGTATCCACCCTCTGCACGGAGGTTTAAGACAGCGGGAATCATTTCCGAGAGTCCGGGTTCGTACGAACCCGAACCTCGGCAGGTTCGGACCATCCCTAATCATAAGCATAACTATATATTGTGACATCCACAAAATGTACACATATGTATCTCAGGTGGTGCTCAGCTTCAAAGACAGTCCACAGTCCATATCCCAAAAGGAGGAAAAATTCAGAAGCACACACCATAAAATAATGCTATATTTGTTAAAGGAGACGTCCCACAGAATGTAAAAAAGGAAGGAAGGCGGGGGGGGGGGGGCTTCACAGGAAAATAATAAACAACCTAAACTCACTCGCCCCCGAGCCTCCATTGCGCAACTTCTCAGTCCCGCTGACCGACCAGAAGTAATTTCGCTTGACAACTGGTTATGTCATGTAGCCGGCTCATCCAGCTGCAATGTCACGGCCCATTTAGGCAGACAGTGACTGGGGTGGTGTCCTGTCCTAGTCACTAATTGGCTGAGCGGGCAGTTATTCAGCAGCTAGGAGTCAGCTAGACCCGGGAGCTACGCTACAGGGCACGAGGATAGGCAAGTTTAGTTTATTTAGTATTTTCCAGCACCCCCCTAGCTTCTATTTATTTATTTGGTGGGACTTCACCTCAAAGATTAAAATAAACACGGAAACTGACACCTAGCCCATGATTGTTTTGCACTTTGTTCTGCAGTTCTTCCTCAAGACATGATGACAAATCAAGTCCCTAATGTTTATATGCATGTAATTCACACATTTATAAAAATTCCACAGAATATAGAAAAGAATATAGAAAAGAACAGAAATAGACAATAATCATTCTTATCATTCAAACCTAGGATGTTCACAACATCTGTTTCCATTATAGAGCGAGCTTTAACTGGTAACAACTTCTTCTGGAGATTGCTTTTTCTGACGTCTGCTCTGAGCCACTTTAGGCCTGCAAATTTAAAGGCATTTCCATCAGCAGCATGACACTTTTTCATGTCTTATTAAACGGGGTCAAGCCTTGTCTGTAATTAATGATCTCATATGTTCCTTAACGTTTTTTGCACTTTTTTTCTTCCACTTCATGTGTAAAAAGAGTCATAGGGGGAGATTTATGAAACATGGCGTAAAGTGAAACGTGCTCAGTTGCAACCAATCAGATTCCACCTTTCATTTTCCAAAGAGTCTTTGAGGAATGAAAGGTGGAATCTGATTGGTTGCTAGGGGAAACTGAGCCAGTTTCACTTTACACCAGGTTTGATAAATCTTCCCCATAGTGCTTTCATTTTTTCACTTACAGACCCATATGAGGTCTTATTTTTTGCTACACCAATTACACCCTTAATTTTTCAATAAAATATGGTGCAAAAATTGGAAAAAATTATTTGCACGTTGAAATAGAAAAATATATATATATATTTTAAATATTAAGGTGATTTCATTACGCCATTTACCATGTGGTAAAAAAATTGTTATCTATATTCCTCAAATCAGTACAATTACTACCCAATTTACCCAATTTATACCATATTTATTTTCTTTCACTACTTTTAAAAATGTAAAACTGTCAAAAGAAGTGTTTAAATTTGCCCTTTTCTGACTCATGGGGGACATTTATTAAGTCCGATGTTTTTTATGCCGGACTTAAAAATGTCCCCGCATCTCCGGCGCTACCAAGATTTATGTAGAGGCGGACTGCCTCTACATAAATCCTGTGCGCTCCAGTGCACACGGCCGAAAACCTATGCCACCTGAGGGCTGGAGTAGGTTTTTCGGCGTAACTTTAAGAGAAAAAAATAATGAATCACGCGGACTATGAGTCCTCCCCGCCCCCCGGCGTACCCGGCAGAAAGTGCCGTTTTGCGAATATTTTATTCGCAAAATGGCCGTTTTGCGAATAAAATATTCGCAAAACTTTTTATTAAATTTATTTCTGAGAAAGAAACCAGTAGTTTTGCACTTTGGCGGTCTTTTGCGCTTACGTCATTTACCAAATAAGAGATGGAATGTTATAATTTAATAGTTTGGGAGTTTGGGTGATACTGCATGCGGCAATATAAAATATGTTTATTATAATTTTTTTGCAGTTTGTCCCTGCATCCTTGTAAAGAAATCATGGGGGATACTGAGTTATTTTTTTAGTTGTTTTCCCCCCTCTAAATTTAAATTTAAACTATTTTTAATACAGCCTGCCATAGGGTTATATTCAAAAGAAAAAATAATCTCTCCTCTGTTTTCACATATATATATATATATATATATATATATATATATATATATATTAGATAGATAAAATACTGCTGATTACTGTGGAAGAGCAGAACACTTGTCAAAATGACAGGTGCTCTGCTCCAAGACTTGTATAATCCTTATGGATCCAAGTCCATTTAGGAGGCACAATTAACATGCATTAACAACAAGTTGTACGGAATCTCTCTCTGCACTGCAGCCTCTAATGATCGTGCGATGGTAACCAGGGGTAGCATTTTAGTTGAAAAAATGGCTATGTACTAAGCAATCTTTTAGGTTTTTCCCCCTTTGGTAGGTGATACTTGGGGTCTGGGTAATAATATTCTTTAGATCTGGATCTAGTGTAAGTATTGGCCAATATTTTTCTGGTATTTTTTGGATCTTCCAGTGTGCTGCATCATATGTCCCGATGAATTGTATTATTTTCAGACCTTGTTGTTTGGTTCTGTTCTCATTTAATAGTGAATTCCTATTATTTTATTTTTTTTGTACGGTGATACGCCTTGTGCCATGCTTTTTTCAGACAGCCTCTTTATAGGAACCGGTTATAAAAAGAGTATGGCATTCTTCTTCAAAGGAGGCTTCATCAGAACAGTTCCTCCTTGCCCTTATGTATTGACCAATAGGTATCCCCCTTCTTAGAGATGTAGGATGATGACTTTATCAAAGTTAGTTATTTGTAGTTTTTTTCTTTCTGTATATTTCGGTTGATAATGTACCATCTGCTTGTTTGGTAATTGTGAGATCAAAAATGTTTATTTGTTGTTGATGTATTTCGCTGGTTAATTTCAAACTGATGTGATTGTTGTTGAGTTCTTGTACAAATTAGTAAAAGAGAATGGTCTCTCCATCCCATAATAACAGGGCATCATCTATATAACGGCCCCGGAACAGAAAGTGTTTTGTGAAATGGTGGAGGGAGTCCATGAACACATGCTCGGACTCCCACCACCCCCAAAAAAAGATTTGTGTACGTGGGTGTGTATGTGGTCACCATGGCTGTCCATGTGGTCTGCATAAAAAAAAAATTGTGAGTAAGAATTGGAGTAACTTAGTGACCTAGTGATTGTGTTGGATGAAGGTATTCCCTTTGGTGCTTAGGAAGTATTCCACTGCTTGGATCCCCAATTCATGTCAGATGCTAGTATATAGCGCTTCTACATCTAAACTTGCGACCTTTACTTCACATGTAATAATAATTTCTTGCAGTTTAGTTACTGTTGCTTTTGTATCTTTGAGGTGTGAGGGTAGTGACTCTATGAAAGGGGCTAGGATTTACTTATCCCTTTAGTTAGGTTACTATTGCCTAAAACAGTAAGTCTTCCCAGTATTGGTAGTCTTACTTTGTAAAGTTTGGGTTACACATAAAATGTGGCTATCGTGTTACATTAAAAATAGCCTTATATTCATCATCTGTAATTAATTTGTTCCCTTTGGCCCCATATAAGATGTTTTTAAGTTCAGTCAGACATTGTCTAGTAGGGTCATGTTTTAGGACTTATCATTCAATCAGTCTTAATACTATCTCTCTGTAGTCTTTCTAGTCTTGTAGTGTTCATGATAACAAGGTTACCCCCTTTATCTGCCGGTTTTACTAGCACATTTTTTTTTTTATTACCTAAATTGCATATTAAAATTGACAATTTTGTCAATACTGTGGCATGTGACTATTGGTGGGTTAAAGAGAGATTGTGATTTGAGACTTCACTGGGGTTCTTGGAAGGTTCTTAAAACTTTCTGTTTAGGAGGTCAAAAAGAGCTTCTATTGCAAGACAATGTGAACAATGAACATGGAGGCTAACTGAGAACCCTTAAATTCTGGAGTATCCAGCAAACTAAACTGGGATCCAGAAAGGGAAATCTAGATAAAACTTCGAAGGCAGGTGGTTACATTGCCTAAAGACCTTGTCACTGCACGAGTTAAATGAGGGGTTTACCTACTGTACACTCTCTTTTCATAATGTATGTGAACTATGTTGTATATATGTAAATCATTACAGAGTAGAACAAGTGTGTTTTAGGTGATTGAATAACATAAAAAAAAAAATCAAGAGTTTAGCATTTCATCTACAAAATCCAAAAATCCTGCGGCCAATAAAATTATGATAATATAAAATAAAGTAATGGTATAGATAATCCTACCATGTAATAAGCCTAGACTCCTTTACCTTCCCCTTCTCAGAAAAAGCCAACAGTGATCAAACACACACACATGGAAACTTTGATCTTATCTATAAAGTCTACGAAGCATTGAAGATCATAAATATGTACGTACAGTTATACATACCCATACCGAAGGTATGCATGCACATTAATAATAATATACTGATTTAGTTAAATATTAAATGTACACAGTGTGATAATATTTAACAATATATTAATCAAGAAATCATGAGAACAACCAAGGAAGACAACAGCACACATAAGATACAGGAATCGGATAAACAATAAACATGCTCGAAAAATGGTGGTAACAATTAATTGAGAGAGACCCAGGCGACTTAACTTAGAACCTATTACCCCCACAGTAAAGGAAAAAACACAATACTAATCACAATAATAAGATTCCAATGGTTCTCTCATACTATTATAATAAATACATGACTATGATATACTTAACACCAGCTCAGTTGAGAATAAATGTCAAGGCCTGAAAACATGTGCACTAAAACTGCAATCATCGAGTCTTAAAACCTAACACCTGAGATATGCATAGAGAATCTAGATCATTTCCAAGATGTTAACCAAGTGCTTAGACATGCGCACTGGGAACCTTGACTGAATGGACAAGTCCACAAATATGCGCAGAATTCAGCAATCATTTCAGTAAAATCACTACGTCTGTGAACATGCACATCTTGAAACTAAGTCGATAAACATGCTATTGCCGATAGCTTTGATAGTCAAGGTGTGTTGATGAAATATGTTAGAATAGAAAGGCAGTGCAATATTTTAATACTATTGCAAATCAATAAGAAGAATGGAGAGCATGTAGATAGCAGGAAAAGTGAGCTAAGTTCTTGGAGGGAACATTAGAAGAGCTGAAAAATTGAGAAAAAGGGAGTTAGGAAACCACTGTTTATTAGTATCCCATGTAGACATTCACCCTGTGGTAATCTCTATCCTCCTAGAGTACAAAGAGCACTGTCAATGTAATAGAGGTGTCTTTATCCTCTGCTTATGCCTATGGAAATCATTGCCTATGAGACAAATATTTGCATATTAGACCACAAAGGAGTTTTGTTACACTATCAATAGTGAGGTAAGCAAGAAGCTTTTAAAATCACACCACTGTTCACTATTAACTTTTTATATATTATCCTCTTTTAACTATAGCCAATAAAAGTTAAATTGTAGCCACAAGGGAATAAAGGCATCTATTGGGATATCATAACCTTTGTTGTTGATACACTTCTCCAAGACCTAGCACTTACAGCTCCCGGTTGTAATTTTGACTGAATTGTCGCCTCTGGTTACCATCACATGTTCATTAGAGGCTGCAGTGCAGAGGAAGATGCCATACAGACAGGAGCAGGCAGGGGTAAGTGTTAGGTTGTGTTCCCACATTGCATTTATGTTAAAAAGGCAATACGGGAATGCAGTAATCCAGGCAGCCAGGTGGTATAAGTTAGGGCAGGTGGGTGTGTATCTTCTCAGCTCTTGTAATGGGGCTGGAGTGGTAGTGAGCTGGGTGGTTGAAAAGACTTTTTAGAAAAAACCTCTGTCATATGCAGGTCTACTGTAGAATACTGGAGACTTAAGAAATCACTGCTGTGTGCAGGTATATTTGACTAGACTTGGAATATACAGTACTTTGAACAGACTTGACTGGACTGGAGCTTGACTAAATAGACTGACTTGAATGAGACTTGACTGACTGGCAAGGGTGACAGTGGACTGCCTGCAAAAGAGTTTGCAAAAATAAAATTTGATGCAAAAAAAAAAATAAAATAAAAAAAAATAATAATAATAATAATAATACAGATTCAAAAGTGATCTGCATTGCTTAACTGTGTAATTTTCTTCACATGTCAAAAACACCCACCGCATGTGTCTCATACATTGTGGTTATGTAAAAAGGCTAGTGAGAGACTACAATCTTTTTTTTCAATCTGCATACCTTTGGGTTTGAGGAATATTTGAACGTCACTTTAAAGTGATAAAACAAAATTGCACAATTCATCTTTTCGGTAAATTGCCAATTTTCATTTTTTAAGCATGACTAGATTCAAACCATCTACCAGATCTAAATGATATTTCTATTACATCTACAGAATTTCCTATAAAATCTGTGGTTTCATTTGTTCCTTTGCGACTCAGAAGCATTACTTTGCTGTTTTGGGGGGAAAAAAAATACAACAAAGCCTTTCATATGAAAGTAAGCATATGCAAACATTAGCCATGGAAGCAGTCACAGGCCATTTAACTATCATTGGGAAACTCCACGGATGACACTAAACTATGTAAAGTAGTTAACACAAAAGAGAACAGTGCCCTGTTACCAATGGACCTGGATAAGTTGAAGGCTTGGGCTGAGAAGTGCCAGATGAGGTTTAACACTGATAAATGGAATGTTACACACATGGAAGGGGAAAATCCACACAAAGATTATTTACTAAATGGGAAAACTGGGTAGAACCAACATGAATAAGGACTAATAAGGGGGAGATTTATCAAAGGGTGTAAAATTTAGACTGGTGCAAACTGGCCACAGCAATCAATCACAGTTCCTCTTTCCTTTCACCAGAGCTGGAATCTGAGCTGTGATTGGTTGCTGTTGCCAGTTTGCACCAGTCTAAATTTTACACTCTTTGATAAATCTCCCCCTTAGAGTTTTGCTGATGACAACTGTTGCAACCAGTATCAGGCAGCTGCTGCCAAGGTGAATGTGATTATGGAAGACAGCAATCACTTGATGAAAACATAGTTCTATAAAAAGTCAAATGAGAAGTACGGGGGGCACTCGCCATCTGATAAAAACCTTCTTTATTTCACAAACAGGATAAAATGTAGCATGCAGGAGCAGGAGGGGGCACGCCACACGCTGCAGTTAGTTACAGCTGTTTCACGCGTATGCGTGTGTTTTTTCTTTGAACTGTTATTCAATATATGCTTGGACATAGGGATATGAGCACCCGGCATGAAACGATAACCCACTCCTAAACAAAAGCATATCCCCCCATATCTCCACCTGCCTTATGACAGGTAGTGCCGGCCGCCTTATCTATTTTGGACCTTGAAAACATAGTTCTACCACTGTACAAATCACTAGTAACAGTGTACATGGAATTGTGTGTGTGTGTGTTTAGGGGGGATAAATATAAAACTCGCCAGTTTCTGTTAGTAATTGCACTTTCCATAGCCAGTCATATAAACGTCGGTTTTATGTCATGTAATATATGTCAGTTTTATTTTTTGTGCACCAAACAAGTGTATGCTCTGTGATTGATTGGGCAGGGGGCCAGGTAAAATTGACAAAAGTTACCCCTCCCCAGGATGATCATACAGAGACAGAAGGAGGACAGAAGACTGTACATCAAACTCCTTCTCTCATCTCTACAGCCTTTTAGCCTCTCCTATTGGGCCACCTCTTCCTGCTCTACAAGGTAAAAAGTAAAAGTAACTATATACTTTCACTTTAATCTCAGCTATATCTGGCTAGGTTGCAGCTACAGCTATCGCAGCGCTAGCTTTAAAGCGACTCTGTACCCACAATCTGACCCCCCCAAACCACTTGCACCTTCAGATAGCTGCTTTGAATCCAAGATATGTCCTAGGGTCCGTTCGGCAGGGGATGCAGTTATTGTGCTAAAAATTTACTTTTAATCCTACAGCACTGTGTCTAACGGCCGGGGCTTACATTTGTATATGCATTAGGCTGGCACACCCTCTCTGTCCTTCCTCCCCCCCCCTCCTCATCATTAGGAATGCTCCAGGCAGATTGCTTCCTATTCCCCACCTGTGTGCATAATGAACATGGGCTGGATCGTTAAGACACCTGTGCAAAGCTCAAACAGCAGTAAATGTTCCTGGATCATTCCTAATGATGAGGAAGGTGGGGAGGAAGGACGGAGAGGTTGTGCCAGCCTAATGCATATACAAATGTAAGCTCCGGCCGTTAGACACAGCGCTGTAGGATTAAAAGTTGTTTTTAGGAGAATAACTGCATCCCCTGCCAAACAGACCCCAGGACAGATCTTGGATTAAAAGCAGCTATCTGAAGGTACAAGTGGTTTGGGGGGGACAGATTGTGGGTACAGAGTCGCTTTAAAGTGTACCTTTCATTATAACTTTCAAAATCTAAATCAACAGTAGATGTGATATAAAGCAAGTATGCAATTTATATTTAATTTTTTTTTTTTGTTGTCATAGAAAACACAACACTTCCTGTTTTCTGACTCTTTTTTTTCTCAAAAAACAGGAAACAGTCAGAAAACAGGAAAAACTGTGTATCCCAGGCCATCTGAGCCCTCACAGAGAGAAGGCAGTCATGTGACTGATGGACACATTGAGCCGTCACTCTCTGTACTGGCCGGAATTCCGGTGTTTAGTCTGTTTTTTTCCACCAGCACAAGTAAGAAAATCTGCCTTCAGGAGAATAGACCTGGATTTCTTGTAAGTTCAGCTTTGTTATACACCATGATAACAGCAAAAAAATTATGAATGTATATTGCAAATTTGCTTTATATCACATCTACGGTTGATTTAGATTTTGAAAGTTATAAATGACAGTGACACCTTAGGTTTTACACTTTGGAATAAGAATATTTGGTCACTGTCTATTAAAGGTTATTGAAAATAGCAGTTTACCTAAAGACTTTGGTAGATATCTAGACATTTGATAGGATCTACTTAGCCCCTTAACCATCGCAGGAGTACATTTACGCCCTCGGCGCCTGGGCCTTAATGCAAGACATTAATGTACGCTTTACTGGGAGGTTAACACTATGAAGCGAGCTCAGGAGCTGAGCTAACCACAAAGCAGGTGGGGGCTCTCACCGTTAATGTCCGTTAAAGCCGCCATTAACCCCTCAAATCCCACAATCGTACCACATTGTTTAAGTGTAGGTGACAGGAGCAGCTCTGACTGCCGGGGACCTCTTACCTTCCTCCATGCAGTAAGGTCTTCACTCTTCTGATAGAGTCTACCACAGGCAGGCTCTATTAGATCCCAGATAACCCTGATCCCTGCTATGCTATGGCATGTAAATGTCAATAGTATTTAAAAAATGAATAAATGTTTTTTGGTCAGCTTTGGTTAAGAAGAAACATACATACTCATAAAATAACTTTTCAGATCTTTCACACGATACCCAGAGAGACGCATGCAGGAGCATGATCACTGATGAAGAAGCTGATTAAAGGGAATCTGTCAGCTGCGATGTGTATTCCAAACTGCTCACACTGTTAGATAGCTGTTTGGCCAGAGCCAGGAGACACACAGCACCTTTTTTATATATCAGTCTGGGTGTCTATCAGTATATATATCAGTAAAAATACTTTTATTCTATATAAAAAAGAGAGGCTTTCCCAAGCTCCTGAAGTGTACCAAGTTGTAGTACCTTCTTACTCCCCCCCTACCATACCCAAGCCTGCTTGAGACCCATCTTCCAGGTGTCAATCAAGCAAGAAGCGAGGGGAGAGAGGAACATTGCAGATTCCAGCTATTCAGGAGCTTGGAAAATCCTCTGACTTTTTGTGCCAGAGAATAAAAGCATTTTTTTTTACATCCTGGAAGCACATCTGGATATATGAAAAGAACCATGTATTTTCTTTAACCTAACAGCAATCTAAGGCTATGTTCACACAATGTCAAAAATAGAGAAAAGGCAGCTGATTTTGATATTTAAAAAACGTCAGTTTTTGCCGCGATTTAACAGACTGCAATGGCAATGCATTGAAGTCAATGGAAAGACGAACGGCCAATGCGCACAATGCATTGAAAAACGGATGTTTTTACTGCGAACGTCAAAATAATGAACATCATCAGTATTTTTGGACGTATTTTGCAAACAGTGGACATTTTTTATTGTTTTTATTGTTTTGTTGTTCACACACGGTTTTTCTTTTGTCACCGTTCTTTCTCCGTTTTTACTATTAAATTCAATGGACTTTTCGATTAAGACACACCCAAAGGCCAATTAGTAAACCAATGTACCAACAGCCATCATTGCACTAAGGGAGGCCATACAGCTAAATGACGTCCGTTATTTTAGACTAAAAAAAACGGACATCATTTTAAATGGAGCTGGAAAAACGTTGTGTGAACATAGCCTAACAGTGTCTGCAGTTTAGAACATGAATTACAGATTCTCTTTAACATTGCCTCCAGCCAGAGGCCTGCTAAGAGAACACTAAATGCCAGAGGGTTCCTGAGCAAATTATCCAACCCTGGACTATAAGAAGGAAGTTATAGAAAGTGTATACTGGTAGCGTGCACTGGAGTACTGAATTGCTTGTGGCAGGTTTAAGGCCTTGAAGAAAAAATGCCTTTTTGCACAGGAAGGGGGTCTTCTTACTGGTTTGTTTCTGAATAAAAAAAGCTAGTGTATATCTGTTACTGACTGCATGATTAGATGTTTCTATGTTTAACTTTTATTTTCCTTTATACGGATAGCATGGCTTGAGAAAAATGGATGCTTCTATTAGTTGGGTGAGGGTGATTTAGTATTTGGGCTGCTGGGTTTTGTGTTCCAGGGATACTTTTGAGTCCCAGGCTAGCCTTGGTACTTAAGGCCCTTCTACACAGGCCAATTATCGGCAACAAGCGTTCCTAGAAAAGCTCGATCAGCCATCTCTCTGTGTAAACAGGAGCTATAAGGCCGATAACAATGAATGTTATAGGCCACACGAATGATACAGCAATCTTTTGTGTGGCCCAGCCCTGTGTTTAATCTTGCTGTGCAAAGGCACTGCAAAGGAGCACCAATCTTGCTAAATAAAGTTTAAAAGGACATGGGCATGGCCTAACAGTAGTGACATGGAGATTATATGTGGAATCATGAGTTAATTTAAACATTTTTATGACATCTGGAAACCATGACTTGAGTGAAGCTGAGGAAACCTTCCTGATTTGAGACTTTTAAATGGAGTGTAACATCAATAAATACAGTTTAAATTAAAATCTTATGTTAAACAAATGTTTCAAAAGTCAGTCAAAAAAAAATAAAAAAATACAGAACTAAATAGAAAAAACATTATGGACAGTTAACCAAGCAAACCAAAGTTGTCATGTATAGATACAGACAAGTTGTGGAAAACGTATACATTTTGGGAGCCATTTATGAGACTGGCGTACTCGTATACCAGTCTTAACCCCTTAGTGACCGCCGATACAGCTTTTTACGGCGGTCACTAATGGGCCTTATTCTGCTGCCATCAGCTTTTTACGGCGATGGCAGAGAATAAGATAGCGGGGCCGGGACGGCCCCCACCCCAACCCCCCTACCGGAGGTAGCTGAGGGGTTGGGGCAGTGTGTGGGGTCCGTCCCGCCCCCCCCCCCTTACCGACGATCACCGCTATTAACGTTATAGTGGCGGCCGTCGGTAACGGGGATTACCGGTGCCGCCGCCGCCTTTCATCTCCCCCCGCCGTGAATCCACGGCGGGGGGAGATGAAATAAGTGCCCCTCAGACCCCAGATCAGTCCCCCCTAGTGCCCCGGTCCCTAGCCCCCCTCCCCCGGCGGCCATCATTTCCAAGACAGTCTGTTCACAGCGATGGAAATAAAAAATGAATCAAAGTCCCATGCTCTCCGCCACCGGAGGTAGCGGAGAGCATGGGACAGTGATCGGGGACCCCCCCTGTGGGGTCCCGATACAAGCGATCAGCGGTATATACTATATACCGCTGATCGCTTGTGGCATGTGCTGATCAGCACTTTTTATCCCCTGTCACCATGAATGGTTGATGACAGGGGATAAAAAGTGAAGTGTCTTGTCCCCCAAGTCGCCCCCCACCCCCGCAGTCACCCCCTGTCCCCCAGTCACCCCCCCTTACCCATATACTCACCGGATCCACGGAGCTCCTTCCTCTTCAGTGTCCTGGCTGGTTCTGATGTGCGCATGCGCGCCAGAACCAGCCAACTCTGAAAATTTAAAGTGACAGAGACCAATTTGGTCTCTGTCACTAAACTATGATTACTGTGATAAAAAATATCACAGTAATCATAGTAATATAGTGAAAAAAATGTGTAAAAGTACAAAAAGTGAAAAACACACAAAAAATAAAACACACACTTTTTATTATAGTAATGATTGCAGATTACTCCCAAATCACCCGTAACCACCGCACGTTGCCCGTAACAACCGCACTCCAGATTTTCTATAATCACCCCAGATTGCCCGTAACCACCCCAAATTACATGCACCCACCCCAGATTACCTATAAGCACTTCACTTTATCCGTAACCCCCCAGGTTGCACATAACCCCCCCAGGTTGCCCGTAACCACCGCACGTTGCCTCTGACCACGCCACATCGTCTCTGACCACCGCACGTCGCCACTGACCACTGCACGTTGCCACTGACCACCGCACGTCGCCTCTGACCACCGCACGTTGCCTCTGACCACCCCAAATTGCCAATGACCCCCTTTACATTGCGGTAACCACGACAGATTACAGGTACCCACCCCAGATTACCTATAAGCACTTCAGTTTATCCGTAGCCACCCCACATTGCCCACATTTGTAACCACTCCAGATTGGCCGCAACGACCGCAGGTTGCCCGTAACCACCTCCAGACTGTCCGTTACCACCTCCAGACTGTCCGTAACCACCCCAGACTGTCCGTAACCACCCCAGACTGTCTGTAACCACCCCACATTACCTGTAATCTCATTTTTTTTATTTTATTTTAGTAACTGCGCTATTCTAATAACTGTTACTAGCTGCGGTTTTGCTCCAGTAAATTGGCACTCCCTTCCTTCTGAGCCCCATTGTGTGCCCATACAGTGGTTTATGCCCACATATGGGGTACCGTTTTACTCAGGAGAACCTGTGTTACAGATTTTGGGGTACTTTTTCTCTCCCATTCCTCGTGAAATTGAGAAATTTCAAACTAAACCAACATATTATTGGAAAAATTCGAGTTTTTCACTTTTACTGGACAATTTTGAATACTTTCCTCTAATACCTGTGGGGTCAAAATGCTCACCACACCCCAAGATGAATTCTCTGAGGGGTGCACTTTCCAAAATGGGGTGACTTATTGGGAGATCTTACTCCACTGCCACTACAGGGGCACTGCAAACGCACCTGGTGCTCAGAAACTTCTTCAGCAAAATCTGCACTGAAAAAGCTAATTGGCGCTCCTTCCCTTCTGAGCCCCGCTGTGTGCCCATGCAGTGGATTATGCCCACATATGGGGTACCGTTCTACTCATGAGAACCTGCGTTACAGATTTTGTGGTACTTTATTTCTCTTGTTCCTCTGAGAAATTGAGAAATTTCAAACTAAAAGAACATAATATTGGAAAAATTAAAGTTTTTCATTTTTACTGTCTAATTTTGAATAAATTTCTAATACCTGTGGGGTCAAAATGCTCACAACACCCCAAAATGAATTCTTTGAGGGGTGTAATTTCCAAAATGGGGTGACTTATGGGGGAATTTTACTCCGCTGGCACTACAGGGGCTCTGCAGACGCACCTAGCGCTCAGAAACTTCTTCAGCAAAATCTGCATTGAAAATGCTAATTGGCGCTCCCTTCCTTCTGAGCCCTACTGTGTGCCCATGCAGTGGTTTATGCTCACATATGTGGTACCGTTCTACTCAGGAGAACCTGCGTTACAGATTTTGGGGTACTTTTTTCTATTGTTCCTTGAGAAATTGAGAAATTTCAAACTAAACAAACATATTATTGGAAGAATTTGAGTTTTTCATTTTTACTGTCTAATTTTGAATACTTTCCTCTAATACCTGTGGGGTCAAAATGCTCACCACACCCCATGATGAATTCATTGAGGGGTGTACTTTTCAAAATGGGGTGACTTATGGGGGGGGGGTTCTCTCTGCTGACACTACAGGGGCGCTGCAAACGCACCTGGTGCTCAGAAACTTCTTCAGCAAAATCTGCATTGGAAAAGCTAATTGGCGCTCCTTCCCTTCTGAGCCCAGCTGTGTGCCAATTCAGTGGTTTATGCCCACATATGGGGTACTGTTGTACTCAGGAGAACCTGCGTTACAAATTTTGGGGTGCTTTTCCTCTCATGTTCCTTTTGAAAATGAGAAACTTTAATCTAAACGTATATATTATTGGAAAATTTTAATTTTCCATTTTTTTACGGCCTAATTGTGAATACTTTCCTCAAGCCCCTGTAGGGTCAAAATGCTCATTATACCCCTAGAATTATTCTTTAAGGTGTGTAGTTTTCAAAATGGGGTCACTTATGGGGGTTTTCAGGATACTAGACTTCTAAATCCATTTAAAAAAAAAACTTGACCCTAAAAAAAAATCAGTTTTGGAAACTTTCACGAAAATGTGATAATTTGCTGATAAATTTCTAAGCCCCGTAACACCCTAAAAAAGTAAAATATGTTTACCAAATTATGCCAGAATAAAGAGGACATATTGGTAATGTGACTTAGTAACTAATTTATGTCTGAATTGATGCCTGTTAGTAAACCAGGCCGGGTCTGCACCTGGGGTAATAAGTCTACACCTGCTCTCGGCCCGTGTAGATTTATATCATAATTTATGCATGTCAGCAGGCATAAAAAGTGATAGAGCATGAGAGCAGGCCACCTCTCCACCTTGCCGGCCCCCTGCTAGCCTAATAGGCGATACGGTAGGCATATGCCAGGGAGAAGGGCCAAATATGCACCTTCTCCCTGGCATAAGTCCCTTCCAGAGCCTTCATAAATCTCCCACTTTGTGTCTATAAAGTAAATATCACAGAGTTCCCCCTTTAACCATCTTGTTTATATTATGTTAATAGCTTTATTCTTTATCTGTTAATAAGGTAAATAACTATAATCACCTATTTTCATAATGCATATAAAGTGTGATTAGCAATATATCTGGTAGCTTTACTGCTATAAAAATAGGTGCTCATAACTTCTACACAAGCTTTTAATAAGAGAATTCAACATATCAAATTTTGCCAAACTAATATGGAAATTGTGTGTTTGAAAGATAAGATAGACAAACTAAATATATCTGAAGTGTTTCAAGGAAATGTTAGATCGACAAAATGATATGTATGACAATACGTGAAAAACACTAAAACAAAATTGTGTCACGTCACTGGAAATACCATAAATGTGTAAAAGCTCCAAATACAATATTCTAAATAGTTATATCCTAAGATGGCCATATATGTGCTCAACTTTGCATAATCATTACCTTTAATTGTCAAACTGAAGTCTCTAGGCTAGTACTGCCACTACTAAGGTCAATTATGTACGCTGCGGAAATACCGCTATCTCATTCTTTTGCAGTCTTAGGCTATGTTCACACTACGTACGTTTTGTAATAATCACACAGCCATTGTAATAACTACGGAACTTATGTAGTGCTGTCTTCTAAGGAATCCCGGGCGGAGTGTATACACATAGTATACACTCCGTCTGGGATCCCTAGCAGCGCCGCAAGAAACTGACATTTGCCGCAGAGAACCTGTCAGTGCACACAATGGAGTGAGTGGCTTCGCCCCCATGCGAATTCAGCGGCAGTGAAGATCATCTCCGATGATCTCTGACACCGGCCGTTCCATGTGTCTTACTACGTGGGAACATAGCCTTATGATGGAACCAGTGGAGGACATATAAGTCTCACTGCCTAAGGACTCATTCACATCATGTCTTTTACCTTTTGTAGAGCTATACATTTAAAAAGTGTTAAACCTAAGCTGCATCCATAAATGAAAAAAAAAGAATGGTCAGGTCACTGAACAGCTAAACAGCTGCAACTGTTTATCTGTTTTAGTGCAGTTCGTTTAAGGTTCCATTGGGACGAACCTGAACTTTGCGTCAAAGTTGGCAAATCTAAAAATATAAAAGTAATCAAAACTGAAAACCCTCAGGTATGGCTGATAAATTGTAGACAACCAGTCCTTACTCATAGCCTCAGTTGGTTTCACAATTCACCAGCCTAAAAGGGCATTATACAGTCATAGCACTAATATTAATAAAGCAAAATAACATCTACACCCACATGTAGGTTTAGTGGCTGCAAATTTGAATGGTCGCACGCTACTCTCTTTCCGCGTTGTGCAATACTATTGTACAGTATTTGTATATATGCATATTGTATAGGTAGCAGGGACACCTGTTTTTATCCAGACTTCGTGCTCCTGTGTAGGGACAGTTCTCTAGTAAGTAGTGCTGCACATAATACACTGTCCATTAGCTTAGCCAGCTGCACTATACTGTATGCATCACTTTAAAGGGAACCAATCACGAAAAAAACGGCCATAAAGCTAAGGAAACATGCTGGTACATCAGCCAGCACGCTTCCTAAACATCCTCCTGTACCCCCAGTGATCCCCTCTATTAGTCAGTATTCGTACTTTGATTAAGTCCCGCGCTGTATGTAAATCTCCGCCAAGTAGTCACGGTGGGCAGATTTAGTCATTGTCCAGGGCGTCAGGAAGCGCTGTAATCACGCCCACAGGGGCGTGATTGAAAGTCGTGCATTCCACTTACGTCAGCCGGGGCCTGCGTTCCATGTAGGCGGCACGCTGACCTCTTCAGGACGCCGCGCATGCGCAGTACGTTGGCCTCGTCTCCCTCCTTACTGCGCATGCGCAGCGTCCTGAGGACGTCAACGCGCCGCCATCGTGGAACGCAAGCCCCGGATGACGTAAGTGGAATGCATGACTTTCAATCACGCCCCTGTGGGCGTGATTACAGTGCTTCCTGCCGCCCAGGACAATGACTAAATCCGCCTACCGTGACTACTTGGCGGAGATTTACATACAGCGCGGGACTTAATCAAAGTACGAATACTGACTAATAGAGGGGATCACTGGGGGTACAGGAGGATGTTTAGGAAGCGTGCTGGCTGATGTACCAGCACATTTCCTTAGCTTTATGGCCGTTTTTTTCGTAATTGGTTCCCTTTAACTAATCAGCTCACATCTGTTGACCTGCTGTACTTCAAAGAAGTGCTGGCACACTGTTTTAACATGATGTTACTCCACCATGATCATGGTGGCGTGTGGTACATCTGTACATACCTGTACTGTTTCCCACATATGGTTCAGGCTGCTAAATAGACCACATTTTGTGTCTTGAAGCTGATAGAATTGTTCATGACCTGTAAAAAAAGATTAAGATTTCACTTTTAAGAGCAAAACTGCAAGGACATGGGGATCTGCCATGCAATCTGTGTGTGCTAGAGCATTATCATTGACTGTTCATGTCCTACTCCTCTTAATGGGGCCCCCAAAGATTCAAGAATGTAGCCTGATCTGAAAATAGAATGTATCTTATGTGTGATCTAGGGGAATTGCCCAAGAGGAAAAATAAAAGAAAATGAACTATAAAAAAGAATGTAAAGTTGTTTTGCCTGTTTATGTACATACTTTGATGACCATTTTATGTAAAATCCTCTAGACTTTGACTAATGGTAGTTGGGATGTGTTGCTTAAAGGCGTTATCCAGTGCTACAAAAACATGGCCACTTTCATTTAGAGACAACACGACTCTCGTCTTCACTTCCATGGAACGGAGCAGCAAAACCCCGCCCAAGCTGGACACGAGAGTGGGGCTGTCTCTGGAAGAAAGTGGCCATGTTTTTGTAATGCTGGAAAACCCCTTTAAAGGGAAACTGACAGCAGAGATATGCTTATCATACTGAACAGCATCCTATAGGTACCTACCTCTTTGCTAAGTGATCCTTTATTTTTGGGTAAAAAATCTTTATTTCAGACTGACATCGTCACAGAGGAGACATTTTGACACTGTCTACGACTGCCCTGCGCTCTGGCCACTGTGTCTTCAAACCATCCCCTCAGACAGCCGGCTCATCTTTGGTTGGTCCGAATTTCAACGAGAGCTGGCTGTCACTCACTTTTGGGGGAGGCAGGGGCAGCCTGAAAATGCAGGAATATGCATTGAAGAAGAAGGTACCAATGGGATACCCACTCAATAGCTTGGATATATGATAAAGCAAATAGATATGGTCAACGCCCAGTATAATAAGCTTGTGCCTTCTCACATGTCTTTACACATTTTGAGCACGAAGGTAAGCCCCTGGCTTCCGGGGTATAATAGCAAGGAAGAAAATGGAGCTCAGGTAAAACAATCAATTTTATTGTTGATCGCTAAAAAGCGTTGCTGACGCGTTTCTAGACCATCTGGCTCTTAATCATGGCATGAGTTTGTAACGATCATGGAAAAATTTGCATCCTGATAGTTATCAAAGAGTAAAGTGGCTTTTATGAGCCCAAATACAGGGGAACACGAGAACCATGGCTGCGGCGCTTCAGTGCCCGTGCACACTAGGGAGCAGTCAAATTTGTCTAACCTGCTGATATTCCCTCTTTAATTCTAGACAATGCACCAGAGGACAAAGACAACTCACTTTAACTCCTTAAGGACCGATCACATACTTGTAGGGGAGGTCAGAGAGGGACAAAACACAACAATCACTGAACTCAGGGAGAACAGTGAAAAATTCCAATGGAGTACTCATTTACGAGTCTCCATTGATTGTCCCATACAAAATTTGAATATGCAAAAAAGGGGTCCGTGGAGCCTCAGTTACGAGTCTCAAAACACGGGAATAGCCAGATATCCCTCTCTCCAGAGAAGGAAGCCCATTGCCAAGGGGTGCCTCCTAGTGGGGAGAGCACCAAACCACCCTGATACGTAGTCCCTCAGGTCCTCACTCTGTTGCGAGCTTTAGGACCTAAATAGGGAAACACCAGGGTGGCCCCTGTGAGTCAAAGTCTAACTCTGTGGCGAGTATAACGACATAAGACAAGGGTTACCAAGGCTAGGCATCCATCCACAGACTACAAGTTTCGGGGTATTTGCCCTTCGTCAGTGTGGAGCAGGATTCTGGCTACTGGGGCAATGATAAATAGACCAACAAAACACAACAATCACTGAACTCAGGGAGAACAGTGAAAAATTCCAATGGAGTACTCATTTACGAGTCTCCATTGATTGTCCCATACAAAATTTGAATATGCAAAAAAGGGGTCCGTGAATATGCAAAAAAGGGGTCCGAGGTCAGAGAGGGGTCACAAAATGACCTGGCTCGGAACTGTGTGGCTCCATGGCTATTGGTGGGCGATGGCCAATGGCTGCACCTGGTTAATTAGCCATTTAAATTTAAAGCTGCATTTAAATGCTATGAAAAGTTCTTGCTTGGTGGTCTAGTGGATGGATCACCCCAACCCTGCACCGCGATGCACAAATTCCTTGCTCAATAAGGCCTAAAATAGTTAAAATGTGTTCTCTGGTGCAATTGAAAACCTATCCTTGGACTATAGCGAGCCTGTCTGCAAACGTCTTCAGGTCCACAAAAAGGAGTCCAACAAAATTGCTTGATTTTTGTTCGGGAAATAAATATTTGCCACTGCCAGAAGTTTCTAGAACACAGTAATAGTAAGAAAGAGATATTTACTTTAGGTATCCGATTGTGAATAATAATATGGTATGTATTTGGAATGGCAACAGAAAAACCATCAGATTTAGACTCTGCCACTGTACTTTATACAGTGGTAGAGTAGAAATAGTTAGATAGAAATAGTTATGACAAGATCGTGTTTGAGCTATTTTAAAATGGATCTCCAGTAAAATGATGAAAGAGATGTTCTCATTTCTAAAGAGAACTAAGAAAACACTCTGATTAAGCTTGTATGATCCTTAAGGCCCTTTGTGGCAACTTAGAACAGGCACAAATGACACAGCGGATATCTGTGGGATGCCTGGACATACTTTGTAAGCTGACATAGTGATGTGGGGGCTGCACAGCAGTTTATAGTGGTTGCAGTCCCCTTGGGACACACCCTGTGTGTCTGGCTCAATGGTCTTTATAGTACCTGTGAAGATGGAGTAAAAAAAAAAAAAAAGGCTAGACGCTATGATAAATTGAACAAGCCACAAAATGTTTAAAGGTGTTTAAATATACCTGGTGCTTGCAGTTTTTGCTGTATTGCATGTTCTTCTTACTAGTCCCTGTTGACTGTTCCTGAACAGGTTCCTGGCCGGTTGGTTCCCAACTTGTCCCAAAGTCTCTATTCATTAAAACAGTGCTGCTGGTCCAGACTGCTGGCCACGGAATTGGATAGTTGTAGACTGGCAGCCACACAGTTCTCGTCCCAGCCCGAATCCTCCTGAAATCCTAGGGGGATGCAATGGAACCCCTGCATAGCTTCTCCCCAAAGGTGGCATTTCTCTGCTCAATTTCTATAACTCTACATGCTTAGGTAGGACCAGAATAAGACGATAACCAGGACTCTGTTCTCAGCAGGAGCAGCTGTTATAGCAAAGCTATCTTGGGTCTCTAACTCTTATAGGGAGGAAGGCTAGTGTGTTCTGATAGACTTAACATTAGGGTACTAACCACCTTCTTGTTCCTCTCAATGGAGAGACAGGCTCAGGCCACATTCACACGTTCCGTGTTCTGCACGGAACACTGACATGGTATGCATGCAACAGACTACCCCCCTCCCCCGCCCGGGCAGCATCTGTAATAAGATGCTGGGAACGGGGGAACTGTATGCATATGAGCTACTTCATTACAGCGCGGTGCATATGCGTACAGTTTCCCCGCTCCCAGCATCTTATCACAGATAAGGGGAAGTCCATTACATGCATTCCACCTCTGTGTTTCGGGCAGAACACTGAACATGTGTGCGATGCCCTGGCCACTGGGGGCCACTTCTGCAGTGCTGGTGTTATGAGCGGGCAATGACCGGGGCAGCTGCAGGGGTTATACTTGTCACGGTATAGGCCTGAGGGCGGCACAGCTGTAGGGCCGGTCTGTGGAATCTGCGGGTGATGATGGGCATGCGATTCCTCGCTGCACCTAGTCAGGGCACCAGTTAGTGGACACCAATGCCAGGGTTCAGAAACAGCGGTTTTATTATAGATGAGGTAACTAGTAGCAACAGTTCTGTCCGGATGCAACCGGGTATATAGCAGGCTTTGACAAATAAAGCAGGGGTGGTGCTGCATAGGCTGTGAGAATACGTGCCGGATGATGGGAGTAGGAGTATGAGAGAAATAGCGTTGCTGGGTGGATTAGCTTGAGAATAATACTTGCTGTGACTCCTTGTAGCGATGAGGGGAGATAACGGAATGACACCCAGATGAGAGAGAAGACTCCGGACACTTGAGCAGGCAGGTACAGCCGAAGACTTGAATACAGCAGAGCACTCGATCCACACTTCTAGTGGTGAAGTGGGAGCTGCAAAGAAGAAGTCCAACTCCTCTGAGGTAGGAGAGGGACGACACACACCCTCCTTGCTTGGAAGCAGGGGGAAGACTAACTTGTTAAGAGGAAGTGGGAGGTCACATGGTTGCTCCTGGCCAGAGCTAGTCGGCCATTGGAGGAACCATGGTTACAGGACACTGGCACGGTCACGTGATCAACAGCCTTGCATACCACTGTACAATGTAATAATACACAGGAATACATGAGAATACACATGAGAATGCACATTACCAGAGAATACTAGGGGAAAACCAGCAGCAGTTGCAGTGCAAACACTTACCAGAACAGGCATTGACACAGAAACAGACATGGCCATAATAGGAGTAGTAGTCTGCATGTTCTGGGACACTGCATGTGAATGTGGCCTTACAGCAAGCTTTTCCCTTCTCTCGGGCTCCCTAAGTATATGTTCAATAATGCATGTATGTTAACTCCATAGATTCCAGACAGTTTCCAGTGCAATCCTCTTAGCCAAAAAGCAAAGGAAATTTTTCTATCACAGACTGTGAATCTTTACTAAGATAAGTGAAACTATAGAACTGCCTGTCACATGATTTGTAGTAGTTGATTCCTGGATTATGTTCAAGAAGGGCCTTAATGCCTTTCTTGGAAGTAATAAATTATGGTTATGAGATCTATGGGTGCATGACCCTCTTCTGCTGTGTGTGCTTTAACCCTCTCAATCTCAGTGAACCTGACAAGTCACCTACATGTGCCTCCTTTATATGGCGTATAAATCTTGGTGCTCCAGAACCAGGTCTCAGTGAATGAAAGTGTTCCCTCATGCAGGTATGTAGTGCTTGTTTTGTTTTACCTGTGTAAAATCTTCGTCATTCGCAAAAGATTACATAGACAACAAAACTCGTTCTACAGCAAATAAAGTTCTTGACCTCTATTCGTATGCCATTAACAGTGAGATCTATACCTTTATACATGTACTTACATCAGTTACAAGATCCACATTTATCATTTTACTATGTACTAATGTATCTTTTAGACTTTTGCTATGTCTGAAAGCGATGAATGTTTTTTTACTGGCCCATTTATTAAGGGTAGCATTGTTCTCTATCAAATACCAATATTTATTGATTGTGCTACAAATTTGTGTAAGAGCTTAGCAGTTGGGTCGGGGAACCTAATGATTAAACTTAGGTACAGAGTTCCCACAGTCCTAGGCTTTTTAAGAGTAAATAAACAAAGTGAAGGGACTGTGGTGAAAATGCTATAATACGTCTTATAGCATGTATTTATTAATATGTACATTAAACACAAACATGAAAGACAGGTTTTATACTTAGATGATTATAGGTAAAGATATAGGGGGTACGGGGTAAAGGTACGAGATGGGTTACCCCTAGTTTAACCCTGCCTATTGCTGAAGTGGGACCCCCTGGTTTAGGCGTCCCCAAACAACAGGAGGGACTGACCCTGTGCTAGGGTTGTGTAGGTCTTTCCCGTCACAGATGTCAGTTGTCACTGTGTCTGGTAATATACAAAGTGTGTAGCATATGAAAGGCAGGTGTAGATGTTTTTTTGTCGTGGTTCTGATATCCCTTCTTCCGTTTATCCAGAAGGGATATCAGAACCACGACAAAAAAACATCTACACCTGCCTTTCATATGCTACACACTTTGTATATTACCAGACACAGTGACAACTGACATCTGTGACGGGAAAGACCTACACAACCCTAGCACAGGGTCAGTCCCTCCTGTTGTTTGGGGACGCCTAAACCAGGGGGTCCCACTTCAGCAATAGGCAGGGTTAAACTAGGGGTAACCCATCTCGTACCTTTACCCCGTACCCCCTATATCTTTACCTATAATCATCTAAGTATAAAACCTGTCTTTCATGTTTGTGTTTAATGTACATATTAATAAATACATGCTATAAGACGTATTATAGCATTTTCACCACAGTCCCTTCACTTTGTTTATTTACTCTACAAATTTGTGTAGCCATAGGTGAGAGTCTAAAGGAAAATGCAAAATGATCGTTATTTTCTTTTTTCAGTTTTATTACATTATCAAGGAGAGTATTGCGATTTTTTTGCACTATTTTTTGCAGGGCTTTATCTAGCAGTTGCTCTGGATAACCTCTACTTAAAAGATGCTTTTTTAACACGGCTGCTTGGATCTTGAAGGATTCACCACTATTGATACGCAGCCCATAGGGCACTGCCTTCTTTATTGATGACAGCTATCAAAAGAGGCGATGAAGAAAGCAGTGCCCTATGGGCAATTTCTTTGTTTGTGTCGTATTAATAGTACGGATGAATCTTTCCAGGCAGCTGTGTTGAAACAGCGTCTTTTAGGTACAGGTTATCCAGAGCAACTGTAAGATAAAGCCCTGCAAAAAGCAATACAAAAAAAAAATTGCAATACTCTTCTTGGTAATGTAAAAAAAGAAAATAATGACCGTTTTGCATTTTCCTTTAGACTTTCACCTATGACTACACAAATTCGTAGAACAATTATTATTTATTATTATGGGCCAGTAAAAAAACATTCATCGCTTTCAGACATAGCAAAAGTCTAAAAGATACATTATTACATAGTAAAATTAAGACAGTTAGAAAAAGGGATACTATGTGGCTACAGAATGAATAAAAAAGTAACCATAAATGTGGATCTTGTAACTGATGTAAGTACATGTATAAAGGTATAGATATCACTGTTAACGTCATACGAATACAGGTCAAGGACTTTACTTGTTGTAGAACGAGTTCTGTTGTCTATGTAGTCTTTTGCAAATGCAGAAGATTTTACATAAGCAAAACAAAACAAGCACTACATACCTGCATGAGGGAACACTGGTTCTGGACTGGTTCTGAGGCACCAAGATTTATACGCCATATGAAAGAGGTACATGCAGGTGACTTGTCAGGAGTGAGAGGGTTAAAGCTCACACATGAGAAAAGGGTCATCACCTTCTAATAAAGGCTGAAACCAAGTGGATCCTGCGTACTGAAGCTGAAGGTCCAGGCGGCCTTAATGATAGAATAGATCGTAGCTTCCTTATACGAGTTGTGAGTCAGATTGTTTTTAAGTTGTTTTTAATGATTATGTTTATGGGATCACATGTTCATTTACGTCACTCTGTTAAGTATACTTAGATGGGCTGACGTAGCAAAGGGGGTGCGGTCCATTAAAGTGCAGCGGCGTGAAACAAGCCTGTTACCCGCACCCAGCTGGCGTTTGCTGTATGATGTTGACAGTATTATAAAGAATTTGTTTACAATTTATACCGGTGAGAGCAGCTTTTTCATCTTTTCTTCGTCGTCGCATCGTGGATTTTTGAAGATTGTATTACAGCTAGCACCACTAAGCATACCCCATTCATTTGTCTGGGTGCTGTGCTTTGCTCTGGACTGTAATGCCGACCACTCTCCATTGCTTTGTTTTATATGAAGACAAATTTTAGGAGAAGATAGGGGAGGGGGAAAAAAAGGGACAGAATAGAGCATAGCTGGATTATTCACACTACGTATAATTTCATTAAAGGGGAACTCCACATAAGGAAAACTTGTTTTCTATTAAAAGTACATTAAAAGTTATATAGATGTGTTTATACAATGTATTACCGTATCTGTGCGGTTCTGCCACACTGGTAGCCTATTGAAATCCAGGAAGTGAAGAAAAATGGCCTCTGTGCCAATCCACAGTGCCAATCCACATTGTCTCCTGCTCCCATTGCTCTCCCCTTTTGGAAGACAAAAGATTACATGCCTCTGTATCACATTATATGTGTTTGCTGAGATCAGGCTGATGATGCAGACAGGGGGCAGGGCGTGATGTCACAGGAGTGATTCACCATCTCTCACCAGCCAGAAGCAGGTACTGCAACCACACTGATTGTGCAAAAGCCTGCAGTGACATTAGGGCTATGTTCACGCATGTTGGAGCTTCATTGCAGTACTGCAGCATCTTCACAAAAATAATGCAGTAACACAATTAAATGATGCTAAATAGCAGAGAGGATCAGAGCCGGCACTGCCAATCCCACCTGGACAAAAAACGAGGCATAAACAGTATATCCCATGTAAGATAATATCGGTCCTTATTAAGTCCTTATTGTGGGGCTCAACCTCAAAGATAAAAGATGCTCAATCATAATATGCGCTTGGAGATTAAAAGAAAAAAATGAAATTACAAAAGTTCTTTACTTTATTCCAATATCAGTGTTACAGGTAGAGAATACAGCGTGCTGTGTGCTGTTACAGATAGAGAATACAGTGTGCTGTGTGGTGTTACAGGTAGAGAATACAGCAGGCTGTGTGGTGTTACAGGTAGAGAATACAGTGTGCTGTGTGGTGTTACAGGTAGAGAATACAGCGTGCTGTGTGGTGTTACAGGTAGAGAATACAGTGTGCTGCTGTGTGGTGTTACAGGTAGAGAATACAGTGTGCAGTGTGGTGTTACAGGTAGAGAATACAGTGTGCTGCTGTGTGGTGTTACAGGTAGAGAATACAGCATGCTGTGTGGTGTTACAGGTAGAGAATACAGCATGCTGTGTGGTGTTACAGGTAGAGAATACAGCGTGCTGTGTGGTGTTACAGGTAGAGAATACAGCGTGCTGTGTGGTGTTACAGGTAGAGAATACAGCGTGCTGTGTGGTGTTACAGGTAGAGAATACAGCGTGCTGTGGTGTTACAGGTAGAGAATGCAGTGTGCTGTGTGGTGTTACAGGTAGAGAATACAGCGTGCTGTGTGGTGTTACAGGTAGAGACTACAGCGTGCTGTTACAGGTAGAGACTACAGCGTGCTGTTACAGGTAGAGAATACAGCGTGCTGTTACAGGTAGAGAATACAGTGTGCTGTGTGGTGTTACAGGTAGAGAATACAGCGTGCTGTGTGGTGTTACAGGTAGAGAATACAGCGTGCTGTGTGGTGTTACAGGTAGAGAATACAGCGTGCTGTGTGGTGTTACAGGTAGAGACTACAGCGTACTGTTACAGGTAGAGAATACAGCGTGCTGTTACAGGTAGAGAATACAGCGTGCTGTTACAGGTAGAGAATACAGTGTGATATGAGGTTGAGACTACAATGAAATCATAAATTACTGCAAATAATTAAGTAACACAATGAAACTGCAATGTGTGAACATAGCCTAGATTGGGTAGAGAATGTGCAGGGTGGAGGACTGTGATGAACAGCTGAGGGGAAGCATTGCACTCTGGAACCTGTAGTACTGTGTACAACTGCTAAATCAGGAAATACAGCCACACAAAACAGAACAAAGAACCCCAAAGCATAGAGATTTTTGGTAGTTTCAAAACTGGGATAGATAGGCAAATACTGCTATTGGCTTCTGCAGAAGTTTCATTTATTTCCCCTCTACCTGCAGTTCCTCTTTAAACAACGTTCGTAGTTCCAGTTTAGCAACCACGGCCGTTATTTAATGAAATTGCCCATCACGTTGTAGTCTATGGAATCCCGGTCAGAGTGTATACTCTCTGTATACACTCCGGCCCGGATTCAAGCAGCCGCACAAAAAACTGACATGTCAGTTTTGTGCAACCGCTATTTATTGAATATTGAATAGCGGCCGCACAAGACTGACAGAGCAGACAATGAAGAGTCCAGCCGCACTTTACATTGTCTGTTATGATTATTTGAAATGCAGGCACACCGACATGTGCCCGCATTCCAAATCAAAAGAAATTAGGTTTATCCAGCCGATACTGCAGTATTGGCCGGGATGAACTTCACTGATACCGGCCGTTCTGTGACACCGCCGTGTCACAGAACGGCCGGTGTCATACGTTGAGGGAACCCGCCCATAAACTGTAGTAAAAAATATATATATATAAAAGCCCTAGGAGGAGACTTCCCTTGTTTGCATCCAGTACTTCGAAAGGAACCACAGTTTGCTAAATTTATGATGTGTTTGAGAGAGCTAGAGATTGCTTCCAGTCTAAAAATTATAAAAGTTTTATTAAAGGGGTATTCCAAGATAAAATAACTTGTCCCCTGTCCATAGAATAGGGGACAAGCAAGAGATCGCAGGCGGCCCCTTAGTTTTTAATAAGGCCATGAGTTTGGCATATACTCGTCTCTCCGGTGGCTACATAGAGAATGAATGGAGCTGCCGGACAGAGGTGTTTATTCAAAACATAGGAGCCAAGGGCTGATATGGAGATTGCTGGGGGGATATGGAGGAGTTTTCCCCTGTCTCTCAATGCACCTGTCTACCTGCTTCTTCTGTACCGCCTACTTATGCATATGCATTTATGCAAAAAGCAGTGAAGTCTTTCCCCCAGCCAAAGTTCCGGCACTTGCACAGGAGCATTAAAAGGGCATCTTGGACTTGCGGAAGAAGATGTCCCTTTATGCATACATATAACTAGGTAGCACAGAAGAGGATCTCTTTTTTTACCTAAAGATAGTGCAACTTTTTTTCTTTTTTTTTTAATCCTTGAAGAAAGAAGACTGAAATAAAATAGAAGCCAAAACAAATACAAGTTTTACTAACATTTTTCCTGCCCACCCATGACAGAGGTGGATATCAAAGGAATATTTCTTCCTAATATGATGAAAGTGTTATCCGCCCCCCCAGCAGTTTTTTGGATCAACATCGAATGTTTAAAGGCTGGACTTTTTAAACTATGTAACAGCTCTTTCTTCAGAACGCTGCTGTCTGGGCAGAACAGTGAATCACACTATTCTGCCCAGAATGAAATGTCATGAATACAGAGCTGTAACATAGTAACTCTTTTACTGTCAGTCACAAATCTCTAGAATATTGTGATCTGTTAAAATAAACACAATAGCTAGAGTTACAGACACCTACTATCATTTATCTGCAATGATTTAAGAATGATCACGTGCGGATAAGCATTTGTGGTTTTCCTCCTTCCTAAATTCCATCAGTATCAGAGTAAATTACCAAGATTAAACGTTTGTTAGGAAATACTGTGTCATGTATTTTAGGCACCCATTTCCAAGCAGGGGGAGGTGTTGTACACCTTATCTTAGATGCCATTTATGGTATTTCCTCAAGTAAAAGCATTTAAAATGACAGAGAATAATGCTTCCAATTCACAAGTAGCTTCAAACTGCTTATGATGAAGAACATACTTTGCATTATTGGGCTTGCTCTATGTGCATGTGGAGCCTATAGTCGCCCAACTACCACCACTGTTCCCTGTCTACTTGTTGAGAATGGATCGTATTTCATCTCAAAACTAAATATTTCATTCACTTCGAAGCAGGTAACAGTTCCGTTTTGGCATGCTTTATAAAGCTTTAAACTTAAACATATTTCTTACAATAAGGATTCATTATTGTAAGATCTTTTATATGACACTTGTTAATTATTACATGAATTATAATTTTATTTGTTTGTGTTTTTAGGGAACTGCGATTCTAATTCCAAAAAGTGACTCTTGCATGGTAAGTAAAACTATATTTTTCTTTTTGCTGGGAGTTGTGATTGACATTCTTGCAAAGATTTGTGAATGTATTCCTGTATGAATGTATTTTTTTTTAAATATTTTAATCTATGTTGCCTCTGTCACATAACTGACAAGTAGGGTTGACATGAGCCATCAATGGTTTCATATCAAAACTCCCCCTGCTGGATAGAAAACTGTATACTGTATTCTGTAAGAGACAGTTGCACAATAGATACACTAATAAGCCAGTAAGAGGTGATGTGAATAGACATCTCCTTACCAGTCTCTTTTATTTTTTCAGAGTTCACAATGTGTACAGTTATATCGTAATGGACTAGTAAAGCTAAATATGACCATACCGGGCTTAGGGAAAGTCATACGAATCCTGGAGAGCATTAGCCCAAAAGGCAATGAGGTGAGTATATTGTACATTTTTTGTATGACATGTGAGGATACGGCTGTTTTTGTTTGGTAAACTTACCATTAACCCCTCCAGGGCCGACCAATTTTTTAATCTTGTGCTCCTCCTATTCTAAAAGCCATAACATTTTCATTTTCCCATGTGCAGAGCCATGTGATCTTTGTTTTCTGTGGTACCAATTGTACTTTGTAATGGCAATCTTCAGTATACTGCGAAACTGAAAAAAAAAATATGTTTGTGAGGGAAAAAAAACAAACTTACAATTTCACAAATTTAGGGGGGTTTATTTTTACGCTGTTCACTGTACAGTATAACTGACATGTATTAACTTTCAAAATCTAAATCAACAGTAGATGTGATATAAAGCAAGTTTGCAATATACATTCATTAGTTATTTATAGAGATGAGCGAACCTCGAGCATGCTCAAGTCGATCCGAACCCGAACATTCGGCATTTGATTAGCGGTGGCTGCTAAAGTTGGATAAAGCCCTAAGGCTATGTGGAAAACATGGATATAGTCATTGGCTGTATCCACGTTTTCCAGACAACCTTAGAGCTTTATCCAAGTTCAGCAGCCCCAGCTAATCAAATGCCGAACGTTCGGGTTCAGATCGACTCGACTCGAACCCGAACCCGGTTCGCTCATCTCTAGTTATTTATTTTTGTTTTTATCATACTTAAAAACAAAGCTATACTTACCATAAATTCAGGTCCAGTCTCCTGATGGCAGATATTTGGACTTGTGTTGATTGAAAAATCAGATTCCACCTTTCATTTTCCAAAGAGTCTGTGAGGAATGAAAAGTGGAATCTGATTGGTTTCTAGGGGCAACTGAGCCAGTTTCACTTTACACCATGTTTGATAAATCTCCCCCATGAAGTCTGGCCAGTACAGCATTTTACAGCTCAATGTGTCCATTAATCACATGACTGCCTTCTCTGTGAGTGCAGATGGACTGGGAAATAATGGACTTCCTGGGGGAGATTTATCAAAGGGTGTAAAATTTAGACTGGTGCAAACTTGCCACAGCAACCAATCACAGCTCCTCTTTTCTTTCACCAGAGCTGAAAGCTGAGCTGTAATTGGTTGCTGTGGCCTGTTTGCACCAGTCTAAAATTTACACCCTTTGATAACTCTCTCCCTGTGTTTAGACTCTTTGAAAAAAAAAAGAAGAAAAGTCAGAAAACAGGAAGTGCCGTGCTTTCCATAATAAAAAAAAATATATATAAATTGCAAACTTGCTTTATATCACATCTACTGTTTTAGGTTTTGAAAGTTACAACGACAGGGACTCTTAAAGTACTCTCTAGACTAAATTCCTTTTGTAGACTAGGAGCCTTTGAATCTACAGTATGTTTTAGTCTATTGGCAGCTTTAAAGGGGTTAGTCAGCAAAAATCTTTTTCTTTCAAATCAACCAGAAAGTTTCAGAAAGTTACATAGATTTGTAATTTACTTCTATTTTAAAATCTCTTCTCGTACTTTTCTATTTGGCACTGCTCAGCTTTGTCCTTTTACAAATTGGTGGTGAAGCCAGCATAGGGACCCCCACCAATCAGAACTTTCGACATTACTTCTCTTAAAAGGAATCTAGAAAGTGATGGTCATTTCACAGGCAGCCTCAGTATATATTTAGAGCGTTGTTAGACAGGTGGCTGTCTCGAAGCATCAACAGGGTAAAGTACCATGGTGCAACATATTTGATGCTGTGGTTATAACAAGTAGTGACTGAGCAAAACTGCTAAATTATAGACAAAACCACATACCCAGTTTAGTTTTAAAAGGATATCAATTAAAAAAAAAAATCCTGCCATAGATCATAGTGATAGGATCATGTTATAACTTCACATATAACATGGATTGTATAAAAAATTCAATTGGTTCAATGAATAAGTAGGTCTATCATTTTTGTTGCTAGATAACTTGCTATGCAATTTTAATTTCGTATGTAAATAAAAGTATTTTCTGGTGGTAATTAACCCCTTAAGGACCGGGCCAATGGTCAACAGGTTTACTTTGTAATGGCATCTTTCAATCTGCCATAAAATGAATGACGTAACCCCCCAAAATATCATTTATGCAGTGAATTTGGGTCAAAAAATGCGATTCCGCAATTTTTTTTTTTGGGGGGGGGGTTCCGTGTTTACATAATGCACTTTACAGTAAAACTGACATTTTTTCTTCATTCTGTAGGTCAGTCTGAAGACAGCGATATGCATGTTTACTAGGTTTTCTAACTTTTTACCATTTTTATTAGCAGTAAAACTTTTTTTTTTGCAAATAGCTGACCCTTATAGTGCTTTTATTTTTTTTTACCTACGGGGTTGTATGGGGCATCATTTTCTGCGCCATGATCTCTACTTTTTATTAGTAACATTTTCTAGATCAGACGTATTGATTGCTTTTTATTAATTTTTTTAATACATAAAATGTAACTGCTTTTTGTTCACGCCATTTACTGTGCAGGAACAATATTGTTTTATTTTAATAGAACGGACGATTACGCACGCTACGGTATATTATATGTAATTAGCTTTATTATTTTTATGTGTTTTATGTAAAAAATGAGAAGGGGGGTGATTTTCACTTTATTGGGAAGATCAAAATGCACGGAGGTAAGCTTTATACCTACGGCAGTCGGGCAGTGCGATTGGGACCTCCGCAGATGCTCCGGTCACTAACACTTAAACGCCGCAGAGTTTAAGAGGTTAATGGTTGAGGGGTGCACGATCGCGGCAGCCCTCCATTGAGGGTGAGGGCCTGGCTGCAGAAAGCAGATGGTCCTCACCCGCTATGGGGCGAGCTCACTCCGTGAGCCCGCTCTATGGCCTGGTACCCCGTCGGGATGTACATTTATGCCCGTTTGCGCCAAGGCCCAGGCTGCAGGAGCGTAAATGTATGCCCCTTGTCATTAAGGGGTTAAAAGTCTCCTTATGCAGAACCCATTGTAAAAAAAAAAAAAAAAAAAATAGGGTCCACTGTTGAGAAAGAGATGTGTTTTGTTAAAAACTGCATTTATATAGCTGCTTTTGCCATGTGATAGTAACAATAGTCCTTGTGTAGCCAAAAGCTTAGTTTTAGAAATATTTTGCATATTAACCCTTAGAGGACCAAGCCAATTAAAATTTTTGCATTTTCGTTTTTTCCTCCTTGTGCTTAAAAGGCCATAGCACTTGCATTTTTCACCTAGAAACTCACATGAGCCCTTATTTTTTGCGCCAATGATTGTACTTTGCAATGACAGGTCATATGTTGTCCCTATATGACCCTGCCTATTTCTAGTTTGAAACCACCTGGTTCAAGCGTCAATACACTGAGAGAGTGTGTGCGAGTACGTCTAATTAAACAATGGTTCTGTTTCAAGTCAAAGAAAGATAAAGTTAGGAGTATGTAGGTATGGCAGGAAGTACTTCCTGCCATACCTACATACGCCGAACTTTATCTTTCTTGCCCTAGGTTAAAACTGACTTGTTATACAAGTTCCTCAAGTTATTATGATTACAATGATATGTAACTTGTGTAACTTTTATTTTATTTGATGGCTTTAAAAAAATTTAAACCTTTTTTAAAAAATAAATGTTCCTTAAAATCGCTCTATTACCATGCTTATAGAACTCTACAATTACAATTTTTCTGGATTTGATGCAAACAAAAATGCGCAATTTTGCACTTTGGAATTTTTTTGTGCTTACGACATTTATTGTACGAGATCAGAAATTAAATAAATTAATTGTTAGGGCGATTACGCATGCGGCTATACCAAACATTTTTATTTATAAGATGGGGAAAGGGGGGGGATTCAAACTTTTATCACGGCGCAGACCCAGGCCTGGTAAAGACGCGGGGATCTCTCCTCCGCGATCACCCCCACTAGACACTAGGGATGGTGAAAATAACTATTTTAAATGCAGCTGTCAATTTTGATAGCTGCATTTAAAAGGCTATTTAGCGGGTACGGCGATCGGACTGTGCCCGCTACGTGCCGGGCTGCAGATAGCACCGGGCTGCAGATAGCAGACTGCATAGATCGATGAGATCAGTGCTCTATTGCTCTCGGCTGCTGCAGCCGAAAGCAATAGAATGCAGAGCCGGGATCAGCGCCATTACGGCGCAGACCCAGGCCTGGTAAAGACGCGGGGATCTCTCCTCCGCGATCACCCCCACTAGACACTAGGGATGGTGAAAATAACTATTTTAAATGCAGCTGTCAATTTTGATAGCTGCATTTAAAAGGCTAATTAGCGGGTACGGCGATCGGACTGTGCCCGCTACGTGCCGGGCTGCAGATAGCACCGGGCTGCAGATAGCACCTGGGATCGCAGCGGTTCAGAGCAGGATCGCCGCGCAGCCCCCATCTGAACGCCCTTAACGATACAAGGGCGTACATTTACGCCCTTGGACGTTAAGGGGTTAAATACTCTCACTATAGGACTGCGGGAATACTTACCCTTAAACAGTCTAAGGTTGCATAACCCAGTCAGTCAGGGGTTAACTTCAATTTATTCTTATCATAGTTACTTAAAGTACTCTGGAAAAGATTGATAGAGGTCCTGGATTGATAAGAGGCCCACTCTAAATAGAAGTAACAGTTCTGTAGTGGCATGGGGAAAGTCAACAAGTAAATCAGTTACCATTCAAAATATTTTCTTTTAAGAAAATGCACAGTAGTAAGATTATTTCTTCTCTTCACCTTTCCCTTTGTAAAATGTGAGAATTTGGTAATGCATGGAAGTAATGCTCTATGACAGCTATATTACCTGTGATATACCTTTTATGACCCATATTTTTCTTTTTTTAGGAAAGATTTGAAATGCAAGTAAGCAATCCTAAAACATTTGTTGAAAGGCTGGAAACTTTTATGTCGAATCTTGGGAGAAAATGCAAATGATCAAAGACCATCGTATGCCAAATGTGGAGTCTCCAACGAGTCACATTTCAATAAGTGTCATCTTTAGAGAAGAACATCTCATGTCAAACTTGTAATGACCTTGCGGTGCTTTGTCTCAAGAGTTTGGACTGCATTCATTTTTTACTTATTGTCCTTAGTTTTCTTGACCCATAACATGGAGACACAGGCAGCTTTATAATTTATTTTATTTATTATGACTTATTATTGTACAAGTGGTCTCTGGAATAATTGGTAAACTGGATAAGTGGCAAAAACTTTATAGAAGTAGGGATTCTGAATGAATAACATTTTTCACTAAATTAGAAATATAGACATGGGCCTAATCTGTAATTGGACTGATACCACTATTTTTTCGGTTTTTCAAAGGACTGTAGGTAAGATTTATGTTAACACAGTTCTTCAACCAAATGTCTTTCAAGTTTTTTAGAATTTGTCTAATCAGGGTTACCTCCGTACAACTACCTGCGAGGCATAGGGATGTCACAGAGATAGAGTGCACTTAGTATACGTCCCTCAGCCTGGAGCACTCAACTTCTCATTTACAAGCTTATAATTACTTCTGTCAAAACTGCCCCAGCTGCTGACCCTTCTAGCTTGAGAAGCGCTTTTCTAACTAATAGCTAAGATTTTAACTTCGGGATCTGTGTCCTAATTTGTAAAAGGCGGCAGTAAAAAAACAAAACAAAAAAAACACAAATATTTATATACAGCAATTCCAGTGGCGTAGCTACCATAGAGGCAGGGTAGGCAGTTGCTATGGGGCCTGTGCAGGAGGGGGGGCCCTGGGGGAGAAGGTAAGAGCAGCGGGTGTCCTTCTGCTTAACCCCTTAAGTACTGCAGTGTGTAAGTGACCCAATGTTTACTTACATGCTGCAACACAAAAAGAGTTAACAAGCAGAAGACAAAGAGATTAGAGATGAGCGAACCAGACGGATTTCTGGTTCATATGAATCAAAAATCTCAGCGGTTGACTCCCGCTGTCTGCCGGCTCCATGCAGTGGGTGGATACATCGTAAGGAACGTCTGAAAAACTGGGATACAGCCATTGGCATTGGCTGTATCCGAGTTTTCCAGGCGTTCCTTACAATGTATCCACCTGCTGCGCAGGGCCGGCAGACAGCCAGAGTCAGCCGCAGAGATTTCTGATTCATAAGAACCAGAAATCCAGCTGGTTCGCTCATCTCTAAAAGAGATCTCCTCTGATAACCTCTGACCTCTGTTCTCCATCAAGTAGGAAAATGTGCAGAGCTCCGTGCAGGTCAGGGGTTATCAGTGCACAGGCAATAAAGCAGATATATAATTGTCTTCTGAACATTGGGTCCCTTACACACTGCAGTACATAAGTACAAGTAGCCACAAAGTTCTTCTACTTTTGCAATGCAAAGGACTATTAAATAAAGCCTTAAAGGAGACAGGTGATCATGAAAACAGGAGTGCACATAACCCATAGTATAATACTGCTGGTCATCATTCCAGGCAAACTTATTTCAATAGTCCTCTACATCAGCGAGATAAAAGCCTTGTAATTATACAAGCCAGGCATTTTGGGGAATGCACCCCTACCATGGACTTATTTTTACACCTGCTTTCATGTTGACAGATCTGCTATAAACTAGATCATTAAACATAAATCGGATTTTCTCTAGTTTCTGATTTACAATGCACCAGCAGGTCTGGATAGTGCAAGACATTAGTGATCCTTACTTTACGGGCAAAGGAGCCCTCTTAAACAGATAGATATATAATTTTGGAAAATGTTTATTTATATATATATATATATTTATTTATTTAAATCATCAGAACACCAAATCTGAGCGTGTTGTCTGCCAGTCCAAGTCACTTTTCTATTAATTTATTAAATTATATTAAATCTTAACTTAATTTTTTTTACTTAAAGTCATGTCATTTAAAAATGGATATTTATATTTTAAAATGAATAAAAAAACGTCATTTTTACTACTGATGTTCTTCTGCTCTCTTTACCGACAGATTTATTTTGTTATCAAGGTTCTAAGCATAAATAGTCACAGAAAGCTTTATAGTGTGGTCTCATAACTAGGAAGCCAGTTTCTTGCTCATTATAGCCTCAGAAACATTGCCAAGTATGGGTTCACACTGCATTTTTTCAGTTCTTTTTTTTTCATCCAGATGTATTTATGTGCATCAGTTTTAATCTGTTTTTTCAATAACATCCATTAAAAAAAACAAAAATCAAATCAAATTGCATCCATTTTTTTAACGTACACAAAATGTGGTCAACCACATTTTTGTTTATGTTAAGAAAAAGGATGTGTTTTGTTCTTTTTTTTTATCCTTTATTATAATGTTAGTCAATGGAAAAATGGATCAAACAGGTGCACACAAATACTTCCTTTATTTCATCCTTTTTTTTTTACATAAAACAGATGGAAAAAGGACTATAAAAAGCACTGTGAACTTGTGCCTAACAAATACTAAGGCAATATGCAAATTAACAGAGTTTTAATTTCATGCTCTAAATGTTTTAACCATACTGTTATTGAATGAAGTCCCCCAGGGGGGTCTTCTAGTACAGTGCTTCTCAAACTGTGAGGCGCCCCTTAGTTGTTGGTGAGGCCCAAAAGTAACTATGTTTTACACAGTCCTTATTACTTTATTAATTTACTTCATACTTGCTTTATTATTATCATCTAGAGCTTGAGAGATGGGTTGAAGGTAGCCCTAGCATTATTTTCAGCTTTTAAATGGACTTTTACCACAGATGATGAGGCCCAGGCACCCTCTTGATCAGTCTGGTGAGGCCCAGGCATTGCCTTGGTCTGTTGGGTGAGGCTCCAGTAGAAAAAGTTTGAGAAGCACTGTTCTACTATATGTGTAAAAAAAAAAAAAAAGGAAGTGTTGTTATTAGTAAAAAGCCCCCTCCCCTAATAAAAGTTTGAATCACCCCACTTTTCCCATGTTATAAATGAAAATAAATAAATAAACATGTTTGGGCGTAGGTGGAAAAAAATCCCAAAATGCAAAATTGCGCATTTTTGGTCGCATCAAATCCAGAAAAATTGTAATATAAAGCGACCAAAAAGTTGTATATGCGCAATCAAGGTATCGAGGCATCATGGCGCAAAAAATGACACCTCACACAGCCCCATAGACCAAAGGATAAAAGCGCTATAAGCATGGGAATAGAGGGATTTTAAAGGAACATATATTTGTTAACAATGGTTTGAATTTTTTACAAGCCATCAAATAAAATAAAAGTTATACATGTTGGGAAGTGTGGGAAGAGGCGTGGCTAGCGGCATGATGGAGTAGCCGCACACATTGCTCTCTCTCCCTGCTCCATGAGGATCCTGAGCTGCTGATGAGAACCCCGAGCTGCCCATATGAGTGCTGGGATGCCGGGATGCCGGGATGCCGGGCTGCACCGTGCCGGCCTCTGATGAGAACTGGGAATGGAGAGAAGAGGAGGCATATGGTGGAGGAGGCAGTGGTGGGAGTCGGCCTTTATGGATCGGATCCTTCAGGCGTGTCTGGGGTGCTGCATTCTCCCGGGAAGGACGCTGGGTGCTCTGCTTATGTGCACCCCCTCCCCTTGCTGAGAGGGATGAGGGGTGAGAGAACACTGGGCTATAAAAATCTGGCTGTTGGCAGTTAAGGCTGATGGCAGGGTCTGTAACGCCGGCGTCCGAGGCTACACAGCTAGAGCTGATCTCTTTTAAGGATTGGGTGAGTAAGAGCACTGGTGTATTTTGAGGCTGGAAGACGGTTCTTGACAGTATACTTATGATTTTTTTTTTTTTTTGCTCTGCCTGTTTTGCTTTGTAGCCCTCTTCCACAGGGGTGGAAGGAGTTAATTGGGGCAGCTCATAGCTTAATCAGCACACTCCTCCTCAGCTGATCAATCTCTGGACACTAGGACAGAACTGTTCTGAAACAAGGCTGCAGAAATGGGCTCCAGTGGTAGGGTGAGTCTGCTGGCTACCAGTTTATAATACCATTTCCTTTGGACTCCCATGTGTTTTATGATACATGCAGCACCGCGGATAACTATAGGAATAGTGTTGAATTAGTCCTAAGTAACTGTTCAGACTAAGAAAATGGCTGAATCTGCGGACAGCATGTGTTTTTTTTTTGTTTTTGCAAGTTATGAACTAAATAGGTGTGCTCTCAGCAACCACTCTGGCTGAACAGGAGTATGAAAAGAACTCCCTCTGCTAAACCCCTTATCTTTTGGGGGATGGAACTACTGTAGGCAAGGTGCCCCGCTGCCCCCCTCCTGTCTCTAGTGGTGAACTATAATTACCTTTTTTCCTTTTCAGTTGCCTGGACACAGTATGTTACCTCTGTTTGGGATTTATGCCCCCAGGTGAACACTAAGCATGTGACCCATAAGAACTTCAACCCCCTCAACAGAGAACTTACACAGAAGAGAGGAAACTGAGACGGCCAGTTGCTATTCTTATATGAATTGAAATGTTTGATAAGACTGTGTCTCGCCTTCAAGTACTGTGTAATCAGCTTTCAGGGTTGAATGATGTTATCAGAGGAACACATGGATGTACAAAATCACTATGGTCATCTAGATGCAATTGAAACCTGGATTTTGGTTTTCTATCTATTGGGTAGTAACTACCTCCTATTTGGAGGCCTGAGGAGAGGTTACTTCATTTATGTTTAGATAATCTATTTTTGGTTCATTTATTTACAGTACAGTTATACATGTTGCATATCGTTTAAATCGTGCCGATTTAAGGAACATGTATAACATGTCAGTTTTTCCATAGGACACACGGCGTAAAAAAAAAAACCCTCAAAGAAAAAGAATTGCGTTTTTTTTTTTTATTTCACCACGCATATAATTTTTTTCTAGTTTTCATTGCAAAGTTAGTGACGCAAAAAATAAGAGCTTATATGGGTCTGTAGGTGTAAAAATGCAACTGCTATGGCCTTTTAAGCACAAGGAGGAAAAATGTAGTGTAGCAGTTTTATTTCCGAGCATAGAGGCTCCACAAACAAAATACAGCTTTCTTCAGCAGAAATAAGTCTTTGAAAGGGAGTAAATGAAAGTTCACAGAAATAATGCAGTCCTGTACAGTCTCCTAGAGTACAGTCAGTTCAGATACAGGGTTATCTCTCACCCATCTGTAAATCAGCAGTCTCTCCTGGGACCACAGCTCCAGTATCAACAGAGCAGTGTCCACACCATGCTGCTTCCAAGTCTAACTCCCCATCAGACTAGCTAGGGTTTTAATCCCTCTGCACCTGTGGAAAGATCAGCCTCCAGGTTAACCTCTTAGCCGGTGAGGAATATACCTGCCTTGCCATATTAACCCATTCAACCTGTCACACACCCCCCTCCCCCGGCTCCAGGCCGTAGGTCTGGACACTTCCTCCTAGCAGCCAATGAACCCTTGAGAGGGCATCCGCATTCTGATGTTTTCTGTGCTCTACCTTTAATTTATATTCCTTCACAGCTAAGAACCACCTGGTCACTCTAGAGTTATGGTCCTTATTCTGAGCCATCCAAGTAAGGGGTGCATAGTCTGAAACTAACCTGAATCTAACAACCAAATAGTACCTAAGGACATCTAATGCCCATTTTATGGCAAGGCATTCCTTTTCCACAATGGAATAATTTTTCTCTGCTGATGAGAGTTTCCTACTGGGGTACATTACAGGATATTCTTCCCCATCTACCATCTGTGCCAACACGGCACCTAATCCTACCTCTGACGCATCGGTTTGATCAATAAATTCCTTTTTAAAGTCAGGGGCTGGCTGTTCACACAATTTTGACTTTAAAGGGGTTATCCAGCGCTACAAAAACATGGCCACTTTCTTCCAGAGACAGCCCCACTCTTGTCTCCAGCTTGGGCGGGGTTTTGGTGCTCAGTTCCATTGAAGTGAATGCAGCTTAACTGCACCTGAACTGGACACAAGGGTCATGCTGTCTCTGAAAGAAAGTGGCCATGTTTTTGAAGCACTGTATAACCCTTTTTAGTTAGTGAAGTCAGGAGTCCAGTGAATGGTATTAGGCTTAGACCCTTTTGTTAGGTCAATAAGTGGTGCTGCAATGGTGGCAAAATTTAGCACAAACCTTCGATAGTACCCCACAAAACTTCAAAATGTCCTGACTTGTTTTTTGTAGTGGGACAGGGCCAATTTTGAATTGCCTCAATTTTATTTACTTGGGGCTTTATCACTCCTCTGCCAACAATATAGCCAATATATGAATCCAGCCTTTCTGAGGGAGCTAACCACATTCTAAACCTTGACTGTCCCAATCTGAACTTAAGACTACAATATCATGTAGATATGCAGCAGTATATTTTTTATGAGGCCTCAAGACCTTGTCCTTAGCCCATTGGAATGTGGCTGGGGCCCCCTGTAGCCCAAAAGGCATGGTAACATATTGAAACAAACCCTCAGGGGGTAGAGAAGGCAGTCTTCTCTTTGAATTCCTCAGACCTTTAGTAAGATCTAAAGTTGTAATATACCTGGCTGGCCCAAGACTTTCTATCAATTCATCAGCCCATGGCACGGGATAGGCATCAAATTCGGAGAACTCATTTAGCTTTCTAAAGTCACTGCAGAATCGCCAAGTGCCATTGGGTTTTGGTACCAGAACTATGGGACTGGACCACCCACTAGCGGATTCTTCAATGACCCCAAGCTCAAGCATTTTTCTTTCTTGCCCTGTAACATCCTTTCGCCTGGATTCCGGGATTCTATAAGGCGTACTTTAACTCTGACATGGGGATCTGTCTAAATCTAATGTTTTACCACATCTGTTCTTCCTGTACTGTAAAGAAATCCTTGTTTCTCTGGAGGAACTCTTTTACCTCTTGTTGTTGGGGTGGGGACAGGGTTTCAGCCACTTTCACTTTGTTTATCTCACAATGACCTTCTTTTCTAGTGACTACCTCTGCAGATAATGACTCCCTATCTTTCCAAGGCTTGATGAGATTTACATGGTAGGTATTGCTTTCTTTTACTTGGCTAAAACACTTTATAGTTTACTGGACCCACTTTCTCGACATCTTCAAAGGGTCCCTTCTATTTAGCAAAAGACTTGCTCTCTACTGTTGGTATGAGCACCAGGACCCAATCACCAGGGTTAAACTCTCTGACCTTGGCTGGTTGGTTGTATACCCTACACTGGGCTTCCTGTGACTGCAGCAGGTGTTGTTTGACCACTGGCATTATAGCCTACATTCTTTCCTGCATCTGGCTCACATGTTCCACCACACTTTTGTAGGGGTTAACCTCTTGTTCCCAAGCTTCCTTGACTATATCAAGCAGTCCACGTGGATGATGACAGTAAACCAATTCAAACGGTGAAAAGCCTGTGGAGGCTTGTGGGACTTCATGAATTGCAAAAAGTAAATATGGAAACAGCATATCTTAATCACGGCCATCCTTACTCACAACCTTTTTAAGCATGTTTTTTAGGGTCTAGTTAAACCTTTCAACAAGGCCATTTGTTTGAGGATGGTAGACAGAAGTACGCAAATGTTTAATGTGGAACAGTTTGCATTATTCTTTAATTACTTTCGACATGAAGGGCGGGTTCACACTACAGAATTCTCGCGGACAATGTCCACGGAATTCAGTCAGCTGTCCGCCCGCACGGGCAGGCGCTTTTCCGCCGGCCCCATAGACACCATTCTGTGAGCCGGCGTATTCCGCGATCCGCTAAAAGAAGTGACATGACACTTCTTTCAGCGTATAGCGGAATACGCCGGCCCATAGAATGGTGTCTATGGGGCCGGCAGAAAGGCGCCCAGATGTGCAGGCGGACAGCTGACGGAATTCCGCGGAGAATTCCGCGAGAATTCCGTAGTGTGAACCCGCCCGAAGGGTGTACCCTGGTCCATAAGGATCTCTTGTGGCAAACCCACCCTAGTGAATACCTAAAAACAGCTTTCTGGCAATCTGGAAGGGTATGTGCACACTGAGCAATTCTGGAGGAATTTAGGGTATGTGCACACGGAGCAATTCTCGCGGAATTCCGCCATAAAAAGCGAGCGGAATCCGTGTGGAATTCCGCCCGTGTAAATGCAACATTGCTCTTTCCATAGAGAACAATGGGATTTCCGACTGCCCGTGCACACAGAGTAAATTTCCGTCCGGAATTCCGCGCGGATTCCGCGCAGAATCCGCATTCCACCCAAAGAATGTACATGTCAATTCTTTGGGCGGATTCCGCTAGAGGAATCCTATAGAAGTCAATGGGGTTTGAATTCTGCTGGTAATTCCGCTTGCATTCCGCTTGCATTCCGCGCGGATTCCGCTCAAATTCTGCTCGAATTCCGCTCGAATTCCGGCAGAGCAGAATAGGCAAGGAATTTCAAGCAGAAATTTTTCAGCTACAATTCCTCGAGAATTGCTCAGTGTGCAAGGGCCCTTAGGGCCCTTGCACACGGAGCATTTCTCGCGGAATTGTAGCTGAAAGACTTCTGCTCAGAATTCCGTTACTAATCTTTCTGCGGAAATCTCGCGGAATGCACACGGAATTCACGCGGAAGTTACGCGGAATTGAGACAGAATTCCGCCAGAATTCCGCTAGACATGTGTGGGTGGAGACCTAGACAAAATGTTGCAAATTATGCAAAGTCTGGTCTCATGAGCCTGGAGAGTGTGGAGCAGAAGTGCTGTGTAGAGCAAACAGGGAAGAAAGAGAGTGATGGCTTCCAAACGCCACAGGATGCCTATTGATGGGGATCACTTGATTTCTGAGGTAAAAAGAACTTTTATTTCACTTCTGACATTTGTTCATAATCCTGTTTAGTCAGAAATGTTGTTGTGCATGTTGTATTTTTCTGTAGTTTGTATTCCTCAGGAACCATATTAGCATGTAGTTTAGCATGTTGAGCATATGTGATCATCCTAAACTTGGACTGTATACTCCCCTGAGTTATTTATGTTTATTTTTAATTTTAATTTTATGTCATTTCATTGGGCAACATTATGTTTATTTGACAACATGCATGTACTGATCTCTACAAACAGCTTTTAGCCATGTGCTTGGTGTGCTTGTGTTTGTGTGTTTCCCTACCCATTGCATGCTATATTCTGCTTAGGCATTTTTACTTTTACATGCAGCATGTTATGTTATGTACTAAAATTATATATATATATATATGTTTGTTTTACGCTGTGCTATCATCATGTTTTAACATTGGGGGAGATTGATCAAACATGGCGTAAAGTGCGACTGGCTCAGTTGCCCCTAGCAACCAATCAGATTCCACCTTTCATTCCTTTTACAGACTGTTTTAAAAATGAAAGGTGGAATCGGATTGGTTGCTAGGGGGAAACTGAGCCAGTTTCACTTTACACCATGTTTGCTAAATCTCAACCACTGTGTGTATGTTTGTCTTTATGGCCATTATCATAACCATCCTTTCACCTCTTTGCCTTTACATGCTCCGCAATATTTAAATATAAAATTTATTTTATTGTACTCTGCTAGTTATGTTTTTCAGCATTTACTTTCTGGTTTAATTACATTATTTGATTTCTAATTGTTTATAGGTGGAGGCTAGACCAGCTCTGTGGGACAAAGCAGCAAAAGGCTACTCTGACCGCAAGTTAAAGGCCAGATTATGGAGAGAGGTGGCCAACGCAATGTTTGACGATTTTGATGATCTTGAGCCTGAGAAGCAGGCGGAATTAGGTATTTTTTATGTGTAAATAATGTAAACCTTTGTTAAAGGGTTACTCCGGCCTGGTGTTTTTTTTTTGCCTATGGGCGGGGAGGAGGTGGATGAGGGCAATGACATCCCCTTACCTCCCCTGTTCCAGTGTCCCTGATCCCGCCACTCCCATTCTGCGCTGTCCGGCCGCTTTCTGGTCTCTGAAACGGCCTTGAGATGTGATGTTTGAAGTCCCCCTCAGCCAGTCAGGGATATGGCCTCTGCCTTTTGACTAGCTGAGCAGAATAGAAACGTCACGTCTCAAGCCCCAGCATCCACCTCCTCCCCGGCCATAGACAAAAAAGCACACCAGGCCGGAGTACCCCTTTAATGTAATGTGTTATATTTCAAAATCAACATTTTTAACATTTTATTACACAGATAAAAGCTTGCGGACAAGATGGAAGTCCATACGAGATTATTTTACAAAGGGGATGATGGAGGCAGAGAGGAGTGGTGCCTCACCAAGCAAGAGGAAGCCCATTCCATATGAAGATTCGTTAAGATTCTTGATTTCTAAAAAGGCATTTCGGAGGTAAAGGATTGAATCAATATATGTGTGCTATGTTCACCAAGGTTAGAATATAACAAATATATTTGAAATTGACATTACTCCTTTTATTTTGCTAGTACTTCTGGGAATTTTGGGAAAAAACAATCCCACCAGCAACAACATCAGCAGCCACCACAAAGGAGGTCAAGCAGCAGTGCCACAGCATCAAGGGCCCAAACAGAGGAGGAGGAGGAAGAAGAGGAGTCTGGCACATCATGTATGTTCATGGACATCCCTGACTCGCCTTCCACACGCTCAAACACCCCTTCCCCAACTCCAAACATTAGATCGCCTGCCACTACCAGTGGTGCAGATGCTGCCACTGTCACCACTGCTGCTTCCCAGGCTGAGACAACCTCTGCTCGGCCTTGTCGTGTGCCCCTCCAAATTCGGAGAAATGTAAGGACCCCTCAAATACCAGATAAGGAACTTGATGTAGAGAACAAAACCTTATTTCTTATTCGACGGGTAGATGCCAAAGATGATTTTGATAACTTTGGCTCACTGATGGCAGCCTCCTGTCGTCTGATGGATCGTAATTTAGTTGGGCATTTTATGACACTTTTCTTGACCATCTCAACAGCTTTTGAGTTAGCAAAATCCATGCCACCAGTGGTAGATATGGTAAAAGGGCTGCACATTGCTTTGGGCCTGCGGGAGAGTACAAATGACCAGGCTATACAGACAGATATCCAATCTCAGGTCCAACTGCCCGGCATGACCCCAGTACCATGGGAAGATCCCCTACTTCTTTCACAGACCTCAGCTAGTTGAGCCATGTGTGGTTGAGATTTCCTTGTTTGTTTTTTTTTGTTAAATTATTTGCTTGTTACATTTGTTTTTGGGTGGAGTTTTGCCTTGAATTAAGGCATGATAAAAGAATTTTGTTTGAAAAAAACAGTCTTGTGTATTCTTTATATTTGAATGCATATGCCGATTTATGTTAAGCATGTGCTCCAGCCTGGGTTTTTGGTGACATGTTGGTCCAACACAGCAATTTATGTGTGTGTGTGTGTGTGTGTGTGTGTGTGTGTGTGTGTGTGTGTGTGGCAGCAGGTTCCCAGAGAAAACAGGCTGATGTACATACATAAGCATTTACACATTATTTATAAAACATGGTGTAAAGTGACACTGGCTCAGTTGCCCCTAGCAACCAATCAGATTCCTCCTTTCATTCCTCACAGATTATTTGGAAAATGAAAGGTGGAATCTGATTGGTTGCTAGGGGCAACTGAGACAGTTTCATTTTACACCATGTTTGAGAAATCTCCCTCTATATATTAACATACCAGAGCATATATAGACAAAGCACTTTTTAAGTATTACTGAATGACATTAAACATCAGCAACATGAATTTGTCATGTCCATGTCCAAACTTTACATTAAAGCAAGGTGAGTTTCCTTTTGGAACAAATTAACTGGACAGACTCCTATTGATGATCAGCTAGCTACAAGGTGATCATGTAATTCTGCATAGAAATACGTCACATAAAAAAAATCATCTATTATTGTCACTCTGAGCCAAGACTTAAAATCCAATAGTGATTTCAAAGGACGGGGACACTATAGCCTTTTCATTGGGTGTGCTGCTTGGGCCTGCAAAGATTGACATCAAGTAAATAATGTCAAATTATGTCCAACATGTATAGTATGTGTACAATAATTGGATAAGCACTCAGACATTAATTTTAAACAAAAAATGGTATTTTATCTTAACCTTGTTATATATTGAACCAAATAAAAAAAATAGTTCAGTAAGTAAGAACATAATGGCAAACATTTATCAACAAATTATCACATAAGCAAAGAAAGGACAATGTCAACTGGCATCCAAGGCAGGATACACTGGGTGAAAGTCACAGCTGGGCCGGAGCACTGATGCCGGGACTTTGTCACAAAAAATAATGTTTAGCTTAAGTGCATAGTCCTAAGGATGCCGGTTCCAGCAAGGAAAAAAAAAAAAAAAAAAGGATGCCTTTGATAAAGTGGTAGAGAAGCCATCATCCCAAGGAGCGAGCGGTGATCACGGAGGCTGAATCAAATGTCAGGGCAAAGCACCTTCGGGGGACCCGAAATAGTCGGTGAAGGCTTCCCTCACCATTACACCACGGTTGGATGGCCGCCCCAAGCCCCAGTTGACAGGGGTGCCATCAAAAGCTTCATGTGCCTCCACCTCAATGTCCGAACTAGCATCGTAGTCACGCACAAAGTTGTGGAGCACACATGCAGCTTTGATGACACTGTCAACTGTGGCTTCATCCAACTGCATAGCACTGGTGAAGACCCTCCACTTACTACACAGGATCCCGAAGGTGCACTCCACGAAGCGTCGTGCCCGGCTCAGCCTATAATTGAAAACTCTCCTTTGGGCATTCAAGCCCCTCTGTGGGTATGAGCGCAGCAGGTTATTCATCAGTGGAAAGGCCTCATCCGATACCAAGATGAAGGGAACGGATGCGTGGTACCCCGGAGAGAACGTGGAGGGGGTAGAGTCACCTGATTTACAATTACTTGCCTCCCAAATTCAGATGTCATCAGCACTCGGGAGTCCCCGGTCCCTCCATAGGCACCGACTTCGATAGCAATGAACTTATAGTTCACATCAGCCACCGCCATCAGGACCACTGAAAAATACTTCTTGTAGTTGAAGTACAGTGATCCTGATCGCGATGGCTGCTGAACTCGAACATGCTTACCGTCGACGGCACCTATGCAGTTCGGGAAGTTGGCCACAGACTGAAAGCCTGCTGCTGCCTGCAACCATGTCTCCTGAGTTGGACTGGGCATTGAAATGGGCTGCAAGTACTCCCAAATCACGTGGCATGTTGACCTCACAATTGCAGAGATAGTAGAGGTCCCGATTCTGAATTGGAGGTGCAACAATGCAAAACTCTCCCCAGTTGCCAGAAATCTGCAAGAGACAAAAGAGAGACAAAATTTTAATATTTTTACATCATTTATATAGCATACTTAAAGGACAAGTGCCATGAAAAACTTTTTTCCAGTAATTGAAGCACATTACAAAGTTATATAACTCTGTAATGTGCTTCAATCACCTATCTGCCTTCCTTCCCTGTCTTTTCCCCCCTCCACCCCCCACCAGGAAGTGTCCTGACTCACACAGACCTGATTACTGTCGTCACAGTCACCAAGCTCTTCTCTCAGCTCCTTCTCCTGTTACACTAGCCTCCCCCCTCCCCTACTTTGTCAGGTGGCAGGCTTGCTCAGCTCCAATTGACTGAACAACTGCAAGCCATCACTTTTCACATCTCTCTTGCTTTTCTTCCCTCAGACTGACTCCGGCACATAGGCAGCTCCCCCCTCCCCTCATACCCTCTCTCCTGCTGCCGTGGACTCAGTGAAGGAGTCATGTCACTAGAGAAGATAAGCTGAGCAAACAGAGTCACCTGACAAGGAGGGGAGGAGGAGGCTGGTGTAACAGGAGCTAGAGCAGCCCTCCTGCTGATGACTCAGTAATCAGGTCTGTGTGACTTAGGACACTTCCTGGTAGGGGGTGGAGGGGGGAAAAGACAGGAAAGGGAGGCAGATAGATGATTGAAGCATATTACAGAGTTATATAACTTTGTAATGTGCTTCAATTACTGGGAAAAAGTTTTTCATGGCACTTGTCCTTTGACATTCATCATATGCCAATAAACTAAGCATTTAAAAACCTAGGCAAATAAAATAAAAAAACATGCATGTTCTATAAAACGCTAAACATTTAACAAAATATATAATATACATTCTTACCTCAACGTGATCATCAGTCGCTCCTTGGGAGTGATGGCTTTTCGCATTTGTGTATCCTGCTTTTTGAGATGTGGACCCAAAATTTCTACCAATTTATCAAAGGCATCCGAAAAAAAAAAAAAAAACTTGTCCGGATACCTTAGGGAAAAAAAAAAAAATTACAAGTCTACTCAATACCAATAAGATTTAGAAGGCAAAAAGTACACCAAAAAACTCACTCCCTCAATTCTGCATACAGTTGACCAATGTGACCACATTCGTGCCGACGAAGATTAATTGGGTGTACCCAAAAACGTCGTCCCTCAAATATGGTCTACAAACAAATAAAAATATAATAACAATTCAACATAGGCAGATATTGAGCGTGCTAATTTAAGTCTATTATAAGGAAACACATCCTGCATCATCAAAATATACATATGAATTTATCACTATTCTATGGTTACATGATGTACAGTATTTAGCTTTCAAGGAAAAATAAAGTTATCAGGGTTAACACAAATAACTTGAACATAAACTAGGGATATTGCAAAAAGCGATAAGCAAAGACTGAGCACAGCAAAAACATGCTCGTTTGCTGAATGGACCAAACAACATTACCTGTTGTTGTTGTTGGTTACGGCGTCGGCGTCGTCGACGCATTACTCGTAGGGCTTGAAGTAAAAGCAGCTGCAAAAAAATCATCTTCAAGGCGTAGCCTTGGCTCTTCTACAGGAGCATGCAACTGGACTTGTTCTAAAGCCATCTGCACACATAAAACTTGTGGTCCAAAAATGGCTGTTGGTCCTGCAAAAATGGGAGTTTTTGTAGGCCATTGTATCGCCCAGGGGGTGGAATATTTGCTAAATTGTATTATAATTAGAGTGCGGATTTCCACTTGTTTTCCGCTTGTTTTTCGCCCAGATTAGGCGCGGAAATAAAATCTAAGCGGAAAATAAAAATCCCATAGAGTTCTATGGCATTCCGCCCAAAGAATTGACATGTACATTCTTTGGGCGGAATGCGGATTCTGCGCGGAATCCGCGCGGAATTCCGGACGGAAATTTACTCTGTGTGCACGGGCAGTCGGAAATCCCATTGTTCTCTATGGAAGGAGCAATGTTGCATTTACACGGGCGGAATTCCAAGCGGATTCCGCCCGCTTTTTATGGCGGAATTCGGGCGGAATTCCGCGAGAATTGCTCAGTGTGCATATACCCAAAAAGAGGAATTTTAAGCAGAAATATAGGATAAGCAGGATAGCAGGATATATTGATAGCCTCTGGCTGATTTGACTAGAGGGCCCACAATATCCATTGCTATACGCTCAAAGAGGACCTCAATAATTGGGGGTGGAATGAAGGGGCTGCGTAAATGGGGCATTGGAGCATTTATCTGACATAGGGCAGGAATTACAAAATTCTCTTACTTCATTATATACACCAGCCCGATAAAATCACTGCAATATGCGCTCCAGTGTTTTTTTAACCCCTAACTGACCTCCTAACACGTGTGTGAGCCAGTTCAAGGACCTTTTGCCTATATTGTTGAGGCACGACTAACTGCTCAATGACCTCATCATTTGACTTATTCACTCTATACAGTAGGTCATTGATCAACACAAAATATGAATAACACAAATTTGCCTTAGGATCCTGGGGCACACCATTCAAGATTTTTATATTTTCGAATACCTTTTTAAGGCTAGGATCTCCCAACTGAGCTGTCCCAAAATTGGTCCTTGGAATTCCCAAGTCATATACTTCCTGCTCAGAGAAAGAGAGTCTTCAGGCTCATCACCAGCTAAGACAAAAAATAGAAAGGGAATATTTTTACCATCATCAGAATTATCATCATTACTGTAAACAGATAAATCTTCCTTACATGAAGCCTGCACTGTGTCTACAGACCTCAAAGCTTTTTTCCCAAAGTTGCAAGAACAGGGGAAAGTCACAGCCCAGAATCAGGTCATGTACAAGCCCAGAAACAGCCTCACTTGGCAGGTTACAGTTTTCATGGGCATTTCTACTGTAACCTGAGCACAATGGTATTATCGGTGTCCCTGTGCACACACTGCACTGACATTTTAATCATAGGGTGCACCAGTGTATATGGGAACTTGACCTGTAGTGTGACAATGCTGTCTGTGTCCAAGAGGACTAGCACTCGCTGGCCACCTATCCAGACATCACAACTGTGCTGAGAGTCTTTCATCATGGCACTGGCAGAGTTTACAGTGTGTACTAACATAGACTGGCACCTGATGACATTGCAGTCTATGGGCTTCTCAAGCTGTGGGCACTGAGCCACAATGTGACCAACTTCATTACATCTCCAGCAACAAAGCTCTGGGGGTGGTTGGACAACTCTCGGCAGAGGGCCAACATTGGATGGAAAAACCTGTGGAGCAGTAAACCTTGGATTTCTGCGGCTCTCCACAGCGTTCCTCGGTCCCCAGTGTATCCGGGTATTTCTCTGAGGTGGTGGAACCCCAGAATTTTTTATAGCACGTCTTTCTGTTACAGAATGTCTTTCCAGAGCGCACATCATTTGCTCAATATTCTGGGAATCACTCTGCATTACCCAGTTTTGCAAGTCTCTGGAGAGTGCACAAAACAGGCGTTCTGTGACCACACGGTTAACCACATCCCGTGCAGACAGTCTTACTGGTTTAAGCCATTTATCAACCAAATTCATCAGGTCATGTACTTGAGACCTCAGAGGTTTTGTGGCATCATACTGCCACTGATGTACTTGCTGAGCACAGACAGCCAAGGTGACCCCCAGCCATGCAAGCATTTACACTTTAAGCAGAGCATAACTTTTTGTGATTCTGCTGACAAATCCCAATAAGCTTTCAGTGGTTCACCTGTTAAGAATGGAGCCACAACCTCAGCCCATTGACGTTCCCTTTCTGCAGTTGGCTCAAACAAAGGTAAGCCTCCACATCCTCTCCTTCCACCATCTGTTTTATTGCCCTTTGCACCAACTTTTTAGGGTTGTCCTTGGCAACAGTTTAAATAGAGGTCTGAGGGACAGTTCCAGTCACTTTCAATGCTGCCAGTTGTTTCATGAGCAGGTTATTGGTTTGTTGCTGAGCCTGTGTGATATCCCACCACGGGTGCTGCTATTGGTTACATCCTTTGTAAAAGCCTTTACTTTTAAGTGTAAGTGGTAATGTAGAAGTACCAGAGTTTTGCCACAAGATGTCATTGTTATAACTACAGTATGTGTATTCAGATATGGTACAGCTGTAGAAATCAAAGGGTTATTGCTTGTGTATCACATGGATCTGCACACCATTAAGATTTCTTTCTTCTCTTCACCTATCATCTCTCTTTTTACTTCTGTACACGCACTCCTCACCCACTCACAGCACACCTTACATCCACTGTAGGAAGGAAGTCACATGGGTAGAGGAAGTGTGAAGTCTTTTGCCTTGTGGTTCTGTAGAGAAAGGATGCAGGCTAGAACGCTTTTTACAGCAGTCTAGTTGGGCCCTGGCTCCTGCCAGGTCCCCAGTCTAAGTTGTGTTCTAGACGGACAGCACATGCATCTAGACACAGTTTCTCCTTAAGTAACACAGTTTCTCCTCAAGTAACTGTATTCTACACTATGCAGTGTTAAGCTTCCACTAAAGAGGACAAGTAAGGGATCATCCTAACCCATGCCGTGGACCAGAGGAACACAGTGCAGGACAGTATCCACAAAAGTAGTAAGTAACTGATTCGGATAGAGCAAAGTTGCTAGAAGCCTATGCACTCTATCTCGCAGCATGCCATCAGATAACTCTGACCACTCTACTCAACCAAGGTAACAAGGTATGGTGCTTGAGTCACCCTCTAGGATGGGTCACCCAACACTGGTGGGCAATAGGTGGTGTAAAAACTAAAAGAGTCAAAACACAGGCACAAGTATTCTCTCTACTCTCAAGTATTCTTCTTTTTCTACCTGTGAGGTTCCGGCAGAGCACAGTACTACTTGGGTTGGGACTCTCTCAACATCCTCCTCTCTACTCTTCTGATCCCCTTTTCTACCTCTCATCACACAACTCAGTCAGCCCAGTTGCATCACTCCTACTCTCAGTGCAGATCTGGACTCTGAAGTTAAGTAACTTATCAAGTGTAAAGTATTGTATCAAGGCAAAGCTGTATTATCTGCTGCCTAACTCAAGTATCTTCAGAGTAAACAAGATTCTATTTACGCAAAAGGGACTCTGTGATTCTTCGCTAAGCACCCACACAGCACACACACCTCTTTAAGTCATCTCCCCTTTTTGTGGATGGTAGTGCCAATAGTCCGGGTAGGTCACTACTCCACTTTGGACCACCGTGATAATTGTCCAGGGGAACCCCAAACAAACCGGCAGGTCACTGTTCACATGGGAAAAAGATATAGCCAGCCCACCAAAATAAAAGCAGATGTGCCACCATACCTGTGCCCAACCAGCACTGGCGTCACAACACATTACCACCACACAAGGCTATATCTCAGCCAACCACCACAGAACTGGCGTCACACCTAAACATCTGGCAAGTGACCGGCCGCACCTCCACACCGGAGGTCACCACACCTGCATGGCCTCAGCATGAGTCTGCTTTTGCTGTAAGTTATGCTGCGTTTACACGGAACGATTATCGTGCGAATTTGCACGATAACGATCGAATTAGAATGATAATCGTACGTGTAAACGCAACGAACGATTGAACGACGAGCGAGAAATCGTTCATTTTGATCTTTGAACATGTTCTTAAATCGTCGTTCTCAAAAGATTTGCAGATCGTTCCCTGTAAACAGTCGTTCACCTATTTTACCTATGTGTGAGATAGGCTTAAGCATTCGCAAAATGATCGCAAAACGAATTTTCCGTGCAATATATCGTTCTGTCTAAATGCTGATCATTATAAAGGAAAAATCGTTACTTCGAAGTCGTTAATCATATGATCGGGCGAATTATCGCTCCGTGTAAACCCAGCATAAGCTTGCACAAGCTGTCGCACTAGCTGCTCCATGTTTGTGGATTGCGATGACACCAGATTTCACCTAAGACACTGCTTACTGGCTTTAAGCTGTTGTTCCTCTTAGCAGCTGAGAAGTAGCACAGTTAATGCTCACAGCATACTTCCACCATATGTAGCAGCTTTATTTCCAAGCATAGAGGCTCCACCAACAAAATATAGCTTTCTTCAGCATAAATAAGTCTTTCAAAATGAATGAAAAATAAAATTAAAATAAATGAACATTCACAGAAATAATGCAGTCCTGTACAGTCTCCTAGAGTACAGTCAGTTCAGATACAGGGTTATATCTCACCCATCTGTAAATCAGCAGTCTCTCTTAGGGTCTGTTCACACGTACAGACTTGCTGCGTATTTATCGCTGTGAGTTTCTCGCATAAATTCACAGCGATACTGATTGCTATCAAGTATATGTATGTGTATTCTCGCTGTGTGTTTGGTGCAATTTTTACAAGCGAGATTTGATTTTCACATGATTTTCCCAGACAAGTTCAACACCACAAAAAAGCAGCTACTTTCATGCGAGTTTGATGCGAGTTCTGTGCGAGTTTTACGCAGCGAGTCTGTACGTGTGAACAGACCCTTAGGAACACAGCTTTAGCAGCAGAGCAGTGTCCACACCATGCTGCTTCCAAGTCCAACTCCCCATTAGACTAGCTAGGGTTTTAATGCCCCTGCACCTGTGGGGAGATCAGCCTCCAGGTTAACCTCTTAGTAGCCAGTGAGGAATATACCTGCCTTGCCAGATTAACCCATTCAACCTGCTACAGTAGATACCTGCTTAATGCTATCAATGGAGCATATGGAGTACATGGAGTGTGTTCAGAATGACAGGCGGGAGCAGTAGGGAGCTATAGGAAGGAAGTCAAGCAGTCAGGATTGTAAGACAGAAGATGACAGGAGTTGGTGGTGTACTGGATTAAAGTATAATAGAGAAGAATACAATAGAGTAATCAGGGAGAGATATAATAAAGTAATATACTGTATATAGAGAGAGGGAAAACTTTACAGAGATAGAAAATAAATGATGGTGAATTAGGAAAATAAATATGGTTTTATTAGAACTACTACGACTCCCATGCTCCTTAGAAAAGGATCTTGAACTTGCCATGCTGCACCTAATCCTCCAGGAAAAACTCCAAACATCGATCCTCTGATTGTGTTCATCTTTCTGTGAAATGGGAAAAGTTATACATATATGTATATATTGGGGAAATTTAGAAAAGTGGAAAAAGGAAAATAATAATGGAAAATGAGAAAAAAGCGTGGTTTGTCAGGGTATAGTGGAACCGTCAGTCTAGCTATATTAACCATACTATAAGTCAACATGTGTTGCAATATTCTAGATAATTACACCTGAGGAGAGAGAGAATGGTAATTAGTCCATGATAACATAATATTATTCAATACTACTAGACACTAGTCTTCTTCTATCCAGCAAAGGTATGGCATAAAAGCATTTAAGATACTCCTAAATAGCTCCACTAAATTATCCATGTGGCAACAAGAATCCAGCCAAGAACTACTTACTACTATACTATTTCCATGTACAGACAGTGGGGACCGCTATGGGGTCACACATAGCACCTCCATATGCTAATGCTTACATGGCACATTTTGAAGATGCAGCAGTATACCCACATCCCCAATCGTCTAATATCTATTTTTGGAAATTATTTATAGATGACATATTTTGCATCTTGACTCCTACAATTTGTAGAACACCTCAATTCACACACACCAGGACTTACCTTTACCCTGTACTATAACACTACATAAGTCAGTTTCCTGAACACAATGGTGATAAAAGAGAACACAGGACTCATTCAAACAGACTTACTGTATATGTAAACCCAAGAGACAGAAACAGCTTGCTACATTACACCAGCAGCCACCCCAAGAAAGTAAAAGGATCTCTCCCTAAATCACAGATTTGCAGAGTAGAATAGTAGTTTTGCAAAAGTAGAATAGTCTCCGACACTGCTACCAAATAAACATGTCTACAAGAAATGGTGGCTAAATTCAAAGCTAGAGGCTACCCATACCAGACCCTACTAACATAGACATCTGATTCCAACTGTTTACCCACTGACAGAATGACTAAACCTCCATGTATTGCATTTGTTGATACATACCATCCTTTTTCCCTATTGATTCAGCGTAATATCAGATGTTACTGAGATGCCTTGTCATACTCTTATCCAGATATACAGAAGTTCAGTAATCCCTTGCTAATGTGTCATAAGAGACCACAAAACTTACAAGATCGACTCATCACGGCCGACATTGGATCTTCTTCTAACCAACCACAACACACTTTCCTTCATGCCAAGAGAAGGGCTCTATTTCCATGCTTACACTGCCACCAATGTTCCAATGTAACTAAAAGTCCTTATGTTACCCACCCAAATACAAGTATTTTAAAATTAAAGGCTTCTACACATGTGACACCACATATGCTATTTACTTTATAAAATGCCCCTGTGATATTATTATTATTATTATTATTTTATTATGTTATCATGAACTAATTACCATTCTCTCTCCTTCTGTGTAACTATCAAGAATATTGCAACACAGGCTGACAGGAAGTATGGGTAATATAGCTAGTCTGACGGTTCCACTATACCCTGACTAACCACGCTTCTTCCCTATGACGCCTTCTTAGTTTTTTCTCTTTTTTTCTCGTTTTCCATTAACCCTTAGAGGACCGGGCCAATTTCAATTTTTGCGTTTTAGTTTTTTCCTCCTTGTGCTTAAAAGGCCATAGCACTTGCATTTTTTCACCTAGAAACCCACATGAGCTCTTATTTTTTGCAACACTAACTGTACTTTGCAATGACAGGCTGATTTTTTTCATAAAGTACATTGCAAAAGCAGAAAAAAAAATTAAATGTGTGGTGAAATTGAAAAAAAAAAAACACTTTTTTTTATTTGGAGGGTTTTTGTTTTTACGCCTGTGTGAGGTGTCATTTCTTGTGCCATGATGTGTACTTTCTATCGGTACCTTGATTGGGCATATGCGACTTTTTGATTGTTTTTTATTACATTTTTTTCTAGATTTGATGCGACCAAATATGCGCAATTTTGCACTTAGTTTTTTTTGGGGGGGCTTACACCATTTACCGTGCGAGATCAGGAATGTGATAAATTTATATTTTGGGCGATAACGCACATGGCGATACCAAACATGTTTATTTATTTATTTTTATTTAAAACATGTGAAAAGGGGGGTGATTCAAACTTTTATTAGGGGAGGGGGCTTTTTATTAATAACACTTTTTTTTTTTTACACTTATACTAGAAGCCCCCCTGGGGGACTTCTAGTATAATTACACTGATCTCTCATTGAGATCTTTGCAGTATAGTTATATAGTTATACTGCATAGATCAATGAGATCGGCACTCGATTGCTTTCGGCTGCTGCAGCTGATAGCATTCGAATGCCGAGCCGGGATCAGAGCCATTATAGCGCAGACCCCGGCCAGGTGAGGACACGGGGATCGCTCCTCCGTGACAATGTCGCGGGGGAGCGATCCCCCCACTAGACACCAGGGAACAGGCTGCAAGTAGTAATCAGATGCAGCTGTAAACTTTGACAGCTGCATCTGATTACTTAACTAGCGGGCACGGCGATCGGACTGTGCCCGCTAATAGCAGCGTGCCCGCTAAATGCAGCACCCGGGACCGCGGCGGTTCAGAGCAGGGCCGCCGCGCAACCCTTATCTAAACTCCCCTAGGCAGCCAAGGACGTACGGGTACGCCCAGGGTCGTCTAGGGGTTAATATTATTTTCGTTTTTCTACTTTGCCAACCCACCCTCGGACACATTGGCACCGGGTCTTTTAAAGGTAGCACAAGTGTGGGTGCAGGTGCTGCAGAGAAAAATTAGCATAGAGTCCAGCAAGCAGGAGATTACTTTTACTTAATATCTTTAGTGAATTACAGGTGAATAACTTTAGCAGGTAGAGGTGCAGGTTTTAGTAGTGCTTGAGGTAGAAGGTAGTAATAGGAAGAAATAGAAGATTTGTTGCTTGACTTGGATAGGTTCAGGGACTCTCTTGGGGACTTTGCCTAATTAGTACAGTACTCTGCCAGGATGGTTGTGTAGAATAACTTGGTGTAGAAGAAGATCAAGTACACACAGTTGGAATAAATTGTGAAGGAGACCGCCTTTTGCCAAACAAGCCGAGTGTCAGGTTTGGTAGCACGAGTCCCAGGCTTGAACTACTGGGCAAAGCTAATGTCTCAAGGTTCGCCGAGGAGGCCAAGCAAGTATCAGTGAAATAAGTCAGCTTAGGCTTTTTGCTCCACTGCGGATTATTCTCTAGTTCTGTAGATCGTCCTGACTAGAGATGAGCGAACCGGGTTCGGGTTCGAGTCCGAGTTCATCCGAACCCGAAACTTTTGGCATTTGATTAGCTGGGGCTGCTAACCTTGGATAAAGCTCTAAGGTTGTCTGGAAAACATGGATACAGCCAATGACTATATCCATATTTTCTACGTAGCCTTAGGGCTTTATCCAACTTCAGCAGCCACCGCTAATCAAATGCCGAAAGTTCTGGTTTGGATGGACTTGAGCATGCTCAAGGTTCACTCATCTCTAGTCCTGACTCTTTAGAAGGATCCCTGGCCTAGGCAATGTTGAACCCAGTTGATAGCTACCCCACCTTTGGGCTTAACACTGCATAATAACTTTTTCTCAGTCCCTCATAAAAGAAGTCTGTAAGCTGCAGCTCATGACAAGGGCTCTGGCCTTGGGCCAGGCCCAGCTGTACACTGCAGCAGGAACTCTTTCTCTCTGTGTTTTGCAATCTCCACCATACATTAAAGGGACGACCCTCCCACTAGTAACTAATTCACTTACTTATATAGGGGTGACCGGTCCCAACCTCCTATTCGTTGGGAACATGCTAGGAGAAAGAAGACGTCTAATAGGTGGATGGTGTGTGTGAGGTACTTACACCAGTCATTTGCTGAAACAGATCAGGGAAAAACAGCCATTAAACTTTTTACCTCCTTCAGCTGTGCACAACAGACAGGGAAGAGTGAGATACCAAGTGGTGATCATCATCATCATCATCCCAGAGTATGACACCTGACAGAGTTAACTTTGGACAGGTGGAATCGAACATGGTGGCACACATGTACAGAGACACTACAATAGCTTCTTTTATGATAGTGTTCCTCCTGTTAGGTAGATACAGTACACCCAAAGTATGGACAGGTTCCCCCAGAAGGTAGGTGCCACCAGTAGTTAGACTGTTGCCCCTAGTAGGTAGATGGTTGCCCTTCAGTAGGTTGATAGGTGCCCCCATTGCATAAGTAGATAGGTGCATTCTAATAGGTAGATATACACAGGTATGTTAATATTGCAGTATTAAATTGGACCGATAATTTAACCCATGGAGATTAATGGAATTAAGCATATATATCCATTTTGTTTCCCTGTTATAAGTGCTCGCTTCCAGTCTCTACCTCACAGAGGTCTATTAACCCTTTCAATGGTATGGAACTTGAAATTGGAAGAATTTTCCTTTTGTCTCAAATAGAAAGGTCTGTAGACATTGGAGGCCAGATGGGCAATGATCGCTAGCATCCCTCATATGTTCTTGTATCCAACATAATCAAACAGGCAGGCTGTGCGTGTCATTCTATATATACAACATATGAACTGTTCAACATTATTATGTTCTTCCTATAGATATATTAACAAACATATTTTGACAACATGATTACGTCAAATACAAGGACCATTGCCACATTTGGCTATAAACCTGTCACCAGTAACCAAGTAGCAGATGTCTCTCACAAACTATTGGGAACCAGGTTAGTCGGCAATAGACTGGACTGTGTGGGAGGTTTTCTATATGAATAATTACAACCCTTTATTCAGTATCCCCGTTAACACAGCATCCTGTAATAGTACAGGCAGATCTATCACCACAAACAATTTAATTTTAGCCAATTCCTCAGTATGGGGGGGTTCACACTACGGAATTCTCGCGGACAATGTCCGCGGAATTCCGTCAGCTGTCCGCCCGCACGGGCACGCACTTTTCCGCCAGCCCCATGGACACCATTCTATGGGCCGGTGTATTCCGCTATACGCTGAAAGAAGTGACATGACACTTCTTTCAGCGTATAGCAGAATACGCCAGCCCATAGAATGGTGTCTATGGGGCCGGCAGAAAGGCGCCCAGATGTGCGGTGGACAGCTGACGGAATTCCGCGGACATTGTCCGCGAGAATTCCGTAGTGTGAACCTGCCCTATATCTAGTAATGAGTAATAGAATTATAACTTTCTGAGTAATTCACCTTTGAAAGATCTAGTTTAGGTGCTCCAATACAATAGTTGGAGAACATTAGGGGAAAAGTTGCCCCCATTAATGCACCAACCTGCTGGAGATAAAAAGTGCAAATGAGTAAAAAGTAAAGTAATAAAGTGCCATGATAATAAACTCCTGTCACACATTACTATACATTGAATATTTCTGCATCATATCTTGTATGGCCACTAGGCCTAATTGATGTGGTATGCATATAGATAATGACTCAATGTCACAGCTGGCCCACATATAATTACTCCGTCATACCATTCCTTCTATTACTGGTAATACATGTTTCGTATCTTGCTCGGTACTTTGACACTTCACAATCAATGGTTGTGATAAAACATCCACCCACTGACATAACCTGACATAATCATTTAAAGCCAGTCACAATAAGTCTCATAGGTGGCAGAAATAGATAACCTCGGCAGTGAGTGGAACGCAGGAACAATATAAAGATAATCTGTTTCCTTCCGTAACAAAACCCCAAACAAAGGTAAGACCTTCTTGTAGAAGTTTCTTAATCTTTAGTAAGAATTTGGTAATGGAATCAGCCACAACTTGTTGATATGTAATGACATCTTATAATAGATTGCATCTCAGTGTTCAACACCACAACTGAACTTCCCTCATCAGCTGCCATGATTGTTAACACTTTACTGTTCTAAATTTATTTGATTACATTTGTACATATACCTGTATCATTAAAGGGGTACTCCGGAGAAAAATAATTGTTTTTAAATCAACTTATGTCTAGAGATGAGCGAACCTCGAGCATGCTCGAGCCCATCCGCACCCGAACGTTTGGCATTTGATTAGCGGTGGCTGCTGAAGTTGGATAAAGCCCTAAGGCTATGTGAAAATCATGGATATAGTCATTGGCTGTATCCATGTTTTCCAGACAACCTTACAGCTTTATCCAAGTTCAGCAGCCACCGCTAATCAAATGACTCTGGTTCGGATGGACTTGAACCCGAACCTGGTTCGCTCCTCTCTACTTATGTCAGGAACTTATGTGGATTTGTAAATTTCTTCTATTTAGAAATCTCAAGCCTTCCAGTACTTCCTTCAGCTGCTGTATGTTCTGCATGAAGTAGTGTATTTTTTCCAGACTGACATGGTGCTCTCTGATGCCGCCTCTGTCAATGACAGGAACTGTCCTATAGAAAACCTCTATACTGCTACTGACAGTCTCCACCTCGCAGTGCTGCTGCACTACTTATCCCAGCTGGGAATTGATATAATATTTATATGATGCAGATGGAGTGAAATGGCTGCAGGCACATTTGTTCTCTTTTACCTACATATATGTATGTAGTATACACCTAATTTTAACAACTTTTCTTTACGGTACTACCCCTTTAAGAACAGGGGCACAATAAAAATAAATTGAAGAAGTAAAAATAATAATAAAATATAATAAAAATAAATATACTATTTATATTTTAAAAAAAGTTTTATTCAAACATATCAAACGTCAGAAATGGTGTTCTGGTTAATTTGAAAGTGATAAAATCACTGTTTTAACTTAAAAATTTATTGTTTTTACTTTGAAACCCCACACATTTAAAAATGATAAAAATCTAAAATTGCTAATAAATTAGTACTTTAATAGGGTTTCATAACCAATAAATAACTCAAACCAATATTTAAAACACATGTATCATATGAATAGACGATGACTAGGAACATGTATAGTATAATAATCCCATGATAAAAGTTTATCATCACTGGCATATATTCCATAGAGGTAGATCAAGTGACAGCTATTGGTCACGTAGCAACAGAATAGCTCGGCATATTGCATCTCCTGTTTCCTGACACCGTCATAGAGTTTTTCTACAGCTTCCACTAGTTGGAGCTCACAAAAAATTCTTACAGTTCCTCTAGAGGTCTATAGTAGTTGCATGAATTCATATGGACTGAACTCCCTCTAGTGGAGGGCACAGGTGGGCAGAGCTCTATCATACACATTAAAGAAGGCAATCTGATACACTGGATCACAAAAATGGACAGTTGAACTTAGCAGAAATCTTCCTGTAAAAAACAAAACAACAAAAACAACAAAAATTGTAATCTGTGTTTCCTTTTTTAAGATAAAGAACAGGTCAGAATGCAAACATGTGATGTGAACACAGCGTGTCAGTACAGTAGCATGAAGATTAGAACTGGTGCCAGGAGGTTATGAGGTCCAGTGTGCAGTATATTGTCCGTGCACGAACGTATATTGCGGACGTGTAAATAGGGTTTAAGAGTTTAATTCAAGCCACCAGCTTCTATGTAAGCTTACAGTAGTGCGATTAAAAGACTCATGACACATGAGTACAAACCCCAAAACATTTACAAAAAGGCAAAACTATGAGTAGAACCTCCCTTGTTGTAATACCATACTGAAACACATCTGATAAGATATAATACATAACCAAATAATAAATATAAATAAATCCACGTAATAGGTAAATCTCCATGAAAATAAATGAAATACCTATGATAAAGATGTATACAACTTATTTGTAGTAAACAGACAGACTTTAATTACCCCCCACACACACACAAAAAAAACACACTTGTAAGAACGCATCCATGTGAATACAGACCACCAGATTATAGTCAACCTGTGACCGAAAAGAACTGTACAAGCAAATCAAACCATTGTATTATTTGCATATTTCTGAAAGTGGTTTTTAAACCCAATTGTGTATCAGTAAGTATTGCTTTTTTCTGTGAAATGAAATAACTAGGTATAACAGTACTGGCAGCTGTTTATGGCAATAAGTCCCATGTCGAACAGTAAAGAGTAAGTAAACAGAGACTGGTGTAGGAGGATAAAAGCATCTCTTGGAGCTGATAAAGAGTTCAAAAGGTGAGTAGGCTCTTATTCCTTATACCATGCTATTAGCAGCATCAGGAACTTCTGTACTTCATTTTATCTACTGCACTTTTACTTATTTACTGCATTAAACTTGTAGATATGCTCCACATAACTGTATCCTTTTATGTTTACCACACCTTTAGTACTTTTAAAAACAGATATTCTGGGGTATGTAGGGGGTAAGAGGGGGGCATCTTTTGTCCGGGATTGTAGGGGCAGCGTGGGAAGATTGCCGCTCAGCCCGTATGGCATCTGGGATGTAGGGGGTAGGGGGTGACATCTTCTGTCTGGGGTCTGTAGGGGGCAGTGTGTGGACATCTGATGCCGCTCTCCTACTCTTTTAGAACTACAACACTTAGCATGCGCTAATGACTGCTGCTCAGCCTGCATGGCAAAAGGCAGAACAGGGAGGGAGGGGGAAGGTAGTTAGGTGCACCTCTCTCGTTGTGCTGCCCAGGCTAAGAAGCAGTCAGAAGCGCATGCTGAGAGTTGTAGTTCTACAAGAGTGGGAGAGCAGCATTTCCTTGAGATCTGTTGGAGCCTGTGTACATCTAATGTGAATGGCGGCCATCAGCTTACACCCCTCTCCTCTATGGTGAATACATGCACACTCAGCTACATAGACGACACTACGTAGACACTACACTACATAGACTTCTCCATATACTGTGCCCCCTGCTGGACACTTTATGTGAATTACACCTGATTCGTGACATCACAGTTTTTTAGAGAAATTGAAGCCTGCCTGATCTACTAAATTGAGGAAAATAGCACTATATGTGCATGTCCCATAATTAGTGTATATTAGGAATTTGTCTAACTTTTCTTATGTAATAACATATTAAAAAAATAAATTTTGGATGGAGTTCTCCTTTCACACCTTCACTCAAGGTCTTAGCATGTGTAACATACCATGGTTGAAAGCACAAAATAATCATAACCTGGGTTTATTTATGCCAAGTCTGTGTGTAATTCATCAGCCATGGAAAGCATGCTAAGCAAGCTAAATGTAAAATATTACTTGTCTTTAATATTGCATTTACAAATATTTTAGTGAGCTATAATAAATCTAGTACATAAAACTGTTGGGATAGTTTTAAAATATCAAGCAAAATTATTCAACTTTAAAGGGAACCTGTTATCAGTTTTCATACATGCCATACATTTTATAGTAGATTGAAATGAGTACAATTATTCCTAAAAAAAAAACCAAGCCCTTATATTGCTCTGTAGATGAAAAAAGAAATATTTATAGCTTTTAGACAGCGAGGAGGAAAAAAACCTGTAGTGTCCCAGTACAGGTGTTGCACTAAGTTCTATTACACCTGAGTACAGTATCTCGGTCAGGTATCGAAAAAAGGGGTTGAAAGAAATGTCAGTATGTGTTTTCCCCACTAGGTGTCACGGTCTACAGTATTCTGTTATGCATAGAGCACAGCTGAAGGTGGAATGGGTTAACTGTCTTGTGTCACATGTTCTGTTTTATCCTGTCACGATTGCAGGTTCTTTCCCTCACTTTTTCCACCTATCAACCTTCTTCACTCTCCTCATTCCACAGCCCACCAGCCACAAGAGAGCTTAGTTTACCCCCATAAAAGGGAGGTTTGTTCCTGGTGGGAGGTCCTTCTAGTCTTTTGTCAGTAGAGGTGGGAGAGAGACTGAGACATTCAAACAAGCTACTTGTTCCCTGCTGCGGCCTACTTGCTAGCATGCAGTGCTTAAACCCTCGAGAGGCGTAGCTGTCCTCTGAGGACAACCTTGTGCTTGCCTGGGATTCTTCTTAATCAAAGGCCAGTAACCACCACAGTTAGGTACTGACTCCAGTAGGACAAATAGCGAGAAAAGCTGACGTATCCTACTGTTCGCACGGCTCTTCTGGAAGTTTTGGAAAGTCTGCTACACCTGGGGCTCGAACTACCTGGCACTTGCTGTACTGGTTAGGGCAGAAGGGCGGTGTAAAGTGGCAGAGCCAGCGGCTGGGGCGGCCCCTGAACTTTCCTGCAGTGATGTGCTTTATGCAACTGCACAGGTTACACACCTCAAAGGTGGCTCTGGCTGATAGTTCAGCCACCAGTTATGTTATAGCCACCTTTAGGCATTTCTCCCACTCTAGAGAAAGATATGGGGGGAGATTTATGAAAGGGTGTAAAATTTAGACTGGTGTTAACTGCCCACAGCAACCAATCACAGCTCAGCTTTCAGCTTTGGTAAAATGAAAGAGGAACGGTGATTGGTTTCTTGGGGCTGTTTGCACCGTCTAAATTGTACACCCTTTGATAAATCTCCCCCATGGTGTTTCAAGGTCTGTGTATGCCAGGATCATGATGATTATCTGAACTCTCTGCCTGACAGGCTGTCAACCTCAGCTCTCTGAGAGCCTAACAGGTTCTCAGCCTAACAGTTAGTGACAATGTTATTAAAGGGATGGGGAAGTTTTATTTTTCAGCAGTCTTCATTGTTAGCAGAATGGGTTAAGAGGGCATCTGAAGATACTGCCTAGTGTGGAGAAGAACCCTTGTGAAACAATTCCAGTTCCTGTTGAGGCTCTGCAGTATGGACTTAACACACACTGCATAACTGTACTGTAACAAGACTGTACGTGTAAGGGCTCGTTCCCACTGAGCAAAAGCAGCTGAATTTCTGCGCTGAATCAGCGCTGAAATTTCAGCCTTTAAAATAGGTGCAGAGCTAATTTCCATTGTGTTGAATGGAAATTCTGCTCTGCAGTTCACACAGTGGAATTTCCGCACTGAACTAATCCGCTTTCCGCCAGAAGAATGAACATGTTCATTCTTCCGCTAGCGGAAGCCTATACAAATCAATGGGGCTCTGATTTTCTGTTTCAGCGCGGATTCAGCGCGGATTCAGCGCGGAATACAAGCGTAATACAAGCGGAAATTACTCGCTGAATCAGCGCGGAAATGGGGAAAAGGGGGGGGAGGAGGATTCTAGTATATGTTCTGGTATAGTCTAGTTTACTCGCCAAATACTCGCTGAATTTCAGCGCTGAATACATGCGGATTCAGCGCGGATTCCTCGAGTATTCCGCGCTGAATTTGTCAAGAGCTGATTACGAGCTGAACACTTTCCTAGCAGAATACGCAGGGATTCTGCTTGCATTCTGCTTATATTCTGCTCGGAATTCAGCGTCAGTTGATTTCAGGCGGAAATATTTCCTTGCGTAATCCGCTCCTTTTGCTCTGTGTGAACGTAGCCTAAGGCTACTGTAACTGTGTCAGGACCACAGCTGCACTTCAATCCTGAAAGTCAACGCTTTAGACCAGCGCTTGTCAAAATTTTTCTATTGGGGCCTCACCAAACAGAAAAATTGTGCCAGGGTCTCACCAGACTGACCAAGAGGATGCTGGGGCCTCACCATCTGTGGTAGAAGTCCATGCAAATATAAAAACTATTGCTCAGTCTACCCTCCATTTGTCTCCTAATCTCTGTATAACATAAAATAAGCACAAAATGAGTCAATAATGTTCCTAAAGCAGAGGCTGTTGGAGTCAGGGAAAGGACTGTGCAGTTTATGATCACTTTTGTGGGAACTGCCTCCCCAGCTGTGCCTCACCAACAACTAGGGGGCGCCTCACTGGTACAACCCGCTTCACAGTTTGAGAAGCCCTGCTTTAGATGCTGCTGTCTGTGCAACCTCATCATTTCATAAGGTGACAGAAGTAGGAAGCTCCCTCTGTTCCTCATTCACACCTCACAAACCAATTGAAGGGTGCTGATGGTAGCCATGGCAACTAGAGGCCTTAGAATGACTTCTGATCTGTCTGGTACAAAAGGTTTCTAACATACAGACCTCTACACATTAGAACTGAACTGGTCCCTTAAAGTTAATGTGTAGAGGCTTCTAACTCTGTGCCAAAGAACTTTAATGACCCGAGGGCTGCCCTGCCATGCTTTAACAGACAATAAGTCGACTTGTGCCATGGAGAGGCTAAACTACAGTGTAGGCCCATGCCAAGCATGAGGCCACCTTATCGTTAGTGGGATGGTTTACACTATTTGCAAATGGTAACCAAGAGCCTCATTATTTTATGGAGATTTTTTTAGCAGTTGAGGGCCTGCTTTTAGCGATTTTCATATCTGTATTGGGTCTGTATCTTGCCATTGTGGTGAGCTGTTGGATTTCTCTGTGTTTTTGTGTTTGCAATTTCAGGCACAGCAACATGCTCCTGCCTAGTGTGAATGGTGTTCTTGGAGAGCTGACCAAATTTGTCTTTTGTTTCTGTGTTCCAGATGGGGGAGTGGCTGCCTCTACTTGGTCGTGCACTCCACCCATCCCACTCAGGTGGTCAGGGGCGGGCTGGGCCGGGGGGCAGGGTGGCATCTGCCCCCCGGGCCAGTCTTCCTCAAGACAGTATGCCACTCACTGACAGCTCGTTGAAGGTCTCAGGGCCGCCCTGCAGCTTCTAACCGCCCCAGCGCTCTTTTCTCTGACACCTAAGAGTGCTGGAGGGCCGGTCTGTGCTGCGGGCCGCCGCTGAAGCTCCGCCCCCACCACGCCGTCAAGCCCCGCCCCCTCAGCAGACCCCTATGCTTTTAACTAAAGCCTATGAGGCTTATAGTTAAAAGCAAACTGCTGCTCTTTCTCCCTCCGGCCACTAGAGGCCGCTCTGTCCCCCCAGCTGTCACTCCTACAGCCTGGATAGAGGAGCCGGAAGACAGAGAAGATGGTGGTCTGCACTCTGCAGGGAGCCAGGTAACATCTGTACAGGGGAGACCTACACAGCATCCCCTGCAGCCCCCCATACACAGCATCCCCTGCAGCCCCCCATACACAGTACCCCCTGCAGCCCCCCCATACACAGTATCCCCTGCAGCCCCCCATACACAGTATCCCCTGCAGCCCCCAATACACAGTATCCCCTGCAGCCCCCCATACACAGCGTCCCCTGCAGCCCCCCCATACACAGTATCCCCTGAAACCCCCCCATCCCCCCATACACAGTATCCCCTGCAGCCCCCCATACACAGTATCCCCTGCAGCCCCCTCCATCCCCAGTATCCCCTGCAGCCCCCCCATACACAGTATCCCCTGAAACCCCCCCATCCCCCCATACACAGTATCCCCTGCAGCCCCCTCCATCCCCAGTATCCCCTGCAGCCCCCCCATACACAGTATCCCCTGCAGCCCCCTCCATCCCCAATATCCCCTGCAGCCCCCCCCTGCAGCCCCCCCTATCCCCACACACACAGCATCCCCTGCAGCCCCCCATCCCCCCCCACAGCATCCCCTGCAGCCCCCATCCCCCCAGTATCCCCTGAAGCTCCCCCATTCCCCCCCCCCACAGCATCCCCTGCAGCCCCCCCATCCCCAAACACAGCATCCCCTGCAGCCTCCCATCCCCACACACAGCATCCCCTGCAGCCCCCCATCCCCCCCACACACAGTATTTCCTGAAGCTCCCCCATTCTCCCCCCCCCACAGCATCCCCTGCAGCCCCCCATCCCCAAACACAGCATCCCCTGCAGCCCCCCCATCCCCAAACACAGCATCCCCTGCAGCCTCCCCATCCCCCCCCACACAGCATCCCCTGCTGACCCCCATCCCGACACACACAGCATCCCCTGCAGCCCCCCATCCCCCACAGCATCCCCTGCAGCCCCCGATTCCCACACACACAAATAGCAGCCCCCATATCCCTCACACACACAGAGCATCCCCTGCAGCTCCCCCATTCCCCCCACACACAGCATCCCCTGCAGCCCCCCCATCCCCCCACACACAGCATCCCCTGCAGCCTCCCCCCCCACACACAGCATCCCCTGCTGACCCCCATCCCCACACACACAGCATCCCCTGCACCCCCCCATCCCCCCCACAGCATCCCCTGCAGCCCCCCATTCCCATACACACAAATAGCAGCCCCCATATCCCCCCCACACACAGAGCATCCCCTGCAGCTCCCCCATTCCCCCCACAGCATCCCCTGCAGCCCCCCCCCCATCCCCACTCCACAGTATCCCAGGGCCATCCACTCCCTTCCCCCCACCAACCAAGGGAAGCAGCCGCACAGGATCAGAGGAGGACAAAGCAGGAACCAGGACAGATGAGAACTACAACCCCCACCATGTCCTCCTAACAGTTCATGGTGGGAGTTGTAGTTTTGCAGTCTGTGGACATTGAGGTGCAGGACTACAACCCCCATCAAGCCCTATTGGCAAATCATAAAGGGAGTTGAAGTTCTGCAACAGATTAGAGGTTGACACAGTATAGGAGGGGGGAGCAGTGGCACAGTAGTACTACATCCCCCAGCATGGTGTATAGCAGTGCTTCTCAATTCCAGTCTTCAGGCCTCACCAACAGGTCATGTTTTGAGGATATCCCGAACAAAGGACACCTGTGATAATACCTGATGCGCCGAGTATGATTATATCACCTGTGATATACTAAGGAAATCCTCAAAACATGACCTGTTGGTGAGGCCTGAGGACTGGAATTGAGAAGCACTGGTATATAGGGTAGGCTGTACAACTACATCTCCCAGCATGATCCTCTGATGCTTTGGTAGAACTACAGTATGTGTGTATGTTGCTTTGTTTACTATGATTTTTACTAATAGGGGGTGTGCACATGAGGGGAAGGAGAATTGAACTATGGCTGGCCCAGTAGAAATTGCCCATACCCACAGGGGTATTGCTTGGGGGGGAGGCATTGACAGAAAAGGTGATCATGTGGAGGGAAAAGTGAACTATGGTGAAAATACAGAAACCCCAGTTTCTCAGCATCTTGTATTGTAATCAGTATGATTGAGGTCACCCAGCTTTCTCACCATCTTATACTCAGTATGATGGAGGTCACCCAGCTTTCTCACCATCTTATACTCAGTATGATGGAGGTCACCCAGCTTTCCCAGCATCTAGTACTTAGTATAATGAAGGTCACCCAGCTTTCCCACCACCTTATACTCAGTATGATGTGGTCACCCAGCTTTCTACCCTTCTTATACTAAGTATTATGTGGTCACCCAGCTTTCCCAGCATCTTATACTTAATATGATGTGGTCACCCAGCTTTCCCACCATCTTATACTCAGTATGATGTGGTCACCCAGCTTTCCCAGCATCTTATACTCAGTATGATGTGGTCACCCAGCTTTCCCAGCATCCTATATTCAGTATGATGGAGGTCACCCAGCTTTCCCTGGATCCTATACTCAGTATGATGAAGGTCACTCAGCTTTCTGCCCATCTTATACTCCGTATGATGTGGTCACCCAGATTTCCCTGCATCTTGTACTCAGTATGATGTGGTCACCCAGCTTTCCCACCATCCCACCATGCCTCAGGGAGCTGCACAGTAAATCTATACTGTGCAGCTGAAAACCATATTAGCACAATTGTGCTAATTGGTTCCCTTTAAAGAAGCACTCCGGCCATTACCTATTATTGCGCTTACCATATCAGTGCACGGATGGTAGATGGTACCCCCGGCCTGTACTTCTGCCAGCGGCGATGTTCCGACAGTTCGAATAATGTCTCCAGCCCTTCTGGTCATTTGTGACCACGGAATTCCTACTGCTCTGTGTGAAGGGGCCAGAAGTCACTTTCTCAATGTAAGTCTATGGGACTATGGTTCCGTGTCAGTGCTGAGCCGTCCCATATACTTATACAGGAAAGTGACTTCCGACCCCTTCACAGTGAGTAGTAGGAATTCCCTGGTCACAAATGACTGGAAGGGCCGAATGTGTTATCCGAACTGTCAGAACAATTCCGCTGGAGGAAGTACAGGTCCGAGTGGCATCTACCTTCCTCGCACTGATGTAGGGAGCGTAATAATAGGTAAGGGCCAGAGTGGTACTTGAAGGATGGGCCGCTAGCCGGCTACTCATGGGCCACTGCTGTGTGCTTGCCCCCCAGGCTAAAATTTGCCAGCCAGCCCCTGCAGGTGGTTATTATATTTGCCAGTATTAGATGGATCCTGCATGCTCAGAGCATAGGCTTATTATATGCTATGTAGAAGCCAAAGCATAGTGTATGTCTATCCCGGCATGAGGCCACCTTACCGTGGTGGGATGGCACACACTATTTGCGGTAACCAAGAGCCTCTTTATTTTTATGGAGATTTTTTTGGCAATTGGGGGGCTGCTTTTAGTGATTTTCAAATCTGTATTGGGTCTGTATCTTGCCATTGCAGTGAGATGCTGCATTTCTTTAATGACCTGAGGGCCACCCTACCATGCCTCAGCAGACAATAGGTCAACTTGTGAACAGCTTGAGACGCCTTTATCAAGCTGTAATTGATGCTTAATGGCACATGACAAGTTATTGAGATATTGTCATTTTATGTTGGGGAAACCCACCACTTGTTTTTTGTTTCAATAAATTGTTTGAGCTGATGAAATCAACATTGCATGCTTCTATTTAAATGCCCTATTTACACTATATAATATCACCGTACTGTGAACCTTTTATGTTTATCATAAATTTTACCCTAAATCCTAACTTTTTGAGTAGTATATACCTTACACATTTATTTCTGCAACTCAGGAAATGGTGTGAGTTCTGTGCTTCCTGTGTTATTTCTTTATGTCCTTAATTTGCCACAAGATGTCATCATTGCCTTTTATTATGGTGGTAATGTTTCACTAAAAATTACTTAAAAAATGCAATGTGCATTAAGTTTTTTCTTTATGTGTTTATGTCCCTAATTTGCCACAAGATGCCATCATTGGCTTAAACTAATAATTGTAAGCCTTGCCTTTTACTATTACAAAGCCGATCTATAAATCTATTGATTTATTTTTAGATGTACAAGACGAATATGCTATCTGGTGCATCTAACGCTCTATTAAAACTATGTTTGCCAGTATATAATTGAAAAACAATGGGTTTCTATTGGGACTTTATATGTCTAAAGTGTGTCTAATATGTTTGACAAGGTTATAACACAAAGATAAAGAGAAACAAATAGCTGCTACTAAGGCTGTATTCACACACGGAAATTGTGCTGTTTGTGTGTTTTTTTTAATGATATTTTTCCAAAGCTGCGTTTTCATTTTTTTTTTCTGTTCATGCTTCCATCGAAAAAACAGCTCAGTGTTTAGAGCCTAAAAGTATTGGCAGCTGTTCAAAAGCAATGACTGAGAAAAGATAAGAAAGAGACAGAGATTTGCACAAGAATTCTGAATATGTAAAACGTACATGCCCTTGTTGTTTTAATCACATATAGGGCCAGATTGGGGTGGTGCAATTACAGTATTGCTCCACCTAAAATACTATGCAATTTTGGCCTAATCCAAAAGATAATGGCTGCAATGGGCAGCGTATGTGGACTCATTGCTACCAAACTCATTTGGCTTTGGGCGTAGGGAGCAGAGTCTAAGTGCCCTCTAGGTCTTTACCCTGTATCTTCCTGCAGGATCCTAGACTTCTGTTACCAGAGGACACCAGGTCACTCCACAAGCATGGTTCTGGTATGGGTAGCAGCTGGCCCTGGAAAGCAGATAGCGCCAATGCAAGGCACTGGAGAACTGACCGTATAAGCACGGTCAACAAGCTGGGTCTTTAACAAGAGAGTCAACACAGTTCTAGAGATGAAACAACAGTATAGTCAATCAAGCTCAGAATCAGCACAGGTGGCTTTAGATGCAGGTCAGTCAATCTGAATCGGTAAGAGAGGCAAACGGCACAGGAGTGGTCAGACAGGCTAACATAATACAAAAAATTGGCATGGGTCAGGATAAATGGAAAAAAAGACACAGGAACTTACCCTTACTTAGGAACCCAAGAAACCAACAATGTCCAGGCAAGGAGGAACAGGTGGAGCAACTTTAAATAGTTCGTAGATAGAACAGGAATGGTTGAAGCAAAAATAAGTGGAAAAACACTTGCCCTTTAAATCTCAGAAAAGTGGTCACGCGCACCATAGTAGAGAGAGGCGTCATTGCAGCGACTGTGAGAAGCATGCAATAGAGACAAGGAGGAGTGATAATGCTGGTGGACACCAGATGATCCAGAATAAGCAAGGAGTGTGGTAGAGGAGTGGGCAGCACTGAGGCACCCGGCAGCATTACAATGGGCCACAATACTCAACTCTTCTTGCTTCTGTTCTCTCTCCAGCTCTCAGTAGAAACTTGCCATAATGCCAGATTTAAAAAAAGAGGAGTGATAAAAGGTAAGTCTGATCTGTGGTCTGAATTGAAGGGTCATATTTGTTTCCATAGCTTTCCTTCTTGCAGTTTGCCATGGCCACACCGTCTCTTGACATAGGTCCTGACAGCCTATTTAACCTCTTGCCTCTTCAGCCTTTTTTGGCCTTAATGCCCAGGGCCTATTTTTCAAATCTGACCTGTCTCTATGTAGTGATAACTCTGCAATGCTTTTAACTATCGCGGATATTCTGAGATAGTTTTTTCGTGACATATTACCCTTTATGTTTGTGGCATATTTTGGTTGATACACTCAGTAGTTTTTTTGTTAAAAACACATTTGCGCAAAAATTTGAAAAATCTACATTTTTTATTATTCAAAACTCTCTTTTCCTAAAAAATATAGTCATGCCGCATGAAATCATTATTAATGCAAAATCTACAACATGTCTGCTTTATGGTGTCGTCATTTGGTGAACGTCCTTTTACTTTTTAGGATGTTAGAGGGCTTCAACATTTTGCAGCGATTTTTCAAATTTTCACGAAAATTTCAGCTCTTGTCATTGTCATTTCGATTTTTTTTTTTTATTAACTTTTTTTTGCAGCGTTAATCGGGCAGGATAATTAATGTAACTGGTTAATAGACGGGGTCATTACAGACGCAGCGATACCAAATATACAGTATGTATCTCATTTATAGGGGATCATTTATAAAGGGGGATAGGGAATGTGTATATTTATTTATATTTATTTGTTTGTTTAATGTAATAATTGTATTTAATTAATTGTATTAATTTATTTTATGTATTTATTTATATGTGTATTTATTTATTTATTTATTTATTTATGTATCTATGTATTTGTGTGTGTGTGTCTGTGTGCTTTTACTTTTACAGGTGTATAAATAATACATTACAGCACATGATCAGTGCTGTAATGTATTATAGAATGAATATAGCTGTCCGAACCTGACAGCTCATTCATACGATCAGGTCCCTGCCTCAGTGCAGAGGCCTGATCGTCTTATACTATAGCAGCCCAGATGCATGAAGCGGCGTCTGGGTTGCTATGGAAACCCTCCGGAGCTGTGCAAACACTCGTGGCTCGGGGGGGGGGGGGTGAAGGGGGGGTCCCCTGTTGATGCAGCAGAAATGAAAAAAGAAGAGGAGGGGTTGTGGGTTATAAATTGGTGCGCATACAAATTTGTTTGCGCCACCATCAAATTTTTAAGGTCATCAGAGAAATAGAGTTTGAAAAAGTCTATTTCTCTGACGCCTGTAGGGTTAATTTGGATACAAGGCTGGGCTGGGGTCCACATGGGGTCACCTGTCTGGGGGGCGAGATGGGGGTCACCTGTCTAGGGGGCGGAGGCGAGATGGGATGACGTGTCTGGGGGGTGGGGGCAAGATGGGATAATGTGTCGGGGGGCAGCCTGAGGCGTCCTCCTTGAACGCCTACATGAATATTCATCATCACTGGATGATGATGATGAATGGAGGAAAGAAGGATACCCCAATTATCCTCACTGGCTGTTTCGGTGTCGGAGGCAATAAGAGCGTATGCCTCCTCCGCTGAAAACACCTTGTGGTCCATTTTTTACGGGGATTAATATATGGGGTATGTAAATGTGTAATGTAGTGTAGAACTTTAGTAATGTGTAATGTAGGGGTTTTTAACTTGTTTTTTTAACAGTATTTTTTAACACTTATGTGCGATACTTGGTAGGATATAAGGAAAAAAAGTTTTTTTTTATTAACTAAGAGGAAGGGGAAAAAAACTACGCCAAAAATCAGGAGTTGCTGATCAGCGGCGCACTTACGTGCGGTGCTGATCTGCACTCTGCGGCGGTAGGGCGTGTTAAAAAAAAGGGGGGGGGGAGGGACAAAAAAGACTACCAGCACACCCCAAAGCTACTGATCAGTGTACAATATACACTGATCAGCCGCTAGGGGGCAGTAGAATGAAGCTGCATGGAAACAGCCACAGATAGACAAAGGGGAGCCGACAGAAGCCGAAGATAGACGACGGGGAGAAGAAGACGACGTGGGACCGCCGTATCTTCCCTCATTACGCCTGGATCAGGCGAGTATGGTGCACCTAAACCACACACACCTGACCAATGACCCGGAAAGCTGAATTCAGCTGTAATTGGCTGGTCTGAATTGACCAGCCAATCACAGCAATCGTTGGCAAGGGAGGTGTAAATCACCCCCCCCCCCCCCCCCCCCCCCCCCCGTGCCGACGTGCCATTATAGCAGCCATCATTACCCGATCGCTATGTATGTATGTAGGCACGGGCTGCAGGGACGTACATTTACGTTCACGGTCGTTAAGGGAGTCAGTCCTCAAATTGCCTGATGATTAGAGCACAATTGGTGAATTGTTATTGATCCTTGCTCCCATTCTAACCCTAAATTGACGATATTATGACAGCATCCATGCAGGCAACAGGTGGAGTGTTTATTATCACATCTCAAAAAAAGATACACACGTGGGTGCCTTTGTCAATCAAAGTATAAAGTGTGCAAAGTGTAATACCCACCTATTAAAATGTGCCCTGATTTGTGAGTTCCAATCACTACAGGTTCTGTCCTCCTCATGTGTGAGGGGCCATAAGTCGACAGGCAGCTAAACCCTCCCAGCAATTCACTGACAAAGGTGCAATGACCAGATTCAACTTTTATTGCAAGGATAGGTATAACTTAGAAAAAGAAAGAAAATGCACTTACTAAGGTGTAAAGATATGTGGCAGTACATTATAACACATTACTGTACAAGCAATACAGCATATAATTGTGATGACATGCTATACTAGCCATGTGACAAGCATGGTCTGTATGTAATAATACTGATTGTAAAATAACATCAGGAAATGTAAAAAACACAATAAGATACAATAAGATGCAGGTGTACAATGCTGAATGATTGTACCAGTGATGCTACTGTAAGCTTAGATAATGAAAATTACTTAAGATACAACTGGTTCTGCAGTGTTTTGAGTGTAATGGCTGAAAAGATGAAGATGATGCTGTCATCAGGGTCATAGGCTACTGATATTGTAGCTGAGATGGACCAAACAAGCTTTTACATACAGACTACAGTTTATGCAAATGGCCACTAGAGGGAGCATTTAAGACTTGTATAAGGATTTATTAAAGCATGAATACAAGGAACATAAAGGGGGACATGTATCAAGCAGTGTACCTTGTGCTCCTTAGTATTTTTTGGCGTAAGTGTGATGTGCACAGCCCTTCGTCAGATTTACTAAACAGTGTAGCTCGGTGTATGTGTGAATATGACAGCTTACTCCAGTTTTTTGCCTTCTTGACATTTGTGGGCGTGGTTATCCGTAAGAATATTCTCAGCCGGGATTTATCATGTGAGAATTTTGAAATTTTCGCATTTTCGTTCGCATCTGTACTCCAGTCCCAGGGTAGCGGAACTTTTTTAACCAGGGTCAATTCATGAATACCTGCAGTAAAATGCACAGCGCCAGGGAAGCTATAGCAGGTGATTTATGAACCAACATGTGAATGTTCATAAATACCTTACTAGGCTGCAAACATATAAGCCAGTGCACAGTGCTAAAAATATTCGCAAAAAAAGGTGCAAATGATAAATGTCACCCAAAGTGTAAACCATTATACAACAGTATACATCCATTTTGCATAACAAATAACTGTGCTTGCCATCTCTACAATACAATTATAAGTACTTCAGGCAATAGATGATGCAAATAGTAATAAAAATAAACGGTATGCCTGCCTATAGCAACATGGATTCCCTATTTGTGTCTGTAATAGCCCATAATGTGACAAATGTATTAAAATGTGCCAGTCATTTCAAAAGATTTTATTAAAAGCCTGCATGATTTAGACTGATTGAGATTAGATTGACACTTCGTAGTGGTGACAAGGTGATTTCAGTGCTTCTACTGCTGTTACTAAGCTTTTTAATAAATTTGGTACATTTTCCTGAAATGCACTTTGCAGAAATTCCAGTGTTAATACATTTCTTATATTTTTATCATTACAACCATACAAGCCAAGCATAAGTGCAAAGGCTTTTTTTTTTTTTTTTTTGCTGTCCCCCCCCCAAAAAAAATCACATGGCTAAGAATATTAGAAAAGTTATAAACTTACCAGCTTTACCCACCTGTAGTGCACGCCTGCTAATCCCACAGACAACAATAACACATAAAGACAACACTTTTGTTTTCAGTTAAAGGAGAACTCCGGCAAAAAACTATTTTTTTAAATGTTATTTCATAAGCAAAGTTAGACAAATTCCTAATAAGTACTAATTAGGGGAAATGAACATACAGTGGTGCCTTAGATTACGAGCATAATTCATTCTGGGACCGTGCTTGTAATGCAAATCCGTTCTTAAACCAAAGCAAAGCAAAGAAATCATTGAAATGCAGACTATTGGTTCCTCACCCAAAAATATTTTTTTATTCTGAATAACATGTAAAACTAATGAAACAAACATTTAGAAACAGCTGAATATGTTATATTATAAGTTACTGTACAGTATAGGGATCAGCATGTGGTGTATAATGTATATAATGTGCATGAACCTGAACCTAAACCTGAAAAAACAGCAGCAGTTTGTAGATACAGGATGGAGCTGCAGATCACCATAGTGCAGTAGCGTAGTACAACAGGCTAGGAGCAGAGAAGCAGAGCTCCTGTCAGGTCTGTGTGGTCACATGACAGCAATGGGGAAGGACCGTGTGAATGGACCAATCAGGAAGTGAGAATCATATAGCTGTGCAGGAGGACAGAGACAGAAACTTTTCTATACAGCAGTGTGTATAGCTAAGTGTAAGGGCAGGCACATTATAGGAGTGTGTATAGCGGAGTGTAAGTGTAGGCACATTATAGCAGGAATGGAGAGGATGGGAAACACAAGGGCGGACAGAGACTGCAGGGAGCATGAAGAAATGAGCAGGGCAGATGTGGGCACATACATGCAGCACTCTCTGTCTGGGATGAGAGGGGTTACAGCTATGAAGTGGTTACCTCCACAGTCCTGTCCCCTGATGTAAGCCCCAGCCTGAAGTGGTCTGCTATGATTTGGAAGGTGGGGGAGACTTCCTGGGACAGAGTACAGTACTGTAGACCACGCTATGCAGACCATGCCCCTCCTCCACTCCCCGTCCCACCCAGTACAGGGAGCTCTTAAACCAAAGCAATGCTCTTAAACCAAGTTACAATTTTGAAAAACTGTGAGCTCTTCTTGCAAAACGCTCTCAATCCAAGTTACTCTTAAACCGAGTTACCACTGTATAGTGATATTTCCTTCTATTTAGTAGATCAAACAGGCTCAGATTTCTCTAAAAATAAAAGTGACATCACAACTCCCCAGTCTATATCTGCAGGGTCCAGCAGGGGGCGCAGTATATGTAGAAATTATATATAATGGCCATTCCTGTGCTTTTCTGGCCAAAGTTCAGCTACCTGCAACCCCCCCCCCCCCCCAGCTTGCAACCATACCTCTCCCCCCGCCCTGACAGAAACCGGGCCGCCTGATCCCATCAGAGGTCCTGTCCAGTGTAGTGAACAGCTCCCCCCCCCCCACCCAGCTCGCCCTGACAGAAGCCCCTAGTCCTAGCACCAGCCCCCCAAACAACCCCGGACGCTCGACAGCATAAGAAGTAGCAGCCCCTTCCTATGCAGCGCTTGACTATGGCGGTACCTGCTGCCTCTCTCTTGCTGCAGTAATCGATGAAGTTCAGCGGGAGAGGGGGGACCACCAGCGGGGACCGCCATAGAGAAGTGTTCACCCCGCTGCATGGGACAGGGCTGATCATCATCAGCCCTGATTGGTGCAGCGATCGTGGTCTCACTGCCATAACTGCAGCGGGAGAGAGGCAGCGGGGACTGCCATAACCGAGTGCTGCACAGGAAGGGGCTGCTACTTCTTATGTGATCGGGCGTCTGGGGGGTGCAGACAGTAACGGATAATAAAAGGTCCGTTTCGGGCGGTTGCCCAGGGCCCAGAGCTCCTGGGGGGCCCATGGTCACCCAAAAAGAGTTTTACTTTCATTGGAGTATTGTCTCCTGGCTACAGTTCTGCCATGATTTGCAAAAAAATAGCTGCTTTTTTACCACAAATTCGCACAAATCAGGACATCATGACATTATCTATCCTCTACTATGAACACCACACTAGTGCTGCCATAGTTACAGTGGGGTGGGGGGGCCCAGGCTTGGTGAACAGCCCGGGGCCTATGGTAAAGTTAATCTGCCCCTGGGTGCAGAACATACACTGCGCCCCCTGCTGGATCCTACAGGTGTATTCTGGGGATTCATGACGTCACTTTTTTTGGAGAAATTGAAGCCCGTCTGATTTAGTAAATTAAGGGAAACTTAAGAAAGAAGTTTAACCTAGAAACGCGTTGTCCATGTTAAACGTGGTTTTAAACTACCTACTACTACTCCTGTCATTTGCTCTGCACCAGTAATACTACAGCTTGCTTTACTTTACCAGCGCCTATGCACCCGAATCCTTGCTACTTGTGGACCTCCACTCGTATTACCTGCTTTATTCACAGTCTGCTCCGGGGGACAGAGAGTCTGGAAGGCAGCGGACAGCTTAATCTACTTGTGCCCGGCGATGCCGAGCTCGTAGCACAACCGCATCAGGTGAGTGTGCGATTCTCTCACCACCAGTACCCCCTCTTTGCCAGTGTGCGGATTACACTATGTGTGCCCTGTGGTGCCTCTTCTTTTTTTTTTTAGTATTAATTTGATATCTCAAAACTATATAACAGTCATAATGGGATTGCAGTACATGGTATAGCGGACTGTCAACAGCGATGGCAGAACTGACTAACGTGTTTCAGCTGTATAGGTGCCTTACTCATGGCTAGATAAAACATCCTAATGTAGAGCATCCTCAAGTTTACAAAACGCCGTCTGTAGAAATGAGAACACATCATCATTAGGATCAACATTAGGGACGAGCCAACCGAACCGTTATGAACCAGATTCGTTACGAACTTTGCAAAAAGTTCGGTTCGGTACCGAACTGAACTTTCAAAGAGTTTGTGACGAAGTTCGTTAAAACCGCACCGGCGTTGCAAAACTGTATTGTTTTCACAGAATGGAAGAGGATATAAGGAATTATTACTCCTATAATCCCTTTTATCCTTTTATTATGTGAATATCTAGGTGTGTGACGTCACTACAGGAACAGGAAGTGCTTGAGCGTCCATGCTCTTTCTCATTGTGTGTCTAGACTGCAGAGAGAGAGGAGCTCCGTGCTAGTTAGGGAGGGAAAGCACATAGATAGATAGGCAAACAAGTAGATATTTACAGGGAGGTAGAGAGAGGGAGAGATAGGCAGAGATAGGAAGTAAAAAACTTGTGATATCCAGAAAATAGTCAAACACCGATATATCACAAAATATCTTTATTACACGCTCGAAATAGTATAAAGCACAGGATAGTGGTTATGGGGGGGGGGGGGCAGTGGATGTGTGACCACTAATCACAATCATTTATGCCAACAACAATCTTAGTATAAGAGGGAGTGCAGGACGCCCACAATTTATTCTTTAACGTCCAGCCAGATGTTCGTCTCCCTGCCCAGGCTCAACAGGGCCCTCTTGGCCTCTTGGTGGTGGAGTCATGGTGCGTGCCTCCGTCAGATGAGGTTCTTTATTCTCTTCATCCGATGAGGCCTCTGCTGTTTGTTGAGCTTCTTCATCTCTGCTGACAAATGAACAGTGGACAAAATCTGTTATTACAAACATGTTAGCAACATTGTAACAATTCTCAAGAACCAATATGCATCCAATGCAGGATTTTACTTAGGCTTTTTGTGTCCTTTTTTATCCAGTATGTCCAATGTGTTAGCCAGGGGCGTAACTACCACTATAGCAGCCATAGCGGCTGCTATGGGGCCCGCCGCATCAGGGGCAATACACTGGGCCCCCTGAGCCGTCATCATTTGCAGCACCGGGTGGCCCTGCTGGTCTCCTGGGTTTTGCAAATGTCCCTTTAACTGCAAGCACTCCTGACCAGAGCTAGCAGTTATGTAGTTATGACTTCACTTGACCGTTTAGTGGTCAGTCTAGACTATTGATCAACATTCTCACACTGCTCCCCAAAAATGATGCTCAGGGAAAATAATATGTCTGCAAAGAAATAGTAATTTATTCTCACATCTGGCGCTAATTAGCCCTTGGCTCCCTAAAAAACTCACTTGAGAAATGAGTAGGACATTGTTAGGTCATATGTAATCATTGGGGCACATTTGTCGCCATTTATCCTGTCCGTGCTTTGTAGCTAAATCGAACTCCAGTTAGGTCTTACATCATCGACTTATTAAACATTTTTTAGTATCTAGTTAGGGCACGCTGCATTTATAAAGAATATTGAGTGTACAGCAGGGGGAGCTTTATTGTTAGTAACGTTATTATTATCCTGTTCCAGAAATATATAGGTCCCCCTGCAGGAAGCTCGATGTATATAATCTCTGTCTACGTAACACATGTCTATATGTCTGCACACATAACAGACTGAACTAATACTGACATCATCTGATCCTAGCATGGACAGATGCAATTAAGACACACACTTACTGGCGCCGTCTGCTGGCATTCAAAATGAAACGCAGCATTGGGGCAAAACGCAAAGAGCCGAGTTCTTCTTGTGAGGCCCCACGCCTCATCAGCTGCCGTCGCTCCCTGATGAATCTGTCCCTCACACTGGACCACCTGGTCTCCACATGTTTGGCTGAAAGCAAAAAACGTACAGACATTAGTAATATATGAGCGTCAGGTGACCATAACAGTAGAGTTTCTTGTTTGACATAGTGGGTAAATAACTTACCAATGAACAACTTCTGTAATCTACTATGCTTGTCCCAACCTGGGAACACAATCCGGGCAACCTCCCTCCATGCGGCACTCCGCCTTAACCGGCTTGTGTACCCAGGCGCAGGGCCGCCCCATAGCAGTGGCCGAGCATGGACCTTAATAAAAAGATAAATAAATTATATAAACCTCTTGCAAACAATGCTCGCTTGGTAAGGTAATAGCTAGTCGAGGCTTTTTCCTTGTTAGAGGCAATGTTGCTGACTAAATATGACGTCACTTATGTGGGTGGGCTCTGGAGCTTCCCGTGCTTTTAACTCCCTCCCTCTCCCTCCATGATGTCTGCTGCCGGCCCATATCATATACACAGTACACAACTACTCCCATCATGTGGTCATAGTGTAAGCCTCAAATATTTCAAACATAACGTAATAGTGAATTCGACACCACAATCCGGAGGGGGTATGGGGGAGGGGGGAGTGAGTTAGCTGCACGGGCAGCTCACTAACACAAACCATGAGTCACACCCTCGTTTCTCAGCAACATGTGATCAAACAAAGAAAATTCCTGGAAGAGATATTACACAAACATTGCGAATCAAACATAATTAGCGGCACATTGGCTACAATTGGAAATACATTGCATTATGTTTCACACAGACACATAGCCTAAGGGTACAAACACACACACTGTATACACAGCCTATTTACTGCTGCGATACGCAGCAAATACGCAACAAATACGCAGCAGATTAGATCTAAATAACTGAACACAGCATCAAATCTGCACCACCAAATCTGCTGCAGATCTGCTGCATATCTGCTGCCTATATGGTGTGTGTGTTTGTACCCTTAGGGTATAAACCCACACACCGTATATGCAGCGTATTTAAAGCTGCAATACGCAGCAGATTAGATCTAAATAACTGAACACAGCATCAAATCTGCACCACCAAATCTGCTGCAGATCTGCTGCGTATCTGCTGCGTATACGGTGTGTGTGTTTGTACCCTAACAAATATAAATGTATAGTGCGATTTAGAGCTAACCCTTATGGGCAAGCCATAGGAATTACACACATTCGTAGGGACGTGAACTACTATCAGCAATGTATGGTGACCAAAGTAGTCACACAGGGCAATAGGTGGGGGCAAAAATCCATAATAAACATTTAGCTTCGTCATAAATAAAGATCATTCATGACCAACTTGTAATTGAGAAATTAGGAAGGAAAGAGCCTTTAAAGGACAACTCCGGCGAAAAAATTTTTTGGCTTATTTAACACACATTACAAAGTTATATAACTTTGTAATGTGGTTAAATACCCGGTCTGGCCCCCTTCCCCCACTTTACGACCCCCAACCCCCCACCCCGGAAGTTAAAGAATATATACATTACCTATTACGGTCGTCACGGTCCTCTTCTCTGGTGTCGGGTGATGTCAGAGCTGGGGGCGGTCCGGGTCTTCTTCCTCCTCGGCGTCTTCATTGAGAGTGAATGGGAGAGAAAAGGCTGCTGGTGCACATGCGCACCAGCAGCCTTTTCATTGGCTAGAGCGCATCACATGGCTTCCAGCTTGCTCAGCCCTGATTGGCTGAGCTTGCTGGAAGCCATGTGATGCGTTCCAGCCAATGAAAAGGCTGCCGGTGCGCAAGCGCGCTGGCAGCCTTTTCTCTCTCATGGACCCGGAAGAAGGAGACATCGCTGGACGGCGGACGCAGGTGACGGTGAGGCGGACGGCGGGCGAATGGAGTGGCGATCGTCACCGGAGGGATGGTGAGTATGGTGTCTGTGTGTGTCTGTGTTTTTTTTTTTTGGGGGGGTCCCGCCGGAGTTGTCCTTTAACAACACATATATAAAATGAAGCAATGTAAAGTACCGGGACAGAATGTAAGCATTATTGAGAACAGATATTTGATATATTCGAAGACCAGACCTGTACATTTAATTTTGACACTAACTCTAAAACACACATCGCTTCTCAGACTCACAATGATAAGCCAAAAAGTGGTAAGCTGTTAGAACTCCACCTATGTCAACATTTATTAACTCATTAATGGCAAGGCGTTATCAAATACTTACTTGTAAGATTAATCCATAAACGTCGATGAGTGATTTATCGATAACCATATCTGCCTCCATCGATATGCCTTCACAGTTCTAAATAAGCTAATTGAGTGAATTGCTTTCACTCTTCAGATGTGAAAATACAGAAAATGGCGAAATAACCTTGGCATATACACACAGTAACAAAAAACGATACATTTGTTTCTCAAAACAATCACGTGACCCCTAGATGCAATTGTATCATGGCCAGTGAACCTGCTTCGTAGGAGTAAGTAGATTTAGTTTGTCATAACTTTGTAAGCCGAGGAACAAAAATAGAAATATAATCATCACTAGCAGTAGTGGATTATAATAGGGGCGTTTTGGGTGGCAGCCTGGGGCTCCTGGGGGGCCCATGGCCACCCAAAAAGACTTATACTTTCAATGGTGTACTGTCTCCTGGCTACACTTCTGCCATGATTTGCAAAAAATCACAGTTTTTTATGGCAATTTTGCACAAATCAGGACATCATGACATTATCTATCCTGTACTTTGAACGCCAGGCTAGTGCTTCCATAGTTACAGTGGGGTGGGGGGTCCCAGGCTTGGTGAACAGCCCGGGGCCTATGGTAAAGTTAATCCGCCCCTGATCACTAGTAGTCTGTTTTTAATTATACTGGCCTTTAATCGATCAACTGCTGCCTCCTCCTCAAGTAGCCTCTCCTCAATAATACTGGACTGGAATCAATCAACTGCTGCCTCCTCCTGCTGCTCAACTTGTCTCTTCTCAACAATACTGGCCTGGGTGCAATCAAGTGCTGCCGCATCCTTCTTGTAAACTTTTTTTCCAATATTTTTTTTCACAATTTTGGCACTTTTATTCACTATATTTTATAAATTTTATTCCTATTATTATTATTTTTTTTTTTCTCATTTTTGTAAAAAAAAATTCCCACTTTTTTCATTGTAATAGCAACTGCAACTAAACGAAACTATACCCTATCACATTCCCACTATTGTAGCTGCAATTATTCAGCCGTTAGAGCAAGGTTCATTTTCAGTTCGGTTTGGACCAATCCGAAATTCACGAAAGTTCGCCTGATCGAACCGAACCGAACTTTTCAAAAGTTCGCTCATCCCTAATCAACATAGATTCAGGTAAGTGCATGTATTATATAGTCAATTGAGAGCCTCTTTGGCTGCAGGCCATCTAACAGTTATAGTCACTGTACCTTTTCTTCACAATATTTGTCACCACTCATATGTAAAGGTGACACATGTGTGGGGACGCTGGAGTGCTAGGTGGTGCTTGCAAAGGTTGATGGTAAGGTACCGCTGCGGCACTTTTCATGGGGTTCAGAGTGGTAGTAGCCCACCCTAGGTTCCCAACACGTGCCTGTTAAAAGGTTGTCCCTGGTGTTTCCTCTATGGATATAGTACTGCACGTTTGGAAATCAGTCCAGAAAGAAGTCCAGTATAACTTCTTTTTTTTAAGGGTACAGTGTATTTTCAATACTGAGTTCAGACAATGAGTGTCTTGCACCTGAGAGCAAGTTTTTTCCAAAGTTTCCCTTTAAGTGGTTTTGTAGGAGGACTGTAGTAGGTTATTTTAGGTTTTGCAAAGTCTCTCATCGTGCCCTGCTCACCAATCTAATCACTAAGGGACAGGAGTAGTTCCCTATTGTTGCAGCAGGCTGTGTGTCAACTCCAAACCTCGGTACAATCTAGAGAGAAGGTTCTAGTAAGGCCTGTGATTTCTATAAAGAAATAGCTAGTGCCATCTTGAGGCCAAAAAGCAGTAAGACACTTCCCAAACTCAGAGGATTTGAAGTATAATTGCAGATCTATAAATATCAATATGCATTAACCCAGAGGTTGACAGGTGTTGTGTTAGCTGGGGTGAAATGGGGGTGTACCAACATGGCACTTGTCACGATGGCCATGAATGGTAGCACCCACTCCTGGGTATACCGACATCGACACAGGAGTCCAGCACTTAACCAGGAACAATGTTTAGGCTACAAACCCACTTGGCGGGTCTGCAGCGAGTCCCCTCGCTGCGTATTTGCAGCGAGACTCGCTGCAGATCCCGGCCCTATACTTTTAATGACAGACAAACACGCAGCAGGGATGTACATCCCTGCTGCGAGTTTGTCTGCAGCCCACCACATTAACCCCCCCGGCCGCCGGAGCTGATACTTCACCTGATCCCGGCTCCGGCGGTTCCCGATGTCTTCAGCAAGCCGGAGCAGGGGCTAGGTGAAGTATATGCTCCAGCCAGCCGCCCGCAGCCCCTTTAACACCTCCCGCAGCCCCGGCCGCCCGATCGCCCCCCCCCCCCTGGGGGGGCGATTGGGGGGGCGTGCGAGCGATCGGTGCTGCGCGGGGGGGGGGGGGGGTCAATCGGGCGGCCGGGGCTGCAGGAGGTGTTATAGGGGCTGCGGGTGGCTGGCTGGAGCATATACTTCACCTGGTCCCCGCTCCGGCTTGCTGAAGACATCGGGAACCGCCTGAGCCGGGATCAGGTGAAGTGTCAGCTCCAGCGGGGTTAATGGGGGGGGGCTGCAGACAAACTCGCAGCAGGGATGTACATCCCTGCTGCGTGTTTGTCTGCCATTAAAAGTATAGGGCCGGGAACTGCAGCGAGTCTCGCTGCAAATACGCAGCAAGGGGGCTCGCTGCAGACCCACCAAGTGGGTTTGTAGCCTTACTGAAGTTTGAAGGTGCAATACAAAAATAGTTTAGACAGTAAGGTGCAATACCAAAAAGTAGTAATCTTTCTCATGGTGCAGACAACACAGATTACTTGAGCTGGGTGCTTGGGTATATAGATATATAGCTGACTCTCTAGTGAATACAGACTTTTAGATACTCTTAGGACAGTCTCGAAATACTCTTGGCTTGTACATAGACTTATAGATAGAGCTGAAGATAAGTAGTAAGTCTTGACTCGTGCAGGTGTAGGTTAGGTAAGGGGGCTACCAAGGGGCTGTGCCTAAGTAGTAACAGAACTCTGTTGGGGTGAAATGGCTAAAAAAAGGCTTGATTGTAGAATAACCCATAATCACGGTTTAGGAGGCTACCACCTATTGCCAGAGAGATCACAGAGTGCCAGATCTGGTAGCATGGGGGCCCAGGCTTGCATAATTGGGTGTAGCAAACCACTCAAGATTACCTGAGATGGCTGATGGATCAATGGAGTACTTCGGCTGTAACTGCACTTTGCTCCAATGCAGATGATTCAGACAGCTGAAGGACGTCCTGACTTGAGAAAGTAATAGATCACCCCAGATGTAGGCAAAGGTTATCCCTTTGGAGGTAGTTACCCCACCTTAGGCTTTTAGCAACGCATATTGGACTGGAACACAAACTAGCTAGAACTCCATGCTATCACCACCACTAGACTAGTTTTTTTCCTAGAAACCATCAGAAGTAAGAAGTAGTGAGACACCGGGTGGGGGAACAGTAGTGCAGACCTTCAGCCCGGAGCATACAAACACGCAGGTGTGCTGAGACACGGCAGGTGTGCAGAGACAGTAGTGGCACACCCACCTGGGGACACTACAAATGTATGACTGAGCAGCGTACTAGGGATGAGGAAACAAGAAAGATCACCTGCCGGTCTCAACGTAAATGCGTATACAATGTATTCCTGGTCCGCGCTGTTGCCACAATATCACTGCTATACTTAGTTTCAAGCAGATTATATAAGATTAGCAGGTATTCCTAGCTCCATGAAATTGTGAGTTGTAATAACCAATTGTAATTATTAAAGGGGTTGTCCAGCAAAAATCTTTGTCTTTCAAATCAAAAAAGTTAGATAGATTTGTAATTTACTTCTATAAAAAAAAATCTCAAGTATTCCCATACTTATCAGCTGCTGTATGTCCTGCAGGAATTGTTGTTTTCAGTCTGACACAGTTCTCTCTGTTGCCACCTCTGTCCGAGACAGGAACTGTCCAGAGCAGGAGACTTCTTGTCTTGGCCAGAGATGTCAGCAGAGAGCAGTGTGTCAGACAAAATAAAACATTTCCTGCATGACATATAGTAGCTTATAAGTATGGGAAGACTTGAGATTCTTTAAAAGAAGTAAATGACATCAGATATCAGTTGATTTGAAAGAAAAAGATTTTCGCTGGAGTACCCCTTTAACTAGACAATACACCACTTTAGCAACAGATATGAGGATCAGCATATATAAAACAGCATGCGGTATAGGTAACTGCACTAACCTGCCGCTCGTTGGTGATCTAGTGTCCAATAGAGCTACACTGGTGTGGCGTCTGTGCCGTTGCAGTCTTTCAACTGAAGACCATCCTCGGGGAGATAGATGTAATCTTCCAGATGGTAAAAAGTGGATGATGGTGGTAATCCTCTTTCTGGAAGGGACATGCTCTGGCCGGTGGCATGTGCACTGCTTGCTCTGTAAGTCTGAACAGGTGCAGATTTGCTGCAGCATAAAATCTGCGGCAGATTATGTTAGTGTAAATAAACCCTGAATCTGCTTGAAGCAGGAACTATGACTGGCATAGTACTGCGGAACAGGAGCAGTGAGGCTGCAATGTGTCTGCTGCAATGGGTATGAAAATATCTGAGTAGTGTCCATTGTATAACTGATAAACACTGTGACACCCCCCCCCCCCCCCCCCCCGAAAAAAAAAAAAGTCAAATAGAAGAGACATACATGTTCTATTTAACCCCTTCATGACCGAAGGTGATTGATGAACAGGTGTCCTGGTCAAATTGAAGCAATGTTCCTTCCCGCCTTCTAAGAGCCATGGCACTTTTATTTTTCCACCTACAGGGTTGGTTGGGGGTGTCATTTTTTGCACCATGATCTCTTGTTTTTATTGGTATCATATTGGCGTCAGAGAATTTTTTTTTTTCTTTTCTTCTAAATATAATTTTTAAAAAATCAGCAATACAGGTGTTTTTTTTCACTTTTTCTTTACGCTGTTCACCATGCGTGAACAATATTGTTACATATTCTTACTATTCCGCATGCTATGATATGTAATATATAATATATATATATATATATATATATATATATATATATATATATATATCTTTTTAATTTGTATATTGGGAAAAATGTTTATTGGGGCATTTTTATAAGTATTTGTATATTTGTATTGCCTTAGGGGACCTGTATATGTAATGCTCTGATTGCATATACTGATGAATGCTAAGCCTTATAATTTTTATATTATAAAATAATCCTGAAATCTTATAATTTCCAGTCTGGACACTAAGCCTAATAACAATAATAATAATAATAATAATAATAAACTGACACAGCAGGGGATCCTGCATACAGGGGGCAACCCAAATTCATACTCGCTTTACGGCACACCATCACCAAACAGCGCAGTTACTATTGTATGGGAGCCTATAGGAGGGAGAAAGGGAAGAAAGCTGCTAGAAATGTGCGGAGCCTAAGATGTTTGTCTGGCAGGTTATGAAGAGATGAATTGTAGCTGCAAGAAATCATCATGGAGAAAGAAGAAAAGGGAAAGTGACGCCTCAGATCAAAGAAGACGACACCTGTGAGTCACTAAATGACAGTTTTTGTATTTTGTAGAACATCATTTAGTAGGGGTGTCCTCAGGCCCGCTTCTGCCATGAGGCGGAATGAGCCTTCCGCCTCAGGCGGCAGACTTTGCGGTCCGGCAGGGGGCGGCTTCTGTGAGACAGAAGCATGGAATCTTTGTCTCCTAAGGTGGGAGTTAAAATAGAAAAGAAAAAGAAAAAAACAAACAAAAAAAAACTTTGAGAGCGGTAACATTTTCTTTGTGAACTAGTCCTTAGAAATGGTAAACTTACACTTGGTGAGTGGTGAGGGTATCACCACTCCTAAAAGCAACACACCCATAATTATGGAAGGCTCGCTGCAATCCTCCTAGTGTGAACTCCCAGTTCCCCGATCTCCGAAATACCAAACAATAAAAAATAGGAGAGCAAACTTTACATCTGATGAAATCATAAATGTATCATTAAAAAAAGGGAGCACAGATGTTACTCACTCTCAGGAGGGAAGTTTTGGAATGCTCCCCTCCACCCTGCATAACTTCCCAAATCTATGTAACTGGCTTTCTATTCTTTCTACTCGATATACTTTCAGCAGGCTGGCGTCGGCATTGTGGAACTGAGCAAAATGCTGTGATACACTATGCTTGGCAAATTTGTGTACTATGTTAAATCTGTGTGTATTTACTCGCTTCCTCAGAGTCTGACATGTCCTTCCTACGTACTCTAGGCCACAAGGCCACTCCAGTACGTATATATAACAAAGTCACTACTACATGACAAAAACTGTGAAATTGCTATATACTTTATATAACAGTGACCTCCGCACAGGTCAGAGAGCATGTCTAAAAGCCTGCCTAGAGAGCAGGGAGAGAAATTATCTAGTGATCTGTGTGGGTCTGAAGACTCAGACCCCAGCCAAGTGAAATTTTTGACATGTCTCTAGGACAAGTCAAAAGTTCCTTTCAACAATAGGTATGTTTTATTAAAAGATTCAAGGACACATTCTTTATAATATCTACCCTGAATTGCTGAACATAAGGCCTCCCCTAAAAGTAAGAATTGACAAAGTGTTTGTTTGGAAGCATGCCAACAGAACACCAGGGCACGCAGCTGTGATTTTTTTTTTTCAGCTCACCACTGTTGTCCCCTAACTTCACCGTCCATTGAGGACCATCACCTGCTGCCAACGACGATGTTCCCTTCTACGATGTTCCCATAAAAGAGCAGAAATAAATAACAGTATAACAGTTTAAAAAAAAAAAATTAGAAAAAAATCATAGGCCTATACTTTTTTGCATGATTCCATATTTAAATATACACTATGGCGCAGATTTACGTACACTTTCCCGCGTGGTACAACAAAATGTGTGTGCCCTTTGTAAAAGGGGTTTTGTTTTGTTTTAAAGGGGTTGTGTGCTACAGCTATGTACATCAACTAATAGTTGGTCTAAACTTAAAGGGGTATTGCACTCAAACATAACTTTTCATATTTTTCTGCCCATAGTGAGACTAAATTCCTTCAATACTTGTTATTATCTATTCAGACTCCTGCCCCCAGTATTGAGCTGCAGCAGTTTTGCTGAATAACAAAAAAATGTGTGTGAGCTTTTCTCCCATCTCCCCCTCCTCCCCCTCCTCCCCCTTCCTTCTGAGACAGCTCATGTAAACAAGTCCCTATCTGCAACTTTGTAAAAGCTTTCTAATGCTGGAAGCAATAATCATAGTGAGTTCCTCAGCAACGTGACTTCAGATAACCCCTCCCAGCACTACAAAGGAGCTACAAAGTTTCAGATAGGGACTTGTTTACATCAGACTTTTTAAAAGGGAGGTGGGGAGGAGGGGGAGATGAGAGAAAAGCTCATACACAGATTCTAATGTCTTCAGCAGAAAGCAGCAGCTCAGAAGAGTGGGAAGGAGACTGAATAGATAATAACAAGTAGGGAATGAATTGTTAGTCTCACCATGGCCAGCAACATGTGAAGTTATATTTGAGCAAAATACCCCTTTAACATTTAAAACTCTAGCCATGCATTCCAATAAATATTAATAAACACAATAAGACCTTTGAATTATTACATTTTGTCATACAAGTGTAGGACATTAAAAAATTTCCACCAAACAAATGGTTCAGAGCTCAGTAAATATGGCTTTCTGTCTGACTACTTTTTTCCAAGTGGCTTCATGACCAAGCTGTTGTTTCTCCTAGACTCTCTGCGATACAAGTAGTATCCAATGACAGAGCCATGTGTACAAAGATCCAAGTCTTCTTGTATAACTGACTGTACAACAGCAACATTTTGACCCAAGCGTTTTTTGTCAAGCATTTAACTTGTTAGGTCGAAACATTGCTGCTAAAGACTTGGTTATGCAAGAAAGCTTCAATCTTTTTGCACATAACTGGATGTTGTTGGACTCTCTTGTTTTTACATGTTGATGGACCAGAATTTGGGATAGTTGGTAAGATAGCATACATCCATATTTCTACCTGCCTAGTGGACTATCAACTATGGTGCTGTTGGACCTTATTTTTTTCTGGAGTGCCATCTGTAGAGTTACTGAGCTGTTCACTATGACCCATACTAATCCATGTCAGTGTACTTGATTTTATGTGCCCATTTTCAATGGGTGTGTCAGAAACTAATAAACCCATTAATTAGAGGAGCTTTCTTTTAGCCGTATAGGCCCAGATTTACTAAAACCTCTCAATGCACCAGATTTCTCAGAGCGTATAACTATGATTGATAAATCTGGCATATTTGAAAACTGTCGGGCTTAAAGGGGTATTCAGTGCAAATATAACTTTTTATATGTTGCTGCCCATGTTGGACTAACAATTCATTCCATACTTGTTACTATCTATTCACTCTCCTTCCCCCAGTTCTGAGCTGCTGCTTTCTGCTGAAGATACAAAAATCGATGTGTTTTTCTTGTTTCCCCGTCGAGCGTTTTTCTTGTTTCCTCATCCTCCCCCTCCCTTCCCTCACACACATTTTTTGGGGGGTCTTTAGCAAACATGCATCAGTTCATAACTGGGGGAAGGAGACTGAATACATAATAACAAGTATGGAAGAAATTGTTAGTCTCACCATGGGCAACAGCATAAGAAAAGTTATGTTTTAGTGGAATACCCCCTTTAATGATCTGGTTTAGAAAATTAGATTTGAAAATTGGTTAAAAGTAGTCAGAATGAAACTTATTTCCTGACGATAGATGTGGTTGGTGAGTGTTTTCTTGGTTAAGTATGGAAAGGAAGGGTTATGCAGTTAAGTTGTAAACTGATAAAACATCTATAACATAAAAGGAAAGTATTTTCAGCAGCTCACTGCCCACCAGAAACTAACTTTATATCAAATCCTGAATGTTTTTTGTATATCTGATGGTATCTTGTGATGAACAAGTTTGTAAAAATAGCAAAATACAGTAACTTGTCGGATAACTCGTTACCTTTTTTACAGCTGTATTTTGTTTTGTTTTTTTGCAGAATACAGTACAGAATCTTGACTCTCAAGCTGAATGCCCTCCACAGTGGTGCCCCCCGCTAGATCTTCACCATTGTCTCTGTCTACAATTCTACCTGGTCTCTGTGTTTTGCAAATAATCAAAAAAAATAAAACCCTCCATAATCCAAACTTCTCATTCCCATCTTCAGGACTTGCTCGTACTGCACCTGTTCTTTGGAATGCGAGACCCTTGGGAGACACTTAAGGCCCTATTCCACCAACAGATCTGACGACGGATTATCTGCCAAAGATTTGAAGCCAAACCCAGGAGTGGATTTGAAAAGAGGAGAAATCCAATCTTTCATTTTGACCTGTTCTCTGTTTATAGTCTGTTCCTGGGGTTGGCTTCAAATCTTTGGCAGATAATCTGTCGTCAGATCTGTTGGTGTAATAGGGCCTTTAGGGCCATATTCCACCGGACGATTATCGTTCAGATTATCGTTACATCGTTCGAATCTAAACGATAATCGTTCGGTTGAAATGCAGTTAACGATTAACGACCGAACAAGAAATCGTTGATCGCTTTATAAGACCTGGACCTATTTTTATCGTTGCTCGTTCGCAAAACGTTCGTAAATCGTTCGCATTGAATAAGACATCGTTTGGTCGTTCGCAATAGATACGAACGCAATAGCGAATAAATAGCGAAGAAAAACAATCGCAATTACGATCATAAGTAACGATTATCGTTCCATGGAAATGAGTGAACGTTTTCAGGACTTTCGCAATAGCGGTCATTTGAGATCGTTAATCGTTAACGATTATGCAAACGATAATCATCCAGTGGAATAGGGCCCTTAGGGGGACATTTATTATGTGGCACAGCTGACATTTTCTGTTGCAGAGAGCCCACTTGTGCGTAAATCTATTCGCAAACACTATTGCAAATAATTTATGTGCAAGTGGGCTCTCTGCCCTGCTCGCACAAAAAAATGCCGGACTTAATAAATGTCCCCCTTAGACTCATTCCCAACATCCAGCTTTAAAGGGCAACTATCACCAGGTTAGACAAATCTCCTTATTGTGCAGTAAACGCCGAGGAGGAAGGTATGTCTCTTACTTCATTCTCAGTGCCGTTCCGATGCAGTTAGTAGTTTGCTCCACGGTCCGGTAAGACCATTAGGAGCATTGCCCTGCCCCCATATAAATAACCCGCACCCTTGGTCATCCAGCTCTATTCACTATCATAATGGGCGGACTGGCCTGGCTATAGGGTGGGGCCGTGCTCCTAATGGGTGCCCCAGTGCTCCTAGCTGTCTTACTGTACCGTGGAGAACACGACTAACTGCACTGGAACTGTGCCAAGGATGAAGGTAAGAAACATACCTTCATCCTCTGTCTCCTGCACAATAGACACATATCAGCAAGTTTGATTTGTCTAACCTGCTAATATTTCCCCTTTAATTGGGCCCTAAAAGCACATCTTTTTCAGTGAGCAGTGTTCCCTAGGCTTTCCTACACAGAGATTGGCTGTTGAATGGCTTATCCACCTTTATGTGCACTACCCTACTTATACACTGTGATTGTACCATTATACAAAACAAATCACTTTCTGCCTATTGTCTCAACCTTATTTCTCATAGATTGTAAGCCTTTGCAAGCAAGGTGCAGTGGTGCTGAGCTGAAGGCTGGTGGGACAATGCCAGTTCCGTAGTGATTTATATACTGTGTTATCTAATGGTTACTACTAGTAAATTAAAATATCCATTTCTAGATAACAAGAACCATATCCATAACTGGCTTTTAATTTTAACATCCTCGTTTAAATGTTTCAAACAACAAATGTCTTTCAGCTCAAGTCAGGTCGCAGATAACTTCCTCTGAAATCACACCTCGCCAACTTCTTTTTCTTTATCAGATTTGTCTCAACTAAGAATGTGGTCAGTGAGTGTGAAAATAGCATCTTAAAGTTTATTATACATTAACCAAATGACTAACTCCTGAAATTTCCACCATCGAATGCTGAAGCTCTAGAAAGTCCCTTTTGCTGTAGCTGTTGCGCATCCAGCATGGAGAGCAATCCCATCAGATTACACTCAAATTTTCCAAACCTCTCAAGGTAACCTACCAAGTATAAAAAGCTGACAGCTGAGCCTGGGTCAGAAAGAGAAGACACATCAATCAATCATGCTGTTATCTGTGATCCTAGCTCTTTGTCTCTATTGCATGGGAGCAAGTTCGGCACCTCTTCCATCATGTCCTACTACACCATGTAAACAGGCAATTAGTGCAGTCATTGATCATCTACACGGAAGCAATGTAAGTATTTACTGATGGTGTTATACTATTATTCATTATCCTTTGAATGTTTGTTATAGTCTTAAAGGTCATTTAAGCAGATATAGTAATGGATATTATTTTATGCTCCTTTATGTGTTAACTTTAATGGTCTTTATGTGGTTTATTACTATTTTCACACAAACATAATAGATACATAATAGACATAACAGAAACATTTCTGTGTCTATGTTGAGGTCTTGGTCCAAGGCTATAATAACCTAACCTCAGAGTATCATAGTAAACTATGTTGCTTTAAGTTCAGACCATTAGATCCATGGTCGAGCTGGCACATTTCACCATTATACAAGGAAGACCCACATTACACCTGTATTTTATACTAAATCTTTAGATCTATAGTTTCACATGTACACTCACATACACTGTAACATTTATATGGTGTAATATAAAATTCTATCTGCTTTTTAGCTTACCCGTTGGAGAACTCGTGCAATGAATGTGACCGAGGCCAATTTGGTAAGTTTTTACTCTATATTTGCTCTACACAAATAGTTTCTTTGTGGTCCTTTGGTTTGAATTCTTAGTTATGGGCTACTGTGAAAAAGATTGCTTCGTCTTCTCCTTTTAAATCCCTTTTAAATCCCTTAATATTATTGGAGCTTTGGAGTAGAAAATGGGCACTCTTTAAACAATAAACTTTTTTTTCTTCGACTCTCCAGAGTGTCAAACAATTTTGATGGTGTCAGAACCAGGCAAAAGAAAGGCTGATGTTTAGGAACAATAATATGTAGATTTATTGCCCCTTTTCAAGAGCTTAGAGATCATTATGGAGCTCTTTTTTCATTACAGATCCTTTATTGATGAACCAATTTCTCTACTATATTGCAATTATTGAACAGTCATTGCAAGACAAAGGAATCATTAAGACATTGTTGTAATAGAAGAAACTATTTTAGTAGGGATTTGCCTACTAAAAACCCGTAATTGGTGATTCAGGTGTATCATCTTTCTGATTTTCTTATCCAAACATATTTTATTGATAAGGTTAACCAAGCACATATTTAATCCAGATATGCAAGAATTTTATCACTGGGGATATAACCTGGTTTGGATAATTCTTTTCAGAATGCCCCTTCTCAAGCTGACTATATATTTGGTACCATATACTGTACATCTGGCCTTCGTTTATATGAAAAAGGCAAAAGGTTTGGAAAAAAGCCATAACAAAGCACTGATGAAATTTTTGATGATGGGGGCATGTAATGCATATAACAAGAGATGGGTTGCTACTATTAGAATTGGGGATTGTTATTTGACATATATCACAGATACAACTATTAGGGGGTCAGTTATCTACAAATAAAGGTCAGCAACTAATGAGCTCATATACATTCGATAGCTTTTGTCCAAATTCATTGAGCTGACAGCTATTCCTTCTGATTCCCCCATGCATATGCATGTGTTTTATTAGGTAGAGAGGAGTAAACTGCTACCAGACACCTTTGGTAGAGGCTTATATCCAAGGAGTACAAAAGGATCGGGGGTTTAAATTCTCCATGCCTAATCCTTCCTTTCTGGGCTGTGAATGGAAAGCCCAGAGGACCAATCAGAGACATAAAATAGTTGGCAGCTTCGGACAAAATCAATATTCCCAAATACATTGAAGAAACATGGTCTGATGTGTATGGGGCTATAGGGCTCTTAAATGGGCATTGTCCTAGAGACATGTCAAAGGTTTTGTTCAATTAGGGTCTAAGTGTTAAGGCCCTATTCCATGGAACGATTATCGTTCATAAACTTGAACATTGGACATTGTTAATGATGTCTGTGCAGCCCTTGCTGGACAATAGTCGAGTGATGCAGTGGGCTCTGGAAGCAAGTACCTATCTAGCATGTCGATGCTTGCCTATTCAGAAAATTGGGCCGTGTAATAAAGTCTATAAAGCCCATCTCTTGCAGCAAAGCAGAGACTGCAGCAAGTTAGAGAGTGAAGTGCTCAGCCATGTGTGCCTTCCTGTATCTTAGGATCGGTGGGGTCTAAACACCTAGACCCCCACCCATCAAAACTTTTAGTGTGTCCAGAAACTTTTTTTTTTTTTTTAAAGGATAAGCACACTTTAAGCATACAGTGATTTTTCTCCATATTTTGATTTGGATGTGGATTATCCACTGTGACATTTTTCATGTATGTTCTGAAGCACAATACTTGTTGGAATATTCATGAAAAATGCATAGCAAAAATATTAACTTCTGTAAATAGGGGTCTTTATGGCTCTTCAGAACAGCACATTCCTCTACAATGTCAATTTTTAAGATAAACAAGAAGTATGTGAAATATATTACTGAACACTTACAAGTGTTATCACTAGAGAACAACTTCACGATTTAACGATTTATAGTATTTTAGAGTCTTTTATACACAGTAGGATCAAGTTATATGGAGTAAAGTAAGCAAAGTACAAATCCTAAGCTTGACAACTTGGTGACATATTTCTTCCCATAATGACTTTATAAAGTGTTTTATAAGAGATTAGTTTATCAAAGTGCTGCAGTCACTGCAAAAATAAATATTTGTTATAAATGTGTATATAATAATTATTGACCATTCACATCTCTTACAAGCAAGGCACGACTATATATCTACAGTGACTTGTCCATGACACGTCCATTGGCTTTAATGGACTACACTCGGTCCAATAAGGTCAATCAGTACCTTTTAAAAGTTCTTTAGAGAATTAATCTAATTGACATGTATTTCATTTTCCAAGGTTAACTGCAATTTGGAAATCATCAAAGAAGATTTTAACAGTCGATGTAATGAGACCTGTAAAACAGATGTAAGTACTTTATACAGTGTAAACTGTGTTATAGCATACTGTAATAATAAGTAAATGGAAAATAAACATAAAAATATACACTGATAAACAGAAAGGAAAAAGTTTCATTAATAACCTAAAAGGAAATGACACCTTGAAATTGAGATGGTCATTTAGCATACTGTATTTCACAGGAAAGTAGTGAGACCTTTGACATACCCATGTGGTCACAATATGTGAACTTCCCTCTGTTAATATCCTGTTACTAAGCTCTGGCGTTCAGCCACACAATGCACATAGTTACATAAAATCAAGCATATTTTTCTGATCTACTATGTGGTAATCTGTAAGCGCTAAATCGCCAACTTCTCCCTGATATGTCCAGGCTAGACCACAGGGGAACAGGTGAATACTGCTGAGACATATCTGCATTCTTGCTGTAAAATGGATAAAATTGTGGAGAAAAAGAGGCAAAACTTTTAGCACAAATGACTGGTGTTTTCTTTTTTTAAACAGATAATACTTCCAGGTAGCTTTAGGATTGGTCCCACAGAATCAATAATTCTTGTCCTAGGCACCTAAGTCTCATTCTGTATGAGTATGTCTCACTCTTTTGATCTTTCTTGCTTTTCTTTCTACCTCTTGATCTTCTCTTTTCACGTCCCCTATTGGACAAACAATCTGCAGATCTGACTTTCAGTGCTTTACACAGATGACATTTTAATATCTGCTCTTTCCCATGACATCATCCCTGCACTACTAGTACACAAAACAATAGTGATTGTCTATCCATTGTCTCAAACATGACCTCCCATATCTGAAACTAAATCTTTCTTAAAACTTATGTTTCCACCAGATAATAATCTACTCAAACTTGATATGTTAATTTCAGTGTTTGGTAATAGCATTACTCCTTGGCAGCAAGCCCACTGTCATGGGGCCATGTCATACTCAGAGCTGCCCATCACTTCCTATCCAAACTCATGTCCCCTGCACCACAAAGTATACTAAACTCTTATTGTTGCTGTGAGTCATTCTCCTCCTGATTACTGTCACTCAATACTAATTCTATTCTGAATGCATCAGCCAGGCTCATCCTTCTGTCCAGTCACTACATAGACGCCTCCAGTCTGTGCATTACACTGCTTGCCTGTTTACCATGAAATACAATTTTAACTCATGACTCTCAGCCACAAAGCTCTACAGTGCCCTATGTCTCCTCCTCGTTCTACCAACCTTCCTGGGCTACGTATTCTGCTAGTGACTTAAAGGGACTCTGTCACCTCCAAAACACCTGCTATAACTTGCTAAGAGATCAGTAGATTATACATCATAGAGTATACAACACTAATTCTATATCTGCAATTTTTATCTTTCTATGTTCTTGTGTTCCTTTGTTATAAGCCACAAATAAAGGAGTCTAAGTAGACCTCTCCATTATATTCTTGAGCTAAGTAGTCCTTTCTATGCATCAGCATGCCCAGGTTGTAGGCTTACAGCTGTGACATACAAAGGAGTAGAAAGCTACAAATTACAGATTTGGAATCAGAATCCTTTATCCTACATACAGATGACTTTAGTTTAGGGTTTTGAGGTGGGTGGGTTGGAAGTGACAGAGTCCTTTTAAGGTTAATATCCTCCATAATCTGAATTTCCCAAGACATCTGTAATGCTGCAGCACAATCCTATTAATTTCCAACTTCCATAGTTTTAAGTGTGCCCTAAAAACACATCCTTATAGGAACTCTTACCACATTCCCTAATCGCCCTTCTTTAAATTTAAAGTGCACTGTACCTGTCCAGCAAAATAACTTTTGACTTGTCTGGTGAGAGGTCAACAGTTGTTAATTACAGTACTTGTTACTACCATCAGGAGATACGGATGGAAAGAGACTCCAGAAGCCGTGCCATTTACTCCTCGGCTATAACTCCATTATGGCTGGGTACATCAATGGAAGTCTATGATGGACAGAGCAGGCAGCCGGGGAGTGGATTGCGCTTCCGCCATGTCCTCTCCCTGGCTCTATTTATATCTCCTCAGCAGTGAGACCCGGTGTGATCAATAGCTTTTCACAAGTCTGATGACAATTCAATTATTATGGAAACACTGTAGGAAGAAATAATAGTGATTGTATAGTGTAAGTGCTGCCAATAACTAATTCACTATTTCCTCTTTTTACTTAAAAATCTAAAGGTCCATAGAGCTCTTCTTTACAAAGGACTAGAATGTATACCCCATAACTGCAAGGTAAGTTTTTTTTCTATAATACATTAATGATAGTTATTTTGGCTAAAGATACACTTATTGTAGTCATGTTACTTCATTCTTCACACGTCTACATACTGTACTCCTTTAATGCACTAGTCAGGTCTATATTTTAACCGATAGCAAAGATGTTGCACAAGGTTCATGAAAGTAAATATAACATGGTGATGAAGACATTAATTGTTGTAGAATGTACAGAAAAGCAGCACCATTTTAATACTTTGTATTGTCAATACATAATTTAGGGGTTTTCCCAACACAATATGTTATTCCCCATCCACAGGATAGGGGCTACAAAGCTTATTGGGTGGGGTTCAACTGCTGGGGCTTCACTAATCCTAAAAACAGGGACAAAATGGTCCCTCAATGGTGCACTTGGAGTTCACTGCTCAATGCAGTTTCAGGCCGGGTTCACACTATGTTAGACACCAGCCGTTCTGTGACCCAGCCATGTCACAGAACGGCCGGTGTTAGTAAAGATCATCATTCTTTGACTTCCCCTTTAACTACAGTGCAACGTGAAATTTTTATTAATCACGGCCATTGTTACAACGGCTGTGATTAATAGAAATTTTACATTGTGTGAATGTAGCCTTAGGCAGCCCCATAGAGCTCCATAGGATAGAGAGCTGGCAGAGCATATTCTATAGATAAGTTGAGCTGGGGATACCCCATTAAGGTGATGGTTCAGCACTGTATTGCACAGTGCTACACCCAAAGTACCTGCTATTTTATGTTTGTGCATCCTTTCACTGCAGACATGTCCCTCACAGACCCAGTTAGCAAGTAGAGCAACTTACTTTTTACTATACATAGTACCCTATGGAGGTGGGCCATGTTTTACTTACAGAATCAGATTTTTTTTTTAATCAGAACCCTAAAATCAATCTAAATTGTTCTTTATGATACCCATGTCCCTCATTATGTTATGTTAATATCAAAGCAAATTCTTTTGTGATAATGTTCAGTCAGATATAAGAGAATATAAATTGCTGTATTCTTTCTTTCCATATATTGTAGCTACTTGTTTTGTATAAAAAGAGGGACGTGGGTTGCATAGCCTGGAAACTGCACGTTATTCTGTTGTAATAACTTCATATATGGCACTAGAAACATACTCTGTGTGTCGGTTCCCTTATATAGGAAGGCACGTTCCAGCAATGTGGTTAGCCATGAATGGTTGGCTACATCATACTGATGACATTTGTATTTCCTATCTGGAGGCTGATGAGAGATGAATAAAATAACTCTGTTTTTCCTGCCACCTACAATCTCCAGGTCACTAATAATTGTCATCAAGTACTAACTTGGGTTTGACTGATAACTTTACTATACCATTGTTTGCTTCTGAAAGTTTTTTGTTCCAGGCAGTCTTAAATAAGCAATCCTACAGCTAGTCAGCCAATATATATATATATATATATATATATATATATATATATATATACAGTATATATACTCTTGTATAATTATTCCTTTCTATCTTAAAATTCCTGGAATACTTTCCGCTAGTTGGGTCAGGTGATCCCATGGTGACCCCGTTGAAAATACATGTTTTTCTGTACACTCAATGGAGTCACCATCTCTGTCAGAACTTCCTATATGATCAAACTGCAAGGACTGCTTCTTACAAGCTGTCAAGAGTGGAGAGACAAACTCTTATTAGAGTTACTGGTGATGAATATATAGCTCCTGTCACACAGTTACAATGGGTTTGACGACAATTTAGTCTCCCTGACTGTATATGTTAAAGGTGAACTATCAGCAAGTTACATGAATTTAACCTGCTGATAGCCCCCATAGTTCCGGGGACAATGAGAAGAAGGTATGTGTCTTACTTTACCCCTCAGCGCCGATCACACACGTATAGTCGGGGTAAACTTTACTCTGGAGCACTGCCGCATCACCCAGCCCGCTATCAATGGAGGGGGTGGGCCAGATGATGCGGCAGTGCTCCGGAGAGGAGTTTACCCCAACTAACCACGCGGGAGCAGCGCTGAGGGGAAAGTAAGACACATACCTTCCTCTTCAGCATCCCCGATGCTATAGGGGGCTATTAGCGGGTTAGATTAGTCTAACCTACTGATAGTTTCCATGACACGGGGCGACTGTGAGGAGCAAATCAGCGCTCGTTTTCTCCTTGTTCCCCACTCACTGCCGACCCTATTACTCGCGTCAGCAGCGAGTAGGTAAGTGCAGGGGAGGCCACGGGGATCTGCGGGGGCGCTGCCCTGTTGATCACTACTTCATCCGGGCAGCTCGTAGAGGATAGCAGCGGTCTGCTGTTCCACAGATCGACGGCAGCAGTTGCTGCTATCATTGTCGTTTGTCTTTCAACATGTTGAAAGACAAACGAAGCAGCGATCAGCCAACATCGTTAATGACGGCTGATCGTTTCCTTCTATTACACAGGACCGGCCCGTATTCAACCAATAATCGTTCCATTTAATAGGGCCTTAAGTCTCTCAGCTTATTTAGAGTTTCTAAAGATAAGGTTTATTCTAGTGTCCTTTATGAGGGAAGGGCTGCCTATGTGATCCTGTAGTTGCCCACGTGATACTCTGCTGCACCATAGGATTAATAACAGATTTGAAAGGGAGATGATACAGTTTGCAATCTGAAAGTCAAGATGGAGGTCAGAGGCAGATCAGCGGTCACAGCAGAGCTGGGATGAAACAAATGACACAGCAGGAATAGTGGTGGTGACTGAATTATATGGTCAAAAACCAAACAGCAGGAGTGGCTCCTCAAAAAGTCTACCTACCAGCTAGATCTTAAAAAAGAGAATTGGGACAATTTCTGACTTATGAAAATTGAATTATATTATACAGGATATATATGCGTCTGTCATTCTTTGAAAGTAAAATGAACTTTTAGATTTTTTAAAAGAACTTTGGCCTTCGATCAGTGACCTCCCCCCCTTTTAGACAGCTTTTTGTCAACATTGTAAATGGACTACACTGCAGGACTGTAAATGTAGAAAGACTTTCATGAAATACACTTTAATAGGATTAATACATGTATATATAGTGACTAGATAAAATCTCATCCCTATAACACACTCAGCATTTAACAGAAATGGCTTTTTGTTTGTTTCACAGGTTCCAGACACAGTCTGCTCTGCTCCTCCCAATACAAGAAACAGAAACTTTGCTAATGCATTAAAGAATTTGGTTATGACAATACAAAGAAATCAAAAATAGGATCTCAGCCCCATCCAGACATTTTACAGGCAATCAAAACTACAGCTTACAGATCATTTATTTAAAGGGGTAGTGCGGCGTTTAACTTTTATTCACTAAATAACACACATTACAAAGTTATACCCCCTTCCCCGTGTTCCCCCCACCCCGGAAGTTTGGTGCATTATACTTATGTGTTCGCTGTCAACCCCGGTTGCCATCTTGTGTCGACGACGTCATCTTTAGGAGGCCGGCTGAACCGCTCCAGCTGTCCCTCATGCCGGCCCCCCTCTGCTGCATCATCAGCTGCTCAGCCGCGATTGGCTGAGCAAAGCTGTGCTGAGCCAATCGCGGCTGAGCAGCTGATGATGCGGCGGAGGGGGGGCGGCATGAGGGACGGCTGGAGCGGTTCGGTCAGCCTCCCGAAGATGATGTCGTCGACACAAGATGGTGGCCGGGGTCGACAGAACACGTAAGTATAATGCACCACACTTCCGGAGTGGGGGGGGGGGGGAACACAGGGAAGGGTGCCATTCACTTAAATAACACACATTACAAAGTTGTATAACTTTGGAATGTGTGTTATTTAGTGAATAAAAGTTAAACGTCACACTACCCCTTTAAGCGTATAGTTTGAAATATTCTAGAAGTAAAGGGGTTATCCAGTGAAAATCTTTTTCTTTCAAATCGACTGGTGTCAGAAAGTTATATAGATTTGTAATTTACTTCTATTTTAAAATCTCATGTCTTCCCATATTTATTAGCTGGCGTATGTCCTGCAGGAAGTGTTGTTTTCTTTTCATTCTGACACAGTGCTCTCTGCTGACATCTCTGGCCGAGACAGGAACTGTCCAGAGCAGTAGCAAATCCCTATAGAAAACCTCTCCTGCTTTGAACAATTCCTATCTTGGACAGAGGTGGCAGCAGAGAGCACTGCGTCAGACTGAAAAGACACCATTTCCTGTAGGACATACAGCAGCCGATAAGTATGGGAAGACTTGATATTTTTTAATAGAAGTAAATTACAAATCTATATAACTTTTTGAAACCAGTTGATTTGAAAGAAAAAGATTTTTGCTGGACAACCGCTTTTAAAGGGGCTGTCTGAAATGAGTAAAAAGGGGTTTGTTTTCTTTTCCAGAAATAGCGCTACTCTTGTCTATGGGGTGTGACTGGTATTACGGCTAGTCCATATGATATAGCAAACACTGCCTATAGACACTAACAATAGCACTCAACAACATAAAATGTCCTGGAATTTGAGAACAGTAAGAAAGTCAAAACACTGACATAACAAGGTCCAGCTACACTGAAAATTTATGTTATTTATTTCTTAATATATTTATGTTTCTTGTATAAAAGGTCAAATATTTTATTATTATTTATTAATAATATTATTTATTATTACAATTATTTATTTTAAAATGTCATCATATGTTTCCGTGTTAAATTATATTGTCATATTTAGTCATCTTTGCTAAAATATTACAAAGCAATTACAAGCAATTCCCTAATAGTTATTATTGGCCAAGTTGCTTCTGCTTGAACCTTTGGACTTATAAATTATTCTTAGGCTATGTTCATACAAGTTTTTAAGGCAAAAATATGGATCTATTTTAATAGTAATGCTCTTTATTTACAACAGTAATTCTTAAAAAAAAAAAAAAAAAAGATTTACCTCAAAAACGCTGTGTGAACATAGCCTAAGGGTATGTTAACACTGAGCAAATTTGGTGGAAATCCACAGCACAGAGCTCCACCACTGAATTCCGCCGAATTTGCACAGTATGAACACACCCTTAAATTGACATTTTATAACATACTAACTAAAGTACTATGAAACCTGAGAAATACTTAGAGTGTACCTGCTAGCATGGCTGCCGCAGGATCAGCAATGAATTCCTCTCTTCATCCAGATGTTCAGGGGTCCATGGCTATGAACCATGCCGTGATGGAAATGTGAGACCCGAACTTCCAGATGAAGAGAGGAATTCACCGCTCATCCAGCAGCAGTCATGCTAACAGGTACACTTAAAGGCCACGTTCACACAACACATTTTTTGTATTAACCATGGCCATTGTTGCAAATTGCAGTATAACATCTATAACATCTGGTGTTATACTAAGTGTGAACGTGGCCTAAGGCTCCAAAATACCGGCATATAATGCATATCACGATAGTAATTTGCATAATATACTCGTATTTTGGCACCAAAAAGGCGGCCACAAAACGGGTCTTGTGGGAACATAGCCTACAGCCATATGCAGTGTAAAAGCTGCAGATTTTCCGCAGTTGCAGCTCTGAAATACACAGCAGAAAATGTTCTCTTTCTCATGGTTTTCATTCAGATTATGTAAATGACACTGAAATAAAAATGCAGGGTCTTAAAATCAAAATTTGCTGTGTATCTGCAGCGAGCTCTAGGGTATGCTTTAAATACAGTGGTACTTTCAGCTGCTCTTAGAATAAAAAACTAATTGAGTCAGCAAATACAGCACATGCTATGCATCTGAACAGTAAATGAGGCATTGTTTCAGTCGCTTTTAGATATTTACTATTGTGGGAGGGGCTTAGCTATAGGCACCACCCCACTGACATCTATGTAGGGAGAGGTAGTATGTTTGACTCAATTACTAATCATGGAGATAGCAACCACTTAATGTTACAGTTTGCAAAGTTTGTAGTTGCAGCATATAACAGGAAGTATTTTCACAATGTATAAGCAGGAAATACATCTAAATACCATACAATAGCTGATTTTTCCATCTCTGAGCTGTGTTCCTTTACTGACTGTGAATGTATGAATAATCTTTGTCTCTGTTACTTGAATACTGTGACAATTCCTCCAAGTGTACATTTATCCATTTGGTGATTTAAACAGAGTTTCAAACATTTTAATATGATTGTTCTTTTTATTGTTTTAAGCACATTCAATTACAAAGTAAATACATTTCAAAACCTGATTGTAATATGTTTCATTGTTTTTATGTGGAGAATATGATATTTGTGTTAGCGAGGGTCCTCAAAAGTAAAGAGACTTCAAAAGTAAAATCGTTTTGCAGATGCAATCTAGTTCATATTGGCCATTACTGTGTAAATTGGTCATATATGATCAATAATACTGGGCAAAGGATGGACATTCTTTCAGGGAATGTTCTGAGTACATATTTTTAAACTGCACTACATTCTTTTATATTAGTATAATTTAAGAACCATACTGTTAAGATCAGTAACCTCAGCAGAAACAATTTTTTATGACTTGGACAAGAAAAAAATTACAAAAAAATTCTTCTTCACAATTAAGGGTAGGGCAATCTTAAAGGGTACCAATCAGCACTGTGCTGATATGATTCCCAGCTGCAAAGTAAAGATCTACTGTGCAGTTCCCTGAGCATAACAACTGCAGCGGTAATCTTACTCAGAGTTTTATTCCAATGCACAAGGTCGGGAGAGGGGCAACTAGTCATGTGAACGGGGAGCTGCCCATGACTAGTCACGGCTCTCTTCTTGTCAGCGCACAGTGCGGGGATGATTGACAGGCAGAGAGACCCGTTAGTGGTTTGTCTGTCAATCATCCCTGCAGAGCACGGTGACTAGTCACTGGCGGTTCCTCGTCCAGATGACTAGTTGCTGCCCCTCTCCCGGCCTTGCACACCAGAATAAAACTCCTTTTCCTCCCATGTAAATCTACCACTACAGAAGTGGCTGCTATGTTCCCCAAGCTGCACAGAAGCTCTATACTGTGCAGCTCAGAACCATATCAGCACAATCATGCTGATTGGTTCCCTTTAAACTTCTTATTGACGACATTATATACTTATAGACTCATTACTTCACAAACAATTATTTATCTGTTGTGCCACTTTCCTGTAAAAAATGGTGAAAATCACAGAGTACAAATATAGATATGTGTAGTTCTCAGCACCATTTAAAAGTTTACACGCTGCACAGTTTATATTTACCTGTATAAAACATGTCTTTGTTGTCTTTTTGGCCACAAATGCTTTTTATCATTGGTGGACATTGTAATGTGGGTGGGGCTTCACAGCCATTGTGCCATAGTCCCTGCCCCCTACATGATGTCATCAAAATGGGCTGCTCCTACTACAGTTGAGGCTGGGATTCATCTTCTGTGGCACAGGCACGGTAAGAGCAGATAAGGATACGTCACTGCCCCACTTTGCCTTAGCCACAGAAGATGAGTCTGGCCTCCACTGCAGTAGGAGCAGCCCATTTTGATGATGCCACAGAGAAGGCGGGAAGGTTCGCAAATTATTAGTGTAAAATTTGTGGATTTTAGAGTCGAACCTTATTGAACCACACTAAAACAGCTAAACAATTGTTTAGCTGTTTTGGTGCAGTCGTTGTGCCTCCAGCCTGCTCAGCTAATTACTGACTGGAATGGGACAGCTCCATGGCCAGTGATTGGATGAGCGGCTGTCTCTCTTCAGACAAGAGTGACAACCTGCTCAGCCAGTCACTGGCCACGGAGCTGTCTCATCTCAATCAGTCACTGATTGGCTGAGCGGGCTGTCACTGCAGAGATGAGATTAACAGCCAACTCAGCCAATCAGTGGCTGTCTAGCTATCCTGTCTCAGTCAATAATTGGCTGAGCGGGCTGGAGGCATGGGGACACAGAAGAGGACACCTATACAGAGTATTACCAATTTTTTGTTCCTAGGTCTTTTTTCTATGCAAAAAAAAAGAAATTTGTCTAGGTACATATGGCAGGAAGCTAAACCTATAGTTTCGTATAAATTGATAACTAAAGATAAATCTGTGGGAGGTCTTAGAGTGCAGAATTTATATAGATACTACAAGGCAACACTAGTAGCTTCTTTATCAGCTTGGTGGGAAAATAAGACAGAAATTCCATGGGTATCTATAGAATACAATTTAGTGGGGAAGAAAAATTTACAGGCAATAATGTATGGCCCAATGGGTGCCAATTCCAACTTATATGTCCCCAATATCAAGGGCAGTTCTTACAATATGGTACACATTTATAAAAGAAGGCACAGAAAAACTGATACATCAAGCAATGAGGGCACCGATTGAGCTGTTAAATGTTGGTGTTGGAGGACATAAATATGAGAGAATGGAAACAATAAGGTATTCATTTAATTCAACAGCTGTATACCGAGAATAAACCTATCCACTTTTCGGAATTACAGCTTGCATATAATCTCAGTAGTAGAGGGATGTTTCGATCCCTCCGAATCAGCCATTATATAAAAGAACAAATGAAGCTGATGAGACCCTGTAGGAAATCAGCGTTTTATTATTTTCGAACAAATAAGAAAGGGTTAAAATATTTATTTAACTAAATGGATAAGTGCACAACTTTTGATAAAACGAGCCCTTTCAATATATGGGAAAAAGATTTTAATAGGAGCATATCAGAGGAGGAATGGATACCAGCGCTAAACTATGTGCATAACTCACTACCTTGTGTATCACATCAGGAAACAGCAATCAAAATAATTTATAGGTGGTATTACACATCAACTGGGTTACACAAAATTTCAGTAAGCAATTCAGATCGGTGTTGGAGGGGATGTGGGCAAGAGGGGACAGTATTATACCTATTTTGGAGCTGCCCCTGTATTAAAGCATATTGGAATGAAATCTGGGCGAGAATGGAGAAATTTATGTCGGGGGTGAAGCCAGTCAAGTCACCCCAATTAGGGCTACTGCTAAAAGGGATTAATGAGATACCCCCAAAACACTGTGGGCTATTTGGCACAGTATTGACTATAGCTAAAAATTTGCTGGCAAAAAATTGGAGAAGTACTGTAATTGCTGGGGTGGAAGAAGTGTGGGCTTTAGAATAACAATAACAAATAATATAATTGTGAAAAAATCATAGCAACAGAGAGAGACCAACTAGGTAAATTTAATAACAAAATGGCAAAGTTGGGGAGTGGAGAGTAAGGATCACACTACAGAATAAGAAGATAAGGAGGAAACGAGGAAGTAGAGACTAATGGAAAAGAACACTATTTTAGTTTGAGATAGGCAATTATCTTTGAACCCACCCACTGCAGCCCTGGAAAGGGCTAAACATATATGTATGTTCGTTTTGGGTATGGTATTGATGTGGTATGCTACCATGAATATACGGGGGGTAAGCTAGACCATAGATAAGAGGAAGAGGTAATATGTGGTAACACAATGGGTTTTATAGGCTTACCTATACTAATGTTTAATATATGATATATTGTTCATGGTTGTATGTATTGGAAAATCAAATAAAAACTGAATTATAAAAAAAAAGAAGAGGACACCGGGGGAGCATGAAGATGTAAGCATATAATTTTTATTTTATTTTTTTTACGAATTTTAAAAACATTGCAGTTCATCCCTAATAATAAGGATTAAGGTAATTACTTGGAAAAGTTATATGCAATGCGCAGATTGGGCTTAGATTGTGTATGCATTAGGCTGGCACAACCTCTCTGTCCCTCCTCATCATCATTAGGAATGATCCAGGCAGATTGTCTCCTATTCAGCTGTGTAAATACTGAACATGGGCTGGATCGTAAAGGCACCTGTGCAATGTTCAGACAGGAGAAAATGTTCCAGGGGCATTCCTATTGATGAAGAGGGTGGGGAGGAGGGACAGAGGGTTGGTGCAAAGTTAGGGCACAGATACTCTAAGCCCCGGCCGTTGGGCACGGGGCTGCAAGTTTAAAAGTTGTTTTTAGGCCTGCCGAACGAGCCCCAGGACAGATCTTGGATTAAAAACAGCTATCCGAAGTAAATATCCAGCAAAAATTACAATGACATTTTACTGCAGATTTTTAGGGATACTTTATGAAAGAAATGTTAAATAAATAAATAAATAAATAAAAAAATTTGTTTGCTTGAATAAAAATGTACAGAACATCTGATAAGGTGTACAGTCTGCAATGTATATCATATGATATTCATATCACTTACTCCTATTGAATTTTGAGGGGTCATCGAGATATCTGACTGTGTCATAGATAGTATCGCCAATACCTCTGATGCATTGTTGTGAACTTTTAAATCTAAATTTGACCACATTTTTTTTTTTTTTTACAAAACATTTTGAAGAAATGTTTTCGTTCTTTTTATTAAATCTAACAATTCGAGCTGTCCACTTTAAATACCTCTTTGTTCAGTTGTCCCCTGGAAGCCTCCTATACTTGATGATCCTAAATGTAAAAAAAACAAAAAACTATATGGATCAAACGTCTTCCTAAATCTTTAAAATTCTCATAGGTTATATTCCACAAATAAAAATCTTAAAACATTAATTTTTTTCCAGCCCTCCAGCCAGGGCCGGAACAAAGCGTTTTGGTACCCTAGCCAGAGAAGGCAATAGCTCCCCCCCCAAAAAAAAAAATACATACACATTTATATATAACCTACCAGCAGACAGGGCATGGATGGAAGCAGTTGGAGTGGAATAGGTTGGTATAAGGGAGGAGAGAAGGCCAGGGTGACTCCCAAGAAGACTGGTACAGAAAACTCCAAGGTATTGCTTTTAATGAGCAGCCAGTAGTGTTTGCCAGCTGTATTGGTTCACTTTATGTATGTATGAACATATATAGCCCCACAAGCAATGAAAGCCTATCTATTGATCCCCCAGCATGTGCTTACATGGAAAAATGCAATGTAAGAGCACAACAATAACATTGGTGCCATCCTATTAGGTCACTGCGCCAGTATCCACAAAATCAAGCATCTAGCCTGCCATTCATACATTCCCCAAATGCAATTGCAAATTACTTGTGACTCAGTGCTTGAACATTCTTAGGCCCATCAGTAGTGTATCATACACACTAAGAGAAAACAGACCGTCACGTAGCTCCTGGCAATAAAGCTTTGTTGCAACAGTCTTCTATTGCAGTAAAGAATGCTTACGAATATGGATGGAGCAGTATGCATTTGGTGAGTATGCATCAACTAGCCTTGAAATTCTAAGTCTGATGTGACATTAGAGCTCACCATCTTTATCATTATGAGCATATTCACCAGACGTTAATTAAAAAATTTTTTTAAGCAAATATGATTGTGAAAAGACATAAAGGTCTAGTTAGAAGGTCTGTTACCGAGATGTGACCTCTGATCTATAAACTGTACGTCACCGGACACAATGCCTGAAAGCTCTTCAAGGATGTGGTAACTGCAGATGTAAGAAGAATCTGATTTGACAGAAGGTCACAGTACACTTTATCATTGTAAAGAGGATAAAAGTAAAAACAGCATCATAGATAAAGCAAGTAAATCTTAAAGTGTACCTGTCGTTATAACTTTTAAAATCTAATTCAAGAGTAGATGTGATATAAAGCAAGTTTGCAATTTACATTTTTTATTATTATTATTATTATTATTATCATGCTATAAAACAAACCAGATATATACCAGTTATACTTACCAGAAATCCAGGTCCAGTCTCCTGAAGGCAGATTTTGTCTTGTGCTGGTTGAAAAAAAAGAGACCAAACAAATGACCAAAGTCCCAGCCAGAACAGAGAGTCACAGCTTAATGTGTCCCTCAATCACATGACTGCCTTCTCTGTGAGTGAGATGACCTGGGAAACACTGGACTTCCTGTGTTTAGACTCTTTAACCAAAAAAAAGTATTGTGTTTTCCATACACGTGTGCCTCTACGTCACTAACACTCTACACTGAACTGACTCCCTGTCCACACAGGGCTAACTACTTCCTCAGGGGCTGTGTGTGTGTGTGTGTGTGTGTGTGTGTGTGTGTGTGTGTGTGTGTGTGTGGAGAGCAGGGATAGGTAGAGGAAGAGAGAGTATCTCCTATAGGACAGCACAGACCATGTGGTACAGTAACAACAGTTACCCTTTACTTACTTCAGCTGTGCAACATATAACAAGGTTTAAAAGTAGGGATGGTCCAAACCCGCAGAGGTTCGGGTTCGGCTGAACCCAAACGCTCGGCATTGGATTCCCGCTGTCTGCCCGCTCTGTGCAGCGGGCGGATACAGCGGGAGGACCGCCTGGAAAACTGGGATACAGCCTATGGCTATGGCTGTATCCCAGTTTTCCATGCGTTCCTCCCGCTGGATCCGCCCGCTGCACAGAGCGGGCAGACAGCGGTAATCATTGCGGAGGGTTCGGGTTCGTACGAACCCCGTCCGAACCAGGTTAGGACCATCCCTACTTAAAAGTAAAACTGAAATTATGGAATACTACCTGCATCACCACTGAACTGGAGAGATAACTTTGCGACAGGTGCCTAGGGCACTTAAAGGACAAGTGCCATGAAAAACTTTTTCCCAGTAATTGAAGCACATTACAAAGTTATATAACTCTGTAATGTGCTTCAATCACCTATCTGCCTCCCTTCCCTGCCTTTTCCCCCCTCCACCCCCCACCAGGAAGTGTCCTAACTCACACAGACCTTTAACTGTGGGACACCATACCTACAGCAACAAATCACAGCTCAGCTTTCAGCTCTGGTAACATGAAAGGGGAGCTGTAATTGGTTGTTTAAATTTTACACCCTTTGATAAATCACCCGCTATATGTCCAAAAACAAAGATTTACCACTGTCAAAGGTACCTTACTGGTGTAAAAGTTATAACTGAGAGCTGTTAGAACAGTTACAGGTCTTTTTTTGTGAACTTCCATAAAGTTTAGATTTGTTACACCCATACACCTTAGACAAAAGTCGGCTGAACCTGATGACTTTGGGAGGTTTGGCTGACTGTTTAGAGTGTATGATGGCGTCCTGACCATGAAAACATCCAGTTGTACTTTTGAATAAAAATGTTTAAAGTGTCTCTGTCATTATAAGATTCAAAATCTTAATTAACAGTAGATGTGATATAAAGCAAGTTTACAATTTATATAAAAAAAACAATGAATATAAATTGTAAACTTGCTTTATATCACATCTACTGTTAATAAAGATTTTAAATCTTATAATGACAGATACACTTTAAACATTTTCATTCAAAAGTACAACTGGATGTTTTCATGGTCAGGACGCCATCATACACTCTATGCTATGCTATGCTATGGGGCCCATGGAAGATAAGAGCCTCCTGTGTCCTTTTGCTTAACCCCTTATTTACTACAGTGTGTAAGTGACCCAGTGTTCTCTAACATGCTGCAAAACAAAAAAGGGTTAATACAGAAGACAATTAGCTCTCTGCATGACTACTCTGACCTCTGTTCTCTGAATTCCTGCAGAGGTCAGGGGTTATCAGTGCAGTGAATTTTTTTTTGGCCACATCACCGAGTATATATATATATATATATATATATATATATATATATGCACTAGACACTACAAGGAAGACAAGTTTAACCCAGCCCACGCTGAGAACATCTCTACAAAGTGCAGGACAGTATCCTAAGCTACAGAGGAACTAGCCTGGATAGAAAAAAGTTACCATAAAGAAGGTCTACGTATTCTATCTCGCAGTATAGGTAGAACCAGGAAGCTTCGGAGACTTAGCTTCACCCAGGTAACCACGACTGGGGCTTGTGTCACCCTATTAAGACGTGTAACTCGAAACTATAGGGCAGAAGGTGGTCAGGCAACACAGTCTAAACACAGGCACAAGTATCTCTCTCAAGTCTTAAGTATTCTTCTCTAAAGTTCGGGCACAGTACTACACTGGGTTGGGACTCCCTTAACAAACTCCTCTCCTCTACACTGCTTAACTCTGCAACTACCTCTCTTATATTCAGCACTTACAAGTACCTCTCAGCACAGATCCAGTGAAACACTAAAATTTGTATCAAGATAAACTGTATTTCCAAGAGACTGTATTGTAAAACTGTTTTATTTATTCTTCTGGGACTCGGTCATCTTTTCATCAGCACCAGCACCTACACACCACTACACACCTTGGGTAATTTTTCCCCTTTCTGTGGGTGGCGGTACCGATGGGTTGGTCAATTTCTGGGTTGGTCAATTTCCACTCAGGATTACCGTGACAAGAGCCCAAAGGACCCATCACAGCCCGGCAAGTCACCAGCCATTTTGGAATAGTACAGCCAGCCATAACATAATAGCAGGTATAACACCATGCTTTGAAGTCATCATGAGTGCTGCATCATTTTATTTTTTACGGAATTTTTTTTAGCTGTTTTAGTTAGAACATGACAAATATCCTTAGCTTAAAGGGTTAAAAAATAAATAATGAATGTAAATTGCAAACTTGCTTTATATCACATCTACTGTTGGTTTAGATTTCGAAAGTTATATCGACAGTGACACTTTTTTTTTTAAACTCTTTATTATTTTAGTTTTTCCATCAACAAAGAAAAAAGTTGGAAAGGCAGTGGTCCTTAACAACAAGGACAACTGTGTGACAAACAATTCAGTACATTCCACACAAATAAACGGTACTAAACATCCAGCGGCAGAGCGGAGCATCACATCAAAGAGTGATACACCGCTAAGAATCTCATTGTGCGAGACATAAACACATAAGAAGTATCCCTCCTCTGCTGCTGCCAACATATAACTTCTCCAATTGGGACTATGCAAGTTGAGCACCACCAGTAGTACAAGTCCGGGAACAGTGAGTGTTCACACACTAAGAAAGTGCCTGTATGCGATTGTGGGGTTAAGTGCCGAGTTATTTCTTTTTGGAAGTGCTGCCAACATATGTCAATAAACAAAATTTCCAGTTGTGAATCTTCATAAATTCCAACAAGTGAAAATTGTTCCATAATGGAGAACAACTCATACTACCCACTCTACCACATCTTTGCTTAGTGTAGGACCATACTTTATCGTATAGATTACATAGTGAATTGTTAGTTACCCCACCACCCCAGTAACCAGCTTCAAGCAATTCAAAGACATTGTCATAATTACTAATCCCAACCTTGTGCTGAGGAGGGGAAATACGTTTCCATCCTGCTAACTTACTTATATGTGAAGAAATAAAATATAATCTAAGATCGGGCATGGAAAAGCCACCTACCCTTTTAGGGCCACTGAAAGCTCTGTATTTAAGTCTCACCCGTTTCCTCCCCCAGATGAGGTTCCCCAGTAGGATCTCAATCTTCCTAATCCACCTATCACTCACCCATACAGGGGAAGCTCCAAAAAAGAAGAGTAGCTGGGGAAGGACGACCATCTTTACAATGGCAAGTCTATCTGCCATCGAAACTGGTAGCCTTTTCCACACATTAATTCTCTTTTCCAGGTTTTTAGCAAATGGCTTAATATTCAACTCACAAAAGTCACTAACGTTGGGCCCTACCTTGATATCAAGATATTCCAGCGACTCCATGGGCCCTAAAACCCTTAACTTACCCGCGACCGCGGAGGAGGATCCCAAATTTAGTAAGGAAGACTTATCCCAGTTGATGGATAACCCACACGGGATAATATACTCACTCAGTTCATCTACAATATGCGATAATTTACTATCAGGGTCCTTAACCAACAATAGAATGTCATCAGCATACAACAGGAGTTTGTTCTTATTACCTTCTATACCGAACCCCTCATAGTCCAACCGTGTCCTGACCCACTGTGCCAAAGGTTCTATATACAGTGAAAATAAAAAAGGGGAGAGTGGACAGCCTTGCCGAGTTCCTCGGCCGAGCGCAAAGGGTTCTGAAGGGTTACCAGTAATTAATAAACGGGCTATAGGATCATGATATAGTGTTTTAATCTGCCCCAGAAATACCGGCCCAAAGCCAAACTTAGCTAGGACCTCCCAGAGGTACCCCCACTCCACCCTGTCGAAGGCCTTAGCTGCGTCCAACGACAGGATGGAGTGGGACCCCTCCCCACGCTCCAAGATAGCCGAATGGAGCTTAATGATGTTATCTTGCACTGTCTTATTGGGCATGAAACCCCCCTGCTCCTCACCTATCAGCTGGGGAATATTAATTTTCTTTGCCAGCACTTTTGCAAAAAGCTTGACGTCAGTGTTAAGGAGCGAGATGGGGCGGTATGATTCGACCAATTTCAGATCCTTCCCCTTTTTCCCCAGCAAAATTATATGGGCTTCTCTCATAGACTGAGATAACATCCCCCCTTTACAGGATTCATTTAATACCTCGGCAAGTGTGGGCAGGATTACGGCGGAATATTTCCTATATATCTGGAAAGGTAACCCATCTGGACCAGGTGAGGTATTACCTGATATAGATGCTAGAGCTTCCTCTAAATCTGACAGTGTGATCTCCCCCTCCAAGCAATCCCTGTCCTCCTCCGCCACCACGGGCAGCTCCACCTCTGCAAGCCAGCTGGCAATCCGCTCATCCCACCCTGAGGACTCGGAACAGTACAGATTCTGAAAAAAAACTCTAAATTCTTCAGCAATACCTGACTCATCCACCACCAAACTCCCATCTCTACCAACAACTGATGCTATCTCCTGGTTGTCGGCCCTATTGTCAAAATTCTGGCCAGCAGTTTATTGGGTTTCCCCCATGTACAAATTTATCTTGCCCAGAAAAAAACAATCTGTGTTGCACTTTCTCCTTTATAAACTTCCCGAAGTCCTCTTGTGCGACTTTTTTTTTTTTTTTTTTTTTTAAATTTAAATTTTTATTACAGCTCTCCACAGAAGCCCTTTCCGCATGCTCCATGGTTCTCTGGTGTACTGCCTCCTGCAACTCCAATTCCCTAGACACAAACCCCCTTTTACACCTCTTGATATTTTGGATTAGGATTCCCCTCAAAAAAGCCTTAAAAGTATCCCACACAACTAATAATGATGCAGACCCCTTGTTGGAAGACCAAACCCCATTAATTTCCTTAACTATATGTTGTTCTTGGTCGATAATCTACAACCAATGGGGATTCATTTTCATCCTATTATGAGCACCTGACCTCTGATCTTCCCCTAACTCAACAACAAGAGGGGTATGATCAGATATGGATCTAGGAGCATAAAAAATCCTTTTAACCTGCCGCAAAGCTGGAAGATTACACAGTAACAAGTCTATGCGTGAAGCCGCATCATACGAGCTGCTAAATAATGAATATTCCCGCTTATCTGGGTTCAAGATACGCCATACCTCCCACCACCCCATTTCTTCACAAAAGTTCCGTAAAGGGGACTGACCATAGTCACGAGGTTTACCTGAGCTGTGTCTGTCCAACAAGGGGTCCATAATACAGTTGAAGTCACCACCCACATATAACTGAGTAAAGGATTTGTCTTTAATAAATTCAGCGACTGCGAATAGGACATCCATCCGGAAAGGGGGTGCTATATACAGGAATGCCAATATTGTGTTTACACCTTCTAGAGAACCATGGAGCAACACAAATCTACCCCCCGATCATCAACTTTAACACACCAAGGTTTAAATTTGATTTTTTTATGAAAGTAAACAGATACGCCCGAAGAATATGACGACAGAGCCGAGTGATACTCAAACTTAGTCCACTCCTTCTTCATGCTATCCACCTTATCAGGGGCCAGATGTGTTTCTATAAGGACAATTATGGCAGGGAGATATTTACCAATCCTATCTGCTATCGCACACTTCTTAGCTCTGTCGGCCATACCCCGGGTGTTCCAGATCACAATCCTAGTGCACATAGATCAAAAAATAGAAGATAAAAAAATAAAATAAAAAAAATCCCCTCCCACAAATATGTCGCTCCCGAACCCTCCCACCCCCACCCTTCCCAAACCCTCTCCACCTGTCGCGCATGATACCATGCACCACCCTCTACCAGGCTGCACATTGCTCTTCCCTGCTCCACAGCATAAATGTCATACACCAAAACCATACTATGCTGCCCTTAAGGTTATCATAAACAATTAATTTTAAGCACCCTCAGCATCCAACCACTCAGCCAAATCAGAAGCATTGTGAAAAAAAAAAGATAAAAAAGATAAAAATAAAAAACTGAATTACTATAAATAAATGGACCAAAAATAAATTATCTAAACATAAATGAAGTAGCCTCTCCTCAGGCCTCCCAATAGGAGTTAGTTACTACCCAACAGATAGAAAACAAAAATCTAGGTTTCAATTGCATCTAGATGACCATAGTGATTTTGTACATCCATGTGTTCCTCTGATAACATCATTCAACCCCTCCTCTAATACTGAGAGCTGATTACACAGTACATGAAGGCGAGACACAGTCTTATCCAGGGCCGTCTTACCCATTGGGCATGGTAGGCGGCTGCCCGGGGGCCCTTGCGTCCTAGGGGGCCCCTGCCCGCTGTGACAGCAGGCAGGGGCCCCCTAGGACGCAAGGGTCCCCGGGCAGCCGCCTACCATGCCCAATGGGTAAGACGGCCCTGCTCGCCTCCCCTTCCCCTTCTCTTGCAACCGCAAGCACTTTCTTGCTTGCAGTCGCAAGAGGAAATCCGGCCCCGGCTGATGCGTCGCTCCCTGGGGGATTCTCAGGGAGCGCACGCATCAGGAACCTCAGTGCGCGTCGCTGGGGCTTCCTGTACCGGAAGTCCCGGCCTGGGCGCACACTGAGCTTCCGGATGTGTGCGCTCCCGGAGAATCCCCCAGGGAGCGACGCATCAGCCGGCGGCAGAAGAGGAAGCAGCAACGGGGGAGCGCTGGTAGGTGAGTTGGGTGTTTGTTTGTTTTTATCTGCTGTGCAGGGGGGAGCCATCTATAAGGGGGGAATACGGGGGAGCCATCTATAAGGGGGGATACAGGGGGGAGCCATCTATAGGGGGAATACAGGGGGGAGCCATCTACAGGGGGGAGCCATCTATAGGGGGATACAGGGGGAGCCATCTATAAGGGGGGATACGGGGGGGAGCCATCTATAGGGGGGATACAGGGGGGAGCCATCTATAGGGGGGGATACAGGGGGGAGCCATCTATAGGGGGGGATACAGGGGGGAGCCATCTATAGGGGGGATACAGGGGGGAGCCATCTATAGGGGGGGTACGGGGGGAGCCATCTATAGGGGGGGTACGGGGGGAGCAATCTATAGGGGGGATACAGGGGGGAGCCATCTATAAGGGGGGATACAGGGGGGAGCCATCTATAGGGGGGATACAGGGGGGAGCCATCTATAGGGGGGATACAGGGGGAAGCCATCTATAGGGGGGATACAGGGGGAGCCATCTATAGGGGGGATACAGGGGGAGCCATCTATAGGGGGGATACAGGGGGGAGCCATCTATAGGGGGGATACAAGGGGGAGACATCTATAGGGGGGATACAGGGGGGAGCCATCTATAGGGGGGGATACAGGGGGGAGCCATCTATAGGGGGGATACAGGGGGGAGCCATCTATAGGGGGGATACAGGGGGAGCCATCTATAGGGGGGATACAGGGGGAGCCATCTATAGGGGGGATACAGGGGGAGCCATCTATAGGGGGGATACAGGGGGGAGCCATCTATAGGGGGGATACAAGGGGGAGACATCTATAGGGGGGATACAGGGGGGAGTCATCTATAGGGGGGATACAGGGGGAGCCATCTATAGGGGGGATACAGGGGGGAGCCATCTATAGGGGGGATACAGGGGGGAGCCATCTATAGGGGGGATACAGGGGGGAGCCATCTATAGGGTGGGATACAGGGGAAGCCATCTATAGGGGGGAATACGGGGGAGCCATCTATAGGGGGGGATACAGGGGGGAGCCATCTATAGGGGGGATACAGGGGGGAGCCATCTATAGGGGGGATACAGGGGGAGCCATCTATAGGGGGGATACAGGGGGGAGCCATCTATAGGGGGGATACAGGGGGAGCCATCTATACGGGGGGGATACAGGGGGAGCCATCTATAAGGGGGGGGGATACAGGGGGGAGCCATCTATAAGGGGGTTATACAGGGGGAGCTATCTTTAAGGGGCCAATACAGATGTGCAGTGTGTAGAGAGATGAGGATGGTGACAGAGTGTGGAGCCTAATATGTCTGTCTGGCTCAGAGAAGTTCTCATAACGGCACAGGGCAAATGGAAAAGAAGATGAAAAGGGAAGAATTCCGATCAGAGAAGACGTCCCATGTGAGTCACTTGATGTATCTGCACTGTAATGTATATGGTGTATAGAGCCTGTGTAGAGCTGGGTACCTCTATATGACTGGATGAGGTGATAGTGATCTGTGTACAGTGGATTAGTCAGTAGCAGCGGTGGTGTTAGTCAGTATGAGGTGGTAATATTTGTTGCTTGTTATCTGGCATATATATATAGAGAAGGGCAAAACAACATGTCTCATATACACAGAGGGGCAACAACATGACTATTATATTATATATGAACCATGTTGTTATCCTGTATTCTGTATACAGGGAAACAACATGGTTCATATATAATATAATAGTCATGTTGTTGCCCCTCTGTATATATGAGACATGTTGTTTTGCCCTTCTTTATATATATATATATAAGCCATGTTGTTTCCCTGTATATTGTATTATACAGTATACATACAGGGAGACAACATGGTTCTCATATATAATAGTCATGTTGTTGCCCCTTTGTATATATGAGATATGTTGCCCTGCAGATTGCTGTTGGAAGTGCTGTCTCCATTGCGTTTTTTGGATACTTTGAAGCCAACCTGGTCTGGTTTGGTGAGGCATGCACGCACGGTTATTTTTTGTTTTTGCGCTGCTGAAAGTCTGTGTTGTGAATTAAAGTTTATGTTAACAATAATTTGTATTTTTTATTGTACGTAATTGTACTGGCTAGGGGCGGGGTTGCAAAGATGGGGGGGTTTTGATGGCGGCGGCCGTGGGGGGTGGGGCCCAATTCGCACCTCTGCCCAGGGGCCCATAATGCTGTTAAGATGGCCCTGGTCTTATCAAACATTTCAATTCATAAGAGTAGCAACTGGCCGTCTCAGCTTCCTCTCTTCTGTGTGAGTTTTCTGTTGAGGGGGTTGAAGTTCTTATGGGTCACATGCTTAGTGTTCACCTGGGGGCATAAATCCCAAACAGAGGTAACATACTGTGTCCAGGCAACTGAAAAGGAAAAAAGGTAATTATAGTTCACCACTAGAGGCAGGAGGGGGGCAGCGGGGCACCTTGCATACAGTAGTTCCATCCCCCAAAAGATAAGGGGTTTAGCAGAGGGAGTTCTTTTCATACTCCTGTTCAGCCAGAGTGGTTGCTGAGAGCACACCTTTTTAGTTTATAACTTGCAAAAAAAAAAAAAACACATGCTGTCCGCAGATTCAGCCATTTTCTTAGTCTGAACAGTTACTTAGGACTAATTCAACACTATTCCTATAGTTATCAGCGGTGCTGCATGTATCATAAATCACATTGGCGTCCCAAGGAGATGGTATTATAAACTGGTAGCCAGCAGACTCACCCTACCACTGGAGCCCATTTCTGCAGCCTTGTTTCAGAACAGTTCTGTCCTAGTGTCCAGAGATTGATCAGCTGAGGAGGAGTGTGCTGATTAAGCTCTGAGCTGCCCCAATTAACTCCTTCCACCCCTGTGGAAGAGGGCTTAAAACAGCTCAGCGCTAGCTGTGTAGCCACGGACGCCGGCGTTGCAGACCCCGCCATCAGCCTTAACTGCCAGCAGCCAGATTTTTATAGCCCAGTGTTCTCTCACCCCTCGTCCCTCTCAGCAAGGAGAGGGGGTGCACATAAGCAGAGCCCCCAGCGTCCTTCCCGGGAGAATGCAGCGCCCCAGACACGCCTGAAGAATCCACCAACTCCTGGGCCCGGCATCTTCCACAACCGCCAGCACCTCCGAAAGGCTGCCTCCCACCGCTGCCTCCTCCACCATATGCCTCCTCTTCTCTCCATTCCAAGTTCTCATCAGAGGCCGACACGGTGCAGCCCGGCATCCCAGCACTCATATGGGCAGCTCAGGGTTCTCATCAGCAGCTCAGGATCCTCATGGAGCAGGGAGAGAGAGCAATGTGTGCGGCTACTCAGTCATGCCGCTAGCCACACCCCCGATGCAGGAACCTTGCGACAGTGACACTTTAATAAAAAAAATTTATATATTATATATATTATCATTTATTAGACTATTGAAAATAGGCTTCATTGCCAAATAAAACGTTTACTTTTTATATCAATAGGTATACATAACATTGAAGTAGACAATTTTGTTGCACTGGGGCCCCTGAAAATAGAGGGAGCTATTTCAAGAATGTTGTTTTGTCCCCATTGACCTGTTTTATGTGCTTAGGAGTGCTGCAATCATTACTATTGGGCCTCCATTCTCTATGCATAACACTGTTTATATTCAATATTGCTACCTACAGTTCTCTTTCATCAATCTGTCTCATGAGTAGAGCTGTCAGTGTCTGCAAGTAATATAACAGAAAGGCCTCTAGTATATGTAGGGTATATCTGTGTTAAGGTTTTTATCTTGAAAGCAATGGAGCATGTGCTATGTGATTTTAAGTGTCTGAAATTTATGACATGCTGCTATCCCTCAAAACCAGATAAAAAATTCTTAGTAAATCTTATCTTTTGAAATCATAAATGGAAAAAAAACATTTCCTGTCTCTTGATATAAATATGGTAGACTCATTTAGTCGCTGCATTCTAGGGCTGTCTGGGTTTTTTTTTTCATATTTAAAATGAAACAACTCCCAATGGTTACATGCATCTATTTGGTTCTATATTGCAGTTTATTTTATTCTACTTATACTACTTCAGTTAAAGTTTTCAATCCAAATCATATTCTAGAAATAATAATGTATTTAATTGAAGACTTCATTAATAAAACAAAACATACGGTAAGTAAATGAAGGGTTTTACCAGTCTAGTAGAACCTGTAAGCCGTAAATTCTTCTTACACAGCATTCCCTCTCCAGTCTGGTCTCCTCTTTTTTATGCTTCTTCCTCTTTACTTCCTATTCATCTTACCCTTTTATATTTTTCTCTCTTTCTAACCCTTATTTCTTTTCGTTTCTTTTTTTTTACATTCTTATTCTCTTCCTCTTTTTCCTCATCTTTTCATTTCTGTCATCACCTTTATTCTACTTCACCGTATATCACAATTGTTTTTCACAACTTTTTTTTATTCCATTCATCTTTTTGCATACTTACTGGCACTTTTCTGTTTTTTTACAGAATTATGGTAATTTATATTTGCATACTCCAAAGGAATTGTATTGGGTAAGTTAATTATAATTATGTGGTTTAAAGTGGACCTGTAGTCAACTCCCCCCCCCCCCCAAAAAAAAAGATGTTACTATCATTAAATAACACCTGATTACACCCTATTTCACTCTTTATTGATACACCCCTTCTGTACCTGAGATATGTGAGTTTATCATTTCTCTGATAATTCAGTCATTTTTTTCTTTTTTTTTTTTAAAGAAGATGAATATCAGGTAATGAGTGAGATTATATAGTCAAGGGGTATGTATTAGGCATTCACGCATGCTGACTATATAATCGAATCCATCACCTGATATTTAATTTTGTTCTTAAAATTGAGTGTTTTGTTCTTCTTCTTTCTTTCTTCCTCTTCTCTCTTGGGAGGTGTGTGTGTGTGTGTGGGGGGGGGGGGGGGGGGGGGAAGAGTTTAGGATGGGAAAACTGTATAAGGTTTTATAACTGTAACTTGTAAATTGATATTGTTATGTGTTTGATGGTTTTTGGTAACGTTGATGACTATAACGTTACTAAGTGAAAAATAAAAGATAAAAAGTGGTGGGAAAAGTTTACACCCAAGAAATTGTAAAGAGGTGTGTATTCAGGCCTAATGTATTTTACTAATCAGGCCTAATGTATTTTACTAAATTTGTTTTATTTTTTACTTTTGAATCTAAAGGGTGTAAACATGAATATAAGTTACAGGGCACTATTACCTTTCAGGGGACACAAAGTTGGGCATAATAATAATGATATGTTGTTTTCTGCCGTAAAACAGTAATCACAATCTGATTTCTGCCCTCAGACAAAAAGGCTTTTGCGTTTATTACTTTCTAGTGGTTACAAGCAATGTACAAAATTGACCATTTATACTACATAGTGAGCACAAAAGCGGAAGGGGGATCATTCATATTGTTTTGGAACAGGAAAAAAAGGCATTATTATGGTCCAAAGCCCCACTAGTATTGTCTGAGAAGATATCATAAGATTCTTACATGTATCATACATGTGCTTTTTTTTTATATTGGGGGTGGGGTGGGGGGGAATAGTAATGCCCCTAACAAGTCTCTTTACACAATCCCTGTTGAATAAACTAAATGTTAATGTGTTGGTACAAATCGACATTTAATTTTGGCCAGAATTGGCACTGACATTATTTCAGCGATATAGTCTTTAAGCCATTTTTTGGCCCAGTATTACAGTATGATTAAGGCACGGTATGGTAGTGTTTATTGCGATTTCATGTGACAGCATTATTTATATCCTGTGTATATCATATGTTTTACTAAACTGTTAAGATATACAATCTTCATAATTATTCTTCAGGGTCACAATTTTGACTGTTCAAGAACATTTTTAAACATCTTTCATGACGAAATAGACAAAATTTATAAAGAAACAACAAGCGATGATGTGAAAATCATCATAACAAGATTACAAAACTGTTCAAAAATACTGAAGAAACGCTGTACTAAAATAATGGTAAGATATAGTGTGATTCCATTGTGTTCACTTTGGCTGCGCAAAGCAAAATGTTTTTCTTTAACTATTGCCACTTATTATAGGGACATTGCAATGTCCTTGGCACTTGTCGATCTTTAAACCATAATGATAATTGTATACATGGACCAATACTATGTATTTGCTGTTATCTTCCTGTTCTTCATACACCAGAAGTGCTAAAAAGACATATAAATATATATGCCTCCCCATTCTCATGTCAATGCAAATGGTAATACTGGTTCCACAACCCCTCACAAAAAAGATGAAATCTCCAAACTTGCAGCATGCTTTGTAAGATTTATTACTATGCTTTTCCTATGTTTTGTTCTGCATTTTCTTTTCTTTCTTTTTTTTACTTTAGATTTTCTATCCTGACAATTTCACATCTTCCTTTGCCTACATGTGTTTTACATTTTATAACCATCTATTTTACTTATACATGCTCCAGATTTTACACCCAACATCTGCTGCAGCCATACTATGTTTTGGATTTCGGTCTTGAAGGGGTCTGCTGGTTTAAGATAACAGCCAACGACCATGTTCTAACATTGCAGTAGAATCTCCTGGCATTACAGAACCTTGCAGCACTTAGTCCTGGGTTCACATCCTAGGTACTCCAGTTTTGACAGAGACAAGTTGGCAAAGTTTATATCTTATTATAGTGATTAGAGGATATTAGGAGGATACTTTTATGCAAGCAGATATGTAACTCCTATTATGCCACAGCAGCTGTAGAGTAGTACTATAATATTTAGTAATATTTCTATGTGGATTAGTATAATGCAGGCTAGAGCTATTGAACAACTACAACTCCTATCATGCCCTGATATGTTTGTCATTATGGTAGTAGTAGTTCTGCTAAGCTTTACATCAGTGGTTATGGTACATTCCTGGGGATAGGGCTGCTGGTGTATGGTTTTATATGGTTATTTGCTTTACTGAGGCAGAATGACATCATGAAGGACGATTTTTCTAATGTGTTATATGCTTATAAAATAATACGGGAGTGACTGTAGTCACTATGGAGCTTTCCTTACTGCCCTCCTGCCCTTACTCGGCATGCTGTGACATCACTTTCTGTACATGCCCCGCGAGTTTAGGAAACTTTCAGATACGGTGAGCAGAGGAATGGTGATATTTGCTGCTAAAGCAAAAGATTAAAACAAATTTAAAAAGGGTCTTGGAAGAATCACAGACATGCATGTCTGCATTTATTTTTTAAGACACTTGATGACAGGTACACTTTAATTAAAAAAATATATACTTAAATACATACATATATATTACATTGATTTCCTAATCACTTTAAGTGTACCCAGGTATTAACTGCAAACACAGACATCTGTAATCATTGTAATCTCCCTCATCAAAGAAGCTGTTCCATCGAGGAATAAATGCCACAAGACTTCTTATCTAAACACGTCCTGTAGTATCAGGTACCAAGCTTTCAGGTGGGACCTCCATGAATTGGATGTGCTGTTACCACACAGAACACTGATGCACAATCATTCTTTGGAGGCCAAGTGAACACCTTGAAGCCTTTGTCATGTCCTTCATTTGTTTTCTCTGTCGCAGGGCACATTATCTTGCTCAAAGAGGTCAATGCCATGAGGAAGTTCCATTGCTCTTAAAGTATGTTACAGCTTCCAGTATCCAGTCTATAAAATGATATACAAAATTAATAAATATTTTATCAATTACTTTACAGAAAGAACATGAAAATGTGGAACGCTGCAAAAAGATCACTAGTGAAATGGCGGTAGCTGCTTTCATGGACAACTTCCTTACTTTCTCTAGGCTGTTTTACAATGACAGATTGTGTGACAAGCCAACGAGCGACACAGGGGGTCATGATGACAAGTATTATATAAATGAAATGATCAATGTTTGTTAAACTCAACAGAGTTTTCTAACATTGTCAATACTGACAACTTCACAAAACAACAACGAAGAGAGAATTTGTCTTCTGGACAGTGCGCCTCCAGCTATTACCAACGGCCTAATGCGCTTTGTCTTATATGGTTGCAACTTAGCCCTTCTTAGTATCCTGTATGATGAGTAAGCTCTGATGGAATAAATCTTTTTATGCAGCTATCAATATCTACTGTGTACTATTTCTATTAAATTTCTATTTTTAAAGTGGAGTTTCCAAATGTTTACTTAGTTGGGGCCAGTAGAGAGAGTGACAGAGAGTAGGGGCACACCTTGCAATCTAATGAAAGGGTGTGGTTAGGAATTCCAAAGAATGTGACTAACCCACCCACTATGTAGTAATCCATTCTGATTTGGCACATAAGCATACTTGTCATCTTTTGAGAAGCACATCAGGGAGACTCCAAACAGCACAATAAAAATGTTGCTCCTATTTATAGGTTTATACTGCTAGGTCTGCCACCCATGGCCAGATTAGGAGTGTCCAGGGTATAGAGCCTTAAATTTATGAGGACCCATCACCCCCTCATCTAACATGGGCTCTCAACCAACTTTAAACAAACTCCACTAAAACCAAGAGTGAAACAAAATAGTCACTGTGCTTTTTTAGCTCTGGGGTTGTGCAGTGAGCAGAAGACAACTTGAGCCTTCTGCTCCCCAACACAAAGGTCCTATTACACTTAGGCTGGGTTCACACAGCGTTTTTGCAATCCGTTTTTTTTTCTTTCAAAAAACGGATGAAAAACGGATGCATTTGTGTGCATCTGTTTTGATCCGTTTTTCCATTTACTATTGTAAAAGAAAAACGGATCAAAACGGATCCGTTTTTTTTAACGGACACAAAAGTAGTGTCAGCTACGTTTTGTGTCCGTCAAAAAAAAACCAAAAAAAAACGGTCCGTTTTGATCCGTGTTTTTTACAATGGAAGTCAATGGAAAAACGGATCAAAACAGATGCACACAAATGCATCTGCGAATATTTTATTCTCAAATGGGCATTTTGCGAATAAAATATTCGCAAATTGCCCCTTTCCGCAAAAAAGTACGCAGTTTTGCCTTGATACATGTCCCCCTATGGGTAAAGACTCCGGACGGAATTCCATTGACAGCAATGCAAGATAAATTTTCTATTAATCATGACTGTTGTTGCCGATTTACATTAATAGAATATTTATGTTGTGTGAACTTAGCTTAAAAAAAAACAAACTGTAGGTCTGTAGGTGAAAAATTAAAGCACTATGGCCTTTTAAACACTGGGAGGGAAAAACAAAAGTGCAAAATTGAAAATTGAAAAATCTTTTCTCGTGCCTTTCTTCCTTTTCTTATTTCTTTAACCTGTGAAAACTTTCCATGCTGCTACTACCTCCAATTCTATACCTGTTGTTTCCCCATTTGCCACACGATTATACTTTTATTTTTAATAATGGTTTCATTTGTGATAACTGATAAATAAAATATTTACTGTAATATAGGCAAAGCTGTGACATGTATGTGTCTGGACAGGGCCGTCCTTAGAGTAAATGGTGCCCTGTGCGAAACCTTTAGCCTCCCACCCCTCCAGACGACATCCAACACCCATCAATGGACCCCCCCGCCATACAAACGACTACTTGACCCCCCAGCCATACAAACAACTACTCCCTCAACCCCCAGCCATACAAACAACTACCCCTCAGCAATACACCAACTACCCCCAGCCATGCAAACAACTACCTCCACACACACAACTACAGCCCCCCTCACACAACTACAGACCCCCTATCCCCAAGACAACTACAGCCCCCCACAGACAACTAAAGCCCCTAGACAACTACAGCCCCCCACAGGCAACCAGAGTGCTGCCCGTGGCATGATGTCACCTGGACCGCTGATTGGCTGGACTTGCATTCGGGGTGACATAATGCTACAGCGTCGCGCAGGAGAGTGAAGGAGAGGAACTAACCACTGCGGGAGGAGGGCGGCCAGCAGACAGCTGCACAGCTAACCTAAAAATAGTCTGCCTCAAATGAACCATCATGGGAAGAGGGCGGGCGGCCAGCTGGGTGGAGGGGCGCTCTAGCAGACAGACAGCACATCTAACTTCTATTTCTAATGCTGCGTTTACACGGAACGATTATCGTGCAAATTTACACGATAACGATCAAATTCGAACGATAATTGTAGGTGTAAACGTAACGAACGATCAAACGATGAGCGAGAAATCGTTCATTTTGATCTTTCAAGTACTCAAATTGTCGTTGACCGTTCGCAAAAAATTCGCAGATTGTTCCGTGTGAACAGTCGTTCGCCGATTTAACCAATGTGTGAGATAGGCTTTAAGCGATCGCAAAACGAATTTCCGTACGATATATCATACCGTCTAAATGCTGATCGTTATGAAAAAAAAATTGTTACTTCGACATCGTTAATCATACGATCGGGCGAATAATCGTTCTGTGTCCTATTACACTGAGCGATTTTTAACGATTACCGACTAACGATAAACGATCGCAAATGAGATTGTTTGTCGTTAATCTGAAATCGTTCACCATATTACACAGAATGATAATCGTTAGTTACAATCGTTACTATGATTGTTATTGCGATCGATACTATGATCGTTTATTCCTTCTGATCCCAGAAAAACAATAAACAATGTGCAATTACACTGAACGATTAGTGAAAAAACGCGGAACTTGAGCGAACGAACATGGAATTACAGCGAATATTAGCGAACGATTAACATACAAATAAACGGTAATTTTAGGTTCAGATCTAAAAAAAGATCAACGACATGCGAATGATTTTTCGATCGTTGCCTGCAATTACACAGAACGATTATCGTTTAAATTCGAACGATTTAACTATTTTTCGCACGATAATCATCCCGTGTAATAGGGCCCTTAGTTAGGTGTGCAGCTATCTGCCAAAGCGCCCCACCCCAGCCGGTTGGCAGTGAGGCACCCTGTGCAAGCGCAGAGGTCGCATACCCCAAAGGCCAGCCCTGTGTCTGGAATGGGGTGAAAGGGCAAACTCTATTACAGTTGTATATATACAAATCTTGCAACATTTTTAGATGGCAGTTTCGAAAAAGATACATGTGTGCTTCTAAGTCAGTGGGTATACACAGATTTTCTGTTTGTAAAAATACAAATGACTCTAAATACTGAATATTCCCCAGAAGAAGACAAAAAATATATTTTAATATTAAATTTGGTTTTTTTTTCTATTTTTCTCATGATCTAAGACAGGGGTGTGAAACTCAAATACACAGTGGGCCAAAATTAAAGTTGCGGGCCAACCTTGATAAATATTGAAGCTTGAATGCCGCAGTCCTGGCATTGTCAGAGCAGCGCGCAGTATTCCTGGCACTGTCAGTGGTGTGCGTCTCCCAGCATTGTGCACTATGATAAATGACATAATAAATTGCTATGACATGATTAAACCCCATCCCAGGTAATAGCCCCCCCCCCCCCCAATATTACCACATGTAGTAGCCAACCCAACCAAAATTGCTACATATATTAGCCAGCCCTCCCAATAGTGCCCAAATAGTAGCCAGGCCTTCCAATAGTGCCCAAATAGTAGCCAGCCCCCAAGTGTCCCATATAGAAGCTAGCCCTCCCCAGTAGTCTCATATAGTAGCCAGCCCTCCCCCATAGTCTTTTATATAGTAGCCATGGGGGACAGTTGTAATTTAAACTCTGAATTGCCTGGTGGGCCAAAAATAATGGCACCATGGGCCAGATTTGGCCCACGGGCCAGAGTTTGACGTGACTGATCTAGGGCAAGGTGTGCAGTGTCTCACTATGTTCTTTCCTAACAACCATTTATGGTTATCAGCACTTTATTATTGTTCTATTTTCTTTCACTTATATTCTTCCACTTTTCCCTTTCTTATGTCTACGTATTGCTAATGTATATTGTGTCTAATGTGTTCTACTGACATCTAGTGGTTGGTTTGCAAAATGGCCGATCAAATAAAATTTACCACACTACACACCTATATCATTTAGAATGTTCTATAAAGTGCATAGCCACTAATAACCCAAGTTGAGAGAATGGGTCTACTTCAGTGTAGAGTCAGACTGTGTACAGAGAGGTCAGCGTAGAGTGAGTGTGAAGGCTTTTTGCCTTTGGTCTCATGATATTAGAGCTAGAGACAGGCTTGGACTCACCCACAGGGGAATCCCCCGATGGGCCCTACCCCTTGGTGGGCCCCTGAGCAGGAGGTGGGCGTTCCTGTCTAGCAGCTCCAGGACGACATATAATCCCCCAGCACTGCTGCACATGCCTTTCACCCGGTCACTCACTTCTTCTATCTAGTAACCTGGGGTTTCATCATATTATATAGAGGCAGGGAGTGACTGGGGTGACAAGCTGCAGCATGTAGTGTACAGATTTAGGGCAGCCCCTCTCCTCTTTCCTGGGACCCTCTGGGCCTCCTCCTCTCAGGCTGCCTCCATCTGCTGTATGTGCTGCTGGCCCTGAAGCTGCAAATCTGACAGCATGTGAGCGTTAGCCTGTACCTGGTGCTTTCCTGTACCAGAGGTAAATCTGGGTGTGGGGACATGAAGTATGTATATTATGTGGGTCTGTGTGTATGGTGCATGTGTGTGTATTATCTATGCATATATGTAGTGTGCATTTGTTTAGATGTGTATTGCGTGTGTGTGTGTGTGTGTGTGTGTGTGTGTGTGTGTGTGTGTGTGCGTGCGTGCATGCACATAGATAATTTCCTTTACTAAGGCTGGGTTCACACTACGTATATTTCAGTCAGTATTGTGGTCCTCATATTGCAACCAAAACCAGGAGTGGATTAAAAACACAGAAAGGCTCTGTTCACACAATGGTGAAATTGAGTGGATGGCCGCCATATAACAGTAAATAACTGCCATTATTTCAATATAACAGCCGCTGTTTTAAAATAACAGCAAATATTTGCCATTAAATGGCGGCCATCCACTCAATTTCAATATTATGTGAACAGATCCTTTCTGTGTTTTTAATCCACTCCTGGTTTTGGTTGCAATATGAGGACCACAATACTGACTGAAATATACGTAGTGTGAACCCAGCCTCAATCTGTGTATGGTGTGTGTATTGTGCATATGTATGTGTGTATGTGTGTACTACACATGCATACACTGTGTGCAGAATTATTAGGCAAATTAGTATTTTGATCACATCATTCCTTTTATACATCATATCCTACTCCAAGCTGTAAAAGCTTGAAAGCCAACTACCAATTAAGTAAATCAGGTGATGTGCATCTCTGTAATGTTGTTAGTTTCATATAATTATGATGGACGGCGCTTTATACCATCTATCCTATAAACTCCCAAAATTCATACTGCAATACCTCCCGTTCTTGCTTTTCATTCTGAATCATAATGTTCTGATCGTGATCTGTCTATAATGTTAAACACGTAAAGATTTTCTGTTTCGCTAAAGAAATCCTATCAGGACATATTGTACAGTTTTAGGCCATGTTCACACAAAGGCCGTGATTTCTACGGTACTTGCGTAGTGCTGCACTTGAGGGAATCCTGGCCGGAGTGTACACACATAGTCCCTAGCGGCGCCGCCAGAAACTGACATGCCAGTTTTCTGTGGCCGCTATTCAATGAATAGCGGGCGCAGAAAACCCTGTCAGTTCACAAAATGGAGCGTGTGGCTCTGGCCGCATGCTTCATTGCAAGCAGCGGGGAATTTGGATACGTGCACGCACGGATGTACCCGCATCCGAATTCAGCGGCAGCAAAGATCATCCGGTGGGTACTGCAGTGCCGGCTGGGATGATATTTTCTGACACCGACCGTTCTGTGACTCGGCCGGGATCATACAACATGTGAACATAACCTTATTCTATAAAATTATAAAACACCACAAACTCTCAACATGACCATAATACATTATTATTATGCTGCATACAAAATAGACCACAATCACTAACATGACCATGATCTATTCCTATTATACCCTCTGCATAGAACACCACAACCCCCAACATGGCCCCACCACTGGACGAGAGCATAATACAAATTCTATAATACTCTGTACATACAACACTACAACCCCCAATATGACCATAATCTATTTCTATTATACCCTCTGCACAGAACACCACAACCCCCAACATGGCCCGACCACTGGACGAGAGCATAATACAAATTCTATAATACTCTATACCTACAACACTACAACCCCCAATATGACCATAATCTATTTCTATTATACCCTCTGCATAGAACACCACAACCCGACCACTGGACAAGAGCATAATACAATTCTTTTATACATAAAGCACTACAACCCCCAACATGAGCATAATGAGCCTGCTTTATAGGACGTTACTGCCAGTGGCGGATTAAATGTACCCTGGGCCCCGGGCTGTCCACCCAACCTGGGCCCCCCCCCCCCGTCAATTCACCCACATTATAATCTGCTACTGCGCCTCCCCCCCCCCCCCCCCACTGTCCCCAATAAACACTGCCTGCCTGCCTCCCCTCCCTGCTGGCCCCAATAAACATAATGTTTGGTCCCTTGCTGCTACCCCCAGTAAGCATTGCCCACCCCACCTCCACTGCCCCCAATAAACATATCGCCACCTCACCTGGTCCCCTGATGTTGCCCCCCCCCCAAGGTCACAGCAGCACAGAGGATGTCAGGAGAGGAGGGTGCTGATCTTATAGGAGAGGTCCAAGCAGCACAGAGGATGTCAGGAGAAGAGGATGCTGATCTTATAGGAGAGGTCCCAGCAGCACAGAGGATGTCAGGAGAGGAGGGTGCTGATCTATAGGGGAGGTCCCAGCAGCACAGAGGATGTCAGGAGAGGAGGGTGCTAATCCTATAGGAGATAGTCCCCCTTTATAGATGGTCTCCCTCTTTTTCCCCCTTATAGATGGTCTCCCTCTTTCCCCCCCTATAGATGGTCCCCCTCTTTCCCCCTTATAGATGGTCCCCCTCTCCCCCCCTTATGGTCCCCCTCTTTCCCCCCTTATAGATGGTCCCCCTCTTCCCTCTCCCCCCTTATAGCTGGTCCTCCTTTCCCCCCTTATAGATGGTCCCCCTCTTTCCCCCCTTATAGATGGTCCCCCTCTTTCCCCCCTCATAGCTGGTCCCCCTCCCCTCCCTTATAGATGGTCCCCCTTTTTCCCCCTCTATAGATTGTCCCCCTCTTTCCCCCCGTATAGATGGTCCCCCTCTTTCCCCCCCCCCTTATAGCTGGTCCCCCTCTTCCCCCCCCCCTTATAGCTGGTCCCCCTCTTCCCCCCCCCCCTTATAGCTGGTCCCCCTCTTCCCCCCCCCCCTTATAGCTGGTCCCCCTCTTCCCCCCCCCCTTATAGCTGGTCCCCCTCTCCCCCCCCCTTATAGCTGGTCCCCCTCTTTCCCCCCCCCCCCTTATAGCTGGTCCCCCTCTTCCCCCCCCCCTTATAGCTGGTCCCCCTCTTTCCCCCCCCCCCTTATAGCTGGTCCCCCTCTTTTCCCCCCCCCCTTATAGCTGGTCCCCCTCTTCCCCCCCCCCTTATAGCTGGTCCCCCTCTTTCCCCCCCTTATAGCTGGTCCCCCTCTTTCCCCCCCCCTTATAGCTGGTCCCCCTCTTCCCCCCCCCCCTTATAGCTGGTCCCCCTCTTCCCCCCCCCCCTTATAGCTGGTCCCCCTCTTCCCCCCCCCCCTTATAGCTGGTCCCCCTCTTTCCCCCCCCCCTTATAGCTGGTCCCCCTCTTTCCCCCCCCCCTTATAGCTGGTCCCCCTCTTCCCCCCCCCTTATAGCTGGTCCCCCTCTTTCCCCCCCCCTTATAGCTGGTCCCCCTCTTTCCCCCCCCCCCTTATAGCTGGTCCCCCTCTTCCCCCCCCCTTATAGCTGGTCCCCTTCTCCCCCCCCCCTTATAGCTGGTCCCCCTCTCCCCCCCCCCCTTATAGCTGGTCCCCCTCTCCCCCCCCCTTATAGCTGGTCCCCCTCTTCCCCCCCCCCCCCTTATAGCTGGTCCCCCTCTTCCCCCCCCCCCCTTATAGCTGGTCCCCCTCTTCTCCCCTTTATAGAAGCCCCCCAGTCAGTAAATAACACAAAAATAACAAAATACAACTCACCTACCCTGCGTTCCCCCGTCGATCCTCTCTCCGTCTGCAGTCTCCAGCTGATGCGCGTCTGCCGGGGTGTCCCGTCCTCTCCCCGGCAGCGCGCGCATCACACAGCTCCTAGTGCCGCCTGGGCCCTGACTTCCGGTACGTGCGCTCCCAGTACCGGAAGTCAGGGCCCCAGGCGGCACTAGGAGCTGTGAGATGCGCGCGCTGCCGGGGAGAGGACGGGACACCCCCAGCAGCCGCGCATCAGCCGGAGGCAGCCGGAGACTCTTGTGACCGCAAGCGAAACAATGCTTGCGGTCACAAGAGTGCAGTGGCGAGGGGGCCTCCCGGGCGGCATTATAATGTGGGCGGCAAGGCATGGGCCCCCCCGGAGCCTCGGGCCCCGGGCGGCCGCCCAAACCGCCTACATTATAATCCGCCATTGGTTACTGCAATAGTGACATGTATATATATAGGAAGGCGGGAAGAAGGTCAAGGTTCAGAACAACCTGGCTGCCTTCTTGCAACAGCGTCACACCTGTCCACAAGCTGCAGGTGGAGTGCTATTCATATCAATGGAGCCGTCTGCAATAGCAAATACAACCCCATAGACAGGAGTGGAGCTGTTTCTGGGAGAAGGCTGTGTTCACACCATGCGTATATCTGCTGCGTTCTTAACATGCATTTTGATTAATTAACATATTGAGAGACTTGGGAGTTCACCAACCAAACTGCATCATAAACACACAGTGTGAACCCAGCCAAAAACTGCCAACTCTTTGGCAGCCCTTTCCATATACAATTACATCAGATTGTCAGCAGTTTCCTACATGTAAACAAATTTGCTGTATATAACTGTATATCAGTGGATTCTAAACTGAGTGACAAGAAATGCTGGGAATTGTAGTGTATAGAAATGTCTGTGAACCACAAGTGTCCCTCCAAAAAGTTGGGAGGTATAGAGGAAGGGCTGACTGCAAAGCATTATGGGGAAGCCTGATGACATGTATTTTCAGTCATCAACATCATCATAAGCTTTACAGCAATGGAGCAGCTTTAGCTATCTGCTAGAGACTGATTTACACACAGCGCCAGGAACAAAACGCGGATTGATTTGCCCAGAGCAACCAATCACAGCTCACCTTTCATATCTTAACAAGCTATAATAAAATTAAAGTGGAGTTTGATTGGTTGCTATGGGCAAGTTAGACTGTCTAAGTTGCACATGGCAACCAATCACAGTTTAGCTTTTTTTACCAGAGTAATATGAGAAACGAAAGCTGAGCTGTGATTGGTTGCTATGGGCCACATCAAATCATATTATCAAGCTGTTTGCTTGGTCACAAATCTGTTTAGTGACCTCTGCAGTAAAGCGCATCACCAGTCATTAATGGGTTAATGCTTTAGATGTGTTTACCTGCAGTTACCATGGCAACTGTGCGCTGTGATGACAAGCGCTTATGTCATAAAGAAGGTTCCATAAAGCACTGCACCGCGCCCTGATCAGTGCCATCTTGGATGCGCCAGAGGACCTTGATGTGATTTGGAGGTTCTAGCAGGGGGAAAGGGGTGGTCTTTAGACTACCCCTTCATCAAGTCTCCGCCTTCTCAAGAAGTTGATCTAGATCTGTGAGGGAGAAGAGATACAGCCGTCTAGCCATCAATAAGGTGACAGATGTTGCAGCCAGATTTCTCTCATATCCAGTTTATTATATTTATAGTGTGGTATTACCCTTTAAGCCCAGGGGAGGGGCAACTCTCCAGCCATGGCTCCCTCGAGGTTTCCCCCACAGGAGGTTTTTCCTTGCCTGAGTGCTGGAGGGTGACTCTTTGTGAGTCGGGGGTCTGCCATTTTCAGTGCCACATAATTTGAAATAAATTTGGGATGCTTTGACACCTGATTACAATGTGTTGCGTCTTTATTTTGCGTTCCTTGGTTTAACTTATTATGCTTGCACAAAGAGCACAAGTAGGATGGAGCATTGAATAGAAGAACTCCTGCATGTATGTGCCTATCCCTGGAAATAAAGGTTTATACCTACATTGGCAAGGTTTGTCAAAAGGTTTGTTTTAATTGACAGGGTCACACCAGTCATAGGACATCATAGCAACTTGGACACCATTATACATATACATCATATATACACAACCTAGTGGCTCTTGTGTGTGTGGGCAGCATCAGAGGCAAGGGAAAGTATTGCGCCCCCACACACATACATCCAGGTGTGGCCTAGGTAGCTGCCCACCCCCCAAACTCCACAGGATAGGGGATATGAAGCTGATTGGTAGGGGTCCTAGTGGTCATGAGGATGTTGTCATGTACTATATGACTGGACTGGCGTTTTTCAGAAATATGCCATATGGCATTTTTGGGGGTTTAAAAAACGCTGCAACCAGATTTTAGTTGGTAGTCAATGCGGAAAAACGAAACGCAATACCCATAAGACATTTTTCTGCTATGGTGATGGTTTTTTTTTTGTGAAATCGTAGCAGGCTATATGTTTTGTGTTTTGCCACAGACTTCTATAGTGGGGCACATTATCGTGCCTATAAGGAAATTAGTGTGTGGCCTAGGTAGCTGCCTCCCCCAATCCACAGGATAGGGGGTATCAAGCTGATTGGTAGGGGTCCCAGTGGTCACGAGAATGTGGGAAACGTGCCCCTTTCAAATAAACAGCGTGGACAATGCTCCATTATTCTCTATAAGTCTTCTTATTCCCTATCCTGTGAATAACTTTGGGAGAGAGGGATGTTCTCATGTACTATATGGCTGGACTCAAACTAGGTGTTTTTCAGAAATATGTCATATGGCATTTTGGGAGGGTCAAAAACACTGCTACAAGTGGATCAATGGAACCGTGTTATAGAGGGGAGGGAATTCCCTCCCACTGGGGGCGGGCCGGCTGGCCTCCAGTGCTTGAGCACCGGACCGTTAACCGTGCATAGAACGGCGCCGTACACGGGAACCGGGCCGCGGATCGAAAAACGGACCGCGTCACCGGCTTCCCTGTGACGGCGCCGTTCTATCAATGGGTCAAGTTAAAGAGGATGTACCTGATGGTACATCCTCTTTAAGGTACCATGTGTCTTCTAACAGCATCAAATAGTGCCAGCAGTTTTAAACATGAATTACAGCTGACAGATTCCCTAAAGGAGAAGTCTTGTGAAACTAAAAAATGACAGGCAGGAAGGAAGGCGTGAGAAGATAATAAAGAAAGTATACTTAGTCGCACAGAGTGACTGACAAGTTACTAGCAGTGAGCTAGCATCACTGGTTACATACACAGTGTCGCTATAGTAATGTGAAATGTCTGGCGCTGGTTATATCTGGTATATGTAGGATAGGCCCCTAGAATTAAATTCTCTGGTGGGCCCAAGGTCCCCTAGTCCCACATTGGCTAGAGATGAGCGAGTACTACTTGATTGAGTAGCTATTCAATTGAGTAGTGCACTATTCGATAGATTAGTTTTCAATCAAAATATCTGATAGAAAATGCAGTAAAAATTCAATTCTTCTCCCACCATGTCTGGCGCTATTTTCTAGCCAATAACCATGCAGGGAGGTTGTGATGGGCCCTAGGAGCAATCAGGCATTGCAAGAACAGCATCTACATTGATTGGACAGCTTACTCATGTGACCTCGAACTATAAGAACTCAGCTCCCGCTGCTTTTTATCAGATGCCATCTTTAACCTAGTGAGGGAGAGATCTTGGAGTAGGGACAGTTAGGATTTAGGTGATGTTAGGCAGGCAAGACCCCAAAAGCCCTTCTTAGGGCTAATACACTGCACCACACAGCATATAGCTCTATCTAAAATGTGAATAGGCCGGCTACCAGCACATTGCTACCTATTCTCACAGACAAGCAGGCAACTGCTAATTGTGCAGAATAGCCTGCAGTTGAACTATTTGCTCCTACATTGTAATTGTCACAGGGCAAGTTGAAGGAGAGATCTTGAAGTAGGGACAGGTACAAAGCCCTTCTTAGAGCTACTACACAGCACAGCATATAGCTCCGTCCATACAGTAAATAGGCTGCCTACTAGCACATCATCTACTTAGACAGGCAGGCAGCTGATAATTCTTCAGAATAGGTTCTCCAGACCTATTTGCTGTTACAGTGAATTCAGTGAATAGTGGCCACAGAAACCCATGTCAGTGTACACTATGAAGCTAGCGGCTCTGGCTGCTTGCTTCATACTGTGTAGTGGGAAGTTCTGATGCGGGCGCGCGCTGATGCGCCCGCATCAGAACTCTAGAGCCATAAAGATCATCCGGTCGGTACTGCAGTACCGACCGGGATGATCTTTGCAAAGACCGGCCGCTCTGTGACCCGGCTGTGAATTTAAAAATCTGTGTTACGTCCAGGCCGCTGCTTTACGTGAAAGCTAATAATTATCCGGAATACGCCTGTTTTTGACCTATTTGCTGTAACATTCTAATTGTGGCAGGGCAAGTTTTGGCGCTCTGCACTACTTATCAAGAATAAAACAAAAACTCTAAAGGCCAGGTTTAAAGTCAATAATATACTTATAGTCAGAAAAAACCTCTTTAAGGGCAGAGTCTCCAACTGGACAGGATGAACAACAGATCATCATGAAATAGCACCTGTGGTCATTGTAAGAGATAAGATCCTCTTCTTTACACTTTATGGAGTTCATTGAAGGAATAGTCCTGCAAAGACTTCCACTTCTTCTTTAGGTGTTCCTTTAGATTGAAGATTGTAATGTTAAGACTGTATTCTTTGTACTGATGGGGTCATTTATCAACATTTGGGTCCAATTGCTGGAATTAAATATATAACAACATTTAACAACAACTATGCATAGGTCTGTGTATACAGTGAATGTTTGTGGTGTTGTAGTGACACAGCAATACCATCTGAACCTCAAAGTGTCATGCTGGTGGAAAATATTTCATTAAAAAAATGTGAGTTTTTTTATGCTCATTATTAAATTGTGAGAGTCATCACCCTACCATACCATTCAGATCTGCTAGAAACCTGCCATACTCTCTCCAGTTTGTCGCTGTTCACAAGTCCCTCTATATCCCAATGCGTCTCTAAATTGTGTTAAAAAAAAGTCACTTTGCTCTAACTTTTTTTTTAAAATGTCAAATCTCCAAACACGTACAGAAAATTAGCAAAATACCACTGTATCAAGATTTTTACAATTACTACACCCTCACTGTATTATAAAAAAAACACACTGCTATTAACTTGTGTGCAAACACTTGTGAGAGTACAATGGGAGCTCATCAAGATAACATCCGAATGCTGCAGAACAGAAGCAAGTTCAAAAACACATCAGTTAATAATGAATATTGAAGGATAAGCTTATAAGTAACATGGGCGAGATGGTTTAAAGGGCTAGATGGTCTAACAGTCTCCTAGCCTCAACTGGTTTATTTGGTTGTGGACTGATAGGAGCGTATTATTTTTTGTGCATTGGCACTAGGGATGGTCCGAACCGAGTTCGGTTCGGGTTTGTATGAACCCGAACTCTCGGCAATGATTCCCACTGTCTGCCCTCTCCGTGGAGAGGGTGGATACAGCGGGAGGACCGCCTGGAAAACTGGGATACAGCCATAGCCATAGGCTGTATCCCAGTTTTCCAGGCGGTCCTCCCGCTGTATCCACCCGCTGCACGGAGCGGGCAGACAGCAGGAATCTGATGCCGAGCGTTCGGGTTCATACGAACCCGAACCTCGGCAGTTTTGGACCATCCCTAATTGGCACATATTGGTCGGCTGAGAGCTGTCAGAATCTGTGAGTGTTTGAATTTTGGAATTGATATCTGTAGTTGCTGGACAGATGGTTCCTAGACACGACTAGACAGACTGACTCAATAGCTCTTTATATGACTTCACTTGGGAGAAATTTTCATTCTAAATAGTTCAATAAATTGGTACAAGATGTACTTTTAATGCATATCTAATAAATTCATATATCTTACTTATAAGCGATGCTTCATTATTCATTTCTAGTATTGACGCAAGGATTCATTAGTATCTTATCTTTGGTGGGTGTACCCTTCATTACACTACTTGTATGACTTCAGCTAATAAAAAAGAAAAATAAAGCTCCATTATGTAAAAAAGCAGTTATCTTAAAGATTAGTATGGCGATATCAATGCCTCAGGTAGGCCTTTATTGGCATTGAGAGGCTGCTTCGCTCCACTCTGGTTGCAAAATAGCTACAATTTTGGTTCCCACTCCCTTTTAGGTTTGTTCTTCTTTGTAAGCCTAAAAATCTGCGTGCCTAATCAGCCATGGATCAGCATGCAAAATAATACAAAATAACCAATGGCTAGTGTGATGTAAAAAATTAACAAGTTATTTTTGCAATGCAGATTGCAGATTTCAGAACTTCATTGGACAATTCACTGCTTGCATAGCAATGCAGATTTCCTATTGAACTAAATGGGAGACAGCTCATCAGCGAATTTCTTAACAATTTTGGTACATCAAAATCCACATTAAAAACATTGTAAATATTTATTTTTACTTCCTACAAAGTCAATTCTGGCTTCTAATATATTCAGTAATAACCAGCGATAGGAACAAACTGGACAAGCTGATCAGAAGGGCCAGCTCTGTCCTTGGAAGCCCCCTGAAACCAGTGCAGGTGGTGGAGGAGCGAAGGATTTTGTCAGTCGTCAGCTCCATACTGGAGAATGACTCCCATCCTATGCACGAGACCGTGATAGCACTGGGCAGTACTATCAGTGACCGTTTAATTCACCCAAATTGCAAGAAGGAGTGATATCGGAAGTCCTTCCTTCCTGCAGCGGTTAGGCTGTACAACCTACACCGACCTATGCAGAGATCACTCTACAAAAAGAACTAAAATAGTCTAATGTTTTTATTGTATCTTTTTTTACCTTTTCTTCTCTTTGTCTACTTTAATCGTAATGCCTTTACTTTACCTTTTAGTATGTGTAATATCCATGCCGCTGTAACACACTGAATTTCCCCATGGTGGGACTATTAAAGCATTATCTTATCTTATCTTAAAGCGTTTAAATACAGTACAGTGGTACCTTGTTTTAAGAGTAACTTGGTTTAAGAGCGTTTTCGTTTAAGAGCTCACAGTTTTTCAAAACTGTGACTTGGTTTAAGAGCATTGCTTTGGTTTAAGAGCTCCCTGTACTGGGTGGGAGCACGAGTGGAGGAGGGGCATGGTCTGCACTGTACTCTGACCCAGGAAATCTCCCTCACCTTCCAAATCATAGCAGATCCACTTCAGGCTGGGGCTTACATCAGGGGACAGGACTGTGGAGGTAATCTCTTTAGAGCTGTAACCCCTGTCTTCCCAGACAGAGAGTGCTGCATTTATGTGCCCACATGTGTCCTGCTTATTTCTTCATGCTCCCTGCAGTTTCTGTCAGTCCTGATTGGTCCATGTTGAACACACCCCCTTCCCCAATGTGGTCATGTGACCACACAGACCTCTGACAGCAGCACTGCTTCTCTATTCTAGCCTGTTGTACTACGCTCCTGCATTATGGGGATCTGCAGCTCCATCCTGTCCTGTATCTAGAAAAAAATGTATAGTATGGTACCGTGTTAGCCAGAAAAATCCATATCATGGTAAATACTTGTAATCAATTGTAAACATTTTTTTTGTTGGCCAATAAAGGTATCACTCCTAAAATACTTTTATTACAAGTATTTACCACGATATGCATCCTGTATCTACAAACTGCTGCTGTGTGTTATCAGGGTTATGTAGTTACTATACATTATACACCACATGCTGGTAGCTATACTGTACAGTAACTTATAATATCACAGATTCAGCTGCTTATAAATGTTTGTTTCATCTATTTTACATCTTATTCAGAATAATAAATCATTATTTTTGGGGTGTGGAACCAATTGTCTGCATATCAATGATTTCTAATGGAAAAATTTGCTTTGTTTAAGAGTGGATTTGAATTACAAGTGCAGTCCTGGAACGAATTATGCTCCTAATCCAAGGCACCACTGTATATCTTTATTTACTATAGTAACTACGGATACTAAGGAGGCCAAATGTGCCCCACTTATGTAAGATGTACCCCCTCATCATACCAGCCTCTTAAAATAGAGCCATGTGATTTCACAAGCCATTCAGGAAGACATACTGCTATCCCTCAAAATCAGATTAGTCATGGTTTTAGTAAACTGTATCTTTTTGAAAGATGAGATAAAAACATTTCCTTTTCTTGAACTATATATTGCAGAACTTTACTTACTCTAGCCATAGCTTTGTTTGAGCTTGCATTTAGTCTTCTGTAAAAAAAAAATGGATAGATCCCTGGGGCTAACATGCTTTTATTTTGGAATATTTTGTACACTCTTTTTCTCCACATATACAATTTCTGTCTACACACCTAAACATATCATTGATGAAATTATTAATTTAACGGAAAGGTTAAAGCGGCAAATCCCAAATGAGGTAAGGAAACACTCATCCTTTTAGAGAGAGTGCCATTGATCATTATTATCATAATAATTATTATTATTATTATTTATTTTTATTTTATTTTTTTTGTCTTTTTGTAGATTGAAGAATTATTTTTGAATACTCCACTGGAGAGCTACTGGGTAACATAACATTATAATTGACATTACATATTTTCTCTATAAGATTAATATGTTCAACTAAATACTGTATCAGATTTCATGTTATTATACTTTATCTGTTATGAACTGATAAAAGGATGTGATTGTAAGCATATGAAGAGTGATAGTGTTGGTGCAGATATATTATCAGTGCTGTACTAGCTGACCTCCCCAGTATTTCTTTTAGTGGTATAGTCTCTATTTTGACCCAAATTCTTTTTAACTCCTTGAGTGTTTGTTGTTGTTTTTTTAACCCCTTAACGCCAACTTTTTAATTTAGGTTTCATTTTCTCATTACCTTTGAAAAATTATAACACTTTTATTTTTCCATGTACAGAATCATATGAGGACTTATTTTTTTAAGGGGGATGCTTGTACTTCATAATAACACTTTACCATAAAAGCTGGAAAAAAATATTTTATAAAATTTTTAAAGTCAGGGTGGTTTCTTTTTACACTGTTTGCCATGTGGTAAAACTGACACGTTATCTATATTCCTCAGTTAGTATGATTACAACGATTCCCAATTTATATAACTTTTTTTTTATTTAAAAATGTTTATAGGGTTTGTTTATGCTCCCTCTGTGTCCCCCTCTGGTGTCGCCGGTGTCCTTCCCTGGCTGCAGAGCCTCCACGTCACAGGAGTGACAGGACGCTAAGCCAATCAGTGGCCACGGCGCTGTCCTGTCCCAGTCAGTGATTGGCTAAGCAGGCTGTCACTCCCGAGATGAGTTTGTCTCAGAAGTAAAGGCTCTGCAGTTAGTGAAGGACACCAGGGACACTGCAATGGGACATCGAGGAGTGCAGACAGTTAAGCATAAAAAATACACTGGACAACCCCTTTGAAACTGCATTATTTCAGGCAAGTGATGAGTGAACATCTGAAAAATGTGTGTGTTTTTGGCCACGCGGCATTTGACTCCCGGCATCTGGAGACATTGGATGCTATCCTGGGGCTGCTAGATAAATATAGATACATCATATGGTTGTATCCATGTTTTCCAGGACTCCCTCAGGCGGCATTCCCTTTTTTTAAGACGCCGGGAGTTGAATGCCAACTGTCTGTATTCAGTCACACAGCCGGACACGGACATTTTTCCAATGTTCACTCATCGCTAATTCTGCCCTTTGCAGCGTTTTTATATTTTGGTCTATCGGGCTATTTGGGGGCTTATTTTTTTGTGCCAGGATCTGTAGTTTTTAACAGTACCCCAGTTGCACATATGTGACTTTTTGAAAAATCTTAGTTTTATTATATTTACTGTACCTTATTTTTAGAAGCATCTATCAGCCCACACCTGTTAACCTAAAGTCTATGGTGCTCCATTCTCACAGAATTTGGATTTTCATTCCGCTGCAAAAATATAGTGCCATAGCCTTGTAAAAGTTAAAAAGAATAGATCATGTTTACTTGTCTGCACCCCCCTGGCGCCCCCTGCTGCTTGCTCCCCCACCCCCTCCCCGCAATACAGTCATCTGACTGTTTCCTTAACCCCTTAACGACGCATGACGGGTATACACGTCATGAAGCCGTTAAGGGTGATCAGAGAGGGCTCCCGGTGTGAGCCCTGTCTGCAGCCCGCTGTCCCCAGTTGCTATGTGTAGCCAGAGACCGCGGGTATTAGCCGGCGCAGGCCGATCGCCATGGCTGGCTAATTAGCTATTCAAATGCAGCTGTCAAAGCTGACAGTTGCATTTGAATAGTGGTGGTGGCCCCTGTCCCTGGTGTCTAGTGGTGGATCTCCGCCCCGCGATTCGATCGCGAAGGGGAGATCCGTTGTAATGAGCCGGCCGGGGCTCAGTGTCAGAATGACGCTGATCCCGGCTCGGCAATCTATGTAGATGGTCTGCTGCAGACCATTATAATAGAGCACCGATCTGATGGATCATGGATCATTGCTCTATTATATACACATCATTGATCTCAATAGGAGATCAGTGCTGTGTATAGAGAAGTCCCCCAGGGAGCTTCTAATTACTGTTAATGAAAACGAATAAAGTGTTTTTATTAATAAATAACCCCCTCCCCTAATAAAAGTTTGAATCACCCCCCCCCCTTTTCCCCATTATATAAATAAAAATAAATAAAAAATAAACATATTTGGTATCGCCGCGTGCGTAATCGCCCGAACTATTAAATGATTACATTCCTGATCTCGCACAGTAAACGGCATAAGCGCAAAAACCTGCCAAAGTGCAAAATTGCACATTTTGTTTACATTAGGATGTAGGATGCGATAGAATCAATCTTATATACAAGGTTTTCTTTGTCTTTCACCTTTGCATTGATCAATCTTGTCTATAGCGGGGGGGGGGGGGGTTAGCATCTGGAGCTAATATGGATATGAAGTAAGATTTGGTTATCATTAAAGGGATTAGGATTAGAAAAGGACAGCTACTTTCTTGCAAAACAGCACCACCCCTGTCCTCAGGTTATGTGTCGTATTACAATTTAGTTTAACTAAGTTTGAGGTTAAGAGCTCTACAAAAAGGTCAGATGTACTTTGTACGGAATAGAATGTCTTCATGTATTTCCACAACTAGGAATAAATTCTAAGAAAATGAAGCTCAGACACACACAAGTCCACACATAAGTTCCTTCAGCCTAAACAGCAAACAATGAACTCTAATCCAGGAAACTAAATTTGTGTGACATGTATATGCAGCAGACTTAGACTGGCCTTGGGGAGGCAGGTGAATATGCCCCTAAGTTAGAGTGGCTTTCTGCGGCGCCACTAGGCATCCCGGATGGAGTATATACTATGGGGGGGATTTACGAAGACCGGCGTACAAGTACCGGTCTTATATTAGGCCCCGTCCCCTTTTCTCCGGCAGGATTCACTAAGAGTCGTACACCTCTTAGTGAATCCGGACTGCCAGGCGCACGAATCTGATTTGCGCCTGCGAGAAGGTGTAAATCATGATAAATGAGGCGCAGGAGGAGGCCACGCCTCCTCCCCACCTCATCACACACCCCCAGGGCTCCACCAGCCCGCCCATCGGGCAAGCCCAGCATATGAGAGGTGTACGCCAGGGAGAAGGGGCAAATCTGCACCTTCCCCCGGCATACGCCTCTGGCATAAGCTTCGTAAATCCCCCCTATGTGTATACACTCGGGCCAGGATTCCATTGATTCACATACAACCTGTACATTGTGTAAACATAGCCTTAAGGGTTATTGCATAGAAAGGTGATAAATATGTCATCACTGCAGCCCCCACAAATCATTGCATACAAGTTGCAAAAAATGCAAATTAATTTTCAAATAATTTTTTGCAACAGACATACAAAGTGGGCACATCGGCCTGTCTTAAGAACATATACTCATAATGCACATAAGTACAGACCTGTAGTCCAGTTCTAGATATTGTAAAATGAAAAAGTTAAGAAGTTGTCAGACATAGCAAGCACAATTGTTAATGAGCATAAAGTCAATATCTATGAACACCATAAACACACAGGGCATTAAATATTAGGACCCGTCACCCTCAACAGACCCAGGTGTTTTTTAGGAGCTACTAGTCCGTTAAAGAAAATGGGCTCATGTTGTATCTCATTGTCGGTCAGATGCAAAGGAGGCATGGATGAAGCTAACCATCGCTGAAGGAAGCATGCTACTAAACATATAGGGGGACTTGTATGAAAAGGTGAAAATGCCTTTTTTTAGGCGCAGATAGGGCTAATTGGCATAAAAATATTCACAAAGGGTATTTTTGTGAATATTTTTTTCGCATCGGCCCCATCTGCGCCACCTTCGCCAGTGGGACAGAGAGGGGGCGTTACGGGGGGTGCGGCTAAAAAGTTATACTGAAACCTACGCCAGCTCTGAGCTGGCGTAGGTTTAAAAAATTTTGCACGGACGGGCTCCTTGCGCTCGGGATTTATGTAGAGGCAGTGCGCCTCTACATAAATCCCCTGAGCTCCAGAGCTGCGGAGACATTTGTAAACCCAGTGTAAAAAACGCTGGACTTCATTAATGTCCCCCATAGAATGCAAAGAATAGGAGGATGCTCCGTGTCATGCTCGTGATAGTGAAGAAGATATAGCAAAGGATGGAGAGGGAATTCCGTGGACCAAATATTTTTGATTAACCTCCTTACCCACTTTCAGAACCCTTGTGCTTTGTCACATTCCCACAAAATATAAAATAAGTCCACACCTGACTGGTGACAATCTGGGCTTCCTATTAGGCTTAAAGAAGTTATCCAGATTTAAAACAACATGTCCTATTTCTTATAGAAAGAGCACCACCCTTGCCCTTAGCTTGGGTGTGGTTTTTGCAGCTCATTTCTATTGACGTGAATGGAGCAGTAATACCCAACACAACCTAAGGACAGGAGTGGCAGTGTTTTTGCAAGAAAGTAACAGTGTTTTTCTAATCCTGGCTAACCCCTTAATGTTGCTTACTTTTCTTCAGGAACACCATAAGGCCTGCCTAAAAACATACTTAACTATCTTTGAAGATGAATTGAAGAATGTTTCCAAAGTCAGCACACACCCAATGCAATCTACCATCAAGCATATAAACAACTGTATAGAAGAATTAAAGAAGCGCTGTAAAAAAATAAAGGTATTGTATTTTTTAAACTATAAGATGCACCTGATTATAGGACACACCCCTGGTTAAGAAAACTGAAATTAGGAAAAGAGATATTACTACCCAGGTATTGCATTACTACCCACACATGTACACCCGCACATGATGTCCAGTGGCTGCACAATGTTGCTGCAACCTTTACACATCATGATTAAAATATACACCTGCCCCCTTCCAGTTTTTAAATAATCAGCTTAAGCCTTTTGATCCCTGCCCCGAAAACCCCTTTAGGGTGTCTTTACACATAACGACTCGCAGCCGAAATCTCGCTGCGAGTTTTGCAACGACACCCGCTATGAGCTGAGATCCTGGCAGGTCCAAGTAACTACATACTCGCAGCGGTCTTTCTCGCAGCGAGTATGTAATGCAGCCGCCCCCTTAACCCCTTGATCCGATCCTGCTACGCTGAGTGTATACATTACCTCTCTCTTACTGCACGGGGTCCCGGCATCCAGTGGCTGCGGCTGGGCAACACATTGATTGGCTGTGCAGAGCAGGATGCCGGGACCCCGTGCAGCAACAGAGAGGTAATGTATACATGCAGCGGAGCAGGAGCCGGGAGGGAGCGGATGAAGGGGTTAAGGGGGTGGCTGCATTACATACTCGGCTTGTAGTGGGTCTCGCTAAAAAACTCGCAGCGAGATTTCCGCTGCGAGTTGTTACGTGTGAAGGCACCCTTGAAGGGAAATATCCAACCTGCTAATTTGTCCCTTGATCCTCAGCGCCATTTCTGGGAACTTTGTCGTCTATTAGGCATGTAAATGAGGCGGTTTGAGTTCACCAATCCGCCATGGCCTGTCCCTTCTAATGATTATTGGGGCAGTGCTCGGCAGTGATGTCACTCTGGTGGTCATCACTGCAGAATGCTGGATGAATATTTATTAGGAGGGCGGGCCGACTGGGGTGGATCAGTTCAGTGAGTGTGGTAGTCCCCACCCCCAGTGCACCAAACCGCTTCATTTACATATCTAATAAACTACAAAGTTCACAAAAACTGTGCTGAGGATCAAGGCAAGAAACTTACCTTCATCCTCAGTGTTCAGTGCTCTATAAAGAACATATCAGCAGGTTATATGCTACTAGAAGGCATGTTAAGAAATGCTTATTTAAACTAAAACTTTGAAAATTAGATTTCAGAAAGTTGAGGAGGATTCTAGTTTCCAAAAGAACTTAAACCTAAAAACAAAAGGACAAAACCTAGGCTAGTGGTATTTACTGCTGACTATTGGCTCTGCTTACATGTTTTATTAGTATTTGTAGTCCAAATACTGGAACTTTAAAGGGGAACTATCAGCTGATAGTTCCCCTTTAAGTAGATAGCACTGTTACTGTACAGCACCATGCTCCTGGGTTTAGGATAATATCTGTATCATATCCCAGGGTTCCAGTTTCCTCCCACACTCCAAAAACCATGCTAATTGTCTATGTGATATTGTCTCCTATTAAACTGGCCTTAGCATGCAATAGCTTTAGGCTGGATTCACACACAGTAAGACACCAGCCATTCTGTGACCCGGCCGTTGTCGCTTAATGGCTGGTGTCAGTGAAGTTCATACGGGCCGGTACTGCATCCGGGCCAGATGAACTTCATTTCTGTTGAATTGGGATGCAGGAGCATTTGTGTGAGACCGCATTCCAATTCACCATTGCACACAATGGAGCTGCACTTTCTATTGTTAGAGGTGTCAGTGTTGTGTGCCCGCTATTCAATGAACAAAACGGACATGTTAGTTTTCCATGCGGCCGCTAGAAATCCCGGCTAGAGTGTATACAATGGGGACATTTATGAAGTCCGGCATTTTTTACGTGGGGCTTACAAATGTCCCTGCAGCTCCAGACCTCAAGGGATTAATGTAGTGGTGCATTGCCTCTACATAAATCCCGATCGCATGGAGCCCGTCCGTGCGAAAATTTTGAAACCTACACCAGCTCAGAGCTGGCATAGGTTTCAGTATCATTTTTTCACTGGAAAAATGATAAATGCGGCGCACGCAGAGGCCGCTCCCCCTCTGCGAGCTGCTGCACTCCCGTAATGCCGCCTCTCCACGCCACAGGCGAAAGTGGCGCAGATGCGAAAAGAATATTCGCAAAAATTTGCTAATATTTTTACGCCGATTTGCCCTATTTGCACCTAAAAAAGCCATTTACGTTTTTTCATACATGTCGTCCTATGTGTATACACTCCGGCTGGGATTCCATTGACTTTTAATGCAATGTATATTTTGAATTAATCACGGGCGGTGTTGCATTGGGTGGACATAGCCTTATTGTGTAGAATAACAATGACCTTTTGTGTGTTTTTTGTTACAGGGGGAAGGTGACCACATTCCTAAGTGTGAGAACAAGACCTCAGAACGAAATATATATGTTTTCATTGACTACTTACTTGACTTTTCCAAATTTCTTAACCGAGATAACTTGTGTTCTAATACTGTGCTTTACAACATGGATAAATCACATCATGTCTGCTAAACCTAAAGGAGTATTCACAAGCTGACATTATAAAGTGATGAAATTTACTGAGTGCAGCTGTTAATAAACTATTTTCTGCTCTTTTAAGGAGGAGTTCAGCAAAAAAAAAAAAAAAAATCAGTTAAATCAGCTGGTCCCAATAAGTGCCAGAGATGTGTAATTTACTTCCATTAACTAATCTCCAGTTTTTCAGTACTTATCGGCTGTTGTATGTCCTGTAGAAGGTGGTGTATTCTTTCCAGTCTGACACAGTGCTCTCTGCTGCCACCTCTGCACATGAGAGGAACTGTGCACAACAGCTGCAAATCCCCATATGGAAAAAATACCACTTCCTGTAGGACATACAGCAGCTGATAAGTACTGGAAGAAATTAGATTTTTTTTTTTTATAGAAGTAAATTACAAATCCCTGGCACTTTTTGGCACCAGTTGATTTTTTATTTATTTTATTTTTTTTGCTGGACTACCCCTTTAATTCTTGCAATCTTGCATTGTACATTCTAGTGCACAGATATAATAAATTGCTCCTGGTTTCTATTATTGTGTGTGCTACTTACTGTACTAGTATTACCAAGAAAGTTAGTTAAGAATGTTAGTAATAAATGGTTCCATCAGGTTATATCACAAAAGAAAAAAAATGTCCAATCTGTGGAAAACTACAAAATTTAGATGATTACACTTTCGAAGCATGTAAAACTTGATAATATTGAAAAAAGCAGGGCGTGTTTTCCCCAGTAATTCAAACACAGGGCATTTAAAGGGCTTATTCAAGCACTAAAACAATTATATTTGGCTGGGGGCTGCATGAAAATAAAAATAATTAATCATATTCCCCTACCTGGGCCCCCTGCAGTTCCCAGTGTGACTTTTGGTGTCTTAAATTCAACTCCAAGTTTTGCATCCAGTGAGTGCAGGAATTTCAGGCCCTATTACACCAAGTGATTATCGGCCGTATCCGGACGATTATTGGCTGTTGCGGCCTGTTGCAGTAATAGCTACTGTTAAAAGGAAACAATCAGCCGACATGCGCAATTCTTATATTCTTATATTTCAAGAATATGTTGAAAGATTTTTGAACAATAACTATGCTATCTCCGCTTTCTCCTATGGACTCCCCAGATGATCTTTAGCCCCTCTTGTGGCCCCCTCGCTGTTGTCACGTGTAATAGGACTGGCAGCCAACAAGGAAAAAGGAAGCACTGATCTGACAGGTCGGCGCTCGCTTGCTCCTCACCATTGGCCCGTGTAATAGGGCCTTTACTCTTTACACTTGCGATCTGGATTCTAGGGGCACTGAAACCACTACTGGAGTATCAGTTGGTAATTGCACTGTACTGTAAGATAAAAGGTCAAAAGACTTTATTTCAACAGGTTATTGATATCTGCGTCAATGCTGAGAGAGGGGGCCTAATATATTTGAAAATCTAGGGGCCTTCCATGGGTTTATACAGGAAACCAGTAGCGGATTATAATAGGTCCTTTTTGGGCAGTAGCCCGGGGCCCAGAGCTCCAGGGGGGCCCATGGCCACCCAAACAGAGTTATACTTTCAGTGGTGTATTGTCTACTAGCTACAGTTCTGCCATGATTTGCAAAAAATTGCAGATTTTTTTACTGCAATTTTGCACAAATCAGGGCATTATGACATTATCTATCCTGTACTATAAACACCACGCTAGTGCTGCCATAGTTACAGTGGGGTGGTGGGGCCCCAAGCTTGGTCAACAGCCCGGGGCCTATGGTAAAGTTAATCCGCCCCTGCAGGAAACAGATTACTGATCTCAGGGAGACCAGCCAAAGGTAACACTGTCGGCAAGGTCTTTCCTGGAGGGATATCTGGCTAGTCCTGTGTTTTGAAACTCTTAAATGAGGCTCCACAGGCTCCTTTTTGTATATTCATATATTCCATAGGTTTACACTGGCTTTGATCAGGTCCCTGTGATGGCATCTAGAGCAAAGGTCACTAGTTATGGTCAAACCTGGACAGAATGTAGCAATTACTGGATTCCAGCAGCATTGAGATATAAGTATAAAAGCAATCTTTAAGCTCAGCACCAGGTACAGAGCTACAGATAGGTGATAGGGATATAAAACAAATGTTGCCTTTGTCATTGCTGATGGCCATTTGCAGAGTTATAAAATTGCATTTTTCCTTTGAAACTGAAATGTCACAAAAGATGTTGAGCCACAGCATGCATGCCTCTTCCCTCCACACCCTCCCTGTCTTGACTGATCCCTATCCCTATGCTTAGGCATTTATATAATTATTTCCTGTCACAAATGTATTTCTGACAAAAAAAATTTGGTCACAATACACTAAAAATTTAAATTTAAACCTTAAAGGACAACTCCCGCGGGACCCCCCCCCCCCAAAAAAAAACACAGACACCATACTCACCATCCCTCCTGTGACGATCGCCACTCCATTCGCCCCCCGTCCGCCTCACCGTCACCGCCGTCCAGCGATGTCTCTGATTCCTGGGTCCTGGGGATGGAAAAGGCTGCAAGTGTGCTTGCGCACTGGCAGCCTTTTCATTGGCTGGAGCGCATCACATGGCTTCCAGCAACCTCAGCCAATCAGGGCTGACGAAGCTGGAAGCCATTTGATGCGCTCCAGCCAATGAAAAGCCTTTTCCGTCCCATTCACTCTCTATGAAGACGCCGAGGATGAAGAAGACCCGGACCGCCCCCCAGCTCTGACGTCGTCGTCACCAGATGCCGCCCGGGAGAAGAGGACCGTGACGATCGTAATAGGTAATGTATATATTCTTTAACTTCCTGGCGGGGGGTCGGGGGTCCAAAAGTGGGGGAAGGGGGCCAGACCGGGTATTTAACCACATTACAAAGTTATATAACTTTGTAATGTGTGTTAAATAAGCTAAAAAAAAATTTTGTGGGAGTTGTCCTTTAATGGTTGTTTATCAAGCATGCACGTGCCCCAACATGTCCTCCTGCCTGCCATTACCCATTATGTATCTGACATATACCTGACATTGCCTCTGCTTGACCCTTGTGTACGACCCTGACCATCCTATGCGTGACCCATACTGTCAACATTATACCTGTGCCTGCATCTAGCTGGCTTCTTATCGTGCTACTACCAGAACACCTTCAGTTCTGCTATATCTCCGCTCTTGACTGCTTAACCCCTCGCTGGGCTAAATCTCCAGGTGTTGACCGGCAACACCCACGGGGTCTGCTTTCTGCTCCTCACTGTTTAACCTACACAGGACTGTGTGGTGCCACCTGTTAATACCACTAAGCTGCTGACCAGATGGACCGGCCCCACTTACATATATCTTCAGTGCCTAACAACAGGGCAGACTGGCCTGATTGACCAGCCACTGCAGGGAGTACAGGGAAGCAATACAGGGAGTACTCTTAGGAAGCAACCAGGTACCCTCTACCAAGTCTAGCTTCCATATTTTGGAGTGGGATAAAGGCTGAAGATCTTAACTCCACTCCAGAGTTTGGCCCTAAGTCAAGTCCAGAGTTTTGGCCTTAAGTCCAGAGTTTTGGCCCTAAGTCTAAGGGTGACACGGGTTCTGCAATCATCAGAGTATTAAACTATAAAGACATGGGGGAGATTTATCAAACATGGTGTAAAGTGAAACTGGCTCAGTTGCCCCTAGCAACCAATCAGATTCCACTTTTCATTCCTCACAGACTCTTTGGAAAATGAAAGGTGGAATCTGATTGGTTGCTAGGGGCAACTGAGCCAGTTTCACTTTAGACCATGTGTACACTTCTCCCCCATTGTGGTTCCCCTAATGTTTCTATATGCTTACTGTTTTAAAACGTCATGTTCTACGGAGAAGATAGAGCAAAATGCTGCAAATAGGAATTGGGGCATCCCCATTTAAGCAGTATATATAGTTGAATTTGCACCATTGTGAGCCATTCTAGCACATGGGTTGCACATCCATTCCTCTGTTATGGTGCGTTTACACAGACAAGACCAGGAAAAGACTATAAACAGAGAACAGGTCATAAAGGAAAGACTGAGATTTCTCTTCTTTCCAAATCCATTCCTGGCTTTGGCTTTCGAAATCTGTCAGCTAAATCTCTGTGTAAACGTACCATTAGTAAGTGGTGCAGGTTGAGTCTGAGCTCTGAAAGAGGCCTGAAGCCGCATGTAACGCAAAGGCTGCAGGAACTATGACGTGCATCCCAGGAAAGAGAATTGGATGCTGGAGCACGGCAAAATACACTGCTGGTATAATATTCTGCAAGTCCCTTACTGGGAAAAAGTTATGCAGCTTAAGGCTATGTTCACACGGCGTGTAAGACCGGCCGTTCCGTGACCCCGGATCAACCCGGCCGGTACTTAAGTACCGGCCGGGTGATCTTTCCGGCCGCGGAGCTCTGATGCGAGCGCATCAGCACGCGCCTGCATCAGAGCTTCCCATAGCGCACAGTGAAGCAAGCAGGCGGGGCCGTTTGCCTCACTGTGTGAACTGACAGGTCTTTCTGCGGCCGGAATTCACTGAATTACAGCCGTAGAAAACTGACATGTAAGTTTTTTCCGCCGCATGGGATGTGTGCAGGGGCGGATTAACTTTACCATAGGCCCCGGGCTGTTCACCAAGCCTGGGCCCCCCCACCCCACTGTAACTAGGGCAGGACTAGCCTGGCGTTCAATAGTACATGATAGATAATGTCATGATGTCCTGATTTGTGCAAAAATTGCCATTAAAAAAACAGTGATTTTTTGCAAATCATGGCGGAAGTGTAGCCAGGACTCAGTACACCACTGAAAGTATGTCTTTTTGGGTGGTCATGGGCCCCCCAGGAGCTCAGGGCCCCGGGCTACCGCCCGAAACGCCCCTATTATAATCCACTACTGGATGTGTGTACGCTCCGGCCGGGATCCCATTGAAAATAAGGCTATGTTCCACCCCTCAAAACTACGGCCGTAGTTCTGCGGCGAGAACTACGGCCATAGTTTTACATAGTGTGAACATAGCCTAAAACTAGTTAAGAAGCCAAAGTAAATGATTCTTCATCAAGATACTAGAAAATAAGTGTTTTTTGATCCACTTAAAGCTGGTGGAGGGGTCACTGTGATGTTTCAACCACTGGATACTAATCACCTGTAAACCAAAGCAGGACTGACCAGAGCCCAGACTAATTTATGCTAAATAATAATAATAATGATAATAGTAATAATAAAAAAATCTAGGTAAAAAATGCACCATATTTCCTTATTAACTCCTTTATTATCCATTCACAATTGGTATCACTGCCTCCATAGTGACCCAAATTATAAAGTGATGGTGTTATATATCCTGCACTATGAACACAATAAAAAGAAAAACTAAAGAAGATTGACAGAAATGCAGAATTGCTGATATTTGGTTACGTCTCACAAAATAGTGGATTCAAAAGCAATTTGAAAGTTATATGTATCCAAAAACAGAACCAAAGAAAACAACAATTCAACCTGCAAATAAAAAAAACAAACAAAAAAAAGCCCCAATAGCTTAGGGTCTGAATGAAAATTCGCATACATGCGGGAAATGACCTAAACATGTTCATCAACTGACTACGTTCAGGCCACAGTAGTAAATGGGGTCCATGCCAGTCTGTGCACAGATATGTCGGCCCCCTGTCAAATATGTACCCCTGCCTTGTGGGGTGAATCCAACCTAAGATTATACATTTATACATTTTTTTTTTATTTGCTTGTGCTACTGGTTTATGCAATGTATGTTAAGAGGTTTGTGGCCATTTAAAAGCAGCTACACAGACAAGCACAGCTGAACGCCTCAAGGCATATCTGCATGGACAACACAGCATCTTCAGGTACCAGAAAAGAGTCATTTTTTCCTACAAAATCCTGATCAAAATGAATCCACTGTAGTTCATGTTGGAGATATTTGCTGCTCATCTTGCAGAGACAACGGAGGAAGGCATATTTAGAAGCGGTGCTGTAGGCTTCCAAGCTGAAGATTTCATGACCAAAATGCAGAGAGAATACAGCATTGTCCTGCAAAAAGAAAGCTTTGTTTTAGTTTAAATGTCTAAAATTTAAAGCACTTCAATTGAACAAGGATTTTTCATGTCTAAAGAAGCTCTGGGGCTATTTTAAAGGGGATGTCCAGGTTGCAGAAGCCTTCTGCTCCCCCATGCTTGCTTCCTGAGATTCCACGTCTCGGAAGTAAGCCTTCCGAGTCATGGAGGCGCTAAGTGGTGTTCATCGCATGCTGGCGAAACCAATCCTGCACGTGACATCAAATAGGTGCACAGTGTCTCTGATATTGCAGAGACACTATGCAGCCATTGTACATCGTGTGCGGGCATGTTTTGCCCCTTTAAGGCTGGGTTTACACTACGTATATTTGAGGCTGTATGTTTGAGGCTGTATAGCAACCAAAACAAGGAGTGGATTGAAAACACAGAAAGGCTCTGTTCACACAATGTTGAAATTGAGTGGATGGCCGTCATTTAATGGCAAATATTTGCTGTTATTTTAAAACAACAGCTGTTGTATTGAAATAATGGAAGTTATTTACCGTTATATGACGGCCATCCACTCAATTACAACATTATGTGAACAGATCCTTTCTGTGTTTTCAATCCACTCCTGGTTTTGGTTGCTATGAGGACCTGACATGAGGACCAAATACAGCCTCAAATATACATAGTGTGAACCCAGCCTAAATCTGTCCAATGGGTTTAAAATCCGCTCTTGCAGATTTAATGATGCTGTCTACAGCAACTACATATTTATCATAAATCATCACTTTCACATTTTAGTCAATAGGGAAGTTAAAACCACCCTATATATATGCAGAGCGCAGGAGAATACTAGGAACGTGGAGAGGTAATGTAAACTGTTTGGGCAAAGGCTGCATGGAAAACGCTAACAAAGCCCATGCAGCCCTTGCTAAACGATTATCGGGCCGTGTAAAAGGCCCAGTAAACGAGCACCGATCTAGCAGTATTGATCGGTCCGCCATCGGCCTGTGTAATAGGCTCCTAACAGTTCAGTCTAATGAAACCAGTTTAAAGTGACTCTGTAAACACAATCTGACCCCCCCCCCCAAACCACTTGTTCATTCAGATAGCTGCTTTTAATCCAAGATCTGTCCTGGGGTCCATTCAGCAGGTGATGCAGTTATTGTCCTAAGAAACAACTTTTAAACTTGCAGCCCCATGCCCAACGACCGGGGCTTAGAGTATCTGTGCCCTAACTTTGTACCACCCCTATGTCCCTCCTCCCCACCCTCTTTATCATTAGGAATGCCACTGAAACATTTTCTCCTGTCTGAACATTGCACAGTTGCCTTATCGATCCAGCCGATGTTCAGTATTCACACAGCTAATGAATAGGAGACAATCTGCATGGAGCATTCCTAATGATAAGGAGGGTGGGGAGGAGGGACAGAGAGGGTGTGCCAGCCTAATGCATACACAATCTAAGCACCGGCCATTGGGCATGGGGCTGCCAGTTTACAATTTGTTTTTTAGGACAATAACTACATCACCTGCCGAATGGAACCCAGGACAGATCTTGAATTAAAAGCAGCTATCTGAAGGTACAAGCAGTTTTAGGGGGTCCGATTGTGGGTACAGAGTTGCTTTAAGTGACAGGATGGCATGAAGTGCATTGTCGTGACCCAAGTGTTACTTGCAAGGGCTGATGGTACAGTACCGAGTAGAAGTAGACCTCCCTAGGTCCCAACATAGGCCCATTAAAAGGTAGTCCCTGGTGTTCCCTTTGCAGTATTGTGGTGCAGGATAAACAGGCACAGAGTTCTGAGCACTTTAACAGTCTACTTGTCAAGTTCCTAAAGGAACAGTACAGTAGTTGTCAAAAACCAAGTTTACACAGAGCGTCTTCTGCTTGAGAGTAGCGGTGGCCACCAAGTTCCCCTTTTAGTGTTATAGGAGATACTTTAGAGTTTTGTAAAGTCTCTGAAATTACATTAATATAAAGAGTTGTAGCAGCTAGGGGGGCTTCCAGGAAGGCTTTGTAGATAGAGAGAAAAACCCACACGAACGGCTATGAAGTTCTGTCTAATGCTGGAGAGACCATAGAGTGCCAAAGCCAGTGAGGCCCTAGGCTTCAACAACTGGAAAGAGCCCACTGTCCGACTTCTCCTTAGGGCAGGGCAAGTTTTAGCCATGGCCTGGCTTGGAATAATATGTAAGAAGACTGCCCTTAATGCTCTGCTCACCAGTCTCTTGTTTAAAGGCTGAGACTAGTTTTCTATTTGTGGAGCAGGTTGTGTGGCAACTGGACAGCTGAAACTGAAGGGAAAAGTTTAGCAACCCTGTAATAAGCCCAGGAAGGTAGCTGGCAACTTTCTCTGAAGCATGTACAAGTGTTACTTCTTCAGTGTGCTGCTATAAAGACATGGTGAGTGCCATCTTGTGGCCAAAAAACAGTAAGACACATTCCCATAGAGAACCCTGTAAAAGACAATCCTCAGTGCCGACCATAAGCCTTCACAGAAACAATGGCATATTGGGTTCTGGGACAATAGAGCAGTGAAGTGTGGGTCTACAAAGCAATCGAGGAATCTGGTGCTTCATTCTGTAATTAAATTCCTTACAAAATAAGATAAGAAGCCTAATGATATCCATGTAATCCTTATGACATTGCACAAGCTCACAAGCCTTGCAAATCACTAGCTGCTATCAGGGAATGTGGCTTCATGGGGCTTACCCATCCACCCCACAGTCCAGACCTGGATCTCAGCGATTGTTTTCTCTTTTGTATTCTGAAGAAATGTCTGCATAGCCAACAATTTTGTGATGACAATGCAAAGAGACATTAAAGGGGTTGTCCAGCGTGGGGGCTATTTTATCATATGGCCGGGGAGGTGGTGGCTGAAAGAAAAGACGTCACGTCTCGGGCTCGCGTCAGACACCCAGAAGCGGCCGGGAACCGGGCACCGGAGCAACGCGATGCGGGACCCACCGCTGGAACCGGTAAGGTGAGTGGACGTCTTTTCTTTCAGCCACCTCCTCCCCGGCCATATGAAAAAATAGCCCCCACACTGGACAACCCCTTTAACAAGGTTTCTGCAGCAGAAAGAAGTCTCCATTTTATTTTGAGGGCATCCAATCACTGGTGGCAATGTAGAATAAGTGTGCGGACACCATGAGAGATTCCACTGACAAGTGAAATTTTCTCAGAATTTGAAATTGTTCGGGTAGATAATTTAATGAACAAAGAGATAACCTCATTAAGAAAGTTTGTTCACACCAGGATTAAAATACTGGCCAAAATATGGCACAATTTCCCCATAATAAACCCTGGGGGATATTTACTAACAAATCTAAAAACATGATTTTGTCAAAGATGTTTTGGCATAATTTCCAATCTCATGTGTTTAGTCAAATTTATGTAAATTGTCTAATAGCATAGTAAATGTGTCTTAAAAATAATGGTCTTTTAATTAGTCTAATAAATTCACCTGGTTCGGAGCAGATGTAGCGATGCGCCAATATATGCGACTTTTTTAAAAAATTGCGCAGTTAATAAATTTAACTAAAAAAGAATTCTGGCGCACTTTCGATCTAATTAACAACAAAAAATCGAATTCAAAAAGTCGCATCTAATTTGGATAGTCTTGTCTAAAAAAGCTTCATAAATTCATATTAGATTTATTTTGAGCGCAAACTAGATATATCAGACTAAAAACAGGCGCAATTAATTTGATAAATGTCCCCCTATGTCTTTATTGGCATCTGACCACTTCATGACTATGTATATCTAGCATTCCACCGTACATTCAAAAGAATTACCAAAAAGGCAGGATATTGTGTACTAGGACATTGCACTATGGCTTACCACAGTACCATGTGCCTCACTTGTGGTAGCTGACTGCCTGTGGTCATTTCATGGTACTAACTGAGGTTTTCAATAATGCATTACAACATCGAAAACGTCATGAAGAGTGGCAGTTCTTGGAAGTGACTCATTTGGCCTCTCTACTAGAAATGCATATGCCTTTGCACTATGAGGGGGGAAAAATTAAGTATGCAGTTTGTGACTGAAGGTGAAACTTACAGCATGGAAAAAGCAAATAAATAATGTCATGCCTTAAAACACACAACTATGAGGTGGAATAAAGACAAAGCAATTCAGAGCAATCCCACTTGTGTACTCTAGCAAAATAGAACTGTGACTCTCTTGCCTGATGGCATAACCTATTATCATAGCTTTCATTGTTAAAAGGGTTGTGACTGATAAGAAGTATCTATCTATTTAACTATAAAATAGCTTGCTTTTGGCCATTCTACTCAAAAAGGTCCCATAATACTGTTTGAACATTCCCGTAAGACCTAGAAGCTACTAGAGAGCCTCTAAAAGCATCGAGTAAATACTATATAATTCTGTAGTACACTGGGCTTTGATGATTAAAAAAAGCATAGCAAAGTAAATTTGGAGTTCATCAAAAAGAACATCTTCAATTCCCCATGGAGGAAGGTTTAGGTACGACTAAAATTAAATTTTTTCAACATAATGATAAATGCTGCAAGAACACCATGTTGTGAAGATGATTCATTATCAGCAGTACTTGCCAGTGTTGTAAAAATCATGTTTCAGTGTGACAGAAATTGGAGACTGGGATTAATATTCACCTTACGGCAAGACAACCTAAGGGAAAAGATTTCAGAGTCTTTGAAAGGGTTACTCAAAGCCCAGACCTCAATCTGAGCGATAACGTCAAGATTGCTGCACAGCAACACAAATCTCTCTAACTTGGAGTTGGAGTAGTTTTACCAGGCATAAATGTCAACAAATCCAGTGTTTTAGTTAAAATGCTGACATACTGTATGGCTTATAAATGGTGAAAGGGATGAGTGTGGGGATTGGTAGGGGCGGTATTAAGGCCTGCCTATCTTTTTCCTGTTAAACTTTTTGGAAAATTATCTATTTTTTATTGCCTATGGCTATATCCATGTTTTCCAGGCAGCCCTAGGGCTGTAGCCATCTTCTCCAGCCACTGGGATTAAAATACTGAGCAAACCCAAACTAAGTGTAAGTTCGCTCATCTCTAAATAACATAACATGAATATCTATCTACTATCGCATCTGCAACAGTAGAAGCTTTTTATATGTTATTACAATGTTGGGCCATCACTTACGTTTATTTTCTAGATGTAAAATGTGATCTTTACAATGATAAATCTCAGTGGAGATATACTGTACCTACAATTCTTATAATGAGCTGTGAACATAGATCTCCTCGGAATCACTCATATCACTTATCATGATTTCTGACTTGTATTTTTAACTTGCATAAATATCCAGGCCATTTAAAAAAAAAAAAAAAAAAAAAGAATTTAGAAAAATAACTTACATTACATACTTTACTAAACCATGCATAAAAGGTCATTTAGGTTTTATCTGTACTGGGTGGTAAATTCCGCTGTGTAAATCCTACCTTCCATGTGTAGTGGAATTTATGACATATGTAAAATGTTCGTTATAGTTACCATCAGTATAATACCTACATTAGTATCTGGAAAATATCCGCAAGTAGGTGCAAAGATCGCTTTGTGTTTTATACACGACAATTTAAGAGTCATCTCTATCAATGTGACAATTGGTTTTATTAATATTGATTTTGATTAAGTAAAATAGAATAATACCAGAGCTTCTATTATCAAATATGAGACTGCTTTGTGCATGTGTACTAGACTGCCATTTACATCATTGTAATTATCATAAAGACTAGTATAGAGATTTTATTGAAATATGATGTTAAAAGGAGACATCCAGGCACAGACTTTTTTTTTTAAACTGCCGGAAAGGAGGTGGGTGAACAAAACAACATATACTTACCTCCCTGGCTCTAGGGGTCCGCTGCCCTGTGTTATGGTTATGTGTCAAGCCTGCTCAGCCAGTCAGCGACAGAGGCGAGACCCTGGTACAGCCATTGACTGCCAGAGCGGGCCTGGAACGTCACATCCCAAGTCCCCTCTCTAGACTTGGAGCGGAGGACAGCAGACCCCATTGTTGGAGCCAGGGAGGTAAGTGCACATTATGTTCACCCACCTCCTCTGCGGAAATTAAAAAAAAAAAACTAAAACCAAAAATGGCACTTTATCCTGACTTATGATTGATCCTGATTCTAGAGTTCTTTCTTGCCTTGCCTTTGTAAATGTTTCTGGAAATGTTCTGTTTTAGTCCTGGCTCTGACCCTTGGCTGCTTTTTCAAACCATTTGACTGCAGCATAGTACCACTGCCACTAAAGAGTGTCTATTGTGGAGACAGAGACCTGTAAACCCAACCAGAAAATTCCACACTTTCTTGAAAAGGTTAAGACTGCATATTGACTCCTCAACCCATCTAACCATTGCCAAACCAATTGGTTAGAGAACATCTGCAGTAACATTACATTAGGCAATGGATTCCATAAGTGTTGCTTGATGACAAAAGCACCGGCCTACCAAGTGATCAATTTGTGTCATAAATTTTACATCACTCATTTACCAATATCCACTGCTGTCCTGGGAGAAAATAAACGTTACGCAGCTGTTCCACCAAAGTGCACTGCTGTCCATGGTGGAGTTTGGATGATTGACTGGTTGATTTACATTTGTTTTTAAATTGTGATTTTCTAATTTGTAACACTTTTTAACAAATTCATCCTTCTGCAATAGTCCTAGTATTGCAGCTACTATAGTTTGGCTGTTATACTGAAATTCGTTAAGATTCGATTGGTGAATATTAACAAATTTGATCCAAAATTTGCGAACCTTACACAATAAATTTCAGGCTGCTTTACTCATCTTTACTAATAATCTAAAAAATTTAGAGACCAACTGAAGTGAATAGGAAATTATAAGGATTGTTTCTGCCTTAAGCCTTCAAACTTAAAGAGGACCTGTCACCCCCCCACCCCGGAGATATCCTGGTCAGAAGCCGGCGCTCGCTGTAGAGATAGGCTCGGCGTCAATAGAGAATGAATGGAGCCGGACTCATCTCTGCAGCGCGCGCACGGCTCCATTCATTCTCTATGGACGCCGGACCTATCTCCACAGCGCGCGTGCCGACTTCTGACCAGGATATCTTTGTCCCGGGACCAGATCCGGGAGCAGAACCCGGCAAGATGAGGTCAGTATAAGGGGATCTAGCTGGGGGTCGGGAGCCTGTCACCCCGGCACGGGGGGATGACAGGTCTCCTTTAAAGCATTCAGTCCTGAATTTACAGTAATAAGCCCCGTTCACACTGAGCAAGAACGACGGAATCCCGCCGTGCTCAGTGTCCTGCATTGAGTGAATGAGAGGGCGTGCACGTCCGCTTCCTCCCCTCTCTGCTCAAAGAAATGACAAGTCACATCATTGAGCGAAGAGTGGCGGCAGCGGAGGAGCGTGCGCCCTCTCATTCACTCAAAGCAGGACACTGAGCATGGCGGGATTCCGCAGCAGAGAGTTCCGACACAGAATTCCGCTGTTCTTGCTCAGTGTGAACGGGGCCATGGAAAGGATGGAGTTTCACAGTGACCGGCTGCCAGGGAGAGCTAATGGGGGAGAAGAGAGCAAACAATGAATGACAATAAATCATTTTACAGGGATAGGAGGAATCGTTAAAATGGAAGTTCCTTTACTACATGGACCTTATCACAACAGCTGAGGCTTACCTGTGAATGGTCTATACCATCTATAAGTTTTAGATCCTTTAGAAGCCATGAATGACTTGATTCACATTTTAAGATAACTTTTTCTTCCACTGTTAACAAAGTTATGTAGACATCATTCACTGAAGATACTGTAATTACAAACAGTCAGTCAGAACTATGTATGCAGATCAGGGCCGTTTTAATACATTGGTGGGCCCAGTGCACAGCCCTCAAGAGTGGGCCCCCCCTTCCCTTTCGGCACATTGTATAATGTGCTGAATTTGCCCCCACACTGTATCAAGAGCCCCAATACATACAGTAGTTACCTTATAACACTATTTCCACCATTCAGTGATTACATATTACATAAAAACTGCACTAAACAAAACAGAAAGATATCACCAATGATACCATTACATAATACCGCCACATCATGATCCCTAACACTACAACCCTATAACAGAGTGCAGTTACATCCAGTGACTCACCGGGGGCGTCTTCTCCGATCAGAGTCTGTCACCTTTTCTTTTTCTCTGGGCCACCTTGAAGTCTTCTCTTGGCTGTGAATCTTCTCTCCAGAATCTGCCAGACAAATATTTTAGGCTCCAACACATCCAGTAGTTAGGTCCCTTGTACCCCTATACAGTAGTTACACCCCTCTGTGCCTCCATAGTTTTAAGGTGTCCCTGTAGTATATAGACCCTCATGTGCTCCTCTAGTTATATACAGTCCTGCTGTGCGCTCCCCCATTAGTATATAGCCCCCCTGTGCACTCTCCCCAGTAGTATATAGCCCCCCCTGTGCTCTCCCACAATAGTGTATAGCCCCCCTGTGCTCTCCCCCAATAGTATATAGCCCCCCTGTGCTCTCCAATAGTATATAGACCCCTATGCTCTCCCACAATAGTATATAGCCCCCCTGTGCTCTCCCCCAATAGTATATAGCCCCCCTGTGCTCCCCCAATAGTATATAGCCCCCTGTGCTCTCCCCAATAGTATATAGCCCCCCTGTGCTCTCCATAATATATAGCCCCCCTGTGCTCTCCCCCATAGTATATAGACCCCTGTGCTCCCCAATAGTATATAGCTCCCTGTGCTCCCCAATAGTATATAGCCCCCTGTGCTCCCCAATAGTATATAGCTCCCCTGTGCTCCCCCATAGTATATAGCCCCCTGTGCTTCCCCATAGTATATAGCCCCCTGTGCTCCCCCATAGTATATAGCCCCCTGTGCTCCCCCATAGTATATAGCCCCCTGTGCTGCCCAGTAGTATATAGCCCCCTGTGCTCCCCAGTAGTATATAGCTCCCCTGTGCTCCCCAGTAGTATATAGCTCCCCTGTTCTCCCCCATAGTATATAGCTCCCCTGTGCTCCCCCATAGTATATAGACCCCTGTGCTCCCCATAGTATATAGACCCCTGTGCTCCCCAGTAGTATATAGTCCCCTGTGCTTCCCCATAGTATATAGCTCCCCTGTGCTCCCCCATAGTATATAGCCCCCTGTGCTCCCCCATAGTATATAACTTCCCTGTGCTCCCCCATAGTATATAGCTCCCTGTGCTCCCCCATAGTATATAGCTCCTCTGTGCTCCCCCATAGTATATAGCCCCCTGTGCTCCCCAATAGTATATAGCCCCCTGTGCTCCCCCATAGTATATAGCCCCACTGTGCTCCCCATAATATATAGCTCCCCTGTGCTCCCCCATAGTATATAGCTCCCCCATAGTATATAGCTCCCCTGTGCTCCCCGATAGTATATAGCTCCCCTGTGCTCCCCGATAGTATATAGCTCCCCTGTGCTCCCCCATAGTATATAGCTCCCCTGTGCTTCCCCATAGTATATAGCTCCCCTGTGCTCCCCCATAGTATATAGCTCCCCTGTGCTCCCCCATAGTATATAGCTCCCCTGTGCTCCCCCATAGTATATAGCTCCCCTGTGCTCCCCCATAGTATATAGCTCCCCTGTGCTCCCCAGTAGTATATAGCCCCCTGTGCTCCCCCATAGTATATAGCTCCCCTGTGCTCCCCAGTAGTATATAGCCATCTGTGCTCCCCCATAGTATATAGCTCCCCTGTGCTCCCCCATAGTATATAGCTCCCCTGTGCTCCCCAGTAGTATATAGCTCCCCTGTGCTCCCCAGTAGTATATAGCTCCCCTGTGCTCCCCCATAGTATATAGCCCCCTGTGCTCCCCCATAGTATATAGCTCCCCTGTGCTCCCCCATAGTATATAGCCCCCTGTGCTCCCTCATTGTATATAGCTCCCCTGTGCTCCCCCATAGTATATAGCCCCCTGTGCTCCCCCATAGTATATAGCTCCCCTGTGCTCCCCCATAGTATATAGCCCCCTGTGCTCCCCCATAGTATATAGCTCCCCTGTGCTCCCCAGTAGTATATAGCCCCCTGTGCTCCCCTGTAGTATATAGCCCCCTGTGCTCCCCCATAGTATATAGCCCCCTGTGCTCCCCCATAGTATATAGCCCCCTGTGCTCCCCAGTAGTATATAGCCCCCTGTGCTCCCCCATAGTATATAGCCCCCTGTGCTCCCCCATAGTATATAGCCCCCTGTGCTCCCCCATAGTATATAGCCCCCTGTGCTCCCCAGTAGTATATAGCCCCCTGTGCTCCCCCATAGTATATAGCTCCCCTGTGCTCCCCAGTAGTATATAGCCCCCTGTGCTCCCCCATAGTGTATATAGCCCCCTGTGCTCCCCCATAGTATATAGCTCCCCTGTGCTCCCCAGTAGTATATAGCCCCCTGTGCTCCCCCATAGTATATAGCTCCCCTGTGCTCCCCAGTAGTATATAACCCCCTGTGCTCCCCCATAGTGTATATAGCCCCCTGTGCTCCCCCATAGTATATAGCTCCCCTGTGCTCCCCAGTAGTATATAGCCCCCTGTGCTCCCCCATAGTGTATATAGCCCCCTGTGCTCCCCCATAGTGTATATAGCCCCCTGTGTCCCCCCATAGTATATAGCCCCCTGTGCTCCCCAATAGTATATAGCCCCCTGTCCTCCCCCATAGTATATAGCCCCCTGTCCTCCCCCATAGTATATAGCCCCTGTGCCCCCCATAGTATATAGAACCCTGTGCCCCCCCATAGTATATAGCCCCCTGTGCCCCCCCATAGTATATAGCTCCCCCTCCCATACAACATTGAAAAAAACAAACACTGTTACTCACCTAGGTCCACGCGTTCCTCTTCTCTTCCCTCCTGTGGCCGCACTTCCTGCGGTCACAAGAGGCTGCACTCCCCTTACCCTCGCGCTGACGCTCCAGTGACGTCGGGCACTAGAGGGAGAGCGCGGCCTCTTGTGACTGCAGGAAGTGCGGCCACAAGAGTGACTGACAGGGAGGGAGCCAATGGCTCTCTCTCTGTCAGTGTCGCTGCTGCTGCAGCGCTGAAGCGCCGCAGCAGCAGCGGGCGGGCGGGGGCAGCGGCGGACGGGAGGGCCCTGCAGGGGGCGCCATGGAGGGGTAAGTAGATTACCCATCCATGGCGCTCCCCCTGACAGGCTGGTGGCCGGAGCCCTGTGCGACCGCATTGGTCGCACATAGCAACGGCCGGCCTGCTCGGGGGGGCCCCTTTAACCAGTGGGCCCGGTGCACGTGCACCATGTGCCCTCTGGTTAAAGCGGCCCTGATGCAGATGCAAAGTTGTAAGCAAACTACAGTACATAACTATACTGACCCACCGTATAGAGTACACTGAAGTAGCTGAATAGAGTTAAACACCACGCAATAACATGAAGCTTATCTTTATTGATGTTACACTGTAGAAGTCTAATGGCATTAAATTCAGTGTTAAACCAAAATGCAAAGAAAAGGAGCCATAGGAGAGGACAGGGAAAAGAGGAGGATAGAGCAGGACTATATTTTCAAAGCCTGGGTGATGTATTGACAAGTTGGTTGCTGTAGCTAGCTAGAGGAGAAGGCACAAATATGCTGTATATAGAAAATACCTGAGGTTTTGCAAAATTAACTTTTGATTTGTTTGTTTTTTAAGAAATCACAATTGATCAGCACGATAATCGGTGTTCATGATAGTTGGCACTAGAATAGGCTTCAAGCACCTGTTCTCTCCACCGCATAAAACTATACCTAATGAGACAAGCCGCCTGCTACAGTACATCTCCATGTGCTCCCATCTCCAGTTGTATTGTAAGTCTATGGCACTGGGTCTCATGCTGGAGACAGGAGCTATGGAGACGTCTGGGAAAACAGGTCCTATGAGGCTTATTGCGATGCCAAATTGAAAATAGACATACGTTGGAGAAATAGTGCTAAATGATAGTGGTTGGTAACAGATTACCAAAAAAAATAAAAAATAAATAAATAACTGCAGTTTAACAATAAACAAAACAAAAATGTATAGGATGGAAAACAGAACATTTTTTTTTTTTGCAAGATATTAACACTTACAGCAGCACACAACATAAATGCAATATAGCATATGCAGTTTGCACAAAAACACAAAATAACTGCTGGAAAGAAGGCATAATATATCAACACCCCTTTAAAAATAAGGTTAAATAATTCACAGCTTAAAGTCAATAATGCAATCTATAATTAAGTATACTTGAAGGTTTATTTCTATTTCAACTAATATAGATACATTTGTAGGACTCGTCAAGTTAAATATTTTTACAAAAAAAAGTTAGCAAACTTGCCTCCTCCTCCTGATATGCTGCTCTTTCCCTCCCACTGTTGACAGCTCGTTGCCTAGGTTACTGACCACCACTGCTGCAGTGGTTGGACTGATCTGTATATAAATACTGTGTAGACGTATAGAGATATTTTATACGTATACACTGTATAACATTTATACATCTGTATACTATAGATATATATACACCAGATGGACCACTGCTTTTAGAGTAGAGTGGTGGTTGGTAACCTAAAAACAAGCTGTCAACGATGGTAGGGAAAGAGCAGCATATCAGGAGGAGAAAGGAAGTTTGCTAAATTGGTTGCAATGGAAATGCTCCTTTAATGCCAACCCATTGAATCTCTGTAATAAATAAAACTCAATGAACTTACAATCTATGCAGTTAGTATGGTTTTTACCAATTTTAAAACTAAACAAAACTAAATAAAAACAGAATCATACATACCTGACACACAGAGATATGTGGCTGTATCCTCTTTAAGTGTCATTGCCAATGGCAGAATATGAATAAGTGTGTGGTCTTTAATCCGGAAGACTTCCTTCTGTAGGTTACTTCTGAGGACTGATAGCATTGTCATGATCATAAAAGCTGGAGCATGAGCTCAGTACTAGTTTGGAATATCATTGTGTCTTTTATAACAAGCTCTTATATGTTTTCAGATTACAAACGTCCACTCAATATTTTCCAAACCACTAGATCAATGCTCTGTCAGTTTAGGCAAGATAAAAGATGGAAAATGTAATTGGTCGGGATAGGGGAGGACTGCATAATCTTTTTCAGCGCCATGGATATTGTTGTTGTGAGGATACATTCCTAAAGGAGAAGTTGTTTGTGGTCAATCAAAATATTCACATCCTCAGAAATTTCTGTAAGGGGAGATGAAATGCAGTACCCACGAGGATGATGAGCATTAGGCTGAGGGTTAGTTAGGAGCATTAATTTTGTGTCACATGGCGGGAAGGGGGGAGGGGGGAGGAACTAACCTGGTGGCCCCTTGTGAACCCAATAACACCCTTTGCCAAAATAGTTGCTTCAGTGATACAAAGTGAAGGACTAAGACCTCTAGATACTAGGATTCCATGAAACATTTTAAACGCTTTATTGAAAGTCTCTTCGCAATAATCTAGGCAAAAAAAATCTGCTACAAGATGTGAAGTTACTATTCTTGAAGCGGATAGTAAGGTTTTGGCCACAGTTCCTTTTAGCACCTGCTCTTTAAGTAGTTTTACTGGATACAATTTTCTAGTGTTGCTAGAAATAATGCATGCAGCCAAGTGTTGCCAGTGTTGGTATACAATCCAATTAAACTAGACTCTGCTGTAGAGGACCCCAACAGTTTGGATGAACTGTGGTGTAATTTACTGAAGTTGCCATTACTCATGAATAAGTTACAACATGGCCCCACATAAAAGACATACACAGAAAAAAAATTTCCTGTCATAATAGGAAAGCTGTACTTTTAGGGGTGTAAGCTCTTAACCCTTTGATGCAAATTCATGTGCATTTACCTCCAGGGTTGTTAATGATTAGTCGCTGTGCAAAATTGCATGGCAACAGTTTAAATCTGAGTGATGTAGGCAAGTGGTGACAAATGTACAGTATAAACACAGAAATTAAGCCCTTCCTACCCTGATCGTTGTCCCTGTCCTGTATCTAATGGTCACCCCTGACCCCCTGTTGCTGTACCTAATATGTACACCAACAGGGGTCAGAGGCAACTATTAGGTACAGCAACAGGGGTCAGGGGTGACTATTAGGTACAGCAACAGGGGTCAGGGGCAACCATTGAATACAGCAATGGGACAGGGGTGACAATCGTGCCTGTCCCATGTGACTGTGCCTAATAATCTCCATTATCCTCTATATTGTACCTTTATTTAACCATCCCTGTCACTGTACGTGATCTTTGCTCTGCTCTGTTAGTGTATCTGGTTGACACTGCTGTTTGTGTATGTGATTGTCTCGCTCTGAGGGTATTTTTACATGTATCAATCTTTGGCCATCCACAGCTGCAAACGAGGGCCAATCAGCAAGATCGGCACTCATTTGTAGTGAATCTAAAAGGCAGCCATTTAAAATGTGTTGCTATTAGTTGCACATCCCTTTTACACATATTTGATATATTTTGCCGCAGTGTAAAAGATGTGATCAGTCGATGAGCAGGCGTTTACACTTGTACACGGGCTGATTATAATCTAAAGGAGAGTTTCTAGCAGTTCTCCTTGCCGAAGGAGGAGGTTGAACCAGGGAGACTTCTTCCTCAGACCAAACTTAAGGTTGAAGTTGTCTGTGGGAAGGTCACGTGACCACTGGATGTGACAAATACAACACATTTTTTAACCCTTGAACTTCCTCTATACTAGGCTATATGCAATATTAGCATTACTTAGCAGTGTCACAAGAAAAATGACAGCACAAACACATATTACATGCCATTAAAATTAAAATTTTCTCAATACATTGCTTTAATGTTATATTACGTTGTCATATAACTTCATTAAAATAAATGTATAGTTTTCTGTTTCTACATATTTTTTTTATGTTGAGTGGCAGCAGTAAACCATTGTGTTGGGAACTGCTGCCCAGGGCTATTGATACAGAACAGTCCCCCCCTATTCTTATTAGGATATACAATATATGGGAGGACACAGCCTGTCCGTATCGCTCTGTGCCCGGCAGCCTCTGTACAGCGAGCAGTGATTACTATTAAATAAAAAGAGTCATGTAGTCAGGAAGTGTTGTAGATTGAATCTGTTTATCTGATGAGGTACAGGATACAAACTAACAAACAAAATGAAAACTTACTGATCTTTCTGATATAGGCAAAAAAAAAAAAAAAAGAAAACCAAGTTTGGTTAAAAATTTCTTAGAATATTTTGGTTTTACCAGCTTCCTCGGGAGGAAGCCGGTTGAGGCGAAACATGTGTCGGGGTCTGAGGTGGGGTCAGTTACATGTAACAGCTAGCAATTATAGTGCAATATTTTCTGTGTTAAGGGCTAGTCCTGTGATGGTGACTGCTATTTTAGCTGGATATATGTCATTTATGAATTGTCTGTTCAGCCCTATATATGTACTTTACTTGCACCACTAACAGCTATGTAATCTGTATTATATAGTTGCTGGCTGTTTTTATTTCATGTAATGTTTCATGATAATGTTGATGAGAAGGACCCGTCACCTGTATGCACTTTGTTGTTTTTAGTGGTATAGATAGATTTTTAAACTGTTTTTAATTGGATATATTTTCAATAAATTTATTTTGGGAGGGTTATAGGTGTTAATAATTAGGGTGATCCCTTCCATTTGTTTATATGACGTAGTGTACCAACAGTCTTCTGACTATAGGTGTATTTGTCACATTTTACTATCAATCAATCAACTATGAATCAATCAACTATCAATTACCCAAACCACTTGTAGCTTCAAATAGCTGCTTTTAATCCAAGATCTGTCCTGGGATCCATTCAGCATGCAGTAATTGTCCTAAAAACTACTTTTAAACTTGCAGCCCTATGTCAAACTGGCATGGCCTAGAGTGTCTGTGCATTAGGCTGGCACAATCTCTCCATCCCTCCTCCCCTCCCTCTTCATCATTAGGAATGCCCCAGGCAGGTATTCTCCTATTCATCACCTGTGTAAGTACGGCACATGGTCTGGATTGTTAAGGCACCTGTGCAGTGTTCTCTGCAGAGGAATAGGAAAAATCCCGCCAGTGGCATTCCCAATGATGATGAGGGTGGGAAGGAGGGACGGAGGGGTGGTGCAAAGTTAGGGCACAGATACTCTAGGCCAGTGATTTTCAACCAGTGTGCCGCGACACATGGTCGGGTGTGCCGTGGGGAAAGTTCCCCAAACTATGGTGCCCCTATGAAACAGTAGAAAACAATGGGGGAGAGAAACCTGGGGATGAGGGAGAAGCAGGGGAGAGAAGCAGGGGGGAGAGAAACATGGGGATGGGGGAGAGAAACAGCGGAGAGAGAAGTTTGGTGGAGAGAAGCAGGGGGGGAGAGAAGTATGGTGGAGAGAAGCACAGGAGAGAAGCATGGGGGAGAGAAGCACAGGAGAGAAGCATGGGGGAGAGAAGCACAGGTGAGAAGTAGGGGGGACAAGTATGGTGGAGAGAAGCACAGGTGAGAAGTAGGGGGAAGAAGTATGGTGGAGAGCACAGGAGAGAAGCATGTGGGAGAGAAGCACAGGAGAGAAGCATGGGGGAGAAGAAAACAGGCCCAGGTTTCACACTGAGTGAGTATAAATACATTTAGAATCTATATTATTAACTATATGTATAATATGTCATTTTGTGCCATTTTGGTTGGTGGTGTGCCCCGGGATTTTTAAGTATAAAAAATGTGCCGCAGCTCAAAAAAGGTTGAAAATCACTGCTCTAGGCCACGGCAGTTTGGCACAGGGCTGCAAGTTTAAAAGTTGTTTTTTAGGACAATACCTACATCACCTGCCGAACGGACCCCAGTACAGATCTTTGATTAAAAGCAGCTATCCGAAGGTACAAGTGGTTTGGGGGGGGACAGATTGTGGGTACAGGGATGCTTTAAGCCATGGGTCTCCAAACTGCGGCCTACCAGCTGTTGCAATACTACATTTTCCATCATGCCTGGACAGCCAAATCAAAAGCTTTAGCTGTCCGGGCATCAGAGGTGTAGCTAGGCTCTCCTGCACCCAGGGCAAAGATTAAATTTAGCGCCCCCCCTTGTGTGCGCAGTAAGCACAGGGGGGCCCATGTTGTCCCTTCACTGCTGGTATATAAAATATATATATATATTTATTTTTCTTATATGAAGTTGTTTTTTTTAAATGCTCATCTTTACTGGTGTTCACAATATGGGATACATAATGTCATATTTACTGTGTACCTGGAATGTTTTTATGAAGAATGGTTATCAGGCAGCTCTGGGCTCAATCAGCATTTTTTTAAAGTACTTCCATTATTCCCATTTAAAATTTGGTCCCGAAGCAACTTAACAGAGGCGCCGTTGTCTCCACTCCCTGCTGTCTGTACCTGAGGAGGCGCCGTTGTCTCTGCTCCCTGCTATCTGTACCTGTTAATTAGGAGGCGAAGCCTCCTGATCTACCTCCAGTGTGACACCCAGTGTAATGTGATTCTATGGTGCAGTCTCCTAATGCACAGGTACGCTCAGCAGTAGAGTTGATTGAACCTCGGGAAATCCTAGGTTCGATCGAACTCGAACATTCACAAACCTGCCGCATTTGATTGCTGATGCCTTACCGGTCCGTGGGGAAGGAGGAGAGTGCCCAGGTACCGCCTGGAATTCAGGGATTCAGCCTATTACCTAGACTATTACCTAGGCTGAATCCCAGAATTCCAGGCGGTACTCGGGCACTCTCCTCCTTCCCGACGGCCCGGGAAGGCATCAGCAATCTAATGCGGCAGGTTTGTGAATGTTCGAGTTCGATCGAACTTAGGATTTCCTGAGGTTTGATCAACTCCACTTAGCAGCGATAACAACAGCGATAGACAACAGCAGCAATACCTCCAGTAAAGTATTTTTTCACCAAATCCCCCTCCCCCCCAGACTGTGCACCCCTGATTGTCCTCCCCTTTTCACACACCTGTATTTTCTTTCTTCCTCCTCCATAGTGCAGTGTACATACAGGACCTGCTGTGACATCAAGTTAAAATCGTCTCCTGTCTCCCCACACTGACAGAGAGCATTACGCTTCCAGGCTGCCTCATCCACTGTGATCCTTCTCTCTCTGCTCCCTGTGATGGCGCCCCCCATGGTCTCTGCGCCGGTGGCAGCTGCCCCCCCTCCCTACCGGGCATGATGGGAATTGTGGTTTTACAATAGCTGGAGGGCCGCAGTTTGGAGACCCATGGCTTAAAATGAGAACATTTCAAAAATGCACTAAAAATGTAGTGAAAAAACTTTCCTAAAGTAGATGTCGTTAAAACCACAAAAAGGGTTCCAACTCCATATTGAAGCCCATGGCTTTGAAATGGTTTGTCTAACAATTGAATATAAGTGTGATGGTCAGGTACTGTATAGTCATATGGCATAGTGTATTTCTTAGACATGAACATTATGCTTTTTACATATCGTTCTATTACTCCTGCACAGTGTTCTATCAGACTATAAAGTACTGTAAATGCTATATACATGGCAACAGAGGAATCAAAGTAAATAACAGTTTACAGCATAGTTTACAATGTACATTATTTTTGGGTTTGGTGTCTTTCTAGTAATAATCAAACACTGGGTTGAGGTCCAGGGCAGAGTCCCACTATAGGAGCACTGTGGTGATTCAGCCTCTTCCAGGAAATAAACACTCAGGGACCAGTCTAATCTATAGCTGGCGGGATTTCTATAAAGCAAAGTCAAGATAAGGTGATAGGAACCTTTGGAGGGGATGCAGGTGTCTCTACACAAGAAGGAAAAATATTGGCAGAATAATGGGCAGACAGATGGATAAAGCCTAAACGTAAAGTTGGAATTACCAACATGTCATATTGCAGGATGTTGTTATTGGCTTTTTGTCTCATTTATGAAAAGTCTTCAAATAAGACAGGACAGTGTAAAATGAATTATGTTGATTCTTGGAATGTGCTTTAATGTGTTAGTTATTGTAATGTGGAAAGTTTGCTTCACAGATACTCATTTTCTAAGGGTAATGATGATATGGTCTCTTTAAAATTAAAGTGCTATTTTATACCACAAAACATTAAGTGGCGTCAAATACGGGAAAATGGATCTTTCTACATGTAACAATTTATCAACCTGTGTTTCAGTTATCCCAAAAGGTTTACAACATACATGAGATGTCTAATATAGCCAACCTCACTGTACAACACATCAAATATACATTTTAAAGAGCACTGACTTATGACCCATGATAGTAAATCTGACATCTTGGGGAGGGAGGAATCTCTATAGTCTACAAGCTGGAACTAAGGACCACTGGCACGGCGGCCAAAGTCTGCGCATGCCACCAATCAGTGAGCTTGCCACACTGACAGCACTTTTTCCTGGGCACTGAAAGCAGATGGCTCCTTCACGGACTGCTCCCTCGATCCCTGTTCCATTTTGGTGGACGTGAACCATCATTTTTTACATGGCTACCAGTGCACCTCACAGTAAAATTTTACCAACATCTGCAAAAAAGTGAAATATATGGTCAGCTCACCTCTGAGAGCTTCTTGTGGCCTGAGTGTATATAAAGAAGGGTATACGAGATGCTGGGTGGTGACTAATTACTGTATCCAAGAATAATGTAAGTAGTGAAAGTATCCGGCACTCCCAGAAAAATTGTAGGTTAAAAATCCAATACTTTATTCCATATCAAAAATGTACAAAAAGCTCCACATGGGATCACAGGTCTTCTGCATTTTTTGATATGGAATAAAGTATTGGATTTTTAACCGACAATTTTTTCTGGGAGTGCCGGATACTTTCACTACTTACTTCATTCTAAAATATTACCACCATTACCAGGTCACCAGGGTCTGTCAGGTGACGATCCTGACAGTGCACTGTGTTGTCTATTATGAAAAACCACAATGCAGATCTGAACAGAACCTTAGATTTTTAAGATGGTTTTAGTACACTTTGGCAGTAGGTAAACCTACACTTTTCTGTTACTGTATCCAAACATGGACTGTGTACAATTATTGCCTGTCCTTTGCCTTATTTTTTTTTAGCCTTGGTTTCCTTTAAAAGATGACCTGTTTGGGTTTCTGACCTGTTTTAGTAACTACGATTTTGGAACATTTGTTCTCATAGCTCTGCCATTTTTTTTGGTTATTCGTACATGTCCAGGTGGGGTGGCTTTTTCTGTATGGCCAGCAGTGACAGCTCTGATTTGAGTGTCAGCTCTGAGTGTTAGCGTTTAAATGTGTGTTATAATCCACTGAGAAGGGAAACACTATGGGGGACATTAATGAAATCCGGCGTTTTTTTACGCTGGGCTTACAAATGTCCCTACTGCTCCGGAGCTCAAGCAGATTTATGTAGTGGTGCACTGCCTCTACATAAATCCTGATCGCATGGAGCCCGTCCGTGGTAAAATTTTGAAACCTATGCCAGTTCAGAGCTGGCGTAGGTTTCAGTATAACTTTTCAATGGAAAAAATGATAAATGCAGCGCACGCAGAGGCCGCGCCCCCCTCTGCGTGCTGCCGCACCCCCGCCACCCCCCTAGGAGGAGGAGAAGACATAAGTGCAGCAGTTACCTCAATGTGGTGTTTTTCTTCAGTGTGCTATGGCTGCAGATGTGTGTGTGTGTGTATGCTATGGCTGCAGCAGGCTGTGTGTGTTCGTGCTCTATGGCTGCAGCAGGCTGTGTGTTTTATGGCGTGCCCCCACACCCACAGTGACCCCTCTATATCACTATGGATGACCTCTATATTACAGGTATCTGGCAGTGTTAGCAATGTTTCTGTGTGTACAGTGAATATTAGTTAGAAACACAGAAGATTGTCAGCAGAAAAGACCACCTGCTCCATCTAGTTGTGAGTAGTTCAGGACATGGAGGCTGGAGACTGGTTGCATCCACTGCACCAGGATCATGTAGGACATAAGGGAGAAGCTGCTGAGCCAGTGTGATAAATAACTCCCCTGGTATCTGACTGGCCATTTATGAAGGAGCAGAAGTCGGAGTCGGTCCTGATAAAATACAGGAGTCGGAGCTGCGGCTTACCGACTCGATAGCCCTGGCACAGACCGCAAGCAGGGAGCAGTGGGAGGGGCTGTCCGAACAATCCTTAGATTGTTCAGGCGGCCCACTGAAGTTAGCGGCAATCTTCTGCTACGTGGAGCGACAGGCTGCAGACCATATCTTTTAACATACTAAAAGACCATGATCAGCCGACACTGTGCATGTCGGCTGATCGCTGTCTTTCAACATGTGCTATTACACTGAATGATTATCAGTCGGTAATCGGCAAAGTAAGGCTGATAATTTTTCAGTGTAATAGGGCCTTTAGTTTATTGCGCATGTCTTTTATTTAATCAGGCTCTTACTCTCAGGACAAAACAAAAACTTAAAGTTTCAACTACGCTGCAGCATAATGCAAAAATTTTTTCAATTACATACCCGTTGGAGTTTCTAGCTATTTTCTCATTACCACAGTTCATCTTTCTTTTATTAGACAATGTTGTGTCTTTCCTATGAGCAGTATGGGAAATCTCAGCCCACTGGAGTGAAGTTTTTTAAAGCAATTTCCGCACAGCGGGCCATGAAAGGGCCACCCACTTGTTTCATCTGTACATACAAGGAGTGGGGGGACTGACCAACCATATCAAAGAGCGGAGTTGACCAATGAGCCAAATAAATTAATGAAGTAGGTTCCACTATATACTTGAGAAACATTTCCATATCATAGTTTTATTATTTTCATATCACAAAAATAGACTTTAATAGCTCAACCAAACTTTGCTTGACCCACAAGAAAATGTACAAAAAAGGAATCTTTGTACAGCTGTATCTGACATATAGTTGTGACACCACGGCTCACGATGCACTTCTCCTGATAACCACCAACATTATTGTACAAGGTTGTCTAATCATAGAATCTGTGGTCTCCATGAAGTTCTGGTGAAATATTTTTTTTCTTGTTATCTAAGCTTCTATCACATCTTATGTTCTTAAAAAACCCTAAACCTAGGTAGCAATACTTAATCTCTGTAGGCCATCAGCTTCATATCAGGGAGTGGTAAAATGGTATGCACCCTAAAACACAAACCTGCACACCCAAGATAAGAAAAATAAATAGGATTACTTCTACTTAGAACTAAATGATATGTTTAGCCAGGACTTGATGCTACAGCCGAACTGAACCTTTACATGTGTTGTGCTTCTTCGGATATGTCCAACCACAGTCCAGGCAGTAGTCTCTGCACCCTCTCTAATGAAAAAGCTTAACCAGTTACTTAAAATAATGTTGTCACCACCCTTTACTCTATGTGCAGTTCTCCGCACCATTCACAAGCTTAGATGCTGCACATTTAATATATACTTGTATAAAACTTCTTTCTGCTCTAAAATCGCTTCATTTCACCTAGGCGGGGCTTTGCTGCATGTGGACAATCTCTCCCATGCCTAGGTGACACAGTTCACTGATGAAATGGAAGCAGTAAGAAGACACAGATAAGTTTTTTACAGGTATAGCATCTAAGTTTACGAATGGTGTGGAGAACCACATATAAGAGTAAAGGGTGGTGGCAATATCACTTTAAACCTCCTTGTTATAATGCATCTGTAACTGCATTGCAGTTGGCAGGCAGTAAATACAGTTAATGTGCACAGGTGAAAAGGGTGGCAAAATTAATCTGAGCCCCTGGGGAAGGAACGTCTATCTACACTTCTGTGTTTTGTACCCTCTTCCTTATAAACCTATCTTTGTCATATCCAATTTAGGTTCAGTGGAACTAGTTATATGGCTTTAGATTTCCCAAATCTTCATGGGTTCACCACACTGGATACCAGGAGTGATTTAGAGAAATTGGAAAAAGTTCTAGCTGGAACTACTGGAACTACTGCATGTCAGTCAACTTCTGTTAATCCACAAGGCCTTAGAAATTCTTGTCCTCTTTCGTGAAACCATTTATTTGAAACTAAAAAAAAAAAGGAAAATGCAAAGGATGAATTAGATAGAAACACATTATGACCATATGTAGAAGGCACGTAAACCATTGTTTTATAGTTTGTTTTCACAGGAATACCACCAAGATTGCAGCCCTAGTGATATATTTTAGGCTGCATTCCTACATGGCGTTTATATGGAACAAAAAAAAAACTTTGATTTGGCCATCTGTGACCCTGTTGTCGCATCACTGGTTGTCCTTTTTTGGACACTTTTTGCTAGGTGCTATCCACTACATACTGGTAAATAAGCATTTTTTGAAATAACCATTTAAGAGTCATAAAACTACAATGGAAATGGTTAATGCATTACAGAAAGTTCAACAGCATGCTGGGTAGTGGTGTAAGGTTCTTCCATAATGTGGGATGTGGTAGAGCAAGCACCATTTTTTTTGTTTTGTATACCTCTGTACAGTACTACCCCATAGCAGATCATGGGCACTGTATTATGAATCTATAAAACATGGACTTATAACATTGCCTTGTGCTGAAGGGCCACAAGCCAACCTATTTGCCAAAAGCCCAGGACCAGGCAATGGAAAAATGTATCCTTTTCTCGGTTCAGTCACTGGGAGCACACTATGGGCAAACTAAATATGCATGTCCTTTTTTAGAATACAAATTATTTTACTTGTGGGTCTGCTTGATGACATTCTGCACATGCTCAGATGCAGCTGTCACACAGCCAAGCCATGCAGTCAGTTTAGGTAAACAGCTTAAACAGCTAAAGTGCAGACTGGTAGATTTTAGAAAACGCATTGTATTTGGAGAAATTGTTGATTTTACATATAGAACCCAGTCAACCAACAACATGTTTCTAGGAATACCCCTTTAATCTTACTAAATAAGCAAGCTATATTATTGTGTAGATACATGAACATCAAAGTAGAAGCGCAGTTTAACTTACCCCATTTACTGCCTACTAATACTGGACAGGCTGCATGCCTTGTTCTATAGTCTCCCTCTCCACTTCTGAAAAGATTGTACCAGAAGACTGCAGTGCCCTGCAAAGACAAGAGGAGGATGATAAATGCTTTATCATAGTGTTTCTCAAACATAATATTCCGATAGAAACTAGCACACACACATTGGAGGGCTTTGAAAGATCAAGATACAAACACTAAGCCAAGCTTATGATATGACAGCCTGCCATTCTATAAGTAATGAAAGTGTGAGGTACTGCTGTGTGGTGCTACAAATTGTATGGAAATTGCAAGTACAAATACATTGGTACCTCGGTTCTCAAACTGCTTGAATCTCAAACTGTATTATCAAGAAAAGTTTGCTTTGGTTCTCTAACTCTTGCTCGGTTCTCAAACACTTTTCGGGCTGCCAGTACTCGGTATCTGAGCGTTTTTGCAAGGGTGGATGGTGGGTTGTACCTGGTGAGGCTTCACATACAGTATTGTATAAGATTGCTGGAGTGCATATACAGTACAGTAGTATTACAGTCAGTGCACCAACATATCCCATCTGTTACAGTGCTGGGATGGTGGGCTCTATACAGTAAAGGATGAGTGAGGAGTTTTTAAAATGTTTCTTGTGTATAATGTCCTGTAAGGTATAGGGCTGTTCTGTACTGTAGGGAATAAACTGGGCACTTTTCAATGTTATAAATGAGTATTGTAGGTAATTATTGGTGGGTGCTGGAACCAATTAAACACATTTACATTATTTCCAATGGGAAAACACTGCTCGGTTCTCAAACTGCTCGGTTCTTAAACAGCCTTCCGGAACCAATTAAGTTCCAAATAAGAACCAAGGTACCACTGTACATGTAAATATTAGAGGTTGCATTGCTAACAAAATTGTTGAGGTACACTTCAACAGCTGATCAACCGAGGATGTGGCCTAATGAATTAGTTCTTCAGCTGGATGAATATTCATTAGACAGTGTCATTGGTGGGAAGACTTGTTAATGTGCATAAATGGCAAATTGCAGTCCCCTTCCTCTAAACTATTTAGGTGCCATTGTTACGATTGATCACAGCATCTGAAGAAATAACTAGCCAGGATCCAAGTTAACTTTTACCTATACCTACCCTTACAAAATATAGGAAGTTGTTTGGCATGAAGAAAAAAATAATGTACAACATATTTCAGATGACTGACTTAAAGGAGATGTCTGTCGATTTATAAAATCAGGCAGCTGGCAGGGGCAGAGGGGAAATTAACTGCAAGTAGGGACTTACCACTCCCAGTGCCCACGGTGAGTGGCAGGGCTGGCCTCTGGACTCCTACCGGAAGGCATTTTCCTCTCAAGTTGTAATGACATCACAAATCTGGGGAAAATGCCTGTCCCAGCTGATTGACTGGCCGATCAGCCAATCAGTGACCGGAGCGACATCCCGTCCCAGTCAATGAACGGCTGAGCGGCCAGTCCATCAGCAAGTCGTGGTATGTCAGCAACAGATATCCTGGAGCTCGGTGGGAGTCCCGAGAATGGTCCTGCCACTCACCGCCAGCAAGGGAAGAGGTAAATCCGTACTTGTTATCAATTTCCCCCCTCACAGATTTTATAAATCACCAGACTTCTCCTTTACGTCAGTCTTAGTAAAGGGGATTGCAAACAACAAAAACTCCACCTGGGGACCATGTGACCAGCACTAGAAAATTACAGAGCTTGATGAGTAACAGGAAGTGCTCTGTCCAGAGAAAGCTAACCTCCTGTGAACTGCAAGATTACATCACCAGATTTTTCAGAATTTGCTATCAGAAATGTGGGCGGCATTAGGAGTCTGTGTGAAAATGAGTGTGCGTTAAAGTGATATTGTCACCTCCTTTCTATGTAAGGCGTTTTCTGCAACATTTTTAAGCTTATATTCTGGACATTTCATCTTACCATATAAAGATTTCTCCCATCAAAAATGCATATTATTGTTGGTGGACAGTGTTGTATGGGCGAGACTTTACAACAGTCATCCCCCCATATCCCCACCTACATCAGTGCCATTGGCTCTGCCCCTCAGTGATGTCGGCGCCTAAGCCCTGCAGCATCATCGGAATGGGCAGACCTAGAGGCTTAGGCCTCGCCCCATAAACTAGTGACAAAAATGATGAACAAATCGGTGTATTACTTACATCATTCGGTTCAGCTGTTTTCCTAATATGCAGGAGAATAGGATTATTGCCACACCCCTCCCCCCGCGCTTCAGATGCTGATTGACAGTTGTCTATACACAGCAAGAATAAATAACTGCCAATTAAAACTGGTGGGCGGAGTCTTCTGCTTCTCATGAATAGTAAGGACCACTGGGCTCCTGCACATAATGGAGAGGACTACTTATTGTCCTTGTTGTTTAGGAGGATCTCTCTGCATCAGCTGCACAAAACAATGTAAATGATACATCATTCTGTTCAGCTTCTCTGTCCCTAGTATTATACCCTTAGATCAGCATAAACCTGCAGATAGAGTCTTTCAGAATGGTGCTGAGAACTTATATGGAAAGGGAGTGATATTATCACTAAGATGGCTGAAAACCAATGCATGCAGTATCAGCTAAACAAGCAAACACAAGATCTCCTCTGTTATTCGACAATGATAGCCTATGCTGCATCGAGCTAATAATTTACTATTAGTTTTAGTAATATCCTTTGAGTAGCCTTTTGTGGATAACTTACCTTCCTTGGATAGATTGCTGCTCCAAAATCAGGGAACACTGTGGCACCTCCAGCTTGTACATCACTCATCTGAGGAAGAAATGTGAGAATAAGGCTGGGTTCACACTGCGCTTTTGCACTTTTAACGTACACAAAAATGTTGTTTACATACATGAAAAAAAGTTTTGATCTTTTTTATGTAAATTAATGGAAAAACAGATCCAAACAGATGGCACACAATAGCATATTTTTTTTTTATTATTTACTATAAAGTAGATACCTTAAAGCAGCAGAGAACCTGCTAATATGCCGCAGTAGCAGTGTATCTCTGTAGTACATAGCCATTAGTTTAACCCCTCTCCTCCCCCGCATTGTTTGTAAAATCGCTTAATGCTCTTATGCAAATTAATAGCATAAGAGCATTTAGGGTGTTGCTCGGGGCCGGAGAGCATCGCTGCGCCTCGCCCAGCCCGCCCTCTCCCGTTCTGCCCACTATGCATATTTATAACTGCATAGTGGGTTAGAGAGCGTATAGACACTGCCGCTGCGCAGGGAAGCAGTCCCGCCAGAGACAGGCTGCTTCCAGCGCATTCGTGAATCCCCCAGTCCGCCGCCAAACCTCCTGGAGGTCCCTCAGGTCGTGAGTATAAGATAGACTTTATATGTATGTCTTGAGGAACCTCTGGGAGGATCGGCGGCGGACCGGGGGATTCACGAATGCACAGGAGGCAGCCAGTCTCTGGCAGGACTGTTTCCCTGTGCAGCGGCAGTGTCTATAGACTCTATACGCTCTATAGCCCACTATGCATAGTGGGCAGGGCGGGGTGCGGTGATGCTCTCCGACCCCGAGCAATGCCCTAAATGCTCTTATGCTAGTAATTTGCATAAGAGCCTTTAGTGATTTTAGAAACAATGCGGGGGAGGAGAGGGGTTATACTAATGGCTACTGCGGCATATCAGCATGTTCTCTTGGAAGAACCTGCTGATAGTGCTGCTTTAAACAGACTCAAAGAATTGACATGTCAATTCTTTGCGCGGAGAGCAGTGGGAGCAGAGGCGCGCGAACCCTCCCATAGAGACACCGTGGGACACCGGGGCAGGCGGGGCTCCGCTGCAGAATTTCGCCGATTTTACTCAGTGTGAACATACCCTAAGACTAGAAAGTCTAAAGATGTGTAAAACTTCTATAAAACGTCTACAAATTTCTGCAAAGTACAGTAAGCCCCAAGCAATTTACATACATTCAAAATAGCACACATATTCAAAACAACTGCTTTTCTTCATGTTATTGAACACTGGCCTCCATATCCCTTTGACACAGATTTTTCTAGACCACAAAGATCTCTGATGTTTTTATGAATGACTGCCAAAAACACTACTGAAACATAAGGTTTCTGCCAAAAACTGTCATTTAAATAAATTTTTGACATTAGACCCCTTCTGATCATTACTTATAGCTGAGTTCAGTATAGGTGTCAGCGTACTTTACTTCCTGGCTTAGTGATCAGTCTGTCTGATTACATGTAGACTACAATGGAGCTTATTTCCTATAACCAAACAGAAAATAATCAAAGAGCATAGCAGCAAAATGAAATGGAGCCGCACTCACCTGGTGTCCACAGGAGTATGTCATCTTGGCACAGGTATAGAGCAGTACAGCACATCTAATACTGTACTGTAAAGAGGCGCTACTAGACAGCCCTTCACTGCATGCACTTCAGTGGAAGGCCCACTCTGGTGGATTCATCCAGATAGGTAATGCAGAAATCAGAACTCGCAGTAGTATTATATGTTGGCTATGGATTTTAAGTTACAATGCTCCATCGGGTAAACTATGTTTGAAAATATTCTAAACCAGGGCCACTGTGTGCTAAGGGACTATTGTACATTCACAGTTTAATAGGTGCAGCATTTGTTGGGGATTGGCAGTGTGAATAGCAGCACGATACATGTGGATGAGGTTTTGAAGCACACATATAACAATTTCACAAGGAAAAATGAATAGGATTTATCATGTGCCCCTTCTGAGCTTATGTCTTGTTGTGATTCGTAGAGACAAAAAGTTGCACATTTCTAAGCAATCAAAGCAATTGCCCCAAAATCTGTGACAGTTTAATGAACACAGCCATTTATATACTCCGTCCTATGTCTTCTCTGAAATGCTGCAAAGTTTCAGCATAAAACACAGTTCATTATAACAAAGGAGCCTGTGAGGCTGCTTATGGGGGAGACAGACCACCTCCTGATGAACCAGGAGCATGTGTCCCTCAGTAGTTTGATAAACAACCAACACCGCACTTCACATGAACGGACTCCACCAGGTCTGTTTTAGCAAGAGTCTTTATAGCAAAGAGTTTGGCCAGAAAAATTATTATACCATATTGTACGACAATACCTTGTATCTTACAAAATTTGATAATGTGCCACTCCAACTAGAGAGGACACATATTCACGAAGCTTCATTCCATTACATTACATAGTACAGGACATGCTCACAGGCTGGTGTATCAACAACCCACAATCCAAACCAACCCGCCGGTGTGGACATTTAAAGTCAGCAATTAAAGTATAGCGAGACAAGAATTGTGAACGAAGGAAAGGAGTTTGGACAGACGTTAGTAGAGCAACATTTTACAAGAGCCGGCACAATGTGTGTGATTTGAGGTGGCAGGTGTTCGAACAACTTGAGGTGTATGGTGGCAGTAAGGAGAATCACAAGCAATTGCTCTGCAAAGAAATATTCTGGATCACCAACCTGGACACACTTAGTCCTAATAGGCTGAATGAAGTGTGCAGCTTCAAAGCATTTTTGTAAGTGTTTATGCTTAACTGTATTTAATTGTGAAGAGAAATGTTGTTGTTGTTGTTGTTATTCTCCTCCTGTGCAAATCATAGTCTATACTATGCAAGTTTATAATATACTGTATGTCAGAATATGTATCTAATTGTAACCTGGTACATTAAGGGTTACGATGTGGACTAAGGAAGACACATAAGGCATTCCTGCCCACTACGTCCTCGCGCATGAGTGAGGTCGGATGGTTTGGACTGTGGGATGTTGATCCACCAGCCTGTGAGCATGTCCTGCACTATATACGAGGAATAAATCTATGGCAATGGAATGAAGCTTTGTGAGTATGTGTCTTCTCTAGTTGGAGTGGCACAATATGAAATATTGCAGGTTAGTATTGCTGCACAATATTTTACATGTGATCCATGCAACCACAGTTGTTAGTTGAAGAGGGGGGCACAGTATATTTGAATTTCATGTTGTGGTATAGGCATGAAAAAATTATAAAAATCAGTTTCCCTTTTGTCCTATTTAGAAAAGTAAGTCTAAACTTAATGAGAAATTAGACATATGTCAAATGTACAAGCATTGCTGTATGATAGCTCTAGATCTAACAATCTCAGTTGTGCTTGCACATTTTTTATATCATTTTTGATAAGCCAAGCATGCTCAGTTCAACTGCTATCTCCAGAAAGTACTGGCAGTTGGTCTCCACTGAGCCTCCAAGCAAAGAGGATTGTGGGAAAATATGAGCACTGTATCATAGGAACCAGTAGCACAGGGCTGCTGAAGTATTGTCTCCTGGCTACAGTTCTACCATGATTTGAAAAAAAATAAATAATAATTTTACTGCGATTTTGCACAAATCAGGGCAAAACTGCAGCCAGGAGACAATTCAGTGATACTGAGTAGATACTGAAGGACCTTAACATTTGACTATGTCACCACAGGTCCTTTAAAGTCAGCACTATGGAGGAGGAATACTAAAGCTACAGGTATGTAGAAGAGAGACAGGGAGGGCAATCAGTGCAGAGAGGGGTACAGGGTGACCAGTCTTAGGTGGGGGCAGGAGGATACAGGATGACCAGGGTAAGGGTAGGGACACAAGAGAGCAGGGTATTGGGAGCAGTGTGTGTATGGGGGAGTGTTTTGGTGTAACTTCTGATCTGAATTAATTTTGCGGTCCAGTGTCTGTATTCAGGGGTCTGTTTGAGGTCTAGAATAATGTTGTGAATTGAGCCTTGTGCCACAGAATTACTTTACACTGGGGCTCAAACTAGAGATGGAGCTCTGCCACCTAATTCACAGGTACAAACAGCAGGAAGCGGAGACAATGGCGCCTCTGGTAGGTTATTTAGCCAGAAAATTCAAAAAGGTAAAATAGTAAATTAGAAAATGAAAAGCGAGCACATTGCTGCCTGATGATCATTCTTCATAAAGCTTCACAGGTACATGGCAAACATGACATTATCTGTCCCGTACTATGAACACCATGCTAGTGCTGTTATAGTTACAGTGGGGTGGGCGGCCCAAGCTTGGTGAACAGCCTGGGGTCTATGATAAAGTTAATCCGCCCCTGATAGGAACAGCAGTGATTAAGTAAAAAACGACTCATACATATGTGGTATTTTACAACCTTTTATCATGGTAAACCCCTTTAAGAAGCCTTACTAAAAAATACTGATGGCAAAAAAATGGAAAAATTAATTATTCACTCTGTCCCTATATTCTTAGTTTCTGATTAAAGAATAATAAATCAAAATCAGTTAAAAAGGATGACTCATCTGGAGCTGTTATTGCTGGGGGAAGCTGGAGGTGGGCAGTGCTTACTGTAAAGTAAATCCAGGATTACACAGAGCTCACAAGAATAGAAAAAGTACTTTGTAGTGGCAATTTGTGTTGGCTAAGAGACAGTGGTGATAAATCGGGGACCCCCTTCTCGGATGTTCATTTGGCCCATATGGGTACAACATCCACTTTTATTTCCAGAGTACTGAAAAACACATCCAAACAAAAAATACACACACAAATAGCTAACATGGCAACCAAAAGGCCATAGCTAGACAAGTTACTATGTGGTCAGTAGCTAGTACAGCTCATTAGCAAATGTGTAGGGGGGCTAACACATTTTCCAAGAACTCTGTTCAGATGGGGAAACCACACCAACCGGCCAAGGCTACTGCTTTCTACAAGGTTTATATTTTCTTCTTCTATGTTTTATCCTGTCAAGATGTTGAGAATCCCCTTTCTAAGAGAATTATAGAGAAATACCTCACTTTTGCTGTGCTTACTTACATGTATTGTGCATGTCTCAATTTCCTGTATATTTGTGGTTAACCAATATTTTTTTATTCATATAGAGAACAACTATAATACATTTCCTGGCCAACATCAATTTGTTTTTTTCCATCATACCAGTGCAGGCTGCAAAAACAAGTAAAACGTGCACATGGTAAAGAAAGCTGTGAAGTACAAGAGGATAGATGGTGGCTTCTAAAATACCCCATCTCTAGTATGGGATTGGAGAATTTTATGCCTGAAGACGTGAATGATGTATGCTAGACATTAATCCTTATGAGGGTGTTTTCTGTGCTTGAATTATCGCAAAATAAAGATCTAAAACAAGTACATTTATGAGCCTGTGTAGCTACCCATATGTGCAGAGAGAAAACGCTTCAGCTGTGTACTCGTAATCTGTGAGCCTCCAGAGGGTCTTTACTTGGAATAGTAAATCAGGGCTTCTCCCTCATCTCAGCTACTTATTGCTTTAGTTTTTAAGAATCTTCAGCAGGTGTGCAACGTATTGGCAAATTATATATAAATATATATATTAAATTTTTTTTATTTGCCTCCAGAATACCCATTTAACAGAATGCAAATCTTCAGCAACAAAAAATAATTGATGGAGATTTAAGGTTTATTAAAACTAAGGGTTCACACACACACACACACACACATTTATATTATACTACAATTACCAGCCATTTCTCACACTCTCATAACCATTTCTTGTTACTACAAAGTGACAACCATATTTCCCTTTCATCTTCACCGTTTTCTAACCACGGAATTCTCTGATAAAGGCATTATATGCTAATATAAACCATTAGGCATTTGTTTCCCTAAAGCATTGAGGTTTCATATGTTTGTCAATGAAATTTCTTAGAATTCATTCTCAAAGTGGTTTCCTATTTCATAAAGTGATGTCGTATGGCTATGTCGGTGGGATTCAGTTTTCTTTTCCCCATTCAAGTGAACAAAGTACAGACCCTTGCACAGCCTTAAGATGACTTTGAAGTTGACACTGCATCAAAACAATGCTTTGATTTCTTCTACACCTTAATGGTGCATTCACACCTACAGGATCTGCAGCTGATTTTCTGCAGCAGATTTCATTTAAATAACTGAACACAGCATCAAATCTGCTGCAGATCCTGTAGGTGTGAACGCACCCTAAAGGGGTTTTCCCCCACTTAAAGGGGTTAGAAAAAAACCCCAGTTTCTATGTTGTTGCAAACGTATATTAAAAACAAAAACAAAAGAAGCTATACTAAGGGCCCTTTTCCACCAGACGATTATCGTTCGCATAATCGTTAACGATTAACGATCTCAAACGACCGCTATTGCGAAAGACCTGAAAACATTCACTCATTTTAATGGAACGATAATTGTTACTTATGATCGTAATTGTGAGTTTTTTCTTCGCTATTGCGTTCGTATCTATTGCGCACGACAGAACGATGTCTTATTCAATGCGATTGATTTGCGAACAAGCAACGATAAAAATAGGTCCAGGTCTTATAAAGCGATCAACGATTTCTCGTACGGTCGTTAACTGCATTTCAACCGAACGATTATTGTTTAGATTCGAACGATTTAACGATAATCTGAACGATAATCGTCCGGTGGAATAGGGCCCTTACCTCTCTGCGCTCCCCCAGTCTCTTCTGGCACCGCAGCCAGTGAACAGCTGAGCGGGCTGTCACACCCGAGACAAGTCAGTCTCAAAAGTGGAGTCGGGATCGTCTTGGCAGGACACCAGAGACCCATGGGAAGTCCCTTAGGGAACACAGACAGGTGAGTATAGCTTCTTTATTGTTTTATACACATTTGCAACTACATACGTAATATTTTTTATCCAGATAACCCCATTGATGAATAATGAATAATATAAACAACTATTTGTTTTGTTATAGTAATTCAAGTTAAAGAGTTTACCAGGACTTTTTTTTTTCTTACTTATGGCCTATCCACCAGCCGTATCTAATCAGTGGAGCATTCTAGTTAGCTAATGGTTAAGACAGCCATAGGCTGTATCCATGTTTTCCAGGCAGTCCTCAGGCTGCCTCCACCTTTTCCAGAAGCAGGAGTAAATTGCTGAGCTTTTGGGTTCAGAGAAGTTTCCTCTACACTACATGCCAACTCTGCACTGTGCGCTGTGACAAAAAAAAACTAAAGAAATCAACAGGAGTTGTGACCGCAAGCAGTTTTACAATATATTTGCTTTTTTCCCCCTATGTTTACATCAGTGTTATACATGTGGCTAAACTGTGGTCCATGCTCCCTCTGTGCTGTTTCTGTAGAAGTGTATAGACAAAGCTGTGCATATGTACTACTACCTCTCCATTTGTATTCTCTGCCTGTTTGTGGTGGTCAGGTGTTGTCCCTTCATTTGGGTCGGAGGACCCTTCCACATAGGTGCACATCTATCAATATTTCTGGAAAATCCCAAATAAATTGTCTTGCTAGTGTATACTTATTCGCTGATGCTGATGCCATAGAAATGAAGACTGTACATTGAATTATTTTATACAAATAAAACAAAATTAAAAGAAATTAAACCACATTCTAAGTGGTAAACTACACAACCGCAGCTCTAAAGCAACAAAGACTCAGAAAGCCTTTCCAACCAATAAATACTGCTTTCATTGTTCTTAGAACAAAGGAAATGTTCACATTTCCTAATGTGCTGTGTTGAGATCATGACTGTGGCTAAGAACACGCAGCGAATGAAAGTGGTTGCCTCATCATGAAAGTTGACAAACAGTACATCAGTCAATTAGTATCTACGTAAGAATGGTTCACACCACCGTGTAAGGGACAACCCCACTTTGGTACACAAGACTCCACCAATACACTAGAAAAGTATTTCAATGTGAATGCAAGATTAGTTTTTTCTATTTTTGTCACCCATATCAACAATGACAGATCTGGTGACATAATAAAGCAGTTGCATTTAGCACATTGCATACAACTGTAGTTGCATGAGCGCTTTGAAAGACTATATGCATGCACTAATAAAGCTGGGACCTTTGTTCTTCAGCACTATAGTCAGAGATGTTTTGGGTGACAGCACAAAAGTGAAAAATTCAAAGCACGCCTTGATCTGTCCTACAGCCTTGTTCACACAACTATATGTACTAAACAAACAACAAAAAGTACTAAATGGATGAAACAAAGTTACTAGTCCTACTGTCGAAATAGAACCATGTAGTCATAAAGTGCACAGTAGGTAACAGCATCCAAGGCTTTTATAAGGTGCACATATAAAGTGCTTTATTCCATCATGGCATACAGAGACAAGCAACATTTCAACCAACAAGGTTTTATTTCAAGCTTCGAGTACAGAAATCAAGTGAATGGAGCTAGCGCAATTTTTTATGTTTTATATGATCATAAACTTAAATAGGGCCTGACATGCTAGTTTTAGTAACTACTCATATTCCATGTAAAACAATTTTGGAACTGGAAAGAACAGCTCAAAGTACTCTGGATTATTCCGTTATCCTATCCGGAAATGTATAAGTGGACATCTGCTTGCTACCACTGCTGTATTAACTAAACATTCTGACAAAGTAAGCGGAGATTGAACAGTAAGGCTACATTGACACACTTCAGAAGTTTGTCCGTAATTACAGATCCACAATTATGGACAAATGTAGGGCCTACTGATTTCAACTCAGCAGTTCACACTGTCTGTAGTTTTATGAATCTGTAATCCGCAAAAGTGCTGCCTCAAACTGACAAGCTCTAGTATGGACAGTAATTGTGGGACAGGCTATCCCATAGAAGTCTATGGTACTGTCCGTAATTTATGCTGATCCATAATTTTTACAGAAGAAATCTCTGTAATGCCTACAAATCGCAATAAGGATGACAGAAGGGGCATATGTTGTCATATGTTGTGTGTGGGAGGAGTTCAGAGCTAGGAGAGAACAGCATTGCCAGCACAGTAAAGTATGTCCACTATTTATTGACTCTATTACTCACCTCTGTTCGCTGTTGCTGTACCTAATAGTCTCCCCTATGCTCCATTACTGTACCTATAGTTCAGTTACTGTACCCAGTATTCATTCCTGGTCTACTTCTGTACCTAATCTTCACTCAGTGTACCTAATTGTCGCCGCTGTTCGTGTTTGTGATCTTCGCTCTTGTCACTATACTCAATTGTCACTGCTGTCACTATATGTGAAATTTGAAAAAAAAAATAACATCCTAAAAAGTAAAAAGACCTTTACCAAATGATGGCAATATAAAATAAACATATTGAGTTATTATCTGATTTGTGTTGTGTCGCTAACTTACATGCAGAGAAATTAAAACCTTAAAAGGGAACCAATCACCTCCCTGAGCCACTACCTTACAACTGCCGGGCACAGCTCTCTGACGCAAAGCTTAGCACACTGTTCCCAGCAGTTTAAGGTACTGGGGCCAAGTCACACTCTCTCAGGAAGATGATGGGTTCCCTTAAAGAAACGCAAATTCTCAAAAATTTGTAATATATCACCAAAACTTACTACTAACATGAAGTATGTTTTGCAATGAGAGATCAATCTCAGAATCATTTGGATAAGTTAAGTTTCACAAAATTAATAGCACATAATAAAATGGGACTAGTCAGATTTTAACAATACTTAAGCAATGTAAAAAGCTGGCACCACCTGAGTCCCAGAGTGCAAAGAGTGCATATATAAATATACACAATACAAGGAAAAGAATATGCATATACAGTTGCACATCCAAAAATCGTTACCAAACACATTCTGTACATCACAAAGATAGAAGCAGTCTTCTGTGGTAGTCACTTAGGAGACAAGCCTCCTAAGTGACTACCACAATGTTTAAAGCAATTAAAATGTCCAGTTCGAAACCTGCCAAGTGACCCAAGGATACCCAATAAACCAACCTGACACGCCTCCCCCCCCCCCCCCCAAAAAAATCATAATACATCTCCTTGTCCACAGCATAATGTGAGCAGTAATAATGCGGTATACCAATATATAAAGCAGCCAAGTGACCCAAGGATACCCAATAAACCAACCTGACACCCCCCCCCCCCCCCCCAAAAAAAAAAAATCATAATACATCTCCTTGTCCACAGCATAATGTGAGCAGTAATAATGCGGTATACCAATATATAAAGCAGCACAGGCAGCGGGTTGGGAGGGGATAGTAGAACACCCCATGTGTTCCTGGCTTCCTCAGGAGTGTAAATGGCAGTCAATGAGTATGGTCTTATATACAGTGTTAAATTACATAGAGACAACCCACAGATTAAATTTTCATACCTTGTGTGCCAAGGTGGAGGAGTTCTGTGTTTATCTGCCAGCACAGTCTTGGTGTCCCTAGTGCCCGGCATGAAGGGCTACACATGGCCTCTGATGCCCTTGTGTATGCGCCTGGGACGCCAGCATGGTGCTGGCAGATGAACACGGAACTCCTCCACCACGGCACACAAGGTATAAAAATATAATCTGTGGCTTGTCTCTACGTAATTTAACACTGTATATAAGACAACACTCAGTGCCAAGAATGCCAGTTACACTGCTGAAGAAGCTGAGAACAGAGGATTGTGCAGGGTGTTTCACATCCCCCCAACCCGCCGCACATGGTAATCTACAAACAATATATTGGTATAGCGCAGTATTACAGTTCACATTTTATGCTATGGACAAGGATATTTATGATATCCAATGTTGTGTAATTTTTTTTTTTTTGTGGTCAGGTTGGTTTATAAGATTTCCTTGCTTGGATGCAGGATCTGAACTGGGCATTTTAAATGTTTTTAACATTGTGGTAGTGATTTAGGAGGCCTGTCTCCTTCCTAAATGCTTCTGTCTTTATATTGTATACACAGTGTTTAATAAAGATTTTTGGATGTGCAACTGTATATTCATATGCTTTTCTTTTCCTTTAGATTTAAAATCTAAATATCTAAAAATCTAAATAAGAGCTTGGTCCATAAAGCCAAAAGTGGCTGCAGAGTTAAGGGGTAAATTCAGAATACATCTTCATTGGTAAGCGCCATATATTTTGTGCCAAGGATTAGAATCTTCCCAATAAAATAGAGCAATAGGTTATTATGGTATAAAACAGTTCCACTGCTTGACTGAAGACTTTGGCAGCCAACCTATTTTGCTGTCTACAATATCCCGATTTTATTGGAGCTGCCATACTTACGTAGTTCAAAAAGGTAGCCACACGATTGCCAGTGCCTAAACGCTTGAAAACATCAGGTTCCTCTTTCTATAAAATTAAATATGAGAATAAACTGCAGACCTGAAGAGCCCACAGGACATGTAATAAGGTACTTACATAGTTAAGATATGTTGCAAGCCTATTTCCATCCGTTTTGAGATTGGAGTCAAAGGGACGCTGCAACAGATAATAACTTTAACCCAAATTCAGAAAGAAAAATTATCATAACCATTTGATTTGAATCCTACACACAAAATACAATTGTACTTTGCGTAAAAGTCCAGCCAATAAAAAGAGATTATTCTGATCCAGTGAGGGCACGGAATACCAAATTTGTGAGATTACACATCTTAAACATGGGTGGAAAATGCACCGCAAGAATATGGAAGTCATGGCATTACTATGAGTATATAGAGAGAAAATGTATGTATATATTGCTTTATGTGATATAACAGTATGTGTTTGTTTGACACCTTCAAAACTAAAGGGCTATCCCAGCACTTAAATAGTCTGTAATACGTGTTGCATCAAAGTGAATGCTTTCAGGAGCAAAGCAGCTTGCCTACATGATAGGTCAGCTTGGCCTGTATTCAATTAATTGGGGCATCCGGTAATAGCATAATAGTTGGCACAGGTACACCTTCCTGTATGACTCATTTTGCTGATCAGCGGGAGTGCTAGAGGATGGACGACACCCATAATACATTTAGCTGAATTGTAACAGATTGTAAGGGTTCTCTCCTATTATATCTACAGTATTGTTACAATCTTGTATGTAACCACAATTGTACTTATACACCCACTTTATACACGGGGACATAACATTTATCTTTATTTCATGTACTTTAAGGTCTAAAGGCTAGGGGATTGCACACTGCAAGCAAAGAGGGATTTCTTCTTGATACAGTGCTATAAACAGGGCCCATTAGTCTAAACTCTTTTAAGGGAATTCTACCTGGGTATTTATGCTGCCCGAACCAGAGTCCCCATAAAATCCCACCAGGCTTCCTTAATACAAACAACTATAATGATTGTGACAGACTGCAGGGTTTAAGAGAGAACTGAGACACAGCACTGGGACCCATGCCAGATGGTGGTCTACTCGGCTTCTCCACACCAGACTTTATTTGCATTTATTGTTATTATAGGCCTTATGCTATGTTACCTATAGATGCAGCTTAGACCTTTGTTGTGTAATTTATTTGAATAGAATCGGTCAGCACCTGGAGCCCTACCTGAGGTGCTGACAGTGTGCTGTAGCTGGCAATCCCTTTGTAATTTGTCAGTGGAGTGGATTATGCAGAGGCTCGAGTCTCCTGCTCTTGCACACCTCACCACTGCTTTCTCCTTCCTCTTCCTCATGAATAATTTCTGCTGCCTGCCCTCCTGCTCGTTTACCTGTTGGCCAGTGTTTATGAGTGTTGTCTACAGAGGACTAATCTGTAATCAGATATACTTGTGTTGGAGCTGTGGTAAAGAGGTAAATGACCTGTCTAGAGACCCATGACAGTTTTTTTTCCTGAGTTTGATTCCCCTAATAGGAATGAAATGTAGTTATTTATATATTTTCTCATCATTGCATAAATAAATAAATAATTAGGACCTGGGAAGTCTTTGCACTTCTAGAGTGATACAATAATGAGAAAAACAGGAAAATAAATAAATACATTTAATTTCCATCAGGGGAATCTAACCCAGGGGGGAATACCTGTTGTTGGTCTTTAGACAAGTGGCTTACCCTTAGACCACAGCTCCACCACAACTATATCTGATTGCAGATCAATCCTCTGTAGGCAGTATATGGAGCCTATTCCACAAGAGCGATAATTGGCCAATTCGGCCGATTATTGCTCGGTGTAATAGAGAAAACAATCAGCCGATGATCGGGTCATCGGCTGATCGTTTATGTAGGGTCAGACCTAAAATCATCGGTCCCCCACCGCGCATCACTACAGTGGAATAGCAGTGTGCGGCGGGTGACCGACGATTTGAGAAGCGCAGCATACATTACCTGTCCGGGCTTCTCCTACGCTCCGTCTTTCTCATGCCGGCCCCCCTATGCCGCGTCACCAGCTGCTCAGCCGCGATTGGCTGAGCACAGTTATGCTCAGCCAATCGCGGCTGAGCAGCTGATGATGTGGCATAGTCAACGTCATTGTCACAAGATTGCGGACGGGGGTCGACACGAATGCGGTAAGTATAATGCACCAACACTTCTGGGTCTAGCGTGGGTAGGGGGAGCACGGGGAAGGGGGTCATTTACATACATAACATACATTACAAAGTTGTATAACTTTGTAATGTGTTATTTTGTGAATAAATGATTAGCGCCGCACTACCCCTTTAAGCATCATGTTATAGACCAGAAGGAGCTGAGCAGACTGATATATATCTTTATGGGAAATGACTTAGTATAACTTGTAATATATTGATTGAAATTCCTGATGTTTCTATGGTAAAGTCTCCAGTTCATTGAGTGACACCGCCCACTGGACTCCTTACGACAGATTGAGAAGGGCTTTCAATCAACATGTTACAAGTTATACTAAATCTTTTACAACAAAAATATATATCAATCTGCTCAATTCTTCCTGCTGTATTACATGATGTCAATAGATTAGTAAGCATTGTTTTGGTGACAGATTCACTTTAACCCTATATGGCTCTTAGCAAGAATGGTCTATCAATCGTAACTATGTAGCCATAGAGTTAAATCACTCTGCAAAGCACTTTGCTGAATCTATCGGTAGCAAAGCTTAAGGCCAATACAGTTGCTGCATAAGGCTTTACAACACATCAAATAAGGTTTCTAATGTGTGGCCACAGATCATTGTTTTTCCTCCAATGTGGCCCAGAAAGGTTGGACATCCCTGTTCTTTATAACAAATACACAATTTAAAAGGGGTACTCTGTGGAAAAAATGTTTTCAAATGAACTGGTAGCAGAAAATTTTAGCAGTATTATTCTAACTTCTATTTTTAAAAGCTAAAGTCTTCCAGTACTTATCAGCTACTGTAAGTCCTGCAAGAAGAAGAGTATTCTTTACAGTGTGTTTCCTGCTCTATGGGCATTTCATAATGCTCTGGACAGTTCCTGTCACAGACAGATGTGGCAGCAGAAAGCACTGTGTCAGACTGGAAAGAATACACCACCTCCTGCAGGACTGCAGATCCTGGCAGGACTCTTACCCACATACAATGATTAACGGCATTGCCTGTATTAATGTGGTGAAGAAGATGCTGTCCGCCAGTCTGTGTGGGTCGGTGGGCTTATCAGGACTCTCACTGTATCTCCTAGGATTCTAATTAGAAATTACTCAGAAACTCCTCTCATATAAACCTATACATTACAGTGCTCAGCATCTCCAACGATATGATAGGATACCATCAGATAGGGCAGCATAAATAGCCTGATAGATATGCAATCTAGTTGTCTCTTCTATAGAATATGTATATATAGGTTATAAATGTGGGTGGATTTTCTTGTGTGTGAAAAGTCATTGTGACAGGTCAGCAAGCTTTCAGCGCAAATGCAGCAGCTTTATCACTTTAGAGCGCCATGCTAGAGAGCAGTGTGCTACAGCTAAATACATTGTGCAGCTCTCTCAGACAGCAGCTAAGCAAGCTTAGGCATAAGCAAGTCATTTTTAATGAAATGGGTATTTTCAAGCAATGACAGTGTGCAGGTGTTTTCCAGCATGAAGCACTTAAAGCTCTATATCCCACATCACACAATTTGGTTGTCTGTGCCAATTTCCAGTTTAATAAATTTGGAAGCGGTTCATTGGAAACCAAAAGATTGATCTATAATAAAGGACTTAATAGCCAGACAAGCCGCAAAGCAAAACTGCACCTTGCGTCACCCACCACCAAAAATTAAGCAAATAAAGAAACATTTTGGCAAAAGTGTTCACAATGACCAAAGAGCAGCACAAGAGGAGTAATCTCAGAAATGACTGCACTGCGTACTTCACAATGGCCAGGTCGCTCTATTGTCCTGATACAGAGTCCCTTTGATTTTGCAGGTCATTTTTTGGGTTATTGAAAATTGTTGCTTTACACAGCTTGCAATATATTTTAATGTCAGCACAAACATTATAAAATACATAACTCAAGCAGCGTGAACACCACATAATACATATTCATTTGGAGGTTCACATAGATGAACGTAAGTTAGTCTTTCAGATAGTAACAGCTGACTTGCATAAGTTGAAATAGTCAAAAAGATACCTACCGTAGTAATATAAACAATTGACAGAACACACATGCAAATATGAAAACAGAAGACAATATAACATTGTATTATCATACCACCACATTAGGAGATACTAGAGGACCCATGGCCTCTCCTGACATGGCCAGTTTAGTAAACACTAGCATTCCCCAGTATGGTAGTGGTCAGGGTGAGGTGGTAATATTTGTCAATGGTATACTGGTAGTATTGCCAATATTAGTCTTGGTATACTGAATTTGTCAGTAACAGTAAGGTGGTGATATGTAAAGTGATAATATGGGTCCCTTATATATTGGTATTATTTAGTACCTCTAGGACTATTACTTAAAGTGTAATAACTTGTCAGAAGTACCTATTGGTCGGGGTCCGGCTGCTGAGAACCCCACCGATAGCTAGAACAAAGGGACTAATAGGAGCAGTCTATGGAATTCACTTCCCTGCAGCGGAGATGAAGGGTCAGAGTGCACACACCTGCACATGCTTGCCCCTTCATTGTAGCTATCAGCGGGCGTTCTCAGCAGCTGTACCCCGACTGAAATGCACTTCTGACATGTTGCTATGACATGTCACAGGTTTTTAAAACTGGTAGTTACTAGAGATGAGCGAACCTCGAGAATGCTCAAGTCCATCCGAACCCGAACTTTCGGCATTTGATTAGCGGTGGCTGCTGAAGTTGGATAAAGCCCTAAGGCTATATGGAAAACATGAATATAGTCATTTGCTGTATCCATGTTTTCCAGACAACCTTACAGCTTTATCCAAGTTCAGCAGCCCCCACTAATCAAATGCTGATCGTTCGGGGTTCGGATGGACTCAAACCCAAACCTGGTTCGCTTCATCTCTAGTAGTTACACTTTAGGAGGTATATGATATATATCTGTATATGTCATATCTGCCCATGACACCAAAATATCTCGTTCTGGCCCTGCTTAGCTATATCTATCAGTCCCATGGACTTGGAAAAGAGTGACAGCGTATATGCATGACCACCACTCACTTTTAATGCAGACAAAAGAAAAAGGTTTCATGTGGAAAAAACCCTTAAAAACCATATTTACATGCTTTGTTATAGCACTCCCTCTAGTGGTAAAGACTGAGAAGGGAATAGATTACATTATAACTTGTAAAACAGAGATGGGGAAGCTGCTGCCCCCAAGCCTTTGCAAAACCACAATTCCCATCATGCCTGAACATTTGGCTGTCAAGGCATGCTGGAAATTGTAGTGATTTAAAGGGGTTGTCCGGCAAAAATCTTTTTCTTTCAAATAAACTGATATCAGAAAAGTATATAGATTTGTAATTTACTTCTATTAAAAAAATGTTAAGTCTTCCCATACTTATTAGCTCCTATAAATCATGCAGGAAATGTTGTTTTATTCTAAGTCTGACACAGTGCTCTCTGCTGACATCTCTGTCCGAGACAGGAACTGTGTGGAGCACGAGAGGTTTTCTATTGGGATTCATAGAAAACCGAGACAGAGTTCCTGTCTCGGCCAGAGATGTCAGCAGAGAGTACTGTGTCAGAGTTGACATTTTTTAATAGAAGTAAATTACAAAGCTATATAACTTTTTGGCACAGTCGATTTGAAAGTAAAATATTTTCGCTGGAGTACCCCTTTAAAGGACACCTGTCACCCCCCGTGCCGGGGTGACAGGCTCCCGACCCCCTGTTAGATCCCCCTACACTCACGTGATCCCGCTTCCTGAGCCGACCGGCTCAGGAAGCGGGATCACGTGAGTATAGGGGGATCTAACAGGGGGTCTGGAGCCTGTCACCCCGGCACGGGGGGTGACAGGTGTCCTTTAAAGGGGTACTCCAGCGAAAATATTTTACTTTCAAATCGACTGGTGCCGGCGGGATCACGTGAGTATAGGGGGATCTAACAGAGGGTCGGGAGCCTGTCACCCCGGCACGGGGGGTAACAGGTCCTCTTTAACAACTGGCGGTTTTCCATCCCTGATGAAAACAATCTAATTTACAATTCTGAGCCACGCCAAGTACTATATACCTAAAAAATTATCGTATTTATCAGTGCATTATAGAACCAGTGCAATGTATTAAACCAGACTGCACACCATTAGTATGCATATAGGCTGGCTTGGATCTGTAGTCCTACACGTCCGTGAACCCGTGCAGCTTTCTAGTTGGTGCAGAGGGTAAGGAAGTTTCTTGCATCATGTAGCGACCCGTAGTATCTGTGACGTCACAGAAGGATTCTCGCTCAGGATTTCCGTAGCTAGGGCTCCACGAGCCACCGTCTGGAGCGCGCGCCCTATTTGTGGAAAGAACTTTGTGGAAAAGACCCCCTTACAATAATCTGTAAGAACACAGTCATCGAAGATCCCTCAATCTGAACAGTATACCCTCTGCACCAACTAGAAAGCTGCACGGGTTCACGGACGTGTAGGACTACAGATCCAAGCCAGCCTATATGCATACTAATGGTGAGCAGTCTGGTTTAATACATTTCACTGGTTCTATAATGCACTAATAAATACGATCATTTTTTAGGTATATAGTACTTGGCGCGGCACAGCATTTTTTACTTACCATTTTCAAATTTTAGTGGAGGCAGAAACCGCTAGCTGTAGCTCGCAGCAGTACATACACTAGTTTAATACTAGTGTTTATACCAGGAGCGCTATTGTTTTATTCCTTTTTATACTAATTTACAATTCCATAACAGCTGTTAACCTGCAAGGACAAAGTACAAAGTTTTTTTTTCCTTGTTTTTTTCTTTCCTGTGTGCTGAAAACCATGTGGATCAGTAGGATTAGCTTACTATATGTTTTATCATTTTTGCATGACAAAATTCTGTTTTATTTTTTCATTTAACCACTGTGGTATAAATAATGTGATACTTTGGATGCACGATTATGTCTGCTTATTTTAATTTTTTTCCCATAACGAAGGATTTATGGGATTTTCTTGGATTTTTTTTTTATTCTGCACACTTTACTTACTGTTTTTACATTTCTTAATTCTACAATAGATAGAGCTTACCTATGTGGTCGACTGTTTGCAGATACGATGGATAGTGCAGATACAAGATCAGCATCATTTATTTATAGCACAATAAATGATCAGCATGAAGCACCAAGGGGTTAAACAGACAGCCAAAGCAGTACAAGGACTAGTCTGTTTGTTAAATTAAACCATTGACTGGTGCTGGACTATACATGCCACAAGGTGGTGCCTGTGAGCTGTTAGCAGGCTACATATATAATGATAGACTTTGATCCCACAGTTTTTTTAGTATGTATTTTGGTGCATATTACATGCCAATATATGTACCATAACACATTTATAATGTGCGACCATTGTTTTAAATCAACGTGCCACATTTTTGCATCCTGCATAGTAAAACTTTGTTACTTTTGCTTTGAAACAACTGAATGAAGCCTTGTTTTATACTGTACTGTCTATTTTTACCATTTTGTAGTATGCCTATGTTTTCATTTAAATATTTACCATTTAATTTTTTTGGGGTACAAGCTAAATCCTTCATTTTTTTGTTTACCTTGAAGTATAGATTATGCACTTTGAGTACTATGACATTTATATTTCACTGAATTAAATTTTACAGCTCGCAGTTTCAGAAAGGACATCATTATTTCTCCAGCTGGGAGTGGGGCTTCGAGCCAGCAGCTTGACCGATAGATCTCTTACTCCACACCAATATGGAAAGAGCTCTCAATCAAGGCCAACGGGGCTGAGAAAAGCTACCTGGCACTGCCTGAATAACTCAAAGCATTATCCCGGCCAAAGTTATTATAATTCATCTGAAAATGTGCAGTCGTTCAGTGTTTATTTTACAGCATAGTGATACGAAAGCCTGTTTCTATTTCCCATTTCTATACACAAATACCAACACAGATGCATGAATAATGACACACAAACAAGTTACAAGTCTATTCCTTAGTAAGGCTACTGTAATAAAAATGTACATGGGTGATGCTTGAAAAGACTTACCCTGGAGAAATCAAAATGTGGCTCATACTGACCTCCCATGCCATAGTTTGCAACCTGTCAGGAGGAAAAGAAAAAAAAATGCCTCATGTAAATGACTAGCAACAGTATTAAGCTTTTGATGTTGCTCAAAGCCATGTTCATACTGCATAGCTATAACTGCAAAGCATGCCACAAAAGCGAAAAAGGAATTACTACAAACATGATTTTGGTTCTATGTACATTGTCCTTCTCCAGGTTAAGGTCTAAGATACCAAATCAACTGAGTACTTCAGATTCTAAAATTGTGTCATACTCCACTGCATGCTATATTACAGTTATTGTCCCTTATAAACCCTGGCATAAAATGCTATCCCCAAACTTGATAATCACCCAGTTTAGTTATACTTTGTGGCAAATACACAAACCACCTGAAAAACAAACAAAAAAAACAAAGAAACAATGTTTAATAGCTGAACATTGTGGCTTTGTTAAATACTGTATACCTCAAACACACGGAAGGGAATTATTTTTTATTAGTGGCACATGTTCCACATGTAAAAGGAAAGATGTGGATTCACCTGGTGTTTCTAAGACAAATCCCAGCACAAGTTTAAAAATGCTAATTATTCTAGACCGACTACTAGTTTGCCAAAAACGTTGGCCAACAAGGCCGCACCCCTTCTACCAATATCCATGCTAATTGTGCCAAGGCCATTTCCATTTGGTTGAACTCGGTAGTTAAAGTGACACTGTCACCCCCTTTTTGCATTATGACTTCTCTACACAGGTGTAAAGGGTAAATTTAGCAGTTTTCACACCTTATTTTATATCATACGTCATGGTGCTTGTTCAAGTAAAAAGTGATCTTTTATGAACTGCAGATTGTGTTAAGTGGGCGGGGCCTCGCAGCATCAGCACCACTTAGCCCCGCCCACAATGCCACCGTTGGCCCCCCCTTGGCGTCCATTGGTGGGCCGACCTAGAGGGGGTGGGGCTCAGACCTTTAGGCCAGCCTGTTCCAATGGCTGGTGAGGGGCGGGGCCAACAGTGGTGTTGTGGGCGGGGTTAAGTGGCGCTAATGTCGCGAGGCCCTGCCCACTTAACATAATCTGCAGTTCATAAAAGATGACTTTTTACTTGAACAAGCAGCATGAGGTATGATATAAAATAAGGTATGAAAACTGCTAAATTTACCCTTTACACCTGTGTAGAGATGTCAGAATGCACAAAGGGGGTGACAGTGTCACTTTAAGAGTGTAAAAGTCCTAATAAATTTCTCTTACCTGCAGCAGTTCAGCTGTGTCGACTGTTAGGCCGGTAATGGCTTGCATGCGACGATTCACCTGAGCAACAACAGGATCATCATATTCCTCCAACCAGGCACTAGATAGAAAAAAATGTAAAACATTGCAAATTTATTAAGGAATGGGGGGAGGAGGGCGCACCCATTTTTCTCCTAAAAACTACATATCCCAGGATCTCCTTGTAGCCTACTGTGAGCCACCAATACTTTTGTGAAGTATCATGTGGTTATGGCCTACTGTAGCTGTGCAGGGGATACTGTGTAGACATAAAGCTCTTATGAGAATCAGTAATGTACTATAGTTAACCTCAGGCGGCATCTGGGCTGCACACAAGCTCTATCCATGTTTCCACGTTAACAACCAGAAACAGCGGACAGTTATTGGCCATAAAAGCATTTATTGGCAACGGAAAAGCAGAAGTTTGTAGGAAACTGCAACTATAATTTTTTTTTCTTCAAAAAGAGTTCCACTCCGTGCTTAGTACTCTGTTAGCCGAGGTAGCTGACATCACATCTTGTACATTCAGTTCCAAGAAAACTTTATTTGCTGTGAAGAAAAATCTGTGTTGTTGGTGGCAGGGTGCGTGGTGGTGAGGGTGGGGGCTGTGTGATCACAGTAGCCCCATATAAGTGGAACCAAGACTGATCATTAGACACACAGGGTTTATACAATGTTCTTGCCTGGCAGGCCAGGCATGGGAAACACAGAAATAAATAAAAGCAGCATTACTGTGTGTCACCTTTTTATCTCCAACAAAAACTGCCTTTCATGAGTTGTTACATGCGAGGCCCAATATAAGTAGTGAAAAATAGGCTTGTCTGCAAAAACATCCTGTCTGCATAACTTCTATATTCTTGCTGCGTCCAGTGCCGCCACTCCATTATTCCCAGCTGCCTTTGCAGTCCCTTTAACATATATACGTTTTAAGAAAAAGAAACAGATGCAATTGTGTGCAATCTATTGACTTCCATTCTAAAAACTGATCAAAATGGAGTTAAAGTAACCATTTAAAAATGTATACCATATGTTAAACTGGCTGCAAAAAACACAGTTTGAAACCAGCCTATGCTATGCTGAGCTGAGCACTACACGGATGACGTTGCAGGACCAATCCATGGCCTCAGCAGTTGTTGTCGATGGACAAATCTGCATTCTTATCAAAACTGCGTTATGTTATCACATAAATCACATAACTAGGCTGTAGAATAATTGTATCTTGTGGATACCAGTTTGTTTTAATTTGGCATTGAGAAGAAAATCATGTGTTATATCATACCTTTTGGATACCCTGTAATTGGCTGTGGTGAGAACACCAGTCTTAGGGTCCCGAACTGTAGCTCTTGCCAGCTGGAAAATAAATAAGACTAACTATCAAAAGATGTAAAATATTATAGAAAGTCATCTGTAATGCTCTGTTCACACAGGCTTGGGAATCTGGTGGATCCATTTTTAAACAGATGCAAACCAATCCTTTTCTCTACCAGACAGAACAATCAAACAGATTATATTAATTTATACATTAAGTAAAGGGGTATTCTCATGTTGCATCTGTGCCCCATCTCCATCACTTTTTGGCCTAGCAGGGCAGTTTCTGTGCGGTTGGCACATCAGGACCAGGAAGAAGCAGTGACCAGTGGAGGACCAATAACATCAATGTGGAAGTTGCAGAGGGGGCAAGGAAACAGAGTACAACTTATTAGTTTTACGCTACCCACAGACTTGTAGAAAATGGATTCTGTACTAATCGATCTGTACCAGAGAAGCAGCATGTTTCTGTGATCAGATAGAGTGGACAGAAGTCCCATAAGCTGGCTTGGCAACAAAAGTCTGGGGATGGGAACCTACCCTGGGGCTCAGATAAATAGTAACCCAAGTAAAAAAAAAAAAAAAAATGACCCATATATTATGTTTTTATTACCATGCCACAGTGTGTTCTGGAACTATTAGTACTTGTACTACTAAGACATAAATCCCAGCCACTGACTATACCTAACATATAAGCAAGTTGTTTTCTTAGCCCAATGCTGAGGATCTGACTCAGTCTTTTGTTTCCAGTCTGGCATTCAACATTTATTTAATCATAATTTTTATTGCCAAATCATCACTTGGATGATTGTGGAATTTGGCTCCACATGTGGTTTTTGTCATGTGGGTCAGTTGTCATGGTGAATAAATATATACTGGAGATGTCTGGCAATTTCAAAATTTTCTACTCCAAAATAAGCAGATGTGAACCAAAAATACTGCCTCGCTCTGACCTGCACAACTCTCTCCGCTCCACTGCTCCTCTTTTACACAGTATTGTAACACTAAATGTACAGATTTGGTTTCATACAATAACTGCATTCAAAGATAAAATAAATTCTGAGGTGCATCTTGCATTACAGTCGCCATTGTTCTATTGACTGCTGAGCTCCGAACATTATCTCATCCCTTATTATATAATCAATGAATAACCTATGCCTCACCGGGAGCTTCATGACATGGCTGTCCATGGTTGTGCAGCTGCATGTAAACCCTACATCACCAAGCACAATTGTCAGGGGTGATGTAAAGCATGCAGCCGCTGGACTGAGCAGTATCCCGCTGTGGGTTGACAAATCACGCTTCCATCTGGCAGCCTGGGATGAGTCTCGGTTTGGTAAAAGCCAGAAGAACGTTACCTGTCTGACTGTTTGGGGGACGGAGAATACTAATATGGGGTTGTCTTCCATGCTTTTCATGCTTCATCATACCAAGATGTTTAAAGTAATTGTTTTCTTCCATCCTTGTGGTCCAAAATGCCAATGCCTAGTGCACATGCTAATGTCCATGAAGCCATAGATGGGTGTGTTTGGTGTAGAAGAGAAGGAAGAGTGGAAGTTGTTATACCAACAAAAAAGGGACCAACTCCATAGTAATACCTAAGGATTTAGAATGAGATATCCTGAGAGCTACTGTAGGTGCAATGTGTAGGTGCCCCAACACTTCTGTCCATACAGCCCCTGATATATCAAAGTGTCTAAAATAGGTGGTGTTAAGGGCCCACAGCAACCAATCACAGCTCAGCTTTCCGCTCTGGTCAAGTGAAGGATGAGCTGTGATTGGTTAATGTGGGTATCAATGAGTATAGATTCATGATAAAGTAATATCTAGGTACATGTGCAGTGTACAATGTATCTAAGCCTGTTAGGATCTAACATTGTTTTATAGCTATGGAGGGGTAAACTAAAGAAATGTCTTCAGGCTCCTGCCCTTGACAATTTTTAGTTCTAAGCAATACCCTAACATCTGTTGCAAGGTAAGGACGTCTTTAGGTAATAAGGTTATTCAGTCCTGGGAAGTTTCTAGCCCTGGATATATAAATGATTATATAAAGACTAATACTATCATCTATAGGACTAGCTCCGCACATGAGAATCAGATTAGATAGTATAAGATGAGATCAGAGAAGATCAGATTAGATAGTATTTGTGCCATTTCGGGGCTTTGTGATCTGAGCTGAATTGGGAGAGTGGCTCCACAAGTTTACTTTTATTCATTCCATATTGTATGTCTTTCTTCCAGCTGCATTTTCTGGCTTTCAATTTCCATAATCTGAAAATAGACAGCTTGTGCTTTCCACGTACACCCAGTTAAGCTTTTGCTGAAAATACACTGGTAAAAAGCTGCATGTAGGCACATCTGGTTTGCTCCACAGTCTATGTTCTTCAATGCTTGTCACTTACACAATAATAAGGGATCTTATGGTTTAATAAATATACCCCCACTATCTCCAGAAAGGTAACCAAGCCCCCACACTGCATGTGGTGGGTCGGCTGTCTATGGAAGAGATAGTAGAGTGCTGTACCTAGACTTCCCACAATCTTTTGGAGGACATCAGACATTATTCCCCTATCCTGTGGATATGAATTAGTTGCAGGATAGTCAGAGTGCCCATGTTGACCCTTCACCACCACCAAAAAATATCTACAATGGGCTTGTCAGCATTTGGACATGTACATGCCTTACCTTTGGTTTAGCCAGCTCTTTAATTTTCTCAATTTCATCGTTGGACAAAACCTCCAGGTAACGGACAATGCGCGGGCTATCCCACTCATCTTCTTCCTTAACAGGGCTCATAATCAGAAGAGGATTCCTGTTTCCATCATGATACCGGCAGAAAAGTCTTTTCTGTCTCCGGGGAGTCTGAAAATCAGACCAGAGTAAATCTTTCACCAATAGTGCATAGTATGTACAGACATGGGCGAATCTGCAATATTTGAATGGGAGGTATTTTATGCTATTTATTTTTTAAATTATTAAACATGTTATAGGAAAACCCTTTCAGACTAATAAGAAAAAAAAATGAAGTCAAGTTTAACAAACAAAAAAATTAACTGTTTAAGGGTACAAACACACACGGCATATACGCTGCGTATTTACTGCTGCGATACGCAGCAAATACGCAGCAGATACGCAGCATATTAGATCTAAATAACTGCATCACAGCATCAAATCTGCACCATCAAATCTGCTGCGTATCTGCTGCGTATACGGTGTGTGTGTTTGTACCCTAAGGCCCCGTTCCCACTGAGGAAAGGTAGCGGAATTCCGCGACGGAATTGTCCGCCGCGGAATGCCGTTAGCCTCCCGCTCATAATGGGAGTCTATGGGAGGTGCGCGCTCCTGCTCTGTACGCGCTGAAGAATGAACATGTTCATTCTTCAGCGCGGACAGGGCAGGAGCGCGCGCCTGCCATAGACTCCCATTATGAGCGGGAGGCTAACGGCATTCCGCGGCGGACAATTCCGTCGCGGAATTCCGCTACCTTTCCTCAGTGGGAACGGGGCCTAATAGTTGAGGTTTCTGAATGAAGGAAGGCAGGAAAACATTTCTAAGACAGGAAGAGAGGAAAACATCCCTTTTGACGTTTCCCAGCTTTCAGTGTCTGGAAATATATGAACAGAACACACAAACCTCAAAACACAGCTGTGTACACGTGCCCTAATACTCAGTGTCAATGCATATTATTAATATTGGATATAAGGCCATCTCAGCTATACCCACAAGGGTAGGGACTGCAAACTCAGCTATACCCACAAGGGTAGGGACTGCAACCTCTGCTATACCCACAAGGGTAGGGACTGCAACCTCTGCTATACCCACAAGGGTAGGGACTGCAACCTGTGCTATACCCACAAGGGTAGGGACTGCAACCTGTGCTATACCCACAAGGGTAGGGACTGCAACCTCTGCTATACCCACAAGGGTAGGGACTGCAACCTGTGCTATACCCACAAGGGTAGGGACTGCAACCTGTGCTATACCCACAAGGGTAGGGACTGCAACCTGTGCTATACCCACAAGGGTAGGGACTGCAACCTCTGCTATACCCACATGGGTAGGGACTGCAACCTCTGCTATACCCACAAGGGTAGGGACTGCAACCTCTGCTATACCCACAAGGGTAGTGACTGTAACCTCTGCTATACCCACAAGGGTAGGGACTGCAACCTGTGCTATACCCACAAGGGTAGTGACTGTAACCTCTGCTATACCCACAAGGGTAGGGACTGCAACCTCTGCTATACCCACAAGGGTAGGGACTGCAACCTCTGCTATACCCACAAGGGTTGTGACTGCAACCTCTGCTATACCCACAAGGGTAGGGACTGCAACCTGTGCTATACCCACAAGGGTAGGGACTGCAACCTCTGCTATACCCACAAGGGTAGGGACTGCAACCTCTGCTATACCCACAAGAGTAGGGACTGCAACCTCTGCTATACCCACAAGGGTAGGGACTGCAACCTCTGCTATACCCACAAGGGTAGGGACTGCAACCTCTGCTATACCCACAAGGGTAGGGACTGCAACCTCTGCTATACCCACAAGGGTAGGGACTGCAACCTCTGCTATACCCACAAGGGTTGTGACTGCAACCTCTGCTATACCCACAAGGGTAGTGACTGTAACCTCTGCTATACCCACAAGGGTAGTGACTGTAACCTCTGCTATACCCACAAGGGTAGTGACTGTAACCTCTGCTATACCCACAAGGGTAAGGACTGTAACCTCTGCTATACCCACAAGGGTAGTGACTGTAACTTCTGCTATACCTACAAGTGTAGTAGTTTCACCCTTTGCTGTTTCTCCAAGGATGGTAAATACAATCTATTGTGCTCGGTCAACAGTAGCTACTTATAGACATACACCAAAGTAGGAGAATGGTATCTAACCGAATGGTTTTTGGATGACTAGAATCATCTGTCTGCAGAGATACAGCAACAAGGTAAAGGGACACGTGGAAAGCATTTAGATTCCAAATCGAACCACTAACCCTTCTATACTAGATAAGTGCTAAGCAGTGAGTCATCCCTACTGTGAACAAAACTGACTGCTGCTGATGTCCTCTGGTAAACCACTGCTCAGGTTCCAGGGAAACCTGGCTGAAAAACAAGTTTCCTTGCTTCCTTTAAGATTTTACATAGATATCAGGGAAAATGGGTCAATCAGAAGTTCAAATTCTTGTACCTTGTAAAGGCTTGTGTCTTAAATACGTTATCCAGGTTTAAAAAAAACGATTCCGCTTTCTCCCCGAAACAGCGCCTCTCCTGTCTAGTTTGGGTGTATTTCGCAGTTCAGAGCTGAATTGTATACCAAACACAACCTGTGGACAGGGATGGTGCTGTTTTTGCAAGAAAGTAGCTGTGCCTTTTCTAATCATGGATATCACATTTAACCGAATAAACAAATACATCACTACATCATCAGTTTTTCAAATTGGGATATCCCCCACAGTTCAAGCTATGAAATGTTTGCACATTTAAAAATTATTCACTAAATAACACACATTACAAAGTTATACAACTTTGTAATGTGTGTTATGTAAGTGAATGGCCCCCTTCCCTGTGTCCCCCCACCACCGAAGTGTGGTGCAGTATACTCACCAGATTACTGTCGACCCCGGCCGCCATCTTGGGTCATCTTGGTGGCCGGGATCGACAGTAATCTGGTGAGTATCCGAGAAAGAGGTCGGCACCACTGCTATAGCAGCATAATAAATGAGCAATCAGCAAAAAGGTTGTGTCTCAACAGACTCCTAGGGTGGTGCACACACGGAGGTAAGGCAGTCTATAATAGTAAAAAGAAAGAGACGTATGGCACTCACCTAAAAGTAGTGGGGTCTTCTATTTATACATGGACACGATGTGCAGGCAAGGAAGGGCAAGCGGGCACGTCTAGAGAGGCAACAGTTTCGCGCTACAGGTGCACTTTGTCAAGCCCTGTGCACTTTTGGGTGAGTGCCATACGTCTCTTTCTTTTTACTATTATAATCTGGTGAGTATACTGCACCACACTACCGGGGGTTGGAGGACACGTGTAAGGGGGGCATTTACTTAAATAACACACATTACAAAGTTGTATAACTTTGTAATGCGTGTTATTTAGTGAATAATTTTGGAACGCCGCACTACCCCTTTAATTAGGCTGGAATAAGTGAGGTTACTTTATTTAAAGTGTATTTCTGAGAAAGTGGATTTCTGGAACTAGGGCTAATCTGCATCCATGGCTACAATAAAAAAAATGTGGTCTCAAAGTGTCAAAATACACAGCAGAAATTCAAATCGACCTTTGGGATTTTTGCCATATATATCACAGCATATAAAACACGCTGCACCAACATGCCCTCATATGCATTGAAAGAATTCTGTGCCCATTTAACAATTCAGTGTTAATTTGTTCTCATGTTACCATTCTCACTCCCTCTCCACGACACAAGGCTTCATAGGTGTCACGCTCTGGCAAATAATCCAAAGGTCTGGCATAAACACCAGAACTTGGGGTGGGAGGTTCCTTCTCTGTAGTCTTGTTAACCTTCACTTCAGATCTCTGTTTCTCCAGGAGTCTCTCAAAGTATCTCAGATTTGTTCCTGCTCGATCATGGCTGGAATCTATACAACCACCAGAAATATGTGAAAATGTTAATACACATAGGTAAAACCTTGTTATAAAGCAGTTTACTCTACAGGATGTTCAGTGTTAATATAAAACGCCCAGGGAAGATCACTGCTCCCCTTATCACTGTTCTGAGGAAGGACTCTTTCCCAAATGTTAATACTACTACCCTTCATTCTGACAACTGGTGGTCTCTGATAACTTAAAACGTCATTGAAATAAGTGAATCTTAATTTGAAAACCCATCTGCACACTGTACAAATTGCCAGCTTCCCTCCACGTAGCCAAGAAAACTAATTTTTACTGAAGCCTCCACATGGGAGAGTTTATTAGATATGGATTTTTATGGCACACACTAAGGTCAGAGAGAACTGTATAAATCCCCAGGCTGTGAGTGCCCCCTAGTAGCTGTTGCTGGTACTGCATTTTTTTTTTGTTTGTCTTTTGTTTTGTTAGATTCTCTCCATATTGCAGTTGTCTGCTTAAAAAAAGTCAAATTAGCAGACTTTATTTCCTATAGGGTGTTAGATTAAAGGAAGTTCCAAGCACTAAAATAAGCTTCTTCAATAACAATAGACTTGAATACATAGGATGTCACTAGGATCTCTCCTGCCCCCTGTGTCAGCTGAGAGCCCTACGTCGGATTTTACTTCTGCTAGACAATGCCTAAAGGTCCCCAAACACCCTATACTTTACTCACACCAGGTTCAGCCACCGGTATACGGTTTATGGGGCTCTCCCAACAATCCATTGACAGACACTGTCGATGGAGATAGTAATCACCGCCCAACCCCTTTGTTCTGGGAGAAATAAGCCTCAATTGCGGCCTGGCTGCACCTTTACCATCCAATCGCCACAGAGAGCACAGGAACTCTTGGTTGTGTCAAACATTCCTGTGTATGGTGAAGACAGGAGCAATAACTGACATCTATTCAGCCGTCAGTTATTATAGGTGTATGGTATGGCCGCCTTAAAGGGGTACTCCGGTGAAAATCTTTTCCCCAGTAATTAAAACACATTACAAAGTTATATAACTTTGTAATATGCTGCAATCACCTATCTGCCCCCTTTCCCTATCTTTTCCCCCCTCAACCCATTTTTACCTAATGACTGTTGACCCCAGGCTTTTCTGTGGCAGCCATATTGTGACAATAACATCATCAAGAGGAAGGCGGGTCTAAGCCCTGTTCAGCCAGCCTCTCTTTGTCAGATGACTCAGGTTGCTCAGCTCTGATTGGCTGAGCAAGATGTAAGCCATCTAACAGTCGGTTAGACATCACAGGAGACAAAGTGCATCATGGGAAAGCCCAAACCAGGAAGTGAAGGAAAAATGAAGATACCATAGGGAGCTTCAGTTCAGTTTTTTTTTTTTTTTCATCAGTGCCAGAGTTGTCCTTTAAAGCATGTTGCACAGGAATGATACATTTTTAAATAAAATTCTATTACAAAAATATATTACTTTACTAGTGTGGAGGATTAAAGATTTTTTTTTTCTCCAGACTACCCACTTTAAAGGACAAGTCCGGAGAAATTTTTTTATTAAAGTATTGTATTGCCCCTCAAAAGTTAAACAAATCACCAAATCACTTATAAAGTGCTTTTTTCCCTGCACTTACTACTGCATCAAGGCTTCACTTCCTGGATAACATGCTGATGTCACTTCCTGGATAACATGGTGATGTCACGATCCGACTCCCAGAGCTGTGCGGGCTGTGGCTGCTGGAGAGGGTGATGGCAGAGGGATGGTCAGTGTCCCTCCAGTGCCCTGTGTCCCTCTGCCATCATCCTCCCCAGCAGCCACAGCCCGCACAGCTCTGGGACTCGGGTTGTGACATCACCATTTTTTCCAGGAAGTGAAGCCTTGATGCAGTAATAAGTGCAGGGAAAAAAAGCACTTTATAAGCATTTCCCGAAATAAGTGTATATTGGTGATTTGTATAACTTTTGGGGGGGGGGGCAATACAATACTTTAATAAACATTTCGCCGGACTTCTCCTTTAAGGGCCCTATTACACAAGACGATTATTGTGCGAAAAATCGTTAAATCGTTCGAATTTAAACGATAATCGTTCTGTGTAATTGCATGCAACAATCGAAAAATCGTATGTTGTTCATTTAGATCTGAATCTAAAATTATCGCTTATCGTTCGCTGTAATTCCACGTTCGTTTGCTCAAGTTCCGCGTTTATACTAATCGTTCAGTGTAATTGCACATTGTTTATTGTTTTTCTGGGATCAGAAGGAATAAACGATCACAGTAGCTATCGAAATAACGATCATAGAAAGGATTGTAACTAACAATTATCGTTCTGTGTAATATGGTGAACGATTTCAGGTTAACGATAAACAATCTTGTTTGCGATTGTTTATCGTTAGTCATTAAAAATCGCTCAGTGTAATAGGACCCTAAGAGTTAAAAGTTGACGTTAGGATTTGACTATGCCTATTTTATAGATTCAGTACTTTTTCCCAGATGAATTTCAGCCCTTTGATGAAAGCTGCCAAAATAAGTCCCTCTTACAGATTATAGATGTTAAATTTAACTACATGTATAATGATAGACATTTTCCCGGCTATGGCAAGGCCCACAACTTATGGGCCATGGACCATTTGATTCCGGGCTACAGCTCAAGCAGGGCCAGCGTCAGCACTCAGCAAACCCAACTAGTGAAGAGGCCCCCTGCTCTGAAAGACCACTCTCTACCCCAATGCTCTGGTGCTGAAGTAACATCACTCAAGCACTTGCAGAGCGAGGTGGAAGACCAGACGCCGGTGGACTGCATCGGAGCAAAGTATGTGTTTTGTTTTGTTTTAAAAGATTACAAAAAAAAGGGGGATGCTTACATGGGGGAACTTAAACCCCACAGTAGTAAGGTAGTACTTACTGAGGAAATACTATTTACCGGGGTAGAGGTACTGTCAGCTGGGGTGTAGAGCACAGCTACACAGGGGATACAACCTACTGGAAGCCTGCTAGCATAAAGAAGCCAAGACCTATATGGATGCACAGAGAGGCCCAACTACCATGTGGGGGCACACATGGGCCCAATACTATACTATAAGGAATTTTAAAGTTTCTCTGGCAGATTCAGCAGAAAAAAAGTAAACGATGATGATGGTCTGCAGAGCCTGTATACAACTGGTATGTATCAATGTATGGTGAATGTATATGGGGATGTTGATCTTAGGATTTTATTTAGGGTCCTATTCCACGGGCCGAGCAGGGCCCGATCAACATTGTAAACGAGCGCCGATCTGCTAGCTCGGCGCTCGTTTAATGGGCCTATTCCACAGCCCCGATGATCGTTAGCGAGGGCTGCAGGGACATCATTACCGATGTCCTTGCAGCCCTTGTTTCAAACATTACCTGTCCGGGCTGCAGGTCTTCTCCTTCTTCCTCTCGGTCCTGCGCCGCAGCAGCTTCGGAGCGGGGCTGTCTGAACTGACAGACCGCTCAGCCAATCACTGGCCGCGGCGGTTCTGGCCAGTGATTGGCTAAATGGCCTGTCAGTTCAGACAGCCCTGCTCCGAAGCTGCTGTGGCGCGGGACCGGGAGGAAGAAGGAGAAGACCTGCAGCCCGGACAGGTAATGTATGATGCTGCTGAAATCGTCGGTCGCCGCCGCGCACCGCTATTCCACGGTAGCGACGTGCTGGTGGCGAACGATGATTTTAGGTCTGAGCCTAAATGAACGATCAGCCGATGACACGTTCATCGGCTGATTGTTTTCTTTATTCCACAGAGCGCTAATCGGCCGAATCGAGCCGATTCAGCCGATTATTGCTCCGATTCATGGTGTGGTGGTATTATTTGTTCTTTGTAAACTGGTATACTTGAATACTTGGCAAAATTATCTTTAGTAAAAACTAGTCACTGGTGCAAAAAAGTTGGGGTCCCCAAAGGTAGGTATATACCGGTAACCCGATAGATACAGATAGAGCCTCACCCAGGGCTAGTAGTCTTCTTGTCAGCTCTACAGCCCGATGAATGTCTCCCAACTGGAAAACTGTGTAACTGAGGTAGTCTAGAACATCCACTTTAGATACGACGGACTCTTCCCCTTCATCCAGCAGCTTCAGAGCTTCCTGCATCCAAAGAACAGTATGGTAATGGTCTCCATCATGGTATGCAATCTTCCCCATGCCAAAGCAATCATCCACGGATAAAGTGGAGACATACTTGGTGCCTAAAATATAATAACATAGATAAAAAATATACAATTAAAAACAAGCAAGGATAAATACTGATATAGGCTGAAAGGACACACTTGGGTCTTGTCAAATGCACAGACCTGTAGGCATAAGTTTGAAAAGGGCCTCATTGGTGTATATATACACATACATATTTCCTCTGTATTCTTGCCTTCGTTCAAATAGGTGGATATAAATAACAACTCCTCTAAAAACAATATATTTATAGGCGAGTTGGACATGAATTTTAAAAATTTTAGTAGTATACAGTTTCCATCTAGGATTTCCTCATTTTGTGTTTTAAATCCTATAGTGTGTGTTTGGCAGGATCCAAACTTCAAGACCTCCACCATGACCTTCAATACAGCTCAGTCATATATAAATGAATGAACACAAAGAAAGGCCACCAATGTTATATCCTAGAAAAGCCCTTTAATAATATATCAATCAGCCTAAACATGAAAACCACCAGTCTAATACTGTGTAGGCCTCCTTGTACCAACAGCTATGCTGTTGAGGCATGGACTCCACAAGACCTTGGAAGGTGTCCTGTTGAATCTGCTACCAACATGCTAGCGGCAGATCCTATCAGTTCTGTAAGCTAAGAGATGGGGTCTCCATGGAACAGACTTGTCCTAGGACCCTATTTCACGTGATGAATATCGTGCAAGTAAAATTGTTATATTGTTCGAATTTAAACGATAATCGTTCTGTGTAATTGCAGGAAACGATTGAAAAATTGTTCATGTGTCGCTGATAGTTGATTTAGATTTAAACCTAAAATCATCACTAATCGTTCACTGTAATTCCACATTCGTTCGCTTAAGTCCCGCATTTTTTTCACTAATTGTTCAGTGTAATTGCACATTGTTCATTGTTTTGCCGGGATCAGAAGGAGTAAATGATCGTAGCTAAAGACTATGATGTTGTGTAATACGGTGAACGATTTCGCAATCTCGTTTGCAATTGTTTATCGTTAGTCGTTAAACTCGCTTCGTCTACTAGAACCCTCACAGAGGTTCTGAGGAAGCAGACCAGGTGGCACTCTCATTAATAAAGTATCTTTGAGCATTGGATGCTCATCACCCTATGGCTGTACTAACCACTGCTTGATGGGAACACTCTGCAGACCTGTTCTGAAGATGCTCTGACCAAACCATCATAGTTTGTGACCCCTTGTCACTTACCCCTTTTTTTTTTTAACTTTAAACACAAATTCCCTTGGCAGGTGTCCCTCTACCCCTGTGATCAAAATCATTCACTTAAAGGAAGCATCGTTATTTTCATGCTGCCTAAACCAGGAGTCAATAAGGGGCAGTCCCCGTTGGCTTCTCCCTGACCTCACCCCTGGCCTTGATTAATAGACAGAGGCCTGTTTGGGTATAGGGAACATGCAATCAAGGCTGGTAAAGTGGGAAGAAGCCTCTGGAGACAGGCCCAATGACTAATGAAACCGGCAGAATAAAAGTGAGGTTTGCTTTAACCTTAAAGTTAAAACCAGTGTATAGTAAAAAAGCTTTTTTTTTTTTTTTTTTGTGAAATCTAAAAATCTCAATGAAGATGGTAGATGCCGTGGGAGAAAAAAAAAAAAAGTAATAGAGGGAACTCTTGTGTTTTGGAAAGATTTAACCACTAATGTAAGTTACATTCAGCCAATAAAGAGTTTTTGCCATACGAGAACTCATTTGTAGCACAAACCTGGCAGGACTCCTTTTGCTATGACATCTGGATCGAGCCTGTAGGTGTCTTGGAGACGCATTAACGCTTTGGCTGCTCCAGTCTCATCTTCTTCACTTGGAAAGAACTCCCTCTGTATGGTGAGGTTTGCAATGAAGCCTAAACCAGAGCAGAAAGACAATCAGAAAGTCACAAATAGGAAGGACGTGGCTGTGTATCGCATGAGTAAGAGAGGCTCTAGAGACATGACATAAGGGGGAAAGGTTCGCATGTACTGACCGCAGTCTCCCACATGTCAGTTACAGAGTTCGCTGTAACACTTTAACAGGAGGTCTACTGAGTCAGGAAATATTCTCTTACATTTGTAGAAAGAATTTTAAAAAAGTTGAAAGTTCATGAGGAATGAAGACGCTAAGGATCTTCTGGATTCCTTGTTCCATTTAACACACAACGCAGCATTTTTAATAATCCTAAATGGAGAACAGAACTGTTTTTCATTAGTGAATCCCCTTTAGAAACGCTTAAAAGCAATGAAGTCTGAGAAGGCAAACGTCCATGTCTGATCATGCCGTGAACCTCACACTGAACCCTGAGTGAACGTGAGCTGACACCTGAACAGCAGCTTTATAGCTTGTGGATAAACTGATGTGTGACAGGAAGCATCATCACTCATCATATACTTCAGGAAAGAAAGTCAGCCAAGAGATTTCTATAAATGGCTTCTCTCATAAAAATGTCTCATATTACTAGAGATGTGCAAAATTTACAGTTTGTAATCATCCAATCATCACCGAGTGGCAATCTATATGTTGTGTCTGTAGAAACTAGTGCTTCATTCATAGTATACTGGCTGCACAGAACAGTATGGGGCCTAGTCCCCCACAGCCGTACTTTACGATCTGCAATTGCAGGCCTTCAAGTATGGACTGCTTTCAAAGAGCACATGTGCTGTCTTTTATCATGTATTTCAGGTACATTCCTGGCATCCCAGGTGACCATGTGCAGAGTGGAGGGACTACAGATACTGTGACACATGCAAAAAAAAAAAAAAAAAAAAAAAGTGTTCGAAATCCATGACATCGATTAGCCCTAATAAATAAGGTAATGAGGTCGGAAATCATAGGCTACCCTTGGAATTTTTCCTTACAACTTTTTGTAAGTTTTTCAAAGCAGAGAAACATGAAGTGAGCAGATGCCCCAACATTCCCTTTACCAGCAGCTTACTTTGTTATTTTGAGCACTGCACTTTGCAGTGTGCAACAGCCTGTCTATGGGCGAGCTTGCGCGCCCACGCTCTCTGCTCAAAGAATTGACAGCAGAGTAGCACGAGCTCACACAGGAAAATTCTGGCGCGGAATTCTGCCTAATTTACTCAGTATGAACATACCCTTACAGTGTAGCACTGTTTACCATAAGGACAGATTATACCTATTAGAGTATAAATTACAGGTAACTACTAAACATCCTTAAGGTTCTATTACACTAACCGATTATCGACCGTATCGCTTTGTGTAATAAAGGGCATGTTGAAAGACTAACGACTATATAGCAATGATCTGCTGCCGTCTCTCCAATAGCAGACCGACGCTATCTCCTATGGGCTCCCTGGATGGTCTAAAGATTGTCCGGGAAGCCCCTACCGCAGCTCCCCCGCCCTTACCTGTTCATTGTCGGCATGTGTAATAGCGCCAACAGTGAGCGGAGGAGGAGGAGCAAGCGAGCACTGACCTGATGGGTAGGCACTTGCTTGCTCCTGCTAATCGGCCCGAGTAATAGGGCCTTTACACCATGCAGGGCCTTAAATTACAGGCTACTGTCCAAAGAGTATGGAGCCCTGACCATTACTGGCCACTTGAATCTTCAAAAGCATTAGACTGACATATATTTACTTTACTTCAGCTATAAAAGTGACACCTGGCCTGTTAAAGCTACATGTGTTTCCATTCTGCTGTAAATGATGCCTATAAAGCATGCAGTCCAATCCATAAAATAAGAGATTTTACGCAGCAAGACTGTCAAGTAAGTAAAATCCATCAATTTCCATTATGCTTGGAATAAATTAGTCCTGGAAAGTAAGTGCATTTTAGGCCGGATACAATATTTCCAAGCTTAGAAAGCTGCTTTCAATATAGTGGCGGCAAAATAAAAGTAGGATATGAAGGTCAGGAATTATCCCTGTGGTAAAAGATGGCAAGAAAAGGAATATTCCAGCCAATTCTCTCCAAAACATGAGCTAACTTTTGGCTTATAACAATAGCCTGTGACTCTAACAAGTAAAGCAGACCATGGCTGCAGAGAAAACATGACTTCAGTCTATGTGAAAGTAATTACTGGACCGTCTCGCTGCAGACTCTCGTCCTCGTACATGCGCTCCCGGCCAAGAGGAGATGGAACATGCATTCTTGTCTAGCAGAAAACCCCTGGAGAAATGTTCTTTAATACTGCAATAAAAAACTCATCCAGGACCCTGAAGCATTGCACGAGCCTAATAAAACCCCTTCCTGGGGTTCTTATGTATGGAAATAGGACTGCATGATCCATACGTGTGCCTAGTACAGGTGGTCATACACCTTAGAAAACTGGTAGCCATTCCTTCCAATCCCCCAATACAAGGCTGAGCATGCATCCTCACTTGCTGTAAAAGCTGGCCTTAGTAATAGATCTTAGTATAACCAAACTGGATGATATCTATCAATCAAGGCTGGTGGGGCAGGAAGAAGTCAATGGGGACTACCAATGACTAAAGGCAGCATAAAAGAGGGCAGGTTCTCTACAGTCATGTATAAAACAGTGTATATATGCTACACCAAGCAGTAGGTAAACCGTATCCCAGCAATTAGCAATACAAAACACAGATAGGATATGCTTATAACTAAAGGGTGTTTATTCAATATACAACCATCACCAATATATACAATTATGTCCAGAAATTCAATTTCTCCAAAATATTTATTAGTTCAGTAGGAAATAATGCACCATGTCGTGCTCAACTTTCCCTACGAAAATCAGTTAGTCTTGTCCAGTCCGTTCCCTGATCCGTCAGAGGGACCAGCCACCAGAAACAAAAACACTATTCGCAGTACACTGTACAAATGTTACAGTATCAAAGTTCATCAGTGTCAAAAAGTATATCAGGTGGAGCAATGACTATACCAACAGACCCATCCGTATATTAGTCAACGTGGTCCCTGTGTCGGCAACAGTAGTCGTATTTGTACTCCAGTCCTTAGACATCAACACCTCCCTCTGACGGATCAGGGAACGGACTGGACAAGACCTGTTCTGGACAGAACAGATGGTTTTTTTTTTTAGCGTACACAAAAACGTGTTTGATCACGTTTTTGTGTATATTCAAAGTAACCATTTAAAAATGGATATGTTAAACGGACTACAAAAACGCACTGCGAACCCAGCCTAAGGGCCCTATTCCACGAAGCGATTATAGTTCACATAATTGTTAACAATAAACGATCTCAAACAACCGCTATTGCGAACGACCTAAAATCGTTCACCCATTTACACGGAACGATGATCGTTACTTATGATCATTCTTGCGGTCGTCTTGTCGTGGCTATTGCGTTCGTCGCTACTCTGAATGACCGAACAACGTCTTATTTGCGAACAATTTGGGAACGAGCAACGACAAAGATAGGTCCAGGTCTTATAAAGTGATCAACGATTTCTCGTTTGACGTTTAATCGTTAACTGCTATTCAACCGAACGATTATAGCTCCGTTCCAAACGATTTACCGATTATCTGAACGATAATCGCCCTGTGGAATAGAACCCTAAGACTAGGTTCACACCTGTGCTGTATTATCGATTGTTTTTAGAAAGACAAAAGAAAAAACTGCACAGATTGCATAGTCAGGTATTTTTGATGGAATCTGGAACACAGGCACCAGATAGAGCAGGGGTCCCCAAACTACGGCCCGCTGGCCGCATGCGGCCCCCCGAGGCTATTTATCCGGCCCCCGCCGCACTACTACCATTATTATCCTCGGGTGGGCCGGGCCCCTCGCACTTTCGGAATCCCTCCGGTCAGTTGCCAGAGGGATCCCCCAGCAGGTGCAGCGACGTCATCACTGCCCCTGCCGGAGGATCCCTCAGAGATCGTTTCCAGGTTACATCCGGGGCGGGGGGGTTGGTGGTCCATGTGGCGCCGAGGAGGCAGTCGGCAGGGCAGAAATCTCACACTGCTCCCTGACCTGCGGTCTGTTGCACCACCCTCCGGATGGAATGTGCAACAGACCGCAGATCCCGGAGCAGTTTGATGAAGACAGTATTAGAGGAGTATAATTTTTTTTGTTTTGTTTTTGTAGCAATGCAATGGGACATTATAACTATACGGGGGACATTGCAGGGGGACAATATAACTATATGGGGGACATTTCAGGGGGACAATATAACTATATGGGGGACATTGCAGGGGGACAATATAACTTTATGGGGGACAATATAATTTTATCAGGGACATTGCAGGGGGACAATATTACTATATGGGGGACAATATAAATGGGGACATTGCAGGGGAACAATACAACTTTATGGGGGACATTGCAGGGGAACAATATAACTATATAGGGACAATGCAGGGGGACAATATAACTATATAGGGACATTGCAGGGGGGCAATATAACTATATGGGGACATTGCAGGGGGGCAATATAACTATATGGGGGACATTGCAGGGGAACATTATTACTATATGGGGGACATTGCAGGGGGACATTATTACTATATGGGGGACATTGCAGGGGGACATTATTACTATATGGGGGACATTGCAGGGGAACATTATTACTATATAGAGAGCACAACAGGGAGCATTATTACTATATGAGGGACAATGCAGGGACACATTATTAGTATATGGAGGACAATGCAGGGGACAAGATTACTATATGGTAGCACAGCAGGGGATCCTACATACAGGGGGTAACCCACATACCTGCTTGAGTGCTGCTTGAGGGGGTGAAGTGGGGGGAGTTGAAAGTGGGGTGAGGGGGCTGGTTGAGGGTGTGAAGGGGGAGTTAGGGGGGGCTGGTTGAGGGGATGAATGGGGGAGTGAGGGGAGGCTGGTTGAGGGGGGAGTGAGGGGTTGAGTGGGGGCTGGAAAGAAAGGGGGATGCTTTTACTTTGGGGGGGAGGGGGGTGGCATTTTGCACTGGGATTTGATTATAGTTTGTTTTTTTATAGTCCGGCCCACCGACTGTTTTAGGGACAGTGAACGCCAGTGTGAAAAGTTTGGGGACCCCTGAGATAGAGCCTCAAAAGCAGGTGTGAACCCAGCATAAACTGCAATAACTGCAATCCAAACCTGCTGTTCATGTCAGTATAAAGTGTATACAGACACAGACAGAGAGTAGGTGGAGATAGGGGTTGGGTGTTATAGAAAAAACTGTCTGACACCTTTGTTCTTGGAGAGGTAAGCTGCCCCCAGAGGTCTCTGGCTACGGCTTACCCCTCATCATAGAGAACACAGGAATGCTTGGCCGTGCCTAACGTTTCTGTGCATGGGGAAGACGAGAGGGATAACTCTTGGCTACATGTTTATTTAACCAGCAGTTATTGAAGGTATACAGTCACCTTTACACAAGTAGATATCTATCGTCATACTTCTCAACCATCCTCCTAAACCTTTAAAACACCTGAGGCATACACAACCGAGTCATTAGTTGACAGATCAGGGGCTTGGCCTAAAAAAGTCTAAAGAAAGAGTACTGAAACATTGTATGATAAGACTGCGAGCACCGCCATGTATCTCTGCTTATGACTGGTGGCTAAAATGCAGCAGATACTTCCTACTAGCAAAGAGACAGAGTCTGATGGTTTATGCAGTGACTGGAGCATGAGACAGAAAGCCCATAAAATAAAGTAAATCCAACTTGTTTCACATAAAAAGAACATAAGATCCTGTACAAAGTGACCATCAGAAAAAAGCTGGCCTTGCCATTATTACCGCTATTTAGACGTACGCAATGAAGAATATATATCATGTTCAATCAAATGAGAAGAACTAATTCCTACACTCAGCAAAATATCGGCTTGTGGATATACACGTTAGTTATTACTCCAGGATCATGTCTGACTGAAAATGGATTTTTGCTCTACAGATGTGTATTACTTACCCTTAGTTGTATCCTGAAGCACCATGTTCTCAAGTGACAGCCAATCTTTGTTCAGCCTCTTTACCAGCTTGTATGCATTTACGGGATGAGCCAGATAGCCCTCTGGATCAGAGGTGGATCTACTTGTAAGCTCTTCCACTTTAGAGGCCCAGCTGGAAAGACAAGTACAATTACATCATAAAGATTCAGCTCTACCTGAAAACAAGAAAGTTTTTTCTATGCTCCATGCCAAATGGCTTATGCCAGTGCTGCTTGGCAGGCATAGACTTCAGATGTGGCCAAGTGGAGGACACTAAGTAATCCTTAAAAATAAAGCATCTAGGTAAGAAAAACATAAAGGAGATGTAGAGCTGGATGTTCACATAGCTGGAATGACTGGTTAAAAGTTAAATATGTATTTGCTGTTTGGAGTTGCAATGGATCAGAAGTGGTATTATCCAGTTGGGGAGACCATGTCAAAACTGTGCAGCCCTCATTTTTAAGACCTAGGTTACAAATAAAGGCAAAATGTACCATCATGAGATCTTTACCTTAACGGATATCTGTGTTCCAGCCCAACACGGGGTACAGAGGGCAGGCCCGTCAGCCCCATAGAGACAATCTTCCCTCTCCTTTGTGACGTGACTCCATTGATTCTAATGCAGCTGCGTCACAAAGGGGAGGGGGTTTTCTAACACTTGGGGGCCGACAGGCGTGCCCTCTATGCTTAAGGCCTATGCGCGAGAAAAGACTGTCGCCGTGCACAGGAACCAGGAGGCAATTAAAAAAAAAAAGGGCTGCGCTACCAGCATCCCCGAGCCGTCGTCAATCTGTTAGGGTAAAAATCCTGATGGTACATTCACTTTAAGTAAGACTATTCTATGTATAACAGCATGGTAAATACTTAATCTTTTCTATATACTGCACATGTCCTACATGGTCAGTGCACTTTTTAATAATTCTGCAAAAATCAAAAAGAAATGCAAGAAACTTAGTAATATATATATTGTATAACAGAAAACCTCTCTCACTCTAATATAATCTCTCTAAACTCATTTACTCAGAAAAAGATGAGAGAGAGAGACTCACTAAGCGATCAGGTTACATACTGCCCACAGAAGTCTATGCAGCATGCCAACGCTTCATTGGCCACTACACTATTTAGTACTGCTCTAAAATGTCTGTAGCTGCTTCTAATAGTGTGCTATAGAGATAAAGAGGAACAGGACCCGATCTTTTATGTGTGTGTGCAGTATATGGGAGACACCACAGAGCTCAGGGGCAACTGGAAGTTAGAGGTGAAGCCTATAGAGGGGAACAGTGCCATATACCTGTTATATAATAGTCAGAAATTGTGATACTCATGGACACACACACACCAACACAATACCTTGTCCTAAAACAACAGAGAGCTGTCATGTAATGTGTGGGTATGTAAGGACTGCAGATTGAAGTGTTCCTTTATAGCCGCTCTCCACACTGATAAATAAAGCACAACTCTACAATGGGGGTTTGGAAAATGGGTGTCCTGATTCTCTCCCAGGCATTTAACAAACTGAATACATAATACATCACTGTATATATCCAAATACCTTTTAATCTTAGAAAGGCGCATTTCCTCCTCACGAATGTATTCTTTAAGGGATTGGACTAGGTCTCTTTCCTTGTAAATCAGGTCTGTCATCTGACCTGTAAAATAATTTAAATTTTAAAAACAGCGAGCATTGTTCTCATGACAGCTCTGTTCTCCAGGCTACTCCTGCTCAGATTTTTATATAAGCAGAAGCTACTTTCTGGCAGCGAGCCTACAAATCTGCGTCTATATATATTCACTCCTGGCTTCTTTACAAGGTTGAGAGAACCGTCTGAGGTTAGTTGGGGGAAAGATCAGCAGCAACATGGGAAAATATTATTTTACTGAAAGAGTAGTAGATGCTTCCAGCAGATGTGGTTGGTAAATCTACGGTAACTGAATTTAAACATGTCTGGGATATTCATATCTATTCTAAGAAAAGAATAAAGGACATGATATAAGGGCAGACCAGATGGACCACAAGGACTTTTTTCCTGCCAAAAATCTTCTCTGTTTCTATTCCCATATTCCGTAAAATACCGGACCTAAAAACGGGTAAGCAATGTAGTGGACTCTAAACCCACACGGCATCATGTATCAATATGATGCCGGGAGCAAAGAAAGTGTTTGAATCTTTGCGGCACTGTAATGAAGCTGCACGGAACATGAGATTAAGTCCTTACAGGGACTGTTTGTCAGAGTCTATAATGACTTAGAAGATCCATACATGTAGAAGAACAGATCAGTTCACAATGGATGATGAAATACAGATGTGAACAAAGTGTGGAAGTATGTATGAGATATATATAGGATACTCTGCAGCAGTCAAGTCGTGAAAAAAACATGCAATACGTGGATTTATTCCAAAAACGATGTACAGCAACAACACAAGTGATACACGACTTTTTGGCGTCTCCTATGAAACATCGGGTATCACTTGTGTTGTTGCTGTACATCGTTTTTTGGAATAAATCCATGTATTGCACGTTTTTTTCACGACTTGAGTGCTGCAGAGTATCTTTTTCTATGTGAATTGATCCTTGGTCTGGGATTGGTCTGCAGGCACCTACATCGATATCTGGGGAGTGCTGCCTATCTCAGATAACATTTATTGCACTATAAAGAGTAGATCAATGTTTATTTTTAGAGCCTTGACGAGAAGTTGGTTCTAAGAAATCTCACAAATGCATTTGGAGACGAGAAAAGAAATGTGGCAAGGAAACGGAAGAGCCTCTATTTACATACCGCCAATTATGTGCCAATGGCATGCAAAGGGCAGGGCAGCAAATGCCAGGCTAATTAAAAGGTACAGCTGAATGTCAGTTGGCCTCGTCTCCCATGAGGGTAGCTGACACTAATGTGAGCCAACTGGATAAATCAGCTGAACATATGAGCAATATGATCACACCTACTTGCCAAGGTGTGTGTGCCTATGGCTGTGTTCACACACTCAGGATTTTAATTGAAATTATTTTTGCCAGGAACAAATTATAAATGTAAGACATAAAGACTGAGATTTCTCACTTCCAGATCCATTTCTGGCTTAGTTTGCATTAACTGCAATCACAAGCCTGAATGTGTGAACACACCATAAAGCAGCAATACAACCTCAGCCTTATCCCTGTACTAGTTATTCACATGGTTTATTCTTTTCTCGTCTGTAGAAAGGGTTTGGAATTCTGATCTTTACCGTGTCCCAGCTATGCTTCTGCCTTGTCCTTGGAGTTATTTGCCTGGTATCTGTTGTTCTATACCTGGTTATCTACAGACTACGTTCTGATTTTATCCTTTGGCTTATGGTATTCTGATTGTTCTCTAGGTGACAGCAGGGTAGAAGGTTATTAGTAGCAATATAGTTATAGCAATATAACTATATTGCTACTAATAACAATATCTATATCTATATAGCAATATCTAGTTATACATTGCATATTGTAGCATTGCATGCCCACTAATGTAACACATATGTAAGCTGGGCCAGTCTCAGATGCTTTTTGAAAGGGTCCTTTTATACTAAGATTCCTCGGCTGCGGGCAGCTGCAAACAAGCGCCGATAAGCAACATCGGCACTCGTTTGTAGTACACAATGCATCGAACAGCAGGGCCGCACAAATGATCCTTGTATCATTCATGTAGTCATGGAAACTGAAACTGTGTGATCTAGTATCCCACTCTCTGGCCACCGCTGTAACCTCAGGCCCCCCTACCTCCTCTGGTTGTCAATCAATCTGGAGGAGACGGAGGCCTGAAGATACAGCAGCGACCGAAGAATGGGACAGTAGAGCCAGAGAGCAGGATGTCGGATTACACAGCAGCGCAGAAGGTATGTATGCACTGCATATGTGATCTGGAAACTGACAGCACAGATATATGCATATATGTTTCCTTCAGCTATCGGCTGCACGTTTCCAGTTTACATAGGGAGATGTGCAACCAATAGTGATAAATTTTGCTGCAGTACAAAAGGTGCAATCAGCCACTTGGCTAATTTCTGTCACTTTTACACGAGACTACTACTGGCTGAAGAAGCGTTTCTAGCACCACACCTGATAATCGGCCTGTGTAAAAGGCCCTTAAGTCTCCTGGTTAATTGGACTACACCTACCCACTGGTAGTTTTAAGAGTTAATTGAATGAACTTTGGACTATTCATTTTAACAAATTGTACATACTTTGAAAGGGGGATCACTGAGTTGACACTACCACATTTACTTTTAGGCTATGTTTACACAATAATGTTTTTGAGGCACTTGACCACATTTTTTCCTCAAAGCCTTACACGTCATCCATACAAAAGTATGAGGACAAATGTAAATGTTGTTGTAACCAAAATAAGCTTTAGCTTAGAATATTAAATCTTTCAGTGCGCTAGTTAAACACTATTCACTGGAAAATCACTCTTAGTTATTAGGTTTACTTTATTACTGAAGTGCCGCTTGACACCAGAGACTCAGCAAATATGTACATACCTATGGATGTGAAAAATTCCGCATGAACCTGCCATTGATACAAGATGTTGGTGAGGAGCATCAAGATACCAAAAAGACTCTTCATCTTTATAGATAACAAGAGAGAAATTCAGTCTAAAAGACAAAAAGAAAATTGTGTCAGGCAAATATTTGTGGAAAAATCATTAACATGAATTTACCATCAGGTACATCCCTGCTTTTTTTTTCTTCAGCCCGTTGGTGCTAGTGCGGGGATCCCGGTGATGCATTCCTTTTTTCAAAATGATGCCCGTCTTCCATGCTCGGTGCTGTTCTATTCTTGTGCACCAGCCTGGCTCTATGCACTGGAGGCAGGCCTGACGCCCCCTCCCCCCTCAACCCCAGTGTGACGATATCCCATCCACTCTATAAAGCGCCTCCATTAAAATCAACAGGGCCGCATCACAGAGGGGGAGAGGATGCCTCCAGTGTATAGAGCCAGGCCGGTGCAGGGGAAGAGAAGGGCGCCAAGCACGGAAACTGGGACGCATTTTGAAAGAAGGGCTGCACCACAGGAATTACCAAGCCAGCTAAGACCAGGTAATCGCTTTAAAGGCAAACCTAATGCAGGTGAAAAATAAGAATCACATGGAGCTAAAGCAGATAGCAACTTGTTGACTACAATTTAGCATTATAATATTTTACAAGTACCATTAGTGATTGTGGCTGGCTACTACATCAAGGCAACCTGGTGGTCACTATCATGGGTTGTGATGTAGCAGTGTAATATCATGATCTTATGCTGCAGAGCCACTCCAAGTCACTCAGTTTGCCATACTGATCATCACTTATATTACTTATATTACTATATTATTATTACTATTATTGTACCACTGTACACTTGGGTTGTGAAAATTGAATTCAATCTGTGGAGGATTCCCCATACAATGGAATTCAGCAGCGCTTAAAACACCGGACTGACATTTAGGGTACATTCACATCTGCTTAACCCGCTGCATACTAGATGGTGTGGATTTAACCAATATCAATAAATAGCTGATAAAGTATATATGAACCTACCATTACGAATTTCATTGTAGCCTCTACCATTGTTCACCTCAAAATCCTTACCTTTGCAGCACACTATTCCCACATGTATGACGTGAGCTACAGAACCTGCATTATCCAGAAGCCAGGAAAGGGATTAACAGACTGTAAAATGCCCCATGTGTATATGCAATGTGCTATACCTTTCTACCCACTGTGGAATAGTGAAATACCATAGCGCCCAGGAGGATGACAGGAGAGGCATATGGTGACATTTTCTGGCACTATATATAAATGCAGTTTTGCTGAAGACTTAGCAGGGAAAATGGAAAATACTCTGAATACCGATGCAGATCCTTAATACGCTATTTATGATCTATGGAAAGCTGGAGGACTAGAGTCAATGACATGGCCGGTCCTGAAGGAGAGCCGGGTAACTTAGTAAAGGATGAATAGAATATAAGACATCACAGGCACCTTTGTATGTATAGGCTTATCTTAACCCGGGATGACAGACAACTTTACACTAAACGCCCTTCCTCTTCCTCAGACGTTAGCTCAGTGCATAAAGTGTTCTCCGAAGCTTCAGGTAACCTGTAAATATTCACAATGACATTAATCCAATCTTCTGTCTAGGTGGAGATGCAGATTTATTAGCTGTATCTACAGTCACACACAAGAGCAATGCATGATGGAATATTGCTTGCCCCCAGGAGACACATTCTCTTTCTATCAGACGTGACAATAACTTGTCAGAACAGATCTAAGCTGTGCAGCAGATGAGTAAGCGGGAGTCTGGCCAGCACGGCACTTTCAATGCTCTCTTCTGTGAAAGAAACATGGCACAGAGACACAGTATTATAGCAATGGTGGCTACCAGAGATGAGGAACCTTTCTGCATTTGACTCCTAGTGGCTGGAGAAGGAGGCAGCTCTAGGGCTGTCTGGAAAACACGGATACAGTCATGGGCTTTTTTCCAGGCACTCCTAAGGCTGCATCCATCTTCTTTAGCAACCAGGAGGGTCCAGGATCGAGCCAACCTGAACTTAGACCACATTAATGGAGCACTACGTGACACTTCATTCACTGTAGCAAACCGTGCCGCAAAAACCGGTCCACATTACAACATGTCCATATTTTTTGCGGCGCGGATCATGGCCTTGTATACACGTACGGACGTGTTAACGGGGCCATTGAATAACGTTGGTTTTATGTTATTTCCGCAATTGCGGACAGAACAACGGACGTGTGAATTAGGCCTTACTACATAAGACTTTATAGAAGCACAGGAACAATTCGCAGTGCACATAGGAGACAGCATTACAGAGCACAACATTAACAGAAAGGGAAAACTATGGCATAAGAGGATCAAACAGCACCCAATAAGACTTTAGATCCAAGGTGGGTGCATACAGAGCACTAAGGATCCTCCAGCACGTGGCTATAGTCCATAAGGCAGTCTATACTATACTTTTTTCCATCCATGATTCGTCTTCTAAGTCGTCCATGTGCATCTCCAGGATATAGTAGGGTACTAAGGGGATTCAACATGTCACCAATCATCATATGCATTACTAGGGATGGACAAACTACACTAACTGGGTACGAACAGTGAATACACAATGGGCAGTGGGGACCAGGATTCTCCTTACATCTCTAATGCATTCATGATGGGGGTTCCACCCAAAGCTAAAGGCACTGTAGCTGATATGGTTCCCCTGTATCACTGTATAAAACTGCTGTGCAGCTCGTGGCATGTATCGGCCGCGGCTGCAGCAACAGCTTTATTCCGGAGAAAAAAGAAGTTTTATTCCCCCGGGCACACAGCAGAGCAAGGCGGGGAGGTTGTCATCTGGGCGGCTCCCCACCCGTGTGTAGTCACCGCTCTGTCGGAGCGGAGGGGATGATTGACAGGCAGAGAGGCCTTTTAGAGTAACTAATCATGATCGTAAGAATCTTACATCTAAATCCCAGAATGGATGAGGTCAATAACTATCTATGAAGATTTAGAGGAGACGGCATATTTAGAGGAGGCTAACAGATTCAGATTTGGCCTTAAAACTAGTGTAAACTCACTATGCATCTCCTAGTACTCTCTGGGGTAAAAGACTTGATGATCTCATTCCCAATGAATGCATCTCGAAGTAGTACTTGGCATCTGAGTGCGCCGATAATAAATATGTAAGGCAGAAAAAAGGAAATCCCCAACCAGTTTATGTTAGCTTCAGCATTAGTTTACAGAACATATAGGTGGAGACAGCGCTTATACCCCATGCATGTGGCATACACGGTGTGCTATACACTATAATAGTGCCTTGTCTCATTCATGACTGGTTTAGCTCAGTTTTCAGGAGGTTAGTGAAGTTCAGGCAGAACACAGACACTTTAGAGGAACGCTCCCCTCCCCCAATCTACACAAACCTTCTGCCAGTAAGGACCAGGAAGGCTACAAATAAGGAGTTAGGATGTGACTGGAGAACCATTGCTTATAGTGGGTGTAATGTTTGGTAATACTGCAGCCTTTTTGGGATGGTTTCCTATGTTCCAGCGTCTGGGTTCATACTCTGTACATGCAGCAGGAGGCCATATAGTAATCTCTATGGAGGTAGGCATTACATATTGTAGATTGAACTGTATTTGTGCTTACACAGAACAGGGATTGCAAAAGACTATGGATACCACAGAGAGAAAGATCTAAGAAGATGCCACTGACGTTCCAAGGTACTATGGGAGCAGAAACAGCAGCAGCACAGCAAGGGTTACACTAAGCACCAAAATGCTGCTGATTATTGCTGCGTTTACAGAGAACGATTATCGTGCGAATTTGCACAGCTTTTATTAAGGGTAGCCTCACACGTACCGCATCGCTGCGTATTTATCGCTGCGATTTTTACATGCGAGTTTTGACATGATTTTCATGTGAAAATCAAAACTCGCATGTAAAAATCACACCAAACACGCAGCGATAAAAGCGCAGCGATAAATACGCAGCGATACGGTACGTGTGAAGGCACCCTTAAAGTGACTGTACCACCAGGCCAAGGCTGAAGCACTGGAGGCAGACCGACCCACCCTTAGTGGGAGGAAACCCCAGCCCCTCACGTCACATCATGGAGGGGCAGGGGTTTCCTCCCACTAAGGGTGGGTCGGCCCGCCTCCAGTGCTTCAGCCTGGGCCTGGTGGTACAGTCACTTTAAGTTTCGACCAATATCAATGGGGGCTTCCGAGCAAGACTGCATGGAAAAGTGCCACCACTTTTTTTAAGTAAACATGATTCAAAGTTTAATAAAGAAACCGCACCAGTTTCTGTATCAAAATACAGTAATGTCTAAACTACCTGTGTGAAGATGCACATTAACATGTGGATACAGATGACCAGAAAATCTGCCCAGCTCCTGAGGGAGACAGAGAGGATACTGCTGGTGTCTGTGTTTGTTTTTTAAACATTTATTTTCCTGAAGGGGGTGGTGGTTGTTTAACGCTATGGAAGTCATCAGACACCCATCCTGTTTGCCTAGGTGGCTTTGCACAGCTGTTAAAATATCAACCCCAACCAATAATTTATACATCAGTTACATGACAATAAGACCACCTTGACATTGCTGTATTCTGATCAGTATGTGTAAGCTGAAACCAGGAGTGGAGTGGACTCTGCAGAAAGAGACAGTATAATGGGAACGATTGTACCTCTTCAGTCTTCGGGAAGCTTGGGTATTGGTTGCCAGATTTATAAGAGTTTGGTGGATGGCCATTTCTCTGTATGGGTAGATTTGCAGTTACACTTACCATTGGATCCTCTACATGGCTAGACATATAAGAAGCAGTATTTCTGGGTAATTTGGCACTGAGCAAGATTTACTTAAGGGTCCATTTACACAGAAAGATTATCTGACAGATTATCAGCCAAAGATTTGAAGCCAAAGCCAGGAATGGATTTAAAAAAAAAAAAAAAAAGAGGAGAAATCTCAGGCTTTCCTTTATGACCTGATCTCTGTTTATAGTCTGTTTCTGGCTTTGGCTTCAAATCTTTGTCAGATAATCTGTCAGATAATCTATCTTTGTAAATGGACCCTTACTCACTGGGACTCATCTGGAAGCTTTTAGGCTGGGTCCTCTCGTTCTCTTTGACGGCTGTGTACTTTTCTGCCTTCTGCTGCGGATTGGCCAGCAGATCAGCATTTAAAGGGGTTATCCGGCGCTACAAAACATGGCCACTTTCTTCCAGAGACAGCACGACTCTTGTCTCCAGTTCAGTTGTGGTTTGCAATTAAGCTCCATTAACTTCAATGGCACTAAATTGCAAAACCCCACCCAAGCTGGAGACAAGAGAGTGGTGCTGTCTCTGGAGCAAAGTGGCCATGTTTTTGTAGCGCTGGATAACCCCGTTAATAGAGGTAGTCCATGCATTAAAAGCATGAAATCCACCCAATAATGAAATTAGAAAATCTATAATACATTTGTTTCCCACAGCTGTAGATGTGGGCTCCTGACAGAATGCTCAATGCAAACATGGCTTACAACTTCCCTGAGCTGTAGAATAAATCATTCTAATAAACCAGGGCCTGGAATCCTGTTCATGTAAATACAGTACTCAGCCGACACGGACATAAACCATCACGATGACCTGTACGGCTGGCTGGTGAGAAGAATCATCTGGAGCTGCTAATAACAGATGTCAGGCAAAGTTAAACAAAGCCCCCCCCCCCCCCTCTGTAGTCCAAACAGAGCTCCTCTAAACGGCGGCTGCAGCGGGGTCCACAAAGTAAGAATTGTTACGTTTTGGTTGGAAAAATGTTCAAAATTCTACCAAAACATACATTATGAACCCAGCTTAAGGCTGGGTTCACACTGATGTCTTTCTCTTCCCCACAGTTCCGTTTAGCTGTTCAGTTTTTAAACAACATAAACGGAATCTGACGTACCCGTCCAACACCCCATTCATTACTATGTATTTTTATTGTGCTTCGTTTGGCATATTTGTGCTCCGTGTGCATGTATTCCGTCAGGGTTCCCTTCTTGTGAACGGAAAAAAAAATCCTGCATGCAGCTTTTTTCTCTGTTTGAAAAAATGGAACACAAGCGGAAAGTCCACTTCCATTTTTTCTTTACATTATAGTCAATGAGAACAAATCTAAACAGAAGGTTTACATCCGTTTGCAAGTTAACAGTTTTCATCATTTATTTCACAGAGCATGCACAGAAGAAGCGAGAAACCAAAGAAAAAAATGAACTGACATGAAAACGGATGCTGACTGAAGCAAACTGATGCTGACTGAAGCAAACTGATGCTGACTGAAGCAAACTGATGCTGACTGAAGCAAACTGATGCTGACTGAAGCAAACTGATGCTGACTGAAGCAAACTGATGCTGACTGAAGCAAACTGATGCTGACTGAAGCAAACTGATGGACAAAAGTCAGTTTTTTAAAGCCAAAATGCGAACGAACAATAAAAAAAAGTAACCATTTTGCAATCAGTTTGCATCAGTCTGCTCATTAGTTTTTTGCTTATACATTCAATTAATATGGACGGATCCGTTAGCAAATAAGAAAAACGTTAGTGTGAACCCAGCCTAATACTTATCGTCCCATAGCACAGTCACTACAAGGTGATACGGATCCGTTCTAGGATCTCCGAGCACTAGCATGTTACTGATATGGAAAGGCAGTCTGGATTTCAGGTCCGTCTGCCGGTCTATAAATCAGGCTACATGTCTTGTGTGATGTGCTCACAATCCTATCTACAGAATCCCCATCTGTGAGACATAAACTGCCTGCATCATCTATTTCCCAGCCAAGAGTCATTCATCTCTGCTAATAATTACAGCCAGAGAAAATCAGCGGAAAAAAATCTCAAATAAACAAGATGAAGCAAAGAAGACAAAGTGTCCCCCTGAGCAAGATCCATGTCCACAAGACGAGAACTGACTCGCTGCCTTAGAGGAATCAAATGAGCTCATTATATATGGAGCGTAGAGGTCACAGCCATGTACTGTACAGAGAAAGAGATTCCACTCTTCCACATGATCAGGACTCTTAGCCATAAGGATGTCTGTATTCACCAACAGCTAGCAGAGATACTGAAGGCTGAAACACATGCAAGTGGGCCACAAGTCCTAATAATTCAGGGGGCTCATGTGAGTGCTCCCTCCAGCTGATCACGTCAATACTATGAATTAACAGTCCTCACACAATGCCAAGACATTTACACAGAGCAGAGGTCTCCAACCTGACACTCTAGCTGTTGAGAAACTACAACTGCCAGCATGCCTGAACAGCCAACAGCTGTCAGGGCATGCTTCCATACATGTTAGGGAATACTAATGTAGAATTACAGAGAAACACAGATTTCTGGGGGAAAGACAGTGGAGTAGATGGCATACATCAAAGTTCTTTTGTATTTTAATGGTGCGTTCACACCTACAGGATCTGCAGCTGATTTTCTGCAGCAGATTTCATTTAAATAACTGAACACAGCATCAAATCTGCTGCAGATCTGCTGCAGATCCTGTAGGTGTGAACGCACCCTAAATAGTCAAAAAGAATGAAAAGCACCAGGAATAAGGTGTGATTAAAGAGACTCTGTACCCACAATCTGACCCCCCCCCCCCCCAAACCCCTTGTACCTTCGGATAGCTGTTTTTAATCCAAGATCTGTCCTGGGGTCCGTTCAGTAGGTGATGCAGTTATTGTCCTAAAAAAACAACTTTTAAACTTGCAGGCCGGTGCCCAACAGGAGTATCTGTGGCCTAACTTTGCATCACCCCTCCGTCCCTCCTCCCCACCCTCTCCATCATTAGGAATGCCACTGGAACATTTTCTCCTGTCTGAACATTGCACAGGTGTCTTAACGATCCAGCCCATGTGCAGTATTCACACAGCTGATGAATAGGAGACAATCTGCCTGGAGCATTCCTAATAATGAGGAGGGTGGAGAGGAGGGACAGAGAGGGTGTGCCAGCCTAATACATACACAATCTAGGCCACGCCCTTTGGGCACAGGGCTGCAAGTTTAAAGTGACTGTACCACCAGGCCCAGGCTGAAGCACTGGAGGCGGGCCGACCCACCCTTAGTGGGAGGAAACCCCTGCCCCTCTATGATAGGGTTCCATTGATTCTAATGGAGTCACGTCATGGAGGGGCTGGGGTTTCCTCCCACTGGGGGTGGGTCGGCCCGCCTCCAGTGCTTCAGCCTGGGCCTGGTGGTACAGTCACTTTAAAAGTTGTTTTTTAGGACAATAACTGCATCACCTGCCGAACGGACCCCAGGACAGATCTGGGATGAAAAGCAGCTATCCCAAGTGGGCAAGTGGGCCCAAGTGGGCAAGAGCTTTCCTACAGGTTTCTGCATGCGAGTGGCTATTAGGTCCAGTTCACACAGAGCAAAAGTGGCGGAACTCCGCATGCCTGAGGGTCAAACAGTGTGCCTATGAGAGAGCTTGCGCGCCTCCGCAGAGAGAGACAAGAGCTTTCCTACAGGTTTCTGCATGCGAGTGGCTATTAGGTCCAGTTCACACAGAGCAAAAGTGGCGGAACTCCGCCTGCCTGAGGGTCAAACAGTGTGCCTATGAGAGAGCTTGCGCGCCTCCGCAGAGAGAGACAAAAGTGGAGGCAGGCAGAATTCCATATGAACTAGCCCTGAAAGGGAATCTGTCAGGTTAATACCAAGTACCGAGCTGCCCACAGGCAAATAGGTCATAGGGAGAAAAAAACAATGATGCCTTAGTCTTTGCTGATATGCATTTACAAAAAGTTATAAAATTGCATTTATTTCTTAGAAGCTGAAGTGCCACAGAAGTAATGCCACAGCATGCGCACCTCTTCCCTCCCACACCCTCCCCGTCTTGGAAGTGTGCATGTTGTGGCTCAACATCCCTCCTGTGGCGCATTTCTAACATGTTCTTAAAGGGGTTATTCAGTGCTACAAAAACATGGCCACTTTCCCCCCTCTTTTGTCTCCAGATTTGGTGGGGTTTCAAACTCAGTTCCATTTAAGTAAATGGAGCTTAAAGGGGTTATCCAGCGCTACAAAAACATGGTCACTTTTCCTCCTACTGTGAGGTTGGCAATTAAGCTCCATTTACTTCAATAGAACTGAGTTTCAAAACCCCACCCAAACTGGAGACAACAGTAGGGGGGAAGTGGCCATGTTTTTGTAGCGCTGGATAACCCCTTTAATTGCAAACCACACCTGACCTGGAGACAAGAGTGGGGCAAAAGTGGCCCTGTTTTTGTAGTGTTGGATAACCCCTTCAATTGTGGCATACTTAGGTATACCATGGTTACAAACTAGAGATGAGCGGATTTCCCGAAGTTCGGGTTCGTATGAACCTGAACTATCGGCATCTGATTCCTGCTGTCTGCCGCCTCCATGCAGCGGGTGGATACAGCATAAGGAATGCCTAAAAAACTGGGATACAGCAATTGGCATAGGCTGTATCCCAGTTTTCTAGGCGTTCCTTAGGCTGTATCCACCCGCTGCACTGAGCCAGAAGACAGCGGGAGTCAGATGCCAATAGTTCAGGTTCATACGAACCCGAACTTCGGGAAATCAGCTCATCTCTATTACAAACGTGTCGGGAGTTTGTTCTACTATTTTTTTTTAGGTGCATGAGATTTTAAGAAATAAAGGAGTTGTTAACTGTATTTGGAGCCAAGGAATTCTTCAGTTCTATTGGTTCCAAGTGGGAGTAAGCTTGGCGCCCTTCTAATTTGCTACAACTGAAATACTTAACCCCTGTAATGGTCTGTTCACACGGGTTACACATTCCAAGAAACACTCATGGTCCTTTTTCATGGAGCGATAATTTGCTCAAACGATTGTTTAGCGATTTTGAAGCAGCCATCTGTTTCTTTATGCCGATCAGCGTTTATACAAAGAGATAAATAGTTTTGGGAAAAAAAAAAAAAAAAAAAATCGCTTTTACAATTGCTTTAAGATCACTTAAAGGGAATCTGTCAGCTCCTGGGCCCTACCTGAGGTGCTGACAGCCCCCAGTGAGCATGGGGCCTTTTTGGTAATTTTCTGTCCCGCGGATTATGTACAATCTTATGTCTCCTACTGTACTAAAGAGTCACAGAGCAGTTGTTCATGCCACACTCTGGCATGCATCCTCCTCCCTCTTCATGAATAATCAATGCTGCCCAGCCTCCTGCTCGCTCAGCTGTCAGATTGCAGATCAGTCCTCTGTAGGCAGTTTATGTCTGAAAGAAACACTCAGGTATAATTGAATCTCTTCTCCCTAATGTGTTGGAGCTGTGGTCTAGGGGTAACTCACCTGTCTAGAAACCTGCCAGCAGTTCATTCTCTGGTTTGAATCCCCTGATGGAAATTAAATAGATGTCTTTTTTTTCCCCTCATTATTTTATCATTTTTAAGGCTATGTTCACACACAGTATTTGTGCTCAGTATTTTGGTCATTATTTTGCAACCAAAACCAGAAGTGGATTGAAAACACAAAAAAGCTATGTTAACACACTGTTGAAATTGAGTGGATGGCTGCAAGTTATTAGCAAATAATTACTGTTATTTTAAAACAACGTCCTATATTTGCCAATAAATGACAGCCATCCGCTCAATTTCAACAGTGTGTGAACATAGCCTTTCTGTGTTCTCAATCCACTCCTGGTTTTGGTTGCAAAATACTGACCAAAATACTGAGCAAAAATACTTGTGTGAACATAGCCTTAAAAATGATACAATAATGAGAAGGAAAAAAAAAGACATCAATTTAATTTCCATCAGGGGATTCAAACCAGAGAATGAACTGCTGGTAGGTCTCTAGACAGGTGAGTTACCCCTAGACCACAGCTCCAACACATTAGGGAGAAGAGATTCAATTATACCTGAGTGTTTCTTTCAGACATAACCTGCCTACAGAGGACTGATCTGCAATCTGTCAGCTGAGCGAGCAGGAGGCCGGGCAGCATTGATTATGCATGAAGAGGGAGGAGGATGCATACCAGAGTGTGGCACAAACAACTGCTCTGTGACCAGGAGTACAGTAGGAGACATAGATAATCTGCTGCACGGAAAATTACCAAAAAGGCCCCATGCTCACTAGGGGACTGCCAGCTACAGCACACTGTCCGCACCTTAGGTAGTGCCCAAGAGCTGACAGATTCCCTTTAAGGCTATCTTACACACAAGGGGGAATCATTGAAAGACTATTTAGACAAAGCAATCTGTGATCTGATTTCTGCTAGCTGCATTTGCACAAGCAGATAAATTGCTCAAATGCGAAAGTTATCGTGAAGATTTGAACGATAATCGTTCAGTCTAAACGGACCATCTGTTTACCCAATTACTAGTCAGTGTAAGGGCCCTTTTACACAGAAAGATTATCTGACAGATTATCTGCCAAAGATTTGAAGCCAAGGCCAGGAATGGATTTGAAAAGAGGAGAAATCTCAGGCTTTCCTGTATGACCTGATCTCTGTTCATAGTCTGTTCCTGGTTTTGGCTTCAAATCTTTGGCAGATAATCTGTCAGATAATCTTTCTGTGTAAAAGGGCCCTAAAAAAGCCAGTGATCAGCTGATAAACAAGCGAACGCTCAGTCATTGGTTCATTGACTCTTTTGTTCAGCCATATAAATTATCGTTATCGTCTAAAACAGGAGATGTGTGGGCGAGAAAAATGCATTTCATGAATGATCAAGCTACCATTCATGCAACCTGGCCACAAGATTCACTTAGAGTGCCTTTACACAGAGAGCGTTATCTGACAGATCTTTGAAGCCAAACCCAGGAATAGACTATAAACAGAGAACAGGTCATAAAGACTGAGATTTCTCCTCTTTTCAAATCCATTCCTGGCTTTGGCTCCAAAAATCTGTCAGATAAATCTCTCTGTATAAAGGCACTATGAGTGCCGAAATCTCTGATCGGCATTTGTTTGCTGCTTACTATCGGCCTGTGTAAAATGTCTCTAAGCCAGATTGTGGAGTATAGCAGCAAGCTGACCCCTTTTATATGATAAACTATTAATGGCTGTTTCATCCTGCTGGTAAATCATATGACCATTAACAATCTAAAAAACACCCTACGAAATATGTGTGGGGTCTTCAGTGCATTCCGCCACCAAACGTAATCAATGTCATCCAGTATTTTTTTTTTGGTGCAAAATATTGGAATACAGTTTACCTCAGCTTTGGGGCAGGATAATTGAAAGTGAAGGTATGTGCACACTAAGGAATCCGTGCTGACAACTTTCAGCGGATTCTGCTCCTGCTTGAAATTCTGCCCGTCCCACAGGCTCCGTTCTATGCTCAGGCAGAGTCCACCTTCCTCCCAAAGAATTGACATGTCAATTCTTTGGATGGAGGACGGAATCTTACTGGGCATAGAATGGAGCCTGTGAGATGGTTGGAACTTTAAGTGGGAGCGCGCACGGAATCCGCTGGAAGTTATCCACATGGATTTTATAGTGTGCATATACCCTGAGGCCAAAAGAAGCCGTGCAATGAATCATAAAATGCAGTCTAAACTTTTTTTGTCTAGTTAAAATCCAGCTAGAAATCTGACAGACTCTATTAAAGTCAATGGCATCCGCCATGCAGTGGGTGAGCCGGCCCTTTTAACCGCTGCTGACCAGAATGTTTCTTCAGGTGACATTTAGTGCAATGTGCGTCACGCCATATCATGGATAGGATATCCTCATCACCACGTACACCATTTTCAGTGCATAATAGTGTGGGTTACTCTATCTTTACAAAACAAAAAAAGCGTCGGCTAATGTTTGGAAACAATCCCATACAAACAGTATAGTGGTTGTTCTTTAATTATAGAACGAACATAGCCCAATCTACATTAGAATAACTGCTTCATCCAATGCCACATTAGAAAGTGGGCGATGATCTATTGTGTATGGGGGCAGCGCCTAGATGTCTGCAGATAGGAGCCATACACTATAGCTCTATATGAATCAGGCTTGTCTGTCCCTGGTCAGTTGCCTTCGACAGAATAGATTTTTCCTTTTCTTTCAGGATTTAGTCGGTCAGAAAGGCCTGGCAGCCGCCTATCTCCCCTTCTCCACTGAAATAACATGCACATTCCTTGGAGGAGTCACAGCTGATAGCTCTTGGCTAAGTGATGCTTATGCCAACAGATATCCTGTATCAGCAGAATAATATTTCTGCAGCCTTCAACAAAACTATACTTCTTACAGTATATACGGTATACATAAGTGTACAGATAACATCCCAAGGAGATTGGGTGGGGGCGCACCGCCATAGATCCAATCTGTTAATCCCCAGAAGTAGCTGATGTAGAACAAGTAATATAATAGGTTCAGAGCAAAATACTGTGACTTATCATACAAAGCATCTACAGAGCTGAAAGAGAAGCCGTCAGCTGTTATGGGTTCAGGCAACATGAAGGGCACCCTGACTGCAATAACTTACCATTTATACTGTGGCATTTCAGCACTATCACAGCTATAAAGATCATCCCTAACTTATGGTGCGTTTACACAGGAAGATTTATCTGACAGATTTTGGAAGCCAAAACCAGAAATGGATTTGAAAAGAGGAGAGATCCCAGTCTTTCATTTATGACCCATTCCCTGTTTATGGTCTGTTCCTGGCTTTGGCTTAAAAAATCTGTCAGATAAATCTGCCTGTGTAAACGCACCATTAGATAATGCATCCGTATCATTTCAGCTTCTGCCCCTGCTCTGCATGTAGTTACCACCTAATATGGATTTCTTCTATACTTTATGCCATTTACTGATGTTAACTATTGTAAATCCCCCCATACATGTACAGGAAGCCCCATTGTAAACACTGCTCATATTTTTGCCTAAATGATCGTTGTGCAGAAGTTTTTGACTTTTTTTTCATACCAACAACTGGAATAAATCTGATAAATCCCCGGTGTGTTATTTATCACCTGATCCATTAGAACAGGGGTGCGGAAGCTGTGGCCCTTTAGCTGTAGCAAGACTACAATCCCCAGCATGTATGGACAGCCAAAGCTTTGGCCATCCAGGCACCATAGGATTTGTAGTTCTGCAATAGCCGCATGTTCCCCATGCCTGCATTACACCACTGACTCTCAGATTCAGTCCTCAGGCCTCACCAACAGGTCATGTTTTGAGGATTTCCTTAGTATTTCACAGATTATAAAATTATACTCCGTACATAGGTTTAATCACAGGTGCTCTTTGCATGGCATATCCTCCAAACATGACCTGTTGGTGGCCCAGGAGGACTGGAATTGAGAATCACTGTATTGCAGCATCTTTAAGCAGCAGAGAAACGTGTCCCCAGCCCGGACCCCCAGTGGCTCACCGATTCTTGATGTAGAACAGTGGTCCCCACCATTTGTCCCTTGGGAGCCATATTCCCAACTTCAAAGGGAGTCTGTCGGGACACTTTAGCCTTCTAAACTAAGAGCAGGTTGTTCTAAGTAGACATGAGCGAAAAGATGGATCCAGTCCTGGGAAACTGGGAGAAGTTTCCAGCTTTTCTCAGCACCCCGGAGGAGCAGCACAAAGTGATGTGCAGAATGCAGATAGGAACAAAGCTATCCGCATTGTTCCTACTGTAAATTCACTCATCTCTAATCCTAAGGTTGAAAGTTACCCTCCATCCAGAGGATAGTGGAAGGCCAGCTGACTGGTGGCTCTCTGACCACTGGGGCCCTCACTGGTCCTAAGAATTAAGGTCAGAGTGAATAAAGTGGCAGCAAACATGCTCCGCCACTATCCCATCTACTCTGAGAGACTGTAGAGTCCATTTCGGGTACATTTCTACATACATGGGGTTCTTGTGTTTTTGATGCTTCAGCTTTTGTCGTTTGAAACCCAAGAACAAGCAGGAGAAAAGACAAAAACCTGCAGCTGAATATACTGCACATGTGAATGGAGCCTTAAAGGGTATTTGTTATTTCAAAAAACTTTTGACATCCTAGAGACATGCCATGGGTTTTCTGGGATCTGGGTGTTCAGTGCCCAACGATGGCCATTATGAATGGTGGGACGTTCCATCACTGTCCCCCAGCTCTATACTATAAAGTGCTTAGCGGAGTGCTTCTCCTTGTTCATGGTAGAGACTGTGGAGGGTCTGAGTACCCCGACCGCAATTGATAAAACTTCTGACAGGTCTCTAGGACCCTGGCACCATCCACACTGAAGCTTACAACATAACCTGCACTCCTATCAGGCATCACTATGCTATGACTATACCATGGGCCACAGCTCCTATACAGCCATAGATCCCATAACTTCTAATAGGCTGCTGCCTTCTGTGACACCAGTGAGGTAAGTGACTATTTACCCTCCAAACCAGTCTACAGAGGTGACAGAAGAACAAATCGCACCCAGCCAGCTCTGCCATAGACGCACACAGGCAGCACAGTGTGAACATGCACCACACAGTCCTGTACGAGGATGCAGAGACATCTGACAGGACTGTACAGTAAGCAGGGAGAAGCCCCCGGGGCAGCCCACCCTCACACACACTACATGCAGCTAGAACTTTCTGCCATGTTCCCGCACTCTGACCTCCCCCATGCCCGGTCCTGTGAGCCCGGCACTTACCGCGGGGAGAGCGGCGCAGACCCCTCCGCAGGTCCCAGTGACAGGCGACTTAGTGCGCACAGCTACGGGGCGGCGTGTACCACAGCGCTGTGTACAGGGGGATCCCGTCTCCTCCTGGCGCCCCGCCCTCGTCACGTGCTATCCGGCCCCCTCCTCCCCCAGTTCGGGTCGTGCAGGGGCTCACGCCGCAGTACGTGTCGTTACAGTGTGTGTGCAGATGTGCACGGGGGTGGGGGCTGCCGGTGTGTGTAGTGCTGCCAGCATGGGACTCCACACTCCCCCTCTCCGGGGTCTGTCTGCTCTGTATACTCCCCATGTTATACACTGAGCAGCTGAGCTGGCACTTGGCCAGGTTACATCCACCTTGAAGTGGAGCTGATGTTAGCAGCTGGATTTACTCAGAGAGATGAATGGCTGTGGTTATGACAGGAGTGATTATCGCGATAGTCTGAACAGTGACCTGTTATGTGTTTACACAGAACGATTATCGTGAGAATTCGCACGATAACGATCAAATTCGAAAGATAATCATACGTGTAAACGCATCGAACGACGAGCGAGAAATCGTTCATTTTGATCTTTTAACAAGTTCTCAAATCGTCGTTGATTGTTCGCAAAAAATTCGCAGATCGTTCCGTGTGAACAGTTGTTCGCCGATTTAACCAATGTGTGAGATAGGCTTAAGCGATCGCAAAACGAATTTCCGTATGATATATCGTACCGTCTAAACGCCGATCGTTATGAAAAAAAATTGTTACTGCGACATCGTTAATCGTACGATCAGGCGAATTATCGCTCTGTGTAAATGTAGCATTAGTGTGTGTCATTGTCTGGATCATATAGCGCCAGCCTATAAACTCCCTCTCCTGTTACATCTGTAGGAATCCATAATGGAGCAGAACACTCATGCAGCCAAATCTTCCCATGCTGGTCTGCAACTTGTGGACTTCCGGCCAAGACTGGCAGGTCTTCGCCGGCTTCTTTAACCCCTTTATGCCAAAGGTCATTGATGCCCAGATGTCCAGGTCAAATTGAAGCAGTGTTCCTCCTCACCTTTTAAGGGCCTGTTCACACTACGGATTTGGTGCAGAGATCCCACCGCCTGTGGACTCCCTCCTGCTATGTCTTTGAATGGGAGGGCTCACGCGCATCTGCTCTCCACTTAAAGAATTAACATGTCCCGATTCCCGGTGGAGTCTTGCGCTAAATTCATAGTGTGAACGGGCCCTAAGAGCCATAACGCTTTTATTTTTCCACCTGCAGGACTGACATGTCAATTCTTTGAGTGGAGAGTGGCAGGAGCGGAGGCGCGTGAGCCCTCCCACACACTGTGGGACACATTTGCTCAGTGTAAACATACCCTTTAGGAACATGACAAGGAGTTCACGGTGTCACTGTGTCAGCTTGGTCTCCAAAGTCCCCAAATCTCTAGCCCAGGGGATTTTTACTGAGCGCCGCATAGCACCCCCTGCATCCCAGGAACCAACCAAGCAAGCAGAGCAGCCGGTGGCGGGGGGTGCTATACTGAGCTGTATGGGGTCCGGGGGGTGGAATCCGGCGCTCCCTGTTAGCTGTGCAGTCTCTCCCAGTGGCTGGGAGGCGCTGGGAGTGTTTATGCCGTGTTTCACCCCCCTTCTTACCCCCCAACCCTTCACCTGCTCTCTCTCCCCCCTTCACATCTCTCTCCCCTCTTCACCTCCTCTCTCCCCCTTCCTCCATCTCCCCTATCACCACCTCTCTCTGTCCCTCCCTTCATCTCCTCTCCCCCTCCCTCCTCCATCTTCCCCCTTCACCTTCTCTCTCCCCTTCACCTCCTCTATTTCCCCTTCCTCCATCTCCCCCTTTCACCGCCGATATCCGTCTCCCCCTTCACCTCCTCTCTGCCTCCATCACTCCACCTCTCCCCCCTTAACCTCTTCTCTCTCATTATTACATTATTACTATATGGGGGAACAGCAGGAGACATTATTACCATATGGGAGCACAGCAGGAGGCATTATTACTATATGGAGGCACATCAGGAGACATTATTAGTATATGGGGCACAGCAGGGGACATTATTACTATATGGAGGGTACAGCAGGAGACAATATTACTATATGGAGGGCACATCAGGAGACATTATTACTATATGGGGGCACAGCAGGAGGCATTATTACTATATGGAGGGCACAATAGGAAACATTATTATTATATAGACACAAGCCAAAAAGACAGAAATGGCTGCACATCGCACCCATGGCTGACACGAAAGCTTATTCAGCTATATTTAAAACCAACATCAGAAGTTAGTATATAATTTGGCCAAACCATATTGCCTCTTGTACCACATGCAGGTCTTCTGATACACATGAGTCCCTAACCAAATATATATATTATTATATAGAGCAGGGGATCTTACAGCAGCATGTAATCCACATACCCAGTGTCGGACTGGAGTGCTTGGGCCCACCAGGGGAAATCATTCATGGGGCCCACCCTTCAGCCACTATACTTATCTATGGTAACATTAATAAGGGTCCATTAACACGGTGTGATATGGGGCAGTGTAGGGCTGCAAATGATTGCTAATCAGCAGGGCAGGAATACACCGAGATGTGTGACCAATAACAATGATTTATACAGCTGCACAAAAGATCAAATCAGCTGACTAGCGGGCATTTGCGCGTCAGCTGATCTCTGACACTTTTACATGGGGCTTCCTAAGAGCTTTTGTTACCTATAATTGCCCTGTGCAATTGGCTATAAGACAGGTTTCTTTGCATGATAACACTTTATACAGATACAAAAGTCATACAGCTACCAATAACACCAGTATATAAAGAGCAAATATCCCCACACATATTACCGCCATACTGTTACTGACCAGATCCTGTATACCAAGACTGATATTACCAATAATACCAGTATATAGGAGGGAAATAGTATCACCATACATATTACCGCTATACTGGTGCTGACCAAATCCTGTATACTATGACCAATATTACCAGTATACAAGGGGGAAATATTACCGCCGCTACTACTGACTAGTACCACCACATACTGACTTACACCGTCACCACTGCTACTGAATAAAATCCTCTGTACACAGACCACTATCACCTCATACAGTCATACAGAGGCAGACCCAGCTCTACACAGGCTCTATACACCATATACATTACACTGCAGTTACATCAGGTGACTCACAGGAGACGTCTTCTTTGATCGGAGTTCTTCGCTTTTCATTTTCTTCTCCATCTGCCCTGGGCCATCAGAACTTCTCCGAGCTACGAATCCACAGAATCTGCCAGACAGACATATTAGGCTTCACACTCTGGCACCATCCTCATCTCTCTACACACTGCACATCTGTATTGGCCCCTTTACTGGTCCCTTGTTCAGTCTTCCATACAGATGGCCCCATGTGCATCTACTATAGTAGAAATCCCCCTATGTGCAGTCCCCCTATAGTAGATGACAACCTCTGTGCATCCCCTATACAAGGGGTAGGGAACCTTGGCCCTCCAGCTGTTGCAAAACTACAACTCCCATCATGCCTGGACAGCCACAGCTAAAGCTTTAGTTTTGCATTAGCTGGAGAGCCAAGGTTCCCTATCACTGCCCAATAGTATATGACCCCCTCTGTGCATGCCCTATTATATACATCCCCCCTGTGTTGTCTCACCTATAAATGGCTCCCCTATGTTGTCCCCCTTATAAATGGCTCCCCTGTGTTATCCATCCCGCATATACTGTAGATAGCCCCCTTTTGTTGTCCATCCCCCTATACAGCCCCCTTATGTTGTCCATCCCCCTATATAGCCCCCTTCTGTTGTCAATTCCCCTATACAGCCCCTTATGTTGTCCATCCTCCTATATGGCCCCCTTATGTTGTCCATAGCCCCAAAACAGCCCCCTTTTGTTGTCCATCCCCCTATACAGCCCCCTTCTGTTGTTCACCTCCCTATATAGCCCCCTTCTGTTATTCACCCCCCTATATAGCCCCTTCTGTTGTTTACCCCCCTATATAGCCCCCTTCTGTTGTCCATCCCCCTATATAGCCCCCTTCTGTTGTCCATCCCCCTATATAGCCCCCTTCTGTTGTCCATCCCCCTATATAGCCCCCTTCTGTTGTCCATCCCCCTATATAGCCCCCTTCTGTTGTTCATCCCCCTATTTAGCCCCCTTCTGTTGCCCCCCCATTTAGCCCCCTTCTGTTGTTCACCCCCTATATAGCCCCCTTCTGTTGTTCACCCCCCTATATAGCCCCCTTCTGTTGTTCACCCCCCTAAATAGCCCCCTTCTGTTTTTAATCCCTCTATATAGCCCCCCTTCTGTTGTTCACCCCCCTAAATAGCCCCCTTCTGTTTTTAATCCCTCTATATAGCCCCCCTTCTGTTGTTAATCCCCCCTATAGCCCCCTTCTGTTGTTAATCCCTCTATATAGCCCCCCTTCTGTTGTTAATCCCCCATATAGCCCCCTTCTGTTGTTAATCCCTCTATATAGCCCCCCTTCTGTTGTTAATCCCCCATATAGCCCCCTTCTGTTGTTCACCCCCTATATAGCCCCCTTCTGTTTTTCACCCCCCATATAGCCCCCTTCTGTTGCCCAGCCCCTATATAGCCCCCTTCTGTTGTCCATCCCCCATATAGCCCCCTCCTGTTGTCCACCCCCTATATAGCCCCCTCCTGTTGTCCATCCCCCATATAGCCCCCTCCTGTTGTCCATCCCCCATATAGCCCCCCTTCTGTTGTCCATCCCCCATATAGCCCCCCTTCTGTTGTTCACCCCAATATAGCCCCCCCTTCTGTTGTCCATCCCCCATATAGCCCCCCTTCTGTTGTTCACCCCCAATATAGCCCCCCCTTCTGTTGTCCATCCCCCATATAGCCCCCCTTCTGTTGTTCACCCCAATATAGCCCCCCCTTCTGTTGTCCATCCCCCATATAGCCCCCCTTCTGTTGTTCACCCCAATATAGCCCCCCCTTCTGTTGTCCATCCCCCATATAGCCCCCCTTCTGTTGTTCACCCCAATATAGCCCCCCCTTCTGTTGTCCATCCCCCATATAGCCCTCTCCTGATGTCCCCCTAAAAATAAACAAAAACAACTCACCTTACAACACGCTCCCCCGTCGGTCGCGGGTGTCTTCTTCTCTCTTCACGACAGATCAGCCGCATCCTGGTGAAGTCCCGGGCAGCACGTCGCCTCTGAGCTCTGTGTGCGCCGCGGCGGCTGAGACTTCCGGTACACGCTCCCAGCCGGAAGTCCCAGCCGCCGCAGCGCACACTGAACTCAGAAGCGACGTGCTGCCCGGGACTTCCCCAGGATGCTGCGGATCTGTCGGGGGCGGGAGCGGAGGTGACACTGACACTCTTGTGATCGCAAGCAAACGCTGCTTGCGGTCACAAGAGTGATTGACAGGGCGGGAAGCCTATGGCTTCTCGCGCTGTCAATCAGCACACTACATTTAACTGGAAGCGATTGTTGCGATCGCTTCCAGTTAAAAAGATAGGTGCCGCACCCGAGTGGGCCCCCCGGGAGCACGGGGCCCCGGCTGGGCTTGCTGGCTGGAGACCACATGGCTGCAGTCTCCAGCCCTGTGTCCCCTGACAGGGGGCGGGGCCCACTCCAGCTCGGGGCCCACCGGGGGTTTCCCCGGCCCCCCGGTGGCCCAGTCCGAGCCTGCACATACCCACTGACTTTACTGGACATGACACCAAACAGCGCTTTAACACTGTATGGGACCCTATATGTGGGAAAAAGGAAAGGAAGTTGCTGGAAAAGTCCGGAGCCTAAGATGTTTATCTGGCAGGTTCAGAAGAGTTTAATTGTAGCTGCAAGAAATCCTCATGGAGGCCTTGGCCAGAGGGATAAAAAAGGAAAGTGATGCCTCAGAAGATGTCACCTGTGAGTCACTGAACTACAGTGGTACCTTGGTTCTCAAACATAATCGGTTCTGGAAGGCTGTTCCAGAACCGAGCAGTTCGAGAACCGAGCTGTAAGTTCCCATAGGGAACAATGTAAATCTAATTAATTGGTTCTTACACCCCGTGGGTCAGGTGCAGAGCACCAGGCCCACAGGGAGTAAAAACGCTCCATGTTCCCCACAACAGTTAGAGGCAGGAGCGGGCGGCTATTTAAACTTGCCGCCGTGCTCCTCCTCCTCTCAGCTGCAGGGGAAACCCTATAAAGAAGCGGGGATTCCCCTCATTATGATGGGATTCCCTGCTTCTTTACAGGGTGTCCCCCGCAGCTGAGAGGAGGAGGAGCACGGTGGCAAGTTTAAATAACCGCCCGCTCCTGCCTCTCACTGCGGGGACACCCTGTAAAGAAGCCGGCCGGCGGCCGCACTGACCTATCTCTGCACATCCTCCCTGCCGGCCCGGAGCACTTCCTGTACACTTTCCCCGCACGCCGCACGCCTGTGCTGTAGCAGCGGCGGCCCCACTCACAAACTCCTTAGCCGCTTGCTCCCGCTGCTCTCCGCCGACTCTGCAGACTCTCCTTTACCCTGCAGAGGTGGCGGGAAGCAAGCCGGAACCAAGGTTTTACTGTAGTTTTTTCTGTATTTCGTAGAACGTTATTTTTTTTTAATGGGTTGCCCTGAGGGGAAAAAAATAAATTCCCCCAGACTTCACTCACCTCACAATAGCACCATCATGGGGAGCTATCTATCTACATGGGAGATAGATTCTGCAGCACTTCACCTATCTGTATGTTTTTGGGGCGGAAACCCACGCAAACAAGAATGATGTTGCAGATGTTGCTCTTGGTGGGATTTGAACCCAGGACTCCAGCGTTGCAAGGCTACAGTGCTAATCACCATGCTGCCTGTATCTAGCTACATGGGGGAGGTATCTTGCTACATGGGGGAGGTATCTTGCTACATGGGGGAGGTATCTTGCTACATGGGGGAGGTATCTTGCAACATGGGGGAGGTATCTTGCTACATGGGGGAGGTATCTGGCTACATGGGGAGGTATCTGGCTACATGGGGGGAGGTATCTGACTACATGGGGAGGTATCTGACTGTATGGGGCAGGTATCTGGCTACATGGGGCAGGTATGGTGGGAGAAGTTATCTGGCTGCAGGGGGACATATTCAGCTCCATGGGACAGATCTAGCAGTAAGAGGTATATCCAGCTTCAGAGGACAAATCTGGCTGGAAGAGACATATCTGTTTACAGGGGACATACCTGGCATCAAGAAACATATCTGACTGCAGGGGGCATAACTAGCTAAAGGGGACATATCTAGCTAGGGGGATATCTGGCTTCAGGGGGCATACCTGGCCATACCTAGCCGAAAGGGGTATATTTGTCTGCAAAGGATGTATTTTGCTGCAGGGAAGACATCTGGCTCCAGGGGCGTACCTAGCTGAAAGGGACATATCATTACCTGTCTGCGCTCCAGCCTACTTCTGTGGCTCTTTGATGGTCGCTCAGCCAGTCAGTGCACTGTCCTGTCGCAGCCACTGATTAGCTTAGGGGCTGTTAGTGTACCGCAAGGCTTAAAAGCAGGGGGGAGTGCGGGAAGGTAAGCGGGATCTGTTCAAGGCTAATGAGTGTAATAGGCAGTGGCTACATTCTCGCAGCGCAGAGCCATAGGCCATAACAGTATGGAGTATGGCAGCAGATTTCGCTGCGAAGCGTATGTGTGAATCACCCTAAGGCATTGTTTATAATCGATCACATCCTTGGGGGTACTCGGCTGGAGCATCTGGTCGCATGGGGGTACTTTGGCTTGAAAAGGTTGAAAAACACTGGTCTAGAGTGCACGCTACAGTATTACTTCATACTGCAGGGCTGATTGCTTTGTAGTAATATAGTAGACTATAATCCCATTGCAACATAATAACTTCCTCAACATATACCAAAGGACATTGGACAATGTATCATGAATTCATTGCATATCGAAAGACAACACTGCATCAGGTAACCTCAAGACGCTAATGCTGCATTGTCTCTTGGTAAAGCAAAGCTTACTGCTAGGCTGGTCTATGGGTAATCTCTCTGTCTGTGGGTTTGAGCAATTTCTATACACGCTCACTAATTTCCCTCTTTCCTTTGGCCATAAGGAGTAATCCAAACCTATAATCCTAGTAAGCTAAACTCACGCATAGTGATCATTTAAAAACCATGCCTCAGACTAACATGTTTTGTCAGACGAATCTGACTTTTTCAAAGGTGATGGCCAAACCCACAGACAGAGATTTTCCAAAGCCTTTTTAATACTTGACAAAGTATCATTTTGGTATTGGGAATTGTCATACTAAAGAAGGTATCGGTATAGAAGTCAAAGTTTTGGTATCATGACATCCCCAACCCTGCACAAACAGCTGGATAGCCACAGGTTGGGAAAAATTAGTGTATGATCTTATCTTTACATATTAGGTTTTTTATGGCTACTAAATGGCAGTGTTGTAGTTGTAACTTGTAGCTGCAAGAAAGCAGCAATATACCTTTGGCATAAACCTGACAACGGTTTAAAACTAACAATATTAGTTGTCACCCAGCTTTCCCAGGGGGACATAACCATGGAACTGCTGGGCAGGAAAGAAAAATGTATAGATTAAAAAAAAAAAAAAAACAACAATACTTTTTATTTGTTTTACATTTTTAATCTTATAAATTCTAGAAAAGTCACTCAATTAAACATCCTCATATGGCCTACACATGACTGATCATATGTAAATATATAAACTATAGGATAGAAGACAACAATAGGACTGGTTATTATAATGCGGTATAACAATTAAAGTGACAACAGGAATACACTGTGTTATTCCCTATGTGTATCATGGGTATTATGTCATAATGACTATCTGTGACATACCAGCTGTAGAATCTAGACCCGTGGATGTTGACTGCTCCACAGTCATTGTTGGATCACCCTCTAGTAGGATAGGACCAGTGCGACTGAATTGCATTTTTGCAGTATTGTACTTTTTGTGAATTGTCTGCCAGACATGGCAGAATCATACCACAGTAGAGTGGCCAGAATTAATAAGCAGTCGCGATTTATCCCCATACATGGCCCACAAAAGACTGGTGAGCTCCTGCTTGACATGCAGCTTACTTTGCAAAACCTAGCAAAGCACATGGATGCAGAAGAAGACAATACTCTGGAAGAGACGACAGACGCCCTCGCACTCAGCAGCGTCCAAATGTTCCGGATGGCGGGAAACATATCTATCTAGAGCCTACTAATGGTGTTACAACTGTATTGAATTCAATAAAAAAAATAATTACAGATTACTGATATGTGAGGATATATATATATATATATATATATATATATATATATATATATATATATATTCCCCCCCCCCCCCCAACAATTAGCAATTGAACATAGTGAGGTATATTACAGCAGTGGGCAGGTTAATATAGTGTAACATATAAAAAGTTACCTTTGAAAGCATTCAGTCAATTTAGTATGATTGTGTTACCATGGAAACCACTGGTGAGAGCAGCCATCTTGGATGTGGCAGTTTATCCTGCCGTGCAGCACCAGGACACGCCCCCAGGTTCCAAGCTTATGTGCACCACAGACACAGAGCAGGGGCACATTTTGTGACTATGTTCTGTCCATTTCATGGACAAATACTTCTTTTGTGCAGGAAGCCTATATGTCTGGAAAATGGACAGAACGTAGTCACAATGAGTCAAGTCAATGGGGCCATCGGCCACACGCTGGGCTATCAGGCTTACTTGAGCATACTTTTTTCATAGATTCCTGGCGTTTAGCCTGGCATGGGGCCAAAAAACATGATGTGAACCTAAGTGGAAAAAAAACAATAAAGTCCCTTCTACTGCAAAATGCCACTAATAAAAACACATATCTGCCTTTATACAACCTTAGCTGGGTTCACACTATGTATATTTGAGGCTGTATTTGGTCCTCATGTCAGGTCCTCATAGCAACCAAAACCAGGAGTGGATGGAAAACACAGAAAGGCTCTGTTCACACAATGTTGAAATTGAGTGGATGGCCGTCATATAACGGTAAATAACTTCCATTATTTCAATATAACAGCCGTTGTTTTAAAATAACAGCACATATTTGCCATTAAATGACGTCCATCCACTCAATTACATCATTATGTGAACAGAGCCTTTCTGTGTTTTCAATCCACTCCTGGTTTTGGTTGCTATACAGCCTCAAACATACAGCCTCAAATATACGTAGTGTGAACATAGCCTCAGTGAGTCAGGCTGGAAACACACAATCTTTGCCCCAGGTGCAGGAAAGCCTAGCTACACCTAGTTTTTTATTTAGAGACCATGTATTTCTCCAATTGCTGCAAAACTATCATGTACTGCTAGCAGGACATGATGGGAGTTGTATTTTGGCAACAGCTTGAGAGTCACTTGTTGGAAAACAGTGATTTGTGGGACAGTATATTTAGTGTGGTGTTCTCTAACATATAACTTTCCAATTGCAGAAAAACTACAACTCCCACCATGCATTACTGGCAAGGTATAATGGGAGTTAAAGTTTGACAACAGCTAAAAAGTCACTGATTGGGAAACAAAGATTTAGGAGGACAGTTTATTAAGTGCAGTGTTCTCCCACATGTGACTCACTCTCCAGTTGCTGAAAAACTACAACTTTCATTATGCACTACTGGGAGGACATGATGGGAGTTGTATTTCGGCAACAGCTGTCGAGCGGTTGGTTGGGAAACATTGATTTTGAATGACAATGGCACACTTTATCTAGGGGGGCAGTGGAACACTTTATTTGGGGGGGGGCAGTGGTACACTTTTTTGGGGGGGAGGCAGATGCACAGTTTATGGGAGGGGGGCAGTGGCACAGTTTATTGGGTGGCAGTGGCAAAGTTTATTGGGGGGGGGAGTGTCACAGTTCATAAGGGAAAAGTGGCAAAGTTCTTTTTGCTACAGATGGGGGCTATGTTCACACTACGTATATTTCAGTCAGTATTGCAACCAAAACCAGGAGTGGGTTGAAAACACAGAAAGGATCTGTTCACACAATGTTGAAATTGAGTGGATGGACGCCATATAACAGTAAATAACTGCCATTATTTCAATATAACAGCCGTTGTTCTAAAATAACAGCAAATATTTGCCATTAAATGGCGGCTATCCACTCAATTTCACCATTGTGTGAACAGATCCTTTCTGTGTTTTCAATTTACTCCTGGTTTTGGTTGCAATACTGACTGAAATATACATATACCGACTGAAATATACGTAGTGTGAACGCAGCCTGAAGCAAAAAGGGGCTCACCTACAGATAAGGGGCACAAAGGAGGCCTAACTAACCATATGGGCACTAAGAGAGGGTACAACTACAGATAGTAGTAAAAAGAGGGGACCCAACTACGGAATAAGACATAAAGAAAGGACATAACTTTAGGGGTCCCGTTACTGTTGGGAGCTTGTATAGAGGAGGGGAAGGTGCTGAAAAGGTAAAGTGCCTTAGATGTTTGTCTGGCAGAGGGAGTGGGGCATCAATAAGGGGGGGCTACACAGAGGGAACTGCTGTTTTACTGTCGCTACGTGACGTGATTTGCTCCACAAAGGGGCCTGCTGAGGCTCTGTCACCAAATGGCCCACGAAACCCTGGAGCTGGCTCTGGTTTTCTCAACCTGCGGTATGCGTACCCCAGGGAGTACGTGCCGCAGGTTGAAGGGGTACGCAGGAGGTGGGGGACACTGCTATCACTCAGCAATGTCCCGGCACCAATTACAGCCATTGCGCTCTACTTCCTTCCCCCAGCAGCGTTGTGTGTAGGACAGGTCTTGAAGATGCTGCTGGAGAAAGGAAGGCGAGATGGCACAGATGACAGGGAACGCACCCCCGGACCCCACTGCACAGGGGACAATATTACTATAATGGGGGCATAGCAGGGGCATTATTACTATATGGGGGGGGCCTTGAAGGGGATATTATTACTATATGGGGGGATCCTAAAAACGGAGGCAACCCACATACTTTACTGCGAATGACACCAAACAGTAAAATGACTACTGTATAGGACCCTATAGATAGTAAAAAGGGAAGGAAGCTGAAGATATTTGTCTGGCAGGTTCTGAAAAGATGAACTGTAGCTGGAGGGAATTATCATGGAGGCCTGGGCAGTTTGGAGAGGAAAAGGGAAAGCGATGCGTTTAGATTAAAGAAGATGTCAACAGTGGGTTACTCAATGATATTTTTGTATTTTGTAGAATATTATTTCGTAGGGGTGCCCCAAGGGGAGTTATGTATGTTTGTCTGGCCCTCGAAAACCATTTCAATTTGTCATGTGGCCCCATAGGAAAATTAATTGCTCACCCCTGCTTTACACCATTGTTTATATAAACTAAGGGCTCCTTTACACAGTACGGCTATCACCATAAGTGAGTCCCGATCAGCAATATAAAATGTTTGCAGATCCATGGAAACACGTCAAGTAGCTTGAAAATCTCTTCACAACCAACCTGCTAGCATATTTTACTCACCACATGCTCAGATTTTTTAGAAGTATAAGCTACTTGTTTCTTACTTGAAGGGAATCTGTACAGTACTGTCTAAATCCCATACCGTAAAGGGACCTCGCTGGGTGTGCGCACTCAACTCTCCATGCAAGCCCTGCCCACTCCAGATTTCAATGGCTGCTCCACTCCTGGCTTCCTAGCAGCTAAAATCAAACCCTGCTGGACCCCCAACCCTAATCCGAACGTTTAGTTTTAGGGTTAGGGTTGGGGGTCGGATTACATCCCACTGATTCGTCATGTTCTAACCCTCCCAACAGCCCCAACCTTAACCCTAACCTTCCTGATTAGCACCAACCCCGAGGGTTTGGGTTAGGGTTGTTGTGTGGGCAGGAGTTAGCTAAGTAGTTTGGTAGTAACCTTATTTCGACCCCTAACCCTAAAACTAAACGTTTAGATTAGGGTCGGGGGTCCGGCAGAATCTGATTTTGTCTGCCAGGAAACCCAGAGTGGAGCAGCCAATGAAATCCGTCCGGGCGGGGCTTGCCTGTAGAGCTGTGTGCGTGCACCCAGCGAGGTCCCTTTTCTGTATGGGATTTAGTCACTACTGCATCTGTACTGAGCCCCTACATCACTCAAACCATTGGTACAGTTAGCTTTAGTAGCTTTTGTAGCTTAAATGAATCCATGGCTGCTGGCTGGGTCTGTTTTCTTCTCTGTGCCAGCATTCCAGTGAAACAGATCTTTTATTCGGGTGCCATGAGGTCAAAGAGGTGGGGCCTTGAGCATCGGTGTCCTAGGCCTGCAGCGCCTCTCTTTTTGCTACTCACCTTTCTTTTTGGCTACAGTATGGCAGGCAGCAAGAAGAAAGAGGCACTGATGGTCTAGGGACCAGCCTATTTTATTCAGGTGCAGTTTTATTTCTTATATACTGCCGAATCGGCACCACTGCGCTGATTCCAATGGTGCTGGTCTTTCATTGATGCACCACCCCCCTGTCCAGAGAAACTGACTTTTTTCTTTCTATGCAAATTAGCAGGTCTTTCATACAGGAGTAGTAACAAGTGACAGTGATGGGAGGAGATATCGGTGTGCTGGGGATGCTGGGCCCACGTCCAGTGCACTAGACCTGCTAATTTGCATAGAAAGAGAAAAAAAAGCTGTATCTCAGGTACAGGGTAACGTATCAAGTGTGGCGCTGATCTGTGACTATATAATACTTATAACTCCCCAAGAAGAAAAAAGCATATGCACAAAGAGGTAGCACATCACAAAAAAAATACTTTATTTATAACATTATAGAAATATCATAACAAAAAGACTATGCAAGAGTAAAGCAACAAGGGAGACAAACCCCAAACATTACCCTACATTAAAACCACTTAAAATGTCAACATAAGACCTGCCGGCGTACCAGCCAGATCTATAAAACCACACTGACCCCGGACCATATGAATAATATTGGGATATAGCAAAACTGTCCAAGTAGAGTCCCTATAACAAGTCACATCACACACACTGTGGTTTAGGTATTGGACAGAGAAATAAAAACGATCACCATATGTAGTCCTACAATATAGAAAACGGGTCAGATAGGCAAGAGTCATATAATACTTATATCACCACCTGTGCTGATAGATTTGCTTTCAAGTACCATGAAACGTGCCTGACAATCACTTTATAAGGTTTGGACTACACACAGACTTTTTGTGGTGAGATTTCCTATATTGGGTAGTTTCAAACTGTTTCATGAGCCTTCCAGTGCCTGACTGATAGCTTTTCCCCTATTACTGTACATTAAGAAAAAGCTGCCCATCAAAGATAGCCTGTGGCTGAGACCACCACCTCACTGTGCAGCATGTGTGCCACAACTAATAAAGGGTAAACTACACAGCAAAAAAACGGATATAATGCTGAAATCAGACTGTCACTACCTGTGTGCAACCCTCAGAGAGGACTGCTCAAAGTGCAAAGCCGGTAACAGCGTCCTTTTAATCTTTTACTGCACCATATTGTATGAGACACACAGCAGGTTCATATTCAGTCACAGAGCAGAGGAGTTTCATACAAATCATGTCTGCTTTACATGAGGTCCGCAGATGCTACTCAGGTTTGTGTCTCTCTGCCCTGTCTGTCTTTCTGCTTTCAAGCTAAACGAACATTTCCTTACATATGGTTCAGTATCAACAGTGCTCAATATTCTCATTTGTTTTAAAGAGTAGTAACATTTACTTGCTTCTCTAGATAGCACATTCACCAAAAAATGGTCAGCCACAAAAAAATGCAATTTTTTCTATCTTCAACAGAAAACACACCTGCATTTTATTACAGAAAGTCACTGCAATCTGATCTGCAATATCCACATATACTGTATGTATGTACAGTGGTACCTTGGTTTAAGAGATTGAGATCGTTTTTCAAGAAGGGCTCACAGTTTTTCAAAATTGTAACTTGGTTTAAGAGCATTGCTTTGGTTTAAGAGCTCCCTGTACTGGGTGAGAGGGTGAGTAGGGGTAGGGCATGGTCTGCATAGCGGGGTCTACAGCCCGGTAGTCTCCCTCACCCTCCAGATCATAGCAGATCCACTTCAGGCTGGGGCTGGACAGAGAGTGCTGCTATATTGTACCCACATATGCCCTGCTCATTTCTTCATGCTCCCTGCAGTGTCTGTCAGCTCTTATGTTTCCTATCCTCTACATTCCTGCTATAATGTGCCTGCACTTACACTCAGCTATACACACTGCTGCTATAATGTGCCTGCACTCACACTCAGCCATTCACACTGCTGTATAGAAAAGTCTCTGTCACTGTCCTCCTGAACAGCTCTGTGATTCTCACTTCCTGATTGGTCCATGATGAACACCCCCCCTTCCCCATTGCTGTCATGTGACCACACAGACCTCTGACAGCAGCCCTGCTTCTCTATTCTTGCCTGTTGTACTACGCTACTGCATTATGGGGATCTGTAGTTCCATCCTGTATCTACAAACTGCTGCTGTTTTTCAGGTTTATGCACTTACTATACATTATACACCACATGCTGATTACTATATTGTACAGTAACTTATAATGTGACATATTCAGCTGTTTCTGAATGTTTGTTTTATTTGTCTTACATGTTATTGAGGATAAAAAATTATTATTTTTGGGGTGTGGAACCAATTGTCTGCATTTCAATGATTTCTTATGGGAAAATTTGCTTTGCTTTAAGAGTGGATTACGGCCCCGGAACGAATCATGCTCGTAATCCAAGGCACATATATATTCTATAACATTCACATTACTTACCGTTCGTTATCATATACTTTACACACTTGTGTGCCACAGTATTTACAGATGCCATTCCCGGACCCCCACAGTTTTGCACAAACTTTTGCTTTTACCAGGTTTACACACAATTTACTGTTTAGTAGTTTGAGGTTTTATTTATCCGACCCTGGGTTTCTGCTGTTAATTCACTGAATTGCGGCAGCAGAAAACTGACGTGTCAGTTCTTTGCTGCGCCGTATGTGTATACCCTCCGGCCGGGATCCCATAGCAGTAAAGGCAGTGTTCCACACTGTACAAAGTACGGCCGTTGTGCCATACTTTTACGTAGTGTGAACATACTGTAGCCTTAGTTCATATTTATTAATACTATATTTCAACAAACACTTGTTTTGTTTTGTTTTTTTACCAGAAATTGCATAGATCTTTTCATCCACAGCCTAACTACAGAATCCGTAAGGAGTCTGTGAGAAATTGAAGAGAAAAGTTTTCTGCTTGAAATTCCTTGCCCTATTCAGCTCTGGCACGAATGAATGGACAGCCCATATAACCCTATGGAAAGGACCAATGTTCATATCTTATGGGCGGAATTTCAAGCAGATTCCGCGTGCAATTTGATGCGGAAACCGCTTGAAATTCTGCCTCTTTTCCGTAGCGTGCACATACACTATGGCTGTATCCATGTTTTCCTGGAGTCGCCTACGGTTGCATATAACTACTTCAGCCACCGATTAGACTGGAGCATGTTCGAATTGGGCTCATTTCCTTTACTCAGCATGAAAGAAAGCACCTTTTCTGACTCTGGAGAGGTTTGGGGTTCTAGGTGGCAAATAAACGGCAAAAAAGGTAGTAGTAATCTAAAAATAATGTTAGATGCATATGCAGATACAGCATAGTCCACACATAGGACACTATAGGGGAAAGTTATGATTCACAGTATACATATGTGCTGCCAAACTTATCTAACCTCATGTAAATATGTGCGGAATTTACAAAAAGTCATTGATAAATCTGCACAAATCTACACAAAATCCCACTGCAAAACTGCTCAGAGCAGGCATGTAGATATGCATAAAAATTTGCACAAAAAGTAACTAAAAGAAACTATAAGACTAGCCACATATTTTTCACTTGGAAGGCGAAAAGTCACATATTTTTGAACAATGCAACTCACAACCACACTAATAAACTCGCAGAATGTAATTTCTTAAATGGTAAAGGCCCTATTACACGGAACGATTATCAGCCGTATTCGGCCATTGTGGACAGTAATTATCCGGTCTAATAGAAGGCTGTCGGCTGATCGTTGCTGTCGTTTGTCTTCCAACATGTTGAAAGACAAACTACAATGATAGCAGCGATCTGCCGACATCGCTCCGTGGAATAGGAGCGGTGGCAGCAGACCGCCGCTAACCTCTATGGGCTTAGCCGGACGATCTAGCAATCACCCGGGCAGCGTCAACAGCGCTCATTTGCTCCTCACAGTCGCCCCGTGTAATAGGGGCTTAAGGGTGCCCTCTACAAAGAAAGATTTATTTGACAGATTTTTTGAAGCCAAAGCCAGGAATGGATTTGAAAAGAGGAGAAATCTCAGTCTTTCCTTTATGACCTGATCCCTGTTTATAGTCTGTTCCTGGTTTTGGCTTCAAAAATCTGACAGATAAATCTCTCTGTGTAAAGGCAGCCTTACTAACCTCTAAAGGCAAACATTACCCGTAGGGTGCCTTCACACCTACCGGATCCACAGCGGATCTCACTTCTGCGAATTTGGAGCGAGATTCACTGCGGATCCGGTACCATTCACCCTAATGATAACACATACCCGCAAACACAAACACAACACGGCATATACGCTGCGTATTTACTGCTGCGATACGCAGCAGATTAGATCTAAATAACTGAACACAGTATCAAATCTGCTGCGTATCTGCTGTGTGTGTTTGTACCCTAAATTAGTTTTATCTTTGGCCAGGAATGGTCTCCTAGTCATCAGGGTGGTCCCAGACCCTAATAGACAGATCTCTCCCTAAATTGGGAGAAACCTGTAAATCAAGATGGAGATGGCCTCATAGAGTGTAGTAAAATGGAAGCATGTAAGTGCCAGTGGTTGTGACAGCATAAAAGTAGTGATAGGTTCCCTTGAATGTAGCAAAGGGGTTAAAATGCTATGGATGCTTCCTGCTTATGGCCTCTTGAGAATAACATGATCACAAAGTGTCCCCTCCTAGACCTGGAGACAATCTCAGTATTTTATCGTAAAAAATATATACTTGAAGAAAGATTTTACTTCATTCTTTTTTGTATCAATAGTGAAAAAACAAACAAAAAAAAATGAAAGAAAATCAAAGGGACAAGTTCTTTGGAAAAACAACAGTAACAACATGACATTATAAATAATAAACAGTAACATGGACTACAGTATATTCTATTGCATTATATATAATATAACAAGATTAGTAAAAGCTAGAGCAGCCTAACACATACTGTACACATATATTCCAGATTGGGTGAAATTGTAGCATTGAAGGAAAAGGAAAAAGAAAGGTGTATGGCAGGGATGAGAAGGGGAAAAAGTGCAAGGGACGTGATGCCCTCCAACCTCTACAAGCCAGAGAAGTAAACATCCGACCGAATAGGGGTGGAGAATATTGTCATATATCACCCACAAGGACCAAATCTCCTCAAACACTTTGACCTTGTCTTTCAGAATACTTGCAAGCTTCTCAATCACCGTAATCCAAGAGATCTTGAGTTTCCCATGATCTAAAGGCCCTTTTACACAGAAAGATTATCTGACAGATTATCTGCTAAAGATTTGAAGCCAAAGCCAGGACTGGATTTGAAAAGAGGAGAAATCTCAGGCTTTCCTTTATGACCTGGTCTCTGTTTATAGTCTGTTCCTGGTTTTGGCTTCAAATCTTTGGCAGATAATCTGTCAGATAACCTTTCTGTGTAAAAGGGCCCTAAGTTAATGGTGGGGGACTTTCATGCACCTGCTATTGTGGTTCTGGCAGCCAAGAACAAAAAAATAAAATAAATATTTAAGTGTGTCTAGGGATATTAGGGACAGTCATGATACAACACCCCAGGGACACCTATGAAGTGATGTACAGTACATGTCACAGATTGTAGAAGTAAAAACAAAACCAGCAATACAATAAAGAGGAAACCTTATATGAATCGGGAAGCCTGGACCAGTGTGTGGTGTGTAAGAAGCTTAAAGGGAACCAATTGGCACCAAACCCACCATAAACCTAGAGAAACATTGCTAATAAAGCTCCTAACACAGTGCCCAAGCACATGTTTGTTTCCTGAATGCCAGCCCAGAAAACATACTTTTATTGATTCCCGCGCTGTTTGGCAATTCATTCCAACTAGTCATCTGGCCGTCCTGGAGTCATGCATGTAGCGGTAATCACGCCTCTCTGGCCAGGAACGGCCAGATGACTAGTTAAAATTATTATTAGCAATATTTGTTAGATTTATAGCAAGTTTGGTGATGATTGGTACCCTTTAGGCCCCCTTCACACGTCCGGAAAAACCATCCGGATTTCCTGATAGGAAATTTCCGGACCCATACACTTTAATTAGTCACGGACACCCTTCCGGATTTCTCCGGAAGGGTGTCCGTTCCGGAAAATAGATCCGGAAAAAATAGGACATGTCCTATTTTTATCCGGAATTCCGGCCCGGACGCTCCCATAGAAGTCTATGGGAGCGCCGGAATCACGGGCACTTTCCTGAAGTACATCAGGAAAGTTCCCGTGATTCCGGATAAGTGAGAGCCGGCCGGCACCCGCAACCACTGGCACCCCTACCTCCCCACCGCACAGGCAGCGGCAGCACAGGCCTCCCTCCCGGCGCCACGACCCCCGCCCCCGGACAGCTTCCACCAACTCCGCCCCCTCCCCCCCCCCCCCCCCGGACCGGACAGCTTCCAACCCCCCCCCCCCCCCCGGACCGGACAGCTTCCCCCCTCCCCCGGACAGCATCAACCCAACCCCCCCCTCCCCCCGGACCGCAGCCGCCGGATTACCCGTACGCACAACGCCAGCGCCCCCCCCCCCCCCCGGAACTCACCACTCTTCTCTGCACCCCCGGACCGGACAGCAGACGCCCGATCACCCAGCTCGCCACTCTTCTCTGCATCTCCGCCGGCCCGCCCGGGACTCAGGTCATGATGGGAGTTGTACTCCTGCTGCCTGTGGCCATCCAGGTTGCAGAAGTACAACTCTCATTATGCCTCTGCTGACAGGCCATGATGGGAGTTTTACTTCTGCTGCCTGTGGCCATCTAGGTTGCAGAAGTACAACTCCCATCATGCCTCTGCTGACAGGCCATGATGGGAGTTGTACTTCTGCTGCCTGTGGCCATCCATGTTGCAGAAGTACAACTCCCATCATGCCTCTGCTGACAGGCCATGATGGGAGTTGTACTCCTGCTGCCTGTGGCCATCCAGGTTGCAGAAGTACAACTCTCATTATGCCTCTGCTGACAGGCCATGATGGGAGTTTTACTTCTGCTGCCTGTGGCCATCTAGGTTGCAGAAGTACAACTCCCATCATGCCTTGCTGACAGGCCATGATGGGAGTTGTACTTCTGCCTGTGGCCATCCAGGTTGCAGAAGTACAACTCCTATTATGCCTCTGCTGACAGGCCATGATGGGAGTTGTACTCCTGCTGCCTGTGGCCATCCAGGTTGCAGAAGTACAATTCTCATTATGCCTCTGCTGACAGGCCATGATGGGAGTTTTACTTCTGCTGCCTGTGGCCATCCAGGTTGCAGAAGTACAACTCCCATCATGCCTCTGCTGACAGGCCATGATGGGAGTTGTACTTCTGCTGCCTGTGGCTATCCAGGTTGCAGAAGTACAACTCCCATCATGCCTCTGCTGACAGGCCATGATGGGAGTTGTAGTTCTGCAGCCTGTGGCCATCCAGGTTGCAGAAGTACAACTCCCATCATCCCTTATATTGGCATACTAGACCATATTAAGAACTATTTTTTTTTTTCTCATCAGGAAATCCTGAAGGTTTTTCCTGATGGTTTCCTGATGGTAAAAACGGATTACTGTCAGGAAATCCTGATACTATCCTGATGACATTTGAGGTCTCCTGATCAGGATTTCCTGACAGTAAAAACTGACACGGACGTGTGAATGGGGCCTTAAAAAGAACCTGTCATTGTTTTAATGCTGCCCGAAAGACATCTGGGATGTTTGTGACCGCTTGTTCCATCCCCACCAGCTTTTATTGCTACAGTAGATCTCTTTCTGGCTGGGTATAGGGAAAGATCTATTAATCAAGTCTGGTGGAGCAGACAGAAGTCACCTGAGGCCACTCCTATGACTCCTGGTTTAAGCAGAATTAAAGTGATGACAGGTTACCATTAAGGTAATGTTCACTCACAGAATTTCTATCAGTCTTTCTGTCAGTATTTTTTCAACCAAATCCAGGAGTGGGTTGAAGACACGGTGGCTGGCCAAATCTTTCCATTATAAGTTTGCCCAATCAGTTCCACTCCTGAATTTGGTTAAAAAAAAGACTGACCAAAAGACTGATGGAAATACTATGTGGGAACATAGCCTTAAAGGGGTAGTCCACCCAAAAGTTTTTTCTTTCAAATCAACTGGTGCCATAAAGTGCCAGAGATTTGTAATTCACTTCTATTAAAAAATCTTAAGTCTTCCAGTACTTATTAGCTGCTGTATGTCCAGTAGGAAGTGGTGTTTTCTTTCCTGTCTGACCCAGTGCTCTCTGCTGCCACCTCTGTCCATGTCAGGAACTGTCCAAAGCAGGAGCAAATCCCCATAGAAAACCCCTCCTGCTCTCCAGACTGGAAATAATACAACTTCCTGTTGGGCATACAGCAGCTGATAAGTACTGGAAGGCTTGAGATTTTTTAATAGAAGTAAATTACAAATCTCTGTCACTTCATGGCAGCAGTTGATTTGAAAGAAATTTTTTTTGGGTGGACTACCCCTTTAAATTGGATTTGTCCAATGTTTAGCAGAAAATCCATCCTGCCAATCTCTAAGGGCCCTATTCCACCGGACGATTATCGTTCAGATTATCGTTAAATTGGTCGAATCTAAACAATAATCGTTCGGTTGAAATGCACTTAACGATTAACGACTGAACGAGAAAACATTGATCGCTTTAAAAGACCTGGACCTATTTTTATCGTTGCTTGTTCGCAAAACGTTTGCAAATCGGTCGCATTGAATAAGACATCGGTCGGTCGTTCGCAATAGATACGAACACAATAGCGAATAAATAGCGAAGAAAAAACGATCGCAATTACGATCATAAGTAATGATTATCGTTCCATGGAAATGAGTGAACGCTTTCAGGTCTTTCGCAATAGCGGTCGTTTGAGATCGTTGATCGTTAACGATTATGCAAACGATAATCGTCCGGTGGAATAGGGCCCTAAGGGATTATGGGTCTACTACGTCCACTTCCAACCTCAACATGTCAGAGAGTTTACTCTATAGAGAGACAAAAAAAGATTTACAGAGTGAATACATTGCCCAGACCCCAGAGCTAACATTACACATTTGCTCAAATACTGATTTAAAAGCAAGATTGTCATGTCTCTGTCTCATTGTGGCCAGAAAATGACTAACTTACTGAAATCTAAAAGCATAAGAAAGAAGCATGTAATACTTTGTGGATCATGTGGGCATTAAGTTACAGGCTCACTTTTCCTCAAAGTCAGCTAGCAAAAGAAACCCTTGTCTAACCACAATCAGAACTCACCATCAACCAGGAGGGGAAGTCTGGAGTATGAGAACTATGGAGTACCAGAAAAGGAGTACCATAGGAGTATCTTGGAATAGCCTCACTCCCTATTGAGATCCTGTGTGGGAGTGAATGGATACTGCTTAGAGAGATGAAACAAGCTTCATAGAAGAATATGATTACCTGCAGCACTACAAGGGGCAAAGAGTTATAGTTTCCTTTTTAATACAAATAAATTGTAAGAGTAGTAGCTGCAGGCCCAGATAGCACCTTGTGGAATACTTTTTGTTCTTAAAGCGACTCTGTACCCACAATCTGACCCCCCCAAACCACTTGTACCTCCAGATAGCTGCTTTTAATCCAAGATCTGTCCTGGGGTCCGTTCGGCAGGGGATGCAGTTATTGTCATAAAAACAACTTTTAATCTGGCAGCGCTGTGTCTAACGGCAGGGGCTTACATTTGTATATGCATTAGGCTGGCACACCCTCTCTGTCCTTCCTCCCCACCCTCCTCATCACACCTGTGTGTATAATAAACATGGGCTGGATCGTTAATACATCTGTGCGAAGCTCAAACAGCAGTAAATGTTCCTGGATCATTCCTAATGATGAGGAGGGCAGGGAGGAAGGACGGAGAGCTGGTGCCAGCCTAATGCATATACAAATGTAAGCCCCGGCCGTTAGACACAGCGCTGTCGGATTAAAAGTTGTTTTTATGACAATAACTGCATCACCTGCCGAACGGACCCCAGGACAGATCTTGGATTAAAAGCAGCTATCCAAAGGTACAAGTGGTTTGGGGGGGGACAGATTGTGGGTACAGAGTCACTTTAAAGGGGGATTCCGGCTTGCCTATGGAAGAGTGAGCAGCGTGGCGGCTGAGCTCCCGGGCCTGACCTCTCCTTCTCCCTCCCCAGCAGCAGCTAACGGGCACTAAGCACGCTGAAACTTACCATGGGGAAGACGACTAAAAGCAGGGGACCCCCGGAGCCTGATCCCCCCAGGATTCAGCAGTTTTTCACCGCTACGCAGCAAGGCGCCGGCACCAGGAAGGAACCTAAGATGGCGCCGCCTCTCCTCACGCAACAGCTAGTCAGTGCTCCATCTCTCCGGCGTTGAGCAAGGATGCCGATAGCAGAGAGGCCTTTTTGGAATCGGAGGATGAGGATTGGAGTCTCCGAGACCTGGGCAAGTACATTAGGTCGTTACCGACCAAGCAGGACTTTGAGCACTGTATGCACAGAATTGAGGAGACATATAAAAAGGAACTGCGCACCCTGAAAAAAGATATTAGCATACGCTTTGATGATATAGATAAGATACATGAGGGTCTCACGGCTCACTTGGCCGCGCAACGTACTGTAATTCAATATAACTCCCTGAAAATAGAGGAACTGTTAATGCGGCAGGAAGACGCGGAAAACCGCAATCGGAGAAACAATGTTAGGCTCCGGGGCCTAGCGGAATCGGTGTCTGACCTAGATGCAGCAGCCCAAACGATCTTTGCGCAATTATTACCGCCAGATCATTCGAGCCCGGTAGAGCTGGATAGAATTCATAGGGCTTTAGGGCCCAAACCGCCGCAAAATGGCAGGCCACGTGACGTCATTTGCCGGATACACTTCTATAAAGTGAAGGACGCCATCATGGCGGCGGCGCGCGAGAAGGGAGACGTGGACTATGAGGGCTCCTCTGTTATGTTGCTGCAAGACCTGTCCAGCCGCACTCTGCAGCTGCGCCGTGCTCTGAAGCCGTTACTGGATTTACTCCGATCTAATGGGATTACATATCGATGGGGGTTCCCTTTCCACCTGAGGGCACACAGAGATGGAGTGACTGAGATTTTTCGCCAGCTAGGTGACCTTCCTAAGTTCCTGGGAACTTTTGAACTACCAGCGGTCCGTCTTCCGGATTGGCCGACGCCACCATTATTGCTGGATCCTAGCTCCGAAGAGGCGCCAGAATGGTCCCCAGTGGTTACCAGAAAGAGGCCTAAAAGAGGACAGGAACCTGCGGCCGTATCTAGTGATACTTGAGGAACTTAGAGTCCATTTCTCCTTTATCTCCTTTCAGTTGCTATGGGCCTCAGCCTGTGTTCTACAGAGGAAATTTGAGCACTGTCTTGATTTTACGATGGTCTGCTACAAAGATGTTTGTTTGACTTCTCTGTACAATCCCCTGCTGTCCACGACTAGTGGCCCTATACTGTCTTCTGTTCTTCCAGTTGATATACTAATGCCCGTTCAGTTATGATACTATGGTATTATTTGGTGTTTTGGGGGGGGAGGGGGGGCCTGGGGAGTATTTGTGTGTTGTTCTCTGATTTGGTTTCCGCGAACCCCTGGGCTTACTCGTCATTTTGACGAGTGTGGTGTTGAGCGAGGAGCTTTTCACCGTACTAGACCTAGCAGGGGCGGGCTGGGCCGGGGGGCAGGGGGGCATATGCCCCCCGGGCCGGTCTTCCCCCAGCTGTCAGGGCCGCATGGCTGCTGACAGCTGGCTGGAGTCCTCAGTGCCTCCCCTGCTTACAGCCCCGCCCTCTTCTGTCATATTTACCTGTGGCTGTGGATCCGGACTGTGATGGAAGCGGTCGCTGAAGCCCCGCCCCCATGACGGTAAGCCCCGCCTCCTTTATGGCCATTATGCTTTCCTATAAGCCTATGAGGCTTATGGTAAAAAGCAAACTGCTGTACGCAGTATCTTCCTCCGGCCACCAGAGGCCGCTCTCTCCTCCCAGCTGGTTCTCCTGTGTCTGGGCTAGAAGAGCCTGAAGACCGAGAAGATGGTGTCTGCAGGAAGCCAGGTACCTACACAGGAGGACATCTACACAGCAGGCCATAGGGCAGGGGGAGGGGACCAAGGCCCTCCAGCTGTTGCAGAACTACTACTACCATCATACCTGGGCAGCCATAGGCTTACCATAGATGATGGGAGTTGTAGTTTTTGCAACAGCTGAAGAGCCAAGGTTCCCTATTCCTGACATAGAGGATACATATATACAGGAGGATACATATATACAGTAGACCTACACAGGAGGATACATATATACAGGAGACCTACACAGGAGGATACATATATACAGGAGGAGACATACAGAGGAGTATATAGAGGATACATATATACAAGAGGAGACATACACAGCAGTACATAGAGGATACATATATACAGGAGGAGACATACAGAGGAGTATATAGAGTATACATATATACAAGAGGAGACATACACAGCAGTACATAGAGGATACATATATACAGGAGGAGACATACAGAGGAGTATATAGAGTATACATATATACAAGAGGAGACATACACAGCGGGTACATAGAGGATACATATATACAGGAGGAGACATACAGAGGAGTATATAGAGGATACATATATACAGGAGGAGACATACAGAGGAGTATATAGAGGATACATATATACAGGAGGAGACATACAGAGGAGTATATAGAGGATACATATATACAGGAGGAGACATACAGAGGAGTATATAGAGGATACATATATACAGGAGGAGACATACAGAGGAGTATATAGAGGATACATATATACAGGAGGAGACATACAGAGGAGTACATAGAGGATACATATATACTGGAGGAGACATATATACAAGGGTACATAGAGGATACATATATACAGGAGGAGACATACACAGGAGTATATAGAGGATACATATGTACAGGAGGATACATATAGAGGATACATATATACAGAAGGAGACATACACAGCAGTACATAGAGGATACATACAGAGGAGTATATAGAGGATACATATATACAGGAGGAGACATACACAGCAGTACATAGAGGATACATATATACAGGAGGAGACATACAGAGGAGTATATAGAGGAAACATATATACAGGAGGAGACATACACAGCAGTACATAGAGGATACATACAGAGGAGTATATAGAGGATACATATATACAGGAGGAGACATACACAGCAGTACATAGAGGATACATATATAGGAGGAGACATACAGAGGAGTATATAGAGGATACATATATACAGGAGGAGACATACACAGCAGTACATAGAGGATACATATATACAGGAGGAGACATACACAGGAGTATATAGAGGATACATATGTACAGGAGGAGACATACAGAGGAGTATATAGAGGATACATATATACAGGAGGAGACATAAACAGCAGTACATAGAGGATACATATATACAGGAGGAGACATACAGAGGAGTATATAGAGGATACATATATACAGGAGGAGACATACACAGCAGTACATAGAGGATACATATATACAGGAGGAGACATACAGAGGAGTATATAGAGGAGACATATATACAGGAGGAGACATATATACAGGGGTACATAGAGTATACATATATACAGGAGGAGACATACAGAGGAGTTAGGGCTGGGCGATTAATGAAATTAATTTGCCAAGAAGGTTATAATCGATTTAGATTAAAATCATAAATTAAATTTTCACAAAAAATCACTGCAGGCAGAGCAGCGTAGAGTGATGGGTTGGCGGCTGGGCTGGAGTTGCAGGTCAAGCAGGCGGCGCGGAGGTGAGGTGCATGGCGGGCGGCGGTGCGTGGAGTGTCGCGCCGGAGGTGAGGTGCAGGGCAGTCGGGCAGTCCGCCTAACAGAGCCGCGACGGACCTGCCCCAGCTATACATATCACGTCCAGTTCCCCTCCCGGCCACACGTGCAGGTCCCTGGTCTCTGGAGGAGGCTGCAGGGACTGTAGTGGTGATAGCGTCGCTTCAGGTCCTGGAGCTGAACAGCGGGATCTGCATCCCCCGATCCCGCTGTACAGCTCCAGTAATGGCAGTGACGCTATCACCACTACAGTCCCTACGGCCAGGGCCGTATTTACCACTAGGCACCTGTGGTCCGATGCCTAGGGCAGCACCTTGCAGGGGGGCAGCACCAGGGAGCAGGGTGACAGAAAAAACTAATTCTTTTGTTTTTATTTTTTTAGTTTCCCTTCTCCCGTTCAGACTTGCCAGTAAATCTGGTGTCTTTTCCAGGGGGGTGGGGGGTATGGTGGTATTGGTCAGGTCTGGTATCGCCAATAGGTGCGTGAAGATGGGGCGTCTTCAGGTTTAGTGCCTAGGGCAGCAGCAGCTGTTAATACAGCTCTGCCTGCGGCCTCCTCCAGAGACCGGGGACCTGCACGTGTGGCCGGGAGGGGAACCTGTGTGCCGGGGTGAGAGGAGGAGGGATATGTGCACTCCTGCCCCAATCACGCCCAGCTGCCCCAGTTTCCCCCAGTATGCCCCTGTCACCTCTCATTTATACCTTTATTACTACTACACCCCTCATCTTTACCTGTACTACTACTACTACTTCTACTACACCCCTCATCTATACCTGTACTACTACAGCCCACATCTATACCTGTACTACTACAGCCCACATCTATACCTGTACTACTAATTCCCCTCATCTTTACTACTAATACACCCCTCATTTATACCTGTACTACTACTAATGCCCCTCATCTGTATTACTAATACACCCCATATCTATACCTGTACTACTACACCCCTTATCCACTATACCTCCACTACTACACTCTACCTAGATGGAGGCACCATGTGTCCCGCTGTCCCCACCCCCACCCCCTCGCTTATCCCGGAAATGCCCCTGCCTGCATGTGTCCCTGCTACATAGAGGATACATATATACAGCAGTACATAGAGGATACATATATACAGGGGGAGGCATATATACCGTAGGACATAGAGGATACATATATATACAAGAGTACATAGAGGAGACATATTTACAGGAGTACATCGAGTGATATAAACTATTGTAAAAATACAGTAACCCCAGCTTTCCCAGCATCTTATACTCAGTATGATAGAGGTCACCCAGCTCTCCAGCATCTTATACTCAGTATGATAGAGGTCACCCAGCTCTCCAGCATCTTATACTCAGTATGATAGAGGTCACCCAGCTTTTCTAGCATCTGTCTATGGGACCGTTTCGTGTCATCACTGAGCCGCCCAATAGACTTATACAGGAAAGTGAGTTCTGACCCTTTCATAGGGCACAGTAGGATATTTGGTCACCAATGACTGGAAGGACCGAAGATGTTATAGGTAAGAGGTTAGAGGCCAGAGTGGTCCTTTAAGGATGGGCCGCCAGCCTGCTACTCATGGGCCAGTGCTGTGTACTTGCCCCCCGGGCTAAAATTTGCCAGCCAGCCCCTGAGACCTAGCCACATAAACATGTGTATCTGTCTGCCTTATGTTGACTTCTCTTGTTTCCAGTTCATTGTTTTGGGCCTATTGGCTCCTTTCCCCTCCCTCCTGTTCCTTCCTGCCCTCCTCCCTCCTTCTCCCATCGCTTCTACTCCCTTTCCTCTTTTCCTTCTTTTCCCCTTTTTTCTTCATTTCTCCTCTTCTTCTCTTGCGCTACTGCTTAACGGACTTCTATTGACCCCCTTTTTTTTGGTTGACTGATGGGGACGCTTAGGTTTTGCACGTTCAATGTGAAAGGCCTGAATGTCCCGGAACAAAGACGTCAAATTGCGTACTCGCTCCACAAACAACGGGTGTCTATAGCTTTTTTCCAAGAGACGCATTTTAAAATGGGGCACATCCCTAACTGTGCCTCGTTTTATTATCCATCGTGGCATCACAGCCCTAATCCATTGGGGAAATCCAAAGGTGTCTCCATAGCGTTTCACAGATTTTTTAATCCCAGTGTTCTCTCCTCTCTTATAGATGACGATGGTAGATTTCTCTTCCTTCGAATCTCCTGGCAGGACCGCCAGTATGTCCTGGCGAATGTATACTTCCCTTACCAGAAACCGGTCTCGTTTGCGAAGAAAGTCCTGGGCAAATTAGAAAGGTTTGCTGAATCTCTCCCCATCATACTGGGGGGTGACATCAACTGCATCCTAAATCCACAATTAGATTCCTCCTCTGGTAAGTCTTCTCTTTCCCGTTTGGCGACACGTCAAATCCAGGTTATTCTGCAACATCTCCGCTTGATAGACCTCTGGCGTACTATGCACCCAAAGGAAAAAGATTACAGTTTCAATTCCCCGGTCCACTTCACATACAGTAGTATAGATGTTCTCCTTATCTCTCATGCTCTGCTAGATGCATCCCCTATGGCCCGCATAGACAAAATCCTATGGTCCGATCATGCTCCGGTTCATGGTTCCCTTTGCCTACAATCTTACTCTAAACGCCCGTTTTCTTGGCGGCTTAATGAGAACTTGTTGGAGGATGTGGCATGTATGGCAGACCTCCGGAAGGCTATTGCCTCTTTTAAAGAGATCCATGAAACGGACATGACAGCTGCCCCCATGAAATGGAAGGCATTAAAGGCTGTCCTCAGGGGGATCCTTATTGCTCATGGCTCACGTTTGAAGAAGGAGAGGGGTGCCACAATACGTAAATTGGCACACCGTATAGCTTCTTTGGAGGTGACACATAAGCAATCTCTGGCCTCTGATACATACGCTGAACTGGTGCTTGCCTGTAGCAAATTGCTTGAGATTTTGGACCAACGTTCCACGTGTCTTAGAGCCAAACTCCGTGCAAGGTATTATGAGTTCGGGGACAAGAGTGGAAGCCTTCTATCTAGAACCTTGCATCCTCGGCTTCTTAATACCTTTATCTCATCCATTGCACGTCCTCAGGGGGGCAAAGCTTATGCTACCAAAGACATCTTAACTCAGTTTCGCAATTTTTATGCTTCTCTGTATTCGTTGAAGGGCCATTTGGCCCATTTGCCACCTGGGGAGGTACATAGTAAGATCCAAGCATATATGTCCCGTTGCCCTATCCCTCGCCTCCCGGTGGAGGTTAGGGACACCCTAGATGCTGATCTCTCCCCCACTGAGCTAGCCGCTGTCATTAAAGAGGCTAAAAATAGCAAGTGTCCGGGACCAGACTGCTACACTGCCCGGTTTTATAAATTATTGGAGGGTGACCTGTCCCCCGTGCTTCTCTCTGCTTTCAATGAGGTATGGAAGGGAGGGTCTTTTCCATCTTCGGCCCTTCTGGCTCATATTTCTGTGATACCTAAACCTGGGAAATCTCCTGAAGTCTGTGGCAATTATAGGCCGATATCTTTAATTAATCTAGATATCAAGCTCTATTCTAAGATCTTGGCCTCCAGATTGAGCCCATACCTACACTTGGTCATAACCAATGATCAAGTAGGTTTTATGAGGCAGAGAGAGGCACGGGACAACACGATAAGGACCCTGACCCTCATGGAGAGGGCTAGAATAGCCGGAGCCCCCCTGTGCATCCTGTCACTTGATGCTGAGAAAGCGTTTGACAGGGTGCACTGGGGGTTCTTAGAGGTAGCTTTAGACCACATTGGCCTGGGCCCTGCAATGCGAGGGGGCATTATGGCCCTTTATAAAAGCCCCGCAGCTCAGGTTAGGGTTAATGGGGTTCTCTCTGACCCTTTTCCGATCTCAAATGGTACTCGACAGGGATGCCCCCTTTCCCCCTTGCTGTATATTTTAGTTATGGAATTCCTGGCTGAAGCCATCAGGAGTAATGACTCTATTAAAGGACCGGTAGTGGGGGGATGGTCCCAGAAGATTGCTATGTACGCAGATGATGTTCTTCTATATATAGCTCAGCCGTTAGTCAGCCTGCCGAATATTATGAATGAAATACAGCGTTATGGAGAGGTTAGCAATTTTAAAATCAACACATCAAAGTCTGAGCTCCTCAATGTCTCCCTGCCTAGCCCAGTCGTGTCCCATTTGAGATCAAATTTTGCCTTCAAGTGGCAGAGCACCTCTTTGAGGTATTTGGGGGTTCACCTGACCCCTGACATGAACTCTTTGTACGCGGCAAATTTTGCCCCGCTACTTAAAACTTTAGAAAAAGACCTGGAAGGGTGGCGACATCTGAACCTTTCCTGGTTTGGGCGCCTTGCAACCATCAAGATGGATATTCTGCCGAGGGTCCTTTATTATTTTCAGGCGTTGCCACTGGTACCTATTGGCCCATTCTTGCGAAGGCTGAAATCTCTATTAAATAAATTTATTTGGAGTAATAAGAGAGCTCGCCTTCCTTACAAATTACTTGCTAGACCTAAAGCGAAGGGGGGTGCAGGCTTACCTGACTTTAGAGTTTATCATCAGGCAGTTTTGGGTTCCTGTATGCTGGATCTGGTACACTCTAAAGCCTCGAAGCAATGGGTATCCTTGCTTGAGAATTTATCTGTGCATCCCCCCCTTGCTCTGTTGTGGAGGGAACCTGGGAATAGACCTGTCTTAGGTAATCTCCCGGCCCTTATCAGAGTGCTGTTATCTTTTAGTGACATCATGGTCAGGACACTTGAGATGTGGCGCCGGCCCGGTCCTTTAACTCCCCTGCTGGATTACAGTGCTATGCCTCCTGATCTAGCAGACCGATTAAGGCGCCTAGGTGGCAGGGCCTCGGAGCTGCACTTTCGTCATCTGTGCACCAGCAAGGGAGTGCGCCCCTTTACAGATTTGATAGATGCAGGAGTCCTGCAACCCACTGAATGGTTGATCTATGACCAGCTTAAGGATCTTTTTCTCACTGTAAAGGATAGCTGGGGTGTCATGGAGGAACTGACTAGCTTTGAAAAACTATGTGTCGGGGCTACCCACCCAGGACACGCGGTGTCTTTGCTATACGCACTATTTCTGGATATTAAAGACGTTGATTATGAGCCTGCATATGTCGCCAAATGGGAAAGAGGATTGGGGAGACGACTCTCAGATGGGGAATGGAACTCGATTTTTAGCCTGGTTCATAAATCATCCCTTTCTAGCTATATTCAGGAAAAGAATTTTAAAATCCTGTCTCATTGGTACTATTACCCTGAGAGACTTCATAAATTGTTCCCCTCTGTGGACCCAGTGTGTTGGCGGTGCGGAGTCGGAAGGGGCAGCTTGCAGCATATTTGGTGGTCCTGTCCGGAGATTTATAGTTTCTGGACTTCCGTTTTTGCTATGTATAGCAAAGTCAGTTCGGATGTGGTTAACCCCTCTGTGGGTCTGGCACTACTCTCCTCCCCAGTGGATTCTCTAAAATCATTTCGCAAAGGCCTCCTTCGCCATTTCCTGCATGCTGCCAGGCAGGCGATCCCACGTAAGTGGAAATCATCATCTCCCCCTACCTCTGGGGATTTTTTAGACTGTCTCTTGGAAATAAAGCGTATGGAGGACCTTTCCGCACATACTGAACGAGACAAGGCCTTGTTCAAGACATGGTTCTGTTGGGAGGTGTTCAGTGACTCAGGTGGCGTTGCGACCTGGGTGTCCCAGTATTGGCATTAGCCTTTCTCTCTTTTAAGTTGTCTGTTGTTGCTGTAGCGCTTTCCCCCTTTTCTTCTCCTTCTTTCTCCTCCCCTCCCCTCCCCTTTTTTTTTTATCCCTTTTCCTTATTTTCTTCTCTTTTCCCTTCACCCCCCCCACCAATAATGCTTTCCCCCTTACCCCCCCCCTCCTCCCCCTTGTTTTGAGTCTGAGTAGGCTCTATTGCTACCAGTTCATGCTCTAGGTAACATGAAAATGACAATTTTCCTTGGTTTAGCTGAGATATGGCAGTGTGTTGTGCGTAACATGATATTTTTCTTCCCAGTCTTTTGCCTTTATAATACCTGTTGTTAATTTTCTTGTGATATTGTGTGACTGTTTGCCTTGACCTCTCGCACGCTGTGTTATTTGCTTTTTTGCATGATACTGGTCTCTCAATAAATCTTGATTTACCAAAAAAAAGGGGGATTCCAGCAAATATAAGTTTTGTTTTTTGCTGTTTTTACAATTTTTTTTTAAAAGTTATCTAACTTTGTAATTAACTTTATTGAAGAAAATGTAAAATATTTTTTAGTAGACTGACAGCAGTGAGGCTTGACATGCCCCCTCTGCTGCCACCAATGGTTGTGAAGGGAACCGCAGGTATGCATAGGCCCTAGTTCCAGCACAGTTACCAGTGCTGGTGTTGCCTAGCCTTTTAACTATAAGCGTTCTTAATTAATGCTTACAGTTAAATGAGGCTCTTTGATTGACAGCGTGAGGAGGAAGAGGAGATTGTGAAGGATTGGACAGGAGACAGGTATTGCCTACATTGGGGAGCTTACTACATGAGGAATTACCTAAGGAGGGGGGTTGCCTACAAGGGGTCAGAGACAATTACCTACATGGGGGATACAATTTACTAGGCAGGGCTAACTGTAAGGGGAACTACCTACAGAGGGATGTCTGGGGGTAACTAAAGAAGAGCTAGCTACATAGGGGATACTATCTACTGAGGGCCTACCCTCATAGAGAGGCCTAACAACTCTATCGATGCACAGAGGGGACCTAACTACTGAATGGGAACAAAGAGGGACCTAACTACTTTATAGGGGTTCAGTGGGACCTAACTTTTATATGGGGGCACAGAGAGACCTAACTATTGTACTGAGGCACAGAAGGACCTGAAAGCACAGAGGAAGCCAGTTCTGTAGAGTGTCATAGTCCAGATGGAAAAGAAAAGTGAACAACTTCAATCAGTGAAGATGCAACCTTTGGGTTACTGGATATAAATGCATCATTTGTACTTTCTGCCGAAACTGTGTAGAGCTGGTGTCTACCACTATGTGGTTACTGTATAGGAGCATATTGGTCAGTGCAAGGTGGGCTGCACTGCAGGTTTTATCTAGCATGCCACCTTGGTGGAAATTTACAAGAGATCTGGTACAATTATAGCAGGTGTCCGGTGATTACATTCGGTGTCTGAAGTTTCGGCTGTTTTACTGCTGCTGTGTGTGTTATACTGAAAATAGGCCCCCAAAGGGTCTGCTGAAACCTGGAGCCAGCCCTGATACGTACATCACTAGTCCTGCTGCGCTGTGCTGCAGCTGCAGCGCTCCTGAAACACAGACAGCTTCCCCATTTGTAACGTCTATGCTTATGCTAACATGTATTGCTTTTGGTCCTTCTTTTAGCTGTTTACAGAAAAAAAATGTTTGAGGAAATCTGTGTGAAAACATGACCATACGCATACCACTTGAGGCCCGTTTTACACGTACAGGAGCCACAGCGGATTTCATGCTGCAAGTTGTGCAGAGAAATCAGCTGCAACCCAGTGTCTGTCATTTTCTATGGCTTTACATGCTCCTAGCAGATTTTTCATTCTGTTGCAAATATGTAAAGCCCCCTCCTACTTAACTCACCGATGCTGGGTTAATACATTACCTGCCCACACTCCCACTTGATTCTCAGGCTTCCGGCTCCCCCGTGTCCCACGTAACCAAACAGTGCGCTGCTCCGCCACAACGGTCATCCTTTGCATTGCTGGCATATTTATTTCTTTATTGTTTAAAAATAATAAAGAAGCAATACTCACTTACCCTGATCCCCCACAGCTGCCTCAGTGGTGCTCCCAGTCCCCAGTCTCCTCAGCTACTTCCTGCTTTCTAACAACACTTTATTCCTGCAGGAACTGCCCTGCTTAGCCAGTCCTGCTGAACCGAAACACCGGTCAGTGCGTATTGTGCTTGTTTCTCCAAACAGAGGCAAGCAGAGATGAATACAGCCTAAGGACCACAGCACTCAGTTAACAATTTTGACCCCTTTGTTTCAGAGATCATACTGATTCCTTGGCATCGGGCATACACGCCAGTGGGGGAGCCTTATGTTACTGTGCCTCAGACATCCATGATAGCATTGTACAGAACATTTGTGTTAATAAGACAACAAGGGCATATGTGTGACCAATGCATATATCTCCATATCACTAAATATGACAATTAATTTATTGCAGTTTGCACAGGGTTGCTCTAATACAATCCTCATACATGGGGCCTATAGTCCTATAGCACTGTAAATCTAATGATAGCAGACAGCTGTACGCAATGCAGTAAATATTATCAGGGAAGACAGACTAAACCGGAGCACATCTGGTAAGGAGGTGTGCGTAGCTCTAAGTGTATTAAGCAGGAATGGATTTAATAATGGAACAAAGTTTGGCCTCTGTTCTAAATATATTTCAGTCAACATCTGCTGTGAAGTCATACATTAAAGAGCTAAATCACTTCCATTACTGACTCAGTATCACACTACACAAAAGCAATATATAGTACAAACCATTATCCTGGTGATTGCAACCAGAGATAAAACATATGGGGCTCATTGGGAGAAGAAGGTTGCCGTTGCATGGGACCATTAGACCAGTAACTGGCTGCAGTGCCCTGTGCTCAATGTATGGTGGCATCACTGGGGTATTTCTGTTGGGTACTCTGGAGTCTCAGCAATGCTGAGCAGGAGTCGAACAGAGAAGTCACTATGTGTTTAGTGATATTCAGCTCTAACATAGTAAAAGGGAACCCTAGTTTCATGCTGCCTGAACCACAGGCAGCATGAAACACTGACAGGAGTTCTTAATACAATGATGCTGTGTTGTTTTAGGCCAGGTTCGCACCACGTAAGACACCCGTCAGAAGAACCTCTTTTCTTTAGATTTGGAAAGCGGGAACGCATTTCAGTTTTTGGTGCAGCCACAAGGAATCCCGACCGGAGTGTATAGAAAGTATATACACTCCAGCGAGGATTCCATAGATTTTAATTTGATCGGTAATTTAATTAAATACCGGCCGTAGTTGCAAAACTGTAACTACGGCCGTTGTTTGATTAAATTATACAGAGTGTGAACTTAGCCTCAGAATAATCATGGTTGTCATTTGGGACTGAAATGATGATCCAAATGATCAATCAATGTAATAAAGGTGGGTCGGGCAGAATAAGGCTGGGTTCACACTACGATATCTGCATGGATAAGTTCCAGCGGATTCCATCGCTCGTACCCATAGGGATTTTCGCCTTCCTCTGCATCAACACAGTACGGTTTCCCTAGGTTAAACCTGATGGAACTCTTGTCTTCTTTCAACCTTATTAACTATGTTACTATGTTACCCGCTTGCAGTGGCGCGCATCTCTGCCCGTGCCATAGACACCAGTCTACCTTCAAATCCACTGTCTGCTGAAAGAATTGACATGTCAGTTCTTTCAGGGGAAGGTGGAATCCACCCGGCCATAGAATAGTGTCCATGGCACGGATGGAGATGCGTGCCGCCTCGAGCAGGTACGAGCGATGCAATCCGCACGGATTCTGTAGTGTGGACCCAACCTAAAACTAGTAACAGGTTTCCTTTAATTGCTATCCCAGTCTTTTCCATGGTGACTAATATTGCAGTTACGCTCAGACTACTGCTACCATATAGGGGCAGCATATTAAAGTCAACACTCCCTCCATTGTGCTGATTCACTGTAATGTTATGTCAGCATAGTTCTTGCCTTTGCCTATGATAGTATTCATAGAAATGGTACACTATGTTTAAGGCTATGTTCCCACCATGTATAAAAAACGGGCGTTATTTGGCACTAAAAACAATTGCTGTTGTTTTGAGTATCAAACAATGGCCACTGTTTTAAATAAAAAATTGCACTGAAGTCTATGGACAACAGCCAGAAATAAATGACATGAACATTATTTCAATGGTTGTAGCCAAACAACGTCCGTTGCTTGCATTGACTTCAATGCAAGTCATTGCATTACGAAAAGAACAGCCACTGTTTTAGTTGAAAACAACGGCCATTCTTTTCAGAAAAAGTGTGAGAACATAGCCTAAAGGTTTTTCTGCATTAATACTGTATAGATATAGAGCCATGTGATACAGATTATCATTTCTAACATCTGTAATTTAAGTACAGGAGGCAAGATGAAAGACTCAGGGTTCCCTCCAGTTTCACATCTCATCATGCACTTATTGCTTTTGTCTTTAAAACTGTCCTGGCCAGATTTATAGAGAAACGTCTTAAGGGAAAAAGCGGATGTTACATAACATGTTGGAACAGGCTGTACGGGCGCATTCCAGCAAAGTTCAAATGCAGCCAAGTTCAACATATAAAAATTGCTTAAATCTGCCAAAATAGGATAACAATACGGTTCTAATACTAAAGTGTATAATGCTGTATAACAAATTAAGTCAATAAGGACGGAACATCAGAACATTATATTAACTATAAAAAACTACAACATAGCTTTTTCTCACCTGAATACAGCAGGTGCACATCAGTTCGGAATACACAGAGCCATGCATTTAATATAGCGAGATAGAAAATTCGTTTTCAGTTTCCGATTAATCAGTAGTATCAGGCTAGGAGTATTTCTTATTGTCCTTTACAAGCATGAATATAGTTTTTACTAGGATACATAAAGGGATTACAGCTTTCATAGTGCTGATTTACGACTGCCCCAGGAATAGCTCAAGATTGTAAAACAGTGTAAATAGGATGGAAATACAGTGGTGCCTTGGATTACGATTATGATTCGTTCCGGGGGCCGTGCTTGTTATCCAAATCCACTCGTAAACCGAAACAAATTTTCCCATAAGAAATTACTGAAATGTAGACAATTGGTTCCACGCCTCAAAAATAATCATGTTTTATTCTGAATAATATGTAAAAGAAATGAAACAAACATTCAGAAACAGCTGAATATGTTATATTATAAGTTACTGTACAGTATAACAAGCAGCATGTGGTATAATGTGTAGTAATTAGTAACTGCATAAACCTGAAAAAACAGCAGCAGTTTGTAGATACAGGATGGAACTGCAAATCACCATAATGCAGTAGCATAGTACAACAGGCTAGAATAAAGAAGCAGGGCTGCTGTCAGAGGTCTGTGTGGAACCATGAGAAAGTGAGAATCTCAGTTGTGCAAGAGAACAGTGACAGAAACATTTCTATACAGCAGTGTGAATGGCAATGTGCGTGTAGGTGCAGACACATTATAGCAGCAGTGTGTATAGCTGAGTGTAAGTGTAGGCACATTATAGCAGCAGTGTGTATAGCTGAGTGTAAGTGTAGGCACATTATAGCAGAAATGGAGAAGATGGGAAACACAGGGGCTGACAAAGGCTGCAGGGAGCATGAAGAAATGAGCAGGAAATATGTGGGCAAATACGTGCAGCACATTCTGTCTGGGAGAGGGGGGTTACAACTATGAAAAGATTACCTCCACAGTCCTGTCCCCTGATGCAAGTCCCAGCCTGAAGTGGATCTGCTATGATTTGGAAGGTGAGGGAGACTTCCTCGGTCAGAGTATAGTGCTGTATACCCCGCTATGCAGACCATCCACTCGCCCTCCACCCCAGTACAGAGAGCTCTTAAACCAAGTCACAAATTTCAAAAACTGTGAGCTCTTATTGTAAAACGCTCTAAATCCAAGTTACTCTTAAATTAAAGTACCACTGTACTACAGGGTTGTACCAAGGTTATAGAGGCCCCTGAAAAAAAATCTCTAACAATGGTTTTTAGGGCTGCACTTTTGTTTGTTCATCAGTTGATTACTGGGTCTTTTACTTGGGGTAATATTTGGTCTACTTGACTGATAACCACCCTGTGTCAATTAAACATCAAGTTTAATTTTCATATAAAGTGCCAGCAGAGTCCCTCCATAAACAGCCAGCATATTTTGGGACATGTGGATTAGATTTAGGCTGGATTAAAGGGGTCATCCAGTGCTACAAAAACATAGCCACTTTCTTCCAGAGACAACACGACTCTTGTCTCCAGTTCAGGTGGGGTTTGTAATTAAGCTCTATTAACTTTAATGAAACTAATGGTGCATTTACACAGAAAGATTTACCTGACAGATTTTGGAAGCCAAAGCCAGGAATGGATTTGAAAAGAGGATAGATCCCAGTCTTTCCTTTATGACCTGTTCCCTGTTTATAGTCTGTTCCTGGTTTTGGCTTCAAAGATCTGTCAGATAAATCTTTCTGTGTAAACGCACCATTAGTAACAAAACTCCACCCAAACTGGAGACAAGAGTGGGGCTGTCTCTGAAAAAAAGTGGCCATGTTTTTGTAGCACGGGATAACAAAATTAAATGACTCTTCTGATAGACACCCCTGCCTGGACCAGTACTGATATACAGTCTCCTTTCCCTCCAAGGTAAGACTTGCAGCAACCCTGAGGAGGTGGGGACTGCTGGGAACTTGTAGATGAAGGATATAAGGCTGTCTGGATACAGGACTCCAATCTAATGGCTGGCTCCTATTTTGCACTGTGCTGTCTGAACTATACAGCTTTCTTTAACCAATTACTTACTGTGCTGTGAAGTGAAGTGCAGTGAGGGTAACTCACCTGTCCGCCGGTCCCAGCAGCTCCTCTCCCGGCAGAGCGTGCACTCCAGTGGGGTATACAGACACTGACTGTGCCGGAAGTGTCCTGCAGCCTCTGTCATAAACTATAGAGGCTGCAGGGACACCCAGCACAGTCAGTGTCTGTATACCCTGCTGCCCGCTCCGGAGGATGATGGGAGTGCGCGCTCTGCTGGGAGAGGAGCTGCTGGGACCGGCGGACAGCTAAGTTACTGCTTTGTTGTTTTTCTTACACCCAATATAATGCGGGACGGCGGGACAGCACTCCGAAAACGTGACTGTCCCGCCGGATCCGGGACAGTTGGGAGCAATGCTGTACTCCATTGTCTGGCATACCTTGTATGAGGAGGAGAGGAGATAGAGCAGGTAATGACAGATTTCCCCTTCCTGTACTTCACTGTCCGGCATACCTTGTGTGAGGAGGAGAGGAGAGAGCATGTGATGACAGGGGCTGGATGAATCCTGCAGGGTTTTGGCTGCCAGGGATGGGACTGTAAAGAGGAGGAGCAACAGCAGCAGCTCTGACAGTGAGTGATTATTGTCAGTGTGTCTGTCAGGCTGTTGGAAGTTGTAAGATAGAGGGTGGACTGTGTAAGAGAAAACACAGAGACCCCCACCCCCCTCTCTGATGCTGTAATGTTTATTGTAAGTTTAGGCCTTTTAGCCAATATCTGTGCCCCTCTCCCCCCTGCAGCATGGTTGTTTTTCTCTTTCATCTCCCCCTAAGCAGCCACATATAGTACATGTATCCCACCTGTGCAGCCACATACATAACATGTATCCCACCTGTGCAGGCGCATACAGTACATGTATCCCACCTGTGCAGCCGCATACAGTACATGTATCCCACCTGTGCAGCCACATACAGTACATGTATCCCACCTGTGCAGCCACATACAGTACATGTATCCCACCTGTGCAGCCACATACAGTACATGTCTCCCACCTGTGCAGCCACATACAGTACATGTCTCCCACCTGTGCAGCCACATACAGTACATGTCTCCCACCTGTGCAGCCACATACAGTACATGTCTCCCACCTGTGCAGCCACATACAGTACATGTCTCCCACCTGTGCAGCCACATACAGTACATGTCTCCCACCTGTGCAGCCACATACAGTACATGTCTCCCACCTGTGCAGCCACATACAGTACACGTCTCCCACCTGTGCAGCCACATACAGTACACGTCTCTCACCTGTGCCCCCACAGTGATTAAGGGCCCATTTGTTCTGTCCCCTATTAGTGCTGTTCTGGAGTCACTTCCACACTCTGAGCTATATACTCTGATCCCCCACACAGCATACAGTATATAATGCACCTAGGACCTTCCAAGTACAACAGCTGCAAACACCACAACTCCCAGCATTTACTGTAGTCTGCAGCCCTCAGGATATGCTGGGATTTGAAATAGAAATGAGCAGACAACTCAAGGGGTTGTCCCCTCGGAAACTACAACTCCCAGCATTCTCTGAGAGCTTCATAAGTGTAAGGCATTCTGAGAGTTGAAGTTATTGTTATTTAGGCAGCTACACAAAGCAAAGAAGTCTTTCAGCAGCACAAAAAGTCAATTTAAAGAAGTGTGGGTGCAAGCCTCACCAAACCGGACCAGGTCGGCATCAGGGAATCCGCAATACAGTAGTAGAGACAGCACTTCCAAAGAATCCGGAGAAGTTTATTGTACACCAGGACACATGTACTGGATACCCGGGTGTTCATATGTATGCACCTTCAAGGCAGAAAGGTGGAGAAACAAATGGGTTATAGGGGCCCAAACACATTTTTTGCACAGGGGCCCTTTGCAGTCTGTGTCCGCCCCTGTCACCATGCATATGTGCCCTCATGCAGTGTTGGACTGTGGTACCTTGGGCCCACCAGGGAATTTAATTTTAGGGGCCCACCCTACATATACCAGATATAACCAGCGCCAACCCTTTCACATTACTGTATCAGCACAGCGCTATGTATGTGACCAGAGTTGTTAGCTCTCTGCTAGTAACTTGTCAGTCACTCTATCTATTCAAAAAGCATAGGAAGGTGCAGGAACATGTAAAGAAAGTATATAACAGCTTTCTAAACGATATCCGAAGACGCCAGCCTCCGGCAGCTCCTCCAGCTGCAACGGCACATACTCGGACGATGGATCACCCACTCAGCCGATCAATGAATGGGACAAAACACTGCTGCAGTCACTGACTGGCTGAGCGGGCATTCCTCTGTAAATTGCAGCCGGAGGAGCCAGGGCTGAGATGTACACTGAATCGGGGCAAAAATGACTTCTGGCGGCTGTGAGAGAGACCTGAAAGCAATGCTACAGAGGCACAGGGAATGGTGAGTATACTTTCTTTATCATCTCGCACCCCCCTGCCTCCCTGTCATTTGTTAGTTTCACATGTCTTCTCTTTTAGGGAATATGCAGAATACATACACACATCACACACAAATATAAAGAAATGCACTTTACCTATGTGCCTACAAAGTACACACACACATGCACGATAAGTATATACATACATCATATACAGATATAAACAATATCACATTACATATATGCATAGATAATACGCACATGCACTATACACACATACTCGCATATATACTTCATGTTCAGAGATTTACACCTGGTACAGGAAATCACCAGGTACAGCTCACATGTTGTCAGATCTGCTGCTCCAAGACCACACTGTGTTGGCTGCAGCCCCTCTCCGTTCCCTCCTCCTGTGTCCCGACTGCCCAGCAGCACATGGAGCAGATGGAGACAGCCTGAAACAAGACCTTAATATGGCTTCTATTTAAGGCTATGTTCACACTACGTAAATCAAAGGCCGTAGTCGTCATATAAAACCTCTCCTGCTCTATACAGGTCTTGTCATGGACAGAGGTGGCAGCAGAGAGCCCTGTCTCAGACTGGAAAGAATAAACCACTTCCTGCAAGACATACAGCAGCTGATTAGTACTGGAAGACTGGAGATTATTAAATAGAAGTGGAATTCAAATTTTTATAACTTTCTGACACTTCCTACTTTTTGGTGGTTTTTTTCTGCCACTTTTTACTGCCATTTTCTCATTTTAGTGTAAAATACAATTGGTGTTTTATCCTGTTTTTTTTTTTTTTCCGGTACAAGTCATGTGATTCTTTATCATGTGATTCCAGGTTTTCTGTTAACGAAAAAAACAATAATTTTCATATAGACATGAAATTATTCCCATCTATAGAAGTCTGTAGCAAAATACCAAACACAAAGCCTTCTACAATTTCCCAAGAAAAATAAAAACACCATAGCATAAAAATGTCCTATGGGTATTGCATACCTCCCAACTGTCCCGGATTCCACGGGACAGTCCCGTTTTCGGGGTGCTGTCCCGTGGTCTCGGAACGGCACCCAGTGTCCCGCATTATATGTGGCTCCACCGAAAAAAACAATAAACCAGTAACTCACCTGTCCGTCGGTCCCAGCAGCTCCTCTCCTGGCAGAGCGCACACTCCCGCTCCCAGGCAGCAGGGTATACAGACACCGATTGTGCCGGAAGTGACCTGCAGCCTCTATCATGAATTACTTCCGGCACAGTCAGTGTCTGTATACCCCGCTGCCCGCCTCGGAGGATGACGGGAGTGCGCGCTCTACTGGGAGAGGAGCTGCTGGGACCGGCGGACAGGTGAATTACTGGTTTATTGTTTTTCTGGTCGGGCCACACAAAAGGGAGGATTGGCTACTATGTGGGGCGCTATATGGGGGATTGGCTACTATATAGGGGGAATGGCTACTATGTGGGCACTATATGGGGGATTGGATACTATGTGGGGCATATATGGGGGCATTGGCTACTATGTGGGCACTATATGGGGCATTGGTTACTATGTGGGGCACTCTATTGGGGATTGTTCACTATGTGGGGCACTACATGGAGGGATTGGCTACTATGTGGGGCACTATATGGGGATTGGCTACTATGTGGGGCACTATATGGGGGTTGGCTACTATGTGGGGCACTATATGGGGGGATTGGCTACTATGTGGGGCACTATATGGGGATTGGCTACTATGTGGGGCACTATATGGGGGATTGGCTACTATGTGGGGCACTATATGGGGATTGACTACTATGTGGGGCACTATATGGGGATTGGCTACTATGTGGGGCACTATATGGGGGCATTGGCTACTATGTGGGGCACTTTATGGGGGCATTGGCTACTATGTGGGGCACTATATAGGGGCATAGGCTACTATGTGGGGCACTATATGGGAGCATTGTCTACTATGTGGGGCACTATATGGGGCATTGGATACTATGTGGGGCACTATATGGGGGCATTGGATACTATGTGGGGCACTGTGGGGGATTGGATACTATGTGTGGCACTATTGGGGGGATTGGATACTATGTGGGGCACTATAATGGGGGATTGGTTACTATATAGGGCATTTTTGGGGGGATTGGATACTGTATAGGGCACTATTCAGTCAGCAGCATGTGGTGACTGTAGGGGAGTGGCTATGGAGGGTTGCTATGGGGGGGTGGCTATGGAGGGTCGCTATGGGGGCATGGCTATGGAGGGTTGCTATGGGGGTGTGGCTATGGGGACCGTGGCGCACATGTCCCTCTTTGCTCTTTGCAAAAGTTGGGAGGTATGGTATTGTGTTTCGCATTTCCCCACAGCTAACATCTGGTTGCAGCGTTTTTGACCCACAAAAATGCCATAGGACAAATTTCTGAAAAACGCCTAGTCCAACCGTATAGTACAGGAGAACATACCCCTCTCCCAAAGTTATTCACAGGATAAGGGATAACAAGATCTATAGAGAATTAATAGAGCACCGTCCCCACATTCTTGTGACCACTGGGACCCCCACCAATCAGCTTGGATTAGGGGGGGGGGGGCATCTACCTAGGCCACACACTAATTTCCATATATACATGACAATATTCCCCCCCTTAGAAGTCTCTGACGAAACACCAACACGTTAGCCTGCTACGATTTCAGAAAGAAAAAAAAACACCATAGCAGAAAAATGTCTTATGACTATCAGCTACCATCTGGTCGTAGCATTTTTTAAACCTCCAAAAATGCTAAATGACATATTTCTGAAAAACGCCAGTCCAGTCATATAGTACATGAGAACATCCCCACATCCTCGTGACCACTGGGACCCCTATCAATCAGCTTCATATCCCCTATCCTGTGGATTTGGGGAGGGGGGCAGCTACCTGGGCCACACCTGGATGTATTTGTGTGGGGCCCAATACTTTGCCTTGCCCCTGATGCTCCCCAAAAGCCACTGGGTTGTGTGTTAGTTGTATATTTATGGTGGTGGCCATGTTGATATGATATGCTATGATTGGTGTGACCTGTCACTTGAAAAAACCTTTTTGACAAACCTTGCAGATGTAGGTATAAACCTTGCTAGGCATGTGTTTTCTTTAAGATTTGAGTGTCCCTTTAATCCAGGGATATGCACATACATGCAGGAGTTCTTCTATCCACTGCTCCATCCTACTTGTGCTCATTGTGCAGGTGATGGATCTGTGTAGCTTTATGACTCTGCAATGTGATGGACCCCAACTCCCAAGCATAATAAGTTACCAAACCAAACCAAAGAACGCAAAATAAAGACACAACACATTGTAATCAGGTGTCAAAGGGTCCCAATTTTATTTATAATTACATGACACCAAAAATGGCAGACCCCCGACTCACGAAGAGTCACCCTCCAGCACTCAGGCGAGGAAAACCCCCCTGTGGGGGAAACCTCGAGGGAGCCATGGCTGGAGAGTTGCCCCTCCCCTGGGCTTAGAGGGTAATACCACACTATAAATATAATAAACTGGATATGAGAGAAATCTGTCTGCAACATCTGTCACCTTATTGATGGCTAGACGGCTGTATCTCTTCTCCCTCACAGATCTAGATCAACTTCTTGAGAAGGCGGAGACTTGATGAAGGGGTAGTCTAAAGACCACCCCTTTTCCCCTGCTAGAACCTCCAAATCACATCAAGGGTAGGGGGCAGTAAAATGGTCAAGCTCAAGGTCCTCTGGCGCATCCAAGATGGCACTGATCAGGGCTCGGTGCAGTGCTTTATAGAACCTTCTTTATGACATAAGCGCTTGTCATCACAGCGCACGGTTGCCATGGTAACTGCAGGTTATCTATCTAACATATCTAAAGCATTAACCCATTAATGACTGGTGATGCGCTTTACTGCAGACGTCACTAAACACACTTGTGACCCAGCAAACAGCTTTATAATATGGTTTGATGTGGCCCATTGCAACCAATCACAGCTCAGCTTTCGTTTCTCAAACCACTCTGGTTAAATGAAAGCTGAACTGTGATTGGCTGCCATGCGCAACTTAGACAGTCTAACTGGCCCATAGCAACCAATAAAAGCTCTGCTTTAATTTTATAAGACCTTGTTAAGATATGAAAGGTGATCTGTGATTGGTTGCTATGGGCAAAGCAGTCTCCGGCAGATTAATAAAGCTGCTCCATTGCTGTAAAGCTTATGATGATGACGATGATGATGATGATGATGACTGAAAACACATGACATCAAGCTTCCCCATAATGTTTTGCAGTCAGCCCTTTCTCCATATCTCCCAACTTTTTGGAGGGAAACTTGTGGTTTACAGACATTTCTATACACTACAATTCCCAGCATTTCCTGTCACTCAGTTTAGAATCCACTGGTATACGGTTATATACGGCGGATTTGATAACATGAGGGAGACCGCTGACAATCTGATGTAATTGTATGTGGAAAGGGCTGCCAAAGAATATTATACATAAAACTGCTGAAAATAATAGAGAAGGAGGGGATCCCTACCTGGAAATCCTCACAGAATAACACACATTACAAAGTTATACAACTTCGTAATGTATGTTATGCCTGTGAATGGCCCCCTTCCCCGTGTCCCACCACCCCCACCCGTATACCCGGAAGTGTAGTGCATTATACATACCTGATCCGTGCCGACACGCGTCCGCCATCTTGTGCCAAACGTCATCTTTGGCCGGCCGGCCCGAACACCTCCGATCTTCCCGAGTGCCGGCCGCGTCATTAACTGCTCAGCCGCGATTGGCTGAGCATAACTGTGCTCGGCCAATCGCGGCTGAGCGGCTGATGACGCGGCCGAAGATGACGTTTGGCACAAGATGGCGGACGCGTGTCGGCACGGATCAGGTATGTATAATGCACTACACTTCCGGGTACACGGGTGGGGGTGGTGGGACACGGGGAAGGGGGCCATTCACAGACATAACATACATTACAAAGTTGTATAACTTTGTAATGTGTGTTATTCTGTGAATAATTTTTTACCGCCGCACTACCCCTTTAAGGTATGGGAAGGGGAGTTACAAGCGAGTGCACATAAAGGGGGAGATTTATTAAACTAGTGTAAAGTAGAGCTGGCTCAGTTGCCCCTAGCAACCAATCAGATTCTGCTTTTCTTTACTCACAAACTCTTTGGAAAATGTAAGGTGGAATCTAGCCAGTTCTACTTTACACCAGTTTGATAAATCTCCCCTAAAGTGTATATATATATATATATATATATAAAATACAAATATGCACAGTGCATATATACATCATACACAGATCTAAAGAAATGTACATGTATCATAACTTGTCATAGCAGAAAATTTCAAAAAATTGAGGTCACTATGTATCAAATTGATTGTATTTCTGGACAAGGAACTGCGTATTCCCTAATGCTTATTGTATATGCTTAACTGACCTTTTCAATAAAATAAGTTTGGAAAAAAAAAAAAAAAAGAAATGCACATCACCTATATGTATACGTAGTACACACACACATGCACTGATATAAAGAAATTACCTATGTGCATACATTGTGCGCACACACACACACACACACACATACGCACATCTACACCTCTAAACAAATGCACATTAAAAATATGCATAGAAATAGTGTCTGAATCACGTTTTTCATGGTTTCAACGGCCTAAATCATAAAGAAATTTCCATATTGAATCAATGATTAGAGCAGTCTGCATATTGTCTGAAGGAATTCTCACCACAGAATTGGTAGATTGGTAGGTAATAGCTCCAGGCGTCACATTTACCAACGCCACACCAGACCTGAACAATACCGCCATACTGTGACTGGATAACACCGCCATACCAGACCTGACAAAAACCACCACCCTCCCTCTCGAAAAGATAACGGATTTACTGGCAATTCTAAATGGGGGGGGGGGGACTAAAAAAACTAGATTTGCATTTCCAGGGAAATACATAGTGCTTGAAAAGAGCGCCCCTTTACCAGTGACTTCCATTTAACTTTAATCGTGGGTGCCGTCCCTTTAAGAGCGACTTGGGTCCCATCCCTTAAGAGCAACTTGGCTCCCGTCCCTTTAGAAGCGACCTGGGTCGCTTTAAGAGCAACGTGGGTCCCTTCGCTCTTAAAGGGACCCAGGTCACTCTTAACGGAACCCAGGTCGCTCTTAAAGGGACCCAGGTCGCTCTTAAAGGTACCTAGGTCGCTCTTAAAGGGACCCAGGTCGCTCTTAAAGGGACCCAGGTCGCTCTTAAAGGGACCAAGGTCGCTCTTAATGAGACCCATTTCACTCTAAAAGGGACACAGGTCGCTCTTAAAGGGCCCCCGTTGCACTTAAAGGGACCCAAGTGGCTCTTAAAGGGAACCAGGTGGCTCTTAAAGGGACCCAGGTCGCACTTAAAGGGACCCATTTTGCTCTTAAAGGTACATATTTCGCTCTTAAAGGTACATATTTTGCTCTTAAAGAGCCCCAGGTCGCTCTAAGAGGACCCAGGTCACTCTTAAAGGGACATATTTCGCTCTTAAAGGGCCCCAGGTCGCTCTTAGAGGGACCCAGGTCACTCTTAAAGGGCCCCAGGTCGCTCTTAAAGGGACTTATTTCGCTCTTAAAGGGACCTATTTCGCTCTTAAAGGGACCCATTTCGCTCTTAAAGGGACATATTTCGCTCTTAAAGGGACCCTGGACGCTCTTAAAGGGACCCTGGACGCTCTTAAAGGGACCCTGGATGCTCTTAAAGGGACCCTGGACGCTCTTAAAGGGACCAAGGTCGCTCTTAAAGGGACCCATTTTGCTCTTAAAGGGACATATTTCGATCTTAAAGGGACCCAGGTCACTCTTACAGGGACCAATTTCACTTTTAAAAGAACCAATTTCACGCTTAAAGGGACCCATTTCGCTCTTAAAGGGACCCATTTCGCTCTTAAAGGGACCCAGGTCGCTCTTAAAGGGACCAATTTCACTCTTGAAAGGACCAATTTCACGTTTAAAAGGACCCATTTCACTCTTAAAGGGACCCAGGTTGCTCTTAAAAGGACCCATTTCACTCTTAAAGGGACCCAGGTCGCTCTTAAAGGGACATATTTTGCTCTTAAAGGGACATATTTCACTCTTAAAGGGACATATTTTGCTCTTAAAGGGACCCATTTAGCTCTTAAAGGGACATATTTCGCTCTTAAAGGGACCCTGGACGCTCTTAAAGGGACCCTGGACGCTCTTAAAGGGACCCTGGACGCTCTTAAAGGGACCAAGGTCGCTCTTAAAGGGACCCATTTTGCTCTTAAAGGGACATATTTCGATCTTAAAGGGACCCAGGTCACTCTTACAGGGACCAATTTCACTTTTAAAAGAACCAATTTCACGCTTAAAGGGACCCATTTCGCTCTTAAAGGGACCCATTTCGCTCTTAAAGGGACCCAGGTCGCTCTTGAAAGGACCAATTTCACGTTTAAAAGGACCCATTTCACTCTTAAAGGGACCCAGGTCGCTCTTAAAAGGACCCATTTCACTCTTAAAGGGACCCAGGTCGCTCTTAAAGGGACATATTTCACTCTTAAAGGGACATATTTTGCTCTTAAAGGGACCCAGGTCGCTCTTAAAGGGACATATTTCGCTCTTGAAGGGACATATTTCGCTCTTTAAGGGACCAAGGTCGCTCTTAAAGGGACCCAAGTCGCTCTTAAAGGGACCCATTTCGCTCTTAAAGGGACCCAGGTCGCTCTTAAAGGGACATATTTCACTCTTAAAGGGACCCAGGTTTCTCTTAAATGGACCAATTTCGCTCTTAAAGGGACATATTTCGCTCTTAAAGGGACCCAGGTCGCTCTTAAAGGGACGCATTTTGCTCTTAAAGGGATATATTTCGCTCTTAAAGGGACATATTTTGCTCTTAAAGGGACCCAGGTCGCTCTAAAAGGGACCCATTTCGCTCTTAAAGGGACCCATTTTGCTCTTAAAGGGACCCAGGTCGCTCTTAAAGGGACCCATTTCGCTCTTAAAGGGACCCATTTCGCTCTTAAAGGGACCCATTTAGCTCTTAAAGGGACCCAGGTTGCTCTTAAAGGGACCCAGGTTGATCTTAAAAGGACCCATTTTGCTCTTAAAGGGGCATATTTCGCTCTTAAAGGGACCAAGGTCGCTCTTAAAGGGACATATTTCGCTCTAAGGGACATATTTCGCTCTTAAAGGGACCCAGGTCGCTCTTTAAGGGACCAATTTCACTCTTAAAGGGACCAATTTTGCTCTTAAAGGGACATATTTCGCTCTTAAAGGGACCCAGGTCGCTCTTAAAGGGACATATTTTGCTCTTGAAGGGACTTATTTTGCTCTTAAAAGGACCCAGGTCGCTCTTAAAAGGGACCCAGGTTGCTCTTAAAGGGACCCGGGCCGCTCTTAAAGGGACCCAGATCGCCCTAGCAACATGGGTCCCTTTTAAGAGCAACATGCGTCCCGTCCGTTTAAGAGCGACTTGGATCCCTTTAAGAGCTACATAGGACTTTTTATAAGCGACTTAGGTCCCGTCCCTTTAAGAGAGACTTGGGTCCCTTTAAGAGCGACTTGCGTTCCTTTAAGGGCGACCTGGGTCCCTTTAAGAGCGATCTGAGTACTTATAATGGTAAAGATCATTGCTCGGTTACCATGACAATCTTACTCATGTCAGTGAGACAAAATGGTTAAGGACCTTCCATATATTACATCTTCTATTGGCCAATAGTGGACATGTGACTGTGGATGGTGTGATACATTGCATGACGAGACCTTAGAGTTCCTATTGGCTGCTATATTTCAGCTATTTGCATATGTGCTGTGATTGGCTGTTAGCGGTTAGAGTGTGGCCATTATTTGCAATGGGCCATTATTTTCTATGGGAAATTCGCGGTCTTTAAACGTAAATTTCTTAAAAACGACAAATCCGATCGAAACGAAAAATAGATAGCACACCACACACCGCCGAGGGCTTCGAAACGCAGTTTGAATGGAGTGTGTGCACAAAGCGGTTCGGGCTGTATTACGCGCAGAAAAATGGCTGGAAGAAGAAGAAGAAGAAACAGAAGAATACGGATTACAATATAGTGCTTTTCAAGCACTATAATAACCCCCCTGCTCCCTGGTGCTGCCCCCTGCAAGGTGCTGCCATAGGCACGGGTGCCAAGTGGTAATTATGGCCCTGTTTACCTCTGGTACAGGAAAGCACACCAGGTACAGCTCACATGCTGTCAGATTTTTAGCTCCAGGGCCAGCAGCAGCACATAGAGCAGGTGGAGGCAGCCTGAGAGGAGGAGGTGGCAGAGGGTCCCAGGGGAGAGGAGAGGGGCTGCGCTAAATCTGCACACTACATGCTGCAGCTTGTCACCCCAGTCACTCCCAGCCTCTATATAATATGATGAAGCCCCAGGTTACTAGATAGAGGCAGTGAGTGACTGGGTGAAAGGCATGTGCAGCAGTGTCATCCTAGAGCTGCTAGACAGAAAGTCCCACCTCCTTTTCAGAGGCCCACCAAGGGTTACGGCCCACCAGGGGATTCCCCTGCTTCCCTGTGGGCCAGTCCATGCCTGCCCTCATGTAACCACTTCTACCAATGCCTTGTTACATTCTGTCATTTAGGTAGAATGCCTTGAAGTGCAACCTAGAGGCGTGTCTAGTAGTCAACGATCTCTCACAGAGAAGTACACTACCCCAAAGTGGCATCTGAGAGCCTATTTATAGGGTAGTGAAGGATACACTTATACACACATATATATACGTTTAGCTGTTTCTGTTACAAAACATGGCCATATCTTGGCATGTAATTTTGGGGGTTATTGCTGTAATTATTTTATTTGAAGCTAATGTACCTTTTTATGAACAGCCGCCTGGTTCCTGCGCGCAGCACCAGTCTATTACCGAGTATCAGCCTAGCATGAAGCACTGGGAGAGGCCCGCAGGGCCCCAGTGTGATGATCTCCATGCTGACGACGGTATGTTCATGTGAAAAACAAACAAGCAATGTACCTAGTGGTACATTTGCTGTAAACCGTTTATGTAACTGATCTCTATATTTATGTCAAAGACATAAAGAGAGAGCTGAGGCCACTCCATTCACTGTGGGTGCCGGCTGTAGTGCGTGCAAGACCGATCACTTATAAGATGGTGTTGTGTAACGCCACTACTGTGGTGGTTGGTCGGAGTATAGCTCAGCCGGATGGTAGGTTGTTGTGACGCCAGTGCTGTTTGGGCACACAGGTGTGGGGGCACACCTGCTTTTATTTTAAGGTGGCTGGCTATACCCTTTCCCTTGTGGTCGCTGACCTGCCGGGCTGTGAGGGGGTCCCTTGGGTACTTATCACGGTGGTCCTGAGCGGAGCTGTGACCCACCCGGACTATCGTTACCACCACCTACAGAAAGAGGAGATGGCCCAAGCATAGAGCAGTGACTGCGTAGGTGCCAGAACAATGATCAGAACAGAGTCCTGTTCTCACAAATAAAATCTTCTTTACTGTGAGAATACTATAGACATGACAGAACAAAATCTGCGCTAAGAGCCTTTGGAGCAGAAGAGCTGAGCTTACTAGGTTGCGTGCTGAGAAGTAGGGTGAGCTGAAAACAGTAGAGAGGAGTTTGTGCTGCAAGTTCATAGAAGTGGAGAGGAGTTTGTGCTGAGAATCCCAACCCAGGGTAGAAGTGTGCTCTGCCCGATCTTTCGAAGAAGAAGTAGAAAACTGAAGAATAATTTAAAATAGAAGTATACTTGTGCCCGTGTTTCGACCTTTGTTGTCCTACAGTGTCAGGTGACCCGTTCTATTAGGCTGACACAAGCCAGACCTTGTTACCTGAGTTGAGCAAGGCAGACAAGTTTACCTGGTTACACCTGTGCTGCAAGATAGAGTACATAGGCTTGTAGAAACTTTTCTCCATCTGGATCACTACCTCTTGTTTCAGGATACTGTCCTGCACTTTTAGAAGTAATCACTGCATGGGTTGGGGTGTTCTCTGACTTGTCCTCTCTCAAGTAGTTTAGCACTGCATATTTGGACCAAAGATAGCGTCTAAAAGAAAAGTCTTTCCGTCTCCCTTGTGCGTCCGTCCACTACCACACTCATGACTAGACTACACTGGACACTAACTAAGTGTGGGTGTGCACTTCCTCTCCCCATGTGACAGCTTCCTACAGGAGGTAGGAGAATAGAGATAGTTGAAGAGAAGAGAGATCTTATTGGTGCGCAGATCATTGACAAACAATAACCTCTAGTTCACTACAACTGTGCAACATACAAGTGCATATATAGATAATAGCGACAAATAGTGGTAAAACCTAAGTATCACTTCATTACAACATTAACTTGTAGTACAGGCTTTTGCGAGGGGTGTATAAATGAATAACACCCGTGGTGGGACACCACATATACATAGATGGTTATTATATACTGCTGATAACCGCACATAGTTGGTATTTGGTTTAGATTTCACTGTGGAGAGCCATGTGGGAAGTCATGCTTTCTATCCACCCAGCTTCTGCAGCCACCAATACTCAAGTGCAGAGCGTTCAGGTTCAGAAGAACCCCAGCGACCTCGAATTTTGCTCAACTCTGAAGTCGTTGTAAGTGAAAAATGGCTGAAAGAGACCAGCTTTTCTTATCCCCATTTTGCTGCTAAGTGATAATTAGAGGAACCTGCTGAATGTAAAATAAAGGATACCCCAATAGACAATTTTTTTTGTAAGCTAGAGGTAAATATCAATATTTCTACACTCTCTCTATGTATGAAATAGCATATTCAAAAGAGCCATGCTCTTTTGGGTCACATTCACACTCAGTATAACACCGGCCGTTCTGTGACCTGGTCGGGTCACAGAACGGTTGGTGTTACTGGAGATCATATTGGCCAGTACTGCTGTACTGGCCGAATGATCTTCACTTCTGGTGAATTTGCATGCGGGCGCACCCGTGTGCGCCCGCATCCCAATTCACCACTGCAAACAATGGAGCATGCAAACTGACATGTATGTGCAGCCGCTATTCAATGAATAGTGATAGCAGAAAACTGATGTGTCAATTTGTCATGTGGCACTTTTACTGCGAGTTCTTCTGATGAGCGTGCGCAGCTAAATGCAGGACTGTGACTAACAGAGTCAGGAGCCAATGGCAGGCAGCATTCTGCCTCCGCCCACAGGAGCCCATTCCCTCCCCAAGCACTCCGGCTGCAGCTAGGTGATTATTGTTCTTTTGGGTTTTTTTCCACACAGGGATGCCTGAATTGGGGAGGGAATGCTACCTAATATGGGTGTTCCTACATGGTGGGAGAGGGGATAGTTTACAGGGGGATGCACATATGGTGCATGACTGAGAGAAGTCCTCATGATGACCCAGGCTGAATGGAGAAGAAGAGCAACTCCAATTGGAGAAGAAGCCCCATGTGATTCACTCAAAGAAGACGCCCTCTGTTAGTCATTGGCTGTAACTGCACTGTAGTCACTTATGGTGTACAGAGCCTGTGTAGAGCTGGTATCTCCTGCTATATGGTGACTGTATGAGGTGATGTTGGTCTTTGTACAGTGGATTTTATTTAGTAGCAGTGGTGCTATTAGTCAGTATGTTGTAGCATTAGTCAGTATGTGGTGATATTAGTCAGAATGGGGTGGTAATATTTGTATCTTGTAAACTGGTATGGTTCGTATTATTGGTCTTAGTATACTAGATTTGGTCTATACCAGTACGGCAGTAATGTTAGTGGTCATGATGTGGCAGTAGTAGTTACTCTGTGTATACTGGTATTAGTCGGGATGTGTGTGTGTGGGGGGGGGGGGGGGGGGGGGGTGCGAAAGGGAAGGGGGCATCTCTAATTAGGCCCTTGTACATACAGTTTAGGAATAAAGTAAAAATTTTATCCGTTGGGATAATCTGTCTATAATGGCAGTCAGATAGTTCGTTCACAGCTGCAACCTGTGTACAATTTTCTAATTTAGCAGTTTGGGAAATATAATAATTTATCAACCATCTGAGAAGCAAAGAAGAAAAATGGTGCTTCAGGGAGCATTAAGCTCAGATATTGATAATTCAATGCTAAACATGAGTTCACTTGGAGTGTAGGCACCCACATTAAATTCTTTTGGTGGAATGAACTTCAATTTGACACAGGACTTTGCTGCCCTCCACTGGCAAAAAAGCAGAAATACACGGTAGAAGATAAAAAAAAAGAGATTAATATTTCCCAGGCAATCAGTAGTTGACTGTTCTAAGACTAAACCTCGGACCCTATCTGTCAGCTGCAAGCACTGCATTTCAGTTATTGTTTACACAGTGCTGTGCTCATTGTTGAAGCTATATCTTGTATTACAGTTCTGTTCCAGTCAAGCAAACAGAAATGAGTTGCAGTACTAGGGACAACCACAACTATATGACACTGAGATTGTATAAGCAGTAAAAGAAATTTTGTAAAAAAATATTTTATTCTTATTCTGCAAATTATCGCTCACATGTCTTTTGGTCCACGGTGCTTCCTGGCTTCTCCCCGCAGCCTGTTCTGAAAGGTCCCAGAGGCAGCAACAACATTAGGCAAGAGACACCACTAACCAAACACCACCATGAAGACTAAGTAGGTTTTAAGTCAAGTGACAAAGTTGTTGAGAAGTACAATTCGGGGTTGGGTTATTAAAAAAAAAAATCCAAATCTCCATTGATTCCCTTGGGCACCATTAAATCCATTATCATCAAATGATAAGAACATTGTACCACAACAATCCGGCCAAGAGAACGCCGCCACCAAACTATCAGACCAGGCAAGGAGGGCATTAACCTGTAGCATGTTCACGCAACATTTTTTTACTCTCCATTTAAAAATGACTTCCGTCATTTTGCTGTTTGGCTGCACCTGTCAGTGCAATGTTGATACATTGTTCTCGTTCAGGTGGACTAATTGGCCTTTTGGTGCATCTTTAATTGAAAGTCCATTGAATTTAACAGTAAAAACAGTGAAAGGACGGTGAAAAAAGAACAACTGTGTGTGAACAGCCAAAAAATAACGACACGGAGAGAAGGGAGCGGCTGTACATCCCGCCTATGGCTGATACTAATGCCGCTAGGCCTATTTTAAAAACCAACCCCAGGTCGTAGGGACCCGTGTGAACCAGGGGACCTGCACGTGGTACACGGGGCAATATGGTTTGATCAAATTATACTGTATACCAACATCCTGGCAGTTTTTAAAATAGGCCTAGCGGCATTAGTATCAGCCTTTGGTGGGATGTGCAGCCGCTCCTTTCTCTCCATGTCATATTTTATAGCTAAAAAATAACGTTGGTTGTTTGCAATAGATGTCCAAAAATAATTGACATGATCATTATTTTTGTAATGGCTGCGGCAGACGGTGTCTTGGGCCGCCACATCCGCTTTCCCTACTGGAGCTGCCTGGCACGTGCAGGGGCCTGGCACCGCCATCTCTTCAGCCCTCTCGGGTGCCTTACTAGCCCCACCTCCTGCCTCCCGTGTCTTGGCCTGGCGCACTTGGGCCCGCTTCCTAGGGCGCGCAGTTTAAAGTGACTGTGCATCCCTAATTGGTTGTGTGCACTTAACACCTCCCTATAAATTCCAGCCCTACCCTATTGTTGGAGCCTCTGCATGCTTCCATATTATGTGGTCTCAGTTTCCCATGATGCCTGCCGTCTGCCTGTGGTCCCAGCCTGTGATTGCTGTCCCAGATCCAGCCGTGAGTCCTGCTGTGCCTACCTGTCTCTAGCTACACCTTGCCCCCCGCCGCTAGCTGAATCTGCATGCAGTTTCAGTGCGGCATCATTGGTCCAGAAGTGGCAACTCCCAGTGATTCAACATACCAGACCACTGTCTATGACCTTGGTCACCAGCGAGCCTCTCAGTTTAGTTCTAAACTGAACCGATGACACTTTTTTGGTGTCCCACTATTGGTGCTGTCTATGCCACCTTAGTAAGTCACTCCCTCAGGTTTAGAAGAGTGGGAGATGTAGTACTGTGTTTTCCCCACTAGGTTTTCTCACTACTGTTCAACTTGACTTGTTGCACAGCTGAAGGAGCAGAAGGATTAAAGGAGAACTCCGGCGAAATTTTTTATTTAAGTATTGTATTGCCCTACAAAAGTTATACAAATCACCAATATACACTTATTACGGGAAATGCTTATAAAGTGCTTTTTTTTCCCTGCACTTACTACTGCATAAAGGCTTCACTTCCTAGATAACATGGTAATGTCAGACCCGACTCCCAGAGCTGTGTGGGCTGTGGCTGCTGGAGAGGATGATGGCAGAGGGATGCTCAGTGTCCCTCCAGTACCCTGTGTCCCTCAGTTTCCCCCTGTCATCATCCTCTCCAGCAACCACAGCCCACACAGCTCTGAGAGTAGGGTCATGACATCAGCATTTTATCCAGGAAGTGAAGCCTTGATGCAGGATTAATTGCTGGGAAAAAAGCACTTTATGTGCATTTCCCGTAATAAGTGTATATTGGTGATTTGTATAACCTTTGGAGGGCAATATAATACTTAAATAAGAATTTTCGCTGGACTTCTCCTTTAAACTGTTTGTATCACATGTTTTATGCTGACCAATTAGAGGTGCTTGTATTCTCTTATCCTATCACTTTTCTTCCCTCTCTCACACAAACTCAGCCCCACCACTCATAGGAGGATTTAGTGTTAGCCCCTGTAGGAGGAGTGAGCTCCTGGTGGGAGGAAGCTAGATAGTTAGTAGTTGGAGGTCCAAGAGGATGGATGTGTGAGACACTGCTCCCTAACAAAGTTTTTCCTGCTAGATCCTAAGATCAGTGTGCAGTGGTAAGCTCAACTTTGAGGAAAGAAGCCACCTAGGAAAACCATTGCCCACACCAGGAACCTCTCTAAAAAGTGCAGGGCAGTCTCCTTAAGCAAGAGGAACTGACCTCAGTAGGACAAAGTTACAGTGCAAGGTCTACATATCCTACTACGCAGCACAAGATGACTGGGCAACCTCAGAAGTCTGCTACACCCAAATAACCAATGACTGGGGCTTGTATTACCCACCTAGGATGGGTACCTCGCAACTAGGAGGCATAAGGGGTTCAGAGCCACTATTGGGTACAAGTATCTCTTATCGCTTCTACTTATACACCTGTTCCAGCAGAGCACATTCACTACTTTAGGCAGGGTTCCTCTGGCAACTCCTCTCCTCTTCTCTCTCTACAAAGCACCTATTATGTCTACATTATGTTCTACCTCATTGTGGGCACCACAGTTCTGTGTCAAGATTTGCACTACTGTTACCACGTGTACTGTTCAATTTGTCATACTATAGTAAAGTATTATATCTTTTATTAAACGCACCAGACTCTGGTCTATTCTGTCAGCACCTGCACCTACACACTACCATATAGTTGGATTATCTCCCCAAGTGACCCTAAACACTCCCGGAGGTTACCGACCATTGGGGCAGCCAGCCAACCAAAGCCGGCCCTATTACACTTCAAGTGGGGGTACTGCACACAGAGAAGATCTCCAAAAAGCAGGCTGATATGCCACCACCTCATCGGCCATATAATTGCCCCATAGACCTTCTTCCTGGCGCTATTCCCCCACATGGTAAACTGTATCCTCTCTCAGTCCCAGAGACGAAAGCCATGTCTGCTTGCATGAAGGAGAACCTGCGGAAGGTCTTTATCCTCCTCTTCAGCCGGTGCCAGGTTCTTCTTTGTTCAGAAGTCAGCGCTTTCCATCTTCGTATTGACTTTCAGGGTCTTAACAAGGTGACGTGAAGAACCGGTACCCCTTGCCTCTCATATCGGAGTTATTCAATCGTCTCGTAGAGCCTGGATCTTTGCGAAACTAGATCTCAGGGGAGCCTACAATCTGATCTGTATTTGTGAAGGCGACAAATGGAAGCAGTGGCGTAGCTACCATAGAGGCAGGGTAGGCAGTTGCTATGCTAAGGTAAGAGCATGTGTCTTTCTGCGAATTACATCTTCTAGGATCTCCTTTACATCTGTGTCATCATCAACCTGGATGACATTCTGATTTACTCCCCAGATCTGCAGACCCATGTGGGTCAGGTGCGTCAAGTTCTGTGACGATTAAGATCCAATTGCCTGTACGCCAAGATGGAGAAGTGAGAGTTCCTCCAGTGTAGCCTTCCCTTTCTTGGGTACACCTGCTATTCTGCATGAGTGCCACATTTCTTCTTCTTCAATCACTCTTTTCTTTTTAATTTGATGATTTTTTACTTTTTTTCATTCACGCTGTTCACCGTACAATAACACTATTGTTATATTTTATTAGATCGGACAATTACGCACGCTACAATATATAATTATGTTTTTATTTTATTTTATTTATTTTTAGGTGCAGGAAGGGGGTGATTTAAACCTTTATTGGGGAGGGGCTATGTCATATTATTAAAAACCTTTTTTTAACTTTTTATTTTACACCTTCTAAGTCCCCCTAGGGGGCTATTATGTTTATAAATTACATTACTAAAGCCCCAATTACACGGGGCATCAGCAGTGAGGGGGTAAGAGCCAGGGAGCTGTGTGTGTGTGTGTGTGGGGGGGGGGCTGCCTGGGTGATCTCCAGATTGTCCGGGCAGCCCATAGAAGATATTGGCGGTCTGTTGCTGCAGCTCCTATTCAGCGGTGCAGCCGCAGCAGATCGTTGCTATCTAATTCGTTTGTCTTTCAACATGTTGAAAGACAACGTGAGACAACGATGAGCCAACATTGTTCATGTCGGCTGATTGTTGTTTTCTATTACACAAGATGTTACAGCCGATAAATGTTTCATGCAATAAGACCTTAACAGATCGTCTGGGCAGCCCATAGAAGATAGTGGCGGTCTGCTGCTGACGCTCCTGTTCAGCGGTGCAGTGGCAGCAGATCGTTGCTATCTAATCGTTTGTCTTTCAACATGTTGAAAGACAACGTCAGAACTGCTGGACGCACTAGTGTACCGATACTTCATGGGTCCTTAAGGGGTTAAATAACATTACCTTACTATCACCATACATATTACCATCATACCGACAAGTCATTCACTTGTCTTCTTCTTTTCCATTCAGCCCGTGCCATCATGAAGACTTCTCTTGATGATGATTAATCTCTGTAGAATCGGCCAGACTAACATTTTGGGCTCCTTGGTCAATCACCACCTCTTTTCTATACAAACTCGCTTGGCACGGTCTTCTCCTGGTTTGTTTTCATGATCAGTATGGGTGTTAAAACTCCAGACCTCCGACCGATGTCCAAGACATGTCAAACGTTCTTTATGATGACTGTGCCACTTTAATGGACCAACAATGTTTCAGATCAGCAAGAAAGCTGCAAAGCTTCATTCAGCGGTCATCTCTCGGAATGTTCTGATAAACACAGCAGCACCAAAAATAATTAGGAATTTGGTTAGAAAACACAGTAGGCAGCGATACATCTGGATGGATTCAGAGGCACAAAATATGACACCTAAAAACATTCTAAAAGCCAAATACAAGCCTCAATAAAATGTGTTCAGCATAGGGTATTATTGTGGAATGAAAAGCTGCCTGCTTACTAAATTAGGATTCTTTCCTTTAACACATTTTTCCAGACCACTTAACCATGCAAAATTATTTTCAACAGCTGAATCCCTGCACTGCCAAGCAGGAAAGTGAAAGGAAAGACAAGGCAAATGTCAAGAAGCGATGCAAGCATGTTAACTAGCGTTTGAAGTTTAAATGGATTAGGCCTATATATGTATTGAGTGACCTTTAGATCTTTTTGTTACCCAGTGAATACTAAGAATGTCGGATAGTTCTCAAGTTCTCAATTTGGCCTTGAAATTCATTATTATACCAGCATATTTCTAAACATCTGCTGACAGCCGTGTAAGCTAAGTTTTCCAGTAAGCTCTGATCTTCAGCTCAAGCATGCCGTTGTTTACCGACATGTTACATGTTTCTAACCAGTAAGGCTCAGCTAGGACCACTAACAGTACTAAGCAGTGTGCTCGCTGCTCGCTCCTTGGGTACTGAATATAACAATATACAGTACACAGGGGAACAGAACTTTTCTCCGTATAGTGCTGTGCAGCAGTGCTTGATCAGAGCAGGGGATCGGGAACTGCAGGTCTTAAATAGCTCTGAAGTTTCTGACAGAAACATTTTTGCCAACAAAGGGGGCCAGTGTCACCCTTAGGGTCCTATTACATGGGCCAACTACAACCCGATCATTTTAGTAAACACGCACCGATCTGCTAGATCAGCTCTCGTTTACTGGACCTATTAGACGGCCCAATTGTCACGGCCGCAGCGGCGTCCCGTGCTCCGGGCTGCCGCCGCGACCTCCCTCTGCCCCATGCAGCTGCCGGGGTCCTTGTGCAGGGACCCGGCACTGCTACCTGTTCGGCCCCGGGGGGCGCCTTACCTCGCCCCGCTCCTGTCTCCGTCTGTGTCGGCCGGCGCGCGCGTCCCCGCCTCCTAGGGCGCGCGCGCGCCGGCTGTCTCGGATTTAAAGGGACAGTCCGCCCCTAATTGGTGTATGCACACAATCACTCCCTATAAATTCCAGCCCTGCCCCACTACAGGTGTTGGAGCCTCTACATGCTTCCCATAGCGTTTGGCCCAGCTCCCTGTTGTTCCTGACCTTAGTCCTTGTCCCTGTTTCCTGTCTTCAGTCCTTGTCCCTAGTCCTTGCCCGCTGCCTTCCCATTGTTCCAGAGTCCTGTCCGCCACCTGCGATCTCGTCTACAGTCCTCTGCCTGCACTATCTCCTGCCTACTGCTCCTGCCACGCCTCGCCTGCCGTCACTAGCAACCAAGCCAGGGGTAGCAACCTGGGGGTCGCCTGCCACAGCAAGTCCATCCCGCCTTGCGGCGGGCTCTGGTGAAAACCAGCGGCCCCTTAGACTCCGCTCCCTGGTGAGGTTAGTGCTATTGCTAGTGACGGTCCAGTGGATCCACTACTCCAGGCGTTACAGTAGGCTCCAACCATGGATCTCGGCGCGGTGCCTGATCTCCGTGACGTCGCCAGAGTGGTCGCTCAACAGGCTCAACAAATCCAGCAACAGTCGCAGCAGATCCAGCAACTGACTGCCGCCTTACAGCAGCATACTACAGCTCAGCGCTCACCACCACCTGCAGCCACCTCGAGACTTCGACTGGCCCTCCCGAGTAAATATGGAGGCGATCCCAAGTTGTGCAGGGGATTCCTGACTCAGTGCACCATGCATATTGAACTTTTAAGTAGTCAGTTTCCCACCGAGCACTCTAAAGTGGCTTTCATCATCAGCCTATTGGAGGGTAGAGCTCTGGCCTGGGCCACGCCGCTGTGGGACCGAGATGATCCTGTTGCTGCCAATCTCCGAACCTTCCTGGCCGAGTTTCGCTCCGTCTTTGAGGAACCTGCCCGTGCTACTTCAGCTGAGACTACTCTCCTCAACCTCTCTCAAGGGAGCTCCTCTGTTGGTTACTACGCCATCCAGTTCCGCACCCTGGCAGCTGAATTGGACTGGAATGAGGCCGCTCTATTAGCCACCTTCAAGAAGGGCCTATCCAGTCGGGTGAAAGATGTGCTCTCCGCCCGCGACCTCCCTACATCTCTGAACGATCTAATCCTACTGGCTACCAGACTTGACAACCGATTTTCCGAGAGAGAGGAGGAGGTCCGGCAAGAACGACGACTAAGCCTGCCCCGTCGCCATCACCGCCTAGCACCGGTGTTCCAGAATCCTGTTGCTCCTGTACCCCAGTCGACTCCTGAGATTCCAATGCAAGTAGAACGAGTTCGACTGACTCCTCATGAGAGGGCTCGCCGACTAGAGCTGAATCTCTGTCTCTATTGTGGTGGCTCTGATCACTTTCGGCAGAGATGTCCCCAACGTCCTCAGTGTCCAGGAAACGCTCGCACCTAGGTCCGGTAGGAGAGGCCTCCCTAGGTGTGAATGCCACCTCTTCAAGATTGTCTATGCCAGTTTCCATCCAGACACCCTCAGGACAAATTCACCAAACTACTGCCTTCATCGACTCCGGGTCTGCGGGCAGTTTCATCGCAGCTACCTTGGTCCAAAGATGGCGGCTACCCGTGATACAGCTAGCCCAACCCCTGTCTATCTCCTCGGTCACGGGTGAGACTCTTGCTGAAGCTTTGCTCTACCAGACTGCACCTCTAGTCCTCCTGGTTGGCGCTTTGCATCAGGAGAGGATCTCCTTCTACGTCTTGCGCCATTCCTCTTCCGACATCTTGCTGGGCCTACCTTGGCTGCAATTACATACCCCTAAGCTAGACTGGAGAACCGGGGAGATTCTCAGTTGGGGTCTGGACTGCCCTAACCGGTGTCTGAAGCTTCCTCTGCCCAAGGGCTCTGTGACGTCACCTGACTCCATCAAGCCTCTACCCGGCCTACCGGCAGAATACCAAGACTTGGCTGACGTCTTTTCTGCCAAAGAGGCAGACACTCTACCCCCTCACCGGACATATGATTGTCCCATAGACCTCCTTCCTGGAACTTCTCCACCACGAGGTCGGGTGTACCCTCTCTCCGTGCCCGAGACTGAGGCCATGTCTTCCTACATCCGGGAGAACCCACAAAAGGGTTTCATTCGCAAATCCACATCCCCGGCTGGCGCAGGATTCTTCTTTGTACAGAAGAAGGACGGTTCTCTTCGCCCATGCATAGACTACAGGGGCCTAAATAAGGTGACAGTCAAGAACCGGTATCCTCTTCCACTTATCCCTGAACTATTCGACCGTCTCCGTGGAGCCAAGATCTTCTCTAAGCTGGACCTCAGGGGAGCGTACAATTTAATCCGTATTCGTGAAGGAGATGAATGGAAGACCGCTTTTAACACCAGAGATGGGCACTACGAATACTTGGTCATGCCATTCGGCCTATGCAATGCCCCAGCGGTTTTCCAGGAATTCGTTAACGACATCTTCCGAGACCACCTCTATGTCTGCGTCATTTTCTATCTTGACGACATTTTGGTCTTCTCCCCTGACCAGCAGACTCACGTGGCACAAGTGCGTCAGGTCTTACGAAGACTACGGGCCAATAATCTGTACGCCAAGCTAGAGAAGTGCGTTTTCCATCAGTGCAGTCTTCCGTTTCTTGGGTATGTCGTCTCCGACCAGGGTCTACAAATGGATCCGGCCAAACTCTCAGCTGTTCTCCAGTGGCCACGTCCTGTGGGACTCAGAGCTATCCAACGCCTCCTAGGATTTGCCAACTATTATCGGCAGTTCATCCCACACTTCTCTACCCTGGTCGCACCCATCGTGGCCCTCACTAAGAAGAGGGCGGATCCCAGGCATTGGCCACCTGAGGCCGAGCAAGCCTTCACTAGCTTAAAGGTCAGCCTTTGCTTCTGCTCCTGCGCTAGTTCGCCCGGATGCCACCAAGCCGTTTTCACTTGAGGTCGACGCATCTTCAGTAGGTGCTAGAGCCGTCCTCTCGCAAAAGGACGCATCTGGCAAAACCCGAACCTGTGGGTTCTTCTCTAAGACTTTCTCCCCTGCCGAGAGGAACTATACTATTGGCGACCGAGAACTCTTGGCGATTAAGTTGGCACTGGAGGAGTGGCGTCATCTCCTAGAGGGGGCTAGACATCCGGTAAATATCTACACGGACCACAAGAACCTTCTCTACCTCCAATCGGCCCAACGTCTCAATCCCCGGCAGGCCAGGTGGTCGCTTTTCTTTTCACGTTTCAACTTCGTTATCCATTTCCGTCCGGCTGAGAAGAACGTGAAAGCCGATGCTCTCTCCCGAGCATCTGACGTCATGGGACAAGAGGACTCCCCTCGCCACATTATACCTCCCGATCGCCTAGTGCCAGTCGCCAAATCCACTCTTCAAAGGGTGCCTCCCGGTAAGACCTATGTGCGCCCTGCTCTTCGAAGACGCATCTTGAAATGGGGTCATTCCTCTATGGTGGCCGGGCATCCGGGAGTTCTAAAGACCGGGCAACTGATCTCCCGCCACTACTGGTGGCCTAGCCTACTCCAAGATGTCGAGGACTTTGTGGCTTCCTGTACCATCTGTGCCAGAAACAAGTCCTCCCATCAAAAACCTGCCGGCCTACTTCAGCCCTTGCCAGTTCCAGATCGCCCCTGGTGCCATATAGGCATGGACTTTGTCACAGACTTGCCTCGATCTGCGGGTAACACGGTCATTTGGGTTGTTACTGACCGCTTCTCCAAGATGTCCCACTTCGTGGCTCTTCCTGGACTACCATCAGCTCCTCGCCTGGCCCAGCTGTTCTTTCAGCATATCTTCCGCCTACATGGTATTCCTCTTCATATAGTGTCTGACAGAGGATCACAATTCGTCTCCAGATTCTGGCGTGCTCTCTGCTCTCAACTCCAAGTGAAGCTGGACTTCTCTTCGGCTTATCATCCCCAGACCAATGGGCAAGTGGAAAGGGTCAATCAGGTCCTTGGCAGTTATCTTCGACATTTCGTCTCCGCCGCCAGGACAACTGGTCCAGTCTGCTTCCATGGGCGGAGTTCTCCTACAACCATCTGGACTCGAGTTCCACAGGCAAGTCACCCTTCTATGTGGTCTATGGTCATCACCCTCGTCCTCCTCTGCCTCTCTCTCCATCCTCTGAGGTCCCAGCCGTGGAGGAGTTGTTATCTGACCTACAGTCAATCTGGGAACAGACTCGACAATCCTTGCTCAAGGCATCTGACCGCATGAAGGACCAGGCGGATAAGAGAAGAAGACCCGCCACGAATTTTCTCCCAGGTGACAAAGTCTGGCTCTCGGCCAAATATGTCCGACTCAAGATTCCCAGCTACAAGTTGGGTCCTCGATTCCTCGGTCCTTTTTCGGTGCTAAAACGCATCAACCCTGTCACCTACAAACTCCGCCTAGCCCCTACTATGCGGATTCCGAACGCCTTCCATGTTTCCCTCTTAAAGCCAGTGGTCCTCAACCGGTTCTCTGATAAGTCTTTGTTCTCTGCTCCACAAGCCGTCTCTGACGACGTCTACGTTGTTAAAGACATTCTGGCCATGAAAACTGTCAGAGGGAGACGGTTTTTCCTGGTGGATTGGAAAGGATTTGGTCCTGAGGAGAGGTCCTGGGAACCCGAGGCAAACATCCTGGACCAAGATCTCATCAAGAAGTTCCTGCAGGCTAGAAAGAGGGGGAGGCCAAAGGGGGGGGGGGTACTGTCACGGCCGCGGCGGCGTCCCGTGCTCCGGGCCGCCGCCGCGACCTCCCTCTGCCCCATGCAGCTGCCGGGGTCCTTGTGCAGGGACCCGGCGTTGCTACCTGTTCGGCCCCGGGGGGCGCCTTACCTCGCCCCGCTCCTGTCTCCGTCTGTGCCGGCCGGCGCGCGCGCGCGCCGGCTGTCTCGGATTTAAAGGGCCAGTCCGCCCCTAATTGGTGTATGCACACAATCACTCCCTATAAATTCCAGCCCTGACCCACTACAGGTGTTGGAGCCTCTACATGCTTCCCATAGCGTTTGGCCCAGCTCCCTGTTGTTCCTGACCTTAGTCCTTGTCCCTGTTTCCTGTCTTCAGTCCTTGTCCCTAGTCCTTGCCCGCTGCCTTCCCATTGTTCCAGAGTCCTGTCCGCCACCTGCGATCTCGTCTACAGTCCTCTGCCTGCACTATCTCCTGCCTACTGCTCCTGCCACGCCTCGCCTGCCGTCACTAGCAACCAAGCCAGGGGTAGCAACCTGGGGGTCGCCTGCCGCAGCAAGTCCATCCCGCCTTGCGGCGGGCTCTGGTGAAAACCAGCGGCCCCTTAGACTCCGCTCCCTGGTGAGGTTAGTGCTATCGCTAGTGACGGTCCAGTGGATCCACTACTCCAGGCGTTACACCAATAGTAATGTCCATCGTTAGCAATGTCCATGCAGCCCTTGCTCAAACACCTGATACCTTACCTGTCCCAGCTTGTGATTGGCTGAGCAGCCTGTCAGCTGACAGGACGCTTAGACGCTGAGAGAGAGGGAAAGGTAAGGTTTCAGGTGTATGGGCAATCGTCAGCTGTCGGACACGCATCGCTACTACAAGTAGCAATGCACAGTCGTTGCCCGACGATTTTAGGTCCAAACATAAACAAACGATTAGCCAATGATCGCTTCATCAGCTGAACAGTGTCTTTATTACAAGGAGCGATTTGGCCGTTTATCGCTCTGTGTAAAAGGGCCCTTACTGCTGCCACTCAACGGAAGTTGAATGGTAGATAGAAAACTACGAATTTATTTTTATGAAGTTATATTAAGAAGTAAATATAACTTTATTGAAGTAATTTATTTTAAAAAAGCTAAAATATCTTTGAGTTTCTGGAGTACCCCTTTAAGTAAGCCCACCCTGATGCCACATGAACAGCCCCAAACCCACCAAAGCACAGATTTCACATGATCTCTGAAGGTGTCCAACTACTAACTACTTCAGCAATTCGTGCTACAGTAGCTCTTCTGCGGAATCAGATCAAAGGCAAACCTTCTCTCCCCATTCACATCAATGAGCTGTGGGCCCCCATTACTCTATATCAAGTTTACCATTTATTCTTTCTTGGACCACTTTTTGCAGGTAGTAACCACAGCATACTGGGAAAACAACTTTCGATATGGGGATGCCCATACCCAGTCACCTATCACAATTCGCTCAGATCCTTACACCCCTTATCCTTTTTCCCGTATCCAATAGCTCAGAATCGACTGTTCACTTTCTACTCCATACAGCCCACTCTTTGAAAGATTTCATTGTTATTAGATATTCAATTAGATATTCAAGGTTATCCAGTGCTACAAAAACATGGCCACTTTCTTTTAGAGACAACACGACTCTCGTCTCCAGTTCAGGTGTGGTTTCCAATTAAAGGGGTTATGCAGTGCTACAAAAACATGGCCACTTTCTTTCAGAGACAACAGGACTCTTGTCTCCAGTTCAGGTGCAGTTTGCAATTAAGCTCTATTCACTTCAATGGAACTGAGCAGCAAAACCCCACCCAAGCTGGAGACAAGAGTGCGACTGTCTGGAAGAAAGTAGCCATGTTTTTGTAGCGCTGGATAACCCCTTAAAGCTCTATTCACTTCAATTGAACTGAGCAGCAAAACCCCACCCAAGCTGGAGACAAGAGTGGTGCTGTCTCTGGAAGAAAGTGGCCATGTTTTCGTAGCGCTGGATAACCCCTTTAAGCTCTATTCACTTCAATGGAACTGAGCAGAAAAACCCAACCCTAGCTGGAGACAAGAGTGGGGCTGTCTCTGGAAGAAAGTGGCCATGTTTTTGTAGCGCTGGATAATCCCTTTAATGTCATACCTGATAAAAATGCACCATATGAGTAAATCAATGAAAGTCTAAATTTTCCAATATTTGTTTCTTTGGTGATGATAATGACACAAAACATTTACGTCGACAATAAGATATCTAAAATAAAGACAACTTTGTTTTATCTGGTCTAGAATAACAAGTCAGACTTGAATCTGTTCTTTTTATTATCGATTCAATATCTATAAAACAAAGTGCATCTTCGCTCACTGTCACAAATGTGATGAAACACAGCTTTTTTGTTAAAGCAAGACATATTGTTCATTTTAGCCAGAGAGTGAGTCACAAGAAAGGAGCAGCCAAGTTGTATTACTGGGCATAGAGAATATTCAAGTGGTGGAAAATTGCTGGATGTACTAAGAATGAAAACACAAAGTGTCCCATAATTGAAAAATGATGCTTAAGTTGCTGCCGAAAAACCACTTTAATTACCATTTAACAATGTGTGAAGCTTGAAAGGAAGCTTCTGTAGCCACAGTCCTGGTGGACACTCCCAGCCACAGCATACTTAGGCTTTCATCTTGAAACAAGATTCTATGAAAACGTCTTTACATCTCATGTAAGTGCATGGATTTCTGGATCAAAGTACTGGTGCTCACAAAAGTTGGGAAATGTCCTCTGTAAGTGCTACTGATTCGATGCACAGTTCTTTGTAAACTTTCTGGTAAACCACTTAAAGGGGTACTCCAGCGTGGGGGCCATTTTTAGATGTGGCCGGGAGGAGGTGTCTGAAATAAAAGACGTCCACTCACCCCCCAGATTCCAGCGGCGGCTACCGCATCGCGGCGCTCCCGTGCCCGGCCACGTCTTTTTTTTCAGCCACCTCCTCCCCGGCCACATCTAAAAATAGCCCCCACGCTGGATAACCCCTTTAATGTGTGTAGCCAAACTATAGTACCAACCTGCAGTACTGGCGATGTAATATTCTCTGTGCTTATTCAGATACCATAATGTCCTGACAGGAAGCTACATATGACCAGCATAGTACTCGCTCCAGTTATGTTGCCACCCCCATCTTTGTTTTGTACAATTTCAGAAAGTAAATAATAGGAAGAACAAGAAGAAAGGAGATTAATGCTACTGGGAGCAGGGGGAATGTATGATACCAGATGTTGTCAGATTTAGCTTTAGGACAAGTGACCAGGTCTTTACTTCTGTTTCACTGTACTTTAGGACCCAGAATGTGAATTATTAGATAGTGTGGACATGAGGGCAGTTAAATAGACCTGTTTTTATGCCTTCTGTTTAAATTATTATGTAATAGAGAATAGTGTATAGTTGTTAAATTCAAAAAATTACAAAAAGCAAGAAAAATCTAGTAAATTCACATTAGAATGGTAAAGAAAGAAAGTTAAAGGGGGTATTCCCCCCCAAGACCTAAAAAAATAATATGCTCCCAAACCTAGCTGGTCATAATCACCAAGCCCCCCTGAGAATTTTGAGCCATCTCCCGTCTTTCTAGCTGCTTCCATTCCATAGTTTCAAGTTTTTTAAAAAGCTGATCTATATCCAATGTGGCGTCGCCCAGAAAACTACATCTCCCATCATGCAATGCTTATGCCTGATTGGTCCATGATGTAGCAGAGTTGAATGAGTTGCATAGCAGAGTGGATTGTGTGGTTTAGCAGAGAGGAGTTATGGGGGGGGGGGCCGCAGGTCAGCCGCCAGCCCAAGTGTTACCGAAACTAAACATACTGCCTAGTGTGCAGCCATGGACACCACACACCTTCACTGCGCAGGGGGGGACATTCTGCCGCCGGTGAGTTCCAGGGGCTGGGAGGACACTGACAGCTGCTGCTACTGATTAGTGTCTCCCGACTCCCCCCCCCCCAGCTCAACTGTGGCCCCTGACGTTGCCCCCCCCTGGGGGAGACAATGCCCATGTGCTGGAGGTGTACGGGACTCACCCGCGGCACCCCACACCCCCCAGGGCTTACTCACTGCTACCTCCCAAACTTACCCACTGCACCCCCCCGAACTCACCCACTGCACCCCCCCCCCCCCGACTCACCCGCGGCACCCCACACACCCCCCGGACTCACCCGCGGCACCCCACACTCCCCCCGGACTCACCTGTGGCACCCCACACACCCCCCGGACTCACCCGCGGCACCCCACACACCCCCCGGACTCAGTTCGGGGGGTGCGGGGTGCCGCGGGTGAGTCCGGGGGGTTATGGGGTGCCGCGGGTGAGTCCGGGGGGTGTGTGGGGTGCCGCGGGTGAGTCCGGGGGGTTATGGGGTGCCGCGGGTGAGTCCGGGGGGTGTGTGGGGTGCCGCGGGTGAGTCCGGGGGGTGTGTGGGGTGCCGCGGGTGAGTCCGGGGGGTGTGTGGGGTGCCGCGGGTGAGTCCGGGGGGTGTGGGGTGCCGCGGGTGAGTCCCGTACACCTCCAGCACATGGGGGGGGCAACGTCAGGGAGCACACGTGATGCCGTCTCGGAGGGTGCAGGCCAGGAGCAGGGAGCGTGTCGGGTTGGACTGAGCTTTGATGATTCTATGCATTCTGTGGGGGTGAATGCATCAAGATAACAGCAAAACTGTGCAGAATCTATAATAAATTGATATAGGAAAGATGGAAAGCTAGGAGTGGGCAACGTATTAATGCAATAAAATTTTGTGTTGCTGTTTACAGATATATATTATATAGAATATCTCTATACATCTACATTATAGTCATACTCCAATAGAGACCTAGATAGCCTTTCCTGCATCCGGGGCAAACATCCAGTTTAACTATCATGGAGGTGAGGGAGGGGCCATCAATAGCAGGAACTCATGTGAGTTTCCTAGGAGCAGAGGGAAGGCTAGTAAGTACGAGCCCTGGCACCATGCAATGGGCTACAGATCAGATTAATGCTTCTGTGGGTACTGCCAGTGGGCCCCTTACAGCTCTGATGACAGCCCTGCATACATGGAGCACAGAGCAGCGGCGTAGGAAGAAGGAGGCTCCTTACACCGCCGACTCCATGCACACACAGTGCCTTTCAGTAGCTTTTAAACTGATAGAGGCGGTGTGTGTGGGGCTAAATGGATATATTTGCCAAAGTTTTTACTTGACAAAACCTACAAGTTTATTTATATTAGTTGAGATGAGAATACCCCCTAGGGTCCATTCACACATACTTTATGCGCCGCCCCCAAGGAGATGGTCTATGCTTCTGGATGGGGGTTTGCATTGCAATGATGCTGATACCACCTTGTTTCCCTATTACTCAGGGCTTTAGTAGCCTATAGCAATCGAGCACTGATCTCAGAGAGGTCCCTCATTGCAAAGTACAATTAGTGTCACAAAAAATAAGAGCTCATGTGGGTCTGTCGGTGAAAAAAATGCAAGCGCTATGGTCTTCTAAATTCGAAGAGGACGAATACGAAAATTAGCTTGGTCCTGAGGGGGTTAAAGAAGGAATGTCAGCAGAGGAGATTGGGTTTTTAGTGGGTATTTTGACCTCAGATGATATGTATAAAACGAATAGCCAAATTTTCAACACAGTGAATAGTTACCTACACAATACAAATTCTAGTAACTTGAATAAACTTGAGGAAAGAGCTCAGATGCATCTGCCCAGCGTCTCTGCAGATAAAAACACACAACCACCCACTAGGCTAGCACAGACTATAATGAAAACATTTCCAGATGGCCATAAAAGTCCCAGAATATCTCAGTCTATGATTTCCCCTGATTTACTTATGGTTCAGAGCTTTATTGGTGGTCCAGTAATGCCTTTGACATACCTCTTAGCAGCAAGATACTTTTCCTAATACTATGAAGGCTAATTTTTTAACAAGACAGTGGTTATTAATGGAAGAAATAGCTTGGATTAAACTAGATTTGCATTTCCAGGAAAATACATAGTGCTTGAAAAGAGCGCCCCTTTACCAGTGACTTCCAGAGCGCCCCTTTACCAGTGACTTGCAGAGCACCCAGGTCACTCTTAAAGGGACCCAGGTCGCTCTTTAAGGGACCAATTTCGTTCTTAAAGGGACCCAGGTCGCTCTTTAAGGGACCAATTTCGCTCTTAAAGGGACCCAGGTCGCTCTTAAAGGGACCCATTTCGCTCTTATAGGGACCCAGGTCACTCTTAAAGGGACCCAGGTCGCTCTTTAAGGGACCCAGGTCGCTCTTTAAGGGACCCATTTCGCTCTTAAAAGGACCTAGGTCGCTCTTGAAGGGACCCATTTCGCTCTTAAAGGGACATATTTCGCTCTTAAAGGGACCCAGGTCGCTTTTAAAGGGACATATTTCGCTCTTAAAGGGACATATTTAGCTCTTAAAGGGACCGATTTTGCTCTTAAAGGGTAATATTTCGCTCTTAAAGGGACCCAGGTCGCTCTTAAAGGGACATATTTCGCTCTTAAAGAGACCCAGGTTGCTCTTAAAGGTACCCATTTTGCTCTTAAAGGGACATATTTCACTCTTAAAGCGTAACTGTCATGTTTTTTTTATTGCAGAAATCAGTAGTATAAGCGATTTTAAGAAACTCTGTAATAGGTTTCATCAGCCAAAAAAGCCTCCTTCTGTACTCAAGAAGCAATCTCCCAGCCTCTCCCCCTGACTTCTTATCTGTGCATTATCAGGCAAACACGTCTTCATTACAGAGAAGCCAGTGAAGACGGGCTCTGCTCTCTCCATTGTAAGCCTATGAAGGGGGGAGGGGCCGAGGGAGATGAGGGAGCAGGAAGAGGTGACATGAAGGTCAGCTGTTTGTAGACTCTCTGGGCACCTAAAAAGCAGGATTCAGGTGTCAGAAAGGTCAGTGCTTATCTAAGAACTTACTGAGAGAAGATTGCAGGGTGTTGTGCTGTGCAGAAATCCTCCGTGCTCAGTCACTCCTAACAGCCCCTCCCCTCTTCATAGCCACATAATGGAGACAGAAATCCTGCTTCATTTGATGTGAGGGGGGAGGCTGGGAGATTGCTTTTACAGTACAGAAGGAAACTCTTTTAGTACATAAAACCTATTACAGAGTTTCTTAAAATCGCTTGTACTGTTGATATTTAATGTTTTCAGAAAAATTACCCTGAAATGACAGTTACGCTTTAAAGGGACCCAGGTTGCTCTTAAAGGGACCCAGGTCGCTCCTAAAGAGACATATTTCGTTCTTAAAGAGACCCATTTTGCTCTTAAAGGGACATATTTTGCTCTTAAAGGGACATATTTTGCTCTTAAAGGGACCAAGGTCGCTCTTAAAGGGACCAATTCCGCTCTTAAAGGGACGGAGGTCGCCCTTAAAGGGACCCAGGTCGCCCTTAAAGGGACCAAGGTCGCTCTTAAAGGCACCCAGGTCGCTCTTAAAGAGACCCATTTCGCTCTTATAGGGACCCAGGTCACTCTTAAAGGGACCCAGGTTGCTCTTTAAGGGACCCATTTCGCTCTTAAAGGGACCCAGGTCACTCTTAAAGGGACCCATTTCGCTCTTAAAGGGACATATTTCGCTCTTAAAGGGACCCAGGTCGCTCTTAAAGGGACATATTTCGCTCTTAAAGGGACCCATTTTGCTCTTAAAGGGACATATTTCGCTCTTAAAGGGACCCATTTTACTCTTAAAGGGACATATTTCGCTCTTAAAGGGACCAAGGTCGCTCTTAAAGGGACCCATTTTGCTCTTAAAGGGACATATTTTGCTCTTAAAGGGACCCAGGTCTCTCTTAAAGGGACAGATTCTGCTCTTAAAGGGGCCTATTTCGCTCTTAAAGGGACCCATTTAGAGCAGCTTGGGTCCCTTTAAGAGCTACTTATGTAATTCCGCTTACACAGCGACTTGGTTACTATCCCTTTAAGAGTGGCTTCTGTACTGTCCCTTTAAGAGCTGCTAGGGTACTGCCCCTTTAAGAGCGTCTTGGGTACTGTCTCTTTAAGAGCGGCTTGGGTACCGTCTCTTTAAAAGCGGCTTGGGTACCGTCTCTTTAAGAGCGACTTGGGTACCGTCCCTTTAAGAGCGGCTTGTGTACCATCCCTTTAAGAGCGGCTTGGGTACCGTCCCTTTAAGAGCGGCTTGGGTACCGTCTCTTTAAGAGCGGCTTGGGTACCGTCCCTTTAAGAGCGGCTTGGGTACCGTCCCTTTAAGAGCGGCTTGTGTACCGTCCCTGCTACATGCCTGCCTCAGCTTTGCTTTTTTGCTGACTGACCTCTACTACTTATAATGGTAAAGATCATTGCTCGGTTACCATGAAAATCTTACTCAGGTCAGGGAGACAAAATAGTTAAGGACCTTTCAAATATTACATCTTCTATTGGCCAATAGTGGACATGTGACTGTGGATGTTGTAATACATGCCTGACAAGACCTTAGAATTCCTATTGGCTGCTATATTTCAGCTATTTGCATATGTGCTGTGATTGGCTGTTAGCGGTTAGAGTGTGGCCATTATTTCAAATGGGCCATTATTTTCTATGGGAAATTCGGGGTCTTTAAACGTAAATTTCTTAAAAACGACAAATCCGATCGGAAAGAAAAATAGCACACCTCACACCACCGAGGGCTTCGAAACACAGTTTGAACGGAGTCTTTGCGCAAAGCGGTTCGGGCTGTATTACGCGCAGAAAAATGGCTGGAAGAAGAAACGGAAGAAGAAGAATACGGATTACAATATAGTGCTTTTCAAGCACTATAATAAGTGTCCAGAGTCTATGTGCTGCATGTAGTAAGTATGATTATCAGCATAAAGTGTTACGAGATGAGTGTTATCTCTGTGGATGCTAAACCTACAATATTAGTTTTCCTGTTACAGAAAAGAAACAACTTTCCATTGCCTAATAGCTGTTTCATCTTTCTTTCCACAGCTGGCAGTCCCCTACTGAGCATGTTACCTTTTTAGTAATTTGTTCGTTAAGTGGATTATGCGCAATCTACTGTAATGAAGAGTGAATGAGGAGTTGTGGCTTCTCTCTCTTCTTCATGAATAATTAATGCTGCCTGGCCTCCTGCTCGCTCAGCTGTCAGCCAGTGTCTCTGGTTGCAGATCAGTCCTCTTCAGGCCTCTTCTGAAAGAAACAATCAGATATAGTTGAATCTCTGAGCCTATGTGTTGGTTGTGGTTTAGGAGCAACTCACCTGTTTAGAAACCACCAGCGTTTTTTTTGTTAGTTCAAATTATTTTAACTTTTTTTCTCATTATTGTTTTTAGTGGACAAGTTATTTTTCTTGGAATACCCCTTTAAGTAAGATTTGATTGCACTGTCACTTTAGACTGGTGAATTAGTGTGAATTAATTTTACGGTATGCACATTTTACACAATATTTTGTTTAGCTTAGTGATCCTTTCAGTGGGGTTTTTGACTGTCTTGGTAGTCCTGCTGTATGGTATTTTTTACACATTGCACTTTGTTTATATGTGTTTACATAGCACTTTATTCACTTTAAGCAGTTTGAAGCTCTCCCCCTGTCTTCATTGTTCTGTGGAGAGAGGGAAATAAAACACCAAAACAGGGCAACAAAGAGTTAATCTACAGTTAATCACCTGGCTATCTCCTCTGACAGTCAGCATTGACCTCTCTGACCTCTGAATACACTGTCACCCAGCTCTGTGTTTGTGTAATCCTGTGTTCTCAGCTCTCTGCTGCCCGCTAACTCCCTCCTCCCTCCTCCCCCCTCCCCCCTCCCCTCTCTATAGAACAGACAGGGTTGTGTCTGATGCAACAAGACACAATTTCCTGATTTTTTGCAGTGGATGGAAAAGAGGAGGGAGGGGGGGGGGACCTGGGAAAAGGCTTTTTAAAGGGAACCTGTCACCCCCCATACCGGGGTGACAGGCTCCCGACCCCCCGTTAGAGACCCCTATACTTACCTCATCCCGCCGGGTCCCGCTTCTGGATTCGGTCGGGTCCCGGAGATCTCAGCCGCTGCAGCCCGGCGCGCCCGCTGAGAGATGAGTCCAACACCCATAGAGAATGACAGGAGAGTCCAGCGCTCCGTCATTCTCTATGAGCGTTGGACTCATCTGTCAGCGCGCGCGCCGGGCTGCAGCGGCTGAGATCTCCGGGACCCGACCGAATCCAGAAGCGGGACCCGGCGGGATGAGGTAAGTATAGGGGTCTCTAACAGGGGGTCGGGAGCCTGTCACCCCGGCACGGGGGGTGACAGGTTCCCTTTAAATGCAGATAATGGCATATTTGCCTAATAAACCCAATTACAAAGTTTCTTAAAATCGCCTGGACTATTGATTTCTGCCAAAAAGAATTCTACGACAGTGACTCTTTAACAGCGTTATTAGGTCAATACTGTTCCCCCTACTCCTTGCTCATGTATCTATAGATTATATCCTCCCCTGCACAGTGTACTATGAACGATGAATGAGATATTCCTGTCATTGGGCATGCGTGTGGCACACTGATGAGCTGGCACGGCAGATGTGCAGTGTCCGAGAGCAGAAGTCCACTGCTTCTTTAACCCCTTAGCGACCCATGACGTATCTGATACGTCATGGTGCCGCGGGGGTGTTCAGAGAGGGGTCCCGCCGGGACCCCGCTCTGAACGGCGCCGCTTCCGGCTGATATCTGCAGCCGGGGAGCGTCTCTATTCGACGTCACGGGTCTGTTGCCGCGCCAGCTAATTAAGCCTTTAAATGCAGCTGTCAAACCTGACAGCTGCATTTAAAGGCTTTGCTCGCACGTCCCTGTTGTCTAGTGGGACGGATCTCCCCCCCCCCCCCCCCCCCCGATGCGATCTCCGGGGGAGATCCATTCTTCTGCCCGTGTCGGGTCTCAGCGTTGCAATGACGCTGATCCCGGCTCGGCAATAGATAGATAGCAATCTATCACTGATCTAATGGATTATTGCTGTGTATATACACAGCATTGATCTCTATGAGAGATCAGTGCTGTGTATATACAAGTCCCCCAGGGGGGCTTCTAGTTATTGTAAAAATAAAAGTAAAAATGTTTTTTTTATTAATAAAAAATCCCCTCTCCTAATAAAAGTCTGAAGCACCCCCCTTTTCCCATTTTATAAATATAAAAAATAAACATGTTTGCTATCGCCAGGTGCGTAATCGCCCAAACTATTAATTAATCACATTCTTGGTCTCACACGGTAAACGGCATCAGCGCAAAAAAATTCCAAAGTGCAAAATTGTCGCATCAAATCCAGAAAAAATGTAATAAAAAGCGATCAAAAAGTCACATATGCGCAATCAAGGTACCGATAGAAAGTACACGTCATGGCGCTATAAGCCTGGGAATGGAGCGATTTTAAGGAACGTATATTTGTTAACAATGGTTTGAATTTTTTAAATGCCATCAGATAATATAAAAGTTATACATGTTACATATCGTTGTAATCGTAACGACTTGAGGAACATGCATAACAAGTTTTACCATAGGGCGAACGGCGTAAATGCAAAACTCCCGGAAATCAAAACAAATTACTTTTTTTCAATTTGACAGTGCAAATAATTTTTTCGGTTTCGCAGCATATGTTATGGAAAAATAATGCCTGTCATTGCAAATTACAATTGGTTTTGCAAAAAAATAAGGACTCATGTGGGTCTCTAGTTGAAAAAATGCAAGTGCTATGGCCTTTTAAACATAAAGTGAAAAAAGCAAAAGTGCAAAAACGAAAATTGGCTTTGACCTTAAGGGGTTAAGCAAGTACAGGTCGGTACTGTCTTTGCGTATATATCCTCAGACTGAAGTCTGTAGTGTGCTGCTTCCACCTCAAAGTGTCAGTGTGACTTGCACCTTATATTGCACAGCTAAGTGAGAAACTATACCAAGGGTTAACTTAGTATACATCACTGGAACTCTGTCATTTTGTGCCCATAGACAGCATTAGGCAGAAGTTTATACACGTGGGTGTAGGTAATTCTTCTCCAAAACCCCCACAGCTAAAAATCCTAGGATCTAGAAAGGGCCTTACTACTTTGAGCCAACCGTGATCCTACTATTGTCTTCAAGTCACTACAACCAAGGCCGGATAGAGCCAGCACAGTAGTGATAGCATGCCCCTTGAAAAAGCGGACATTACGCGAAATGCATGTCAAACTGAACTAATTCCCCTTATAGTTAGATTAATGGACAATTTAGTAGAATTGTTATTTATACATGTATATAGTGCTAATCCATGTTCATTACCTTGAGAAAGGCCTCATGCCTGTCTGCATTTGCTTGTTAGGATCAGGTTATTAAAGTGGTTATCCAGCGCTACAAAAACATGGCCACTTTTCCCCCTCCAGTTCAGGTGCGGTTTGCAATTAAGCTCCATTTACTTCATTGAACTGAGTATCAAAACCCCACCCAAACTGGAGACAACAGTAGGGGGAAAGTGGCCATGTTTTTGTAACGCTGGATAACCCCTTTAAGTGGATTTTGGCTAGTGCAATGAAGAGGGTCATTATGTTTACAACATAGTACAGGCATTGTCCTGTCATTTAGGGATTTGTCTGTCAGTAAACCTATCATATTTATATGATTACTATATGTACCACTGACCTGGTTTGTTACGCTGTGGTATCTCTTTTCCATCTTCATGATACTGTTATGTTTTATTGATTAATACAAACATATGATTTTAAGTGAAAAATTCGTTCATATTGTTTTTTTTGGTGTAATAGTTCTAAATGAGTGTTTTTCAGTACTTAAAATTTATTTGCAGCATATAGTTTCATCGCTATAAGGTCCAGGGGAGGGGGGTGAAATGGGAGCCCAGGTTGGGTGGACAGCCCGGGCCCAGGTTACATCTAATCCGTTTAATACGTTTGTTATCTTTGCTCAAGAAAAGATAAGAAAGGAAGACATCGTTATTGTTTTTCCTTCTGCGCTACCTACACTGTTCTCTACAACTTCAATGGACCTTCTCTAGCCGTACAGGAACATGGAAAACCTGTGGGGACCCCTCAAACCCATGACCATGACAAGTTTGTGACACATAGGTCCCCATACTGCAAAAAGTGGCATTTAGTCTGGGCTGTCCAGCCATGTTGGTTTACTACAGTGGAAGTCCTACATAATACCCTGATTTTTACCACTGGTATGGTTTCTTTACCATTCCCTATGTTCATCAATAAACATTTAGATTTCTATAAAATAAATTGCACCTGGCACATACTAAATTCTGATTATTATTGTCACTGGGAGCAAAACGAGAAATACTATTTTTCATATTAGTTTGTGGTGTTTCCAGATTTACAATGTGATTTTTAAACATTGTTCCCATTGGAGTTGAAGTCTAATAAATTTAAGTGTACGGCTATAAGAAGAAAAATTAAAGTTTGAATAAGTCTTTGTTGCTTTTGGGGAGCAGGGTAAAATCTTGCAGCTGAATAAATGAAGGGTTCTTACTTTTTTCATAGAAATGTGTACTTCTGTAGCAGTGTAATATATATGAAAGAATATTACTCCACAGGGACACCTGACAGGACCCAGAAAAGACGAAATTGGTCATTAATGAGAATCAGCTGGAACGTACCATGGCTTTGCTTATTGTAAGCTCGCATATGAGATATTAGATTAATGTGGCCCTGAATGAACAAGTCATTGAAAATAATATGGATGTGGTAATAAAATTGTGAAATCTAAACTGTAGGATGGTGGTCTTACATGTAGTTCCTTCTGGTCATGTTTAGCATTTAAGATAAAGATAACTGAAATCAGGACCCAAGCTGATCAGAAAATGACTTATTATTTAAATAATGGTTTTATGTTAAACATTTGTTAAAGAATTTTTGGTGACGCTTTTTCCAGTTTTTCATTTTACTATCTATATTATAAAATAATGCTGACATCTTGCAGTTTTCATTCTTACCACTGGGGCTGAAACTTAGGTGAGGTCATAGAACAATCTCTGTAATGTTTCACATTCATCTCAAGGGGACAGACTCTGTCGTTTATGTCCATGTGGTTTGCTGTAAAGCATGTCATTAAATGCTGTTAAAGGACAACTCCCACAAAAATTTTTTTTTGCTCATTTAACACACATTACAAAGTTATATAACTTTGTAATGTGGTTAAATACCCGGCCTGGCCCCCTTCCCCCACTTTCGGACCCCCGACCCCCCACCCCGGAAGTTAAAGAATGTATACATTACCTATTACGATCGTCACGGTCCTCTTCTCCGGGGCGGCATCTGGTGACGACGACGTCAGAGCCGAGGGGCGGTCCGGGTCTTCTTCCTCCTCGGCGTCTTCATGCAAAGTGAATGGGGATGAAAAGGCTGCTGGTGCACATGCGCACCAGCAGCCTTTTCATTGGCTGGAGCGCATCACATGGCTTCCAGCTTGCTCAGCCCTGATTGGCTGAGCTTGCTGGAAGCCATGTGATGCGCTCTAGCCAATGAAAAGGCTGCCGGTGCGCAAGCGCACTGGCAGCCTTTTCCATCCCCTGGACCCGGAAGTCGGAGACATCGCTGGATGGCGGACGGCGGCGACGGAGAGGCGGACGGCGGGCGAATCGAGTGGCGATCGTCACCGGAGAGATGGTGAGTATGGTGTCTGTGTGTGTCTGTGTTTTTTTTTTTTTGGGGGGTCCCGCGGGAGTTGTCCTTTAAGAATAGCCCAGGCATAATGGCAGCCCTAATAACAATGTACAAAAAGTGAAAAAAAAAATCACAGTCACAAAATAGAAACTGTTAGAATAAAAGAACAAGTTTCCATATCTGATCAAGAAAAAAAACCTTTAAGGGTGAGTTCACACGTACAGGATCTGCAGCAGATTTGATGGCGCAGATTTGAAGTTGCAGATTCAATGCAAAGTAACTCTGCGCCATCAAATCTGCTGCGGATCTGCTGCAGATCCTGTACGTGTGAATGCACCCTTAGACAATGTTCATGCACAGTAAAATAATAGCTAGATACAGCTGTAATTTTGAGTAAAAATAAAACAATGTGTAGGTGCCGTTTTATGCATATTATAAATATAAATATTTTTATGCCCATACTCAGTTACGGCCATTTTTCTCTACCGAGTTTGCATTGATGGTCAATTTCCCATAAACTTTAATAGAGCAAACTGTTGAATATTACATTATTAATTGTGAAGCTTGGAGGAAGTCACCAGAAGGCCTAATGGGAATTTCATGGCGGAAAACTGACATATGTAGGAGATCTATAATAAAAATCTATAGGTGGAGATTTGAAAACTGTTTATAGTGCCCACCAATAAAGAAAATAATTGTTCTGGTTTCTTTAACCACCTAAAGGGAGAGGTTCTTTTTAAACAGGAATAAAATGTATTATAAAAAATAAGCCAAAGAAATCGTAATGGATTAGTAAAATTCATTGTGGGCCCTATAAAAACAATGTAACTAATTTTTTATTTTATCTCAGTCAAGAAGTAGTCTGGTATGCCAAGGGCTGGGTTTAAGGGAGAGCACATGGGGCACGTGCCCCAGGGTGCTGAATACTAGTTTTGAACCAGCTGGTGGGCTCTGGTGTTTTGGGGGCTACTTGTCACAGTGGCCAGGAGTGGTAACACCCATCCCCGGACACATGGTAACTGGACCTTTGATAGGACTAGTGTGAGGTGCAGGGTGCGGTGACAGAGATGACTTCCACTTTAAAGAATGCTTGACTTTACGTGTACTTGACTTCAGTGCAATACAAAAGGTAACAGTGCTTTGGTACTTAATGCAATAAAACAGCAACAGCAGCTTAAGACAGAGTAGAGTAAGAAAGACTGTAAGGGCCCTATTACACGGGACGATTATCGTGCGAAAAATCATTATATTGTTCGAATTTAAACAATATTTGTTCTGTGTAATTGCAGGCAACGATCGAAAAATCGTTCGTATGTCATTGATGGTTGATTAAGATCTGAACCTAAAATTATCATTAATCATTCGCTGTAATTCCGCGTTTTTTCACTAATCGTTCAGTGTAATAGCACATTGCCCATTGTTTTCCTTAGATCAGAAGGAATAAACGATCGCAATAACGATCATATCTAACAACCATCGTTCTGTGTAATATGGTGAACAATTTCAGGGTAACGATAAATAACCTAGTTTGCCATCGTTTATCGTTAGTCGTTAATCATTAAAAATCGCTCCGTGTAATAGTACCCTAACAGGAGATAGGGGCGGGATAGGAGGCCCTTGCCTAACTAGTGTCAGTACTCTGTTGGGATGGGAGTGAATAGAGGCAGTGGGCTGGATATCACAGTGAGAGATAAAGGCTCTGTGGAACCATTGCCTACTGGATGGCATTGTGTGCTTTTAGGGGACCACAGATGATAGGTGCTATTCTGGTACTGCCTAGCAATACCTGGAGAATCTCTCTGGGAAGCAGACTGCGAACTGACAGAGGGATTATTGCGCCTGGTGTGGTGGGCTAGGATAGTCAGGGTCATGGGTCTCCAAACTGCAGCCTTCCAGCTGTGGCAGTACTACATTTCCCATCATGCCTGGACAGCCGAATCCAAAGCTTTAGTTGTCCGGGTATGATGGGAATTGTGGTTTTGCAACGGCTGGAGGGCCGCAGTTTGGAGACCCGTGCTCTAGGTGCTAGGAGGGTAGCCAAAAAACTTGGGCTATTGGATGCTTCAATCCAGGAGAAAGGCTAAGTATCCTGGGACCAGAAATCTATTTGGGCATTAGCCTAGGAAAGACTAGTGACTGGTTTCTAACAATAGATTGGCCTGAGGCCTGTGAAGTGGATAATTGAGTAGTGTAAGGTAGTGGACTGGACAAAAGTGTGGTAGGGATGGTTCAAGGACCTTGACCAGTTTAATGGGACCCCTATCTATGAGTCACAATAAGGAGCTGATCTGAACTCAGCCAGGTCATCTGGATGAACGCCATGTAATACTACAGTTCTTCTGCAGTGGACAGCTGAAACAGGCCATGGCTTCCTCCATTAGGAGACAACTCCATTATCTGAAGTACATAAAGGTATCTTTATTTTGTTGCATGTTTGAAAACACTTAGGATATAATTGTTCTTAAATTAAGTCATAAATTAAGTCATAAATGTTCTTAAGTCATAAATTGGAGAGTGACATGAAATAAGTACAGGGCATGAGAATTGAGAGAAAAGTGAACACTTAATCTTCACCAGCTTCCAAACAGATGGAAAGGAGGTCAACAGTTGGCAACTCCAAAGTATAATGTTAAACCCGAAGACTTGCAGCTCATGTGTACTTACTGCAAACTTAGCTGCAGGCACAAAGCAATTAGCCAGCGGTATCCACCCTGCAAGATCCATGGACACTAAAATGCTCATTGATCTCATTTCCTTGTTAAGGGATTTTATAAAACAAACACTGTCATTTCCCACAGCTAGATAGCACAGTGTTTACTCGGGGAACCTCAGGGCACATAGCCGATCTTTTTATAATGGAGTTAGGGTGCAGTCATGTTTGATTTCATGACGGCAATGCTCACACATGTATAATATGTTTTACTTCTGCTGTATACAGACTTGTCCAGACATTACAGAAAGCTGACATTTATTTCCTTAGTGTTTCCAATGACAGCATAAAATTAAAATGTATATTTAGTGGGTTCTATACATATGCTACGGTCCATTTATTCCAGGGGCAGTGCTCCAGAAGAAGGGGATATTTTTGTAATTTCTTTTATAGGTGAGGATATTCACACAGATCTAGTCACACAGAGCATTCATATTGACAAGCATATTCAGCTATTTCTATGGAAATCTTTGTGGCCATGTAAAAATATTTGCAAAACTTGTTGTATTCTCTTTTAGTTTGTGTTGATTAGAGACAATGGGACGGCTTGTCAATTGACATGTCAATTGTGGCCACATTAATTGCTACATATAGCTGGGAGAAGAAGCTTTTTTTTTTTTTTACTACATGGTTTGCCACCCATTTTGCTCCCTCAGTTCTCCAAACGGCCTTTCTGGACACAGGATTGCACTACAAACTGCACAGGAACGACGCTGAGGACTTACCTTTATCCTTGGCTCTCTAGTCACACTAGGGAGCTATCAGCAGGTGAGATTCGTCTAACCTGCTGATGGTTCCCCTTTAACATGTATGCTAGGTGGGTGCTAGCCTGCTTGTTTATGTGAGGGAATTACTTCTAGAGTTGTGTTGCATCTTGTGTCTGTATGATGAAAATCCTGCATCAGGTTGTGGTTCCATATAAGGAAGTCTGATATCATCACAGCTTATTTTTTAAAATAACATGTCTAGTATTATATAGGGCAGGCATCCAGAACATAGCTACATTTGGACCTCATGCAAAAAACTGTTGTGAACCTAAATATGCCAGGTCTTCTTTAGGATTACTGTCTTTACTAACTCTTCATTTACCCTATCCAGTGTGGATTGGATAGCTGTCTATATGTGCTGTTGGATTTTTTTTTCTTTTTTTTCCATTTTAAAGTTTGTAATTCTGTTTAGTAATTCTGTCATTGTAACTGTTTTACAGAATGATATTAAATAATCATGAAGTTTTTTTTGTTTTTTTTAACAGCTTGCAATGGTGTCAAATAACAATAGGAGTAATATTCACTTTACCAATTCACTACTGTTCCCAATTTCTCTGCTCCCCTGCCGGTTGGTGTCTGTTGCACCAATCACAGCCATGATATGTGACTGCCGCAGCCAATCGTTTGCCGTAGCCAGTGATTTCATGGGGCCGGAAAACCCTGGTAAGATGAATGCAAACTACTGGCCATTTTGTTATTTCTTTATCTTCTATGGTCTGTCATTCACTCTGACATTAATAATCCAGCTGTTTGTATAAGATGAATGTGTTATGACAGCTTGTTTCCCAGTTTCACAGTTCGAATGCTTGAATGATAACAACTCAGTTAATGGGTGTGTTCCAAAGTCACACATGAGTACATAATAGTGATTGTACTACACAGATAGCAACTGTGCTCACAATATTTCTCACATCACAATGTTTATTGAAATGATGCTATCAATATAAGGTAGTTTTACCATTACTGGCGAATATATGTATTGACTATAGAGGAAGCAAAACAGAATGCATCCATGTCAGTAAGTAAACCTATGTTTGTTAATACCTATCTGATATACTGTATACAGTCTCTTGTACACTGCAGATTTGTAAATCAAATCCTGAAAGCAGCAAGTGGCCTGTATATTATGACAGGCTGGCTGCCTGGTGGCCTGTAAGGGGCTGGAGTGCATTGTACTTTTCCCCAGAAAAATACCTCCATAAAATACCTGCCTACTTATTTTGGCAGTGAAAGTTTTTTTTTTTAATGTTTAAGTGACTGATAAGCCCTTTGATAATCATGTGCACCTTATAGTCTTGCAAGTCATTACTTAATAAATACTCCCATAAAGTGCTCAATTGATGCCATTCATTGCTTAACTATTAATAATTATTAATGTTCAGTCAATACCCTATTAAGGCTATGTTCACACACCGTGAACAACCGGGGTCACGGAACGGCTGGTCTCTGGCCGGATCATCTTGGCCGGTACTTAAGTACCGGCCGGATGATCTGTCCGGCCGCAGAGCTCTGATGCGGCCGCATCAGCAGGCGCCCGCATCGGAGCTTCCCATAGCACACAGTGAAGCAAGCGGCCGGAGCCGCTTGCTTCACTGTGTGAACTGACAAGTCTTTCTGTGGCCGGAATTCACTGAATTCCGTCTGCAGAAAACTGACATGTCAGTAATTTGCGGCCGGAGCACACACGATGTGTGTACACTCTGGCCGGGATCCCATTGAAAGTAAGGCATTGCTCCTCCGCGCCAAAAGTATGGCCGTTGTTGCCATCGGCAACAATGGCCGTACTTTTACGTAGTGTGAACATAGCTTAAAACTGAATAAATGCTACCACAGAGTGCTTGGATAATGCCACTATTCATTGCACAATTAACCTATATATTTAACCTACACATAGCAATGAACCTATATATAACTCTTCATGAAATTAAAAGCACACAGTCAAGCAGAAGTCCAGGGTCAGACATTTTTTTCAAAAGAGCTGGTGGCTGAACATAACATGCACCTACCTCCCCGGCTCCAGTGCTGGACTCCGCTCCTGTTCCAGGTCCCCTGCCGCTTCCTGGTCTGAGCGGAGACCTGGGTCATGAAGTTTCAAGCCCGCTCAGGCAGTCAGTGGCCAGGGGACCGGGAATCAGAGCGGAGGACAGCGGTCTCCTGCACTGGGAGGTAGGTGCAGGGCTGCCATCAGGAATTTCAGGGCCCCATACAACCAAAGTGTCTTGGCCCCCCACATTAATAAAAAAAAAATTGTGTGTTCGCCCCACGCCTTGCTGGGAGGTATAATTTGGTTCAGATCAATTCTAGAGAACTGGCTCATATACCCCATTTTCCCCAGTGGCTTAAAATGTAACCTCTGTTATACAGTTATAAAATTGTAGAAACTAAATGTGAACAAGGTGCAATTTAAATGTCACCATACAGACACTTACTTGTATAGCTGCCTTTTGTGCTCTGTATGCAGTGCATTATATTCACCCTTGCAACGTACAATTTATAGCGTGTCTACAAGCCCAGCGGGGCTCATTATGATGGAGATTAAAACTTATACAAGAGTGGGATCAGGGGCGGTCTTGGCATTTCTGGGGCCCCAAGCGAACTTATGTCTGGGGCCCCCCCTCGACACGTATTCCAAAACAATAGACCGCTGTGTGTTGCCCCCAGTAGTATATACCCCTTGTGCGCTACCGCCAGTAATATATACTCCTTCTGTGCTGCCCCCAATAGTATATACCCCATGTGTCCTGCCCCCAGTAGTATATACCCCTTGTTTGCTTCCCCCAGTAGTATATAGACCCTGTGTGTTCCCCCAGTTATATATAGCCCCCCGTGTGCTCCCCCAGAAGTATATAGACCTCCTGTTTGCTGCCCCAGTTGTATATAGACCCCTGTGTGCTGCCCCCAGTTGTATATACCCCTTGTGTGCTCCCCCACTAGTATATAGCCCCCCTGTGTGCTCCCTCAGTGGTATTTAGCCCCCCTGTGTGCTCCCCCACTTGGATATAGACCTCCTGTGTGCTCCCCCACTTGGATATACACCCCTGTGTGCTCCTCCAGTAGTATATAAACCCCCTGTGTGGTTCCCCCAGTAGTATATAGACCCCCTGTGTGCCCCACCAGTATTATATAGACCCCTTGTGTGCTGCCCCAGTAGTATACAGACCCCTGTGTGCTCCCCCAGTTATATATAGACCACCTGTGTGCCTCACAAGTAGTATATAGACCCCCTGTATGTTCTCCCAGTAGTATATAGACCTCCTGTGTGCCCCACCAGTAGTATATAGACCCCTGTATGCTCCCCCAGTAGTATATAGCCCCCTGTGTGCTCCCCCACTTGGATATAGACCTCCTGTGTGCTCTCCAAGTTGTATATAGACCCCATTTTGCTGCCCCAAGTAGTATATAGACCCCTGTGTGCTGCCCCCAGTAGTATATAGACCCCCTCAGTGAAGCCCCAGTAGTCTATAGCCCCCCTGTGTGCTCCCCCTGTTATATAGCCCCCCTGTGTGCTCCCCCCATTTATATAGACCCCCGATGTGCGATCCCCCAGTTAAACAGACCCCTGTGTGCTCCCCCTCCCATATAGTATATAACACAATAAAACAAACACTTATACTCACCTGGGTCAGGGCGTCTCCTCTTCTCTTCACTCTTGTGGCCGCAGGAAGGGTTTTCCCTGCGATCACAAGAGGCCGCACTCCCCTTGTCCTGGCGCCGATGCTCCAGTGATGTCACTGGAGCGCCGGCACCACAAGGACAAAGCTGCCACTTGTGACCGCAGGGAAAACCCTTCCTGCGGCCACAAGAGTGACTGACAGGAAGGGAGCCAATGTCTCCCGCTCTGTCAGTGCTGCTGCATGTAACTATGAGCACTCATTACGAGTGCTCATAGTTACAGTTCAGATGGCAGCAGCGAGCGGGGCAGCAGCCCTGTCCAGCAGTCTTTGAGCACAAGAGCGGGGCGTGGGGGCCCCCCTGGATGTTGGGGGCCCCAAGCGATCGCTTGGGGTGCTTGGTGCCAAAGACCGCCACTGAGTGGGATAGGGGTTCCCCTGTATTCAGAATGCTGTTGAGTACTAGGCAAAAGGGGTTATTGAATTTCGAGGGTCTGGGGGGCTGTTTGATTTGTATATGTTCACCAATATCCCCCCCCTGGTATGCTCACTAACATAGAATATGTTGATAAGGCTAATATAATGAGGCTGTTCCATAATGAGGCTGGATGTTATACAAATCCCCCCCCCAGACAGACTAGTTTAGCTCACCCAAGCCAGTGATAGCGAATACATGGCGGTGAGAACGCTTTCTAGGAGATCCTGTTTGTGCAGCAGAGGTGTCTTTATCCTGCTCTGCATAGACCCTTGAAATTCAATAACCCCAGACGGGGCATTGCCTAGTACTCAACAGCATTCTGAATACAGGGGAACCCCAACCCCACTCTTGTATAAGTTTTAGTCCCCATCATAATGAGCCCCGCTGGGCTTGTAGACACGCTATAAATTGTACGTTGCAAGGGTGAATATAATGCACTGCATACAGAGCACAAGAGACAGCTATACAAGTAAGTGTCTATTTGAATTGCACCTTGTTCACCTTTTAGGTTCTACAATTTTATAACTGTATAACAGAGGTTACATTTTAAGCCACTGGGGAAAATGGGATATATGAGCCAGTTCTCTAGAATTGATCTCACACACAGACACCAGCACATATGTATACAGACACCAGCACACATGTATACAGACACCAGCACACATGTATACACACATACAGACACCAGCACACATTTATACAGACACCAGCACACATGTATACAGACATACAGACACCAGCACACATGTATACAGACATACAGACACCAGAACACCAGGGCACAATGAAGTTTGAACTTCTGCAACCTGGAGAAATCACCTGATATCACCTGCAGTCCTATATAACACCACATAACACAGTGGTATCTCTGAGTACAGATAATGTAGTAGATTTCACCTGCAGTCCTATGTAACAGCACAGATAACACAGTGATATCTCTGAGTATAGATCATGTAGTAGATGTCACCTGCAGTCCTATGTAACAGCACAGATAACACAGTGATATCCCTCTGAGTACAGATAATGTAGATGTCACCTGCAGTCCTATGTAACACCACAGATAACACAGTGATATCTTTGAGTACAGATAATGTAGTAGCTGCCACCTGCAGTCCTATGTAACACCACAGATAACACAGCGATATCTCTGAGTACAGATAATGTAGTAGCTGTCACCTGCAGTCCTATGTAACAGCACAGATAACACAGTGATATCCCTCTGAGTACAGATAATGTAGTAGTCACCTGCAGTCCTATGTAACACAACAGATAACACAGTGATATCTCTGAGTACAGATCATGTAGTAGATGTCCCCTGCAGTCCTATGTAACAGCACAGATAACACAGTGATATCTCTGAGTACAGATAATGTAGATGTCACCTGCAGTCCTATGTAACAGCACAGATAACACAGTGATATCTCTGAGTACAGAAAATGTAGATGTCACCTGCAGTCCTATGTAACACCACAGATAACACAGTGATATCTCTGAGTACAGATAATGTAGTAGCTGTCACCTCGGGGCGCCCCTACTAAATGATGTTCTACAAAATAAGAAAAGTGTCATACAGGGACTCACAGGTGACGTCTTCTTTGATCTGAGGCATCAATTTCCCTTTTCCTCTCCATCCGGCCCAGACCTCCATGATGATTCCTTCCAAATATGTTTAATCTTTTCAGAACCTGCGAGACAAACAATTTAGGCTCCGCACATTTCTAGCAACTTCCTTTCCTTTCTCCCCCCTGTAGGCTCCCATAGTAACTGCGCTGTGTGGGATGCCCCCTGTATGTAGGATCCCCTGCTGTGCCCCCTGTATGTAGGATTCCCTGCTGTGCCCCCATGAGCTAATAATGCCCCTAGAAGTGTCCCCCATGCACTATTAATGCCCCCAGAGAAGCCCCCATGAGTTAATAATGCCCCCAGAGGTGCCCCCATGAACTAATAATGCCCCCAGAGGTGCCCCCATATACTAATAATGCCCCCAGAGGTGCCCCCATGAGCTAATAATGCCCCCTGAGGTGCCCCCATATACTAATAATGCCCCCAGAGGTGCCCCCATATACTAATAATGCCCCCAGACAGTGCCCCCATGAACTAATAATGCCCCCAGAGGTGCCCCCATATACTAATAATGCCCCCAGAGGTGCCCCCATGAACTAATAATGCCCCCAGAGGTGCCCCCATTTACTAATAATGCCCCCAGAGGTGCCCCCATATACTAATAATGCCCCCAGAGGTGCCCCCATACACTAATAATGCCCCCAGAGGTGCCCCCATATACTAATAATGCCCCCAGAGGTGCCCCCATATACTAATAATGCCCCCAGAGGTGCCCCCATATACTAATAATGCCCCCAGAGGTGCCCCCATACACTAATAATGCCCCCAGAGGTGCCCCCCATGAGCTAATAATGCCCCCAGAGGTGCCCCTAAAAAAACAAACATCCTACTCACCTAATCCGCGCTGTGCAGGCAGCAGATCTTCCTCCTCTTCAGGCTCCATCTTGCGAGCCGCAGGGACGGGACTTCCGGCAGACGTGATGACGTCACATCACCCCCCCCCCCATGTCTCTTAGGGTCTGGGCCCCATACGGCAGTACCACTTGTACTGCCCTATCGGCGGCCCTGGGTAGGTGCATGTTGTTATGTTCAGCCACCTCCTCCCCAGCTCTATTATATATGTATATACAAGATATATACCTATAAACACCCAAAGGCTAAGGTGTAGGGAGTAGGGAATAATGTAGAGAAATCCTGTGAAATTACAGTAAATATGTGTTAATTTGTTTCTATTGTAAGTCAGATGATATATAATAAATAAGGAAAGGCTCATAAAAACAAGCTAGTTAAGTGTTGTAATAAGTCATATTCCGGGCCGGAGAGCTTCTCATCCCATATAACGCCATGAGTAACTATTCTCAGCTTGCTGGATAATTTCATGGATTAACTCTTCAGCAAAACTGTTAGTGAAGAGTACAAAGTGTACAGATCATGTAGTAGATGTCCCCTGCAGTCCTATGTAACAGCACAGATAACACAGTGATATCTCTGAGTACAGATAATGTAGATGTCACCTGCAGTCCTATGTAACAGCACAGATAACACAGTGATATCTCTGAGTACAGATAATGTAGATGTCACCTGCAGTCCTATGTAACACCACAGATAACAAAGTGATATCTCTGAGTACAGATAATGTAGTAGCTGTCACCTCGGGGCGCCCCTACTAAATGATGTTCTACAAAATAAGAAAAGTGTCATACAGGGACTCACAGGTGACGTCTTCTTTGATCTGAGGCATCAATTTCCCTTTTCCTCTCCATCCGGCCCAGACCTCCATGATGATTCCTTCCAAATATGTTTAATCTTTTCAGAACCTGCGAGACAAACAATTTAGGCTCCGCACATTTCTAGCAACTTCCTTTCCTTTCTCCCCCCTGTAGGCTCCCATAGTAACTGCGCTGTGTGGGATGCCCCCTGTATGTAGGATCCCCTGCTGTGCCCCCTGTATGTAGGATTCCCTGCTGTGCCCCCATGAGCTAATAATGCCCCTAGAAGTGTCCCCCATGCACTATTAATGCCCCCAGAGAAGCCCCCATGAGTTAATAATGCCCCTAGAGGTGCCCCCATGAGCTAATAATGCCCCCAGAGGTGCCCCCATATACTAATAATGCCCCCAGAGGTGCCCCCATGAGCTAATAATGCCCCCTGAGGTGCCCCCATATACTAATAATGCCCCCAGAGGTGCCCCCATATACTAATAATGCCCCCAGAGGTGCCCCCATGAACTAATAATGCCCCCAGAGGTGCCCCCATATACTAATAATGCCCCCAGAGGTGCCCCCATGAACTAATAATGCCCCCAGAGGTGCCCCCATATACTAATAATGCCCCCAGAGGTGCCCCCATATACTAATAATGCCCCCAGAGGTGCCCCCATACACTAATAATGCCCCCAGAGGTGCCCCCATATACTAATAATGCCCCCAGAGGTGCCCCCATATACTAATAATGCCCCCAGAGGTGCCCCCATATGCTAATAATGCCCCCCAGAGGTGCCCCCATATACTAATAATGCCCCCAGAGGTGCCCCCATACACTAATAATGCCCCCAGAGGTGCCCCCCATGAGCTAATAATGCCCCCAGAGATGCCCCTAAAAAAACAAACATCCTACTCACCTAATCCGCGCTGTGCAGGCAGCAGATCTTCCTCCTCTTCAGGCTCCATCTTGCGAGCCGCAGGGACGGGACTTCCGGCAGACGTGATGACGTCACATCACCCCCCCCCCCCCATGTCTCTTAGGCTCTGGGCCCCATACGGCAGTACCACTTGTACTGCCCTATCGGCGGCCCTGGGTAGGTGCATGTTGTTATGTTCAGCCACCTCCTCCCCAGCTCTATTATATATGTATATACAAGATATATACCTATAAACACCCAAAGGCTAAGGTGTAGGGAGTAGGGAATAATGTAGAGAAATCCTGTGAAATTACAGTAAATATGTGTTAATTTGTTTCTATTGTAAGTCAGATGATATATAATAAATAAGGAAAGGCTCATAAAAACAAGCTAGTTAAGTGTTGTAATAAGACATATTCCGGGCCGGAGAGCTTCTCATTCCATATAACGCCATGAGTAACTATTCTCAGCTTGCTGGATAATTTCATGGATTAACTCTTCAGCAAAACTGTTAGTGAAGAGTACAAAGTGAACTGACAAGCCCTGCTGCCTGTCTGCTTAGAGGGTTTAGTGCTGACACCATGCTTGCTGCTTTTGATGGAATCATTCAGCTATATACATGGGATCTACCAGTGGGGCTCAGTGTGTTATCATCACCAGAGCTCTTATTCATGGAAAGAGAAATGTCTGCTACATGCTTTTGGCTTTCTAAATATTTCTTAATATACTATTCACTTGTAGAAATGATGGCTGCTCACAATCATTATCTGCGGGCGCCATTATTAAAAAACAGCCATCATGTCAATGTGATGTGAGCGTAGCAATAATGTGCATATAGCTAAACAACGGACATAGGCCAAAGGGCCACCATTATTCTTCCTTATGGAGTGTCCCTTATGGACTTTTTACAGTAATTGTTGTATATGTTTTCCATTTAACTACAGTGAAACCTATGGTAAATAAACCCAAAATGTAATTGAAAAGTGGTCTTCAGTAAGGGTGGTCTTCTCAAATCATAATATGTGTTATGTGTATACTGTGTTATTATGTTTCCCTACATTGTCTGAGCACCTTGCAGTGTTTAGCCACAGGAAGGGAAAAGGTCTGGAGTTGAGGAGGCTCAGGAGCCAATATTATAGGAGACTGCCCTGACTCGTGTGGTCCAGTGTTGGTTGACTATCTGAGAATAAAGGGGATCCTGCAATTAGAACCCCTCTCTGGTAAACAGAAAAGATGCAACTGGAACAGTGCACGCTCAAGGTAAAGCTAACCTGTAAGAAATTAAAGTCGGTCAGTTTATATTACTCTGCGATATGTGGGAAAAACTGTTGTAATGTGCCCAGAACAACCAATCACTGATCAGGCTTCATTTTACCACAGTTCATTAACATATAAAAGCTGAGCTGTGATTGGTTACTATGCGGAAATGACACCAGTCTTTCTATAAAACAGCTTGATAAATCTAGGCAATGGTGTAGCGCCAAATAAAATGTGGAGACCTTATCAGACTTGGGCTGGGTCCCCAATGTGCATTTTGCCTTCCGCTTCTGTAAGAAATGAACGATGGAAATACACTTCCTATTCCTAATATCTGTCATCTGAAACCATTTCTTCTCCCTTTGATACTTGGGAATCACTGAAATGTCAAACAGACCTTATCACAAATGACATTGGAGCGTTTAAGGGCACAGTCTGTGGCTAGTCCAACTTTCCCTGACCTACAGGAATCAGGAATGTGTCTCCTAATCATGAGCAGTTGTGTGCAGCCCATACACAGGCTTGTATTGTTGGGAAGTGATTTATAGCTGAGCTACTGATGCTGGAGCTACCAGCTAATAACCAGCAAAATAACATAAAAGAATTTCTCATCTTCCCAGACAAAGTAGTAGCGGCTTGTCAGTCCACGTAAGTAGAGAACAGCTGGGTGCAACAAATTAACAAAAGCTGCAAAATGTTACTTTTACCACAATTATTCATTTGTGAACAAAACTGCCATACAGTGCTGTACAGAAAATATCTGAAGACCTTATCCCTTCTTCCCACCAGGGGGCATCTGATGCCGCTGTAATATAACAGTGTTGTGCGATATAACATAAAACCTCTAGAGTTAATCAGAAAAGATATCTGATACGTGCAGCAATAAGTGCATGGTTTTTTTTCTTAGAATTACACCAGATTTTTAATGCAGATTTAAGGCATGTGATAAGTGCAGGTAAATCATATGGGTTATTTCACACGTGGTTTATTTATTTACTTATTTATTTTTTTTAAAAAATGTACTTGACCAGGTGTTAACTGGAAGTACGTAAGGATATACCTACAATAGTTTCTGTGTAGTGTTTTCTTTCTTCCTTGTTTTTTTTTTTGTTTTTTTTGTGTGCCTTTTTTCACTTTTTTTTCATACAGGGCTGCCGGGTGGTGTTGTAGCAGCTGCGACCGGTCACTTGCTAGGTTTTAGAGTGTGACTCCACTACAATGGTGGTTGGTCAGTGGAGTATAGCTAAGCCAGATGGTATAGTGTTGTGACGCCAGTGCTGAATCAGCTCACAGGTATGGAGCACACCTGCTTTCAGTTTTTGAGGCTGGCAATACCTTTCCCCAATGGTCGGTGACCTGCCCGGTTGTGATGGGTCTCTTGGGCGCTTATCACAGTGGTCCGGAGTGGAGTTATGACCCACCTGCACTGTTGGTACCGCCACCCACAGAAAGGGAAGATGACCCAAGGACGGTGTACTTGATGTGCAGGTGCTAGCACAATAACCACTGAGTCCCGGTAAAATAAATAAACTCCTCCTTTACTGACAAATATGTTGGCATACAAGTAGACAATCACTTTGGACTTGACTTGACTAGATCTGCACCGAGAACTGTAGAGGTAGTGAATGTGGAGTAGCAGTGCTGACTTGGTTGCGTGCTGAGAAGAATAGAGTGAGTTCAAAGGAGTGGAGAGGAATAAGTCGTGAGAGTTCAGAGTAGTGCAGAGGAGTTTGTCTTGAGAGTCCCAACCCAATGTAGTACTATGCACTGCCAGAACTTCAAAAGGAGTAGAAGGATACTTGAGAATACTTGAAAGAAGAAGAATACTTGTGCCCGTGTTTCAACCTTTGTCCCTGTAACCACCTTTTGCCCTACAGTGTCGGGTGATCCGTCTAACTAGGGTGACACAAGCCCCAGACCTAGTAACCTGAGTTGAGCGAGGTGTTCAAGGTTACCTGGTTTCATCTGTGCTGCGAGATACAGTATGTAGGTTCTTGCCTGCTCTGCTCTATCCAGATCAGTTCCTCTAGCTTGTAGGATACTGTCCTGCACTGTGTTTAGGTTGTTCACAACGTGGGTTGGGGTGATCCCAGACTTGTCTTCTCTGTTGGTGTTTAGCACTGCATTAGAGGTAGAAGTGTTGCTCTAAAGAAGAAAAAGTGTCTGTGTCTTCCATACGTGTCCACTACCACACTCCAGACTAGACTACACTGGACTGACTACTTGTACTTTACAGGGGACCTGGCAGAGCCAGGGCCTAGCTTGACTACAGCAGGTACCATCCTGTCTTGTGTCCTCTCTCTACAGACACTTGACTCAGACTGACTAGATGTGAGTCAACACTTCCTCTCCCCATGTGACAACTTCCTACAGGGTGTGTAACAGCTCCTGTGAGTGGTGGAGAAGAGAGTGTAAGAAGAAAGGAGGATAGAGATAAGTGGAATAGAAGAGCAGCTCTCATTGGTGTGCAGATCATAAACAAAAAAATAACCCTTAGTTCACTACAGCTGTGCAAAATACATACATGAATACACATACCACTGACATCTAGAGGTAAAACTTATGCATGACTTTATTACCACTTCACTTTGAGTTACAGGCTTTTGTGAGGGGTGTTCAGACTAGCAACACTCGTGGTGGGACACCACACACACACACACACACACACACACACACATATATATATGCATTATGCGTAAATTAATTAGTACTGGAGCCCTGCTGGGTCGCTGGGTCCCCTCTTATCTGACTACTGTGCTATGCTACCAGCATGTCATGCAGCATAGCTTGTATTTTCAGCTGCCTGCTCCGACATCCTACTCCACCCACAGTCTCAGTTGAAGTCCATCATCTACATTGGATCAGGGTGGCATTCTGTACAGTCGTTTTGCTGCATGTCTGTTCAAGGAATCAGGTTGAGATTGTGTGTTCTTGGGTGGGGACTGGCATGGGGATTAACAAGAAAAACTTTGCTGTGGCAGGCATAGTGCACCACTGAATGTTTTTGAGCCCTAAAAGTCACAAGGTATGACTATGGAACAATTATTTTGTTGCCGCTATGTCCGCACTATTATAATAATAATTATTATTATTAATATTATTATGAGGGCAATATCTGCAAAGACAAGTCATTGCCAACAAAAGGGTTCATGGCAGTCTGAGCTGGACAGATGAGATGAAGAAAGAGAAAGTGAACAATTCATCACCTGTGACTCACTGGAATTAATTGTTATGTATTGTGTCTATGCTGTATTGCGCTGTGTGCTCTTTGCCAAGAAATATCCATCCAGGGACACTGGGAGTCATAATAAAAAAAAATTCCATAGTTTAAACTGTAAAAATGTGCCAGATGTATCACATGTTCTGTCATACTTCTATTTACTAAACAGTTTAAGTCTAGCTCAATAGATCTCTTTTTTTCAGCCAGCACTAAAAAGCTGCCCTTAGGAGACTGGACCTGGATACAAGTAAGTATAGCTTTGTTTTAAAGGGGAACTATCAGCAGGTTAGGCAGTTCTAACCTGCTCATATGTGCCTATTGCACAGAAGATTTACAAGACAGTATTACACAAAAATGGGTTCCTGCTAGCCAAACAGAGATCCATGTTTGTAAGTCCTGCATGGTGGCAAGTCCTGGCCGGACTGTGGGTCAAATTAGCAAAAGAGGGCCTGTGTCCCGGATGTTTTAGGACCCTAGTAATGCCCCTGTGTGTGGTTTTTCTCTGTTAATGGAATGCTTATTGAGAAACTAGTATTTCCCACAAAATGACAAAAATGTTTTCTACTGTGGTTAGGATGCTAATTTGTCCCTACGTCTTGCTATACACTTCAGCTCTGCTTTAATGGCTGCAATATTACTTTTATAGCACTTTCACACATCAGTTAAAAATGTCATTACAGAAGCTGAGGGCAGCATGATATAGGGGCAGACATGCTGTTTCTAGTGGTCTAACCCTTACAGTGGAATGTAATATAGATTCAGAGACCTATAACTGAAGCACAGCCAGAAAAGGCACCACTGACCTCACCCACCTGCCCATGATTGACAGATTTTTCCTTATCATTGGAGATGGAACAGACTATCCCTACCTAATCTTAGGTACATACTGTAGTGTCCCACTACATGTTTTCTTTCTTCTTACACCTTGGTAGAAGTGTATTTCTCTAGTGTCACAGGTTAGTACAGGTGGCCGCTGTTCCTTATTCCAACCACTAGATGTCAAACTCTCACAGCACAGCTGCAGAAAACTCCTAGGTCTAGCTATATATACATTTCCTTATATATAGTAACAGTTTCCTTTTAAGGAATGGATAAATTCAAGACTGGATCTGCAGTAGAGCACAGTGCTAGTAAGCTGTTCTCTACTGACAAGATGCTCAGTTTTGTAGGAAGGTTTCTACAAGCTAGCTCCACCCAGAGCAGAGACCTGAGACTAGTACTACCTCATTATGATGGAAACCCGACACTGTGGGGCGGTTAGGTGAGATAAATGAGACTCATTCATACGTAAGTAAAAGGACATTCTTCAAACACTCTAAAGACACTTTACCACATCCCGGCAGAGGACATAATACATTAGGCAAGAGTCCCCCTATCTGGTCCCTTACACCTGTTACAGTTTTCTTTTATCAACTCACTTATCTACTAGTGATGAGCGAATAGTGAGATATTCGAATATTCGATATTCGTACGAATATCCCGCGAATATTCGAATATTCGATCGAATATTCGATCCCATTAAAGTCTATGGGAACAAGTATTCGATTAGTGAAAAACATCTATTTGACCATTTGGAGGGTGAAACCGGAAGCTGGGGGATTTGAACGCTTATCGAGTATTTGTCGAATATTCACAGGATATTTGTACGAATATCGAATATTCGAATATCTCACCATTCGATCAAATATCTATTCGATCGAACAGTATTCTCTCATCACTATTATCTACCTGTTGGTCCATCATTATTGATTCTTCCACTAAGTACCCAAGCACTGTTTGTGACTATTTTAAGTTTGAGAGTTGTTTAAAGTGGGAATCTGTCATCTCTACTGCAGCACTTGTACCTACACTTCGCACCTCACCATAGTCCTAACCTTGGTTCTACTGCTGTGTGTCTGGGGGTGGGTGTTCCCACTCCTGGCCACCTTGACAAGTAGCCTCCAAAACACCAGAACCCACCAGCAGGCCCAACATCAGTTCCAGCAACCCAGGCCACAGCAATACTATTTCTCTTTCCTGTATTGGAAATAAGCCAAATCTTAAAAAAAACTCTTCCAAACTTGAAAATTGGCTCTATGCATGTGGACAGTAAGCATTGTTCTGCAATCCATCAAACTCAAATTTGTTCACAATTAGAAATAATTATGTAATGGTTTTATTTAATTTTTCTTAAAGGGAAACTCCACATAAGGAAAATTTGTTTTCTATTAAAAGTACATTAAAAGTTATATAGATGTGTCTATATAATGTATTACCATATCTGTATGGTTCTGGCACACTGGAAGCTGATAGAAATACAGCAAGTGAAAAAAAATGGCCTCTGTGCCAATTCACATTATCTCCTGCTCTCACTGCTCTCCCACCTTAGGAGACAAAAAATTCAATGCCTCTGTTTCACATTGTGTGTGTTTGCTGAGCACAGGCTGATGATGCAGACAGGGGGCAGGGTGTGATGTCACAGGAGGCTTGGCTGGATCTCCCAATCCCCTGAGTGATTAACCATCTCTGACCAGGGGCGTAGCTAATGTCTCTTGGGCCCTGGTGCAAGAGGTCAACTTGGGCCCCCCCCCCTTACCACATACTGACTAACACAACCGCTGCTACTGAATAAAATCCTCTGTACATAGACCAATATCACCTCATCCAGTCATATAGAGGTGGCCCCAGCTCTACACAGGCTCTATACACCATATACATTACAGAGCAGTTATATCAGGTGACTCACAGGGGACGTCTTCTCTGATCGGAGTTCTTCCCTTTTCATCTTCTCCATCTGCCCAGGGCCATTATGAGAACTTTTTGGAGCCACGAATCCACAGAATCTGCCAGACAGACATATTAGTCTCCTCACACTGACACCATCCTCATCTCTCTACAAACTGCACATCTGTATTGGCCCCTTTACACCCTCATTTAGTGGGTAGCCCTGACACTATGTGACTCCCTTATAGTACATATCCCCCTATTGTATATACCCCCTGTGTAGTCCACCTTATAGATGGCCCCCCAATGTTTCCCCCTTATAGATGGCCCCCTGTGTTGTCCCTATTATAGATGCCCCCCATGTTATCCCCCATATAGATTGCCCCCATGTTATCAACCATATAGATGCCCCCCATTTTATCCCCCTTACAGATGCCCTCCATGTTGTCCCCTCCTCCTGCCCCTCCATCATCATACTACTACCCCTTTCATCCTCCTGCCCCTCCATCATCATACTACAACCACCTGCACCATAATACTACTACCCCTTCATCCTCCTGCCCTTTCATCATCATACCACTTCACCCCTCATCATCCTCTTGTTCCATCATCAGCATACCACTACACCCCTCATCATCCTCTTGTTCCATCATCATCATACCACTACATCCTCATCATCCTCTTGTTCATTTATCATCATACCACTACACCCCTCATCATCCTCTTGTTTCATCATCATACCACTACACCCCCCATCATCCTCTTGTTCCATCATCATCATCATCATCATCATCATCATACCACTACATCATCATCATCTTCTTGTTCCATCATCACACCACTACACCCCTCATCATCCTCTTGTTCCTTCATAATCCTCTTGTTCCTTCATCATCATACCACTACACCCCCCATCATCCTCTTGTTCCTTCATCATCCTCTTGTTCCATCATCATCATACCACTACATCCTCATCATCCTCTTGTTCCTTCATCATCATACCACTACACCCCCTATCATCCTCTTGTTCCATCATCATCATCATACCACTACATCCTCATCATCTTCTTGTTCCATCATCATACCACTACACCCCTCATCATCTTCTTGTTCCATCATCATCATCATCATACCACTACATCCCCATCATCCTCTTGTTCCATCATCATACCACTACACCCCCCATCATCCTCTTGTTCCATCATCATACCACTACACCCCCATCATCCTCTTGTTCCATCATCATCATACCACTACACCCCCATCATCCTCTTGTTCCATCATCATCATACCACTACACCCCTCATCATCCTCTTGTTCCATCATCATCATCATACCACTACACCCTCATCATCCTCTTGTTCCATCATCATCATACCACTACACCCTTCATCATCCTCTTGTTCCATCATCATCATACCACTACACCCCATCATCCTCTTGTTCCATCATCATACCACTACACCCCTCATCATCCTCTTGTTCCATCATCATCATCATACCACTACACCCCTCATCATCCTCTTGTTCCATCATCATCATACCACTACACCCCATCATCCTCTTGTTCCTTCATCATCATACCACTACACCCCTTATCATCCTCTTGTTCCATCATCATCATCATACCACTACACCCCTCATCATCCTCTTGTTCCATCATCATCATACCACTACACCCTTCATCATCCTCTTGTTCCATCATCATCATACCACTACACCCCATCATCCTCTTGTTCCATCATCATACCACTACACCCCTCATCATCCTCTTGTTCCATCATCATCATCATACCACTACACCCCTCATCATCCTCTTGTTCCATCATCATCATACCACTACACCCCATCATCCTCTTGTTCCTTCATCATCATACCACTACACCCCTTATCATCCTCTTGTTCCATCATCATCATCATACCACTACACCCCTCATCATCCTCTTGTTCCATCATCATCATACCACTACACCCCATCATCCTCTTGTTCCTTCATCATACCACTACACCCCCATCATCCCCTTAAAAACAAAAAAATCTATACTCACCTGCATGATTTCTGTAGCCCCCAGGTCACACGCGCTGGCAGGCTTCCCCCGGCGGGAGGCGTGGCTTAGCGCGGAGGGGGCGGAGCTTCACGGGACCTGTTTTTTTCTTAACGCGATGCTCCCTGCGCTGTAAGTACTTCCCCCCCCCCCCCCCGCCGCACACAGAGCTCCCTGGGGGCCGCAAGACAGCCGGGGGCCCCTGCCTCTTGTGATCGCAAGCAAAACATTGCTTGCGGTCACAAGAGGGAGTGGGAGGCGGGCAGTGCAGTGGTAAGGGGGGGCCTCGCGGGCCCCCCCTTGGTAGCGGCCCGGTCGCGGCGGCGACCCCTGCGACCGCGGTCGCTACCCCACTGGCCAGAAGCAGGTGCTGCAAGGACTGTGGACTGTGATGAACAGCTGAGGGAAAGCATTGCATTCTGGAACCAGTACTGCATTCTGGGAACTGCTTAACCAGGAAGTGCAGAAACACAATGCAGAACAAAACCCCCCAAATGGCTTTTTGGTAGTTTCAAAACTGGGATAGACAGGTAAGTAATGCGTTATGCTTCTGCAGAAGTTTCATTTTTTTAACCTCTACTGGAGTTTGCCTTTAAATGTAGATCAAGCATGGAATAAAATTTTATGTTGTGAAGACTACAATTTTGAGTCCTGCATGAAAGTAGTATACGTCCGGGAAATGGACAGACCATAGTTAACAAAATGACTACCTCCTGCCCATTTTTTTCTTAGATTTCTGACATGTAGCCTAGGCTGGGTCTGAAAAGGTGATGTAGACCTAGCCTTGTGTAGGTACTTTAGGTCCTGATGATGCTGTTAGTTTTGGTGATCACATTAACAGTAAAGCTGCTTTTTTGGCCTTAAAGCGCCTCTCTGGGCATTTTTTTTAACTTCACAGCAGTAAAATACAATACCTAAAGGGGTAGTGCGGCGTTTAAAAATTATTCACTAAATAACACACATTACAAAGAAAAGCGCCAGAAACGTAAGGGGGCTGGGATAGGCCTGGGCTGGGAAGGGCGTTGAGAGGGTTCGCGTTAGGGGGCTGGGGCAGGCCTGTGCTGGGAAGGGCGCTGGGAGTGTTTGCTTTAAGGGGCTGGGGCAGGCCTGTGCTGGGAATGGCGCTGGGAAGGTCTGTGGTGTCACACCACAGGTGTTTCGTGTTTCACACCTGTCACAAAAGCTTTTTCTCTAGGTTAAAGGGGTACTAGGTTAAAAAACAACAATCAATCAAACATAGTTTTCACACTTACCATCCCTCTGGAGTCTGTCTCCTTTTGATTTTCTGCTGTTTGCAGGTCCCTGAAGCTCCAGTTGGAGTCTTCTTTTTTTTTTTTTGCTTCCTGGTTTGGGGTTTCCCATGATGCACTTTGTCTCCTGTGATGTCTAACTGACTCTGTAAAACTGTTAGATGGCTTACATCTTGTTCAGCCAATCAGAGCTGAGCAACCTGTATCATCTGACAAAAAAAGGCTGGCATAACAGGGCTTAAACCCGCCTCCCTCTTGATGACGTCCTTGTCACAAAATGGCTCCCACAGAGCAGCCTGGGGTGAACAGTCTTTAGGAAAGAATGAGTTTACTTCACTTCCTGGTGGGGGGTTGAGGGGGGAAAGATAGGGATAGGGGGCAGATAGGTGATTGAAGCATATTACAAAGTTATATAAAATTTGTAATGTGTTTTAATTACTGGGAAAAAGCTTTTTGTTGGAGTATCCCTTTAAGTGTTATTTTATGAAGGTATTTTGTAGTTTCACCACAAGATGTCAGTGTTTTAAATGTATGCTCTTATGTATTGCACAGCTGAAGCCAGCAAAGGGTTGCTGTTTATGTGTATCTTGTGCTTTTGTTGACCTATAGAAGGTGCTCTTCCTTAGCCTATTATCTTTCTTCTGCACACACTCCTTTCCACCATTCACAAGGTAGATTAGCCTCTGTAGTAAGTAGTTACTTGGTGGAGGAAGTGCGCAGTCAGTCTTATCCAGATTCTCAAAGAGGGAGGGCACACAAAACAACAGTTCCTGCTGTAGTTAAGCCAGGGCCGGGCTCTCTAAGGACCTCTGACAAGAACCAAGCTCAGATGCAGCTACTGACAAAGATTTAATCTGAGCAAGCAGCTAGTTCTATTATGCAGTACTTAACAACAATGAGAGAGAGGAAAACCAGGGACACCCTGGCCCACACCAGGAACTCCAGGGCCATTGCTAGAGGACTATTTTCATTTTCAAAACACTATAAGAAACAGGAGTAAAACAAAGCACGAAGCAGGAGGTACGTCTTTTTACACCCCCAGCTGAAGGAACTTACACAAGGCCCTTACTCTCACAGTCTGGTCAGACTATAGTCTATACACAGGTACAAGTAAATGTCTCACTCTAAACTATCTCTTCAAGTTCTGGCAGAGCAGAGTACTACATTGGGCTGGGACTCCCTTGACAAACTCCTCTTCTCTATGCTGCTGTACTTTGTTTCCAACTCTTTAAACACCGCTACAACCACCTCTACTCTATTCTACACCTTCAAGTATCTCCACAGCACAAACCAAGTTGAGCACTAAAATCTGTAAAAGATTAGCTATTTGCTGCAGAGACTGTACAGTAAAGCTGTTCTATTTTTATCACTGGGACTCAGTCATCCTTTCCTCTGCACCAGCACCTACACACATCCGCCACACACCTTGGGTCATTTTTTTCCTTTCTGTGGATAGCGGTTCTGATAATCTGGGGGGGTCAATTGCAACTCAGGACTACCGTGACAAGAGCCCAAGGGACCCATCACAACCCGTCAGGTCGCTGACTATTTCAGGGGAATACACTCAGCCACTCTACGAAGCAAGCACTACCACCATACCTGTGTGCTGGAATAGCACTGCCGTCACAACACTATCATCCCTGGCTGTAATGTATCATACCACTGATAGCATTGTAGTCACCCCCCCCCCCCTTACTCCACTCTCCCCTTACAACGTTAGGGAGCTGGGATGGGTTAGTGTTAGGTGGCTGTGGTGGGTCTGGGCTGTAAAGGGTACCAAGAGGGTCTGTGTGAGGGGTCTGGGAAGGGTGCTAGGAAAGGCTCGGGCTTACAGTTTTAAGGACTTTCATGTAGGTTTTAGCAAAGGAAAAGTAAATTTAGGGCTGGGATGGCCAATTGGGTTAGGGTGGAGGGGCTCCCTCATGGTGCCTTCACCTTGACGTGGTGAGGGAGCTTGTGTGCCTTGGTGATCCAATGAGCTAAGCTGGTGGGAGTAATACTCCTGGTGGGGTCACCCGTGCCAGACAGGTCAATGGGGAGAGGACAGACTAAGTAAGGCACCCAGATGAAAGGGGTGGTATTCTAGAAATATTTAAAATGCAATGGTCATATGCTATCGACAATACATCTAGCACTCTCACTACACATATCAGTCAGCAGGAAACAACACACACATTGCTATTCTCATCTGCGTATGTTGTTGTTGACTGATGAACCTTGTAGTTGGCAAGCAGGAGATGGCAGGACCCCTACACCCAGTAGCGGATTACAATAGGGCCTGAGCTTTTGGGGGGCCCATGGCCACCCAAACAGACTTATACTTTCAGTGGTGTACTGTCTCCTGGCTACATTTTTGCCATATTTGCACAAAAAAAAAGTGGGTTTTTTTTCAACACAAATGTTTACCACAAATCAAGGTATCATGACATTATCTATCCTGTACTATGAACACCACGCCAGTTCTGCCATAGTTACAGTGGGTTGGGGGGGCCGAGGCTTGGTTAACAGCCCGGGGCCTAAGGTAACGCCCCTGCCTACACCTAAGGTTCCTACCCACCACTAAACTCTTTCTGTATCCATGCTAATCCTCACCCCTTTGCTAAGCCCCTCCCCCTCCCCTTTGGTTTTGAACTAAATTGCTCCTCTGCCCATGCCTGGACCAGTACTGATATGGAGTCTCCTTTTCCTCCAAGGTCAGACCTTCAGCAACCATGAGGAGGTGGGGCCTGCTGGGAACTAGTAGATGAGGGATATGGAACTGGCTGGATACAGGACTTCAATCTGATGGGTGACTCCTCTCCTGCACATGTTGTGTGAACTATACAGCTTTCTTTAATCAATGACTTACTATGTTGTGAAGTGCCGGGATGGTGCTTTACTGGGAAAAAGCCAACCGTCAAGCTGTTCATCGACTGGTCCACTTAGCACACAAGATAAACTGGCATTTGTCCAAATGGGCAAATTTGCCCATTTGGCCCAATTGCTTGTGTCCCCCTCTATCTGCAGAGCCTACATTTCCAAGGCAAACTTGTCTTGGGAGTGAAAACTTGCTCAGCCAATTACTGGATGCGGGGCTGTCCCGTCTCAGTCAGTGATTGGCTGAACAGGCTGTCACTCCTGAGACAAGTTCATTTCAGAGGTGGAGGCTTTGCAACCATTGTGGGGGACACCAGCAACACTGCAACAGGACTTTGCAACATTTCCAGAGACTACCTGGTGGTATGGGCAGCATGGCGACAAGCTCCTTTTCCTCCGTGGCTGTATTTCTTGGCCACCTGTTCTGGTCCTGCTGATCTCATATGTGGCTACATTTAGGACTGTCCAATTATCACAGTTCATAGGCAAGGTGATTTCTGATCATGACACTGTGTATAGGACCCTGACACTGTGTATAGGACCCTGACACTGTGTATAGGACCCTCACACTGTGTTTACGACCCTGACACTGTGTATAGGACCCTGTGATGCAATGCCTTTGAAATTTGACCGTTACATTATGATCCTCTCATCTTGGAGTTGCAACCATTTGTTTGGATTTGAACCCCTTCTGGATTGCCGGATGACTGGAAGAAGACTTATTTACTTTGCTCTTCTAACATCCTCTTCTTGTCACCTTAACCTTTTCGATGACAACCGTGTTCAGTACTTCACTATATCCCAGATGACAGCAACGGTCTCCTTTGCTTCTGTGAATGGCAACTACCTGTAGGGAGTGCTTTCCTCTTTTGACGCTCTTTCCTTGCCTGGATGAACAATTTAACCTACATGAAATCTAACTAGCAACGTGTTTCTCTGAACCTACAGTGTAACCCGCGGCATGGATGCTGTGTGTGACGCGGCATGGATGCTCTGGCGCTCGTGGCGTTGCACATTTATTTATTATTTGATTTATCAGGGAGTTGTACATTACAGCAACATGATAGCGTCATAGGAGGATTTTTTACATATTTACATATATTTATTCATTATTGGACCTCCCGCGCATGCGCATAACCCGCTGATACCACGAGTGACATAATTATGTTATTTATTACTTTATCACGTCTTTATGCGCACAATTCGCCTATATATGGTAAGGATCATTATACCAACATGGGCAATTTGAATTAATGAATTATATTTAGATTATTATATTATTTATATTTTTTGTTTGGATAGTTGCAAGTGCTTTATTTCACCGTTGACATCAGATATTTAGTGGAGGCTATCATGAGTATTTCGTCGATATGAAATCCGTGTATGTGATCGGCGACTAGATACCTGTGCCGTACTTTTATGATTGCCTTACTCAGTGGTTGAATTAAAGTCGGTGGTGTACTTTGAATGGTCTTATCTGCGCATGCGATGGAGAAGTGAAGCGTATAGTTTATAATGAATTTGTTAATGGCTTATAATTGTATTTGGGAGATTAATGACATATATGCAATATTGATTTTGTTATTGATCTATCACTACTCTACCATGTTGTGTATTATGCAGTGCCCTGAGTCTAATTCTTGTCAATAGTTTTGCGCGTATGTGCCCGGCATACTAGTACGCACTATTTGTGCTGCTCTATATGTGATTTAATATGTTATGACAGGTTGTTACGCGCCGCTTGCCCTTTTGATTCAATTTCCGGTCCAATTTCTTCCCAGTACCTCTCCTGCACATGAGCAGTGGGGGGACCAGCACGCTGCGGGCGCCATCTTGCTGTGCTCACATACATCATGAGAGATGAATCGCTGCTTACAGGTTGGTGATTTAATGAAATTTAATGAATTATTTGTAACAGATGTCTCCCTAGCTCTAACAGCAAATAAATAGGATCCCTGTATGGTACTCTTTCTCCCTGAAGAAGTTCCGGTGGAACGTAACACGTAGGGGCATCATGGGCCACAACGAGTCGCTCCTCTCCCTCTGTGTTTGGTGACATGCATTACTGATTTATTTATTGTTTAGTATTTCATAGTTTAGCCACCATTCACATTACACTTGTGTATTTTGGTTCTTTGATGTTGACACTTTCATCCTTGTTTATGTTGTTCACTTACTTTATGTTGTTTGAGGGTATATAGAGCTACATTCCAAGACCGCTTGCTGGCCTGTGGGTTCCCATTATTGTGTGGGTCCCACCGTGTTTTTCCCTTTTTGGGAATTTTAAATGTTTTTAATGTGCAGGGATCCGGTTTCCTTTGCCATTTTTTGTGTTTTTGTATTTGTGTGGTAATTACTAATAAACATATTTTTGTATTTTCTTATTCATTGTTGGTGTGCTCCTATATATGACATTTCTGTTTCTTTAGTGGTCAATGTGTTTAGGACCCTGACACTGTGTATAGGACCCTGACACTGTGTATACGACCCTGACACTGTGTATAGGACCCTGACACTGTGTATAGGACCCTGACACTGTGTATAGGACCCTCACTGATGTGGCTATGTGGGCGATCTGCACGTCTTGTACAGCATTGTAGATAGGAAATAAAGCCGCCTATGAGGAGCAGCATTTTTATACGAGGCTGAAGTTGGTTTCTTATTCGGCCAGTTTCTTATTCGGGGCTGAAGTTGGTTTCTTATTCGGCAGTTTCTTATTCAGAGGATTTTTCTTTTTCCTGTTTTAGCTATTATTCTTACAGAAAATGTATAATATTCATACCCTACCCTAAGTGAGGGGCCCTGAGAGGACTGGTGATAAAAGTGGCAAAAAAGATCCCACGGTTGGCATAAACATGGGCATGAAAGTAAAACCACAAAATTATTATTTAAAAATAAAATTGACTTTGGGCCACTGATCTCACACTGATAATACACAGAGAGGGATGCCCCGCATCATACCCAAGAGAGTCCAGCCTGGCCCAAAGTGGTTCTGGGTATAAAAACTGGCATCAAAGTGGGCACATAGCCATTTTTCATGATTTGAATAAGTAACAGGTATTTTCAAAGGGTTAAATGAGTTTGGGCCACTGATCTCACACTGATAATACACAGATAGGCATGCCACGCATCACACCCAAGAGAGTCCAGCCTGGCCCAAAGTGGTTCTGGGTATAAAAACTGGCATCAAAGTGGGCAGATTGGCATTTTTTCCTAATTTGAATAAGTAACAGCTGTTTTCAAAGGGTTAAATGAGTTTGGGCCACTGATCTCACACTGATAATACACAGAGAGGGATGCCCCGCATCACAACCAAGAGAGTCCAGCCTGGCCCAAAGTGGTTCTGGGTATAAAAACTGGCATCAAAGTGGGCACATAGCCATTTTTTATGATTTGAATAAGTAACAGCTATTTTCAAAGGGTTAAATGAGTTTGGGCCACTGATCTCACACTGATAATACACAGAGAGGGATGCCCGGCATCACATCCAAGACACTCCAGCCTGGCCCAAAGTGGTTCTGGGTATAAAAACTGGCATCAAAGTGGGCAGATTGGCATTTTTTCCTAATTTGAATAAGTAACAGCTGTTTTCAAAGGGTTAAATGAGTTTGGGCCACTGATCTCACACTGATAATACACAGAGAGGGATGCCCCGCATCACATCCAAGAGAGTCCAGCCTGGCCCAAAGTGGTTCTGGGTATAAAAACTGGCATCAAAGTTGGCAGATTGGCATTTTTCCCAATTTGAATAAGTAACAGCTATTTTCAAAGGGTTAAATGAGTTTGGGCCACTGATCTCACACTGATAATACACAGAGAGGGATGCCCCGCATCACATCCAACAGAGTCCAGCCTGGCCCAAAGTGGTTCTGGGTATAAAAACTGGCATCAAAGTGGGCACATAGCCATTTTTCATGATTTGAATAAGTAACAGCTATTTTCAAAGGGTTAAATGAGTTTGGGCCACTGATCTCACACTGATAATACACAGATAGGCATGCCCCGCATCACAACCAAGAGAGTCCAGCCTGGCCCAAAGTGGTTCTGGGTATAAAAACTGGCATCAAAGTGGGCAGATTGGCATTTTTTCCTAATTTGAATAAGTAACAGCTGTTTTCAAAGGGTTAAATGAGTTTGGGCCACTGATCTCACACTGATAATACACAGAGAGGGATGCCCCGCATCACATCCAAGAGAGTCCAGCCTGGCCCAAAGTGGTTCTGGGTATAAAAACTGGCATCAAAGTTGGCAGATTGACATTTTTCCCAATTTGAATAAGTAACAGCTATTTTCAAAGGGTTAAATGAGTTTGGGCCACTGATCTCACACTGATAATACACAGAGAGGGATGCCCCGCATCACATCCAACAGAGTCCAGCCTGGCCCAAAGTGGTTCTGGGTATAAAAACTGGCATCAAAGTGGGCACATAGCCATTTTTCATGATTTGAATAAGTAACAGCTATTTTCAAAGGGTTAAATGAGTTTGGGCCACTGATCTCACACTGATAATACACAGATAGGCATGCCCCGCATCACAACCAAGAGAGTCCAGCCTGGCCCAAAGTGGTTCTGGGTATAAAAACTGGCATCAAAGTGGGCAGATTGGCATTTTTTCCTAATTTGAATAAGTAACAGCTGTTTTCAAAGGGTTAAATGAGTTTGGGCCACTGATCTCACACTGATAATACACAGAGAGGGATGCCCCGCATCACAACCAAGAGAGTCCAGCCTGGCCCAAAGTGGTTCTGGGTATAAAAACTGGCATCAAAGTGGGCACATAGCCATTTTTCATGATTTGAATAAGTAACAGCTATTTTCAAAGGGTTAAATGAGTTTGGGCCACTGATCTCACATTGATATTACACAGAGAGGGATGCCCCGCATCACATCTAAGAGAGTCCAGCCTGGCCCAAAGTGGTTCTGGGTATAAAAACTGGCATCAAAGTGGGCAGATTGGCATTTTTTCCTAATTTGAATAAGTAACAGCTGTTTTCAAAGGGTTAAATGAGTTTGGGCCACTGATCTCACACTGATATTACACAGAGAGGGATGCCCCGCATCACATCCAAGAGAGTCCAGCCTGGCTTAAAGTGGTTCTGGGTATAAAAACTGGCATCAAAGTGGGCAGATTGGCATTTTTTCCTAATTTGAATAAGTAACAGCTGTTTTCAAAGGGTTAAATGAGTTTGGGCCACTGATCTCACACTGATAATACACAGAGAGGGATGCCCCGCATCATACCAAAGAGAGTCCAGCCTGGCCCAAAGTGGTTCTGGGTATAAAAACTGGCATCAAAGTGGGCACAGAGCCATTTTTCATGATTTGAATAAGTAACAGCTATTTTCAAAGGGTTAAATGAGTTTGGGCCACTGATCTCACACTACGTACACACAGATAGGCATGCCCCGCATCACATCCAAGAGAGTCCAGCCTGGCCCAAAGTGGTTCTGGGTATAAAAACTGGCATCAAAGTGGGCACATAGCCATTTTTCATGATTTGAATAAGTAACAGCTGTTTTCAAAGGGTTAAATGAGTTTGGGCCACTGATCTCACACTGATAATACACAGAGAGGGATGCCCCGCATCACATCCAAGAGAGTCCAGCCTGGCCCAAAGTGGTTCTGGGTATAAAAACTGGCATCAAAGTGGGCACATAGCCATTTTTCATGATTTGAATAAGTAACAGCTATTTTCAAAGGGTTAAATGAGTTTGGGCCACTGATCTCACACTGATAATACACAGAGAGGGATGCACCGCATCACACTGATAATACACAGAGAGGGATCCCCCGCATCACACTGATAATACACAGAGAGGGATGCCCTGTGGGTCCTTACTAGACTTTGGAGCAAATGCCAAACTTTACTGAAACGGTAATGAGGATTAAGGTAAAACACACCTTTATCCATGGTGTTTTTGGTGCAATAAGGAGCTATCAGCAGTTTAGATTAATCTAACTGGCTGACAGTTCCCCTTTAATAATGGTCATTATTTGCCCTTATTTTTACTTTGTTTAAACATAGCCTAAAGGGTTATCCTGGAAAAATTGAAAAAAAAAAGAACGAAAATTAACCCTTAACTAAAGAACTTATATATTCCTTGTTGGCTTTACTCGGAGATTGCTGGTCCAGTCACATGATGCAACCTTTCTTACAGTGATGTCCTACTTCCTTTCATCTTCTTGGGTATGGTGACGTCAGCACTTGGGGGCAAAGCCATCTCTCGTACCCAGAACGGCCTTCCTACACGTGCGCAGTGCAATCATTAGTATTGCAGCATGCATCTGCTAATCCCATTGGGTACAGGGACATCAATGCTCCCGTAATCAGGTTCTGCTGGCTACAAGGGCGGTCTTACTGGCTACAAAGGGGTCCTATATGGCTACAAGGGGACCCTGACATTGCAGGCAACACATAGGACAAATATATTTCAATGGCCCTGTTCACACATCTGTACAAGTGTTCAGGTCCACGTCCCGCGCTACAAAAAAATAAAGGATAGATTATAGTGCGGACTTGCATTTGCGGCACGAATCATTGTCTTCTACATAGTGCTCCGTAAACTGCGTAGCACTGTTACTGCACATTCATAGTGCGGTCCACCATTACAGGTCCGTATTCACTGGCTGAACTATGGATGTGTGAATGAGGCCTAACATAGCCTAAAGCAGACCTGTCAGCAGAAAACATTGCTGCAGGTATTGTTACTATAGAAATGTATTCAGGGTTAGCCGAGAAATGTTTAATAAGACGAGATGGGACAGCGAATTCTGGGATCCTGTTATGCTGACAAATGCCTCCTGAGTACTTTAGCCCTGTTTGCTTAAAGGGGTAGTGCGGCGCTAAACATTTATTCACAAAATACCCAGAACCACTTTGGGCCAGGCTGGACTCTCTTGGGTATGATGCGGGGCATCCCTCTCTGTGTATTATCAGTGTGAGATCAGTGGCCCAAACTCATTTAACTCTTTGAAAACAGCTGTTACTTATTCAAATTAGGAAAAAATTCCAATCTGCCCACTTTGATGCCAGTTTTTATACCCAGAACCACTTTGGGCCAGGCTGGACTCTCTTGGATGTAATGCGGGGCATGCCTATCTGTGTGTACGTAGTGTGAGATCAGTGGCCCAAACTCATTTAACCCTTTGAAAATAGCTGTTACTTATTCAAATCATGAAAAATGGCTCTGTGCCCACTTTGATGCGAGTTTTTATACCCAGAACCACTTTGGGCCAGGCTGGACTCTCTTGGATGTAATGCGGGGCATGCCTATCTGTGTGTACGTAGTGTGAGATCAGTGGCCCAAACTCATTTAACCCTTTGAAAATAGCTGTTACTTATTCAAATCATGAAAAATGGCTCTGTGCCCACTTTGATGCCAGTTTTTATACCCAGAACCACTTTGGGCCAGGCTGGACTCTCTTGGGTATGATGCGGGGCATCCCTCTCTGTGTATTATCAGTGTGAGATCAGTGGCCCAAACTCATTTAACCCTTTGAAAACAGCTGTTACTTATTCAAATTAGGAAAAAATGCCAATCTGCCCACTTTGATGCCAGTTTTTATAACCAGAACCACTTTGGGCCAGGCTGGACTCTCTTGGATGTGATGCGGGGCATCCCTCTCTGTGTAATATCAATGTGAGATCAGTGGCCCAAACTCATTTAACCCTTTGAAAATAGCTGTTACTTATTCAAATCATGAAAAATGGCTCTGTGCCCACTTTGATGCCAGTTTTTATACCCAGAACCACTTTGGGCCAGGCTGGACTCTCTTGGGTATGATGCGGGGCATCCCTCTCTGTGTATTATCAGTGTGAGATCAGTGGCCCAAACTCATTTAACCCTTTGAAAACAGCTGTTACTTATTCAAATTAGGAAAAAATGCCAACCTGCCCACTTTGATGCCAGTTTTTATAACCAGAACCACTTTGGGCCAGGCTGGACTCTCTTGGATGTGATGCGGGGCATCCCTCTCTGTGTAATATCAATGTGAGATCAGTGGCCCAAACTCATTTAACCCTTTGAAAATAGCTGTTACTTATTCAAATCATGAAAAATGGCTATGTGCCCACTTTGATGCCAGTTTTTATACCCAGAACCACTTTGGGCCAGGCTGGACTCTCTTGGGTATGATGCGGGGCATCCCTCTCTGTGTATTATCAGTGTGAGATCAGTGGCCCAAACTCATTTAACCCTTTGAAAACAGCTGTTACTTATTCAAATTAGGAAAAAATGCCAATCTGCCCACTTTGATGCCAGTTTTTATAACCAGAACCACTTTGGGCCAGGCTGGACTCTCTTGGATGTGATGCGGGGCATCCCTCTCTGTGTAATATCAATGTGAGATCAGTGGCCCAAACTCATTTAACCCTTTGAAAATAGCTGTTACTTATTCAAATCATGAAAAATGGCTCTGTGCCCACTTTGATGCCAGTTTTTATACCCAGAACCACTTTGGGCCAGGCTGGACTCTCTTGGGTATGATGCGGGGCATCCCTCTCTGTGTATTATCAGTGTGAGATCAGTGGCCCAAACTCATTTAACCCTTTGAAAACAGCTGTTACTTATTCAAATTAGGAAAAAATGCCAACCTGCCCACTTTGATGCCAGTTTTTATAACCAGAACCACTTTGGGCCAGGCTGGACTCTCTTGGATGTGATGCGGGGCATCCCTCTCTGTGTAATATCAATGTGAGATCAGTGGCCCAAACTCATTTAACCCTTTGAAAATAGCTGTTACTTATTCAAATCATGAAAAATGGCTATGTGCCCACTTTGATGCCAGTTTTTATACCCAGAACCACTTTGGGCCAGGCTGGACTCTCTTGGTTGTGATGCGGGGCATCCCTCTCTGTGTAATATCAGTGTGAGATCAGTGGCCCAAACTCATTTAACCCTTTGAAAACAGCTGTTACTTATTCAAATTAGGAAAAAATGCCAATCTGCCCACTTTGATGCCAGTTTTTATACCCAGAACCACTTTGGGCCAGGCTGGACTCTCTTGTATGTGATGCGGGGCATGCCTCTCTGTGTGTACGTAGTGTGAGATCAGTGGCCCAAACTCATTTAACCCTTTGAAAATAGCTGTTACTTATTCAAATCATGAAAAATGGCTATGTGCCCACTTTGATGCCAGTTTTTATACCCAGAACCACTTTGGGCCAGGCTGGACTCTCTTGGTTGTGATGCGGGGCATCCCTCTCTGTGTATTATCAGTGTGAGATCAGTGGCCCAAACTCATTTAACCCTTTGAAAACAGCTGTTACTTATTCAAATTAGGAAAAAATGCCAATCTGCCCACTTTGATGCCAGTTTTTATACCCAGAACCACTTTGGGCCAGGCTGGACTCTCTTGGATGTGATGCGGGGCATGCCTATCTGTGTGTACGTAGTGTGAGATCAGTGGCCCAAACTCATTTAACCCTTTGAAAATAGCTGTTACTTATTCAAATCATGAAAAATGGCTATGTGCCCACTTTGATGCCAGTTTTTATACCCAGAACCACTTTGGGCCAGGCTGGACTCTCTTGGATGTAATGCGGGGCATGCCTCTCTGTGTGTACGTAGTGTGAGATCAGTGGCCCAAACTCATTTAACCCTTTAAAAATAGCTGTTACTTATTCAAATCATGAAAAATGGCTCTGTGCCCACTTTGATGCCAGTTTTTATACCCAGAACCACTTTGGGCCAGGCTGGACTCTCTTGGGTATGATGCGGTGCATCCCTCTCTGTGTATTATCAGTGTGAGATCAGTGGCCCAAACTCATTTAACCCTTTGAAAACAGCTGTTACTTATTCAAATTAGGAAAAAATGCCAATCTGCCCACTTTGATGCCAGTTTTTATACCCAGAACCACTTTGGGCCAGGCTGGACTCTCTTGGGTATGATGCGGGGGATCCCTCTCTGTGTATTATCAGTGTGAGATCAGTGGCCCAAACGCATTTAACCCTTTGAAAATAGCTGTTACTTATTCAAATCATGAAAAATGGCTATGTGCCCACTTTGATGCCAGTTTTTACACCCAGAACCACTTTGGGCCAGGCTGGACTCTCTTGGATGTGATGCGGGGCATGCCTATCTGTGTGTATGTATTGTGAGATCAGTGGCCCAAACTCATTTAACCCTTTGAAAACAGCTGTTACTTATTCAAATTAGGAAAAAATGCCAATCTGCCCACTTTGATGCCAGTTTTTATACCCAGAACCACTTTGGGCCAGGCTGGACTCTGTTGGATGTGATGCGGGGCATGCCTATCTGTGTGTACGTAGTGTGAGATCAGTGGCCCAAAGTCATTTAACCCTTTGAAAACACCTGTTACTTATTCAAATCATGAAAAATGGCTATGTGCCCACTTTGATGCCAGTTTTTATACCCAGAACCACTTTGGGCCAGGCTGGACTCTGTTGGATGTGATGCGGGGGATCCCTCTCTGTGTATTATCAGTGTGATGCGGTGCATCCCTCTCTGTGTATTATCAATGTGAGATCAGTGGCCCAAACTCATTTAACCCTTTGAAATTACCTGTTACTTATTCAAATTGGGAAAAATGCCAATCTGCCAACTTTGATGCCAGTTTTTATACCCAGAACCACTTTGGGCCAGGCTGGACTCTCTTGGATGTAATGCGGGGCATGCCTATCTGTGTGTACCTAGTGTGAGATCAGTGGCCCAAACTCATTTAACCCTTTGAAAATAGCTGTTACTTATTCAAATCATGAAAAATGGCTCTGTGCCCACTTTGATGCCAGTTTTTATACCCAGAACCACTTTGGGCCAGGCTGGACTCTCTTGGGTATGATGCGGGGCATCCCTCTCTGTGTATTATCAGTGTGAGATCAGTGGCCCAAACTCATTTAACCCTTTGAAAATACCTGTTACTTATTCAAATTAGGAAAAAATGCCAATCTGCCCACTTTGATGCCAGTTTTTATACCCAGAACCACTTTGGGCCAGGCTGGACTCTCTTGGATGTGATGCTGGGCATCCCTCTCTGTGTATTATCAGTGTGAGATCAGTGGCCCAAACGCATTTAACCCTTTGAAAATAGCTGTTACTTATTCAAATCATGAAAAATGGCTCTGTGCCCACTTTGATGCCAGTTTTTATACCCAGAACCACTTTGGGCCAGGCTGGACTCTCTTGGTTGTGATGCGGGGCATCCCTCTCTGTGTATTATCAGTGTGAGATCAGTGGCCCAAACTCATTTAACCCTTTGAAAACAGCTGTTACTTATTCAAATTAGGAAAAAATGCCAATCTGCCCACTTTGATGCCAGTTTTTATACCCAGAACCACTTTGGGCCAGGCTGGACTCTGTTGGATGTGATGCGGGGCATGCCTATCTGTGTGTACGTAGTGTGAGATCAGTGGCCCAAAGTCATTTAACCCTTTGAAAACACCTGTTACTTATTCAAATCATGAAAAATGGCTATGTGCCCACTTTGATGCTAGTTTTTATACCCAGAACCACTTTGGGCCAGGCTGGACTCTGTTGGATGTGATGCGGGGCATCCCTCTCTGTGTATTATCAATGTGAGATCAGTGGCCCAAACTCATTTAACCCTTTGAAATTACCTGTTACTTATTCAAATTGGGAAAAATGCCAATCTGCCAACTTTGATGCCAGTTTTTATACCCAGAACCACTTTGGGCCAGGCTGGACTCTCTTGGATGTAATGCGGGGCATGCCTATCTGTGTGTACCTAGTGTGAGATCAGTGGCCCAAACTCATTTAACCCTTTGAAAATAGCTGTTACTTATTCAAATCATGAAAAATGGCTCTGTGCCCACTTTGATGCCAGTTTTTATACCCAGAACCACTTTGGGCCAGGCTGGACTCTCTTGGGTATGATGCGGGGCATCCCTCTCTGTGTATTATCAGTGTGAGATCAGTGGCCCAAACTCATTTAACCCTTTGAAAATACCTGTTACTTATTCAAATTAGGAAAAAATGCCAATCTGCCCACTTTGATGCCAGTTTTTATACCCAGAACCACTTTGGGCCAGGCTGGACTCTCTTGGATGTGATGCTGGGCATCCCTCTCTGTGTATTATCAGTGTGAGATCAGTGGCCCAAACGCATTTAACCCTTTGAAAATAGCTGTTACTTATTCAAATCATGAAAAATGGCTCTGTGCCCACTTTGATGCCAGTTTTTATACCCAGAACCACTTTGGGCCAGGCTGGACTCTCTTGGTTGTGATGCGGGGCATCCCTCTCTGTGTATTATCAGTGTGAGATCAGTGGCCCAAACTCATTTAACCCTTTGAAAACAGCTGTTACTTATTCAAATTAGGAAAAAATGCCAATCTGCCCACTTTGATGCCAGTTTTTATACCCAGAACCACTTTGGGCCAGGCTGGACTCTCTTGGATGTGATGCGGGGCATGCCTCTCTGTGTGTACGTAGTGTGAGATCAGTGGCCCAAACTCATTTAACCCTTTGAAAATAGCTGTTACTTATTCAAATCATGAAAAATGGCTATGTGCCCACTTTGATGCCAGTTTTTATACCCAGAACCACTTTGGGCCAGGCTGGACTCTCTTGGGTATGATGTGGTGCATCCCTCTCTGTGTATTATCAGTGTGAGATCAGTGGCCCAAACGCATTTAACCCTTTGAAAATAGCTGTTACTTATTCAAATCATGAAAAATGGCTATGTGCCCACTTTGATGCCAGTTTTTATACCCAGAACCACTTTGGGCCAGGCTGGACTCTCTTGGATGTGATGCGGGGCATGCCTATCTGTGTGTACGTAGTGTGAGATCAGTGGCCCAAACTCATTTAACCCTTTGAAAATAGCTGTTACTTATTCAAATCATGAAAAATGGCTATGTGCCCACTTTGATGCCAGTTTTTATACCCAGAACCACTTTTGGCCAGGCTGGACTCTGTTGGATGTGATGCGGGGCATCCCTCTCTGTGTATTATCAGTGTGAGATCAGTGGCCCAAACTCATTTAACCCTTTGAAAATACCTGTTACTTATTCAAATTGGGAAAAATGCCAATCTGCCAACTTTGATGCCAGTTTTTATACCCAGAACCACTTTGGGCCAGGCTGGACTCTCTTGGATGTAATGCGGGGCATGCCTATCTGTGTGTACGTAGTGTGAGATCAGTGGCCCAAACTCACTGAACCCTTTGAAAATAGCTGTTACTTATTCAAATCATGAAATATGGCTATGTGCCCACTTTGATGCCAGTTTTTATACCCAGAACCACTTTGGGCCAGGCTGGACTCTCTTGGGTATGATGCGGGGCATCCCTCTCTGTGTATTATCAGTGTGAGAGCAGTGGCCCAAACTCATTTAACCCTTTGAAAACAGCTGTTACTTATTCAAATTGGGAAAAAATGCCAATCTGCCCACTTTGATGCCAGTTTTTATACCAAAAACCACTTTGGGCCAGGCTGGACTCTCTTGGGTATGATGCGGGGCATCCCTCTCTGTGCAATATCAATGTGAGATCCGTGGCCCAAACTCATTTAACCCTTTGAAAACAGCTGTTACTTATTCAAATTAGGAAAAAATGCCAATCTGCCCACTTTGATGCCAGTTTTTATACCCAGAACCACTTTGGGCCAGGCTGGACTCTCTTGGGTATGATGCGGGGCATCCCTCTCTGTGTATTATCAGTGTGAGATCAGTGGCCCAAAGTCAATTTTATTTTTAAATAATAATTTTGTGGTTTTACTTTCATGCCCATTTTTATGCCAACCGTGGGATCTTTTTTGCCATTTTTATCACCAGTCCTCTCAGGGCCCCTCACTTACGGTAGGGTATGAATATTATTCATTTTCTGTAAGAATAATAGCTAAAACAGGAAAAAGAAAAATCCTCTGAATAAGAAACTGCCGAATAAGAAACCAACTTCAGCCCCGAATAAGAAACTGGCCGAATAAGAAACCAACTTCAGCCTCGTCATTTTTATAATAATAATAATAATAATAATAATAATAATAATAATAATAATAATAATAATAATAATAATTATTATTAAAGTTCGTTATGGCCACGTGATAGTGGCTCCTCTGGGAAAGACTGGTGTAGGTGTAGTGAGAGTGAGTGCCCACTAGATATAGTGTATACTAGATCTTTGCACTTGTGGGAGCAGCTAGAACAGCAGAACCTGCAGAGGAGAGTCCCTATACTGATGCAGTGTACAGAGTCCGGAGCACTTGGAGACGTGTCCGTATATTGCACGTACTCGCTGGGTCCCCGTATGTGACCATTCTGTACAGGACGCGTTCACACCATGCGGTAACCCCGCATCCTGACCAAGAGGACAGCAGAGCCCCGTCACCTAGCAACGTCCCAAGTCGGCATTCGGGACCCGGAGCCGCCCACGTGACGTCAGCGGGGTGAGCGCTAGTCCGGGCAGGAGGCAGTGAGCGGCTCAGTCCGGTGCCGGAGCAGTGGCCGGGAGCAGCAGTGTGCTCGGCTCTGTACGCCTCTCTTCCAGCATGGCACAGGCAGTCACTCTGAGGGGCCCCTCTCCCTGGGGGTTCCGGCTGGTGGGGGGCAAGGACTTTAGCACCCCCCTGACCATATCCCGGGTAAGTGGCATTCTTCCATCTCCTCCGGGACTGTGCCCTGCTGCCAAGTTACACGTAGAGGCTCCGGGTGCCCAGCTGCCAGCGTCCGCCTCTCATCCTATGTGTGTGAATGGGGCAGAGAGGCGGATCCTATGGAGATACAGGACTGTAAGGGATATAGGTGCAGAGGGTATATACTGTGGGGGGGCTGCTGTTATATACAGCTGTATACAGGGGCCACAGATAGAGCTGCTGCCAGGTGATAGGCGTACAATCAATGGCGATCAATATAGATCTCAGGATGAGGTATTGCACGCTCATACACCTTTTATTGATCGATAATCATGTTTGGGGAAACTTTGATCGGAATTGCAGATTCATCTTCCTGGTGGGACTTTTTGGCAGGTGATCGATTATGTTAGAGACCCCTGTCTATGGGATGCACTCAGGTGATGGAGATCTGTATGGCTTTACTGGTTCCATTGGAGCAGCTTTACTGATCCTGAGATGGTCCGTCACAGTGTAGCAGGTTTACTGATCCTGAGATGGTCTGTCACAATGCAGCAGCTTTACTGATCCTGAGATGGTCTGTCACCGTGTAGCAGCTTTACTGATCCTGAGATGGTCTGTCACCGTGTAGCAGCTTTACTGATCCTGAGATGGTCTGTCACAGTGTAGCAGGTTTACTGATCCTGAGATGGTCTGTCACATTGTAGCAGGTTTACTGATCCTGAGATGGTCTGTCACATTGTAGCAGGTTTACTGATCCTGAGATGGTCTGTCAGAATGCAGCAGGTTTACTGATCCTGAGATGGTCTGTCACAATGTAGCAGGTTTACTGATCCTAAGATGGTCTGTCACCGTGTAGCAGGTTTACTGATCCTGAGATGGTCTGTCACCGTGTAGCAGGTTTACTGATCCTGAGATGGTCTGTCACAGTGTAGCAGGTTTACTGATCCTGAGATGGTCTGTCACCGTGTAGCAGCTTTACTGATCCTGAGATGGTCTGTCACAGTGTAGCAGGTTTACTGATCCTGAGATGGTCTGTCACATTGTAGCAGGTTTACTGATCCTGAGATGGTCTGTCACATTGTAGCAGGTTTACTGATCCTGAGATGGTCTGTCAGAATGCAGCAGGTTTACTGATCCTGAGATGGTCTGTCACAATGTAGCAGGTTTACTGATCCTAAGATGGTCTGTCACCGTGTAGCAGGTTTACTGATCCTGAGATGGTCTGTCACCGTGTAGCAGGTTTACTGATCCTGAGATGGTCTGTCACAGTGTAGCAGGTTTACTGATCCTGAGATGGTCTGTCACATTGTAGCAGCTTTACTGATCCTGAGATGGTCTGTCACATTGTAGCAGCTTTACTGATCCTGAGATGGTCTGTTACAATGCAGCAGATTTACTGATCCTGAGATGGTCTGTCACCGTGTAGCAGGTTTACTGATCCTGAGATGGTCTGTCACATTGTAGCAGGTTTACTGATCCTGAGATGGTCTGTCACAATGCAGCAGATTTACTGATCCTGGGATGGTCTGTCACAATGCAGCAGATTTACTGATTCTGAGATGGTCTGTCACATTGTCGCAGGTTTACTGATCCTGAGATGGTCTGTCACCGTGTAGCAGGTTTACTAATCCTGAGATGGTCTGTCACATTGTCGCAGGTTTACTGATCCTGAGATGGTCTGTCACAGTGTAGCAGCTTTACTGATCCTGAGATGGTCTGTCACAATGCAGCAGATTTACTGATCCTGAGATGGTCTGTCACATTGTCGCAGGTTTACTGATCCTGAGATGGTCTGTCACAATGCAGCAGATTTACTGATCCTGAGATGGTCTGTCACCGTGTAGCAGGTTTACTAATCCTGAGATGGTCTGTCACATTGTAGCAGGTTTACTGATCCTGAGATGGTCTGTCACAATGCAGCAGATTTACTGATCCTGAGATGGTCTGTCACATTGTCGCAGGTTTACTGATCCTGAGATGGTCACAGTGTAGCAGCTTTACTGATCCTGAGATGGTCTGTCACAATACAGCAGGTTTACTGATCCTGAGATGGTCTGTCACAATACAGCAGGTTTACTGATCCTGAGATGGTCTGTCACAATACAGCAGGTTTACTGATCCTGAGATGGTCACAATGTAGAAGTGAATTCACATATGTTGGAGTTTTAGCAAAATCCGTGTGAAGGGAGTTGCTGAGTTTCTATTATAGTCTATAGAGAGAAAGAGAAATATGAAAATAGCCATGATATATCTGGATGGAGAATGCCCTCACCTGAGCCACAGACACTCCGGCCACATCTTCTTTAATACTAAGTATCTATCTCAGTGAATACATATTTATGCTGAGTTTTGGCACCTCGGACCCCCAGCGTACCATTGCTTTACTCTCAGTCCTGTAAACACTTTAGTTTCTTAAGCAGTTTTTGTGCATTTTCTTGTAGTCTGAAAGAAGCAGGGGTATAAGAAATATAGAAAACGTTACACTTCCCAGTTCAATGGCTTCTAAACCTTGTCATTCAGCATGGTGGGAGTTGTAGTTTTGCAACAGTTGGAGCGCTGCCCCATTAACCCTTAATGCTGTATTCTTATTTGATTGCATTGTCAGTACCGTTCTGCTGCTTTTCCTATAGGTATAGGTCTGTGTCACACATGGAAACACACATGGCAGAAGTGGATGGAAAATATAAAGGGAGGACTTGTACTTCACTTTTCTTCTGGATCCACTTCTGATTTTGGCACAAAAACTGCAGGGATAGTTTAAAAAAAAAACCTGCTGTGTGTTTCCAGCCTGATGGAGACGGATTGGGAAGGCTGCCTGTGATCAGCTTGTTTTACCAGACCTTTCTGTCAGAAAAGAAATGTCTAAATGACGGAACTTGCTAGAGTCTTGCTATGGATTTCCCCCATGTGTTAGCATTTTGTGGATTGTTGTGTGACAGGCCAAGCTAAAGCCGCATTATGTAGATTATAAGCTTGGGCTTGAGCTCTCTGAGTGACTAATGAAGCAGGACAATGAAATTATTTAGGCCTCTATTCACATCACGCTTTGCCTCTACATCCTGGGGCATGTGCTAAACATGTCCAGGGGGGTCCATGGTGCCCTTTGGCCTTTGCCTGGCTAGTATGTATCAGTGTAAAGTACATAGTTTCCTCTAAAGCTCTGTTGATGCCACTGTTCATATAATACTGGGGCTTCCTGACGCAGGGAAAAGGGACCCCATCCCTCCCCTTCTCCTGAGCCCCCTCCAGAGCTGAGGTACCCTGCACACATTTTTCATTAAAGATATGTGCTGGGGCGGCTGTCACCAGCGCTCTGGAGGGGGCTCAGAAGGAGGAGAGCAGGACTGGCTAGCCTTAGGCAACTCCAGTGATGCAACCTTCAATATATGGACAGTACGTATAAGGTTCATAGAAGAGTGACATCATTAGAACTATCCTCAGAGTTTCCTTCTGGGGGCGGCCACATATCCCACCTTTGCAGGGGTCCTTCAGAGATATATGTCGGGAGTTTGAGCACAGGGACGAAACAAGGCATTTAACCCTGATTAGTGAACAACTCCTGTGTGATTATGAATAGGAGATGGAGGGTCTTGCTGTGTTGTGTCCGGTCCTTTCTTACTAGTTAAAAAGTTATTTAGTTCCTGGATTAGGTGGCACTTAGTGAAGTAGTAAGCGGCATGTCCTCCTCTGCACTTAGCTGAAACATACTGTTGGTTATATTACACACAGCGTGACAGCTCCCTGAAATTCCGGTCACATCGAGAAACGGCGTAGTTACACTTCTTGGTGCACTTCTTTCAGATCCCACCCAAAAAAAGGAGTGTCGGTTCTGAAATATGGAAAATAACAAAAGCTGCATTATGCCTGTGTTGACTTTACTAATCTGCTTGGTCACAGGTGCAAATCACTTACAGCAAATATGATGTCATCTCTACTGAAGTTTTCTTTCCTTGTGATTCAGTGTGCAGAATATGCGGATTCATGGCAAAGTGTTGTCTGTTCTTATACTGTGAAAGGTTGCACTCTTGTAGTTCGCCTATATCTGAATCATGCAGGGGATTCGGCTATGGAGAGAACAGATGGAGGCTGCTCACGTCGGACATATGCTCCCAATTACTCCACTTCCAGACCAGACGGGTGTTCTGAAAGGATTTCCCTCCTCAGAGTACACTTCTAATGTTATCATAGAAACCCTAGAATACCAGGTCTAGCACAGAAGGCATAGGTGGGAAGTTATAGGGTTAATAACTATACAAACACAGAGAACAAAAGATTTATGTAACTCAAGATGCACCCTGGTATGCCAAAGAAAACCATGTCTTCTAATACACGGCCTAAACTGGTCATAGATTGTGGTCCGCCAAATGATCATCTTCTTGTAATCAAAAGCAGACATGACCATGGAGATAGGTGGCAGTCAGGGGACAGCATCATAGACCAATGACACTGTCACTGATTGGTGGAGTCTGGATACACTGCCACTTTACCAGAGCTGAAAGCTGAGCTGTGATTGGTCGCTTTGGGCAGTTTACACCACCTTCTATTTGCACAGTTTGATGTATCTGTGTTTGTGTTTTGTCAGTATTGTAGCATGTATTCCTTCAGCTGTACTGTGTGATTAAAAACGGCATGCATTTGGGGCAGTAGTGCACTCTGTAAGAGCACCCTTAAACAACATTGCAGAGGCCCCATTATCAATTAGACTCTATGTAAAAAAATGTACATACAGTATCATTTGCCTATTATTATTTATTATCATATACTCCGGACATGGAATTGTTTCTAAAAGGAAAAAAAAAGAGAATTAAAAACATCTGTTGTTTATAATATGTAACCCATTGTCATCCACACCGGCTTTTGCCTCAAAGCTGCTGCAAAAACTGCAACAAAGCCGTTTCTGCACATGCATTGTGACCACGGAAGAAAGCACGCCACTATATCTCCCTCCATTAGCTGCCTAAAGGAAAACAATCATTATGAAATCACTCCTACAGATATTAAAGGGAAAATAAGGTTAGAAAAAATGTAACCCTGTTTAATCCCCACCCATGATCTAATCTTGTTTGTAATAGGTTTCTATTACATAAATTGGTCTGATTGTCTGCAGCACATCCTGACTCTCACCCTGAAGCTGCGGAAAATCCTCACTTCCTGGTCCTCTCTGTCTCCACTCCTTTGTCCACCCCTCCCTTCTGAGACAGAGGTCACATGATCTCTGTCTCTTCTGTTGCCAGGCAAGCTGTAACACCTCATCTGTAACCCTGCCCACCATGATGTCAAACTGGGATCTTTTGTTCAAGGTTAAATTTGCATAGAAAAGTGGGAAAGGTGTCAAACATTCAGTGGGGGTTTGGTGAGTGCACCTATATGCTTTTTGTGAATTTTTTTCAATTTAATATAGTACTATATGGCCCTGGGCACTGTTTCTAGGCATATAACTAATCGCTATAAGCTAGGGATGCACGATGCACCGAAAAATCGATACTACTATCGATTTTCGGGGCAAAAATCGATACTACTATCGATTTTCGGAGCAAAAAAACGGTTCGATACCAGGATTTCCTGGTATCGATACTTTATGTTAAACTACAAAATAGCGTAGTTTAACATATAGTGCCGAGAACATGACAGGCTGCTACCTGAGCGCCTGTCATGTTCTCTCTGTGCCACCCCTGCGAACACAGACCCGGGACCCTGCGCGGTCACTCGGGCCCAGATCATCCACCTACCATGCAGCTGCCGCCGGCAAATTTTAGGTCGCCGCTCCTGCCTCTGACATCGCCAGCCCCGGGACACGTGTGTGTCACTGCGGGTCCTATGGGCTAAGATGAGGACCTTCCCCCCTCCCTCCACAGGCACCGAGCATGAGACACAGCTGGGCCGGTGAGTGTCTGACAAGGGCAGAGGGGCAGCACAGGGTCGGCGGCAGGAGAGGGAGGAGAGCGGCTGAGAGCTGCACTGTCCGGGAGAGGAGAACGCAGGAGAAGGCTGGAGGTGGGGGAGGCGAGGAGGAGATCTGACAGGAGGTAGCTGTGAGGCCGGGCCGTCAGGACATCCCCGGGGCCGGCATCAGCAATGTGGGGGGTGAACAAAAGGTCGGCCTGGCTGCGACTGTGAAGGGAAGTGGGAGGGGGGCGGTAGCCTGCACATTACTCTGCTGCCCGAATCCAGCTGGAATAGTGCAATTACAACCCCCATCATCCCCCGATAGCTGAAGTGTGTTACATGACTACAGTTCCCATCATCCCCCTGATAGCTGAAGTGTGTGTTACATGACAACAACCCCATCATCCCTGATAGCTGAAGTGTGTGTTACATGACTACAACCCCCACCATAGCCCTGATAGCTGAAGTGTGTGTTACATGACTACAGTTCCCATCATCGCCCTGATAGCTGAAGTGTGTGTTACATGACTACAGTTCCCATCATCCCCCTGAAAGCTGAAGTGTGTGTTTCATGACTACAGTTCCCATCATCCCCCCTGATAGCTGAAGTGTATTACATGACTACAGTTCCCATCATCCCCCCTGATAGCTGAAGTGTGTGTTACATGAATACAGTTCCCATCATCCCCTCTGATAGCTGAAGTGTGTGTTGCATGACTACAGTTCCCATCATCTCCCTGATAGCTGAAGTGTATCACATGACTACAGTTCCCATCATCCCCCCTGATAGCTGAAGTGTATTACATAACTACAGTTCCCATCATCCCCCCTGATAGCTGAAGTGTGTGTTACATGACTACAGTTCCCATCATCCCCCTGATAGCTGAAGTGTATCACATGACTACAGTTCCCATCATCCCCCCTGATAGCTGAAGTGTGTGTTACATGACTACAGTTCCCATCATCCCCCTGATAGCTGAAGTGTATCACATGACTACAGTTCCCATCATCCCCCCTGATAGCTGAAGTGTGTGTTACATGACTACAGTTCCCATCATCCCCCCTGATAGCTGAAGTGTGTGTTACATGACTACAGTTCCCATCATCCCCCTGATAGCTGAAGTGTATCACATGACTACAGTTCCCATCATCCCCCTGATAGCTGAAGTGTATCACATGACTACAGTTCCCATCATCCCCCTGATAGCTAAAGGGTGTATCACATGACTACAGTTCCCATCATCCCCCCTGATAGCTGAAGTGTTATTGTGCATATTATAAGATTATCACCTTCCTGATGACGCACGGTAAATGGTGCAAGCGGAGAAACCACCAAATTCAGTACCACATAAAAACGTGGTACTAAATAAAACTACAGATTGCCCCATAGCCATGTTAAGAATCAGAATAGGGCTATTTTTTTAAGAACATTTAATTTAAATAATGGAAACTTTATTTATAAAGTAATATGGTTCGTACAGACCTGACAGTTGGGGGGGATCTCTACGCTTGTGTTTTTTTAAAAAAATATATAATTTATTAAGTATCGAATTGGTATCGAGCATTGAAAAAAAAAAGTTGGTATTGGTATCAAACTCAAAATTCTGGTATTGTGACATCACTACTATGAGCATTACTTATATGGCCCGAAAACGCACTTTGTAAATCCTGCCTTTGTAGCTGCTGCTAACTAGTCACCAATGGAGGGAAACACCTTCAGCAATCACGCTTCCTTGGGAACGTTGGCGTATAGGAGCTAGTAGCGTCACAGAGGGCCACAGAGTCCCTAAGCCCCTTCCAGGGAGGCTTGATTGCGGTAGATGTTTTCCGCCAGCACTGACTAGTTAGCAGCAGAGGACCAACCAGATGTCTACATAGTTGGGATTTACAAAGTACGTTTTTAGGCCATATAAGTATATAAGTAGAGATGAGCGAACCTCGAGCATGCTCGAGTCCATCCGAACCCGAACGTTCGGCATTTGATTAGCGGGGGCTGTTGAAGTTGGATAAAGCTCTAAGGTTGTCTGGAAAACATGGATACAGCTAATGACTATATCCATGTTTTCCACATAGCCTTAGGGCTTTATCCAACTTCAGCAGCCACCGCTAAATGCCGAACCATCGGGTTCAGATGGACTCGAGCATGCTCCAGGTTTGCTCATCTCTATACAGTATATAAGTAACACTCATATATAGTAATGTATTAACAGCTGCAGTGGCAATTTTATAATGATTGGTCCCCTTTAATGTTTTTGGTTATCATCACATGGATATTGATGGAGAAATGAGAGTGTGGTTTCCTCTGGACTCAGAATGCATTCTGAATGTACATTCAGAAACCCAGCCCTAGAGCTGCCTAACTTTACTGACTTTATGCATTATAGTGATATTACTTTAAAATATAGGGGAAGATTTTAAGGTTAAATTATATTGCGTACAGTTCATTTTACCATATGGTGAAACATATACATATACAGTACATAGCTATACTCTCAGCAGGTGATGCACTCTTCATATTGAATATTTCCACAGCTAAGCGTCCAGATCCTGAACACCCCGAAGGTTATTCTTACATGTTTTGCTTCCTGAATAAAATTACATTTCGGACAAAATCTAGTTCCACAATGACACTTTAGGGACCTCATTATAGTCTTTACTATTGTGGCTGTATGAAAGCTTTTCTTGTGTTACTCAGTGTGTTGCCTTAGGCACGTACCTGCATTCTCCATTCTATTTTAAAGGTTCTCTCCTCTGTCTACTACATATCAGTAACATAAAAAAGCCGTAGATGAGATCACACTCCTTAACATACACTTTATTAGAATCAGACTGTTGAGTGCTAAGCCTCATGGATCCATCCCACCTCCAACCTATCACTGCTGCGAAGGTCACCAAAATCAGAGCTTGGAGAGGATATTTTAAAGGTGTTGTCCAGTAATATATTTATTATAATATATAATATATTTTTCTATAATGTTCAGGGAGTTGACGGGATAAAAAAAAACTTACCTTCCCTACTCCCCTGTTGTCCCTGGTTCTTCCTCCACAGTGTGGTACTTCTGGGTCTGTAGACAAAAGGTCACAGGCCTGCTTAGGCAGTCAGTTGCTGACGCGGATACCACTGCGGCCACTGTTTGGCTGAGTGGGCCTGTAATTGGTTGTCTAGAGACTCGGAAGCCCTGCATCCATCCCAGGGACAGCGAGGCAAGCAAGGGAAGTAAGTGAGGGTTTTTGTAACACACACTCCCTCATAATTTAAAGATAATGTAATAGGCCATGTTCACACAAGGTATGTGCTGTAGAAATCATGGCCATTGCTGCAATTTGCAATAACAGCCGTAATTTATACAAGCAGAGTGTATACACATAGTATACACTCCGTCCGGAATGTCTCAGGCTCCATTGTGTGCAGCAGGGAATTCTGATGCGGGCACACATGGGTGCACCCACATCCGAATTCAGAAGAAATGAAGATCATCCGTCTGGTACTGCAGTACTGGGATGACCTTCTCAAATACCGGCCGTTCTGTGTTTCGGCTGGGTCACAGAGCGGACGGTGTTTTACAGAATGTGAACATAGCCACACTGGTCAATCCCTTTAAGGGTGCGTTCACACGTACAGGATCCACAGCAGATTTAATGGTGCAGATTTGATGCTGTGTTCAGTTATTTAGATGAAATCTGCTGCGGATCTGCCGTACCCTAACACTAAATATTAGGATATATCATATAGCATTATGGGAGAATCCACACGAATTCTCAAAGCAAATGACTTTACAGATGAAAGACAAATGCATCGGAGCTGTATTGTTCACTCAAGTGAAGGTATTTCCTCATTTGGATGCCCAGATAAACCCTTAAAGGGTAGTTCAGCAAGGGTAGTTCAGACCTGAACACGCCATGCTGTAGTAAGTGCAGGGAAAATGAACTATAGGTGCGTTTCCCATAATAAGTGTCTATTAGTAATTTTCATAACGCAGACTTTCACTTTAAGCTGACTAGAGATGAGCGAACCGGACGAGGTTCGGGTTCGTATGAACCTGAACTCTCTGCGTCTGATTCCCGCTGTCTGCAGCCTCCGTGAAGTGGGTGGATACAGCCGGAGGACCACCTGGAAAACTGGGATACAGCCATAGCCATAGGCTGTATCCCAGTTTTCCAGGCGGTCCTCCGGCTGTATCCACCCTCTCCATGGAGCGGGCAGACAGCAGGAATCAGATGCCCAGAGTTCAGGTTCATACGAACCCGAACCTCGGCCGGTTCGCTCATCTCTAAAGCTGACAGCATGGATATATACAGTCTGTGCTGTCAGTTTCCTGAGCTGTGTGAACAATTCAAGGATCTTCTTGCAGCCCAGGCCCCTCAGTTTGTTGTGCAGTGTAAAAGCGCTGCAAAGTAGCAGCAATTTCGCTGATCGGCACTCGTTTGTAGTCTCCGCGACCGACAAATTGCTATGTGTAAATGGACTCTTAATCCTAGCATGGTTCGAAGTGACAGAAGATTATGGCCATAACAAGTCAATCAGGGAAAACCCAGGTTTTACATAACAATGAGGCTGGAATGTTAATCGCATTTTCCCCTCCTTGTATGGCTTTAGAAACTTTCACTTACCAAATGCAATGAAATGAAGCTCAGGAAAGAAGAGAAGCCTCATGGTTAGCTCGCAGTCCAGCGCATTTGTGTTGGACCCAGTGTTTGCCTGGCTAGTCCTTCTAAAGACCCCTCCGATACAATAGTAGTGCTGGTATAGCAGTATTCATGCAGAACATATAAAGTCAACATTAATTAATTACAAAGAGTTTAAAAAGGATCTGAAAAGAAATAAAAAAAAAATAACTTGAACATCAAATCTCTTATGAACGTTCAGGTAATTCTGTGACTTAATGTGACTTCATATAATGCATAACACTGTTATGGCAGGAATTCCTAACTTAAAGAGTACCAGTCGTTATAAAAAACTTTTGACATGTCATAGAGACATGTCAAATTTTTGATCGGCCTGGGTCTGAGTGTTCAGACCTGTAACTATCAGGAGATAGAGCGGGGAGAAGACTGCACTGCAGCGCGTCCACTCTCCACTCTGAATTTTTTTAAAAAAATCAAATTTATAATGGACTCCTATGGACTCCTGACTTTTTTTTTTTTTTTTTTAACTCAGAGCGGGGAGAGATCTGCTGCAGCGCATCTTTCCCCACTCTATCTGCAGATCGGTACAGGTCTCAGCACTCAGACCCAGACCAATCAAAACTTTTGACATGTCTCTGTGACTGTAGGGAACCCCTGTCCCTGTATTAGAAATGTCTTTTACCCGGATGGAATACCTCTTTAAGGAACCCCAAGGTTACAGGTGGTTCATATCATCTTCCACTTCTAACCATCAATGTAAAGAAAATAAACATATTCATCATTTCTCTGGTTGGTAAGAATAATCAAAAGTCTACCAAATCTGCACAAAACCAATCTAGAGGCCTATACGTTCTTCACAAGTCACCCAGTGAATAGATGTGACATGTTTTCTGATGACTCGAAGATTACACATAGAGTTTTGCTGAAAGGAAATGAGACAACTACATAATACAGTAGCAGGGTCACTTAATAGATACCGCTTTATTTTCATGGGGATTAGGAGAGTGGCACAGGCTTTCAGCTGGCTTCTTGGGAATGAAAGGAAGAGTGTTACATAAGGGTCAAACAGACCGTCAGAGCTGGGACACAAAGGAACTCGTCAGACCACCTATAGATAATAAGCTCTATGGCGATTAAGCTCTTAAGAGATCAGTTCACATATGTCCACAAGCGGGTTATGTGATCTGGTTATTAACAAAGAAAAACAAAAGGAAACTTTCCCATTCATGTTTGCCTTATAACAGAAATTCCAAGTATTTTATACCTGTCACAAGGAGAAGGAAGAAATACAATGCAGACTATATATATTAGTTGTAATTAAAGATATGCAGAACTGGAAAATCTTGGACTCATGCACATAAACAGTATATTATTGGGCTATGCTAGATGTGTAACAGCACTCTACTCTCCCCCTATATGACTCAGATTTCATACAGACTGTTTTTTATGTTGGACTTCTTATGAATCAGCCTCAGCAGGGGGTATGTTGGGATATGCTAGCTGAGTTTTTCCATAGCATACTCAACCGTATGCGGGGGATCCTTGGAGCAGAACTTGAGGCAACAAGCTGATCACCCTGGGGTCACATTTTGTATGGTAAGGCCTCTGATGAAACATCCCTTTTACATAAATTTCCAGATTTAAACAATGTGCTTTGCTTTATGTCAATGCATTAGGAACAGCTGGTGTTGCGTCTGACATCTTGTGATTAATAACATGATACCAGGTGGTAGCCTTATCGTAACTGGCTCTCAGATAATGTGTAGATCTCTTTATTGCTCAACATTTTCCAGTCTTGGGTAAACATGGTGACTCTAGAGTTTTTGACTGCTCGCAGATTGTTGGTGTCAGCGTTGGGTATGGCAAAAGGCAGTCTGACAAGACATGGAAAGTGAGCCCTAAGATGACCCTGTCCACTGTCCCTGCCTACTTGCCACAAGACAGTCCTAGGCGACTGCGGACAACCACGATGGCAGTCCCTATACTCAATAGGATGAAACACAGAACAGCAACAGACAAACAAACACAATAAATCCAAGGTCAACAATTTGGGTCGGTAACGGCGGGCAGCAAAAGTACAAAATCGGCAGACAAGTCGGGTTAACGAGAACAGGCTATAAGTCAGGGCTGGCGGCAGACAGGATAGAGAGGGAACAGGCAAAGGGTCAGAGAAACACACAGCAGATACCAGAGAGAGTACGCTTAGCCTAGGTTGCTCTAATAGCCAGCATCTAGCTGCTGACCATGCTGACTACATATGAGGACCAGGAGCCCGGTCCAGATCCCAGTTGGACCGGTGCTCAGATCCACAAAGACCCTAACTGGTAAAGAAACCTGCCTGTCAAGGGAAAGACCACACTGCTCAGCTGCAGGAATCAAGCTAGCAGAGTAACTCTATCATTGCCAGAGACTGAGAGGCAATGCGGGTGGGGCTGAAAAGATAAAAACAGAGCCCTGTTCACACAAGGTTCAGTGCCTTCTGCACTGCATACCCCTGACTGAGGAGTGCAAAGGCACATTCCTGACAGTTGGGGCCTGGAGGTGGGGTGCCAGTATTTATGAAACAGCCGCACTTGTTGGCTTTGTCTAAACCACAGTATGAAGAGTGTTCCAAGACTGGATTAACTATGGACAGACATCTGACTGAAGATCACACAGTGGTAGGCCATGTAAGGTTGATCCAAGAGGCATTCGTTGGGTGGCGCGTTTAGTATCTCAGCAGTGACACATGACAGTGGCACACCTGACCCAGCAGTACAACAGTGGGCAAGTTAGACAAATGTCTACAATAACCATACATTATGTTGAATGGGGTTCACAGACCAAGAAGGATGATAAACCCACATTGTTGCAAATAATGACTTTACATGGGCCAAGGAAAGACATCAGTGAACCTTGGACACATGGCTAAAGGTCATCTAGCGTGGCAATTCACATTTCGCGCTGAACAATGCAGATGGGCGAGTCCGCATTTGGCAGAATGTAGCTGTCTCCTGTGCACTATTGAGGTCCAATGGGCCTGGAGTGGCAGTGCTATGGTCTGAGGAGCATTTTCCTGGTAAACAATAGGACAGATTGGTATCATAACACAACACTTAAAGAGACTCTCTCAGTAGGTTTGTGCTGTCTTATCTAAAAATAGAATAAACTAGTGACAGAGTAGTTGAACAGAATGATGTATCACTTACAGCTGATTGGGAGATATCCTCCTGAATAACATGGACAATAACTAGCCCTCTCCATTATGTGCATGAGCCCAGTAGTCCTCAATATTCATGAGAAGCAGAAACTCTGCCCACCAGCTGCTGATTGGCAGTTATTTCCTATGCTGTGTATAGGCAGTCAACTGTCAATCAGCAGCTGGAGGGTGGGGGAGGGATGTGGCAAGAATCCTATTCTCCTGCATATTAGAAGAACGGCTGAACAGAATGATATAAGTCATACACCGATCTGTTTAGCATTTCTGTCACAAGTTTATGCTGCCCTCATTTAGGGCAGTATAAACCTAGTGATAGATTCCCTTTGAATAGTGAAAGCTTTTGCTGACCATCTACATCTATATCTTTTGGAGAGATATCTTTGCCACAGTTCCAACTTTCAAAAAAACAGTGCCTATGACAAGGACTTATCCACATTGCCTTGGCCCCAAACTAACTGGTCTGTAAACCCATTGAACTTGGGCTGCGAGATCCGCTCCAACTCCCCTGAAAAATATGCACCGACTAAGGGAACTGGTGCAGCAGGCATGGTTTAGCTTTAGCATGGTGCTAGTTTGCCAGATTGTGGAATCTGTTTCCTGACATCTGTAAGTGCTATTATGAGAACTGTTCAGTAATCTGGGACAAAAAAAAATCTTACAGATCCATTGCAGTATATGAGATTGGTTGAGAAGTTAGTATTTGGTTGTTAAAATTGTCATGCTAAGTATTTATAACATTGCTCGACAATCAGTAAAATATTGGTTTCACATTGTAACCTTGGTTTTTGTAATGACTGAAGGTCTGCAAGTAATCTGTGCACAGTATGGAAATCGTCTTTGGATTACTTATAGTATTAGTATTTCGTTCCATTTTTTCCCAAGTAACTAACTGTGAATGAATCCATTCATTCTAATCAGAGGTAAATGAGATTTCTATTTTTGTATTCATGCATCATATTCGCTCTATCCTGAAATGTTGTTTAGTCATTTCTGCTGACAGAAAGAGCCTTGTGGAAGGCTGTTAAGTTATTTGACCCAAGAAGCTTGGTTCTTTAACAGAGTTGAATTTCTCTCACACACTCTTTTTCCATTTATGTCATTGGCCGTTATGGTCGTTGGAGGTTTCTGGCACCGCTTAGAAAACATCCATCATCTTTAAGGTTCTCTATTAAAATAACAATATAATTTGTGCTGTTGAAGCTGAAGTAAAGTAGCTGAAATCTGCAAGTTTTCAGTGACGTTCAAAGTGCCACGATGGGTCTGCTACCGTCAAGATTTGCTCTCCAATTGGTTTTCACAGGCTGAAGCAAAGAAAAAATAAAAATCAAAAAGTGAAAGTAATAAAGAGTGACTGCTCCTGAGAGGATTATAACTATTTACTTGTATTTCCTGAACTATTTTTATTCTGCGTAGTGCTTGTTTCTCTATATAATAGTTTTTGCCCCCTGAACAAAACTATATTGTCAGTAAAGGTTCATTGGGATTCGACATTTGTACATTTGGTAGGCAGGAATGGCATCAGAAGAGACTAGTTTTTATTTAATTCTTTGTCACGTTGGAACACCATCTCAGCAGAAGTCCAGCTCTTAGCAGTAGACCTAACCTCCAGAAATCCTTTTAATCATTCTCTACGCACAGGTATATTTCATAGCAGTGATTTTCATGGAAAGATAAATTGCCATCGGACTAACCAGCTTAAGGAAAACGTCACTCCTCATTGTGGGGCCTGAGACCATTGAAGTGCTCTTGGCATAAACTTAGCATGCTATCCATGGTTGGATTGCTAGGTAACCTACTGAGAAGAAAACATCTACTTTGTAGACTTTGTGAATGCATTTGTTAAAGGAAAACAGATGATGATCCGGGCATGCAGAAACTATTGAGACACTAAATAGCAACAAAGTGGAGTGCAACAAAGCCTAGTGCATATCAATAGTGGAAGGCTTTTGTTAGACCTTGCTGTACATATGTTTCCGGCACAACCTCTTACAGAAGATGATGTACTGTTACATGCCCTAAGTTAAAGAGGTTGTCTCTTCAAAGGCATATGGACATCATAGAGTGTCTGTTAGAGCAAGGAGCTACCAACCAAGACAGGCCCAGTTGGCCCAGCCATTTGCATATACAGTTGTTCTCCATGGGTGTCTGAAGTCGGACCCACAGCTCTTAGCTAGGCACCAAGCCATCTCCAATCTTAAAGGAAGTTGTCCTTTGGAGGGACCTGTCCTTTTGATATACCCCCTTTACACAATAGCTGAGCATTCTCCCTACTATTGTATTGTTAAGAGGTGAGTTTTATTTAAAATGATCAATTACTTATTGTTGTCTATCAGTGCCAATAGAAGACCCATGTTCAATAAGTAACACTTAGCAGGAGTTGCTTACAAGTGCCAGTCCGATGTGTATAGGAACCACTGACTCACTCTGGATGACAAATGTCAATAAAGAAATCCAGTTTCCATCTCATATCAATGGCAAGCGCTGGTCCAAAGATGAATACAAATTTGGAGAAGTACAACATTTGTTCAATTGAATACCCCAGCAGTATCACTGTCTGTCATGTTACAGCTTTCACTTTGCATTGGTTGGTTGCTGTAGGCAACTGCTCTAATTTTCTCTACTTTATTGGTCCCCCCCCCCAAGTCCCTGCAAACAGTAGTCAGTATAACTGTGCAATGAATGGACACAGCAGAAGGGTATGACAGTGGAAACCATTCATTACATGTGTTTAGTCTCAAAAGAGCAATCATCTGAGAAATGTTACTGCTGAAAGAAACATCATAAAGCTTTCAAGAATAATGTTTACAAGGGTTATATGAGGCAAGACAAAGAAAGCCAAGCACTTGGACCTCATCCTCTTGCCGTCTGGATCGGCTTATTTCAGGCTAATGTGGAATCCAGGAACCTTCTGTCTGCTTCAACCATAGTTCTCAACAATACATGACGCATCATCCTTTATACTCTGCAGTCACATCAGAAATTGGATCTTTCATATAATTGATGAAACAAACTTGCCATTTAACGCAAAAACAAATCTTGTCTGTATTACTTAGGGTGATATCTTATATAATATGTAATGTCTGTGTGAAGATGGCATCTCCGTGAAACTGATGAAGTAATATTTTTGTATACAAAGAGGTTACATGACTATTAATTAACTACTAGGAGTTGTTCTATACCAGGCTTAAATTTATTACTCATAGTCAACTGCTTGGCACTATGGTGTTTTAAGCCTCCAACAATGTTGTGTCTATATACAGTTGTAGTCAACATTACTGGTATTCCGAGTTGTAATATTATTATAAAAATGTGTTCAGCCTTGTGCAAAACAGCCATATGTACGTTACTTAGACTCAACTTCCCTAACTGGTCTGCTGGGGCGTAACTAGAAATGGCAATAGCAATGGCAAATTGCAATAGCAAACTTTTGTTTGGGCCCCTCCCCGGCTGACCACTAAGCCATCAAGTGTAGTCTACACTACATAACTGCAAGTGCTGGTCTTGCTTTCAGTTAAAGGGACATTTGCAGATCCTGGGAGGCCTGCTCGGCCACCTGGTCTTGAAAAGATGTCAGCTCAGGGGGTCCAGGGTATTGTAGGAGCAGGCCACAGGGCCACCTTATGCGGCGGGCCCCATAGCAGCTGCTATGGCTGCTACAGTGGTAGTTTCGGTCCTGCTGATCTGTGCTGACAGGAGTTTAATAAGCTCTTGGATGGTGGCTTTGATGTTCAGAGCAGGTCTGATATGCCATTATTACCAAGCACATGCGGTCAAAAAGGTACAAGATGATCTTAAAATCCTCACTTCAGCTGTTCAAAATATTATCAAGAAGTTTTCAACTCATGGAGCAATCAAAAACCTTCTAGGGCAAGAGGAAATGGGTATTGGCGCATGCAGCTTGACGAAGCCCGCCAGGATGAAACTTGTCGAGGGTGTCAATTTTCTGGTTTTAATGAGCACCTATGGTGTTGCCAGATAAATATCTAAATAAATACTAATGTAACTAGGGAGTCTGATATAGAAGCTAATGCAGACTGCAACTTTATGTAAAATGATATAATTATATTATAAAACATGGTAGTGTAATCACTGTTCACCTTGAAGTAATAAAAAGTTGAAGTAATAAAAATTATGTTTTGTATTCAGTAGTCCTCAGGACTATAGGAATTTGTTGTTGTCCTAGTGTTAGTGTGTTGTTGCAGTTGTGAGGTCTGCAGCAATGATATGTAAAACAGCTTACCCAACATACCCTTAGGGCCCTATTCCACCGGACGATTATCGTTTGCATAATCGTTAACGATTAACGATCTCAAACGACCGCTATTGCGAAAGACCTGAAAACGTTCAGTCATTTCCATGGAACGATAATCGTTACTTATGATCGTAATTGCGATCGTTTTTTCTTTGCTATTTATTTGCTATTGCGTTCGTATCTATTGCGATTGACCGAACGATGTCTTATTTAATGCGAACGTTTTGCGAACGAGCAATGATAAAAATAGGTCCAGGTCTTATAAAGCGATCAACAATTTCTCGTTCGGTCGTTAATCGTTAACTACATTTCAACCGAACGATTATCATTTAGATTCGAACGATTTAACGATAATCTGAACGATAATCGTCCGGTGGAATAGGGCCCATACAGCTAAGGTCATACTTGGATCTATAGTTCAGAAAGGAAAAATAAATATACAGTATAACAGTACTCACCTCTTCAGCCCCATGTAAGTCTTTGTTTGCAGGCTGCCATCAATGAAACAATTGTTGGCCTTAGGGACATTTGGGAGATTTGCTTGCTTTTCCTTATTTTGAACAATTAGACGATCCCCTTAAAGCAAATCTATCAGCACATATGTGCATAGGTTTTTATAGTCACCAATCAGCAGTGTTACGCTGGTTCCAGTAGTGCCGTTCATTCAGAGATTCGCCATTTGTGCAGATATCTTTGTTTTTCGTCATATGTTAGTTAGCTTGTCTGTTGCACTGGAGGTAGGCCAGGCCCAGTGCACGATATCTCCTCACTGCCGATCAGTGAGTATTGGTGAGTATGCTGATAGAATCACTTTAAGGGTAGCTTCACACGTACCGACTCGCAGCGTTAAAAACGCTGCAAGTCGGCTAGGTCCTGGCAGATCACTGTCATTACATACACGCAGCGGTCTGAACGACCGCTGCGTGTATGTAATTCTGCCGGACGCTTAACCCCTTCTGATGCCGCCCAACTCCCGCTCCGCTCTGTATACATACCTCCTCGCTCCACGGGATCCCGGCGTCCTGCTCTCGCGCCCGGCCAATCAGTGTTGTGCCCTGCCGCAGCCACTGATTGGCCGGGCGGGAGAGAAGTACGCCGGAATCCCGTGGAGCGAGGAGGTATGTATACAGAGCGGAGGGGGAGGCGGGCGGCATCAGAAGGGGTTAAGTGGCCGGCAGAATTACATACACGCAGCAGTCGTTTAGACCGCTGCGTGTATGTAATGACAGTGATCTGCCAGGACCTAGCCGACTATATATATATATATATATATATATATATATATATATATATATATATATATTATATATATATAACACGCTGCGAGTCGCTACGTGTGAAGGCACCCTAAAAGCCATGGAAACCACTGAAAAGCATTATCAGTAAAGTCTGTCAGTGGAGTTATTTTCTGTCAGGTTTCTTATGACCCTTTCTTCAGAGGTGTCCATAGGGGGGAGATTTATCAAAGGGTGTAAAATATACACTAGTGTACACCGCCAATAGCAACCAACCACAGCTCGGCTTACTGCTCTGGTAAAAAGAAAGAGGAGCTGTGATTGGCTGCTGTGGGCAGTTTACACCAGTGTATATTTTATACCCTGCTCTGTTAAAGGGGTTCTCCATAGAAAAATTTAAACAGATTTGTAAATTATTTCTATTTAAAAATGACAAGCCTTTCAGTACTTATCAGCTGCTGTATGTCCTGCAGGAAGTTGTGTATTCTCTCCAGTCTGACACCTTTGTCCGTGACAGGAACTGTCCAGAGCAAGAGCATATTCCCATAGAAAGCCCTTGGCTCCACTAGACATGTCATAGTGCGAGGTGGCAGCAGAAAGCACCATGTCAGACTGGAGAGAATACACCACTTCCTTTAGGGCATACAGGAACTGATAAGTACTGGAAGGGTGGCATCCTGCACTTTCTGTATAGTGATGTTAGCTTTCTTTGTAATCCTGATTGTAAAGTTAAGGAGACAACTGCCGAGAAATGTCAGCCCATTGTGAGGCTCAGTGGCCAGTGTGAATACTGCGAGACTTTAGGATTATATTTCAACATAAATGATGATAATAAAAAGTGGAAAAAAAACCCATCAACAAACATGGTTAAAAATATGTTTACTGTAAAAACATAATTTAAACAGTAGGTCATTTCTCACAATACATCCCCTTTAATTGAGAAATTTTAGGTGACCTGACTCAACTTTGGCTAAGCGCCATTACTGTCAATGGAAACATGTTCCTCATTACTCTCTGCTTCAGTTAATTCATTGTAAAAATGATGGAATACATCCCAGCTGTAGTGAGTGATCTCTAGGCCAAGCTTAGAAATGCCAGAAAGCTCAGTTAAAATGTAGGATGTCAGAGAATCTGTTTTGTGTTATCCGGAGTTATTTCGGAGCAGGTGTAGGGTGATTACAACTGGAGTGAAGAGTTATGGCTCCTGTGTGACACGATGATGCTGAATCTGGGTTCTCTCCGCAGAGGAACAGGACAGTTGTTCTGACCATAGTTACAACAACTGGATGCATAATCAGCTACAGATATGGCTTATTCTACATTAGGAGGATTTAATGACGCTATGTAATCACATTATAATTAGAATTTGGATTAAGATTTCTTCAAAAGGTTTGATCTATGGGAACAGTTATTATGATGCGCTTCTCCTGTGTTCAGCCTGGATCAGGGCCACTCAGATCACTAGTGCATTGCCCTTTGCTAGTCCTCATGACTGATGCCATGCTTGTCCCGGGGAAATGCAACCACAAAAGCAGTCTTCTTGTGAGTAGAGACAGTAGTGCTCATATATGTTGGCACCGTTTCCCAAATAAATTTTGTAAAATAATCTGACACTGATCAGTTGGGGAAGGGGAAATAATGAAGTCATATAACTTTACAGAATAAAATTGGTATCTACTAGAGATAGGCGCAACTCAACCAGAAGTTGGACGGGTTTGGATACACTTGAGCATACTTAAGTTGCACTCATCGCTAGTATCTACCTATAGAAAAATAGACACCTAGATTAACTATTAAAGCGACTCTGTACCTACAATGTGGCACCCAAACCGCTTGTACCGTCAGATAGCTGACGGTCTGTCCTGGGGTCTATTCGGCATGTGATGCAGTTATTGTCCTAAAAAACAGCTTTTCAACTTGCAGCCATGTGCCAAATTGGCGTGGCCTAGAGTACCTGTGTCCTAGGTTTGCGACCAACCTCCGGCCCTCCTCCCCGCCCTCCTCATCATTAGGAACACCCCTGGGCAGGATTTCTCCTAATTATCACATGTCTGAACACTGTACATGTGCTGGATCATTAAGGCACTTGTGCAGTGATCAAACAAGGGATGATTAGCAGAAATCCTGCATGGGGCATTCCTAAAAATGGGGAGGGTGGGAGGAGTGAGGGAGCGGTGTCTCAGGCCTAGTGCAGACACTCTAGGCCACGCCAATTCAACACAGAGCTGCAAGTTCTAAAAGTTGTTTTTTAGGACAATGACTGCATCACCTGCCGAACGGACCCCAGGACAGATCTTGGATTAAGAGCAGCTACACTACGGTTCAAAAGTTTGGGGTCACATTGAAATGTCCTTATTTTTGAAGGAAAAGCACTGTACTTTTCAATGAAGATAACTTTAAACTAGTCCTAACTTTAAAGAAATACACTCTATACATTGCTAATGTGGTAAATGACTAGTCTAGCTGCAAATGTCTGGTTTTTGGTGCAATATCTACATAGGTGTATAGAGGCCCATTTCCAGCAACTTTCACTCCAGTGTTCTAATGGTACAATGTGTTTGCTCATTGGCTCAGAAGGCTAATTGATGATGAGAAAACCCTTGTGCAATCATGTTCACACATCTGAAAACAGTCTAGCTCGTTACAGAAGCTACAAAACTGACCTTCCTTTGAGCAGATTGTGTTTCTGGAGCATCACATTTGTGGGGTGAATTAAACGCTCAATATGGCCAGAAAAAGAGAACTTTCATCTGAAACTCGACAGTCTATTCTTGTTCTTAGAAATTAAGGCTATTCCATGCGAGAAATTGCTAAGAAATTGAAGATTTCCTACAACGGTGTGCACTACTCCCTTCAGAGGACAGCACAAACAGGCTCTAACCATAGTAGAAAAAGAAGTGGGAGGCCGCGTTGCACAACTAAGCAAGAAGATAAGCACATTAGAGTCTCTAGTTTGAGAAACAGACGCCTCACAGGTCCCCAACTGGCATCTTTATTAAATAGTACCCGCAAAACACCAGTGTCAACAGCTACAGTGAAGAGGCGGCTGCGGGATTTTGGGCTTCAGGGCAGAGTGGCAAAGAAAAAGCCATATCTGAGACTGGCCAATAAAAGAAAAAGATTAAGATGGGCAAAAGAACACAGACATTGGACAGAGAAAGACTGGAAAAAAGTGTTGTGGACGGATGAATCCAAGTTTGAGGTGTTTGGATCACAAAGAAGAACGTTTGTAAGACGCAGAACAAATGAAAAGATGCTGGAAGAATGCCTGACACCATCTGTTAAGCATGGTGGAGGTAATGTGATGGTCTGGGGTTGCTTTAGTGCTGGTAAGGTGGGAGATTTGTACAGGGTAAAAGGGATTCTGAATAAGGAAGGCTATCACTCAATTTTGTAACGCCATGCCATACCCAGTGGACAGCGCTTGATTGGAGCTAATTTTATCCTACAACAGGACAATGACCCTAAACACACCTCCAAATTGTGCAAGAACTATTTACAGCAGAAGCAGGCAGCTGGTATTCTATCGGTAATGTGGCCAGCGCAGTCACCAGATCTGAACCCCATTGAGCTGTTGTGGGAGCAGTTTGACCGTATGGTACGCCAGAAGTGCCCATCCAACCAATCCAACTTGTGGGAGCTGCTTCTAGAAGCGTGGGGTGCAATTTCTCCAGCTTACCTCAACAGATTAATAGCTAGAATGCCAAAGGTGTGCAATGCTGTAATTGCTGCAAAAGGAGGATTCTTTGACGAAAGCAAAGTTTGATGTAAAAACAATGTTATTTCAAATACAAATCATTATTTCTAACCTTGTCAATGTCTTGACTCTATTTTCTATTCATTTCACAAGGTCTAGTGGTGAAGAAGTGTGACTTTTCATGGAAAACACAAAATTGTTTGGGTGACGCCAAACTTTTGAACGGTAGTGTATCTGACGGTACAAGCAGTTTGGGGGGGAGGGGCATATTGTGGGAACAGAGTCACTTTAAAGTCTTTTTCTGTACAAATGTTATTAATTAGATCGAACCTATCAGATGTTTGCCAGTAACAACACTGGCACACATTAAAGGATCGAACCTAGCAGATGTTTGCCGGCAACAACACTAGCATACATTGAACGATTACACTACACTACAGGAACAATAACAATCACCACTCGATTACCAGGGTTAGACAATAGACAACTGAATCAACAGGAATGCTGTCTAGTCTGCTGGATCATCCGGGATTTAAAGCATACCTGTCATTTCAAAACATTTTTAAAAACGTTAGATTAAACTTTTAGAGTGTTGAAAAGGTGATTTTAGTGCTTTCACTACTGTTATTTTAGCCCCTGAGAGTACCATCCATAATGCACAGCTATTTCTTATTCACTTTCTTTTAGGCTCTATTCATACGTCCTGTTCATGTCCTTAATTGCGGATCCGCAATAATATAGGACCAATGTATTTCAATGGACCTATACACACATCCGTGTTGTGTACTGGGCTGCAATCCGTTCCGCAAAAAAAAAAGGACAGACCCTAGTACGGACAGTAACTGACACATCCAATACAACTCTATGGGGTCTGTATTTTACTGAAGCAATACGGATGCAATACGGATGCAATACGGACTGAATTTGCGGATTGTATACTGACTGAAATTTGTGGATTGGAAAAATATACTGACGTGTGAATAGACCCTTAGGCAGTAGAGCCAAAGCTGGGCTGTTTGCTTGGTGTATAGATATTTGTACTTTCTCCCTTCTCTGACCAATCACAGCACAGAATACACGCCGCTCTGCTAAGTCATGACATAGCGCTGAAGAAACTGCAGTGGACTGAACAGGCTGGCACTGTCCTGGGCTGATGATTTACACAGTACAGTACTAGGCGCTATGTGGAGCACCTAGTACTGTACTTAATGCACTTGGTTGGCAAGGAAGCAAAAAGGAAAGAAACAGCAGCTGATAAACTGAAGGGAGGGGGAAATTACACTGCAGCACTGTGGACATACAGCAGTAGGTACATCCTTATTTGCATAAAAAATAGCTTCCCTAATCTTTATGGGTAATCAGATATGAGAAGGAAACCTTGATTTACCTTTAAGTAAGTGTGGATCATCTGGAGCAGACAGATGCAGATACATACCCAGGCTCTCCCTTTCTCTTGTACATTGCTCATGTTAATCCCTAGAGAATAATGAGGAATTAAAACTCATAATGGTAGAAAAGAAATACGATATAGTGGGGATAAGCAAGACATGGCTGGATGAGAGTTATGACTGGGCCTTTAATATCTAGGGTTACAGTCTATTCAAAAATGACCGTAAAAATAAGCAAGGGGGAGGGGTCTGCCTATATGTTAAATCCTGCCTTATGCCCATTCTGCGGGAGGATATAAGTGATCATAATGTGGAGTCTCTTTGGGTAGAAATAAGGGGAGGGATGAAGAATAATAAAATTCTTATAGGAGTGAGTTATCAATCTCCAAGTATAGTGGACGAAACAGAAAGTCTCCTTATAAGACAAATATATATGGCAGCGAAGCAGGGGGAAGTCATCATTATGGGTGACTCTAACTACCCAAATATAAACTGGAATGCAGAAACCTGCAGCTCCAGGAAGGGAAGTGGGTTTCTGGAAATAGTAAAAGATTCCCAACTAGTACAGGAACCAACAAGATGGGGGGCACTCCTGGACCTAATCTTAACCAATAGGCCAGACAGAATCTCAAAAATAGAGGTGGGGGGGTCACCTAGGTAATAGTGACCACAACATAATAAGTTTTCAATTATCCTTCAATAAAATGATTAGTAGAGGGGCTACAAAGACATTACTTTCAGGAAGGCTTATTTCCAAAAACTAAGAGAGGACCTTGGGAACATAGACTGGGATAAAAGTAGTAGAAATAGGAGAAAACCAATGTGGTTAACTACAGCTGTAAGGGGTGCAATAAATTATAAGAAACAAGAATTTATATTTACTAAAACAAGATGTTAGTGGGGAAGCATTGAGCAACTATAGACAGAAGAATAGAATGAGTAAAAAAACAAATAAAAGAAGCAAAAATTGCAACAGAAAGAAGGATTGCCACAGAAATTAAAACGAATCCCAAAATGTTCTTCGCCTAAATAAATAACAAAAGACTTAAAACTGAAAATGTTGGTCCCCTAAAAAATAAACTGGGTGTAATGGTGGAGGGGGAAGAGGAAAAGGCCAATCTACTAAATACATTCTTCTCTACTGTATTCACAGAGGAGAATCCCATAACAGACGACATGACTAGGGATAATGTAAATCCTCCCATAAATCTCACCTGCCTAACACAACAAGAAGTGGGGAGACGCCTTAAAAACATTAAAATCCATAAGTCACCGGGCCCAGAAGGGCCCTAGAGTTTTGCAAGAATTAAATACTGTGTTAGACAGACCGTTATTCCTAATATTTAAAGATTCTATAATGACAGGGATTGTTCTACATGACTAGCACATAGCTAATGTGCTACCAATATTCAAGAAGGGGTCAAAGAGTGATCCTGGAAACTATAGGCCCGTAAGTCTAACATCTATAGTGGGTAAAGTATTTGAGGGGTTTGTAAGAGATGCTATACTGGAGTATATTAATGAAAATAATATAACGCAGTACCAGCATGGATTTATGAGGGGTCGGTCCTGTCAGACTAATCTGATCGGCTTCTATGAAGAGGTAAGTTATAGACTGGACCTGGGGGAGGCTGTGGACGTTGTGTATCTGGACTTTTCAAAGGCATTTGATACTGTGCATGAAAGTTTGGTCTACAAAATGAGGATGCTGGGACTTGGGGAAAACATATGCAAATGGATAAGAAACTGGTTGAGTGATAGAAAACAGAGGGTGGTCATTGATGGAACATATTCAGATTGGGTTTTAGTTACTACTGGGGTATCACAGGGGTCAATGTTGGGTCCACTTCTTTTTTTTAATTTATATTAATGATTTTATAGAGGGGCTACAGAGTAGAATCTGCATGTTTGCAGATGATACTAAACTGGGTAATCACCACAGGTCTGTAACCTTGACAAGGGGGCATCCTCTACGTCTAGAGGAAAGAAGATGTCACCATCAGCATCGACGTGGGTTCTTTACTGTTCGAGCGGTAAGACTGTGGAACTCTCTGCCACATGATGTTGTCATGGCCGATTCATTAAATAAGTTCAAGGAAGGCCTGGATGCTTTTCTTGAAAAATATATTACACATTATGGGCATTAGATTTCCGGTGATACGTGATCCAGGGATTGTTCTGGTTGCCATTGGAGTCGGGAAAGAATTTTCTCCCTGTGATGGGGCAATTGTCGTCTGCCTCATAGGGGTTTTTGCCTTCCCCTGGATTAACATAGTAGGGTTTCCCTAGGTTGAACTTGATGGACTCTTGTCTTCTTTCAACCTTATTTACTATGAGGAGAGCGCATGCGGGCGGGGTTCATGGCGGACGTGTCCTGCTGAGCTCCGCAGTCCCGTCAGCCTCGGCAGCGCTAATCAGCGACTATACGCTCCGGTCCGGCTCCTCTTCTCCCCGAACGGCTTGGTGACGATCCAGGGCACAGGATGGCGACCAAAGCGGGCAAAAAAGGCAAGATTTCCGGCCACACGGCAGCCCCTCATTCCGCTGCGCGGCGGCCCTCCCCGCAGCAGACCCGGAGAGGTGCCATCTTGCCTCAGCGTGCTCCCTCTCAACCTTCCCCCAGGAGCGTTGCGGGACAGCGGGCTTCTCCCGAAAAGGAGGTAACACCTGCCCAGTCCCCCATGGCGTCTATCCGGGCCAAATCAGCCAGCCCCTCATCTGACATTTTTGGGGACAAGGACACACAGGGCTCGTTCCTGGACAAAGTTATGGCAGATATAGCCCTCAGTCAGTCCAGTTCTGACTTGGCACCCAGCCAGCGCAGCCCAGACAGACATGAAGTAGAGAGAGGGAGCATGGAGGACAGAGACTCTGCGCTCATGGCACACTATTCTCCTGATAAAGTTCTCCTATCCAGATTTTCATTACTTTTACAACAAGAATTGGGGAAAGCCTGCTCTAAAATGACTGCTGACTTGAAATCTGACTTTCAAGAACTGGGGGTGAGGCTGGATGCTATGGAATCTAAAATAGATGCTACTGTGAGCACAGTTAACCAGCACTCTTCCTGCATGGGGGAGCTATATGATCAACTTGATGTGGCGCATGCAAAAAAGGTCGCGCCATGAAAATTTCCGTTTCCTGAGAGTATCACGGATTTGGAGGAGGCGGTTAAAGAACTGTTTCATCTTCTCATTCCGGATCTCCCTGACCGCTATTATGATCTGGACAGAGTTCATCGGGCTCTGACAGCGCCCAGGGCTGCCGGCCTGCCAAGGGATGTGGTGGTCAAGCCTCATTATTATATGGCTAAAGAAAAACTGTTGAGAGCTGCGCGAGATAACCCTGAGTTGATGCTCCGTGAAACACCTATTCAGATCTATGCTGACCTGGCTCCCAGCACGATCCAAAAGCGACGCACGCTGAAACCGCTGTTGCAAATTTTACAGAGGAAGGAGATTCGTTACAGATAGGCATTCCCCTTCCGTTTGGTCTTTACTTACAAGAATCGGCCTCACAGCTTCACGTTCTTGCAAGAGGGAGAGTCGACCTTCATTTCTTTGGGGCTGCTGACAAGAGAGCCTGAGGGCTCTCCGTCAAGAGCTCCGTCGGATGGTGATTGGAGGAGGAGACCACCTCTCTCCCCACTGTGGAAAGGGAGCTCAAGATCACCGCGGAAGTGATGGCCTACTTGCCGTTTGATCATGTTCTGTCCTTGTACTCTGGTGTGAGATATGCACTAGACTGTTACCGTCACCACAGTACTCTTGCTAATATTGTTGAGTTTTTGGTTTGTTTTATATCTTTGGTTTCATATTGGGAGCCTGACCCTTAATCGGTTGCCGTGGACTGACGGGGTTTTGCCCTTGTGCTCTCCTTGACCCTCGGAGCTTGCTTCCCTAATTATGGGGTGGCGACCTCTTAAAGTCCTATTTTGGGGACCCTGGTCCCTCGTAGGTTTTCTTCTTACTTCTTCTTCTACTTTTCTGTCCCCTTCCTGTTCTCTTCCCTATTACTTGTCCCTCTGTCTCTCGCTCCCCCTGTGCTTGTTTCTCAGAGGGATGAGGTCCATGCATGATGGCGTCCCATAGATCTGACCTCAAGGTGGTAACGCATAATGTCCAGGGCTTGAATAGTCCCACTAAAAGGAAGAAAGCTTTTCAGTTGTATCGTTCAATGAAGGCTGATGTTGTTTTTTTGCAGTAACTTCCTTTTTCTAAGCATTCTGCACCAACATTTATGCATAACCATTATCCTGTGTTCTTTCTAGCTTTAGCGGAAGAAAAGAAGAGAGGAGTGGGCATCTTTTTCTCCAGATCGGTTGATTTCACGTTGTCCAATTCTTATAGCGACCCGGACGGACGTTACCTGTTATTGACAGGTACTCTACAAGGTTCCCCAGTTTCTTTTTTATCCTATTATGCACCTAACACGGGACAGGTACAATTTTTTCAAAATATGCTTAAATTGCTTGCACCCCACTTTGAGGGCCGCTTGATTTTGGCGGGTGATTCCAATCTGGCTTTGGACGCTTCTCTGGATAAAAAACCTGGAGGGCTGTCCAAGTCCAGAACTCCATCCAAACAAGGCCTTCTTCTGGCACAATTATTCCATTCTTATGATCTGGTTGATGCCTGGCGGGCAGCGAACCCTACTACCAAAGATTATTCATATTTCTCTGTAGCTCACTCCTACTATTTTCGCATAGACCACGTTCTTCTCTCCTCGCAGCTCTCCTTTAATCTCTCTAAGGCTAATATCTCCCCTATACCTTGGTCTGATCATGACCCGGTATCAGTGGTGCTGGGTTCTTTCTGGATTGCCCCTCCTTTTTTGCCTTGGAGATTAAATGAGACCTTATTGACTAATCCGATTGCTTGTGCTGAGGTTCTTGCCGGTCTTCAAAATTTTTTTGCTGTTAATTTGCCGCACGATACTTCGCCTGCGGTTAATTGGGAGGCCCATAAGGCCACGATTAGGGGTACTTTAATTAAATTAGCTTCTAGACTCAAAAAAGAGAGGGACGCTACTCTAAAGTTAAAAACTACAGAATATGAGCGGTTAAGCGCCCTCCATAAAAGAAACCCGAGCCCTGGGCTTTTATCTAAAGTAGAAATGGCAAGGACTGAACTGAATATTTGTTTGACCTCGGTGGCAGAGCGCAGCTTACGGTGGACACAATATAGATTCTTTAGCCAAGGGGATAAGCCTGGGTCCCTCCTAGCTAAACGTTTGTCTCCGAAGTTTCGACATACGGCAATTCCAACTGTGAATCTCCCTAATGGTACCGTTTCACAACATCCCCCTTCAGTCTTAGAGGCCTTTCATGGATTCTATTCTAAACTATATAAACGGGAGGGTAACTTCCCAACATCATTGGCACACTCTTTATTCGCAGACTTGGACTTGCCCACTTTAGCAACAGCACACACAGACTTAATGGAAAGCCCGATCTCGCTGGAGGAGGTCAAGAGCGCCATTAAGGGGCTTAAAACGCGCACCAGGGCCTGATGGCTTCTCCAGCTTTTACTATAAAAAATTTATGGACCTTCTAGCCCCACATTTAGTTTTATTGTGTAATTCTTTGAGGGAGGGTTCGGGGCTATGTCCTGACTCTCTTAAAGCTTATATTTCAGTAATCCCCAAGCCCGATAAAGATCATTTATTTTGTGAAAATTATAGGCCTATATCTCTTATTAATGTTGACGTTAAAATTCTCACTAAAATTATGGCCTCGCGCCTTAACTCCTTTATAGAACAATATATCCACGTAGATCAAGTGGGCTTTGTTCCTAATAGGCAGGCTGCGGATCAAACAAGGAGGGTGCTAGATCTTATATCCCTGGTGCAATCACAATGGGCTCCGACCTCCTCCAAACAAGCTTTATGTTTGTCGTTAGACTTGCGTAAGGCTTTTGATTCCCTAGATTGGGATTATTTGTTCTATATCCTGGACAAATGGGGCTTTGGCCCTAATTTTCTAACTCTCTTGCGAGGTTTGTATTCCCACCCAACAGCTCGAGTAAACATTAAGGGCCATCTTTCCCCTGCCATAGCGGTAGAACGCGGAACTAGACAAGGGTGCCCTTTGTCTCCGGTTTTGTTCATTCTTGCAATAGAGCCCTTGGCGCGCCTGATTAGGGCGCATGGGAGCATTAAAGGAATAGAGGTGAACGGTGAACAACATAAATGTGCGCTTTATGCGGACGATATTCTGTTATTATTGACTTCCCCCTTGACCTCTCTTCCAAATGTCTACAGTTTGCTAGATAAGTTTACTAAAGTATCGGGTTTGGGGGTAAACCATAGTAAGTCAGAAATTTTGAATATAAATATTCCCCACGCTGCCGCTAAATTGATCCAGTTAAATTTTGAGATGCGTTGGAGAGAAAATAAATTGAATTATCTTGGAATTGCTCTTACCCCCTCTCTTCCTTCCCTCTTTTCATGTAACTTTGTCCCTCTACGGAGGAAACTGAATGATGACTTGAAACTTTGGTCCACTCTTAATCTCTCATGGTTAGGCCGCATTGCGGGCGTAAAGATGACCCTGCTACCCAAATTACTATACTTATTCCGTACAGTCCCCGTGGATGTCCCTCTTTCCTTTCTCCGGGGTCTGCAAAAGGAGATTTTGGCTTTTATATGGGGTCCCCGCCGTTGTCGTGTGCCTCAACGCACACTGTACTCTAGCCGGACTAATGGAGGCCTAGGTCTGCCTAACATAACTAAATACTACTACGCTGCCCACCTGGCCCCTATCGTTTCTTTACATCGTACCTCTGCCTGTCCCGGTTGGGTTCCCATAGAACAATTTGCTTGCCCGGCCTTCCCGCTGGATTTATTACCTTGGCTTTCTATGAAGAAATGCCCACCGATTTTGTGCCCACTCCTCTCTTCTATGCTGGCCCTGTGGGATCGGCTTAATCGCTCTTTTGCTTTGGGATCGGATCACACTCCGGTTGCTCCACTTTTTGCCAACCCTGAATTTGCCCCAGGCTCACGCTCCTCTGTCTTTAAATGGTGGTCTGATAAAGGCCTATACAGGATTGGCAACGTTTTTTATAGGCTGGGCATTCGTCCTAGAGATTTCTTTGTAACGATTCACAAATTGCCTGAAGCTGAATATTTTAGATATAATCAGATTGTTCACTTTCTAAATGCCTGGACAGATAGATGTACAGACGTAACTGTGACTACGTTTTTTGAAGGTCTATGCATTAATTCCCCGTCGGGGAAACATGTGCTGTCACTGTTGTATGCTCATTTCACCACACCTCCAGATAAATTAAGTTACATGGTGCAGTGGGAAAGGGATTTGGCTCTTTCCTATTCCACTCGGGAATGGCAAGATATAGCATCCAATACTGCTAAAGTCTCTATTAATGTGGCTCTGGTGGAGGCCAATTATAAAGTCCTGCTCCGTTGGTACTTGGTCCCGGCTCGTATTGCTAAAATGGTTCCTAACTACTCTTCGCTCTGTTTTGGACAGTGTGGTGGCACAGGGACCATGAGCCATGTTTGGTGGGATTGTCCAAAGGTTAAAAGGTTTTGGAGGAGAATCTTCAATTTATTATTCTCATTGACGCAGTGTAATGTGCGCATGTCTCCCTCTTATGCCCTGCTAAATGTAAAGATTCCGGGGGCCTCCAAGGCTGTACAACAGTTTGCCTCGTTCCTGTTTCTAGCGGCTAAGATAGCGATTGCCACATCCTGGAAAAAGGGGGCTGTTCCCCTGGAGTTGGTAAAAGTTAAACTTAACTGGATTATGGTCAATGATCGGCTGCAAGCTCTTCTCTATGATAGGGAAGAAACATTTCAAAGGGTTTGGCAGCCCTGGATTTCTTATGTATCATCCTCTATGTAGAGTTGTCGGCCTTGGACGCCCCTGCTGATGTACGGGCCTGGGCGGTGCGAGGGCTTTATACTACCTCCTTTCCCCTCTCTCCCCTCTCTCCCCTAGTCTCTTTTCCTCACCCCCATTCTCCGTCTTTTCTCTCTTCTTCTTTTCTGTTTCCCTTCTTTTGTTACTCTGGCCCGGTCCCACCGGATGTTGGTCTCCGGGGTCTCTGTCCAGTTGAAGTTGGCAGACATTGGTTGAGTCTGCCCATTATGGTGGCCACTTGACTATGGACTGGAAATAAGTCATGTATGGTTCGCCTTATATAGAAATAATGACAGACACCATTCTGATCTGTTCGAAGTTTTATTTGATGTTTGTTTATACATTGCCGATTATGGTCAACTTTGTACATTCAATGTTCTTATATGTGCAATTGTTTGCGGAAAAACTAAAAATTGAATAAAACTTTTTGGAAAACAACCTTATTTACTATGTTACTATGTTACAATGAGTTACTAGAGACATATTTTCATTGACAGCAGTCAGAGGGCAGCAAATTGCAAAGAACACCTAGTGGTCAAGACTTTACAGCGGTTTTCTGGGGTAAGGTGCAATTTTTGATAAATGAAGTCTGCACTACATGTAAAAACATGCTCGCTGCGAATGAGAAAATAAGCAAAAGTAATATACTACTAGATCACTATTGTGTGAATAAAAAAAACAGTAAATTATCGTCTCCCTTGTTTTCAAAGGAAATCCTGGATATGTATCTGCTGTAATAGTGGTGTAGTGTAAAACCCACCTCATATAAAACAGCCTTTACTGTTATTTTCTACTATTAAATTGAAAAGAAGGGGAAGAGTATAGTATTAGAGTATAAGAGTCCATAAATACATAGTGCCACCTAGGTATTTCATTCTTTAGTATTCCAGTCTTCTAAATACAGAACTAGTATACTGTACAATAAAACCCGCAGATTTCCTGTGCGCCCAGTACTGTACTTAACATGTCATTCTAGGGATAGGGTCACAGGTAATAAAATGGTGACATAATGGGCAAGCTTTATTGCTCCTGTCATACAAAAGCAGATTGGTTATTTGAGGCATTGCAGGCATATCTAGAGCCAGCACATTGAAGCGAATATATTCACATCTGTCGCACTTTGACAAAGAAGGTCTTATGAATGTTTCCAGCAGGAGAGGATTCAACTGGTTTATGGAAAAAGTACTATATATCCATATTAGATCAAACTTCTATAACAAAATTAGTCTCCGAACTGCTATTTATGTGTATTTCAAGGCTATTCTAACTACAATAATATATTTCTTAGGTGATAAGAGTTGCCAAAGAGGTGAAACTACATTTTTTTTTCTGAGGTTCTGTCTGGAGCCTTCACCACAGCCAAAATGTGTGGACGACATAGCCGGACACATTGATGGACACCCATTTGACCCCATTATAACCAGTGGTGTCCATCATCTGCCATTGTGTCCATCACATAATGCAATTTTTGAGCCAAAGCCAGAAGTGGATCTGGCAGGTAGGAGACACAAGTGCTTCCTTTATTCTACCCATTACTTTGAATCCTGTTCTGGTTTTGACTCCAAAACTGCTATAGCAGTTTTCCAAAAAACTGCCATGTGTGAAACCAGCATGAAGAATCTTGCACAGCTTGTTCACGGTATATGGAATACAGTGTAAGTCTATGGGTCCATGGGCCCATAGACTTATGTTATAATCGTATATTGCTTGTTATAGCAGTTTAGAGCGGAGATGAAGTGGCGGCGCATGTACAGCTGCGCTCTTCCTTTATACTAGCGAATGGTAGTGTTCTCAGCATCCAGACCCTCACTAGTGCAAACCTCTGCCATGTCACTGTGACATGAAAAGATAGCTTCTCTTTAAAGGAAGTGTCTCCAAGTTACATTGATTACATTGATGTAAACATTTAAAATAGAAATAATGGATCTATTAATTTATTTCAAAGTAGCTTTTTTTTTTTTTTTAATTCTTGGGGAGGATTGAACTGGCATATTGGAGTCACACACCTTCTTCTTGAAGCCATATACCTTTGGTAGCTATCTCTCCTGTTCCCCTGTATACTTGATCACTAAGCTGAGCGCACCTGTGTTACCTTCCCAAGAACAATTGGGTTGAGATGTTGAAATCCAACTCGCCCAATCCTTCTCTTTCTAAAATCATTGCGGAGATGATTGTGGAGGCCACCATACACAATATAAAGATTTAGATGACTATTCTTAAATATGTATGGAGGCCTTAATACAGTTAACTGGAAGAGATGAGGTACAACCCTCACCTATAGAGACTAGTGCGTGCCAGGGGATTTGCATACAAAGCCTTACAGCAAAGCATTAACACTAGCCTTGTAAAGATGAGGTGACTCTGCTCATTCTGTTCCAGTCTATACAGTAGAGCTGACAAGTTTGCACCAAAAAACATGTTAGCCTAATGTTGTGTGGGATAGAGAGGTCATTCTCTCCACAGCATTTGACAGTGGTGGTCATCCACCTTAACAATCCCATTAATATCAGGAAAATGAGTCTATTTAGGAAGCACTGAAGAATATACAGTGGTGCTTTTGGGATGCTGTACAATGTCCTGCAAAGTAAACAACAAGGTTTTCATCACTGTGAAAAGTAACATATCTTCACTTTCAGATTAAGGAGGTGGCTTGAGGAGGAGTAAAAAAGGCATGTAAATACCAATATTTTATGTGATATGTTCATAACATTTCAGGGTGAATTAATGAATGTGAAAGAACTCAACTTCTTATGACATTTGGCAGACTTAGAATATTTATGTAGATAACTGGTTTGATTTCCCAGTTTTGCAGCTGGCACTACCAGCAGGTGCACATAGTGCCAGAGGCTACACTTCCAAAGCTTATCAGAGTGTTTGGTGACTAGCCCAGAGATAACTGCCTAATAGTGATGCACGATGCACCAAAATATCAATACTACTATTGTTACTCGGGGCAAAAACCGGTTCAGTACCAGGATTGCCTTGTATTTAATACTTTATGTCAGAGGTTTCCCACTTAAAACTAACTTGTCAGGATAGGGGACAGGTAACAGATTGCGGGGGCCTGACCTCCGTACCTCCTGGCAATCTCTTGATCGGCCCCCAGCTCATTTGGTTTGAATACTGCCGCAGGTTTGGCTTGTGATCCGCAGCTCTATTCATTCTCCATGGAGCCGCCGGAAAGAGACGAGTGCCTTGTAGAAGACAAGAAAAGGCAGTAAAGAAAGTAGAGCTAGCTGCACATGGTTACCCCAGCCACAGATTAACAAAAAGTAACATCCTGGAGAGTAAAAAAAAACATTTTAGGAATGATTGATTTGTATGGATAAATATACATAATATGGCACCCAAAGGTTTCCAATGTTTCATCCTTAAAAGGGAGCATGGAGTAAATCTTCTGTGCAGAGAAGAATGTAAAGCCCAGCTGAAAGCTGACAGCTCGGTATTAATGCCTTCCAATTGTTTGGATGAAAGGGCAGGATTAGGATGAGTGTTAAAAATTCAGGAGAGGAATCTGTACCTATGTTCTCAGATTTATGGCCCTATACCCTTACATTTCGTATACTGTGTTGTGGAGTCTCAGAGTTCAGGATGAGGTTTAGTTTAGACAGGTTAGTTGTCCTTTGTGTTTCCTCCACCTGAGAAGGTAGCCGGCTGTGTTTGACAAACAAAGAGCCTATATCCAGGTGTGGTGTTAGATGTTAAGGAAAATAGTTTCTCAGAATACAGAATATGTAGAAGCAGGAGTATAACCCATAATTATAGCTTCATAGCTCACTGGCTGTATAATTATATAGAGTATAGATGTAAGAGGAGAGTCTATATGGTCCCATCCACCCTCTTTATTGGCCAAATAAAATACAACTTACCTATCATTCCAAATACCAGTACCAGTGCCCTGATATGTTTTCCACCAACATAGAATTTGGAGTCAGTTCTGTCTCAGTTTCCTAAGATTTGTTGCAGAATCTTACAATGGATTTCACCCTTTGCAATTCCACATTACTATCTGTACATAATACATGAAGGTTTTGTGATTGATTCACTGTGTAATCTGCATAGTAAAAAGTCAGCAGCTTCTGGACTCTTTTCTACCTTTGAACACCAATGTAAGGATATGTTCACACAATGCTGAAATGCTGTACAATTGCCATTCATTGTCCGTTCCGTTGCTCTTTGGCTGACTGGGCAATACCATATTCCTTATTGAACCTAGGAGCACTGTGCAGATGGGCTGAAGCTTAGATACGGCAGCAATGGGGTAGCGTTGTTTCTGGTTTGCATGTTATGAAAGGTGCATGGCAAAAAACAAAACTACCTTTTAGACTAGATTCACATTTCCGCGAAGGCTCTGTTCACAGCCTCTGTTGGGGAGTCCATTTGAGGCCACAGAATGGAGATTACTGTTGCAGGTGGATACCCAATAGATGCCTTGGCTTCAATAGTGTCTGCTGGATCTCCTTCTGATGCCTGTATACTTTGCAAGGTCGAGTAGACAGATATTACTGCTTCCAGTATTTTTTATGTCCAATCATGCCCTGCAGAATAGAAGGAACTTCTGATGGAGGTCATCAATATTTCTAGAACCACCCATGTATGTCAAACGCGAAACTCTTCAGTGTGGATGAGGATGTCAGAACAGTGGATGCTAAATTTCAGTCCTGCAAATGGAATAATAAGTGCTTTATAAAAAAAAACCTTTGTTACAGTGATCTTAGTATTTTTTATGTCCATGTCGTATAGAGGATACAGGCCAAAAAATAAAGTTTTCATAATTGTTGCTATTTACCTCTTGGCCATGCTGTACATAATAGATATCTCTTTAGGTGTAGTATTGGTGATTGTGTTATAGAGCTGGTCATTGGATAGATTAGACACAACAATCACACAATGATAAATAATATAAGAAATAATATGCAGAGCATGACTAGTATCAAAACTCCAGATTGCAGTATTATAAGGCTGGGTTCACACTATGTATATTTGAGGCTGTATTTGTGAGGCTGTATAGCAACCAAAACCAGGAGTGGATTGAAAGCACAGAAAGGATCTGTTCACATAATGTTGTAATTGAGTGGATGGCCGTCATTTAATGGCAAATATTTGCTGTTATTTTAAAACAACGGCTGTGGTATTGAAATAATGGCCGTTATTTACTGTTATATGGCGGCCCTCCACTCAATTTCAACATTGTGTGAACAGATCCTTTCTGTGTTTTCAATCCACTCCTGGTTTTGGTTGCTATGAGGACCTGACATGAGGACCAAATACAGCCTCAAATATACATAGTGTGAACCCAGCCTTAGCATTCTTGAGCTGTTTGGTGTTTTCTGTGACTTCACATCTTATCTTTCCTATTCACATATTGTTTTTTCCCCAAGATACGACCAAACCCTTTTATCATCTTAGATCATCATTTCCCATTTGAAAAGTAGTGTTGGTTAAGAGTTAGGAGAGTTGAGAAGAGGGAGGTTGGAGCTAACACTGAGCGAGCTGAACTTCGGCCTGACATCTTTAATTGATCATTGCTGGGAAGAGATTTCCCTGAAGATCCCATTCTACTCCCCTTTTCCTATTAAGGAAGAGTTCTGCAAGTGAATGTGCTGAATATGAATGTGCTACGGTACAGTGGTATAAAGCAGATCATCCTCATCTGTTCACAAGGATATACTGAACATACTGTATGCCTTATTGAATAAACTAAGGGGAAATTACTGCCGGTTTTCACTAGGTCAAAATCCACTGATATGGGCTATATATATTTGGTGTATACAGTTAGTTGCTGAGGAATGAATGCTCGATAAATATACAACTGCATATCTGCATGGACTGAACATGTGTGGAGGCACATGGAGTCAAGGCAGCTCTGAACTAGAAGCATAGACACTCTGTACACAGTCTGGGAAGTGATGGTGCCGCATGCTGGACATAGTCCAAACAGTCCAGAAACATTAACTGTGGGGGGGTCTTTAAAAAATGACTGGAGCTGTTTGAATCGCCATAGTCTGACCTCTCACCCTTCAAATTTTTCTCATCTATTTATTTTATGCTCAGTGGTCTGTACTTTTAATTCATACCAGTGTGGGTAGATGGGTCTTTTATTAGCCGAGGGGCTATTTTTTTTGACTTTTCAAAACCTTTTTAGTTTTTTTTTTTTTTTACACTTCCTTCTAGGAAACATTTATTTGCAGTCATCAATACTCAGCCTGAGGCAGACTTGTACAGGCAGATTTACCAGAAGGCTTCCAGCAGCCATGGTAGAAAATCGACATCCCGTGATTGTGTCATGCCTGCGACCCCAATAGGTGTCACTAGAGGGACTGTTTTCTTCCTTATGGTGGGGAGTTATTTTACATACAAGAATACAGGTGGTAGTTGGTATTTGTGATGTGTCCTTTATTAAAAGTTAGGTCACACATTGATATACGTTTGAATTGTGATTTTCAGAAAAGTGTGGAAAAATGCACAAGTTTTACAAAATCTACAAATAATCTGATAGAGACTGTTCTTTGCAACAAATGTATGTGCTGTAACAAATCTAATAAAGTCCAAAATGTACTGTATAGTGGTAATCAGCTAGTACCGTATCATTGGCTGACATGCCACACTATCTCGACTATTGCCATTATTAATAATACAATGGTATACTTGGCATCACTTGTATATAACAGATATCTGTAATTTACAGACAGGGCAGCTAGCTTTATTATTGTCATAACAGCAAGTTAAGTTCCAATGAAGAAGAATGTGTTATCTCAGTTCATGTAAACTTGTGCTAACATCCATCAGCAGATACTCCTGCCAAACACACCAAGAGGAAATGATACCCTTCTCCCTATTACACCAAGTGTAAACACTGCGTCCTAGACATCAAAGAATCATTACTCAACAAGTGGGAGAAGAATAAGAAAATAAATATTATCATTAAGAATCTGGGATCACAACCCATTGAGTGCCTGATGTCAGAGGGCCACAGCAGCATAATATCACATACCACAAGGATTCCCCTTTAAACTTGGTAAGGGAATTCCCTATGGAAAGCCCAGACGTTTACATAACTGGCTTTAGCTTACTTCGTGAACAATAAAGAATAAAAATATGTTACACAAGAAAAATATACAAATTTAAAATAGGTGATGGCATTAGGGTGTTCTCATCTTCCTGCCTTCAATTCAGCCCCAGAGACACCTTGAATACTTTGTCAAGTTTCTTAATGTTTTTGAATAGTTTATGCAGTGTAGCTAGGCACATTATGCTGGTGAAAGAGGCCTCTGCCAATTGGTAGTATCATTGCCATATGGGGGTGTACTTAGTTTGCAACAGTGGTTAGGTAGGTGATACAAGTTAAAATACAGATGTGGCCTATGTGGTATTCTACGCCAACAGTATAATGTGCCACAGAAACACAAAAGCAGTCTGTGTTTGTGGCTGGTAACTAAGGTTTCCCAACAAAACATGTCCTGTCAATGTGTGGCACTGGAAAGTGGTCATGCACTTATCCCTTATTCCTGTTGTTTACTTGAAGGTCCCCTGCTGCCCATGGCTGGCAAGGGACAGCATCTATCTCTACATCCATGGAATGCAATATTGCAGTGTTCATAAGATTCTTATGACATAGGACCAGAATGGGTTTGAGATGCCAGACTAATCTGATCATAGATTATATTTATAGTTATACATATAGACTGGACTGGAGCTGTGGACATTGTGTATCTTGACTTTTGGAAGCGTTTGATACTGTGCCACATGAAAGGTTGGGCCATAAAATGAGGATGCTGGGACTAGGGGAAAATATATGTAAATGGGTTAGTAACTGGCTAAGTGATAGAAAACAGAGGGTGCTTATTGATGGAACATACTCAGATTGGGTCACAGTCATTAGTGGGGTACCGCAGGGCTAAGTATTGGGTCCACTTCTTTTTTATATGTTTATTAATGACCTTGTAGAATTTAAATTTTTACAGATGATACTAAACTAGGTAAAGTAATCACCATAGAGGAGGAGGATAATATATTATTAGAGGGCTTTGGAGAAGCTGGGGGCTTGGGCAAATACATGGCAAATGAAGTTTAATGTGGATAAATGTAAAGTTATGTACTTGGGCCATAAAAATAATAAGTTCAGTTATGTGCTAAATAATAAAACTCTGGGTAAAACTGCTTCCAAAAAGGGCCTGTGGGTATTGGTGAAAGGCAAACTCACCTTTAGTGATCAGTGCCAGGCAGCAGCTGCAAAGGCTAGTAAAATAATGGGATACATCAAATGAGGCATAGTTGCTAAAGATGAGAACATAGTTTTGCCTCTTTATAAATCACTGGTCAGACCGCATATGGAATACTGTGTACAGTGTACCTGTATATAAGAAGAACACCCCTAAACTGGAGCGGGTGCAGAGGAGGGTGGCCAAGCTTATTACGGGAATGGGTGGGTTACAGTACCAAGACAGGTTATCAAGCTTGGGGTTATTAAGTTTAAAAAACAGATGAGGGGCAATCTGATGTACAATGTACAAATACATGAATGGACAGTACAGAAATATTTCTAGTGATCTGTTTACACCTAGGCCTGTAACCATGGCAAGGGGGCATCCTCTACGTCTAGAGGAACGAAGGTTTCACCACCAGCATAGATGCAAATTCTTTACTGTTAAAGCAGCGAGACTATGGAACTTGCTGCCACATAATGTTGTCATGGCTGATTCATTAAATAAGTTCAAGGGATGTCTGGATGCTTTTCTTCAAAAATAAAATTTTACAAGGTGTGGACGCTAGATTTCATGTCATAGGATGTTAATCCAGGGATTTTTCTGATTGACAGTAGGGTTTCTATAGGTTAAAATTGATAGACTCGTAACTTTTTTCAACCTTATTAACTATATGTTGCAAACCACACCTGAACTGGAGACAAGAGAGGGGGAAAAGTGGCCATGTTTTTGTAGCACTATATACAAAGCTCAGCACTTAGGCTGCCTATCAAGCATTAATTCTTATGTCTTCAAAATTTGTACAACTACAAATAATAAGATTTTTCCAGTAGGCTGGCTACTTATAGTTAGTTATATACTTTTAGAATTTTATTTTTACATTTCATCTTTTGTGCTTACAACTTTATGGCTTTCCCAGGAAATCGGTAATCCAGAATGTTACTATAAAACCTATTCTCCAATTGTAGTACACGTGAGGGCCACAGCTGTACAAGTTTCTCGGATATGAAGAGATCACCTTTTACAAGCACAACTCTTATATGTCTACAACAATTCTACATGTGTTTCCATTATCTATATATTTATATAGGATTATAACACCATGCACCTATTGTTCCTCTTCCTGTACAGATTAATCCCGGAAGCAAGGCTGCTCTGGCTAACCTATGCCCAGGGGATGTTATTCTGGAAATCAATGGGGAGAAAACAGAAAACATGACTCATCTACAGGCACAAAACAAGATTAAGGCCTGTTCAAGCCATCTGACACTTTCCCTAAACAGGTCTGTATGTCTAGCATGTTGTATTTTACATGATCTCTTTTTTTATAGATGCTAGAAGCTAATTCTTTCCACTTTCCATAATTTCTTATGTGCAAGGCCCACTATACAAATAAGAATAAAAGTTTCGGAAGAGTCCAAAAAAAATCTGAATTTACACTGTATTTTCAGTCATTTTTTGCAATTTTTTTTTTCATTTTTTCATTGTATGTTTAGGCTAGGTTCACGCACCATAAAATAAAGGTAAAATACAGCTGTAGTTCTGAGTAAGAACAAAACAGTGTGTGAACAGATAAAAAAAAAAATCCGGTAAATAATGAGAATATTCATTATTTGGACAGCTGTAATTCAGTGCTAGTCAATTTCCCATTGACTTCAATGGTGATTATATTATTATTATATTTAAAACACGGCCATATTTTTTCTATAAAATGATGACCCTATATTACCTATATTTTACAGCGTTTGAACACATTCTTAGCCTTTTTATGGGCTATCCATAAGCTATTACCATTTGGGTAAACAGGTGTCAAAACATGGTCAATAAGGCTGGAATAACACATAGCATTTTTTGAAAATTGCAACTGCAGTTTTAGTGCCAAAACTAGAAGTGGATTGAAATGAAATGGTAAATATAAAGGGAGGACATGTACTTTTCATTTCTGTTGGACTCACTTCTGTTTTTGGTGCCAGGTTGGGAATGGAACCAACCAGGTCTGGGTCCACTCTAGAACTTTGTGGCATTGATTACTTTTAGGAGCGTTGAAACCTATATATTCACCTGACAAATGAGTGCATATCCATAAAACAGTATGGCCCAAATTTAATTTAAAGAGACTCTGTCAGTAGGTTGATAAAGTAGTTACAGAGAAGCGTAACAGAATGTATCATTGACATTGTTCTGTTCAGTTAATCTGTAGATATGATCCTGAATAACAAGGACTCTAAGCACCTGACACTTGTCGTCTCCATTATGTGCAAATGCTCAGTAGTCCCCAATATGCATGAGCACCAGCTCCCTCTGTCCACCGGCTGCTCAACATGCTGCATTTAGCATACCATGTGTGAAATTGTCATGTCATGTGACTTGATGTCACGCCTCTGTATAGTACACAGAGAACTGGAGCAAAGAACACTAAAACTCATCTGAGATCTCCCTCTGCTAGTCACATTTTTACAGACAGTTTTCTCTTATTGCAACACCAATTCCTCAGAATCTCATAAAACCCTATTAAGTGCCCTGTTCTATGCACTTAGGGGCACTGCCCCCCCTTCCCTCTGATGTAGAGGGGCCCCATGTGAAAATTTACAAGTGCATCTGGCCCCTCTGTGGCAGGAAATTGCAGATATGCCAGATCATAAATGTCCCCTTTAGGGTATGTTCACTCTGAGCAAATTCGGCGGAATTTGTGTGCCTATGGGAGGGCTTGTGCACTTCTGCTCTCCGCGGCTCTCTTCTAAAATAATTGATGAGTCAACACTTTGAGCGGTGAGCGGAGGCGCACGAGCCATCCCATAGACACACTGTTTGACAATGAGGTATGCGGGATTCTTTGGCGGAGCTCTCCGTCAAATTTGCTCAGTGTGAACATACCCTGAGAGTACAATTGAGATATTTAGTCAGATATGACCACAGTGTCTTCTTAGCAATGAAGAAAAAAAACTTTAACATGATCTCCCGATCACAGAGACTTTAAGAGCTATTACTACTAAATAGTTTCAAAGTACTTTTTGTCTTACAACATAAATATGGTTGAAAAATAGGACTTGTCCGCCCCCATAACTTGTGGTTAGGATGGAACATTCCAGAGAGCTGACAGATGGACGAGGTGACACCATCAGTCTTTCCCTTACATAAGATGGAGTGTTGTGTGAATCGCTGCTGTAAAGTTAGTGTCTGTTAGAGATATTACATCTCATGGAAACATTTCTGATTTAGCTTCACTGAAACCAGTAGGGTCCTATTACACGGAACGATTTTTAACGATGAACGACTAACAATAAACTATCACAAACGAGATTGTTTATCGTTAACCTAACATCGTTCATCATATTACACAGAATGATGGTCGTTAGCTACGATCGTTACTACGATTATAATTGCGATCGTTACTATGATCGTTTATTCCTTGTGATCCCAGCAAAACAATGAAAAATGTGCAATTACACTGAACGATTAGCGAACGATTAACGCTAAGTTAAGGTTCAGATTTAAATCAACGACACACGAACAAATGTACAATCGTTGCCTTTAATTACACAGAACAAGTATAATTTAAATTTGAACGATATAATGGTTTTTGGCATGATAATCGTCCCGTGTAATAGGGCCCTTACTCTAATCGATGAAGGGATATCTGATGGTCAACACACCCTAAAGAAATACTATCATTTCACAAAACATTTAACATGACAAAAAGTTTTGATCAGTTGTGTTCTGGGTGTTCAGACCCCACCAATCACTAGAACCAACAAGACAAAGCCACTTTTCCCATTTTACCAAACAGTAGGGGTTTGAACCCTGACCGATCGAAACTTTCCTTGTGCCTTTATGACATATTGTAGGTTTTGTGAATATGATAGTAACACTATAAACTGTAGCTCATGGATTGTGTCTGTTAAAAATCGTATGCATTGCCATATAAAACACTGCATTAAGCTAGTCACTGGGATGCTGACCGACCTATTCTATACAGTGGACACAGGTTCATTCTATGTTGTTCTGTGCCCAGACATAATATATAATTATATATAATATTGTCCTAGTGATCTGACCAGTTGACAAGTGAGTGATATACTTATTTTATTGGCTTTGATGATTAGTGCAACCACTGGGTACATTTCAGATATGCACACTATGGCCATGTTCACACATGGCAAAACAGCAGCTGTTCTGTGACACAGTCTTGTCACACAACGGCCGCTGTCTGAGATGTTTAACATGGCTGGTACCAAGTTAACATCACTTTTTAATTGGAATACAGGCAGATAGCCTAACATAGATTTCTGTAGCAGGTCCATCTTGATGGTTGGTGTGAGCAAAATTGGCTGAACTATTAAAATGTAATTTAATTTATTTTGCATGATAAAAAGCATTAAAAATAAATAAAAAAGAACACCTAAATTGATGACTGTTAGTCATATCATATGCAAGGTTTTGTCATATCTGGTAATACTGCTGTTTGTGGGGGTTGGGTTGATGGCATTTGCATTAGGGCCCATTAGAATGGATGCGCGAACCTACCAAACGTTTAGGTTCGTCTCAACCTGTTTGCTCAGAATTTGAGGTGGCTGATGAAGTTGAAATTACCATCTTAAATGAGAGCAGCATAAACTAGTGGCAGAAATGCTGAACAGATTGGTGTATTACTTACATCATTTTGTTCAGCCATTCTCCTTATATGCAGGAGAATAAGATTCTTGCCACGCCGCCTCCCCCCCCACCCCCAGCTGCAGGTTGATAGTTTACAGCCTATACACTGCAAGATAGATAACTGCCAACCAGCATCTGGTGGCCCAAGTTTTCTGCTGCTCATGAATATCCTGGGCCTATTGGGCTCATGCACATAATGGAGAGGAATACTCATTATCCATATTATTTAGGAGGATATCTCTGAAGCAGCTGCACAATGTAAGTGATACATCATTCTGTTCAGCTTCTCTGTCACTAGATTATGCTACTCTGATATAGGACAGCATAAACCTACTGACAGAGTCTCTTTAAAATGATGGCTGTCTTTCAGGAAAAGACGCCCATGAGTCATTAGCTATGCTCCTGGGTCACATATACTTAATCTGCTGCAGATTTTACACTGTGGATTTTCTGCTGTGGATTTTAGCTATATAGATGAAATCTGAAACATAAAATCTGTAGCAGATTAAGCATGTGTGAGCTGCTAACATGACTGTTTCTCATCATGTACCATACCTCGGAACACATGCAGATATATATAGACTATACTATACACTATATGGGCAATAGTGAACACCCCTGAATATTGAGTTTAGGTGTCTCAGCACCACTACGGCATCGTAGCAGAAAAAGGAGGCCGTGCTACAGATAATGATCATTATTATCGGCAGCCATTGTGAATAGATGACCGCCTTTCCCCGATTTAGGATGGCACATTCCCATAGTGGGAACGTAGCTATAGGGTAGCAGATGCAAAAAATCAAGCCCACAGCTGGGAAACCCTATAGACAAGCACTGGTAGTATTACACGTTTCCTGCTCAGTGACTATTTAGTAGTTCATGAACTTCCTGATCTGCTATATCTGCCCTTGTGAACTATAAGTGCTAATATTGTGAAGTGGAAGTATCTAAGGAAAACAACAGCTGAGCCATGAAGTGTTATATCACTCACACTCAGAGAGAGAGGTTGCCAAACCCCTTATGTGTACAGAGTTCCAGACTAAGGCTATGTTCACACAACGTATGTTTAGCATAAATAATGGCCGTTGTTGCAATTTGCAACAATGGGCGTGATTTATGCTAAACATACGGTAAATTTGAAGGAATGGAATCCTGGCGGGAGCGTATACACACAGTATACGCTTCGGCTGGGATTTCATCCGGCCGCACGAAAAACTGACATGTCAGTTCACACAATGGTTTCGGCAGCACGCTCCATTGTGTGCAGCTGTGAATTGGGATGCATCCGAATTCACCAGAAAGGAAGATCATCCGGTCAGAACTGCGACCGGGTCACAAAACAGCCAGTGTTATACACAGTGGGAACATGGCCTAACCCTGCACAAAAACCTTGGAGCTTCATGAAATGGCCTACATGGTGGAACAGCTGCACATAGTAGATCACCATGCATCTAGATGGGTATAAAGTGCACAGTCAGTGGACTTTGGAGTACAGTAGAAACATCATCTCTGGAGTAATAAATCACATTTTAATAATTTAAATGGAAGAATATGTGTTTTACTGATGCCTGGATGTATAAGCGTCTACTGCAAAATTTTGTAGAGGAAAGATAATGTTCTGGGAAAATTCAAATTTTTTCCCACAGCAAATCATTTTCTAATAGAGTTTGCTCCCATAAGGAATTTCTATTCTGGTGAAAACCAGCAGAGGTATTTCCCTGTATACTGCAGCATACAGTTAAACAGACCAAACTCTGTCTGCTTGTGACTACAGATGTGGACTTCTTCGCTAGTCTGTCCCACATATACTACAGCCCAGACCTAGGCACATATAGATTTCAGCTCTATAGGTATACTGCTGTATACAATGGAATACCTTTTTGCTGTGTTTTTTTTTTACATGTAAGTATGGTGGATGGGACATTGCTAATTCAAACATATCCTCATGCAAATCTCCAGCGTTTATAAGGAAGAGCAACATTAAAGGTTAACTCTAGGTTTAGACACAACAGTATTAGCTTCGAGCTAGTAGACAGCGTTTGGCTTTTTACCAGACCACAGGGTCAGTCCGAGGGAAGCGCTGACTCATGTTTACTTTGTACTGTTTTTTTTTATTTTGAAGTGGATCTACTTTTTATGTAATACTTATAATCCATAAAGTATACTTTAACTTTAAAAACATTAGAGAAAAAAATAAATAAATTATATATATATATATATATATATATATATATATATATATTACTAAATTGTGAGTAAATAGACTGGGACTTAATTATCAGGGGGTAAATATAAATACAGTGGTACCTTGGATTACGAGCATAATTCATTTCGGGACCGTGCTTGTAATCCAAATCCACTCTTAAACCAAAGCAAATTTTCCCATAAGAAATCACTTATATGCAGACAATTGGTTCCACACCCCAAAAATAATGATTTATTATTCCCATTAACATGTAAAACAGATTAAAAAAAAATTCAGAAACAGCAGAATGTGTAATATTATAAGTTACTGTACAGGAATGGAGAGGATGGGAAACACAAGGGCTGACAGAGACTGCAGGGAGCATAAAGGAAAGAGCAGGGCAGGTGTGGGCACAGTATAGCAGCACTCTCTGTCCAGGGAGCGAGGGGTTACAGCTATGAAGAGATTACCTCCACAGTCCTGTCCCCTGATACAAGCTCCAGCCTGAAGTGGATCTGCTATGATTTGGAAGGTGAGGAAGACTTCCTGAGTCAGAGTACAGTGCTGTAGACCCCGCTATGCAGACCATGCTCTTAAACCAAAGCAATGCTCTTAAACCAAGTCACAATTTTGAATAACTGTGAGCTCTTAAACCAAAACGCTCTTAAACCAAGTTACTCTTAAACCAAGGTACCACTGTTTGTATATATATATATATATATATATATATATATATATATATATATATATTCTACCTATATTCTCCCTTTGGGATATCATATCGTCTGTGAACTTTAAAGGAGATCTGTCAGGTCTGTGGCAGGTACAGAGCTGCAGACACAGGCAGATAGGTCATAGGAGGATAAAACCAATGATGCCTTTGTCTTTGCTGATGGCCATTTGCAGAATTATAAAATTGCATCTTTCCTGAAGCTAAAGTAGCACAGAATTGATGCTGAGCCACAGCATGCACATCTCTTTCCTCCTACACCCTCCCTGTGTTAACTGATTGACATAAGAGGCTGAGCCTCCAGCCCTCTATGTCAATTACTCAAGAAATGGATAGAAGGCATGCATGTTGTGGCTCAGAATCACTTCTGTGCCACTTCAGCTTACAGGAAAGATGCAATTTTATAACTCTGCAAATGGCCATCAGCAAAGACAAAAGCATCATGTGTTTTATCTCCCTATCACCTATCTGCCCGTGTCTGCAGCTCAGTGCCTTTTAGACGTCTCGATAAGCATGCGGCCAGGGCTGCACTTACATTCACAGAGTCAAACACTGTTAAATTTCCCGACTGTTAAACAACTTTTTTGCACACCAAATGGATTTTTTATAACACGTCTGGTATTTTTCCTTTAAGTGATAGGATATGCTTTCTTTAAGATATTTTACAAGACTTTAAAAAGGAACTTTATAAGAGCCACAAATGTTTCTTTCTCTCATCATCATCAGAACTCGTGATTTTACATGACACTTTTACAGTTTCATATTGTAATAGACAGCAGGAATGTAATATTCCAGAATGGCTTACATATGTGCCTAGAGGAAAAGCAATGGGCTTGTGTACTGTTAGATCATTCAGTCCTTAGCTAATCTAGCAGTACATGTTAAAAGAACTACAGGAGCGTCCACACTGATGTGCTATTGTCTGCAAAGCATTCTCTATGACATGCATGGCTCATTTATGAAGTTTTGATATTATGTGAATTATACTGTGAGACATTTGGCTGTTTAGGAGACATTTTGTGAAATAACATGCATCTGGTTCTATAGAAACAAAGGAAGAACAATGTACAGTATATCCTTAGGGAAAACAGGATATTTAATTGTTGCTGTTGCCTTTTACAGCTTCCTAACAATGTGCACAATTGTTTCCTACTCCATCGGAGTATCAAAACTAGAATGGAAACATAAACATATGTGCAATTGTTCTAGGCCAGGGCAATGCAGCCAAGCATCTATGCCACGTGACGGCATGAATGTGACCACAGATAACAGGAAGAGAATTGTGATGGCACTGGCAGGAGTAGAACTTGTTGGGAGTCATTCCATAAAACTCAAACTATAAATTGGCACATTTATCAAATACAGCAACAAATATAGTTCATTGCCATTGCTCAGACCTAGATGTACTAAATGAGCAAGTGTCCAATATGAGCTTTATTAAAGTCCACTCCTGGACTCTGACTGACCTGCTACAATAAGTCCATCATATTCTTAGCATTAGCAGATTCCATGGGGGTAAGGGTCTGTCTTATAGCAGTTTACAGGACCATGGGCTACAAATGAATGTAACTGGTATAAATGTAAGAATTAGTCAAAAGGGGAAAGTGCTTTGTGTAAAACCCGGCAGGGGCAGCGGGGAAATTGATTACAATTACTTACCTCCCTCCGTTCCGGCAGGGATTGAGAGGACTGGATCTCTGTTACTGACACGTCATGACTCGGCTGATGGACTGGCCACTCAGCCAGTCAGTGAATAGTGTGGGATGCCACTCCAGTCACTGATTGGCTGAGTGGGCAGTCCATGAGCTGGGACAGGCCTTTACCCCCGAGTCATGATGCCATCGCAACTCAGGGGGGAAAATGCCTTCCTGCAGGCATGGAGGTATGTAAGTCAGTACTTGTAATCAGTTACCCCCCTGCCCCTGCCGGCTGCCTGATCCTTTAAAGGACAACTCCGGCGTCAGGACACAGATCCTATACTCACCATCCCTCGAGTCGATCGCCATTTGAAAATCCCGCTGGCCGCGGTCCCTCTCAGCCCCGTCCGCATCTTCAGATTTTCTTTATTTCCGGGTTCCCATGGCATGAACGACAGCGAAAAGGCCTTTTCATTGGCTGGATCGCATCACATGGCTTCCAGCTTGCTCAGCCAATCAGAGCTGAGCAAGCTGGATGCCATGTTATGCATTCCAGCCAATGAAAAGGCTGCTGGTGCGCATGCACACTGGCGGCCCTTTCCCTCCCATTCATTCTAAGGGGCCTTCACTAGTAACGGATGTCCCTCTGTGAGTATGTGAGTTAATCCCCCGCTGCCTGCAGCCCCGCCACCTGCTGCGGGCACTGATTGGCTGAACAGGACCGGAGCCGGGAGCCTCACATGCAGCCGCGTCACCGAGCAGGTAATGTATGCTCTCGACTGCGGGCGGCGGGGGGTTAACTCACATACTCACAGCGGGATGTGAGTATGTGCTATCTTAGGAAATCCGTGAAATCCGCTGCGGATCCGTTACGTGTGAAGGCACCCTAAAGGAAGACGCAAAAGCAGAGAAAGACCAGGCCTGCCCCCACTTGTGACTACATTGTCACAAAATGGTGGCGGGAGAAGAGGATGGGGTTGACAGTAAATGTGTAAGTATAGTTTTTTTTACTTACTTTTATATAACTTTGTAATGTGTGTTAGTTACAGGGGGGGGGGAACGCAGGAGTTGTCCTTTAAGCAAGGCATTATGTTAATGGCAGCCCCTTCAAATTTTGCCAGTTATGGGCATGGCCCAGCTCCGATCACATACTGGTTGTACAATACTGACATATCCTGGGGGTTGTATTACATGTACAGTATAAGTAGTCTACATATAAAAACAGATTTGTGAATACAGTGTATTACTTCTGCTGATTCCGTGTAATCACTGTACAGTTTTTGCATTCAAGTTAAAACCAGGATTGGACTTTAAGGCAGATGTCTGAGGAAAGTATAACATTATCTTTTTGGACCCACCCTAGTTTTGGTGTAAAGCCCATGCAAGAGAACCTTACATATGATATGTTTTATTGGGTGTTTTTATATAAGAATACATATACTATATGATCCAAAAATTCTCAAAGTATGGCTCTCTCCATATTTGTGCAGTAATTTGCGACTCTTCTGGGCATAACTGGGAAGGAGTGCGGCTAGCATGTTTGGCTCATATCATGTGAAGATTTCTTTTTTAATGCCCCTTAATAAATTTGGCACATCCTTCAGTTTAAAACTGGCAAATAAAATCCCATAAATTATATCCGACTTCATCTCAATGTATATCACATCAAACACTCCTCATTGTGCACTTCCTATTCATTTCATTCCGTAATAAAAGGAAATGACTGATTGCAATGTATATTATGAGGCAGATTCCCAATAGGTTACATTCTATATTAGTGAACCTTTTTGATACCCTAGATCAGATTTTCCTGGCTGATTTCCTAGACTTTTTATGGTATTTCAATTAACACAGGCAAGGTCCTGCTGTAAAAAGTTAACTAGCATGTTGTTTATCCCTATTTTCTGTTCCCCGCTATGCAGCACATGTTTCCTGTAAGTGTAAGTCTCCTCGTTTTGGTACTGGAGTGTTAGAGCAGGTTTGTATTATTATTATTGTTATTTTTATTATACTATTGTTATTGTTTTTATTGTCCTAATACTATATTCATAGACTAATGGCCCATTGTATAAGGATTATGTCCTCCCTGAGATGATACTGACTCTAACTGCCCTTTTGATACTGTGCTAATATTTATATCACATTTGAAAGGAAGAGATTAAAGTTTGAAACCAAAAAGTCAAGATGATGACTGATCAGAGTTCACATGACTGGGCGGCAGTAATAAAATGTGTGAATATGACTGAGCTGGGATAAAACAGATAGCACAATAAGAACAGTAGTTCCCTGATGTCCTGCTCAGCCAATCAGTGTGCTGTTCCACCACAACCACAGATTGGCTGAGCGGGATGTCAGGGAGTCGGGAGCCACAGAAGCAGGCTGGAGAGTGGACGGGTAAAGTATTCAACGGGCCACGGCGGGTCAAGGGGTATGTAGCTTTACATACTGGAAATGGAATGAAAATTCCGCTGTGTGTTTGTAGGCCTTTTTAAACTGACAGTGTCAGGAATTGCAGCATGTCTCTCTGCGATGCTCGGAGCGTAAGATCCGCTGCAATTCTGGTATGTGTGAGCCCACCCTAAAGGGGAAAAAGTTCTGAGATAATTCTTCTTGGTCTGTTTTTTTATGTGCCAAAAAAATGGCATTTTGAAAGGGGTGTGTAGATTTTTTTTATATTCACTGTAATTAGTCTTTTTGTTCATTTAGTTATTTTTTTGCATAATCCCCGTTCCAAGCAGACATTATTTTGGGCAATAGCTTTTGCTTTAAATACAGCCAAAAAATTACCAAATGTTTAAAGATAATTTTAAAAAGTATAACATTTTTAGACTAAAAATGGGGTTCAAAATGAGCTTCAAAAAACTGTGTGAACATAGACTTATATGGTAACAAGGGCATAGTGACTGTCATACGGGAATAGGCTTTCAGCCCTGTTATTATTCAGATAGATAGATAGATAGATAGATAGATAGATAGATATGCAGAAATCTTGAATTAATAAAATATTCTTTCACTAGAGAGTCTCAGTATCTTAATTTCATCTAGAAGCTAGAGGTACTGTACTTTTCTTAGTACACATGGACTGGCTTTTACTTAAGAATTTCGTGGCATCAGCACTTCTGTATTTGTTATACAGAGAACATTTAATCAAATTAAAATGCCAAAGTATATTAACTTATTTTAAAGGTAATCATGGCTGCATTGCCAACATTGTCCTGCAATATGCACATCTTTGCACATCATGCAGTGAGATTAGCAATAATGATACAATGTAGTCCCCCCATCAGTATATAGCCCCCAGTGTAGTTCCCCTTTAGAAGTTGGCCCCTAGTGTAGACCCCCCCTCTTGCACACTAAAAACAAATCTCACCTCCCACGCACTCCTCCGTCGCAGCGGGTCTTCCAGTGCTGCTCTGCCCTGTTCTCTTATGGCATAGGCAGTGCGTGTTACAGACACTGCCTGCGCCAGAAGTCTGGCCTGCCTGTCAGTGCTGTGCAATTGATGGAGCTCTGACAGGTGGGCAGCATTTCCTGGGCAGGCAGCATCTGTAACAGATGTTGCCTGTGATGGAAGACAGAAGAGGACAGCGTGCATCAGGACAGCTGCAGCAATGGGGGAGCGTGTTGCTGGTTAGTTGTTTTCTGTTTTCTTTCATCCTTTAATGTGGGCGGTTTGTAGGGCCCAAAAACCGCCCACTTTATAATCTGCCACTGTTGTTTTGTATGTACCATAAGCTAAAAGACAAGATTTAATTGTTAAGTACACGACTTTATTTCCCTTCTTAAGTGATCCTAATAGCATTGTGTTTCCAGTTAAAATGTGTAAGGGGTTTGGTTGTTGCAGTTCACCATTTCTAAAACTAAACACTTGAGCACTGCAGAATATTACTCCTATTCTCTTCTCAGCAATTCTGTATTGGGGGTGGTGGGCCGTGTGATTTTCTCCAGGTCGACTGAGAGGTTTTGGTCAAATTGAAAATCATCTTTCCCCTATCTGATCTGAATGCCGCTGCTGCGAGCCTCATTTAGGCTTTTCTCTGCCACAACATGACTTGCCTGAGCTTTTCCTATGGAGCTACACCAGCCACTTCATATAGATCTGCCCTTTGCCTCAATAAGTCCTCTTGACTGTCCAAGTATATTCCCTGTAATAGTTTCCATAAATCTGCGCCGGTGTGTACAAGGAAGTGGGCCTGTGCATTATAATGGACTGTGTGCTACAATGTTATGAATCCAGCTTGGGTGCGATTAGTGTAATGAGACATATTCATCTAGTGGTTTAGGCTAACGTAGCAAAGGACCTGAAGCAGAATAAAAACACAAAGTGATTCTAAATTATTTAATTTCTTTTCGCTCCACAACATAGAAGCTTTCCAATTTGTTCCAGATGTGGAGGCATGAAGTACTCCACATCTCTTAAGTGGGAATCGCAGATGTTCTCATTCACTGGAAATGATAGTCTCTATGTTGGTTGGCACTTGTGTGCTTCAATTCCAAATGTAATAGGAGCACTTCGTCATTATGTATTTGTATATAGTTAAAGAATAAGATGAAGACAGTTACGTATGCCCTGTGCCTACCTGTTTTACTTGATGTGAGTTATATTGGTCTTCAACCATTTTGATGCCCTCTTCGACCAGATAAGGTTTCCTTAACCAATTAACAGTTTAAGATGAGATCCTATTGTGGTATTGGCCATGGCAGTAATAGTGACCCTGGCATTTAAATGGTTTCACATTTACCTTCCTTTGCTGATGGTTGCCATGGCAGCTGGGTACCTAACAAAGGCCTCCATTTCTGCCTTGGTTGTGTCTCCAATACATTGGCATGACCCAATACCTTGCCTGCTAGTGTAACACTGAAAGGCAATAATGCTTTGGTATACTGAGTATCAAAGCATTATACAACAAACAGTAGATTGCATTGTAAATTCTCCCTGGGGTGCTAAAAATAAAGTACCAAAAAGGTCAGCGTAAAAAAATAAAGCAAAATAATTTTTTCTATAAAACTGTTTTTATTTTGTAAAAGTATAATAAATATCAAGAATTATGGTGACCACAACTGTAGGTGTGACGGTCAGGTGTCCAAAATGACAGATTTCTCTGAACAAGCTTTTTCCACTAATGTCTTGGGTCTGCAATAAAAAGGAAATTTTTAAGGGAAAACTCCTGTTTCTACTTTTAGACTTTACAATTGCTTTGTCAGAACGTTGGTTCTTGCTGCACAACATAACTGAAACTGTATCCAGTCCGTCTGTAAAAGTGAAGTTTTGGAGTTACTAAGCAGGAAAAATAAACTGCAGTCATTGCACGCTTTATATAAAGAGCCTGAAAAATAAAACTCCAGGTGTCCATAGACATAAACAACTTAAAACCAAAGAAACTATGCACCAAATGGATCAGCTACAGACATAATAAAACATGTATCAAAACTGCCAGAAGGGCTTTAATAAGAATAATGTCCCCCCACCCCCACCAGAGGTATATCAAGCCAAGAGGCCGGTATGAAGTAACTGTCAGAGACATATTAAGTGGCGTCTTACACTTATTCCACAGATATCTGCTTTCTAAAGCAGTTTAATGTCTTCCTAACCCTTTATTGCTTTACATGATGCACAAATGTGAAATAACAAGGTAACCGCACTCCATAAGGGAGCCATTTATACATTAGATCTTATTGTGCACATGACCTTTTGTCACGTGTAATCATCTTTACCTCACAATACTTCCTCACTTTACATGGAGGGGAATATCCTGCAATTTCCTCCCTAACATGATTACGCAGAACGTAAGGAATGAAGCTAAGCACTGATGGCAGAATATAGTTAATTCCTCCTTGTATATATTACTTGTAAGAATCAGGGAGGATTTACTATGGTTTATGATTGTGGATTGATGGTATTAGGAAATAATTGTTTTCAGAGAGGATGCTGGGATTATTGTTGGTGTATCTAAGTCATTGATTCCATCACACAAGTGACTTGCAGCAAATCCTTTGACGTGTTTTACATGTAAAACAATGCAGCCTAATTCTGCGGCTAATACCTGCCTCTCTTTTCACTAGAGTTTTTGCTGTCAGATCTCGCTGTATCTAAAGGCCCTATTACCAGAGTGATTATCAGGCACATGGGACACTATTACCCTGTATAGACCCAGAGATCAGCCAAAAAATGATCAAACGCTTTATTGTTGGCATCTGTTATGGGGGTCGAAAATCTGAGTTTATTGGCTGCATGTCTCGCCGTGTAAACAGGATGTGCTGCCAATAATAACGGAAGAAAAGGTTCACATGAATGATCCAGCCCTACCCACATAATACATAAAATGTGTAAAGGGCTCTTTAAACAAACACCAATCTAGTAGACAGGATTGAGCATGGGTCTCTCTGTCTAAAAGGACCCTAGCATAAAAAAAAATAAGTAAAAATAAATATCCGGAAAAAATGATTAAAACAATAAAAACTTCTAAAGAATTAAGCCATTATTTGGCCTCAAAATAACAGCCATTCTAAAAGATGGCCATCAAACAGGCAAAAAAAAAAAAAAAGATGGCGTGGGAACATAGCCTTAAAGTCAACTAAAGATTGGTCTAAACTTAGAGTAGACAATGTTCATGTAGCAAATTTAAAGACTGTCTTCTGTAAGTTTGCACATGGAAACCTTTGTTTCTAACAAAACATCAGGAGCTTGCATACATTATGATCAAAGTGTATAAGTCCACTCACTTGATTTTTGTGGGTCCTTAAAGGGGTTGGCCACTTTATAGTTAAATAGGTCAGTACAAAGTATTAGTAAGTGTACTCACTGGATATACTGACAGCAGCTCCCGTGTACCTCATAGAGCTAAAATCAGACTCCCCTTCACCAGGCTGGGCTGCCCTGCTCTGTTTTGTTTCTGTCCATAAAATGGCTGACATGGAGGAGCATGTGACCAGGCCCTGTCCCCTCTGTCCTCCATAGGCATATACAGGCTCAGTGGTGGACACTGGGGGGCGGGGCCTGGTCACATGCTCCTCCATGTCAGCAATCTTATGGACCAAGACACCACAGAGCAGGGCAGCTCAGCCTGGAGGAGGGGAGTCTGATATTAGCTCTTATGAGGTACACAGGGACCTACTGTCAGTATATACAGTGAGTACAGTTACTAATACTATACACTGAGCGATTTTACTATAAAGTGGCCAACCCCTTTAAAGAGGATGTACCACCAGTTACATCCTCTTTAATCTGAACCGACGGATTGAATGGCGCCATCATGGGGAAGCCGGTTCCCAGCCGCTATGACGCGGCTCCATTCATTCTAATAGAGTTGCGTCATACAGGGGAGGGAATTCCCTCCCACTGGGGGCGGGCCAGCCTACCTCCAGTGCTTGAGTACCGGTCGGTTCCGGTGCATAGAACGGCGCAGTGCACGAGAAACGCGCCATGGTCCGAAAAACGGACCGCGTCACCGCCTTCCCCGTGACGGTGCAGTTCGATCCGTCGGTTCAGATTAAAGAGTATGTACCTGGTGGTACATCCTCTTTAACCTAAATGGCATAGTGGTGACTACTCACACCACAACACCAGTGCTCTTAAAGGGAGCAACCCACTGGTCTAACAACCCCATCACAGCAAGACTAAGCCTCCTAGCACTCAGTTATACCACTCCACAGAAACAGCACAGCAGCAACAATGGCCACCACACTGCACCACACCAGGGTGAATAGACGACTAAAGGCCCTATTCCACGGAACGATTATTGTTCATAAACTCGCTCCAACGACCGCTCATTAACGATAACCGCTTCGCGGAATTGGTGTAAACGAGCGAATGACAAAGGTGAAATCATTATATTGTCGTTTAAAATTGTTTTTGAGCATGTCGAAAAAACATCGTTGGTCTTTGAAAAATGATTCGCTAATCGGTTCGTAAAATTAGATATCTTTCAGTTGTTCGTAAAAAGGTTTGAAAAAAGTAGGTGTGTCGTATGGTCATGATCACCGCAGGGAACGTTTTAAACGGCCATGTAACGACTGCAAAATATTCGTTCTCACGTGTGTTATGTGTTATCGTTCGCAAAAAAAAAATTGTTTAGCGATCGCTAACGAGCCGTCGTTGGAGCAAGTTTATGAGCGATAATCGTTCCGTGGAATAGGGCCTTAAGCTGTGCTGTGTCTGTTGGGTGGTATGGGCCAGTAAATTAATGTATAGCATGTGTATGAGCGACCATGTCCTTTTTCTCTCCTAACCCTACCTTAAAGGGGTTGTGTCATGAAGAAACCTAGGTCTGTACTGATGCACTTTTTCAAATGTACAAGCAATTCTTAAAATGTATCATTTGAGAGATATATACTCACTTATCCCCATGTGCCTGCTTTGTTTCGATAACCTGTTACCCTTGATTCCTGGCCGGCCAGGAATCCACTAGGTTGGGTCACTCATGCTCAGTTCAATTGCAGTCACCTGATTTGTCCCATTAGAACTGGCATTCACATGAAAGCGAGGGGGGTCGTAGATAAGTGTCTACACTGTTGCATAGCAGAAGAAAGAGAAGAAAACAGGAAGTGCTTAGATCCATGGGGAAGAAAATAGTACAGTGATGTAAGTTACTAAAAACAGCACATTTGTTCTCATTTACATATATGTATGTAGTACACTTCTGATTTTGCCTTATTTAGGTTTTTTTTCTATTATTTTTTTCCTTTCTGGATTCTTAGTAATGATTATCTCTGGATGGATAACACCCAGTTATTTCATAATAAATCTACATGGAAATTCCCATTTCTTTTTTTGGAACGCATGTTTTCTCATTGGTGACCTGAAGTTCAGACTGAATGTCTTAGTAATAGCAGTATAGGGTGTTAATGCAAAGGAAGTCTGTGCCTGCACTCCCCGCTTCCTGTATAATAACTGCATCTCTTAGCAACAAACAAAACATTAATTGACAAATAAACCGAAAACCGAGTGTCCTAGAAGCAGCGCATAGAACAAGATGTTTGGAGTGAGGTAACTAATTGTATGAGGCCTTTGAGCCAACACATGTTTACACTCTTGTGATACATTGCTTAATGCAATACTAATGAAGATGGGAGTAAAGTAGTGTAAATACAATGGCTCGGAAGGTTATTGTGCTTATGAACATTTTATTTTTTAGCAATACATTTAACCAAGGGCATGCAGGGAGTTGCAGCTGGAGAACCACAGAATGGAGACCACTGCACTAATACAGATTAATTTGGCTTTGCCCCTTCAGTTCTTTGAAATGTATTTAGTACCCCCATCCTTGCCCGGTAAGCCATACATCCTTGGTGAGTCAAAATTGTTTTAAAGGGGTGGTTCACCAAAATGTTTTTTTTTTCTTTTAAAAGAACTGGTGCCAGAGATTTGTAGAAAGGAAAGAGAGCAGGAAAGGTTTTCTATAGGGATTTGCTCCTGCTCTCTGGGCAGTTCTTGACATGGACAGAGGTGGCAGCAGAGAGCACTGTGTCAGACTTGGGAGAATACAACACTTCCTGCAGGACATACAGCAGCTGATAAGTACTAGAAGACTTGAGATTTTTTTAATAGAAGTAAACTACAAATCTTTAGCACTTGTTGGGACCAGTTGATTTGAAATATTTTTCAAACAACAACTCCTTTAGGGTGCCTTCACGCGTAACGGATCCGCAGCGGATTTCTCGCTGTGAATTTGCAGTGAAATCCGCTGTGGATCACTGCCCTGTACACTCTATGGGCAGACAAACTTGCAGCGGGATGCACATCTGCCCCGCCGCAGCGCACTGATTGGCTGAGCGGGACGTGAAGACACCGGGAGCCCCGAAGCAAGCTGGAGCAGGTGAAGTATACGCTCTGGCAGCGTGGGGTTAAGGGGGCGGGCCGCAGACATATTCACAGCGGGATGTCTATCCCGCTGCGAGTTTGTCTGCCCATAGAGTGTACAGGGCAGGGATCCGCAGCGGATCTCACTCTGGATCCGTTACGTGTGAAGGCACCCTTAATAAGTACCTGAAACTTTTGTGTAAGTCATGTAAGTGTTTGTTTTGTTTTTTCTCTCCTTGCACAGATTGCACCAGATATTTGATGGAGGCAGATTTGGTTATCCCTCCCCCCCACACACACACACACACACACTATATCACAGCAGATAAATAAGGAGGAATGTAAATACTACACATTCTTATACGGAATGCCGGATGAGGCTTTTATGAGATAATAACCCTCCTTTTCTATTTAATGTAATAAAATCAAAGCCATTGCACATATTTGTTTGACAAAGACTGATGTATTTATTTACCTGTCATTATAAAAAAAAACTTTTGACATGTCCTAGGGAGTCCTAGGTTTTTATAGGGCTGCGTGTTCAGACCTTCACCAATCACTAAAATGAGCAGGGAAAGAAGCAGGCACTCCCACACTTCTCTCCTTGCTCTATGTCTATGTGAATGAGGTGTTCACATAATAATAATAATAATAATAATAATAATAATGCTTCTATTTGTATAGCGCACACAGATTCTGCAGCACTTTACATAGTTTGCCACATATGTAGTTCTGCCTGTAGCCACGGACCCCTCTTGCATAGACCCCTTTATTAACAATACTAGATCTATTCTGCAAATGAGGGCCATATTATGTCATATCTAGTAAGAATAACAGATGAACTGCGACACACAGAGGTATAAGAAAAGAGGATCCACAATTGCTATTTCACAGGCAATACAAATATTTAACAAAACAGGTCAGGAGAGGCTGCAGGTCTTTAGTTTGTATGATTTATTCTGTGTTATTGATATAATGTATATTCTTATGAATTCATTGCTTGGTTATATAAATCTGTTACTATGATGTATAAGGCCATCCTCAGGAACAGGCTGTTCTAGGCAAAACTTGAGTTGGCTTTTGATGTTTTGGATAGCACATGGGCTTTTAATCTGTTATAAGCCATTAGTATACAAATCTGCTTGTGTGCAACTATTGTTTATTTGTACTTGGGGGGGGGGGGGGGGGGGACTGGCAATTTTCTTAAACTGGTTACTGCACATGGTATTGATTGAGATGTATATATGGAAGGATTAGTCCTCAATGCCAGCTACATAATGATTAACATCTATCTGTTTATGTATACGTGGATAAACCACTTCTTTTTTATTACTACCATTGGAGTGCCGTGGTTCCAGCTTTACCCATCTATATGTCTTTCTCTCTAAATTGCTAATAAACAGTTAAAGCAAGCTAAAAAACAAAGGCCAAGAAAAATGGCCTGTAGATAGGGTAATGAGCTTGATAGCAAAAAGTCTGGAGTTCTTCTTACCTTTAGCCTAGCCCATTCTTTTACATAGTTACCCTGGATCACACAGAGGTGTAATTCTAAGGCCAAGTTAACACAATGTATTATTTTTTCTTTTACTAAACAACGCTGTTGTTGCAGGTTTGCAACAACGGCTGTTGTTTAATCACAGCAGCCAATTGCATTAACCCCTATGGAATGATGGCTGTAGTGTATTCACACTGTGTACACTATGGCCTGGATTCCATGCAGCCACACAGAAAACTACCATTTCTATTTTGTGCGGCCGCTAAAAGAGACTGTGCAGACAATATAAAGTACGGTTCCGGCTGTACTTTACATTGTGTGCTATGGCTAATTGGAGTGCTGGCATACCCGAATGTGCCCGCATTCCAGTTAAGTTTAGGTGATGTTCACACGGCTGATACTGCAGTATCGACCGGGTTAAACATCTCAGACAGCAGACGGCAGCTGTTCTGTGTCACAGAACAGCCACTGTTTTGCCATGTGTGAACATGGTCTAAAGGTAAGTTTACTAGTCTCTAAACCTCACATGTGCTGTTTATTCCCTGTTACCCCTGCAGTCACCATATGGGCCTCTTATGTAAATAGAATGGTTTCCTAGTGATATAGCAGTATTATTAGGGAGGTCTCACCTGGTTCTCAGGATCGGTTACATCAGTGACTTCTCTAATAATAATTAATAATAATAATAATAATAATAATAATAATTTGTATAGCGCCAACAGATTCCACAGCGCTTTTTTTTCATAATACACAGTTAAATAACTAGAATAAATAAAAATACAAATTGTAAACAAGACCTACTCGTTGGAGCTTACAGACTACAACTGGGGACAACACCAGGCACAAGTCCATGGTCCAGCCATCTTACATAGTTGGAAAGAACAGGATGAACTGGTAACAACGCCAATATCTGATTGCAGGTAAAACGTATGAAGTGCAGGAACCGCCAGAGATATAGAGTGAGTTAGGGGATCACAGAAGGGGAAACAAGTTTAGGGAATGTTATAAGCGAGCCTGAAGAGATGAGTCTTCAGGGCACGCTTGAAACTGTGAGTATTGGGTATGAGTCTGAGGTCTTTGGGTAGGGTGTTCCAGAGAACTGGAACTATAATTGACTGTTCTGACCATTTTAAAGTGACCTAAACACAATTATAGCTTGATCTGTAAACCATTTGAATTATTTTACTGTTCTCACATATAGAAGAAAATACCTTTATAAAGAAGACATTCCAAGGCAAGGCCTCATGGCTCCATGTCTGTGCTGAAAAACTCGGAACAATAAATAAGCACCTTAAGGGCCATCTGTACGCCTCCGATGTGTGTGTAAATATTTAAGCAAAAGCACTCGAGGAAAATCTGCGAGGTACTTTAGGTGGTTAATGAGCCCATCAATCAGTGTGGGGGGAAGCAAACAGGGGAAAGGACCTAGTGAAGGTAGATATACACTTGTGATTTTATGTTAATAGGGTACGTTCACACGCAATGAGTCCGCACTGCGAATATCGCAACACTGTGATGCTATTAGAGTCTATAGCCACAGCAGATTTTAATGTCCCTTATTTTTTATCTGTCAGCTGGCCTGCTTTACTCCTAGATGCCACTTTAAATAAGGAATGTGATCATAGCCTCAATTGTATTTTGTATATTTGCAGTTTGGTCCTATAACTTTGCTACTAAGTTGTGCTACTTTATTGTAAATTCCGATTACCTCTAAAATGTCAGCAGACATATGATGTAATAAATTCTCTGTTCAGTGCTGAGAGACTGAGTCTCTTCTGTCATGTATGTGGCTTTCCGAGGAACCGGCTACACATCCTATGAATAAGGCTATTCATACATAGACGTAACAGGTATTGAGGGCTGGGGAGTGCTCTGTAGTAGCTTGTTAATGGATTGGTCAAGCATAGAAAAAATCTCATTAAATGTAAAATGACTCACTTGTGGTCAGTGATGCAATGAATGTGGAATTGGCCGTATGGAGGGGTTTTTCTTCAGGGTGTAAGGCTTGTGAGTAATGCTCTTGCCCTACAGGTGTGAACTTGTAATATCAGCATTTATTCTTGTCAAACAAGACAACTGATGGCTTTTCTCCTAATGATGGTCCATAAACCTATAATAAGTCATGGACACTATACTGTTATTAGCTCCCTCTATTAACATTCTTATTAAACAGTGGTTACAGTGTCCTCAGGTAGCCATATTTCCAGCATACTGTGTCCAGCGGCCATCGTAACTTGAAGCCACCTTAAAGATAAAGTGTCACAGACGATGACAATCTGCATTACATGTATTAGGCTGGAAGAGTCCGTTACAGGCATTCCACGTCCGTGTTCCATGAGGAGCACTGAACGTGAGAATCCAGCCTAAGGCTATGTTCACACTACGTATATGTCCGGCCGCATATTATACGCGGCAGGACATATACGTGTGAAACTCCGGCCGCGAACTTACGCCCATAGTCTACTTACGCTTCCCGAGCGCCGTACGTAGCGATCTGACAGCGGTCTTTTACTTGGATACCCCACAGAACCTTTTGGATTGGCAAATCAAAGTGCAAAAATGAAGAAATCACCACTCCGTACGGGACCGCATGTTACGGTACGGGCGTAAGTTACAGCATTTCCGTCCAGAAACAATGGTCTGGTTCATTTTTTACGGCGCCACATACCATCTGGGCGTAAGTTCGTACGTAGTGTGAACTGTTCAGCCATAGATCGTATACTTTCCATTGTACGCAAACTACGTAAATCTCCGGCTGCTTATTCACGGAACACGCTACGGACGGAAACTTATGTAGTGTGAACATAGCCTAAGGCTGGGTTCACGCACAGTATTTTTGCTCAGTATTTTGGTCCTCATATTGCAACCAAAACCCGGAATGGATTGAAAACACAGAAAGGCTATGTTCACACACTGTTGAAATTTAGTGGATGGCCATCATTTTATGACAAATAATGCCCGTTAATTCATAACAATGGCCGATGTTTTAAAATATCGCCTATTATATCCCCATAAATGGCGGTATATATATGTGCCTCTGTTTCCAGAACAATTCTTTTATTCTATAGTACAAAGAGTCAAAGAGGCTTTTCCAAGCTCCTGAAGTGCAGCAATCTGTGACCCCACCATACCTGACCGTGCTTTGGACTCAGCTCCCAGGTGTCAATCAAGCAGGGAGGGGGAGGAAGGAAGCATAGACAGATATATGAAAGGTATCATGTGTCTTCCTGACCTAACAGCTATCTAACAGCGTTAGCAGTTTCAAACATGAATGAAAGTTCACAGATTGCGTTTAAGATTTTTTATGTTTATTTCTATTACTTTATTTTTTTCCTATGAGATATGAATACAAAAATGTTGATGAACCCTGGGGCTATGTTCCCACTATGGGAACATACCATCATTTAGCGAGGAAGGCCGGCCATCTATTAATAATAATCATTACTTTCAGCCGTCATTATGAATATATGGTCGCCTTTCCTTGCTAAATGATGACACATTCTCATAGTGGGAACATAGCCTTAATGTTGTATCACTACTGCACACTAGGGTGACTTTTTGCAGACACGTTGATCTGCGGCATGTTTAGATACTCTGTCCCTCTATTTTCACAACCCTGTAAAATAATTATAGAGGATGACATGAAATAAATAAATTTGTGTCAGCTATGATGTTTTATGTCTTGTAAGAAATATAGCTATGTCATACATATTTAGATAACATAAACATTAGCTGTTTATGTAACATGTATGTATAATAGACTGAGCTGGAAGGTGGAACTTATCTCTCCGACTTTAACTTCGGCTCTTTATTTCATGTATTACAAATCAGAGTTCTGAAGTTTTGACTTGCCAAACCCATAAGCATTCACATGGAACCAGACAGTCAGACATAGCCCGGGCCCTTAGCTATACTTTTAACACATAAAGTTGTGCATAATGGGCATAACAGATATTTGCTAAAACCTTATAAATTAGACTTGAAAGACAAGTTGACCTTATTCGCTTTTTGTTAGTGTAACAACACTGCCAGTTATTTTTATGGTTTCTCCATGGTATAAAATATTTAGCTGTTTTATAGCACAAGTCTAAACAGCATGGCTGCCTGGAGTTCCTCTGATGTCTAGACATCTGCAATGGTGAAATGTGATAAAAAGCTATGATAGCCTATAATGTCTTGTACCACTTTGCATTGTGGTATAACATAGAAGGAATCCCAGAACCTCACTCTGGATCCTCTAACCCTAAAGAGATCATTATATATACAAAAGAGATTAGGTATACATACCAGTTAACACATGCTAATAACCAACACCATCCTCAGCCTGGCAATTTTATGCTAATTCAACATACCCCTGGTACATCGCTTTTCTGACATTTATATTGATAGAGCAGTGGCGCGGGGATGCCAGTGCTGGGGTCTTTTTTTTTTAACCGCGGCCCGTTTCCCGTGTACTGAGGCGTTCTTTTCCTGGGCATCGGCTGGGGTAAAGCACTGGAGGCAAACTGGCCTGCCCCCAGTGGAAGAAAATCCCTGCCCCTCTATGACGCGGCTCCCATAGAATCATCCCTGCATCGGCACCGATACATTCGGTTTAAAATGAGCATTGATTTTGACTCATGTAAAAGCGCTAGTGATCAGATGATGGATAAGAAAACACTTGTTTGACTTGTTTGTAGGCCAATCAGATCTTTTGTTTGGGCTTAAAATTATCATCATTACTCAGTTGTGGTCCATGTACAGGGAATGTGCAGCCGACAATGGAATCAAGGGGCTGCATTGATCCAGTGATCATTCATGTGCCCTGTCTTCAGGATCATCATGCTGTGTAAAAATTCTTTAAACCAGTAGCGATCAATGAGATCTTGTTTATGTGTAGCCATCAGCTGGTCTTAAAGAGCCTCAAGCTGCAGTCCACAAGACTGCATGCAACTCAGTGTATTGCTTATGGCAAATGCTGCACAAAAAGCTGCAGTGTAGCCCAGGCCTAATTGTATATTGCGGCAGGTCATAGAAGGCTATAAAAAGCCAACCCAAGAACATTTATGTAAAAGATGTATTTACAAGATAAGTTGTTGTTGTTTTTTTTACGTCTGTTGAGTATTATAATTGCTATAAACCATGGTAGAGTCCCAGACAAGAGAGAAAGTTGGCACCAGCACCTTCTTGTGTCCACTTTGTACAAGTTTAGGTTTTGCTTGCATTCATTGCAATTGCTTATAATGCCATTACCTTGTGTGTTTCTGTTACATTGTGATTTCATGACCAAATAATAGGCCAGTCCTATTTCCCTCATTACGCAAATCATTACCTCCTGTAAATGGAGCAATTCGGGATAATAGGAGTTTACTTGGCAGATGTTTAATATGCAAATTATAGTAAAAAAAATCATGTCCTAATTCTAGACTATGGATGAGGCGGGAAGTGGAGCTGATAAATAAATAAACTTTAACGTAATACTTGTATCTCCACAACATAGTCCTCGGGGCTAGAATAACAGCTGTAAATTAAGCTGTGTTTTATTAGTCATGTATAAGGATAACTGCTTTTTGACATGCCTTAGGCTCTTAAACGTCTATTTTAGGTTTTCAAAAAGAAGGAGGAAAAAAAGGCCGACACATGAAGCAAATTCTTAGTGAGAAACCATTCGGCACATCTGAAGTCAATTTTCTTGTCTCTGTATTATGCTAAGAACAAGCAGACAAGCCCAGTGGAGCCATCACACATGGCTTCAGGAGGCGACTGGGTGGATACCTAATGTTACCTGAGCAGGGAGGCTTAGTGGGGAGACAATATAACATCTTCTTGGAAAGATATATATCTGTAAGAGCATAGATTTTTATTACTACCACATATCATCTTTACAGATTTTCCAAACCTGTATCCATTTTAAATTCACTAATCAAGGTCAGTTTTTATTGTCAGTCATATGGACCAATTCCAGAATATAACTAATAAGGAATAATATAACTAGTAATAATTGGAAGGTGCTTTATAACAGCAAAGCCCATGCTCAGCGTAACTGTAGAAGTGTGAATGCTGCCCAGTTTCCTACACTAGGTCCATATAAGATAATCTTATTAGAGAAATGGAAAAAAATAGTTGTCTTACCCTTTTAAGATTTTGTTATAAATTTGATTTATTAGTTTTTTTTATTTAGTTTTAGGTCAAAATATCAAATCTGTTAGGAACAGAAATCTAGTGTCTGTACCACGCACAGACGCTGGTGTGATAGCTGGATACTGAACAGTACAGGGGAGAAAGCTGTGGACAAGCACAGAGAATGTTCACTGTAATTTATTGCTACCTTGTAAACAATGGCATTTATGCTTCACTAGTCATATATATGACTCATTTACCATAGAAGATGCATGGGCCTCAGAGGGCACAGTACTAGCAGAAGTGCTACACTCAGATATAGCAGTAGATACTAACATTTCTAGCTGTTCAACTGTATACAATCATTCTTGACATACAGATTAGGCTGGGCTTACACTGCGTTTTTGCAACTGTTTAACGTATACGTTTTATGGAAAAAATGGATTCAATTGTGTGTCATCGGTTTGGATCAGTTTCTACATTGACTACCATTATAAAAAAAGGATCGAAATGGATGCGGTTTTTTTTAACGGTCACAAAAGTATTGTTGACTATGTTTTTCTGTCCGTTAAAAGTAACCAATTAAAAACAGATACGTTGAACGGATTGCAAAACGCAATGTTAACCCAGCCTTAGATTATTGTCAGAACTTTTCCTTTTTGATGGGACTGGCCTACTATCTAATGTGTATGAGGGCCTCCTGACTCTTTCTTCATGGCAGATGTCAAGGTAAAGAATATTTGGGCATTTTCTATTTTAACATGCTAGATCAGATATGTCAAACTCTGGCCCGCGGGCTAAATCTGGCCCACGGTGCCATTATTTTTGGCCCGCCTAGGAAGTCCGATGATTCCCTAGAGCTGGCCAGCTGACAGGACTCTGCAACAGATTATAGTATGGGCGGTCTTCTGGGCCGCCCATACTATAATCCAGGGTCTCTCAGCCCGCGGTACGCGCCGCAGGCTGAAATGGTACGTGGGAAAGGGGGGGGGGAACTAAACTTTTGCTTTTAGTGCCGGGACACTGCTATCACTCAGCAGTGTCCCGACACCTATCCCCGCGGCGGCTCTGATCTCCCTCCCCCCTCTAGCAGCAGCAGCTCACCCGCGATGCATACTGTGTGGATGATGCTGCTGGGGGGAGGGAGAGAAATCATGCAGAGTGCGCTCCGGGAGGGAAGGGGAGTCGGGTACTATGGCAAGCTGAGCGGGTTCCAGGGGATGTCAGTGCCGGCGCCTCCCCTGGTCGCCGGGTGATAGGAGCGGCCATGACTTCTCTCCCTCCCTCCAGCAGCATCACCCACCAGCGGGTGCAATCGCCTCCTCTCCCCCCCATCATCTCCTCCTCTCACCCCCATCGCCTCCTCTCATCCCCTATCATCTTCTCTCACCCCCATCATCTCCTCTCTGCCCCAACTACCTCCTCTCACCCCCCATCATCTCCTCTCATCCCCCATGATCTTCTCTCACCCCCATCATCTCCTCTCTGCCCCCACCACCTCCTCTCATCCCCCATGATCTTCTCTCACCCCCATCATCTCCTCTCTGCCCCATCATCTCCTTTCTGCCCCCATCATCTCCTCTCATCCCTTATCATCTCCTCTCATCCCCATCATCTCCTCTCATCCCCCATCATCTCCTCTAATCCCCATCATCTCCTCTCACCACCATCTCCTCCTCTCACCCCCATCATCTTCTCTCTGCCCCCACCACCTCCTCTCACCCCCATCATCTACTCTCTGCCCCCATCATCACCTCTCACCCCCATCATCTCTTCTCTGCCCCATCATCTCCTCTCTGCCCCCATCATCTCCTCTCTGCCCCCATCATCCTCCTCTCACCCCCATCATCTCCTCTCTGCCCCCATCATCACCTCTCACCCCCATCATCTCCTCTCTGCCCCATTATCTCCTCTCTGCCCCCATCATCTCCTCTCTGCCCCCATCATCTCCTCTCTGCCCCCATCATCTCCTCTCTGCCCCTCCACCTTCTCTCATCCCCATTACCCTTCACCTCCTATTTTTTCCTCTCCCCTTTCACCTCCTCTCCCCCTTCACCTCCTCTCCCCCTTTCACCCCCTCTCTCTTCCTCTCCCCCTTCACCTCCTCTATCCCCCCTCTTTCCTTCTTTTCCCCCTCAGACCTTACTTTCCCCTTGATCTCCTTGTGACTGGAGGCTGGAGAAGAGAGGAAGACCCGCTCCATGCCCGGATTAGGTGAGTATGATTTTTGTGTGTGTGTGTTGGGGAAGGAGGGGAAGGGAGTAGAATGGGGGGCATTACTATGGGGGCAGGTGGCATTATTACTATATAGGGGGGTCATAGAAGAGGATATTATTTTTAAATGATGGATCCTAAATACGGGGACAACCCACAAACCTACTCACTTTACAGCGCATGACATCAAACAGTGGAATTATTACTGTATGGGAGCCTATCATAGTGCAAAGTGCTTGGTGATGCACTCTGACAGTGCCAGGAACTCTGCAGGCCACTCTGAAAGTTCCACATATGCTGCTTCTGCGTTTCAATGAATATCAAGGTTGGCCCGCGAGTTTGTCCAAGTTTTTAATTTCGGCCCACTGTCTATTTGAGTTTGACACCCCTGTGCTAGATAAACCATCACCAGTGGTCTCTGCAAGTAGCTTGTTCCCCATTGACAATACATGAACATTTGTCCAAGAATACATGTATATGGGGGTGTCAGGAGAAATAGTTGTTTGTTCAGCCAACAGTATTAGGATGGCTGCACACCACCGTACATTACTGTAAGTAATTTCACCAGATTTGATGGAAAGAATGGCACACTATTCTCCCTATTAAAATGACAGTCTCCAGAAGTAACATAGTGGACCCTTTTATTAGTCAGTGGTAGTTTTGTGCAAACTTGCCAAACATTTGGTTTCAGCTGAACTAAAAATGCTCTGCATTTGACTCTTGCTTTGTGGAAAAGTTGGATATAGCCATAGGGCCACCAGGAAAACATGGATACAGCCTAAGGCTATGTTCACACAACGTGAGAGACCGGCCATTCCGTGACCCCGGAAGCGTATATGATGTGTATACGCTTCGGCCGGGATCCCATTGAAAATAAGGCATTGTTCCACCACGCAAAAAGTATGACCGTTGTTGTTTTACGTAGTGTGAACATAGCCTATGGCTGTATCCATGTTTTCCATAACTCCCTAGGGCTGCATCCAACTTCTTTAACCCTAACATTCGGCAAGTTTGCTCAACGCTAGTCAGTGGGGTATATCAGAAACTGTTGGTGTCCATCATTTGACAGATTTGGCACTGCTGTTATAGGTTTTAACCATGGCCGTCATGTGCAGAGAATATAATATATGCACACAAACCTTTATTTCGAAATATCTTTGCAAAATAACATGCGTTGCTTGCTTAGCAGTTTTAGTCTTATCTCTCAATGACCACTGTACACTGCCTTATCTGTGCATGTACAGAAGCCATAGTGAAACCTCACCACCTGTGAATGGAGACCTGGTGCTGGGTAGTGTGTCTCCAGGAAGTGTATACCATTAACATACTGATGATTTTCAATGACCTGTTGTGGCTTGAAACATTTTGTTCATTTTACAGACCCCTAGTTTTGGCAATTAAGGGCCGCATGAAAAGGAGGAAGTGTTAGTAGCCACCAGACATGTTGTTAATAGAATAGATTTTCCGAAAAATGCAGCAATACAAGCCAGTTCTGTCCTAATGGAAAGTTCCAGTTCATCTGGAAACGGCAGAGAAACCGCCCATAAGATCTTAATAAGGCCTTCATTTATAGAAGAAAGGGAAATCATTGTCAGCATTGCTTGGATTAAGTGGCTCATTTAAAATTCACTTGGTCGAGACTAGTGGGCAGCCTGAAATGCTAGAACTCTGTATAACTAACAGGCCAGTAAATAAAGAAATGAATTTCAATTGTACCTTCCGACAACTATTGGTAAAGAAAGTGCATTGAAGAATAAAATGGGCATGATGACATACTGTGCCCAATCCCTGCTGCCTCCATCCTGATGGTGTCCAATCCCAGATGAGCAGTGCTTCCTGACTTTATTTAGATATACCCATTAAGCCAATCGCTAGCCATAGCCATAACCAGATTCTGGACAGGCAAGTGAGAATAACTTAATTTTAAAGGGTTTTTTTTTGGAGGGGGGGGGGGGCAAAATGATTGCACTGATCAGTGAGGTGACAACATCTAACCTCCCTCACAGAGATTTTGTCAGCATTGAATAGAGCTTCACTTAACATTGTGTTACTGGTTAAAGTGATTGTCCCAGTACAATGCTTTCTAAAAAACACTTTTACTGAAAATTCATAAAATTGCCCTTAGGTTTTTAAATTGCTTGTTGACATACGGATGACAGTTCTATTAGTAATATATGCTCCAGCATTGCCTTATCATCACATACTTGAGAACACTAGGTATGCACGGGGCAGAATAGTATTTTATAGTGAGGATTAGTGTAATGGAAACAAGCTCATCTTGCCCACATTCCGGGATTACTCTTGTCATGCGTCCTGGAGACGTGGAGGCCTTACAGTTATATTTAGAAGGGAGTTTAAAGCATTTACCTTCAGATTTTTCTAAATATATATAACACAGTATTTAGAATATTGTAGAATAAGTAGTAGTGATGGCATTAGGGTGTATATAAACAAGCTTGTTAGATTTGCATTCAGTTAATCAATGTATCTCTGCTGGGATGCAGCAATAATTCTTGTATAGCTTTAGTAGTAATAGAGCAGTTATAGTAAATAAAATAGCTCTGAAGATCCAGCTCCATCACTTATAGTATCACAGCAGGGGATCCGGCTCCATCACTTATAGTATCACAGCAGGGGATCCGGCTCCATCACTTATAGTATCACAGCAGGGGATCCGGCTCCATCACTTATAGTATGACAGCCAGGGAGCAGAGGATCCGGCTCCATCTCTTATAGACCACAGCAGGGGATCCGGCTCCATCACTTATAGTATCACAGCAGGGGATCCGGCTCCATCACTTATAGTATTACAGCAGAGGATCAGGCTCCATCACTTATAGTATTACAGCAGAGGATCAGGCTCCATCACTTATAGTATCACAGCAGGGGATCCAGCTCCATCACTTATAGTATCACAGCAGGGGATCCAGCTCCATCACTTATAGTATCACAGCAGGGAATCCAGCTCCATCACTTATAGTATGACAGCCAGGGAGCAGAGGATCCGGCTCCATCTCTTATAGACCACAGCAGAGGATCCGGCTCCATCACTTAGGGTATGTTCACACAAGCAAATACGGCGGACATGGAATCCCGCCGTACTTAGTGTCCCGCTGTGAGTGAATGAAAGGGCACATGCAGCAAATTCTGCAACGGTTTTCCTTCACACTTCCTCAGTGTGCACATACCCTCACTCATAGTAACATAGTAACATAGTTAATAAGGTTGAAAGAAGACAAGAGTCCATCAGGTTCAACCAGTGAAGTGTGAACATACCCTTATAGTATGACAGCAGAGGATCTGGCTCCATCCCTTATAGTATCCCAGCAAAGGATCTGGTCCTATCACTTATAGTATTACAGCTGAGCATCCGGCGCCATCACTTATAGTATCACAGTAGAGGATCAGGTTCCATCACTTATAGTATTACAGCAGAGGATCAGGCTCCATCACTTATAGTATTACGGCAGAGCATTCGGCTCCATCACTTATAGTATCACAGAAGAGGATCCGGCTCCAACACTTATAGTATCACAGCAGAGGATCAGGTTCCATCACTTATAGTATCACAGCAGAGGATCAGGTTCCATCACTTATAGTATCACAGCAGAGGATCAGGCTCCATCACTTATGGTATCACAGCAGAGGATCTGGTTCCATCACTTATAGTATCACAGCAGAGGATCAGGCTCCATCACTTATAGTATTACGGCAGAGCATCCGGCTCCATCACTTATAGTATCACAGAAGAGGATCCGGCTCCAACACTTATAGTATCACAGCAGAGGATCAGGTTCCATCACTTATAGTATCACAGCAGAGGATCAGGTTCCATCACTTATAGTATCACAGCAGAGGATCAGGCTCCATCACTTATGGTATCACAGCAGAGGATCTGGTTCCATCACTTATAGTATCACAGAAGAGAATCCAGCTCCATCACTTATAGTATCACAGTAGAGGATTAGGTTCCATCACTTTTAGTATCACAACAGAGGATCTGGTTCCATCACTTATAGTATCATAGCAGAGTATCTGGTTCCATCACTTATAGTATCACAGCAGAGGATCTGGTTTCATCATTTTGCGGAAGTCCGTTGCGGAATTCGCAGCTTCTGCCAACCAGCGTCTTTGAATGAACGTGTTCATTCTTTGGATGGACGATGGAATGTGCCCGTGCATAGAATGGAGTCTATGGCACGGATGGACACGGGCGCGCCCGCCACACTACCCGAGCGGGCGCGAGCAGCAAATTCCGCAACGGTTTTCCTTCACATTTCCTCAGTGTGCACATACCCTCACTCATAGTAACATAGTTAATAAGGTTGACAGAAGACAAGAGTCTATCAGGTTCAACCAGTGAAGTGTGAACATACCCTTATAGTATGACAGCAAAGGATCCGGCTCCATCACTTATAGTATCATAGCAAAGGATCTGTCTCTATCACTTATAGTGTCACAGCAGAGGATCCGGCTCCATCCCTTATAGTATCACAGCAGAGGATCTGGTTCCATCACTTATAGTATCACAGCAGAGAATCTGGCTCCATCCCTTATAGTGTCACAGCAGAGGATCTTGTTCCATCACTTATAGTATCACAGAAGAGGATCCGTCTCCATCACTTATAGTATCACAGCAGAGGATCAGGCTCCATCACTTACAGTATCACAGCAGAGGATCAGGCTCCATCACTTATAGTATCACAGCAGCGTATCTGGTTCCATCACTTATAGTATCACAGCAGAGGATCTGGTTTATCACTTATAGTATCGCAGCAGAGGATCAGGCTCCATCACTTATAGTATCACAGCAGAGGATCTGGGTCCATCACTTATAGTATCACAGCCAGGGAGCAGATGATCCGGCTTTATCTCTTATAGATCACAGCAGAGGATCCAGCTGAGTTTTCTTCTATAGGCTGGGTTCACACTAGGTATATTTCAGTCAGTATTGTGGTCCTCATATTGCAACCAAAACCAGGAGTGGATTAAAAACACAAAAAGGATCTGTTCACACAATGTTGAAATTGAGTGGATGGCCGCCATATAACCGTAAATAACTGCCATTATTTCAATATAACAGCCGTTGTTCTAAAATAACAGCAAATATTTGCCATTAAATGGCAGCCATCCACTCAATTTCAACATTGTGTGAACAGATCCTTTCTGTGTTTTTAATCCACTCCTGGTTTTGGTTGCAATACTGACTGAAACATACTGACTGAAATATACATATACTGACTGAAATATACGTAGTGTGAACGCAGCCTAAACTGTAAATAACTAATCTTTATTGTCTAAACACAAATGCACCGACATAAATCTTTGAAGTGGACATGTTGATATTGACATGAGGAAAGGGTGTCAGAAGTTGCACATTCTCCTATGCACTGGGCTTAACTGCTGGAAGATTTCAGAAATGGAGCATAAACCAACTGCAGTTCTAATTACCTCCATGCTGGGGAATCTGCTTAGTATTAGATCAAAGTGCAGTGTGGGAACGTCTCCACAACATACTTTACTTTACATATTGTGTTTACTATGTGACAGTGATGAGTACTGTTTTGCTGACTAGCACTGAGTTACTTTGTTGGGCATAATGGAAAAATAAGTAATCCTTCCATTTCACATGTGTTCGTACAGCCATTTGAATGCAGTTTCCAATGTTATCATTAAACCATATATTCACTATGTTTGCAGCCTTTTTGCCCTTCAGAACACAGCAGTCTTTTCATGTTAAGGGATTATAGGGATTGTACTTATATAAAGTAACAAAAAAGTGCAAAACAGCTAAAAGTTGTGCCAGATTTTGCAACTTTTATCTGCCTTTTATAGTGTTTGCAGCAAATATCTGTCTATCCCGAAGATGTGTGATCCATGATTTCACTCCGGCCTTTGCTTAAAGTGACACTGTCACTCCCAATAATCATTTTTCAATCTTTACAGGTGTGTGTAACCCGCCTATATCTCTCTGCATACCTGTAACTATTTTTCAGTTTCATGAGGTGGCTTTGCCTGAAATTGTAATTTGGCCGAGTATCTTCTAGCGCCACTGGGCGGGGCTTGGTCCCTGAAGCGCCACATAGCCCCGCCCATTACAGCGCCGTTGACCCCACCCCCTTGGGCTCCGTTTTGAGGCCTCCTTGACGTGCGCGTCCACATCTCCCGCCGTCTTCCGCGTGCGGGAGCGTCATGTGGCGTGCAGGCGCAGAAGGTGACCGCCGGGTCACCCACAGCCGGGCTGTGCGTGCGATCGCACAGCCCGCCGATTACACCGGCCGCACCATCCCTTGTTGTGTGGGACTCTCCGGAGGCCTCGATGCGGCTGTGAAACCCTCCTCACAGCCAGCAGCGAGGCGCAGACATAGTGCGCAGGCGCACTGCGGCGTCCGCCGCGCACTGCGCATGCACCGAAAAGGACCGCCGCAGTGAGGAGGGTTTCACAGCCGCAGCGAGGCCTCCGGAGAGTCCCACACAACAAGGGACGGTGCGGCCGGTGTAATCGGCGGGCTGTGCGATCGTACGCACAGCCCGGCTGTGGGTGACCCGGCGGTCACCTTCTGCGCCTGCGCGCCACATGACGCTCCCGCACGCGGAAGACGGCGGGAGATGTGGACGCGCACGTCAAGGAGGCCTCAAAACGGAGCCTAAGGGGACGGGGTCCACAACGCTGTAATGGGCGGGGCTATGTGGCGCTTCAGGGACCAAGCCCCGCCCAGTGGCGCTAGAAGATACTCGGCCAAATTACAATTTCAGGCAAAGCCACCTCATGAAACTGAAAAATAGTTACAGGTATGCAGAGAGATATAGGCGGGTTACACACACCTGTAAAGATTGAAAAATGATTATTGGGGGTGACAGTGTCACTTTAAGTCTTTCCATGTCACCCCCTCTGGACTATCCGTGTTCATATACACAAAAGATATATGCGTGTCTTAGACATTATGGAAGACTATAAATATGGGGCCAGATTTACTATAATAAACTTTGGCACGTCTGGTGGACCAACTTTGGAGAACATCCCTTTCCTTTGAGTTACATATAGTAGTTTGTATGCCAAAGAAAAACCCTGTTACTGATCATCTCACCTCGAGATTTATTTTGTTCTAACCAGGCTCATGTTCTCTGCCAGAATCAAGTTTTTACTATATTTACTCACCTGCAAAACAAAACATTGGGTGTACAATACACTAACAACAAAGATGTGTAATAACATCTCATCTTTTGTCTACCTCAAAGTAATTGTCAAATTTAGTAAAGGATCAGCAGCAAAATAAATGGGGTAAAAAAGTTTGTAAAAAGAAAAAACTCTCATTGTAAATCTAGACTAGACCTAACTTAGGACCCTATGAAACGAAATCGGCCAAGCAGGCTGATATTACCCAATGTAATAGGGCTAGTGATCAGTGAATGAGCAAACAATTGTTCATTGGCTGACCTGGCTCCTCTGTTGCACTGAGAAATCGATGTCCCTTGGTCACACATCTCCCTGTGTAATAGGAGTTGTGCTGCTGATAGCGGGAAAGGGCCGCACAAACCATTTGAAGATGGGATTGGGTCGTCCAATAGGACCCTTACTCATTACCTATTTGTGACTCTTAGTAGGGGTTTTTAACACACAATTTTTGTTTTCGGTGGTATTTTTTAAATGGCAAAAATACAGCCGTATTTTACCATTAAATTACGTCTGTTTATAAATACTGCCAAAAACAAACATTGTGTGCACATAGCCTCAATGTGTTATTTCCTTGTATATTCTTTATGCGTAATGTTATGTATAATGTTGGTGGAATAGTGTTAGCTTTTTCTATTAAAATCCCATTTATGAGTAGGAATGTAATCAGGTGGCGTGCAGCACAGACCTGTAGCCGTCCAGCCGCAGATAGCAGTATTGATTAATCTAATAATGAGTGAGGGTGACGTGCATGGCTTTCACGAAATGTCACACAGTGTGTATCCAGCCATTCTGTAGATGTCATTGTCAGTGATTGATAAGTGACTGTAATTTCACCTTTGGTTGCAGGTGTGAGGGAAGGGCCTGGTCACCTACAGAAGAGATCAGACAGCAGCCACGCAAATACAGCCTGGAATCAGAGTTACAGGTAAGAAAACTGTCACTATGTTTAGACATACTTAGCTTTTGTTTCTGACCCATTGACCCTCAGGCCAGGGTCACACATAGTAAAGTATATGGTCGTAATTTTGAAAATTGTGAAAACCAAAAAATGTGTGAACAGATGAAAAAAGGTATTTGTAAAAGCAGGTGGTAAATAATTGTGTTCATTATTTAGGTGGTCATTATCAATTATGGACGTTATTCTATAGGATGTGTGCACTGGTGGCCAATTTCTCATGACTTTACTGGAGTGTGTTAAAGTATTGTAAATATGGCTGTATTTTAGCCTTAAAATTATGGCCTTAGATTGAATTCACATGTCCATGTTCAGTCTGTGATATACTGTCCACAAGCTGATTGTATATGAAGGACCGACCTCTTTAACTGTAACTGGACTCTCTATCGTGAGCTGCAAGAGAGGTCAAGCCCTCCGCTACTGAACTGACATGGCTGTGTCAGTACAGTAGCGAAGAGCCTTAACTGTTTTACAGCTCACTGCATCATAAATGAATTTTGATGCATAGAGTCCCATAAGAGTTCAGTTCTTAATACACAGTCAGCTTACTGACTTAGCTTTCTTATTTTATGGTGTGTGAACACAGCCTCATACATAAAAACTGTTGGTCATGGTTGTCAATTTAAATCAGATTTCAGCTTATTGTTAGTACATCTTCAGATGAGTGTTTATTTGAGATTTATTTATATTTTATGAATGTTGGACCTTTGCACTAACTTAGATATTTCTTTACTTCAATATTATATTCCACATCTGATTGCGTGTATTATTGCGTAGTATTCCTGGGGATATTATTTTATATTATATATACTTAAAGAGTAGTAGATGCCTGGAACAAATTTCCAGATTATGTGGTTAATAAATCTACAGTGTGTGAAAGGATATGTAAAGCAGCTCTCTCTTTAAGGTACAGTAGCTCTTCCTCTCCCAGTTTTGCACTCCAACTAGAGGTCCTAAAACATGACTGGGAATGTATGCCAAGCCAGAAACCTCTCCGAAAAGGAGCTTTACCCATACTGTATATACTATCTGTTTCAGGGTTTTTGCCTCACTTCAGTACAGAGCAGGGTGCTGTCTGGCTAGTGAGAGGCTTATTCTCATGGGACCAAAGAGTTTCCATTTCTCCTTGAGGAGAATGTCATAAAAATGCGTGGAGACTTATAGGCCATTCATGCATATCCTTTCTTCCCACAATTCCCAGTGGAGCCTGAAAGGCCAATAAGTCACTACCCATCTTTATGACATTTTTATAACCCATTTGGTCCCATAAGTATCTGAGAATCTGAGTTAGTATTCTGTGAGTATCTAGGGAACATTAGTAGTACCAGTTAATGAGACTTTGAGGAACATTGGTGGGACCATGTCATAAGAACCTCAAGCTCATGACAATGTGAGGAACATTGTTGATACTCTTTCACCTGAATGTGATGAACATCAGTGGTACCATTTATTAGGCTGATTCCCTTTAAGATGCTTTGAATTTATGACTTTCCTGAAAGTGAAGCCACTACAAGGACCCGTTACATGTAGCTGGGCTTGCTGACATCTGAAGCGCGTCTGTGTTATAACATATCTTTCTTCATCTGCTGCTTCCCTCAGGATACCATACTCAGAGTGGAAACATATTGTACACAAGCTTTCCTTTGACATCGGAAATTGTAGGCTGTTCACATTTGATTGATGGAAAAGTTTAAAGTCCTTCTTCAGTAGCATATTCCCTGACAAAGAGCAGGAGTCTCACTTTAGAAACATCATTGCAATAAGCATCAAAGCTGCTTGTATTGGATTACAATAACCGGTAATCTTTATTATCAGTGTTAAACCATTTTTTAGGCAGGTGTTGAAAAGCAGCAAAATTGTGACTTACCCCATTGTGACTTACCCCATTAATTCATTAATTTTGTGGGAAAATAACATAGAACTGGCACAACACAAATGCTTACTAATATAGACAGGTAGAGCACCCATGCCAGTGTTTTCTGTCATTACCTTGTCCACACAATACACATCCTGCCCGCTGGACATAATTTTTCTACCAAGAAGCATAAGGGACTTTTCTATGTAGGGGAATCTCTTATAACTGGTAACAACTGTGGTTTCCAGAGGCCAGACCCAGCACATGATCTTTGACTGCTCAGCACATGCATCTTTGAACTCCATCTGGAGCTTCCCTGCCGCAGGCCATCTTGTATATGAGAACTTTCCTTTGTAGCACTTTGTACTTGGTAATGGTAATTGCCTACCACAGTCGCTAGTTATATTATGACAGATGTCCACAAGCTGAAATTAGGCTGCATTTATTACATAAAGTACACGTAATTCATATCTAGTTCTAGATATGGACTCCAGAGTACAGTATAAGGCTGGGTTCACACTATGTATATTTGAGGCTGTATTTGTGAGGCTGTATAGCAACCAAAACCAGGAGTGGATTGAAAACACAGAAAGGCTCTGTTCACATAATGTTGTAATTGAGTGGATGGCCATCATTTAATGGCAAATATTTGCTGTTATTTTAAAACAACGGCTGTGGTATTGAAATAATGGCCGTTATTTACTGTTATATGGCGGCCATCCACTCAATTTCAATATTGTGTGAACAGATCCTTTCTGTGTTTTCAATCCACTCCTGGTTTTGGTTGCTATGAGGACCTGACATGAGGACCAAATACAGCCTCAAATATACATAGTGTGAACCCAGCATAATTCTTCTAACCACATTCAATCTAAATTGTTATTGGTTTTTCTCCGCTTGTGAACTGAAACAGATCCAGAAGTTAAAAAAACTAACAAACTTTGGCACCTTTAAACAAGATTGTAAATTAAGTTCAGTATTGACCATTTGTGGTAGTTTCAGAGATTTTCCATACATTTGTAAGGAAAAAGGTGGGAAGACATAAGGGAAGCTGTGATTTACCTTTCAGGTACAACATGGACCCTCTGGGAGAGGCAGACAGACTTAGTTTGCATGTATGTAGTTCAGACTTTCTTCCCAACTTAACACTGTCTAAGACCCTCCCCCACTTACTATGTTCTGTTTTGGTCTCTAAGCTGCTATGGACATTGTTTCCCTAATAACAAGCAATAACGAACAGTCTGTAGAAAAGTTAGACACCTAGTGGCTATAACTTTATGTCAAGAAGTCATTTTAGGTAAAAGAAGTGATTTACAAATATAGTAAAAAATCTATATCAAATAGAAACTATAATGACCACTTAAACCAGTAAAAATTCTTAATCTCGTTTTCTTTTCCACTATGCACAATGCATGGGAGTTGCTACATCTTTATCCATTTGTTATGGGCAGATAAACAAAAAAAAAATAATACTTTTGAAACATCTGATCATGTTGTGTTACTGAAAGAATACAGCTGTTGGAGCATATTGTACCACATTTTATCCTGTAGACCTTCCCAGTGTTTTCATCTTTGTTCCTTCATTCTCTTCTTGCCTCCAAATAAGAGGCACATGATATCGAGATGAGAAAACCCTTTAAACCACCGTTGCTGGCCTCTATGTAAATATGTATGGCAGTACAGTTTATTTGGTTTTACGCCTCTTAAAAAAACGTGTCTATTTCTCTATCCGCTGTGGATATGTCTGAACAACCACCAATATAAGTTTCAGGATGATTCCACATTGGTTAATGTGCCTTGTAAAAGTATTATGTTATGTATGTTCAAGAATAGTACAACTTGTGGTGGACATCATCCGACCAAACTTCATCCCTGAGGATTTCTACTTTGAGATTAAAATTTGCAAGACACTATTTCAATAAAAGGAAAAAATGTTTCATTGCTCTGGAAAGCTACTTTCACAATGGATGACTTCATGAGTTGGCACCAGATGTGATTACCAGCGTCTTGGGATCCACACAGTCTTTGTTGGAAAGCTGACTGGAAGCTACTGGTACAGTAATTGAAACCAACCACAAAGTTATGAGATATTTACTTAGCGTTTTCAGGTCACATATCACTTGTCTGGACTCTTTTTGGTGCTCGTTGAGGTCAGTTTACTGTTTGTACTCTGAATGCACAAGCCAGGACATGCTCACTCAGTAAATGATTAAGTCCTTTAGTATTTTATACATGATCTAGAACATTAGCCACTTGTAAGTTGGAGGGAATTTATTTGTGCACAGTTAGGGCCAGCTAAACAAATGGAACAGAGAGTTGTGGTGATGAAGGAACCCTGTTATGGCTGTGTGTATTAATGCCAAGATCACATAAAACCAATAGCTTTCCCTAATAAGATTAAGTTGAGGCCTTCCTGTTAGCAGCTAAAGGGTGCAGAGAGCTCTCACTATTACCGATATGTGCAAGGGGCAGACACAGCGAGATCACAGCTTCGGCCGAACCAAACAGGAACTGATGTCGGAGAACGGACATTATATCACAGCTTCACCATACAGCCCAGTGACATGGAGCCACTTTGTAATTATCTATGATGCTAAGGATACAGATTGCCCTTAAAACATGCATTTGAGGGACCAGACTGCAGAAATTATTATCCAGATAGGTTAAATGCCTTGCAGCTTAGCCAGTTAGTTCAGTTTTCTTAAAAAAATGATACCATATATATCATGTAATGGTAAGTGTAATGTGCCAGTCACACCATGTAGGCTCACATAACCTGATCCATCTTTGAAGTGGTCTATCAGATGCCCTGTTTGGGCATATAGACATCAAGGTGGTGCTCCTTCTCTGAGGAACCACTTCTGGCACGTGCTAAAATGGAGAACCACGCCAACCATTGCAATGCTAATTCTGTTTTGCAGCAGCCACTTAATGGTAACTTTAAAGGACTTTAAAGTAACTTTTAAACTTTAAAAGCTTTTTCCCAGTAATTGAAATACATTACAAAGTTATATAACTTTGTAATATGCTTCAATCACCTCCCTACCTCACATCCACCTCACATGGACTCTTGTGGCTGGGTTCTCCTATCAGAGAGAATTATCAGATTCTTCTTAAAACACATGATCAGGTTGGGTTGCAGTTTTCAGTTCTGCAATTAAATTACATCTTGTAGACCATTGTGATGCATTTGCAAACCACAATGTAACTGCAATGCTGCCTGTGTGTATTCACCCTAAAGTATTGTCCAAAGCAGAGAACCTTGCATGAGCTCCAGTGTGTTCTACTTAGTAAATGGTATTATGTTGCAAGTGGCACACAGCTAGTACCATAAGATTTACATTAGTGTGAAGCATGAACATATAATATGTATTCCACATCTTGGTAAAGAAATCTTTCTATTCTTACTTTATTTACTTAAATTGATAGTTTAAATTAAATCTCAAAGAATCCTCCAAAGACCTGCAGTTCTGTTAACGATTATGCTGAAAATGGTTATAACATTCATTGCCAGCTGGGAACCTGCTTGGTAAGTGAGTGAAGAAAACAGTACGTCCTCTGAGTTTCTCTTAAAGTGGTGTTTAAATGTCTGCGAACCCTTTAGAGTTTTCTTTCAGTAGAGTTTCTCTCAGTTGGCGCTATACAAATACAAAAAACAAAAACATTTTCTTCTCACTCCTGGGGTAGAATTAAATCAAATCTGGAAGGTTCACATACTATGGCCACTCACAAATATGTGATATCAGATGACTTTCCCTGTCTGATTTGATTCTCTTTGTCTACCTACCTGGTTTACTTTTAGGTGAAATTCATGCAGAATTATAGAAACATCTGGGTTTCCAGACTTTTAGGTTTCACTGTATATTTATTGATGGAATGACTCATTGACTGGTCTTATCTGTATATTCCTCCTCTTCCACAATGAAACAAAGGTGATTCCATATCATTTACAACAGGCCATTGGTCAGCTATATTATCTGTCATAGCAATATCTTGGGCTCCTGCAAACAGCAGACTTAACTTAAAGGGGTATTCTCATTATCTAAACTTTTTTTTAGGTAATAAGGAATGCAAGTAAAATCAGTTTTGCAATAGCATTGCATTAACAAAATAGCTTTCTTTTTAAGTTTGGCCCCATTGTGTCCCTGTAGGGTTGATAGCTCGTTGCCTGGGTTCCCGACCACTATTCTCAGCTAGGAGAGCGGTGGCTGGGCTGAGGTGCTAGTCGGGTGGTTGGAACCTTGAGGAGTGATAAGTATGCTTTACTCCCCTCCACAGTCTCCTCTTTCTGTTCTTGGTCAGCGCTCTTAAGGCCACATTCTCACATGATTTTCGGTGCAGATATCGCTGATGCAAGACATATCTGGTGTTGGTGGAAGGAACAATGAACTAGCACCTGGCATACTGTGTCGTCTCTGACTGCAGCTCCAGGCTCCATGGCCAAGACATCAACATACAAGTATAATAAACAAGTTGTGCTTGCTTAATAAAACATTGATGCTTTGTATCTTGGAAAGTGTCTCATGTTTATCTGTACTGAGCCTGTCAGCAGTCCCAAGCCATCAAAATGCTAACAGCACTAAATAGAGGACAGGGATAGCAGTGAAAACATACCTTGGGTTATGGTCATGTGATCTGCATGTGATGGTCATGGTTATGGTCATGTGAGGAATCATGAGACCACCTGAAAGCTCAGAACTACTGCAAATACATGACCACTTTCTTCATGACCACTCTTGTCTCCAGTTCAGCTGTGGTTTGCAGTTAGGCTCCATTCACTTAAATAGAACTAAGTTACAAAACCCTACCCAACCTGGAGACAAGAGCGTTGCTGTCTCTACAGAAATGTGGCCATGTTTTTGTAGCACTGGATAACCCCTTTAATATGAATAATACTGCAGGAGGATAAGCACTTGTTATCACATTAGGCTTTGCCCACATTAGATTTAGGGTGGGTTATTTTTCCACCATTTTATTTCTTTTGACTATTTTTAGATTTTTGCACCAGACAGTTCCATTCTACCAGTATTCTGCAGCATTTCACAATAAGAACGTAGTCTGCAGTTCTGTTATACCCTGTAAAAAAAATTTGATGGACCCCTTTAAGGTCAATGCAATTCATAAGGCTTCCATTGACATGAAAAAATAAACCTGTCATGGATACTTTATGGATTCTTTAAGATTTTTAGCAGGACAATTGCAATTTAGACAAGACACAAATCAAAAGTTTCTGCCACATACTTCCTTTAAAGGGAACAAATCTGCCCAATTGGGCTGATATGGTTCCCTGGAGCGCTGTATAAAGCTCCTGAGCAGCCCGCAGCAAGTACAGGCCGCGGCTGCAGCTTTATACCAGGAAAAATAAAGTTTTCTTACCAGGGTGAGCGGCAGGCAGACAGGTAGTCATCCCGCCCATGTCTAGTCACCGCTCTCTGCCCATCAGCGCTCAGAGGTGATGATTGACAGGCAGAGAGGCCCGTTACTGGCCTTTCTCCCTGTGAATCATCCCTCAGAGCCCTTTAACCGTGGCACTGTTTGAAAAAGTCGTAAAAAAGTTGCTCGAAAATTCACATTAAAATGTTGCAATGTTTGTATCTTTTGACAAATTCCCTCTTTGTCTCTAACTAGAAAGAAGCATTTGCAAGTTAATAGTTGTTCCAATAAAACAGGTATAGCAGGTTACTGTCTTCTCATAGATGTTCAGACAATCAGAGTAACAAGAACTAAATTTGGCATAAAATGGTGCCGGTGATATCAGCACACAGCACAGTCATTTTCAGGGAAACACATGGAGCAGGTCTAGTTTCTGGTAATAGCCAGTATTTATTGTGAATAGCAGACGGCTAACAAAAATAATCTGTGTTCTTCCTGCAGGAACTGAGAGTTCAGGAAAGTAAAAAGTCCCCGGGTCACTTGGCCCTAGTATTTGAAGCAACATAATGACTGCGTTCTCTTGGGAACCATCTAGTGAAATTACCATCACTGATAAATTGGTATTTCCAGAAATCTCCATTGGACTATAGGGGCAGTTTAAAATTTTAATGGATCGCTGTGAAATTCTTTTGCTGATTCACAAATGTTACAGTTTGTGAAACCCAAACATAAGGGAGTCATAAGGAGTGATTATAAATGACTAGGGTGGAAATTCTTACATATATGGTGCTCTGAGCTCTCCGCTATATGTTTAAGCTAAATATAGCCAAGAGTAGTAATCATAGACTTATGTTATGGGAAAAAAGGTGAACCTCCCCTTTAATTCGTTGTAAGGGCCTAAATAACAACTTCTATAAAGAAACAAAAAAACACCTGAGATTACAGTGTGAAGTCATGTCTTGTGAAAAGTAAATCAGCATTGAGAAATCAGGTAGAAACCCTGAAGTAAACGCTTCTTGGAGGAGTTTCTCAGTCTCTCACATTGTTCTAAAGAAATTGTAAGAAATTCTAGCTAAGTCTTGTTTTCAGCATTACATTAACTCTTTACTGCCATGCATTTTTTCCTCATCCCCACCTTTCAAGGTCCGTAATATTGTAATGCTTTCACCAACATTAAGGACAAGTTGTGTTTTTAATTTCACTATTTAATGTGCTGTATTATTGGTTACATTATTTGGCTAGGAGGAGCCCACATGTTATTTGACAGAGTTCTGAAACATTTTTTCTGTTTAAGTTTAATGGGTAAATGGTTCTTCTCACACAGTATATCTTATTTTTTTTGTGTCCCTCTCATTTGAAAAAAAACCCCAAACATTTCATAAAGGCACGTCAAAGGTTTTGATGTGCCTGAGTGTTCATACTACCGCCAGTCATTGTCTTACTGTATAAGACTAATTCCTTACTTAGTACATAGAGCCCACCTCCTGCAATGAGACAGGGAGAGAAGCGCTCAGCTGTCATCTCTACCATCTCATTTCAACAAATGGTGGGGTGTGAACACCCAGACCGATCCCATGTTAAAAGTTTTTTAAATTGAAAGGGACACTTTAATTTTTGTGCTGAATGGGGGCCAAAATACGTAATTTAGGCCAATGTTGAAATGTAAAAATCCCCCAAAACCCTTCCCTTTTGCAAGCTTTATAGCTTTTGATGTAGCCAATAAAATGTTTGGAAATGTTGCCAATAAACAGCCAATAAAACACTTAAAAAGGCCAAAAACCACCCAAATCCAAAAAGATGACAGTATAAGTTTATTAAAGTGGGCCTTAAAAAGTGAAAAAATTATGTTTAAATATAACCGTAACTGTAGCGCTGTAATAACATATACCAAATCTTAAAAATAATAAATGTGCTGCTTTAAACCTACCCACAACCTCGGTTAGAAAAATGTCAGCCTAACAATGTTAACCCTCTGAATGTCAGTGTTTTATGCTTGGGGGCACAGTGTGTGTACTTGTGCCTTAAAGCCTACCTGTCTTGCTGCTGTTATTGAGCCCCTAAGAGTCCCATCCACAGTGCACAGCTTACATTTTAGGAGGTGGGAGCTGAGTTGTTTGTCAGTAGTACACACACAGGACTTCCTTCCCTTTCTTCTTTGGCCAGTGTGAATCATCTTCAGCAGGCAGACCGTACATGCCAAGTCCGCTTGTAATTTTTCCTGCTCTGTTACTAATGACATATTGCCCCGACAACAAGCAGTAGACAGTAGATTGCAGAGAAGTAATACACCTTGTGGACAAGATTTTAGAGCTATTAATCTTGGGTTAAGAGTCACTTTTTGGTAAATGATTTGATTTGCACACATGTTCACATTACAATCAGGAATCACTGTCGACCCCGGCCGCCATCTAGGGACGATCATGTCATCTTCATGAGGCCGGCCTCACTGCTCCAGCCGCCCCCCCCCTCCAGGACATCATCAGCTGCTCAGCCGCGATTGGCTGAGCATAACAACATGATTAAGACTTGCATGTGTATGGCCGGCCTTTGGGGGCATGCACATGTTCCATACACAGTCCATAAACATCGATGATGTGGTACAGAATGGTATTCATAGTTCCTGGCAACAGTGTGCCAATACAGTAGTGCACTGATTTCAACAGTTTCGGAGCTCCTGGTATAATAATGGATGATGATGCCTGGAGTTCTGATATGTTTGAGTACTGAGACCCTCACGATCTGTAGAAAAAGTAAAGAGTGTGCAGCTCAGTGCTTCTCTCGCCGTCTCTCTGCTTGTGGCAAGAGATGGGCCCATAAACATACTAGAAAAAGCAGTCTAATGCCACAAGGCAGTTTTAGCGATCACTAGGGACCTGACAAACATTTATCAAGACATTTAAATAATGAACATTACATTGGCTGAGCTAGATGGGCAGCCTTGAAGAATACCTGTGCCTTTGTTGTATATTGTCACTATGCAGCTGAACTTTAAATGACGATTTTAATTTTTTATATGATTTTTTATTTTAATTTTTATTATATTATAATTTAATAATAAAATCAGTTATTAAAATCCATACAGAAGCTTCACCTAATGACTGGCGTTTTATAATGGAGCAATCCTTCCGACAACTATTATAGCAGCAATGAAAACACATTTTTCTGTAGAGCCCTGCACCCAGCGTGAGTGATCAGATCTCCCCGGTGTGACTATAAAAGGAAACCATCAGTAATTGTCAGCATTTGTCTTCTGCTTTGTCATTTAGAAGGCTCAGGTTTGGCAGTTATCAGGGTATAGTTAGTTTCTTTGGCTTGGTAGCTGGAAGAGCTTACACTCCAGCAGACATCTCCTTTTAGGTACCTGGAAAGAACCATAAACCCATTCATATTCACCATCACATTCTGTCATTGTCATACATGAGTTGTGACCTGAACAGTGGCGTCTAATACACTTCATTGTATACAGGATCTGCTACATATACCTGCACTCTTTTTATGCTTTGTATCATTCAACCTGTTCAGCTTGTATATAAAGACAAACACTGGCACCAGCTATGCATCAAGGTTGCCAAAGAAAATATTTTATTATACGTCAGAAATGTGCTGTATTCTTTCGTCAAGGTCACCCCTAGATAAACCATGTCAAGTATACGCAGGTGTATATGTATACCTATTAATACATGGGCAACTGATATATTCCATACTGTATAGTTCTCTGGATTACTGTGCCCTGTTTTAATAGCCGTACATGTTTGTCTTGTCATAAAAGACTGAATTGTTGAACCACGTGCTGGCAGCAGGTACAACGATCTTTTAGAAGAACAAAGAATGGCATGTGGCTGGGTAAGTCATCTGCCTGGAACAAAGAAGCAGTTTAGTCAATTCATTGGGCACCAGTTGTAATGTGCAAGTGATGAAATATGGATTGTTCTTACCTACTAAGGTAACCTTGTTAGGTAAAAACTGTGCAAACCTTTTTACTAACCCCTAAATAGTAGGAGAAAAGAGCTTTCCTTGGATTTTGTATGGCCCTTTATATTGTAGTTTGGGAATAGTTTACACTTGTGTTATGTATGCTTGAAAAAAAATAGCAAACTATATCATTGTTAGAAGATTCACTGCCTTATGAATGGGAATAAAGTGATAAGAACTCAGCAAAACTCAGATCCCTGCAGCCTATCCCTGAGCAGAATGTGAGGGATTGCTGTTAGTGCATTTTCTCTATACAGTATATGTGACAGCTTTAGGCTATGTTCCCACACAGTATTTTTGCTTAGTATTTTGCAACCAAAACCAGGAGTGCCTATGTTCACACACTGTTCACACACTGTTGAGTGGATGGCTGTCATTTACTGCCAAATAATTTCCATTATTTTAGAACAACCGCCATTATTTGGCATTAAAAGGCGGCCATCCACTAAATTTCAAAAGTGTGTGAACAGAGCCTTTCTGTGTTTTCAATCCACTCCTGGTTTTGGTTGCAATATGAGGATCACAATACTGAGCAAAAATACTGTGTGGGGACATCTGTTTCTGTTTTCTGATTGTATTTTTTTTTTTATTTCATTTTTTTTTTGTACATTATTATGAGGGCATAATTTGCTATGTATGTCTCTATATGACAATCTCAATGTGAATCTATCAGTCAGAGGCACTGTGATAATTTTGGTTCATTTTATTAAAGGGGTAGTGCCGCGCTAAGAAATTATTCACAGAATAACACACATTACAAAGTTATACAACTTTGTAATGTATGTTATGTCTGTGAATCGCTCCCTTCCCGTGTCCCACCACCCCCGCCCGTGTACCCGGAAGTGTTGTCCATTATTCATACCTAATCCGTGTCGCGCATGTCCGCCATCTCTTGCCAAGACGTCATCTTCGGACGGATGTCCGAACCGCTCTGACCGTCCCTAGTGCCGGCCGCCTTTTGCAGCGTCATCAGATGCTCAGCCGCGATTGGCTGAGCATAACTGTGCTCAGTTAATCGCGGATGAGCACAGTTATGACGCGGCAGAGGGGGGCCGGCATCAGGGACGGCGGCAGCGATTCGGCCAGCCTCCCGAAGATGACGTCTTGGCACAAGATGGCGGACATGCGCGACACAGATCAGGTATGTATAATGCACCACACTTCCGGGTACACGTGCGGGGGTAGGGGGACATGGGAAAGGGGCGATTCACAGACATAACATACATTACAAAGTTGTATAACTTTGTAATGTGTGTTATTCTGTGAATAATTTCTTAGCGCCGCACTACCCCTTTAAGTTTACAGGGAAGATTTATCTTTTTTTTTTTTTTTTTGGTGTACTGGACCTGGAGGCACTGCAATACCAGGTCAATGCCTGGAGAGGACAGAGCAAGCTCTTTTTCCATCTCCCTGTTCTAAAAATCCATTTAATATATGGTCCCCAGATAGGGGACGTATCAGATATTAAACTGATAAGAACAGATACTACACTTGATCTTAGCCAAAAGGCCGAGAAGCGATAGATTTATCTTTGTGTAAAGAAACAGTGGTATTTGTCCATAGTAACCAGTCAGATAGCAGCAGCCATTTTCAGAAGCTGATATGTGATTGGTTGTCTTAGTCAGCTGCTCCACCATTTCTCTGCACAACGTATAGTAAATCTCCCCAACACTGTCTAAGAAGTGTGAGTAACTGCCCCTTGTACTAGTGTCGTCCTTTTTGTTGAGACAGCAATATGATATCACTGAGGTTTATGATGGGGCCATTAACATTAGCTGGGGGACGGTTATTTTAGCTCTCTAATCTGTCTCTGTCAGAGGTTTGTATAAGCTGGGGGTAGATTTTACTAGATAGAGATGGTCCCTTGTAGCGTGGAACAAGTGTCCAGAGCCCAATCTGTCCCACAATTTATAGCATGTTAAGAATTGAATGCATAATCCTAATTATATGTTGTATGGAGCTCAGATATGTAGTCCGCTCCTCAGCCATTTACAGATGTCATTACACTGACATGTGTGATGTGCTATAGGTGCATGGAGCCAGCTCATTCAGATGTCTGCTTTTTTACTATGTATTTGTCATAAATCTACAAAGGAATTCATGAATTTCAAAAAAAAACAAAAAAAACCAGACACTTCAAAAAGTATTTTTTATTGATGGTATACTATCCATTGACGTAAAGGGTAAAGGACAAGTTATCAAAAGGAAGAGTAATATAATGTAGCATTCTAAGCAGATTGCTTTCCACAGTATGCTGTCCTATTTTTTTCAATAGTGGGTTTATGTATAAGTTTTAGCTTGTAGTATAGCCAGTTTTCAAGTCATGTTTTTGCACTAATGAGTATTTTCTGTCTTTTATGTTTTAGGTTCACACAATGTATTTTTTCATTTAATAATGTCCATTGTAACACCGGACGTTATTTAATGAAAAAATACATTACATTGATTGTAATGGAATCCCACCTGGAGTGTATACACACTGTATACATATGTCAGTTTTGTGTGAAGCTATTCATTGAATAGCGGCCGTACAAGACTGACAGAGCAGACAAGGTAAAGTGCGGCTCCGGCCACACTTTGCATTGTCGGCTATGGGTAATTGGAATGTGGGCACACCCGAATGTGCCTGCATCCCAATTCTAAAGAAATGAAGTTCATCCAGATGGTACTGCAGTACCAGCCGGGCTGAACTTCACTGACACTGTCCATTCTGTGCCACGGCCGTGACACAGAACGCCTGGAGTCATACTGTGTGTAAACCTGCCCTTAAGGTGTTATTTAAAAAAAAATAATGTACAGCCTCCTCAATAGGGTGTTAAAATAACAAAAGACATTAGAATCACCTGTTCTGCCCTTGATGTGTCCATTATTGCAGTTCTGCTCATCCATGCCTCTGCATGATGTCCTCGAACAGGGTGGATGAGTATGTCTTTTTTTAATGCATGTGTTTAAAAATTTTGGACTGGTCCGTCAAATAGGAAAACTTATACACTTGGCTCTGTACATTGTGTAGTATTGGCTCCAGGTTACTGCAGAGCAGCTTCCAGTAAAGTAACCCAGTAACCCAGCATCACCACTACTCAAAGAATGGAGTCAACTGCGTTTGGCCTTGTTCATAGTAACATGCTGGAGCAATTGGTTACTTTGTTGATCCTTTGGAAGGTAGAGAAGTATGATGTTCTTCTCCGCAAGGAATGAATTGGTTGTGACCCCACTACTTTAGTGTGACAACAGCTTATTTCTGGCTTTTTCTTTCCTGCGATCTTGGGAGTCCCCAGCAACTTCTGATACGTCTCTATGAGTTGGAGCAAGACTTTGAGGCCTTTGTAATTACTTTACTTGTAATCGCTGGCTACTCATATCTAAATATGTAACTCAAGCTTGCCTTGTGTGGAGCTTTCTGAAACGCTTGTGCGCTTTCACATGTAATTTATTAACCGTGAAATATATGAGACATGATTGAATCCAGAAAATATATTAGGCATGGCTGCGATCCCATAGCATTCTCACAAGGAGTACAGTTTCACTTATTCTTCTTGGTAAACCTTCATGCAACTGCTAAGACGAATGTTTCAAAGTTAATCAGAAAGAGATGGCGTGATTCCCTCCCTGCAGCGCGTATACGACTCCAGCAAATGTTTAGACATGAAATGATGATGGAGGAAAGTGGAGAATTAGCATCGTAGTCAATCTTTTCTATTCTTGCTGCGCTATATTACTGTATATCCTATAGTGAAGTATGTTACAATAGTGTTGCATGTTTTCTCTTACATCTCCTATCTCTCTTCTTTGTATATCAAAGTCTGTTGTTGGGAGTCCATAAATCTTGTCGTTTTGTCGTCTTCCCTGTTTCTTCAGTAGTTTTGATGGCATTGAATGGGCAGGCTTCTTAATACTGTATCTGTGCTTGTTTCTTTACATCTAGGTGCAAGCACTGTACCATGCTTTATCTGTGCAGGTCCTGGAAGTTAAGGAAACTAGCACAGGTGCAGCATGTTCCCATAAAGAAATCTCAGGGATGCGTCTCCTCACATGCCCCTCCAGAAAAGTGCGGCCAGAACAAAAGACCCCGGTAACAAGGGGCCCTTACATATAGAAAAGAGGGCAGTAAGTTCTACAGAGTACACTCACTAACAAAAAAAAGGAGTTGGGCATGGAGGTATACAGGTTCTGTATGGCACCCTGCTGCACATTTTCACAGCTCACAGCTGACCCTGTAAATCGGTTAGTGAAGCTCGGTTGCTGAAGCCGGCTCACCAGAAATGCTGGAAAGTTACAATGTGGTGGAGACAACTCGTGCCTTTTACGGTTAGTATTATACTTCTGAAGCATGGCAATTGGAAGCAGTGACAGGTAACACAAGACCACAGGATGTCCTGAAAATATCGCCAAGCTGTTAGTATCCGTAACATCACTATCATAGGTGATTAAATGTTGTATGTGATGGCTCCTCAGATCATCACACCAGTAGTTGGGGCAGTGTGTCTCTCCACAGCAAAGGTAGGACTGAAGCTCACCACTAGGCCTCCATATTGCAATTATTGGATGCCAAATAGAACCTGCATTTGTTGCTAAAGATCATACATTATTAAGCTGGGTTCACACGCTGTAACTGTGCGGCTGTATTTTTTATGCGGCTGTAAATGTGCGGGTGAAACTCCGGCCGTGGGAAAAAATAGACATGCGGCTCAAAACATACGGTCATTTACTTGGAAATCTGGTTCAACTAAAAATAACAAATAAAATGTTAAGAAAGTGATGCAAACACCTCTGGATGCATCTGGGAAAGCAGGGAACACAGTTTACATGAATCGCTATTACCGGGGTTTGCGATCCTCTGCACTAATGCCGATGTCTCTCATGGTTAATATATTGAATTAATAAAACACATTTTCTGTCTAATAAAGTCCCTTTTATTGTTCAATAATTAAATGTAAACGATTCCATCATTTTGCAATTAAATATACTGTTAAAATAAATATATATATATATGAATAAATGTATATTTATATATATATTTATTTTTTTACAGTATATTTAATTGCACAATGATGGATTCGTTAGAATTAAATTATTGAACAAAGAAACTGTATTTATTTCAACGAAAATGTGTTTTATTAATTAAATATTAATTATGTTATCACAATAGCATTATTAGAAGAAACATTTAGAATTATATGTGCGCTCAGCTGATTGGCTGTTGGGCTGAGCGCACATATAATTAGCCGGTCCGCAGTACAGTGACTTAATTGTGCTGTGGACCAGCGAAGAGACAACATCGGGACATCGGATGGTGAGTATAGAGCTCTCCCCACCCCCTCCCCAGCACTGCACCCCTCCCAGCAAGGAAGGGGGGTCACTTAACCCCTTCCTTGCTGGGATGGGTGCAGTCTGACATCAGTCTGGCCCCCAGGGGGTTAAGGGGGATGCAATACATCCTCCCTTAACCCCTTGGGGGTCAGACTGTAAGCAGCGATCTGTAAAGATGCTGCATACTGTAAGGTGCACAACACCGCTCACAATGATGGGTGTTGTGCTCCTGTTTGTGTGTTTTTTTGTGTGTTTCTCCCTTTTTGTTTTTCAGATATCGGTATCCTGTGGATTACGTCGGATTCCATGGACTACGTCGATGACCAGCGGTTGTTCTTTGAATTTTTTTAATAAAATGGTCAATGAGGGGTGTGGGGGTGTTTTTATTTGAATAAAAACATTTTTTAACTTGTGTCTTGTCTTTATTTCTTTACTTTATAGACTTAGTAGTGGAAGCCGTCTAATAGACGGAATCCATTACTAAGTTGGGGCCTAGTGTTAGCCGGTATAAAATGGCTAACACTAACCCCCTATTATTACCCCAGTACCCAATGCCACCAGGGGTACTGGGAAGAGCCGGGTGCCAGTGGTCCCGGAGCGTCAATATTGGCGCTCCTGGACCGGGCGGCAGCAGGCTGGTAAGATTTAGGCTGGGGAGGGCCTAAACCAATGGCTCTTCCCACCCTGGTGTTACCAGGCTGCTGTCGTTTGGTTTTTAACCCGGCTGGTTATAAAAATAGGGGGGACCCTATGCGTTTTTTTTTTAATTATTTATTTATTTAAAAAAAAACCCCGCATAGGGTCCCCCCTATTTTTATAACCAGCCGGGTTAAAAACCAAACGACAGCAGCCTGGTAACACCAGGGTGGGAAGAGCCATTGGTTTAGGCCCTCCCCAGCCTAAATCTTACCAGCCTGCTGCCGCCCGGTCCAGGAGCGCCAATTTTGACGCTCCGGGACCACTGGCACCCGGCTCTTCCCAGTACCCCTGGTGGCATTGGGTACTGGGGTAATAATAGGGGGTTAGTGTTAGCCATTTTATACCGGCTAACACTAGGCCCCGACTTAGTAATGGATTCCGTCTATTAGACGGCTTCCACTACTAAGTCTATAAAGTAAAGAAATAAAGACAAGACACAAGTTTAAAATATTTTTTTATTCAAATAAAAACACCCCCACACCCCTCATTGACCATTTTATTAAAAAAATTCAAATAACAACCGCTGGTCATCGACGTAGTCCACGGAATCCGACGTAATCCCCAGGATACCGATATCTGAAAAACAAAAAGGGAGAAACACACAAACAGGAGCACAACACCCATCATTGTGAGCGATGTTGTGCTCCTTACAGTATGCAGCATCTTTACAGATCGCTGCTTACAGTCTGACCCCCAAGGGGTTTAGGGAGGATGTATTGCATCCCCCTTAACCCCCTGGGGGCCAGACTGATGTCAGACTGCACCCATCCCAGCAAGGAAGGGGTTAACTGACCCCCCCTTCCTTGCTGGGAGGGGTGCAGTGCCGGGGAGGGGGTGGGGAGAGCTCTATACTCACCATCCGATGTCCCGATGTTGTCTCTTCGCTGGTCCGCAGCACAATGAAGTCACTGTGCTGCGGACCGGCTCATTATATGTGCGCTCAGCCGAACAGCCAATCAGCTGAGCGCACATATAATTCTAAATGTTTCTTCTAATAATGCTATTGTCACAACATAATTAGAAGAAACATTTGATGTTTTCATTAAAGTAAAGTGATGATTAGTACAGAATGCTCTATTGCCGGGAATATGAATTAACGGCTTATAGAGCTTCCTGTACTAATTAATATTTAATGAATAAAACACATTTTCGTGGAAATAAATTCTGTTTCATTGGTCAATAATTTAATTCTAACGAATCCATCATTGTGCAATTCAATATACTGTCAAAAAATAAATACCTAGATAAATATACATTTATTTATATATCTATTTTTTTTAACAGTATATTTAATTGCAAAATGATGGATTCGTTAGAAATAAATTATTGACCAACGAAAGTGTCTTGATTACAAAGAAAATGTGTTTTAGTAATTTAATATATTAACTATTAGAGGCATCGGCATTCGGCATCATTGCCGGCTATTTTTGAAGTACTCCGTACGGACCGCCTGTCAATCCTCGGCCGCATGTTCAGCCGCAAACAATGGTCTTGTTCATTTTTTACGGGTCCGTTTACGATAGGGCCGTAGATTCAGACATAGTGTGCACTGTGCAGCCGCATATCCTATACTTCCAAGCATACATACGAACCACCAAAAATACCGCGCACAATTACAGCCGCAAATACAGCCGCACTGTTACAACGTGTGAACCGAGCCCCCAGAGTCAGTAGCAGACACCACTACAAGCAAGGGTGATGATAGCTGGCTGTCAGTGGCAGGACACATAATGGGCGCCTCTAGTGGCAATACCAAGTGTCTGATTCAAGGGTCTCCAAACTGCGGCCCTCCAGCTGTTGTGAAACTACAACTCCCATCATGCCTGGATAGCTAAAACTTTGGATTTGGCTGCCCAGGCACGATGGGAAATGTAATTTTGTAACAGCTGGAGGGCCGCAGTTTGCAGACCCATGTTAGACCACACAAGTAATGGTCTACACATCTGCCTAAAATGTAACTACATGCTGATATTTGAAGCAATACAATATTTGTATGGGGGTGGATTAGTATTTTTTGTTGATACACATTACATATTATATATATTAGTACATTGCATAATTTCATCAGGGCAGGACATTGGAAAGAGATGGCACATCCTGGACAAATGTAGTTTGTTAAAACATAACCTAAAATATAGAAAGAGGCATATAAGTTCAGCACTCTCTGAATAGATACATATTAGACGTTTTGTTGTTTTTAAAGCACAGTTGAGGATTTAGGTCAGCTATTTGTTTTTTTCTTTCTTTTTGGCAACCCGTGAGATTGCAGCATATGGATTCAATTGTGGTAGAATGTAAGACTGATAAATTGGGATAGCTGAGTGAATTATAATTATTCATATAAAGTATATTTATTTGAGAGGCAATGTTATTAGCTGATATTCTGCAGAGAATAGTGAACATTTTGTCATATTGATGAATGAAACGCAATCTAAAGAGGTTATCCCAAGATTATAACTTATCACTATATACAGAGGAAAGACAATAAATATCTGGTTGATGGGGGTCTCACTGCTAGGACCTGCACTATTAACACGAAAAAAAGACTATCTTGTTCCCTGTGTGAATAAAACCCGTCATGTACCCGGCTTTTCCAGCTAACACGTCATGGCCCAGGTGAGTGTTTGCCTGCTCAGCCATTCGGTTACTGGGGCGGTATCCCCCCGCAGTCACTGAATGGCTGAGCCGGCAATTACTTAGTAAAGTGACGTTGCAGCTGGAGGAACTGAAGGACACTAGCAGCTGTCAGCTGGATCTGGGAGCGGCACTACAGGGCAAGAGGATAGTTTTACTGTATTTTCCCACACCACCACTGCCTGCCCCCCCCCCCCCCCCCCCCCTGTAATTTTTGGATTTCGGAAGACTTCTCGTGTAATGATAATTTTTACATGCCGTTTTCTTGGCCTGCAGAGAAGCCTATAGGGAGAAAAAGGTGTTCTGCCTTTTGATAAAAATGCCACCGAGCCAAAAAACACTATTAAAGAAAAACGTTAAAAACCAAACAAAAGTCCGGTATATTTGTATCTGAGGTTATTTAATACAAATAATGACATGCTTGTTTAGTAAATATATGGATTTCTTCTTATAGCAATAAAGAATAACATAGTAATTAATTTTCAGCCTAATATAAGCATGGAGAAGACTGATCACTCTGAAATGTTGCACTGAAATTCACCAGATTGATGGGCTCTATTTTGATTGGATGCATGTTTCATGGTGGAGGACAGTCAGATGGAGTCCATTCAAGCACTTTTACTGCCTAGGTTGTTGAGAAGATTAAGGGTGGAATTTTAACTTAGTACGAACAGAGGGCGTACAAAATAGACTGTGCTCACAGTGTAGAGTACGGCTCCCGCATTCCAATTAAAATAAAATGATGTTCATCTGCTGATTCTGCAAACAGCGGCCCATGTTTATACCCAGTGTGAACATGGCCTTAAACAGATTCAGAGCTCCCAACATCACAATAAATGCTGATCCCAGGAGCTTCCAGGTCCATTCCACAGAATACTGCAGATGTGTAAATGGCTCCTAAGGCTTTAATTATATGAGCTACAAAAATAGGTGCAAGTCCTATGCTTTTGGCCATTTCACTTTTAAACATTTTTTTTTACTCTTTTAGGCTGGGTTCACACTACGTATATTTCAGTCGGTATTGTGGTCCTCATATTGCAACCAAAACCAGGAATGGATTAAAAACACAGAAAGGCTCTGTTCACACAATGTTGTAATTGAGTGGATGGCCGCCATATAATGGCAAATATTTGCTGTTATTTTAGAACAACGGATGTTATATTGAAATAATGGCAGTTATTTACTGTTATATGGCGGCCATCCACTCAATTTCAACATTGTGTGGACAGAGCCTTTCTGTGTTTTGAATCCTCTCCTGGTTTTGTTTGCAATACTGACTGAAATATACGTAGTGTGAATATAGCCTTAATGCTTAAAAAATCCTGAAAATGGCAATAACCTGGTTTGCATAAATGTCACAAAAAATGCTAAAAAAAATTCCCAAAGCACCCCCAAAAAACAACATAAATAGTGATATATGGTAAGAAATTTGGGGAAAAAAGATATTCATTAAATGAAGATCCCAGCTACTGGAAAATATTATTCAGTTTGTTAGAGGCATTTCTGCTGGGGAGTGAATGGAAAAACTGCTTCAATGGCTTTGGATAGAGAACCTGTGTTTTCACGCTACCCACTCACTGTTTAGTCTGAACTAGATCCAAGGGAATAAGGGGAATTCTCTAGGCAGTAAACCATGTACTATTCATGGTATTACTAGTGATGTACATGTCATTTTGTGAACATCTGTATCCTGAATCAAGTGACACATTGAGATCGACACAACCTGTTCCCTCTAGGAGAAACCTGCATAAAAGTGACAGCTATCTCATGGAAAATAGATGAGGCCATGAAACCAGGTGGCGGTAAGACACACACACACACATATATATATATATATATATATATATATATATATATATATATATATATACTGTATATATATCATATCATATACATTAAAGGGGTACTCCAGCGGGGGGGCACTTTTTTGCTGGGACCGGGGAGGAGGTGGCCAAGGGAAAAGACGTCCACTTACCTCCCCGGTTCCAGCGAGACGTGACGTCTCAGGTCCGCTCAGCCACTCAGTAAAGGAGGCGGAATCCGTTCGCTCAGATCAAGTCCGCTCAGATCCCGCCTCCTTCAGTGAGTGGCTGAGCGGACCTGAGACGTCAGACACCCGGACGCGGGCGGGAACCGGGCACCGGAGCGCCGTAATGCGGGACCTGCTGCTGGAACCCAGCAAAAAAAGTGCCCCCCCCCCCGCTGGAGTACCCCTTTAAGTGCTGCAGGATGAGGAGGGGTAAAGTTTACATATCTGACGAAGGACAAAAGAACAGTTCAGACCAGCTCACCTAACATGTGTGAACAAATGAATCCCAATGATTCGGGTGGGGGTTGGGTGCACGGATCCAGCAGCAGCAGCAGCAGCCGGGCTTGAGTTCACCGTAGGACAATCATAGAGATTTAAGATCCAGCACTCCCAAAACGTGTAGATGAGAGGGTTAAAGGATTAAAACATAACCTTTAATAATTTAACTAAAATGATATTCTAAAACCAGAATATCATTTTAGTTAAATTATTAAAGGTTATGTTTTAATCCTTTAACCCTCTCATCTACACGTTTTGGGAGTGCTGGATCTTAAATCTCTATAATTTACATATTTGAGCTTTAAATATCAGCATGTAGTTACTCCAAACATGTCATTAGACTGAAAGGCATCACTACTTTAACCAGACATTAGTAATGCCATCACTACCAGTCAGCAGCAGCAGTAATATGGCAAACAATACAAAGTCATTTCATGACATAGTACCTAATGGATAGAGATCTAACCACTGGGACCCCCACAGAACAAGAGAACAGAGGAGGTCTGCTGTCATTTCTGTCCTACACATAGTAACCAAGATATAGAAACAACCAAGCGGACCTGTCAGCAGGAAAACAGGGTTGTTAATAAACCCATAGCTAAATAGAGGCAGTTATTAGGACTCTAAGCATATCATTTTTTTATCTCCTTATAGTTTTTTCCTGGACTGAGAAAAAAAGCATATTTGTTAAGCCCATGTCCTCTTTATTTAAGGGCTATCAGTGAAGAGCAGTAGGCACATGTAATTGGGTACAGATGTGGTAAATAAGAGGACATGGGCTGGACTTGCCTGGGCTTTTTACCATGTTGGGGAATACCCCTGGGATATTGAGCTTTATTTACACATTAACAAAAAGACTAATATCTTGGAGCTGGAAGGACTATAGAGGTATGCCCAGAATTCTGATAAGAATTCCTATGTAGACCTGTGTCTATTTACACCTCTGTTTTCCAGCTGACAGGTCCGCAGTAAGCACGCTTACTATAAAGACTTCTAGCATTCAGCAATCCAACATTCAAATGCTAAACTAGTATTGCTTTGGTTTGCTGTCCAGGAAAATCTTAGAGGTGAATGCAGGGCTACCGTACATTAGTGTTGCATTCACTCACTCATTCATTTATGATTGTTGGTAGGTTCCTTGGGTTCAACCCTTGAAAAATATATCCTAGTGACATGCCATCACTTTATGAGAATGACCCCTTAATTATATAGCCTATTGGACCGTTCACACAAATCGATAATTCGCCTGATCGATCGTTTAACGATTTTGAAGCAACGATTTGGTTTTTATAACGATCAGCATTTAGACGAATAAATCGTTAGAAAAATAGTTAGAAAAATAATTTTAAAGATCTCTTAAGCCCATCTTAAGATCTCTTAAGACTGTTTACACAAAGCGATCTGTGAATTTTTAGCGAATGACTAACGATGATTTGAGAACATGTTGACAGATCACAATGAACAATTTCTCGCTCATCGCTTGATCGTTCGCTGTGTTTACATGAGCCGATTATCGCTCAAATGCGATCTTTATCGTGAAAATTCTAACAATAATTGTTCCGTGTAAACGCACTATATGGAAATGTCATAAATATGAGAGGAATAGAGAGGAAGGCATATCCATGCTGACCCGTGTTGGAGAATCTATGCAGAATGGTGGAAAGAATAAATTAGTATATCTGGTTGCATACAAGGTAGTTTCCCTTTATACCACTTCCCACTTCTGGTTTTGTCTGGCTTCATGTGGCACTGCTAAGACTTAGTGGGCATTCACATCTTCCGTGCATGCTCTGTAAATACGCAACGTGTGAATGCCAACTGTGTGGATCTTGCAGTGTCACAGCTAAAATCAGTGACCACTAGACAGTTGCAAGAAATCCATCCAAATGCCAAAACATTGCTGACACTTTTGGGTCATAGTGTGACCCCATTTATGTACCTTAACTGTGACACAGCATGATCCTTACAGAGAGACATAGTAATTTTTGGTTGCATGACCCCTGTTGTCCCCAGAGTTGCCATGTAGCCCCAGCCTTAAGCACACAGCAATAATACAGCTATACATATTTTGGGGTATTAATAAAAGTGGCCATGATGTGGCATCTCTTTAGGAGGGTGAGCAGCCATATTGGCCTAGATAATGGACATTTTTGAGTATAGAAAAGACGCACTGTATTTTGCTTTTATATTTGCAGACAAGACAGTGTTGTTATTAGTCCAGAGAATCTTTCATACATTTTGTAAGATTGATCGGCACTAGCTCATAACATTTTCATGCTCCAGGAAATTTGTACTATGGTAAGCTGTAGTCCGCCTGACGTTGAGCCAGAGAACTTACAATGAGATGCTGTGTCTGCCCACATATTCAGCCCACACGTAGTTGAGGACTATTATAGGAATGACATCCATGTCTAATAGATCTGGTAAATAGGCTTAAACAGACAGTGCTGTTTACTTTGGAGCCATTTATCATCTAGATTTGCTAAAGCCTGACAGTCCTGATGGACTCAAGTAGACTGAATTTTATTACTGTCTCCTATGAAATATTTATTTTATCATTCTTTCATGTTTGCTTTGTCTTCTGACAAGCACTGATATGTAGTGTGAAGACCATTGACAGACATCACATGGAGTAAACAAGTCACAGCAAATATTAGCACCACCTGTGGTGGCTATAGGCTGAACGAACATAAATACAAATGGTGTAGAGACTGCACACAGTCAAGATAAAGGACTTAAAGAAGGATTGTATGTGAAGGTCTGGCTCATAATAAGGGCTCCAGCTCTTCTCACAGGTGTGCTGTGGATATTAGTTCAGAGCCCACCACACCAAACTTATGACACCATCTATCTATGGACCTCGCTGTGTGCACAACTACGCTGGCACAGGAAAGGTCCCTGACACATAGTTGGCATTGCCAAAATTGTCCTTTTAAGCTGTACTATTGAAGTCAGGCCTCACTCATTGGAGGCTTCGTCCAAACTGCAAAAAAACAGCCTAATACTATTATACTGCCTCTACTACATTTTACCGTTGGCACCATGTGTGCTGGTAGGTCGAATTTTCCAGTCATCCACCAAACCATTTTTCCTGCCATAAATGAAGTTTGCTGTACTTGTAGTACTTGCTGCATATGTCACTTTATTGTTACAGAGGGAGAATGGATGACTTTTCTGTCTCATATTGAACACGTTGTCGGTTGTGGTTATTAGTGCATAGTCATTATGGCTTATGGCATTATAAAAAAAAATGTCAATGTTGGCCACACACAGTATGTGCTTCTCATACTACAGTATAATATGAATGGCTGTGCACAAGCACCATGTGAAAAAACATAACTTATCTATGTTCATCAAAGAGAGAACATTTTTTAAAGCATCTTAGAAGATTTACGTTCCAGTAATTATACCAATACTATTTCCTCAGTGATTCAGATCTCTGCTGGAAATGTCTCCATAATCCCAAATCTTAGTCACTGGCAGAAATAATTCCTGTGTGGAAATATTTTCCTCTTTTGTTAGGATCTTATGTGTACTTCACAGGCCCAGGCTTTAGTGGCCAATAAAGCCTGTATAGAACAGATACCCTTTCATGTGCAGCTTGTGCTCTGATTGTTGGAGTTTCATAATTTTAAAAAATGTATATGGGCACTTTAGTTTTAAACAATGTCTCTCAATTTGATAGCATGTATAATCACTTCAATGACTCTTTAGCCAAGAAAAATAGTCTTTGCCACTAGGTTTCTCCCTTCTCTGAAATCTGCTGTTCATTGCCTGTTGTCAGGGGAAATCTGTCTCTTATAACAGGCAGAGCTAGACAAAATGGGGTCGGGGGGAAAGGGGCCAAACTGCTTAATAGCACACATTACAAAGTTATATAACTTTGTAATGTGTGTTAATTAGCGGGAAAACACAGAACTACCCCTTTAAGCACATAAGGCCAACCGCACTAATATTAGATGGTGACCATTATGTGCTTTCCTAATATATGCATTTTTACTACACTTTATAATGTAGGGCACTACAACCATTGGAAGTTTAAAATTTTTAGTCTCGTATTTCCATAGTAGCTACATAGCTAAACTACGGGCTGTAGTCTACATGTGTACATAAAGCATCTAAGAAGCAATTAATAAGGAATATTATTACTTTAAGATTGTGCTCCTTATGCTACTCACATATAGCCCTAGCCTCTGTACTTTACCTTAATGTTCATCTAATAAAGCTATAAATAAATGCGTCACTTTTAGGAAGGAAAATCGACTCTTTTGTTAGCTTTTGCTGGGCCCTGGTAAACAGGACAAGCACCTGCAGAACATTCTAGTACAATAAGTGGGATTTACAGTGAGGTGTGCCATTACCCTACCTCCACTATTAATCTTTCCACCTCTGCCACATTATATTAAAGTAGGATTTAGTAAAGTGAAAAGCAATGTAACGCAAATGCCCCAGTATGAATGGCAGTAGTATAGCTGTGAAATACAATATAGTACTACCATGTACTATCTCAGAATGTGAAAAACACTTGTCAGGAGATTGTACTGAACGTGAGCAAGCGGTATCCAATGTTGAGAATGCTGGTGTCCAGCAGACCTGCAGAAAATGAGGCTTATAGGCCTATAGGCCAGTCTATTTTCCTTGGTATTTATGCACCAACGCCATTCCTAGGTAATCTTTTGCCACTGTTCAATTTGTTTCCTGTAGTGTGAAATAATTCTGTCCTTACATTATGAGAATCATCTTAGAGAGTATATGAAATATAGTTTAGTTGTTATAGCAAATATTACAGCATTGTGGCTAGTAGCCATAGTGTTTCCTGAATTTAGTGATTCATCTACATTGCACAGAAAGGCTCACCGGCAGCACCATGCCTCTTCTAATGTGCTATGGAATAGCCACCTCCATTTATTTGTAACAATGTATGTCTGTGTACTGTATGTCTGACATGAAAGGAAATGATGCTGAACAGAAACAGAGGGGGACATTTATCAAAGTTGCGCCCCTGGCGTACACCAGGGAGAAAGCGCAGATTTGCCCTTGTCCCTGGCATACTCCAGCTGTATGCCACGCTCGCTTTAAGGCAGGCAGAAGGCATGGCAGGTGAAGATTTGTTGTGGCTGGGTTTACTTAGAGGCGTGAGTGGCGAGGAAAAGGGGTTGGGGCCTAATACTCGTACGCTGGTTTTAATTAATGCCGCCCAGAATGTTGCTTGTAGATGTAAAAGGTGACACTAACCTTGTGCTTGTGGCATACGCATACATCATGGCAGAAATCTATACCTGCTCAGCATGCATGAATCTGATGGAGACTTATTTAAGACCGGCATACAAGTACATAAATGTCCCCCATAGTGTATATATAGCCTGTAGTCACAGATGGTACAAGAGAGTCCCTAATGAGTATATTCCCAACAGAATGCCAGGTACATATAGTATATAGGAGTAGCTGAGTCAGCCCTCTGGACCTTGACATTGGACTGACACATAATAGTATCCTATACCCTTCAATAAGCATCTCTCCTCCTTTGCACACACACCCAGCACCCTCTCTTTGCTTACTAAAAACATAAAGAAAAAATAAAAAGCGCAGAAATGCATAAATGCCAGTGTATAGTGTCCATCAACTTAGTTACATCCATAGTAACCAAACTAAGTAATTTGGCTTTTAATGGTGCCTAGTGTGCATATACGCCCAATGTACTGCAGTAATTCTAAAAACACTGCAAAAAAAGTTATGATTGTACAAAATAAAAACATCAGCAATAGTGCTTGGAAAATGCTATAAAAAACATTTGATATCCATGTTTGTTTGTTTGTTTGTTTGTTTTATATAAAAAATGGGGGTGTTGTTTCCACAGCATTCAGCCCTATTATGTTCCCAGAAGTATCTGGGGAGAGCCTTACATGCCTGACGTAACAGTGGACGATCTATGATATTTTCCAGGTGCTTTTCTATATTGAACACATTTATTGGTGGAATTCTAGCATTGTAAAACACACAATATAAGATGCAGTCATAGGCCCAGGTGTCCTCTCATTCTTATGCAGTATAATAGTTGTAGTAAAGAAGGAAATAAGAACATAAAGTCAATATCTGAGTGTGCAATCATACAGAAAGGAGAGATTTGTTAGGACTGGCGTTTTATACTACAATCTACCATGTTTATAACATTTTATTAAGAAGACAGAAAAGGAAAAATGAAATCTACTTCAGCTACGAGCACTGCAGTATGGCATTGCAAGCTGCTTCATTTTCTGTGGAGTGGTGAGAGGAGTGGAAAGCCACAAATTTTACAGCAAATATGGCGTGCAAAGAAATGTGTGACACAGTAAAATAATATGTTCAAAAAGGACTCCAAGAGAAGATCCCAAAAAAGTGGAATTTACTATTGAAATGTTATTAATCTCTGCAATGTTAAGATCACCATACACCTTATACTTTTGTTGGCCGAAGCCGCCCTTGCAATGGGATCGGTTGTCAGTAGAGAGTGTGTGTGGCCCTCCCGACACTCCACCAGACAATGTCAGTGAAGATAGTGGTTGGGTGTGATAGAAATTCACTGCCTGACCTCTTTTTGTCGGTGGGAAAAGGAGCAGTCTCCTCATAGAGAACACAGGAACGCTCAGTTGTGCTGAGAGGACAGGAGAGATAATGGTCGCCCTACTAAAATTTAACATGCATGACCACCATTAAATTGAGCGTCTGATGCTGAATGAAAGCAAACTGCCCAAAACAAGCAGCCCACCCTCCAGTCCACTCTGGATGGCAGACTACCCCTGTGACTTCTCTGGAGCCTTTCTTGGCTCCACGTTGCAACTGAAGAGAGAAAGACTATAGATGCAGGACAGCAGACCACAAAGTATTACAGAAGGCCTAGGAGGGTGTAGTGGTTGTCTAGACCAGTCAGTTCCAGGTGAGCTTGTATGGACAAAATTAGCAAACAGAAGATTTATCAGAGAGTCAGAAGCAGGGGCGTAGCTAGGGGTTCAGCCTAGGGGGGGCGAGTGAGTCTGAGTGGGCCCCCAACCAACATTACCCATAGGGAACCTCAGCAGGTGGCAAGGCTTTTTGAATAATAAAGTAAATATTCTTCTACATTACTTATAGTGAATAAGGATACAGAGCTGTGTAAGAGGCTTCTACATCTGGAATATAGAGCCACAAAAAGATTAGAAGAATATAGCTGCCTTCTTCCACAGACAGCACCACTCTTGTCCTCAGTTTGTTTGTGGTATTTGACTAAAGTTAATAGAGCCAAGCTGTGATACCACACACAACCTAAGAGCAGGGGTGGCGCTGTTTTGGAAGAAAACAATTATGTTTTTTTTTTTTTTTTTAATTCTGGAGAACCCTTTTAACTAGATTATCTTTGCCTAAAAATAATAGTGGTATAGGTAATAAGTTTTTGTTGTTGTGTGTGTGTGTTGTCACTCCTCTCACAGTCCTCACTCCTCTCACAGTCCTCACTCCCCTCACAGTCCTCACTCCCCTCACACAGTCCTCACTCCCCTCACACAGTCCTCACTCCCCTCACACAGTCATCACTCCCCTCACACAGTCCTCACTCTCCTCACACAGTCCTCACTCCCCTCACACAGTCCTCACTCCCCTCACACAGTCCTCACTCCCCTCACACAGTCATCACTCCCCACACACAGTCATCACTCCCCACACACAGTCATCACTCCCCACACACAGTCCTCACTCCCCACACACAGTCCTCACTCCCCACACACAGTCCTCACTCCCCACACCCAGTCCTCACTCCCCACACACAGTCATCACTCCCCACACACAGTCATCACTCCCCACACACAGTCCTCACTCCCCTCACACAGTCATCACTCCCCACACACAGTCCTCACTCCCCTCACAGTCATCACTCCCCTCACACAGTCATCACTCCCCACACAGTCCTCACTCCCCTCACACAGTCATCACTCCCCACACACAGTCATCACTCCCCTCACACAGTCATCACTCCCCTCACACAGTCCTCACTCCCCTCACACAGTCTTCACACAGTCCTCACTCCCCTCACACAGTCCTCACTCCCCTCACAGTCCTCACTCCTCACCCCTCACACAGTCCTCAATCCCTTCACAGTTCTCACCCCTCTCCCCCCCCCCCCCCCCCCCCCCCCCCCCGGCAGCCATAGACGGTGAGGATCCCTCCAGCTGCCGTCCTCCCTCCTCATACGTTTTGCAGCCAGTGAGGGAGAGGAGGGGCCAGCAGCAGCAGCCTGTAGCAGCGTGTAGAAGGAAGCAGCAGGAAGAAGATCCAGCCCTGGCCGGGCTCGGCATCCGACAGCTGAGCGGGCCCCTCAGGAGCAGGGGCCCGCTATTCCCAGGTGCAGTTTTCCTCTTGGGGGCCCCAGCCACTACAGACATGTGTTAACGCTGTATGCAAAAGCAATAGCTTTTGCAGACAGCATTAATCTGTCTGAGACCTCAGTGGGCCCCTGCCTGAGTGGGCCCGGGGGCGACCGCCCCCTTTGCCCCCACCTATTTTCGCTACTGGTCAGAAGCCAAGAGGTCATGTATATGCAAACCCAGTAGCCAGAAGATCACTTGGAATCAGAAGAGATGGAGGGTAATCAGGTACACAGTACTTAAAGCAAATCTACCATTAGGTACATCACTGTGCTTTTTCACCTTAATCGATTGGCGCAGGCAAGGGGAAGACACTGGTGTGGTCCTTTTTTTTAAAATGCTGCCCTGTTCCTGCACTTGTCGCAGGTCTTTTCTTGGGCAATAACTCCTGCCCTCTGTGACGCGGCTCCATTGATACTAATACAGTATAAGCCAGGAAATAATCAAATTTACTGACATCTACTAGAGATGGAAGCATAATTTATATAGCCCATCTACTGTAATTTACCTACCTGTTCTGGTTCCCACAGTCTTCCCCACTTCTCGCCACTCTGGTCAACATTGTGGCACTGCGTGGTGGTTATAATGGTTATAATGGCCACCAGATTGTCAGGACAATTGGTTGGACAATTACTGCCTTGGGACACTGAGACATTTAGAGATTGGGCTCAGTGTCCTTATGCACTGATTGGCTGTCCAGTCCTGCTGACACTGGTGGTAACACCAGGAAGCCACAGCTCAGTGCCAAAGTGCTGTGGAGCCCGAGCAGTTAGGTATAATACAATTATAAATAGAAATAAGGGTGGGAAAGTTATATAATAGTTGAAAGTGTGAACAAAGGGAGAGGGATAACCCACACAGACTGGAGAAAGGGAGTAGAGCACACCAAAGGTACAAGGTATACAAATACAGAGAGGAAATAGAGCTCCCACAGCAAACTGCAGATGCTGTAGAAGCAAAAGTAAGCAAAATATGTTTCGAACGAGTAAGTACAAAACAAAAAATATATATTTTTTTTTCATAGGTGTACATAGCCTTTATCACAAACTCGCTGACTAGAATAATTGCATGGTATTGCCTTCATGGGTTATGAGTAACACGTCTAATAGGCTTTATGGAAACATCTGTTCACTTTGTTCTACATTTTGCTCTATGGGAAAGAAAGTGAACTCCCATCCTTTAAATAGAAACTAGAGCTGTTTCCATTCAGATACACTGCACTTGCCATTAATACCATGTACACATGTTATTAACACATATACATGCGGAAAAGTATAAATATAGCTGGTCTTAAACATTTGGATATAACAATTCTTTGTTTTTAGAGCGATATTGTCTGACAGTCATCATTTACTAGCAAATCCAGATGTTTTCAGCTGGATCTGCTGTGCACAATGTAATGCCTACCGGCAGCTATAGTGACACAATGATAGTACCATCCAGCAATGCTCTGTGGGAAAAAGCTAAATCCTGAGAACCAGTGCTCTTTTTCCCAGGGTCAGGCTATAGGGTGAATTGTGTCACATAAATCCCTGGAGTCAGGCAACCTGTTACTGTATTGGGACTTTTTTTTTTTTTTTTTTTTTTTTTTAAATAGCTTGAAAATCCCATCCAGCACTTCAAGAAAAATTGCAGTCCCATGTAAACTAAACTAATGTAAGATTCAATACATATATATGATTGATCCATGTTGTGTTACTGAAGTAGCCCAAGCCTCAGAAGTGCAGGAGGAGAGGGGTGAGCGTAGAGACAGAGGCAGCAGCGGATGTAACAGTCAGGACGGACTCTGACGCACTTTTAACCGTTATGATGGCCGGGCTGTAGACCCTTGGAAATGAGTCAAGTGCACACGTTGATCACTTCTTTTCATGATTGTTTTCTTCATTTTCCAAGTTTCCTACTTGCACAATGTTTCATTCTTCGTAGACAAGTGATGGATGTTTTTTTCCATATGACACTTGACATTTGTTCTGTGCCACAGAAGAATAAGTAAAAGAGGCATCTGGACTGAACATCACCCCAAGTTTTTTCTTCCTTGAGAAGGCACAGCCCTTTCATGAATACGACTTTCTAATAGATTTCCCATCAGTTTTATGTGTGTGAAGAAACCATTGTGACGTCTAAGGCCTATCGTCTCCAGCACTGCTTTACGCATGCAGGGACGGTCCCTGATGGATTTTCTGCAACTAGATAAGAATATAGTTGAACGTCTCTACCTTCTCCTCAGCCAAGAGTAAAGCGAGACAGGGAAATGTTAACATACAGAACATTATGAAGCTACAGGAAGAGTTGGAAATGGTGCTGAAAACAGAATGAAATAAACTTGGATCCTTTATTCTGGCTATGACTAGAATATAGATGTAGTGCAGAGCCGAGTCTACCTCTTATTTCCTCTAGATGCGGAGGATCCTGTTATGTTGACTTTTACGATTGATTCATAATGTTCTAATCATGGATTTAATGATTCTTGTCTGGGATACAGATTCCACATGCTTGAGAGTATGGAGAATGGAAAGGATATGTTTGCAGTTCATTAGATGTATTGTTCTGTATTTATTGCATGGTGAACGGCCCGAGTTCTCGTAATTCGTTCTCTCTTTGGAGTTGGTCCACTGTAGTTCATGCGTTATATTCAACTTTATAGAAAATTCCTTATTATATTAAATGGGCATAGCTGTAATACTGTCTGTTTATAACATGGACTCTGGCATCTTTTGTGTGATTTTGTAGGACGTTCTGATTACAGATATTTTTCCTGGCTATAACATTGATGACCTATTCTTAGGATTGTTCATAAACATGAACAGTACAGTACATACTGGAGCTTTGACATTGCAGTAGTCACTTGCAGTCTCTGTCCAGTCTAGTCTCTACAGACAGGGGCAAATAGATAAAATCTCTTTTTAATGCTTTTTGGAATATTTATAAAGTACTTGAATTTTCTAAAGGTTTTTTTAAACTCTTCATGGTTTTCTTGCATTAACCCTTTAAAGAAGTGTCAGTGCTCACAGCTATTGCTCATTCTCTCCATGTCAGGGGGTGAGAATAAAGTTGGGCTGATTGCCAGTACACACACAGGTCTTGCTTTCCCTTTATTGCCTGGCCAATCCTAGCACAGCACGTCCTCTTGTTATGCTAGGACACAGTGCTAGTAAAAGTGCACCAAACTGAACAGGCATCCATTACTATGGATGGCATATAGAGGGAGAAGGAGCACAGACTTTGTAAGAAGCTGTATAAACAGAAATGAATAAAACAGCAGTAGTGAAGCAAGCAAGGGGTTAAACTAGGCACCAAACTATTGCTGCTTAGTAAAAAGGGAAGTCTTAACTTACTTTTCAGTGTCAGTGTGGACCCTCTGAAGGTGACAGACAGGCTCAAAGATTGCACCTAACACAACCCAATATTTGGTCACTTTCAGACTGAAAACAGAAGAAAAGTCATGTATTTCACAATCTATTCAACTCAAAGCATTTGAGACGTTTCTATGTAAGCTATGGTTGGACTCTATGAAAGCAGAGTAGGGTTTCTTAATAAGTATATTGTGTACTACAGGTGACTTAAAGGGCTTTTCTAGGACTATAATATTGATGGCCTGTCCTTAGGATGTGTCTCCCAGAAACCATGGCTGAAGGAGCCGTAGCACTCCAGTGATTTGTTCCAGTGTGACACAGTGCTCTCTGCTGCCACCTCTGTCCTTGTCAGGAACTGTCCAGAGCAGTAGTGGCATTCTATGGGAATTTGGAACTGGACAGTTTCTGTCACAGACAGAGGTGGCAGCAGAGAGCACCATGTCATGGAAAGAAGACAACAATTCCTTCAGGACATACAGCAGCTGATAAGTACAGGAACACTTGAGATTTTTAAATGGAAGTGTTTTACAAATCTTTATAACTTTCTTACAACAATTGATCTGAAAACTATTTTTATCTTCTATTTCTATCCATAGAATAGGCCACCAATATTATAATTCTGGGGGAAAAACTAACAACCTTGGGGTCATCCAGAAGCTGAAGATACTGGACATATTTTATGCTAAACCAATGACAAAATAAGAATGTATTTATATTTTGTATTGTGCATTTTTTAAATATTTTGTTGTATTTTTTCTTAGGATATTTTCCCAATGGAAAGTGCTAACAACAGGCGATCAGCACCAGTTTCCCCACGAGGCAGTCCAAGTGATGTCCGACCAATGCTGAACACTCAGTACAACAATCCATCTAGACTCTACACAAACAACAACAACAATACCACAGACTCGCATCTATCTTCACATATGGGCAGGATTAATATCTCTTCTCCCCAAAGGTATGTTCACTTCAAGATCTCTACTTTATATACATTTATTATTTAAAGGGGTTCCTCTGCAAAAACATTTTTCTTTTAGATCAACTGGTACCAGAAAATGCCAGAGATTTCTCATTTACTTCTATTAAAATTCTCAAGTTTTCCAGTACTTATTATCTGCTGTATATCCTGCAGGAAGTGGTGTATTATTTGTAGTCTGACTTAGTGCTCTCTGCTGCCAACTCTATCCATGTCAGGAACTGTTCAGAGCAGTAAAAATTTCCCATAGAAAACTTTTCATGCTTTCCAGACTGGAAAGACTACACCACTTCCTGCAGAACATAAAGAAGCTGATGAGTAATGGAAGACTTGAGACTTTTTGATGAAAGTAAATTACCAATCTGTGGCACTTTCTGGCACCAGTTGAAAGAATTTATATATATTTTTTTTAACTACCCCTTTAATGATCAGTGTGATGAATGGTTAGAACATAACGTCTATGCGATATCATTGCGTCTGTTGATGATTTAGCCAGCTCATTCACTTCACAGGTTTAATGTTTTTACATGATCCAGGCTTTCGTCATTTATGTAGATTTTATGTAAATTTTAATTTTAAGACGTTTCAAGATAAGTTATTTTAGGATTAACCTGCATCCAAAAAAATTATATAAAATGTGCTTCGAAATTTCACAGAAAGTGAGATTTGTCCTATTCCTTCTAACATAATAACTATGCTGCGTTCACACTACGTATATTTCAGTCAGTATTGTGGTCCTCATATTGCAACCAAAACCAGGAGTGGATTAAAAACACAGAAAGGCTCTGTCCACACAATGTTGAAATTGAGTGGATGGCCGCCATATAACAGTAAATAACGGCCATTATTTCAATATAACAGCCGTTGTTTTAAAATAACTGCAAAGATTTGCCATTAAATGGCGGCCATCCACTCAATTTCAACATTGTGTGAACAGAGCCTTTCTGTGTTTTTAATCCACTCCTGGTTTTGGTTGCAATATGAGGACCACAATACTGACTGAAAAATACGTAGTGTGAACCCAGCATAGATACAGCCATGTAACCAGCTATATTTTATTGAGTGTTCCCACATGTACTATAGAAGCAACAGCTTTAGTCTTCCTCCAATCCTTCCCAATTATGTCTTCAGAACTTGGATATAATTTACCATATAACTCCTCTGCTGCATGTGAAGCAAATGGATACAGTAAAGCTGGGGCAACATGGCGACTGCAACACAGGCTGTGTGATCAAAGATTGCCTTGCTATGTCTCACAAATCACGATGTATTATAGCTAATGTAAGTGAAAGGGGTCATGTTGTGACCCACAAATGGCTATGACTGCAACCCCAACAGTAGCAAGAAATCTATCCTGCACCAAGGATTACTTGAGAGATGAAGCTTGAAGTGTACAGGCCTGTATGATGTGACATACCATACATAACAGTGACTGCGAGTCCAGCTGTACTGAATCTTATGGATGTATACATTTACCCTGAAAGGAAATCTTTGTGTATAGAATACTACTGCCAGATATGGTTTACTAAATACAATGTATACAAGCACACAGTAGACATTTATCAGTGCTGTAAATAGAGAAAGAGATGCTATCTATGCATGAGAGCAGGCAGAGGGATTTCAGTATTGTATAGCTGGCGGTAGGAGAAGTCTTGAAAACTTGTCAAATTACATTTTCCATTACATATAGTGGAAGGATTCAGCAGGATCTGATCTGATGATAGTGAAACCTTTCTGTGGAGTATTTTACTGTATCAAAATGTATTTAAGGGAAACCTGTCATCTGGAAATTAAGTACGAATGTTACATAGTTATTGGGGAAATTATACAGGTAGTAGCATTCACCTAGCAGTCTGTGCCTGTAATGTGCTAAAATGTTTTATTTTGCAGTGCAGTGCCAATATTCTTGGGGTGTTTAGAGCGCTGATCAGCATACTGTAGGCTACTCCTCTTTGGCACTTCCCTACAGCATAAGGCTGTGTTCACACATTGTATAACATCGGCCGTTCTGTGACCCGACCGGTACTGCATTTTTAATGATCTTCATTTCTGGTGAATTCGGATGTGTGTGCCCGCATCCCAATTCACCACTGCACTTAATGGAGCGTGTGGCCGGAGCCACACGCTCCATTATGTGAACTGACATGTTCTATGTGGCTGCTATTCAATAAATGGAATCCCATTCTATGTGTATACGCTCCGGCTGGGATTCCAATCTTTCCAATACAACGTATTTTTAGCATAAATTTTTGCTAAACATATGTTGTGTGAGCATGGCCTAAAACAGTATTTTTTCAGAAAGCTAAATAAGAGCTAATATCTGTATAATTTCCCCCCAAACTTTTGAACATTGTCAGAACTCTGGTTCTTAACTTCTTTTTAATTGGTTCTCTTTAAGACTATGTTCACACATTGTCAAAACGATGGCCGCTTTATTGGTCAGCCTTCATTCAATGATAAATAATAGCCGCAATTATTGTACAGAAAACGGTCGTTCTTATGAAATAACAGCTGTTAATTGTCGTCATATAACAGCCATCCAATAACGACTGCCATCATTTCAACGGTGTGTGAACATAGCCTAAAGGTGTTTTTCTTAGATACTAAAGAACAATATCCATATTGCAAACAGATGTCAACATTCCAAAAATTCTGAGCTTTGCATATTGTGTTGAGAATTGGTAGGTGAATTCTTTTTCTTATTTATTGCTAAAGCGCCCTTGATTGATTGAGGGGACTCTGTTCAGTATTCTGACATACTGTGTGTGTAAAATGAAACACAATATACTCACCTCACCATGTGTGCCATGTTCACTTACCCTAATAACGCGCTCTCCCTGCTCTGCTGATGATGTTCTGAACTTCAGCAACTGACTGCAGTGTGTTGGGTCTGCAGGAGAGCATGAAAGCATGTTTCCTGGTGTTAAATTGTTTCAGGAATTATCTTCCCAGTATGTGTAGATTATAGGGGGATTTTACCAATGCCTTTACCAGAAAACCAGTTGCACATTTTATTTCACACAATGCCTGGCGGGCTGTAAGTGTTATCTAATATAGCAGATGTCCACAGCCCTGTGCTGCTGCATTGTCTTTCTGATATATAGCTGAATCTTGACAGGACAATGATCCGGAAGCTATTGTGCCCTATATATATGCAATGGCAATATACATTGTGGGTGCCGAAATATTAGCTTTTATCTAACGAAACTATTTAAAACAGATACATCAGAATTGGAATAGTTTAATAAATGTGCAGTCAGCAGTATCAAGTTTCTTACAGATATATTATTATTTTTATACTGGGTTGGCACACGACACAACATTTGAGAAACCCACATGTTGGCATAGACCACACAGTGTGTGCTGAGATACAACTATATATAGCTTATATCCAGCTGAAATGCAGTCTCCTACACATTGTGTCCCCAAAGATGTAAAAGCAGGCAGGGAGCCAATAGGGGTGAATGGATGTAGTCCTATATGAAGGCTGTGCATGAAATATAGCTATAAGATAGGACTGCAGCTGGCTTAATGAATATTTTCCAGGAAACATATATTGCAGGCATGAAGGTGAAAACATCTGTGAATGCTGTCCGTATATTATAGGCATATAATTTACGTTAGGCACATACCTGGCCTGTTCAGCTTGATCAGAATTTTAGTATGAGATGAGAGCTTGGGGTTATTTACGCTAGAGAAAAGCCGTCTTAGTGGCGATCTGATTACAATGTACAAATATATGAATGGACAGTACAGAGATCTTTGTAGTGGTCTTTTTACTCCTAGGTCTGTAACCATGACAAGGGGTCATCCTCTACATCTAGAGGAAAGAAGATTTCATCATCAGCATCGACGCGGGTTCTTTACTGTAAGGCTGCATTTACACGTTCAGTGTTTTTCCCGGTCCGTGATTGTGGTCCGGCAGCTACCTCCGTGATCCGTGCAAAACAGTCCGTTTTTCATCCGTTTTGCATCCGTGTCCGTTTTTTTCATGGATCTGTGTTAAAGCATTTTAAATCACATTGATTACATCACATCCGTGTTTTTCACGGATGAACACGGATGTCACATCCGTGTACATCCGTGAAAAACACGGATCTCATTGATTTCTATGGGGAATCCTTTCCGTACATCCGTTCCGAGTAATGACATGTCCTATTTTTTAACGGAATGGATCACAGATCCGTGAAATCACGGAACATCTGAATAACCCAATAGAAAGCAATGGACTGTAAAATTGTCCGTGCGCACGGATCCGTGAGCACGGACAACTTCCCGGAACGTGTGAATGCAGCCTAAGAGCAGTGAGACTGTGGAACTCTCTGCCACATGATGTTGTCATGGCTAATTCATTAACTAAATTCAAGGGAGGCCTGGATGCTTTTCTTGAAAAATATAATATTACAAGTTATGGGCATTAGAAGTCTGGTGTCTGGTAATATGTTGATCCAGGGATTGTTCTGATTGCCCTTGGAGTCGGGAAGGAATTTTCTCCCTGTGATGGGTCAATTGTCACCTGCCCCATAAAGGCCCTATTCCACTGGCCAACTGACAGGAGAAAACGAGCACTATTAGCGCTCGTTTGCTCCTCGTTCCCCGCTTGCTACCGCCACTATTCCGCGCAGCAGCAGTGAGCGGGTGAGTCCGGGGGGGGGGGGAGGAGAGCAGGGAGGAGCGGGGGGCTGCCCTTGTGATCGCTAGATCATCTTGGCAGCCCAAAGAATACAGCAGCGGTCTACTGCCGACGCTCCTATTCCACGGAGCAACGGCAGCAGATCGTTGCTGTATGAGTCGTTTGTCTTTCAACATGTTTGAAAGACAAACAACGTTCGTTGCCCTTTTATTCCACGGGATGATTATCGTCCGTAATGGTAATCGTTCGAAGGACTAGGGCCTTAAAGGGAACCAATCAGCCTGTTTGGGCTGATATGGTTCCCTTGAGCATTGTATAAAGCACCTGGAGCGGCCGCGGCACGTACCGTCCACGGCCGTAGCAGGTGCTTTATAACGGAGAAAATGACTTTTATTCCCCGGCTTGTGACTAGATACGAGCGGGGAAGTAGTCATGGTGGGCGGCTCCCCGCTCGTATCTAGTCACTGTGCTCTGCCTGTCAGCGTGCTCGGCGGGATGATTGACAGGCAGAGAGGCCAGTAACGGACCTCTCTGCCTGTCAATCATCCCCTCTGAGCACAGGCGTGCATTTTTTTGAAATTACGGATGTCATTTCAAAATAATGGACGTTATTTGACTTTAAAATGACGGACGTCCACAAACACGGCTGTCGATTGGCCAAAAAAAGAAGCCGTGTCAACCTAGCCTTAAGAGGATGCCTTAAGAAATCTGATTCATATGAGAATCCTAAGAAATCCAGTTTGTTTTAGAATTTTTGGGTGCCTTTACACAGAGAGATTTATTTGACAGCTTTTTGAAGCCAAAGCCAGGAATAGATTTGAAAACAGGAGAAATCTCAGTCTTTCCTTTATGATCTGTTCCCTGTTTATAGTCTGTTCCTGCCTTTGGCTTCAATGATCTGTCAGATAAATCTTTCTGTGTAAACCCACCATAAGGGGCAAATAAGTTTCATGCATGAGGCTCCTCACATGACATTTCTCTATAGAGAAGTGTGTCCTTACGTTTCCCTAATGTGTCTTTGAACATTGTTTTCTGTCCATTTCAGGCGTATTTCTTCTAAAGATATGGCCCAGCATGTACATTGTATTGAAGACTACTGAGTTATGTAGAATATGGATAAGTCCTTGTATGGTTTTCAGTGCTTTACACATAAAGTTCATGAGTTTTATTAATATATTTGTCACCAACAGTGTTGAACCACAAAGACCTGTCTCAAGAGGCCGAAATGGAATAGACATTGAATCTGATGTGTACAAAATGCTCCAAGACTATGAAGAACCTGTGTCACAGCCCAAGCAGTCTGGATCATTCAAATACTTGCAAGACATGCTCGAAGCTGGAGAGAATGGTTAGTGTAGCTTTTTATATACACTTGACATATAATGTACACTATTCATTCTATCTATGTGATCCTTTTTTAGTCTTTCTATAAGACTTTAATTCCACTAACTTTAAGGTTGAGATAACACATCCCTTATAACAAGTAACCAGAATGTCATTGCAGGCGCCTAAATACTATAGTAAGAGACTGCTGGTCAGAACTGTCTTGCACTGTGCACATTTTATAAGACAATTTGTGGTACATATTGATTCTGAGATTTGTCTTGTGCCTTTTGTGTTAGGGATTAGCTAGGAAATGAAACTACTAAAGAATTGTCTATGCAACGGTGCCATACACTTCCTATACAGTCACCCCATATCCCAATACAGCTCCAAAGAACATTGGAGAAAGGTATCAAAATAAAACTGTAGTGTAAAATATAAGGTTTGAGCAACATGGATGCAGCCTATTCTTCTAGACAAAGTCTCCATGTGTTCTGTATGCTTTAACCTTAGTAAAGTGTGGACTTTACCGCTGGAAGATTTCCTGGTTGGGATCACAAACTGGCAGTGGTAAAGTTGTCAGCTGTGGCATTATCACGAGCAGAGCCAAGGTTTATAAAAAGGAATGAAGACAAATTGCAACAAGCCAAGAAATAAGACAAGAGAAAAGTCAGATCCAGGAGTCAGTACCATGCCTAGCATTACAAGTACCAGGTGTATTATTCCAAAAGTTAGGCAGAAGTGTACTGAAGAAATACCCAGCAGAAGCATTATATTTGCCAGGAATAGTATCCAAAGGGCTATGTAGGGTCAAAGTTAGGAAGAGGAACAATAGCAAAAGGAACACCCAACTGCAGAGTTAGAAAGGATGAATGTCATTTTCAGGTGTTGGTTGCCTTCGCCACCCGGTGCCACTGTACAAACAGAGCATGGGGCTGCAATAGGAGAAAAAAGGCAAACCAGGAATAGAAGCATAGCCCAGTTGCTTATAGTAACAACTGGATCCAGCCGTTTACTGGGACAGCACTTGAACTGGGTGAGGTGAGTAACAGATGCCGCTATTACTGATCTACTAATGAATGTACTATGGGGAACATTGTATGTCGGCTTTAAAGCCCTGCCCCTAATCCCCTGCTGGATCTACTAAGAGGTGCTCGCCCCTTAGGGACCTTTGGAGCAGGTGAACATTTCTACCCCTGTCCGCCCATCAGGCTAGCAGGCCATACGCCACATGGCGTACACCAGGGTATACCTTGATGAATGTGCCCCTATATGTCTTTATGCATAATTTTTTTTTGTTAAGTTGGAACAATACAGACAAAAAGAGACTAACATCTTTTTTTATCATTTGGATCTCATTCAAAAGAAATCAGGGGGAAGGAACTGTTCCAACAATAGCAAGGTAACCTGCACATGGAAATCCATGGATATATTAGTTGGACTGTAAGAGCTGAGAATGGGTTATGTAAATACGGCTCCGCAACTAGTTATCCATTACAGGATTTCCATTACATCCATTTCTGTATGAATAAATACAGAAACCTAATCATCTGAGGCTGAGTTTGGTAATCAATATCCCGTCTATGCTGAATGGTGCAGATTCCTCTGTAGTCTTGGTAGATCAGGAAGAGCCACATAGTTTGTTGTTGCTATTATGTACAATGATAATAAGATCCCCGCCAACAGCAACATCTCCTCCAACTATCTGCCAGTATCAAGTAAGGAACCCCACTGTTGGTCTGACAAGAGCGGCATTAAGAAAGGTTCTGTGTTATGTTGGGATGAATGTTGCAGCCACATAGGCCAAGTTTTCTTAAAACAATAGACAAGAATGCGTGGGCGGTTTCTTTGGTTTCTTTTCCCTGTTCTATTGTAAGTGCCTGGCTGCATGTACTCTGTGTCTTCATCATAGCAACTGGCGGCTTCATTTCCAGCCATTATTTTAGCTGGACCTTCAGCTTGTGCTATGGACTTGTAGGCAAAGTACAGGCACAGGTCATTCGTGAGGAGACGTCCTTCTTAAAATGAAGTTGAGGCCTTTTGGAAGGTTTTCTATTGATTTGAGGAATGAGAGAATATTATAGGTTCAGTGACGTGGCTCTCAGCCCACCATTTATATCACACATTTCAGTGCCTATTTATCTGGATCAATAGGTTTTGGAAACATCTCTCCCTTGTAGGAGTACAGAGCCTTGCCGTTTTATGATGGTCAAGACATACATGTCATATATCAGTGTAACTAAGTCTGCCAGTAAATACGTATAAACAGAACTATTATAAAAGCTGAGTGTATATCATGCTGTATAAAAATAGTATGCCCCCTTTGCAGCATCCAAGTTAGTGTTAAAGAGGTACTCCAGCGAAATATTTTTCTTGCAAATCAATTGATTTCAGAAACTTATACAGATTTGTAATTTACTCTGTTTAAAAATCTAAAATCTCCAGTCTTTCCATCTTTATCATCTGCTGTCTTCCCTGCAGGAAGTGGTAATTTGTTTCAAGTCTGACACTGATCTTTGCTGACATCACTGTCCGAGACAGGAACAGGAAAGGTTTTCTAGGGGAATTTACTGCTGTTCTGGACAGTTCCTGACATGGACAGAGATGTCAGCAGAGAGCACTTTGTCAGACTGGGAAAAATACACCACTTCCTGCAGGACATACAGCAGCGGATAAGTATGGGAAGACTGAAGAATTTTAAATAGAAATTAATTACAGATCTATATAACTTTCTGAAACCAGGTGATTTGAAAGATTTTCGCTGGATAATCCCTTTAACGTCCCTCAGCACAAGGACGCATTCACATGTGGTTTTTAATGGGAACTGAAAAGATTAATGGGTCTACAATGAATATACATTGTAGATAACGCTTCATGGGGAAGTGAGTGCACAAGCTGAGCCGCCTGTAACCTCAAATATGTTATTGTGCAATTCAGTGATCTACTGAGTCTTCGCATCTCTGCTTATACAAATAAAAGTATATGCAAAACAGCTCCCTCATGCCAGCTTAAAAGGTGGCTTTACCTTTAAGTCAGTGCCTTACCCCAACTAAGAGTCTTAGAACATGACTAGGGATACATCCCTGTGCATACTACAGAGCATCATACATCCCTGTGTATACTACAGAGCACCATACATCCCTGTGTATACCTACAGAGCACCTTATATCCATGTGCATACTACAGAGCACCATACATCCATGTGCATACTACAGAGCACCACACATCCATGTGCTTACTACAAGGCACCATACCTCAACGTGCATACTACAGAGCACCACACATCCATGTGCTTACTACAAGGCACCATACCTCAACGTGCATACTACAGAGCACCATACATCCATGTACACACTACAGAGCACCATACCTCCATGTGCATACTACAAGGCACCATACATCCATGTGCATACTACAGAGCACCATACCTCCATGTGCATACTACAGGGCACCATACATCCATGTGCATACTACAGAGCACCATACATCCATGTGCATACTACAGAGCACCATACCTCCATGTGCATACTACAGGGCACCATACCTCCACATGCATACTACAGAGCACCATACCTCCATGTGCATACTACAGAGCACCATACCTCCATGTGCATACTACAGAGCACCATACCTCCATGTGCATACTACAGCGCACCATAAATCCTGCCACAGAAAGCCTGAATTTCCTCCCTTTGCCCATTCAGTTACTAGGCTGCTCATTCTGGCTGGGGTAGACTCTGGATTTTGTAATACAGAAGGGAAGATATGTTTATGTAATAGGAATATTCTTTACCTGGAACATATGATTCGGAATAATTTAATCTCATCTATGTGTCTCTAATCAATATGAATAGAATTTAACCCAACTGAACCCCAGGAATTCTTCTCATTGAGAGTTTTGCCGTCTTATCCATTGTGTTACTTTTATTCATCTCACTAAATGTAACAGACAAGGAAAGTTGATCTCAGCCATAAGACGTCCAGATTTCTGTCACAAGCCCAAAGTAAACTTTCAGAAAGTGCTTTCAGATCTGTCTGACTTGTCGATGTGCCACCAAGTTACAATCAATTTCAGCCTCTTTATTAGAGGTTTGAGAAGAATTCTTCACACAGATCTGATATACTATTTTTATACTTGGCAGGTGAAAAGCTAGAAAGACCGGCCAGCTCCAGGAATGTCAAGTCTCCTGTGTCTAAGCTGAGCAGTCCGCTGACTGGCTTACAGATGCTCCCAGAGTGCACCAGATGTGGGAATGGGATTGTGTAAGTAACAAAAATAACCATAAAAAACTGAATTTCTACTTACTATACAAATTCCTCACTGCTTTGTTTTCTACTTCCCATATAAATATACATAGGGGCTCTTTTGTAGGTGTACAAATTCACTAGGGCTAGAAGGAAATGCTAGGAAACAGGTCAGTCAGGCTGAACCCTACCCTGTCTACCCTTTCCTATTGTCCTATTTCGTTTACACATCCAGAAGGGTTAAATTATACAAAAAATAAATATGTAATGTAATATGTTACTGCAGCAGGCAGAAGATATAGATGATTGCCAATCATTTGTCTGTCAGTTTTTGAAGGTGTATGGCCACCTTTACTCAAGCACCACAGGGTCGCTCAAGCTCAATCAGGCAGCACGATGCTCTATCCAGCACTATGCTAGTGGACAGTCAGGTGATGAGGAGACCATGAATATTTAGTTGTTCTACAGGATATACAGTGGACAGGAAGATAGATATCCATTTTTCCACCCCTTGAAGCTGCACACTACAGTAATAAAGTGGTAACTGTGACACACTAGGACTAGGGTCACACGTAGTATGAGACCATCTGTTCCGTGACTCGGCCGGGATCTCAGAAAAGATCATCCCGGCCGGTACTGCAGTACCATCCTGATCATCTTTAGCGCTGTGGAGTTCTGATGCGGGCGCATCAGTGCATGCTGGCATCAGAACTCCCCACAGTACACAATGGAGCGTGCGGTCGGAGCCACTCGCTTCATTGTGTGAGCTAACAGGGCTTTCTGCGGCCGCTATTCACTGAATAGCGGCCGCAGAAAACTGACATGTCAGTTTTCTACGGCGCCGCTAGGGATCCCAGCCGGAGTGTATGCTATGTGTATACACTCCGGCCGGGATTCCCTCAGCTTGCAGCACTACATAAGTACCGCAGAAGTTGTTACAATGGCCGTGATTTCTGCAGAACTTACGTAGTGTAAACATAGCCTAGTATTGTAAGCTTTCGTTGCTCTCTATTAATTGTACAAAAATTCCCTGACAACAGTACAGTCAAAAGGTTTCATAGCTGCACATATCACCAAGGGAGCACAGACTCGTATCTCCTATTTCTTAGTTCTCTGTGACCTTGCACAGCACTACCCTCATACACAATCACTAGTGGTAGACTAGACAAGGTGAAATGTCCAAAGGGCTATGCTACCTTTCTTTCCACTAAGAGATTGAGAGGATGACTCCTATGTCCTTGTATAGTGAGAGTGTCCTTTAATCTTTTGCCAATAATACTTTAATATTTGTATGGTTATTATTGCCTTTCTTCCCTATTGTATAGTGGCACTATAGTCAAGGCTCGGGACAAGCTCTACCATCCAGAATGCTTCATGTGTGATGACTGTGGTCTCAACCTAAAACAGAGAGGCTATTTCTTTATTGAAGAGCAGCTGTACTGCGAAACTCACGCCAAGGAGAGAGTCAAGCCTCCAGAAGGATATGATGTTGTGGCTGTTTATCCCAATGCCAAAGTTGAACTTGTTTAACCACTGAAGCAAGCTTTACTTGCTGGAGAGGTCTACAGTCTTACACAGCAATACTCCCAGAGCCCTTCCCACCACAAGTAATGGTTTTACATTCCCTTGACAAGACATCTCCATTCTAACATTGTATCCAAGAAAACAATGCAGAAACATTTGCATGAGATGAAACAATGCAGAAATGTTTCAGAATATACATTTACTTCCTGTGTGAATTACACTGAACATAATATCTATAGAGAGCCATGTCAGAAAGGTTTCTAACACTTTTCCATTAACTATCCATATGTTTTATGTTGCTGTTGTGTGTAATAGCAGTCTACATGTTTGCATTCTACAGTTTGTCTTCCTTTGGCACCAACAGAATCTTCTGTAAATACTAAGTAATATTCCTCTTCTGCTCTAATAAAATATATTGTTTTTAGTATTTTCAAGCGGTGTCTTTTTTTATTTCTCCCAATATCCCAACAATGATCACAAGCAGCATTAATAAAATCATTTGCTTGCCAGGACACTGTGGTAAGTCTCCCATAGACCTCATTGTAGCCATTTTTGTAGCCATTCTTCCTGGTAATCCTGCTGCAGTGTCCAAATCTTCTTCACGTCCCTGTGACTTATCCCACCTCTTTTTTTACTGTATGTTATCTATTGACTGTAATAGTGTAAGATAGGTAAATTATAGAAAATAAATGTTTGTTGTACCACGTTGAAGTACATTTATAAAAAGTGGAGCACATGGCAATTGGGAGTAGAAAAAAATGTTTGCACCACCTAGCTGAAAAGTCCCAATACAAAATTGCTGCCTTGTTGCAATGCACATTGAAAAGAAGGCTGCCTTATACAATCCAGATAAGTGTGTATATATATATCTATATATACTACAGTTCAAAAGTTTGGGGTCACCCAAACAATTTTGTGTTTTCCATGACAAGTCACACTTATTCACCAACATACTTTGTGAAATGAATAGAAAATAGAGTCAAGACATTGACAAGGTTAGAAATAATGATTTGTATTTGAAATAATATTGTTTTTACATCAAACGTTGCTTTTGTCAAAGAATCCACCTTTTGCAGCAATTACAGCATTGCACACCTTTGGCATTCTAGCTATTAATCTGTTGAGGTAAGCTGGAGAAATTGCACCCCATGCTTCTAGAAGCAGCTCTTACAAGTTGGATTGATTGGATGGGCACTTCTGGCGTACCATACGGTCAAGCTGCTCCCACAACAGCTCAATGGGGTTCAGATCTGGTGACTGCGCTGGCCACATTACCGATAGAATACCAGCTGCCTGCTTCTGCTGTAAATAGTTCTTGCAAATTTGGAGGTGTGTTTAGGGTCATTGTCCTGTTGTAGGATAAAATTGGCTCTAATCAAGCGCTGTCCACTGGGTATGGCATGGCGTTGCAAAATTGAGTGATAGCCTTCCTTATTCAGAATCCCTTTTACCCTGTACAAATCTCCCACCTTACCAGCACCAAAGCAACCCCAGACCATCACATTACCTCCACCATGCTTAACAGATGGCGTCAGGCATTCTTCCAGCATCTTTTCATTTGTTCTGCGTTTCACAAACGTTCTTCTTTGTGATCCAAACACCTCAAACTTGGATTCATCCGTCCACAACACTTTTTTCCAGTCTTCCTCTGTCCAATGTCTGTGTTCTTTTGCCCATCTTAATCTTTTTCTTTTATTGGCCAGTCTCAGATATGGCTTTTTCTTTGCCACTCTGCCCTGAAGCCCCAAATCCCGCAGCCGCCTCTTTACTGTAGACGTTGACACTGGTGTTTTGCGGGTACTATTTAATGAAGATGCCAGTTGGGGACCTGTGAGGCGTCTGTTTCTCAAACTAGAGACTCTAATGTGCTTATCTTCTTGATAAGTTGTGCAACGCGGCCTCCCACTTCTTTTTCTACTCTGGTTAGAGCCTGTTTGTGCTGTCCTCTGAAGGGAGTAGTACACACCGTTGTTGGAATAGCCTTCATTTCTAAGAACAAGAATAGACTGTCGAGTTTCAGATGAAAGTTCTCTTTTTCTGGCCATTTTGAGCGTAATTGACCCCACAAATGTGATGCTCCAGAAACACAATCTGCTCAAAGGAAGGTCAGTTTTGTAGCTTCTGTAACAAGCTAGACTGTTTTCAGATGTGTGAACATGATTGCACAAGGGTTTTCTAATCATCAATTAGCCTTCTGAGCCAATGAGCAAACACATTGTACCATTAGAACACTGGAGTGATAGTTGCTGGAAATGGGCCTCTATAAACTGTAGGGATCTTCCCGGGGGATGGTGTGTTTGGACACAGCTCACAGCAGACTTGGACTTGTAAAATAACAGCTTGGCGTTTATTTGCAGCATTAACAGTCCAGCAAACAGAAATACAGCAGCACCGTGCTTTTAAGAACAAAAGAAACAAAAAGGTCTTGCCCGTCTGGGCGCTTACTAACAGGTTTCTTTACCTATCTGACACTAGACAAACAGTGCGTCTTTCACCTGGATACCGCAGGGTGTATATAAGCTCCAGCAGCGTCTGTATTCACAGCTCCCACCAAACACACAGGCTTATCACTCCTGGCTGAGAGCAACCATCTACACACTGTGAGAGCTTTTACCTTCTCAGGCTGATTAGGGTCAGAGCTCACCTGATCCCAACACCTGAACTGGATCGAGGGGAGGGAATGGCAAGTCCCACTATCAAAACCTACCTGCCATTCCATGTAAATCCAGGCCCGGCAACAGTAAATAATAGCTCAGCAGCATAACACTGCTGAGCAACAGATCCCTCCTGGACTTACCATCTCCCCGTTTGTAGCAACCTTGGTAAGATGTACACCCCCTCGAACACTTCTCCCATGACATGTCCACAAAACCTATGTAGATATTGCACCAAAAAACAGACATTTGCAGCTAGAATAGTCATTTACCACATTAGCAATGTATAGAGTGTATGTTTAAAGTTAGGACTAGTTTAAAGTTATCTTCATTGAAAAGTACAGTGCTTTGCCTTCAAAAATAAGGACATTTCAATGTGACCCCAAACTTTTGAATGGTATTGGATATATATATATATATATATATATATATATATATATATATATATATATACATTTTTTTTTTATTATTATTTTTTTTTTCTTTAGAAGACCTCCAACTTAGTAGACCACACTCTTCAATGCAAAAAGTGTTTGTTTCACTGGCTATTGTCCACCACCTCAGTAACGGAGTTTGTATGGTAATATGTTTTATTTGCTCCAGATTCACATATGTCTTTGCTCTATTTTGGGAATGAGGATAAGTAGTGTGCCATTTTCTTATAAGGAAGACAATTAGCAAACATGTTCAGTATTCTAATTCTCCACTGCACCTGTGTCTGACCTTGTACATCTGTCCAGACATGAATGCTGTGGAGTCACTGTGCTGGGAGGACGCTAGACTGACAATGCAGTTATAGCTCATTCCACAGCTTATATCCTGTTAAATGCCTGTAAATAAATTACATTCTGAAACTACTACTTTAGGAATAACATTCTTGGGTTGCAAAAGAAAAGTAATTTCCCCAGTGACTGGACTCTCCCGAGTTAGTCACGCTGACTGGAACTGTTCTGTTAAACAACACTAACCAAGCTTGCATGTAGAGGTTCATATTGAAATATCTTTAAAGGGATTGTTGGGAGACTATATATTTATGTCTGGGAGTACAAAACTAGAAAAAATTGTACCCACCTTCCCAGATCCCCCACCATAGCCATATATATGCCTTTTTTATGGTGGTGTGAGTTATTTAAGCTTTTTTCCTTCCTACATGCCAAAAACATACAGGTTGTTTTGCCTGAATAAAAATTAGAACAACTTTTTGCCCCGTCTGCACCTGGCTCACCAGATATCCAAACATGGCATAAAAAGGCATGCCTGTGTAAAAGGGATAGCAATCAGCTGATGAACAAGCAAACGATTCTCCATCGACTGAATGGACCTTCTAGAGTACCATATAAATTATTCTTATTGGCTGCACATCTCCCTGTTTAGAGATAATAATGCATGAATGGCTGCACAAACACACCTGCAATTGTTGGCTACATAATTAATTGAGCCTTGTAAAGACTCAGCAAGATCAGCGCTTGTCTGCTGCTTGAAATTGGGCCGTGCAAAGGGCCCTAAGGGTTTACATATGGCAGATGCAGACATTTCTACGGCTGATCCATTTATCTGAATGGGGATTGTGCAGAAATCCATGTGCATTCTGTAAAAACAACCTCATTTACATATATGCAACATTCATATACAGATATTTCTGCAATAAATCTGACTTGTGGCTATAATAAGAAATTTCATACCCTTCACTATCCTTCAGCTACAGAGAAACTGTTGATGCATAAAGGGGTGATGTCAGGAAGAAAACTAGGTCTATACTGATGCATTATGTTAAATCAAACATATTTCCAATGTACAAGCATTTCTTAAAATGTATCATATGAGATATATAGACTCACTAATCCCCATGTGCTTGCTTTGTTTTGATAACCTGTTGCTCTTGGTTACGGCCCTCTGGACTTCCACTAGGTTGGGTCACTAATGCTCAGCTCAATTGCAGTCTCTTGATCTGTCCCATAGTACTACCAGTTGGTTTTCACTTCACATGCAAGAAATGGGGGATTGTGGAGAAAGTGTCTGCACTGTTGCATGGCAAGCACGGGGTCACATTTCATACAGGAAACCAGGAAGTGATCAGATACATAGGGAAGAAAAAGGGTACAGTAATGTAAGCTTCTTTACTAAAAACAGCATATTTCTACTCATTTACATACACTGTATGTATACAGTGCACATCTGATTTTACCTCATTTGCTTCATGACACCACCCCTTTAACACCCTTTTTATGTCCCTATGAGAAGAATAACATATAACATATAGTAACATGCTTATGCACACCATTGTGTGGCAGCCGTATAACAATTTGTGCTGCAGCTCATTCTTCCTGGCCTCCCCTTGAAGTGTCATGCATCTAGCTGTCAGCCTATCTGTGAATTAGGGTAAAGCCCATGCAGTAAAACAGCTTTATTTTTACACTGGAGTCTTGGCAGCAGAATGGCGTGAGGTGTGATGTCATACTTAACAAGGATGTAAACTGGGTGGCTGATGCATAGCACAGGGTATGAATTATGGCTCGATGTGGCTTCCCTCCCCTATAGCACCAGTCTAGATGGTAAAACCATTGCTAATGTTATGACAGCTGTGTTTCTCAGCTTTTCTGATATAAAACATGAAACTGCAGACAGACATGTCATAATGGGAAAAGCAATGAACCCTACTGCTGTTTAGGATGTTGTACAGTACATAGACACCTAACCCTTTCCTGAGCAGAGGGAATTTCAAAATGCAATCTCAGACAATCTTAGTTCTTAAAGGGGCTTCTAAGATTTAAATGAGCAGTGACACTTTAAAAAAAATTACTTTGACATGTCTCTGCGATTGGTGGGGGTCTGGAATGAGCTGGGAGAAGTGCATGCTCCGTGTATTCTCTCCCACCTCTATGCCATGTAAGTGAGACAGACAATATACGTCTATGGGACTGTCGTGGTTATTTGCAGAGAGTGGGGAGAGAAGAGCTCAGCTGCACACTTCTATCCTCACTCATTCTAGCAAACGGTCAGGGTCTGAACACCCAGACCTCAACCAAAAATTTTTATATGTTTCTACAACATGTCATAAGGTTTTTCCTTTAAAGTGACAGGTAATCTTTTAAAGAAAACTAGTTCAAGGGTGGAAATGACAAAAACATCCGTCACTCACCTCCATGTAGCGTTAGTGGCCTATCCTCACTGCCATCACTGGTCTCAGAGGTGTACAGTGCAAGGCAGTCAGATGGTTATACAGGCACGTCTTTGTACAGACAAGTAAAGAACAGTAATGTTGCTGAAGTGGCAGGTGAGTATTGGATGTTTTGTTATTTTATGGCCATCTTCTACATGAGAATCTATCAAAATATAGTAAAATAAAATACTCCAATATGTCAGTATGGGATGAGAGGCATATGGAGATACAAGAGTCCTCCAAATCCTACCTAAGTGTGATGCATCCACAACAGTCTTTTCCTGATTACACACCATGCGATCTATCCAGTTTGTGACTCTAAATTTCCCACATTGAGCCACATTACAACCATCTGAACGAAGCCTAAGGGCTTTGTTCACACTATTTTTTATTGTTTGTTTCTTGTTAAATATAAATGGCTTATGGCAAATCTGTTAATAAACCCTTTTTCAAGTCTCAAAGTAATTTTCACAGTCTTTTCTTAAACAAGTGCCCAGATCCCAAGAATACTATAGTAGGCCGAAAAAGAAACATCAGTCTAGTTCAGCTGAATATCCTACAATGTTGATCCAGAGGCAACAAAAAATCCCCATGAGCTAGAGACCAATTTGCATCATCTTAGGTATAAAAAAAAATAATGCCTTCCTTACTTCAATTGATATTGAGAATAAACCTCTGGATTAACAACCTTTTTTCCATAATCCAGTAAGTATACCCTGTATATATATCAGAAGTGGACTTTGAGGAGTTTGTTAGCTACCTCAATCAAGAGAATACTATGAACATGTTGTTCACTAGCAAAATCAGCTCTCATGAGATGGAGTTCTTGGACGTGATGGTGTCTGTGAAAGATGGTAAAGTAGAAACAAAAGGATACAGGAAACCTACAGCATCCAATACTTTACTCCACTTTAATAGCTACCATACGGACGCAACAAAGAAAGCAGTGCCCTATGGGCAATTTCTCCGGTTGCGCCGTATTAACAGCACGGAAGAATCATTTCAAACACAGGCAGCAGCGCTTAGGCAGCGATTCATAGATAGGGGTTATCCCGCAAAATTGATCGATGAATCGCTGCATAAGGCAGCACAAAAAAATCGCCACACTCTACTCCTTAACGCCACCAAACCTAAAAGATTTAAAAATGATAGTACTGATCGGTTAGCATTCTCCTTTAAACTTTCACCAATGGCCCCACAGATCCGCAGAGCCATTAATAAGTATTGGTACCTGATAGAGAATGATACAGTATTCAAAGAACAAGCAATAAAAAAACCTTTTGTTACCTTCAGACGTAGCAAAAATATAAAAGATATATTAGTACGTAGTAAAATGAGAACAACTAAAGAAAATGGTACAGCATGGTTACAACATGATTTAAAAGGCAATCATAAATGTGGGTCTTGTAAATTGTGTACCAATATGCATAAAAGCACAAGTCTTAGCATTAATGGTCGGCAGATACATGTTAATGATTTCATCTGTTGTAAAACCAAGTCAGTGGTCTATGTAATCTTCTGCGATTGCGGAAGATTTTACATAGGCAAGACTAAGAGACCATTACATACTCGCATTAGAGAACACTTCTATTCATTGAGAACCGGCTCCGGTGCCCCTAGATTCATTAGTCATATGAAGGAGGCACACGGTAGCAATCTAGCAGATATAAAGTTTGCAGGAATAGAAAGAGTTAAGCCCCGAGCAGGGGAAGATGGCCATCGCCTCCTAATGAAAGCTGAGACAAAGTGGATCTTGTACACTGAAGCCGAGGGTCCAGGCGGCCTTAATGATAGAATAGACCGGAGTTTCTTGATATGAAATGTGTGTCCGATTGTTTTTAAATTGGTTTTTCTCTTTTCTTTATATGTTGTTTATATGTAATCACATGTTCACATACGTCACCTTGTTTAACATACTTAGACGGGGCTACGTAGCAAAGGGGGAGGGTCCGTTGAAGCGCTACGCGCGAAACAAGCCTGTTACCCGCACCCAGCTGGCGTCTGCTCCATGATGTCCGCACTTAAGTAATAAAAAGAAGCTACCACAAGTGCCGGTGAGTGCAGTTTTCATTTCTTCATTCATTTATATACCCTGTAATATTATTACACTCCGGTAGCGTATCCAAGCCTTTTCTAAAGTCTGGTAGCTCAACATGACAAATTCTTCTGGAAGACAGCTCCATAATTGCATATTTTTGGACATATATATATGCTGTATGAACACCGTACTATGCTGTTTTATACTACCTTATTGTTGCTAAAGCTCTTAAAGTTTTAACGTTAGAAGGGATTAGAACATTACAGCAGTCGTTTTTCCAGGAATAATACTTTCTTTATGCTGGACATAAGGAACAGCTGGATGTTATCTGAGATGCCATCTTCAACATGGCACAGCACCATGTTTTTTTTAAGAGTAGTATGAAACCTATTAGCCTGTCATCGCTTTATAGGCCTGTGCATTATTTTTTTCTTTTCATCTTCATATGAGAATTTATTCTACAGTCAAGAATCATAAAATGAAAAGAATTCAGAATAAAACACACACAGAGGAGACAGCAGCAGTTTTTGGGTCTCATTCAGAAATGGGTTTGGTGCCATACAGTTGTCATTAAAGGTGGTCTCCCAGTGCTCTACATTTTCACTCTTTATTCATTCTCCATTCATCATTCAGTCATCACTACATAGAGATGGGCCCCATTTCTGATGCAATTCTGGGTATACTGGTATCGCCTAGGTTTTTTTTTACTGATTAGAACCAGATATTGAGCCATGTTTTTTTTGTTGTTTTTTTTTTTGGGGGGGTGGGGGGGGGGGAGAAGACATCTTGAGTTGTTTTCACTGAATTTGGAGATATGTTTTTACAGCAAGTCTCATGTACATAACAACAATCAATTGGTCAAGAGCTAATTCATAAGATTTGGAAAGGTTTCTGGACATGTTCTGTGACTTTGCAGAGATCATTACACAGGAAAGGGAGGCTGATCACTGAGTGTCTGCCATTCTGTATACCTTTGTTATCTATACACGTTTTACTGTAATCCTGTCCGTAATGATAAGGAGGGCACGGCTGAAAATTTCAGTTAAATACAGCACTTAAGGGGAGATTTATCAAACAGGTGTAAATAAAAATTGTCTTAGTTGCCCCTAGCAACCAATCAGATTCCACCTTTCATTTTTCAAAGAGTCTGTGAGGAATGAAAAGTAGAATCTGATTGGTTGCTAGGGGCAACTAAGTCAATTCTACTTTACACCAGTTTGATAAATCTCCCCCCTAGTGTCAAGATTTCAGATTTAAATAATAGATAATTTTCTGTTGACACATTCTCTTTATATTCAATCTAATAATGTCATGTTGTGTCCATTACATAAGTAACATGTTGCTTTTAGATAGTATGTATGATTGGAGTGTTCTGCTGTTTCACTTTTGGTATTGTTGGTAGATCAGGTTCATGGGGCGATATTATCTCCTGCAACAGTAAAATCTACTTTCTTAGTGCAACTAATGAATGTTCTTTGTATTCCACAGTCATCAGTTCCAGTAAGGAATGGAAAGAACAATGTGATTTGAGACTGAGCTAGTCTTCTATTGTCCAGAAGTATCCTGGAATTAAGGGAGAGCCCACAGACCCAAAGAGGAGCAGGCCGGTTGCCTATACATGTCATGTTGGCAGGGTTTATGTAGATAATATTGGCACTATTTATCAGAGAAATCACCAGCGATTTCATGCATAATTCATGTTTGACACGTCTGCTTTCTTGCTGATGTTCTTTCTTAACAGTAGCTTTACGGGTCAGGGTTGTATAGTAAACATGTGCCTTATAACAATAAGATTTGTTTCTGTACGATGAAAGTCCGGCACCAGATCCTAGCATTTAGCTCCTGCTATGTAAATTTGGTGCATTAATGTTCATTTTCAGTAGAGTTTATACATGGCATGTCCCACTTTAATTTTCTATAACTGCAGTGCCCCAGTATGACTCCATTTATGTGTATGGCATGTTGGGTTTTATATGAAATTCAGTGCATTAGCTAGCTATGTCCAGGAGTTTAAGTCTTAAGCGGGCCATACACCCAAGATAATAATGGGCTGAAATGGACATTTGTAATGCTGCATTTATACAAAGCGATAATTCGCCCACTCAATAGTTTAACAATTTTGAAGCAACAATTTGGCCTTTATAACGATCAGCGTTTTGATGAATAAATCGTTAGAAAAATCGTAAGAAAATTTGTAAGAAAAATCGTTAATGCAATCGTTTTTAAGATCACTTAAGCCCATCTTTTACATAGGGTGAATCTTTGAAAGACTGTTTACACGAAACAATCTGCAAATTTTTAGCGAACGATGAACGACGATTTGAGAACATGTTGGAAGATCAAAATGAATGATTTTTCGCTCATTGCTTAATCGTTTGCTGTGTTTACACGGAACGATTATGGTTCAAATGCGATCGTTATTGCGAAAATTCGAACAATAATCGTTCTGTGTAAACGCAGCATAAGCAACAATCATTTGCAGTGGCTAACGTCATACTACTGTCAAATGAAAACTGTATGCTGCTATATTGATTCTGTCAGTTGTACGACTGATCAAAGTCCCATGTGTATGGCCAGCCCAATTATAAGATTGGAATAGTTCTCCAGCTCCAAGTAGTAGTTAAAAACTCAATATTATTTTACATTAAAACAAGGCACATTGCTTGTATAAATACAAGTGAAACTTCAAAGAGGTTTTCTTAATGGCTTAACCAATGAGCAAACATAAGGCAGCTATCTCTCCAGATCCCTATATACATGGATGATGCACCTGGACTAAAGAGGGGGGGGGGGGAGCCGCACCAGACTAATCTATCCTAGAACAAAAGGATCAGGCAATTGAAATTCAACATGCTTGATTTATTTCTCCCATGGAGGGGGGTCAGGGGGCCTTAAGGTTGGAAGCTCAGTGATGGCTTTCACCAGTAACAATTGCTGTTCCAGTCAGTGCACAGCAGCACAGAGGCGGACCTACACTTGTGCAACCTGTTCAGCCGCACAGGGGCCCAGGCCAATAGAGGGGCCCTCCAGGCTCGGACTCTAAAGTGTCAGCTAAGCATGGCACATGTCTGTAGTGGGCCCCCAGGCGGTATCAGCCCCCGGGAAGTGCGGGCCCCTTACTCCTGGGGGGCCCCCTTAGTCACTAGATGCTGTGCCCGGCTGGGGCTGGTTCTTCTCTCTTCTCCTGCACACTGCTACTGACAGACGCTCCTGTACTCCACTGTCCAGCATACCTTGTGTGAGGAGGAGAGGAGATCCTGCAGGCTGCCAGGGACAGGATGTGGTGACAGGGGCTGGAGGATCCTGCAGGGTTATGGCTGCCAGGGACAGGATGTGGTGACAGGGGCTGGATGGATTCTGCAGGGTTATGGCTGCCAGGAATGGGACTGTGAAGAGGAGCAGCAGCAGCTCTGACAGTGAGTGATTATTGAGAAAACACAGAGCCCCCCCACCCTGTCTAATGTTTGATTGTAAGTTTATACCTTTTTTTGCCAATAACTGTGCCCCCATCCCCCCTGCAGCATGGTTGTTTTTTTCATCTATCCCCCTAAGCAGCCACATACGGTACATGTCTTCCACCTGCGCAGCCACATACAGAACATGTATCCCACCTGTGCTGCCATATACAGTACATGTCTCTCACCTGCGCAGCCACATACAGTACATGTATCCCACCTGTGCAGCCACATACAGTACACGTCTCCCACATGCGCAGCCACATACAGTACATGTACCCCACCTGTGCAGCCACATACAGTACATGTCTCCCACCTGTGCAGCCACATACAGTACATATACCCCACCTGCGCTCCCCTTCCCCTGCAGCGTGGTTGTTTTTCTCTTTCAGCCACATACAGTACATGTCTTCCACCTGCGCAGCCACATACAGAACATGTATCCCACCTGTGCAGCCATATACAGTACATGTCTCTCACCTGAGCAGCCACATACAGTACATGTCTCCCACCTGTGCAGCCACATACAGTACATGTCTCCCACCTGTGCAGCCACATACAGTACATGTCTTCCACCTGCGCAGCCACATACAGAACATGTATCCCACCTGTGCAGCCATATACAGTACATGTCTCTCACCTGAGCAGCCACATACAGTACATGTCTCCCACATGCGCAGCCACATACAGTACATGTACCCCACCTGTGCAGCCACATACAGTACATGTCTCCCACCTGTGCAGCCACATACAGTACATATACCCCACCTGCGCTCCCCTTCCCCTGCAGCGTGGTTGTTTTTCTCTTTCAGCCACATACAGTACATGTCTCCCACCTGTGCAGCCACATACAGTACATGTATCCCACCTGTGCAGCCACATACAGTACATGTCTCCCACCTGTGCAGCCACATACAGTACATGTCTCCCACCTGTGCCCTAGAAGTGATTAGGGGCCATTTGTTCTATCCCCTATTAATGCTGCTCTGGGGTCACTGCCACACACTGAGCTATATACTCTCATCCATCACATAGCATCCAGTGTATAAAGCATCCAGGACCCTCCAAGTACAACAGTTGCAGGCACTACAACTCCCAGCATTGCCCAGGATGTGCTGGGGTTTGAAGTACAAATGAGCAGACAACTCAAGGGGTTGTCCCCTCAGAAACTACAACTCCCAGCATTCTCTGAGAGCTTTGTAAGTGTAAGGCATTCTGAGAGTTGTAGTGATTGTTATTCCGGGAGTTGTGGTCACAGATACATCAGTACAAGATGGGACAAGGTCTGCATGTCACTTCTGATGGGTTCTTTATTTGGGTGCCCCCCATGATCAGTTCTATTTGTGGACCACAGGTACCCCAGTCCGACACTAAGGCCTGCACAGACTACAGTACAGTCCTTTAGTGGGTCCTGGCATCTGTGCTGTAGGGCCCTCCCGAGAAACCAGGACACATGTACCAGATACCCAGGTGTTCATATGTGTGTGACACAAAAATGAAAAAACATATTGGTTATGGGGGCCCAAACACATTTTTTGCACAGGGGCCCTCTGCAGTCTGTGTCCGCCCCTGCAGCAGCATAACCAGCTATCAGCTTGTAGAGAAAATTGTTAGATTTAGTAACTTTTTGGTGACTTTTTTTTTTTTTTTTAAGAAAAGGGGTTTACAATAAAACAAGGGATTATAATGTGTGTTAGCTACAATAGATGAAGTAGAGGTATTTGGAACATTGACGCTAACAATGAGAGCCAAAAAGAAAAAATTTCAAATATATAAAAAAAAGGGTAGAATTTTACTTATCTTATTTTTAGCAGCATGGCAACTTATGAGATAAATACAACATATTATAGAGAGATACTTCTCCCTGGTGTATCTTACCGTAACTCCCACTAACCTAATGGACGGACGGGGGCTCAAGGTGGAGGTGTGGCACCTTCTTAGGAGCAGGCCGGTGGCGTGCTCCTGAATCTGGCAGGGAAATTGGAGATGTGGCCTAATTAAAGACCGGTGTACAAGTATGCCAGTCTTAATAAGTGTCCCCTATGGTGTATATGGCCAAACCCTTATCTTACTCACCACACCCCATCTGTCTCCAGTAACTATCAGTCCACTATAGTGTAAAGCATTTATGCTGCATTTACACGAAGCGATAATTCGCCCAATCGATCGGTTAACGATTTTGAAGCAACAATTTTGTTTTTATAACGATTAGCGTTTAGACGAATAAATCGTTAGAAAAATCACAAGAAAATTCGTAAGAAAAATTGTTAATGCGATCGTTTTTAAGATCGCTTAAGCCCATCTTTTACATAGGGTGAATCTTTGAAAGACTGTTTACACGAAACGATCTGTGAATTTTTAGCGAACGATGAACGACGATTTGAGAACACGTTGAAAGATCAAAATGAACGATTTTTCGCTCATCGCTTGATCGTTTGCTGTGTTCACACGAAACGATTATCGCTCAAATGCGATCGTTATAGTGAAAATTCGAACGATAATTGTTCTGTGTAAACGCAGCATTAGACTAAGCTATTTTTCAGTTGTTATTTGTGAGGTAATTCTGCTGTTACAAAATGATTCCATTCATTGTAATAGGCTTGACATTTTTTCGATAAAAACCTCCCAAATCCTAAGCTCTTCATTGGCGTCAGTCCTCTACCTCCCCCTCTACATGAAATCTTTAATAAACTTCTTTTATCCTCCTCTTCATAACTGAGACCAAAATAGCTCATTTCTTTACTTCTTTTAAAATGGATTTTATCTTTTAACTTCTTAAGTGCCAGAACTTGCATTTTAGATCATCTTAGTTTTATATCTGTATCTATATCCAGTATATACTATCAATGTATCTATTTTCCTATCATTACATTTATTGCTATTTCTATTCCACCAGCTATTATCCTTTTAGCAATATTTCCATAAATTTATCAATATTACACTCTATCCATCCTCCTCTTTTATGATTGTTTCTATTCTTCTATAAATGTCTCTCTCTCTCTCTCTCTCTCTCTCTCTCTCTCTCTCTATATATATATATATATATATATATATATATATACACAGGCGTGCCTTGGATTACGAGCATAATGCGCTCCGGGACCATGCTTGTAGTCCAAATCCACTCTTAAACCAAAGCAAATTTTCCCATAAGAAATCACTGAAATGCAGACAATTGTTCAACACCCCAAAAATAATTATTTTTTTTACTTTGAATAAGATGTAGAACAGATGAAATAAACAATGAGAAACAGCTGAATATGTGATATAAGTTACTGTACAGTATAGCAACCAGCATGTGGTGTATAATGTATAGTAAGAGCATAAACCTGAAGGAAGAGCATTTTGTTGATACAGGATGGAATTGCAGATCCCCATAACGCAGTAGCGTAGTACAGGCTAGAATAGAGAAGCAGGACTGCTGTCAGAGGTCTGTGTGGACAACATGACAGGGGTTCAGCAAGGACCGATCAGGAAGTGAGAATCACATAGCTGTGCAGAAGGACAGTGACAGAAACTTTTCTATACAGCAGTGTGTATATCTGAGTGTAAGTGCAGGCACATTATAGCAGGAATGGAGAGGATGGGAAATACAAGGGCTGACAGAGACTGCAGGGAGCATGAAGTAGGAAGTGGATCTGCCATGATTTGGAAGGTAAGGGAGCCTTCCTGGGTCAGGGTATAGAGCTGTAGACCACCTATGCAGACATGCCCCTCCCCCCAAACCAAGTTACTCTTAAACCAAGGTACCACTTTATATATATATATATATATATATATATATATATATATATATATATGTGTGTGTGTGTGTGTGTGTGTCTTTCTATTTCATGTTGCGCCATTCTTTCCAGTATGTGTATTTTTGTAATCTATCTATTGATTTTTCGATCAGCAAGTACCTGGCTTAAAGGGGAACTCCGGATAAGAAAAACATATTTTCTATTAAAAGTACATTAAAAGTTATATAGATGTGTCTATACAATGTATTACCGTATCTGTATGATTTTGCCACACTGGTAGCTGATAGAAATCCAGGAAGTGAAAAAAATGGCCTCTGTGCTGATCCACATTGTCTCCTGCTCCTTCTGCTATCCCACCTTAGGAGACAAATATTCCATGCCTCTGTCTCACATTGTGTGTGTTTGCTAGACACAGGCTGATGATGCAGAAAGGGGTCCGGGGCGTGATTCACCATCTCTGACCAGCCAGGTGCAGGTGTTTCAACTTCGCTGATTGTGCAAAAGTCTACAGAGAAATTAGGGCTATGTTCACACATGTTGGAGTGTCATTGCAGTACTGCAGTATCTGCACAAAAATGATGCAGTAACACAAGTAGATAATGCTAAACAGCAGAGAGGATCAGAGCCGGCACTGCCAATCCTACCTGCACAAAAAAACAAGGCATAAACAGTATATCCCATGTAAGATAATATCGGATAAAGTCCTCTTTGTGGGAATCAACTTCAAAGATAAAAGATGCTTGATCATAATATGTGCGTGGAGATGAAAAGAAAAAAATTTAATTTAAAAAGTTCTTTGCTTTATTCCAATATCAGCATTACAGGTAGAGAATACAGTGTGCTGTGCGGGTGGCACCACAAGGAAATGATAAAGTACTGCAGATAATTCAGTAAAACAGTGAAACTGCAATGTGTGAACACAGCCTAGATTTTCTGCAACAGCTTTAGGCGGGGAATAGGCAGGGTGGGGGGCTGTGATGGAACAGCTGAGGGAAAGCATTGCATTCTGGAACCTGTAGTACTGAGTACATCTGCTCAACCAGGAAATACAGAAACACAAAACAGAACAAAACCCCCCAAAACAAATGGATTTTTCGTAGTTTCAAAACTGGGATAGATAGGTAAGTATTGTTATATGCTTCTGCAGAAGTTTCTTTTTTTTAACCTCTACCCGGAGTTCCCCTTTAATTATTACTGAATCCTGTTTATGGACGATTTGGACGCTTCTACTGGTACAATATAGGCTACACATTTATATCTGTATTATGACTGCAAGTCCCAGACTGACTGCGAGTCTGATGACCCGAGCTGAGAGGAGTCGTATGTTTTCAGCATGTGCTCCTAAAACAGATCTGACGTTTCATCATGAGTTTGTGGGAAGTGCATTTCAAAGTGATGACCATCGTTATGCCCAACAAAAAGGCCATCATGACAGAATAATATGACAGCAATATATCTATGGGAGAAAGAAGTAAACATTTTGTCATCTAGTTTATTGAGTGTAAATGGCATCCTGCACCGCTGTGTCCTAGGGCTCCCAGGTAAATGCAGGATAGGAGATGCACAATTGCTGTTGGCAAGATCATCACACAGAACTATTTAATAGGAGAAGGCGATGTCATAAAATCTTTTCTAGGCTCTTTGCGAATGACTAGAGATTTATGGAGGATGCGCCTTCTGCCAGCAAACTATTTACTTTCCTTCCAGTCTGGGCTGACTTCATAGGGACAGTGACATAGAAAGTGAGATTACTACTAATGGCTTTGTAAAGGTTCTTTTACACAAGCCGATTTTTGGCAGCCATTTAGTAGGCCTCCCATCTTCCAATGTGTATGGAAATATGTGGCCATCTATAATGTAGCTGCATAATTGATCCAGCAATTATTTGTTTGGCCCAGCCATATAAGTAGTTAAGCCTTGTTAAGGCTCCACAAATGAGCATGGATCTCACAAATCTGAGCTTGTTTGTGGTGTAAAATCAGGCTGGGTCAAAGTTTTACAGGCATTACAGTTCAGATGTCTGGCTATACGTAACATCACTAGAAAAAATGAAGAATAGCACAGGATCATAGCAGGAGGAGGAGCATGAGGAGGGGCTGAGGCTCACCTTGTCCGGTTGACCTTGGAGTATCCTGAGCATGCCGTGTTTGTAGCCGGGGAAGAATGGTTGCCGAGCTGACCCTCTATGCTTAGGTTTTGAGACCGGTCTGCATGCTTTGAGGCAGTCGGCATATGCCAGTGAGCTGTATGTGAACTTTCCGCTCGATGTTTGTGGACGCGGCACGGCGTCCCTGACCAGAGAATTTTGGCATGCCGGCGTGGAGAAGGAAGTGGCCCAGGAAGCTGTAAAAGGTCTGTTGAACTGATTTGGAGAAACCTGATAAGCTGGGTTTGGAGAAACCTGACAAGGTGCCAACTGTAAAACGGACCCCGGGTGAGGAAACTGTATGCGACAAGGCATGATACAGTGACCGCAGAAGAGCCATGAGAAGACGCAGGACTCGGAAGAGGAGAGAAACACTCAGCTGGAGTGGCCTGGATAAGGAGGGTAACCTGTGAGAAAACTTTGTGCCTGTGGGAACTAGCCCTTGCGGTATTCCGTGATATAGGCGGTTATTCTCAGCCAAATCGGGCCATTTGCATGGGGGCATAACTGTCACCGGAAGGGAGAAGTAGGTGGTGGCGGTGTGCCTGTTGGTCTGGACCCTGCAGTGGCGCACTGGTATATCGGAGGCTTGCTTACTGATTCTGTATAAGGGATAATTAGGTGGTGGCTGTGTAAGGGGCTAAGTTGACTTTTAGTGCCTCATGGATATTGCAGCCTGAAACTAACTATTGCCGCATGATACTAACTACCTGAGTCATTTGAGACTAAGGAAGCTGCGGGAGCTAGTTGTGACTGTCCTTGGAGGGAACCATACTGGATACAGCCTCTATTGCTTGTGTGCATTGCCTTCATGTAACATCTCTGCTAACCTGCTAATATACCCGCTTATTAACATACTGTGCCTGTGTGTAGTGGAATAAGGTGGACTGTACTGAAGAGGAGTAACACTGTCCCAGGGGCATTGCAGTAATAATACTAACTGATTAACGCTCTAAGGTTAAACAAAGTACTGGAGATTGGCTGTTAAGCCGCTGAACTAATAGCCGTGTCCCTATAAAGGGAAAGGTGGAGGGAAGACAGGTAATACGTCCGCCCTGGAGATGTCGATTAATACGGATGGTAGAGACGGGGCAGAACAGCCCAGCTGGCTGGTAGAGATTTTATCAGCAATTAAAAAATGTGACACCTCAATAAGCGGTTTTTCAGAGCAGGTAGGATCCCTGAGTACAGAGATTGGGACAATGAGGGCGGATCTGAATAAACTGCGAGATAAATTTAGTGAAGCGGAGAACCGCATTACAGGAGTGGAAGGAGAAGTGAAGGGAATGAAAGGTGACTTGGAAAATCTAAAAGGAGAATACTCGGATCTTAAAAGAAAAGTGATTGACTTGGAAGATAGAGCAAGGCGCAGTAATCTGAGGTTTGTTGGTTTTCCGGAAGGCAGTGAATGAAAAGACCCTGTGCAATTTCTACAGCAATGGATTACAACTACTATAGGGCAGGATTGCCTGTCCAAATTTTTCAGTATAGAGCGTGCCCATAGAATACCGGGAAAACCTCCACCACCTGGTGGGGCCCCTAGGCCGATTATCGCCAAGTTCCTGAGTTTTCAGGATAAGGAGGGTATTCTGAAACGTGCAAGAGAGTTGGGGGAATTGAAGTATAATAATGAAAAGATATTTGCTTTTCCAGATTATGCTGTGGAAACTCAGAAGAAAAGAGCCGCATTTATACAGGTTAAAAAAAGATTGCAAGTCAAAAAGGTTAAATATTCTCTTATTTTTCCGGCTAAATTGAGAGTGATTTACGAGGATAAAGTGTTTTTTTTTCTCTCCCCGGCTGATGCTACTAAATGGATGGAGTCTAAGGGCATGTAAAAATGTACTGGTGATGATGTAAGGATTTGAGGTAGACCGGAATTGCTCCTAGTTAAGGGTCTTGAGCGTGCATTTGCTCAAGGCAGTCTGGGAGTTGGGGGAAGGGGTTGGGTTGTGGGGGGGGGAGTAGTGGGACTTTGGGGGGAGGGTGGGTTTGTAAGGGAGGGAAGGGGGGAAGGTGGGGTGGGGGTGGGGGGATGGCTCCTTGTCCTCTTCTCTTGTTATTTTCATTTATTTATTTAATTCCCTTTTTTTTTCTCTTTCTTTTTTTTTTTTTCTCTCCTCTTCTTTCTGTTTTCTCTCTTCGCTCTGTCATTGAAGTTGGATGGCAAGTAGGATTGTAATCTGGAATACGAGAGGCTTGAATGACAGAGAGAAAAGATTTGGAATTATGAATTATTTAAAAAACTTCTTGCCATGCTTAGTTGTCCTATTAGAAACACACTTGGTAACAGAGAGTTCTTATAAGTTAAGTAAGTTTTGGTGGTCAGAACAGTATCATGCCTGCTATTCTAATTATGCACGTGGGGTATCGGTTCTGATTCACAAGAGGGTGAGATGGCAGGTTTTTCGGAAGGAAATAGATAGGGAGGGCCGTTTTATTTTTTTCCATTGTAGTCTAGATAATTTGGTGTGTGTTTTGGCCTTTGTGTATTTTCCCCCTCCATTCAAGGCTGATGTGTTGGAGTCCCTGTTTGGATTTTCTAGTGAATTTTTGGATTGCCCCCTTTTGGTGGCAGGGGATTATAACACAGTAGCGGATGAAAAACTGGACAGATTAAGGATGAATAGCACAGTAAATTACCCCAAAAAATTGCGTTTTGCATCTTTGTTAAAGGAGTTGGGCTTGCTAGATGTGTGGAGGGTGAGAAATCCTACCAAGAAAGAATACTCCTGCTGGAATAAATCGAGCAATACCATGTCAAGGATAGATTTGGGGTTGGTTAATTCAGTTATGTCACGTAAAATTAAGCAAATTAAATATTTATAACGTAGTTTATCAGATCACTCACCACTTTTTGTAGAAATTTTCACTGATAATATATTATCTTTACGCACAATAAAAATAAACCCACACTGGTTTGAATTAATTGAGGACAAAGAGAAAATAAAAAGGGAGATTAAATTAGCCTGGGAAGTCAATGTGGGATCCTCTTCTGTTCAGGTTGTTTGGGACACCCTTAAGGCTATAATAAGGGGTATATATTTTGGGGTGATTAGTAACACAAAAAAATCATTTAGAGTTAAAGGGAGTGAGTTAAAAAAGGAGGTGGAGAAATTAGAAAAAGAATATATTGAAGCACCATCACTAGAGTCACGTCATAAATTCGTAGAAGGGCAAAATAAGTTAGACAGTTGAGTTAGATAAGGTCAAAAATCAGATGGTGTTTTTGGGAGCAAAAAAATATCTAGGCTCTGGGGCCCCAAATAAAAGACTTATGGCCATAATTAAGCAACAGGAAGGGAAGAAAATGATAGAGGCGATTAGAATGGATAATGGATATATAGTAAGGGAGGATGCCGGGATTAGGGAAGTGTTTAGGGAGTTCTTTGAAAAATTGTACACTTCTGAAGTTAGTTGCGGTAAGGAATCTTTAAATAATTTTTGTGATAATATCTCTCTTCCAAAGATTAATGCGGTACAAAGGGAGATGCTGGATGACCCTATTACATTGGAGGAGTTGGGTAAGGCCCTGGATTACTCAAGCAAGGGATCTGCTCCGGGGAAGGACGGGCTGCCCTTCGGTGTCTTTGGGGAACATAGAGAAGTATTGTTACCAGCATTGTTACAAGTGTTAAATCAATCCATTGCTACAGGGAGCCTTCCAGCTTCCATGAGAGAAGCGGTGATTATTCTGATCCCTAAAGTTGATAAAGATAAGCTGGAGATCGGGGCGTATAGGCCAATTTCCCTTTTAAATTCTGACAATAAGCTTTTTACAAAGGTTTTGGCAAGTAGACTTAGTAGAGTGATAGGGGAGATCGTGCACCAGGATCAATGCGGGTTCATTCCGGAACGTATGGCTAGGCATAATGTAAGACGTCTATGGGAAAATATGGAAATGATTGACAAGCCAGACTCCCACTCCATCCTGTCACTGGATGCAACTAAGGCGTTCGACAGGGTGGAGTGGGAGTATTTGTGGGAGGCCTTGGATCGTTTTGGAATTGGACATAGATTTATAGAAATGGCCAAGTTATTGTATAGTGGAGCCAGTGCATGTCTGAGTGTAAATGGTAACTGTTCAGAATCCTTTCTTTTGTCTAGGGGGACACGTCAGGGGTGTCCCCTCTCCCCCTTACTCTTCGCCCTGAGTAGTGAACCTTTAGCGATTAAACTGAGAGAAGATCCACTGGTAGTCGGTTTTGGGGCGAGGGGTGAGGGGGACAGGGTGTCACTCTACGCGGATGACCTCCTGTTGTTTTTGAGGGACCCGAAGGTGTCAGTCCCGAGAGTTATGGAGATTATTGGGGAGTTGGGAAAATTCTCGGGACTTGATATAAATTGGTCAAAGTCAATTTTGATGCCTCTTAACCCGGATACAATGTTTGACTTCTACCCATTGAAGCAGCTGGAAAAGGAGGCTAGTTTTAGGTTTCTGGGGGTCATGGTCTCTAGAAGATTGAGGGACTTTGATCAGTTGAATACTTGCCCTGTTATTGAAGAGCTGGGAAGGAAAATTGAGGTTTGGCAGAGATTGCCTATTACGAAGACAGATAGAATTGTATTGATTAAAACTCCCAAAGTTGCTTTTCTTGTTTGGGGTCTCTCCAATATTTCTTGAAGATAAAGGATTAAAACCCTGCTCAATTCTCTGATCTGGGGGCGGAGTAGAGTTAGAATGAAATTGGAGCTGTTGTGTGCTATTAAGGATCAGGGGGGTATGGGGATTCCAGAGGTTAAATTGTATCATCTGGCTTCGCAATGCTACTGGCTCACTACTGGGCAGAGGCCTTTTTTTGAGCATTTAGGGGTAAGAGGAATGTATGCTCCCCTGGATATCTTTCAGAAGTTGGAGGCAGGGGTATTAGAATCGGGTGAATGGAAAGGGAAGGTATTGATTGGGAGGGCTGGTAAAGACGTGGAAAGAACTGAAGAAGATAGGGGGGATATCAGAATTCCTTGATTTTGCACCAATCTGGGGCAATCATAAACTGCCGTCAGTGGAGAAGTTGGGCAGACTTAAATATCTGCAAGAGGCAGGGGTCAGTAATATAGTAGATATATGGGGCAGGGGTGCAATGAAGAGCTGGGAAGACGTGAAGTCAGAATTTGGGATGTTAGGGATGCGGGTGCGGGTTGGTTTGAATATGTTAGACTCAGACATGCGCTGGAGCCTTTGATTCGGTCAGGGAAAATCGGTTTGGTAGGCATAACACCACTGTTAGCGAAATTAAGAGACCAACAGATTAAAAAAAAATGTACCTCCTATGTGTACAGGAGCTTACTGATGCAGCGAGAGCTGGTGTTCAAAAGTAAACTGAAGTGGCAAGCAGAGTTGGGGGGAGACCATCTGGTGAACTGGCCAGTTGTGTATAAAAACATCAGAAAAGTATCGAAAGCAGGACACCACCAAATGGTCCAGTACAATATTGTGCACCAACTCTACTATACTCCAAGGTTCTTATATAGGATTAAAAGATCATAAACAAAGAAAAAACTCAGCTCACCATAGGTGGTTTGTTGTGTGATGGTGGACGTTCAGGCAGGAGCAAGTGGAGTAGTAGCGGGTCGCACCCGGTAATAATAGTAAGAAGGAGAAGATCCACAGCGTCCAAAAAAAGTTTTGTTGTCTTTATTATGAGGCATATAAAAAGTTACAAAAGATAAAAATGTAGGCCTACATGTTTCGGGGAAACACCCCCTTGATCACGGCAGTCGTGCCGTGAATGGGGAGATATATACACACTCATACAGGAGGATAATAAGTATATAATACATTGCTGTATACCTACACAGAATGGGGAGATATATACACACTCATACAGGAGGATAATAAGTATATAATACACTGCTGTATACCTACACAGAATGAGGAGATATATTCACACTCATACAGGAGGATAATAAGTATATAATACACTGCTGTATACCTACACAGAATGAGGAGATATATTCACACTGATACAGAGAATCGAGAGATAGAGACCCGAGACCCTCTAACAATGATGCCACATAATTTGCTATACAAAGGGGCCCACTGAGGCTCTTTCGACCAAGGGCCCACAAAATCCTGGAGCCGGTCCTGGTGGTGGAGTAAACAGGACTCTACGGTGCCTTTACACAGAGAGATTTAACTGACAGATTTTTTAAGACAAAGTCAGGAATGGATTTGAAAAGAGGAGAAATCTCTTTCTTTTATGACCTGTTCTCTGCTTATAGTCTGTTCCTGTCTTTAACTTCAGATAAATCTCTCAGTGTAAAGGCACCCTAACTCTTAGTCCAGATATGATTTAGGGAGCATTCACACATTCAGTGCACTGAAGATGTGCTACGGACTGGAATTACAGAACTCCCAGCATCATGATTCATTATGGTGCCTGGAGCTTGGAATCAGTTTAAATCTTTGCATTACAGTACTGACACAGCTGTGATGTGATGATGATGTTGCCAGGAGCTCCGCACTCTGTTCGCCAGCACATCATTCGTAAATATGGACCATGCACGGAACGTGTGAGATCCCCCTTACTCTGCCTTTTACTGAAAAATCCTATACCAATCATATAAGCCTATAGATCACTGAGCTCAGCATTTATTCGTCTACCAAATCCTGCAATCAGGCAGAAGATAATAATAATAATTTTTATATATATAGCAGCAACAGATTCCGCAGCACTTCACAATTTACCTGATAAGTCAATTGCGTTTTTTCCCATTCTATGGCTATGTTCACACAACGTTTTTTCAGCTCCATTTGAAATGACGCCCGTTATTTTGAGTCTAAAATAACGGACGTCATTTAGCTGTCTGGCCTTCCCTTAGTGCAATGACTGGTGTTTGCACATTATTCTAGTTTGGGGTTACTAATTGGCCTTTGGTTGTGTCTTAATTGAAAAGTCCATTGAATTTAATAGTAAAAACGGAGAAAGAATGGTGGAAAAAGAAAAACTATGTGTGAACAACTAATAAAAAACGTCCGCTGTTTGCAAAAGATGTCCGAAAATAATGATCATGTTCATTATTTTGACGTCCGCGGTAAAACGTCCGTTATTGAATACATTGTGTGCATTAGACGTCCGTCTTCCCATTGACTTCAATGCATTGCCATTGCAGTCAGTTAAAAACTAAAACAAAGAAAAAAAACATGACTGTCCTTGCCAAAATTCACTGCAGCAGGAGCGAGTATATTTGAGTTTTAATTGCAATATGAGACAATATAGGATCAAAGCTGAGCGTGGATTAAAGGGGAAGTTTTGGTATTTTTCATTTTTATTTTCTATATTTAGTTCCTTTAATACTAGAAATAAATAGTCAGTATATGTTTGCATTCTTATTGCACTCTTGTGTAATTTATAACATACATCTACCTTAACATTACATAGACATGATTTAAGTGCTTTATATGAAGCTGCTTTATTGGATTCTAGGTTTTCAATTCAATGAAGAGATATAAGACTATGTTCCCGTGTTCTAGCTTATAGTCCTGACATAACAGGTAGAATATTTGTAGATATTGCTTCCCCTTCGGAATGTTTTCTATAAAGTACATCTGTAGAAACAAGTGCAATAAAACCTGAAATTACTTATTTTGAGGTTCTGCAGTATGCTGTACTTACAGTGTGTTTTGCATTTAAGGCTCATCATAAGGAACGGAAATTGGAGTCTCCATAAATTTTTCTTCAAGGACAAAACAAGTAATACACCTGAATAGGGACGAGTGAATTTACAGTAGGAATGAAGCAGAGCACTTTGTTAGCTTGTCAGGCTGCTGGCTTTGAAGTCTGTGCCGCTCTGCTCAGGGTGCTGGGAAAAGCTGAATCCAGTCCTGGAAAAATGGGAGAAGTTTCTCAGGACTGAATCCAGCTTTTTCCGGCACCCGGAACAGAGCGGCACAGACTTCAAAGACAGCAGCCTGACAAGCTAACAAGGTGCTCTGCTTCATTCCTACTGTAAATTTAATCATCCCTACACTTTAAAATGGTTTAATTTGGATTTAATGGGGTTATCCCAGGATTAAAAATTAGCTGATTGGTGGAGGTAGCTAGGACCCCCATAAATCACAAGAACAGTCAATGGAGTGGCAAGGCTACCACTACATTATCTATGGGGCTTGGGAAGACTGCTGAATGAACGCAGTGGTCATTGAGCCTGTGCACTGCCCCTCCATTCACTCAGGTGACAATTGACCTCCTTTTTGTGATCTGTGGTGGTCTCAGCAGTTGGATAATTATTATTATTATTTTTTTTTTTTTTTAAATCTTGGGATAATTCCTTTAAGGCAGAATATACATAGTATGGTTGAAAAAAGTAAGGCTGGTTTTACACTGCAATCCAGCAAATGATCAGTTTTTGCTGATTCCTATATTTTAAAAAAATATATATATCCTGAATGATCATGGGAAGAAACAGGGGAGGCTTACGTTGAAAAATCAATCTTTTTTTTTTTTTTTAATAGAATAATGGATACAGTAAACATGCTGTACAACCAGCCTTACATGAATTTATATGAATGGTAAATTACAGGATGCTGGGAACATATCATATCTGTTATTACTTGAGATTTCCTGTTAAACAATAACTGTTTATTATCTTTTTATATTTCGGAATCTAAAACTGCCAATTATCATAATACGTTACGGCCAAATAGCTCTAACTTGTATCTCAGTAAAACAAACAAAAGAAAAACTAGACTTGGTACAGTCCTGCAATAAAACAATCTGCTGCTAACAGAGTTATACTATATAGTTACACAAACATAATAAGAGTTTTATTATTTTTTATTCTTCTTTTCCTGTAGATATTGCAGCAACTTTTATACACTAAAAAAAAATCTAGGCTGTACCCTAGAGGTTACAAGTTAACTATCTGAGTTTCCATGAACTAACTAGAATCCAGGTCTCTAAACTCAGTCATGGGTAGATGGAGGGGGTGTCAGCCTTTAGGACATGGTACCAAGCCCAAATGTGACATTAGCTAGTGCATGAATGTGATTGTCTGTAGTACTCATACAGTAGTATATTGTAGTTCTTACACTATAAAATATTCCATAAACGTCCTTACCTAATACTTCAATACTTTCTGGTACTGTCAGGATTGGAACCTGGCAGCTATTCTCTACATTATATCAGAGGGGAAATCCTGGGGTGTTGCCAGAAATTTCTTTTTAATAAGAGACAGGAAGTACCTTGATTAAAAACAAAAGGAAGGGTCAGAATGGGTTAACAAATGTATCACTTGCTTCTGCTTTTAGAAATGAAAAGTACAGAATTGTTTACAATTCTTTATAACCTGAATTTAAAAGTCACACACTGCTTGTTTTATCTTGCGCAGGCAACGTGCTTACATCTTATAGGAGTTTGGAGGTAGGGTAGTTTTTGCTCAACATATGACAAATCACCTGTAACAGCACAAACAAAACACCCAAAGCCTAAATAAGTACATAAAATACATGTACAAGTATCTTGATAAATTTAACCCAACAATTTTAACTTTGCTCCCATCAGTGTACAAAGGCCTATATTTACTAAGACTTGTTTCTCTTACTTAGTTTAAAGGTCCCAATACATGTTTAATCTTTTGCCCGCTGCCTGTCCTCCCCACACACACAGGAACGTTCCTGTATTTTCTATGGGGAGGGGTAAGCTGCAGCGAGCAACCTTCAGCTGTAGCTGATCTCTCCCAAAAAAACAGATATCATGGGGGACATTTATAAAGACCGACATACTAGTACGCTGATCTTCAATTAGGCCCCGTCCCTAATTGCCCCACTGGATTTACACTTCTTAGCGATTACGACCTGGCCTGCACCTGCCATACTGCGCATGTGTCAATGGTTGTTTAGGAGAGCCACATACACTTGAGATTGGATGCTCTAGGCCCCGCCTCTTTGACACAGCGTATCCGGATTGAAAGATGTTTTTAAAGAAAATAGCTGCATCAGCAGCCAAATGGACCTCAGGACAGAACATGGAATGAAGGCAGCTATCCAAAGGTACCAGTGGGTTGAGGGAACTGTGGCATATGGATACAAATGCGGGGCCGGCGTGGGGATGCCAGTGGCGCAGTCCCTTTTTCTAAACTGCTGCTCGATTCCCGTGCACGGCACCAGTTTTTTACCGACCACTGGCCTACCCCAGAGCACTGAGGGCAGGCCGATCTCCCCCCCCCCCCCCCCATTGATTCTAATGGAGCCGCGTTAGAGAGGGGAGGGGGGTTTTGTCACACAGGGGTTTAATGTAGAAAAGGTCTACAGACTTGACCCTAGCTGAAAAGGTCAATGTAAAGGCATCTTATGAGTCAGTATGTGACCATGCAGAACATGTCCCCACAGCTGTGATGGGCACTGCCATATAGTAGAGCATGCAACATTTTGCCAGCTGCTTATCATTGGCCTCACATTAGCTATTGTTTTTTAACATAGTCTTGTAGAACTAGTTAAATCTTTGAAACACTGAACAGCATTCAAGACCAATATTTACATTGCATCAGCTTGATTTTTATACATATCATAATGTTTATGTATCAGCGACTTCCAGACCTTTGGAATACAAAGTACATTGTGAAGGGACACAGCTGGATCTGGAGGATCTGCCTATTCAGATGGCTATGTAAACATTACATGGGATTAGATATGGCTAGTCTGCACATTGTGACTATGTCTAAAAGGAAGATGAATCATTTTTATTAATACCACCACCACCACAATGTTCTTATTATTGGGCCAAATTCTAAGGGGTCTATGTAATACATAGAACAAGCTTTATCATTCCCCGATAAACAAAGCAATGTCCTCAAACAATGTCGTACACGTGGCCACACTGTGCAGTCTGTACCATAATCTACAGTGAGAAAAGAAAGTGAATTTTGGCCTCCCAGAGCATAACAGTGTCCGCTTATTGTAGGACCATCAGGGTAATAGTGAACAATAGTATTCAGGTTATGTAGTGTACCTTGAGATGTTAAAGAGGCCCAGGATTGGAAAACATGGCTGCTTTCTTCCCCACTTGTCCATGGTTTGTGTCTATTATTGCACTATTGATTGGAATGGGACTGAACTGCAGTTCCAAGCACAACCTGTAGACAGCTGTGGCACTGGTATTGAAAGAAAGCAGCCAGGCTTTGGATGAAAGCCAAAATCAGTGTCTGACTGGGGTACCTTGGGCCCACCAGGAAATTTAATACTAGGGGGCCACTGTATATATACCAGATATAATCAGCACCAAACCTTTCACATGACTATAGTGACTTTGCACAGCGCTGTGTATGTGACCAGCAATGCTAGCTCACTACTAGTAACTTGTCAGTCACTCTATGTAAACAGCATAACGTCCTGCAAACTGATAAATCTCAGGCAGGCAGGGGGGTGCGGGAACATAATAACGAAAGTATACTTACCGATTCCCGTGCCCTCGTAGCGCTTCCTTAAAGAGTAACTGTCATGTTTTTTTTTTATTGCAGAAATCAGTAGTATAAGCGATTTTAAGAAACTCTGTAATAGGTTTCATCAGCCAAAAAAGCCTCCTTCTGTACTCAAGAAGCAATCTCCCAGCCTCCCCCCTGACTTCTTATCTGTGCATTATTAGGCAAACACGTCTTCATTACAGAGAAGCCAGTGAAGACTGGCTCTGCTCTCTCCATTGTAAGCCTATGGAGGGGGGAGGGGCCGAGGGAGATGAGGGAGCAGGAAGAGGTGACATGAAGGTCAGCTGTTTGTAGACTCTCTGGGCACCTAAAACGCAGGGGTCAGAAAGGTCAGTGCTTATCTATCAACTTACTGAGAGAAGATTGCAGGGTGTTGTGCTTTGCAGGACTGCTCCGTGCTCAGTCACTCCTAACAGCCCCTCCCCTCTCCATAGCCACATAATGGAGACAGAAATCCTGCTTCATTTGATGTGAGGGGGGAGGCTGGGAGATTGCTTTTTCACTACAGAAGGAAACTCTTTTAGTACATAAAACCTATTACAGAGTTTCTTAAAATCGCTTATACTGTTGATATTTAATGTTTTCAGAAAAATGACCCTGAAATGACAGTTACGCTTTAACCCCTTAAGGACTGATGCAATTTTCATTTTTGTGCTTTAGTTTTTTCCTCCTCAGAGCTTGCATTTTGGGACCTACATTTTGATTTGGTGTGACCAAAAATGCGCAATTTTGCACTTTGGCATTTTTTGCACTTACGCTGCTTACCGTGCTGTTTACCGTGGAGAATACGCAAGCGGCGATAACAAATATGTTTATTTATTTATTTATTTTTATTCATAAAATAGGAAAGGGGGGGATTTAAACTTTTATTAGGGATGGATTTTTTTTATTTAACCCCTTGCCTCTAAAGCCTGTTTTGGCCTTAATGACCAGGCTCATTTTTCAAAATCTGACCTGTCTCACTTTATGCGCTTATAGCTCAGTGATGCTGTAACGTATGCTAGCGATTCTGAGATTGTTTTTTCGTCACATATGGCACTTTATATTAGTAGCAAAATTTGGTCACTACTTTGTGTATTTTTTGTGAAAAACATCAAAATATCATGAAAAATTTGAAAATTTTGCATTTTATGAACTTCTGAAATTCTCTGCTTCTAAAAAAGCAAGTCATAGCACATAAATTAGTTGCTAAATCACATTACCAATATGTCCTCTTTATTCTGGCATAATTTTGGAAACATATTTTACTTTTTAAGGGTGTTACTGGGCTTAGAAATTTATTAGCAAATTATCACATTTTGTGAAAATTTCCAAAACTGATTTTTTTTAGGGACCAGTTCTTTTTTTAAATGGATTTAGAAGGCTTGTATACTGGAAACCCCCATAAGTGACCCCATTTTGGAAACTAGACACCTTAAAGAATTAATCTAGGGGGATAATGAGCATTTTAACCCTACAGGGGCTGGAGGAAAGTATTCACAATTAGGCCGTAAAAAAATCGAAAATTTAAATTTTCAAATAATATAAACGTTTAGATTAAAGTTTCTCATTTTCAAAAGGAACATGAGAAAAAAAGCATGCCAAAATTTGTAACGCAGGTTTTCCTGAATACAACGGTACCCCATATGTGGGCGTAAACCACTGTATGGGCACACAGCAGGGCTCAGAAGGAAGGGAGCGACAATTGGCTTTTTTAATGCAGATTTTGCTGAAGAAGTTTCTGAGCGCCAGGTGCGTTTGCAGAGCCCCTGTAGTGTCCGCAGAATAGAATCCCCCCAAAAGTCACCCCATTTTCGAAACTACACCCCTCAAAGAATTCATCTTTGGGTAGGATGAGCACTTTGACCCCACAGGTATTAGAGGAAAGTATTCAGAATTAGACAGTAAAAAGGAAAAACACGAAATTTTCCAATAATATGTTTGTTTAGTTTGAAATTTCTCAATTTCACGAGGAACAAGAGAAAAAAAGTACCCCAAAATTTGTAACGCAGGTTCTCCTGAATACAACGGTACCCCATATGTGGGCGTAAACCACTGTATGGCCACACAGCTGGGCTCAGAAGGGAAGGAGCGCCTATTAGCTTTTTCAATGCAGATTTTTCTGAAGAAGTTTCTGAGCGCCAGGTGCGTTTGCAGCTCCCCTGTAGTGTCCGCAGACGAGAAACCCTCCATAAGTCACCCCATTTTGGAAAGTACACCCCTCAAGGAATTCATCTTTGGGTGTGTTGACCATTTTGACCCCACAGGTATTAGAGGAAAGTATTCAAAATAAGACAGTAAAATTGAAAAACTAGAATTTTTCCAATAATATGTTCGTTTAGTTGGAAATTTCTCAATTTCACGAGGAACAGGGGAGAAGCTGCATGCCAAAATCTGTAACGCAGGTTCTCCTGAGTAGAATGGTACCCCATATGTGGGCATAAACCCCTGTATGGGCACCCAGCTGGGCTCAGAAGGGAAGGAGCGCCAATTAGCATTTTCAGTGCAGATTTTTCCGAAGAAGTTTCTGAGCGCCAGGTGCGTTTGCAGCGCCCCTGTAGTGTCAGCAGAATAGAACCCCCCCAAAAGTCACCCCATTTAGGAAAGTACACCCCTCAAAGAATTCATCTTGGGGTGTGGTGACCATTTTGACCCCACAGGTATTAGAGGAAAGTATTTAAAAGTAGAGAGTAAAAAAGAAAAACTCAAATTTTTCCAATAATATGTTTGTTTAGTTTGAAATTTCTCAATTTCATGAGGAACAGGAGAGAAAATGTACCCAAAAATTTATAACGCAGGTTCTCGTGAGTAGAACGGTACCGCATATGTGGGTATAAACCACTGTATGGGCACACAGCAGGGATCAGAAGGAAGGGAGCGCCAATTAGCATTTTCAGTGCAGATTTTGCTGAAGAAGTTTCTGAGCGCCAGGTGCATTTTTTAGTGCACCTGTAGTGCCAGCGTAGTAAAATCTCGCCATAAGTCACCCCATTTTGGAAAGTACACCCCTCAAAGAATTTATCTTGGGGTGTGGTGACCATTTTGACCCCACAGGTATTAGAGGAAAGTATTCAAAAGTAGACAGTAAAAATGAAAAACTCGAATTTTTCCAGTAATATGTTCCTTTAGTTGGAAATTTCTAAATTTCACGAGGAACAGGAAAGAAAACGTACCCCAAAATCTGTAACGCAGGTTCTCCTGAGTAGAACAGTACCCCATATGTGGGCATAAACCACTGTATGGGCACACAGACGGGCTCAGAAGGCAAGGAGCGCCAATTTGCTGGAGCAAAACCGCAGCTAGAAACAGTTATTAGAATAGCGCAGTTACTAAAATACAATAAAAAAATTAGATTACAGGTAATGTGGGGTGGTTACGGGTAATCTGGAGGTGGTTATGGGTAATCTGCGGTGGTTACAGACAATCTAGGGTGGTTACAGGTAACCTGCTGTGGTTACGGCCAACGTGGGGTGGTTACGGACAATCTGGGTTGGTTACGGATAAACTGAAGTGCTTATATGTAATTTGGGTTGGTTACGGCAATCTGGAGGGGGTCTTTGGCAATTTGGGGTGGTTAGAGGCAACGTGCGGCCGTCAGTGGCAACGTGCGGCCGTCAGTGGCAATGTGCGGCCGTCAGTGGCAACGTGCGGTGGTTACGTGTAATCTGGCGTGATTACGGGCAACCTGGGGCGATTAGGGGCAACGTGCAGTGGTTACGGGTAATCTGGTGTGATTACAGGCAACCTGGGGCGGTTAGGGGCAACGTGCGGTGGTTACGTGCAATCTGGCGTGATTACGGGCAACGTGCGGTGGTTACGGACAATGTGCGGTGGTTATCGGCAACGTGCGGTGGTTACGGGCAACATGCGGTGGTTAAGTGTAATCTGGCGTGATTATGGGCAACCTGGGGTGGTTACGGGTAATCTGTTGTGATTACATGCAACCTGGGGTGGTTAGAGGCAACGTGTGGTTGTTACGGGCAATCAGCCATGATTACGGGCAACGTGAGGTGGTTACGGGCAACGTGCGGTGGTTACGGGCAACGTGCGGTGGTTATGGGCAACGTGCGGTTGTTACGGGCAACGTGCGGTGGTTAAGTGTAATCTGGCGTGATTATGGGCAACCTGGGGTGGTTACGGGTAATCTGTTGTGATTACATGCAACCTGGGGTGGTTAGAGGCAACGTGTGGTTGTTACGGGCAATCTGGCATGATTACGGGCAACGTGTGGTGGTTACGGACAATGTGCGGTGGTTATCGGCAACGTGCGGTGGTTACGGGCAACATGCGGTGGTTAAGTGTAATCTGGCGTGATTATGGGCAACCTGGGGTGGTTACGGGTAATCTGTTGTGATTACATGCAACCTGGAGTGGTTAGGGGCAACGTGCGGTGGTTAGGGGCAACGTGTGGTTGTTACGGGCAATCTGGCATGATTACGGGCAACGTGCGGTGGTTACGGGCAATGTGCGGTTGTTACAGGCAATGTGTGGTGGTTACGTGCAATCTGGCGTGATTTCGGCCAACCTGGGGCGGTTATGGGCAACGTGCGGTGGTTACGGGCAATGTGCGGTTGTTACGGGCAACGTGCGGTGGTTACGGGCAATGTGCGGTTGTTACAGGCAATGTGTGGTGGTTACGTGCAATCTGGCGTGATTTCGGCCAACCTGGGGCGGTTATGGGCAACGTGCGGTGGTTACGGGTAATCTGGGGGGGTTAGGGGTAATTTGGGAGTAAACTGCAATTATTACTATAATAAAAAGTGTGTGTGTTTTTTTTTTGTGTGTTTTTCACTTTTTGTACTTTATCCATTCATTTTCACTGTATTACTATGATTACTGTGATATTTTCTATCACAGTAATCATAGTTTAGTGACAGAGACCAAATTGGTCTCTGTCACTTTAAATTTTCAGAGCTGGATGCTTCTGGCGCACATGCGCACATCAGAAGCAGCCAGGACACCGAAGAGGAAGGAGCTCCAGGATCAGGTAACGTATAATGGGAAGGGCGGGTGACTGGGGGACGGGGGTGACTGGGGGGGTGGGGGGCGACTTGGGGGGGGGCACGGTGACACTTTTTATCCCCTGTCACCAATGATTTATGGTGACAGGGGATAAAAAGTGCCGGCAGCACTGGGAACAGGCGATCGGCGGTATATAGTATATACCGCCGATCGCCTGTTCCGGGACCCCACAGGGGGGTCCCCGATCACTGCCCCATGCTCTCCGCTACCTCCGGTGGCGGAGAGCATGGGGCTTTGATCATTCTTTCATTTCCATCCCTGCGAACAAACATCGTTTATTCGCAGGGATGGGGGCGGCCATCTTGGATCTGATGGCCGCCCGGGGAGGGAGCGGGTTAGTGATCGGGGCACTAGGGGGGCTGATCTGGGGTCTGATTATTACATTTTCATCTCCCCCCACCGTGAATCCACGGTGGGGGGAGATGAAAGCTGTCGGCGGCGCCGGTACCGGAGATTGCCGGTATAATGTTGATATCGGCGATCTCCGGTACCGGCGGCAGGGGAAGGGGGGCCAGGGGACACTGTGACAGTGGCGGCGGGAGGAGGCAACGTCCTGCAGCCTCCTCCCGCTGCCCGATCAGCGGCGAACACCACATCTCCCCCATAGACGCTGCGGTCGCATCGACCGCGGCGTTTATGGGGTTAACTGCCCGGGGGGAGCGCGGCTCCCCTCCGGGCAGAGGCAGCGGGAGGATGTGGTGTGATACTGCCTCCTCCCGCTGCCCGATCTCACTTACGGGCTGCGGGGGGAGGCAGGAACAACATGACGTTTGGGGAACGTCATGTTGCATTAAGTACCTACTTTACATGACGTTCCCCAAACGTCATTTTGCGGCAAGGGGTTAAAAGAAAAACTTTTTTTTTTTTCTTCCTTTTTACACATATATTAATTTGAAGTCCCCCTGGGGGACAAAAGCAAGAACGGGGGGTATTGCAGTATGAGTCTATGGGAGTCTATGTAGAACAGATGATATAAAGTGGCATCCATCATAACTATATGGGAAGGTATCTGTCAGGGAGCGAAAAGAGTAAAACGAGACCTTTTATATGGTGCATTTTTAAACTGTCTAGTCTAAGTTTCCACTGTCAAGCTAATTGACTTTTTTATTTTATTTAAACCAACTGGTGTCTGAAAGCTATATAGATTTGTAAATTACATCTATTTAAAAGTCTTATCAGCTGCTGTATGTTCTGCATGAAGTGCTGTATTCTTTCCAGGCTGACACAGTGCACAGTCTCTGCTGCCATCTCTGTCCATGACAGGAACTGTCCAGAGCAGTAGTAAATCCCCATAGAAAACCTCTCCTGCTCTGGACAGTTCATGTCATGAACAAAGGTGGCAGCAGCGAGCATTGTGTCAGACTGGAGAGAATACACCACTTTCTGCAGGACATACAGCAGCTGATAAGTACTTGATTTTTAAATAAAAGTGAAATACAAATCTTTATAACTTTCGGACACCAGCTGATTTGAAAGAAAAAAAATTGCCTACCCATTTAATTCTACTGAATTCACTACAAATCTGTAACAAGAATAAGACTGTTGCACATTTTCCTGCTTTTGGTGGAGCACTGTTCCCCACTGTTTGTTTGAGGGGGACACGTTCCCCACATTCCTGTTACCACTGGGACCCCCACCAATCAGCTTGATATCCCCTATCCTGTGCATTTTACTGGGGGAGGGGGCAGCTACCTACCCCACACCTGGATGTATGTGTGTGGGGGAGCAATACTTTGCCTTGCCCCTCATGCTGCCCACACAAACAAGAGCCACTGGGTTGTGTATATGTATGGTGGTGTCCATGTTGGTATGATATGCTAAGATTGGTGTGACCTGTCACTTGAAGAAAACCTTTTGACAAACCTTGCAGATGTAGGTAAAAACCTTGCAATACATATTTTTTCTTCATGATTTGAGTGTCCTTTTAATCCAGGGATATGCACATACATCCTCTCATTGTGCTGGTGATAGATCTGCGTAGCAGGCAGATGTCCAGCTTTATGACTCTGCAATATGTGACGGATCCCCAACTCCCAAGCATAATAAAGTTAAACCAAAGAATGCAAAAAAAAAAAAAAGACACAACACATTGTAATCAGGTGTCAAAGGGTCCCAATTTTATTTAAAATTACATGACACTGAAAATGGCAGACCCCCGACTCACGAAGAGTCACCCTCCAGCACTCAGGCGAGGAAAAAACCCCTGTGGGGGAAACCTCGAGGGAGCCATGGCTGGAGAGTTGCCCCTCCCATGGGCTTAGAGGGTAATACCATACTATAAATATAATAAACTGGATGTGAGAGAAATCTGGCTGCAACATCTGTCACCTTATTGATGGCTAGACGGCTGTATCTCTCCTTCCTCACAGATCCAGGTCCACTTCTCAAGAAGGTGGAGACTTGATGAAGGGGTAGTCTAAAGCAGACCACCCCTTTTCCCCTGCTAGAACCTCCAAATTGCATCAAGGGTAGGGGGCAGTAATGTGGTCAAGCTCAAGGTCCTCTGGCGCATCCAAGATGGCACTGATCAAGGCGCGGTGCATTGCTTTATGGAACCTTCTTTATGACATAAGCGCTTGTCATCACAGTGCACGGTTGCCATGGTTACTGCATGGAAACACATCTGAAGCATTAACCCATTAATGACTGGTGATGCGCTTTACTGCAGAGGTCACTAAACACACTTGTGACCAAGAAAACAGCCTATGGTTAGGCTACACTAAGAACACTAAAAAACATGGTTTGATGTGGCCCATAGCAACCAATCATAGCTTAGCTTTTGTTTCTCAAATTACTGTGGTAAAATAAAAGCTGAACTGTGATTGGTTGCCATGTGCAATTTAGACAGTCTAACTTGCCCATAGCAACCAATCAGAGCTCAGCTTTAATTTTATAAGAGCTTGTTTAGATATGTAAGGTGATCTGTGATTGGTTGCTATGGGCAAATCAGACCGTTTTGTCTCTGACAGGTTGATAAAGCTGCTCCATTGCTATAAAGTTTATGATGATGATGATGATGATGATGATGACTGAAAATACATGACATCAGGCTTCCCCATAATGCTTTGCAGTCAGCCCTTCCTCTATACCTCCCAACTTTTTGGAGGAATACTTGTGGTTCACAGACATTTCTATACACTACAATTCCCAGCATTTCCTGTCACTCAGTTTAGCATCCACTGGTATACAGTTATATACAGCAAATTTGTTAACATGTAGGAAACTGCTGACAATCTGATATAACTGTATGTGGAAAGGGCTGCCAAAGAGTATTATACATAAAGCTGCTGAAATGAATAAAGAAGGAGGGGATCCCTACCTGGAAAACCTCCAGAGTAAAGACAAACAGTATGGGTGACATGTAAAACTACATTTCTCAGGCTTTCATAGGAAATCAATGATCACCTGATTAGTTAGTCAATGGAGAAACTGCACTGACTGTACAAAAGGGGTTGTCAAGCTGTTTAAGGGTTCGTTCACACGTACAGGATCTGCAGCAGATCTGTAGCAGATTTAATGGTGCAGATTTGATGCTGTGTGTAGTTATTGAGATCAAATCTGCTGCGGATACGCAGCAGAAAATCCACTGTGATATGGTGTTTGAAGCTAAAAGTAAAATAGTCCACAGTATTAAAGGGGTACTCCAGAAAAAAAATTCTTTCAAATAAATTGGTGCTAGAAATTTGTAATTTATCAAAAAAATCTCCAGTCTTCCAGTACTTATAAGCTGCTGTATATTCAGCAGGAAGTGATGTATTCTTTCCAGTCTGACACAGTGATCTCTGCTGCCACCTCTATCCATGTCAGTAACTGTCCAAAGTAAGTTCCTGACATGGACAGAGGTGGCAGCAGAGAGCAATGTGTCAGACTGGAAAGAATACACTTCCTGCAGGACATACAGCAGCTCATAAGTACTGGAAGGCTTGAGGGTTTTCAGTAGAAGTAAATTAAAGATCTATATAACTTTCTGACACCAGTTGATTTAAAATATTTTTTTTTAGCTTGATATCCCCTTTCCTATGAATTTTAGGGGGAGCACCAGCTGGCCAGTGTCAGACTCGGGTACCTTGGGCCCACCTGGGAATTTGATTCTTGGGGCCCACCCTACTTACACCAGATATAACAAGCACCAAACCTTTCACATTACTATAGTAACTTTGCACAGAGCTGTGGACAGGGGTGGATTAAGGATACCATGGGCCCCGGGCGATTCAGAAATTCTGGGCCCCCTGCTAACCACGCCCCTACAGCCCTGCCCCCACCTCAGTAACCACACCCCAACTAACCTGGCTGAGGGGGGCTATATGATATACGAGTCCTCAGGCTATGTAAACAATAAATGCTGGCCATTAAGCATATAAATTACCACAAAAAAACATATATAGGATCTAGAGGTCACATAGCCTGGGGACTCTTTTTGTAAAGGTGTAATATTATCATTTTTGTTACCAGCTGATATTGCAGCTCAGTTCTATTTAAGTAAGAGGAGCCAAATTGTAATACACATACAGCCTGAGTATTATAATTTTATAGTATTGTATTATAATTTTCATTACCAGCTGAGGTGTCATAGAGAAGGAGCTAAGTCTATGGGACACTTAAACTGATAATGACAAGGACTTACAGGAGGCGGCTTCTCTCCATGATGACGTTTTGCCAAATCAAAGTTGTTCGTTTTTCCTCTTCCTCTCCGTCTGGCTCAGCCCATCATGAAGACTTCCCTGGCTGTGACTCGTCCCCACAGAATCTGTCAGACAGACATTTTAAACTCCTCACTCCAGCATCATCATCCTCATCTATATACATATCTGCTTCACACAGTAACCGTGCTCCCTCAGTAGCATCCCCCCATGTATATAGCCTCCTCAGTAGCATCCCCCCATGTATATAGCCCCCTCAGTAGCATCCCCCCATGTATATAGCCCCCTCAGTTGAATCCCTCCATGTGTATAGCCCCCTCAGTAGCATCCCCCATGTATATAGCCCCCTCAGTAGCATCCACCCATGTATATAGCCCCCTCAGTAGCATCCCCCATGTATATAGCCTTCTCAGTAGCATCCCCCTATGTATATAGCCCTCTTAGTAGCATCCCCCCATGTATATAGTCCCCTCAGTAGCATCCCTCCATGTATATAGCCCCCTCAATAGCATCCCCCATGTATATAGCCTTCTCAGTAGCATCCCCCCATGTATATAGCCCCCTCAGTAGCATCCCCCCATGTATATAGCCTCCTCAGTAGCATCCCCCATGTATATAGCCTTCTCAGTAGCATCCCTCCATGTATATAGCCCCCTCAGTAGCATCCCCCATGTATATAGCCTCCTCAGTTGCATCTCCCCCATATATATAACCCCCTCAGTAGCATCCCCCATGTATATAGCCGCCTCAGTAGCATCTCCCCCATATATATACCCCTCAGTAGCATCTCCCCCATATATATACTCCCCCTCAGTAGCATCCCTCCATGTATATAGCCCCCTCAGTAGCATCCCCCTATGTATATAGCCTTCTCAGTAGCATCCCCCCATGTATATAGCCCCCTTAGTAGCATCCCCCCATGTATATAGTCCCCTCAGTAGCATCCCTCCATGTATATAGCCCCCTCAGTAGCATCCCCCCATGTATATAGCCTCCTCAGTAGCATCCCCCATGTATATAGCCTTCTCAGTAGCATCCCTCCATGTATATAGCCTCCTCAGTTGCATCCCCCATGTATATAGCCCCCTCAGTAGCATCCCCCCATGTATATAGCCCCCTCAGTAGCATCACCCAATGTATATAGCCTCCTCAGTAGCATCCCTCCATGTATATAGTCCCCCCAGTAGCATCCCCCCCATGTTAAAAATAAAATAATAAAAGCCTACTCACCTCTCCCGCGCTCCCCAGAAGCCTCTTTCCTCCTGGAGCTCCGGTCCCCAGAAGCATGGCGATGTCGGTCCTCTTCTCTCCAGGCGTCTGCGTCGACGTGCGTCCAGGAGTGACGTCACCGGCCTCTAGCAGACGTGCCTGCGCGCAGCACGTCTGCTTCCATTGGACGTTTAAAGGGACAGAGGCCGCAAGTGGATCGGCGGCTGCAGCCAGTGGGCAATGCAGGGGGACCGGCCCGGAAGGGGGAGGGCAGCATTATAATGGGGGCAATCTCGCTTGGGCCCCCCGGAACTCTGGGCCCAGGGCAGTTGCCCGGATTGCCCTTATTATAATCCGCCTCTGGCTGTGGATGTGACCAGCGATGCTGTCTCACTACTAGTAACCCTTCAGTCACTCTTAGCAAACAGCATAACGTGCCACTTAAGTTTCTTGAAAGGAGAAATCCCATGAAACTAACAAAACTCAGGTATGCAGGGGGGTGCAGGAACATAATAAAGAAAATATACTTACCCATCCCTGGGCCCCCAAAGCTCTTCCTTAAAGCATAATTGTCATTTCAGGGTCATTTTTCTGAAAACATTAAATATCAACAGTACAAGCGATTTTAAGAAACTCTGTAATAGGGTTTATAAACCAAAAGAGTTTCCTTCTGTACTGAAAAAGCAATCTCCCAGCCTCCCCCCTCACATCAAATGAAGCAGGATTTCTGTCTCCATTATGTGGCTATGGAGAGGGGAGGGGCTGTTAGGAGTGACTGAGCACGGAGGATTTCTGCAAAGCACAACACCCTGCAATCTTCTCTCAGTAAGTTCATAGATAAGCACTGACCTTTCTGACACCTGAATCCTGCGGTTTAGGTGCCCAGAGAGTCTACAAACAGCTGACCTTCATGTCACCTCTTCCTGCTCCCTCATCTCCCTCAGCCCCTCTCCCCTTCATAGGCACAGAATGGAGAGAGCAGAACCAGTCTTCACTGGCTTCTCTGTAATGAAGACGTGTTTGCCTGATAATGCACAGATAAGAAGTCAGGGGGAGAGGCTGGGAGATTGCTTCTTGAGTACAGAAGGAGGCTTTTTTGGCTGATGAAACCCATTACAGAGTTTCTTAAAATCGCTTATACTACTGATTTCTGCAATAAAAAAAAACATGACAGTTACGCTTTAATGATATCCATTAGCCACCGCCTCCTCCAGCTGCAACACCACATACTTGGCTGATGGATCGCCAGCTCAACCAATCACTGACTGAGGATGGACACCGCTGCAGTCATTGACTGGCTGACCAGGCAATACATCAGCCAAGTATGTGACATAGAGCTGGGGCCGTGACCTACACAGAACCTGGTCAAAAATAACTTCCAGCAGCGGTGGGAGAGAGAGCAATCCAGGGGCACGGGGACTGGTGAGTATAGTTTCATTATTATCTTCCCGCACTCCCCTGCCTATCATTTGTTACGAAACTTCTGTCAGCTGTAATTCGTGTTCCAAACTGCTGACACTATTAGATGCTGTTAGGTCAAGAAGACACATGGTACCTTACATATATTTGTCTTTGATTCTATAACATAGAAAATGTTTTTATTCTCTGGTAGAAAGAGTCAGACTGGGAGGCCCACCTCCTGCCAAGGGCCCACCAAGGGGTTAGGGTCCACCGGGGAATTCCCCTGTTCCCCTGTGGTCCAGTCCAAGCCTGGACAAAATTTTGTCACAGGTAAGGCAATACTATAAGCCTAATATGGGCTTAAAATAGTGTTCCATCTATATACCTGATAACAACTAAAGTCTATTTTCTTTTCGATATGGACTGTTTTTTTCAGCCGGTGTCCTCAAAACTAGCATTGCACCAATGAATCCAATTTTCAGTTTGGCATATAAAGGAACTGTTTGCGGGAAGAAACCCTATCACTTTTTCCTAAACTCTTAGCCAATACAGAAATAGGTGCCAGGCTATTGGGCTTGGTCTCTGACTTGCAGGGATTAGTTAGCTTCACATTTCCAAAATTTACCGTCCTAAATGTGACTATGCGAAATTGTACGTCTCATACTAAGAACTAATAGAAGGATGATCCCAGCACTCACAAATGTTTAGGCTAGGTTCACACTGCGTTTTCAGCATCCGTTTAACGGATCTGTTTTTTTTAACAGTCAAAAATATAGTGTCAACCGTACTTTATTGTGCGTCAAAAAAAACGCATCCGTTTTGATCCGTTCTTTTTTATAATGGAAGTCAATGGAAAAACGGATCAAAAACGGATGCACACAAATGCATCGTTTTTTTAAACGGATGCTGAAAATGCAGTGTGAACCTAGCCTTAGTGTTCTTTCTATTGAAGTATCACATAGTACAGGTACAAACAGCTGATGAAGGCCATGAGCCGAAACGCCGCGTCCTCCTGTTTGTACCTGTACTATGTGATACTTCAATAAAAAGAACACTAAGCATTGGTGAGTGCTGGGATCATCCTTCTATTATTCGCTGGGACCAGTTCCGACAACGAGCACCACCCCACTACAGTGTACCATCTTATTCTAGTAACTTCATGCTAAGAACTGTCACATTTTAGTTTTTCTACTGTAATTATCTTTAATAAAGATTTTTTAAAAAGCAGATAGTGATGGATGTTTTTTTTTGTGTACAATGCAGGTCTATGGGAACAGGGTGCTGCAGGATAGGCATCCTGTTAAACCGTCCAATTTGGCATCTGCGTTGTCTTAATAAAGATTGACTTTAACATTTATTAAAGACCACCGTGTGCAATGCCAAGTGTCATCTTGAATCATTCTCTGAAGTCATGAATCACATTTCACTATGGGGCAGTCTAATGGATGAATCTGGGACTGATGGATTCCACTTTTCATTCAGCCATTTAGCCAAATGAGCATTAGTTTGGTCCAATTTTCACAGACATACTTGAAAAATGTGCAGAAAGCTTTCCCAGAAGATTTGAAGCTGCTTTAGGCACAAAATAGGGTCCAAATACATACTGTATTAGCATGGGATGTCCAGCTCATACAAGTGTGATGGTCAGCTGGCAATACTGTATCTTATTATATAAAGATGTATTGGAAAAGACAGCAATGTACAGAAGAGTAGATGAGAACAGAACAAGATGAACAGTAACTACTAGAGAAATTCTACCATTAACGTGACAGAATGTAACAAAAGTAAAATCTGATACTAACTGGTGACACACAGGGAGGTGATGAAGAATGTAAAAGTGTAAAGAAAGTATTTACACAGAGGTCACTCCCATCTCAGAAATAGAATCAGGGGATTCAGCAAGGCTGGGGAGTAGATGTTGCTTCCTAGACAACAGATTGTTTACAGATACAGAGGATATATATATATATATATATATATATATATATATATATATATATATATATATATATTTGTTCCACACTAATTGTCTGATGGTATAAAGGCTACAGAGAATGCAGACCACAGCTCAGTGCCTGGAAGCCACAGGAACCTAATGTGTACATGTGTACTACCTAAATTGCCATCAAATAATTTATTTTGAGTTAGGTGAGAGAACCTAATATACAGTAAGCGCCTGGGCTACGGGCTTCATGCAAAGTCGCTGTACTAATGTGAAAGGTTGGCGCTGGTTATATCTGTATATGTAGGGTGGGCCCCTAGAATCAATTTCCCTGGAGCGCCCAAAGTACCCCAGTCCGACACTGTTTAACACAGCTCTCACAGTATAAATGGGGTTCAAGATCAGGACATTATCAAGCGAAAACACATGTTTTGTGTCTGACTTTCCATGGTGTATTGTAGTACTGATCTGTAAATGTTGATTTATTTCCATACGTCTTATTATTGAACTAAATTACCAAGTAGTGTTCAGAGATAGTGCCGCAGTTGTTTATCACAGCGGAGGAAGTAAAGGTATAAAAAAAAAAAACTATTTATAGTCAGCCATGTTCTTATCCTTGTCACCCTAGGGGGAGAACCAAGCTGTAAGTGTTTTCTATCAACTCATTATGTGCACTATAGGAACCAGAGGCGGAAGGTTATAGTCATATATAATATGCACTGACACATTTGTCTATAATAGTCTACAGCCCTCAGGTAATGTGTGAGTTTAAGAATGTAACATGTATCCGGAATCCTGGACATATTACCGGTTCTCACGATATAACACATGGATTTCATTAGCCTGTTTTTATTTTTAGCTAATATTGATGTAAAAACAAGGTAATAGATATAAAAAGCCTGTGCATGTGAACGAATGTGCGCTGCAACAAACTGGTCAGAGTCTAAGGCTAAATACACATGGCGGAAATACTGAGGATATTACTTATGGAACTGCACAGGTAAAACTTACAATGGAATACTGTAACATGAGATAAAATCGATAAAATTTTAGCCACATGTACCGATCGGTAGAACGAGCTAGGAGAAGATCGCGTCAAGTACGGTGCCCTCCTGGCTCTGTGTCACGTGATCAGTCGCGCTCATAATGTAAGTCTATGGAGCCCGGCTAATTAAGTTGACACAGAGCGGGGAGTGGACATGCTGCAGCACGGTCCTCTCCCCACTTGTTCTCATAATTGGTACAGGTCTAAACACTCAGACCTGAACCGATCAAAACTTTTGACATGTTCCAACTTTCTATGAGATGGCAAAAGTTTTTTATGGTGACAGTGACACAGTAAGCCTTTCACAACGCAGCTGGCATGTGAATTACAATGGTCACTTCTTTTGAATCACATGGCCTCATATATCATATTAAATAGCGCTCCCTAGAGGCATATGGGGTGTCGTGTGGTGTTTTTGTGTGTTACTACCAGTCACACACTGAGGTGGTAGCGGTGACGCCGCTTCTAGCGTAGTTGGTAGTGCAGTACAGCCTAGCCAGTGATAGTACTGTTGTGACGCCAGTGCTAGTTCCGCACACAGGTTTGGTGTTACAGCGCCTTTAATTGTGGCTGGCTATACTGGTCCATAATGGTTGGGGACCTGTCAGACTGTAATGGGTCCCTTGGGCTCTTGTCACAGTGGTCAAGAGTGGGGAGATGACCCACCCGGACTGTCGGTACCGAAACCCACAGAAAGGGGAGAATAACCAAAAGAAAGTGTAGCCGGAATGTGTAGGTGCTGGTGCAATGATCACTGAGTCTCAGTAGAATAAATAGAATGGTTTTACTCATAAGGGGAGATTTATCAAACATGGTGTAAAGTGAAACTGGCTCAGTTGCCCCTAGCAACCAATTAGATTCCACCTTTCATTTTCCAAAGAGTCTGTGAGGAATGAAAGGTGGAATCTGATTGGTTGCTAGGGACAACTGAGCCAGTTTCACTTTACACCATGTTGATAAATCTCCCCCATAGTCTCTTGCAATACAGGATATATTGGTGATAGTTAACTTCTTAGGTACAGACTTGTGTTCACTGGATCTGTGCTGGGAAATACTGTAAGCGCTAAGGTAGGATAGCGGTGCTGGCATAACTTAGTGTTGAGCAGTGAAGAAAAGAGGAGAGGAGTTTGTCATGAGAGCCCCAACCCAGGATAGTAGTGTGCACTGCCGGAACTTGAGAGAGAGATACTTGAGAGAAGATGCAGTCCTCCTCTCCCAAATACAGCAGGATAAACAGGCACAGCTACTCCCAGGAGATGAAGTATATAGAAAACTACTTTATTAAAATAATAAAAACATATATGAAAGGCTCAGCATTACGCGTTTCTAGACCAGACTGGTGTCTTCATCAGAGCACAGTGTAGAGCGGGGATTCCCGTCATTACGACAGGAATCCCCACTACTGTGAACCTTGGTGTCTGAACACCTCAATAACTGTCAGCTGAACAATAGTTCAAGGGACACTTATATTCCCTCGTTTTGTTCAGATACCAATGTTCAAGTACCGAACAAACTTCAGATGAAATTTCATTCGAATACCGAAGTGTTCGAACACCAAGGTATTATTGTCATCACTTTTACTTAATCATGTATAGGCTCGTCCTACTTACTTCTGTATACATCACAACTTGTTAGTGTGGAGAATGTCTTTACTGTCATCTAGTGGTTGTTTGCAAGTAGTGAATTGTCTATATTCAGTAAAATGACTATACTGTTGACAAGTATAAATCTGCTAGTGTGAGGGGTGCATGAGGTGGTCTAACCAATTGATAAAACAGAAAACTGTAAAAATATAATAATAATAATAATAATAATAATAATAATAATAATAATTAAGATGCGCCATCCCCAGTGGAGTACCCATTATAACACTGTCACATGACCTGTATTTTGAACTCACCATATGGAAAATACATATTGAACATGTTCCTCTCATCTCTCGGCATCAGATTTCCGCTGTCTGCCCGCTCCGTGCAGCGGGTGGATACAGCGGGAGGACCGCCTGGAAAACTGGGATACAGCCTATGGCTATGGCTGTATCCCAGTTTTCCAGGCAGTCCTCCTGCTGTATCCACCCTCTCCACAGAGCGGACAGACAGCGGGAATCATTGCCGAGAGTTCGAGTTCGTACAAACCCGAACCGAACTAGGTTTGGACCGTCCCTAGTTCTTTTACACAGAACAATTATCATTAGTTTTTGAACGATAACGATTGCATTTGAGCGATAATCATTCCGTGTAAACCCTGCCAACAATCAAGCGACGAGCGAGAAATCATTCATTTTGATCTTTGAACATGTTCTCAAATTGTCGTTGATCGTTCGCAAAAAATTCACAGATCATTCCGTGTAAACAGTCTTTCAACGATTTCACCTATGTGTGAGATGGGCTTAAGCGATCGCAAAACGATTTTTCTGTACGATGTATCGTTCCGTCTAAACGCTGATCATTATAAAAAAAAAACATTATACATTCAAAATCGTTAATCGTGCGATCGGGCGAATTATCGCTCCGTGTAAAAGTATCATTAGGCTAATATAGCATAAAATACAAACGGAAAATTTAACATTTCTGAAATATGTGAGGTTTACTTGTGTATTTTTTATTAGCATTTGTAATCTTGGTTTGTGCTTATTTGATGTACTTTTAATACACTACTCACAAAAGTTAGGGATCTTTGGTTTGTGAGTGAAATTTAACGAAATGTAAAAAGTTCCCACTTCAGTGATATTATATTATAGAAGGGAGACACCTAGGGGCCAAGACTATGCTTGTGGATAAATGAGAAGGACATGGAACAAGGATGTGAACATGAGACTACTCATAGAAAGTCAGGGATATCTGGCTTGCGGATGAAATTTATGGAAAACGTAAATGTAAGTTCACGCAGGGGCGCCGCAATCATGAGGCGACCTGAATCGTCTGCCTCAGGCAGCGCCACCAGCTGTCTTCATGGGGGCGGCATTCAGTGGCAGATTATAATATGAGCGGTTCGGCGGCCGCCCACATTATAATCCGCCACTGACTGTACCATGTACTGGAGCCCCCCCGCCCCCGGGCAGTATCTGTAATAAGATGCTGTGAGCGGGGGGGACTGTATTCATAAGCGCCGCGCTGTACTAAATCAGCCGCGCCGTGCTGATACTACAGTGCGGCGCTTATGAATACAGTCCCCCCCGCTCCCAGCATCTCATTACAGATACTGCCCGGGGGCGGGGGGGCTCCAGTACATGCATTCCACGTCCGTGATCCGTCAGGATTACGGAACGTGGGAATGCAGCCTTTAGTCCCCCGGGTGATGCGCGGCTGCCGGAGGTGTCCTATCCTGTCCCCGGCAGCGCGCGCATCAGAGAGATCCCCGTGCGCCGGAAGTCACAGCCGCAGGCGCATGGGGAGATCTGTGATGCGCGCGCTGCCGGGGACAGGACGGGACACCTCCGGCAGCCGCGCATCACCTGGGACAAGACCAGAGAGGCTCGACGGGGAGCGGATGGCAGGTGAGTTGTGTGCTGTTTTTTGTTTTATCTGCTGTGCGGGGGGGGGGGGGAGAGGGGGACCATCTATAAGGGAGGGGGGGGAGAGGGGGACCATCTATAAGGGAGGGGGGAAAGAGGGGGACGATCTATAAGGGAGGGGGGAAAGAGGGGGACGATCTATAAGGGGAAACCATCTATAAGGGAGGGGGAGAGGGAAGAGGGGGACTATCTATAGGGGGGGAGAAGGGGACCATCTATAAGGGAGGGGGGAAAGAGGGGGACCATCTATAAGGGGGGGGGACGATCTATAAGGGAGGGGGAGAGGGAAGAGGGGGACTATCTATAGGGGGGGGGGGAAGGGGACCATCTATAAGGGAGGGGGGAAAGAGGGGGACCATCTATAAGGGAGGGGGACCATCTATAAGGGGGGGGACCATCTATAAGGGAGAGGGAGGAGAGGGAAGAGGGGGACCATCTATAGGGGGGGAAGGGGACCATCTATAAGGGAGGGGGGAAAGAGGGGGACCATCTATAAGGGGGGGGCCATCTATAAGGGAGGGGGGAAAGAGGGGGACCATCTATAAGGGGGGGACCATCTATAAGGGAGGGGGGAAAGAGGGGGACCATCTATAAGGGAGGGGGGAAAGAGGGGGACCATCTATAAGGGAGGGGGGAAAGAGGGGGACGATCTATAAGGGGAAACCATCTATAAGGGAGGGGGAGAGGGAAGAGGGGGACTATCTATAGGGGGGAGAAGGGGACCATCTATAAGGGAGGGGGAGAGGGAAGAGGGGGACCATCTATAAGGTAGGGGGAGAGGGAAGAGGGGGACCATCTATAGGGGGGGGGAAGGGGACCATCTATAAGGGAGGGGGGAAAGAGGGGGACCATCTATAAGGGAGGGGGACCATCTATAAGGGGGGGGGACCATCTATAAGGGAGAGGGAAGAGGGGGACCATCTATAGGGGGGGGAAGGGGACCATCTATAAGGGAGGGGGGAAAGAGGGGGACCATCTATAAGGGGGGGGCCATCTATAAGGGAGGGGGGAAAGAGGGGGACCATCTATAAGGGGGGGCCATCTATAAGGGAGAGGGAAGAGGGGGACTATCTATAGGGGGGGGAAGGGGACCATCTATAAGGGAGGGGGGAAAGAGGGGGACCATCTATAAGGGAGGGGGACGATCTATAAGGGGGGGGGACCATCTATAAGGGAGGGGGAGAGGGAAGAGGGGGACCATCTATAGGGGGGGGGGGGAAGGGGACCATCTATAAGGGAGGGGGGAAAGAGGGGGACCATCTATAAGGGAGGGGGGAAAGAGGGGGACCATCTATAAGGGGGGGCCATCTATAAGGGAGGGGGGAAAGAGGGGGACCATCTATAAGGGGGGGCCATCTATAAGGGAGGGGGGAAAGAGGGGGACCATCTATAAGGGGGGGACCATCTATAAGGGAGGGGGACCGTCTATAAGGGGGGGGAAGAGGGGGACCATGTATAAGGGGGGGAGGGTGACCATCTATAAGGGAGGGGGAGAGGGAAGAGGGGGACCATCTATAAGGGAGGGGGGAGAGGGGGACCATGTATAAGGGGGGGAGGGGGACCATCTATAAGGGGGGGAAGAGGGGGACCATCTATAAGGGGGGAAGAGGGGGGCCATCTCCTAAAAGATCAGCACCCTCCTCTCCTGACATCCTCTGTGCTGCTGGGACTTCTCCTATAGGATTAGCACCCTCCTCTCCTGACATCCTCTGTGCTGCTGGGACTTCTCCTATAGGATTAGCACCCTCCTCTCCTGACATCCTCTGTGCTGCTGGGACCTCTCCTATAGGATTAGCACCCTCATCTCCTGACATCCTCTGTGCTGCTGGGACCTCTCCTATAGGATTAGCCCCCTCCTCTCCTGACATCCTCTGTGCTGCTGGGACCTCTCCTATAGGATTAGCCCCCTCCTCTCCTGACATCCTCTGTGCAGCAAGGGACCAAACATTATGTTTATTGGGGACAGCAGTGGGGGGGGCAGTAGTGGATTATAATGTGGGCGGATTGACGGGGGGGGGGGGGGGGGGGGGCGTCATTCTATAGTTCGCCTCGGGCAGCAGAGAGGCTAGAATCACCCCTGAGTTCACGCTACAGTGATATTATTATGCAATGGTGATTTTCTCATCTCAAACAATTTATTGGAATAAAAGCAAACAACAGAGGTGGGTATACCCCAATAAAATGACAGTTTAATAACTTGTCATGTGCCCTTGAGCATCAATTACAGCTTGACAAAGGCGTCTGATGCTGTTTATTGTCTGCTGAGGCATGGCATCCCTCAGGACGGCCCTCAGGTAATTGAGGTTCTGGGGTACAGAGTTACAAGCATCTACACTGCAACATCCTATAGGTTTTCTTGAGAAAAAGCAGGCCACTCTATTCGAGGTACCCCAGTCTCCAGCAGCTGTTCCTTCGATTAAGTGGAACATTATCATCCAAAATGTAATTAGGCCTGTGTTGTTCATGCAGAGGCACAAAGACTGGATTACTGATGTTATTCAAGTACTATGGACTTGTCTCTGTACCCTTCACAAAGTTTAGGGCAGTTCCGTATTAACTAGACACACCTGCCCACTATGTAATATCATCACCGCCAAAGGCTGGTGTCGTTAGACAGAGATAAAAGAAAGTTTGAGGAAAGTAGTTGTGTAATTTGCTTCTGTCACTTTGTGTGTCACTACAAGGTGTCCACAGCTCTCCTGGGTGATTCTAACCCTTTGAGTCACTTGTCAGGTGACACCTTCAGTGCTTTCTAAAAACTGTAATTTAGGATAAAAAAAAAACATGATTATATGTCAGTCATCCAACTCCCCCAGTTCAATTTAACACAGTGAACCAACAGCTTAAAGAGGTTTTCCAGGATTTTAATGTTTTTTCAAAAATCATCTAGCCAAGTCAAGACAAAACTCCCCATATACATTTTTCTTCTCTATCAGCTTCTATTGAGATGAAAAAGATCTTTTTATATCTTGTATTGTTTGTTTACAAGCTGCTCTGTCTGTTTACATATGCAGCACACCCAGTGGCCAGAGTTGGAATTGCAGTGTATAACAAGCTAATCAAATACCATGTGCTGCAGCCTCAGGCCAGGTTCACACTATGTAAAAACATTGTCCGTATTTCATAACAATGGCCATAGTTGTTATGAAATGCGACCGTTGTTTTTACATAGTGTGAACCAGGCCTAGGCATAGAATTAGATCTATTTTTTTGAACTATTTTCTTCCTGCTTCCACAGCTTCTGCCTATGGTGCAATGGTAAGTGTCAGGATTACTGTGCTCACTGAAGAATTCGGGTCTGGTGACAGAGTTTTTTTATTTTTTTTCCCCCGTCTTAGGGCCCATTAGCACAGAGTAAGAACGGCGGAATTGTCCTCCGCAGAATGCCGCCAGCCTCTGTGTCATAATGACGCTCTATGGGAGGCGCGCGCGGCTCCTCTCCCTTCGCTGAAGAATGAACATGTTCGTTTTTCAGCGCTGAGAAATGCAAGGCGCACCTCCCATACACTGTCATTATGACACGGAGGCTGGTGGCATTCTGCGGAGGACAATTCCGCCGTTCTTACTCTGTGTTAACGGGCCCTTATTTTCCAATGATGGCTTGTGCTAAGCATTATGGTGATTGTATTTCCTCTGCAAAGAAGAAACACTGAGGTATTATACAAACAAGATGAATTTTCAAAAAAAATAAAGCTCTACTGACAATACCTATTGACTCTATACTGCCCTGGATATACATGTATATATGTATTACCTAACCAAGTCTATAAATAAATAATAAAACCAAATCTATTTGTAATAATATTATTATTATTATTATTATTATTATTATTATTACAAATAGATTTGGTTTTATTATTTATTTATAGACTTGGTTAGGTAATACATGTATACATGTATATCCAGGGCAGTATAGAGTCAATAGGTATTGTCAGTAGAGCTTTATTTTTTTTGAAAATTCACCATGTTTGTATAACACCTCAGTGTTTCTTGTTTGCAGATGAACTACAATCACCATAATATTTAGCACAAGCCATCATTGGAAAATAAGATGGAAAAAAAAATCAAACTGTGACAGGATGTGAGCCCTGGTCAGTGAGCTTGGTAATCCTGACACTTACCATTGCTCCACAGGCAGAGGCTGGAGAAGCTGGAGGAACATAGACCATAACAGAGTTCTGCCACACAGAGCTCCTCTCCACCCCTGTCCCGACCTCCTTCCTCCACAGATATAGGGAGGACACCAGCAGCAGCTCTATCTATAGTTCACACTGACACCCCATGAGTCCTGTGTGTGTGGAGGGGGGAGGGGTGGCTTAGGACGGGGTGGAGATGAGCTCTGTGTTGGGACAGAGAGAGCTATCAGATCGGCAGCAGCACAGACACACAGCATCTCCCTCCCAGAGTGACTCTCACTGCTCCTGGTCAGGAAGGGATACAGCCTGCTGCAGTAGAGTGTGATACACTCTAGGGACAGAGAGACACTGTGGATGTCTGTGCTGCTGCCGAGAGCCAATCAGAAAGCATCAATACCCAAGTCCCTCCCCCTCTCCTCACACAGGACTCAGCAGCTTCCAGCTAGATCAGAGGACACATGCAGGCACAGCAGCTGACGTCACTGAATCGGAAACACTGTGTTTCTGGTCCGGGATGTGACAGGAAGTCAGAAGCTCAGGAGCAGGCAACTCATGTGACCAGCAGGGGGATCTCCTAGAGCTGACAAGTAATGTTAGGGAAGTATATTAGAAAAGGGATAACCTTGGTTAACCCTTTCCTTATACCAAAAATCTATTTTTCCTGGAAAACCCCTTTAATTTTCTGATTGAAAAAGTCAATATGTCCAAATGTAAAAGTCTGACCCTTTTCAGGGTATGACCAGTGGCAGCGTCAGAACTAGTAATGAACTGCAGCCATTCTGCAGTCATGGATTGGTTAACACAGAGTTCGAGTTCCACACTAGCCAAACTCGTAGCCATCAACCGACGGGATCCGTCAACTGGCTGTTTTAGGCCCTAATGGGTTGAAGAAAGTGTTACTGATGCTTCCACCGTCAACTGGCTGTTCTAGGTCCTGCTGGATCCAAAAAAGTACTGCTGGTGTTGCCACCTTCAACTTTCTGTCGTAGGCCTTGTGGGGTCACTTACACTGTCGCTAATGCGGCAAAACCTGTTATGGGGCAAGTAAGGTCTCAATAAATCTTATGCTTGTCTGTGAGATCACTGAGACCGCTGTTACCACTACTACTTACTAATTCCTGCAGTTAGGCTTTCTAAGAGTTTGTTCACATGGTTATTAAAAGCCAAGCTTTTTGGCACAGTTGTTGATTTGTTTTTTGTAATGCCTGATACAAGCACAAACCCTTATGACATGTCACTTCATTATAAGCGCGGCTTTAAACTTGTGTTTTTGATGCAGGTCCCATTTAGATCAATTGGAAGAAATGCACAATTTGTGTAGCTGTTTTCATGGCAATAGAGGCCTTAGAGTCCCAGCTCATCTCTAGTTGTGATTCCTCTCATTCACTCACATTCAAAGGAGAAGTCTGTCAGGAAAAAAATCAGTCTAGGCAGGGGTTGGAGGGAACATAGTAAAGAGCGTATATCTACCATTCCCTGTGTCAATGCTGCACCACGTTCCACTCTAGGACCTCCGGTGGGATTCTGCATCTCTCACACCTTCAATGTCACGACCCGGCTGATGGATGCCCCGCTCGGCCAGCCGGTGATGCAGCGCTGCGTGGGCACAGAGTTCACTAAATATACTTTATTAGGTTTACCCCACCCCCTGCCGGCACTCTTTTTTTTATATATTTTGCCAGACTTCTCCTTTTAAAATGTCAATAGGCATTGCAATCTGCTGCCCAGTGTCTGTTGTCAGGAGAAATTGATCTCTAGTAATAGAGACCCAGGACAAAACACAAGAAGCCAGGATATTTTTATGCAGAGCTAGGGCACCTCTGGGTGAAACAAACCCCTAGCTACCACCCTGGGAAGAACAAATGCTGTCATTTCTGCTACACACAATATCATTTGTAAATAAGGGTTGACGCTTCTTAAACATGCTCCATCATTAAGATAAACGTCATTTATTTAAAGGAGTATTCTCACAAACTGTTATCATTTTGCATTGAACACCACATCACTTAAATGTTTTTAGCTTTGTAGGTCCCAACACTGTCCTGTCACCTTTCCTGTTCTCCCAGGGAATAGTATGGTCTGCAGTTCCCTTGCATTGTGTGTGGCAGGGGTGCTGCAGTGCCAGGAAAGACTGTAAAGCACGACTGCCCCTTTCATTCTTAAAAGGGGGAATCATAAATTAGTGACATATCTTAGTGAGATAATAATACCTTTTTATCGCTAGGAGGACGGAGGGCACTGTAAAAATTTTAGCAACAGGGAGCAAAAGGCTTTAGCGGTCTTTCGGTTCAACCCCAACAAAATGACAACCCCTTTAAAATGAATGTGTTGCCTAGATTTTTTTTTACTGATTAGAGCCAGATATTAAATAATTTTCTTTTTTTCTAATATTTTTTATTGTATTTTCTTCATTTTACTTTTAGTACATTATTATGGAGGTAGGCATAGGCACAATGAACATCTCCAGACCATATCCTTTGTACAGAAGTGATATGTAAGCATGCTCTGTGACCTGTGCAGAAGTCATTCTACAGGGCAGGTGAGGCTAAGCTGCTACTGTTTCATCTATATACTGCTGTCATCTTTCACTGATATTCTGTACAGATCAATTCCAAGCAGTCTTCTCCTTTTCATCATAGTCACAACAAGAAGTTTCAGCTTAGTTTTAAGCTTAGTGGTCAGAATGAAAACTGCAAGATATCAGGATTATTTCATAATATGAAAAGTAAACTGGAAAAGATTAAGGGTGCGTTCACACGTACAGCATCTGCAGCAGATCCGCAGCAGATTTGATGGCCCAGAATTGATTTGCTTTGAATCTGCAGCTTCGAATCTGCGCCATCAAATCTGCTGCAGATCCTGTACGTGTGAATGCACCCTAAAACTGGAAAAATGTACACAATAGGTAGTTTCCTGATGACACATTCCCTTTACAAATGGTATGTAACAAACTTTGTTGTCAGCTTTTAGGGCCCTATTACACAGCCAATTCAGCAGATTATCGCTCTGTGTAATAAAGACAATGATCAGCTAATAAATGATCATTGTCTGACCGTTGTTGTTTATTCCAGCCTAAGGGCCGTATTAGCCCGATCAGTAATGTAAAGGAATGCTGATCGACTAGATTGGCACTCGTTTACAGAGCCTATTACACGACTCGATAAATGGTCAGCAAGGGCTGCACAGATATTGTTAGTGATGTCCGTGCAGACTTTGCCCTAGTTTAAAAAATATAATCCTTATACATACCTCTGTGCTCCCCAGTGTCCTTCTCGCTTCTGCCCTTTGCCCACAGCCACCACTGGAACTTCTGAGCCAGGCTCTAGAGTGACAGGCTGCTCAGCTGTGGTAGGTAGGCCTTTACTACTTGGCCAGGGATGTTATATGTCGTGATGCCAGTGCTAGTCCAGCACACAGGTGTGATGTTGATACCTGTTTGTTTACTATGGCCAGTAGTGTTGCCCAAATGCTCAGTAACCTGCAAGTTTGTTGCGGGTCCCTTGGGCTCTTGTCACAGCAGTCCTGGGTGACAACTGACCCACCCTGACCGTTGTTACCGCCACCCACAGAAGGGGGAAAAATAACCCAAGGTGTGCGGTGGTGTATGTATAGGTGCTGGTGCAAACAGAAGATGACAGAATCCTGTTAGTATAAAAATATAACAGCTTTACTGTAGTATTTTGTAGTTCACAGTACACAGTTTCACAAATAACTATGCCTCCATATAGTATAGGTCCCCATGCAGCAGTCCTCATGTAGTATATGGCCCCCTGTGCAACACACCCTGTATAGTATATACGCCCCTGTACATCAGACCCCATATAGTATATGCCCCCCTCTTCTGTGCAGTATCCCCATATAGAATATCCCCCCCAGCTGTGCAGCATCATCATATAGAACAGCCCCCCCCCCGCTGTGCAGCATCCCCATATAGAATAGTCCCCCTGCTGTGCCACATCTCCATATAGAACAGCCCCCCCTGCTGTGCAGCATCCCCATATAGAATAGCCTCCCTGCTGTGCAGCATCCCCATATAGAATACCCCTTGCTGTGCAGCATTCCTGTATAGAATATCCCCCTGTTGTGCATCATTTCCATATAGACTACCTCCTGCACCCAAATATAGTAATAATGCTCCCTGCTGTGCTACACCACATTGTAAAATGCCCCATATAGTAATAATGTCCCCTGTGCCCTCCATATAGTAATAATGTCCTCTGCTATGCTCCCCATATAGTAATAATGCCCCAGCTGTGGCCCCCTATAGTAATAATGCCCCCTGTGCCCTCCATATAGCAATAATGTCCTTTGCTGTGCCCTCTATATAGTAATAATGTCCCCTGCTGTGCCCTCCATATAATATTAATGTCCCCTGCTGTGCCCCATATAGTAATAATGTCCCCTGCTGCGCTCCCATATAGTAATAATGCCCTTTCTGTGCCCTCCATATAATATTAATGTCTACTGCTGTGCCCTATATAGTAATAATGTCCCCTGCTGTGCCTCCATGTAGTAATATTGTGCTAATAATGTCTCCTGCTGTGCCCCCATATAGTAATAATACTTCCTGCTGTGCCTCCATATACAAATAATGTCCCCTGCTGCGCTCCCATATAGTAATAATGCCCCTTCTGTGCCCTACATATAGTAATAATGTCTCCTGCTGTGCCTCCATGTAGTAATAATGCCCCTTGCAGTACCCCCATATAGTAATAATGTCTCCTGCTGTGCCCCATATAGTAATAATGCCCCCTGCTGGTTCCTCCATATAGTTATAATGCTGTGTCCTCCATATAGTAATAATGTCTTCTGCTGTGCCATACATATAGTACTAATGCCCCCTGCTGTGCCTCCATATAGTAATAATGTCCCCTGCTGTGCCTCCATGTAGTAATATTGTGCTAATAATGTCTCCTGCTGTGCCCCCATATAGTAATAATACTTCCTGCTGTGCCTCCATATAGAAATAATGTCCCCAGCTGCGCTCCCATATAGTAATAATGCCCCTTCTGTGCCCTCCATATAGTAATAATTTCTCCTGCTGTGCCTCCATATAGTAATAATTTCTCCTGCTGTGCCTCCATATAGTAATAATGACCCCTGCTGTGTCCTCCATATAGTTATAATGCTGTGTCCTCCATATAGTAATAATGTCTTCTGCTGTGCCATACATATAGTACTCATGCCCCCTGCTGTGCCTCCATATAGTAATAATGCCGCCTGCTGTGCCCTCCATATAGTATTAATGTCTCCTGCTGTTACCCCATATAGTAATAATGCCCCCTGCTGTGCCTCCTATATAGTAATAATGTGGCTGCTGTACTTACCATAGCAATAAAATTACCCCCTCTGTCTGCAAAAAACCTGCCCCACACACACTACCCCCACCTGACCCCCCCTACACACAAACTATCCCACCTGACTCCCCTTACACACACTACCCTACCTGACCCCCCCACACACAAACTATCCCACCTGACCCCCCTACACACACTATCCCACCTGACTCCCCCTACACCCCTGGCCACTATCTTACATACACACTACCCCATCTGGCCACCATCCCACATACTGCCATACCTCGGGTTACAATACTCACCAGCTGGGTGCCCCTATCGACGGCTGTGTGGCACTTGAACAACCAGCGTGAAGTTAGGAGAGAGGCGCTGCAGGAGCGCCTCTAATGAATGAAGGGCCGAATGACGTCACTGAAGCAGCGTGTCCCCAGCATGCGTTACGTCCGTGGGGTCCAGCCCCAGGGGAGAGAGGGCGCTGTTGATGCGGTGAGTGCGGGGGGCGAGGCGCTCCTAGAAACGGCCCTGCGCCATGTACCTTGACGTTGTGAGGCAAAAGATTCGGGGCAGTGATCTTACTAGTCGGGCACTGGCCCCAAATCTTAATGCCTAACAACGTCACTGGCTGAGAGGCCTGTTAATTCAAAGATTGGCGCAAAAGTTCCAGTGACGGCTGTGGGGAGAAGCAAGAAGGACATCAGGGAGTGCAGAGTGGTATGTACACGTTTTTTTGGGGGGGTTTTTACACCATCAGCCATGCATTACTATTACACGTGGCAATGTATACCCGGCGGCCGATGTTTTCTAGACTGGAATAAACTACAACAGCCAGCCGATAATCGTTTTATCAGTTAATCATGACCTTTATTACACAGAGCGTTATGCTGAATCGGACTGATTTGGCAGATTATAATAGAACCCAAGAGTTCCAGTGGCAGCTGTGGGCAGAAGCGTAAAGGACACTGGTGAGCGCGGAAGTCCGTTCAGCCCTTGCACGCTGTATCCAGCCATATAATAGGCTTAGTAAACAAGTTAGTATCTAGCAGATTGGCGCTTGTTTACATTATCGATCGGGCCATGTAATACAGGCTTTACACAGGGCCTCTCAGAGTGCAATTAGTAAATCAGCAGTTGTCAGGAGCCGGCCGTCACGCTCGGCTCCCAGCACAGCCGAAGCGTACAACAGGCCTCCCGCAAGCGTACATATACATAGTCAGTGCACCACCATCTCCCATACTTTACAGTGCTTGGGTTGGGGTGGGGGGCACTATACAGTAAATGATGAGTGAGGAGTTAGTGACTACTGTACTGTAATTGCTGGTTCTGCTGAATATTTCTTGTGTATAATGTCCTGTACAGTATAGTGCTGTTCTGTAGTGTACTGTACTGTAGTGATTAAACTGGGCACTTTTCAATGTAATAAATGAGTATTGTAGGTAATTATTGGTGGGTGCTGGAACCAATTAAACACATTTACATTATTTCCTATGGGAAACACTGCTCAGTTCTCAAACTGCCCTCCTGAACCAATTAAGTTCGAGTACCACTGTATTGTGTTTGTCTGTCTTGTCTCTCCACGTTTTGTGTCACACCTGTGCAGGCCAGGGACGGTCGATCAGTTATCTGCTGCCATTTAGGGCAATTGAGGTAATCAGGCAGGGACAGCGGGATGGGTGTCGGTGCTAGGGCATCACCTGTCTCGTGTCCCTAAGTTCCCAAGTCCTGACACCAGGTCTTCAAGCGTGTTAGTTATTCAGTTGACCTGCAGCTTCCAACGTGGAATAATATTATAGCTATGTGTAAGGGGACAGTTCACAATTAACAGGTGCAAAAATTCTTAACTATTTTATAATTTTGTTGCCGAGTTTGCAGTAAAGAAATTTAGTAAATGATCGCCCACGGGATGCCTGGTTACTATATGGGACCCACATACGTAAAGTTCATTATTTATTAACACAAGAAAGCCTACCAATAACAGTATGCCAAGATTAAAGTGATTGGACAATGGACTATGGACTATGGACAATTAATTATTTATTAAACAGAAAAAAAACACAAGTCTCACATTTTTTTCTGGGGAGAAAGAACCAATTCCTGGTATTGTCTTATTTGCAGAAATAACCCTGAGAGTTTTTCTTTTGACTATCAGTCTTGTACATTGACTAGGAAACTTATGGTGGTTTTATACGGAGCGATAATTCGCCTAATCGCACGATTTTGAATGAACAATTTTTTTTTAGAACGATCGGCGTTTAGACGGAACGATACATCGTACGGAATATTCGTTTTGCGATCGTTTTGCGATCGCTTAAGCCTATCTCACACATAGGGGAAATCGTTGAAAGACTGTTTACACTGAACGATCTGCGAATTTTTTGCGAACGATTTGAGAACTTTTTGAAAGATCAAAATGAACGATTTTTCGCTCGTCGTTTGATCGTTCGCTGCGTTTACACGTACGATTATCGTTCCAATTCGACCGTTATCGTGCAAATTCGAACAATACATCGTTCTGTGTAAAACCACCATTAGATTCTATTTACACAGAAATTTGAAGGTTTGACAGATTTGAAGCCAGAAACAGAAAATAAACAGAGATCAGGTCATAAAGGAAAGCCTAAGATTTCACCTCTTTTCAAATCCATTCCTGGCTTTGGCTTCAAATCTTTGGCAGATAATCTGTCAGATTATCTTTCTGTGTAAATGGACCCTTATGCTGCGTTTACACGAAACGATTATCGTTCGAATTTTCACAAAAACTATCGCATTGAGCGATAATCGTTCTATGTAAACACAGCAAACGATCAAGCAATGAGTGAAAAATCGTTAATTTTGATCTTTTAACATGTTCTTAATGGTGGTTTTACACGGAGCGATAATTCGGCCAATCGCACGATTAACGATTTTGAATGAACAATTTTTTTTTTTATAACGATCGGCGTTTAGACGGAACGATACATCGTACGGAATATTCGTTTTGCGATCGTTTTCCGATCGCTTAAGCCAATCTCACACATAGGGGAAATCGTTGAAAGACTGTTTACACTGAACGATCTGCAAATTTTTTGCGAACGATCAACGACGATTTGAGAACTTGTTGAAAGATCAAAATGAAGATTTTTCGCTCGTCGCTTGATCGTTCGCTGCGTTAACACGTACGATTATTGTTCCAATTCGACCGTTATCGTGCAAATTCGAACGATACATCGTTCCGTGTAAAACCACCATAAATCATTGTTCGTTGTTCGCTAAAAATTCGCAGATCGCTTTGTGTAAACAGTCTTTCAAAGATTCACCCTATATAAAAGATGGGCTTAAACGATTTTAAAAACGATCGCAATTACGATTTTTCTTACGAATTTTCTTACGAATTTTCTAACGATTTATTCGTCTAAACGCTGATCGTTATGAAAACCAAATCGTTGCTACAAAATCGTTAAACGATCGATTGGGCGAATTATCGCTTCGTGTAAACGTAGCAGCTGTGTTTCCACATATGCCTTTGAAATGCGTTCCAAATGCACAACCCTTAATTCCCTGAAATAGCCACACAATGTTTCCATTAATCCCTACAACACTGCACAGCTATTGGGGGAAAACAAATATGTGGATACACAGCCTAACTTGGTCAGCTGTTTGATATTTCCCATCTCGATGGGATCTTGATTCTGACTTTACCATTCAACAATCTTCCATTCTACGGTGATAAACTGTCCAGGCCCTGATGTAGCAAAGCAGGTCATGGTCTGACTTTTTTATTTTTCCACATACAAAGCTGTGTGAAGGCCCATTTTGGCACCATGACCTCTAGTTTTTGTCAGTACCATATTTGCGAAGATGCAACTTTTTGATCACTCAATTGAAACAGGCATGGACTCTCGGGACAGGGATATAATATTACCGCTTTATAAAGATTTGGTGCGGCCTCATCTGGAGTATGCTGTCCAGTTTTAGGCCCTAATTCATAGAGAAGATTTCCTGGAGCTGGAAAAGGTACAAAGATGGTCAACTAAACTAATAAGGGGAATGGAACATCTTATGTTATGAGGAAAAATTAAAAGAAATAAAATTGTATAGTCTTGAGAAGAGACATTTAAAGGGGTACTCTGGCCAGAAGTGTCAGCGGTGAGCAGGGAACACAGGCAAAAGGCTTCAGGACAATGGGGGAACACGGGCAAGTATAAACTTTATTACTTTAACATTGTCATGAGCTGCCCATCACCACAAATAGTAATGCACAGCCTTGGCCAAAAATTTATAAACATGTTTAACCCCTTTAAGACAGAGCCCTTTGATGCACAAAAGTCTGAGTCAAATTAATGCAATGTTCCTTCCCGCCTTCTAAGAGCCATAGTGCTTTTATTTTTCCACCAACAGGGCTGGTTGGGTGTAATTTTTTTGCCCCATGATCTCTAGTTTTCATTAATATCATATTGGTGTAACAGAAAAATTTTGATTGCTTTTTGTTAATTTTTTTTGTAATATATAATTTAATAAAATCATCAATAATGTTATATTTTAATAGATCAGACAATTCCGCATGCTACGATAAGTAATATGTTTATTTATATTTTTATTTTTATAATGGGCAAGGGGGTCTTTTAAACTTTTATTTGGAGGGGGTTTATAAGGGGTTTTTTAATACTTGTCTAAAAAAATTTTATTACACTTTTTTTCCCCACTTTTATTACTGTAAAATATGCCATCATTAGATTGCATATACTGATCTATGCTATGCCATAGCATAGCATAGATCAGTGTTATCGGCGATCTATGTATAGAGCCTGCCTGAGAGCAGATTCTATACATCGATCGCCCATCCGACAGGATGGAGATAAGGATCGGCACATGCGATCGGGACCCGGTCCTGATCCCTCAGTGACAGATGCTTGATCTGTCACTGAGCACCTTAAACGCCGTGATCTCTGTAGATCCAGCGTTTAAGGGGTTAATGAGAGTCGGCTGCGGGATCGCAGCTGACTCTCATTACCTGCGGCCCTGGACTTTGATGTGAGCGGGATCACTATGCTCCCGCTCACATCATTAACCCCGTCACAGCAGGAACGTATATACACATTCCTACTGCACGGGGTATGTGCAGTAGGAACTAGGGATGGTCCGAACCTGCTGAGGTTCGCGTTCGTACGAACCTGAACTCTTGGCAATGATTCCCGCTGTCTGCCCGCTCCGAGCAGCGGGTGTATACAGCCGGAAGACTGCCTGGAAAACTGGGATACAGCCATAGCCATAGGCTGTATCCCAGTTTTCCAGGCGGTCCTCCGGCTGTATCCACCCTCTCCACGGAGGTGGAAGACAGTGGGAATCATTGCCGAGAGTTCAGGTTCGTACGAACCCGAACCTCGGCAGGTTCGGACCATCCCTAGTAGGAACGTATAAATACAGATTGCTGACGTGAAGGGGTTAAAAGACAGCAATCAGCCAATTATTGGCTCTTTGACTGATTATAGACTTTATTACACAGGGCGATAATTTGCCGAATTAACCTGATCGTGCAGATTATTGCTCTGTGTATTAGGTCCCTAACCCTGCTATAATAGATGGGATCGGAGTTAAAGGAGAAGTCCAGGCAGGGACATTTTTTTCTAACTTTCCAGGGAGAGGGTGAGAAAAATAACATGCACAAATAACATAACTCCCTGGCCCCAGCAGTCTGCCACGCCGGTCACCGGTTGCTTCCTTGTGTAAAGACAGGACTTGGAATGTGATGTTTCAGGCCCATTCAGTCAGTGAGCGGCTGTAATGGTGTCCCGCCTCTGCGGCTGACTGGTTGAGCAGACCTGATACATCACATCCCAGGTCCCCAGACCAGGAAGTGGCCAGGGACTTGAGCAGTGGACTGAGGGCACTAGGGATGGAGCTGGGGGGTTAGTGTATTTTTTTTTTTCACCCATCCCCTCCCCAGCAAGTTTAAAAAAAATGTCCCTGCCCGGACTGACATCTGAACCTGTTATCCCCTGGCAAATAAATTATTCTTAATTTAATGAAAAGTTTTACTATTTTTCAATATAATGTCTAACCAATGTCCAACCTAACCATTTTCGTGCTTTCGTTTGGTCTAAGGATAAAATATTGATACACTGTTGAAAATACAAATAACTTTTTCATGGGCTGTCACATCTACATTCGCTAATGATACAACTAGGATTTGCTAAAGAAATGAAAAGTGGGAGTCAAATGGGATAGAGAGGTTTTGATAGGAAGGGATAGCCCTGTGGCCTGATGACCTGGCATCATATACATTGGCAGTCCCAGCTGTCTTCCATATAGCCTTCTAGTAGGGTATTTTTAGATATGTCCTATGTAACAAAATACGGAACAACATATACATTATTGGGATGTCTGAAGAATGAAAGCTACTTTGTGAAAAATCTATTACCAGCTATAATCAGTGTCACAAAGATAGTAATTATTTAATATTGAGGGAAGGTGGATTCTTCACAAGACCTGGTCCAAAGTTTGTTGTAGCTAATCCAAGAAAAGTAGTCCAAGGCAACATATCCAAGTAAAGAATACCCTTTATTACGCCTGAAAGTGCTTTCTGGATGTGCTGCCTTGGTCTACCTTTTCGAAAGGTTAAAGGTGCCTATATATCTTCTATAATGATCGTTGAGCAGAGTTATTTGCCCTGGCCTCCGCATACACATAAATGTTCGGCTTAGGTGTTCTCTATAGGGAGGGGTAAGCTGCAGCCAGACTTGCCAACCCTTAAAGCGAACGTACTATCATGTACATCTCTAAGTTTTTTTACATGAATAAACAAGCACCAATCTTCTAGATCGGTTAAATGTGTGGCGGATGACAGAATATATTCCATTATTCTGGTTTAGAGTGATCAGTTGATGCTTGCTGATTCTCAGCTAATCACAGTCTCTTTTACACAGAGCAATATCTGCCTGATTTAGAAGATAGGACCTTAAAGCGACTGTAACTTCGCTTTAATTTTTTTACATAAAAAGACCGTCACCAGCACAGGGATTAGAATCAATGGAGCCACATCACAGAGGGGGTTTTGTTACACTGGGGGTCAACGGGGCCACCTCCTGTGCTTCAGGCCGGACCGATGCCTGGGAATAGACAGTGGGAACCGGGCCGCAGTTACAAAAAGGGACTGTGGCATCGGTACTTTAAACCAGAATATAAAATATATTCTGTCACACATCTCACCGATCTAGAATATTAGTGCTCGTTTACAGTGCATCTCAGGCAGAATATATTCTATCAGGTTTAAAGTAAACCCCATAAGTGTGTGCCAGCTGCAGGTGCTCCATAACAGTAGATGCCAGCATATGCCAGCCTCAATTGCTCCTTAAAGTTGTACTCCGGTGGACCAATGAAAAAACAAAACAAAACAGAGACACACACAACTTATATACTTACCATCCCTCTGGTGACGATCACTCCTTGAATCTCCCAGCTACGTCCCTGTCATCTCCGGCAGCCGTCCTCAGATCTCCCTCATTTCCGTGTTGCGGAGCAGTGAATGGGAGAGAAAAGGCTGCTAGTGCTCATGCGCATTGGCAGCCTTTTCATTGGCTGGAGCGCATCTCATGGCTTCTCATGCTCAAAGCTGAGCAAGCTGGAAGCCATGTGATGCGTTTCAGCCAATGAAAAGGCTGCTGGTGCACCAGGTGCGCCAGTGCTGGCATAGGTTTCCTAATTTTTTTTCGGTAAGAAAATGGATAAATTAAGCGGACCCAGAGTTACAACAGGTAGGTATACTAGATAGTTCACCAATTGAAAATTGTGATAGAGATGGAGAGAAGCTGCTCCAGTACATGTGTAATCCCTTTAGCAATGATTGTGCTCTGGGTCAGACACTTGCATAGCTCACAATATTATCTGTTCTCTAATCCATTTTCATATGTAAATGATTGTGGAATTCAGTTACACATGCAGATAAAGCCAGCACGTGTCCTTTTACTTCTATGATAAGCTTTATTATAGCGGAAGTGAGAGTTGGAGCCACCCTGGGGCTGCTAAATAACTGCCCCCTCTATTATAGTAAGGTATGTTTTTTACTGTTGTTGTTTCAGGCTTTGCCATATTATAAAGGTCTATAAAAAACATGTCCACTTTCTTCCAGAAACACCACTACTCTTCTCCTAGGTGTGGGTTTTGGAGCTTTATTCAACTGATGTCATTGGAGCAGTGTTGTAATATCACACACAACCTGAGGACAGGTGTGACACTATTTTTTCAATATGTCTAAATTGACGGGGTTGTCCATGAATTCAAGAAATTAAACTAGTTATAGGAAATGTTATAAAATAATTAAGTCTCCTGATGTAGAGTATGCTAGCATCTTGTATTAGGGTGGGTTCACACTGATGAATTCTCGCAGATAAATTCCGCGGAATTCCATCGCCTGTACGCATGCACGGCCGCGCGCATTTCCGCCGGCTCCATAGACACCATTCTTTCGGCGGAATGCGGAATCAGCCAGCCCATAGAAATGTGTCTATGGAGCCGGCGGAAAGGCGCGCGTCCGTGTGCACATACAGGCGACAGAATTCCGCTGAATTTATCTGCGAGAATTCCTCAGCGTGAACCCACCCTTACATATAAAATAACAATTCTGGAACATCTGCTCTTATAGCTCTGTGATTGCCATTCCTATGTTGTTGTTACTAGAAATGTATGACTAAATAACCAAGAGGGTGTTAACAGTAAAGGGTGTGTCCCTACACAGTCTGGTACTGTCAGTGTCAGACTGTGTTGGGACACGCCCCCAACTGGTAACACCTACGTGGTTATTGAGTTGTGGTACTCGGCCAGTGGTGTTAATGTTATTTTGTAGTGACCCCAGCCCTCTAGTAGTGCACAGGTGTGATGATGCTTTGTATGGCCGGTTTATGTCCACAATGTTTATTAACCTCCAGGCTTTTTGTGGGTCCCTTGGGCTCGGCAACCAGGAGTGGTAGTTGACCCAATCCAAGATGTTGGTACCACCACGCACGGAAAAGGGGAAAAATAACCCAAGGTGTACGGTGGTGTGCGTATGGGTGAAGCTGCGAAAGAGGAAGACAGAGTATTGTGTGTTTTGTACAAAAATAAAACAGGTTACTGTATAACTTTGTAGATAGACAATACACGTTATGCAGATAGTGAAAATCTTGACACAAACTTGAGTGCTGACAATGAAGTAGACTTGGTACTTTTAAGAACAGGTGCTGGAAGGTAGTAAGAACTTTGGTAGAAGTAGTAGTGCTTTGTAGAGGTAGAGAGGAGCCCTTGCCAGTGTAGATTCTGTACTCTGCCGGAACTGTAGTGTAGATATATAGGTAGATAAATGATACTCATACTCACGTTTAGACAATGTTTGACCGCCTTCTGCCTCCTTAGTGTCGTAGAACCCATCCTAGGTGGATAGCACCAGCCCCAGTCGTCGGTTATCTGGGTGTAGCGAGTTCCCCAGTTGCCCTGCACTGCGCAGTAGGATATGTAAACCTTTTCAATCTGGTAGCTTTGTCCTACTGGGGTTGATTCCTCTAATAGCAGGAGATCGCCCTGCATGTTTTTGAGAGGTACCTGGTGTGGGCTAGGGGTTCCTAAGTGGGCTGCTCTCCCTTCCCTGGACTTAGCACTGCATAGTAGAAATAGTGGTTGCTGCTGTAGAAGCAATCTCTAGCTGAGTTAGTCTCTCACACATCTGTCCTCTTATACCTCCAACCACTAACTCCCTGTACTTCCTCCCACACTGAGCTAACTCCTCCTACAGGGCTGAGTGTGTGTAAGGACCCTATTCCACAGTAACGATAATCAGCCGGATCGGCCCCATTTGGCCCGATTTGGCCGATTATGGTTTGGTGAAATAGAGAGAACGATCAGCCGATGATTGTGTCATCGGCTGATCGTTCATTTAGGGCCAGACCTAAAATCATTGTTCCCCCACCGCGCATCGCTACGGTTGAATAGCGGTGCACAGCGGACGACCGACGATTTGACAGCAGCAGCAGCATACATTACCTGTCAGGTCTTCTCCTCCGCGCTGTCTTCATCCCCGAGTCCCACGCGCTCTATCTTCTGAATGGCCGGTCAGCTGACAGAGCGCTCAGCCAATCACAGGCCGGGACCCCGTGGCCTGTGATTGGCTGAGTGTGGCCTGTCAGCTGACCGGCCATTCAGAAGATAGAGCGCGCGGGAGACGGGGAGGAAGACAGCGCAGAGGAGAAGACCTGACAGGTAATGTATGCTGCTGCGGTAACGATGTCCTTGCAGCCCTCGCTCAACGATCATTGGGCCGTGGAATAGGCCCATAAGAGAGGACAGACAGGATAGGATAGAGAGAAAGAGAACCTACTAGTGGCCAGCACATAAACACATGACAAACAATTAACCCATTACCTTCAGCTGTGTATAAAAGTACAAATAAATAATAGTGAAACCTATTGGGGAAGCTAAGGTACGTCATCCACCACTGTTACCTGTGTGCACCACTTATTGGGGTGCATATATGTGACATTGATTCTAATGGAGCAGCGTCACAAATGAGAGGGTGTTTTGTCACATTGGGAGCCGGTGAGCCCGCCTCCAGTGCTTCAGGCACCAATCATGTACTGGAGCGGCTCGCTTCTCTCCATCACTATCACAATGTTCAATTGGTGAACTATCTAGTATACCTACCGGTTGTAAAAACTCTTACATGTGCCATTCAGGGATTTCACTAGAGAAGGGAACTCTCTAGAGTTCTCTAGAGAAGGAGAGGTTTTCTATGGGAATCCTCATGGAAAACCTCTCCTGGTCTGGACAGTTCCTGTCTGGGCCAGAGATGTCAGCAGAGAGCACTCTGTCAGACTGAAAATTAAACAACATTTCCTGCAGGACATACAGCAGCTAATAAGTTTGGGAAGACTTGAGATTTTTTTAATAGAAGTAAACTAGATTTGCATTTCCAGGGGAATACATAGTGCTTGAAAAGAGCGCCCCTTTACCAGTGACTTCCTTTTAACTTTAATCCTGGGTGCCGTCCCTTTAAGAGCTACTTGGGTCCCATCCCTTTAAGAGCAACTTAACTCCCGTCCCTTTAAGAGCAACATGGGTCCCTTTAGGAGCGACCTTGGTCGCTTTAAGAGCGACGTGGGTCCCTTCGCTCTTAAAGGGACCCAGGTCGCTCTTAACGGAACCCAGGTCGCTCTTAAAGGGAACCAGGTCGCTCTTAAAGTGACACATTTTGCTCTTAAAGGGACCCAGGTCACTCTTATAGAGACCCAGGTCGCTCTTAAATATATCCAGATCGCTCTTAAAGGGACCAATTTCACTCTTAAAGGGACCCAGGTCGCTCTTAAAGGGACCAATTTCATTCTTAAAGGGACCCAGATCGCTCTTAAAGGGACCCAGGTCGCACTTAAAGGGACCAAGTCGCTCTTAAAGGGACCCAGGTCGCTCTTAAAAGGACCCAGGTCGCTCTTAAAGGGACCCATTTTGCTCTTAAAGGTACATATTTCGCTCTTAAAAAGCTCCAGGTTGCTCTTAGGGGGACCCAGGTTGCTCTTAAAGGGACATATTTCGCTCTTAATGGGCCCCAGGTCACTGTTAGAGGGACCCAGGTCGCTCTTAAAGGGACCAGGGTTGCTCTTAAAGGGACCCATTTCGCTCTTAAAAGGGACCTATTTTGCTCTTAAAGGGACCCAGGTCGCTCTTAAAGGGACCCAGGTCAATCTTAAAAGGACCAATTTTACTCTTAAAGGGACATATTTCGCTCTTAAAGGGACCCAGGTCGCTCTTAAAGGGACCCAGGTCACTCTTAAAGGGACCCGGGTCGCTCTTAAAGGGACCCATTTCGCTCTTAACCTCTTAAGGACCCATGTTGTACCGGTACGTCATGGATCACTGTCACTTAAGGACCCATGACGTACCGGTACGCAGGTCCTTTAAGAGGGCGCCGCGGACCGGCCGCATGCGATCGGGAGAGATGGCCTGCAGAAATACACTGCAGGCCATCTCTCCCTGTCGGCATGGGGGGTTGTTAACCCCCCCCATGCTGACGATCGCCGCAATTGGCTTATCAGTTCATATCAGCCAATAGCGGCGATCGGAACATTTCCGGGTCATCGGTGACTCGATGACCCGGAAAAAATGGCGGTCGGTGCTGTCCGAGGACGGCACCGACCGCCATTACTGTAAAAAGTAATGGTGGCCAGGTGCCACCGGCCCGATCGCCGTGAACGGCCGGCCGCTATCGGCCGGCCGTTCACGGCGATCAAAGTCCCCAAAAGTTATAAATACCTGCTCCGGACCCCTCAGCTAGGTAGCTGAGGGGTCCAGAGCAGGTATTCGTACATTACTCACCTGTCCCGGGTCCTGATCGGCGTCTTCCGGGTTCGCGGCGTCCTCGTGTTCTCGTTCGGGTCTTCGGCTTCTTCCGTGACGTCGCGTTCGGCTATTTTCGGCTCCAGCGTCGGGTTTTTGGGATTTTCCGCTCTGCTGCCCTCTAGCGGCTGATATGTTTAATACACTTATCAGCAGCTACAGGGATGTTCAGTATGTAATAAAAGTTTTTTTTTTTTCAAATTTTTTTTCAAATTTTTTTTTTTCTATTTTCCGCACCCTATCGCCGCTGAGTGTTGATCAGCATCGCACGAAAGTGCGCTGCTAATCAGCAACTCCTCCTTTTTGGCGTAGGGTGTTTTTTTTCTATATCCTACTGCCACGGTCTGCTGATAAGTGCCGCACATAAGTGCGGCATTTATCAGCAACACCATTTTTTCCGTAGTTTTTTTTTTTTTATACTTACTGTAAAAAAACACGTAAAAAACACTACATTACACCACACTACACTACATTGAATAAAGTTTGACACTACACCACTACATACCCCATATACCAATCTCCATATAAAAGTGGCCCCCAGGGTGTTTTCGGTGTCAGAGGGATACGTTATTATTGCCTCCGACACCGAAACAGCCAGTGAGGATAAATGGGGGGAACCTTTGTTCCTCCATTCATCCTCATCCTCCAATGACGTATCTGGGGGTAGCGTAGCATACGCTGCCTCCCGGACACGTCTTTTCCGCCAGTACCGTCCCAATAAGAGATGACGGTATGGCGTAAAATTCTACAAACTCTGTGAGAGTACCTCAGGGTACACTTACAGATTTAGGGTACGTGCACACTGCGGAATGGCGAAGGATAACTCTTTGTGCATTCCGCAGCTGGCACCCACCGGCGGACTGATGCGGGCGCATGTCTCTACCCGTGTCATAGACTCCATTCTATGCACGGGCGGATTCCATCGTCCGTCCAAAGAATGAATACGTTGGACAGAGAGCGGAATCCGCCCGTGCATAGAATGGAGTCTATGACACGGACGGAGACGCGCGCCCGCATCAGTCCGCCGGTGGGTGCCAACTGCGGAATGCACGAAGGGTTATCCTTCGCCATTCCGCAGTGTGCACGTACCCTTAGAGTGTATGTAGGAAGGGACACCCGAATGCAGCCCCCAGATGCCCCCTCCCCCCCCAATCCTCCGAGTTAGTGGGGACATCGTCCGGGAACTGATCTTCCCACTGCTGGATAAAAGTCACCACCACCTGTAAGGGGATAACATTTATACCAGCACCCCCTCTTCCGGTCCCTCGCTGCCCGAGCTACTGTAGCTTGCGGCACGATCCGAACATATCAGAAGTAGTAATAGAGCCCTAATATTTAGCAGCCATGGAGCGGACCCAGCGCTTCTGGATATGAAGGACCCCGTATCGCACCAGGACAACATTTTCCAGGTGACGTCCCCCACACTGGAGAAAGGGAGACCCCAGAAGAAGTGCAGAGTGTGGCGTAACAGGGGGATCAGGAAGGACGCCATTTCCCAGTGTGACATCTGTCCTGATCACCCCGGCCTCTGCATACTGGATCGCTCCAAGGTGCACCACACGTCACTGGGGTTCTACATTATCTAAATTCTGTCCCTTATTCCTACTTCAGGGGTCACGTTGATCCGGGGATTATTCTGATCGCCATTATGGAGTCGGGAAGGAATTTTTCCCCTGTGATGAGGCTACTGTCGTCTGCCTCACGAGGGGTTTTTGCCTTCCTCTGGATCAACACAGATTGAATTTGATGGACACCTGTCATTTTCAACCTTATAAACTAATAATTGGCCTAATACCCCCAAATAAATTAGAATGGTCCCTTTTCCCCAGCTAAGTAGGTATGGCCGCCATTCCCATTAGAGGAGGCCATGATGCAATTACAAAGCCTCTGTGCGGCCAGGGCAGTAGAAACTCCCCACAAGTGACCCCATTCTGGAAACTACACCCCATAAGGAATCTAACAAGGGGGGCAGCGGGGATATGGCCCCCTGGTGACGGCCATATTTGGGACGTGAAAATGAAAAAAATTGTATTTTTTATTTTCACGGCACATGTTCTACACATGTGCCCGTCACCAGTGGGGTCCATATGCTCACTGCACCCCTCGTTAGATTCCTTATGGGGTGTAATTTCCAGAATGGGGTCACTTGTCGGGGGTTTCTACTGTCCTGGCAGCACAGGAGCTTTGTAATTGCGACATGGCCTCCATCCTCCATTCCAGCCTCTAAATGGCGCTCTGTCCCTTTGGTGGCTTGCCCTGTGCCCATATGGCACATTATGTCCACATGTGGGGTATTTTCGTACTCAGGGGAAATTACCCTACACGTTTTGCGTTTATTTTCTTTTTTAACCCCTTGTGGAAATTGAAAAAAATCAAGGCTAGACCAACATTTAGTGTAATTTTTTAAAATTTTTTACTCTAAATCGTTAATCTTGTCATGATTTTTTCATTTTCACAAGGGGCTAAAAGGTAAAAAAAAACACTAAATGTGTAGCGCAATTTCTCCTGAGTACGGAAATACCCCACATGTGGACATAAAGCGCCATGCGGGTGCAGGGTAAGCCTCCAAAGGGAAGGAGCGCCATTTGGTTTTTTGAGGCTGGATTTGGCTGGATTGGATTTCGAGGGGCCATGTTGCATTTAAAAGGCCCCTGTGTTGCCAAGACAGTTGAAACCCCCCACAAGTGACCCCATTATGGAAACTACACCCCTCAAGGAATGTAACAAGGGGTGTAGTGAGCATATGGACCCCACTGGTGACGGGCACAAATGTGGAACAATGTGGCGTGAAAATGAAATATTACATTTTTTACACTATAATGTTGGTCTAGCCTTGAATTTATCATTTTCACAAGGGGTTAAAAGAGAAAAAAAACCACAAAATGTGTAGAGCAATTTCCCCCGAGTCCGTAAATACCCCACATATGGACATAAAGCGCCATGTGGGCGCAGGGCAAGCCTCCGAAGGGAAGGAGCGCCATTTGGATTTTGGAGGTTGGATTTGGCTAGAATGGATGATGAACGCCATGTCGCATTTACAGAGCCCTCGTGCTGCCAAGACAGTGGAAACCCCCCACAAGTGACCCCATTATGGAAACTGCACCCCTCAAGGAATCTAACAAGGGGTGTAGTGAGCAAATGGACCCCTTCATGACGGCCACATTTGTGCCGTGAAAGTGAAAAAATGAAATTTTTCACTTTCACGTCACATTGTTCCACATTTGTGCCCGTCACCAGTGGGGTCCATATGCTCACTGCACCCCTTGTTAGATTCCTTGAGGGGTGTAGTTTCCAGAATGGGGTCACTTGTGGGGGGTTTCCAGTGTTTTGGCAGCACGAGGGCTCTGTAAATGCGACGTGGAAATCCTTGAAATCCATTCCAGTGAAATCCAGCTTCCAAACGCTCCTTCCCTTTGGAGGCTCGTCCTGCGCCCGCTTGGCACTTTATGTCCACATGTGGGGTATTTCCGTACTCGGGAGAAACTACGCTACACATTTTGTGTCTTTTTTTTCCTTTTATCCCTTTGTGAAAATGAAAAATTGAAGGCTAGAACAACGTTTTAGTGTAAAAAATACTTTTGTCTTTTTTCACGCCACATTGTTCGGAAAATCTGTGAAGCACCTGTGAGGTCCAAATGCTCACCGCACCCCTTGTTACATTCCTTGAGGGGTGTAGTTTTCTAAATGGTGTCCCTTTAGGGGTGTTTTTTAGGTTTTGGCACCCCAGAGCCTCTGCAAACCTGAAGTGGTACAGTCAGAAATGACCAAATATAACGGAGCCATTGAAATGCACTAGGCGCTCCCTTATATCTGAGGCTTGTGGTTGCGTCAAATAGCGCAATAGGAACACATATGGGGTATTTCTATAAACTACAGAAACGGGGCAATAAATATTGGGGTGCATTTTTCTGGTAATAGGTTCATAATTATGAAAAATATTGCATTACAATAAAATCTCTGCAAAGAAAATTTAAATTTTCAAATTTCTTACACACTTAGCTTTTATTTCTGTGACTCCCCTAAAGGGTTAAAACACTTTCTGGATATGCTTTTGCAGAGTTTGGGGGGTGCAGTTTCTGAAATGGGGTGCTTTGTGGGGCTTTCTAACATACAGACCCCTCAAATACACTTTAAACCTGAACAGGTCCCTAAAAATATCTGATTTTGAAATTTTACTGAAAATTTGGAAATTTGCTGCTAATGTTTTACGCTTTCTATTGTTTAAAAAAAATGAAAGATAGTTTAATAAATGCCGCCAACATAAAGTAGACATGTTGCTAATGCTATTTAATATATAATTTATGTGATATAACCACTTTCTGTATACGCAAAAAAGTTTTAAAGTTGGAAAAATGCATTTTTTCACAATTTTTCACGCTATTTTGTTTTTTTTCATTAAGATTTGTTATAAGTATCGACTCCAATTTACTAGAAATGGGAAGTACAATATGTCACGAGAAAACAATCTCAGAATCAGCCGGATAGGTAAAAGCATCCCGAAGTTATTAATGAATAAATTGACACAGGTCATATTCATAAAATTTACTTCGGTCCTTAAAGAGAACCAATCACCTAAAATTAACTGTCCCTATAATAAAAGTTTCTCTCTCCCTAAGTCTATTCCTGAAGATACAGACTGCCTTTACAGTCTGTATCTTATACTGTACCCAATCCTGTATAGTAGTAAAAGTATTGCTGGGCGCCGCCATCTTGATGACGTCACTTGCGTTCCAGCGGTGCGTTCCAGCAGTGGAACGCAACTGACGTCATGAAGATGGCGGTGCCCGGGAATACTGCACCGCTATACAGGATTAGGTAAAGTATAAGATACAGACTGCAAAGGCAGTCTGTATCTCCATAAGGTCTACTTATAAAGATACAGACTGCCTGTGCAGTCTGTATCTTATACTTTACCTAATCCTATGTAGCAGTGTAGTGAGCGGGGCGCCATCTTGATGACTGGACCGCACCGCTGTAACGCAAATGACGTCATCAAGTTGGCGCCCGGCATTACTGCACCGCTACAAAGGAGTAGGTAAAGTATAAGATACAGACTGCAAAGGCAGTCTGTATCTCCATAAAGTCTACTTATAAAGATACAGACTGCCTTTGCAGTCTGTATCTTATACTTTACCTACTCCTATGTAGCGGTGCAGTAATGCCGGGCGCCATCTTGATGACGTCATTTGCGTTCCAGCGGTGCGTTCCAGTCATCAAGATGGCGCCCGGCTTACTACACTGCTACATAGGATTAGGTAAAGTATAAGATACAGACTGCAAATGCAGTCTGTATCTTCATGAGAAAACTAATAGGTTTAATTAGGACAGATATACACAGCGATCTCGCGCTGTATAGCGCGAGATCGCTGTGTATTTACAGAGCGGCGGGCAAAGGCTCATGGGAGCTCTTCCTGCCGCTCTGCATGCCGGGAGCTTCCTGTCACGCGCCGACTCTTTTGAAAAGAGCCGGCGCGTGACAGTGAAGAGAGACATGAATAAATTAAAAACGCGGACAGAAAATTCCTTAATTCTATTTACAAATATTAATAAAAAAGTAATTTAAATAGAATTAAGGAATAAAAAAAAAAAAAAATCTTCCGTGATTGGTTCTCTTTAAGGCCATTTCAGGCCCGGTCCTTAAGGGGTTAAAGGAACCCATTTTGCTCTTTAAGGGACCCATTTCGCTCTTTAAGGGACCCAGGTCGCTCTTAAAGGGACCCAGGTTGCTCTTAAAGGGACCCATTTTGCTCTTAAAGGGACATATTTCACTCTTAAAGGGACCCAGGTAGCTATTAAAGAGACCAATTTGACTCTTAAAGGGACCCATTTTGCTCTTAAAGGGACCCAGGTTGCTCTTAAATGGACCCAGGTTGCTCTTAAAAGGACCCATTTTGCTCTTAAAGGGACATATTTTGCTCTTAAAGGGACCCAGGTAGCTCTTAAAGGGACCCAGGTCGCTCTTAAAGGGACCCAGGTCGCTCTTAAAGGGACCCAGGTTGCTCTTAAAGGGACCAATTTCACGCTTAAAGGGACCCATTTCGCTCTTAAAGGGACCCATTTTGCTCTTTAAGGGAACCTGGTCAATCTTAAAAGGACCCATTTTGCTCTTAAAGGGACATATTTCGCTCTTAAAGGGACCCAGGTTGCTCTTAAAGTGACCCATTTCGCTCTTAAAGTGACCCATTTCGCTCTTAAAGTGACCCATTTTCTTCTTAAAGGGACCCAGATCGCTCTTAAAGGGACCCAGGTCGCTCTTAAAGGGACCTATTTCACTCTTAAAGGGACCCATTTTGCTCTTAAAGGGACATATTTCGCTCTTAAAGGGACCCATTTCGCTCTTAAGGGGACCCATTTCACTCTTAAAGGGACCAGGTCGCTCTTAAAAGGAACCAGGGCGCTCCTAATGGGACCCATTTCGCTCTTAAAGTGACCCAGATCACTCTTATAGAGACCCAGGTCGCTCTTAAAGGGATTCAGATCGCTCTTAAAGGGACCAAATTCTATCTTAAAGGGACCCAGGTAGCTCTTTAAGGGACCAATTTCATTCTTAAAGGGACCCAGATCGTTCTTAAAGGGACCCAGGTCGCTCTTAAAGGGACCCAGATCGTTCTTAAAGGGACCCAGGTCGCTCTTAAAGGGACCCAGGTCGCTCTTAAAGGGACCCATTTTGCTCTTAAAGGTACATTTTCCGCTCTTAAAAGAGCTCCAGGTTGCTCTTAGAGGGACCCAGGTCACTCTTAAAGGGACATATTTAGCTCTTAAAGGGCCCCAGGTCGCTGTTAGAGGAACCCAGTTCGCTCTTAAAGGGACCAGGGTTGCTCTTAAAGGGACCTATTTTGCTCTTAAAGGGACCCAGGTCGCTCTTAAAGGGACCCAGGTCAATCTTAAAAGGACCCATTTTGCTCTTAAAGGGACATATTTCGTTTTTAAAGAGACCCAGGTGGCTCTTAAAGGGACCCAGGTCATTCTTAAAGGAACCCGGGTCGCTCTTAAAGGGACCCATTTCACTCTTAAAGGAACCCATTTTGCTCTTTAAGGGACCCATTTCGCTCTTAAAGGGACCCAGGTTGCTCTTAAAGGGACCCATTTTGCTCTTAAAGGAACATATTTCACTCTTAAAGGGACCCAGGTCGCTATTAAAGAGACAAATTTCACTCTTAACCTCTTAAGGACATAGGACGTACCGGTACGTCCTATGTCCTCACTTGCACTTGAAAGCGCTTTGAAGTGCCGCGATCCCGGGTGCCGCGTGTAGCACCGCGTGTCTGATCGCCGTGCCCGCTAATTAGCTAATCGGAGGCAGCTGTCAAAGTTGACAGCTGCCTCCGATTACCGGAGGCAACGTTTCCCTGGTGTCTAGTGGGGGAGATCGCTCCTCCGGGACCTTGTTCCGGAGGAGCGATCTCCGTTACTGATGCCGGCCGGGGACGCGTCCAAGATGGCGCCGTCCTCGGCTCGGCACTCGTTCGTTTTCGGCTGCAGCAGCCGAAAGCAAACGAGTGCCGATCTCATGGATCTCTGCAGCATATCTATGCTGCAGAGATCTCAATGAGAGATCACAGTGTATATACTAGAAGTCCCCCATGGGGGCTTCTAGTATATGTGTAAAAAAAAAAAAAAAAAGTGTTGTTAATAGTAAAAAGCCCCCTCCCCTAATAAAAGTCTGAATCACCCCCCTTTTCCCAGGTTTTAAATAAAAGTAAACAAATAAATAAATAAATAAATAAACATGTTTGCTATCGCCGCGTGCGTAATCGCCCGAACTATTAATTAATCACATTCCTGATCTCGTACGGTAAACGGCGTCAGCGCAAAAAAATCCCAAAGTGCAAAATTGCGCATTTTTGGTCGCATCAAATCCAGAAAAAATTTAATAAAAAGCGATCAAAAAGACGTATATGGGCAATCAAGGTACCGATAGAAAGATCAAATCATGGCGCAAAAAATGACACCTCGCACAGCCCCATAGACCAAAGGATAAAAGCGCTATAAGCCTGGGAATGGAGCGATTTTAAGGAACGTATATTGGTTAACAACGGTTTGAATTTTTTACAGGCCATCAGATACAATATAAGTTATACATGTTATATATCGTTTTAATCGTAACGACTTGAGGAACATGCATAACAAGTCAGTTTTACCCCAGGGTGAATGGCGTAAAAACACATTTCCCCCAAATAAAAGAAATGCGTTTTTTTTTTCAATTTCACCACACTTCGAATTTTTTTCTGGTTTCGCAGTGTACTTTATGCAAAAATTCAGCCTGTAATTGCAAAGTACAATTAGTGACGCAAAAAATAAGGGGTCATGTGGGTTTCTAGGTGGAAAAATGCAAGTGCTATGACCTTTTAAACACAAGGAGGAAAAACCGAAAACGTAAAAACGAAAATGGGCCATGTCCTTAAAGGGTTAAAGGGACCCATTTCGCTCTTAAAGGGACCCAGGTTGCTCTTAAATGGACCCAGGTCGCTCTTAAAAGGACCCACGTTGCTCTTAAAGGGACCAATTTCACGCTTAAAGGGACCCATTTCGCTCTTAAAGGGACCCATTTTGCTCTTAAACGGAACCTGGTCAATCTTAAAAGGACCCATTTTGCTCTTAAAGGGACATATTTCGCTCTTAAAGGGACCCAGGTAGCTCTTAAAGTGACCCATTTCGCTCTTAAAGTGACCCATTTCACTCTTAAAGGGACCCAGATTGCTCTTAAAGGGAACCAGGTCACTCTTAAAGAGACCCAGGTCGCTCTTAAAGGGACCAATTTCACTCTTAAAGGGACCCAGTTTGCTCTTAAAGGGACCCAGGTCGCTCTTAAAGGGACCCAGGTCGCTCTTAAAGGGACCAGGTCGCTCTTAAAAGGAACCAGATCGCTCTTAAAGGGACCAATTTCAATCTTAAATGGAACCCAGGTCGCTCTTAAAGGGACCAATTTCATTCTTAAAGGGACCCAGATCGTTCTTAAAGGGACCCAGGGATCGTTCTTAAGGGGACCCAGGTCGCTCTTAAAGGGACCCAGATCATTCTTAAAGGGACCCAGGTCGCACTTAAAGGGACCCAGGTCGCTCTTAAAGGGACTCAGGTCGCACTAAAAGGGACCCATTTTGCTCTTAAAGGTACATATTTTGCTCTTAAAGAGCCCCAGGTCGCTCTTAGAGGGACCCAGGTTTCTCTTAAAGGGACATATTTCGCTCTTAAAGGGCCCCAGGTCGCTGTCAGAGGGACTCAGGTCGCTCTTAAAGGGACCAGGGTTGCTCTTAAAGGGGCCCATTTCGCTCTTAAAGGGACCCAGGTCGCTTTTAAAGGGACCCATTTTGCTCTTAAAGGGACCTATTTTGCTCTTAAAGGGACCCAGTTCGCTCTTAAAAGGACCCAGGTCAATCTTAAAAGGACCCATTTTGCTCTTAAAGGGACATATTTTGCTCTTAAAGGGACCCAGGTCACTCTTAAAGGGACCCATTTTGCTCTTTAAGGGACCCATTTCGCTCTTTAAGGGACCCAGGTTGCTCTTAAAGGGACCCATTTCTCTCTTTAAGGGACATATTTCACTCTTAAAGGGACCAGGTCGCTATTAAAGAGACCAATTTCACTCTTAAAGGGACCCATTTCGCTCTTAAAGGGACCCAGGTTGCTCTTAAATGGACCCAGGTCGCTCTTAAAAGGACCCATTTTGCTCTTAAAGGGACATATTTCGCTCCTAAAGGGACCCAGGTAGCTCTTAAAAGGACATATTTTGCTCTTAAAGGGACATATTTCGCTCTTAAAGTGACCCATTTCGCTCTTAAAGGGACCCAGATTGCTCTTAAAGGGACCCAGGTCACTCTTAAAGGGACCCAGGTCACTCTTAAAGGGACCCAGGTCGCTCTTAAAGGGACCAATTTCACTCTTAAAGGGACCCTTTTTGCTCTTAAAGGGACCCATTTTGCTCTTAAAGGGACATATTTCGCTCTTAAAGGGACCCCTTTCGCTGTTAAATGGATCCATTTCGCTCTTAAAGGGACCCAGGTCGCTCTTAAAGGGACCCAGGTCGCTCTTAAAGGGACCCAGGTTGCTCTTAAAGGGACCTTTTATTGCTCTTAAAGGGACCCAGGTCGCTCTTAAAGGGACCCAGATTGCTCTTAAAGGGACCCAGGTCGCTCTTAAAGGGACCTAAATTACTCTTAAAGGGACCCATTTCGCTCTTAAAGGGACCCAGGTTGCTCTTAAAGGGACATTTTTTTGCTCTTAAAGGGACCCAGGTCGCTCTTAAAGGGACCCAGATTGCTCTTAAAGGGACCCAGGTCGCTCTTAAAGGGACCTAAATTACTCTTAAAGGGACCCATTTCGCTCTTAAAGGGACCCAGGTTGCTCTTAAAGGGACATTTTTTTGCTCTTAAAGGGACCCAGGTCGCTCTTAAAGGGACCTAAATTACTCTTAAAGGGACCCATTTCGCTCTTAAAGGGACCTAGGTTGCTCTTAAATGGACCCAGGTCGCTCTTAAAAGGACCCATTTTGCTCTTAAAAGGGACATATTTCGCTCCTAAAGGGACCCAGGTAGCTCTTAAAGGGACCCAGGTCACTCTTAGGGTATATTCACACGGGCGGGCTCCTGGCAGTTCCCATACACTACATACTTGCTGCGGTCTAAACGACCGCAGCGAGTATGTAATTATACCGCCCTTAACCCCTTCTGCTCCCCCGCTGTGTATATACTTTACCTGTCCTCGCTGCACGGGTGCGGCGTCCTGCTCTCCGGCCCGGCCAATCAGTGGCTGCGGCTGGGCAACACACTGATTGGCCGGACAGGAGAGCAGGACGCCGGACCCGTGCAGCGAGGACAGGTAAAGTATATACACTGCGGGGGAGCAGAAGGGGTTAAGGGCGGTATAATTACATACTCGCTGCGGTCGTTTAGACCGCAGCAAGTATGTAGTGTATGGGAACTGCCAGGACCTGCCGGGCTCGCAGCGAGAATCTCGCTGCGAGCCCGCCCGTGTGAATATACCCTTAAAGGGACCCAGGTCGCTCTTAAAGGGACCAATGTTGCTGTTAAAGGGACCAATTTTTATGCTTAAAGGGACCCATTTCGCTCTTAAAGGGACCCTGGTCAATCGTAAAGGACCATTTTGCTCTTAAAGGGACATATTTCGCTCTTAAAGGGACCCAGGTCGCTCTTAAAGGGACACATTTTGCTCTTAAAAAGACCCATTTCGCTCTTAAAGGGACCCATTTCACTCTTAAAAGGACCCAGGTGGCTCTTTAAAGGACATATTTTGCTCTTAAAGGGACATATTTCGCTCTTAAAGTGACCCATTTCGCTCTTAAAGTGACCCATTTCGCTCTTAAAGGGACCCAGATTGCTCTTAAAGGGACCCAGGTCACTCTTAAAGGGACCCAGATTGCTCTTAAAGGGACCAATTTCACTCTTAAAGGGACCCATTTTGCTCTTAAAGGGACCCATTTTGCTCTTAAAGGGACATATTTCGCTCTTAAAGGGACCAATTTCGCTCTTAAAGGGACCCATTTCACGCTTAAAGGGATCCATTTCACTCTTAAAAGGACCCAGGTGGCTCTTTAAAGGACATATTTCGCTCTTAAAGGGACATATTTCGCTCTTAAAGTGACCCATTTCTCTCTTAAAGTGACCCATTTCGCTCTTAAAGGGACCCAGATTGCTCTTAAAGGGACCCAGGTCACTCTTAAAGGGACCCAGATTGCTCTTAAAGGGACCAATTTCACTCTTAAAGGGACCCTTTTTGCTCTTAAAGGGACCCATTTTGCTCTTAAAGGGACATATTTCGCTCTTAAAGGGACCCCTTTCGCTGTTAAATGGATCCATTTCGCTCTTAAAGGGACCCAGGTCGCTCTTAAAGGGACCCAGGTCGCTCTTAAAGGGACCCAGGTTGCTCTTAAAGGGACATTTTTTTGCTCTTAAAGGGACCCAGGTCGCTCTTAAAGGGACCCAGATTGCTCTTAAAGGGACCCAGGTCGCTCTTAAAGGGACCTAGATTACTCTTAAAGGGACCCAGATCGCTCTTAAAGGGACCTATTTCACTCTTAAAGGGACCAATTTTACTCTTATAGGAACCAATTTTACTCTTAAAGGGACCCATTTCGCTCTTAAAGGGACCCATTTCGCTCTTAAAGGGACATATTTTGCTCTTAAAGGGACCCCTTTCGCTCTTAAATGGATCAATTTCGCTCTTAAAAGGACCCAGGTCTCTCTTAAAGGGACATATTTCGCTCTTTAAAGGGACATATTTTGCTCTTAAAAGGGACCCAGGTCGCTCTTAAAGGGACCCAGGTCGCTCTTAAAGGGACTCGGGTTGCTCTTAAAGGGACCCAATTAGAGCGACATGGGTCCCTTTAAGAGCGACTTGGGTACCATCCCTTTAAGAGCGACTTGGGTACCATGCCTTTAAGAGCGCCTTTGGTACTGTCCCTGTAAGAGCGACTTATGTAATTCCTCTTACACAGCGGCTTGAGTACTGTCCCTTTAAGAGCTGCTAGGGTACCGCCCCTTTAAGAGCGGCTTGGGTACCGTCCCTTTAAGAGCGGCTTGGGTACCATCCCTTTAAGAGCAGCTTGGGTACCGTCCCTTTAAGAGCGGCTTGGGTACCGTCCTTTTAAGAGCGGCTTGGGTACCGTCCCTTTACGGGCGGCTTGGGTACCGTCCCTTTAAGAGCGGCTTGGGTACCGTCCCTTTAAGAGCGTCTTGGGTACCGTCTCTTTAAGAGCGGCTTGGGTACCATCCCTGCTACATGCCTGCCTCAGCTCTGTTATTTTACTGACTGAACTCTGCTACTTATAATGGTAAAGATCATTGCTCGGTTACCATGACAATCTTACTCATGTCAGTGAGACAAAATCGTTAAGGACCTTCCATATATTACATCTTCTATTGGCCAATAGTGGACATGTGACTGTGGATGGTGTGATACATTGCCTGACAAGACCTTAGAGTTCCTATTGGCTGCTATATTTCAGCTATTTGCATATGTGCTGTGATTGGCTGTTAGCGGTTAGAGTATGGCCACTATTTTCAATGGGCCATTATTTTCTATGGGAAATTCGGGGGTCTTTAAACGTAAATTTCTTAAAAACGACAAATCCGATCGAAACGAAAAATAGATAGCACACCTCACACCGCCGAGGGCTTCGAAACGGAGTCCATGCGCAAAGGGGTTCGGGCTGTATTACGCACAGAAAAACGGCTGGAAGAAACGGAAGAAGAAGAAGACTACGGATTGCAATATAGTGCTTTTCAAGCACTATAATTACAAATCTGTATAACTTTCTGACACCTGTTGATTTGAAAGAAAAAGATTTTCGCTGGACAACCCCTTTAAGTCAATGTGTAGTTTATTAATCAACAAGGTCTTCATTATTGAGTATACAGCACAAGCTGTACTAATTATAGCAATGGCTTACACAACTAATATTATACATGATACTACATGCTACTAAGGGACTTGATGTCACTAATCACTATAAATAGATCTGCAATGACTAGGATGACAGTACAATTTAATGTATGCTACAATAAAGTATATACAGTATACAGTACTAACAATGTATATAGGTTACATACAATAGAATATTGTTAGGGTATGGTCTAGGTGCAGCTCCTCTGGGGATAATGAAATATACCAATATGGGGCTATGTTCACACTGTGTATGAATCCGTCCATAGATCGTACGCCGCCATACATGTGCGGCTGAAACTACGGGCGTGGGAAATCGACATGTGGCTAGATGCGTACGCACCGCGAACATACGCCCGTAGTACAGTTATGCTTCCCTAGCTTGTTTCGAAGCGATCTGAAGCAGGTCATTTACTTGGAAATCTTCGCCCAGCCCCGTAAACCACACAGAACCTTTTGGATCGAAAAATCGATTTGGCTGAAATAAGTACTTCGTACGGGACCGCATGGAATTCCACGGCCGTGAGTTTCAACATTCCCGTCCTCAAACAATGGTCTTGTTCATTTTTCACAGTGCCGTATATGATCCGGCCGTAAGCTTATAGGTAGTGTGCACTGTGCGGGCGTATATCATATACTTTCAAGCGAACGCATCAACCTCAAAACTACGTGCGTATATTCGCGGTTCGCACTACTGGAAAAATTAGGTCTCAGCAGTAATCCACCATGTAGACTATAAAGCACTGTGCTGTCCTGTGCCAGCTATTAGGAAGCATTCTGATTTGGTTCTAAATTGATTTTTTATACATTGTTTAGTATTAGGGCCAGTTCACATTAAGCAAATTTGGCGGTGGAGCTCTCAGTGCCTTGGTGTCAAACAGCATGTCTATGGGAGGGCTATAAGAATTCTGCCGAATTGTGAACAGGCCCTTGCCTCTCAGAGGACTGAGGCTGCTGGCACAGCTGTTGAGTGTTCAGCATTGTGCCAATAGGAACATAGCTGTTCAGTGATTGGACCAATGCCATGTGTTAAGTGTGCCCTAGAGTGAATGGGTAAAGTGGTGAAAGCTAATGGTGGCATGTGCACTATGTATTCATGGGTTCAGGATGTCCAGGGTCCTGGCCAGGCCCGGATTGGTAATCTGGGGGAGCGGGCAAATGCCCGCTGGGCCGCCAGGATTACCAATCAGAGGGGCCGCTGGTCTCTCTGCACACTTCCATCGGCCGCTGCACTGGTTGAGAGAACAGATTAGGATGAGCCGGCATATTCCCCCTCCCCCCAGAACACTTAAAGGGGTAGTGCGGCGCTCAGAAATTATTCACAGAATAACACACATTACAAAGTTATACAACTTTGTAATGTATGTTATGTCTGTGAATCGCCCCGTTCCCCGTGTCCCACCACCCCCACCCGTGTACCCGGAAGTGTGGTGCATTATACATTACCTGATCCGTGTCGAGGGCCGTCCGTCATCTTGTGCCAAACGTCATCTTCGGACGGACGGCCGAGTCGCTGCCGCCCGTCCCCCCTCCGCCGCGTCACAACTGTGCCTAGCCGCGATTGGCTGAGCACAGTTATGCTCAGCCAATCGCGGCTGAGCATCGGATGACGCTGCAGAGGGCGGCCGGCATTCGGGACAGTCGGAGCTGTTTGCCGTCCGTCCGAAGAAGACGTCACTGAATGAAGATCGGAGACGGGTGTCGGCATGTGACAGGTGAGTATAGCGTACCACACTTCCGGGTACACGGGTGGGGGTGGTGGGACACGGGGAAGGGGGCCATTCACAGACATATAACTTTGTAATGTGTGTTAGTCTGTGAATAATTTTTTACCGCCGCACTACCCCTTTAAGGGTCGCTCTGCTCCTTTAGTAGTTCCCATGTGTTGCGGAGGTGCCGCACAGGCATGTCTGTCTCCTACAAACCTCTCCCTGGCAGCTGACCTCATTTCCTGGACGCGCTGCAGAGGATCAACTTCCTGGAGGGGGACAGAGGAGAAGAAGCTGCAGCACAGTAGGGGTGACTGAGGAGTCACTCAAAGGGGGCCCCTTTGCTGCTAATAAGAAACAGCACTGCTTGGTGAGAAAACCTGTTCTTCCCACCAAGCTACAACCGGAGCCTGCTCTCTCCCCCTGTGTAAGGACGGCAACCAACTCTCCCTGCCCCCACACAGGGACTTCATCATCTCCTTCCTGCTAAGCTCTGCTGTCGGTGCAGGGAGGAAGAGGCAGGGGAGCAGGAGCTGGCTGTGAGGGAGGACTTGTCACAACCTGACATGTAAGGAGCTTATTTCTGGAGAGTAAGTGACTGTTTCTTTTCTTTGAGTGTGAGTGCATATGTTATATATAGTGTATATCTATATGTATATCAAGTATGCAATGTGCACAGTATGTGTATTGTGTGTGTAGGGATTTCTGTATGTATAGTGTGTGTGTGTGTATATATATATATATATATATATATATATATATATATACTGTATATGATATATGTATGTACTGTAAGTGTGTGTATATATAGTGTATGCATGCCTCTTTAGCATGTTCATGACATATGCATGTATGTATGTACAGTATATATGTGTGTTTACATGATATATGTGTTATGTACAGTGTGTGTGTGTATATAGTGTATGCATGCCTCTGTAGTATACTTATGATATATGCATATATGTGCAGTAGGCATGCAGTATAATGTATGTTTGTACTGAATGTGTTTATCTACTTCATGCAAAAACTGTGTCTTTTTATTCTGACATATTGCACATACAGTATTATATATATTTTGTATATGCAATGTGGTAGAATATGAAAACACATTTTTTGCATGAAGGAGATGCTGTCCTAGTGTACAGTGTACATCATGTGACAGGGATGCCATGGGTTGGTTGTAGTGCACCCAGCCCAGGGAATCTGCAGTATACAGCGCTACCAAAGTGTATTCTGCCTGTATTAGAAAAATCCTGCTGCCATGTCACCATACACGAATTGTAGCGTCTGCACAATCTATTTAATAACGGCTACATGTGTACGTATGTATGTATGTATGCACAGTGTGTGTGTATATATGATATATGTATGTATGCACAGTGTGTGTTTATGATGTACAAATAGCATGCGTGATGTGTGGATACAGGTGAGCAGCACATCCTACAGCACTTACACCACTGCAATAATCTGTATTAAAAGGGAACCAATCAGCACAATCTGATATGGTTCCCTGAACTGCTGTATACAGCTCCTGCAGCAGCCGTGGCACATATCGGCCACGGCTGCAGCAGGAGCTGTATACCCGGAAAAAGCACTTTAATCCCACGGGCGCGTGACAGGCACCGACGGGGAGGTAGTCATCTGGGCGGCTCCCCACCCGGATCTAGTCACCACTGCCTGTCAGCGCGCTCCAAGGAGATGAATGACAGGCAGAGAGGTCCCTTACTGGCCTCTCTGCCTGTCAATCATCCCTACGAGCGCACTGACAGACAGAGAGCGGTGCCTAGATACAGGCAGGGAGCAGCCCAGATGACTTTCCCACGGCTACCTGTCACGCGCCCGTGGATTAAAGCCTATGTGCTGCGGCTGCTGCAGGAGCTGTATACAGCAGTTCAGGGAACCATATCAGCCCGATTGGGCTGATTGGTTCACTTTAAATGTGTCCCTGATACAAGACGCCGATACCATCACATAGAGCATTTGTTGGTAACAATGGTGTTGTGCATTATGGACCTGTTATAGAGCTGTGAATTTTAATACACCAGATTGACCTCTTGGACTTTTGTCTGTCAGGCTATGTTCACACATACTTTTTTGAGTCATACAGTAGCTGCTCAAAAAGTCCTAAATGATCCTTTATGGTGTATGGCGTTCAATTAATTAAATTTGATCTTAAAATGGCTGTTTGTGCACACATGTAGTAACTTTATGGTCATAATTAGAGATGAGTGAGCCTGGCCGAGGTTCGGGTTCATACAAACCTGAACCATTGGCATTTGAATTCCTGTTTCACAGAGGTGGAGATAGCACGAGTCACACCTGGAAAACAGCAATGCAATACAGCCTGGATCATAGGCTGTATCCCTGTTTTCCAAGCGGGACTCGTGCTATTTCTACCTTTCCAAAGGAACAAGAAGACAGCGGGATTCAAATGCACCCGAACCCAAACCTCGGCCAGGTTCACTCATCTCTAATTATAATCAATACTATAAAATTAAAAGGATTATCCAGGATTAGAAAAACATAGTTATTTTCTTCCAAAAAGCGGGCTCAGGTTGTATGTGGTATTGCTGTGCTGTTTTTCGGAGAAAGCAGACATGTTTATCTAATTCTGGATAACCCCTTCGCAAGGAGTGTCATCGGGAGAAGGGCACATTATATCCTGCTGATGACGCTCTTTGCAAAGTGAAACTAGTTGAGGGGCTATGCAGCTTTTAAGATATCACTTGGTCATCAGTATTCTGTTGATAGTAGTCTGCAGCTACTACAGTATAGGCAGAGGCTGTGTAAGCCGCCATATCCATACACTTCATATACTGGTGACCTTAAGTGTATTTTTAATAGTGTCACATTCATCTTCATGTTAAACTTCATTGAGATATGTTATGTGGGCTGCTGAGGTTTGAGTGCCAGGGCTGATTTTAAGTTCCAGTCCGGCCCTGATCCTGGCAGCAAAGTCCTTTCTGCCAATGCCACCGCCACAGGTAAGCTTAGGTCTGGGGTCTGTTTTGGAGGGCATATGTAGTAGTGTATGAGGGCAACTGAGGACGGTAATAAATAGATGCATCTGTCATGTTATGAAGTATGTGTGACTGACACACTGTGTAAACAATATCTACACTTGGCACATAGTGTTCTGCAGAACGTGCAGTTGGCAAACAGTATTAAAGCAACTCTGTACCCACAAACTGCTCCCCCCCTCCCTGTGTCAAATTGGCGTGGCCTTCATGATTTACGTAGGCTGTCGGTTGAATTCCGTAAACTGATTCGCCGACATAATCTTTATGATCTCTGGCGTATTGTGCACCCCCTGGAGAAAGCGTATTCCTTTTACTCCCACCCCCATCAGACACACACTAGAATTGACTATTTTTTTGGGAATATCCCGACGGTTCGCCTACTCCGGAAAGCAGACATAGAACCCATCTCGTGGTCTGACCACGGCCCTGTCCGCATCACCCTGGCCCCTATGCTCTCACCCACCCGACAGTGTCACTGGCGTCTCAACGAATCCCTACTTAAAACCCAAGTTTCCCGAGACTCTATTAAGCTATGTATCGAGAACTATTTCAGAGAGAATGAAGGATCAGTCTCCTCCCACTCAGTTCTGTGGGAAGCCCATAAGGCCGTCACAAGAGGGCACTGTATAGCACTCAGCTCTAGACTCAAAAGGGACCGCCAAGCTGGTATCCTAGAGGCTAAGCGCAATATCAGCACTCTAGAGGCCTCCATGTCTTCCCGTCCCTCGGTGAGCACCCTGCGTGGGTTGGTGGCGGCCAGAGCTAAGCTTAAGGATCTCTCTATCCATAAGGTAGAGCGTTTACTCCTATTTTCTAGACAACGCTTTTATGAGAAGGGGAACAAGGCGCACACCCTTTTAGCTCGTATGCTCTCTGAACGCTCGGCCGCACAATCCCCGCAGGCTCTCAGAGACGAACAGGGGAATGCCAAATACCACCCGGCAGACATATCCCGAATTTTCGAGACATACTTCTCTGCTCTTTATTCCCTCCCATCCTCCCTACCATCTGACCCAGCCGCTCGAGCCCAGAGGATAAGAGACTTTCTGACCACCTGCAATCTACCCACTCTAACCCCGGAGGCAATGGAACACTTAAATTCCCCAGTTACTCTTGAGGAACTGCAGGAGGTGCTGAAACATCTGCCCTCGGGAAAATCCCCGGGGCCGGATGGCTACACCTATCTGTATTACAAAACTTTCTCTGAACTCCTCTCCCCCCGACTGGTTTCGCTCTTTAATACCTATATGCAGGGCTCCCCCATCCCCTCTTCCATGCTCCATTCCCACATAACTCTAATACCCAAACCGGACAAAGACCCTTTGGACTGCTCTAGCTATCGACCCATTGCCCTGCTAAATACGGATTTAAAGCTTTTCACAAAAATCTTGGCCACACGCCTTGGGCTCTATCTACCGTCATTAGTGGATAAGGATCAAGTGGGATTCGTTATGGGTAGGCATGGGTCAGATAATACCAGGCGGGCGATAGATATAATTGATGCGGTCAACCTCCAAAACGACAAGGCACTGGTCTTGAGCCTAGATGCTGAAAAGGCGTTTGATCGCCTGGGCTGGCCCTTCTTAATGGAAGCCCTTTCGTTTTACGGGTTCTCCGGTCCCTTTTTGGCAGCGATTAAGGGCCTATATTCTCGCCCGACAGCATCCATTGTATCTTCGCACCAACGGTCGGGAGTATTCCCCCTCTCCAATGGCACCCGCCAGGGCTGTCCACTTTCGCCATTATTGTTTGTCCTTTGTATAGAGCCTCTGGCGGCGGCCATCAGGAGTAATGTAGATATCAGCGGAGTCACTATCAGGGGGAGGGAATACAAGCTGATGTTGTTCGCAGATGACGTCCTGTTGACCCTCACTAACCCACTCATATCCCTACCTAATTTGAATGAACTGCTGCGAGAGTTTGGGGTCTTATCAGGGTACAAGGTCAACACAGCCAAAACTGAGGCGCTTCCCCTCAACTTGCGAGCTGGAGAGCTACAGCACTTGCGGGTGACCTTTAAGTTTCGCTGGTCTACGGACTCTATCCGCTATCTGGGGATTCGTCTGACCGCGTCCTATCTATCCTTGTACCAGGCTAACTTCCCCACACTCTTTAGGGATGTTAAGGCCCTTATGACAAAATGGAGCAAGCACTACTTCTCCCTCCTGGGTCGAATAGCAGCGGTAAAGATGACTATACTCCCCAAACTGCTTTACCTATTTGAAACCCTACCTGTCAGGGTCCCTATGCAGGAACTCAAGGCCATACAGGCGGCTATGTTTAGATTTATATGGGATGGGAAGAGGCATAGGATCCCCAAAACAGTGATGATGGCTAGTAAACTACAGGGTGGCTTGGCGGTCCCAAATATCACACATTATTACTGGGCGGCCCACCTCCGTTATATCCCTTCCTGGACTGCCTATCACGCTTACAGTAAATGGATGGCCATAGAGCGAAGGTGGCTGGCCCCCACCCATCCTAACTCTATCCTCTGGCTCTCTAGCCCAGCCGCCACCTTCCCTGATCCACTCCTTGGCCCTATCAAACATACGAGACACATCTGGCAGATATGCTCGGCCAAATTTAAACTTGCCTCTGAAGCATCGCCCTTAGTCTCATTCCTTCTTACTCCTGCATTTCCCCCTGGCATGCGGACTGCAACAGTCCGGACATGGGGGGAACATAATCTGTTTCAATTCGCTGACATTGTCAACCCACTAACCCGTACTCTGTTGCCTTTTGCGGACCTTTGTGGGAAATATGGACTCCCCCGGACTGAGCACTTCACTTACCTGCAACTACATCACTTCATGACTACCCTAATGGCTTCCACCACGGTATCAAGGCCCACAGCTTTTGAGCAGTTGTCTAGACTAGGTCCTAATATGCAGGGAATGATTTCTGATATCTATAAGATATTGGGCTCGCCTCCGGACGACACCCCGATCTCCCATAAATACATGGTGAAATGGGAGGCGGCTCTGGCCAAGACTATCTCTCCGGAGTGCTGGAGGATCATATGGGAAAGGGCAGCCAAAACGTCCATATGCACTACATACAAGGAAACCCAGTACAAACTGCTTATGCTGTGGTATCACACCCCCGAATTACTGAACAGACTGAATCCTTCCATTTCCCCCCTGTGTTGGCGTTGCCTGGGGGGAACCGGAACGGTTAAACATATCTTTTGGGACTGCCCGATCATTAAGCCTTACTGGGCCACTGTGTGCGGCATAGTGTCCAATGTTATACAGAAGCCCTTCCCGTGTGATCCTCTGGCCTGTCTCCTTAATTTGACCCCCAAGACTATTGCTAAAAAAGCTACCAAGCTTACACTGCAACTACTGTCAGCGGCCAAAACTTTGATAGCGCGACAGTGGAAGCAGACCCTACCCCCTGCATTGACGGACCTGATAGCTAGAATAAAAGATATGAGGACCATGGACCATCTCACGGCCTCATTGGCAAACCGCCTGGATGCCTTCGATGCAGTGTGGTCCCCATGGGATGCCTATTGTACACAACAGGGATATGCCTGAAAGGTCTGGATCGCTGCCTTCCCTTTCCTCCCCCCCCCCCCCTCCACCCCCCCCCCCTCTGTTGCTCTTAGTCATGTCTGTCTGTCTTTCCTCTCTTACTATGTCTCTTCTGTCGTTTGGTCTCTAAGTATGTGTCTTTTTCTGGTCTTATATACTTATGATGTGACGTCGGTACCCGATTTTGCACTACTTTTACAGGCCTGGAGGTTCTCCATGTCGATTTACTTCCTCACAATGTTCCAGTGTTTATATGACAGTTTTCTGAAAGAACTATGTGCTCCCAGCCTGCCACGAACTTTGCGGCCTTCCTCGGGAACTCAATGCTTATTATATGCTGTACCGAAGAGTCATTTGTTTTTGGCTTTATAACCTGTTATTTCATGTTTCTCTGTTGTATAAAACTTTAATAATAATAAAAACCACAGTTTAAAAAAAAAAAAATTGGCGTGGCCTAGAGCAGGGGAGTAGCTAATGTCTCTTTAGCCCTGGTGCATGAGGTCAATTTGGGCCCCCCTTTCTCGATGCTATAGGTATATATATATATAACGTGTGTGTATCTATCTATCTATCAATGAAGAAAATCACTGCGGCACTCTGGTACAGCTCGTGTTCAAATGGTGTAGTTTATTTCTCCCACAAAGTGCATTAGCGATGTTTCAGCTCAATCCTTATGAGCTTTTCTCAAGCTGTGCAATATACATGTGTAACATCAAACCTTAAATAGTTACAAAGTGATTACTCACACACATCACGTGATCAATCAATAAAGCAGTGAATAGTGAAAAAAATCATAAATCGCATCAAATAATTATATACGTGGAAAACATAATCAACGTGTAATGAGACAGGATTACCCTGTCATAAAATAGAAATCTCAAATGTATATTTAAGTGTCCATAAATTGTAAAAGTCCTTTTCACCTAAACAATTGAAGACCGCTCACCGGATGACGTCAGGAGGCCACACTGGGATGTAAACATATACACGAGGCATATGGAGAAACTCGTAAGCTTGGCTTGTAAACAGAATTACGGCGCATGCGCCAATTGGGGCCGACCAGGGTGAATGACGTGGCAAGGTTGGATAGGCGCAGAGGCGACATGTGTGGCGTGACGTAATCCGTATGGAAATCGGCAAGGCAACTACGCAGGTAACCGTGGAGACCAGACGCTGTAACCGGACATCACGGGTTTAACCCTTTGTAGGTGAACGGCATCTCATCAGTCACCTAACAGGAATCATAATGGCCAAGGAAACATGGTCCAAAATGTGGGCGTGTTCCTGCATAGGGCTGCGCCCTCAGACCAATGTCACCCCCGGACAATCCAGGGTTGTCACGATTCCTGTATCGGCCTCATCCCAGGGACTGTAGTATAGCCAAGCACCTTGCACCGGCACGTCTGATCCAAATGCCAGGATACCGCATCATTGCCGCAGTCACAACCGCACAGTGTGGATAAGGATGTAAGAAAGATAGTCCAGAGAATGAATTCAGGCCAAGACGTCAGTCAGGTGAGTGTCCCACTCTGCTTCACTGGAAAAACAGCTTGTTACTATAACGAGAAAATGAAATATATGGTAAATACAAAATAACATGGTATTAGTGATTATCATGAGATTACACATGTATATTTGGGACCAGTAATTCGAAAGGGGGGAGGTGACTGGAGTCAAAGTCACGGGGTGATCTAGTGCAAAATAATCATATTATAATTATCATAAAGTTTATCTACAATAACTCGGTAGAATTTTAAAGTCTACGTTGAGACCATTCCGTTTCAATGTGTTCAACTTATCAATCCAAAATAATTCCCTTATTTTTAATGATACTTGTCTGTTGCCTCCTTTAGGTGGTACTGGTATTTGCTCAAACACAATGGCCTTCAGATCACTCTCACTGTGTCCCTTTTCTAGAAAGTGCTTTGAGACAGGTAGGTCAGTTCTCTGTTCTCTGCGTATACTGTAACGATGTTGTACAAGGCGAGTTTTGAAGTCTAGTGTCGTTTCACCAATATAAAGTAATTTGCAAGGGCATATCAAGATATAAATCACCCAATCACTCTCACAGGTCAGATGTTGTTTAATCTGTCCTGTTATGGGATGTGTGAACTTGTCACATTTAATAATGTGTCTACAGTTCACACACCTCCGGCAAGGGTTACAACCATTTCTCAAGGGACCCAAAAGGGACTGTGTACATTTTCTATGGTGGGTGGCTGTCTTGACCAAGAAATCTTTGATGTTTTCGGTCTCCTGTAAGACATGAGGGGGCGATTATTGAACTCGGGGATATCAGGGAAGCTATTGCCCAAAATTTTCCAGTGTTTACATAAGATTTTTTCTATGTGTTGGCTCATGCCACTGTATTGGCTCACAAAGGGTATACGTGATGTGTTTGTTTTTTTATCTTTTTTTCTTAGGAGTTCTTACCTATTCATCTCTAGAGTCTCCCTCTTGTACCTCGTGGTAAGTGTACGTGGATAACCCCTGTGGTGGAAATCCTCTGCATATTCGTCTATGGTATTCACTAATAGTGTCTGGTCCCCTACAATACGTTTTACCCGCATGAACTGACTTTTAGGTAGAGATTTGATGGCACTCTTAGGATGATTGGATTTGTAATGTAGTAAGGTATTTTTATTGGTGTCCTTTTTGTATAACCGGGTGTTGAAATGTGTCCCGTCCCTGTATACCATTGTGTCTAAAAACTGCACTTGTGTTGTTGAATGATTCAAAGTAAGTTTAATGTCGGGGTCGATGGAGTTGAGATACTGAAAAAAATCAAGAAGCTCCTCAGCTGAACCCCTCCATGCAAGAAAAATATCATCGATGTATCTCCACCAGCCCACAATATTGTGGGCATGGTGGGACACATCGACGTAAGCTCCTTCGAGGTGGGCAACAAAGAGGTTGGCGAAAGCAGGCGCCACATTAGACCCCATTGCCGCACCCTTGCATTGTAAAAAGATTTTGTTATCAAACAAAGAAATTCCCTGTGAGAATTAGCTCCAATAAAGAAAGCAAAAATTGTTGGCAACTGTCAGAGTATGTTCTTTTCTGTAATGCTATGGCCACCGCTTGGATCCCCTTAGTGTGTAAAATAGAAGTATAAAGACTGGCAATGCCCATTGAAGCTATAAATGTAACTTCTTCAGATCGTAAATTGTGTACCTTAGTAAGAAAGTGTGTTGTGTCCTGTAAATAGGAGGGGACTTGCATTACCAGAGGTTGCAATACCTGATCCAGGAATTCAGACGCTTTATTCAGAAATTAGCCCATACCCGACACTATGGGGCGCCCAGGAGGATTCTGCAGACATTTATGTATCTTTGGGAGTAGATAGAAGAGGACACCGATAAAAATACCTTACTACATTACAAATCCAATCATCCTAAGAGTGCTATCAAATCTCTACCTAAAAGTCAGTTCATGCGGGTAAAACAAATTGTAGGGGACCAGACACTATTAGTGAATACCATAGACGAATATGCAGAGGATTTCCACCACAGGGGTTATCCACGTACACTTACCGCGAGGTACAAGAGGGAGACTCTAGAGATGAATAGGGAAGAACTCCTAAGAAAAAAAGATAAAAAAAACAAACACATCACGTATTGTGAGCCAATACAGTGGCATGAGCCAACACATAGAAAAAATCTTATGTAAACACTGGAAAATTTTGGGCAATAGCTTCCCTGATATCCCCGAGTTCAATAATCGCCCCCTCATGTCTTACAGGAGACCGAAAAACATCAAAGATTTCTTGGTCAAGACAGCCACCCACCATAAAAAATGTACACAGTCCCTTTTGGGTCCCTTGAGAAATGGTTGTTACCCTTGCCGGAGGTGTGTGAACTGAAGACACATTATTAAATGTGACAAGTTCACACATCCCATAACAGGACAGATTAAACAACATCTGACCTGTGAGAGTGATTGGGTGATTTATATCTTGATATGCCCTTGCAAATTACTTTATATTGGTGAAACGACACTAGACTTCAAAACTCGCCTTGTACAGTATACGCAAACAGAGAACTGACCTACCTGTCTCAAAGCACTTTCTAGAAAAGGGACACAGTGAGAGTGATCTGAAGGCCATTGTGTTTGAGCAAATACCAGTACCACCTAAAGGAGGCAACAGACAAGTATCATTAAAAATAAGGGAATTATTTTGGATTGATAAGTTGAACACATTGAAACGGAATGGTCTCAACGTAGACTTTAAAATTCTACCGAGTTATTGTAGACTTTATGATAATTATAATATGATTATTTTGCACTAGATCACCCCGTGACTTTGACTCCAGTCACCTCCCCCCTTTCGAATTACTGGTCCCAAATATACATGTGTAATCTCATGATAATCACTAATACCATGTTATTTTGTATTTACCATATATTTCATTTTCTCGTTATAGTAACAAGCTGTTTTTCCAGTGAAGCAGAGTGGGACACTCACCTGACTGACGTCTTGGCCTGAATTCATTCTCTGGACTATCTTTCTTACATCCTTATCCACACTGTGCGGTTGTGACTGCGGCACTGATGCGGTATCCTGGCATTTGGATCAGACGTGCCGGTGCAAGGTGCTTGGCTATACTACAGTCCCTGGGATGAGGCCGATACAGGAATCGTGACAACCCTGGATTGTCCGGGGGTGACATTGGTCTGAGGGCGCAGCCCTATGCAGAAACACGCCCACATTTTGGACCATGTTTCCTTGGCCATTATGATTCCTGTTAGGTGACTGATGAGATGCCGTTCACCTACAAAGGGTTAAACCCGTGATGTCCGGTTACAGCGTCTGGTCTCCACGGTTACCTGCGTAGCTGCCTTGCCGATTTCCATACGGGTTACGTCACGCCACACATGACGCCTCTGCGCCTATCCGACCTTGCCACGTCATTCACCCTGGTCGGCTCCAATTGGCGCATGCGCCGTAATTCTGTTTACAAGCCAACACACAAAAACACAGAAAAATGCAACAGCAAGATACAGACCCACCATAGACATGAAAATAATTAAAAGCAGCCCCCCCAACTGCCCAAAAAATTCCCACAAAAATAATGAGTCTCTTGGTTACTATTTGCAAACAGCGTAAACTGCCTCACCACGATAAGGTGGACTCATATCGAGGCAAACCCTACACTGTATGTACACTATGGCCTCTCCATGGCGTATAATACGCCTATGCTCTGGGCATGCAAGATCCGTCTAATACCTGCAAAAATAATTGCATCACCTGGGTGAGACAGGTGGAGTGCACAACCAAATAGAGGCAGCCACACCCCCAACTGGAAAACAGAAAAAAAAGGAAAAAATTGGTCAGCTCTCCTAGAACACTGTTCACACTAGGCAGGAGCACGTTGCCATGGCTGAAATTGCAAACACACAAAAACACAGAAAAATGCAACAGCTCTGTTTACAAGCCAAGCTTACGAGTTTCTCCATATGCCTCGTGTATATGTTTACATCCCAGTGTGGCCTCCTGACGTCATCCGGTGAGCGACCATCTCACCTGTCTTCAATTGTTTAGGTGAAAAGGACTTTTACAATTTATGGAAACTTAAATATACATTTGAGATTTCTATTTTATGACAGGGTAATCCTATCTCATTACACGTTGATTATGTTTTCCACGTATATAATTATTTGATGCGATTTATGATTTTTTTCACTATTATACTGCTTTATTGATTGATCACGTGATGTGTGTGAGTAATCACTTTGTAACTATTTAAGGTTTGATGTTACACATGTATATTGCACAGCTTGAGAAAAGCTCATAAGGATTGAGCTGAAACGTCGCTAATGCACTTTGTGGGAGAAATAAACTACACCATTTGAACACGAGCTGTACCAGAGTGCCACAGTGATTTTCTTCATTTGTATGCATTCATACCCACGGTCCTCAGGGGTATACACTGCTGGCACCAACTGCACAAGTTTCCTCGAGTGCTGTGTCCACTTTTCTATATATCTCAAGACAGATATTACCAATAATACCAGTATATAGTAAATATTATGACCATAAATATTACTGCCATACGGTTACTAACCAAATCCTGTATACTGAGACCAATATTATCAATAATACCAGTATACAAGGGGCAAATATTACCAGCACACCACAACCACTATCATCACCACCATATTGTTACTGACCAAATCCAGTATACTAAGACCAATAAAACACATTACGAGATTACAAGTAACAAATAATACCACCAGATACTGACTAACACTAGGGATGAGCGAACCGCATCTTCACTCAATTAGTATGCCTGCGATCCCGGGTGCATAGTTGCGATCCCGGGAATCTGCGGGCAGGATCTTCCAGGGAATTCAAGATACATTCCCTGGATTTCTAGGGAATGTATCTCGAATTTCCTGGAAGATCACGGCCGCAGATTCCCAGGAGCGCAACTATGCACCCGGGATCGCAAGCATCGCACTGGAGTGAGCGGCTTTCAGATCGAAAGTTCCGCTCATCTCTAACTAACACCACCGCTGCTACTAATAACCACCACATACTGACTAACACCACTGCTGCTACTAAATAAAATCCACAGTACACAGATCACTATCACCTCATCCATTCATATAGACCTAGCCCCAGCTCTACACAGGCTCTGTACACTATATACATTGCAGTGCAGTTATATTAGGTGACTCACAAGAGACGTCTCTGATAAAAGTTTTTCTGTTTTCATCTTCTCCTTCTGTCCTGGGCCATTATAAGAACTTCTCAGAGCCACGAATCCACAGAATCTGCCAGACAAACATATTAGGCTCCTCACTCTAGCACCATCCTCATCTCTACAAACTGCACATCTGTATTGGCCCCTTTGTGCCCTCATTTGGTGGGTAGGCTGATTCTATGTGCCCTATTGTATACGCCACCCCCGTGTCGTCCCCCTTATAGATGGCCCCCTTGTGTTGTTCCTCTAATAGATACCCCATGTATCCCTCTTATAGATGGCCCCCTTATAGATGCTCCCCATGTTATCCAATTATAGATGCCCCCCCCATGTTATCTCCCTTATAGATGGCCCCCATGTTATCCCTCTCATAGATGCCCCCCATGTTATCCCCCTTACAGATGCCCCCCCATTTTTTCCCCCTTACAGATGCCCCCCATGATATCCCCCTCATAGATGCCCCCCGTCTGTGCAAAGCAGATTTAAAAAAAAAAAAAAAAAAAAACTCACCTGACAACTCGCTCCCCCATCGTGGCTTTTTTTCTGCTGTCTTCTCCTGCAGGCTTGGTCTGGCCCCTGGATGATCTGCGGCTCCCTGGCTCTGTCCTTTCCCCGGCAGCACACACACCAGTAAGCTCTGTGTGCGCCGGGCTGTTACTTCCGGCACTCTGAGCTCACTGGTGCGTGTGCTGCCGGGGATGGGACAGAGCCAGTCCCAGCCTGCCTCTTGTGATTGCAAGCAAAAGACTGCTTGCGGTAACAAGAGGGAGTGGGAGGGAAGCAGTGCGGTGGCAAGAGGGCGGGGCCTCGGGAACCCTCCCTTGGTAGCGGCCTGACCGCGGTAGCTACGCCACTGGCCTAGAGTGTCTACACTCTGTTCCTCCTCATCATTAGGAATGCCCCATGGCAGGATTACTCCTAATCACTTGTCTGAACACTGCACATAGGCCTTGAAGTGACTGTACCACCAGGCCCAGGCTGAAGCACTGGAGGCGGGCCGACCCACCCCCAGTGGGGAGAAACTCCAGCCCCTCCATGACGTGACTCCATTAGAATCAATGGAACCCTATCATAGAGGGGCTAGGGTTTCCTCCCACTAAGGGTGGGCCGGCCCGCCTTCAGTGCTTCAGCCTGGGCCTGGTGGTACAGTCACTTTAACAATCCAGCACGTGTGCAGTGTTCAGCCAAGTGGGCAGATTGTGGGTACAGAGTCTCTTTAAGGAGCAAATGAGGCTGGCATATGCTGGCATCTACCGTTATGGAGCATCTGCAGCTGGGAAACTTTAGCGGAGGTTGGTTGACAAACAAGGTTATGTGGTATCTGAGGATGGCACAAACTGTTGTGACTGAACCTGGTAAACACTGGTATGGCTGAGACTGGCACACATTGTTGTTGGGTATCTGGGGCTTGTACATGCTGTTGGACAACCCCATCAACTAAGAGATATTGGAATAACACTGTCACACCTGTCCTCAGGTTGTGTGTTATATTACAACACTGCTCCATTCATATCAGTGAAATGAAGCTCCAAAACCCACACCTAGGAGAAGAGCGGTGGTGTTTCTGGAAGAAAGTGGACATGTTTTTATAGGCCGAGATAATATGGCAAAACAATCATGCAAAGCCTGAAACAACACCAGTGAAAAACATGCATTACTATAATGGAGGGGGAGTTATTTAGTGGCCCCAGGGTGGCTCCAGCTCTCACTACAGCTATCATAAAGCTTGTCATAGAAGTAAAAGGACAAGTACTGGCTTTATCTGCATGTGTAACTGAATTCTACAACCATTTACATATGAAAATGGATTAGTGGGATTAGGGAACAGATAGTATTGGGATTTCATGCATGTCACAGTCAGGACACCTGACGTCTGCCGCTAAGCAAACACCTAGCATCAAGATTAAGTCAATGAGTAGTTTATTAAATGAATAACAAGGTTTTGCCACACTGGTGTCTTGCTCTCTGCCTCCGCAGGGATGAGATGACTTGCTGTGTCCCTCTCTAACACTATTTTTTCCTCCGTACCTACCTTGACTATACGGCAACAACTTATGGTATTACAAATTGGTCCATCTGTGGTGGTGTTTCCACTCGCCTGTGTTTGTGCCCAACCGCCGGGATGATGTTATGCTGGTGGTTGGCGTAAAGCTCAGCCAGTGGTGTTATAGTTGTGATGCCACCAGTCAGCACACAGGTGTGGTGGTATATCTGTTTTGTTTAGTGGCTGGCTATACGGATCCCCAATGGTTGGTGGTCTCTTGAGCGCTCATCACGGTGGTCCAGAGTGGACCTCCGATGCAGAAAGTGTACGTCACACTACCTGTGCCGGGAACAGGACAGGAGTCGCGCGGCTGCCGGGAACGGGTCACAGGTGAGTTAACTGTTTGTTTTTTCCCCCTTTAACTGCAGTTAAAGGGGTAGTGCGGCGCTAAAAAATTATTCACAGAATAACACACATTACAAAGTTATACAACTTTGTAATGTATGTTATGTCTGTGAATCGCCCCCTTCCCCGTGTCCCACCACCCCCGCACGTGTACCCGGAAGTGTGTGGTGCATTATACATTACCTGATCCGTGTCGAGGCCGTCCACCATCTTGTGCCAAACGTCATCTTCGGACGGACGGCCGAATCGCTGCCGCAGCCCCTCCTCCGCCGCGTCACAACTGTGCTCAGCCGCGATTGGCTGAGCACAGTTATGCTCAGCCAATCGCGGCTGAGCAGCTGATGACCCAGCCACACACTTCCGGGTACACGGGTGGGGGTGGTGGGACACGGGGAAGGGGGCCATTCACAGACATAACATACATTTCAAAGTTGTATAACTCTGTAATGTGTGTTATTCTGTGAATAATTTTTTTAGCGCCGCACTACCCCTTTAACCCCTGCCTTACCGCCGCACGGCTCCAGTTAGTAAACCCTGCTGTGGTAAGGCAGGGGTTAACATTTTCCGGCGTATAAGGCAATCCCCTGACAATCTTCTTGAACGCAGGGGTCTTCTTATACGCCCAGTTGCCTTATATGCCGGAAAATACAGTAAATATCGTGAAATTATGGTGTTTTTTTCTTGAAGTGACACACCATCCGAGTTATACTCGTTTTTTTGCCGAATGTTAACACACCAAGCTCAAAAGGTTGTCCATCACTGGTCTAGGTGCAGCTCCTCTGGGGATAATAAAATATGCCAATAACAACCTGGAAAAACGAGGTCTCAGCAGTAATCCACCATATAGAATACAAAGCACTGTGCTGATCCGTGCCAGATATTAGGAAGCATTTTGATTTGGTTCCAAATTGATTTTTTTATACATTGCTTAGTATTACCTCTCAGAGGACTGAGGCTGCTGGCACAGCTGCATTGTGCCAATAGGAACATAGCTGTTCAGTGATTGGACCAATGCCATGTGTTAAGTGTGCCCTAGAGTGAATGGGTAAAGTTATGAAAGCTTGTGGTGGTATGAGCACTATGGCAGTAAAATGCAGTTGCTGCCAATGCCCCCACCACAGGTAAGCTTAGGGCTGGGGTCTGTTTTGGAGGGCATATGTAGTAGTGTATGGGGGCAACTGAGGACGGTAATAAATAGATGCATCTGTCATGTTATGTACTATGTGTGATTGACACACTGGGTAAAGAATATCTACACTTGGCACACAGTGTTCTGAACGTGCAGTTGGTAAAAAGTATTAAGGAGCAAATGAGGCTGGCATATACTGTTATGGAGCACCTGCAGCTGGCACACTTATGGAGTTTGGTTGACAAACAAGGTTATGTGGTATCTGTGGCTGGCACAAACTGTTATGGCTGAGACTGGTACACACTGTTGTTGAGTGTCTGGGGCTTTCAGGGCTATGCAGTTGGTAAGCCCCTGCTCCAACTCCAACTCCTTCATAAATGGCCGGTCAGACATTAGGAAAGCTATTTATCACACTGGCTCAGCAGCTTCTCCCTAATGTCCTACATGATCCTGGGACGACATCTGAGGGAATAAGGAAACATATAAAGCAGCTTCTCCTGTGTGTGCAGTGGAGGCAGCCAGTCTCCAGCCTCCATGTCCTGAACTACTCACAACTAGACTAGATGGAACAGGTGGTCTTTTCCTGCTGACAGTCTTCTATGTTTCTAAATAATATTCACCATACACAAATAAATACTGCTAACAATGCAAGATACCTGTAGTATAGAGGGGTCACACATAGTGATATAGAGGTGTCACACATAGTGACATAGACGGGTCAGCCATAGTAAAATAGAGGGGTCAGACATAAGGATACAGAGGTCAGCCACTGTACTGTGGGGGCATGGGGGTGGGTAAATAGGACTTCATTATTATGATCCCACCACCCCTGGATTTTTCACTGTCGCCCAAAATGCCCCTTTAATTTCTGCCTCTCTCTAACACACACAGCCTGCTGCAGCCATAGCACACACACACACACAGCCAGGGCCGATTCTAGCTTTTCTGCCGCCTGAGGCGAAAACTGACAAAGCGCCCCCCCCCCCCACACCCCCCCCCTCAGAGAAATAGTCAGGGAGAGAAGATCCAGGACAGGCACAGTGCAGCGTCGCAGTGTGTATGGGACAGCACTATAGATAACAGTGTGCTCTGTGCGGTGACCAGATTTTTTAACTGTTTGAGCCACTATGGGCCCCCTGGGAGCTTCAAAACAAACAACAATCTACAACTGCTGACCTGAGGAGCCAGAGAAGAGCCATAAAACAGGCTGCTCTGTTAACTCTTTCAGTACTGCAGAATGTAGAGTATTACTGTGCATCACTTACATTCTGCAATACAGAAAGAGTTAACAGCAGAGCAGAACATTACTTTGATGCCTCTTCTCCTGCTTTTGCACTATGCTGAGGTCAGCTCGGAGTTCGGCAGGGCAGAGAAGACATAATATAGCGTCCCCGCTGCTGTTAACTTTTTCTTTTCTACAGTGTGTAAGTGATGCAGAGTATAATAACTCTGCATTATTGAAAGGGTTAACAGCAGGAGACACTATATCTATGTCTTATGTGATGTGAATACCTGTGAATACGAGGCTTCCAGCCTCCTCAGCGCTTCTCATGAGGCAACTGACAGGAAACACAGCTGGGCACTGAGCCGTAACTAGTTGTAATGATAAGGACACAGGACGCTGATGCCGCCCCCCTCAAGGGCTGTGTTATCTGCCGCCTGAGGCAAACACTTCACCTCGCCTCATGGCAGATACGGGCCTGCACACAGCCTGCTGCAGCCATAGCACACACACACACACAGCCTACTGCAGCCATAGCACACACACACACACAGCCTACTGCAGCCATAGCACACACACACAGCCTGCTGCAGCCATAGCACACATACACACGGCCTGCTGCAGCCATAGCACACACACAGCCTGCTGCAGCCATAGCGCACACACAGCCTGCTGCAGCCATAGCACACACACACACAGCCTGCTAAAGCCATAGCACACACACAGCAGCCATAGCACACACACAGCCTGCTGCAGCCATAGCATATACACACACACACAGCCTGCTGCAGCCATAGCACACACACACACACACACAGCCTACTGCAGCTACAGTATAGCACACACACACACACACAGCCTGCTGCAACCATAGCACACATACACAGCCTGCTGCAGCCATATCACACACACAGCCTGCTGCAGCCATAGCACACACACAGCCTGCTGCAGCCATAGCACACACACAGCCTGCTGCAGCCATAGCACACACACAGCCTGCTGCAGCCATAGCACACACACAGCCTACTGCAGCCATAGCACACACAGCCTGCTGCAGCCATAGCACACACACAGCCTGCTGCAGCCATAGCACACACACAGCCTACTGCAGCCATAGCACACACAGCCTGCTGCAGCCATAGCACATGCACACACAGCCTACTGCAGCCATAACACACACACACACACACAGAGTCTGCTACAGCTATAGCACACACACACACACACACACACAGCCTGCTACAGCTATAGTACACACACACACAGCCTGCTGCAGCCATAGCACACACACACAGCCTGCTGCAGCCATAGCACACATACACACACACAGCCTACTGCAGCTACAGTATAGCACACACACACACACACACACACACACACACACACACAGCCTGCTGCAACCATAGCACACATACACAGCCTGCTGCAGCCATATCACACACACAGCCTGCTGCAGCCATAGCACACACACAGCCTGCTGCAGCCATAGCACACACACAGCCTGCTGCAGCCATAGCACACACACAGCCTACTGCAGCCATAGCACACACAGCCTGCTGCAGCCATAGCACACACACAGCCTGCTGCAGCCATAGCACACACACAGCCTACTGCAGCCATAGCACACACAGCCTGCTGCAGCCATAGCACATGCACACACAGCCTACTGCAGCCATAGTACACACACACACACACACACACACACACAGCCTGCTACAGCTATAGCACACACACACACACACACACACACACACACACACACAGCCTGCTACAGCTATAGTACACACACACACACAGCCTGCTGCAGCCATAGCACACACACACAGCCTGCTGCAGCCATAGCACACATACACACGGCCTGCTGCAGCCATAGCACACACACAGCCTGCTGCAGCCATAGCGCACATACAGCCTGCTGCAGCCATAGCACACACACACACAGCCTGCTGAAGCCATAGCACACACACAGCAGCCATAGCACACACACAGCCTGCTGCAGCCATAGCATATACACACACACAGCCTGCTGCAGCCATAGCACACACACACACACACACAGCCTACTGCAGCTACAGTATAGCACACACACACACACACACACACAGCCTGCTGCAACCATAGCACACATACACAGCCTGCTGCAGCCATAGCACACACACAGCCTGCTGCAGCCATAGCACACACACAGCCTGCTGCAGCCATAGCACACACACAGCCTACTGCAGCCATAGCACACACAGCCTGCTGCAGCCATAGCACACACACAGCCTGCTGCAGCCATAGCACACACACAGCCTACTGCAGCCATAGCACACACAGCCTGCTGCAGCCATAGCACATGCACACACAGCCTACTGCAGCCATAGCACACACACACACACACACACAGCCTGCTACAGCTATAGCACACACACACACACACACACACAGCCTGCTACAGCTATACTACACACACACACACAGCCTGCTGCAGCCATAGCGCGCACACACAGCCTGCTGCAGCCATAACACACACAAACAGCCTGCTGCAGCCATAGCACACATACACATGGCCTGTTGCAGCCATAGCACACATACACACGGCCTGCTGCAGCCATAGCACACACACACACACAGCCTGCTGCATCCATAGCGCACACACAGCCTGCTGGAGCCATAGCGTACACAGCCAAAACTAGCTTTGACTCCGACTCCACAGCCCTGGGGACTTGTACATGCTATGGGGTATCTATGGCAGGAAAATACTAGCATGGGGTATCTGAGGCTGGCACATACTAGTATGGGGTATATGAGGCTGGTACATACTAGTATGGGGTATCTGAGGCTGGCACATACTAGTATGGGGTATCTGACGCTGGCACACATTGTTGTGGAGTATCTGGGGCTTGTACATACTGTTATGGGGTATCTATGGCAGACAAATACTAGTATGGGGTATCTGAGGTTGGCACAAACTAGTATGGGGTATCTGAGGCTGGCACATACTAGTATGGGGTATCTGAGGCTGGCACACATTGTTGTGGAGTATCTGGGGCTTGTACATACTGTTATGGGGTATCTATGGCAGACAAATACTAGTATGGGGTATCTATGGCAGACAACTGCGGTATGTTTGGGGGAGTCTACAGACTGGGCAGTCACAGTCACAGTTACTATGTGCCATCCTGGGTAGTGAATATGACTGCGGTATGTTTGTGTAGGGGTATACAGGGTACAGACTGGGCAGTGTTACAGTTACTATGTGCCATCCTGGGCAGTGTATATGACTGTGCAGTATTTTTGTGTAGTGGTATACAGGGTACAGACTGGGTAGTGTTACAGTTACTATGTGCCATCCTGGGCAGTGTATATGACTGTGCAGTATGTTTGTGTAGGGGTATACAGGGTACAGGCTGGGCAGTGTTACAGTTACTATGTGCCATCCTGGGCAGTGTATATGACTGTGCAGTATGTTTGTGTAGGGGTATACAGGGTACAGGCTGGGCAGTGTTACAGTTACTATGTGCCATCCTGGGCAGTGTGTTTGTGTAGGGGTATACAGGGTACAGACTGGGCAGTGTTACAGTTACTATGTGCCATCCTGGGCAGTGTGTTTGTGTAGGGGTATACAGGGTACAGACTGGGTAGTGTTACAGTTACTATGTGCCATCCTGGGCAGTGTATATGACTGAGGTATGTTTGTGTAGGGGTATACAGGGTACAGACTGGGCAGTGTTACAGTTACTATGTGCCATCCTGGGCAGTGTATATGACTGAGGTATGTTTGTGTAGGGGTATACAGGGTACAGGCTGGGCAGTGTTAGTTACTATGTGCCATCCTGGGCAGTGTGTTTGTGTAGGGGTATACAGGGTACAGACTGGGCAGTGTTACAGTTACTATGTGCCATCCTGGGCAGTGTATATGACTGCAGATCCCTATCCCAGCCGCCATATGCCGTCATGGTCACGGGACAGAGAAGACGCTTGGTGTGCACAGTGACATGCAGCCGTGCTCCCGCGGGCAGGTGACAGGTGGCTGATAAGCGGCGGGGCCCGTGGCGGAGAGGGCGGACTCTGGGGGATGGCGGCCCTGGGACTGGTCAGAGTCACCGCTGTCAGGCCGCTCCGCCCGCCCGGCCGGTGTATTAATGTGGCGGTGACAGCAGGGTCACATCACTGGCCGCCCGCGTCCTCTGCTCCCTGCACCGGACTCATCCTCCTCCTCTTCCGCCCGGGCGCCCGCCTTCCCCCCAGCAGCGCCAGCCATGCGCGACTATGATGAGGCCACCTCTTTCCTGGGGGACTGGGGACCCTTCCAGCTGACCATCTTCTTCCTGCTCAGCGCCAGCATCATTCCCAATGGCTTCACCGGCCTCTCCGCCGTCTTCCTGGTGGCCATCCCCGAGCACCGGTGCCTGGTGCCCGACAGCGCCAACCTGAGCCAGGCTTGGAGGAATGTCAGCATCCCGCTGGAGGAGAGGGACGGGCAGCGGCTGCAGAGCAGGTGCTGGCGGTACCGGCTGGACATCCTGAGCAACTACTCCGCCCGGGGGCTGATCCCGGGGGTGCACGTCAATGTCAGCGACATCCAGAAGGAGAAGTGCCGGGACGGCTGGCACTATGCCCGGGACCTCTACCACTCCACCGTGGTCACCCAGGTCAGTCCTTATACACAGTATATACACCTGTGTTATGGTGAGCTCCGTGCTGTCAGTGATTAGTGGCTGAAGAGGCCTGTGCGGACCTCCCATCAATAGTGTGGCACAGTGCATAGGTTCCCTTCTATCCTGTATGACGTCACTGATTATAGAAAGGGGAGCAGACATATTAAAACTGAGATTTTAATTATGAATATTAAAAGAATGCCTGTCCCGTCTGCTTAACTGACTGCTCAGCCAATCAGTGACTGGAGTGGGCGTCCCGTCCCAGTCACTGACTGGCTGAGCGAACGGTACATCAGCCGAGTTGTGTCTTGCTGACCTAGGAGCCAGACGCACGAGGAGAGGTAAGTGCCTACTTGCAATCAGTTTCCCCCTGCAGGCTTTAAGATTTTAGCAATCTCTGGACTTCTACTTTAACGGCCTGTTCACACAGAGTAAAACTGCTGGAATTCCACCAGTTTTACTCCGTGTGAACTGACCCTAAGGGTATCTTCACATACACCGTATCGCTCAGCCAATCAGTGCTCTGCCAAGCCACAGCGCACTGATTGGCTGAGTGGGACGTGAAGACGCCGGGACCCCCGAAGCATGGCGGAGCAAATTCGCAGCGAGAAATCCGCTGCGGATCCTTTATGTGTGAATGCACCCTTAGGCTAGATTCACACAGGACAGATCCGCAGTGGATTTCACGCTGAAAATTTGTAGCAAAATCCACTGCGGATCCCTTCACTGTCATTTTCAATACGATTACATACTCGTAGTAGAATTTTCATCCCACTGCGAGTATGTAAAAGGCAGCCCCCTTAACCCTTTGCGTCCCGGTGCATACATTACCGGTCTGCGCTCAGGCTTGCTTCTGGGGCTCCCGGGATCTAGACACCACGCCCCCCGCTCTGAACCGCCGCAATCCCAACAGTAAACAACATAAGTGCAAAAAAATACCAAAGTGCAAAATTGCGCATTTCTGGTCACATCGAATCCAGAAAAATTGTATACGCAATCCATATAGCGATAGAAAGTACAGGTCATATCGCACCTCACTCAGCCCCATAGACCAAAGGATAAAAGCGCTATAAACATGGGCATAAAGCGATTTTAAGAAACATTTATTTTCTTTAAAAAGGTTTTATTTTTTTAAAACCATCGTTGCCTATCTTTGTAATCGAATCGACATGAGGAACATATATAACAGTGATATCTTTGGTTGTTCAGGCATGATGGGAATTGAAGTTTTGCAACAGCTGGAGTGTCAAGGTTAGCCATCACTGATATATATATTACCATAGGACAAGCGGCGCATATAATTTTTTTTCTGGTTTCGCAGCATACTGTATGCAAAAATTAAGTCTGCCATTGCATAATGAAATTAGTGGCGTAAAAATAAGGGATCTTATGGGTCTGTAGGGGAAAAAATACAAGTGCTATGGCCTCTTAAACATGAGGAGGAAAAAACGAAAATTGGCTCTGTCTTAACCCTTAGACGACCCAGGGTGTATAGTTACGCCATGGAAGTCTGTTCCCAGACGACCTAGGGCATAACTGTACGTCCTGGGTTGTTCTCCCGCTATGAAGCGTGCTCTGGAGCGGAGCGCGCTTCATAGCAGGTGGGGGCCGGCTGCATGCAGCAGCCGGGACCTCACCGGTAATGACACGTAATCGTAGCACGACCGCAGCATTTAAGTGTAAGTGACAGGGGGAGTCACACTGCGGGGGTCCCGATCGGTAAAATGGGCCGCCAGAGGTCTCTCACCTTCCTCCGTGCGGTCTGATCGGCGATCTACTGCACTAAGCCTGCACAGGCAGGCCCAATGAGCAGATCGCCCATAACACTGATCAATGCTATGCCTATGGCATAGCAATGATCAGTGTGTGTAATCACACTAGTGTATGTAAAAGTCCCCCAAAGGGACTTCAAATGTGTAAAAAAGTTAAAAACACTAACACACTACCCCAAAACCCCTCCCCCAATAAAAGTTTAAATCACCCCCCTTTCCCATTATATAAATAAAGCATATAAAAATAAATAAGCATATAATATACCGTAGCGTGCGTAATTGTCCAATCTATTAAAATATTACAAGCGTCATTGCGAACGGAGAACGGCGCACACGAAAATAGGGGAAAAATTGCACGGATTACCGATTTAATGTTACATTATATATAAAAAAAATTAATAAAAAGTGATCAAAATGTCCGATCTTCACTAATATGGTATTAATAAAAACTAGAGATCATGGCAGCCTCATAGGTGAAAAAATAAAACTTGTTATAAGCGTCACAATAGGCCCATTTTATTTATAATTAATTGCCAAAAAAAAGGATTTCATTTAAAAAAAATATATAACATTAGAGAATCTGTGTAACCTGCATATGGTTGTGTTCGGACTGACCTATAGAATAATGGTATCATGTCGTTTTTACCATATAGTGCATTAGGTAGACACAGGAACCCCCCAAACGTGACCATATTGCATTCTTTTTTACAATTTCACCAATTTATATCTTCATAAATAATATATTTGGGATTCCATCATACATGTTATGGTAAAATGAAAGACGCCATTACAAAGTACAACTATTACTGTAAAAAACAAGCGCTTACATGGCCTGTAGATAGAAAACTGAAAGTCCTAGAGCTCTTAGAAGGGGAGGAGGGAAAAACGAAAGCGCAAAGATCTAAATTTGCGCGGTCCACTGGGTCATTTTGGGCCTGGTCCTCAAAGGGTTAAAGGGGTATTTCTACTTTCGCTATCCGATACCTACAGGATAGGGGATAAGTGTCTGAATGTGGTGGTCTGCCCACTGGGACCACTGAGATCCTAAGAACGGGCACCTGTCTTACATTGGGTTGTAGTGGCAAGTCATATGTGTGTGCCACTGCTCCATTCATTGTCTATGGAGTTGCCCCAGATAGCTGGGTGCACTGAGGCCTATGGATACATTTGGTATATGCAGTGGAAGCCTTCCCAGGGCACCTACATGACAAAACAAAATGTGAACTGAACCTTAATTCTTTACACATCCATAATGCTTTTTGTAGTTGCGGACCTGTAATTACAGACAGGACTAATGTTTTGGATGTCGGCCCCACTAGGTTTCTATAGTAGAGCTTGCAATCTACGGTTACCTATCCACATAGCTGGAACATAACAGCAGTAACACATAGCTAGCATTCTAGGTTTCTATGGCAAACTATGGCTTAGATATAGGGGGACATTTATTAAGTGTGGCGTTTTCTGCGCCGGACTTAAAAATGTCCCCGTAGCTCCAACACTACGATGTAGAGGCGGACTGCCTCTACATAAATCCCGTGCACGGCAGGAAACCTACGCCAGCTGAGAGCTGGAGTAGGTTTCCTGACTATATTTTCACCCAGAAAATGCTGAATAGCACGGACTCTGAGTCCGCACCCCCCTATGCCACCCCTTCCCCGCCCCCCTAGCGTACCGGGTGGAAAATGCAGATTTGCGAATATTTTATTCGCAAAACGGCCATTTGCAAATAAAATTATTTGCACATGGGCACTTTCCGACGAAAAATACGCTTTTTCCACTTGATACATGTCCCCAATAGTGTGTAAAACGGACATTGGTGTAAACTGCCCATAGTAACCAATCACATCTCAGCTTTTAGCTCTGGTCTGTTTTACACATAAATCTGGGCCTATATTTCTATACAGATCCTACAGACACATAATGGCTACAATAGTGCAAAGTACAATGAGCTAATGTTACTGGAACATAGCAGCAGTAAACACAGGGCTAGCATTCTCAGTATCCACCACAAGCTGGGACACTGGAAACTAGAGATGTGTTGTGTGCATGTGACTGGGGGGAGAGTGACCGCTCTGCTTTTTAGGAACTAGTTCTGCTAGAACCAGCGTGCTCTGCGTGCTCTATCAGTGCTGGTGTAGAAATAAGTGTCTCGCCTGGATACAATGTATGAATATTGTGCAGCATTTCTTACATGCTTTTGAGGGTAAGGGGAGGCTGAAGCCCCTGATGTTTAGCGACATGGAGAGAAAGGAGCTGCTGCACATCACACCTATGGCTGATACTAATGCCGCTAGGCTGTGTTTAAAAACCAACGCCAGGATGTTGGTATGTAATTTGATCAAACCATATTGCCCCATGTACCACGTGCTGGTCTCCTGGTTAACATGGGTCCCTACGCTAAGTCCACACTGCGTCGGTCAGTGACCGCCAACCCCGCAAAGCGTGCACATGCAGGGAATGGAGGCCATGGAATAGCCCTGCAACCCCAATGTCACAGGAACAAACCCAAAATGCCCCCCCAAAACCAGCGTCCTCTATCAGTGCTGGTGTATAAATAAGCGTCTCACCTGGATACAGTGTATGAATATTGTGCAGCAATTCTTACATGCTTTTGAGGGTAAGGGGAGGCTGAAGCCCCTGATGTTTAGCTGTGATCACCATTGGCTGTTGGATCTAACTAGGGATATGATGATAATGTTAAAGGGTTTATAAGGGTATTCTGAGCTGAAATAACACCCCCTATCCACAGATTGCAGAGGGTCCATTCACTGAGACCCCCTGTCCACCCTTTTGAGAGAGTGGTGCTGATTCATTTATTGTTTATGGAGCTTCTGAAGATAGCCAAGTAAAGTGCCAGTCTAAAGACAATCAATCTGAAACTTATACTCTGACTTGAGAATTTAAGAGTTTTATATGGGTTAGAAACACTATTTGAAAAGAATATATATTTTTGTCCATACATCTTTATTTAAAAAAAAATTCTGTTCTACAACTTCTGTTTCCAGCTTCTTTTTATCCCTTTAAACAGCCTGACCGGAGGCAGCAGTGGTATCAGTGAGATAGGCGCTTATTTGCAGAGGCTTTACAAGGCTCAACAATTGTGTGGCCAGGCCATATGGTTAATCACTGAATTGTTTGTGCAGTCCATTTCCATTTATTCTTCTCAACCGCACATCCTCTGTGTAGATGGGGAGATGGGCAGCCGGTAACAGTGATTTTATTGGAATCACAAAAGATTCAGTCAGCTGACACGCATGCTTTTGCAGATCGCTGGTCCTTTACTCTGGCAGATTCTCAGGAATTCCTGGCAACATTTGCCTTATAATTGGTCTATGTTAAAGGGCCTTAATTCTTTTCTCTGAAAACCTAGCTGCTAAGCTGATTTCTGACCAGATCAAACAAGCTTAAAGAGAATGTACCATCATACCTCAAATATTGTGGTATACATACCAGTCTGTTGGCGCTGACATGTAGACTGTAGTGGTGTGGAGCATTTTCCTTTTCCCTGCCCGGTTGCTGTTAATTTCCCCGCCGAATGGATATGCAAATGAGCCGGGCTGAAGCACAGGAAGCGGGCCCGATGGGTGCTATTCCTCTTCACCTCCTCCCCCTGTCCGTGCCGGGTGCCGCTGACTCTCATCATCCACACCTCAGTACCGCCTCTTATGTTAATACGGCAGGTCCTACAGTATGCTGCACAGCCCCGTCTCCTGTTTAGGTCACGGCCGCCCTGTAATCATGCTGGGAAGTAGGACCTGCAGTATTAACATAAGAGGCGGTACTGAGGGGTAGATGATGAGAGTCAGCGGCACGCGTCACAGACAGGGGGAGAAGATGAAGAGTAATCGCACGCACCAAGCCCGCCTCCTGTGCTTCACCCTGGCTCATTTGCATATCTGTTCGGCGGGGAAATTAACAGCGACCGGGCAGGGAAAAGGAAAATGCTCCAAACCACCGTAGTCTACATGTCAGCGCCTACATACTGGTATGTATACCGCAATATTAGAGGTCTCATGGTACATTCACTTTAAAGTGTTATAACTTTCAAAATCTAAATCAACAGTAGATATGATATAAAGCAAGTTTGCAATTTACATTCATTTTAATTATTATTATTATTTTAATCATGGAAAAAAAGGGCACTTCCTGTTTTCTCAAAACAGGAAGTTTAGTGTTTTCCAGGCCATCTGAGCGCTCACAGAGAAGGCAGTCATGTGATTGATGGACAGGTTGGGGGAGATTTATCAAACATGGTGTAAAGTGAAACTGGCTCAGTTGTCCCTAGCAACCAATCAGATTCCACCTTTTATTTTTCAAAGAGTCTGTGAGAAATGAAAGGTGGAATCTGATTGGTTGCTAGGGGCAACGGTGCCAATTCTACTTTATACCAGTTTGATAAATCTCCCCCATTGAGTTGTGACTCTGTACTAGCTGGAATTCCTGTGTTTTAGTCTGTTTTTTTTTTACCAGCACATGCTTACAACAACAAAAAAATTAATGTAAATTGCAAACTTTCTTTATTTCACATCTACTGTTGATTTTAGATTTTGAAAGTGGAGCTGTCCTCCAGGGTCTCTCTCCCCTCATCCGCTCATTTTGTTATTTCCTCCCCCTTTCCAGCATCTGCCTCTAAGGCTAAATTCCCACGTTCCGTATACACAGTCTGTAGGCAACCTTTATGCAATGGACTGAACTGTCAGAGCTCCCTGCATCATAATTCATTATGATGCAGTGCGCTCTGAAACAGTTGAGTCTCTGGCTGTGTCAGTACAGTAGCGCAGAGCTTTAACTATTTTGTAGCTTGCTGCATCGTAATAAATTATGATGCAGGGAGTTCATTCCATTGAATACTGGCTGCCTACGTGTATATGGAACGTGGGAATGCAGTTTTAGGGTATGTTCACACTATAGAATCTGCACCGAGACGCCAAGCGGATTCCGCCAGGCCACTTCCACTTCCGCCAGTCCAATAGACTCAATTATATACGCCAGCGGATTCCGCCATCTGCCCAAAGAATTGACATGTCAATTCTATGGGACCAGCGGAATCCGTTTAATGTCTCTGCAGATTCCATAGCGGCACATTAGCTTTAAGTATCAACTGAACCTGCCATGACACCAGCCAATTACCCCCTTGACTCTTACCTTATGGCAAATGTCAAGGATGAGGAAAATTGATATGTTGCATTTCAACTTCTCAATACTTTTGAGAATTATGGGAGAAGTAGAAGAGATCACTGTTGACTGAATGAGTGTTTGGCTGACAGCTGTATTTTAGGGTATGTTCACACTGAGGAATGCAAGAGGAACGTTTTCTGCTTGAAATTTCTTGCCTATTCTGCTCTGGCAGAATTCAAGCCCCCATATTTATTTTTTATATATTTTTTTAATTTATTTCTTTTTTTTGTAAATCTCTGCTTTGTTCATATTTTATGGGAGAAATTTCAAGTGGAAATTAAGAGGGAAAAGTGGGCACTAAGAATAGGAGATGTTAGTGACTCGCAATGGGAGGTAATGAAGCAGAATTTTAGGACAAATTCGCTCAGTGCCTCTCATCGTTTGATACTGGCTAAGATCCTGTATAGAGTTTACCTCTCCCCGGAAAGGTTGCATATTATGCATTGTAGGACAGACTCTAACTGTCCGAAATGCCAGCAAGAACATGCAGATCTTTTTCACCTGGTGTGGGATTGTCCTCTAGTTCAGACCTTCTGGGGCGAGGTAATAGGTTTTATGAAGAATTCAATGGGCATGGTGTTCGAGGAGGACACCTTTTCATTATTGATGGGTGCCTTTTCTTCTGAGGTGGGAGATGGTAGATGTATAAATAAACTTACTACTCTGGCGAAGGTGTTGATCTCCCGTCATTGGATGGGCCCTTCTCCTCCTCCTCTTGGGGAATGGGAGCGATTAGTGGAAAGAGTGTACAATTATGAAAAATCCCTGGCTAAAAAACAATCATGTAAATCACTGACTCGGTTTTGTAGGATATGGGTAAAATGGGAAAATAGAAGATTTAATTGATGAGTTTCCCCTTTTTTTTTTTTTTTTTTTTTTTTTCTTCTCTTCTTTCTTTCTTATTTTCCGCATCCTCTGTGGGTGGGTGGGTGGGTGGGGGGTGGGGAGGGGTAAAATGTACTTTATATTTTGTAAGGATGGTTAGAGTGAGATTCGTAGGTTTTTTGGGCTGTTAAAAATAGGCATGATTAGGATATGTTAAGATACTAAAAACTTTTTAATTGGTCTTTTGTACTTGATGCTCTGGGGCACAAAAGTGTCTGGAACGTTGCTCTAATGTCTTTTAGATATGTTTTATGTTATTTTGGAGAAATAAAAGTATTAAAATAAAAAAAAAAAAGAGTGAATTCCTCGTCTCTTCCTCAGTGTAAACGCCCCCTAAGGCATGGGTCTCCAAACTGCGGCCCTCCAGCTGTTGTGAAACTACAACTCCCATCATGCCTGGACAGCTAAACCTTTTGGATTTAGCTGTCCAGGCATGATGGGAAATGTAGTTTTGCAACAGCTGGAGGGCCACAGTTTGGAGACCCATGCCCATGCACACTGAGCAAAAGACAAGGAATTGAAGAGGAATCCGCTCTTAAATTCTGCTTAAAATTCCTCCCGTAAAAGAATGAGCAGGGCAATGTCTCATTGTGTTCAATAGGATTTCCGCTCTGTTGTTCACACTGCAGAATTTACAAGCAGAATTTTCTGCCGCAGATCTGCTTTGCGCCCAAAGAATTAACATGTCACTTCTTTTGGCAGAATTTGCTAGAGGAATCCTATAGAAGTCAATGAGGCTTGCATTCCGCTTGAATTCATCTCAAATTCAGAAGAGGAATTTCAAGCAGAAATTCCTCGCCTTTTGCTCAGTGTGCATGAGCCCAAACATAACAAGCTTTATTCCACACCCAATAGATTTGCAATCAAAAATTTTGCAGCAAATCTTTATGGAAATTCTCAACATTCAAAATCTGAACATCCATCACATGTTGCTGAATTATTATGATTATTATTATTTATTAATCTCTGTAGATTAAAATTTTTTAAATTAATTAAATAAATTAAATCAATGGTTAACCTGCAGCAGTACCGATGGGCTGATGTGTTTTTACTACAACACTAAAATAACATTCCCATTCATTCCAGTGAAAACTCCCCATAAACCAGTGTGCAGAGTTCACATCCATATGGAAACAAGTGGATGTAAACCGTCCCACTGAAGAGAATAGTGGCCTGATACTTTCTGTACTGACAATAAAATTCTCATAAAGCAGTATAAGGTTTTAATGGGAAAGTGCTATGTGTTCAATCATAATTAATGCCTGCGGTTTAGGGCTGCAGGGCAGAAGGACAGAGCTCCCAGTGTTACCCATATGGATATGGCAATATACCCTAGTGCTGCTGCCTCCGTGTGTGTTCAGGCCTGGTTCCTGACAGCTGTGCTATGTGTACATCACTGATAACAATGTGGTGATAATACAGAAGTGGTACAGAGTTCACTTGGCTTGTCAGGCTGTATTGTGAAATCGGGGAGCTGAGCTGCAGTAACCAGACACTACCACTATGCAATGTTACTAACTGCTTCTGGCCTATTCACTTTGCATTGTCAGTGTCAAACTTTTGTTAAAGGTTCTTTTTGGGACAGGGAAGTCTTTTTTTTTTTTTTTTTTTTTTTTTTCCCCTCTTCTCATTTTGTCCATGCAATTTTCCAAGAAGACTACGTTCTGCCTCGTGATGGCTGAAAGAAGATCTCCACTTATTATTCACGACTTATGTCTCACCCAGTCACATGTACATTTCCTCTTCTGTTTGGTTAGTGCAGCAGCTGTAATAGAAATACGCTGAAAAGAGGACTGCATTGCTAAGGGTTTTACTGGTAAATAAATAACATTTCCAGTTCAACCAGTTAACCCACATAATAAGACTGTGCATCCAGATGACACTTTCTCATATGCACGACATTACATTGCCCACATATAGCCTGTATTTTCCATATTATACAGGTAGATGCATAGTATGTACTTCTCATCCTGTCACCTCCTTGTTACCCTACACACAAGCAATAATACTGAACTCAAACATGGTGTATCTGCTGAACATGTCCATAGCACTTTTATCCTGATATATGGGCCCTTTAAATTTATCAGGTAAATGAGTATTCATGGTGTGCTGGCTCTGTATTACTGTATGTATGTGGTTTCTGCATTGTACAGTATTGGTGACAGGATGTCAGCATCTTCTGTTCTGGGTGATGTCGGTGCTATATACAGACAGGGTGCACTCTCACCTACATTCACATTTTCTGAATAATCTAATCGGCTTTTCTGGAGGCTAAAGTGCACGGTAACCATAATATACTGGAAACTGTGCCAGCAAATGGATTTGTAAGTTACAATACTGTGCTCGTGTAGGTGACGCATTAAACCGAGTGTGAACACAGGGATGTTTGTACATTTACAGCACACACGTGTCAGTGTGTTTTTTAAGGGAATACACATAGTCTTCTGTAAACGCTCCAAGGCTGTTGTCACACTTGACACACATATATATATACAGCTCTAATACAGTTGCGAAAATGTGGCCATTTTATCCCTAAGGGAAACCAGCCTTACAGGACCTCACTGGCTTTAAAGGGTTAACTGAGCTATGAAAGTTTGTTGTGTTTTTTTTTTTTTTTTTTTTACTTAACAATTGAAGAGATTTTTGTGGTCATCATGAACTTTCCTATGTAAGAACTCTGCTGAATGTACACGTGTCAGATGGGATTGCCACATCTAAAGTTAAATGGGTGTTCTTTCTCTGCTCATTCTCTAAATCCATTGCTGTCTGAACACCTAGGGTCCTATTATACGGGCCAACTACAGCACGATTATTTTAGTAAACGAGCACCGATCTGCTAGATCGGTGCTTGTTTACTGGACCTGGACGGCCCGATATTTGGTCAGTTAGAGCTGCATGGACAATGTTAGCAATGTCCATGCAGCCCTTGCCCAAACACTTGATACCTTACCTCTCCCCGCTCCCGGTCTTCCCTCCTGTCCTCCACAGCTTCCCGGTCCCGGCTGCAGCAGCAGCGTCTGAGCGGCGAGTCAGCTGGGGAGAGGTAAGGTATCTGGTGTTCGGACAATGGTCAGCCGTTGGCCGCATATCGATATTAAACCTAGCGATGCGGCAACGATTTTAGGTCCAAAGCTAAATCAATGATCAGCTGATGATCATTTCATCGGCTGATAGTTTTCTGACCGCAGTACCTTTAGGGTTAACCCTCATCACCAGAGCATGGCTACGGTGCTGACAGTTTCGGCATGTCCCCGGCTATCACTGACAGCCAGGACTCACCGCAGATGACAGCTTCTATGCCTGTGTCATCCTGGATCAGAAATTAACGTTACTGCAGCTTTGGGCATAGGCTGCAGCAACGTTAATTTATTGTGCAGCGACGGGAGGGGGTTAAACCATATTTGCTATTTCCTGCAGCACAGTTGATGGTAATTTTTTCTGCTCTGTGAGCTGATGATGCCAATGAAGTTTTAAATTAAATCGGACATAAGTTAAAGGGGTTGACCACTTTATAGTAAAATAGGTCAGTGTACAGTTTTAGTTAGTGTACTCACTGTATATACTGACAGCAGCTCCCTGTGTACCTCATAGAGCTAATATCAGACTCCCCTCCTCCAGGCTGTCCTGCTCTGTGGTGAGTCTCTCCATAAGATGCCCCCCTTCCCCCATTGTCACCATAGACAAATACAGGCTCAGAGCTGGACACTGGGGGCGGCGCATGGTCAAATGATCCTCTAGGTCAGCCATCTTATGGAGAGACTCACCACAGAGCAGGACAGCACAGCCTGGAGGAGGGGAGTCTGATTTTAGCTCTGAGGTACACAGGAAGCTGCTGTCACTAAGGCATATGAGTACACTTACTAACACTGTACACTGAGCAATTTTACTATAAAATGGCCAACTCCATCGTCATTGTGTTTTGTGTCTCCTAACCATTGGTAGGACAGATGGTCTCTTTCTTTCTTCTTCTTCTACAGATTTTAACCTCTGCCATCTAACATTTAGGGTTTAATTCCAAATGTACTTTCTTAGGGTCTTATACTTAGTTCTGCATACACATTACATTATGCACATTAAGTCTTTTTGGCATGTGGTTAGAGTTCTCATTGTTTTTTCTTGGTGTACAAGGTGTTCAGGATTACATGTATATAAACCCTGCTTAAACACCCTAAGCCACTAGTAATCAAATGTTCAGGTTCGGAGAAACCTAAGTGTGCTCAAGGTTTGCTCATCTTTTCTCTTCCTTGATGTTCAGCTCCGTTACAAAGTCTGTGGTGTTGGTGCCATCTTGTGGCCATATCTGTGTATTACCCTGCAAGTTGTTTTTCAGTTTTATTTGATTCATCTATGGTTGCCTGATTAAACTGGTTTTCAGTTACTGGCTAGATGACCACTACAACAGTGCAAGGAAAATATGCCAGCTAGAATGCTTAGAGTGTATTGTACTACTTCTAGAGGAAAGTGCCCTTTCTATGTACCCAATAGAATGCAAGCCCTCCCTCAGAGGTATAGTTATTTGGGTGAAAGACTTTGAATAAGCTTCCATACCTGTAATGAAAGATAAAATGAAGACTTCTCCTGTGGGTTCACAGACTTTCATCTGAGGGAGAGTTCACAAGAATAGATGAAGCACACCCCTCCACTTCTCGGGGAGCAGAGATAAAAGATTACATGTATGTGTTATGAAAAGACTCTATTTGGGCAGTCCATTCAGAAGACTAACCTGACTCTACCTTTTGGGGACCTAGTAACTCCTTCAATGTAATTCCTCACAGTTCTAATGTCTGTATGGAAGACGCTTGACAAAGTCCTCATTCTTAACCAGAGGTCTATCTTATTTCCTTAGACAGGTCTGGAGAGGTCTTTGTAAGCAGACATGTTCCTGGAATCTTCTCAAGTCTTCTTCTTATAAGTACCTCTATGCAATGGCACATCAGGACCACAGATACCTACAGACAGGACCTCATCTGTATAGCTGATCTGATTGCCTTGATGGTGCTGGCCTCCTTGTCTCCTGTAGGGAGCAGAACACCTTCCAATGATGGAGATCAGAGCCATTCATATGCTTGTACATCACATTCTCTTCATTTGATAGGAGGTTTTATAAAGAAAAAAAATAGTTCCAGAGCTACGTCATACATTGGTTGTCAAGGCAGTGCCTTGTCCACCATTTTAGTAATGTAGCTGGCAGAGCAACATCTTCCCTCATCATTCAGCCATCTAAAAGCCTTAAAGGCAAAGTGTCATTAGAAAATGACCTCTTGTTTAAATAATGTTTTTATGTTAAAGGGGTAGTGCGGCGCTAAAAAATTATTCACAGAATAACACACATTACAAAGTTATACAACTTTGTAATGTATGTTATGTCTGTGAATCGCTCCCTTCCCGTGTCCCACCACCCCCGCCTGTGTACCCGGAAGTGTTTGTGCATTATACATTACCTGATCCGTGTCGCGCATGTTCTCCGCGTCATCAGCTGCTCAGCCGCAATTGGCTGAGCATAACTGTGCTCAGCCAATCGCGGCTGAACACAGTTATGACACGGTAGAGGGGGGACGGCGGCAGCGATTCGGCCGGCCGAAGATTACGTTTGGCACAAGATGGAGGACATGCGCGACACGGATCAGGTAATGTATAATGCACCAACACTTCCGGGTACACGGGCGGGGGTGGTGGGACACGGGAAGGGGGCGATTCACAGACATAACATACATTACAAAGTTGTATAACTTTGTAATGTGTGTTATTCTGTGAATAATTTTTTAGCGCCGCACTACCCCTTTAAACATATTTTTTTTTTTAGCATTTTTATTGACTTCTTTTTTTTTTCCTTTTTAAATTTTCCATTTTTTTTCTAGCTATATTATAAAATCCTGAAATCTTGCAATTTTCATTCTCACCACTGGAGCTAAAACTAAGCTGAGACTTCCTGTTATGTCTGTAATAAGAGAAGGCTGCTGTAAAGTGCGCTGTACAGCATTGCAGAGACATGTGAACCGGTAGATAGAGAAAATTATAACAGCTCTCTGCGGAATGACCTCTTCAAAGGTCACAGAGCATGCTCTGTAATGTTTTACATTCATCTCAAGGGAACAGACTATGTCTATTGTCTATGTCCATGAGTCTTGCTGTAAAGCATGTCACTAAATACTGTTAAGAACAGTTCAGGCAAGATGGCAGCCCCTATAACAATGTATGAAAAGTTAAATAAAAAAATAAGTTAAAGTCAGAAAATAGAAACAGATTAGAATAAAAGTACAAATTTTAGTATCTGATTAGAATCAGTAAAAGAAAATTTAAGTGACACATTCCCTTTAAAGTGTCACTGTCGTTATACCTTTCAAAATCTGAATCACCCGTAGATGTGAAATAAAGCAAGTTTGCAATATACATTCATAATTTTTTGTTATGTTGTAAAACAAAGCTGTACGTACAAAAAATCCAGGTCCAGTCTCCTGAAGGCAGATTTTCTGACTTGTGCTTGTTAAAAAAAATGAAAAAAAAAACGGGAATTTCAGCCAGTACAGAGAGTCACGGCTCAATGTTTTCATCAGCTTTTGTGATTGCAGCATACCTTTATTGGGCCAGGAGGATCTGTTTTCTTAGCTCATGGTACTCCTCTGGGACATCTGGGGTCTGAGGGCAGCCGTCACTGTCCTGACCTTCAGAAACCTACACTAACAGCCTGGAGGTTGACAGGGCTCCAACACCAAAACATTTCTCCAGCATATGTGGAAGATTTGTTCTGATTTTTATCACTATCCAGTGCACAGTTACACTATCCAAAGCAAATCTGCATTTACCCTATAGCTTCTTTTTCATGCTTGATCAAAGAAGTACCGTCTACTAAAACTTTCTGTACATTCAGACCCCATCAGCAGCACAAGGCTCCTTCCCCAAATTATGTTAAAGGGGTACTTTACGGAAACAGTTTTATTATCAGCAACTGATAAGTAGACTTGAGATTTTTTAATAGAAGTAAATTATGGTGCGTTTACACAGAGAGATTTATCTGACAGATTTTTGAAGCCAAAGTCAGGAATGGATTTGAAAAGAGGAGAGATTCCAGTCTTTCCTTTATGACCCGTTCCCTGTTTATGGTCTGTTCCTGGCTTTGGCGTCAAAGATCTGTCAGATAAATCTCTCTGTGTAAACGCACCATTAGGGCCCTTTTACACAGAAAGATTATGTGACAGATTTTATCTGCCAAAGATCTGAAGCCAAAACCAGGAATGGATTTGAAGAGGAGAAATCTCAGGCTTTCCTTTATGACCTGATCTCTGTTTATAGTCTGTTTCTGGCTTTGGCTTCTGTCAGATAATCTTTCTGTGTAAATGGACCCTTACAAATCTGTAAGTTTTTAACACCAGGAAAAAAAACATTTTCACTGCAGTACCCCTTTAATAACCTTGGGGTCCTTATAGCATTTTAAGTTTCACAGAAATTTCCATCTTTCCTTTAAGCCTTCAGCGTGGAGAATCTTCATGTGTTTTGCTGCTGATGGGACTAAGGGTAAATAAATGTAAACTCTATTCTGATCAGCAAATGGAAAAATTCTTGCCATGATCAAGTTGACAAATAGATACATGTAATTTTTTTATTTTTTTTACAGTGGTATTGACTAAATAAAAAAAAAAAACCTCTGCCTACCTTTAAAGCTGACCATTTAGCTTAGGCACTTGCTGGTGAATCCTATCGAAAATGTAATGTGTATGGCAACACCAACTTGGGGCATGTTGCTTAAAGGAGAAGTCCTGCCAAAATGTATTTTTTTTTAATATGGTATTATCACATTGCACATAGCACATATAGTGCTATTTTCCTCAATTTAGTAGATCAGGCAGGCTTCAGATTCTGTAAAAAAAACTGTGATGTCACGAATCAGGTGTAATTCACATGAAGTGTCCAGCAGGGGGCGCATATGTAGAAATCTATGTAGTGTAGTCCCATAGCTGAGCCTGCATGTATTCACCACAGGAACAGGGGTGTAAGATGTACACAGGCTCAGACAGATCTCAAGGAAATGCCACTCTCCCACTCTTTTAGAACTACAACCATCAGCAGGCGCTCCTGGCTGCTGCTTAACCTGCACTGAACCAGGCAACACACTCCCTGTGCCGTGCGGGCTGAGCAGCAGCCAGGAGCACCTGCTGAGAGTTGTACAAGACTGGGAGAGCGGCATCAGATGTCACCACACTGCCCCCTACAGATCCCAGACAGAAGATGCCCCCCTCCTACCCCCTACATACTCCAGATGCCGTAGGGGCTGAGCAGCAATCTCCCAACGCTGCCCCTTACAGACCCCAGACATAGGATGCCTCCCTCCTACCCCAGATGCTGTACGGGCTGGAGGGGATGCTGAGAGTTCCCTCCTCCCATTGCATCCCTCCCGGAGGAGGGAGGTAACTCTCAGCATGCCCTCCAGCCCGTACAGCATCGTACGGCACAGGGAGGGAGGGTGAAGGTAGTTAGATGCATCTCTCTCCCTGTGCTGCCCAGTGCAGTGGTGGGCTGAGCAGCAGCCAGAAGCGCCTGCTGAGGGTTGTAGTTCTACAAGAGTGGGAGAGTGGAATTTCCTTGAGATCTGTCCAAGCCTGTGTACATCTTACACCCCTCTCCCTATGGTGAATACATGCAGGCTCAGCTACATTACATAGACACTACACTACATAGACTTCTACATATACTGCACCCCCTGCTGGACACTTCATGTGAATTACACCTGATTCGGACGTCGTTTTTTTTTACAGAATCTGAAGCCTGCCTGATCAACTAAATTAAGGAAAATTTCAGTATATGTGCATTTCCCAAAATTAGTGTATATTAGGAATTTGTCTAACTTTTCTTAGGTAATAACATGTTAAGGCCCTATTACACAGATTTATCTGACAGATTATTGAAGCCAAAGCCAGGAACAGACTATAAACAGAGAACAGGTCATAAAGCAAAGACTGAGATTTCTCCTCTCAGTTATCTATCAGAAAATAGGGCCTTAAGAGATAAGAACTGTAAAAAGGTTTGACAGCCACTTGTCTTAAGGTGCCCATACGCTTCATACTAAAGTTGTCCGAACCCGCTGCTGGTGACACATGGGGTGGCTCCCACTGACTGCTGTATCAGTGTAGCTACACATATACAGACATTCATTCACATTGCAGCCTTTCAGGGTGGATCATTGCAGTTGGGAAGCCTTTCAGTGTTTCATGCTGCCCGTGATTGGAAACATAGCTCCTTTCTTCCAGAAACAGCGCCACTCTAGTCCTTAAAATTTTCATATTGCTCCCATTTACCTAAGTAGCTTTTTCTTTGTTCCTCCAGTGGGACCTGATCTGTGACAATGACTGGAAAGTTCCATTGACCTCATCGATTTTCTTCTTGGGGGTGCTGCTTGGCTCATTTGTTTCAGGACAGATGTCAGACAGGTAAGTTGCTTTTTTTATCAATGTGGTATAATCTCTGAAGATTTAACTTAAGGGTGCGTTCACACGTACAGGATCCGTAGCAGATTTGAAGTGGCAGATTGAAAGCAAATCAAATCTTGGCCATGAAATCTGCTGCAAATCCTGTACGTGTGAACGCACCCTAATGGTGTATTGTAAGCTAAAATAAGGGCACTATTCCACGGGCCGAGCAATGATGTAAACGAGATGTAAACTGCTAGATCGGCACTCGTTTACTGGGCCTATTCCACAGCCCCGATGATCGTTAATCGAGGGCTGCAGGGACATCGTTGCCGATGTCCTTGCAGCAATACATTACCTGTCCGGGCTTCTCCTGCGCTCCGTCTTCCTCCCCGGGTCCCACGGCGTAGCATCAGCTTCGGTGCGGCCTGACTGAGCTGTCAGACCGCTTAGCCAATCACTGGCCGCGGCGGTCCCGGCCTGTGATTGGCTGAGTGGTCTGACTGCTCAGTCAGGCCGCTCCGAAGTTGCTGATGCTGCGATCGGGACCCGGAGTGCAGGAGAAGACCGGACAGGTAATATATGCTGCGCTTCTCAAATCGTCAGTTGCCCGCTGCGCACCGCTATTCCACCGTAGCGAAGCGATGGGGGACCGATGATTTTAGGTCTGGCCCTAAATAAATGATCAGCTGATGACACGATCATTGGTTGATCGTTTTCTCTATTCCACCGAGCGATAATCGTCCAAATCGGGCCGAATGGGGCCAATTCAGCCGATTATCGCTTCCGTGGAATAGGCCCCTAACTCATCCTATCCACAGGATCATGGGGGCGGTCTGACCTCCTTACCCTCACGACGATGTCCGTATCGGTCCGTGGCTCCTTTGTGTTGAGTAGAGCAGTGGGCACAGCATGTGCTGTGCTCGGCTTCCCGTGGCAGCTCCATTTATTCTCTATGGAGGTGCCGGAAAGAGCCTAGTACAGCAATTTTCTCTTTCCAACGGCTCCATAGGAATGAATAGAGTCACGTGCTGTACTCACAGCTCTATTCTAAACAAAGGAGCCATGGCCCGATACAGAGAACTCTTACTTGTCCCCTATACTGTGGATAAGGGACAAGTTATTTTATCTTTGAATATCCCTTTTGAGGATCAATTCACACAATGGATTTTCAATCACATTTTGAAACTGAATATGTTCCAATATTCATCCTGCTTCCCATGTTCCTTTTCACATGACACAGCATTTTCTACATGTGGATTTGGAGAAAGAGATTAATAATCCACATCCAAATACATAATATAGCGCACTGAAATCCTAATTCTGTCTTTAGTGAAAACCTAAAGGCTGGGTTCACACACAGTATATTTCAGTCAGTATTGTGGTCCTCATATTGCAACCAAACCAGGAGTGGATTGAAAACACAGAAAGGCTCTGTTCACACAATGTTGAAATTGAGTGGATGGCCGCCATTTTTGCTGTTATTTAAAAACAACGGCTGTTATATTGAAATAATGGAAGTTCTTTACTGTTATATGGCGGCCATCCACTCAATTTCAACATTGTGTGAACAGAGCCTTTCTGTGTTTTCAATCCACTCCTGGTTGAGGTTGCAAAATACTGACTGAAATATACATAGTGTGAACCCAGCCAAATACTGTGTACTAAACCAAGTGACATGAACATCTCCTCCAAAAGACCCATAGTAGCAATGGCTCCCTATAATTTAAAGTTACAGTATAGCAAATAACAAGTTGATTGGCAAGGGTCCGACTGCTGGGAATGAGGACAAAACTGACAGTGCTTTAGTCTATTGGACCCGCTGAACATGGCTGATCAGCTTGTTATCCTCTATTATGTATAAGTGATAAGTTCCTGGAAATGCCCCTTTAAACGTGTACTCTGGGGATGGGTGCTGCTAATACATTGCTTTAATGATGTTATTACTTTGTAATATAATTTCATTAAAATAATTGTATAATTTTTGGGGGTTTTATTTATGCTTCCATTCATCTTCCGTTAAGTGGCAGCAGTAAGGACTACACAGCTCCCTTTGTCGCCACCAACATTTGTGTCCGGAACTGCGGGGCTATCTAAGCCGTTTCCAGCCTCCTGCTCTGATCTAGCGCTGCTGCTACAGTACCTGGAGGAGGCTGTCTGACACAATTACTGTGTGTGGTAGCTTCTGCACAGCAAGCGATGATTGCTGTCCCTGCTTGTTCTGTTAGTGGTTCTATATCAATTACCTTATGCTGTCCAGAGGCTATCACACACAGTAATTGTGTCAGGCAGCCTCCCCCAGGTACTGTATATTAGAATTGTCAGTACATGAGGGGAACGGGACCCTGCTCTGTGTAGCCCTGCAGTTCCCAGCACAACAGTTGGTGGCAGCAGAGGGGTCGGTGTTGCCCCTTGCTGCTGCCACTCAACAGAAGTTGAATGGTAACTTAAAGTAATACAGATAAATATAACTGTATTAAACAATGTTTTAGCAAAAAGGATGTGTTCTATGGACTCGAGAATCCATTTATTTTTCACCCCATTCAGAGTAATATTCTGTACCAGTTACTGATATAAAACCTCATATGAAAATATCGCTCACAATGCTGGAGACTTGGTGTTGTTGTACACTACATATATTGATTTTTCTCCCTTTCGGGCTGTGATCTATCATACAAGGCAGTAATTCATCAAATATTACATTTGTCTTGGACTTTGTGCTCAGAACTGTACAGTTTATTGCTTTACCTTTGATACTTATACACTGTATTAACTGGAGATTTGCATATAGTAACCTTTTGTCCATCATGTTCACAGGTTTGGTAGGAAGAAGGTCCTCTTTGCTACTATGGCTGTCCAGACGGGGTTCAGTATAGTACAAGTTTTCTCTGTCAGCTGGGAAATGTTTACTGTGCTGTTCCTCATTGTTGGGATGGGACAGATCTCTAATTATGTGGCAGCATTCATACTTGGTAAGAATAAAGACCCTATTTATTGACTTACATGGGAGTGTATTTTAGACATGCTCTGTGACCTGTGCAGAGGTTAGTTTCCTGGGAGCTCACTATCGGCTACTATAAGTGGTTCCTTATCTATACTTTGGTGTACTTTGGAGTACTTTTCAGTGTCTCTTGACAGTAAAGGACCTTTTACACAGGCTGTTGCCCCTTCAGCCGATAAACGGCCAGTGTAAAAGTGTCAGCAATCAGCTGAGGAGCGGGAAAATGCCTGATCCTCAGCTGATGGCATCTTTTGTGCCACGCTAAAATATATTGCTATCGGCCACACGTCTCCCTGTATAAACGGGATGTGCTGCCAACATCAATATATTTAAATGGACGCACGAGCAATACAGTGATCTAGCTGATCAGCACTCTATTCCTTCCATAGATGGGCCCATATCAAGCCGTCTAGAAGAACCTTTGTACCCCCTCCAGGAGCTAATATTAAAGTTGTTATTAAAGGAGAAGTCTGGGCAACTGTAGGGAGGATATAAGGAATAATATGCTCTTACCTCCCCCGCTTCAGCGCTGGTGGTCGCGTACTGCCGCTCTGGTCCCTGACCACTTCCTGGTCTGAGCGAGGACCTGGGTCGTAATGTGCGCGGTCTGCTCAGCCAGTCAGCGGGCGCAGCAGGGTCCCGTCTCGGCTGCTGACTGGCTAAGCGGACCGCACATGTCATCACCCAGGTCCCCACTCAGACCAGGAAGCGGTGGGGGACCAGAGCGGCAGTGCGTAGCCTCCAGTGCTGTAGTGGGGGAGGTTAGAGCATATAATTTCTTTTATCCTCACCCTTCCCCAGTACTTAAAAAAATCGATTTGCCTGGACTTATCTGTAGATCTCTTGAATTTGCCCAGCCTTTTTTTTAGCAGTCTCTTCCTATGCTGTAGCTCGGTGGTATTTGCCATTGTGGTTGTGTCAAGCTTCCCTTGATGAGTACGACCATTTGAACATGTCATGATGTCATGTGTCAACCTCGTTCCCTGTGTAGAAGTAGAGAAATCTTGAAGATCTTATGGAGTCTGAATTTTCTTACCTGATCTATTCAGTGTTGCAGTCCTTCTGCAGGTGCCATACTACATATAGTTGGTAATAACACCAACAGTGAATAAAAGTCCTATTATTGTACACAGTGTGAAGCACATGGTTCTAGGGTGGAGGGTGTTATAATTCCAGCCAAAGCATAGCTACAGTTTTTAGTATTTTACTATTCTTTATATATAATGACATCACCCACACAGTAAATATAACTGTTTACCTTTTATAATAGGGGCAGAGATACTGGGGAAGTCAGTGCGCATCATATTCTCCACGCTGGGTGTGTGTATTTTCTACGCTATTGGATACATGTTGCTGCCGCTGATTGCGTACTTTATCAGAGACTGGCGCTGGCTGCTGATGGTGCTCACTCTTCCTGGCTTATTCTGTATTCCTCTGTGGTGGTAAGTTTTCTGATTACTTCTCTCTCAATAAGGGGAATTTATTATAATGGATGCAGATGACAAATGGTAAAGTTGTTTATAGCAAGCAGACTTTACTTCTTTCTCCAAAGGCCCTATGGAAAAACAAAGAGACTTTATTCAGACTAGTTCCAGTAATTCTCTTCAATTATCTTTTTAGGATCCAAATTAATAGAAATTTATAGTCATAATCTCTGTATATATCTCTGTATATGATGACCTAATGGTGTTTTCTAGGCTTACATAAAACTGCCTTTACTGCCTCCTGATGCAGTAAAACAATAATGGAGCACATACTTGCCTACCTCCCTCCCTGCTGCCTCCAGATCTGAGTGAAAGCAGCAGGAGGAGCCAGGAAAGTAAGTATGCACCCTTTTACAATTTGACTGCACAGCGAGGCACTAAGAAAAGTTTTATGTTTGCCCGGAAGAGAGTGCCTGGACATTCACTCACTCATCCATTAATTTATTTAATTTATATGTGCATCCATAGAAGCCTGGGTTACAGGATAAACATCCCCTTGTGAGGCCATAAGTCACTGACAGAACTATTCTGGGTCTGTTAGATATTGCCACTACTTTATTTCTCTGCTATAGATGAGCGAACCTCGAGCATGCTCGAGTCGATCCGAACCCGAACTTTTGGCATTTGATTAGCGGTGGCTGCTGAAGTTGGATAAAGCCCTAAGGCTATGTGGAAAACATGGATATAGTCATTGGCTGTATCCATGTTTTCCAGACAACCTTAGAGCTTTATCCAACTTCAGCAGCCCCAGCTAATCAAATACCGAACAATCGGGTTAGGATGGACTTGAGCATGCTTGAGGTTCGCTCATCTCTATTCTCTACATAGTGCTCCCCTGAGCGCAAGGAAGGCTGCAATAGAGAAGACTAAAGTGGATCTGTACCACTTCTTCCTTCTGCTTAGGGTCTCATCTGCCTATGACAGCTGGCCACCTGACCCACTAGATTCCACACACGCGAGCTTTAACCCCTTAAGGTCAAAGCCAATTTTGGTTTTTGCGCTTTTGCTTATTCCATTTTAAGTTTAAAAGTCAACAGCGCTTGCATTTTTTCACCTAGAGACGTATATGAGCGCTTATTTTTTGCGAAACCAATTGTACTTTGTAATGACAGGCATTATTTTTCCATAACATATGCTGCGAAACCGGAAAAAAATCATTTGTGCTGTCAAATTGAAAAAAAAACTAATTTGTTTTGATTTCGGGGAGTTTTGCATTTACGCCGTTCGTCCCATGGTAAAACTGACTTGTTATGCATGTTCCTCAAGTCGTTACGATTACTATGATATATAACATGTATAACTTTTATTGTATCTGATGGCCTGTAAAAAATTCTAACCGTTGTTAACAAATATACGTTCCTTAAAATCGCTCCATTCTCAGGCTTATAGCGCTTTTATCCTTTGGTCTATGGGGCTGTGTGAGGTTTCAGTTTTTGCGCCATGATGTGTTCTTTCTATCGGTACCTTGATTGCGCATATACGACTTTTTGATCGTTTTTTATTACATTTTTTCTGGATTTGATGCGACCAAAAATGCGCAATTTTGCACTTTGGAATTTTTTGGCCCTTACGCTGTTTACCGTGCGAGATCAGGAATGTGACTAATTAATAGTTCGGCCGATTACGCGCGCTGCGATACTAAATATGTTTATTTATTTATTAATTTATATTTATAAAATGGGAAAAGGGGGGTGATTTGGACTTTTATTAGGGGAGGGGATTTTTTATTAATAAAAACACTTTTTTACTTTTTTTTTTACTTTAACTAGAAGCCCCCCTGGGGGACTTGTATATAAACAGCATTAATCTCTCATAGAGATCAATGCTGTGTATATACACAGCAAAGATCGATCAGATCGGTCATAGATTGCTATGGCCTGCTGCAGGCCATAGCAATCTATTGCCGAGCCGAGATCAGCGTCATTCCGACGCTGAGGCCCGGCACGGGCAGAAGAACGGATCTCCCCCCCTTCCCCCCCCGCGATCGCATCGCGGGGGGGAGATCCGTCCCACTAGACACCAGGGACACGGAGAGCACAGCATCTAAGTGCAGCTGTCAGGTTTGACAGCTGCACTTAGAGGCTTAATTAGCTGGCGCGGCAACGGGACCCGCGCCGGCTAATAGAGGCACTGCCCGGCTGCACGTGTCAGCCGGGATCAGCGCCGTTCAGAGCGGGACCCCTCTCTGAACACCCCGAGCGGCACCATGACGTATCAGATACGTCATGGGTCGCTAAGGGGTTAAATCCACCCCTTATAATTACAATGGTGCCTAACCACATGCAGTACAATTACAGTGGGTGATTCTTAACAAGTTAAGACAAGTAATGTTTGGTTTACTAACAGACATTTATTATTTGTATAGCCATTTGTCTATAATACTACACATGCCCTTTGCCAGGCTCATAAAACTTCTTGTGCAAGCCCTGGCAGGTAACAATGCTGGCCTGCTGAATGAAGTCTTCTTGTTCAATGACATGGCCATGAGCCAGCTTGGAGAAGGAGATGACTGAAAAAAATCTGCATTTGACTTGGGCTCCCTTCACACAGACACAATCTGTTTGTTTTTGTTATCAGGAATTCCTGACAGGATTTCCTCACCCATAGGGTTGCATTGAACACTGACTCCCTTCAGGACTTTTCTTGAAGGGTGTTTGTTTGGAAAAATAGGTCAGGAAATTATAGAACCTGTCCTATTTTCTTTAGGATTTCCTGAATGAATGCCCCCATAGAAGTCTATGGGAGCTCAGGAAATCTTGATGCTTTCCTGATGCGCATCAGGAAATCCTGAAGGCACTCCTGATAGTTTCCTGAATGTAAAAACTGTTAACTAATATAGTTAAACTTGTAGTTTTAATTATTTTGTAAATACATTGATTTAACTAGTGTATAGTGTGTATATATAAAAATATGTATACTATAGATCAGTGCTTCTCAAACTGTGAAGCGGGCCTCACCAATGAGGCGCCTTCTAGTTGTTAGTGAGGCCCAGCTGAGGAGCTAGTTTTCACTAAGTAACTGATCTGCACAGTCCTTTTGCTTTTTGCAAAAATCTCCATTTTTGCAGCATTATTAATTTATATTGTACTTAATTTATTAGTATCTAAAGCTTGGGAGACGGGTGAAAGGTAGCCCTAGCATTATCATATTATAGCCTTCTTGAACCCTGTTAATATGACACAAGGGAAACTGGTAGACTGGGTTCCCACTTACTTAGTACAAAACGCTAGCAGTTCAGGTCATCCTGCGGTCGAACCAGGACAAATATAATATAATAACATGAATAGAGAAATGCGTTCCTTTGTAATCTAATGTGAAGCCAGTCTCCTAATACACCATGCCATCACCCCTGACTGTTCAGGATCTCATTAGAGGTAGACATTAATATTACTATGTGAAAGATAATCACAATAACTTATAATCTCTATAATATTATAAATAGCCGTGTTTCATTCCAGGATCATCCCAGAGTCTCCTAGATGGCTGCTTTCCCAGGGCAGAATCAGTGAGGCCGAAGATATCATCAGGAGAGCTGCCAAGAAAAATGGTGTCACACCACCTGAGATCATATTCAACCCCTCTGAGGTGAGTACTCCTCCACTGGAACCAATTGCAGGAGTTGGAGTAATTGAACAGAATTAGATGGTGGAATCATCCTGTGATATGGGGTATGCCTGGGGATAGATGTGTTTGGCAAATTGCACAGACAGGATTGGATCAGTTCTTACTTTCCCTGTACTGTCAGGAATAAGATAGGAGACATAGCCAAAATGAGATATGAATGGTCTGCAGTCTACTGTAAATGCTGCCTCCAGTCAGTGCACAGTTTAGTTTTATTACTGCTCCATGGTCAGTGTTCAGTGTCTGCAGTTCTGGAGGTAACTGGGATATACTGTAAAATACGACATGGAGAGAAAGGAGCTGTTGCACATCACACCTATGGCTGACACTAATGCCTCTCGGCTACATTTAAAAATCAACGCCAGGATGTTGGTATATAATTTGATCAAACAATATTGCCCCATGTACCGCGTGCAGGTCTCCTGGTTCACATGAGTCCCTACACTAACTTCACACCGTGTCGGTCAACAGCCGCCAACCCCGCAAAGCATTCACAAGCAGGGAAGGGTGGCCATAGAATGGCTCTGCAACCCCAGTGTCACAGGACCAAACCCAAGCCCCCCCCCCCCCCCCCCCCCCCCGAAACCCAGCAGGCACCAAGGGCGGAGAAAGCTGCCACCAAGTAACAATGGTCTCCACACTGTGTCGGTCAGTGACTGCCTACCCCGCAAAGCGTGCACAAGCAGGGATGGGGGGCCATAGAATGGGCCCCCCCAAAACCCAGCAGGCACCATCGGCGGAGAAAGTTTCTCTCTTTTCTGAATGTTTGCACTCTTCCTGGAAGACCCACATGACTGCAATCAGCAGGAGGCACCTGTGCACACATGACTAGTACCTCCTATGTTTCCCATTCTACCTGCAGGAGCAATGGTGAGTGACAAGACCATGTTCACACTTGTGTTACTTGGTGGCAGCTTTCTCCGCCGGCGGTGCCTGCTGGGTTTTGGGGAGCCCTTGGGGATTGGTCCTGTGACATTGGGGTTGCAGGGCTGTTCTATGGCCTCCCTTTCCTGTTTGTGCTCGCCTTGCGAGGTTAGCGGTCGCTGACTGACACAGTGGTGAGTTAGTGTAGGGACTCATGTGAACCAGGGGACCTGCACGTGGTACATGGGGCAATATGGTTTTTAAATGTAGCCGAGAGGCATTAGTGTCAGTCATAGATGTGAGGTGCAGCGCTCCTTTCTCTCCTTGTCCGTGATATACTGTAAGTCTGTGCAGAATTGTGACGGGAGCTCTGTATTTGACTGGAGGATAAGATATGTTGTAACAGCAGAATAGTGACTACAGTTTTAGATGTGACTGGAGGATCAGACATGAAGTGCAGCACTAAAGGTGCTGATTTGGCACTCCTCTCACTCTGTGCAGGGTAGGAGCCATGTACGGGACCTGATTGCTGCTGCTGCAGGGCTTATATATATGCAGGTACAGTCAGGCTCAGCTCAGCAGATGCTGGAGGAAGAGTGCATTCATAACCTAGCTGTAAAACACAGTGTAAATACTCTCCACAAAAGTCTCTGCTCCCCATCATGACACTTAAGAGTAGTAAAGAAAGCTGGAGGAGAGAAAGAGATCAGGACTGGAGGCTGGAAGTATGGAGCATTGTGCTGTACAAATTGTGTGCTGTGACCCACAACTTCACAGTTTAGGTGCCAGGTGGTTGAGCAGAAGGTTTTTTTTCACTTGAGTTTGGATTGTGGCCGGTAGTGTGGTACAAAGGCTTTCTCAGGTAGCGGAGAACTTTTCAACTTTCTGTTATTTAAAGATTGCAGCTTCCATCCAAGCCAGGCAAAACAATAATAGCAGTTTCTCCATGAATAGGTTACGTGATGGGGATGAGAGATGGAGTTGTTTTCTCGATTCCCAGTCACAACTAGAAACATGTGGGGTTCATCCATCCAAAAAATGCCCCATTGGGTGATAAAGGATGTAAAGTTCAACAGGTGGGCTGTGGCCAAATGTTCATCTGGGTTGGTAAAAAGAGAACTTTTCGGCTGTGTTTTGTCCCTTTTTAGTATCTGTTTTAGATGAAGTGTGAGGGGTTCGACTTTCTACAAGTGCGCAAAGATTTATTCATCTTCTCCGAAGTGTGGTTTAGGAATTTGTTAATGACAACGATTGCATAGGGGAGAAATGAGTGTCATCCATTGGTATCTTGGTATTACAGAGAATTTGTTGTATTACTTTGGTGCCACCTAGTGGCGGTTCATGGGCGGTGCCATTGTTATATTTTGCTCCTCGAGCCTGTACTGAATATGGTACAGTGTCCAGGTTTTGTGCACTAGAGATAAAAAAAAAAGTTTGCACAAGTGTTATACAGATGGGGCCATGATTTTGAGTTTGTTGTGCAGATAACCTACTCAGGAATAGTGGGATTGTGTGAAAGTCATTGCAGGAGCTTATGCTGCAGTAAACCCATCGCCTAATAAAAATGTTGTCCCTACCAGTGCTCATGGGGAAGGGGGATGCAGGAGGTTGCCACGTGGGCTTACATCTCAGGGTAAATGCGATAACACAATGGTGGTCAGTGTGCACTGTAGTGGTATGCCTCCTTTGTACGGATCTCTCGGAAACAGCTGGTCTGGTATGGTGCTGCTTATGCATCTGTCTGAGTGCCTGTAAAACTGTAAAAGGCAGCCATTCTGGGTGTCCCACCTACCTGAAGTGAAGGTTCAATTCGGTCAAAAACAGAATTGCGAGGGTTATACATGGTTCATGTAGCATGAAAGTGATAATAGGTTTCCTTTTAAAGAGAATACTGTTCTCCTCACCTGCCAGGACTTATGGCCCATTTGTGAGGCATCCGGGACTAGACAGGTTCTCTTTTCCCAAGTCATGATCTGGACTATTTCCTGAATTTGTATGTGTATGGAATGCACATATATTTTGTAGTAATTTCACATAAGCTATTGGGCTGTTGTCCCAAAGCACTAGTGGGGCTCACTAATAGATTTTTGGTTTATGTACAGAAAATGTAATCACTGTGTAGTTATGGTTGAACTCTCAACCATTTGGTTCCACGCAGATTCAGTCCATTTTATGATGCAGGAGGCAACATGGCCGGAGGGGAAGGAATAACGTCTGGGAATGCTGACAGTGCTGCTGTATGTGCAGACTCCTTCCCTCCCCCTCATGCGGTGAATTTGTGTGGAATCCAGTGGTTCCACTTCAGCACTTAGGTGTTTGTGTTACACATGGATTTTTTTCATATGTTGTAGATCTGAACTGTATACATACAAATAGACCGATCAACTTGATATTCTTCAGATTTCCCTTTTATGTGTTGCACATTCAGATGTTGAAGAAATGTCCAGACCGAATACTTCCAAAATCTGAAGGTCTCCTAAAGGCAATGTCCTGTGAGCTAACTACATCATAGCAAATACCACCTTTTTGCTGCAATTTACTTGTCTTTATTGTGTAAACTGGATACATGAGTATATAAAGTATATCTGCGCTGTGAGGGCTTTTAGGTCTAGCGGTCACTTTTAGCCTCTGCTTATATATTTCTATCCACTGACTCGAGTACATTAGAAAGTTACAGAACCTTTTATTCTTTAGTCATTAAGCTTTCCAGAAAGTCATGAGTCTCCTATAATAAGACTAAACAATGAAGGAAATATTGTAAGTAGCACTGACTTAAATTATAGATGCAAAAAGACCTTCTGCTTTAATGGGATGTTTCCTATGGATCATTTGTATAGAAGTATATAGCTACTTAGTATAATAAACCATTTTATTCATTGTTTCCTATTGCTTGTAGCTACAAGACCTTAAGGACCAGTCTCACAAAGCATATACATTTTTTGACCTGCTGAAAACTAGAAATATCCGTATTGTCACATTTCTATCAATTTTACTCTGGTAAGTGGAAGCATTTGTTTCTGGATTTATAGTTATAATGAAAGTGCAGAGATAAAAATGTCCATGAAATCTTTTAGAAAAAAATGTTAAAGGGGTTATCCAGCGCTACAAAAATATGGTCACTTTCACCCAGAGACAGCACCACTCTTGTCTTCAGTTCAGGTTACTCCTACACTGATTACAAAAAGGCCTGTCCCTCGGCCTACGCAATATATCTCCTACAAAGAAGGACACTAATTTAATCAATATACGTAATCTTTATTATTGAATTCCATAAAATACTTGATTCACAGTAATAAAAGCCAATAGCCATGCACATGGGACCAATTGACACACAGGATAGGTAAGACCGTATTGCACAAGAACAGGTAAAACTAGCAGTCTGCAGAAAATCACAGTTCATTGCACAATCCCCCTTATATATTCTGTTGCACAAAGCTACTTGGCCTAAATGTAAACAAAAGGAGGTAAGGTCGCATATTGGTCATAATACCTGTGGTCTAAGGTGTGTGCACGCTCCCCTCCAACGTACGTTTCATGCAAAGTTTTTTCCAGGAGGTAAAGGATCCCTATCCTTCCGCCCTTTTTATACCTGTCTAATGGAGGATCCGGCATCTAGACGCCTTCCTCACATGGACAGTTTAACGTGTGACGTCATGGCACGTTGCCATGGAGCAAACCACTCTACCCAGAGTGATTCTGGCTTCAGGCTGTCCCCTGGAGTTAACTCCTGCCACAGATAGAATGACCAAAGCTAGAAAAGAAAGAGTCATGAGTCAATGCTGGGAATACAAAATGCACATGATCCATTATTGTAAACTACATTTAATTAAATATCATGGTGTAAAATCTTCTATGCATGATCGATGTAAAAGTGTATATGTCAAACTACAATGAGAAACGGAGGCAGAACCTTGTGCCAACTCAGAAACGCATCTTATTGATTACTCCCACTCCCCTTCATTGTGGTTAATACTTGTGGCAGACAGATTTCCCAATGCACGACTTCTCCCTATTCATCGTACTGCCCGTCAGGTGTGGCGAGCCGCGGCTGCCATCTCTACTTACACAGATACCCCAATTGAGTCCCCCTTGTGGCATAATGGTAGCTTTGCCCACCTACTAACGTTTCATAATGTAGCCTATTGGGAGAGGGTGGGAGTCCGATATGTGGAACAAGTCTACAATAATGGCACTATTGTTTCATTCGATACTCTGAAAACAACGTATTTCCTTCCTAATCATCATTTCTATAAATATTTGCAGCTGCGTCACTCCTCAGTTCGGCCATACTGAACTCCCAATCTCTAGTTACCCGCTGATAGGTGATATTAGATCACAAGGCCCTGGCGGGCTGGTGTCGTCCATATACTGCCACCTCATACGCTTGAAAGCTACTTCAACACCCCTCCAGACGGTGGATAGATGGCGAGATCACATCCCTGCGCTATCCAATGAAACATATGAAGTTCTTTTAGAATCCCACCTTCATGTGTCACCCTCTGTAAATAATAAGCTTACGCAACTTTATATTATCCATCAAAGTTACTTAACTCCTGTCAGGTTGCACCGTATGGGTAGGATTCCCGCACCGACTTAGTGCCTAATGGAGCCGGCAGATTTTTGGCACATGATATGGGCATACCCTAGACTTTAATCCTTCTGGAGGGAGGTGGGGAATACTCTCACATCTATGTGTCCCATGCAGGTCCCATTGGACCTCACAGTGTGTCTTTTTGGTTCACTGAGTGAGGAGGTGTGGACACATCACAATGTGATATTCCTTCGAGAAGCCCTATTTCTTGCCCGCAAGGCTATACTATGAGGTGGATAGATAAACGGCCTCCTATGGTGGCTATGTGGATTACTATGGTTAACTCAGTAGTGTCCTTTGAACGGATAGTATATAAGCATAGGGGTTGCCCAGCTAAATTTGGGAAAGTATGGGACGCCTGGTGTAGATCTCCTCTAACTCTCATTTCTGAGTCCGAAATTCATGGATCTGAGTAAGGTCTGGCGTTGTGTGTGGAAACACTCTCCTCTTCATGTACTTAACTGTGTGCCTCTTTGAGAGATGGGATTATTTCACAATGTGTTACCTTTTCTGACTGAGTTACTTGTCCCTTCGATTACTGATACTTGTTTGCATGGAGCAATGCTCTCCTTGCTGTTACCTAATTCCTATTCTATGTATGTTTTTGTTTGGATATGATTGTACATGTGTATCCATGATGTAAGTATCTTTCTTTGCATCTCCTAATAAAAAATGAGTTAAAAATTACAATAAGAATCTTTAAGGTGCAACAGTGAAAAGTGAAAGTGCGTATAAAGCCATACTAAGTAATAACAAAAACACAATAAAAAAGAAAGTGATTATACCACAAAATGGGTGTTATATCCATATCTAACATTATATGTACCTAGTTAATGTGATCAGTGCTCCTATAGGGTGCTCAGTTCATAATGAATTAGCACACACAATACTACCACCAACAATTAGTATAAAAACACACTATACACACAGGGAAACCCAAACAGACAGCGCAGCCCAAGCCAGGGTCGGCGTGACTAATCTAACCTGAGTACATAGCTACAGAAAGGGGGCAACACTAAGAAACTTATTTAACCTTTTTGGACTTACACAATCCACTTTCATGATCCAACGGGTTTCCAGCTGCGCTAGAATCTTTCTCCAGTCCCCACCTCTTCTTCCAAAATGGACCCTATCAATGCCTTTTATTTTCAAAACATTGGCATTGCCTCCATGTGCTACTTTGAAGTGTCGCGGAATTGGTTGGGAGCTGGTGTAGGTCATCCATATCCAGGGCCTTTCACATGTTGTGTACGTTTCAGTTTTCTTGTTGTGAGTCCTATGTAGATGAGATTACAAGGGCAGGTGGCATAATATGTAACACTCTCATTATTACACGTGATGCTCTGCGTGATCTTAAAGTCCTTACTGCCATCGCTAGATATAAAATAACTGGCTTTTACAACATTGGGACAAGCCACACAAGTACCACAACGGTAGCAACCCAATCTCGGGCCCGAGAGATGGGGTTGCTGCCCTTGTGGTACAATAGTAGTTCACCTGGTATGGCTTGATACGCACTTGCACTTTTGACTGTTGCACCTTAGAGATTCTCATTGGAGTTTGGTATATACACGTTTACGTTTTCTTTTCTAGCTTTGGTTATTCCATCTGTGGCAGGGGTTAACTCTTGGGGACAGCCTGACGCCGGAATCACTCTCAGTAGCGTGGTTTGCTCCATGGCAAGGCGCTGCGACATCACACGTTGACACGTCCACTTAACGGGTCACATGATGCTGCAGCACCGGGTCGCGATCACGTGACCGGAAGCGAGGAAGGCGTCTAGATGCTGGGTCCTCCATTAGACAGGTATAAGAGGGGCAGAAGGACAGGGATTCTTTACCTCCTGGAAAAGCCTTTTGCGTGAAACGTGCATTGGAGGGGAGCGTGCACACACCTTAGACCACAGGTATTATGACCAAAATGCGACCTTACCTCCTTTTGTTTACATTTAGGCCAAGTGGCTTTGTGCAATAGAATATATATGGGGATTGTGCAATGAACTATGATTTTCTGCAGACTTGTGTAATAGTTTTATCTATTATTGTGCAATACTGTCTTACCAATCATTTGTGTCTATTTGTCCTATGTGCATGGCTAATGGCTTTTATTACTGTAAATCATGTATTTTTTGAGTCATTAATAAAGATTACGTATATTGAGATATATATAAAATTAGTGTCCTTCTTTGTAGGAGATAATATCTCTAGTTCAGGTGTGGTTTGTAGTTAGGCTTCATTCACTTCAATGGAACTGAGTTGTGTAATGAGTAAAGTGTCCATAAGGACAGAACCAAACCCTGTTCCAATATATGGGACAGTTGTAGAAATATCTAGAACAAATCTGCCATGTGTGAGTTCATCGTAAAGGGGTTCTCCCATAAGAGCAACCCCTGTCCATATACATCCACCGTAGACCCATCTCATCGAACCACAAGCAGCCTATCTCACTCTTGTGGACTCTGGTGGGCCACACGTTACATAGTAGTTCAGTCACCCTCTAATTCTACATGCTATAGACATACTGCATTCCCCTTGCTACCGGTAGTAGAGACATAACATGAAGCCGGTGGACCCCAGTGCAAAATCAGTCACGGGAACCCTCAACTATAATGCTTTATCTCTAGTACCGGCCTCCTTATATGAGGAAAAGAGACTTTATGGGCCCTCAGGCTATAACTATGCCGCTGCTTGTAAGCACTTCCTTTTTCCTGCAACATTTTGCATTCCCAGCCTTAGAGATGTGTTTTCTTTCTTTAGGATGATCGTATCTGTTGGATACTTTGGCTTGTCACTTAACACTCCTAATTTGCATGGTGACCCATATGTGAACTGCTTCCTGTCGGCGATCATTGAAGTCCCTGCTTATATCATAGCCTGGTTGCTGCTCAGAAACTTCTCCAGAAGATACTCTACGTCCAGCACATTGTTCCTTGGAGGAGTGGTTCTTCTTTTCATACAACTTGTGCCTCAGTGTAAGTTGCACTATATGCATTATTACCCATATCTTGTCATATTCACTTTATGTAAATTTGTCGATGAAAGTGCAGCGTTAATATTTTGCTAGGACAACACTGCTGATCTCTTGGCGTCAATGACTTGAGCTGTGCACACATGTGAGCTGTGACTCCTCCTTAAACATAGACCTTAGGATGTTTGTATGTTTATTTCAGTAAGTACAGCAAGATACTTCTGGTGGATTTTCCCGAAGCACCAAAAATAGATGCACTTTTCAGTAACAGCCAATGTTCTTGTTCCCTCCTGTCTCAGCTCAGCATACTTCATACATCAGTCTCAGTTATAATCTACATGGTAAAATAAATACTAATAAATCAAGAAAAATTCTCTAAAAAAAGTAAAAGAGAAAAAAAAAATCTGTAATGCTGCAGGGTAGGCAAAGGATATAACTGCTGCATACTTACTTGTCCTGCTACATCGCAACTGCCGGTTTCCAGGCCACCCACTGTCCACCACTTTTTGCCACGTTCATCTTTTTCAGCGGTTATAAAGAAGACCCATAAAGCATCCTGAATTTTATGAAGGACCCTTGGGTGCTGGCCTGTCTGTATCGTTTCTACTTTAGGTTGTCGTGTCATACACTACTGCTGTTGAAATATATATTTAGTGGTGCCTTTGATTACGAGCGTAATTCTTTCCGGGACTGTGCTTGTAATCCAAATCCACAGTTAAACCAAAGCAAAGTTTCCCATAAGAAATGATAGAAATACAGACAATTGGTTCCACACCCCCAAAATAATGATTTATTATTTTGAATAGCATGTAGAACAGATGAAACAACAATGAGAAACAGCTAAATGTGTCATATTATAAGTTACTGTACTGTATAGTAATCAGCATGTGGTATAATGTATAGTAATTAGTAACTGCATAAACCTTAAAAAACAGCAGCAGTTTGTAAATACAGAATGGAGGTGCAGATCCCCATAATACAGTAGCGTAGTACAATAGGCTAGACTAGAGAAGCAGGGCTGCTGTCAGAGGTCTGTGTGGTCACATGACAGCAATTGGGAAAGGGTGTTTGTTCGGCATGGACAAATCAGGAAGTGAGAATCACAGAGCTGTGCAAAAGGACAGTGACAGAAACTTTTCTATACAGCAGTGTGAAGGAATGAGCTGGGGCAGATGTGGGCACATACATGCAGCACTCTGTCCAGGGAGAGAGGGGTTACAGCTATGGAGAGATTACCTCCAGTCCTGTTCCCTGATGCAGCCCCAGCCTGAAGTGGATCTGCTATGATTTGGAAGGTGAGGGAGACTTCCGGGGTCAGAGTACAGTACTGTAGACCACACAGTGCAGATCATGCCCCTCCTCCACTCCCCTCCCACCCAGTACAGGGAGGGTCTGGTATTGCATTAGGGTTGGTCTTATATGGAGCTGAAAATTATGCTTGGGCACAGCATGAATTGGACTTCCCACTCTTTAACCCCCCCCCCTAAAAGTTCTTATTTATAGGTTTTCTCTCTGTTCTTGTGACCTTTTTGTTTTATCAGAACTTTGATCCTGCCTGCGATTATTCTTCCATGTATAAATTCACATTTATCCTGAACAACCTCCCCTGGAGTTCATCTATAGGCACAGTCATTTCTGAGATTAGCTTTATGTATTTTTAGGATGGTCCCCATTGCCCCTAGTGCACATTTCTAGGAAGTAATCCTCAAGGCTTGTGTACTCTTCCTCACTGCTTACAGGCCATGGTCAGTGTAATCCTTGCAGAGCTGTATGCTAAGCTCTCTCTGAGATGACTATTGTCCATACATTGTTTCTAAAATAAAGGAAAACGCCCAAAAAAATAACTAGTCCCAAAATGCACCAAAAGCATCAAATACAACAAGAAAAAGATCCCATTACGGATCAAAGAAATGCAGGGACAAACATAGATCAATATATCAAACAAAATTTTTTATTTAGACAATTCATAAGAATAAAATACAATATATCACAATATCATGGAAAGAAAAAACACACAAAGGAATAAAACACGACCAAACAGATGGAAAAACATACAGGTGGTGAGGGGAGACATACACATACTTTATAGGATCATATATTGCACATGCTATTCAGGATATATGTAATTGAGGGAATGCAGGCAGCCTCCACTATATGGCGCACTGAATGTAATTATATATAGCACTTGATAGTGTATAACCTGGCAGAAGCCCTGGAAAGTACGGGAGATACACAAATAAGTGTCTCCCTCACAGAAGAAATACTGATGTCTAAAATTTATAAGTAATGGAGGATGGCTGCATTCAATATAGTCCCACTCACCCACTCACCCCTTTCCATGATATTGTGATATATTGTATTTTATTCTTATGAATTGTCTAAATAAAAAACCATACATTGTTTCTGTAACAACAAGTTGTTTAACCCCTTAAGGTCAAAGCCAATTTTCGTTTTTGCGCTTTTGCTTTTTCCATTTTATGTTTAAAAGTCCATAGAGCTTGCATTTTTTCACCTAGAGACTTATATGAGTGCTTATTTTTTGCGAAACCAATTGTACTTTGCAATTACAGGCATAATTTTTCCATAAATTGTGAAACCGGAAAAAAATCATTTGCGCTGTCAAATTGAAAAAAAAAAAGAATTTGTTTTGATTTCGGGGAGTTTTGCATTTACGCCGTTCGCCCTATGGTAAAACTGACTTGTTATGCATGTTCCTCAAGTCGTTACGATTACAACGATATATAACATGTATAACTTATATTGTATCTGATGTATCTTATTGTATCTAAAAAATAAAAACTTATATTGTATCTGATGTATCTTATTGTATCTAAAAAATTCAAACCATTGTTAACAAATATATGTCACTTAAAATCGCTCCATTCCCAGGCTTATAGCGCTTTTATCCTTTGGTCTATGGGGCTGTGTGAGGTGTCAGTTTTTGCGCCATGATGCGTTCTTTCTACCGGTACCTTGATTGCGCATATACGACTTTTTGATCGCTTTTTTATTACATTTTTTCTGGATTTGATGCGACCAAAAATGCGCAATTTTGCACTTTGGGATTTTTTTGCGCTGACGCCGTTTACCGTGCGAGATCAGGAATGTGATTAATTAGTAGTTCGGGCGATTACGTGTGCGGTGATACTAAATATGTTTATTAATTTATTTATTAATTTATATTTATAAAATGGGAAAAGGGGGGTGATTTGGACTTTTATTAGGGGAGGGGATTTTTTATTAATAAAAACACTTTTTTACTTTTTTTTTTACATACACTAGAAGCCCCCCTGGGGGGCTTGTATATACATAGCACTGATCTCTCATAGAGATCAATGCTGTGTATATACACAGCAAAGATCCATTAGATCGGTCATAGATTGCTATGGCCTGCTGCAGGCCACAGCAATCTATTGCCGAGCCGGGATCAGCGTCATTTCGACGCTGAGGCCCGGCACGGGCAGAAGAACGGATCTCCCCCCCCCCCCCCCCCCCCCGTGCCACTAGACACCAGGGATGCACGGAGGAAAGCACTTCAATGCAGCTGTCAGGTTTGACAGCTGCATTGAAGGGCTTAATTAGCCGGTGCGGCAACGGGACCCGCGCCGGCTAATAGAGGCACTGCCCGGCTGCAAATTGCAGCCGGGATCGGTGCCGTTCAGAGCGGGGTCCCGCTCTGAACACCCCCTGCGGCACCATGACGTATCAGATACGTCATGGGTCACTAAGGGGTTAAAGCGTAACTGTCATTTCAGGGTCATTTTTCTGAAAACATTAAATATCAACAGTACAAGCGATTTTAAGAAACTCTGTAATAGGTTTTATGTACTAAAAGAGTTTCCTTCTGGACTGAAAAAGCAATCTCCCAGCCTCCCCCCTCACTTCAGATGCAGCAGGATTTCTGTGTCCATTATGTGGCTATGGAGAGGGGAGGGGCTGTTAGGAGTGACTGAGCATGGAGCAGTCCTGCACAGCACAACACCCTGAAATCTTCTCTCAGTAAGTTCATAGATAAGCACTGACCTTTCTGACCCCAGAATCCTGCGTTTTAGGTGCCCAGAGAGTCTACAAACAGCTGACCTTCATGTCACCTCTTCCTGCTCCCTCATCTCCCCCAGCCCCTCCCCCCTTCATAGGCTTACAATGGAGGGAGCAGAACCCGTCTTCACTGGCTTCTCTGTAATGAAGACGTGTTTTCCTGATAATGCACAGATAAGAAGTCAGGGGGGGAGGCTGGGAGATTGCTTCTTGAGTACAGAAGGAGGCTTTTTTGGCTGATGAAACCTATTACAGAGTTTCTTAAAATCGCTTAGACTACTGATTTCTGCAATAAAAAAAAATATGACCATTACGCTTTAAGTTTGTAAGGTTCTACAGCTAATCCTGGTTTTGCCGTCCTGTGTCAATTTTACATTATTCAGCATCATGGTCCCTAACTATTTTGTTGATTAGTAAAAATGTCTTTGTTACATATTGTCACTTCTAAATTAAATGCATTTAGTCTCAATGGGTATTAACCAAACCCACTAAAAACACATGAACCACGCTTGTAGGATTTCCAAAGCAAAATCAATCAGTACATGGACGGCCTTTCATTAGGATAGGCAAACAATATCTTATTGGCAGAGTGCAGACACCCAGCAACCTTGTCAATCAGCATTGAACAATGAAGAGGATCAGCAAAAAGCATTATACCTAAAGTAGTGGTGGTGCTCGATCACTACACTGCAACTCCCATTACTTTGTATCCTCCCAGAGGACAGGCCAGCCATGTAAGTCCTAGAAATCCCCTTGAATTAAACATCTATCTGTTGTTTTCCCTAAATTACGGGATAATTATTGTTCTAGAATTTCAAATTACAAAGCGATTCCATCACATTTTCCAGTCTGTGTTATATACAGATGTGGCCTGATGTAACATAGTCAATAAGAAAGTTGAGTTGAACATGTCATTGGGATTAAGTTAACACAGGCTTCATCTGTTCTCTTTATTTCATTACGAAAGCTAGCGTCAGTGTCTATTCCAACAATGTCCTTGTGTTGTCCTTGATGATTTTTTGTTTGTTTCTAATGAATGGAGTATAAGCTGTATTTTCCAGCCCCTTAGGCCATAGAAACATACATCTAGTGTAACATTGTGCGCTTCCTCCTTATATAGTAGAACGTCATTTGATACTAAGGCAATATGTTCTTGATCTTGCTGAACTAACGGGGGTTTGTGTTTGGTTGCAGCTCTGAGTATCCTGTCTATCCTGCTGGTCATGCTTGGCAAGTTTGGCATCACATCGGCGTTCTCCATGGCTTATGTATACACTGCTGAGCTCTACCCTACAGTCGTAAGAAACATGGGTGTTGGAGCCAGTTCTATGGCTTCCAGATTAGGCAGCATTTTATCTCCTTATTTTGTTTACCTTGGTAAGTCCACTTACTTTTTATAAGGAACATCATTCACATATACATAATCTACTGTGGATTTCACAGCTGTTTATTTATACTCGTCCAGTCCGCAGATTATGTGCGTGTGAACATACCCTTAGTAGTTTTTCTATAAAATGTATACAGGTTGGATTAGTAACACTCTTGTCCTTTTCTGTAGGTGCCTATGACAAACATTTGCCTTTTGTCCTGATGGGCAGTCTCACAGTTCTTGTGGGTATTTTTACCTTGTTTCTACCAGAGACCCATGGTATGCCTTTACCAGACACAATTGAAGAGATGCTTAGAGTAAAAGGGTAAGTGCACAATTTTTCATATTTACTAGGGTGAGGTGTATGCATATTATATTGTCAACACCTAAGCCCTTAGGATTACATATAAGATCTTTTTTTCCCTATGGGATGGTATACCATGAAATGAAACACAGCTTTATCTGCAGTACAGAATGGAACATGATGGACAATGCAGGAGAAATTGGACTGTATAGGGCAAGAAACTAGTCTCAAAGGTTTGGGGCTCACAGAATCACTGGAAATCAGAATAAATTCAATTTGAGGTGAACCTGTTTGTTCTTCTGTATTGTGCATACACTACAGTATATATTGAGTAGCAGAGGAAACAGTGTTTGACCTTACAACATACATTTGTACCATCTATAACACTTACCAGCTAAGTTGGACATCCACTTGCACTTTCTTGATTTAAGGGGTCACATTTCCCTTCTATAATTTACATTTGTTCATCAAGTTCAACCTTTTATACTCGGCAATCCTAGTTGATCCAGAAGATTACAAACCAGTTTGCAATATGGAAAAGAAACTCTTGTGGGACCACCTTTGGAATACTGTGTCCAGTTCTGAAGACCTTGCCTTAAAAAAGGATACAGATAAAATAGAACGGGTCGAAAGACTGGCTACAAAAATGGTGGAGGGTGTCAGGCATAAAACATTATATATATATATATATAATAAGGATTTGAATTTGTAAATTCTGGAGGAAAGGGGGGGATATGATCGAAACCTGAAATATGTTAAATGACTAAATGATGGAAGTGTTTTTAGAAAAAACTGAACCCAAGAACAAGGGTGCACAGTCCCAAGTTAGCTGGGAAATATTACTTTACTGAGATAGTAGTAGGTGCTTGGAACAACCTACTAGCAGATGTGGTTGGTAAATGTACAATAAGTGCATGTAAACTTGCCTGGGATAAACATATATCTATCCTAAAATAATAAGAAGGAAAATACTAAAAGGGCAGACTAGATGGACCCAGTGGTCTTTTTCTGTCGACAAACTTCTATGTTTCTATATTTAGGTTAAAAAAAAAAAGTATTATCTGTGGGCTAAGTACAATCACTCTTACATGAATATGTCCACAAGTATACCAATCTGTATTTCTGTTTTTCCACTTTCCAGATTCAGATATAAGAAAGGAATTAAAAAAGAAATGACACTTCCAAAGCACAGTAATGGAAATATGAAGGTTCTGTCAAATACGGCATTATAAACAAAATGACCAGAACTGTTGTCTCCAGCCCATGGGGCCCATGTTTTTGTTTTTTGACCTACATGACAAAGCAGTGCTGAATCCAGGGACCGATCCTGTAAAACTGGGATGTCATGGATAGCTGGCTGACATAAACCTCTAAGTTTTTGCACAGTTGGGATGTCCTGTATATTATATCTGATAAAGGAGCTGCTATGACCAAGGCAACAATGTTGTTCTGGGAATTTTTTTCTTTTTCTCAAAGTGTTGGCACTGGATATTTATTTTGCCCACTCGCTGAAGAAGAGGCAACAAAGGGGGCAAATTGAAGATGTTTGCACCACTATTAATACAGTTGCTGAAAAATATATAAATTGTGCTTTAATTTATTAACTGCTTCTTTGCCAAGAACGCTACATGCTGATACAGAAATGTCATTGCATGTACATGTACGTATAGAAGCCATCTGCATTCCAGTGTCCTCTTCGGGCACACTTATAACATGGTAACATCCACGGAATGGGCTTGTCACCCTTCAAAGTCAACTCCACAATTTATGTACAGACTTAAAAAGCATTAAAACAAGGTTATCACAGTATCAAACTGGATCCAAGGAAGTCCTGAAGAAGAATCTGAGTAAATATCAACCTGTATATGGTATAAACGAGACATTCTTCTATCCTATTCATTTTTATATGTCCATTCAAACTGTTGTCTTTCTTTCATGTTTATTTTATATGAGCAGCTATGCACAAAACCTGTTGGTGTTTTTTTTTAATGGTTACCACATGGCACGTCATGTACCAACTTAAACAACTGTTATTACTTCATAGACCCATGTATACTTGTTACTAGTAAACCAGGAATGCAAACCAGATTGACCACCAACTATAGACATTTTACAGTTTCAGGAGTCTAGTTAACACTTAAAGCATTGTTTCTATCATCCTGGCTTGTGTTGTGAACCACCACTTTTTCAAAGATCACAATGAAAATCAGACCTCGATTAGTGTGTGTCTTTATTTTACAAAAATTAAAAAAAGCCTTTTTTTCCTAGTATAGAGTGGGACAGGTGTAACCTAGACCCTGCAGTGCCCTAGGGCTGCAATGCCTCCCCACCCTGCCAGATTGGCAGCGGTTAGAGGCATCTGTTTCTGTCACTCTGGTGGCATAACAGCACAGAGTGTCATAAAGCTGCGGCTTCATTGTGCCTGTGCCAGAATGCAGAGTGACTGCGCATGCTTTGAGCAGTGCCCGGTGCTCTAAACAAAGTCCTGTCTGTCTATCAAATTGCAAGAGAGTGGAGATTCAACACACATAGGCTTTAAGGCCCTAGAGTATTGCAGACCCAAGTCCATGCCTCCTTTAAAATTTAATGGAATATAAACCGCATTTTTTTTTTAATGGTATGTTGTTGTTTTTTTATTGTGATCCCTGTAACAGTGCCGATGGCTCCCAATGCAAGTTAGGGGTTAACAGAGGTTGTCTAGAAAATTAAATAAATGATATGTGCTCAGACAGGAGGGGAACATGGCAAAAAAAGCTATACTAGCCTTCCTCTCTCCCCCACTGCCGCCACTGTCATAGTGCCTTGCTCCTAATCGCAGCACCACCATGATCATGCTTGGCACGAAGGGGAAGAGATGAAGACTAGTATTGCCTTTTTTGCCATGTTTACAGCATGTCCGCTTATATTATGGATTGTTTGTGAAATTATTACCGATCTCCACTGTTGACTTTAATGACTTTCACTGTAAAATCCACAATCAACTTTATTGCAGCACATTACCTATGGACCTGCAGTAAAACTCACAATTGTGTATTTTACGTGGATGTTTGCAGTGTGAACACGGCCTTAGCTCAGATTTGTCCGCTGCAGGACTTTTCTGCAAGCAAATCCATCTAGTGTGTTTTTAAAAGGTTCAGCTTCCTTGTAGTGCCACCATAGAAGAAATCAGCGAGGCTTTGTAGCTGTTCTCCATCCTGGGCAAGATATGAGGATGCTAAACAGGGGACTCCTTCTATTAATACAGTTTCCTAGTAGGAAATATGGAAATGGATTTCCTAAGCAGAACAACCCCCTGGGGGATCCATGAAGTTGCCAGTAATTTTCAGCAGTAATAATTGTATCTCGTGCATCTTCTGTCTGTCTGACGCCATATCTCTGTGTAAATTATTGCTTTTAAGGGACCCATTGCTTCAACTCCTGAATTGGATTTCCCTTTTCATATGAAGTTGTCACGTCTATTTGGTCATTACATGTCTGCTGTTAGTTACAGCTCCACTTTGACTTTTTCCTATAAACCAGGTGTCATATATAAAATGCAAGCAATGACTCCAAACCTGTATTTAACAAGCCTTAGTAAGTGACTAGCATGGTACCAGATGGCTCCCTCACATATTTGTGGGCGACAGTTTCTCTTCTGGCTTTATTACCTTGACCATGGCAGCTACTACAGTAATACCTCCTGTCTAGACCTATGTAAACTCTCAGGTGCTCTTAAGAAGGAATAGTCATAGGATATAACTTATCAAAAGTTAGAATTTTCTCTTTCATTTCATACAACTTGCAGACAACGTTTTCTATAATCATTTCCAGCTAGTGAATATTATCACCCAGTCTGGTCCCGGAGAAATTTCATTGTTAACATTTCCAGCCTTCATATTTCCATGTATTATAAGGTGTCCCTGCCATTTAAAAAAAACTTGACCTGTCATAGAGCCAAGTCAAACTTTTTGATTGGCACAGCCATTTGAACATGTGATCCTTTCTGGAGTCTCACTTTAGGAGATGGACTTTCATAAAAATAAATAAATTGCTCCATCGGTTTGAACAGTATATCATTCTTCTTGTAGTGTTGGATTAGGTTTTGTTCAGAAGTTGACTAGATCCTGTGTGACATCACTTCTGTACTGCTGGATGTTCTATATGTCTTCTATGAGGCTGAAGGAGGTCTGCTTAGAACAATGTTTTTCTTCCTAGGCTCTGTTCACACCAGCATCATTGCTTCCATTTTTAATTATTTTTCCAATATGTATAAACAGATGCTAATGGACCTCAATGACTTATTCCGGGTGCAAGTCTGGTAAATTCTAATAGCAAGAAAATCATTTCAGACTGCACTATTACTGCTGTCAAAAAATACCAAAAAGCTAGTCAGAAACCCAGACAGAATGCCCGAATATAGGTGTGAACAGAGTTTTATCATTTGCTTGTAATTTGCACTCATACTATGGTGTCCAGCTCATCTATATACTCTGAGACCTTGTAATGTATATATGTATATGTACATATGTAAATATGTATAAATTATTGATAACAGATCCTTATGTCATGTGTTGTAGCTGATGCAATTTCATTGTACATGTTTTAGGCCAGTTTCACATGAATTTATCATGTGTCGTCCCAGCCTGACCACAGGTCTGATGATTCAGGGTACAAACACACACAGCGTATACTCAGCAGATACGCAGCAGATTTGGTGGTGCAGATTTGATGCTGTGTTCAGTTATTTAGATCTAATCTGCTGCGTATCGCAGCAGTAAATACGCAGCGTATATGCCGTGTGTGTTTGTACCCTTAAACTGACAGCTGGGACAGCAGGACTTGTCCGTATTACTGACAATAATGCTTATGTAATATTTTTGTCCACTGACATAATTTCAGGATACTCTGGAGCCCCATACACCTAATACTGTGGGTTCATCTGACAACAGTGAATGAGAACGTTAGAGCGCAATTTTTTTTTTTTTACTAAACTGCTTTTGTCCACACTTAATATGCATATAATATTTTATATCCTACCTCCTTTTAAGCTCAAAAATATGTTCAAATATGAGATTTCCTTTGGCTTTTACGAAAATTTTAATGGCAAGATGGTATGCAGCTGTGTACTGATGTTAAAGAGGTATTCTTATCACCAAAGGTAACCCTATCCTGTGGATAAGGGAAAACAAACTGATAAGTCCGTGGTCGACTGTCATGACCCCCACCAATTCTGAAAATGAAGGAAAATTGTACCCTCAGAAGCAGTGAAAACTACTTCTGTCTTCTCCGCAGGGTCTGGCACCAGACACTAGGATGTTTGATCACTCCGGCAGTTGGCATACATATAATATGTATGTAGTTGTGTGGGCTTTAAGCACCTGGATGACCCATGGTATATACAGTAGGCAGTCTATAAGAAGCCTGAAATAGCTGGTAATAAAAAACAGTTGTTAAGTTTAAGTGAAGGATGTAGATACGATAGACACTGAGTCCACGTCCGTTTCATTTGTAAATTTATAGGTTTGCATAAAATTTGTATATTTGCGTAGACTAGCATTGCCTTTATATCCTTGCTGCTTTTGCATTACTGTGGGCCTGGGCTGTTACTTGGACAAATCTGAATAAACATATTGAGGCTTTATTAGAGCCACAGTTGGGTTGGGACTTCCAGCTCTTATACAAAGATACGCTAGTATAGGCTGCTTTAAAGGCAACCAGTCGCCCCATACCATGTCCCCCTACTGACAGCAGCATATAATAATATATAGTGACAGACATACTGTGTCCAGTAGTCTGTCCCTAGTATCAGTGTGTGTATAGCCTGAAGTGAAGGCCCAGCACTATAACTGATGAATCGTGTGTATCCGCCCATCAGTGATTGACAGGCGTCCCCTTATGCACAGTGACAGTAATAAGCCTGTCATTTATTCAAGGGCTGGGACAATTGGGCCTATTGAACATAACAGACTCCCTCTCAAAGCACTAGGCACATGATGTGGGTCCCATTCTAGTCTCTAATCCCATTCCAGAAGTATAGGCTCTGATACAGAAGGCAGGTACTGCATCACAATCCTCTTGTGCAATATCAGCAACATTGTGCGCCCATTGCTTACTGCATGCAGGCCTGGTTTTGCATGCTGACAATGATTGCGATGTGTAACCCACAGCCCACCCTAGGAAGAATGTGGCAGAATTGGTGCGAGAGGAGAGAGGAAGAGTGTTACTTTTATCCTCCCCCAATAACCTTTTTTAAACTGAGTGGCCAGTGTCAGCGAATGTGTGCTTTACTGCAGAAAATAAGAATACTATGGTTTTAGCCATGACCATGTTTTATCTGGAGCTTCTGTACAATAGCAATGATAATCCTCTGCTGTGTTTATCCAGATTGTGAATAAGGCACAAGCCATTCTGTCCATTATTCCGTTTTTCCCCTTCAAAAATGTAGCAGATTTCCTGGTGCACCTTTCCTGTATTAGCAGCAATTATTGCTTCCTCTTGTTTGGCAGCGGATGATGTACACATATCAGTCTCCATGCTATGGTCTCTTCAACAAGCTCTACGCCTTCCATTACTCTGGGTCTGTTGTATTTATTTTAAATGTTTTTAGCACTTTCTTACTTGAAATGTATATGAGCACAACAATGCAAAATCTCTGTAAAATATCTGTTCTTCTTTCTACTTTATCTTGTACTGTGATTTAGAACCGTTTTGTAATAATAAAATAAAATAAATAAAATGTAACTATTTCCATACACAGTTATATATTTAGAGACAAATGGAAGGACTGAGTATACTAGATAGAAATAAAGTAATATAACAACTGCCATGTGTGTCTGCTATGGAATCTATTACTGAAATATACTTAAAGGAAAACGCCAACATTTGTTATAGTTTGGCCATGTTGCTGCTCAACCCTGTACTGTGAACTCACTGCTGCTTTCAATGCTAAGTACTGTAACTTGGTTGCAAACGGGTTAGTAGCTGGCAGGGCACGGGTCCCCTGGTATTGTATGCCAGGGAAAAGCAAGCAAACCACTCCGCTAATAATAATAATAATAATAATATTAGCGACATTGTGGGGCTAGTGTTTAACAAATCGGGGGCCTGGTGTCACATGGGTTTCTTAGCTCAGTAATCATGTGGGGAGGGCTGTTAAGTTCTCTGCATTAGAGATGAACCAACCCTTAAGCACGCTCTGGTTTGTGCACACCCCAACACTCTGCATTTGATAACTTGTGGCTAAAGAAGTTGGATGCATCCATAAGCCACTTAATAATCAAATGCAGAGCGTTCAGGTTCAAACCCGAATATACTTGAGGTTGGCTCATCTCTACGCAGCATCATTCATGTGGCCCTTAGCTGCAACTTCAATACATAAGGTAACAACCGCACCAAATATATCAGAACAGTTCATCTTACCATAGGATCTCCACCAAATCCCTTTCAGTTCAACATTATATGCAAACAGTGAAACAAAAACTGGTTAAATACACCTTGTACCTCCGTACCTCAGGCTTGTAGCTCTCTTTGATACTGGATCCTCAAATGAAGAAATCCACGAACTCTGAACTTCGTCAATGCAAGAAAGTTTACACAGGACACCAGTTTGGACGCTTGGGTGAATGTAGCAGCCTGTGAGCTAGATTTATGTATAAGTACTGTGGAATAAACCTTCTTGCATTGACGAAGTTCAAAGTTCGTGGAGTTCTTCAATTGAGGATCAAGTATCAAAGAGAGCTACAAGCCTGAGGTACAAGGTGTATTTAACACCAGTTTTTGCCTCACCGTTTGCATATAATGCCTTTAGCTGCAATCAGTCTTTTGCCGCACATCCCCCTATAACATGGCAAAATGACTGGCGGACAACCTGGTCAGCAGAAGGATGAGCATCTGTTCATTCATTGACTATTCACTGTCCCTATTACACCAAACGATATCTGCCTGGTTGGCTGGTAATCGCACTGTTATAGGGCTTAAAGGAGAAGCTGCTAATCAGTCTGCAAATAACCACTTCTTGCATCCTGGTTCCACAGTGTGTTGTCTTTCTTACCATCATGTCATGAAAGATGACATACTGCAAAGGGGCCCTCATGCTGCCTAAGCTTGGAGAACACACGGGACCAGGGCACATATGGTTAATATGCCCTAGTTCTGTTGGCTCCTGTTCGCTATATGCCAAAGCTGACCTCAAGTCTGCCTTCAGGCTGCTCCCAGTTCACCCCGATGGCTTTAACTCCCTTGGCTTTCAATTTGCTCATGACTTTTATTTTGACAAATGTCTACCAATGGGCTTTATGTTATCTTGTTTTTATTTTGAAACCACCTCTACTTTTTTGATTGGGTGGTGAACAGGGAGCAGCCTGAAGCTTGTATCGTCCATTATTTAGACAATATTTTGTTTATTTGTGCTGCTGATTCCCAGAATTGTTTAATGGCTCTTAACTGTTTTATTAATGGATGTTATTACTCTACTATCTCGCTGGCTGCAGAAAAAAACTTTTGCCCATGCGATTCTCTGGAGTTCCTGGGTATCACAATTGATACCGTTAGAAGAGAATACCATCTACCTCGAGAAGATTGTCAGAATGAAGTCTTCATTGTTACATTTTTTAGTTAAGGACAAAGCCACATTGAAGGAATTCCAATCCCTGCTAAGATGTTGAATTTTGCTACTAGAGTATTTCCGATGGGACGTGTTCTCTAGACGTTTGTATGCAGCTGCTAAAGGTCTCTAGTTTCCTTTTGCGCATGCGTTTCTTACTTCAATGGCCATACATTATGATGGCATGAATTCGTGCCAGCTGAGGCCTGGAGACTGGTGTTGCTTTCCTTGTACATCAGGATGGTTCATGTCTTTCACAATTTCTGTTTAATAGTGTCCTTAAGAAATGCCTCGCCTATTTGGGTTCATCGGATTCTGCCTTTTCTCTCACTCCTTTAGCATAGGGGCTGCCATGGAGGCTGCTAGGGTAGGATTGAGCAAGGAGTTCATTAAGAGATTAGGCAGATGGGAGTCTTTCTGTTTTCAGTTATATAAAAGACCGCATTTAGTTTATTTTGTTTTGTCTTTTTAGGTCTCAGCAGAAGGAATGCCTAGATTTGCGGTCATTCTTTGGTTTACTGGGATCAGAAGCGGACTTCAGATCATACTTTCTCTGAGACTATATCTTTTGACACTTCTCTTATAGACATGTACTGGGGTGGCTGCAGTGGCCTTTGGTGAATGGCTATACTTTATTATAAGATCCTCCCCTTCCGACATTCTAATAATACATGTGGGAGTTAATGATATTGGGAAAGTACGGACTCTTGGTCTGATTTGTTCATTTGTTGGACATCAGTATCAACATTTTTAATGTCGATATGCAAAATTGTATTGAGGATGGCCTGCACTGTTTTTTTTTTGGGGGGGGGGGGGGGAGTCACTTTTGAAACTCAGCTTGTGGGGGTTAGTTGCCCTGTTAAGGCAGGGCGGACATGGATTCTTAGTTTGGCAGCCTAGTTCTGGTAATTTGCCTATGTTAATTTATGTGATCCAAAATGAATTAAGTTCTATGCCAAACATAAAGCACAGACTCAATTGTAGTTGAATTGGCCGCAGCATTTTAATATTAGTATAACCTTAGTTTGTTTAAGATATCTGCAATAACTGTGCCTCTGGTCCCGTGTGCCACACCACAAAGCTGCATATATCCTGGTAATGTTACTGCATATAAGGCAGAGTTTATACTTATACTCCCATATCCAATATTCTATACTGTATGTCAGCAACTTGTCTAAATTAGATACCGACAGGTACAAGCCCCATTGATTTCAATGGCCCTAACATAGTTAGTGACTATGTTCAGGTAATTTTTTCAAGTGTATACCTAAAGGAAATCTGTCAGCTCCCGGGCCCTACCTGAGGTGCTGACAGTGTGCTGTAGCTGGTAGTCCCCTAGTGAGCATGGTGCCTTTTGGTAATTTATCTGTGCAGTGGATTATCTCAGGTCTCCTACTGTAATGAAAAGTCAAACGAGAGTTGCGGCACAGCCATTGTGCCACATTCTGGCACACCTCACAACTGGTGGTGAGACAAGCCAGAGGGCAACACAGAGTGCATAATCCACTGCACGGACAAATTACCAAGAGGTATCATGCTCACTAGGGGACTGCCACACACTTTCAGCACCTCTGTATGGCCCGGCATGCAGTCTTCATTAATAGATAGATAGCAATTAATGAAACCACATCATAAACATTTTGAGTTTGTGCAAAAATAGCAAGCTTGCAGGAGACTGTTAATAAGACACAGTGAAATCAGTGGCACTCTACTGTCATGATGGAGATTTCCAGCGTGCTGACTGGGGCTATTTGAATAGATCTGTATCAATTGTGTCAATCCATATTGCTGATATTGTGACTAAGTATTGGAATATTTTATCTATTGTGCGAATACATATTATTTGTACAAGTCAAACTACATAATAGTGAGTCAGCACTAGTTCAGCAATTACAATGTCACTGTTTAGATTACATTAGAAAAGAAGTGGCTTGCAATTTATGTATATAGGGGGAGATTTATCAAATATGGTGTAAAGTAGAATTGGTTCAGTTGCCCCTAGCAACCAATCAGATTCCACCTTTCATTTTCAAAAGAGTCTTTGAGGAATGAAGAGTGGAATCTGATTGGTTGCTAGGGGCAACTGAACCAGTTTCACTTTACACCATGTTTGACAAATCTCCCCCCATAATATATTGTCATCATTGACATTACTTTATAATAGATAAACCCTTTGTGAGGTCATATTAATGACCATTGTACCTAGTGTTTCCCCATGGGGACAATCTAGTATACAGAGTATTGGAGGGGTAGACTGTTTTTAAGAATCTTCACTTACTACTACTACTTTATGCTGCGTTTACACGTAACGGTTATTGTGCAAATTTGCGCGATAACGATCAAATTTGAACGATTATCGTACGTATAAACGCAGCGAAGGATCAAACGACGAGCGAGAAATAGTTCATTTTGATCTTTGAACTTGTTCTCAAATCGTCGTTGATCGTCGTTCGTTGATTTAACTAATCGCAAAACGATCGCAAAACGAATTTTCCGTACGATATATCGTACTGTCTAAATGCTGATCGTTATGAACATTACTCTGACATCGTTAATCGTACGATCGGGCCAATTATCGTTTCGTGTAAATGCAGCATTAGTTTATCCAATAAAAGTGAAGTTTTATTGTAAATACAGTAAATTATTGTAAGTAAGTATATTGTAAATATATTTTTCAGTAGGGGGTCTTTAAAAGGGGAGGCCCTTTGGGATTTTGGCCCTATGCATTTTTTATGTTTCCATATCCTCTTTCCCCCTCAAAGTTTTGCACCTTGGCCATGGAATTGTATTGTTTTCAGTCTAGCACAGCTCACTGCTGCCACCTCTGTCCATGTCAGGAACTAGCCAGAGTAGTAGCAAATCCTTATAGAAAACCTCTCCCACTCTGGTCAGTTCCTGACACAGACGGAGGTGGCAGCAGAGAGCACCAAGTCAGATTGGAAAGAATTCTAAACAAAATGATCAATAGTCTGTAAAGACCAGTGAGATTATTTCAAACTTTTATTTAGATTATTCTCATAAGGTGTAGATGAAGGATAAAAAGCTAAGGATTGGATATCATTTTTTTAATACTAGTCACAGGAGTAGTAGTATCACATATCTATGCTTTACATAAAGTAATACTAATAGTGATGTCACCTCAGTTGTTACTAAGTTATTGGGCCATATACACATTTACATTTTACTTTAATTTGCCTCTGTCCAAATAACAGAATCTTGTAGACACAATCTTATAATATGCTCATTGGCTGTATATTCAGCCTTCTGGTGACTCTACAATATTGCAACAGTAGTCTCTGCTTAGGCTATCTTAGGCTAGGTTCACACTGTGTTTTTTGCAGTCCGTTTAACATATTCATTTTATGGGAAAAAAAAATGGATGCAATTGTGTGCAATCCATTTAGTTCGGTTTTTCCATTGACTTCCATTACAAAAAACAACAACAATAAACAGATCGAACGGAAGTTTTTTTCTTCTGGTTTGTAGCGCCTCCTCCCGCGCAGGCGTAAATCATGATCCGAATCTACACCTGCTGGAAGCATGTTCGGGCCCCTGCCCGGATTTACTAAGAGGCGTTGGGTACAGGATCTGCAGCAGATTAGATGGCACACATTTGAAGCTGCAGATTTGCTTTGAATCAAATCTGCTGCAGTTCCTGTACATTTGAACCCACCCTAATACAGTGACCTGGAAGTCTTTATTGCATCCATGCATTCTCCCCCTGCTGTGCCAGTTCCATTTCAGAGGTGTTTCCATCACTTTCTGAGCTCTTCGAGTGCACCCTAGGAGGACCCTGAAAAAAAAAGATTGAGTCTCCCATTACCGTTAATGGGGTTTGTTACTTGAATTGAGCACTTGAGCATTGGTAAACACTCAACCCAAGAAAGAGTTTTTGAGCATTTTATTACTCCTTTATCTTAAAGCAGTGGCGTAGCTACCAGGGTCGCAGCCGCTGCGACCCGGCCCACCATGAGGGGGGGCCCGCGAGGCCCCCCCCTCGCCACTGCACTCTCTTGTGACCGCAAGCATAATTTTGCTTGCGGTCACAAGAGTTCTATGTTCCCCGACTGATGCGCGGCTGCCGGGGGTGTCCCGTTCTATCCCCGGCAGCGCGGCGAATCAGTAAGCTCCCTATGCCGGCTGGGGCCCTGACTTCCGGCACAGGAAGCGCACGTCAGAGACGCTTCCTGTGCCAAAAGTCCCAGCCCTGGCGTACAGGGAGTTCACTGATGCGTGGCGCTGCCGGGGATAGGACGGGACACCCCCGGCAGCCACGCATCAGTCGGGGACTGGACCAGGAGGCGAGAGGTTTGACGTGGGAACGGATGGCAGGTGAGGTTTTTTTTTTTTTTGTTATCTGCTGTGCACAGGGGGAGGAGAGGAGGGGGGTAATCTATAAGAAGGGAAGCCATCTATAATGGGGGGAGGGGGAGGGAGGGAAGCCATCTATAATGGGGGAGGGAGAGGGAAGCCATCTATAATGGGGGGGAGAGGGAGGCCATCTATAATGGGGGGAGGGGGAAGCCATCTATAATGGGGGAAGGGAGAGGGAAGCCATCTATAATGGTGGGAGGGGGAGGGAAGCCATCTATAATGGGGGGAGGGAGAGCGAAGCCATCTATAATGGGGGGAGGGAGAGGGAAGCCATCTATAATGGGGGGAGGGAGAGGGAAGCCATCTATAATGGGGGGAGGGAAGCCATCTATAATGGGGGGAGGGAGAGGGAAGCCATCTATAATGGGGGGGGGAGAGGGAAGCCATCTATAATGGGGGGAGGGAGAGGGAAGCCATCTATAATGGGGGGAGGGAAGCCATCTATAATGGGGGGAGGGAGAGGGAAGCCATCTATAATGGGGGGGGGAGAGGGAAGCCATTTATAATGGCGGGAGGGAGAGGGAAGCCATCTATAATGGGGGAGAGGGAAGCCATCTATAATAGGGGGGAAGAGGGAGGCCATCTATAATGGGGGGAGGGAGAGGGAAGCCATCTATAATGGGGAGGGGATGGAAGCCATCTATAATGGGGGGGAGAGGGAAGCCATCTATAATGGGGGGAGGGAGAGGGAAGCCATCTATAATGGGGGGAGGGAGAGGGAAGCCATCTATAATGGGGGGAGGGAGAGGGAAGCCATCTATAATGGGGGGGGGGGGAGAGGGAAGCCATCTATAATGGGGGGGGGGAGAGGGAAGCCATCTATAATGGGGGGGGGAGAGGAAAGCCATCTTTAATGGGGGGGGAGAGGGAAGCCATCTATAATGGGGGGGGGAAAGGGAAGCCATCTATAATGGGGGGGAGAGGGAAGCCATCTATAATGGGGGGGGAGAGGGGAGCCATCTATAATGGGGGGGAGAGGGAAGCCATCTATAATGGGGGGGGGAGAGGGAAGCCATCTATAATGGGGGGGGAGAGGGAAGCCATCTATAATGGGGGGGGGAGAGGGAAGCCATCTATAATGGGGGGAGGGAGAGGGAAGCCATCTATAATGGGGGGGGAAGCCATCTATAATGGGGGGAGGGACAGGGAAGCCATCTATAATGGGGGAGGGGGGGAGAGGGAAGCCATCTATAATGGGGGGGGAGAGGGAAGCCATCTATAATGGGGGAGGGGGGGAGAGGGAAGCCATCTATAATGGGGGGGGAGAGGGAAGCCATCTATAATGGGGGGGGGGAGAGGGAAGCCATCTATAATGGGGGGAGGGAGAGGGAAGCCATCTATAATGGGGGGGGGAGAGGGAAGCCATCTATAATGGGGGAGGGGGGGAGAGGGAGGCCATCTATAATGGGGGGAGGGGGGAGAGGGAAGCCATCTATAATGGGGGAGGGGGGAGAGGGAAGCCATCTATAAGAAGGGGGAGAGGGGAGAGGGAAGCCATCTATAATGGGGGGAGGGAGAGGGAAGCCATCTACAATGGGGGAGGGGGAAGAGGGAAGCCCTCTATAAGAAGGGGGAGAGGGGAGAGGGAAGCCATCTATAATGGGGGGAGGGAGAGGGAAGCCCTCTATAAGAAGGGGGAGAGGGAGAGGGAAGCCCTCTATAAGAAGGGGGAGAGGGAAGCCATCTATAATGGGGGAGGGGGAGGGGGAAGCCATCTATAAGAAGGGGGAGAGGGAAGCCATCTATAATGGGGGGAGGGAGAGGGAAGCCATCTATAATGGGGAGAGGGAAGCCATCTATAATGGGGGAGAGGGAAGCCATCTATAATGGGGGAGAGGGGAGAGGGAAGCCATCTATAATGGGGGGAGGGAGAGGGAAGCCATCTATAATGGGGGAGAGGGAAGCCATCTATAATGGGGGGAGAGGGAAGCCATCTAAGAAGAGGGGAGAGGGAAGCCATCTATAAGGGAGGGGGAGGGAAGTCATCTATAAGGGAGGGGGAGGGAAGTCATCTATAAGGGAGGGGGGAGAGGGAAGCCATCTATGGGGGAGTGGGGGGCCATCTGTAAGCAGAGGGGAAAGGGAGCCATCTATAAGGAGGGGGGAGAGGGGAGCCATCTATAAGGGGGTATAAGTAAGGGGGAGAGGGCCTATAAGGAGGCTACACAGAGGGGGGCATATACTATAAGGGGGATCACATAGTGTCAGCCTACCCACTAAATGAGGGCATATAGAGACCAATACAGATGTGCAGTTAGTAGAAGGATAAGGATGGTGCCTAATGGAGTGAGGAGCCTAATATGTTTGTCTGGCAGATTCTGTGGATTCGTGGCTCGGAGAAGTTCTCATAACGGCCCAGGACGGATGGAGGAGAAAATTAAAACGACTCTGATCAGAGAAGACGCCCCTTGTGAGTCACCTGACATAACTGCACTATAATGTATATGGTGTACAGAGCCTGTGTAGGGCTGGGTCAGCTTCTATATGACTGGATGAGGTGATAGTGATCTGTGTACAGTGGATTATTCAGTAGCAGCGGTGGTATTAGTCAGTATGTGGTGCTGTTATTCAGTTTGCAGTGGTATTAGTCAATATGCAGTGGTATTAGTCAGTATGTGGTGGTAATATTTGTTACTTTTATCTGGTACTGTGTTTTATTGGTCTCAGTATGGATTTGGTCAGTAACAATATGGTGGTGATGGTAGTGGGTGTGGTGTAGCGGTAATATTTCCTTCCTATATACTGGTAATATTGGTCTCAGTGTACAGGATTTGGTCAATAACAGTATGGCGGTAATATGTATGGTGATAAAATGTTCTCTTCCTATAGGCTGGTGTTATTGGTAATATCGGTCTTGGTCGTGAAAAGGGGGGGGGGCCCCAAGTTGACCAGGAGACATTAGCTACGCCCCTGTCTTAAAGTATAATGTAAAAAAAAAAAAAAAACTATGTGCACTTACCGTTTGTCTTCCATTTTCTTGGATGGACAAAAAATTTGTACTTGGAACATATTTTATGACTATTCAAAAAAAAAATAATTATGTATTTTGGGGAAAACTGAGCAAAACTCAGACAAAAAGAGACCAAAATAGAAAAGAGAAATGGAATTAAGGCAGAGGTTAAAATGTTGCTGTGAACATAGCCTAAAGCTTTCATTCACTAGAAGATTGTTGGTGAGTTGCTGCTCCAGTGTGCACAGGTGCATGTATTTTATTGTATTTGGAGGCACCTATAAGCTTTGTTTTTTGCATTAGATTGGGTCTGCTTTGTGGTGTTTGTATTCTAGAAAACATGACATGTCCTTATATCATATGCAACGTGTGACATAGCAGCCCTGTCACTCTGTTAGTCCATGTGACCCATCTTGTACAGTAAATGAACAGCGTATGATTACCTATTAGAGTGGATAAAATCAGAGTTTCTCCATAGTAGACTATCTGCAGGCTTGTAGAAAGGCAAATCAGCTCACCATGTGTGCAATAGTCAGTGGTGCTGGTCCTCAATTACGTCTGGAGCAGGTGGAAGGAAACAGAGATCCGGGCCATTTTCCGGTGGCAATAGGTAAAAAGTGGAAGTCCACAGCTCCAAGTAAAATGTAAAGTCTTTATTTAGAAATCCTCTTAAAATCCAAACATAACAATAAAAAACACGCCGACGCGTTTCAGGACACTGGTCCCTTAATCATGGCCATGATTAAGGGACCAGTGTCCTGAAACGCGTCGGCGTGTTTTTTATTGTTATGTTTGGATTTTAAGAGGATTTCTAAATAAAGACTTTACATTTTACTTGGAGCTGTGGACTTCCACTTTTTACCTATCTGCAGGCTTCCTGATCGTTGTGCTGAGAAAATTTGTTATTAGAGCTCAAAAACTGTGGAAAATGTTGAGCTCATCCAGTCATCTAAGACATCCTAATAATTAATGAAAGTGAACTACAGACTTTAGTTTCAAGTCCACAGTCTTGTAATTATAGTTGCTGAATAACCTTTAGGTTAATAGCACTTCCGAAATGTTTATCTGCTCTTATTGGTAAATATACTTGTGGTGTCCCACCACAGGTGTTACTAGAGATGACCGAACATCTGAAAATCTTAGGTTCCATAGAACTCGAACCTTATTGAACCTTCTGCATTTGATTCCCAAAGCCTTCCTGGTCCATGGGGAAGGAGGAGACAGCCTGAGTACCGCCTGGAATTCTGGGATTCAGCCTCTTACCTAGGCTGAATCCCGGAATTCCAGACGGTACCCGGGCTGTCTCCTCCTTCCCCACCGACCGGGAAGGCATTGGGAATCAAATGCAGAAGGTTCGACAAGGTTCAAGTTCTATAGAACCTAAGATTTTCAGATGTTCGATGATCTCTAGTAGTTACACCCTTCGTAAAAGCCTGTACTTTTTGGATGCAAGGGGTGATGTAGTAGTGTTAAAGTTTCGCCACAAGATGTCGCTATTGTAAGTATATGTACTTAGTTGTTGCACAGCTGTAGTATTGAAAGGGTTATTTGTTTGTAAGTCACATGGATCTGTAGACCAATGGGAGTACTTTCTTCTTCTATCCAATCATTTCTCTCTTTACTCCTTACATTTGCACTCTTCACACATTCACAGCACACCTTACAGGGGCTGTAGATCCCCTCTACAGCTCTCTACAGCGGTCCAGACACATGAAGCAGACCGAGGCACGTTAAGCTAACCTTTTCTTCTCAAGTAATTCCACTCACCACTATGCAGTGTTAAACCCTTCACTAGAGAGAACAAGTCAGAGATCATCTCAACCCACACTGTGGACAAGGAGAATCACAGTGCAGGACAGTATCCACAAAGCAAGGCTAGGAACTGATCTGGATAGAGCAAAGTTGCTAGAAGCCTATTAACTCTATCTTGCAGCACGGGTGTAAGCAGGGAACCCTCAGCATTCCGCTCATCCCAGGTAACAAGGTCTGGGGCTTGTCTTACCCACTAGGACAGGTCCCCCGACACTCGTAGGGCAATAGGTGGTGCAAAGACCAAAAGAGTCAAAACACAGGCACAAGTAATCTCTCTCTCTTCTCAAGTATTCTTCTATTCCTACCTCCAACATCCCGGCAGAGCACAGTACTACTTGGGTTAGGACTCTCACAACAGCCTCCTCTCTATTCTTCTGAACCTCTCAGCACGCAACCCAGTCGGCACGACTGTACCACTCTCTATACTCTCACTACAGATCTGCATACTAAGCTATCAAGTGTTTTATCAAGTGAAACGCCTTATGTCAATGCACAGCTGTATGATACATATGCATCTGCTGTATATAAGTATTCTCTGAGTAAAACAGATTTTACTTATGCTTGTGATTCCTTGTCAGGCACCAACACAGTACACACATACTCCTTGGGTCATCTCCCCTTTTTTGTGGGTGGCAGTGCCAGTAGTCCGGGTGGATCACTATTCCACTCTGGACCACCGTGATAACCGCCCAAGGGACCCCGGCAGGTCACTGTCCACAGGGGAACAAGGTATAACCGGCCCTTTAAACTAAAAGCAGGTGTGCCACCTTACCTGTGCGCCCAACCGGCACTAGCATTACGGCACAACATCTTTGGGCCCGGCTATATCTAGGCCAACCACCATAGAATGAATAAAATGCATTTTCCTCTTTCCAATTTCTTCTTTTTTTCTGCATATTTCTCATACTTGACAGTTTCAGACAACTAAAGCATACCTGTATTTCAAAATGTTTGGCCAACAGTACACACACAAACTTACTTTCTCCCTTAGTTGCCTGTCCAATCACAGTACAGCACATTTACAACTCTGCTGTGTCATGATATAAGTTTCTAGGAATTCTCATTCAGCTCGGCCCAAGTAAAAGGGCCAGAGATCAGTCAATGAACAAGCAAACGCCTGCTAGTCGACTGATTAGATCTGGGGCTCTTTCTGAATTGTAAATGTCCTAAAATGTCAGTTTTTTTTTCTGTTGTAATACATTGTATTCATCATCTCTCAGTTCACATGTTGTTCATTGTCTGTAAATATAACTGATGTAATAAAGAGAAGCTGCTGGCATTTCCACATTTCCCCTTTACCAATAATGTACAGTAGTTACACAATAAGCTCTGAAATCGCAAGTTCCCCATTGTAAATGCTGCTCCTTACAGCAGCACTCTATTCTGGTTAGCAGTATGGGTAACAACTCTACAATGTCCTGCATATCCTTTATAAGAACTTATCTAAAAAGTTTCATCCAGACCTTCTTAAGTGACATTAGAGTTACGTACTGCATGTTTTTAACAAGAAGTAAAATGTTAAAAACTACCATGAATATTAAAGGGGTTTTCCACTTTGTAACCTATTTTCGACTTAGGCTGGTGGGAACACCATACTTACCTTCCTTGCTCACACACATTGCATGGCACTTCTTGGTAAGTGATGGGTACAAGGCATGTCCTTCAGAAAATGAATCATTTGTGGCCAAACAGAAAGGACTAAATTTAAAATATACACACCATGTTTAATCTTGTACCCCAAAAAGAATCTGGCGGCACAGTTGGCATAGTGATGGAGGCTTAGTGATGATGGATAATCAAATGTACCACAGTAAAGCCATTGGATTACTAAATGATGAAAGAAAAAACATAAAAAGACCCAACCAATTTATAGATATAAAGAATTGAAGGCATTTTTAGATAAAGGTAGAAAACAAGGATTAATCACTAAAGATTAAGATGACTAAACAGTCGTCTATCTATATTCTATTTATACCCCCCCCCCCCCCCCCCAAAAAAAAAAAAAAAACAAACATAAAAAACACAAAACTTCCAACTGTCCACCTGGAGGCCAATTGTTTCTGGGATTGTGTGTTAGAAAATTGCCAGCATAACTAAAAGATACTATGCATTTACTGAAATCCATTGAATGGTAAAGTTAATTTCTTATAGGTACCCTCAATGTAACAATATTATACACAGTCATAGAGAACACTGTCTCTATATGAAGCCTTTCCTTTTTTTCTTTTATATGAAGGAATTTTCTACATACAAGCTTAGGGAACAGCCATGGGCATCAGATTTGCCCCTACTTGTGCTTTAGACAGGCCTGGTCTTATACCGTTGCTTCATTAGCGGAAATGTGTTTATATGGGGCTGCAATATTGGCCAAGTAACAGACTTTTTGGAGGAAATTCAATATAATCATTTCTATTTTACCTTTACTCCAACTGTCAGGAACCAAGCTGCACTCTCGGCCCCTGCCTCTGGCGATGGCGTCCCTGGTTACGGGCAAGGCCGGTTGCCGAGGCCGCGCCGACGGCGTCCTTAGCAGCCGGCCTGCTGTTTGTGCGCTGCAACGCTTTTTTATTTTTTACCTTAGTCCGTTCCTGGTTTTGTTGCGTTGTTTGTTTGTGTCTTCTGTGATCCGGTCCATGTTTTTCAGTTTTCCCTGCACCTTCCTTGCTGTGGCTAACTCACTGATTGTTTCTGTGTTCTGATTGACAGCTGACCTGGCCAGCTGTCAGCACCTAGGTTCCTATCCACTATATATCCAGCCCTAGGCCTCAGTCCACTGCCTGTGAAAGAGCCTAGTAACCCTAGTGTATCTTGAGCTAGCATTCCTCTGACCTGTTTATCCTGTTTTCCTGACCTCTGGCTTTTGGACTTCGACTATTCCTTTTGTACTGTAGTTGCCCGGTTGTTGCCGACTTAGCTTTCCTGACTATTCTCCTTTGTGTTGTTTGTCTTGTCTCGTCCTGTGTCTCACTTGCATCAGTGTAAGGAACGTCGACAAGTTGTCCGCAGTGTCCCTAGTAACTGTCTGAGGCAAGCAGGTAGGGAAAGTTGGGGTGGGTGCGAGTTGCAGGATTGCACTTGTCTTTTGTTTCCCAGTACCCTACCTGACACCAAGTGTGTGTGAAATAAAAGTAAAAGAAATTTGGGATCTCACATAAATGCTGCTACTGATAATGTTGCTACCTTTTTTCTACACCAGAATGGCAACTGCAAGGTAACATCTATATCACGGCAAAACAATGGATTGCAGAAAATGTATTAAAGACCCCAAATGAAGCACAGCATTCTATATACAACTGCTGCTTGCTAATTGGTCTTCACTGGTGGCTTGTGTTGTATCTATTTCACTGTTCGTACTATAGGCAATCACAGACATCTATACTGGTATTACAGGCTTTACACCACCTTGCAGTGATGCGTATACCTAATGATATTGGTTTATTACGGCACAAGGTAGGAAACAGTGGCATCATGGTCTTATAAGCATATGGTCTTGTTAAGATCCATGTTATCTATGGTTTTCAAATAATGAAAACAAAGAGAAAATTAACTATAAGAAAAGGGACTTTGCATAAGAGCTAACACTTTAACACTTTAACTTTCACATGGCAATATTTTGGTTGTTGTTTTTTTATCATTTCCTCTATGTTTTGGACCTGCCCCTACTTTTGACTTACAAATACCAATACAAAATACTGAACCAAACACTTAAAGTGGCTGTAAAGGGCTGAAGGGATTTACGTACAAGGTAAAAATGGCAAACCAAACAAACCAACGGGCCAGTTACAGTATTTATATAAAGACACTATGGGGGAGATTTATCCAACTGGTGTAAAGTAGAATTGTCTTAGTTGCCCCTAGCAACCAATCAGATTCCGCTTTTCATTCCTCACAGATTATTTTGAAAAAATGAAAGGTGGAATCTGATTGGTTGCTAGGGGCAACTGAGCCAATTCCGCTTTACAACAGTTTGATAAATCTCCCCCATAGACTTCTATGGTTTATTATATGCAACACATTATTCTTTTCCATTGGTTCCTGCTCTATGGCTTAGTGCAAAAATCTATAGTTTTCTAGCCAGCTGAGAATGAGCAGAGTTCAGAATTACAATTTTTAGCTTCTATCAGTTGATTGGATCGTACAACAATGTTTACCATATGTACGTCAGGAGTGATATAAAAGAAGCCTTATTTTCCCATTATCATTCTGCCATGGAAACAATGTGGATAATGTGTGGTGGTTTTCACTAAAGTTATATATGTATTCTTAGAGATTAATGTGACAAATCAGTCAGGGGGAGGTTATGTCCCAGTGTATATACAATAAGATAACATTAGAGAGAACAGAATTCTATTCTCCTATCTGTGTCCCTATGTGTCAGAGCTGAATGTCCTTCAGAGAATTAGTAACATTACTGGCTAGGATAACACTGTATCTCCATTCAAACATCCCTATAACCTTAGACTTTTTCACTTTCAAGCCTACAAGTCCACAAATCCCATGCATCTCAGAACACAATAAAGTCGGAAACATTTAGAATCCTCCCTACATTTTTTGAAGTTGTCAGCTTGCCCATAGTTCTAAAAAGAGTCTATTCATGGATAACATTGCGGTTTAGACAAAATTTAGTCCAGACAGACAACACAGTGTTCACGTACGTGAGAGGAACTTATGCTATCCTCTGAGACAGATTCCAGCACACTGGAGCCAGGATCTGGCCTGAAACCATCTTATTGTCATTATAACTAAACTTCACCGGACAAAAAATTAGTCACCCTTTAAGAAATCATGAAAATCATGTAATATTGTGTAACTCTGCCTCTGGCCATGATAACTCATCACAATGTTTGCTCGCTAACAGGTTGGGAAGGACCTTCATTCACTGACTGCAGCAATTCCCGTCGGGTTTGGAAGCGATTTTGATTCACAAGGCGTAAAACTTGTCTCCGGTCCCTCTCAGGATACTTTTCTGACCACAATTCTGACACTGTGTTTCGTGGCCATGTGTATTACATCACTGCTTAAAGACACATTGAACAGTCCACTGCGAAACACCAACAAATCCAGCAACTTCATTCACCGTATATGGCATGGGGTTTTGTCCACAAAGGAGAGCTAGATCCATTCAGCCACAACACCCCTTAAACCAAAATACAATGGTTCAAACAAGGGACATAAACAATGAGGTTTCCCTGGTCCTGCCTCATTATTAGCTAATCAGCCAATCAGGGACATCACCAGCAGTGACTATATCATTATATATCACCAGCAGTGACTGTATCACCAACAGCATCGGACCGGGCCACTGGCGCTGTTAAGGGGGCAGACCCTCCCACACTGACAGTGACAGTGTTGCGTCTCTAACAATGCTGTCACCTGACTGGGCCCTCACTGGGCGTGTTAGAGACGCTCCCTGTTCCAGAAGTACCAGCCCTGGTGCGTGTGCTGCCGGAGGACACCACCCAGGGAGCCGAGCAGCAGCCGGAGGAGAAGAGAAGGCGACAGCCGCGGCAGAGCGTGTTTATTTAAAAATTTTTTATCTGCTTTGCAAAGGGGGCCTCTAGAGCTGGATAATACAGGAGGCATCTATAGGGGAATAAAACAGGGAGCCATCTATAAGGAGGAAAATACAGGGGGCCTCTATAGGGGGATAATACAGGGAGCCATCTATAAGGGGGGAAATGCAGGGGGCCTCTATAGGGGGATAATACAGGGGGCCCCTAGAGCTGGATAATACAGAAGGCATCTATAGGGGGATAATAAAGGGGACCATCTATTGCTGGATAATACAGGGGGCATCTATAGGGGGGGGGGGAATACAGGGGACCATCTATAAGGTGGATAATACAGGGGGCATTTATAGGGAGATAATACAGGGGACATCTATAGGGGGATTATACATGGGGCATCTATAGGGATAATACAGGGGGCCATCTACAGCTGGATAATACAGGGGGCATCTATAGGGGGATTATACAGGGGGCATCTATAAGGAGGAAAATACAGGGGGCCTCTATAGGGGGATAATACAGGGAGCCATCTATAAGGGGGAAAATGCAGGGGGCCTCTATAGGGGGATAATACAGGGGGCCCCTAGAGCTGGATAATACAGAAGGCATCTATAGGGGGATAATAAAGGGGACCATCTATTGCTGGATAATACAGGGGGCATCTATGGGGGGGGGGGGGGATACAGGAGACCATCTATAAGGTGGATTATACAGGGGGCATTTATAGGGAGATAATACAGGGGACATCTATAGGGGGATTATACATGGGGCATCTATAGGGATAATACAGGGGGCCATCTACAGCTGGATAATATACAGGGGGCATTTATAGGGGGATAATACAGGGGGCATTTATAGGGGGATAATACAGGGGACATCTATAGGGGGATTATACAGGGGGCATCTACAGGAGGATAATACAGGGGAACATAATACAAGTGGCTATCTATAAGGGGGATAACACGGGGGGCATCTATAAGGGGGATAACACAGGGGTGGGGGGCATCTATAAGGGACATAATAAAGGGAGCCATTTATAAGGGGTATCACATAGAGTCAGCATACCCACTAAATGAGGGTGTAAATGGGCCAATACAGATGAGCAGTTTGTAGAGAGATGAGGATGGTGCCAGAGTGAGGAGCCTAATATGTTTGTCTGGCAGATTCTGTGGATTCATTGCTCGGAGAAATTCTCATAATGGTCCAGGGCAGATGGAGAAGAAAATGAAATGGGAAGAACTCTGATCAGAGAAGACGTCCCCTGTGAGACACTTATATAATAATATACTAATATAACTAGACTGTAATTTATATGGAGTACAGAGCATGACTGGATGAGGTGATAGTGATCTGTGTACAGTGGATCTTATTCAGTAGCAGCGGTGGTGTTATTTAGTATGTGGTGGTTATATTTGTTACTTGTGATGCGGTACTGTGTTTTATGGGTCTTAGTATACAACATTTGGTCAGTAACAATATGGTGGTGATGGTAGTGGTCATGGTGTGGCGGTAATATTTCTCCCTTCTATACTGATATTATTGGCAATATTGGTCAGTATACAGGATTTGGTCAGTAATGTCGGTCATGCTGGGAGTTGTAGTACAGTAGTACAATCCTCTGAAAACTGCCTCTGTAGACAGATGTATTGCTGGACCTTCAAGGCTGATGGTTGTCACCCACAGATTGCAGGCACCAGGAGACTCTGCTTACAGTGATTTATTAAAGGTTTGTCCACTCAGAAACTACAACCCCCAGCATACCCTGAGAGCCAGGGGCGTAGCTAATGTCTTTTGGGCCCTGGTGCAAGAGGTCAACTTGGGCCCCCCCTTACCACATACTGAATAATAACACCACATACTGACTAACACCACCACTGCTACTGACTAATACCACCACATACTGACTAACACCACCGCTGCTATTGACTAATACCACCACATACTGACTAACACCACCGCTGCTACTGATTAACACTACCACATACTAACTAATACCACCACTGCTACTAAATAAAATACTCTGTACATAGACCAATATCACTTCATCCAGTCATATAGAGGTGGACGCACTGTACACAGGCTCTATACACCACAGTTACATTACAGTGCAGTTATATCAAGTGACTCACAGGGGACGTCTTCTCTGATCAGAGTTCTTCCCTTTTCATCTTCTTCATCTGTCCTGGGCCACTATGAGAACTTCTCCGAGCCACGAATCCACAGAATCTGCCAGACAGACATATTAGGCTCCTCGCTCCTCACCATCCTCATCTCTCTACACACTACGCATCTGTATTGGCCCCTTTACACCCTCATTTAGTAGGTAGCCCTGACACTATGTGATCACCCTTATAGTACATATCCCCCTATTGTATACACCCCCGTGTAGTCCACCTTATAGATGGCCCCCCAATGTTTCCCCCTTATAGATGGCCCCCCATTTTATTCCCCTTACAGATGCCCCCCATGCTGTCCCCTCCTCCTGCCCCTCCATCATCATACTACTACCCCTTTCATCCTCCTGCCCCTCCATCATCATACTACAACCACCTCCATCATAATACTACTACCCCTTTATCCTCCTGCCCTTTCATCATCATACCACTACACCCCTCATCATCCTCTTGTTCCATCATCATCATCATCATCATCATACATTACACCCCTCATCATCCTCTTGTTCCTTCATCATCATACCACTACACCCCCATCATCCTCTTGTTCCATCATCATACCACTGCACCCTTCATCATCATACCACTACACCCCCATCATCCTCTTGTTCCTTCATCATCATACCACTACATCCCCATCATCCTCTTGTTCCTTCATCATCATACCACTACATCCCCATCATCCTCCTGTTCCTTCATCATCATACCACTACATCCCCATCATCCTCTTGTTCCTTCATCATCATACCACTACATCCCCATCATCCTCTTGTTCCTTCATCATCATACCACTACACCCCCATCATCCTCTTGTTCCATCATCATCATACCACTACACCCCCATCATCCTCTTGTTCCATTATCATTCCACTACATCCCCATCATCCTCTTGTTCCATCATCATACCACTACACCCCTCATCCTCCTCTTGTTCCTTTATCATATCATTACATCCCTCATCATCCTGTTGTTCCTACATCATCATACCACTACTCCCCTCATCATCCTCTTGTTCCATCATCATACCACTACACCCCCCATCATCATACCACTACACTCCCATCATCCTCTTGTTCCATCATCATACCACTACACTCCCATCATCCTCTTGTTCCATCATCATACCACTACATCCCCATCATCCTCTTGTTCCTTCATCATCATACCACTACACCCCTCATCATCCTCTTGTTCCTTCATCATCATACCACTACACCCCTCATCATCCTCTTGTTCCTTTATCATACCACTACACCCCCATCATCCTCTTGTTCCTTCATCATACCACTACACCCCTCATCATCCTCTTGTTCCATCATCATACCACTACACCCCTCATCATCCTCTTGTTCCATCATCATACCACTACACCCCTCACCATCCTCTTGTTCCTTTATCATACCACTACACCCCCATCATCCTCTTGTTCCTTCATCATACCACTACACCCCTCATCATCCTCTTGTTCCATCATCATACCACTACACCCCTCATCATCCTCTTGTTCCTTCATCATCATACCACTACATCCCCATCATCCTCTTGTTCCATCATCATACCACTACATCTCCATCATCCTCTTGTTCCCTCATCATACCACTACATCCCCACCATCCTCTTGTTCCATCATCATACCACTACATCCCCATCATCCTCTTTTCCTTCATCATACCACTACATCCCCATCATCCTCTTGTTCCCTCATCATACCACTACACCCCCATCATCCTTTTGTTCCATCATCATACCACTACACCCCTCATCATCCCCTTTAAACAGGGGCGTAGCTAGCATTCATGGGGCCCCATAGCAAAAAAACTGTATGCCCCCCCCCCCAATGTGTATGATGCCTGGTGAGCTGTAACTGGTTAAATGTTCACGGGAGTCTACTGATGCAGCTGTATCAGTACAGTCCTGTAAAGATTTATACATTTTCAGCATATTGATATATGATGTCAAGAGCAGCTTCACACTCTGTAACCTCTGTGGATTACGAAGTCTGGATATAAGACCTTATATTTGATTCTAGACAGTTATTCCTAACAGTATTATATAGTAGTAAATTTAGGAAGCAACGAAGTGGTGGACTGACACACAAACTCGTGTCACAAAAGGTATTTATTAGATGAAAAACACACATACATATAGTGTAAGTCTTAATAGTGACTTAGGTAATAGAATACGTGTACCTATGAATCCCAGCCTAGTCTCTAAAATGGGGCTGCTGGGATAGGGCGTCCCCCTCACCATACTTAAGTGACCCTACACTGTACTATACTGGGAGAGGTATATAGGATGGTATTATATGCATATATGAGGGTATTATAAACACATTAGAGGGGTATAATAAACCCTCATATATACCACTCTCATATGTATACATGTATACCTCTCCCATATGTATATACAGTAATATCCTCCTATATTATTATATACAGTATATATGAGGATATTACTGTATATACATACAGTGTCGGACTGGAGTGCCTTGGGCCCACCAGGGGAAATCATTCTTGGGGCCCACCCTTCTGCCACCGCACTTATCTATGGTAACATTAATAAGGGTACATTAACACGGCGTGATATGGGGCAGCATAGGGCTGCAAATGATTGCTAATCAGCAGGGCAGGAATATATAGGGATGTGCAGCCGACAGCAATGATCTTAGCCGCACAAAAGATCAAATCAGCCGACTATGGGACATTTGCTTGCATGTCAGCCAATCTCTGGCACTTTTACATGGGCCGATCATCGGCTGAATAGACTTCCTAGGAGCACTTGTTACCGATTATTGGCCGGTGTAATCGCGCTATAAGACAATTTTCTTTGCATGATAACACTGTATGCTACCAATAACACCAGTATATAAAGAGCAAATATCCCCACACATATTACCGCTATACAGTAACTGACCAAATCCTTATATCAAGACCGATATTACCAATAAACCAGTATAAAGGAGGGAAATAGTATCACCATACATATTACCGCTATACTGTTACTGACCAAATCCTGTATACTGAGACCAAAATTACCAGTACACAAGGGGGAAATATTACCGCCACACCACAACCATCACCACCATATTGTTACTGACCAAATCTGGTATACTAAGACCAATGAACACCGCACCAGATTACAAGTAACAAATAATACCCCCACATACTGACTAACACCACCACATACTGACTAACACCACAGCTGCTACTGAATAAAATCCTCTGAACAAAGATCAATATCCCCTCATACAGTCATATAGAGGTAGCCCCAGCTCTACACCATATACATTACGGTGCACATAGATTTAGTGACTCACAGGGGACGTCTTCTCTGATCGGAGTTCTTCCCTTTTCATCTACTTCTCCATCTGCCCTAGGCCGTTATGAGAACTTCTCCGAGCCACGAATCCACAGAATCTGCCAGAGAAATATATTAGGCTCCTCACTCTGTCACCATCCTCATCTCTCTACAAACTGCACATCTGTATTGGCCTCTTTACACCTTCTCTCAGTGGTTAGCCCTGACTATTGTGTGTGTGTTCATATATATATATATATATATATATATATATATATATATATTGTGCACACACCTTGTAGATGGCCCCTTGTTCAGTCCTCCATATAGATGGCCCTGTGTCCCTGTGTGCCTCTACTATAGTAGAGATCCCCCTCTGTGTAATCCCTTTATAGTAGATGACAACCTCTGTGCATTCCCTATTATCAGGGGTAGGGAACCTTGGCTCTCCAGCTGTTGCAAAACTACAACTCCCATCATGCCTGCAACAACTGCAACAGCTGGAGATCCAAGGTTCCCTATTCCTGCCCTATAGTATATGGCCCCCTCTGTGTAGTCCCCTTATAGATGACCCCTCTGTGTAGTCCACTAAAGTAGATGCCCCTCTCTGTGCATGCCCTATTGTATACACACCGCACCCAGTATAGTTACCCTTATACATTGTTGTCCCCCTCTGTGTAGTGCCCTTTATAGATGCCTCCTCAGTGTTGTCCTCCTTATAAATTGCCCCCATCCAGTGTCCCTTATAGACGGCTCCCTGTGTTATCCCCCTTATAACTGGCCGGCTTGTGTTATCCATCCCCCCATATAGATAGCCCCCTTATGTTGTCCATCCCTACCCCCCATATAGCCCCTTATGTTGTCTATTCCCCCGTATAGCCACCTTATGTTGTCCTTGCCCCATATAGCCCCCTTAAGTTTTCCTTCCCCTGTATACAGCCCCTTATGTTGTCCTCCCCTGTATACAGCCCCTTATGTTGTCCTCCCCCTGTATACAGCCCCTTATGTTGTCCTCCCCCTGTTTATAGCCCCTTATGTTGTCCTCCCCCTGTATACAGCCCCTTATGTTGTCCTTCCCTGTATACAGCCCCCCTTGTGTTGTCCTCCCCCTGTATACAGCCCCCCTTATGTTTTCCTTCCCTGTATACAGCCCCCCTTATGTTGTCCTGCCCCTGTATATACCCCCTTATGTTGTCCTCCCCCTGTATATAGCCCCCCTTATGTTGTTCTCCCCCTGTATACAGACCCCTTTATGTTATCCTGCCCCTGTATATAGCCCCTTATGTTGTCCTCCCCCTGTATACAGCCCCTTATGTTGTCCTTCCCTGTATACAGCCCCCCTTATGTTGTCCTTCCCTGTATACAGCCCCCCTTATGTTGTCCTTCCCTGTATACAGCCCCCCTTATGTTGTCCTCCCCCTGTATACAGCCCCCCTTATGTTGTCCTCCCCCTGTATACAGCCCCCCTTATGTTGTCCTCCCCCTGTATATACCACCCTTATGTTGTCCTCCCCCTGTATACAGCCCCTTATGTTGTCCTTCCCTGTATACAGCCCCCCTTATGTTGTCCTTCCCTGTATACAGCCCCCCTTATGTTGTCCTTCCCTGTATACAGCCCCCCTTATGTTGTCCTTCCCTGTATACAGCCCCCCTTATGTTGTCCTTCCCTGTATACAGCCCCCCTTATGTTGTCCTTCCCTGTATACAGCCCCCCTTATGTTGTCCTTCCCTGAATACATACCCCCTTGTTGTCCTCCCCCTGTATACATACCCCCTTTTGTCCTGCCCCTGTATATACCCCCTTATGTTGTCCTCCCCCTGTATACAGCCCCCCTTATGTTGTTCTCCCCCTGTATACAGACCCCCTTCTGTTGTCCTCCCCCTGTATACAGCCCCCCTTATGTTGTTCTCCCCCTGTATACAGCCCCCCTTATGTTGTCCTCCCCCTGTATACAGACCCCCTTATGTTGTCCTGCCCCTGTATATACCCCCTTATGTTGTCCTCCCCCTGTATATACCCCCTTATGTTGTCCTCCCCTGTATATAGCCCCTTATGTTGTCCTCCCCTGTATATAGCCCCCCTTATGTTGTCCTCCCCCTGTATATAGCCCCTTATGTTGTCCTCCCCCTGTATATAGCCCCTTATGTTGTCCTCCCCCTGTATACAGCCCCCCCTTATGTTGTCCTCCCCCTGTATATAGCCCCCCTTATGTTGTCCTCCCCCTGTATACAGCCCCCCCTATGTTGTCCTCCCCTGTATACAGCCCCCCTTATGTTGTCCTCCCCCTGTATATAGCCCCCCTTATGTTGTTCTCCCCCTGTATATAGCCCCTTATGTTGTCCTCCCCCTGTATACAGCCCCCCTATGTTGTCCTCCCCTGTATACAGCCCCCCTTATGTTGTCCTCCCCCCTGTATACAGCCCCCCCCTTATCTTGCCCCCTCTGATAAAAAATAAAAAAAAACACAATACAACTCACCTAACCACACGCTCCCCCGTCGGTCGCCGGTGTCCTCTTCTCTGACAGCAGCTCCGATGTTAAGTCCCGCCGGCGCCATCACTGACCTCAGTGTGCGCCGCGGTGGCTGGGACTTCCGGTATGCGCTCCATGACCCGGAAGTCCTAGCCGCCGCCGCGCACACTGAGGTCAGTGATGGCGCCGGCGCGACTTCACATCGGAGCTTGCGTAACTCTTGTGATCGCAAGCAAATCTCTGCTTGCGGTCACAAGAGTGATTGACAGGGCGGGAAGCCGTAGGCTTCCCGCCCTGTCAATCACAACACTGCTTACATTTAACTGGAAGCGATTGTTGCGATCGCTTCCAGTTAAAAAGGGAGGAGCGGGGGGGCCCACTCCAGCTCGGGGCCCACCGGGGGTTTCCCCGGCCCCCCGGTGGCCCAGTCCGAGCCTGTATACATATGGAAGAGGTATATATGCATATGAGGGTATTATATACACATTAGAGGGGTAATATACCCTCATATATACCACTCTCATATATATATATATATGTATACCTCTGCCATATGTATATACAGTAATATCCTCCTATATTATTATATACAGTATATATTAGGATAATAATGTATATACATAGGGGAGAGGTATTTGTGATGGTATTATATGCATATATGAGGGTACAAAATACACATTAGAGAGGGGTATATATGAGGGGTATATATATATATATTATACCTCTCTAATGTATATATTGTACCATCATATATGCATATAATACCATCACAAATACCTCTCCCCAATGTATATACATTATTATCCTAATATATACTGTATATAATAATATAGGAGGATATTACTGTATATACATATGGGAGAGGTATACATGTTGATAAGGCCAGGTATTGGGATTTTACCTACTTGCACCGTACCTATATGACTACACCTATATAGACTGCCCTATGAAGAGACTGGAGATGATCAGAGAGTGATCAGAGGGTGACAGAGAGATGTTCTGGATGAAGAAGAGGAATGCTGGAAGCACGTCAATGAGATTAACTCCTGGAAAGTTATCATTTGTAGACACAATCCCCAAGGACCCAGAGACTCTTATCTATAAACAATTTATGGAAAACAACTACATTGTGCTCTTGGATTCATGAAAAAGTATCTTTGTACAGAATGTATTGTTTTAACCTTTTTGACCTTTTTGAATAATAATAATGAATACTAATATAGATGCCATTGCGCATGACTGAATATCTAAATCACTAGCACCGCCTCATCTATGGCTTATTAGCATTTGTTACCACCCTATATTTTATCTGTCTATAAAATGTGATTACCATAATAAAACTTGGGCCATTTTCTCCAGGCTTATAATCATGATACATTGTCTTATCTGTGTCCATGACGTATAAGTAACGAGCTGGTAATACTGCAGGTTCCACCTCTAGATATAATTTAAAAACCATCCTTTACCTGGGTTTTCGGCTTCTCTCCATAGAGACGGGTAAACATATAAATTTAACCTTATCATTTGGCGCCCTTGGCAGGGACTCAGCCTCTTGCAACCAGAACGCAGACTGACGGGATGCGGTGATTTATCCGTCATCGGACGCGCAGATATATCTGGCCAGGTAAGAAAGACTTTCCCTTTCTTACGTACTATCTGTGCCTCAGGGGAACGGATCTAATCAGATTCCCGTCACCTGTGTTCTCTATATGTTTGTAAAGCTGAGTCTATTTGTTAGACAAAGAACTCTGTAACCCAGGATAGGACAAGGTTAAAGTGCTGCATTGCCGTCGCAAACTGTTGTGTGATTGAGATAAGCTGTTGCTGTATTTATGCTGAATTAAGGAAAGGGATTGCCGAACTTATTCACTTCTGCGTCCTTACGGGGAGGCTGTGATTAATTCTTAACCCTTGTAATACAGCATGGCATCGAGAACAGCTGCGAGGTCACAGACAGTAGGCATATAAATTTTGGAGTGAACGGGTTCCTGATAAGTGATATCTGTCTCGAGCAGCGGGAACAATACTTGTATTGATCCCATTATTTGTGCTTGTACTGTGGTAGAGAGCAGGTCAGAAGACCTGTGACTTACCCCCTTGCCCCCTAGGAGGAATTAGCAACGAGGGACAGTAGGCTGCTATAAAGCGTCGCTATAGTGTGTCACTATAAGCGTCTGGGTCTATAGTAGCTGTACTTGGCAAGACCTAAGGTTTAGGTTTTAGTCCCCAATACGCTACCTAGGGATTAGCCGAGCAAGGATGAGACAGTTATTCACTAAAAGAAGGGATCCCCAGTCTCCACAAGAAGTTATTGTGAAGCTGATGTGAAGCTAAGGAAGATATAGTTAGCGATGGGCATGAGAAGATGCAGTACAAGATCTAGAACAGATCTTTAGGAGGTTTGATATGAAGGCAGATACATGCCAGAGCCCCACCAGCCTCTGGCTCTCTGACCAACACCTGGGAAACCCCTTACACTCCTGTGCACACTTATTTTTGCCTTGTAGGTAGGTAACCAGACCTACATGTAACATGCAGGGCAAATGGGTCCTTGGAATTTCCAGGAACCTTAGGGTCAATCTAAGTACTATCCCTAAGGGGGAATTAAGGATTAGAGTTCTAAGAGAGGAGGGTGTGGAGTAGAGAGATGAGAGCCAGAGGGTCAGACAGAAGGAAAACATTCAGGATAATGGGTGGGAAGCACAGGTCCAGCTGGGTGGACATGTGCCGGTGACCAGCAATATCTAGATAAGACAGAATATTGTAGTGTGTGTGGCAGACCCAAGCCACATCATTATGTTACGCCATTGTACCCAGTTTATATCTGTATACAAACCCCAGATCCTGCAAAAAGCCAACCTATCTCCAATGGTGGCATATAGACCCTTTGTTCTGCAGGAATCTTCCCCTTTGTCAGCTGTTGAAGTAGTTACTTTGATTTAAAGTGCCCCTGACCTGATAGTAAGACCAATGCCTTTTGAAGTGGGCAGCCTAAATTCAAATAGTGTACAGTGCCATGTAAGTGGAGATGGACGAGGAGAACAGTCCAGCTCATTGCTAGATACAGTACTGAGAGAGCTGAAAAGAGGTTAATTAATGCTGCGTAGTGAAGCAGCATACAAAGTACATAATGTGTGTTATTTGTTATGTTTTGTACAAGGCCATCAACCAGCTCTGAGGGCTGCAGATCACATGCAAGCAGCATTAGGAAAAAAATAAAAAAAAAGAATCAGAGCTGTTAGTATAATGTAATGTACGCTCCTACATTATATACTGTTGTATTTCAGCCAGTTTAAGCTGGTGTCCCCTCTAGAAGTATGTTACGTGTTAAAAAATGTTGATCATTTTCTGTTGTCCCGACCGTGAAACATTTGCTTATTTGTGTACGCCATTTTTTCTGTAATCAGCCCTCAAAGATGGCGATTGAAAGCCAACCACTCCCCATATCATCCACGTCTGTATTATAATTGTGACGTCTCAAAACCATGCCCTAAGCCAACACCCTTATATCCATGTTATCTAGTCCGGTGGCCATTTTAACTCCTGGCATTTCTGTCCCCGGCCCATACTGCTTAATGTCACTGAGGGGGCGGGCACAGGACTCTCCGATAGAGTCTAACAACTGTTTTGCACATTTATTAATGAATATTATTACCTGATGGTGAAGAAAGTTAGACAAAGGTTTGTTGAAAGGAAAAGTATAAAGACTGTTTGAAGGAATCAGGTCTAGTAGACCTATTATTGTATAAGATTGTTATACAGGAGTGTCAGTAGGAGTCAGAGGGAAAAAGCACGTTTATTAGGAATGTCAAAAGAAAAGTGATAATTGGTAAAGATCAAACACAGAATTTTGTGCACTTATTAAGAGCCCGGAGTAGTAACTTACTACTGTAATATATATTTCTATGTAACTTTATTTAATAAGTCTTTATATATATGTGTATATACCGTATGTGTACACATCTATCCTAATAAGTTCTATGCAAATTGTTTTTTTTTCCTACTAAGTTATAAGTATGTGTGCCACTGTCCAAGGTTACAGTCTGGTGTATAAGAGCACAGCGCAGTAGCGAAATTTGATGGGGGGCAGGGGGGGCGGCCGCCCCCGGGCCCACTCTGGCAGGGGCCCACTCAGATCGCTATTGAATTTTTGCTCCCTAAGTCTATTCCTGAAGATACAGACTGCCTGTGCAGTCTGTATCTTATGCTTTTACCTAATCCTGTATAGCGGAGAAGTACGGCCGGGGGCGGCCATCTTGATGACGTCACAGTGGTGCGTTCCAACGCTGGAACGCAAGGGACGTCATCAAGATGGCGCCCGGCTTTACTGCACCGCTACAGAGGACTGGGTAAAGTATAAGATACAGACTGCAAAGGCAGTCTGTATCTTCATGAAGTTTATTTCTGAAGATACAGACTGCCTGTGCAGTCTGTATCTTATACTTTACCCAGTCCTCTGTAGCGGTGCAGTAAAGCCGGGCGCCATGTTGATGACGTCCCTTGCGTTCCAGCGCTGGAACGCACCACTGACGTCATCAAGATGGCCGCCCCCGGCCTTACTGCTCCGCTACACAGCTATAGGTAAAAGCATAAGATACAGACTGCACAGGCAGTCTGTATCTTTAGGAATAGACTAGAGCTGGACATGTGGATGCAGGGGGAGCTGGACATGTGGACACAGGGGGAGGTGGACACGGGGGGAGCTGGACATGTGGACACAGGGGGAGCTGGACATGTGGACACAGGGGGAGCTGGACATGTGGACACAGGGGGAGCTGGACATGTGGACATAGGGGGAGCTGGACATGTGGACACAGGGGGAGCTGGTAAAGAGGGGGAGCTGGACATGTGGAAACAGGGGGAGCTGGACATGTGGACGCAGGGGGAGCTGGACATGTGGAAGCAGGGGGAGCTGGACATGTGGAAACAGGGGGAGCTGGACATGTGGACACAGGGGGAGCTGGACATGTGGAAACAGGGGGAGCTGGACATGTGGACATAGGGGGAGCTGGACATGTGGACGCAGGGGGAGCTGGACATGTGGAAGCAGGGGGAGCTGGACATGTGGAAACAGGGGGAGCTGGACATGTGGACATAGGGGGAGCTGGACATGTGGACACAGGGGGAGCTGGACATGTAGAAACGGGGAGCTGGACATGTGGACACAGGGGGAGCTGGACATGTGGAAACAGGGGGAGCTGGACATGTGGAAACAGGGGGAGCTGGACATGTGGAAACGGGGAGCTGGACATGTGGAAACAGGGGGAGCTGGACATGTGGACATAGGGGGAGCTGGTAAAGAGGGGGAGCTGGACATGTAGAAACGGGGAGCTGGACATGTGGACACAGGGGGAGCTGGACATGTGGACACAGGGGGAGCTGGACATGTGGAAACAGGGGGAGCTGGACATGTGGAAACAGGGGGAGCTGGACATGTGGACATAGGGGGAGCTGGACATGTGGACACAGGGGGAGCTGGTAAAGAGGGGGAGCTGGACTTGTGGACACAGGGGGAGCTGGACATGTAGAAACAGGGGGAGCTGGACATGTGGAAACAGGGGGAGCTGGACATGTGGAAACAGGGGGAGCTGGACATGTGGACATAGGGGGAGCTGGACATGTGGACACAGGGGGAGCTGGTAAAGAGGGGGAGCTGGACATGTGGACACAGGGGGAGCTGGACATGTAGAAACAGGGGGAGCTGGACATGTGGAAACAGGGGGAGCTGGACATGTGGAAACAGGGGGAGCTGGACATGTGGACACAGGGGGAGCTGGACATGTGGACACAGGGGGAGCTGGACATGTGGACACAGGGGGAGCTGGACATGTGGACACAGGGGGAGCTGGACATGTGGACACAGGGGGAGCTGGACATGTGGACACAGGGGGAGCTGGACATGTGGACACAGGGGGAGCTGGACATGTGGACGCAGGGGGAGCTGGACATGTGGACACAGGGGGAGCTGGACATGTGGAAACAGGGGGAGCTGGACATGTGGACGCAGGGGGAGCTGGACATGTGGAAGCAGGGGGAGCTGGACATGTGGACACAGGGGGAGCTGGACATGTGGACATAGGGGGAGCTGGTAAAGAGGGGGAGCTGGACATGTAGAAACGGGGAGCTGGACATGTGGACACAGGGGGAGCTGGACATGTGGACACGGGGAGAGCTGGACATGTGGAAACAGGGGGAGCTGGACATGTGGAAACAGGGGGAGCTGGACATGTGGAAACCAGGGGGAGCTGGACATGTGGAAACCAGGGGGAGCTGGACATGTGGAAACCAGGGGGAGCTGGACATGTGGAAACCAGGGGGAGCTGGACATGTGGAAACCAGGGGGAGCTGGACATGTGGAAACCAGGGGGAGCTGGACATGTGGAAACCAGGGGGAGCTGGACATGTGGAAACCAGGGGGAGCTGGACATGTGGAAACCAGGGGGAGCTGGACATGTGGAAACAGAGGGAGCTGGTAAACAGGGGGAGCTGGACATGTGGAAACAGGGGGAGCTGGTAAACAGGGGGAGCTGGACATGTTGGAAACAAGGGGGAGCTGGACATGTGGAAACCAGGGGGAGCTGGACATGTGGAAACCAGGGGGAGCTGGACATGTGGAAACCAGGGGGAGCTGGACATGTGGAAACCAGGGGGAGCTGGACATGTGGAAACCAGGGGGAGCTGGACATGTGGAAACCAGGGGGAGCTGGACATGTGGAAAACAGTGGTTTTCTGATTTAACCCTATTTGGCCCAGTTCTCTCTGGAAGCTTCATAGAGGAGCTGGGGGCTGATCTGGAGATCCTGGGGGAATGGGGGCAGAGGTCCGACCCCTCCACCCCAGTCTCTTACAGGATAAGGGACAAGTATGTTTAAATCAGAAAGCTGTGATTCGGATCACAGAGAGCAGGGTGCAGCAGCCTGTAGTGGCTGCCCGAGTTAGCTAGTGATTGAGCCTGCGGTACCTCCCTGTGAGTGATGCACCTGTCTTAGGCAGAATGCAAATTATCTACCTCTATGGTATATGGGTCAGTCAGTGTATAGGGAAAATAATAGTCTTTGCATAATGGATTTAACTTTTTTTTACAGTTTTAACTACAGATCTCAGGTGAACCTGTTATACTGCCCATACATCCATGACATTGGGATAGTGAGCGACTCCGATGAGAAGACACCCCTTGTAAGTCACTGTTTCATTTTATGTGTCTATATATGTAAATGTAGAAGCCTCTAACACTGCTCTTAATTCACTATGAGTAATGGAGCAGAATATACCCTTTATTATTTAGAAAGCATTGTTGTCAAGCGAGGTTCCCTTTGAGTAACATAATCGGTTGGGGGCCCACTCAGACTTGCTCGCCCCCCCTAGGCTGAACCCCTAGCTACGCCCCTGGCACAGCGCTGATATCTTCTGTAACTTCAAGGATGTTTAGAAAAAAAAAAAAAAAAAAAAACTTCCAAAACTTCCTGCTCAAGGTTAGAAGTGAGGCCCAGAGCGTTCTGCTTACTGATAAGAGACGTTTACTAGAGGAATGGATTCATTTCAGCTAATAATGGTACAAATTAAACTGAAGGTTCTGACAAAAAGAATTCTGATAAAAAGAATTATTCTATATACTGTATGTTTTATATTTCATCTTTAAGGTGTGTTTTATTTGATTTATAGCACAAGAAGGTTATATGGGACTAGCCGATTGTAACATGTTTTATTTTTTTAATGTTTTTATTTTAGGGTTAACAGTTTTCTGATGATTATAGCAAACTAGCTCATGACTTTATATATTGATAATCCCTAGTAAAGCCAAACTCATATCCATGGCTCCAGTCTGCACTCCTTATGCCCCCCAATATGTATATACAGTGGTACCTCGGTTTTCGAACATAATTGGTTCTGGAAGGCTGTTCCATAACCGAGCAGTTCGAAAACCGAGCTGTAAGTTCCCATAGGGAACAATGTAAATGTGATTAATTGGTTTTTACACTCCGTGGGTCAGGTGCAGAGCACCCGGCCCACAGAGTGCAAAAACACTCCACATCCCCCGCAACAGTGAGAGGCAGGAGCGGGCGGTTATTTAAACTTGCCGCCGTGCTCCTGCTCCAATCAGCTGCGGGGGACACCCTGTAAAGAAGTGGGGAATCCCATCATAATGATGGGATTCCCCACTTCTTTACACGGTGTCCCCGGCAGCTGAGAGGAGCAGGAGCACGGCGGCAAGTTTAAATAGCCGCCCGCTCCTGCCTCTCACTGCGGGGACAGGCTGTAAAGAAGCCGTCTCCCAGCGCTGTCCTCCTGTCTCTCCCCACCAGCCCCTCCGCCCCCCCCGCCGGCCCGGAGCGCTGTACACCCCTATAGACTGCGGCGCGCCCGCAGCCCCGCTCACCAGCTTCTTGCTCCCGCTGCTCCCCGCCGCCTCTGCAGACTCTCTCTTACCCTGCAGAGGCGGCGGGGAGCAGCGAAGCAAGAAGCTGGTGAGCGGGGCTGCGGGCGCGCCGCAGTCTATAGGGGTGTACAGCGCTCCGGGCCGGCGGGGGGGCGGAGGGGCTGGTGGGGAGAGACAGGAGGACAGCGCTGGGAGACGGCTTCTTTACAGCCTGTCCCCGCAGTGAGAGGCAGGAGCGGGCGGCTATTTAAACTTGCCGCCATGCTCCTGCTCCTCTCAGCTGCCGGGGACACCCTGTAAAGAAGCGGGGATTCCCATCATTATGATGGGATTCCCCACTTCTTTACAGGGTGTCCCCCGCAGCTGATTGGAGCAGGAGCACGGCGGCAAGTTTAAATAGCCGCCCGCTCCTGCCTCTCAGTGTTCCCAACACCTCTAACTGTCAGCTGAACATCAGTTCAGCTGACAGTTATCCCCCTGGTTTTGTTCGGATACCGAGCAATGTTCGGATACCGAGCAAAACTTCAGGGGGAAATTTAGTTCGAAAACCAAATTGTTCGAACTCCGAGGTGTTCGGAAACCAAGGTTTTACTGTATTTTGTGTTAAGTGCATTGAATCCAGCATCTCTGTTGCCTCTTGATGTAGATTCAAATGGGGGAGGGGATAGAGGTGAATGGGAGTAGCCCATTTTGATGTTTTAAATTTTTTTTTTTAAACATCGTACAATTTTTTTTTTTTTTAAATAAGGATGTTTTTATTACTTATTGTGTTTGATATTTTAAATTGTGAAAGATGAAAATGTAATTGAAAGCCCAAATATTAATGAAAGTTTAAAAGTTTTCATTGTAGATTATCCCAGACTTTTCAGAGATGGATGACACAAGACGCAAGGATATATGGTGACCGCCATGCAGCGTGACGTTCCACTACAGAAACCGCTCCTGCCATAAGCTGGAGATGAGGATAATCACTGAGACATGTAGGATGGTTGGAGGTAACTGTGCAGATGTCTATATGAAGCCCACTATTATGGGTTAATTGGCAAATTAGAGATTTGTTTGGTCCCTGGGCTTACCAAAAACACTTGTAGAAAGAAAAAAACTGTTAAAAAAAAAAAAAGAAGAAAAGCCACTATAGAGCGGCTGACGCAACGTTCACGCAGACAAACCCTGAAGCAAAAAGGGTGATGGATGATGGATGAAGCTGCCAATGCTGTTTCTGTGCTCTTCCCAAGGTAACTGTACAAAGCGTACAAGGGAATGGGGAGATGTTTCCAGTCTTTTCCTGAGGTAACCGTACATAGTGTACAGGTGGATGGGGAGATGTGGATCTGTTTGTTTTTAAGTCTTTTCCAGGGACGATCAGCAACAAGCTGAGAGACCAGCGGATGGAGAGGAGGTACAGGGTAAAGATGGCATGCAGACAGTAAGTAAGTAACGCACTGTGTTTGCCAACCGCCTTGTATCTCACTGTAAGTTATCTGACAAAACCAGCAGAAGGAAGCCATGTGTAATGTGGTGTAGTATCCTCAGATTGGGCGGCCCAGGGGACAACAAATATAGCAGAGAGGGTTGTGTACGGCTGTATTATCTACACCTGTCATAACCTACTGTAAGTAACACCATAAAGTGCCTGTCTGCATAGTCTGTCATCTTCCTGCCTGTTTCAGGGAATGTAAGTGGACGTCATCCAGCTGCCACAGGTGGCCTATATAGGTATGTCCTTACAGGTGGCCTATATAGGTATGTCCTTGTCTGTACTGGTGTCTTCTTTACAGGTCAGCCAAAGCTATGGGAGACGACAAAGCCAATGTCTGAGGTGATACTAGTGGCCCTAAAAGAAGCGATATAACTGAGGCCAAGAATCCAAGTGTCCGTAAAGAGGCCTGTCAGTCAAAAGATAGGTTTAAGGATAAAGGATCCATACCAATGCTACTATTACCAAAAGGAACATATGATATATTATTCTCATAAAAAGGCTTTGAAACCTTAGGTGATGTATCGTTTACACTTTGCTTTTATTTCTATGGTGGTTATTTTATGTGTAATATGTGATGATCTCAGTGAGACAAGAGACAATTCAGTAGGATCCAAATATTATATCGGTAATAAGCGCCCAGTTACTTCATATTATTGGTGTATGTATTATACTATATGATTATTTACAGGAAGAGATGTGACCATGTGACCAGTCATAAGACCCGTGTGATCTAATCATAAAGACGTTTTCTAGGTACAAAATGAAGTAAAAAGACTAAAAAGAAGTGGAAATTTTGAGAATCCGGTACTGACGAGTGTGAATTCACTATCTGGTTATTATAAGTGAATCTAGTGGTTACATAGTAGGTCACATTGTGGAGATTTTATTGCATTTATCTGTTGTGCTGTTTTTGGTTTATGTATCAATCAACTTTTCATTTTTGCTTTTGCCATGAGATAAGATTTGCTCACATCTAAACTTTTCTTTTTCAGAAACTTTTTAAAGTTAGTTGTTGTGACTTTCCAATACCCACATGATGCTGAAGTGGTAGAGTCCTTGTGATAGAGTCACGTCTGTTATATACAGTAATAAGACAATAAGGTTTGGTTATTTTGGATATTATAAAATCCTGAGAGGTGTTTGTCATATATATATATATATATATATATATATATATATATATATATATTAGTTTGGGTATTGATAATAAGCTTTTATTTGTTTTGTTGTAACTAAGCTGTATATTGATGTATACTGTACAGACTCAGCCATTGTTTAGTATTTTCTTTCGGTTATTGCAGATCTACCTACGACATCTGCTGTAAGTTTGTTCCGCCATCTATAACTCTCAATAAAACATATAGTACTATTTTTGTCTATACTATGGTGATGCCTATAAACTAATGGGAGTCCTTCAGGGTCTCATCCAAGTGGTCTTATGCAGAATACTGATCTGTTTGCCAGTAAAACTGTTTATGTGTATTCTCTCTCATATAAAACCTCAACAAAGCAAAAAGAAGGTCTACCATCATATAGGTGACTAACGTGATTATGTTTTCTTTCTCTTATCGGTTCTCTTGAATCTGTGTCGCCTGGACATTTCTGGAGGTTGGATGCTGGACAAGTACTTGGAGGATGGGTTCACCCTATGGAGAAGATGTGACCCCTGAGCAACCCACGGCTCAGACAGTATCTTTGGAACCTCTGGCTATGTACCAACCACAGTGATTCCAGTCCAAGGCTTCACGGATGTCAAATGGGGGACTGATAAAGCCAGGTATTGGGATTTTACCTACTTGCACCGTACCTATATGACTACACCTATATAGACTGCCCTATGAAGAGACTGGAGATGATCAGAGAGTGATCAGAGCGTGATCAGAGGGTGACAGAGAGATGTTCTGGATGAAGAAGAGGAATGCTGGAAGCACGTCAATGAGATTAACTCCTGGAAAGTTATCATTTGTAGACACAATCCCCAAGGACCCAGAGACTCTTATCTATAAACAATTTATGGAAAACAACTACATTGTGCTCTTGGATTCATGAAAAAGTATCTTTGTACAGAATGTATTGTTTTAACCTTTTTGACCTTTTTGAATAATAATAATGAATACTAATATAGATGCCATTGCGCATGACTGAATATCTAAATCACTAGCACCGCCTCATCTATGCTTTATTAGCATTTGTTACCACCCTATATTTTATCTGTCTATAAAATGTGATTACCATAATAAAACTTGGGCCATTTTCTCCAGGCTTATAATCATGATACATTGTCTTATCTGTGTCCATGACGTATAAGTAACGAGCTGGTAATACTGCAGGTTCCACCTCTAGATATAATTTAAAAACCATCCTTTACCTGGGTTTTCGGCTTCTCTACATAGAGACGGGTAAACATATAAATTTAACCTTATCAATGTGTACATATGAGAGTGGTATATATGAGGGTATATTATACCCCTCTAATGTGTTTACAATATCCTCATATATGCATAAACCTCTCCCATATGTATATGCTTTGTATAGGGCCCCACAGCCACCCTGGATTACACAACAATTAAACATATCAGGCCACTGGGAAAGTGTACATAAACAATTATGGAACTTGATGGTGTATCTGCAGCTGATTCTTCTTGATATTGCAGCCAGCAAGGTGCAAACAGCGCACCACGTGCCAGACAGCTTGCTTGCAGATGCACTCCTCAGCCTCAGTATCCCTGTCTGGGAGGAGGAGCGTGTGGAAGCAGCTCTGGTCCGTGGGGGGACGGGCTGAAGGCTTTCATGGAGGAAAGCAGCAGCTGGCCGGGGGATAATCCCCCTCTCCCCCCACCCCCACCTTATAGATGGTCCCCCTCTCCCCCACCCCCACCTTATGGATGGTCCCCCTCTCCCCCCACCCCCACCTTATAGATGGTCCCCCTCTCCCCTCACCTTATAGATGGTCCCCCTCTTCTCCCCCCCACCTTATAGATGTTCCTCCTCTCTCCCCCACCTTATAGATGTTCCCCCTCTTCCCCCCCCCACCTTATAGATGTTCCCCCTCTTCTCCCCCCCACCTTATAGATGTTCCCCCTCTTCTCCCCCCACCCCCACCTTATAGATGGTCCCTCTCCCCCCACCTTATAGATGGTCCCCCTCTCCCCCACCCCCACCTTATAGATGGTCCCCCTCTCCCCCCACCCCCACCTTATAGATGGTCCCCCTCTCCCCCCACCCCCACCTTATAGATGTTCCCCCTCTTCTCCCCCCCCCACCTTATAGATGTTCCCCCTCTTCTCCCCCCCCCCACCTTATAGATGTTCCCCCTCTTTTCCCCCTCCACCTTATAGATGTTCCCCCTCTTCTCCCCCCCCACCTTATAGATGTTCCCCCTCTCCCCCCCCACCTTATAGATGTTCTCCCTCTTCTCCCCCCCCACCTTATAGATGTTCCCCCTCTTCTCCCCCCCACCTTATAGATGTTCCCCCTCTTCTCCCCCCCACCTTATAGATGTTCCCCCTCTTCTCCCCCCCCCACCTTATAGATGTTCCCCCTCTTCTCCCCCCCCACCTTATAGATGTTCCCCCTCTTCTCCCCCCCCACCTTATAGATGTTCCCCCTCTTCTCCCCCCCCCACCTTATAGATGTTCCCCCTCTTCTCCCCCCCCCCTGCCCTGTGCACAGCAGATAACATAAAAAAAAACTCACCTGTTGTCCGTTCCCCCGTCGATCCTCTCCTCTCCTGCAGGCTCCGTCTGTCCCCCGCTGATGTGCGGCTGCCGGAGGGGTCCCGTCCTATCCCCCGGCAGCGCGCGCATCACAGAGCTCCCCGTGCACCGGAAGTCACAGCCACAGGCGCATGGGGAGCTCTCTGATGCAGGCGCTGCCGGGGGATAGGACAGGACTCCACCGGCAGCCGCACATCAGCCGGGGTCGGGGACAGACGGAGCCGGACTCTTGTGACCGCAAGCAAAACAATGCTTGCGGTCACAAGAGAGTCACCGCAGCGGCGTGGGGGGGCCAGGCCGCAGCGGCATTATAATGTGGGCGGTGCGGCATGAGCCCCCCCGGAGCCTCGGGCCCTGGGTGGCCGCCCGAACCGCCCACATTATAATCTGCCACTGATCACCAGCAGTGACTGCATTACTATGTATCAACAGCAGTATCTGTATCATCAGCAGTGTCTGTATCACCAGCAGTGACTGTATCACCAGCAGTGCCTGTATCACTATATATCACCAGCAGTGTCTGTATCACTATATATCACCAGCAGTGTCTGTATCACCAGCAGTGACTGTATCAATATATATCACCAGCAGTGACTGTATCACCAGCAGTGCCTGTATCAATATATATCACCAGGAGTGTCTGTATCACCAGCAGTATCTGTATCACCAGCAGTGACTGTATCACCAGCAGTGCCTGTATCAGTATGTATCACCAGCAATGACTGTATCACTATATATCACCAGCAGTGCCTGTATCACTATTTATCACCAGCAGTGTCTGTATCACTATATATCACCAGCAGTGTCTGTATCACCAGCAGTGACTGTATCACTATATATCACCAGCAGCGTCTGTATCACCAGCAGTGACTGTATCACTATATATCACCAGCAGCGTCTGTATCACCAGCAGTGACTGTATCAATATATATCACCAGCAGTGACTGTATCTCTATATATCACCAGCAGTGTCTATATCACCAGCAGTGCCTGTATCACTATTTATCACCAGCAGTGTCTGTATCACTATATATCACCAGCAGTGTCTGTATCACTATATATCACCAGCAGTGTCTGTATCACCAGCAGTGACTGTATCACTATATATCACCAGCAGCGTCTGTATCACCAGCAGTTACTGTATCACTATATATCACCAGCAGCGTCTGTATCACCAGCAGTGCCTGTATCACTATATATCACCAGCAGTGACTGTATCACTATATATCACCAGCAGTGTCTGTATCACTAGCAGTGCCTGTATCACTATATATCACCAGCAGTGTCTGTATCACCAGCAGTGACTGTATCACTATTTGTTCTTCGGGAGGCAGCCACCTAGCACCAGCTGATGGGTGCCGGCGGCGCCTCCCAAAGTCCGTCCGCCTCCCAAAGTCCGTCGGAAAATTACTCTCATGATAGGGCAGACATTTAACTACATCACTAATATACGTAGAGCCCGTTGGTTAACAGCAGCGGGCATGTCTGACTTAGCCCCAAAGAGCCACGAATTCCCAAACCTAGAAACATCAAATCTGTTTGGACCAGACTTCATACAAGAAGTCAAGGGCAGATATCGAGCCCGCAAATCCTTCTCAGACCTTAAAAAACCAATACATTACCCCAAGAGACCCTTTTGTTCGGATGGCCGGTCTTACAAGTCCCAGGGACAGGCCCGTGATTACAACCAGGGACAATCACGAAAGTTCTACGCTAGAGGAGCAAACTACAACCACAGAGGAGGTTTTTAAAGAACATCCTCCACAAAGAGACCAGCCTCAGGTGAGCACATTAACTTTAATCCCATCCCGGGTGTATTTAAGCGCTTGGCAGGCTATAACTACAGACCGTTGGGTCATAAATGTAATAAAAAACAACCTACAATTACCATTAGTGAGGTTTCCCTTTCAAAAAAGAAGACCGCATTTTCGGTCAGACACCAGGCTAGACCAAGTAATGGAAGCAGAGTTACAGGCGGGAAAAATAGCAAAGACAGATTCAAGCCAGAAAGGCTGGATAAGTCACCTTTTTCCAGTCATAAAACCGGACGGGTCAGTAAGACCGGTCCTAAACGTCAAACCCTTGAACAAATTTCTGAAACGAAGGAGGTTCAGAATGGAAAGCATTGCAGAGTTAAGACTACTCCTGGAAACAGACATGTTTTTAATAAAAATAGATCTCAAAGACGCTTTCCATGCCATCGCCATAGCGCCTAGTATGCATAGTGTACTTGGACGACATACTAATCTTTCACAAACAAAGGGAACACCTAATACTTCAAAGGGAAACCATACTTTCTCTTTTAAACCAAACAGGCTTTACCATAAACACAAAAAAGTCAGTATTAGAACCGTACAGAACGGTAGTATTCCTAGGCTTCCAAATAGAAACCACACCATTCAAGATCAGCGTTCCCACCGTCAAGTGGGACAACATAAAAGAGACGCTAAAAAGAAGCCTAAGGAAAAAAACAGTAACGTTTAGAGAGACTGCAAGTCTAATAGGGAAAGTGGTAGCAATGCAGCCAGGGTTCAAAATAGCACCCACCCTCTGCAGACGAACACAGATCTGGTTAGGGAATCTTTTGAGACAAAATTATCAGTGGAACAGAACAGTCACCTTCCCATTAGAGATACGAAAAGAATGGGGTTACATAATTTCATTAAACAACCCTCTACCGTGTCCAATAAGAGCTCCGCCACCAGACGTCACAGTTACAACAGACGCATCCTTAGTAGGATGGGGAGCTTTTTCAGCACACTCTGCTATAAGAGGTACCTGGTCAGGTAAAGAAAAGTCCCTCCATATAAATGTATTAGAACTTTGGGCAGCGAGATTAGCGTGTCAAAAGTTAATACAGAGCCGTCCCCACCAGCAGTCTGTCCTTCTCCAAATGGACAGCAAGACTGCAATCGCGTATGTAAACAAGATGGGGGGCACGAGGTCAAAGACACTATGCTTAGAGGCGTTGGAATTCTGGACCTGGGCATTCAACAACAGAATAGACCTGAGAGCAACATATGTCCCCAGCCACACGAACGAAATAGCGGATGCCTTGTCCAGGCAGAAGCTGACACTGACAACTGCCTCACTCACACAAGAGAAGTTTCTAATGATCAACCAGAAATTTGGCAAGAGGGAAATAGACCTTTTTGCATCCGAGACATCAGCAAAGTGCCAGAAATTTGTGGCCAGAGTATGGTCCCCAGGGGCATGGAGTATAGACTCCCTATCCTTCCCGTGGTTAGACCTCCAGAATCTGTATGCTTTCCCTCCTCCAACATTACTATCTCAGATACTGCTGAAAATAGAGGAGGAACAGATTTCACAATTAGTTCTGGTATATCCGGTATGGCCCTCCAGACCGTGGTATCCAAAACTCCACAACATGGTTGTACAGAAGAAGCTACCCTTAGGACTGACGTCAGACTGCTTACAAGGTCCGAAGGATCTTCTGACAAAACTTCCTCAGCTAATGTCTATAGCGGCATCAGTCAGTTGTTCGCTTACCCACAGCTCACAGAACAGGCAAACAATCTCATAAATTGGTCCCTCAGACCAAAAACGTGATCCAGATATAGATCTATCATTCAGGAGTTCCATAAATGGAGATCAGAAAGTAGCGACAATACTCAAACTCCACCGAGTTTGTGGTCAGCCTTGGAATACCTAACTTTAAAGTTCCAATCAGGTATTGCATCAAACACACTAAAAACAATAGGTTCAGCATTAGCAGTAATAATACCAGACCTTACTACTAATAAGTTATACTTTAGACTCCTAAAAGGTGCAGTAGCGGCTAGACCTATAGTTCCAAGATATGATTCTACTTGGGATGTTGACTGTTTGTTAAAGTATTTAGCCAAACTTACAGAGAAGTCTGTATGAATGACAGGCATCAAGTTGGCTTGTTTATTGGCCTTAGCATTAGCGGCCAGATCCATGGAACTCACCCTAATTCACATTCACGAACCGTGGCTCTCGCCCACTCCTAATGGGTTTCATATTACTCTTAAAGGACCGGTAAAAACTACTAGTATAGACAGTACTCCTATTGAATTAGATCTAATCAAAGATTCAGAAGACCAGTCACTATGTCTGGTCACCACAATGGAACAATATCTGGACTTGACAGCTCCAACACGCCAAAAAATTACCAATTTGTTCTTAACTTCAAGGCCCCCAGTTAGAAAAGCAACCTCCAACACTATCAGAGGCTGGATTCTCCAGGCCATGAAAAGCGCTGGGGTCAACACCGAAAAATTCAAAGCACACTCCCTAAGAGGTGCAGCTGCCTCTCGAGCGGCAGCACAAGTGGTTCCCCTAATTACAATCCTAAGATCGGCCAGATGGAAGTCTGAAAGGACATTCATAAAACATTACTGGCGCCCATCAGATTGTGACAGAATCAGATTTATGAGAGCAACCACCAGGTGTGTGCTGATCTACCCATCAGCAGGTGCTAGGTGGCTGCCTCCCAAAGAACAAAACACAGTTTGGAGGAATCTATGACCTGCAAACTGCATTTGTTCTAGGGAATAGGTCAGCCACCTAGCAACAGCGCCCACCCTCCCAATCCCAGATTAATCCTGGTAGGTGCTCTCTGAAAGATACTTACTGTATTCATGTTCTCCTCATTCTAGGATTCACCAAGAATCAGAATATACAACAGGGGCAGACCGAGACCAAGAAGTAAATAAACCGTAGTCAGGAAGACTTGTTTGCATTCCACGAAACGAACGAAAGCCTTGTTCAAGAAGATAAATAATCTTTACACTGTTTAAAAGAAGAAAAGGATAGAGAGATAATACATCTTGTCCTTCACAACACAAGTTATATTGTTAAATAAATTCATGAAGCATTTATGGTCTTGTTATTATGAGTGAATAAGAAAAATAATATATACATATATATAACATAATAACAATGGGTTCTAGAGTGATTAGGTGAGGTCACCAAGCCTTCCGGGAAAAATTCTGAGGTAAGCCCGCGCTAGCACGAGCTTACCCCACGTGACCGCAGCCGCTACGGAGCGCGGCCGCGGTCATTATCCAACGGACTTCGGGAGGCGCCGCCGGCACCCATAAGCTGTTGCTAGGTGGCTGACCTATTCCCTAGAACAAATGCAGTTTGCAGGTCATAGATTCCTGCAAACTGTGTTGTATCACCAGCAGTGCCTGTATCAGTATGTATCACCAGCAGTGTCTGTATCACCAGCAGTGACTGTATCACCAGCAGTAACTGTATCACTATATATCACCAGCAGTGTCTGTATCACTATATATCACCAGCAGTGTCTGTATCACTATATATCACCAGCAGTGTCTGTATCACCAGCAGTGCCTGTATCACTATATATCACCAGCAGTGTCTGTATCACCAGCAGTGTCTGTATCACTATATATCACCAGCAGTGTCTGTATCACCAGCAGTGTCTGTATCACTATATATCACCAGCAGTGTCTGTATCACCGGCAGTGACAGTATCACTATATATCACCAGCAGTGACTGTATTACTATATATCACCAGCAGTGCCTGTATCACTATATATCACCAGCAGTGTCTGTATCACTATTTATCACCAGCAGTGACTTTATTACTATATATCATTAGCAGTGTCTGTATCACCAGCAGTGACAGTATCGCCAGCAGTGCCTGTATCAGTATGTATCACCAGCAGTGTCTGTATCACCAGCAGTGACTGTATCACTATATATCACCAGCAGTGTCTGTATCACCAGCAGTGACTGTATCACTATGTATCACCAGCAGTGCCTGTATCAGTATGTATCACCAGCAATGTCTGTATCACCAGCAGTGACTGTATCACCAGCAGTGACTGTATCACTATATATCACCAGCAGTGTCTGTATCACTATATCTCACCAGCAGTGACTGTATCACTATATATCACCAGCATTGTCTGTATCACCAGCAGTGACTGTATTGCTATATATCACCAGCAGTGTCTGTATCACCAGCAGTGACTGTATCACTATATATCACCAGCAGTGTCTGTATCACTATATATCACCAGCAGTGTCTGTATCACTATATATCACCAGCAGTGACTGTATCACTATATATCACCAGCAGTGTCTGTATCACTATATATCACCAGCAGTGACTATCTCACTATATATCACCAGCAGTGTCTGTATCACCAGCTGTGCCTGTATCACTATATATCACCAGCAGTGTCTGTATCACCAGCAGTGACTGTATTACTATGTATCACCAGCAGTGTCTGTATCACCAGCAGTGTCTGTATCACTATATATCACCAGCAGTGTCTGTATCACAAGCAGTATCTGTATCACCAGCAGTGTCTGTATCACCAGCAGTGTCTGTATCACTATATATCACCAGCAGTGTCTGTATCACCAGCAGTGACTGTATCACTATATATCACCAGCAGTGTCTGTATCACCAGCAGTGCCTGTATCACTATATATCACCAGCAGTGTCTGTATCACCAGCAGTGACTGTATCACTATATATCACCAGCAGTGTCTGTATCACTACATATCACCAGCAGTGTCTGTATCACTGTATATCACCAGCAGTGTCTGTATCACCAGCAGTGACTGTATCACTACATATCACCAGCAGTGTCTGTATCACCAGCAGTGACTGTATCACTATATATCACCAGCAGTGTCTGTATCACTATATATCACCAGCAGTGTCTGTATCACCAGCAGTGTCTGTATCACTATATATCAATCACCAGCAGTGTCTGTATCACTGTATATCACCAGCAGTGTCTGTATCACCAGCAGTGACTGTATCACTACATATCACCAGCAGTGTCTGTATCACCAGCAGTGACTGTATCACTATATATCACCAGCAGTGTCTGTATCACTATATATCACCAGCAGTGTCTGTATCACCAGCAGTGTCTGTATCACTATATATCACCAGCAGTGTCTGTATCACTGTATCTCACCAGCAGTGTCTGTATCACTATATATCACCAGCAGTGACTGTATCACTATATATCACCAGCAGTGACTGTATCTCACTATATATCACCAGCAGAGTCTGTATCACTATATATCACCAGCAGTGACTATCTCACTATATATCACCAGCAGTGTCTGTATCACCAGCAGTGTCTGTATCACTATATACCACCAGCAGTGTCTGAATCACTATATCTCACCAGCAGTGTCTGTATCACTATATATCACCAGCAGTGACTGTATCTCACTATATATCACCAGCAGAGTCTGTATCACTATATATCACCAGCAGTGACTATCTCACTATATATCACCAGCAGTGTCTGTATCACCAGCAGTGTCTGTATCACTATATATCACCAGCAGTGTCTGAATCACTATATCTCACCAGCAGTGTCTGTATCACTATATATCACCAGCAGTGACTGTATCACTATATATCACCAGCAGTGACTGTATCTCACTATATATCACCAACAGTGTCTGTATTTCACTATATATCACCAGCAGTGTCTGTATCTCACTATATATCACCAGCAGTGACTGTATTACTATATATCACCAGCAGTTACTGTATCTCACTATATATCACCAGCAGTGTCTGTATCACTATATATCACCAGCAGTGACTATCTCACTATATATCACCAGCAGTGTCTGCATCACCAGCAGTGTCTGTATCACCAGCAGTGTCTGTATCACTATATACTAACAGCAGTGACTGTATCACTATATATCACCACCAGTGTCTGTATCACCAGCAGTATCTGTATCACCAGCAGTATCTGTATCACCAGCAGTGACTGTATCACCAGCAGTGATTGCATCACTATATATCACCAGCAGTGTCTGTATTACTATATATCACCAGCAGTGACTATCACCAGCAGTGACTGTATCACTATATATCACCAGCAGTGTCTGTATCACCAGCAGTGTCTGTATCACTATATATCACCAGCAGTGACTGTATCACTATATATCACCAGCAGTGTCTGTATCACTATATATCACCAGCAGTGACTGTATCACTATATATCACCAGCAGTGACTGTATCACTATATATCACCAGCAGTGACTGTATCACTATATATCACCAGCAGTGTCTGCATCACAAGCAGTGACTGTATTACTATCTATCATTAGCAGTGTCTGTATCACCAGCAGTGTCTGTATCACCAGCAGTGCCTGTATCACTATATATCACCAGCAGTGCCTGTATCAGTATGTATCACCAGCAGTGTCTGTTTCACCAGCAGTGCCTGTATCACTATATATCACCAGCAGTGTCTGTATCACTATATATCACCAGCAGTGTCTGTATCACCAGCAGTGACTGTATTACTATGTATCACCAGCAGTGTCTGTATCACTATATATCACCAGCAGTGTCTGTATCACCAGCAGTGTCTGTATCACTATATATCACCAGCAGTGTCTGTATCACTATATATCATCAGCAGTGTCTGTATCACCAGCAGTGTCTGTATCACTATATATCACCAGCAGTGTCTGTATCACTATATATCACCAGCAGTGTCTGTATCACCAGCAGTGACTGTATTACTATATATCACCAGCAGTGACTGTATCACTACATATCACCAGCAGTGTCTGTATCACCAGCAGTGAATGTATTACTATGTATCACCAGCAGTGTCTGTATCACCAGCAGTGTCAGTATCACCAGCAGTGTCTGTATCACCAGCAGTACTGTATCACCAGCAGTGACTGTATTACTATGTATCACCAGCAGTGACTGTATCACTATATATCACCAGCAGTGTCTGTATCACCAGCAGTGTCTGTATCACCAGCAGTGACTGCATCACTATATATCACCAGCAGTGTCTGTATCACCAGCAGTATCTGTATCACCAGCAGTGTCTGTATCACCAGCAGTATCTGTATCACCAGCAGTAACTGTATTACCAGCAGTTTCTGTATCACTATATATCACCAGCACTGTCTGTATCAGTATGTATCACCAGCAGTGTCTGTATCACCAGCAGTGTCTGTTTCACTATATATCACCAGCAGTATCTGTATCACCAGCAGTGTCTGTATCACCAGGAGTATCTGTATCACCAGCAGTGACTGTATCACCAGCAGTGTCTATATCACTATATATCACCAGCAGTGTCTGTATCACCAGCAGTGACTGTATCACTATATATCACCAGCAGTGTCTGTAGCACTATATATCACCAGCAGTGTCTGTATCACCAGCAGTGCCTGTATCAGTATGTATCACCAGCAGTATCTGTATCACCAGCAGTGTCTGTATCACCAGCAGTGTCTGTATCACTATATATCACCAGCAGTGTCTGTATCACCAGCAGTGACTGTATCACTATATATCACCAGCAGTGTCTGTAGCACTATATATCACCAGCAGTGTCTGTATCACCAGCAGTGCCTGTATCAGTATGTATCACCAGCAGTATCTGTATCACCAGCAGTGTCTGTATCACCAGCAGTACTGTATCACCAGCAGTGACTGTATTACTATGTATCACCAGCAGTGACTGTATCACTATATATCACCAGCAGTGTCTGTATCACCAGCAGTGTCTGTATCACCAGCAGTATCTGTATCACCAGCAGTGTCTGTATCACCAGCAGTATCTGTATCACCAGCAGTGACTGTATCACAATATATCACCAGCAGTGTCTGTATCACCAGCAGTGACTGTATCACTATATATCACCAGCAGTGTCTGTATCACCAGCAGTGCCTGTATCACTATATATCACCAGCAGTGTCTGTATCACCAGCAGTGACTGTATCACTATATATCACCAGCAGTGTCTGTATCACTATATATCACTAGCAGTGTCTGTATCACTGTATATCACCAGCAGTGTCTGTATCACCAGCAGTGACTGTATCACTACATATCACCAGCAGTGTCTGTATCACCAGCAGTGACTGTATCACTATATATCACCAGCAGTGTCTGTATCACTATATATCACCAGCAGTGTCTGTATCACCAGCAGTGTCTGTATCACTATATATCACCAGCAGTGTCTGTATCACTATATCTCACCAGCAGTGTCTGTATCACTATATATCACCAGCAGTGACTGTATCACTTTATATCACCAGCAGTGACTGTATCTCACTATATATCACCAGCAGTGTCTGTTTCACTATATATCACCAGCAGTGACTATCTCACTATATATCACCAGCAGTGTCTGTATCACCAGCAGTGTCTGTATCACCAGCAGTGACTGTATCACTATATATCACCAGCAGTGTCTGTATCACTATATATCACCAGCAGTGTCTGTATCACTGAATATCACCAGCAGTGTTTGTATCACCAGCAGTGACTTTATCACTATATATCACCAGCAGTGTCTGTATCACTATATATCACCAGCAGTGTCTGTATCACTATATATCACCAGCAGTGTCTGTATCACCAGCAGTGTCTGTATCACTATATATCACCAGCAGTGTCTGTATCACTATATATCACCAGCAGTGACTGTATCTCACTATATATCACCAACAGTGTCTTTATCTCACTATATATCACCAGCAGTGTCTGTATCTTACTATATATCACCAGCAGTGACTGTATCACTATATATCACCAGCAGTTACTGTATCTCACTATATATTACCAGCAGTGTCTGTATCACTATATATCACCAGCAGTGACTATCTCACTATATATCACCAGCAGTGTCTGTATCACCAGCAGTGTCTGTATCACCAGCAGTATCTGTATCACCAGCAGTATCTGTATCACCAGCAGTGACTGTATCACCAGCAGTGACTGCATCACTATATATCACCAGCAGTGTCTGCATTACTATATATCACCAGCAGTGTCTGCATTACTATATATCACCAGCAGTGTCTGTATCACTATATCTCACCAGCAGTGTCTGTATCACTATATATCACCAGCAGTGTCTGTACCACTATATATCACCAGCAGTGACTGTATCTCACTATATATCACCAACAGTGTCTGTATCTCACTATATATCACCAGCAGTTTCTGTATCTCACTACATATCACCAGCAGTGACTGTATCACTATATATCACCAGCAGTTACTGTATCTCACTATATATTACCAGCAGTGTCTGTATCACTATATATCACCAGCAGTGACTATCTCACTATATATCACCAGCAGTGTCTGTATCACCAGCAGTGTCTGTATCACCAGCAGTGTCTGTATCACTATATACTACCAGCAGTGACTGTATCACTATATATCACCACCAGTTTATGTATCACCAGCAGTGTCTGTATCACCAGCAGTATCTGTATCACCAGCAGTGACTGTATCACCAGCAGTGACTGCATCACTATATATCACCAGCAGTGTCTGTATTACTATATATCACCAGCAGTGCCTGTATCACTATATATCACCATCAGTGTCTGTATCACCAGCAGTGACTGTATTACTATGTATCACCAACAGTGTCTGTATCACCAGCAGTGTCTGTATCACTATATATCACCAGCAGTGTCTGTATCACCAGCAGTGTCTGTATCACTATATATCACCAGCAGTGTCTGTGTCACTATATATCATCAGCAGTGTCTGTATCACCAGCAGTGTCTGTATCACTATATATCACCAGCAGTGTCTGTATCACTATATATCACCAGCAGTGTCTGTATCACCAGCAGTGTCTGTATCACTATATCTCACCAGCAGTGTCTGTATCACTATATATCACCAGCAGTGACTGTATCACTATATATCACCAGCAGTGACTGTATCTCACTATATATCACCAGCAGTGTCTGTATCACTATATATCACCAGCAGTGACTATCTCACTATATATCACCAGCAGTGTCTGTATCACCAGCAGTGTCTGTATCACCAGCAGTGACTGTATCACTATATATCACCAGCAGTGTCTGTATCACTATATATCACCAGCAGTGTCTGTATCACTGAATATCACCAGCAGTGTTTGTATCACCAGCAGTGACTTTATCACTATATATCACCAGCAGTGTCTGTATCACTATATATCACCAGCAGTGTCTGTATCACTATATATCACCAGCAGTGTCTGTATCACCAGCAGTGTCTGTATCACTATATCTCACCAGCAGTGTCTGTATCACTATATATCACCAGCAGTGACTGTATCACTATATATCACCAGCAGTGACTGTATCTCACTATATATCACCAGCAGTGTCTGTATCACTATATATCACCAGCAGTGACTATCTCACTATATATCACCAGCAGTGTCTGTATCACCAGCAGTGTCTGTATCACCAGCAGTGCCTGTATCACTATATATCACCAGCAGTGTCTGTATCACTATATATCACCAGCAGTGTCTGTATCACTGAATATCACCAGCAGTGTTTGTATCACCAGCAGTGACTTTATCACTATATATCACCAGCAGTGTCTGTATCACTATATATCACCAGCAGTGTCTGTATCACTATATATCACCAGCAGTGTCTGTATCACTGAATATCACCAGCAGTGTTTGTATCACCAGCAGTGACTTTATCACTATATATCACCAGCAGTGTCTGTATCACGATATATCACCAGCAGTGTCTGTATCACCAGCAGTGTCTGTATCACTATATATCACCTGCAGTGTCTGTATCACGATATATCACCAGCAGTGTCTGTATCACTATATATCACCAGCAGTGACTGTATCTCACTATATATCACCAACAGTGTCTGTATCTCACTATATATCACCAGCAGTGTCTGTATCTCACTATATATCACCAGCAGTTACTGTATCTCACTATATATTACCAGCAGTGTCTGTATCACTATATATCACCAGCAGTGACTATCTCACTATATATCACCAGCAGTGTCTGTATCACCAGCAGTGTCTGTATCACTATATACTACCAGCAGTGACTGTATCACTATATATCACCACCAGTTTATGTATCACCAGCAGTGTCTGTATTACTATATATCACCAGCAGTGTCTGTATCACCAGCAGTGACTGTATCACTATATATCACCAGGAGTGTCTGTATCACCAGCAGTGCCTGTATCACTATATATCACCAGCAGTGTCTGTATCACCAGCAGTATCTGTATCACCAGCAGTATCTGTATCACCAGCAGTGACTGTATCACCAGCAGTGACTGCATCACTATATATCACCAGCAGTGTCTGTATTACTATATATCACCAGCAGCGTCTGTATCACCAGCAGTGACTGTATCACTATATATCACCAGCAGCGTCTGTATCACTATATATCACCAGCAGTGCCTGTATCACTATATATCACCATCAGTGTCTGTATCACCATCAGTGACTGTATTACTATGTATCACCAACAGTGTCTGTATCACCAGCAGTGTCTGTATCACTATATATCACCAGCAGTGTCTGTATCACCAGCAGTGTCTGTATCACTATATATCACCAGCAGTGTCTGTATCACTATATATCACCAGCAGTGTCTGTATCACCAGCAGTGTCTGTATCACTATATATCACCAGCAGTGTCTGTATCACTATATATCACCAGCAGTGTCTGTATCACCAGCAGTGTCTGTATCACCAGCAGTGACTGTGTCACTATATATCACCAGCAGTGACTGTATCACCAGCAGTGACTGTATCACCAGCAGTGTCTGTATCACCAGCAGTGTCTGTATCACCAGCAGTGACTGTGTCACTATATATCACCAGCAGTGCCTGTATCAGTATGTATCACCAGCAGTGTCTGTATCACTATATATCACCAGCAGTGACTGTGTCACTATATATCACCAGCAGTGACTGTATCACCAGCAGTGACTGTATCACCAGCAGTGACTGTATCACCAGCAGTGTCTGTATCACCAGCAGTGCCTGTATCAGTATGTATCACCAGCAGTGTCTGTATCACTATATATCACCAGCAGTGTCTGTGTCACTATATATCACCAGCAGTGTCTGTATCACTATATATCACCAGCAGTGACTGTGTCACTATATATCACCAGCAGTGACTGTATCACCAGCAGTGACTGTATCACCAGCAGTGACTGCATCACTATATATCACCAGCAGTGTCTGTATCACCAGCAGTGCCTGTATCAGTATGTATCACCAGCAGTGACTGTATCAGTATGTATCACCAGCAGTGCCTGTATCAGTATGTATCACCAGCAGTGACTATCTCACTATATATCACCAGCAGTGTCTGTATCACCAGCAGTGACTGTGTCACTATATATCACCAGCAGTGTCTGTATCACTATATATCACCAGCAGTGATTGTATCACTATATATCACCAGCAGTATCTGTATCACCAGCAGTGTCTGTATCACTATATATCACTAGCAGTGACAGTATCACTATATATCACCAGCAGTGCCTGTATCAGTATGTATCACCAGCAGTCTGCCCTCTGTGTAATTTCCCCAGTCCTCTCTGTACACACATAACCCGGGGAGGGCGGTGTGTTACATGGTGCCGGTTTTGTAACGTGAATGCCCTGTGTCTAGAGAGGACAGCTGGGTGGGGTATGTGCCAGCTGGACCCTCCCCGAGGAAGAAGAGGGAGAGAGCGGGGGAGAGCTCCGTGCTATGCCCAGTCTCTACCGGCAGCTCCGGGTGGGGGGCATCCTGAGGGTAACTACTGAATGTTCTACCCCAATCCCCCGTGCAACACCACCGCCCGAGGACAGAACACCGGGAGGCTGGGGCGGGTGTAATATCGCCAGGCTTTATGTAACCCCACCCCGCTGATTACTGGGGCGGGTACTCACCACCTAACAACATGAAGTGCGTCCATCTGCCTCTGTGACACTGGTGCCCGGGCAGCAATCCTAGCGCTGCCACCCTCCACCATGAGCGACTATGATGAGGCCACCGCTTTCCTGGGGGACTGGGGACCCTTCCAGCTGACCATCTTCTTCCTGCTCAGCGCCAGCACCATCCCCAATGGCTTCAATGGTATGTCTGTCATGTTCCTGGCTGCCACCCCCGAGCACCGGTGCCTGGTGCCCGACAGCGCCAACCTGAGCCAGGCTTGGAGGAATGTCAGCATCCCGCTGGAGGAGAGGGACGGGCAGCGGCTGCAGAGCAGGTGCTGGCGGTACCGGCTGGACATCCTGAGCAACTACTCCGCCCGGGGGCTGATCCCGGGGGTGCACGTCAATGTCAGCGACATCCAGAAGGAGAAGTGCCGGGACGGCTGGCACTATGCCCGGGACCTCTACCACTCCACCGTGGTCACCCAGGTCAGAGGTCATTTATCAACTACTTTCTACCTATAGCACATGTCTACCTTAGTATCTATCTATCTATCTATCTATCTATCTATCTATCTATCTATCTGTCTCCTATCTATCTCCTATCTATCTATCTATCTATCTATCTATCTATCTATCTATCTATCTATCTCCTATCTATCTATCTATCTATCTATCTATCTATCTATCTATCTATCTATCTCTATCTATCTCCTATCTATCTATCTATCTATCTATCTATCTATCTATCTCCTATCTATCTATCTATCTATCTATCTATCTATCTATCTATCTATCTCACTATCTATCTATCTCCTATCTATCTATCTATCTATCTATCTATCTATCTCCTATCTATCTATCTCCTATCTATCTATCGATCTCCTATCTATCTATCTATCTATCTATCTATCTATCTATCTCCTATCTATCTATCTATCTATCTCCTATCTATCTATCTATCCATCTATCTATCTGTCTATCTATCTCCTATCTATCTATCTATCTATCTATCTCCTATCTATCTATCTATCTATCTATCTATCTGTCTATCTATCTATCTATCTATCTCCTATCTATCTATCTATCTATCTATCTATCTCCTATCTATCTATCTATCTATCTATCTATCTCCTATCTATCTATCTTCTATCTATCTATCTCCTATCTATCTTTATCTCCTATCTATCTATCTATCTATCTATCTATCTATCTCTCTGTCTCCTATCTATCTCTCTCTCTATCTATCTATCTATCTATCTATCTATCTATCTATCTATCTTCTATCTATCTATCTATCTCTCTCTCTCTCTCTATCTATCTATCTATCTATCTATCTATCTATCTCCTATCTATCTGTCTGTCTGTCTCCTATCTATCTCTCTATCTATCTATCTATCTATCTATCTATCTATCTATCTATCTATCTATCTCCTATCTATCTGTCTGTCTCTCTCTCTCTATCTGTCTGTACCATTGTGATATCTGACTGTGTTGGCTTCCCCCTGTCCAGCCCTATAAGTCACAGATGACACATTACTAGTGACAGGCCTTTAGGCAGCAATTGTAGATTTTGGCTGCCATACAAGATGTAAGAACCTGCTGGCAGAGCCTTACATCTTACATGTTTCTGTCCATGATACAAGTCCGTAAAGTGCTTTGTATCTAGTATGTGGGATCTGCCTGCACCTTGTGTGTGAGATGTAACATCTATTACTATGAACAGGCTGACATTTCACTGCCAAATTTTCCCCAAAATGTCTTAGCCAAAGCAATGTGATTGGCTAAAAACAATGTAATGTTATGGACTAGAGCCAGGCAGGACTGTGCCATACCAGACACCTACACAGCAGAAAGAACTAGATCTAGTGTCACAGTATAAGGCTTCTCCTGCAATGTGCTAACTCCTGGCCATTGTATAACGTCCGTACCTGCTGCATGGATTTAGTTTCTCATGTAGTTTACTGCCTGATGTAAAAGCATTCAGGGAATAGCACTATATGCTTAACACTGCATAGTCAGCATTGGTGACACTGGTTATATACAGTAATAGAGTGATGCATGGATAGGCTTCCTGAATATATCCTTATTACTACAAGAAGCATGATTGATGTTAAAGGAAGATTTATTATTAAAGATCTGTGCCCTTGGACCCCCCAAAACATTGGTAACAAAGGGGCTATGGCACACCTGGGCACCTCCTGGGTCTTGGAGAGTGATGACAGCTACAACATCTAAATGGCTTTCTATGAGAATAGTTGGAAGACTGCAGATCTCTGCCCTGTTCTCCTAGCCAAATGTTTTATTTGCAATTTTGTTCTACGGCTTTTTTTTTTTTAGTTAGAAATTCAGTATCCAGATGTTAATTTTGTGTTCATGAGTAAATAGAAATTTCCATTCACTCATGTGTTTTTATCCCATGGAATGTTTTTCCAGAATCCCAGCATGCTGTAGGCGGGTGTTTGGGGGTGCAGTTTTTGCATAGATAATAACATTTTTTTTTCTAAAGGAGTTGTCTTATTTATGACCCGTCTGATGCCAATTAAAGGGGTTTAGATTATGAGAAATTAGTATAGAATTGTAATGTAGGGTTTATGTTCACTAACATAAACCTTCACTATATAGAACGGCATTACCCAGTATATATATATGACCCTCTATAGTGGCTAGGAAATGCTGCATAGTAAGTGAGACTTTCAACACCTTAAGGCAACATGACATTGTGTGGTTTATGTAACAGTACTCTATAGTAAAGTATATTCATGAATCATTGAGGACAGGATTTCCTAAACTGGTTCTCAAGTTGGGCAAGACGCTGTTCAGAACCTGTTCCTGTTTTGTAATAGTCTGTAACATTAGATATGTATCATGAAAGAGTATTGATGTGCACAGTGATGTCACCGTATAGGGATTCTGCACATAGTGATGTTACAGAACAGGTATAGTGTATACACTGAGAGCACAGTACTGTTACAGAACAGGTATAGTGTATACACTGAGAGCACAGTACTTTGAGCATTAGGCTGCATTCACACGTTACGGGAAGTTGTCCGTACTCACGGATCCATGCGCACGGACAATTTTACAGCCCATCGCTTTCTATGGGGCTATTCAGATGTTCCGTGATTTCACGGATCCGTGATCCGTTCTGTTGAAAATAGGACATGTCGTTACTCGGAACGGATGCACGGAAAGGATTCCCCATAGAAATCAATGAGATCCGTGTTCTTCATGGATGTACACGGATGTGACATCCGTGTTCATCCGTGAAAAACACGGATGTGATGTAATCAATATCATTTAAAATGCTGTAAGACAGATCCGTGAAAAAAACGGACACGGATACAAAAGGGATGCAAAACGGACTGTTTTGCACGGATCACGGAGGTAGCTGCCAGACCACAATTACGGACTGGGATAATCAGTAGTAATGCATACAGTGGTGTTACAGTACTGGTATCATGTTATACTAGTGGTATAATGCACATAGTGATGTCACTATATAAGGATTGTGCACATAGTGATGTTACAGAACAGGTATAGTGTATACACTGAGAGCACAGTACTTTGAGCATTAGCTTACAGGGGTGGCACAGTACACTTATAATGTCACAAACAGTAGTAATGCATACAGTGGTGTTACAGTACTGGTATCATGCCATACTAGTGGTATAATGCACATAGTGATGTCACTATATAAGGATTGTGCACATAGTGATGTTACAGTACAGGTATAGTGTATACACTGAGCTCACAGTACTGTGCGTGTTAGCTTACAGGGGTGGCACAGTACACTTATAATGTCACAAACAGTAAGAATGCATACAGTGGTGTTACAGTACTGGTATCATGCCATACTAGTGGTATAATGCACATAGTGATGTCACTATATAAGGATTGTGCACATAGTGATGTTACAGTACAGGTATAGTGTATACACTGAGCTCACAGTACTGTGCGTGTTAGCTTACAGGGGTGGCACAGTACACTTATAATGTCACAAACAGTAAGAATGCATACAGTGGTGTTACAGTACTGGTAGAATGTCATACTATTGGGATGATGCCACACAACAGTGATAAATCCTCACATTGTTTACATGTTACAAGGATAATAATCGGAGCTACAATATAGATATGAAGCACACTAATGTCACTATTGAGTATCATCAGTACAGTGATGTCACAATAACAGGGTAATAAGCACAGTCATGTACTTGTTCATGTAATAGACACTTCTCACTGTCCTAATGGACCTAATGGACCCTCTACAAAGCCCTTATCCTATGAGCCTTGAGGTCAGACAGTATCTCCAAGGTCACTGCAGGCTGTAAGAAATATAAAGCATAACATGGAACCTAGTGGTCATCCTGCACAAAGAATATGAGAAGTCTATTTAAAATAACAATGCCTTGGAGGAAATCACTAGGGAGACATGGCAAGGTGTGATGGGGAGACACTGTGTTATGTGTCTAGGATATGCTGAATGGTATATAAAAGGGTATCCAAAGCGAATAGACTAGATAGTGTATAGATAATGTGTCACACTGGTATAGTACATAAATATTTAGAACGCATTGGTGTAGTATACAATACTAGTTTATTAATGCTCTGTTGTAACATTAAATATTTATCAGTATTATTATTAGATCCAGTAATGCATAGAGCAGGAAGTACAGGGAGCCTAATAGTATAACCAATGGGAGACATCCACTACATAACCAGTGGTATACCATTCTACTTAATGGTTGATGCCATTTCATCCTCTCCTATTGTTTCAGGGTGATAGTATTCATTGTAGAGGGATGTAGTCACCATACACAAATATTAGTACAATAGGATCATTCTCAGGTGACTTTTAGGCTTTGTAACCGCCATTATTGTACTTATTTTTACATTGTGTGAACACAACCTCAATGTTAGGCCTCATTTAACATGAGTCTGATAGGACCTAGATTTTCACATAAATTCCACCTCGAAACCAGAATTACATCCCAGTGACAGTCCACATCCCATGCATGTGAGTGGGATAACAGCAACCCTGTTTGCATCCAGAGGAAAATTCCCACACTGAGTTGTGGTGATACTGTGGATATAGGTAACATGGTGCTTTCTGCAAATTCCATGTAGAAAATGCATACTAGCTTCATTGAATGACAATGAGACTAATCCATGTGAAGACACAGTAAACGTCACATCTGGGATTCTGAGGGTCAGCCTTGAATTTCTGCTGTGGAAATATAGGATGACAGTCCATCCAGCTGTATGCCTTATAAAACAGATCTCCATGACTCAGGTTTCATAGTCATAGATAGGCAAAAATCAGCCAGATTGGTATTGTAAGTTATCCTTGGTTTGAAAAATTCCAAGACCTCCTGCTTTCTGCTCAGTTGTATAATGATTATTCTTCCTAGGGGTACAGCCCCCAGGACCATAACCTAACAGGGGAGCAGCATACAGACTTATGTTAAACCTGAGTTACAGGTAGCTCTTTGCAAAAATATTACTTGTGCTTAACAAGTTTCCAGTGACCACAGGCTGGACAAAAGCAGGAACCACGGGTAGGAGCAAGGGCAGGAACAACTGAGATTTGGGACCACATGCAAAGGGAAGCATGCAGAGGCTCTAACAAAGCTATGGCAGGACAGGTGTACAGGTGATTTGGTGCAAACCAATCAGGAATGCACTGTCCCTTTAAATTTAAGCAGAGCCGGTGCATGCACGCCCTAGAGAACCAAGGAAGGAGGAGGAAGCAGTGGACCACCAGGCTGGAGGTAATGCGTGGCTGCAGCGAGGGATGAAAGGAGAGCCGTGGCTGGGGACAACAGAGCGGTCGCAGCTGTGACAGAGGTCAAAGTGCATCTCCATACAGTGCACATCCTTTATGTTGAACATTTGACACCTATTGTGCTGACTGTAGATGCATGTCAGTACTAAATGCCTTCAGATGAAGGAGACATTCCACCCAATAATACTGGCAGGGCCGGTTTTAGACTAAATGTGGCCCTGGGCAAAGTTGAAGGTGGGGCCCCAAATGCTGAAATATTGTAGCAGCAATTTAAGGTTCCCATACATTTTACACTTTTGTTAGTAGTATCTGCTGCTCATGGTGGGTTAGGCCATCAGTGTAAGCAGTATGAGGCTCTCTGGACAGTCCTCTGACAGATGATATCAGTGGACATAGGGGGTTAGGCTTGATGAAAAATCAATGCCCAACCTCTTTGTTCTCAGAGAGACAAGCCGCCATCAGATCTCTATCTCATTAGTGATGTGTGTGCAGCCCTTGCTGTATATAATAAACAATAAAGATATATACTACCTGATCACGTTCCCCGGTGTCCTTGTATATGCGATCCCCCAGTCCCAGCTCTCACTTCTGGTCCTCTCTCTGAAGTGATCGGCGGTTCAGCCAGTCACTGGCCGTAACAAACAGACAAGGCCTGAGCACCCCGGGGAACGTGATCAGGTTGGTAACAGCTTTATTATGTTTATTATGTCATCAGCCAATGATTTTTACACTTGCCAAAAGACAATGATCATTTGATTACTGTTGTCTCTACTGTATATACACAGAGCGATATCGGCTGGATTCGGACAATTTTCGCTCCGTGTATTATGGCCCTTAGTCACATTGAGTCAATTCAGAAGGTTACATGCTGGGACTGCCGCTACATGCTGGGACTGCCGCTACATGTCAGGACTGCTGCTACATGTCAGGACCGCCGCTACATGTCAGGACTGTCACTAGTGGTGTAAACACAAAAACTATTTATATGCATTGTTTTAAAAAATAAAATAAAAACATCACTATATCAGGACCAAATATTACCTCCATACCATAATTGAAGAAAACTTTACTATATATAGGCCAATATTACCTCCATAGAGTGACCACCCCATAATGACACAATATACATGCCAATATTAGCACCACACCATGACCGCCACATAACAAATCTATATACACTATAAACAGACCAATATTACTGCCATAGAGTGACCATCACATAATGACTCTATATACACTATATACAGTATATATATATATATATATATATACACACACACACACTATATATATGCACACATATACTATATATATACACATATATACACACACACTCACACATCCATGAAAACATTATAAAAATCCAAACCATCCAGTCCATACACTATACACATCCATTATACACATAGCATTCATACGCACACTACATATACAGTATACTTACCCCCTCTAACAGCATGCTGGCTGTAGTTGTCCTTGTCCATGGCAGCAGCAGCAGAAGCAGGAGGCTGTGATCCTCACCCTGCAGACCTCTCCTCTATCGTCCCGACTGCCACACCAGCCTCACCAGGAAGACGGAGGAAATCACATGGTGCAGAAGGGAGGGGGAAGCTACACACTGAGGGAGCAGAGCGTCCTGCGGCCACTGTGTAACCCCTGATAGCAGCCATCAGCTGCAGCCAGGGATCACTGCCAGACGCTGCAGGACGCTGTCTGTGCACTCCTGCACCTAACGCTCACTGTAACTCGGGCAGGGGGCCCTGGGCAATTGCCCTCTTTGCCCCCCCCCCCATAACGCCGGCCCTGAATACTGGATACAGTAATCCTATACTTTTGTTCTTTCTTAGTCCATCAATCTTAACATTGATGTGTGCTGACTTCTGACATGCGGATGTAAGGAGCTGCAGGGATAATAGTCATCTTAGCCTTAGGTGCAGACACTTTATACCTTATTTGATTTGGTTGTTTGTATTCAGACGTATTGCTTGTTTTAGTGATTTCTTTCTGAGTGTGTATAACATATTGCCAACCCAGTGGAACTTCTCTTGGTCTAACACTATAGCCATGATCAGTTGTTCCCTGTTATCTTTAAAACAATATTCCAATCTGGGACATTTCTGGTGCGGCTTTAATATGGAAACAGTGTAGATTTATGATCTTACACAGTTTAAGAAATTCCTATTAACATTGATGGTAGTTACATAAACTGTATAACATAAGCTGTTTGTTTTTGGCTGCAATCAGACCAGAGGGGACTGGGGGTTCTCAGTCTTAAGATCCAGGTCCCAGAGGATATTCCATATGTCCATACAGGAATACCACATTGAAACCCTTTTTCTTAGGCCTCCCTCCATAGTGATGCCAACAAGGTCTACTTTTTGTAGATGTAGAAACAAAGGTTTTCTACAGCTCCTAGGATGATAAAACTTTGAAATATAAAAAATGTAATAGATTCTAATATAATAAAATGTGCACATCATTGATTAAAACAACAAAGTTCCAGCGCGATTCGATCACACAGATGATAATCATGGCACAAACATGAACATACTCTTCTGCGCTCCTATGCTGAATACACCTGGCTATACTGCAATATATATGGTGTTTCTTTGGGTTATTTCACTACTAGATTGTCATTAGAATCCCATCCGAAAAATACCTGATCAATATAGTTCCTGGTGCTGAAACTGGACAACCCCATATTATCCCTGTGGTGGGGTTGGACAACCCTTTCTATGAGCTCTTCTTTCTGGCTAGTAGATGGGAGAGCGAAGCAGCTATATAGACAGTAATTATCCAGCCACATTGGGGATGTGATTCATTTTGAGTATGTCCCTTTCCCTGGTAACTTGCTATTTATATAAACTGATAAAAACTGTTGGTACAGCTGTGCCAATGGACTAAGAGGAAAATGTATCAAAAGTTAGTTGTAAATGCCCAAGATTTTCAACTTCTTGTATGTCAACACCAAGAGGTTTGTACCATGACACAAACGGGGACTATACTGTGCTTTTATATGTACAATATTCATATGTGATGCTTTTAAATCTGTATTGGAAACAATTTTGTGCCATGTTGCGTTTAATGGAAAAAAGAAATGCTTCCATTCATTGAAAGCATGCAGGGACAATGGGGGAGGGTAAAGTGAATAATATAACTTAATAAATTATCATTATAAAAAAGAATAAGCTCCTCCTGTGCTTTCAGGATTTATAATCTTTATGGTGACGCAGAACCGTGTATTCTGTCACCTTATCCTTTATATACTTGTATGTATGTAACTAAAAAAACTCAAAGGCAGTCACAGTGTCCAATGTCTGAAAGGAGGAGACCGTGACTAGGCATGTAGACACTGGAAACAATAAAAGCCTGCTAGAGAGCATATAGTGACAGTCGCTTCCACTTATGGATACTGTTATTGTGTAACCACATTTACAGTACATTGTGTAATCACATTACATGTTATGTAACCATGATCCCAGCTGACATTGCTAGACTGGCACTGTTATTTTACACTATATATGAATCTAGCAATAGCGTAATCCCCAGGATTCATAAACCATAAACTAAGGCTGTGTTTGCAGATATGTGTCCGTATTGTGACCAAAACAGGATAGTAGAGGGGGAATGTTATAGGGAATGTTAGGGAATGTTATAAGCATGTCTCAAGAGTGCACAGCAATTTCTCATTCTGTATAGTATGAGAGCTCAGCTGTATAGTACAGTAGTATACTCACAGGACTTCTTTGCCATTACTTATCTGGCCAGTTACAGCATAGCACATACTCTCTCTGCTATACTCGCTGACATAGGGCGACATGTATTAACACAAAAAGGAGTACTGTTTTGCGGAAAGGCGAGATATGCGAATATTTTATTTGCAAATGGTTGTTTTGCGAATAAAATATTCGCAAATCGCCACTTTCCGCCGGGTACGTCGCGATTTATAATTTTTTAAACTAAAAGATATGCCGAAAACCTACTCCACCTTTCAGGTGGCGTAGGTTTTCGGCTGTGCGCATCGACGCGCACAGGATTTATGTAGAGGCAATCCGCCTCTACATAAATCTCCGTAGCCCTGGAGATGCGGGGACATTTATAAGTCCGGCGTAAAAAACGTCGGACTTAATAAATGTCCCCCATAGTGTTGTTGAAAGTGCACTGAGCCTGCAGCCCTCGCTAAACGATTATCGGGCCATGTAATAGGCCCAGTAAATGAGCGCCGATCTAACAGATCAGCGCTCGTTTACATTATTGATCGGACCCCTATCGGCCCGTGGAATAGGACCCTAAATGGTGGGTGCCTCACAGTTTGAGAAGCAGTGATATAAAATCAGCTCCTGAAAAAAAAGTTAAAACAGTTGTCTGAGCTAAGAAAACCACTAAAACCAAAGTAATAATAGCATAATATTAGTAATTTATGCTGACCATACAAATATTATTCACACATGTAATATACACGTAAAGCTACACCAGCATACTGGCAGCATGGTATATGGGTGTATGCCACTGCATATTTGACTTATGCCCATTAAATATTAAACCATATATAGCCTACTTTATCACTGTTTTAGGTCAATTTCAAGTGTATACTTTTTTTTTGTGGTTCTCCAAAGAAGGACCATCTGCCATGTGAATTCATCAAAATTACAATATATTTTCTAAAATGGACTGACTGTCCTGGCTACCCCTTGATTTGACAATTATCTGTGAAAGCGGTCTAGTGGAAGCACAATGCAATATAGGAAATAACTGGCAGAACAGAATGGTAACCATTCAGCTGTGCATGATAGATCGCCACTGCAGGGACTACTTGTGGCCTTGTCTATTAGCAATGTGGCTTAAGGCCCTATTCCACGGGTCGTTTAGAGGAGCAATATCGTTCGTATTCGGCCGATATCGGCCGCTACGAAAGATATTCGTCCCGTGGAATAGAGTGCAACGATCAGCCGACATCGTTCATGTCGGCTGATCGTTGCAGTCGCTTGTTTTTCAACATGTTGCAAAACAAGCGACTGATATAGCAGCGCTCTGCTGCCGTCGCTCCATTGAATAGGAGCATCGGCAGCAGATTCTGCTATATCCTATGGGCTGCCCGGACGATCAGCGATCCCCCAGGCAGCCCCCCCAGCAGCTCCCCGCCGCCCCTCCCGCACTCACCCGCTCGCTGACGCCGCGTTGAATAGCGGCAGCAGCGAGCGGGGAATGAGGAGCAAACGAGCGCTAATAGCGCTCGTTTGCTCCTCCAAACGACTCGTGTAATAGGGGCATTACTGTACAGGAACATCACAGCAGTGACATCTTCAGGCAGTATCATGGTACTACACAACCTCATACCCATTTGGTAGCATTTTTAGGAAGCACTTTACTAAGATTTATTAAAGGGGCATTCTAGTACAAAAACAATATTCTGGGGCTTTTGTAAAAATTGGAAAAAGTGATACCTACCACAGAAGACCCCAACAACAACCCCCCACCCCCACCCCTGCTCCTATTGCGGCATCTTCCGTCCCATGCCGCTTGTCTCTTCTCCCAGTTTCTAAGGCAGAATAGGACTTGGCCACTTTGCTGAATACTGGCTGCTGCAAAGTATAGTTTCTGTACTTGTGTCTTGCTGCCTGCGGTTAAAGTGGCATGAAAGACCTGACAGGTTCCCTTTAATAAATCTTTTCCATTGTTCATAAACTGATTGTAAACATGTCTTTAGTATTTACTATATGGTTTTCAGATATTTCCGTTTACAATTACTAGTTCTGTCTTTGTGCTTTCTTAGGCTGGGCTCGTCATAGGAGTCTAACAATGAAAATAATGGTGGTGCCAAATCCACTGGATGGTGGACAGCATTACTGCCCTTTGGACCCTACTGACTTTGTATTTGGAATTTTACCAGACAAAATAGCTCAGTATGCTCTGTTGTTATCTGAGAACACGTATCAGAATGCTTAGACGTTGCTGAGACACTGCACAATATGGAATGTTTTACCTTCGTTCTTTAGATCAGCATGTTCTTTCCTGGTGTGATAGGGGATAACATGCTGAGATGGGAATGCTTCATTAACCTCATACATTCTCTTAGTTTAGACACCAGTGTGTCAAGCATGGCACAAACTGATATGCAATATGGATAACTCAGTCTGTTAATATAGCCACCAGTCTTCTGTGTTGTGCTGTGTAAATATTTATTCTAGATTTTTCTTTATTCGTCATTCCATTTTCTTTTATATAAAATATGCGGTCACCGTAAAGGATTGTCAAATTCATTGAAAACTTTGGAACATTCTGTACTTGGAAAATAGAGATAAGAATCACAACTCTTCTAAAGAAATTAATGGAATATTTTCTCTTTGCAACAGTGGGACACATACGGTTGTACCACATACGGTTATATTGGGAGCACAAAGCTTTGTGTTATAACTATGTCCTCATCAGTACATCTTTAGCTCAACTAGCAGGTGTAGACCCAAAGCTCCCTATACACATATCCTTTGTTGTATTTGTTGACTGTTGAATAGCTGGAAAAGTTTTAGAAACATGTTCCAAGCTTGGGCAGGTTTAAGCAGGACTAGATTAGGGTGGCCTACAGCATGTAATACTTCATTATGTATATAGATATATAATCTCATTAAAACATTGCTGTCCTTATAGCCGGGTGAAGGGTGTAACTGCGCTTCATTACCTGGCTGGCAGCCCAATCTGACGGATAGTATGAGATGATATCTATTGTATGTCTGTGGAGCCCATTTCCTGTTATGAGCCAGATCGGGTGGCCAACTGGAGAGTAAATCGCACAGCTGTGGTCGTCACCCGGCTATAACTAAAAGCCCTATTACACCAAGTGATTACTGGCTGTGTTTGGCTGATTATCATCCGTTACGGCTGATAATCGCTTGGTGTAATAGCTCCTATTAAAAAGCAACGATCAGCCAACATGTTGAAATAAAACAGGAACCGGTGCAGACCAGCAGACTGTCACACCATCCGGGCAGCTCCCCGTGCCCCCCTTGCTCTTACCCGCTTGCTGTCAGGTAATGTGCCATGTGTATTCTTGCTCTAACAGCATCTGACAGTATCAGCAGTTTGGAATGTGAAATTCATCTAGCAGATTCACTTTAAGGCCAGTTTCACATGTACAGAATCCGCTGCAATTTTCATTCATCCGCTGTCATTTTCTATAGGCTTACATACGCGCAGTGGATTTTTCATTCTGCTGCGAGTATGTAAAGCCCCATCCCACGTAACCTGACCCTACACGGCTAATACATTACCTGGCCGCGCTCCTGCTTGCTGCTCAGGACCCCGACTCCCTGATGTCCTGTCAGCCAATCAGTACGCTACACCGCCGCAGCCACTGGTCCGGGCAGGGCCGGGTTAAGTGGGACAGGGCTTTACATACTTGTAGGGTAATGAAAAATCCACTTTGCGTATGTAGGCCTATAGAAAATGACAGGACACAGGATTGCAGCGGATTTCTCTGTGGAACTCGTAGTGTGAAACCCACTGCGATCCTGTATGTGTAAAACTGGCCTTTCACACATATAGTTACTATAGTTACTGGCTACTTTCACACATATAGTATTTTGGTCAGTATATATAAATGCAAAGATTTTGGCTCCAATACTGACTGCAATACTATTTGTAAACATAGCCTAAATGACAGGAATGCTTTAACATAGGTAAGACAAATTTCTATGCGTGATCCATATATCTCTAAATAATACCAAAAAATAAATAATTCCAAAAAGTACACAATAAACATATTATATTACTGTATGGTCATGGCTGCTAAACAATATGAAGATTATGACTTCTAGCAATATTTACTTTATATTCTATTATTCCAGATGCATTGTAATATATTGTTATGGCTGGTTCATCTCTCCTTCATTCTTTTTCTTTCTTTAGTTAGTTTGACTCGGCTTACAGACTATGGGGGAGATTTATCAGACTGGTGTAAAGTAGAATTGTCTTAGTTGCCACTAGCAACCGATCATATTCCACCATTCTTTTTTCAAAGAATCTGTGAGGAATGAAAAGTGGAATCTGATAAGACAATTCTACTTTACACCAGTTTGATAAATCTCCCCCTGTATGTGAGAATCCAGTTTAATTGTCTCTTACCTGATCTGTCAGCAAAGTAGTAAAAATTGTTAAACTGTAAAAGTATATGACACAATCAAATCATATTTTAGTTCATTTGCCATTTTATTTTACAGTGGGATATAGTCTGTGACAATGACTGGAAGGGGCCGCTGACAACATCTTTGTTTTTTGCTGGTGTTCTTACGGGGTCATTTATTTCTGGACAGCTCTCAGACAGGTAATGTGGTTATATCCCTCCCCTCCAATAGTGATTGTTTTATGAGTATCAATGGAGGGCGCGGTATACCATGATATAGTTGAGCCAAAACGCACGTGCATCTAGCACAAGGCAAAAGTATAAGTCCCTTCCATTCCCCATTCCTTTTGAAATTGTTACATGTTTCCAAAAACTACTTTGTGTGACACCAGCCCCCCTACCAAAGAAGTAAGGGCCCTATTACACCAAAAGATTACCGACCTGGTAAAAGACCACGATCAGCCGCCATGCACAATGTCAGCTGACAGGTTGAAAAATCCCAATCACGATAGCGACGATTTGCTGCACGTCGCTCTGCATAATAGGAAAGACGGCAGCAAACTGCCTCTCTCTTCAATGGGCCAGACAGATGATCTAAGGATCGTCTGGGCAGCTCCTCCCGCAGCTTATGCGGCCCCCACCAGCTGCTCTCGCCTGCTGTCTGTGCGTATAATAGCACAGGCGGCAAGCAGGAAACGAGGAGGGAACGAGAACTGACCTGACAGGGTGGCGCTTGCTTCCTCCTCTTTATTCGGGCTGTGTAATATGGCCCTAACTAGTGATGAGAGTGACTTGGGCATGCTCGAGTTTGTCCAAACCCGGAAATCTCAGCATTTGACTACCGGTGGCCGAAGAAGTTGGATGCAGCACTAGGGAGTCCTGGAAAACATAGATACAGCCTATGGCTTAAATCCATTTTTGTCTTTTTAGGGGCTGAACAAGTATTCAGCCGACAGCTATCTAATGCATATGCTTAGCTATAAAGGGGTTGTCCAGCGAAAATCTTTTTTTTTTTTTTTTTTTTTCACATCAACTGATATAAGAAACTTATATAGATTTGTAATTTACTTCTACTAAAAAAATCTCCAGTCTTCCCATACATATCAGCTATGTATGTTGTTTTATTTTCATTCTGGCCGAGATGTCCCCAAGGTCCCCAAGATATAACCTGTAGTCAGTTAGGCTCCCTGGCGCTAAGTCAATTCACATTACTATGCATATAATAATGTCAGCTTGAGTTTATTATGAAATGTGCAATTCATTTATACCTTTTAGTAATGAAGGATTTTATGAGGCATCTTAATGGTGTATTTTACAAATTCAAGTTCATAAAGCCGGTGGTTTCCCTCATTCATATTACTTCCTCATTTCTCAGATTACTGATTAGCAAAGGCAAAGCTCTTAATGCAGAACACAGACTGATGGTATAATGGTGTGTGCACCAGGGTGCACCACAGCTTAGGGACACACATGATGGGTTTTGGCTTAGCATGTGGCTTTGCTATTATGACATTAGGATATTAGGCAGTGTGAACAAGGCCATAAAGACACCGTCCTCACTCTTCACTTGACAACCCCTTTCCAAATGCCCTACCTGGTGGACTGATATTGTTCCTGCATAATATGTAATACTACATTACTGGAGAAATGTCTGTCTGGCTGCACCTCCTATGCCAAAATCATCTGATAGGGGTAGTCTCTCACTAGAAAAGCCCTGTAAAACCTTGTAGACCCTATTACTGCTGATTTAATGCAATGCAGTGTAATCAGAGTGTGTAGGAAACATTAACTTGTGCTCAGGTTCAAAGTCTTAGTGTAATGAAGCTTGTAACCTTGTGAGGTTTTATTGTTTCATAGATAAATGACAGCTCGGCAATTCCACACTAAACTCCTAGCTTTGAATAAAAGATTTCCTGTGTATGTGACACTCACTGTTATATTTAGAAAGCAACAGAGAGTATCTCAAGTGTAGAAACCCTTTAAGGGTGCCTTCACACCTACCGGATCCATAGCGGATCTCACTTCTGCGGATTTGCAGCGAGATCAGCTGCGGATCCAGTACCATTGATGCCTATGTTAGCACATACCCGCAGCGGGATTGCCATCCCGCTGTGACTATGTGCTTTAACCCCCTGGAGCCCACAGCCCCGCCGCTCGCATTAGCCCCGCCGCCGGAATCCTCCATCCTCCCCGCCGCCCGCATCCTCCATCCCTACCGCCCGCATCCTGCAGCCCGCCGCCAAGAGCATATACATTACCTGCTCGGCGGCCCGGCTTCAGTGAGGCTCCCGGCTCCGGTCCCGCTCAGACGATCAGCGCACGGCAACACTGATCGGCTGAGCGGGCCCGGGAGCCTCACTGCAGCCGCGCCGAGGAGCAGGTAATGTATGCTCTCGGCGACGGGCTACAGGATGCGGGCAGCGGTGCTGATAGGGGGCCGGGATGGAGGATGCGGGCGGCGGTGCTGATGGGGGCGGGGATGGAGGATGCGGGTGGGGGGATGATGGGGGGCCGTGATGGAGGATTCGGGCAGCGGTGCTAATGGGGGGGCCGGAATGGAGGATGCCGGCGGCCGGGCTGATGGGGGGCCGGGGTAAAGGATGTGGGCGGCGGGAATGATGGAGGCGGGGATAGAGGATGCCGGTGGCGGGGCTAATGCGAGCAGCGGGGCTGTGGGCGCCAGGGGGTTAAAGCACATAGTCACAGCGGGATGTCAATCTCGCTGCCAGTATGTGCTAACATAGGCATCAATGGTACTGGATCCGCAGCTGATCTCACTGCGAATCCGCAGAAGTGAGATCCGCTATGGATCCGGTAGGTGTGAAGGCACCCTAAAGGAGTTATCCAGCATTAGGAAAACATGGCCACTTTCTGCCAGAGACAGCACCACTCTTGTCTCCAGGCTGGATGCTGGTTTTGCAACACAGTTCCATTGATGTGACCAATGAACTGGAGACAAGCATGGTGTTGTTTCTGGAAGAAAGTGGCCATGTTTTTCTAACGTGGGATAACCTCTGTAAGGACATGCATTTCAAGCTTTTCTCGTGTTTGTTTTTACTTAATTACAATCCTATAGAAAAGCCTACGGGAAGAATGTAGCAAAAAATGCCACAATGAAATGCTGTTATCTATGCAGACATATCTAAATCTTTTTATTACCATAGGGGAAAACTTAATGGGAATACCCCGTTAAAGTAATATCTGACGGATTTTTTTTAACTTAAAATAAATGCCTTAGTGAAATACAGGCTTATTTCATTTCCCATATTACACCTGTACATCCTGATCCGACCACTGATCTAGTGAGCAAGTCTGACAGCATCATAGGAATCTACAATGCTGTGAGTCCTTGTAGCTGTAATGTGCTTGCATGAAACTGGACCTAGCATGCATCCTTCTTCATTTTTAGTATTGCTCATATCACTATGTAGATTGCATTAGAAGTAATATGGTGCCAGTAGACCTCACCCTGATCCAATGGTAAAGACAAACAATATTTGTAAAAAGGCAGCAGAACTAGAAGTAAGAAGTAAAGTGCAAAAGATCTTCACCCATGAAGTCTTAGAAGATAAGGGCTTGGAAGAAAGGATATGCAAAATAGCTCTCACACCTCTTGAGCAAAGAAATGTCCCTTTAAGTCAAGTCTCGCTCAGTCAAGGAGTCTTAGGGCCCTATTCCACGGAGCGATAATCGCTCCGTGGACTAGAGACAACGATCAGCCAATGATCGTTGATAAAGGTCCGGACCTATATTTGTCGGGCGCCGACCGCGTACCACTACGTGGAATAGCGGTGCGTGGCCGGCGACTGACAATATACATTACCTATTCATGGTGCAGGGCTCCTCTTCTCCTGCTTCTTCCCTGGTCCCGCGCGCTCCTCCAGCGTCAGGGCGACCTGTGTCAGCTGACAGGCCGCTCAGCCAATCACAGGCCGCGGCGGTCCCGGCCAGTGATTGGCTGAGCGGCTTGTCAGCTGACACAGGCCGCCCTGAAGCTGGAGGAGCGTGCGGGACCCAAGAGAAGCAGAAGAAGAGGAGCTCTGCACCATGAATAGGTATGTATACTAGTTAAGCAAGAGCTGCAAGGACATCGGTAAAGATGTCCTTGTAGCCCTTGTTTAACGATAATCTTGGGCCGTGGAATAGGCACAGTAAACGAGCGCCGATCTAGCAGATCGGCTCTTGTTTATCAGGCCCCATCGGCCCGTGGAATACCACCCTTACAATATTGCCTGAGGATTTTATGCCAAGCCAAACAATCTCTCCAGAAGAAAGATTTCCCATCTGCAGAAAGCTGTTTCAGGGTTTTTGCCCTTCATTAGTTTAGAGCAGGGGGTTGGCTGGCTAGTGAGAGGTCTATCGACATGGACCAAAGGGGTAGTGACTCTCCTTAAAGAGAGATTCTGCCATAAAGACGTGTTGAGACTTACAGACCATTGCTGCTCCACTGAGAATTCTGGGAAGACAGGATATTCTTGAGCAAAGAGATGTCCCTTCAAGTCAAGTCTCGCAGCAATGATCTGTAAATCTCCACACGTCTTTATGATGGACTCTCTGTTTAAGGAGAGTCACTACCCCTTTGGCCCACGTTGATAGACCTCTCACTAGCCAACCAACACCCTGCTCTGCACTGATGAGGGGCAAAATACCCGAAACAGCTGTCTGCAGATGTGAAATCTTTCCTTCTGGAGAGATTGTTTGGCTTGGCATAAAATCCCCAGTCAATGTTCTAAGGCTCCTTAGCTGAGCAAGACTTTACTTGAAGGGACATCTTTTCTCAAGAGGTGTGAGAGCTATTTTGCATATCCTTTCTTCCCAGAATTCTCAGTGGAGCAGCAATGGGCTGTAAGTCTCCACACGTCTTTATGACGGACTCTCTCTTGAAGTAGAGTCACTACCCCTTTGGCCCAAGATAAGTGCTTGAAATAAGCCCTAATGAGAGGCTGAAACCTTTAATTTTTGTGACCACATGTGTGAAAATAGTTTACATGGGCCGATTATCAGCTGAAGGATCGCTTGTTCCTAATAACTGACCCGTATAAAAGGGCCAACGGATTCATCTAAAGAATCTAAATGCTTGTTTTCAGCTGATCATATCAATTATTAAGGTCTAAAAGTCATCATCCAGCATAAATAGGAGATGTGTGGCCGACAATGATGAAGTCATTTAGTCATGGCTGCTATCAACCATTCTAGTAATGTACATTATGTACTGTAATATTCTATTTGTCACACTTAAAGGTATATATATATATATATATATATATATATATATATATATATATATAAATATGTGTGTGTGGCTCGTATTTTTAAAAAGTCTGAAGAGTCCCACCCTTGTGTAACACATGGCTGCTTATCACATGGCGGCACACATGAAGAGCACAAGGCATAGCATACAGGAATAAACATGATAATAGCTGAAATAATACTTCCTGGGAAGTCGTGGTGGTGGTGTTGTAATCATAGCTGCATAGAATGTCATTCTTATCCACAGAAAATATTAACCTTTATTTCATGATTTATATATTCTCTATAGCTTTGGAAGAAAGAAGATACTGTTCGCAACAATGGCTGTACAGACCGGCTTCAGCATTATCCAAGTATTCTCAACCAGCTGGGAGATGTTTGCCATTCTCTTCCTCATTGTCGGGATGGGACAGATCTCGAATTACGTGGCAGCCTTTATATTAGGTATGGATAGATTTTTTTTTTCTTTTATAAATGATGTTTTTTAAATGTGGAAAGGGGATGCCTTGTACATGGACGGGGAGGCATTTTGATCTGTCGGTAGTATTTTGCCGCCTCAAACCTCTGAAATACTAGAAGCACTGCTCCTTGTGACAGCAGTCTAGACAGATAATGATATTTTATTGCACAAGATTCTACAAGTACATCATGTAGTGCTTGCTAAAAGGTGTTACCTAACGATGAAATATCACATTTCTGGAATTAAACAAGACATGACAAGTTCTTTGTTAGAATAATTTTTAAAAAATGCTCCTGCCTTGAGATATGCTGTTACATACTTGTTACCATGCTTCTGCTGCTCATTTGATTCCTCGCTCAGAGCAATCCTCTGATCTGCTTAGTACATTATTTCTTGTTTGTTGACCTACATAATAGCTGAAATCACTCCACTGTCTGTATACAAGAGCCACTGAGCATGTGTGACCAGTGACCACTAGTTCTTAAAGGGAGTCAAAAAGAACTAGGGGGCACCATGAAAAAGAAGTAACAGCAATTAGTAAACACAGTTTAAAAAAACTCTAAATAAAATGGTGGAACCTAAAAACATATTCAAAGGAATGTAATAAACAATAATAAATAGTTATTAGTGTTTATCAGAAGTACAATATGCACATTATGAAATACACAGGAAACAGTGAAGATAACAAAAGAGTCCCGAAGGTGCTCTTTAAAAAAGATTATTTACATAAATTTATTCTACCATCCTCTGAAGCCCCAAACCAGTCAGAAAAACCATTTGCAGAAACTATAGACAAGACTGTAACCTCACAAAGCAATGAGTGTCCATATCAATAGCCCTACCAAATCACCTTACTCAAGATTGGCAAACTATGCCCTTAATTTCCTGACGTGACTAATGGTTACAATGAATGATTGCCATGGCTTGAAGGACTTTTTTTTTTAATTCTTTTAGAATTTCTACATCTGTTTAGGCTAGGCCAAAAAAAGCATTCAGTTGAGAGGTTACCATAAAGAGTTCAGGAGTATGTCGTTCCAGCCACCTTGCAAAAAGACTGCAACACGCCACTGCTAGGATGGTAATCGGAAACCAGTTTCCATTAGGTGGAATCCCAAACCCTAAGCCATGAGTTGGTTATAGAGGTTTTTGGACCCTATTACATGGAGAGATAATCTGCCGAATCAGGCCGAAATATCACTTTGTGTAATGAAGACAATGCTTAGCTGAGAAGTCAATTATTAGACGATCGTTGTCTTTCAACATGTTTAAAGCAACCGACGGCTGATGCAAGAGTATAGAAAATAATAAAGACATATACTTACCTGCCCAGGCTCCCCCGGTGTTCTGCCTTTTTTCTGTGATATCACCGCAGCCACCATTTGCCACTTTCACACCCATTTCCAAAGTGAAAGGCCGCTGTCACTGTCTCCGCCTGTGATTGGCTTAGCGGCCTGTCAGTTTAGAGACGGGACCAGTAGAGTGAGCTGCAGCTGCGGTGGCTGGGAAATCCCATAGACATGGTGGAGGGACACCAGGGGATTGTGGGCAGGTAAGTAAATTTTTATTATTTTTACCTTTAACCCTTTAAGGACCGGGGCAATTTAGATTTTTGCGATTTTGTTTTTTCCTCCTTGTGCATAAAAGGAAATTGCAGTTGCATTTTTTCACCTAGAAACCCACATAAGCCCTTACATTTTGCGCCACTAATTGTACTTTGCAATGACAGGCTGAATTTTTGCATAAAGTACACTGCAAAAGCAGGAAAAAATTCAATGTGTGGTGAAATTGAAAAAAAAAACACATTTTGTGTTTTTAGTGGATATGTGTTTTTACACCATTCGCCCTGGGGTAAAACTGACTTGTTATATATGTTCCACAAGTCGTTACGATTAAAACGATATGTAACATGTGTAACTTTTCTTGTATCTCATGGCCTGTAAAAAATTAAAACCATTGTTTACAAATATACGTTCCTTAAAATCGCTCCATTCCCAGGCTTATAGCGCTTTTATCCTTTGGTCTAAGGGGCTGTGTCAGGTGTCATTTTTTGCGCCATGACATGTTCTTTCTATCGGTACCTTGATTGCGCATATACCACTTTTTGATCTCTTTTTATTAACATTTTTCTGGATTTGATGCGACCAAAAATGCGCAATTTTGCACTTTGGGATTTTTTAGCGCTTACGCAGTTTACCGAACGAGATCAGGAATGTGATTAATTAATAGTTCGGGTGATTACGCACGTGGCGATAGCAAACATGTTTATTTATTTATTTACTTTTATTAATAACCTGGGAAAAGGGGGGTGATTCTGACTTTTATTAGGGGAGGGGGCTTTTTATTTATAATGACACTTTTTTTTTTACTTTTACACTTATACTAGAAGCCCCCCTAGGGGACTTCTAGTATAAGTGCACTGATCTCTCATAGAGATCTCTGCAGCATAGATATGCTGCAGAGATCCATGAGATAGGCACTCGTTTACTTCCGGCTGCTGCAGCCGGAAGTAAACGAGTGCCGAGCCGGGGACGGCGCCATCTTGGAGCGGCCCCCGGCCGGCTTCAGAAACGGAGATCGCGATCTCCCCACTAGACACCAGGGATGACGTTGCAAACGGTAATCGGATGCAGCTGTCAACTTTGACAGCTGCATCCGATTACTGTATTAGCGGGCACGGCGATCGGACCGTGCCCGCTAATACCTGCGGTCCCGGGCTACAAGCGGCACCCGGGACCGCCGCGGTTCAGAGCGCGGCCGCCGCGCGGCCCCGCTCTGAACGCCCTTACCGACCGCAGGGCGTAAATATACGCCCGCGGTCGTTAAGGGGTTGAAGTGTCACTGTCGTATTTTTTCCCCCCAGAAATCAATAGTCCAGGCAATTTTAAGATACTTTGTAATTGGGTTTATTAGGCAAATATGGCATTATCTGCGATAAAAGACTTTTCCCAGGTCCCCCCTTCCTCCTCTCTCTCATCCACTGCTCATTATCAGGAAATTATGTCTTGTTGCATCAGACATGCCCCTGTCTGTTTTATGGAGAGGGGAGGGGGGAGGAGGAAAGAAAAGAGTTTAGTCGGCAGCAGAGAGCAGAGAACATAGGATTACACAGCGGGTATTCAGAGGTCAGAGAGGTCAGACGTCAGATGTGAGAGCCTGGTGATGTAGCTGTAGTTTTGGTGCCTTACCTCCCTTATTACAAAGTTTCTAAAAATCGCCTGTACTTTTGATTTCTGCAAAAAAAAATTGAACGACAGGTACACTTTAAAGCAAGGGCTGCATGGACATCCTAAACAATGCCTGGGAATCCCTTGCTGCAAGATAATCGAGCCGCATAATAGGCTCTAGACATGGGTCTCCAAACTGCGGCCCTCCAGCTATTGCAAAACTACATTTCCCATCATGCCTGGGCAGCCGAATACAAAGCTTTAGCTGTCCAGGCATGATGGGAGTTGTGGTTTCGCAACAGCTGGAGGGCCGCAGTTTGGAGACCATAGCATGGGTGCTTGCTTACCCTGGATATCAGGGCGTGTAATACAACCCTTACAGTTAGAAAATGCTGTAATTCTATCTAGGAAGAGGGAGAGTGCCTGATGTTAAACCTGTAAAAAACAACTGAGCTAGTTTACAATGAGTGTTCCACCGCTGTTCATTTATAATACATTTATGTACTATAGCCTCTTGAGTGTGTGTACAAAGTATGGGACACATTACAAGTGTAAATTTGAAATTAAGCCTGTGTAGGAGAAAAAATGTCTGAACATTCTGGTACCCTTTAAATCTAGGCTTTTTTGTTTTCACACGGTAGGTAAATTTGTGTTTTTTTTCAGGGTGCTGGAACTAAATGAAGAATGTATCACCTAGATTTTTTTGACTGATTAGTCCAGATACTGGAACATGCTCTTTTTCTTCATCTTTTACTATTTTTGGATATTTTTTTTATAAAATTAGTAAAAAAAATCTTAAAAAATATGTTTAACCTAAAAACGTGATTTTCAGGTAATTTTCTAATGACACCCTTTAAATCCAGTATGGGGCATTTCAGCACAAGTAATAATAAGTAAATAGTCACTTAAACATCACCCACTATATATATATACAGACATTTAAACAATCGTCAGATGACATGGCTGCCAGGATTATTGCACAAAAAGAGTAAATATACTGTATAACACGGATATAATACAGTTCTGCTTTAGGCTATGTTCCCTCTTTGGGAACATGTTAGGCACAGGCAGATGTCTCATTATCATTATAATGATCATGATCTTTGATATTTGACGTCTATATTATGTAATGGACACCTTTCCCCGCTATGTTCCTGAAGTGGGAACATAGCCTAAATGATAATGTTGCATTGATTTCTCCTACACAAAAAATTCTCAACTTGAGATGGGCTAAATACTATTTACAGAATTTTCTGTACCTAAAAACCTACCCCATACATAAGAGAGTTGTTTCTGCACTGTGTGTGAGCCGTCCCTGGTTTTCTATGAGAGCTTGTATGGGGGATGATTCTATGAGGACGTGATCTCTATCGGACTCGGATCTTGGAGGTTGGTAGTAGTGTGAAAGAACCATAACCAGATGTTTCACCCCGGAAATGGCATTAGGTTTCTGCTGCCAGATTGTCATTCTCATTTCTTTAAGCACAATGCCAAGTCAGCTGAGTTCAATAACACGATTATTTGAGACAAATAGCTTACTCATACTACACTGCCTGACAACTGCACTATGGAGGGTTACCATTCCAGAAGAGAATCATATAGCTTCTTCTTAATGATGTTCCTATAGAATATTCATCAAAGCCATAATAATATGCTCATCCCTCAGCTACAGAATGCTTTTTTAATTAAGCCACCATTCTTAGACTTACTATGTTTCACTGCCATTTTTTATAGGATCAGAAATACTTGGCAAGTCTGCCCGGATCATCTTTTCAACATTAGGCATTTGTATATTCTTTGCGATTGGATACATGATTCTGCCTTTGTTTGCCTATTTCATCCGGGACTGGAGGACATTACTGATGGCCCTGACTCTTCCTGGACTGCTATGTATCCCCTTGTGGTGGTGAGTTCATCTGCGGCAATTCTTTATAAATGGGGAATCATTTGTTCATTATATCACTACTTACTTCTTTCCTAGTATGACTTTACTTGTAAAGAGCATGTGAACCTTTTCCATAGAGAGCAGTCAGAAGATACTATTGCTCATCAGTTGCACAGATGTTTTTGTGTATTGCATTCACTTTGATGTGCAGCATAGCGGGCCAGACGGTCCTTGTTGGGGTTAGCTAGCGATATTGTACTGTAGCTGTGTGGTTAAGAGAAGGAAAAGAAAACTCATACTCACGTTTCTGACTGCCTCATGCCCTACAGTGTTGGCTTTCCCATCCTGTAAAGGCCCTATTCAACGGAACGAATATCGTTCGTATTCGGCCGATATCGGCCGCTACGAACGATAATCGTCCCGTGGAATAGAGTGCAACGATCAGCCGACATCGTTCAGTCGACTGATCTTTGCAGTCGCTTGTTTTTCAACATGTTGAAAAACAAGCGACTGATATAGCAGCGATCTGCTGCCGTCGCTCCGTTGAATAGGAGCATCGGCAGCAGACGCTGCTCTATCCTATGGGCTGCCCGGACGATCAGTGATCCCCCGGGCAGCCCCGTCGCCCCTCCCGCACTCACCCGCTCGCTGCAGCCGCGTTGAATAGCGGCGGCAGTGAGCGGGGAACGAGGAGAAAACGAGCGATGAGAGCGCTCGTTTGCTCCTCTAGACAACCCCGTGAAATAGGGGCTTAAGGGTAGTACAAGGTCTTAGGTCCTGGGTGAAGCAGAATTCCCGAAGCCTTTCAGGACAGTCATTTGTTATACAGTGAAATATATGTAGGCTAGTTGCAGCTTTGTTCCACAGGGGTCAGTGCCTTACTGGATACAGGTCACTGCCCTGTACAGTGTTGAGAGTATCCCTGGTGTGGACAAGGTGATCCTCACAGGACTTACTTTCCTCCTGGTGCTTCTAGCACAGCATGCTAGTGGTTGCTTGCATAAGAAAAGGAAATAAGTTAAGTCTCTTGGTCCCTGACAAGGGTCCTGGCCTAAGCCAGGCCCTGGCTTCACTGCAGCAGGAACTGTCTTTCTAGGTGTGTGTGTCTCTCTCTCAACTGACTAGAGAATTCCCCCCACCAGGAACTAACCTCCTTTTTATAGGGCGAAACTAAGCTTCCTAGTGATTGGTGGGGTTGTGTGTGAAGAAGAAAGGAAAGCGGTGATAGGAGAGAGAAAGGAGGGAAAATACCTGTACCTGTGATAGGACATAAGAACAACATAAGACACTTAACCCATTGTTTCCTTCAGCTGTGCGTAGGGGGTAACAAGGACTTAGTGGCACCTAGTGGGGAAAATACACATAACACATCGTTCCACCTTCATACCCATCTGTGAGAGCCTGATAAGTTACTTTGCCTTGGTTGGTGCAATAAGAAGTTAGTGGCACACCTGTGCTGGAACACTACAGATGGAGTACACCATCAGCAGGGAACACCCCATTTAAACTATAACAATATTTTGTTGTACTGTCAGAGGAAAGAAGCAAAAAGGTATTTTGTATGAAAACCCAAATACTCCTGTTGTGTTGTCTTCCAGGTTTATTCCTGAATCTCCACAGTGGTTGATCTCTCAGGGACGGATAGAAGAAGCTGAAGCTATAATAAGAAGGGCTGCAAAACAAAATAAAGTTTCTGCACCTGCCGTCATCTTTAAAGCTGCTGAGGTAAAGTATGTGATAGTGACTGTGCTGCAGACATATAGCTCCATGTCAGATAGATATGAGACTGTATTATTTCTCCATAGCTGGATGAAAATAAACAGCGACAGAGCAGGCGGCATACTATCTTGGATTTATTGAAGACCCATAACATACGAGTCATCACAATTCTTACTATCATGTTTTGGTGAGTGCCATCTTCAGAGAGGATCCTGTTTACATGGCTATAGTCACAAAGTCCTCTGCTGCTTGCTGCATTGTGAAGTGCTGTGTCATAGTGAGTAATGCTAAGGCTGCGGCTGCCTCTGCTGTCCGACATGTTCAGATACTGTGTGTAAGAGATATTGTAATCTACAAACATGACATGAAGAAACATAAAGAGCAAAATATACCCTTACATTGCATTCATCTAGTCTCCCATAAATAATGTAACCATTGCTGTTAGTGCCTAATAAGAGAACACATTTCCCAGGCAGAAGACAGGTGCATGACCCAGTTTCAGAAAGATTCTAAAGCAGCCTTATAACACCAACCAGCATCCTGTAAAATATGATCGGTAACAGCTGAGAATCAGTTTTTCGGACAGCTTGTCTTTACATCATTGTGATCCTGCTGTATGGTGCAGGTGCACAGGTAAACTACTTGCCTTACGGTGGAGGTACTGCAAAAACATGCACTCCTCCAACCGAGCATTGCTAAGTAAAAATGCTTCTTTATTGGAAACTAAAAATAGTGCAAAACACACATAAAAAACACTGATGCTTCTGGCTCCGTTCACTGTGTAGTGCAGTGCAGTAACTATCCCGAACAGCTGATCAGTGGGGGTGTTGGGTGTCAGCAACCCATCAATTAAGATTCAGGCCTAATAAAGAACCAACTTTTGTGGTATATATCGGCAATAGAGATGGGCGAACCGGGTTCGGGTTCGAATCCATCCGAACCCGAACGATCGGCATTTGATTAGCGGGGGCTGCTGAAGTTGGATAAAGCTCTAAGGTTGGCTGGAAAACATGGATACAGCCAATGACTATATCCATGTTTTCCACATAGCCTTAGGGCTTTATCCAACTTCAGCAGCCACCGCTAATCAAATGCCGATCGTTCGGGTTCGGATGGACTCGAGCATGCTCAAGGTTCGCTCATCTCTAATCGACAACCCTGGAGAACAGAATTTGAATGCATATCCCGCTGGATCAACTTCTCTCAGTGTGATGAATGTAGTATTAAAGTTACTATATTTGGTGCATTTGTGAGCGTATACTGTTGTATACTGTTAACCACACTTTAAAGTGTCCGAACAGTATATGCTGCTGTAAGATTCGGCACATGGATATGAATGGGGATGGTAGGGACATGATGTGGAATATGTCTGCATCCCATTCTCCTAGATGTATACCAGGGAATTTGTGTGAACATACCCTTATACCTCTCTCTTTTATATTCTTAACTGACCATTAGGGCCTGTTCACACTGAGCAAGGCGGAACCCCCGCCGTGTACTCCGCTCGGAATCCCGCCTGCCTCACTATCTCAATTTGATGTCTTGGGTGTCTCCACTCTCCGCCGCTCTTTTATGCGCCTCCACTGTCCGCTGCTCTTTGCTCAAAGAATTGACATGTCATTTCTTTGATCGGAGAGCAGCGGAGAGCGAAGGCTGAAAAAGTTGGATGGAGCGCTAGGGAGTCCAGGAAAACGTAGATATAGCATATTACCATGTTCACACACTGTAAAATAATGGCTGCCATTTTAATTTAAAATAATGGCCGTTGTTTTCATTGAAGTCGCTGTCCACAACAGCCGTCAAATTAATGTTCTTGTCATTGATTTGCGGCCGTTATTTAGTGAACAGTGGGTGTTATTTAACGCATAGTTTTTTTTCACCATTCTTTCACCACAATTTGCACAATTTTGAATCGAACTCTAAAAAAGCCACACCCAAAAGGGTGTGAAAAAGCAGTCATGTGAAACCTAACCCAGAATAATGTAATGTAAGCATTTTAAATAACAGCCATTATGTAAAACTCAACATAACGGCTGTGCTTGTGAGTATCAAATAATGGCCATTGAAAATCATTGTGTGAACATAGCCTATGGCTAAATCCATGTTTTCCAGGACTCCTTAGGGCTGCATCCAACCTCTTCAGTGTCGGACTGGCCCACCAGAGGGCCCCCAACTTTAGAGCCTGCACTAACACTGACTGACATGTCGTTTCTCACTGGTTCTTTATTGGATCATTTCCCCTGGTGGGCCTCAGAAACCCCAGTCCTACACTGAACCTCTTCAATCATCGGTATTCAAATGCCAAACAATTGTCCTCAAGCTTGCTCCAGTTGCTCTTGAGGGTGCGTTCACACGTACAGGATCTGCAGCTGCGCAGATGGCGCAGATTTGAAGCTGCAGCAGATCTGCAAAGTTCAGCAGCAGATCTGCAGCAGATTTGATGGCCCAGAATTGATTTGCTTTGAATCTGCAGCTTCAAATCTGCACCATTAAATCTGCTGCAGATCCTGTACGTGTGAACGCACCCTAAGGGTAGCTTCACATGTACCGTATTGCTGCTGATTTTACTCAAGAAAACCGCAGATCCGCCCCTGCGATTTTAGATGCAGAAAAATCGCATGAATTGACCTGCGTATTATGTGCGTAATTTACGCTGCGTTTTTTATATATACATAATACGAAGGTCAATTCATGCGATTTTTTTGCATCTAAAATCGCAAAGGCGGATCTGTGATTTTCTTGTGTTTTACGTGCGTAAAAACAGCAGTGATACGGTACGTGTGAAGCTACCCTAACTCTAGTTATTACCAATGGGAGATTCAACTGCACCAGTCTTCATTTATCTAACTGTTCTAGATATAGCACAAAAAATATTACAGGAGATCACACTAAATGTATACATTATGTCATACAATATACAAAAGTCACTGTAGATAAAAGACAGTAAGTTTAGATTAATCTATAAATACAGCCATATATATGTGTCTTTCTTTGCATAACATCCAAGTGGCAGCCTGCACTGTCTCTTGCCTGGTAAACCAGCTTTATTAGGATAAATCAATCATAGATGGGCGGGACCTGTTCTCTACCAGTCTGCTACTTATTAAGCTAACGTTTTATGTGCTTGCTTATTTTATTGTTTATGTTATACTGTATATTTAACACCCTTTTTAATGCACATCCCCTGGTGATATACAATAATGCTTCTTTTCCAGGTTGATTGTATCCATTGGATATTTTGGAGTTTCCCTGAATACTCCAAATTTACACGGGGATCCATTTCTGAACTGCTTTCTTTTGGCTGTGATTGAAGTGCCATCATATATTATAGCATGGCAGCTCCTTGGACATGTACCCAGGCGCTATGCGATGTGTGGAACAATGCTTCTTGGTGGAATTGTGCTGCTCCTTATACAACTTGTACCACAAAGTAAGTATTTCATTTATAAGGACAATGTACATAATACCTGCTATTGAATGACAGTCTAACAATGTGTCAGATGTGTGACAGGGGTTCAGACCGTTCACTAAATCTGGTGCATTTTACACTTTCTAGCAGCCATAATTTGCACCATTTAGATCATTGGGTATAGTCTTCCTTGTCTTGCAAAGCCACATCCTCTATTAGAGTATACAGAAACAGCATGTAATAAATGTGGTGAACAGTACGTGACCATCTTTTTGGCTTGGCGTGCCTGTAAGACGGTGACCTGTTTATTATAAATGGGATGGGCATAGGCAAACAGATGTAGCAGAGCTGAGTCTGTTTGCTACAACACATTGTGAAATTGCATAGGACTGTACATTATGTACTCCATTACCTAAGAGGGCTATCACAATGTATAAATGATAGAGCTTCAATGAGCAAAATGTTCATATTTTTTTAATATTAATACTAGAGAAAAGCAAAGCAGATGGAAATTCATTTCGCGAGCTTCACAAATTTTTGGTCAAACTTATTGAGATTTGTGAATCGAATCTTAACTATTTTCTTTAAAACAGCCAACACTATAGTAGCTACAATACTGCGACTATTACAGAAGGGCGAATTTGTTACAGTATGTTGTAAAAAAGTCAAAAATCAATCAGCCAGTCAATCATCCAATTTCCACCATTCCTCTCCTCTCTGTCCATATATCACTCTGTTAGTTTCTCCCTGCTCTGCTCTAACTGCCCACTGCCATCCTGCTCTCTCCTCTACACACAGCCGACCAAACCGCCTTATATAGAGGGGAGGTGCTGACATCACAGAGGTGCCTGCAGCTGATTGGACCGGCACAAGGGGTTATGGTTAATCCCTTTCTCCCGCCCAGTGACGCTCCAGACAGCATGTGTGACTACCATTTATTTTTTTGGCGAATTCCTTTGACGAATCGGCAGAAATTTGCTTTGCAGAACGAAGTGAATTGACAGTGCGATTCACTTAGCCTGAGGACTCACAGGCTAAGACAATGGGGGAGATTTATCAAACATGGTGTAAAGTGAAACTGGCTCAGTAGCAACCAATCAGATTCCACCTTTTATTTACCAGAGTCTGTGAGGAATGAAAGGTGGAATTTGATTGGTTGCTAGGGGCAACTGAGCAAGTTGAATGTTGTCATAGGAACATTTAATAGAATTAAATTAATATTTGCATCATTAGGTTGGCTAAGCGTATTTTCTTAAAATAATCGAGCTAAAGGCTTTTTCTTTCACATAAGCTGGTTTCAGAAAATTATATTGATTTGTAATTTACTTGTTTAAAAATTTCCAGTACTTATCAGCTGCTGTATGTCCTGCAGGAAGTGGTGTTTTCTTTTCAGTCTTAGGCTGGGTTCACACTACGTATATTTCAGTCAGTATTGTGGTCCTCATATTGCAACCTCAACCAGGAGTGGATTGAAAACACAGAAAGGCTCTGTACACACGATGTTGAAATTGAGTGGATGGGTAAATAACTGTATTATTTCAATATTACAGCCGTTGTTTTAAAATAACAGCAAATATTTGCCATTAAATGGCAGCCATCCACTCAATTTCAACATTGTGTGAACAGATCCTTTCTCTGTTTTCAATCCACTCCTGGTTTTGTTTGCAATATGAGGACCACAATACTGACTGAAATATACGTAGTGTGAACCCAGCCAGACAGTGTTCTCTGCTGACATCTCTGTCCGAGACAGGAACTGTCTAGAGCAGCAGCAAATTCCCACAGAAAACCTCACCTGCTCTGGACAGTTCCTGTCCAGAAAGAGTTGGAAGCAGAGAGCATTGTGTCAATCTGGAAAAAAAAATTCTTTTAGCAGATAAGCATGGGAAGACTTGAGATTTTTAAATAAAGGTAAATTATAAATCTATATAACTCTATGAAACCAGTTGATCTGAAAGAAAAGAAATTTTGGTGGACAAATCTTGATGAAAAGTCACTTCTCTTTAGTTGGAATCAGCCCAATAATGTTTGTCATTACCACATTCACTTACATTGGATTATAGTGTTACATATATTATTTGTGGTGTGTTTGCATAGCCTTTTTGTTTTATAATATGATATACCATGAGTGATATCTTTTCAGGTCTTAATATCTTGTCTACCATTTTGGTGATGGTGGGAAAATTTGGAATTACAGCAGCCTTCTCTATGGCATATGTATACACAGCGGAACTTTATCCCACAGTCATACGGAATATGGGTGTGGGTATTGGTTCTATGTCTTCTCGAGTTGGAAGCGTCATCTCTCCATACTTTGTTTACCTTGGTAAGCTTGTCAAAATCCTAAATGTAAAAGCTTTATGCAGGATGAGCAGTTTTCTCCAATTCAGTTTATCATTTAAAGTGAATGTACCATCAGGTACATTTGCTTTAATTTGACCCATGGATTTTTTTTAAAAACCTTTCCATGATTCTTTGTGGCTACCAATACCAACCACAGTACTGATTAAAAAAAAACTTTGTGGTCATAGTCATAGCAAAGCTTATCAGCTATAAGCTGTGTTTCCATTGCAAAACACGGCATGCTCTGGCTATAGCATTTTTACACCCAGTTGTGGTGTTCAATAAGTGGACCGCGGCACCTGCTTCCCCGTGCCGGTGCAGATCTATCCGAGGGTCAAATTAAAGTGAATTTACCTGATGGTAAATTCACTTTAAGGGTACAAACCCACTTGACGTATTTGCTGCGTGAATCAGTCTTAAAAATAAGCAGGCAAAACGCAGGTTGGCTTTATACAATTGTTCTGAGTTAAAATTCGCAATTGCGTATTTTTGAAGCGTGAAGCTACATGCGTTTTTCGCACAGGTTGTTAACAACTGATGCTTTGCTAACAACAAGCTTCACGCTTCAAAAATACGCAATTGCGTATTTTAGCGCAGAACAATCGTATAAAGCCAACCTGCGTTTTGCCTGCTTATTTTTAAGACTGATTCACGCAGCAAATACGTCAAGTGGGTTTGTACCCTAAAGATTTTTTTTAAATCTTTTCGCTCACAATCTAAAATAGAATTCCATGAATTACATAATAAAAAAAATCCACATAAACACATATACTAATTCACCCTATTGGGGGGGGGGGATAAACATTAGACCAACTGCATCATAGAGGTCAGAAAGATGAAGGTTTAGGGGCATTTTTCAGGCCAAAATTTCTGAAGAAGGTTTTAAAGGGGTTGTTCACTTTATCATAGATTTTTTTTATAATCATACTTTAGCTTTTGGAGAAGCCCTCCTCCCAGACTGTCCTGTTCTGTAAATGCGGTAGTCCCGTTCATATTATATCTAAGCATGGAAGAGCATGTGATTATGCTTTTGTCTCAGTACGCTGATGGACAGGACCGCTACATTCACACAAAGCAGGATGAGACAGCACTGGTGCGGTACCTCTTGTATAGTAAAACAGCACAGCAGGAGGATGTCTACGTAAGCTAATTGCACAACATTAAAAATACTACGCTTTTATAAAATCAGTGATAAAGTGGCCTGTCCCTTCAAGGTTATTTAATGTAACATGTAAATGCATAAACTTTAAAACCTAATACCCTATATATTGTTTTGCCCAGGTGCCTATAACAGGATACTGCCTTACATCCTCATGGGAAGCTTGACAGTAACTATGGGACTTCTTGTACTGTTTTTCCCAGAAACTTTTGGTAGAGCTCTACCTGAAACTATGGACCAGACACAGAATATAAAATGGTAAACCAAAAAACTTTGTTTTATTAATGCTACAGTATATTAAGAAAGAACAGCTTTTATAACGTGTCAGTTGGAGTCAAATTTAGATAATGTTGGGTAACTGGGGCCTACACCTTTCCCAAGAACCAACCATTAAAGTCTTGCTTCTCTTCGAACAGCATGAGCCATTGAGACAGATTTTGCATCCTCAGACAGCATGGCCTGCCTCTACAATGTCTTAGAATGATTCTTTTAGTAAATCTACCCCACTGTATTTTTTATGGGTACTGTTGCTTTAAAAAATTATGGAGACCATTTCCTGCAGTGAGACGGAGATAGCCGCAAGCCGGCGAGTGAAGCCGAGTGCTTCTCCTGGCGAGTGTCTGACCACTCAAACCTTGACTGGTCAAACATAGTATTTCCTGTGACAGACTGAATAAACTTGCTTGCAGGTTGTTAAATCTGTTACAAATCATGCAGCACACAATGTCAGCAAACAATCAAACAATAAATGGGCCCCTAGTTTTATTTTAGTTGCTCCTCAAAAAGAGTGTCTGCAGACTTATTTTTACTTACGTCACCTGTCCTGGTAAATGAATCACTTTAAAGTGTCCACCATAAGAGAAAACTTTTGACATGCTGTAGAGGCATGTATTGATTGGTCAAGGTCTAAATGTTTAGACCCCCACCTAGTGTTAGGAAGAATAAGGAAAAAAAAGTAAGCGGTTAAAGTGTACCTGTCATGATGGCCCACTGCCAGATCTCTTAATCCGGAAGTTTGGGTCTCCATGGATACAAACACACACAAAGAGGCCATAAAGCACGACCCCCATTGAATCAGAATGGGGGTGGCACGCAAGTGTTCGTATCCATGGAGACCCAAACTTCCAGATTAAAGGCTATGTTCACACAACGTAAGGTTCATATTAATCACGGCCTTTGTTGCCGATTTGAAACAACGGCCTTGATTAATATCAACCTGACATTGTGCTGCCCTCTATTGAATCCCGGCTGAAGTGTATTCACATAATATACACTCTGGACAGGATCCATGGCGGCGGTGCAAAACACTGATATGTCAGTGCACACAATAGAGCGTTCGGCTCTGGCCGAACGCTCCATTGTGTGCAGTGGGGAATTCAGATGCGGGCAACTGAATTCAGCGACAGTGAAGGGTCACGGCCAGTGTCTTACTACGTGGGAACATGGCCTAAGTGAGGAAATCTCAGCTGAATCAGCAGCTGGCTTTCATGTCAGGTTCACTTTAAGTGCTTCACTCTCTGGCTCGCTAAGATTTCCATCTAGTGGCAGGCGACTGCCCCATAGACTTATAATCAAGCGAATCTCGTAGAGAAGCTGAGCACTCAGACCTCAACCAATTCAGGGGTTTTTTAAGATTAGGAAACATAGCCACTTTCTTCTAGAAACAGGGCCTCTCTTGTCCTCAGTTTGGGTGTGATTTTGCAGCTCCGTTTCAAGGAAGTGAATAGAGCTGTAATGTAATAACACATACATCCTGGGGGACAGGGGTGGTGCTGTTTATGCAAGAGAAGCTATGTATTTTCTAATCCTGCATACCTCTTTATAACTGTGTGTCTCTGTGATTTGCGTCTTGCTTTTGCCGACTTGCACATATGTATTATATGGACAACAGTTGACTTCAATAGGCTATAGGGCAAATGTATAACCTGTGAAAACAATAGTGATCAGGTAAAAATCAGGTTGCCTTCATGAGACAACACTACTATAAAAAATGTTTATTACTTATCATCCTTACTAAATGGTGTATATTTTGCCTTACAGCTTGTGTTGCAAAAAGAAGTCCCCTAAAAAATTTCAAGAAACGTTGGAAGAACTAAAAAATGGCTCCATATTAATCACCACAAAGTTATGACATTCTTGCCTATTTTTATAATAAAGTATGGGATCATGTGTACTGCTAAGTGCACTGTGCCTTTAAGAAAGATAGACAGTACCAATGCCTCCATACAGTATTTTACCACCAATGGACAGCTTTTCTTATACACAGCAGTGCCATGATGTATTGGTGGCTACCTATTATCTTCCTAAATTCGTATTGACATGGCTGTGCTGGAAGTTGATAAAAAATTTCTCATTCAGTTTATTATGGGTTTTTGTGTTTGTAAGTTTCCTTTGTGTGATTTTGTCACTAATTTCTCATACATGATGGAATTCTGGTCATTGAGATTATGTTGACGTTCAGATCTTTCAGCTCTTTGTTTGTCACCCACGTTCACACAACGTCCTTTCTTGGCCATATTTTGAAGCAAGAATAAAGCTGTAATATGCAAATTACAGTTGTAATAAGTAAAACGCCTGTATTTTTGCTTCAAAGACATTGTGTGAACATAGCTTAAAAGTTAGCTTTTCTACAGCAGTCATTCCTGACTGCAGAATCCTGAAAGCTGAAAAGCACAATTGTCTTGTGTTCTTGGCTCACAGGTGCTGAAAGATGATGAAGGGTTTTTCTACTGTACAGCCTATATTAGGTTGAGACAAACTGTGACCAAAATCAGTTCTGTTCAATGAACGATAATAAAGAAAATGATTTTCTATATAAGTAAACCGTGTTTGTTTAAATTTTTACCATTGTCTGAAAAGTCTCAAGTTATATTATTGCTTGCTCACTTCTCCTGGGTGAAGCTTAGGAGACAGGCACTCCTTGCTTGTACATGCTTGTACATTACTCTAAAACTGTCTCTATGGAGTGGGGTCTCTGCTATCACAAACTTTGTTGTTACTATAGAAACAATAGGCGCATTATACAGTATGAACAATACCTTTTTTTTGGCTGTTTGATGGTTTTTTTTTTACAGCCGTCATTTTGCACCCATATAAAAAATTTTTTTACGTCAAACCAAACAGCCCTTATTCCACGTATACCAGAAGTTGTTTTGAAATAATGACCGTTATTTGGGCACAAAATGACGTCTGTCCAAAAAAAGCGTCCTTCAAACGTCCAAATAAAAGGTGTTATGTGGTCGTGGCCTTGTGTTATTTATGCAACTAAAAATCAGTTCTACACATACTGACTGTAAACTAAAATTATTTGCATGTGAATATGCCCTTATAAAGAGCAAGTCCCAGCAACATGAGAAATTTGCACACACCTGCTGTAAGAAAAAAAATATAAACACACACACACTTTTTTAATTTATAATAGTATATATTTGGGGGAAATGCATCCCCAAAAAGGTGGGCTCCAGAAGTTAAGCTTTTTTTCCCCAGTAACATAAACCTTATAAAATGCTTCTAGCTACATACACATGTATAAAGTGCAAGTTAAAATCCATGTCAACAGGAATCATGTAGAAAATGGTATTACAGTACAGAGGATAAACATTGAAACATGAATATTTCAATACACAAGTAACAAACAATTCCTATCCAAATCAGTAAAAAACTAATTACAAAGGAAAAATCAGTGTTAGGCTATGTTCACACTTGGTTTAACAGCGATGTTAAACGATATTACACTGCCGGCTGCCATGCTGCATTCAGAATGTTCTTTTTTTAACATTGACTTGTGGACACAGGATAAGCAGAGCCTAAACATTAAAATAAGTGGCCAGGATTATGATGCAGTGAGCTCCTGAATGACCAGAGCGCTACCTTACCGAAATAACAATGTTGTAATGTTGTTGTATCACTGACCGAGATGGGAGAACACAGCTGCCAGTGATTGGCTGAGCAGCCTGTCTCTTTAGAGACGAATCAGAAGTGGCAGTACTGAAATCACTCTTAAAGAGCTGGTACCGAATTTGCTCTTGAACTTCTGGCACCGAATTTGCTCTTAAAGGGCCGAAATAAAGTTGCCCTTACAGGGCCAGCACCAAAGATGCTCTGGTCAATCCATTTACTAATGATCAGAAGCCATGTGTAAAGTAACATTCTCAAAATTTTCTTTGTTGTCTTACTAAAGGTTTTATGTTAAATCTCTTTTATTAACAACAAATAGAGGAAATGGACTTATTTGCGTAATGGAACAAACCAATGAAGTACAGGATTCATAGCATAAATTGTAACAAAGTGAATAGTGTGCAGCAAATCCTAATAGGCAAAAAAGAAGACAACAAGTCCACAGCATGGAAAACAGAGCAAACAAGGGCTTATAACTGGAGAGTACGTCTCAGTAAAGATCCACAGTACGATAAGTGAAGACATTGGTTGGGAAAATAGTCTATAACCTCGCAACATATAAAATAATAGGCATCAGTCTGAAAATTAACCAATCACATAAACCTTAGGAGCGGTAAGGAACGGCCAATCCTATAAGAGACAGAGTAAAAAGGAAAGGAAAGAAGCAGAAGGAGGTGAAGGGAAAGAGAAGAGAGAGAAGAGAGGGGTACATCTCAAAGGGGTACTCTAGGCAATTATTTTTTGTCTGTGGCCGGGGAGGGGGTTGATATAGAAAGGCGGTCACTTATCTCCCCGGTTACAGCACCAGGTCGCGGATCGCGCCGCCCCATTCTCCCGGCCGGCCGGCGCTTCTTGGTCTGAGCTGCGGCTTGAGAGGTGATGTCTCAATGCAGCTCAACCATTCAGGGGCCCAGGCGGGACCCCACCAGGACCGCTGGATGGCTGAGCTGCCTTGAGAGCCGGAGCCGGAGCTAAGACCAGGAAGCGCCCCGCGGGATGGGAGAACAGAGCGGCGCAATCCGGGACCCGGCACTGGAACAGGGGAGGTAAGTGAGCGGCGCCTTCTATATCCACCCCCTCCCTGGCCACACACTAAAAGTACTGCTAGCCCAGAGTACCCATTTAACTCAAGTCCTGGAGTCAAGCTAACCAACTTATCAAGCCTAGAGCGTACCTAAACATGTCCCAGGCCAACCAAGTCTTATTGAAAAGGACAGGTTAATCAGAGTCGGCCATTGCCAGAGGTTTTTTTTGTTTGTAGACTCCCCTAATACTGGCAAGCATGGTGTGTTAGGTAATTCCAAGCCTACACTCTGAGTAATGTCTGAGTCATACACCATCTCCCAAAAATTCTGCATACCAGAACAAGACACATCATATGGACAAAGGCAGTTCCTGGTTTCTTACATATAGGACAATTATTATCCAAACATTTTTTTTAACTTATAAAGAAAGACCGGCATTGAATAAAGCCTATGGATTATGTGAAATTGATACCAGCTTTATGCTCCGGTAAACGTTTTAAAATGAACCTCCTCCTTTTCCACCAAATACACATACACAATAGAACTTTTCTATCATTCTATCAATCAGTGGATCTGTTACAAACTTCGCCTCTATAGATTTATAGTGTAATAGGCAAGGCCTGCTTGTTCGGAGCCTTAAACCGCTGTATGGTCTCGGCCACCGTGCTGCTGCTCAGTTTCAGTGTGTTGGCAATCTTCTTACTCCCTTGGCCTTTATCATTATGTAGATTTTTTTTTTTTTTTCAAATCCCCAGAGTTGTTTTCCATGAAGTGCCTCATTGAACTTCTGGTTACGAGAGAGCATGAGAGTGATAACAGCAAATTTAACACACCTGCTCCCCATTCACACCTGAGACCTTGTAACAATAACGAGTCACATGACACCTGGGAGGAAAAATGGCTAAATGGGCACAATTTGGCCATTTTCACTTGGGGGTGTACTCACAATAATGGCTGTGTGTTGAGTGATTTTAAGGGCACTTTGAATTGACACTGTACTAGAAGGTGTACACTTTAGATCTTCAGAGTTGACATGAACAGGACAGCAGTACTTTACACAGATCAAAAAAACCCTCTTGTTGGTGTGCGCCTCACCGGAGTGGACCGCTTTCACTGGAAATGCAATGAACACAAGCTGAGACGGCACTTCATTGAGAATAAATCCGTGGCTCTTTTATTTCACCTAGCGATGCAACGTTTCGGCTAGGTCCTGGCCTTTTTTTGAGCATAAATGGCTAGTACCCACAACACTCTTAGGGTGCGTTCACACCTACAGGATCTGCAGCTGATTTTCTGCAGCAGATTTCAGTTAAATAACTGAACACAGCATCAGATTTGATGCTGTGTTCAGTTATTTAACTGAAATCTGCTGCAGAAAATCAGCTGCAGATCCTGTAGGTGTGAACGCACCATTAAAGGGAGTCTATTAGCTGCAATTCACATTCCAAACTGCTGACAGTGTTAAATAGCTGTTATATCCAGAAGACACTTGTTACTTTTCATATATCTGTCTGTGATCCTAGGATGTAGAAAAATGCTTTTCTTATATAGTAAGAAAGAGCAAAGAGGCTTTCCTGAGCTCCTGAAGAGCAGCAAGCTGTAACACCTCCTCCTTCCCCCTCCCATACCTGAGCCTGCGCTGGACTTCGCTTCCAGGTGTCAATCAAGCAGGGAGGAGGAGAGAGGAGGCATTCCAGCTTGCAGCAGATCAGGAGTTTGGAAAAGCCTCTTTGACTCTTTGTACCAGATAATAAAAGTATGTCTCTACATCCTGGATAGATATATGAAAGATACCATGTGTCTCCTTGTCATAGCAGCAATCTAACAGTTTTAGAAGTTTGAAACATGAATTACAGCTGACAGATTCCCTTTAAATACGTCTGTAAGTGTGTATACATCAATTAATAATCCATTATCCGATCATTGTGAAAAAATTGATAACTGGGCGAATCATGTGTTTAAAAAATAATCATATACATCTCATGGTACATCATAGTAAAGGTAAACAAAGGAGAGAAAAAGAAAGGCTACAGCGCCTCGTGGGATATCTAGATAGTGAGGATGATGAAAAGGGAGGGAGGTATTACGCTCACCTTCTACCCCCTTGGGCTTGAAGCATACCACCTTTTTTTTTTATAATCTTTATTTACGAAACTTTTATTACAAACCCACATATAACAATAAAGAAAGCAAAGCAACCCCCCCCCAACAAAATAAAACCCACACAAAGATATAGAAGATGACTATCCCCTCGATTTCTAAAGATGTAGCCTCAGACTTCTCATAGATCAAACATAAAAGATGAGAAAAATTGTTCTGCATTACTTACAATTTATAATTTTCTGCCTAGGACCAAGGTGGGGAACCCCCATAGAATAGAACGTCACTCTATCTTGATTCCGGACTCTACCAACCAACCACAAATTTACCTACCAAAGAGAAAAGGGGAGAAAATAATAATAATAATAAAAAAAAACCAAACAAAAAAAAACCCTTATCACCTATGGGGGAAATATTTACTATCATGCGGAGGTAACCACTATGGGGTCGGGTTGAGAAACAGGGGGACACGACTCGGAAGGAAATGGGTGGGCATAGCCAAAACACCCCCCCCCCCCCCGGCCTGCGTCTGAAAAACCTTCCTAATATAACACTTTAACTAAAGAATCCTCTATTAACGAAAGGGAGCAAAACGCCCGTCTGGTGCAACCCCACACCAAGGAGTTACCCATGAGGACAGTCTCCCCACCATGATACATCCAATTAAATCTTGGGTTTCACTATGGGTCACAAGCTCATATATGATGAGACTAGAAACCACACTATTACTCCCCATTATGACGCCACTAGCAGACGAACATTCCATTTCACATTAGTATTTCCTTATCTCATATTCCATTCCTATGGGGACATAGGGTATACCTCCGGCCCCTGCCCATATATAATGAACAGACGCCTTCAGCATCCTCCCCAATATTCCCCATAAACTATATCCATATAAATTATAACCAACAGTAGCTCCATATAGAAATGCCACCTCGGGGATATCCCAAATCAACACACCAGGATGGTACTCCAACCCGCCCCCACAGCCCGACCAGGTCACTCCCACCCCACTCCTCCTCCCCTCTAACGAATTAAATCCCTCCCACCTCTCCTCTAAGACCTAACATAACAATTAAGGGGTCCCCACCTTGATCCCCGGCTCACAATTACCACATATCTTAGTGAGGCTCTAACACAATCTGTACCGGCCCATATATTTTCATACAGTAATTACACCTCTACATCTTTGTTATAAAAAAAAAAACAAAAAAAACATTATCCCCCATACTCCCGTCCACACCATTCATCTCTTTTACATTCGAATCCCTTATTTCTTCACCGATATTACCTTAACACCTTATGAAGTGACATTTATAATAGGTTCCTCTACTTCCCTCCACATGTCCCATATATTATGGAATTCTTGTTCATTTCTATTCTTCCTAGCTTTAATTTGTTCTATGATAACAACTTTATTTATCTCTAACCTCCAGTCCCTGATGGTGGGGGCCTGAGACATCACCCATTTATGTAAAATACACATCCTAGCTGCAAAGAGGACTTTATGAATCACTCCCTTTTTTTTTAAAGAACATTCTATACTTGATAGTTCAGACAACAAAAGTATCCTAGGATCATTTTCTATTTTTATTTGCAACTTATCTTCGATCACACATATAATACGACACCAATAACGGTGTAGCTTCGGACAACGCCACAGTAGATGTATCAAGTCTCCGCCTTCCCTCGCACAGCGATTACACACATCGGATTGCCTAAGTTTCATTTGGCATAATTTCTTCGGAGTATAGTGAACTCTATAAATAATAAATAATTGTGAAATCCTGTGACTAGATCTCGAACTACACTTGTTAACAGCAGAGAACACATTATCCCAGTCCAACTGTCCCCTCTCTACATCCTCCTCCCATTTACCTCTAAACCCCGTGTGTACAGTGAGTACACCCCTGTTTTTTTGTAATATCTTATATATCTTACCTGTGACTGCCTTATTAGCACTAGTAATATTTGTGGCAAAAATCATATGTTTCTGAACCCGAAACATAGATTTATCCTCCGTACAACTAACCGCATGCTTCAACTGTAAATACCTATACTATAAGTGGAATATTAAACTCTAACCTAAGTGTCTCGAAGGTCTTTATAACCCCCTGACCGTCAAATAAGTGATTTATTTTTATCACCCCCCTATTACTCCAAAATATATAGTCTTGAATCTTATTGAATTGTGGAATGAGGGCATTTTTTCATAGTGGAGTAAATTCATTGCTAACGTGTAAGTTGATTACCTTTTTAATGTAAAACCAAACTCTGTGCATCATGTACCATAAGGGCTCCGTTGTTCTGTGAAACCTAGACCCTGACTCCAATATGGTGGGCAAGTCTAACAGGCAGTTGTCAAGCGAATTATGCCACTTGCCAGTGCAATCAAACTTTTGCCAAAAGACTATGTACAACATTTGTGCAGCTAAATAGTATTTATCAAATTCGGGCAGTCTCAAGCCCCCTTTATCCTTATCCTGTGCGAGTGTCTCATATTTAATCCTTACTACCTTACCCCTCCAAATTAATGTATTGCACATATTGGTTATTTTTTTAAAGTAACTCCCCTTTATCCATACCGGGCTGTTGGCAATAATATAAAGGATTTGAGGAAGGATTACCATTTTGACCAAACTAACCCTGGCTGCCATACCAATTGGGAGCTTATTCCATACTCCAATCTTTATATGTAAATTATCCAATACAGGCATTAGATTTAAATTAATAAACTGTTTCAGGTCGGTTGTTATATTAATATCGAGGTATCTACAAGACTCCCCCGGCAATACAACTTTAAGGGGACCACAAGTACCTACATCCTCCTCAGACAGATGCATAATAGAGGATTTTTGCCAGTTGACTAAAAAGCCAGAGTATTTCCCAAACTCATTAATCATACCCATAATTGCATTGAGTGATGGTTGAATATTGGAGACAAAAAGCATAATGTCATCTGCAAACATTGACAATTTTTCCTCTCTGTCCCCAAATAGGAACCCACCGAAATCACTGCATTCACGAAGAGCAATAGCAAGTGGTTCCATTGCCATATCAAAAAGAAGGGGAGAGAGAGGACAACCCTGTCTCGTTCCCCTATAGAGAGAAAAAACAGATGACTGTTTAGAATTCACCAATACTCTAGCACAGGGTTCAGTATATAGTAGTTGTACCCATTGTATAAAATCATCACCCAGACCCATCTTTCTCAACACCACCCACAGATATTTCCATTCAATTCTATCGAACGCTTTAGTGGCGTCTAACGTAATGATAGCTTTATCCTTAGGGAATTTACTAATTTCCTGAATATTGGTGAATGCTCTCCGGATATTTTTGTACATCCCTCTCCCTTTAATAAAACCAGACTGGTCCTCATGGATCAACGTGTTCATAACCCCCAGTAACCGATTGGCCAACATCTTGGCCAATAACTTGATGTCAGAATTAATTAATGAAATAGGGCGGTAGGACTCCGGGCTCCGAGGGTCTTTCCCCTCTTTAAGTATCAATGTAATAATGGCTTCCTTCATTGAGTTGGGAATATTCTTTTCCACAAAGGAGTAATTAAAAACCTCCAACAGCTCCTCTACAATCTTGGCTCCTGACTTTTTATAAATCTCAGCAGGTAAGCCATCGGAACCAGGAGCCCTACCATCTCCCATTTCTTTCAATGCTTGGATACACTCAGCTCTAGATAGGGGTGCGTTTAATTTCTCCCTCTCCTGTGATGATAAATACGGCAAGGGTAATTTATCCAAGTAAGCAGCAATTTCCTCCTCCTCATAAACACACTCTGATGAGTATAAACCAGAGTAGTACTTGGCAAAGACCTCTAAAATTCCCTCTGTTGAGGTAATTAATTTACTATTATCTTCAATAGCCAGAATATTTCGTTTACCTTTTTGAATTTGGATAAGTCTCGCCAGGTATCTACCTGGCACATCCCCTTCTAACCTACATCTTGCCTGGATAAATTGATTTTTCACTTCCAAACTACGAAGCCTCTCTCGGTCCCACCTCTCCCTCTCCAACATCCATTCACCCCACCCTTCTGGAGTTTGGTTGGATTTATACTTAAGCTCTTTTTCCTCAACTACTTTGTACATCTCTTCCAATCTAATCCTATCTGCTTTCTTTTTGGCAGCGATCTTATGGTGGAGTGATCCCCTTAAAGTGGCTTTATAGGCTTCCCATACCCACTCAGGTTTGGTTGTCCCCTTATTAATGTCAAAGTAATTTTTGGTCTCTTGTTCTAAGTCTACATCTATGAGACTCAACCAGATGGGATTGACTCTAATGGATCTATTTATCGCCGTGCCTACGCCTGCCACTTCCACGAAGATTGGTGCATGATCAGAGTAGCCCCTTTTACCGAACTTGGCCTTTTTTATAATATCCATTGCCTGGTCATTACCAAGGATCAAGTCGATGCGAGAAAGAGTCTTATGAGTTTTATTTATACAGGAAAATTCGCGCTTTTCTCCATTCATTACTCTCCATACATCTACCCATCCAAGTTCAACTGCTATCTTACTTAACGGAGTACATTCCTGGCTCTCAGCTATCCCATTCATTCGTAGTCTATCTTTACACCCATCGAACACCTCATTGAAGTCCCCAATCCACAATTTAGGACAGTCAGGCATCGTACTCAGTAACTTATCAATCTCATAGAACAATTTTTGTGTGAATGGGGGAGGAAAGTATACTGCTACCAAGATAAATTCAATATTTTGACATACTGCATGTAGTATAACATACCGCCCTAAGTCATCCACTCTACAATCTATGGGTTCATAATTCAGTGCTCTATGTATGAAAATGGAAACACCTCTCAAGTAAGAGGAGTGAGTTGAGTGATAAACCTCTTGCATCCATCTCTTATACATCAACTGGATGGAGTCAGGCATCAAGTGTGTTTCCTGCAAGCATATTATAGCAGGCAAATAGCAATTCAAAGCATCAAATATGGCCAAGCGCTTTTTCCTATCTGCCAAACCCCTTACATTCCATGAAACAACCTTAAACCCCATCATGCTTTAAAAAGATTAGGGAGCCCCCACATACCACGACCCTCATCTCCAGAAACAGCCGAAGGCAGTAAGATAGAGACATAGGAGCGGAGACAGGCCAGAAACAAAAATAACAAAATAAGTAAATAAGGAGAATAGAAGAGGAATCCACGGCAACAAACGAACGGAGCAAACAGGGAGAACAAAGGCGAGAGGAAGAAAAAAAAAAAAAAAAAAAGGCCCCCCCACCCTCAACACATACCCTCCCCCTACCCCTCCCCACTTGGTTCAAAGGACAAATGAACTGCTCCATTGTCCCCAAACCTCTAAATTAGCCTATCATCCCACCCCCTCCCCCTACCCCGCGACAAGCAGTTAATAAAAATACATTTTTCGACCTTCAGACCAATATCAACGGATACCCTTAATATCCATCCACTGGGCAGCCTCCACTGGGTTCTCAAAGAAGTGGGATGTCTCCTCATAGACAATTCTGAGCTTAGCCGGGAATATCAAACCATAGCGAATCCCCGCTACCCTCAATCTTCTTTTTAATTCCACAAAACTAGCCCTTTTTTTGTTGGTCTCATGCGAAAAGTCTGGATAGATGGTAATTCTGCTGTTGTTATAGTACAGTTCTCGTTTCATCCGATTTGCATCCAGGATGGCATCTCTATCTCTATGGAAGAGGAGTTTGGCTAGAATGGGTCTAGGTTTAGATCCAGGAGGATTAGGTCTAGTTGGTAACCTATGGGCCCTCTCTACCCCAAAGAATTTAGATAAACCAACATCACCAAGATTATTACTCAGCCAGTTAAAAATAAACTGGGCACAATCTCCTCCCTCACAACCTTCGGGAAACCCCAGCAGCTTAATGTTTGACCTACGGGCCCTATCTTCAAGATCAGTAATTTTCCTCTGGCTGGCATCAGACTCCTTCCTCAGTTTTTTCACTTCCTCACTTAATTCCGCCTGCACATCCTCTAAGTGTGAGACCCTGCTCTCCACCTCTGTTACTCTCTCACCTATCTTGCCAAGATCATTCCTAATAAAGGACACCTCACTTTTGATATTACCCATCTGGGATAATACTTCAGACACTGAATCGTCAAGTCTCTGCATTGTTTTCAAGATCTTAGCTAGTACACTAGGGTTGTCCCTGACCAATCCACCTTCGGCGCCCACAACTTCCTCCTCTTCCTCCTCGACTCTAGGTCTAGCCCTTTGTTCCTGAGCTGGGGATGCCTGTAAAAATTTATCGATTTTATGTCCAGACCCCTTATTTCCCAAGGGGATAGGGGACATCATCCCTCCTGATTTTCTGATAGCTGCCTCTTCTGCTCTCTTTTTAGCCCCCATTTCAGTCAACTCGCAGTGAGATTATACCAGAAAAAATGGAAAACAATCTAATCCCGTTTTTAAGCCGTAAATATCAATATACCACCAAGAGAGGAATTAAGAATAATATGGAGGATAATAGCTATAACCTTATCACATTACCAGCCGAGACAATCAAGTGCTCAACATCTAGTACCCTAGTTTAATCTATGATATTTTATCGCCGACCTAGTAACCTAAGCTATGCATACAGTCACTACACAAATACAGGTACATATACAGTTGTTAAGGTCTTTATGCAAAGCGGCACTTGGTCAACCTAGGTTAGTAGTTAGTTAGATGACAGTAAATACAATGTCCAAAAGTCAATAGAGTCTCAATGCAGAACGAAGTTTAATCGTCCTAGGTTGGTTAGATGACAGTGAGTACAATGTCCAAGAGTCAGCTAATATAAAGTTGTTGAAGTCTCTATGTAGAACAGCACATTATTTGTCTTAGGTTAGTAGTTGGTCAGTTGACAGTTAGTACAATATCCAAGAATCAGCCGATATGAGGTAGTTAAAGTTTCTAGGCAGAACAGCTCTTAATCGTTTTAGGTTAGTAGTTGGTTAGGTGACAATGAATACAATATCTGAGAGTCAGCTAGTGTAAGGTTGTTAAAGTCTCTATGCAGAACCGTATTTAAATGTCTTAGGTTGGTTAAGTGACACTGAACACAATGCCGTACACATATATTTAGCTGTTAAGTCTGGCATTCAGTGTAAGCCAGTAAACCTGCTGAACCATCTGACCCAAAATTGCTAGTGTCTCTGTGCAACAGTACGAGATCCTCATGTGTTAAAGGGGTAGTCCACCAAAAAAAAATTTCTTTCAAATCAACTGGTGCCATAAAGTGCCAGAGATTTGTAATTCACTTCTATTAAAAAATCTTAAGTCTTCCAGTACTTATCAGCTGCTGTGTGTCCAGCAGGAAGTCGTGTTTTCTTTCCTGTCTGACCCAGTGCTCTCTGTTGCCTCCTCTGTCCATGTCAGGAACTGTCCAAAGCAGGAGCAAATCCCCATAGAAAACCTCTCCTGCTCTCCAGACTAGAAATAATACAACTTCCTGTTGGGCATACAGCAGCTGATAAGTACTGGAAGGCTTGAGATTTTTTAATAGAAGTAAATTACAAATCTCTGGCACTTCATGGCAGCAGTTGATTTGAAAGAAAAATTTTTTTGGTGGACTACCCCTTTAACCTCTTAAGGACATAGGACGTACCGGTACGTCCTATGTCCTCACTTGCACTTCAAAGCGGGGCCGCGCGGCGGCCCCGCTTTGAAGTGCCGCGGTCCCGGGTGCCGCGTGTAGCCCGGGACCGCCGCTATTAGCGGGCACGGTCTGATCGCCGTGCCCGCTAATTAGCTAATCGGAGGCAGCTGTCAAAGTTGACAGCTGCCTCCGATTACCGGAGGCAACGTTTCCCTGGTGTCTAGTGGGGGAGATCGCTCCTCCGGGACCTTGTCCCGGAGGAGCGATCTCCGTTACTGATGCCGGCCGGGGACGCGTCCAAGATGGCGCCGTCCTCGGCTCGGCACTCGTTTGTTTCCGGCTGCAGCAGCCGAAAGCAAACGAGTGCCGATCTCATGGATCTCTGCAGCATATCTATGCTGCAGAGATCTCAATGAGAGATCACAGTGTATATACTAGAAGTCCCCCAGGGGGGCTTCTAGTATATGTGTAAAAAAAAAAAAAAAAGTGTTGTTAATAGTAAAAAGCCCCCTCCCCTAATAAAAGTCTGAATCACCCCCCTTTTCCCAGGTTTTAAATAAAAGTAAACAAATAAATAAATAAATAAACATGTTTGCTATCGCCGCGTGCGTAATCGCCCGAACTATTAATTAATCACATTCCTGATCTCGTACGGTAAACGGCGTCAGCGCAAAAAAATCCCAAAGTGCAAAATTGCGCATTTTTGGTCGCATCAAATCCAGAAAAAATGTAATAAAAAGCGATCAAAAAGACGTATATGGGCAATCAAGGTACCGATAGAAAGATCAAATCATGGCGCAAAAAATGACACCTCGCACAGTCCCATAGACCAAAGGATAAAAGCGCTATAAGCCTGGGAATGGAGCGATTTTAACCCTTTGAGGACCAGGCCCAAAATGACCCAGTGGACCGCGCAAATTTTGATCTTAGTGTTTCCGTTTTTCCCTCCTCCCCTTCTAAGAGCTCTAGCACTGTCAGTTTTCTATCTACAAGCCATGTAAGTGCTTGTTTTTTACAGGAATAGTTGTACTGTGTAATGGCGTCTTTCATTTTACCATAACATGTATGATGGAATTCCAAATATATTATTTATGAAGATATAAATAGGTGAAATCGTAAATAAGAATGCAATATGGTAACGTTTGGGGGGTTCCTGTGTCTACGTAATGCACTATATGGTAACAGCGACATGACACTATTATTCTATAGGTCAGCCGGAACACAACCATATGCAGGTTACACAGATTCTCTAATGTTATATATGTATTTTTTAATGAAATCCTTTTTTTTGGCAATTAAATATTAATAAAATGGGCCTATTGTGACGCTTATAACGGTTTTATTTTTTCACCTACGGGGCTGTATGGGGCGTCATTTTTTCCGCCATGATCTCTAGTTTTTATTAATACCATATTTGTGAAGATCGGACGTTTTGATCACTTTTTATTGATTTTTTTAATATATAATGTAACATAAAATCAGTAATCTGCGCAATTTTTCCCCTCTTTTCGTGTACGCCGCTAACCGATCACAATGACGCTTGTTATATTTTAATAGATCGGACAATTACGCACGCTACGGTATATTATATGTTTATCTATTTATTTATTTTTATATGTTTTATTTATATAATGGGAAAGGGGGGTGATTTAGACTTTTATTGGGGGAGGGGCTTTGGGGTAGTGTAATAGTGATTTGAACTTTTTTCTTTTACACTTTTGAAGTCCCTTTGGGGGACTTCTACATTCACTACTTTGATTTTTACACTGATCATTGCTATGCCATAGGCATAGCATTGATCAGTGTTATCGGCGATCTGCTCATTGAGCCTGCCTGTGCAGGCTCAGTGTAGCAGATCGCCGATCGGACCGCACGGAGGCAGGTGAGAGACCTCCGGCAGTCCGTTTCAACGATCGGGACCCCCGCAGTCACACTGCGGGGGTCCCGATCGGTAAGTGACAGGGGACTCCCCCTGTCACTTACACTTAAACGCCGCGGTCGCGCCGCGATCGCGGCGTTTAAGGGGTTAATGACACGCGGCAGCGCGATCGCTGCAGCGTGTCATTACCGGTGAGGTCCCGGCTGCTGATTGCAGCCGGCCCCCACCTGCTATGAAGCGCGCTCCGCTCCGGAGCACGCTTCATAGCGGGAGAAACACCCAGGACGTAAGGTTACGTCATGGGTCGTCTGGGGACAGACTTCCATGACGTAACCCTACGTCCAGGGTCGTCTAAGGGTTAAGGAACGTATATTGGTTAACAACGGTTTGAATTTTTTACAGGCCATCAGATACAATATAAGTTATACATGTTATATATCGTTTTAATCGTAACGACTTGAGGAACATGCATAACAAGTCAGTTTTACCCCAGGGTGAATGGCGTAAAAACACATTTCCCCCAAATAAAAGAAATGCGTTTTTTTTTTCAATTTCACCACACTTCGATTTTTTTTCTGGTTTCGCAGTGTACTTTATGCAAAAATTCAGCCTGTAATTGCAAAGTACAATTAGTGACGCAAAAAACAAGGGGTCATGGGGGTTTCTAGGTGGAAAAATGCAAGTGCTATGACCTTTTAAACACAAGGAGGAAAAACCGAAAACGTAAAAACGAAAATGGGCCATGTCCTTAAAGGGTTAAGGTTAGGTAACGGCCGACACTGCACCATACACAGCTGGATGCTATGCACACAAGTGTTCCTTCCATAAAGCGTGATCCCGGTAATCCAAATGGACAGTATTCATTCAAAGGCTACCAGCTTCTATTATATCACTCCGGATTGGCTGCATAGCTGTGTAATCTTTAAGAAAAACCAGCATGGAATAGTCTCACCCAGTTCCTTTTAGGGGCCCCTCTGCGCACTGTACTGACTCCAAGCCGCCACAACGCCTCCTCCTTCACTCTTCCCGGTCCCAGACGACTTGAGTCTCTGTGCGGCGTCTACAGCCGCAGCTCCGCATCGGTCCCCACAGCTCCTACGGTCAGTTCCCGCATCCACAGCCGGCAACAGCGCTCTCCTTCGGCGTCCCAGTGACTATACTACGGCCAAACTAACTTCCTCATGTCGCGAGGGGGGGAGGGTCCTCGAGAGCGGACGTCAGAGCTCACATCCGCTCACATGACAGGCTCCGCATCTGACCGGGTCGAAGCATACCACCTTAAGCAGGGTACTGAATGAATCAATGTGTCCAGCTGGAGTAGGGGGTGAAGGCTGCCAAGCTAGTTGTACCAACTGACGGGGTGCTCCCTGGATGGGGGCCTGTAACAAAGGTAGGGAAAAACAAAGAAAAAATGGTTCGGGTACAGTAGTACCAGTCCTGCCACTATGTGCCGACAGATAACTCCAAAAGGTTAGAACAAGTTAAAAAACAAATTACTATTTTATTCAAAATAGCATGAGGTTGACACACTCCCTTCCTCAGAACAAAAGTGCATCTTTGTTCACATTTGTGCACATTTGTTCTGAGAAAGGGAGCGTGTCTCCTGAAACATGTCAACCTCATGCTATTTTGAATAAAATAGTCATTCGTTTTTTAACTTGTTCTAACCTTTTGAAGTTGTCTGTCGGCACATATGCTACATCATAATAAATCATTGAGTATGTTCACAGTGAGCACATAAGCCAGAACTCCTGTCACTTCTTTGAGTGGAAAGCCGCAGCAGCGGAGGAGGGTGTGCTCTCCGATAGACAGGCAATGACACACTGAGACAGGTGGGATTCTGCCTGATGTGCTCAGTGTGAACATACACTTAGTGTCAATATAGTGAACTTCATCTACAGATTTCAACTGTTGCAGTGTCCCAGAACAGCCCTTCTTATGCTCATACTTTTATTATAACCAGTTCTGTTCTGGAAAGCTATGGTCCACTGCAAACTGCGTGTATTGTGTCACCCCTGCAGTGTTCAGGTCTGCTATTTCATTCATTTATTGCATGTATATTCAGGTATCAGTGTCTAATGGGATTATGTCGCCCCCCAGTGTTCAAGTATGGTACTCCTCATGTATATTCCTCTGTATATGCCTAATGGTGTGATGATGCAATGGCTGGATGTCACGTGACTGTGCCCCTGCTTCCATGGTAACTCCAATGGTCATCGAGCTTGTGGCTCGGGTTACCATGTGTCTTCCTGTTCTACCTCAGTCTATCTCCTATCCCATAGGGGATAGGTTGTGTGTCTGTCCTCTCTCCCTGCTAAGAGAGAGGCCTGCGTGTGCTCTGCTGCTCCAGTCCACTGGTTGTGTTCCTGTCTCAAGTCTCAAGATTCTCATCTGGGTGTCGATTCTTCAGTCATTCTTCAGTTCCTCTCATCATCATCTTCTCTAATCATCAACAGCAAGTATTTCATTCAAGTCTCATTCCACCCAGCATCTCAACTTCAGTTTCACTACTACTCCCATCATTCAGCACGCTACTCTCACAGCCTATTGCAGCATCACCCATTACTCTGCTGTATTCAAGATTGCCTTATTCCCGGTTGCATCCGGAGAGACTGTTGCTACTAGTTACCACCGTTACAATAAATATACAACTACCGTTGTTTCTGAACCTTGGCATTGGTGTGATAATTGGTGCCCTGACTAAGGACAACGAGGAATCGCATGCCCAGTATTCCCGCAGGGTCAGGAGCCCGGTTTCCAGCTGTATCACCCTCGTGCCTACACCGTGACCACATTATCCTACAGCTGCCCCGGTTCCTGCCTGTTAGCACCATCTATACTGCGGAGTGGCCCCTAGGGGCCAGGGCATCGCACTGTGTATCATGCAGACTTTGGTGCACCTTTCCTGACTGAGAATTAAGCCCCACCCCTAAGTATTAAGCTTCTCCCTTCAATTAAATTCCCCCCCCTCCACTGACTGTTAATTTAAGCATCTCTGAAGCATTAAGCCCATGGCATGAAATAATTCAGAGCTTCTATTTGCAAAAATCTGTGCACAAAGTCAATTCCCTCTGCTGGCTACTTCATTTTTGCATTCATGAGCTCTCAGGTCAGAATTAATAAACTAAATGACAAAAATTAGGCAGTCAATATCTGTAATTTACAATAATCCGTCATCTTTCTTGATGGTAGGATTGCATCTCAAGAGCTTGGGATCTTCTTTCATCACACGTGGCCGAACAACCACTTCTGACTGGACAGTTATAGCTGCGTGGTAATCCAAGCTTTAGCCCGACACATGGGCTGGATCGTTAAGGACCTGTGCAGTGTTCAGCATGGAGAAAATGTTTCAGTGGCATTCCTAATGCTGAAGAGGGTGGGGAGGAGAGACGGAGGGGTGGTGCAAAGTAAGGGCACAGATACTCCTGTTTGGCACGGGCTTCAAATTTAAAAGTATTTTTTTTAGGACAATAACTGCATCCCCTGCTGAATGGACCACAGGACAAATCTTGTACTAAAAGCAGCTATCCGAAGGTACAAGTGGTTTGGTGGGGTCAGATTGTGGGTACAGAGTCGCTTTAAAAGATAGTTATATCTTTTAATAGCACACACTACAAATGTCACACAAACAGCCAAATATTCACTGTCACATGTATTGCCTCATCTATGACATCATCTATTAGGTTACTGGTATAGCACACCCCACATTCATACATACAGTATGGAGAAAAGGCTGGCCTAGGTAAGAAAAGATAACAGCCTTCACCTGTAGCTAACATATAATAATAATAATTTATATTTATTTAGCGCCAACAGATTCCGCAGCACTTTACAATTCTGGGGGTACATACATAGACAAAAATCAGACATTACAGAGATATACATATAATTATCCATACATGAGGAGTGAGGTCCCTGCTCTCATGCATGAGCCCACAGACTATCAGGTGGGGGTTTGAGACAAAATGGCAGAGGGGTAAAGTCCTTCCTTTTTAGCATGGTCCGGCCATCTTTATAAATAAGGCAGTTCAGTTAAAGGTGGGTGAACCAGTCACCAACCAATGCCTGCCTGCTACAGGTCTAAGTGCTTGAATGCCTGGCGTATCTATTTGGGGGAGGGAGGGGGGCAATTTAGGGAACCTGTAAAGCCTGTTTGAACAGATGTGTTTTGAGGGCACGTTTGAAGCTTTGTGTATTGGAGGTGCGCCTGACAGTCTTGGGTAATGCATTCCGTAGAACTGGTGCAGCTCGGGTGAAGTCCTGGAGACGGAAGTGAGAGGTGCGGATTAAGGTGGATGTTAGTCGTAAGACATTAGAGGAGCGTAGGGCACGGGTAGGATGGTAGACAGAGATGAGGAAGGAGATATAGGGAGGTGCAGCACTGTGGAGAGCTTTATGGGTGAGCAGGAGGACTTTGTATTGTATTGCCCATAGAGGACATTTTGCCCAAATGTTGTGTATTAACACATTTTTATTCCTCCATTACATCATTTGACATTTGACAAAAAGAATACCACAGCTACCCATAGAACATGATCAAAAACATCAGCCACACAATGGCCGATGGTAAAACTCTTCACCTTTCATTGGTTTCTTGCTCAAGGAGGGTAGCCTTCTGTCCCAGGTCTTTTTTTTTTTTTTTTTAATCTTCCTTCTGGTCACTCCATCTTCTTACAGAAAGAAACCCACAGCTACTTCTAGCACATGATCACAGACATAAGCCACAACTATCATACATCATACAACACTCACATGTGCAATATTTGGAAGATAGCCTGTGGTGAGAAATGGTGGGTATGATAACGTACCCATCTTTCTCTTTAGCTGGCTTCTTGCCCATGGAGGGTAGCCCTCTGTCCCAGGTCTTCTTGTTGAATCTTCTTTCTTACAAAACACAGCAATCGCTGAGTTCAGGGAGACCAGCGACAAAAAATCAAATGGAGTACTCACTGAAGAGTCTCCACTGATGCATTGCACCCTATAAATTTAAATATGCAAAAGAGGGGTCTGTGGAGCCTCAGTTACGAATCTCAAAACACAGGAATAGCCAGATATCCCTCCAGGGGAAGAAAACCTATTGCCAAGGGGGTGCCTCCCAGTGGGGAGATCATTAAACCACCCTGATACGTAGCCCCTTAAGTCTCACTCGGTTGCAGGTATTGTAACATAAATAGGAAAATACCAGGGTGGCCCCTTTTGTGTCAAAGTCTAACTCTGTGGCGAGTATTGCGACATGACAAGGGTTTACCAAGGCAGGCATCCATCCACAGACAGCCATTTCGGGGTAGTTGCCCCTCATCAGTGTGGCGTAGAATTCTGGCTAACAGAAACACAGTAATCACTGAACTCAAGGGGGGAGATTTATCAAAGGGTGTAAAATTTAGACTGGTGCAAACTGCCCACAACAACCAATCACAGCTCAGCTTTCCTTTCAGAACTGCCTAAAGCTGACCTGTGATTGGTTGCTGTGGGTAGTTTGCACCAGTCTAAATTTTACACCCTTTGATAAATCTCCCCCAAGGAGATCAGTGAAAAAACTCCAATGCAGTACTCAATCAAGAGTCTCCACTGATGCCCCCAGAAATGTAAATATGCAAAACAAGAGTCCGTGGAGCCTCGGTTGCGAGTCTCAAAACACGAGATAGCCAGATATCTCTAGCCTGTTGCCACGGGGTGCCTCCATGATGAGGAGAGCACCACACGACCCTGATAGATTGACCCTTAAGTCCCACCCGGTTGCGAGTATTGGAACATAAATAGGGAAACAACAGGATGGCCCCTTTTTGTCAACGTCTAACTCAAGTTACATACAACACTCACATGTGCAATATTTGGACAATAGCATATGGTGAGAAATGATGGGTATAGTAACAGTCTTTTTTTGCTGGCTTCTTCCCCATGGAGGGTTGTCCTCTATCCAAAGTCTTCTTGTTCAATCTTCTTTCTGGCCACTCAATCTTCTGGCAGAAATACATCCACAGCTACTTCTAGCACATAACAAACATAGACCAAAACTGTCATACAGTATCTGTTCCAGGTCCTCTTTGTTGTCCACTTTTTTTTCTGGCCACTACTTCTTCCAGAAAGAAACCCACAGACATACACCACAACTATCATACAGCATACACCATTCACATGCACAATATTTGGAAGATAGCCTGGGGTGAGAAATGATGGGTATGACAATAGTCTTTGGGCCACATGTATCATCCGGCGAACGGATGATTTTCGGCGGAAAGTGCCGATTTGCGTATTTTTTTATACGCTAATGGCCGATTTGCAAATAAAATATTCGCAAATCGGCACTTTCCGCCGAGTACGCCAGGGGGCGGAAAGGGGGCGGAAAGTGGGCGGAACGGAGGGCGCGGACTCAGAGTCCGCGCGATTTATCATCCGTTCCGCCAAAATATACGCCGAAAACCTACTCCAGTCCTCAGCTGGCGTAGGTTTTCGGCGGTGCGCAACGGCGCGCACGGGATTTATGTAGAGGCAGTCCGCCTCTACATAAATCTCCGTAGTGCCGGAGATGCGGGGGCATTTTTATGTCCGGCGTAAAAAACGCCGGACTTAATAAATGCCTCCCTTAATGTTTAGCTGGCTTCTTGCCCAAGAAAGGTTGTCATGTGTCCCAGGCTTTCTTTGTTGTTCAATCTTCTTTCTGGCCACTGTATCTTCTTGCAGAGAGGAATCTACAACCACTTCTAGCACATGATCACAGACATAAGCCACAACTATCATTCAGCATACAACCTTCCCATGTGCAATATTTGAAACATAGCCTGTGGTGAGAAAAAATGGGTATGAAAATAATCCTCATCTTTAGCCGACCTGTTGCAAAGGGAGGGTAGTTATCTGTCCCAGGTCTTCTTTGTTGTCCAATTTTTTTTCTGGTCACTGCAGCTTCTTGCAGAACAGGATCCACAGCCAGTGGCGTAGCTATAGGGGTCGCAGCGGTCGCCATGGCCACCGGGTCCCTGCGCTAGGGGGGCCCGCACGGCCCCCCTTGCCACTTTTCTCTGAGCATCCCGAGAAGCTGCGGCCGCGCAGCTTCTCGGGATGCAGAGATCGCTTTGATGTTCCACCCGCACAGTGAGCGGGCGGAACATTAAAGCGATCAGAATACAGGAGCAGGACCTGTCAGCGTCCTACTCCTGTATTCCCTCCCATAGGCTGCCGGCACTTCATACCAGCAGCCTATGGGAGGCCGGGACGTGACCTCTCCGGCAGGCGTGATGATGTGACGTCATCACGCCTGCTGGAAGTCCCGTCCCTGCGGCTCGCAAAATGGAGCCCGAAAAGGAGGAAGAGCTGCTGCCTGCAGCCACAGCCTGCAGCCACAGCGCGGATTAGGTGAGTAGGATGTTTGTTTTTTTTAGGGGCACCTCTGGGGGCATTATTAGTTCATGGGGGGCACCTCTGGCGGCATTATTAGTATATGGGGGCACCTCTGGTGGCATTATTAGTTCATAGGGGCACCTCTGGGGGCATTATTAGTATATGGGGGCACCTCTGGGGGCATTATTAGTATATGGGGGCACCTCTGCGGGCATTATTAGTATATGGGGGCACCTCTGGGGGCATTATTAGTATATGGGGGCACCTCTGGGGGCATTATTAGTTCATGGGGGGCACCTCTGGGGGCATTATTAGTATATGGGGGCACCTCTGGGGGCATTATTAGTATATGGGGGCACTTCTGGGGGCATTATTAGCTCATGGGGGCACCTCTGGGGGCATTATTAGCATATGGGGGAACCTCTGGGGGCATTATTAGTATATGGGGGCCCCTCTGGGGGCATTATTAGTTCATGGGGGCACCTCTGGGGGCATTATTAACATATGGGGGAACCTCGGGGGCATTATTAGCTCATGGGGGCACCTCTGGGGGCATTATTAGTATATGGGGGCACCTCTGGGGGCATTATTAGTATATGGGGGCACCTCTGGGGGCATTATTAGTTCATGGGGGCACAGCAGGGGGCATTATTAGTTCATGGGGGCACAGCAGGGGGCATTATTAGTATATGGGGGCACCTCTGGGGGCATTATTAGTTCATGGGGGCACCTCTGGGGGCATTATTAGTATATGGGGGCACCTCTGGGGGCATTATTAGTTCATGGTGGCACCTCTGGGGGCATTATTAGCTCATGGGGGCATCTCTGGGGGCATTATTAGCTCATGGGGGCACCTCTGGGGGCATTATTTGCTCATGGGGGCACAGCAGGGAATCCTACATACAGGGGGCACCCCACACAGCGCAGTTACTTTGGGAGCCTACAGGAGGGAGAAAGGAAAGGAAATTGCTAGAAATGTGCGGAGCCTAAATTGTTTGTCTCGCAGGTTCTGAAAAGATGAAACATATCTGGAAAGAATCATCATGGAGGTCTGGGCCGGATGGAGAGGAAAAGGGAAAGTGACGCCTCAGATCAAAGAAGACGTCACCTGTGAGTCCCTGTATGACACTTTTCTTATTTTGTAGAACATCATTTAGTAGGGGTGCCCCGAGGTGACAGCTACTACATTATCTGTACTCAGAGATATCACTGTGTTATCTGTGGTGTTACATAGGACTTTAGGTGACATCTACATTATGTGTACTCAGAGATATCACTGTGTTATCTGTGCTGTTACATAGGACTGCAGGTGACAGCTACTACATTATCTGTACTCAGAGATATCACTGTGTTATCTGTGCTGTTACATAGGACTGCAGGTGACTACTACATTATCTGTACTCAGAGATATCACTGTGTTATCTGTGCTGTTACATAGGACTGCAGGGGACATCTATTACATGATCTGTACTCAGAGATATCACTGTGTTATCTCTGCTGTTACATAGGACTGCAGATGACTACTACATTATCTGTACTCAGAGGGATATCACTGTGTTATCTGTGGTGTTACATAGGACTGCAGGGGACATCTACTACATGATCTGTACTCAGAGATATCACTGTGTTATCTGTGCTGTTACATAGGACTGCAGGTGAAATCTACTACATGATCTGTACTCAGAGATATCACTGTGTTATGTGGTGTTACATAGGACTGCAGGTGACTACTACATTATCTGTACTCAGAGGGATATCACTGTGTTATCTGTGGTGTTTCATAGGACTGCAGGTGACTACTACATTATCTGTACTCAGAGGCATATCACTGTTATCTGTGGTGTTACATAGGACTGCAGGTGATATCAGGTGACTTCTCCAGGTTGCAGAAGTTCAAACTTCATCGTGCCCTGCTGACAGTTTATTATGGGAGTTGTAGTTTTGCAGCATGTGGCTCTTCAGGTTGCAGCACTACAACCCCCATCGTTTCCAACTGGCAGTTCATGATGAGAGTTGTAGTTTTTCAGCTAGAGAGTGAAAGATTGGAATACAATGATTAGACAATGACACAGTACAGTCCATTAATTATAGGGGGCAGTAGTGCAGTACATGAGGTGGAGGCAGTGACAGTGCATTAGAACATGGTGGCACATTAGAGTAATTAGATATAATGTTAGATATGACTTTGCCTGATCGGGTAAGATGGGGGGCCCCAGGCTAACATTTTGCACCAGGGCCCATCAGCCTTTAGCTACGCCCCTGTCCACAGCTACTTCTAGCACATGATCAGAGATATAGGCCACAACTATCATACATCATACAACACTCACATGTGCAACATTTGGAAGATAGACTGTAGGGAGAAATGACGGATATGAAAACAGTCTTCTTCAGTTAGCTTTATGGCCATTGAGGGAAGTCCTCTGTCCCAGGTCTTTGTTATCCACTTTTCTTTCTGGATTCTGCATCTTCTTGCAGAAAAAAATTCCACAACTACTTCTAGCACATGATCACAGACATAGGCAGTGTCGGACTGGAGTACCTTGGGCCCACCAGGGAAATTGATTCTTGGGGCCCACCCTACATACACAGACATAATTAGCGCCAAACCTTCCACGTTACTTTGCATAGAGCTGCGTATGTGACCAGCAATGCTAGTGCAGTGCCAGTCACTTATACAGTTGTTACTGATTTATGCAGTTGTGGTAAAACTGCACCATTTATGTAGAAACTTCAATGAAATTCCAACAATATTGCTGTAAAAACACATCAAAAATGTCACGTGTGAACACAGCCTTAGAAACATAGAAGATGAAGGAGAAAATGATCTAGTCTGCTTTTCTATTACAATCTCCAGCAGAAGAGACACATTTTTTAAAAATCTGTTTATAGAAGTCACAGATCAGTAAATTACTTCTAATGAAAAATCTTCAGTCTTCCAGTACTTATCAGCTGCTGTATGTCCTGCAGGAAGTGGTGTATTCTCTCCAGTCTGACACTCTCTGCTGCCACCTTTGTCCATGTCAGGAACTGTCCAGAGCAGCAGCAAATCCCCATGGAAAACCTTTCCTGGACAGTTCCTGACATGGACAGAGGTGGCAGCAGAGAGCACTGTGTCAGTCTAGAGAGAATACACCACTTCCTGCAGAACATACAGCAGCTGGTAAGTATAGGAAGACTGGAGACTTTTAATTAGAAGTAATATACAAATTCGTATAACTTTCTCGCACCAGTTAATTTGGAAAAAATATTTTTCACCAGAGTACCCCTTTAATGTCAATACAAAATGTCAGACAGACATGATTAAAAGTTTAATTGGTGTCAGGACTGAGACACCCAACACCCAAGTCTAATGGTGCATTTACACAGAAAGATTATCTGACAGATTTTCTGCTCAAGATTTGAAGCCAAAGCCAGGAACAGACTATAAACAGAGATCAGGTCATAAAGGAAAGACTGAGATTTCTCCTCTTTTCAAATCCATTTCTGGCTTTGACAGATTATCTGCCAAAGATTTGAAGACAGATAATCTTTCTGTGAAATGGACCCTAAGGAGCCTGGTTGCAATCTGGGCCATATAATAACATGTACTATATCGTATGAGTTCTGCTGATTACAGGAAACGAGCTTCATATAATATAGTGGAGACAGTGACCTGTAATCAGCCGGACTGCGCACAAGGTCTGGGAGTGATGCTTCACCGGGCTGTTACTATCATAGAGACCCCCACCAAGCTAAACCTCTCATATGTCAAAAGTTCCTTCAAATAACAGTTAACACTTTAAAGACTGCAAATATTCATAATGAATGGCTGAGCAGGTTGTCAGTGAGTCAGGACCAGGAGAAGCAGATGGGAGTGCACCAGAGGAAAAGGAGCGGGAAGCATGGTGTCTTAGGCTATGTTCCCATACTGTATTTTTTCTCAGTATTTTGCAACCAAAACCAGGAATGGATTGAAAACACAGAAAGGCTATGTTCACACTGTTGAAATTTAGTAGATGGCCATGATTTTATGACAAATAATGACCATTATTTCATAACGGCTCATGTTTTAAAATAACACCAATTATTTACCATTAAATGGCGGCCATCCACTAAATTTCAACATTGTGTGAACATAGCCTCTGTGTTTTCAATCCACTCCTGGTTTTGGTTGCAAAATACTGAGCAAAAATACAGTGTGTGAACATAGCCTTAGGCCGGGTTCACACTACATATAATACCAGCCGTTTAGTGACGCAGCCAGGTCACAGAATGGCCTGTGTTACTGGAGATCATCCCGGCCGGTACTGCAGTACTGGCCGGATGATCTTCACTTCTGCTGAATTCGGATGCAGGTGCACCAGTGTGCGGCCGCATCCGAATTCACCACTGCACACTATGGAGCCTGTGGCCGGAGTTGCACGCTTCATTGTGTGAACTGACATGTCTTGTGCGGCTGCTATTCAATGAATAGCGGCTGCAGAAAACTGACATTTCAATACAACGTATGTTTTGCATAAATCACGGCTGTTGCAAATTGCAACAACAGCTGTGATTTATGCAAAACATACGTTGTGTGAACATGGCTTTAAGATCAGCAGCGGAGACAGCACCAAAGTAGTAAAAAATCTTGTGACTTTATTAACTCCCTCTTGTGCAACATTTTGGCTTTACTCTAGGCTTTCTCAGGGCTAAAACCGAAACACTGTGCTAGAGCAGGGATGGGGAACCTTGGGCCCTCCAGCTGTTGCAAAACTACAATTCCCATCATGCCTGGACAGCCAAAGCTGGACAGCCATGTCCAGGCATGATGGGAATTGTAGTTTTGCAACAGCTGGAGGGGCCGAAGGTTCCCCTATCTCTGCGCTAGAGGGTGTGAATAAAGTCACAAGATTTTTTACTACTTTAGTGCTGCCTCTGCTGCTGCTCCAGAGGGGGTGCAGTCTGGTGAGGGGGGGCATAATCCTACCTATCACTGATACTGCTGCTGCTCCAGAGGGGGCATAATCCTACCTATCACTGATACTGCTGCTGCTCCGGAGGGGGTGCAGTCAGATGAGGGGGGGCATAATCCTACCTATCACTGATACTGCTGCTGCTCCAGAGGGGGTGCAGTCTGGTGAGGGGGGGCATAATCCTACCTATCACTGATACTGCTACTGCTCCAGAGGGGGTGCAGTCAGATGAGGGGGGGCATAATCCTACCTATCACTGATACTGCTGCTGCTCCGGAGGGGGTGCAGTCTGGTGAGGGGGGGCATAATCCTACCTATCACTGATACTGATGCTGCTCCGGAGGGGGTGCAGTCTGGTGAGGGGGCATAATCCTACCTATTACTGATACTGCTGCTCCAGAGGGGGTGCAGTCTGGTGAGGGGGGGCATAATCCTACCTATCACTGATACTGCTGCTGCTCCGGAGGGGGTGCAGTCTGGTGAGGGGGGGGCATAATCCTACCTATCACTGATACTGCTGCTGCTCCGGAGGGGGTGCAGTCTGGTGAGGGGGGGCATAATCCTACCTATCACTGATACTGCTGCTGCTCCGGAGGGGGTGCAGTCTGGTGAGGGGGGGCATAATCCTACCTATCACTGATACTGCTGCTGCTCCGGAGGGGGTGCAGTCTGGTGAGGGGGCATAATCCTACCTATCACTGATACTGCTGCTGCTCCGGAGGGGGTGCAGTCTGGTGAGGGGGGGCATAATCCTACCTATCACTGATACTGCTGCTGCTCCGGCGGGGGTGCAGTCTGGTGAGGGGGCATAATCCTACCTATCACTGATACTGCTGCTGCTCCGGAGGGGGTGCAGTCTGGTGAGGGGGGGCATAATCCTACCTATCACTGATACTGCTGCTGCTCCGGAGGGGGTGCAGTCTGGTGAGGGGGGCATTATACTACCTATCACTGATACTGCGGCTTTTTTGAGTCAGTACAATGGTTGAGAAGAAGTTTTCACTCTGGAGGTCCCAGTTGTGCAGGAGATCCGTGAGGCTTAGGCGCTTATCAGCTGATTCAGGATTCTCACATCAAAGATGATAGGAGTTGTAGTAGTCGTAGCAGTAAGACTTAAATCAATGGATAATGTGTTTCTAAGGGAACCCTCAATTGATCTGATGATCTCATCTGATGAAACGCGTCATCCATTGATTAAAGTCTTGCTGTTATAGCTACTACAACACCTATCATCTTTGATATGAGAATCCTGAATCAGCTGATCAGAGCCTAAGGGCCCTATTCCACAGGAGAGATAATCGGCCGAATTGGCCCGATTCGACCCGAATTGGCTGATCGTTCATTAATGTTCAGACCTAAAATAGTCGTTCGCCGCCAGCGCATCGCTACGGTTGAATAGCGGTGTGTGGCGGTGACCGACGATTTCAGCAGCATCATACATTACCTGTCTGGGCCGCAGATCTTCTTCTCCCGGTCCTGTGTGGCAGCGTCGGCTTCGGAGCGGGGCTATCTGAACTGACAGAGCGCTCAGCCAATCACTGGCCGGAAACGCCGCGGCCAGTGATTGGCTGAGCGGTCTGTCAGTTCAGACAGCTCTGCTCCGAAGCCGATGCTGCCGCGCGGGATCGGGGGAAAAAGATCTGCGGCCCGGACAGGTAATGTATGAAACAAGGGCTGCAAGGACATTGGTAACAATGTCCTTGTAGCCCTTGTTTCATGAGCATCGGGCTGTGTAATAGGCCCAGTAAACGAGCGCCGATCTAGCAGATCGGCGCTCGTTTACATGGTTGCTCGGCCTGTGGAATAGGGCCCTAAGCCTCATGGATCTCCTGCACAACTGGGCCTCCAGAGTGTGAACTTTCTCTTATCACATACATACAGTATACATATATACACAAATAGACATACTGCAGACATACATACTGTATACATATATACACAAATATACATACTGCAGACATACATACTGTATACTGTATACATATATACACAAATATACATACTGCAGACATACATACTGTATACTGTATACATATATACACAAATAGACATACATACTGTATACTGTATACATATATACACAAATAGACATACTGCAGACATACATACTGTATCCTGTATACATATATACACAAATAGACATACTGCAGACATACATACTGTATACTGTATACATATATACACAAATAGACATACTGCAGACATACACACGGTATACATATATACACAAATAGACATACTGCAGACATACATACTGTATACATATATACACAAATAGACATACTGCAGACATACATACTGTATACATATATACACAAATAGACATACTGCAGACATACATACTGTATACATATATACACAAATATACATACTGCAGACATACACACAGTATACATATATACACAAATAGACATACTGCAGACATACATACTGTATACATATATACACAAATAGACATACTGCAGCCATACACACTGTATACATATATACACAAATAGACATACTGCAGCCATACATACTGTATACATATATACACAAATAGACATACTGCAGACACACACACTGTATACATATATACACAAATAGACATACTGCCTAACATGCAGACATAACACACATATGTACATCTAATCATACTAACACACACAGACTCATGACAGACACACAAACATAGATACACAGATGCAAAAGCATATATAAAACATCTATAGAACTACATTACATAATATACACTATATACATGGTAGATGCACATTACATAGACACATATATAACACTCACATGCATAAGCACATGACATAGATGTACAGACACACACAGATGACAAAGATGGACAAATATACACACACACACACACACACTCACATGTTCAGCAGGGCAGGAAGCTTCAGTCTTCTTGTCTCCATCTTCTCTTCTCCCAGCCAGGCCAGGCAGCCTGCAGCCTCTCCCCATCTCCTGTGCACCGACTGCACACATAGCAACAGGAGAGAGTCACATGATTGCAGAGGGGAGGGGGGACAGAGGGGCCCTGCTGCTGCTGCTCTCGGCATCTTGTGACAGGCAGGAAGAGGGCAGCGCTGAGGCCGGAAGCTGATGTAAGGGAGCCAGGTGAGCAGGGGGGAGGGGAGGGCCCATGATTACAGAAAGAACGTGCCCTCATGCCGTGCTGAACTCACCCAGCAGTGTGGGAGCCAGCAAGGGGCCCATTGAGCTCCCAATACAAGGCAGGCCCCTGGGAGGCCCCTCTCTGGCTCAGGGGCAGGGCCCAGCAAGAGGGAGGAGGGGGTGGGGCCCACCGGGGGACCCCCCGGCTCCCCGGTGGCCCAGTCCGAGGCTGGACATAGGCCACAAGTATCATACATCATACAGCATTCACATGTACAATATTTGGAAGATAGCCTGTGGTGAGTAATGATGGGTATGATAACAGTCTTCATCTTTAGCTGGCTTCTTGCCCAAGGAAGGTTATCATCTGTTCCAATTCTTCATCTTCTTGCAGAACAGGATGCAGAGCTACTTCTAGCACATGATCACAGACATAGGCCACAACTATCAGACATCATACAACATTCACGTGTGCAATATTAGGAAGATAGCAGGTGGTGAGCAATGATGGGTATCAGGGCCAGTGTTGGGGGGGGGGGCAAACTGGGCACTTACCCAGGGCCCCCATCCCCCTGGGGCCCCCTAGCTCCTTCCTTCATTAGTGGAGCAGGAAGCAGAGAAGCACAAGCAGCTCCCCTGCTTCACTAATGAATGAAGGAGCTAAGCTGTGAGGACCGCAGAAGAAGAGGGAGAAGATGGACTGCCCCTCCTGCAGGGCTGACTGTGCCCTAGAGTAGAGGAGGAACGGCAAGCCCAGGTAAAGAAAAGGAGGCGGGAGGGGGGGTGTTTGGGGGGTAGAGGGTCGCAGAGGATGGGGGTGGGACTTGCGACCAAGCGGCGGGGCTTACAGTCGTGGGTGGGCGGGGCCTCTGGGATCTTTATAAAATAGTAACCCCCTCCCCATATACCTAGTGAACAGTATACAGGGGGGCAGGGGGCAGGGGATCTTGTATGATGCAGTCCCCCCTTCCACCATATACTGTTCAGGGCCCTCCTCCTCCCTCTGTATCTATGGGCACCAGGACCTGAGCAGTACGCAGTACATGGGGGAGGTGGGTGCTGAATCACACAGTAAGATACAGTAGCCCCATATCTCTCCCCTGCTCTACTACTATCCCCAATACTACTCCTAATACTGCTCTATTACTACTACCCCCAATACTACTCCTAATACTGCTCTACTACTACCCCCAATACTGCCCTACTACTACCCCCAATACTACTCCTAATACTGCTCTACTACTACCCCCAATACTGCCCTACTACTACCCCCAATACTACTCCTAATACTGCTCTACTACCTCCAATACTACTCCTAATACTGCTCTACTACTACTCCCAATACTACTCCTAATACTGCTCTACTACTACCCCAATACTGGTCTAATACCCCCAATACTACCCCCAATACTGCTCTACTACTACCCACAATACTGCTCTACTACTATCCTCTATACTACTTCTAATACTGCTCTACTACTACCCCCAATACTGCCCTACTACTACCCCCAATACTACTCCTAATACTGCCCTACTACTACCCCCAATACTACTCCTAATACTGCTCTACTACTACCTCCAATACTACTCCCAATTCTGCTCTACTACTAACCCCAATACTACTCCTAATACTGCTCTACTACTACCCCAATACTGGTCTAATACCCCCAATACTACCCCTAATACTGCTCTACTACTACCCACAATACTGCTCTACTACTATCCTCAATACTACTCCTAATACTGCTCTACTACTACCCCCAATACTGCCCTACTACTACCCCCAATACTCCTAATACTGCTCTACTACTACCCCCAATACTGCCCTACTACTACCCCCAATACTACTCCTAATACTGCTCTACTACTACCCCCAATACTGCCCTACTACTACCCCCAATACTACTCCTAATACTGCTCTACTACTACCTCCAATACTACTCCTAATACTGCTCTACTACTACCCCCAATACTACTCCTAATACTGCTCTACTACTACCCCAATACTGGTCTACTACCCCCAATACTACCCCTAATACTGCTCTACTACTACCCCCAATACTGCTTTACTACTATCCTCAATACTACTCCTAATACTGCTTTACTACTAACCCCAATACTGCTCTACTACTACCCCCAATAGTACTCCTAATACTGCTCTACTACTACCTCCAATACTACTCATAATACTGCTCTACTACTACCCCAATACTAGTCTACTACCCCCAATACTACCCCTAATACTGCTCTACTACTACCCACAATACTGCTCTACTACTATCCTCAATACTACTCCTAATACTGCTCTACTGCTACCCCAATAGTACTCCTAATACTGCTCTACTACTACCCCCCATACTGCTCTATTACTACCCCCAATACTACTCTTAATACTGCTCTACTACTACCCCCAATACTGCTCTACTACTATCTCCAATACTCCTAATACTGCTCTACTACTACCCCCAATACTGCTCTATTACTACCCCCAATACTACTCCTAATACTGCTCTACTACTACCCCCAATACTGCTCTACTACTATCCACAATACTACCCCCAATACTGATCTACTAGTATCCTCACTACTAATCCTAATACTGCTCTACTACTACCCCCAATACTGCTCTACTACTATCTCCAATACTACCCCAAATACTGTTCTACTACTATCCTCAATACTACTCCTAATACTGCTCTATTACTACCCACAATACTGCAGTACTACTACCCCCAATACTACTCCTAATACTGCTCTACTACTACCCCTAATACTGTTCTCACTACCATTGCTACTATTACCCCCACTCCTGATACTACTACTACTCCCAAAACTGCTACTCCCCTTATCTACTACTACTACACCCCCCATCTTCTATGCTTCTACTGTTACTACACCCCTTATCCACTTATCCCCTTATCCCCTTATCCATGCCTATACTACTACACCCATCATAACTAGCAAAAAATAAATTAAAAAAATCGAGAAAGGGGGGGGGGTAACTATCAGGGGAGATTCTATGTGCTGGGTGAAGGGGGGCGGGGGTAACTGCTATCTGTTGAGGGGGCAGCTATTAGGGGAGATGCTATGTGCTGGGGGGGTAACTATCAGGGGAGATGTTATGTGCTGGGGGGGTAACTATCAGGGGAGATGCTATGTGCTGGGTGGGGGGGTAACTATCAGGGGAGATGCTATCTGCTGGGGGGTAGCTATCAGGGGAGATGCTATATGCTGGGGGTAGCTATCAGGGGAGATGCTATGTGCTGGGGTGTTAACTATCAGGGGAGATGCCATGTGCTGGGGGGGCTAGCTAACAGATGTATAACCTACAGTGAGATGCCTCCTATATTGGTGGATACTACATACTGGGTGGTGGAGGTACCTACCAGGGGAATTACCTACAAAGGGATACCGACTATATGTACTATGGAGGCACAGAGGGAACTACCTACTATATGGGGCACAGAGGGGTCTTATTTAGGGTCACAGAAGATCACCCCACCTCAAGCAGCGCGCCAACCACTGACAAAAAAGTTAAGCGTATGGGGACCTTAAATTGCTGCTACAATGTTTTAGCATTTGGGGCCCCACCTTCAACTTTGCCCAGGGCCACATTTTGTCTAAAACCAGCCCTGATGGGTATAATAACATACCCACCTTTCTCTTCAGCTGGCTTCTTGCCCATTGAGGGTAGTCATCTGTCCCAGGTTTTTTTTTCAATGATAGGTACCATAGTAGTCCTTATCTCTAGCTGTTATATTGCCCTTATTGGACAATCCCTTGCCCCAGGACTTTTATTAGATTTTCAACCCGAAGAGAAACCCTAAATTGTATGCCATATTTAGTTATATTATATTTTCTTTTTCCAAATAATGTACTGTTCATTTTTTTTTATCGTGCCCAAAATCATTTATGGGGTGAAATTGGGAAGATGATGCATTACATGGGCACATGGGTTCCCCTGCCAACCTAATGCAACTTATGGTAAAACTGACATGATATCTGTATTCTATATTCCTTAATACAACCATATGCATGGTTTCATAGCTTTTCTAAAGTTTTACTATTAGAGATGAGCGAACCGGGTTCGGGTTCGAGTCGATCCGAACCTGAACGTTCGGTATTTGATTAGCGGTGGCTGCTGAACTTGGATAAAGCTCTAAGTTTGTCTGGAAAACATGGATACAGCCAATGACGATATCCATGTTTTCCACATAGCCTTAGGGCTTTATCCAACTTCAGCAGCCACCCCTAATCAAATGCCGAAAGTTCAGGTTCGGATCGACTCGAGCATGCTCATCTCTATTTACTATCTTTTTACAGTAAAAAAATTTTTACAAATAATTGTGATTAAACTTGCCCTATTGTGACTCTTAATGGTTTTATTTTTTCACCTTGATATGCAGGATCAACACTGATCCTGCATATCAAACACTTGCAGGTGAAAGCAGTCTTGAATTCTTTATTTAGTGACCTATAAGAACATAGACACATCATCTCGTATCCCAGATAATAGTAAACGCGTTCTCATTACTCATTACTTATAGCACTTTTAACCCCTTCGTGCTGCAGCTAGTTTGGGCCTTAATGACCGGGCTAATTTTTCAAAATCTGACCTGTCTCACTTTATGCTCTTATAGCTCAGTGATGCTTTAACGTATGCTAGCGATTCTGAGATTGTTTTTTCGTGACATATGGCACTTTATGTTAGTGGCAAAATTTGGTCACTATTTTGTGTGTTTTTTGTGAAAAACATCAAAATATCATGAAAAATTGAAAAAATTTGCATTTTATGAACTTTGAAATTCTCTGCTTCTAAAAAGTCGTAGCACATAAATTAGTTACTAAGTCACATTACCAATATGTCTTCTTTATTCTGGCATAATTTGGTAAACATATTTTACTTTTTTAGGGTGTTATGGGGCTTAAAAAAATGTATCAGCAAATTATCACATTTTCGTGAAATTGATTTTTTTAGGGACCAGTTCTTTTTTTAAATGGATTTAGAAGTCTGGTATCCTGAAAAATCCTAAGTGACCCCATTTTGGAAACTACACACCTTAAAGAATTAATCTTGGGGTAAAATGAGCATTTTAACCCTACAGGGGCTGGAGGAAAGTATTCACAATTAGGCAGTAAAAAAATTGAAAATTTTAATTTTCCAATAATATATACGTTTAGATTAAAGTTTCTCATTTTCAAAAGGAATATGAGACAAAAAGCACCCCAAAATTTGTAATGCAGGTTCTCTTGAGTACAATGGTACCCCATATGTGGGCGTAAACCACTGTATGGGAACACAGCAGGGCTCAGAAGGAAGGGAGAGCCAATTAGCTTTTCCAATGCAAATTTTGCTGAAGAAGTTTCTGAGCGCCAGGTGCGTTTGCAGTGCCCCTGTAGTGTCAGCAGAGAGAAAACCCCCCATAAGTCACCCCATTTTGGAAAGTACACCCCTCAAAGAATTCATCTTGGTGTGTGGTGACCATTTTGACCCCACAGGTATTACAGGAAAGTATTCAAAAGAAGACAGTAAAAATGAAAAACTCGAATTCTTCCAATAATATGTTCGTTTAGTTTGAAATTTCTCAATTTCACGAGGAACAAGAGGAAAAAAGTACCCCAAAATTTGTAACGCAGGTTCTCCTGAGTACAATGGTACCCCATATGTGGGCATAAACCACTGCATGGGCACACAGGAGGGCTCAGAAGGGAAGGAGCGCCAATTAGCTTTTTCAATGCAGATTTTGCTGCAGAAGTTTCCGAGCGCCGGGTGCGTTTGCAGTGCCCCTGTAGTGCCAGCGGAGTAAAATCTCGCCATAAGTCACTCCATTTTGGAAAGTGCACCCCTCAAAGAAGTCATCTTGGGGTGTGGTGACCATTTTGACCCCACAGGTATTAGAGGAAAGTATTCAAAAGTAGACAGTAAAAATGAAAAACTCAAATTTTTCCAATATTATGTTCTTTTAGTTTGAAATTTCTCAATTTTATGAGGAACAAGAGGAAAAAAGTACCCCAAAATTTGTAACGCAGGTTCTCCTAAGTGAAAAGGTACCTCATATGTGGGTGTAAACCACTGCATGGGCACACAGGAGGGCTCAGAAGGAAAGGAGCGCCAATTAGCTTTTTCAATGCAGATTTTGCTGAAGAAGTTTCCGAGCGCCAGGTGCGTTTGCAGAGCCCCTGTAGTGTCCGCAGAGTAAAATCTCCCAATAAGTCACCCCATTTTAGAAAGTGCACCCCTCAAAGAATTTATTTTGGGGTGTGGTGAGCATTTTGACCCCACAGGTGTTTGAGGAAAGTATTCAAAAGTAGACAGTAAAAATGAAAAACTCAAATTTTTCCAATAATATGTTCCTTTAGTTTGAAATTTCTCAATTTCTCGAGGAACAGGAGAGAAATGTCACCCCAATATATGTAAAGCAGGTTCTCCTGAGTAGAACGGTACCCCATATGTGGGCATAAACCACTGCATGGGCACACAGCCGGGCTCAGAAGGGAAGGAGCGCCAATTAGCATTTTCAGTGCAGATTTTTCTGAAGAAGTTTCTGAGCGCCAGGTGCGTTTGCAGAGCCCCTGTAGTGTCAGCAGAATAGATTCCCCCCAAAAGTCACCCCATTTTGGAAAGTGCACCCCTCAAAGAATTCATCTTGGGGTGTGGTGACCATTTTTACCCCACAGGTATTAGAGGAAAGTATTCAAAATTGGCCAGTAAAAATGAAAAACTCTTAATTTTTCCAATAATATGTTGGTTTAGTTTGAAATTTCTCAATTTGACGAGGAACAGGAGAGAAAACGTACCCCAAAATCTGTAACGCAGGTTCTCCTGAGTACAACGGTACCCCATATGTGGGCATAAACCACTGTATGGGCACACAGCAGGGCTCAGAAGGGAAGGAGTGCCAATTTACAGGAGCAAAATTGCAGCTAGTAATGGTTATTAGAATAGCGCAGTTACTAAAATAGAATAAAAAAAATGAGATTACAGGTAATGTGGGGTGGTTACGGGCAACCAGGGGTGGTTATGGGCAACCTGAAGTGGTTACAGGTCATCTGGGGTGGTTACGGACAACATGGGGTGGTCACGGGCAACCTGCTGTGGTTACGGCAACCTGGGGTGGTTACAGGCAACGTGGGGTGGTTACGGGCAACGAGGGGTGGTTATGGGCAACGTGCGGTGGTCACGGGCAACCTGCTGTGGTTACAGGCAACGTGGGGTGGTTACAGGCAACGTGGGCTGGTTACGGGCAATCTGCTGTGCTTACAGACAATCTGGGATGGTTACAGGAAACGTGGGGTGGTTACGGGCAACCTGCAGTGCTTACAGACAATCTGGCGTGGATACGGGCAACGTGGGGTGGTTACGGGCAACCTGCAGTGCTTACAGACAATCTGGGGTGGTTACGGGCAACGTGGGGTGGTTACGGGCAACCTGCAGTGCTTACAGACAATCTGGGGTGGTTACGGGCAACGTGGGGTGGTTACGGGCAACCTGCAGTGCTTACTGACAATCTGGGGTGGTTACGGGCAACGTGGGGTGGTTACGGGCAATGTGGGGTGGTTACGGATAAACTGAAGTTCTTATAGGCAATCTGGGGTGGATACCTGTTATCTGGCATGGGCACCGCAATCTGGAGGGGGTCATTGGCAATTTGGGATGGTCAGAGGCGCTGTGGCGTGGTCAGAGGCGACGTGTGCTGGTCAGAGGCGACGTGCGGTGGTCAGAGGCGACGTGCGGTGGTCAGAGGCATCGTGGCGTGGTCAGAGGCAACACGCGGTGGTTACGTGTAATCTGGGGGGGGGTTACATGTAATCTGGCATGATTACGGGGAACCTGGGGGGTTATGTGCAACCTGGAAGGGTTACAGACAATCTGGGATTGTTACTGATAAACTGAAGTGCTTATAGGTAATCTGGGGTGGGTACATGTAATTTGGGTTGGTTACGGGCAATCGGGAGGGGGTCACTGGCAATTTGTGGTGGTTACGGGCAACGTGCGGTGGTTACGGGCAACGTGCGGTGGTTACGGGCAACGTGCGGTGGTTATGGGCAACGTGCGGTGGTTACGGGTAATCTGGGGAGGGGTTAGGGGTAATTTGGGAGTAAACTGCAATTATTACTATAATAAAAAGTGTGTGTTTTATTTTTTTGTATGTTTGTCACTTTTTGTACTTTATACATTCATTTTCACTGTATTACTATGATTACTGTGATATTTTCTATCTCAGTAATCATAGTTCAGTGACAGAGACCAAATTGGTCTCTGTCACTTTAAATTTTCAGAGTTGGCTGGTTGTGAAGCGCATGCGCACTTCATAACCAGCCAGGACGTCGAGGAGGAAGGAGCTCCGTGGATCCAGTGAGTATATGGGGAAGGGGGGGGTGACTGGGGGACGGGGGTGACAGGGGGGGTGGGGGGCGACTTGGGGGGTGGGGGGACATCACTTTTTATCCCCTGTCACCAATCATTCATGGTGACAGGGGATAAAAAGTGCCTGGATGCACATGGCACAAGCGATCAGCGGTATATAGTATATACCGCTAATCGCTTGTACCGGGACCAAACAGGGGGGTCCCCGATGACTGCCCCATGCTCTCCGCTACCTCCGGTGGCGGAGAGCATGGGGCTTTCATTCATTTTAACTTTTACATCGCTGTGAACCGACATTAGTCGGTTCACAGCGATGGCGGCGGCCATCTTGGAAATGATGGCCGCCGGGGGAGGGGGGTTAGTTATTGGGGCACTAGGGGGGGACTGATCTGAGGTCTGGGGGACACTTATTTCATCTCCCCCCGCCGTAGATTCACGGCGGGGGGAGATGAAAGGCGGCGGCGGCACCGGTAATCTCCTTTACCGACGGTCGCCGCTATAACGTTAATAGCGGCGATCGTCGGTAAGGGGGGGGGGCCGGGACGGACCCCACACACTGCCCCAACCCCTCAGCTACCTCCGGTAGCCGGGGGGATGGGGTGGGGGCCGTCCCGGCCCTGCAGCCTTATTCTCTGCCATCGCCGTAAAAAGCTGATGGCAGCAGAATAAGGACCATTAGTGACCGCCGTAGAAAGCCGTATCGGCGGTCACTAAGGGGTTAAATGAACTGGGATTTATGCATCAGACGCCTCCCACATTTGACGTCATGACATCATGCATACATGTACAAATTCATTAAAGCGGTACTCCGGCGAAATAAAATTAATCTTCAGTAAAAGGGTTAAGTCAACTTATATGACATTGCAATATACTCACATAATGGATTCATGCAGCTTGCTCTTATTTCTGGTCCCTACTCCAGCTCACCAGAAATTGCATCTTTTAAGTATTCCACTGGACTGTTAACCGCCGTTTTTGTCTGCCATTTTGTGACTTGTGGTCACTAAACAAGCCCCTCTGTCACTGGCTCTAGTGCTCTTCTGTTGTGCTCTGCACATGCGCCAATCAACATCCATCTCCAATCCATGCTATCATCTGCTCATGTAGGAGACTCATTTCTCACAAAGCATGCTCGCAGCTCATACTGTGTACATGTTTGAGTCTCCCACATAAACAGAAGATAGCATGGAAGGGAGATGAACGTTGATTGGCGCATGCGCGGATAAGGAACGACTGAGATGACTGTGTGGGCGTGCACACAGAGACAGAGCTAATTGGTCCGCAGTCACGGCCAATCACAGGGCAGCTGGAAGAGATGTACATGGTTGGCGAAGGGGGGACAAACAAATCTGCAGAGCACTAAAGCTAGTGATAGCGGAGCTCATTTAGTGACGTCAAATCACAAAATGACAGTTGAAAACAGGGGTCGACAGTGTGGTGTCCCACCATGGTAAGTCGTTCACTCAGGTTAGGGTGCCTTCACACCTACCGTATCGCAGCAGAAAATCCGCTGCGGATCCGCAGCAGATTTAACTAAATGAATGAACACAGCATCAAATACGCACTGTCAAATCCGCTGCGGTTCCGCAGCGGATTTGACAGTGTGTATTTGATGCTGTGTTCATTCATTTAATCAAATCTGCTGCGGATCTGCTGCGGATCCGCAGCGGATTTTCTGCTGTGATACGGTAGGTGTGAAGGCACCCTTAAAAGGTTTTTTATGTCTCTTATACACAGCTGAAGAGTAATAGGTTAACTGTCATGTGTTATGTGCTGACCAGTCACAAGTGCTCTTTCTTTCTGTCCCATCCTATCTACCCTCTCTCTTACTCACACTTAGCCCCATCACTCACAGGAAGGTTTAGATATAGCCCCTGTAGGTGGAGTCAACCTGATGGAGGAAGTAGTTCAGTTCTGTACTAGTTTTCAGTGAGAGAGGACACATAGAGACCAAATTCCTGCATAAGTTAAGCCAGGGCCTGGGTTTGACCAGGGACAGCAAAAGACTTTATTCTTTGTAAAAAGCAACCACCACAGTTGTGCAGTGCTAAGCTAACCTTAGGGGAGTGCAGCCAACTAGGATCACCCTAGCCCACACCAGGAACCTCTTGAAAATGTGCAGGGCAGACTCCTGAAACAATAGTAGCTGACCCCAGTAGGACAAAGCTACCAGAATAGGTCTACTATAGGTCTATTATCCTACTGTGCAGATTACCGGGTAATCTTGGAAGTCTGTTACACCAAGATAACCAATGACTGGATTCGTTCTACCCACCTAGGACGGGTTCTACGCAACTAGGGGGCAGAAGGCGGTCAGACTATAGTCTAAATGTAAGTACAAGTATCACTTACTTCTCCTTATCTACACTTCAGTTCCAGCAGAGTGCAGATTCTGCATTGAGCAGGACTCCTTTGGCAACTCCTCTCCTCTTTCTCTTCAACAAAGCACTTACTACTACAAGCACCTATTTCTAAAAGCGATGGTTTACTCTACGCAACTACGTTTATCAAGATTTGCTCTATCTGTATTCAGTGTACTGTTCACCTACAACGTTCAGTAAAGTGTTCTATTTTTGTACTAAACGCAGGAGACTCTGTCTTATCTTCTTCTATCTGCACACTTCTTAGCAGCACAGTACACTAGAAAGCAGCACTTTTTATATAAGTTATCTGCTATGAATATATACAAGACAGAGTAGGATAATGTATTATAAAGCTCCTGGATTATCAATAATGTAGGAGGAGCTCCCAGCGTAGATTTAACCTGTTAGGGGCATGGGACTCTAATAGATAAATCCCGAAAACTTCTCCTTCTTGGAGCCTGCATCTTCTGTCCCTACCCCTAGGGGGTAAACACCTACTCTCTCTATTGCACATACCCGTAGGAAATCCGTATTGCTATCATGTTTATTTACAAAGTGCCGAGAGGCACTTGACAGGTTTCTAGAGCTACTATGCTCTGGGTCATATATGTGTTCAAGAACACGAACATGTAGAACACAGGCAATGCAGTAGATCAGGGGTGTCAAACTCAAATACACCGTGGGACAAAATAAAAAAATTGGACAAAGTACGGGGCCAACCTTAATATTTAATGAAAATTACATGTGCCATTTCTGGCACTGCCTATCCTAAAGTAATTGTCCCCAAATGGTATTTACCCATTATATCCCTCAAGCAGTAGGTAATTCCATAATTGTGCCCCATGTAGTAGCCCCCCCTCCTAATAGTGCCCCGCATACTAGCCAGGCCTACTATTTGAGCCCCACATAGTAGCCAGCCCTCCCAATAGTGACCCACATAGTAGCCAGCACACCTATTAGTGCCCATTATAGTAGCCAGCCCCCCGATAGCTTCCCATATAGTAGCCAGCCCCCAATAGTGTCTTATATAGTACCCCCCTCCCAATAGTGTCTTACATAGTAGCCAGCCCTCCCAATAGTGTCTTATATAGTAGCCAGCCCTTTCAATAGTGCCCAATATAGTAGCCAGCCCTCCTAATAGTTTCATATATAGTAGCCAGCCCTCCAAATAGTCTCTTATATAGTAGTTTAACCTTCCAATAGTCTCTTATGTAGAAGCCAATGCCTAAAATAGTCTCTTATATAGTAGCCAGCCCTCTCCAATAGTCTTATAAAGTAGCCAGCCCTCCCCAATAGTGTCTTATATAGAAGCCAGTCCCTAAAATAGTCTCTTATATAGTAGCCTGCGGCCTACGAGATTATAATATGGGCAGTCTGAGTGGCCATCCAGACCACCCATATTATAATATGCTGCAACATCAGGAGGGACAGATTTAACACAACAATGGAAAAGTGTGGTGGGCCAAAAATAATGGCACCACAGGCCATATTTGGCCTGCGGGCCAGAGTTTGACATGACTGCAATAGATGATGTATTCTACAAATGTGCTGTCACAGTTCAAAAACCCTCTATTTTTTTGTGTTTGCTGTCACTAAAATATTTGCTTTGCATAGTATATAGACAGACACTACAATTGCCTCATTTGTATTAACCTTTACAGGAAAGCCATGTCTCTGTAGTTGCATTTTTACCTGGAACTGAGGGAGGCAAAGTGTCTCCTAGTGCTTGTGCATGCGTCACTACTATATTGCAACCCTCTTTACATATTTCATTCAGCATAGCCTTGTAGAATGTATACATTTTTCTGTATAATATGTTTAATGCTGATAAATTGTGGACTGAATTTAGTAACAAATGTTGGTTTATCTTTTTTCCTTTTCAGGTTCTTGTCCCTACAGATTAAATCATCCCTATTGCATTTATGTACTTTAGCTCTGACTCGTTTGAAGCTTTTTTGCTTTTTTCTTTTACGCCGTTCACCATGCAGGAAAAATATTGTTAGATTTGAATAGATCTGACAATTATGCACGCTATGATATATAATATGTTTACTTATTATGGGAGGGGGGATTTAAACTTTTATTGGGGGAGGGTCTTTGGCATATTTAAAAAAAAAAACCCCACATTTGTATTTTTTACACTTTCTGGCTAGGTTCACACTACGTAAGTTTCCGGCAGTAGCGTGCTCCGCGAATAGGCGGCCGGAGATTTACGTAGTTTGCGTACAATGCATAGTATACAATCTACGGCTGCACAGTTCACACTACGTACAAACTTACGCCCGGATCGTATGCGGCGCCGTAAAAAATGAACCAGACCATTGTTTCGGCACGGAAATGCTGTATCTTACGCCCGTAGAGTAACATGCGGTCCCATACGTAGTGGTGATTTCTTCTTTTTTCCACTTTGAATTGCCGATCCAAAAGGTTCTGTGGGGTTTCCGGGGCTAACCGAAGATATCCCAGTAAAATACCGCTGTCAGATCGCTACGTACGTCGCTCGGGAAGCGTACGTAGCTTACAGGCCTAAGTTCGCGGACCGTACGTAGCCAGCCGCAACTTGCGTAAATTCCGGCCGGAACTTTACACGTATATGTCTGGCCGCGAAAAATATGCGGCCGGACATATACGTAGTGTGAACATAGCCTGTAATCACCTGTAATCATTAGATTGCATACAATGATTAAAGTTATGCCATGCATAGAACTGATCAATGTTATAGGGGCTCTATGAGAAGATTGCCAATTTGACCGTACATATGTTAGTAGAACTCCTCCGGCGATCAGGGAAAATGGCCATTAAGTGACAGGAGCTGTTACTGTCAATTAGATTTGAACCCTGTAATTGTGTAGTATTTAATGGGTTAATAACAGGCTGCAGCTTCATAGTGATTGAAGTACCTAATAGCATACGGCTACGGCATGGGTGATATAGTGACAGGTGTCCATGCCATGCCCTTACAGCATAGGTCGTCTAGGGGTTAATAACATTGATGCATACACAAGGCAGCCAGTGTATGCAGCAGATTATAGGTTTTAATCATACACATACACCTCCCCCATTATCTCTATCACTCATGCCCACATTGCACACAGTCTGCCTTGATCAGGCATGTCCAAAGTCCGGCCCCCCAGGTATCCAGCAGCAGCAGATACTTTTGCCGCTGCCTCTCTAGTGCACGGAAAAGGAAAGCCGAAATCTCGCGATGTCCGAGATTTCGGCTTTCCTTTTTCGTGCACTAGAGTAGGCCCCGTTCCCACTGAGCAAAGCTAGCGGAATTCCGCAACGGAATTGTCCGCTGCGAAATGCCGTTAGCCTCCCGCTCATAATGGGAGTCTATGGGAGGCGCGCTGTGCGTACAGAGCAGGACATCTCGTACATCGCGAGATTTTGGCTTTCCGAGATTTCAGTACTGAGTACTGACAGCCAGCTGGAGATCTTGCACGTTCCACCATCTGCGCCTTTTAATCTCTCCCCTTCTGGCCAATTTTTATAATGGCAACTATAAATAAGAAACGAAAAGTTGACAGCGAGAGACGCCGCTTCCAGGACAAGTGGAAAGTGGAATATTTTTTCACTGAAATAAAGAATCACTGTGTTTGTCTGATATGCCAAGAGACCGTGGCTGTTTATAAGGAATTTAATGTCAAGCAACACTATCAGTCGAGACATAGCACATACGACAAGCTAACAGGGCGTGACCGAAGTGAAAAGTTGAAGCAACTTGAGGGTTCAAACACACACACCGTATACGCAGCAGATACGCAGCAGATTTGATGGTGCAGATTTGATGCTGTGTTCAGTTATTTAGATCTAATCTGCTGCGTATTTATTGCGTATTTGCTGCGTATCGCAGCAGTAAGTACGCTGCGCATACGGTGTGTGTGTATATAACCTTAAGCTGTTTTATTGTCACAACAGCGATTTTTTACAAGAGCCCGTGAGTCAACTGAAAATGCCACAAAGGCTAGCTATGAGGTGGCAGCGTTAATTGCTAAAAATTGCAAATCTTTTGCAGAGGGTGACTTTATCAAAGAATGTGTTATGAAAATGGTACAGAATATCTGTCCCGAGAAGAAGCAAGAGTTTTCCAACATTTGCCTGGCTCGTAACACTGTAGCATGGACAATTGAAGATATCTCATCGGATATTAAGAGACAATTAATGTAAAAAGGAGCTGATTTTGACTTCTTTTCAATAGCCTGTGATGAAAGCACGGACCTCTCTGACACAGCTCAGTTGCTGATTTTTTTAAGAGGTGTGGATGATGAAATGAATGTGACTGAAGAGCTACTTGACCTCCAGAGCCTCAAGGATCAAACAAGAGGGAAAGATTTATTTCATTCCGTTAGTTCTGCCATAGACGACATGAAACTGCCTTGGAACAAAGTTACTGGAATTATTACTGATGGGGCACCTGCCATGACTGGTGAACGAAGTGGATTATCAACTCTAAACTGTAACAAGGTGAGCGAATAGGGAGGCAAAGCTATTAAACTTCATTGCATCATTCATCAACAAGTCCTGTGTGCTAAACATCTCCAATATGATCATGTTATGAAACCGGTGGTAAAGACCATTATTTTATCCGCTCTAAAGCCCTGTACCACCGCCAGTTTAAACAGTTTCTACTGGATATACAGGCTGAATACGAAGATGTTTCATATCATAATGATGTAAGATGGCTCAGTCGGGGGTCTGCACTGCAACGTTTCTACTCTCTCAGAAAGGAAATAGGAGAATTCTTGGAAACAAAGGGACAACCAATGCGAGAACTATCTGATCCAATTTGGCTAGCTGATTTGGGGTTTCTAGTCGACCTAACAAAGCATCTGAATGTACTGAACATGAATCTTCAGGGCAAAGATGCAGCAGTGAACAAACTTTATTCACACCTCAAAGCCTTTGAAACAAAGCTGCAACTTTTCCTAACGCATTTGTCACAAACACCGCCCAATACCATCCATTTTTCAGCGCTACAGGAAATAATTAACAGTTTTCCACAGAATGATATCAGTGCGCAAACAAGCAGGTATGCAGCAGATATCACATCTCTGGCTGGAGAGTTTAAACGGCACTTTCAAGATTTTGCAGCTATTGAAAAGGAGATCAGCATTTTCTCCTCTCCATTCTCTGTTGACCCCGACCAGTAGTGGATCATAATAGGGGTGTTTTGGGCGGCAGCCCGGGGCCCTGAGCTCCTGGGGGGCCCATGACCACCCAAAAAGACTTATACTTTCAATGGTGTACTGTCTCCTGGCTACACTTCCGCCATGATTTGCAAAAAATCACTGTTTTTTTATGGCAATTTTGCACAAATCAGGACATCATGACATTATCTGTTCTGTACTATGAACGCCAGGCTAGTGCTGCCATAGGTACAGTGGGGTGGGGGGCCCAGGCTTGGTGAACAGCCCGGGGCCTATGGTAAAGTTAAAGAGGTTTTCCAGGATTTTTATGTTTTTTCAAAAATCATCTAGCATTATTGCCTAAGTCAAGACAAACCTCGCCATATACATTTTTCTTCTCTATCAGCTTCTCTTGAGATGAAAAAGCTCTTTTTATAACTTGTATTGTTTGTTTACAAGCTGCTCTGTCTGTTTACATAAGCAGCACACCCAGTGGCCAGAGTTGAAATTGCAGTGTATAACAAGCTAATCAAATACCACATGTGCTGCAGCCTCAGGCCAGGTTCACACTATGTAAAAACAACGTCCGTATTTCATAACAATGGCCGTAGTTGTTATGAAATGCGACCGTTGTTTTTACATAGTGTGAACCTGGCCTAGGCATAGGCTTTCTCACCTAACCAAAATAAAAATCATGTCAAATTGTAACATTATAATGAACTCACTAAGATATATCTTTTCTATTTTTAATTCTTTTTATTAAGAAGTAGATCTATTTTTTTGGACTATTTTCCTCCTGCTTCCACAGCTTCTGCCTATGATGCAATGGTAAGTATCAGGATTACTGTGCTCACTGAAGGGTTCGGGTCTGGTGACAGAGTTTGATTTAATTTTTTTTCCCCTGTCTTAGGGCCCATTAACGTAGAGTAAGAACGGCGGCATTGTCCGCCGCAGAATGCCGCCAGCCTCCGTGTCATAATGACGCTCTATGGGAGGCGCGCGCCGCTCCTCTCCCCACGCTGAAGAATGAACATGTTCATACTTCAGCGCCGAGAAATGCAGGGCGCACCTCCCATAGAGCGTCATTATGACACGGACGCTGGCGGCATTCTGCGGCGGACAATTCCGCTGTTCTTACTCTGTGTTAACGGGCCCTTATTTTCCAGTGATGGCTTGTGCTAAGCATTATGGTGATTGTGTTTCCTCTGCAAAGAACAAACACTGAGGTATTATACAAACTCTATACCTTGTAAAACTGCCCTGGATATCTGTATACATGTATTATTTAACCAAGTCTATAAATAAACAATAAAACCAAATCTATTTGCCACAATATAATAATAATAATAATAATAATAATAATAATAATAATAATAATAATAATAATAATAATAATAAATTTATTATTATTATTATTATTACAAATAGATTTGGTTTTATTATTTATTTATAGACTTGGTTAGGTAATACATGTATACAGATATCCAGGGCAGTTTTAGAAGGTATAGAGTTCGTATAATACCTCAGTGTTTGTTCTTTGCAGAGGAAATTCAATCAGCATAATGCTCAAGCCATGACTGGAAAATAAGATGGGGAAAAAAAATCAAACTGTGACAGGATGTGAACCCTGGTCAGTGAGCTTGGTAATCCTGACACTTACCATTGCTCCACAGGCAGAGGCTGGAGAGGCTGGAGAGGCTGGAGAGGCTGGAGAGGCTGGAGAGGCTGGAGGAACATAGACCATACCAGTGTTCTGCCACACAGAGCTTCTCTCCACCCCTGTCCCGACCACCTCCCTCCACAGACATAGGGAGGACACCAGCAGCAGCTCCACTTTCCGACCCCCGACCCCCCACCCCGGAAGTTAAAGAATGTATACATTACCTATTACGGTCGTCACGGTCCTCTTCTCTGGTGTCGGGTGACGTCAGAGCTGGGGGGGCGGTCCGGGTCTTCTTCCTCTTCGGCGTCTTCATTGAGAGTGAATGGGAGAGAAAAGGCTGCTGGTGCACATGCGCACCGGCAGCCTTTTCATTGGCTGGAGCGCATCACATGGCTTCCAGCTTGCTCAGCCCTGATTGGCTGAGCTTGCTGGAAGCCATGTGATGCGCTCCAGCCAATGAAAAGGCTGCCGGTGCGCAAGCGCACTGGCAGCCTTTTCTCTCTCATGGACCCGGAAGCAAGAGACATCGCTGGACGGTGGAGGCAGGTGACGGTGAGGCGGACGGCGGGCGAATGGAGTGGCGATCGTCACCGGAGGGATGGTGAGTATGGTGTCTGTGTGTGTCTGTGTTGTTTTTTTTTTGGGGGGGGGTCCCGCCGGAGTTGTCCTTTAACCTTGGTTAACCCTTTCCTAATACCAAAAAACATTTTTTCCTGGAAAACCCCTTTAAGTTGCTTTATCCCATGAAGTAGTTGGGATATAACAAGCAGTTAAGGACCAGACCTATGTTTTCTAGAGCAATATAGTAGATTTACTCAGGAAAATCTAATTGCCAAGTCGAAACAGGGGCTGATAATAGAGCACCTCAGAGCAATGTCAGACACAGGCACAAGTAGTATATAGGTCCCCTCTGGGCTCCCATTTAGTATATAGGTCCCATCTGTGCTCCCATGTAGTGTTTAGGTGCCTTCTGTGCTCCCATTTAGTATATAGGTCCCCTCTGTGCTCCCGTGTAGTATATAGGTCCCTTCTGTGCTCCCATTTAGTATATAGGTCCCCTCTGTGATCCCATATAGTATATAGGTCCCCTCTGTGCTCCCATGTAGTAAATAGGTCCCCCTGTGCTCCCATGTAGTATATAGGTTCCCTCTGTGCCCCCATGTAGTATATAGGTCCCCTCTGTGATCCCATATAGTATATAGGTCCCCTCTGTGCTCCCATGTAGTAAATAGGTCCCCCTGTGCTCCCATGTAGTCTATAGGTCCCCTCTGTTCCCCCATGTAGTATATAGGTCCCCTTTGTGCTCCCATTTAGTATATAGGTCCCCTCTGTGCTCCCATATAGTGTTTAGGTCCCTTTTGCGCTACCATTTAGTATATAGGTCTCCTCTGTGCTCCCGTGTAGTATATAGGTACCCATTGTGCTCCCGTGTAGTATATAGGTCCTCTCTGTGCTCCCATGTAGTGTTTAGGTCCCTTCTGTGCTCCTATTTAGTATATACAGTAGGTCCCCTCTGTGCTGCCATGCAATATATACTGAAGGTCCCATCTGTGCTCCCATGTAGTATATAGGTACCTTATATGCTTCCATGTACTATGTAGGTCCCCTATGTGCCCCCATGTAGTATATAGGTCCCCTCTGTGCTCCCATATACTGTATAGGTCCCCTCTGTGCTCCCATGTAGTATTTAGGTCACCTCTGTGCCCCCATGTAGTATATAGGTCCCCTTTGTGCTCCCATTTAGTATATAGGTCCCCTCTGTGCTCCCATATAGTGTTTAGGTCTCTTCTGCGCTACCATTTAGTATATAGGTCTCCTCTGTGCTCCCGTGTAGTATATAGGTACCCATTGTGCTCCTGTGTAGTATATAGGTCCTCTCTGTGCTCCAATGTAGTGTTTAGGTCCCTTCTGTGCTCCTATTTAGAATATACAGTAGGTCCCCTCTGTGCTGCCATGCAATATATACTGAAGGTCCCATCTGTGCTCCCATGTAGTATATAGGTCCCCTATGTGCTCCCATGTACTATGTAGGTCCCCTATGTGCCCCCATGTAGTATATAGGTCCCCTCTGTTCTCCCATATAGTGTATAGGTCCCCTCTGTGCTCCCATGTAGTATTTAGGTCACCACTGTGCCCCCATGTAGTATATAGGTCCCCTTTGTGCTCCCATTTAGTATATAGGTCCCCTCTGTGCTCCCATATAGTGTTTAGGTCTCTTCTGTGCTACCATTTAGTATATAGGACCCCTCTGTGGACGGTTCCTCTCGGGCTAGTGGAGAAGTGTATAAGGAAGGATGTGATCCCGGGAGTAGGAGATAAAAGTTGTATGTGATGTACTCAGTGGATGTTAAATAACTGAAGGTGTTAGAAGAAGGTTGATGGATGGAGATGTTGTGGCGCTGGTCTGGTCTGGCTGTTGGGGGAGAGGGCAAGAATAGGATAGTGATGTAAGTAAGGGGTGGAGGGGTAGCAACATAGAAGGAAGAGGTAGTTTAGCAGATTAAAAGGCAATCCTAGGGGACATCCCCTGGTGGGATATTATGCGGAATGGAATGGGAAATATAAAGATAAAGGAAGTTTTCTGCTGTGGATGAATTAGTCTTCGCTAATTAGGGGATTTGGGGTGGTAGGGGGGAAAGGGAAGGGGTGGAGAAAGGTATACTTTGTGTGATAAGATTGTATAATATTTTTAAAATAAAAAGTATATAGGTCCCCTCTGTGCTCCCATGTAGTATATAGGTACCCATTGTGCTCCCGTGTAGTATATAGGTCCTCTTTGTGCTTCCATGTAGTGTTTAGGTCCCTTCTGTGCTCCTATTTAGTATATACAGTAGGTCCCCTCTGTGCTGCCATGTAATATATACTGTAGGTCCCATCTGTTCTGCCATGTAATATATACTGTAGGTCCCATCTGTGCTCCCATGTAGTATATAGGTCCCTTATGTGCTCCCATGTACTATGTAGGTCCACTATGTGCCCCCATGTAGTATATAGGTCCCCTCTGTGCTCCCATATAGTGTTTTGGTCCCCTCTGCACTTCCATGTAGTATTTAGGTCACCTCTGTGCTTCTATGTAGTATATAGGTCCCCTCTGTGTCCCCATGTAGTATATAGGTCCCCTCTGTGCTCCCATATAGCATATAGGTCCCCTTTGTGCTCCCATTTAGTATATAGGTCCCCTTTGTGCTCCCATGTAGTATATAGGTCCCCTCTACATTCCCATGTAGTATATAGGTCCTCTCTGTGCTCCAATGTAGTATATAGGACCCCTCTGTGCTCCCATGTAGTAAATAGGTCCACTATATGCCCCTATGTAATATATAGGTCAACTTACCTTTTACCTGTTCCCCAGCAGCTCTCTCCCGCTACACATTCTCCTCTCTTAGCTTCTGACACAGGCAGCATTGTACAGAGATGCTGCCTGCACTGGAAGTCCCTGGCAGCCTCTATCATTCACCCATGTGTCAGTCAGATAATTCCCAGGAGGGCCCTGCAGCACAGCTCAGAAGTCAGTGGCCCATCAGAGGATCCAATATGTCTGCCCCTGCTGATGGAGGCCTCTGGCCAAAAAAAAAAGAAAAGAGAACTCAGACCCCACTTTACCATTTATAAGGGCCACATGTAGGAGAGCTGATGTGGTGTCTCTGTATCCCAGCAACCAGTAAAGCGTATTGTGAATATATCGAACAGATGAACCTTCTGACTGGCCATGTGATTTGCGGCGAGACCTACCGATTAACACAGATTTCCATATACCCTCCACACGCGGAGGAAGGTCCCGTATCGGCGGCATCCTCTTATACAGAAGCATATTCCTTAAGGGATCCCTGGTCATCTGTGGGGGCTCATCCGCATTCAGCCGTCGGTTCTCCTATGCAGTATTTAGGTTGGTGTTCACACAATACATAAGATATGTAATTATGTTAAGGAGGATATTACTGTAAATCACTATCGGTGAGAATCCGCAGGGTGTGCCCCGAGGGATAGGCTTGCTAAAATGGTAATCTAATAAAAAAGAGAAAAATATTGTTTTAATCAGATTATTAATATATGAAATATGTACAAAATAAGAAAGTGGTGTACCAATAATACACAGATATTGAACCAAAGCATCAATGGACAGACAATGTGATTATGAGTACTCATCTAGAGTAACAATATTTAGGTAATATTTTAAAATCCACATTTTACCCATTCGGCTTTAGGGAGTTAAGGCGGAATATCCACTGAAGTTCACTTTTTTTGAGCATGGAGATTCGATCACCCCCAAGAGTCAGAGGGGAGATCTGATCTATAAACATTATTTTAAGATCACTTTCCCTATGGTTACAGTCTAAAAAGTGTTTAGACACAGGAAGATCGTGTTTTCCTTTTCTGATCGTACAACAATGTTGTTAGTCTTGTCATAGCATTGTATGTAGTTTCGCCTACATAGATTAACTTACAATTCAAAACATTTGTTAATCTTATATGTCTTGCCTGTTATAGGATGTTTAACCCCTTAAGGACAGAGCCAATTTCGATTTTTGCGTTTTAGTTTTTTCCTCCTTGTGCTTAAAAGGCCATAGCACTTGCATTTTTCCACCTAGAAACCCACATGAGCCCTTATTTTTTGCGTCACTAATTGTACTTTGCAATGACATGCTGAATTTTTGCAGAAAGTACACTGCGAAACCAGAAAAAAATTCAAAGTGTGGTGAAATTGAAAAAAAAAAGCATTTTGTTTATTTGGGGGAAATGTGTTTTTACGCCATTCGCCCTGGGGTAAAACTGACTTGTTATATATGTTCCTCAAGTCGTTACGATTAAAACGATATATAACATGTATAACTTATATTGTATCTGATGGCCTGTAAAAAATTTAAACCATTGTCAACAAATATACGTCACTTAAAACCGCTCCATTCCCAGGCTTATAGCGCTTTTATCCTTTGGTCTATGGGGCTGTGTCAGGTGTCATTTTTTGCGCCATGATGTGTTCTTTCTATCGGTACCTTGATTGCGCATATATGACTTTTTGATCGCTTTTTATTACAATTTTTCTGGATTTGATGCGCCCAAAAATGCGCAATTTTGCAGTTTGGGATTTTTTTGTGCTGATGCCGTTTACCGTGCGAGATCAGGAATGTGATTAATTAATAGTTCGGGCGATTACGCACGCGGCGATAGCAAACTTGTTTATTTATTTATTTATTTATTTACTTTTATTTATAACCTGGGAAAAGGGGGTGATTCAGACTTTTATTAGGGGAGGGGGCTTTTTACTATTAACAACATTTTTTTTTTTACTTTAACACTTATACTAGAAGCCCCCCTGGGGGACTTCTAGTATAAGTGCTTTGATCTCTCATAGAGATCTCTGCAGCATATATATGCTGCAGAGATCCATGAGATAGGCACTCGTTTGCTTTCGGCTGCTGCAGCCGGAAGTAAACAAGTGCCGAGCCGGGGACGGCGCCATCTTGGAGCGGTCCCCGGCCGGCTTCAGAAACGGAGATCGCTCCTCCGGGATAACATCCCGGAGGAGCGATCTCCGCCACTAGACACCAGGGAATGGCTGAATCCGGTAATCGGATGTAGATGTCATGTTTGACAGCTGCATCTGATTACTGTATTAGCGGGCACGGCGATCGGACCGTGCCCGCTAATACCTACGGTCCCGGGCTACAAGCGGCACCCGGGACCGCCGCGGTTCAGAGCGGGGTCGCCGCGCGGCCCCGCTCTGAACGTCCTTACCGGCATCAGGGCGTAAATTTACGCCCGATGTCGTTAAGGGGTTAAACACTTGTCCCCTCTGGACATATTGACAGTTCACACAGTTACCACATGAGTAGCACCCAACTGTTCGAGGACCCAGAAAGGGAAGTGATGATTGCTTAGGTAAAGGTACATCGGTTTTAACCATTGTGTCTCTAATATTTGGTGCTGTTTTATATGACATTCACGGTCTGTTGTGCAAACTCTCAATGTTTGGATAACTATTTTGTATGACATGCCAATGTTTATTGATAATCTCCGCAATCTTGGGACTAAGAGAATTATGTGTAGTGACAAATGGTATACGATCCATGTTAGAACGTTTAATTTGCTGTCTAAGGAGATTACCTCTGTCCAACCCCGCCACTTCCTCCTTATGTTGCAAGGTTAGAATTTTGGGGTAACCCCTTTTAAGAAAACTATTGGCTAGGGTTATGGTTGCCGATTCTAATTTGTCATCCTCTGTCACTATTCTTTTCGCACGCAAAAACTGGCTTTTAGGTATTCATCTGTAGCGGGTGATTTGACTCATATCGTAAAAGAGTATTTTTATCGGTGGGTTTGACATGAATATTGGTCCCTAATTTATTCCCACTTTTGTATACCACGGTATCCAAGAAAGGGACCTGAGAAAAGAATGTGTCAGGGTGAATTTAATGTCATTGTGTATCCCATTTAAATATTGACAAAAATCCATTAGTTCAGACTCTGAATCTCCACCATCCCAGGAGATTCCTGGAATGGTGGGATTCAAAGACATGTCTCCTCCAGAAACTCAACAAATAAATTAGCGTAAGTTGGTGCGACGGGACAGCCCATCGCAGTCCCGATCAACTGAAGGTAATATTGCTTGTTAAACACAAAGAAGTTCCAGGTCAGTATCATCTGTAACAATTGTAGTAAAAAGTCCTGACATGGGGGTGTTAGTAAAGTTTTATGCAGAGTGTTTTTAACGGCTTGTATACCTTTATCGTGTGCGATCAACGTGTATAAAGTAGTTATATCCATCCAGGCTAAGATGACTGAGTCCGTAATTTCTATCTCGCTGATCTTTTGAATGAAATCCGATGTGTCCCACACATAGGACATCATCTTAGTGACATGTTCCTGTAGAATTTTGTCAAGAAAAATTTAGTTACTTTTTTTAGGTAACAAGTATAATTTTGGTGTTAAGGGATGTTTGAACCATAAAAAATTACTTTATCGATAATTCCTACCTCTAATGCTGTATTGATTAGCATTCTTAACCTCTGTCTTATAGAGTCTGTGAGATCTCGTTCAAGTGTCAGGTAATTAGTGATATCACTAAGCTGTCGCTCAGCTTCAGCAATGTATTGTGCTGTATTCATTACCACTATTCCACCCCCTTTATCTGCAGGCTTTATTGTCATTTCTTTCATGTCCGATAATTGTGTTAAAGCAGTCATTTCTTCACTAGTTAGATTTGGATTCCTCAGGAATTCTAACATGGATCGTATACCATTTGTCACAAACATTGGCACGTCATACAGAATAGTTATCCCAACATTGAGAGTTTGCGCAATAGACCGTTAGTGTCATATAAAACAGCACCAAATATTAGAGACAAAGGGGGAGATTTATCAAACATAGTGTAAAGTAAAACTGGCTCAGTTGTCCCTAGCAACCAATCAGATTCCACTTTTCATTCCCCACAGACTCTTTGGAAAATGAAAGGTGGAATCTGATTGGTTGTTAGGGGCAACTGAGACAGTTCCACTTTACAGCATGTTTGATAAATTCCCCCCATAGTGGTTAAAACCGATGTATCTTTACCTAAGCAATCATCACTTCCCTTTCTGGGTCCTCGCACAATTGGGTGCTACCCATGTGGTAACTGTGTGAACTGTCGATATGTCCAGAGGGGACAAGTGTTCTATAACAGGCAAGACATATAAGATTAACAAATTTTTGAATTGGAACTCTGACTACATAGTTTATGTATTATGGTGTCCATGTAAGTTAATCTATGTAGGCAAAACTACATACGATGCTAAGACAAAACTAACTCAACATCATTGTACGATCAAAAAAGGAAAAACACGATCTTCCTGTGTCTAAACACTTTTTAGACTGTAACCATAGGGAAAGTGATCTTAAAATAATGTTTATAGATCAGATCTCCCCTCTGCCTCTTGGGGGTGATCGAATCTCCATGCTCAAAAAAAGAGAACTTTAGTGGATAACTCCCTAAATGGGTGAAATGTGGATTTTAAAATATTACCTAAATATTGTTACTCTAGATGAGTACTCATAATCACGTTGTCTGTCCACTGATGCTTGTCACGGCCGCGGCGGCGGCCCGGAACCCGTGTTCCGGGCCGCCGCCGCGACCTCCTCCTGCCCCATGCAGCCGCCGGGGTCCTTGTGCAGGGCCTAGGAGGCGGGGACGCGCGCGCGCCGTCTGTCTCAGATTTAAAGGGGCAGTGCGCTCCTAATTGGTCCACATGTCAATCACTCCCCTATAAGTTCCAGCCCTGCCCCACTACAGGTGTTGGAGCCTCTACATGCTTCCCATAGCGTTTGGCCCAGCCCCCTGTTGTTCCTGATTCCTATCCGCTACCTGGTCCCAAGTCCTTGTTCCTGATACCTATCCGCTACCTGGTCCCTAGTCCTTGTTCCTAGTTCCTGCTCCCTTGTCACTCCATTGCTCCTGTGTTCAGCCTGTCACCTGCGGTTACGTCTACAGACCTCTGCCAGCACCATCTCCTGCCTACTGCTCCTGCCACGCCTCGCCTGCCGTCGCTAGCAACCAAGCCAGGGGTAGCGACCTGGGGGTCGCCTGCCGCAGCAAGTCCATCCCGCCTTGCGGCGGGCTCTGGTGAAAACCAGCGGCCCCTTAGACTCCGCTCCCTGGTGAGGTTAGTGCCATCGCTGGTGACGGTCCACTACTCCAGGCGTTACAGTAGGCTCCAACCATGGATCCCGGCGAGGTGCCTGATATCCGTGACATAGCCCGAGTGGTCGCCCAACAGGCGCAACAAATCCAGCAACAGTCGCAGCAGATCCAGCAACTCACTGCCGCCTTACAGCAGCATACTACAGCCCAGCGCTCACCACCTCCTGCTGCTTTTTCTACACTTTGACTGGCTCTCCCAAGTAAATACTCTGGTGACTCCAAGTTGTGCAGAGGATTCCTGACCCAATGCACCATGCATATCGAACTTCTAAGCAGTCAGTTTGCCACCGAGCGCTCTAAAGTGGCTTTCATCATCAGCCTATTGGAAGGTAGAGCTCTGGCCTGGGCCACACCACTGTGGGACCGTCATGATCCTGTGGCTGCTAATCTCCGAATTTTCCTGGCCGAGTTCCGCTCTGTCTTTGAGGAACCTGCCCGTGCGTCTTCGGCTGAAACTGCTCTCCTCAACCTATCCCAAGGAACTTCCTCTGTTGGTGACTACGCCATCCAGTTCCGCACCCTGGCGGCAGAATTAGACTGGAATGAGGCCGCTCTAATAGCCACCTTCAAGAAGGGCCTGTCCAGTCGGGTGAGAGACGTGCTTTCCGCCCGAGACCTACCTACCTCCCTGAACGAACTCATCCTACTGGCCACCAGGGTCAATACTCGTTTTTCTGAGAGAGAGGAGGAGGTCTGGCATGAACGGCGACTAGGCCTGTCCCGTCACCATCACCAGCTGGCGCCGGTCTTCCAGAATCCTGACGTTCCGGAGTCCCAGTCGACTCCTGAGATTCCTATGCAGGTGGAACGGGCTCACCTGACGGCTGATGAAAGAATTCGTCGTCTGGAGCTTAATCTCTGCCTCTACTGCGGTGGTTCGGATCACTTTCGGCTGAGATGTCCCCAACGTCCTCAAGCGTCCGGGAAACTCCAGCACCTAGGTCCGGTGGGAGAGGTCTCCCTAAGTGTGAATGCCACCTCTCCGAAGTTGTCTGTGCCAGTCTCCATCCAGACACCCTCAGGACAAACTCACCAGACTACTGCCTTTCTCGATTCTGGGTCAGCAGGCAATTTTATTGCAGCTACATTGGTCCAGAGATGGCGGCTACCAGTGACCCCACTAGTCAGACCCCTGACTATCTCCTCGGTCACGGGGGAGATTCTTACCGACCATGTGCACTACCAGACCGCACCAGACACCTCTAGTCCTCCAGGTGGGCACTTCACATCTGGAAAAGATCTCCTTCTACGTCCTGCCCCATTCTTCTTCCACCATCCTCCTAGGACTCCCTTGGCTGCAATTACATGCCCCTAAGCTGGACTGGAGAACCGGGAAGATTCTTAGTTGGGGTCAGGACTGTTCCAACCAGTGTCTGAGGTCACCTCAGCCCAAGTACTCTATGTTGTCACCCGAGCCCGCCAAGCCTTTATCCGGCCTACCGGCGGAATACCAAGACTTGCCTGATGCCTCCATCTGCAGGCAAGAAAGAGGGGGAGGCCGTGTTCCGGGCCGCCGCCGCGACCTCCTCCTGCCCCATGCAGCCGCCGGGGTCCTTGTGCAGGGACCCGGCGCTGCTGCTAGTTCGGCCCCTGGGGGCGCCTCACCTCTCCTCCGCTCCTGTCTCTCACTGTGCCGGCCGGCGCGCGCATCCCCGCCTCCTAGGGCGTGCGCGCGCCGGCTGTCTCAGATTTAAAGGGGCAGTGCGCTCCTAATTGGTCACTCCCCTATAAGTTCCAGCCCTGCCCCACTACAGGTGTTGGAGCCTCTACATGCTTCCCATAGCGTTTGGCCCAGCCCCCTGTTGTTCCTGATTCCTATCCGCTACCTGGTCCCAAGTCCTTGTTCCTGATACCTATCCGCTACCTGGTCGCTAGTCCTTGTTCCTGGTTCCTGCTCCCCTGTCACTCCATTGCTCCTGTGTTCAGCCTGTCACCTGCGGTTACGTCTACAGACCTCTGCCAGCACCATCTCCTGCCTACTGCTCCTGCCACGCCTCGCCTGCCGTCGCTAGCAACCAAGCCAGGGGTAGCGACCTGGGGGTCGCCTGCCACAGCAAGTCTCTGGTGGGCTCTGGTGAAAACCAGTGGCCCCTTAGACTCCGCTCCCTGGTAAGGTTAGGGCCATCGCTGGTGACGGTCCAGTGGATCCACTACTCCAGGCGTTACAATGCTATGGTTCAATATCTGTGTATTATTGGATACACCAATTTCTTATTTTGTACAAATTTCATATATTAATAATCTGATTAAAAAATTTTTTTCTCTTTTTCATTAGATTACCATGTCAGCAAGCCTATCCCTTGGGGCACACCCTGCGGATTCTCACCAACAGTGATTTACAGCAATATCCTCCTTAACATAATTACATATCTTATGTATTGTGTGAACAGCAACCTAAATACTGCATAGGAGAACCGACTGCCGAATGCGAATGAGCCCCCACAGATGACCAGGGATCCCTTAAGGAATGTGCTCCTGTGAGAGAGGATGCCGTCGATACGGGACCTTCCTCTGCGTGCGGAGGGTATATGGAAATCTGTGTTAATCGGTAGAGACTCCACATCAAGTTTCATGGATCCAACATGGCCATGCGTTCTACCAGAATGTGCGGTCCAATTATGTTAAATTGGAGGACTATGCTGAAATTGCTGCTGTCTGTGAGTGTGCCGCACTTGCCCTGATAAATGTGCATTATAGATTGTAGCACTATTCACATATATGGAATTATCACGCCCACATTTGGTCACGTCACGATTTTACTAATTACTGATGATATATAACACTTGTTGTAACGTGTGAATCCACTGACTTGAAAAAGCTCCTATCGATGGAGCGAAACGTCGTTGTTTTTCCTGGGTGCATCTTTATGGAATAAATTTTTCACTGAACTTTTCACCTAGAGGCCTGGAGTGCTGCGGTCATTTTTCACGTAATATTTGACTTTACCTGTGGACCAAGGTGAGACGGCAGGCACCCAGCACATCTTGAACTAGAGTGCTGCGCATTGTGTTTTTTTCAAGATAGATAGATAGATATGAACATGAAGATGTTGTCTATAACAAGATGATTTCAGGTCTTATTTTTCAGTGCACGTCTAAAAGTAAAAGCTGTCATGATGTTGCAATATTCTAGTTGTCCTACAAGGCCCATTGCGTCACAATTTGTTAACATTAGAAATGTTTAGTAGCAGAAAGATTTTGGGGACACAATAAAGCACAGTGTGTTCTGCAATGCTCTGCAAGTCACCATTTTATATACAGCAGCAGATAAGATTTCAGAGGGAAAAGTGAAAGTAACTTGAGCATAAAGCCAGACCTCCTCAACATATAAAAGCAGATCAGAACATGGATGGGGAAAGGCAACATGTCTGTGCTACGGAGGATTTTCAGTGGATTTTTTTTATTAGAACAACACACCTTGATTTGGATTATAACCAGATAATCTATACAATATGAAGAGTTGAAGATCTACAAAAGGTAAATAATAAGATCAATTTCTCTTCCCTAGGAAGGTCATGTAGATTTTTGACAGGATTCATCCATAGTTGTTTAAATGTTTCCAGTGCAACTAACAATCTATGTGGTTATATGGTGGGAACACAAGGATATTAAAGTGGTAAGAACAATAGATTGTCATACATTGGGTTTTATACTCTCTGTTATAGACATCTGGAGAATTGGGCATCACACTCGATTACCTAGAAGATACATAATGTGATCGTAATTCTTCTTATTTATCTGTAGATTAGGTTTTAAGTTTGTTTAGGGATAAATATAGAAGAATATTTGCAAAAAAAAATATTTCGTAATAAGAAAAACAAAGGTTTTGAATGACTATAGTTGCTTTCACTTTCTATTTTCCTCCATATGTCACTGGTGTTTCTCTTATCTTCTAGAACAAGGATGTTTTTTGTTTTAAACCATTGTATAATATGTGATTTACAAAAAGAAAAAAAATCTATGTTCCTGGGTTTTAAAATCAATTATGATGATGGGTTCAAACATCAATAGTGCAATTATTGAATACAAAATAAGGAATGGATCTAAAAAGAGAAGTATCAGAAATAAAAATGCAAATCCATACCCAAACCGAGGACAGGGGAGGAAAGCAGACATGTTTTTCTACAGCCCAGACAATCCCTTGGTGCTTGTTCAGCCTTATTATGCAACCTGAAAGACAACTACCAACGATAGATATCTGTGTAAAATTTAGTCTGGTGGATTGTTGTCATGTGAAGGAAATATTGGAAAAAAATCCTTATCCTATGCCAAACAACAGATGTGCTCGTCAAAAGCCCAAACCTAGGCCACAGATCATCAATTTGTCATTTTATCCTATGACTTTGTCGTCCAGTGTTGTTCTACCCAGCGTGTTATGACTATTGTTTTCCATGCAATGTGAAAAAGTATTTGACAATACAAGGAGTACAAAATGTTCTCAATGAATAATTAATTTTTCATGTTCAAGCAGATCATTGGAAATTTCACAACAACAGCTGCAGAATCATAGATATATGCCAATCCAACTTCAGTTTTTTTTTATCCATAAGTTAGTGGCAGGATAAGTTGTAGCTAGAGATGAGCGAATCGCAGATGTAAATGAAGCCAAGCACTTTGTCTGATCTATGCTCCTCTCATCAAACCACCTGCCTGTCAGGGCTGCACCGCTCCCTGCCGCTCCTCTGAGGATGCCGGGAAAAGCTGGATCCAATCCTGGAAATCCCAGTATCCCAGGATTGGATCCAGTTTTTCCCCAGCACCCGAAGAGGACGCGCAGGGAGCAGAGCAGCACTGACAGGCAGGCGGCTTGATGAGCGGAGCACAGATCAGACAAAGTGCTTCGCTTTGTTTACATCTGTGATTCGCCAATCTCTAGTTGTAGCATCTTTTTTTCCCTTTAAAAAAAGAAAAGAAAAGTAGGGACAAGAGCACATAGCAAACATCATATATCCTCTTGTATCCCTATTTCCCTTACTCTAGGGGAGATTTATTCCATTTTACCCAAATGCTCTCATAGAATTTTTTTCCATTTTTACTTCCAGAATAATATGGTCTTTCATAATTATGTACCTTGCGCAGTAGTGAGTTCCATGCACAAGCCCTATTCTAACTTAAGAGGGCTTTGTACAGTTTCAAACGCTAAGCTGTGCCAGATAGGTTTTAAGTATAACCAAGTTCTTTATGTAAATTGAAGTTACTTTATTCAAAATTCTTGAGCAAGTTGCCTCCTTTTTAACTTAGACCTCACAAGCTATTAAAGAACGGATGCACTGTGATTGATTGGGAAAATGTTTTGTTAGAGAGCATGTAGCTTTTCTGTATCATTACCTTATATCTTTTGGTGGAGTAATTGGTTCTTCATGTGACCCCTGGCACACAAATGGCCTATATACCATGTTCAAATAGCTGATTTGCATTTCTACTCCTTAGCATAGTCCCCTATGATAGCAGAATTGTAGACTGTGAGATTCTACATACAGCAAAACGGGTTGTTTCCAGAAACTAACCTTTGGATAGCTGCTTTTAAGCCAAGATCTTTCCTGGGGTCCATTCAGCAGGTGATGCAGTTATTGTCCTAAAAAACTACTTTTAAACTTGCAGTCCTGTGTCAAAGTGCCGTGGCCTAGAGTATCTGTGCCCTAACTTTGCACCACCCCTCCGTCCCTCCTCCCCACCCTCCTCATCATTAGGAATTCCACTGGCAAGTGCCTTAACAATCCAGCCCATGTGCCATGTTCTCACAGGTGATGAATAGGAAAAGACCTGCCTGGAGCATTCCTAATGATAAAGAGGGCGAGGAGGAGGGACAGAGAGGTTGTGCCAGCTTAATGCACAGACACTCTAGGCCACGGCAGATTGACACAGGGCTGAAAGTTTAAAAGTTGTTTTTTCAGGGCAATAACTGCATCACCTGCCGAATGGACCCCAGGACACATCTTGGATTAAAAGCAGCTATCTGAAGGTACAAGCGGTTTGGGGTGGGCAGATTGTGGGTAAAGAGTCACTTTAATGAAGCAGGATCTACGATGGACATAGATAGGCACTGGCCAGAAAACAGGGATCCATCTTCAGATTCCTTTTAGAATGGTCTTTCTAGCTAGATGCATTTGAGAATTTCCCTTATAGCCGTAGCCCTGATGTAACCCATCTAGATACTGAGCCTTAAGGATGCCAAGGGGAGCCCTGATGCCTTTCTTAAAAATATAATATTACAGGTTATGGGTAATAGTTTGGTGGACTGTTGATCCAGAGATTTATTCTGATCATCATATTTGGAATCAGGAAAGATTTTCCACTTAGTATGAAGCAACTGGCATCTACTCCATGAGGGTTTTGTGCCCTCTTCTGAACACAGTATGGTTATAGGTTGAATTTAATGGTCATCTGATTTCTTTGGGTGGGTCCTGTTTGGTGGTTTCCTTTTATACATTTTTAAAACAAATAAAAAAAAACACATTGGAACATGCAATGCAGGTTATAGGGAGAGCTGGATTGCAGAGCTGGATATTAAATGTATCACGCTGCTCCTTTCTTGTGTAGAGTCTGAAGATACAGTTGTTACTAATATATTTATTTATTATCTTTATTGGCACAATTAATTGTTTAAATATAGTAACATATAGTTAATAAGGTTGAAAAAAGACAAGATTTCATTAAGGTCAACCTACAGAAACCCCCATGAAGCAGACGCCAATTGCCCCATCACAGGGAAAAAAACTATTTCCTGACTCCAAATGGCAATTTAGAAAAAAATACCTGAATCAACATCCTATCACATGAAATCTAGTGGCCATAACTTGTAATTTTATATTTTTCAAGAAAATCACCCAGGCCTCCCTCACTTATTTAATGAGTCAGCCATGACAATATCATGTGACAGATAGTTCCATAATCTCACTGCCCTTACAATAAAAATCCACATTTGTGCTGGTGGTGAAACCTTCTTTTTCTAGGTGTAGAGGATTCCCCCTTGTCATAGTTACAGGCCTAGGTGTAAAAATATCACTAGAACGCTAAGATGTCTTTTTTCTTAACTAAACAGCCACAAGTATTCCATATGTGGTCTGACCAGTAAATTATAAAGAGGCAAAATTATGTTCTCATCTTTAGCATCTATGTCTCTTTTGATGCATCCCATTATTGTATTAGCCTTGACAGCTGCTGCCTGGCACTGATCACTAAAGTTACGTTTACTGTCATCTAATACCCCCAGGTCATTTTTGGAAGCAGTTGTACCCAGTGTTTTATTATTTAGCACATAACTGTACTTATTATTTCTATGGCTCAAGTGCATAACTTTACATTTATTCACATTAAACATTAAAATTGACATTTCTCTGCCCAAGCCTCCAGCTTCTCCAAATCCCTCTGTAATATTATATTATTCTCCTCTTTGGTGATTAAACTAGGTAATATTGCAGCTCCTCTGGAAGACACAGCAGCCCCATGACTGTGTAGTGTTTAAGGGACAAAGCCCGGTCACTGAGTATATTTTCCCATTAAGGTACCCCAGTGCAAACTGATTCCCATTTGCAGATTCTTACTGTGGAAGGTATTTCCATAAATAAAATTATTAATAGTCAAGAAATACGAACCAAGTCTGTTATGTAGAAATCAGGCCTGCAAATGAACCATGGTGATGGCATATGGACTTGGCAGCTTTTTCAGTTACCTTATAAAGGCTTGGACCCACACCCTCTCATCAAATGTCATAATCAGACTAGTATGTAATACTTACGTTTCACATCTATAACCTTTTATGCACACGATATATATATACTGTATAACCTTAAACCGTTTAACATTAGAAACTGCTCTGAGGAAACGTTACAAGTATAAAGAGAGATGGGGAATTCCAGAGGAGACCGTGTCTCATGTTATAGGAATGAACGCTGACGTGCCAATCGTGAGCTATGTTACACTATCACAAATAAAGGCCAGATTTGCTTATTAATCTGAAAATATAACAGAAACTATGTAATTTTATTATTATTGGTCAATAGTGATAAACACATAGATAACATGCCACTTTGTCTTCTATAGACACAAGATCTACAATATAATTACCAGGAAACTAAGCATTTTAAGACTTCAGTGTTGCCTTTATCTTGATTCTACATTTTAACATCTATAAGAGTTTAAATATATAGTAGGAGATTTATCAAACATTGTGTAAAGTGAAACTGGCTCAGTTGCCCCTAGCAACCAATCAGATTTCCCTTTTCATTCCTCACAGACGCTTTGGAAAATAAAAGGTGGAATCTGATTGGTTGCTAGGGGCAACTGAGCCAGTTTCCATATACACCATGTTTGATAAATCTCCCCTACAGAGTGAATCTCTAAATTATATCAGCAGGTTGCCTATAGGCTGAAATGTCTATGCTATTTCATTTATAAATACTGTATTTTACAGCATATAAGACAACTTTTTAACCCCCAAAAATCTTCTTAGAAGTCAGGGGTTGTCTTATACGCAGGGTTTGGTCGCTGCATACGGTGGGGGAGCTAAAAGATGGCCGTATGCAGCGACCACTATAAAAGAACAAACAATTCAACTCACCTGTGACCCATTCCTGGCAGCCGCACGTCTCCCGTCATGTTTCCAGCACAGGCAGTGTGATGCAGAGACACTACCTGTGACGGTAGTCTTTCATGATGTAACCCATCTAGTCTTTCATGTGTCTGAGGACTAATATGTTAATTACTTAAAATATAGAAAAAGTTACCTGCAGATATTTAATGAGCAGCATGTGCAGTGTTGCTTTTGAAGGCATGTACTAATCATCTGGGAAAATGAGGGTTGTAACCAGGGGCGGAAACAGACTGCAAAGGGCCCCTGTGCAGAAAATTTGTGTAGAGCCCCCATAACCCATTTGTTTCTCCACCTTTCTGCACACATATGTACGCCCGGGTATCCGATACATGTGTCCTGGTTTCTTGGGAGGGCCCCTACAGCTCCAGTCTGTGCAGGCCCCAGTGTGGACCACAGAACTGATCATGGGGGGCACCCAAATAAAGAACCTGTCAGAAGCAACATGCAGACCTTGTCCCATCTTGGACTGATGTATCTGTGGCCACAGCTGCCTAAATAACAATAACTACTACTCTCAGAATGCCTTACACTTATGAAGCTCTCAGAGAATGCTGGGAGTTGTAGTTTCAACCCCTTGAGTTGTCTACTCATTTGTACTTCAAATCCCAGCACATCCTGAGGGCTGCAGACTGCAGTAAATGCTGGGAGTTGTAGTGTTTGCAGCTGTTATACTTGGAGGGTACTGGATGCTGTGTGGGGGATTAGAATATATAGGTCAGAGTATGGAAGTGACCCCAGAGCAGCATTAATAGGGTATAGAACAAATGGACCTTTAATCACTGTTGGGGCACAGGTGGGAGACATGTACTGTATGTGGCTGCACAGGTGGGAGACATGTACTGTATGTGGCTGCACAGGTGGGAGACATGTACTGTATGTGGCTGCACAGGTGGGATACATGTACTGTATGTGGCTGCACAGGTGGGAGACGTGTACTGTATGTGGCTGCACAGGTGGGATACATGTACTGTATGTGGCTGCACAGGTGGGAGACATGTACTGTATGTAGCTGCACAGGTGGGATACATGTACTGTATGTGGCTGCACAGGTGGGAAACATGTACTGTATGTGGCTGCACAGGTGGGATACATGCACTGTATGTGGCTGCACAGGTGGGATACATGTACTGTATGTGGTTGCACAGGTGGGATACATGTACTGTATGTGGCTGCACAGGTGGGAGACGTGTACTGTATGTGGCTGCACAGGTGGGATACATGTACTGTATGTGGCTGCTTAGGGGGGAGATGAAAGAGAAAAACAACCATGCAGCAAAGGGGAGAGGGGCACAGATATTGGCTAAAAAGGCATAAACTTACAATAAAACTTACAGCACCAGAGAGGGGGGTGGGGGCTCTGTGTTTTCTCTTACACAGTCCACCCTCTATCTTACAACTTCCAGCAGCCTGACAGACACACTGACAATAATCACTCACTGTCAGAGCTGCTGCTGTTGCTCCTCTTTACAGTCCCATCCCTAGCAGCCACAACCTTGCAGGATCCCTCCAGCCCCTGTCATCACATGCTCTCTCTCCTCTCCTCCTCATACAAGGTATGCCAGACAGTGGAGTACAGGAGGGGGTGTCAGCAGCAGTAGCGTGCAGGAGGAGAGGAGGACAGAGGAGAACCAGTCCCGACCGGGCACAGCATCCAGTCACTAAGTGAGCCCCACAGGAGCATGGGGCCACACTTCCTTGGTGCTGATGCCGCCTGGGGAGCCCACTACAGACATGTGCCTTGCTGAGCTGACACTTTAGAGTCTGAGCCTGGCGGGCCCCTCTATTGGCCTGGGCCCCTGTGCAGCTGAATAGGCTGCACAAGTGATAGGTCCGCCTCTGGTCGTAATGTTTCTTAGGTGGCAACATGCAGATTTATCATTGGATATCTGGTTCCCTATCAATACCTGCACCCACACTGCATCCATGGTCTGAGCTAAGGGTTTGGGATTCTCAGGCATCAAGGTGTTGGATGTGCATGTGTCCATTTTGTGTTAGTAGCTGACCTCCAACCAAGAGAACGTCAGCTATGTTTGTGTTCAGCTTTAGCCAGCTGGCCTTCATCCATTCTTGTAGTTTAGCTAAGCAGAATTTAGAGATAGTTAATTGACACCAGGCTCGAAGGACATCTATATTTGGGTATCACCTTCAGAAAAGCCAGACTGTGGATCTGAAATATTGTGTCTAAAGGTAACATATCAGTGGGAAGAAGATTTATTCATTTATATACATTACTCATATGGAAATGAATATTGCATATGACAGTAAATAGGAGTGGTCACCACAGGAAGCAAAACTCTGTCTCTCAAGACTTTGTCTCACAGATCTCTGGTCCCTGTCTCTGGAATTTAGGTGTCACACACAGCACAGGCAGTCTTAGGCCCTATTCATACGTCCCGTAAAATTCTCTGTGGTCACAGATCCATGACCATGGACAATTTTAGGGCCCATTGTATCCTACGTGTGCATTCACACCATCCATGCCTTAATCCTTGCCGCGAAAAAATATGACAGGTCATAGTGTGGATGGCAGCATGGATGCCTCCTCCTGTTGTCATCTCCCCACTCCTGTCACCGGCTCCCATCTCCCCCACTCCTGTCACCCACTCCGATCTTCCCTGCTCCTGTCACTGCTCCTGTTTCTCCACCTCCTGTCAGCACTCCCCTAACCCCCATCCCTGCGCATCCAAATGGATGTGCAGTGTCCGAGATTGGGCTTTTCCCGGTGCTAGGCTCCCAGACACTGTCGAGGTGTCACCACGTGTTGCGGCTCTCCGGAAAAGGTGGTAATTCGTGGTGCACCCCAATGAGAAATAAGTCCAGAGAGTCAGGGTTCGCAGTAAACCAATGTGCTTCTTTACTGAAGAAATCTTGCAGGCAAAATAGTACAGGCAAAGCACTGGGCTGGTTTCTCCAGTCTCTAGTCCGTAGCAACAGAGTTGGCCCCTTCTTCTGTGTGGTTTAGCAGAGTCTCTTCCCCTCTCTAGTCTAGCTGCAGACCCCAGGCTACTGACTATCTCTCCCTTTTATACCATTTGTAAAGAGACTAGAACTTTCTAGTGGGCGGGGGTGGAGTGGAGAAGCCAGCCTCAGTAGACACAAAGTCTCCCATAGACCTGTATTGAATCTCCATACAAGCCTATGGGAATGACACAGCAGTTTCTGTCTAGACATAAACAACTTTAAAGGTCAACATGTCTGGTTTTTTCCCTCCAAAAGTTTTCCCACTCAAAACTCAGACTTACATACTATATTACAACAATAGTGGAAAACTACCAGCTTCATAAATGTCCTAATCCCTTCCAGACTATTGTACAGGTACAGTGCATTTGAAGACACATTATAATACACATACAAAACAAGGTTCAGTAATATAAACAGTAAAAGTGTGCACAATTGAACAACACAGTGAAAATTAACCCTTGAACGCACAACAAAGTAGAGATGGTGATAGCTCGCCATGATAGCGAATGTCCGCAAATGTCCATGATCATAGATACCCTTACTGCTGGGCACTACATTCTCCCCTACTACAACTGTGGCGTCCCCGACACAGTCCAGATAGGTTTCGTTGTCACAGCCGTGGTCATTGCGCTGAAAACAGTCATCACTAGTCACTGCTGGGGCAATACAGGATAGCAGGTATTGTAGATCTCGGATATGTAGGGCTGGGCGCTCCCCTACTTTTACACAGGCACTCCATCCAGTATCTGCACCTGCACCTGCACCAAACTCAAGAATACACTGTAAACAAGTAATGACAGTACCATCAACATTACCATCATGTACCGACTATACAATGTGAATGAACATAAGCCCCCTTTTTAATGCAGCAGATTTAGTGAACATTTTATCTGACAAAGACCGTTCTAGGCCATAAAGCATCCATACAGACTAAACACTTAATCTTGGTATCGGGCGGGTTTGATGCCTTTAGTGACTCTTTCTGATCTCCTGGGCTGTGTGTCATTCACAGGATCAGACACAATATCAGTGGTAACCTCAGTGGTGGGCCTACAAGGTTCAGGGATAGGAGACACCGGTAGAGACATTTTGGGAACCATCAACCATGCTAGAGGTGAAAACCAATTAAAGGATGTTTTACTGACCGGTTGTAAGTCAAGTCCTGAAAACACAGTAGGTACATGGTCAGCAGCATTTTCCTGAGATGTAGGACTTTCTGCCCCTGGTTCCTTGGTTACACACAGCTTCAACTGGTTACGGTGTACAATTTTTAGTTTATCATCATCCTGTCTTTTTATTTGATATGTTTCTGTTGTAGGTATGGCCATGATCTCATAGGGCACAGACTCCCATTTATTTTCCAGTTTGTTTGATCTGTGTTGTTGTCGTAACCATACAGGATCCCCCACACTCAGTGGTTTAGCCTCGGCTTTGACATTATAGTCGTCCATTTGTTTTTGTTGAGCCTCCTGAGTTACCTGACTGGTTACTTCCTGGATCAGTTTGAGGCGTCTCAGTTGCTCTTTGCCCCAGTCAGTTTGTGGTAAGGAGTTGTCATCATTATCAGTGGGCACATTAAGCAGGATGTCAGCTGGTAACCAGCTCTTGTGTCCAGACATTAAGGTATAGGGCGCTTGTTTGGTTGAACAATGTGGTGTCTGGTTATATAGTAAGGTCAACCTAGATACCCATTCTGGCCATCTCGCTTTCTCACACTCTGGTAGTTTACGTAGTAGATTGATTATGTTTTGATTCATTTTTTCACATAACCCATTGCATTGTGGGTGGTAGGCCGTTGTACGTATCTTTTTTATATGATACACTGTGCACATGTCATGGAATAATTGTGACTCAAATGCCGAGCCTTGGTCAGTCAAAATCTGTTCTGGGGGTCTGTGTACCTCAATGAATTCCTTTTCAAATGCCCGAACAGTGGTTTGGGCTGATAAGTCTTTTACAGGTATCACCATGGCATACTTGCTGTAGTGGTCAATGATTGTAAGAGCATACACATAGCCATCTCGACTAGGCCTTAATTTGACATGATCCAATGCTACAAGCTCAAATGGCCTTTGACTCTCAATAGGATGCAGTGGTGCTCTTTGTCTGGGCTGGTCATCCTTATTGATGGCACAGACAGTACATTCCCGACACCATTTTTCTATATCCTCTCGCATTCCAACCCAGAAAAATCTCTGCCGTATCAAAGACTCTGTTTTTTGACACCCAAAATGCCCTGATTGATTGTGGTAAGCGTCCAGAATCAGATGGGCGTCCCGCCTTGGTATTACAATCTGCTTGATACAGTCATGGGTCAGAGGATCAATAATGCGCCGTTTGAGTTGATCCTTCTCATAAAAAAGGCGCTTTCTATGCAACAATAGTTTGAGTAACTCAGGATCCGCTATTTCTCTCTGGTGTGAGGTGAGATTCTTACCAGTTTGTAGCGCAGTCCTTAGTTCCTGTAGCATGTTGCTTTCACGTTGTAATTGGGTCCAGTCCATTCTGGCTGCTTGTGGGTGGACAGGGTTTTGTAGGCCAGCATCTCGGGCAGTGATGGCGCTTTGCTTGAGACCCAGAGTGAAGAAGGCCGGCATTTCGACATCCTCCCAGTAATCGTCAGGTTGGTCAGCTGGTGTACCTGTAGGAAATCTCGACAGTGCATCGGCATTAATGTTACATGTGCCAGAACGGTATTTGATAGTAAATCTATAATTGGCCAATCTAGAGACCCAACGTTGTTCTAGAGCCCCTATGCGTGCAGTGGTCAGATAAGCCAATGGATTGTTGTCAGTATAGGCCACAAATTCTGCAGCAGCCAAGTATTCTTTGAATTTTTCTGTGACCGCCCAGACCAAGGCAAGCAGTTCCAATTTAAAAGAACTATAATTCGCATCATTCCTCTCAGTGGGCCTAAGTGAGCGACTGCCATATGCAATGACTCTTTCTTGTTGATTCTGTACCTGGGATAGCACTGCTCCCAAGCCCGTTTTACATGCATCTGTATACAGTCTGAAAGGCTTGGTGTAGTCAGGGTAAGCAAGAGTAGGTGCTTCAGTTAGCTTACATTTCAGGTCATTAAAAGCTTTTTCCTCAACATCAGTCCACACAATTGAAGTCTTATTTGACCCTTTTCTATTAGGCTGGCCTTTTAACAAGTTCTGTAGTGGGGCTGCAACCTTAGTAAAGTGCTGGATAAATCGCCTGTAATATCCGGCAAAGCCTAAAAATTTTCTCACCTCATAGATGTTAGTAGGTGCAGGCCAATTTGTAACTGCTGCAAGTTTACTAGGGTCCGGAATAATTCCCTGAGCACTGACTACATGTCCTAGATAGTGCACCTCAGACTGCAGTAAGTGGCACTTTGATGGTTTTACTTTCAGTCCATGCTTTATGAGTGTAGCAAATACCTCAGACAGGTGTTGTAAATGATCTTCATATGTTTTGGAGTATATGATGACATCATCTAAATACAATAGCACAGTTTCAAAGTTTTTGTGGCCTAAGCAATACTCCATGAGGCGTTGGAAGGTGGCCGGTGCATTGCAAAGGCCAAATGGCATGCAATTAAACTCAAATAGTCCCATAGGGGTAGTAAACGCTGTTTTTTCCCTGTCCTCCGGAGCCATGGGGACCTGCCAGTACCCGCTAGTTAGATCTAAAGTGGAAAAGAAGGCTGCAGAACCCAAAGCTGTTAGGGACTCCTCTATTCTTGGCAAGGGGTATGCATCCTTATGGGTGATTTTATTTAATTTTCGGTAGTCCACACAGAATCGTATAGTGCCATCTTTTTTACGCACCAGTACTATGGGTGCAGCCCAAGGGCTATGACTGTCACAAACTACATTAGAGGATTTCATTTCACTTATTAAGTGTTTCACTTGCTGGTACATGGTTGGTGGTATAGGCCTGTATCTTTCCTTAATGGGTAGGTGGGACCCCGTAGGGATTGTGTGTTGGATCACCTCTACTTTCCCAAAATCAGTTGGGTGTTTGCTAAATGCAGCCTCATGCTCCTGAGCAACCTTCAAGACCCCCTCCTTCCACTCAGCAGGGGTATTTTGATCCCCAATGTTAAGTTGTTCCCACCAGGGCACCTCTGGACAGACTTCAGTTTGGCTGGTAAACTGAGTGGCAGGATAGTCACACTGGGCAATATCATCATTCTCAATATGCATTAATTTTGCAACAGTCTGGTATTTGTTTAGCTGAACAGGTTTGTCACTAATGTTTAGCATACGGACTGGCACCTTCCCATGCTTAACAGTTACTAAACTACGGGCAGCCAGCACATATTCTTTGCCCCCATCCATTATGGGTTCCACAAGGGCCTGGTAAAATTTCCCACGTGGCCCCATGCATGCTTTGCACCACAATAATGTCTCAGAATAAGGCTGTAACCAGATAGGTTTAGCATCAGTAACCCTGACACTCCCAATCTCAGCCTTACCATCATTAAAATGTTTATGCCCTCGGAGAGTCCGCAGCGTATGCTGTAACACTTTGCGAACAGGTAAAGGGGCTACTACTACTTTTTGCTGGAGTATACACATTAATTCTTCCATACAATTTTGCAAAACATTCATCCCCAATACTACTGGGGGAAACCCCTCATCATGTACATGCACAACTATTAACCCTTGCTGTCGTAATTCAGTGTTACCAATTCGCACTGTGGGCTCCCAGTATCCCTGGCATGCTATGGGCTGGCCATTGCTGGCAATCACATTTATCTTACTCTGAGTTGGATATGTAAGCTGGTCTATCTCCCAATGCTGCTGATAGAATGGCAGTTGCATAGTGGTCACTTGTGACCCAGTGTCCACTAAGGCAAGGCAGGATACTCCATTCATTGTAACAGTTATCGTAGGACATTCACCAATGTATGCAGCAAAATTTGGACCTAAACAGTCTTCCCCCGAGGGTTGGTCCGTTGCCCCAGGAGACATTAGTTTAACTGCCCGCACTCACGCTCTACATGACCAGCTTTTTTACATCTGCGACATATAGGCTTACCATCAGCATCAAACTTATCTGTGGGCAATCGACCATAATTTCTTGTGATGCCATCAGGACCATTTCTTGGTCTACCTCTAGGATACCACGTGTTCCTGTCAGGCTGATGGACTTGTCTCATGCTCTGTACCTCTTTTTGTAGCACCTCCACATTCTTGGCAAGCTGCAACACCAACTCTTTTAAGTCAACATCATTATTGTCACTTTTCGGAAAGGTGGTTTCAACAGGTCCCCGTTTTTGTTCGGACACAATAGCACAAGTATACCCTGGATCTGGATCAGTACCCAGTACCTTTACAGCAAGCTCTTTGAAATTGAGGAATGTCACATCAGGGTGTTGTAGAGCAAGAACTCTTAGCTGGGTTTTCACAGCATCTAATCTCGCACCCTCTACGAACTGTTCTTTCAGAGTCTGATCTGGGTCGGGTACTTCCCGTGGATCCAGGTGCTGAATGGCACGCAAAGCTTCTTGAAGACTTAAAGCAAAATCCCGTAAACTTTCGCCCATCTGTTGTTTGCGGCCAAAGAAACACATTTTTAACTCTGATACTGTACGAGTGTCAAATATGCTAGAGAGTCTGTCCAAAATTTGTTCAACAGTACGCTTCTCAGAGTTAGGCCATGACTTCACCTCCCTGAGGGCTGCTCCCTCTAACTGACCAATCAGCATAGCAACTTGCTGGTCATCATTAAGAGGAGTCATCTTGTAAATGGCACTCATCTGATCCCTAAAGTCTTTGAGGCCCGTAGTCTCTCCTCCGTATTTTGGCAGCCATGGTGCACCAAAGAAATATGGTACCGACAAGGGAATGGTAGGAGTAGTGCTAGATGCCTCACGACTAGCAGACATATCACTCCCTCTGTCCAGTGACATGGTAGCACAGAAAAATTAACACAGTTCACTACTAGCAATTCTCTAGCTAGTGTCACAGGATACAGTCTCAATAGAACAGTCACTTGCTTGCAGTACCCCCACGAAGGGAACACTTACGTTTGCAGATGCTTTTTTTGTGGCTGCCTCACTTGCAGGTCGAGCTGTTCCTGTAGTTATAATTGGCTGTCTTGCTTCACTGGGGTTGGGGATCCACCACAACTTGCGCTGTTGACGCTGTAGCGGATCCTGTTCGTGACGCCAAAATGCAGTGTCCGAGATTGGGCTTTTCCCGGTGCTAGGCTCCCAGACACTGTCGAGGTGTCACCACGTGTTGCGGCTCTCCGGAAAAGGTGGTAATTCGTGGTGCACCCCAATGAGAAATAAGTCCAGAGAGTCAGGGTTCGCAGTAAACCAATGTGCTTCTTTACTGAAGAAATCTTGCAGGCAAAATAGTACAGGCAAAGCACTGGGCTGGTTTCTCCAGTCTCTAGTCCGTAGCAACAGAGTTGGCCCCTTCTTCTGTGTGGTTTAGCAGAGTCTCTTCCCCTCTCTAGTCTAGCTGCAGACCCCAGGCTACTGACTATCTCTCCCTTTTATACCATTTGTAAAGAGACTAGAACTTTCTAGTGGGCGGGGGTGGAGTGGAGAAGCCAGCCTCAGTAGACACAAAGTCTCCCATAGACCTGTATTGAATCTCCATACAAGCCTATGGGAATGACACAGCAGTTTCTGTCTAGACATAAACAACTTTAAAGGTCAACATGTCTGGTTTTTTCCCTCCAAAAGTTTTCCCACTCAAAACTCAGACTTACATACTATATTACAACAATAGTGGAAAACTACCAGCTTCATAAATGTCCTAATCCCTTCCAGACTATTGTACAGGTACAGTGCATTTGAAGACACATTATAATACACATACAAAACAAGGTTCAGTAATATAAACAGTAAAAGTGTGCACAATTGAACAACACAGTGAAAATTAACCCTTGAACGCACAACAAAGTAGAGATGGTGATAGCTCGCCATGATAGCGAATGTCCGCAAATGTCCATGATCATAGATACCCTTACTGCTGGGCACTACAGATGCAAAACTGTTTTTTTGGTAATGAACTGTCACTGCCTCCCCCTCATGTACTGTACCACTGCCTTCACCTCATGTACTGTACCACTGTCCCCTATAGTTAATGAAATGTACTGTGTCATTCTCTAATCATTGTGTACCAATCTTTGACTCTCCAGCTGAAAAACTACAACTCCCATCCTGACTTCCAGCAGGACATGATGTGGTTGTAGTGCTGCAACCTGGAGAGACATGCATCATATACACATACTGCACATGCATACCCATATAAATACTGTACATGCATCATATACACATACTGTACATGCATACACATATACATACATCATATACACACATATACATATCACCTATACATATATCATATATACACATACTGCACATGCATACACATATACACACTGTACATGCATACACATATACATACATCATATACACACATACTGTACATGCATACACATATACACACATCATATATACACATACTGTACATGCATACACATATACATGCATCATATACACATACTGTACATGCATACACATATACCATATACACACATACTGTACATGCATACATACATCCTTTAAACACACGTAGTACATTTACTGAGCACATTACATACAGAAACACACTTTATACACATAGGAAGACATGTATCATCCGGCGTACTGTTTAATTTCGGCACAAAGTACCGATATGCGAATTATTTTATGCGCAAATGGCCGATTTGCGAATAAAGTATTCGCATATCGGCACTTTACGCCGGGTACGCCGGGGGGAGGGGGGCGGCTAGGGGGTATGGAGGGGGCGGAACGGGGGGCGCGGACTCAGAGTCCGCGCGATTTATCATTTTTTCAACTAAGGTGGCGTAGGTTTTCGGCTGTGAGCACCGACGCGCACGGGATTTATGTAGAGGCAGTCCGCCTCTACATAAATCTCCGTAGCGCCAGAGATCAACATTGTGTGAACGGATCCTTTCTGTGTTTTCAATCCACTCCTGGTTTTGGTTGCAATATGAGGACCACAATACTGACTGAAATATACATAGTGTGAACCCAGCCTTACACTGCATATTTACATCCACAGTTCTCATACACAGAGATAGGCAGGCACACACACACACACACTTACTTACTTATTATGAAGAAACTGCAGAGAGGCAGGAAGTGGCGAGGGAGCCCAGCGGGCCCCCAGTAGCTAGAGGCCCGGTCACCATGGCAACCTGTGCGACCCTTATAGCTACGCCACTGACCGTGGTGAATGTTGGATCCTTAAAATTGTTATATTCGGATGAATCGTGTGACATAATGGCCCCTTTCACACATCATTTCACACATGCAGATCATATGGCCCCATACACACATCTGTAGGTGTTATGGATCTGTTTTGGGGCCATGTTCCATGACACAAAAATGATTAAGCCACTGTAGGTCCATGTCACCTATCTGACACTGGGTCCCTGCAAATACCCACAGTTACTGAAACACATCTGCAATTCTGTCTGCAGTTGGGGGGTTACTTTGTGTGAATGGGACCTAAGGATAAATTCACACATACAGTATCTGCTGCAGATTTGCAGATGTAACTAAATGCATCAATCTGCACCTGATTCTGTATGTGTGAATGCTTCCTTGAATTGAAAAGTATAAAAATGTCTGTGAAATTTTGTCTGTAAATGTACGCCCTGGCGCGGTCCCGTGCTATGGAGCGGGCTCACAAGCTGAGCTCGCCCCATAGCAGATGAGGACCGGCTGCTATCTGCAGCCAGGCCCTCACCCTCAATGGCGGGCCGCCGTGATTGCGCAGCCGCCCGCCATTAATCCCCGTTTAAGTATAAGTGACCGGAGCATCTCTGATCACTTAGCGATCGGGGCCTCCGCAGCGTGTCTGCAGGGGTCCCGGTCGCACTGTCTGACTGCCGAAGGTATACAGCTTATCTCCGTGCAGTCCGATCTTTTGGTAGAGTCTGCCACAGGAAGGCTCTATCAGAAGATCGCCGATAACACTGATCTATGCTATCTATGGCATAGCAGAGCTCAGTGTTACTGATCCAATATATGTAAGTGATAGTTCCCTAAGGGAACTATTAAAGTGTACATAAATAAATAAATAAATGTTTTACAAAATGTCCCAAAGCCCCTCCCCCAATAAAAGTGAAACTCACATAAAAATAATTAAGTTAATTAACATATTATATACCGCAGCATGCGTAATTGTCCGAGCTATTAAAATAAAACAATAATATGCCCGCAAGGTGAACAAAAAGCGTTAAAAAAACGCAGAGATTTTTTAAAATGACATTTTATGTATAAAAAAAAAATAAAAAGCGATCAATACGTTTAATTAAAAAAAATGTTACTATTAAAAACTAGAGATCATGACGCAAAAAATTACACCCCATACGACCCCGTAGGTGAAAAAATAAAAGCGCTATAATAGTCACAATAGGGCCATTCCAAATATGCAAAAAAAGTTTTATTGCTAATAAAAATAGTAAAACGTTAGAAAACCTAGTAAACATGCATATTGCTGTATTCAGACCGACCTATAGAATGAAGAAAAAATGCCAGTTCACCCCATAAATGATAATTTGGGGTTTCCGTCATTCATTTTATGGCAGACTGAAAGATGCCATTACAAAGTACATCTGCCCCTGAAAAAAACAAGCCCTCACATGGCCCTGTAGGTGGAAAAATAAAAGAGTTTTGGGTCTTAGAAGGCGAGGAGGAAAAAACAAAGACGCAAAAGGGACAATTGGCTCGGTCCCTAAGGCCATTTCAGGCCCGGTCTTAAGGGGTTAAAGCAGATTCCCTGTAAAACCTGATTCAACACTGAACGCATTAATGAGACATATTTGATGTTTGGATTTTGGAGTGATATCTTTGATCTGAGGTGTCGCTTTCCTTCTTTTCTTCATCTGGCCTCTATGATGATCTGGCCTCCATGATGATTTTCATGATGATTTCTCGCAGCTACAAATAATCTCTTCAGAACCTGTTGTGTGGGGCGCTTCATTTTGATGCTGAGAGTGGTCAGCAGCCCCAATGAATTGCGGCTGTAGAAAACCCTAGCAGTTCACATAATGAAGCGAGTGGCTCTGGCCGCTTGCTTCATTGTGTGCTGTGGGAGGTTCTGATAACAACGCGCGCTGATGCGCCCGCATGAGAATGCTGCGGCCGGAAAAATCATCAGGCCGGTACTTAAGTAAAAAGCTACAAATGGCAGAAAATTTTTTTGAGACTATGTTCAAGCAAAGTAAGGCCATGTTCACATGGCGTAAGACACCGTCCGTTCTGTGACTCAGCCGGGTGCCCCCGCATATTCACAAAATATAATTTTAAGCTATGTTCACACACCATAAAATAAAGGTAAAATACAGGGAAATTCGACGGCAGTGCACCCACAGGGGGAGTTTTATTAAACTGGTGTAAAGTAGAATTGTCTTAGTTGCCCCTAGCAACCAATCAGATTCCCCTTTTCATTTTCAAAAGTGTCTGTGAGGAATGAAAAGTGGAATCTCATTGGTTGCTAGTAGCAACTAAGACAATTCTACTTTACACCCCCCCCCCCCCCCCAATGTTTTTTTAAAAAAAATGCTCATTATTTATGACCTGCTTTTGCAAAATACAGAGGGGAACATTAATCAAGACTGATGTACTTGTATGCCAGTCTTATATAAAGCCCCTGTAACCTTTTCCCAGATGGATATACTAAGAGGGGTAGCTGCTGCCACCATGCTGTAGCCTGGAGAAATTCCCTTTGCATTTCCCTTTGGTTGAATCCACAGGGATCAGAACTTGGATCAGGTACCTGTCATTAGTTTTTTGCACCAAATTGGTGTACAGTTGCTCCTGCCGCTGATAGTTCAGGTAACTGTGGATACGACTACACTGGGTAGTCCTATTGTATCAGAATGGGGCTCAAGCACGCAACCTACCTGGCATGATTATATCCATGATTACCTGAACTTTCAGCAGCAGGAGGGACTGCATGCCAATCGGGTGAGTAAACCTAATGACAGGTAACCTTTATAGGATAAGCATAGGTGAAAATGTAGGAGGAGGAAAAACTAGATACAAGACATTCAATAATATAAAAACCACACACACATAAACAAAATCCTTACTCACTGATCACCAAAAAGTGTATTTAACATGCATGATGCAGTCTGTTGGCCACTAGAGGGTGCAGAAGTCCACGTGTTTAGCGCAAGGATAAGGCTGGGGCAGAAAGCATGAGATCTGCGCAAACTGCATGTGGCGTTTGAGTCCTTTGCATGTGGTTCTCAAACTGTTGACAACTGCACTACTCAATACACACAAATAACAAGTCCTGACGGTTTAGGATCATTCTTCTGGAATTACATAGCCTTTTTAGGTTTCCACAGTTCGGCATAGAGACACAGCTACAGAAATAATATATAGTGTGGTGTCTAAGTATCAGTACATCACATGCCTAAGAAGCAGTACTGCAGTGTCCCAGAACATGCAGACTACTACTCCTATTATGGCCATTTCTATTGCTGTGTCAATGCCTGTTCTGGTAAGTGTTTGCACTGCAACTGCTGCTGGTTTTCCCCTAGTATTCTCTGGTAATGTGCATTCTCATGTGTATTCTCATGTATTCCTGTGTATTATTGCATTTTACAGTGGTATGCAAGGCTGTTGATCACGTGACCGTGCCAGTGCCCTGTAACCATGGTTCCTCCAATGGCCGACTAGCTCTGGCCAGGAGCAACCATGTGACCTCCCACTTCCTCCTAACAAGTGAGTCTTCCCCCTGCTTCCAAGCAAGGAGGATGTGTGTCGTCCCTCTCCTGCCTCAGAGGAGCTGGGCTTCTTCTCTGCAGCTCCCACTTCACCACTAGAAGTGTGGATCAGGTGCTCTGCTATATTCAAGTCTTCGGCTGTATCTGCCTGCTCAAGTGTCCGGAGTCTTCTTTCTCATCTGGGTGTCATTCCGTTATCTCTCCTCATTGCTGCAAGGATTCACAGCAAGTATTACTCTCAAGCTAATCCACCCAGCAACGCTATTTCTCTCATACTCCTACTCCCATCATCCGGCACGTATTCTCACAGCCTATGCAGCACCACTCCTGCTTTATTTGTCAAAGCCTGCTATATACCCGGTTGCATCCGGACAGAACTGTTGCTACTAGTTACCTCATCTATAATAAAACCGCTGTTACTGAACCCTGGCATTGGTGTCCACTAACTGGTGCCCTGACTAGGTGCAGCGAAGAATCACATGCCCATCATCACCCGCACATCACCCGCAGGTTCCACAGACTGGCCCTACAGCTGTGCTGCCCTCAGGCCTATACCGTGACAAGTATAACCCCTGCAGCTGCCCCGGTCATTCCCGCTTATAACACCAGTACTGCGGAAGTGGCCCCCAGGGGCCAGGGCATCGCATTTTTGGCGTCACGAACAGGATACAGACTGTGTTGTGCCAACTGGCAGTGCCCCCAGAACTGTACTGAAACCCCCTAGAGACTTTGCTGATTGCTATGGGGTTGATTGAAGTCTTTCGGGCCCTGAACTGTACACAAGATGGCCACCGTCTTCTTCAATTTCTGGCTGCGCCATACCCAGGAGAGGAGGGGGTTAACAGCCATGCTGCCAAAGCGCGGGAATCGCCCGGCGCCAGTGCTGCCATCAGGAATTTTTGGGCCCCATACAGCCAAAATGTCTGGGCCCCCCTACCAAAATGGGGGACATATTATTGTTTTTTTACAGCCCAAAATATTTGCTGATTTACAAGCCAAAATATAGTGTACAGTACCTTTTCTGCAATCTCTGATATGTCATAGTAACAGTAACAGTTATCAGTATTGCAGCGTGTAGTTGTACAGGTAGTCAGTATATGCTGGGAGTTGTAGTGTAGTCGCAGATTAGCTGCCAGTACATGCTGGGAGTTGTAGTGTTGTCACAGGCTGACAGCTAACGTGCGACAACACTACAACTCCCAGCATGCACTGACAGCCTATGACAACATTACAACTCCCAGCATGCACTGACTGCCTATGACTACACTACAACTCCCAGCATGTACTGACAACCTGTGACAACACTACAACTCCCAGCATGTACTAACTGCCTGTGACAACACTACAACTCCCAGAATGTACTGACTGCCTGTGACAACACTACAAATCCCAGCATGTACTGACAACCTGTGACAACACTACAAATCCTAGCATGTACTGACTGCCTGTGAGGCTGTGACAACACTTCAACTCCCAGCATGCACTGTCAGTACATGCTGGGATTTGTAGTGTTGTCACAGGCTAGCTGTCAGTACATGCTGGGAGTTGTAGTGTTGTCACAGGCAGTCAGTACATGCTGGGAGTTGTAGTGTTGGCACAGGCTAGCTGTCAGTACATGCTGGGAGTTGTAGTGTTGTCACAGGCTAGCTGTCAGTACATGCTGGGAGTTGTAGTGTTGTCACAGGCTAGCTGTCAGTGCATGCTGGAAGTTGTAGTGTTGCACCAGCTGGATACACACAGAATGGGAGAACCCTCTCTGACACCACATGACAGTCCTCGAGCTCCCAGCATGTCTACTAACTCAGCTCTGCTACACCGGCCCAGCACATGTTCCTCTCAGGTGTCTCTAACTTCTGACCTCTTCAGTGTACAGGAGTCGGGGAGGAGACATCACCATTGGGGGAGCATGATCCCAGCATGTGCGATGGCACGGGACACACTGCCCGCTGGACTCACAGGACACGCTCACCTGGCCACCATGTTTGAATTAGGCAGCACCAACAGCTGCAGCAGCAGCATCTCTGTCAGCGAACAAGCGCCCTGTCATGAACTCTTCATCACATGACACTGAGGATCCTACCCATAAATAACTCTGTGGGATGAGGTGATGGGGGCGCGCAGCGGTTCTGGTCTCCTGGGGGCGGGCAGGCGAGCGGCCCAGCAGTGGGTGCCCTGACCTGCAGGGAGAGCAGTTTGCCCAGAGTGCTACAGCTCCCTCTCCAGGTCAGAGCGCACTTTTCATATACACACACTCTCTCACACACATATACACACACACACATTCACTCTCACACATACATACATACATACATACACTCTCACACATACACACATACATACATACATACATACATACACTCTCACACATACATACATACATTCACTCTCACACATACATACATACATTCATTCACTCTCACACATACATACATACACTCTCATACATACATACACTCTCACACATACATACATACATACATTCACTCTCACACATACATACATACATACATTCACTCTCACACATACATACATACATTCACTCTCACACATACACACATACATACATTCACTCTCACACATACATACATACATACATACATTCACTCTCACACATACATACACTCTCACACATACATACATACACTCTCACACATACATACATTCACTCTCACACATACATACATACATACACTCTCACACATACATTTACTCTCACACATACATACATACACTCTCATACATACATACACTCTCACACATACATACATACACATACATACATACATTCACTCTCACACATACATACATACATACATACATTCACTCTCACACATACATACATACATACATTCACTCTCACACATACACACATACATACATACATACGTACATTCACTCTCACACATACATGCATACATACATTCACTCTCACACATACATACACTCTCACACATACATACATTCACTCTCACACATACATACATTCATTCACTCTCACACATACATACATTCATTCACTCTCACACATACATACATTCACTCTCACACATACATACATACATTCACTCACACAAACACACACTCACTCCCAAACATACAAACAGGCACTTACATTTCATTAGGAAGCTCCTTACATCTTCCCAGCACCTGCAGATCCTCTGTCCTCCTCCTTCTCACCGGCACCAGCTCTCCCGCCCCTCCCCCTCCTCATCTGCACGGGGCAGGAAGGTCTGTGAAAGCCAGGAGGGTGAGGGCCCCGGTAACATCTCCACACAGCACAGGGGAGGGAGCAGGATCCCCAGACTGCAGCTTAGTGAGAAGAAGAGAAGAACAGGTCTGTAAAGGTCCGTTCTTGTCACTAAGCATTGCAGTGTACTGACAGCAGCACCGGGCCCCTCTCTGTGAGTCACCTGGCCCGGGCCCCTTACAGCACTACCGGCAATACTGCCCTGATGGCGGCCCTGCCCGGCGCCATAGACTTTCCATTGACTGCTTCTGGTTGGCTGCCTGGGCCGGATGACGTCATTGTTGCTGGGCAGATTCTGGAACCTGATCCTCCAGCCTGGCTCTCCTCCCCTTCCTGCTACAAGTTCCGGCCAGAGCGTGACAAGATGGCGGCCTCCGAGAAACATTTGCCTGCAGCCGCAGCACCAGTGATGCCGGAGCTGCCGGAGAGCAATCCTGCCTGCCTGCTAGCACCGCTCCCATCCTACAGCGACACCAGCTGGGCCGCTGCCCCGTCGGACGACGGAAGTCTTCGCCGGGCCTTCATCCCGGCCTCTGCTGATCAGAATGAGGGGCCCATACCTGAGACCAGCATTTCTCTGGGACCCGGTCACTCCAGCACCGCTGACCTCTCTTCTTGTACCGGAGGGTCCTCATCACCGGACAGCGAACATATTGTAAGTGGACCGACTCTGTTGTCCTCAGTCCCTGGCCCTAAAGGGGAGAACTCTGCTAAGGCCTTCATATCCCCGGGTCTGTGTCAACCTCCAGGGCGTGATTCGCCGCCCCTGCCGCAATGGATGCTCGGGCCGGGGCCTAAGATTATGCAGCTGATCGAGGACATTCAGCAGGCCCTCGCTGCCCTGTCGCCTGCCACTACAGCTGCCACCGCTATGCCTAGCGCTACTCCTGCAGCTTCCACTACAGCGGGCCCGTCTACTACCGCAGTCCCCTCTACTGCCCCCACTGCTGTGGCTAAGGCTGCCTCTTCTACCTCGACCGTCACCTATCATGTGGCCCCCATCATCTCTCCTATCACCACGGTGACGCCCAGCATTGTAGTCACTACTGCATCCAGTGATGCTTCTGCTCCAGGCCCTTCACGCTATTGCTATCCGTGGAAGAAGAAAAAGAAGAAGCCTACTCAGGGTCCTCCAGGACATTTCTGCTAAGTATCCGCTACAGAGACCAGAGCCCTTAAACTGTTTTGTTGTCTAACTGTTTTGTTCCAGTTCCTGCAACGTTCAAGGTTCGTGCCTGGTCCTCCTGACCAAGTTCCCTGTACTAACCAGCCATGAGCTGATGGACACTTACAATAACAAAAGGTTCTCTAGTGCCTGTCCCAGAGCCTTTTACATGGACGATGCCTAATTGCCTAAAAGAGACTCTACCTAACAGAGACACTTAACCCATTCCTTCCTAATGCACTTTCCTGTGATTGTGTGTTCCACACAGGGTATCATTGCACTTATTTCATTATTGCATTTTTTTCTACTATTGCATTCCAGTGTTATCAAAGTCCTTGTATTTCCTCCTCTGAGTAAGCAAAAGGTTACATAGATTGCCGCAGAGTAGAGTGCCTCTTTCGTAAAACAGTATATTTTTCCAGTGTCTAAGACAGATAGCTCTGTCAGTAAGAGAAGTCAGTTTACATATACCTCAGAGAAAGTCCAGTTTATGTAGGTGCGTATTTTCTCATCCAGTCTCATTATTGTGTATTATTATCATATCTATAGCTGGAAAGATTTGGTTGAGCCAGTTCGTATGCAGATTTTTCTCAGATTTTCATTCAGATTTTTCTCAGATTTTCATTCAGATTTCTCTGAGATTTTCATTCAGATTCATGTAAGCCAGTTCTCCTCAAGACCTCGCAGTATTTGTTGTCTTTTGTGTTCCCCTTCTTTTTGTTTCTAGTATTTGTTCACCTCTGTCTTGTCCCAACACAGTAGTAATCACACATAGTCATACCTAACATTCACACTGGTTCATACATATCGCACCTTGGATACCTTTTCGTGTGTTTGGCCTGTGGAGTGCTTGTGTGTGTGATTGAGTGGTATGATAGGGAGCTCCCCATGTATGTTTGCTTTTATTATTTTGTTCTTTTCTCTTCCAGGTATCCAAGACACTACTCAGACACGCCAAGGTAGTACACAGGTCTTCACAGTTCTCTTTTCCAGTAGGGTAACACATTTAACAGAAAACCTACTGTCTAACTGGCTGGAATATTGAGGGTCACCCGCCAGCAGTTAAGTTGTCCTGGCTTACATGTCAGATGGTTCACGCACTAGCTACCTGGTCGCCAGAGTACGTTAGGCACCCCTAGGTGAAGTCCTGCCACTAGGGTTACTCATTCTCTCTCTCTTCACACCTGTGCCTTGGGCGTGGGAAACACACACCTCCTCACACTCACTCTCATCATTCATTCCTGTTGTTTGATTGTCCAGTCTATTCATGTTTGCTGCCTTCTAGATTCGCCGAGGTCGGCTCAAATTTGCTAGGGAGGTATGCAGTGTCCCAGAACATGCAGACTACTACTCCTATTATGGCCATTTCTCTTGCTGTGTCAATGCCTGTTCTGGTAAGTGTTTGCACTGCAACTGCTGCTGGTTTTCCCCTAGTATTCTCTGGTAATGTGCATTCTCATGTGTATTCTCATGTATTATTGCATTGTACAGTGGTATGCAAGGCTGTTGATCACGTGACCGTGCCAGTGCCCTGTAACCATGGTTCCTCCAATGGCCGACTAGCTCTGGCCAGGAGCAACCATGTGACCTCCCACTTCATCCTAACAAGTGAGTCTTCCCCCTGCTTCCAAGCAAGGAGGATGTGTGTCGTCCCTCTCCTGCCTCAGAGGAGTTGGGCTTCTTCTCTGCAGCTCCCACTTCACCACTAGAAGTGTGGATCCGGTGCTCTGCTATATTCAAGTCTTCGGCTGTATCTGCCTGCTCAAGTGTCCGGAGTCTTCTCTCTCATCTGGGTGTCATTCCGTTATCTCTCCTCATCGCTGCAAGGATTCACAGCAAGTATTACTCTCAAGCTAATCCACCCAGCAACGCTATTTCTCTCATACTCCTACTCCCATCAACCGGCACGTATTCTCACAGCCTATGCAGCACCACTCCTGCTTTATTTGTCAAAGCCTGCTATATACCCGGTTGCATCCGGACAGAACTGTTGCTACTAGTTACCTCATCTATAATAAAACCGCTGTTACTGAACCCTGGCATTGGTGTCCACTAACTGGTGCCCTGACTAGGTGCAGCGAAGAATCGCATGCCCATCATCACCCGCAGGTTCCACAGACCGGCCCTACAGCTGTGCTGCCCTCAGGCCTATACCGTGACAAGTATAACCCCTGCAGCTGCCCCGGTCATTGCCCGCTCATAACACCAGCACTACGGAAGTGGCCCCCAGGGGCCAGGGTATCGCAGTACCACATCACACATCTACAGTGTGTTTATCAAAGTGGCATACAGTTCTAGAAGATATCTCAGTAATAAATCTCTCTCAAATAAAATCCACGGGGAAAGAAAATAGTTGTAAAAAAAAATGCAATTTTTATGTCCTTCTTGCATGAAAAATGTGTTTTTGTATAAAACATGGGGAATCTTTGTTCCATCTCGAGCTGTGTTGGACCTGCTGAAGACTCCATTTGACAGCACCTTCACCCCCACACACATGCCAAGCTGGGCATTAATTGGGTGTTTACCATCCACTGATCACACAACACCCCTTGTCCCCCAACTCACTGTGAGTAACCCCCCATATGTACTCTGACAGCACCTAGCAAGACACATGCACATTGCCCTGGGCCAAGTCTAGCTTCCAAAAAAAATGTTGTAATTTGGAATCTGACCATTCCAATTCTGCCAGGACCGGCCTTAGGGTAAATGGCGCCCTGTGCAAAACCTTTTTAGCAGCGCCCCCCCCCAACCCCCTTAAGGTAACATAAAGCTCTTTCAGCCTCCCACCCCTCCAGATAACACCCTTCACCAACCCCCCCCCCCCCCCGTTCCCCTGGCCATACACACAACTACCCCACAGCCATTCCAACAACTACCACCCCCAGCCCCCCACACAACTACCACCCCCAGCTCCCCACATAACTACCACCCCCAGCCCCTTACACAACTACTGCTCCCACCCGACTACAGCTCCCCACACAACTACCAACCCCAGCCCCAACACAACTACCACTTCCCAGCTCCCCACACAACTACCACCCCCAGCCCCCAAAACAACTACAGCTCTCCACACCACTACCACCACCAGCCCCAAACACAACTACCACTCCTAGCTCCCCACACAACTACCACCCCCAGCCCCCCTGTGTAGCAGGGGGAAAAAAAGGATACTCGCCTATCAAATGGTTCCTCAGCAGCAGCTTTCTACTCCTGTGGCTCTGATCCCAGTAGTGGCTATTTCCACATACAGGGAGATTCCAGCCAGCTTCACACACAGCTCAGCTCAGCTCCCTTCCCCCGAAGCTCCTATCTCCAGTCCCACGGCCCCTGCACTCTCTTCTCTCCTGCCTGTCCCTGTAGAGAAGATAACAGGAGAGAAGAAAGAGTAGACACCACGGGGCTGGAGATTGGAGCTTCGGGGGAAGGGAGCTGAGTGTGTGTGAGGCTGGCTGTGACAGATATGCTGACAGTGTCAGATGGATGCAGTTGCAGTCCCAGAGCGCCCCTTCCCCCAGCTAGCCAGGAGTGAGGTGCCCTGTGCAAGGGCACAGGTCGCACACCCCAAAGGTCGGCCTTGGCCAGGACTTATCAGACAGCCCAGTAAAACTAACATTATCCAGTGGATTAGTTATTAGCTCTAGTTTGATGATATACAGCTGCCTACACCAGCAGTAGTAATTGTGATCTGCATCTTCTCCCCCATATAATGGAATGTGACAAAATCTTTTCTTCTCTTGTTTCTATGATGTTTCTATGTAGAGCTGGTTGTTACTGTTTTATCTATGTGTTTATATTTCTAACAGGAAACGGATAACAAACACAGAGGGACTGATTCTAATAGTGCAAAAAACGTTATATCGTTCGATTTTTAAACAATAACCTTCCTGTGTAATTGCAGGCAATGATCGTAAAATCGTTTGTTTGATTTAGTTCTTAACCTAAAATTATCTTTAATGGTTCGCTAATCGTTTGCTGTAATTCCACATTCGTTCGCTCAAGTTCCTCATCTTTTCACTAATCATTCAGTGTAATTGCACATTGTTCATTGTTTTGCTGGGATCAGAAGGAGTAAACGATCATAGTAATGATCGCAATAATGATCGTAGTAACGATCGTAACTAACGACTATCGTCCTGTGTAATATGGTGAACGATTTCAGGTTAACGATAAACAATCTCGTTTGCGATCGTTTATCGTCAGTCGTTAAAAATCACTCCGTTTAATAGGACCCTAAGTCATTTATCTTGTCTTTCTTTTTTATGCTGGTGAAAAATTCACCAAATGTAGCACAACGTTTGCTAAATTTAGAGAAATGTATGCAAACTTATGAGCAAAAGTTCCCCTTCCTAATTCCCCCCCAGTTTGCAACATGCATGTGTACTTGGTACTCTAGACTTGACAAAGCACGGTGGCGTAAAAACGTTTATCTACAGAGATGCTCCCGCTCCCGTATCATCTATCCCCCCTGTGATGTCATGTGAATAAATCCACCTAAGAAGTTACTATCGGTGAGTGCCTGGATTTTTTTCTTCCTTCACGTTATTGCATCACTCTCACTTCTATGTCGGTACCCCGATTTGTGTCAGTTTGGTCTCAGCTGTTGGACCCTGTTCTTGCTGTGTGCAGTGGTGTAGCCTTATGTTTGGATAGTGCCGGCTTCTGTTTCTATCCAGTCCTTATAACTTTTGATATGTTGCTGCCCATGGTGAGACTAACAATTCACCTCCCTTCTGAGACAGCTTATATCACATCTACTGTTGATTTAGATTTTGAAAGTTATAAAAAAATGGCAGCCTCACTGCCCAATAAAAGTACAAGCCTTATTGCCTGAAGTCCTCTTAGTCCCTGAAATGACAATTATATTTTGTTAATTATGACCTATTAATATGTTTTACATAAAAATGTAACCTCATAATTGGAACAAAGTAGCAGGTGTGGACTAATTCTAATGGGGCTTTTAGACGGAACGATTATCGTTCGAATTTGCACGATAACGATCGGATTCGACCGATAATCATACGTGTAAACGCTGCGAACGATCAAGCGACGAGCGAGAAATCGTTCATTTTGATCTTTCAACATGTACTTAAATTGTCTTTCGTCGTTCGCAAAATATTTGTAGAGTGTTCCGTCTAAACAGTCGTTCAATGATTTAAGCTATGTCTGAGATAGGCTTAAGGGATCGCAAAACGATCGCAAAACGATTTTTCCGTACGATGTATCGTTCCGTCTAAACGCTGATTGTTATAAAAAACACATTGTTCATCCAAAATCGTTAATCGTGCGATCGGGCAAATTATCGCTCCGTCTAAAAGCACCATTAGTAGTACAAAGAACACTAATGCAGAAATGAAGCAGGGAGAATACTTTTTGCCAGCTCATACTGATTTGTTACCACCAGAGGGAGCAATTGCCCTTTATGTGCTTTTCACTGGCCTAAGCCAGATCACATGTTTGTCAGCCTATGTATGAACACTCAGGAATATGTAACATGCATGTTTTTCCCCTCAGTAGTATGTGACAAATACAGGGCTGTATTTATCACAAGGCACCTGTGGTCCGGTGCCTAGGGCAGCACCTTGCAGTGGGGCAGCACCAGGGAGCAGGGGGGAAGAGACAACTTTTTTTTTTTATTATTTTAATCCCACACCTCCCATTCAGACTTGCTAGTAAATCCGTTGTCTTTTTGAGAATGGGGGGGGGGGGGTATAGTGGTATTGGTCAGGTCTGGTGGTGTTATTGAGTCACAATATGGCGGTATTGGTGAGAATTTCTTCAGACAATATGCAGACGGCTCTAATCATTGATTCAATGTGGAAATTTGTTTGTGTTTTAAGTGGTTAAAAACCATGAAAAATGCGATTCAGACAATGTTTCTACATGTAGAGAAATCCATGTGGCTGAAACCAATCTTGTACAGTTTAGTGATACTTTTCAGCAAAAAGCTTCATATGGAGAATGTGTTCTGACCCACCATATAAAAATAAGACATTTAAATCATTAAATGTATGGATATATTGTAAACACATCATATACAGTAATATAAATGTATAAATGGAACTTTAATACTGGTGTCTTTGACTGTAAAATGATTAATAATACACTAGAAAAAAACATCAGGTTTTTCTTTTTGTTGGGTACAAAATGAATTAAAACCTAGTTACCACTAGAGGGAGCCATTGCCTTTTGTGTGTAATCTCACATTGCAATTATCAGCAACATTTTTTGGAAAACATTCTTATAAGTAAAATGTGTTATAGTTGGCACCCATAGAAATAAACTAAGTTGCATTTACAGGCAACTCTCCCAAGATATGCAATATCTGCATGGTCAAAGAGGGTGATGAAATAATGTGCAAAACGGGGGTCTAATATACACTTAGGAACCAGAACCAGGTTCTTGAGTATTGTAAAAAGTTTATTAACATGTATCTATTTCTCAGTTTAAAAAAAGAGGGACATTTACAAAGCAAAGAAGGCCAGACAGACTTGGGTCAAAGGTAGGGACTGCACCCTGATAAAGAGGGACACCTGAGAGCTATATATACAAACACACTATACTATAAATACCTATGGGACATGCAAGGAAATTTATAAAAACTGTGGCAAAGGAAAATTTAGCAGACTTCAGAAAAATTTAAAGGGGCATTCCAGTCTCTAATACTCATACCCTAACCACAGGATAAGACATAAGTGTATGCTAGAGGGGAATCCATGTGCTGGGGCCTGTGTCTCCTTCTAGAATGGCAACAAGTTGCGCCTACATATGACTGCACTATTCATTGTCTGTAGGAGCACCAGAGATAGCCAAGAGCTGTATTCAGCCAAGTCTGGGGGCTGCCATAGAGAACGAATATAGTGGCAATGTACATGCTTAACTCATGACATGAGCTGCCATTAGGAAACCTGTGTTGCATACATCTGGCTGGTTTACCTGTCATCTCCCTGTTAACCTTATAATCTATTATTAGTTACTAAGAGAACTCATTGTTTAAGAGAATGTTTTCTACTGCTCTTATTGCTCAGAGCCTAATCCCAGTAGTATTGTGAGTCTTTCTTATTTAAAAGTAGTTATCCTAACTTATATGGCCCCTGTATACAGGGCTAGTGGGTAAAGTACCAATCTCTTTTAGTATGGACCAGCTTTTATTAGAGTGGAATTTTTTTTTATTGTTTTTTGAAAATTCCAGATATTGGTGAGAAGTGCTTTGATTCTTTCCTCACAACTGTACTATGACATCAAAGATCAAGTCAAAAGCAGAAATATATATATATATAAGGCTATGTTCACATGATGTTTTTTCTGTCGTTTTTTATTTTTTTAAATGATGTCCGTCATTATGAGTTAAAAACTACATCAGTCATTTCAACGTTTTGGACGCCTGTAGTTACAGTGACGGCTATTAGTACATTATTCTAGTTCAGGCCCTTTTGGGTGTGGTTCTTTTCTGAAGGTCTATCAAAGTTAATAGTAAAGATGGTGGAAGGACAGTGAATGAAAAAAAAAATGTGTGAACAGCAAAGAAAGAACTTCTGTTGTTTGCAAAAAATGTCCACAAATAATTGACATGAACATTAATTTGACATTCGCGCAAACGTCCGTTGTTTAAAGTGACTCTGTACCTACAATCTGACCCCCCCAAACAGCTTGTACCGCGATTGGCTGAGCACAGTTGTGACGCGGCCGAGGGGGGACAAAATGGCACAAAATGGCGGACGGCCCTCGACACGGATCTGGTAATGTATAATGCACCACACACTTCCGGGTACACGGGCGGGGGTGGTGGGACACGGGAAGGGGGCGATTCCCAGACATAACATACATTACAAAGTTGTATAACTTTGTAATGTGTGTTATTCTGTGAATAATTTTTTTTGCGCCGCACTACCCCTTTAATCAAAGATCTGTCCTGGGGTCCGTTCGGCAGGTGATGCAGTTATTGTCCTAAAAAACTACTTTTAAACTCGCAGCCCTGTGCCCAATGGCCGTGGCCTAGAGTGACTATGCATAGGCTGGCACAACCTCTCCATCCCTCCTCCCCGTCCTCTTCATCATTAGGAATGCTGCAGGCAGGTATTCTCCTATTCATCAGCTGTGTGAATATGGCACATGGGCTGGATTGTTAAGGCACCTGTGCAGTGTTCACTGAAGAAGAATAGGAAAAATCCTGCCAGTGGCATTCCTAATGATGAAGAGGGTGGGGAGGAGGGATGGAGGGGGGGTGGAAGGTTAGGGCACAGATACTCTAGGTCACAGCCGTTTGGCACAGGGTTGCAAGTTTAAAAGTTGTTTTCTAGGACAATAACCGCATCGCCTGCCGAACGGACCCCAGGACAGATCAAGCAGCTATCCGAAGGTACAAGTGGTTTGAGGGGGACAGATTGTGGGTACAGAGTCGCTTTAATACACAGTGTGCATTGGGCGGGTGTCATTCTATTGACTTTAATGCATTCCATTGAAGTCAATTAAAATGCGGTAATAACAGAACAAGTTGTATTAGTGGTGAACAGATTACTGTTACAGCTGCACCTAGAGAGCCAATCTGCTAGATCTGTGCTTGCTTACAGAGCCTATTACATAGCTCGACTATCGTGTGGCAAGCCTTAAGGGTTAAGTGATAAACTATATACATACCTGTCCACGCTTTCTGCAGCCACCAGTGCAACTTCTGGGCTGGTCTCTGCAGTGACAGGCCACTCAGCCAATCACTGCCCGAGACAGGATAGCACCGCAGCCAGTGATACTGTTACTGTTACTGCAGAGACCAGCTCTGAAGTTTTAGTGGTGGCTGCAGGGAGTGAGGAGAAGGTAGACGAACACCCGGGATCATAAACAGGTATGTTTAAAGATTTCATCACCCATCAGGCATGCATCACTATTACACATAACAATGCGTGGTCAGCCACTGATGATTTTTAAACACGTTGAAAGACAATGTCCAGCTGATGATCGTTTGTCCAGCGGCTGATCATTGTCTTTATTACACAGAGCGATTATCTACCCAATCGGGCAGATTACCACTCCATGTAATAGGGCCATTACAAGAAATAATGTTTCATGGAAACAAATATGGTCTTTCTTATATTGATACATGCCCTTTAAATGCATAGGTGCCAAAGTATTACTGAAACCATTTTATGGCATTTCTGGGTTTGGCATAGTGGTTGGATTTTGTACATAGGGGTGTTGATTGTAGACTCCCAGAAGCTTTGATACAGCAACAGCAGCTGATTTACAGTCCAATTGAAATCAATAATAATAATAAAACATAATAGGAGTATACTAGGGGTAATATAAAAGTTTCCTAACCTGGGTGGAGCTTAATTGGAGCAGATGGTGTTTGCACCTGCCAACTGATACCTGGGCATAGAGAGGGGAATTAGCATACAGCTGTTTGTTTGTTTTTTGTTTTTTTGCTGTAGGACTACAATGTGTCATGGAAACAACATTACGTTTTAAGGGTATATTCACACGGGCGGGCTCGCAGCGAGGTTCTCGCTGCGAGCCCTGCAGGTCCTGGCAGTTCCCATACACTACATACTTGCTGCGGTCTAAACGACCGCAGCGAGTATGTAATTCTACCGCCCTTAACCCCTTCTGCTCCCGCCCAGCTCCCCCGCTGTAAGCATACTTTACCAGTCCTTGCTGCACGGGTCCGGCGTCCTGCTCTCCTGTCGGGCCAATTAGTGTGTTGCCCAGCCGCAGCCACTGATTGGCCGGACAGGAGAGCAGGACGCCGGACTCGTGCAGCAAGGACAGGTAAAGTATGCTTACAGCGGGGGAGCCGGGTGGGAGCAGAAGGGGTTAAGGGCGGTAGAATTACATAGTCGCTGCGGTCGTTTAGACCGCAGCAAGTATGTAGTGTATGGGAACTGCCAGGACCTGCCGGGCTCGCAGCGAGAATCTCGCTGCAAGCCCGCCCGTGTGAATATACCCTAAACATACATTTTTATTTTGCTCTTTTAAGATTTTGTACACGAGATGTGTAACTACAATAAAATGGTCTTCCAAGCCTTAGGTATTGATAACTATGTCAGTGTACATTTTCTAGTGGCTTTGTCTGGTATTGCAGATCAGTTCCATTTAATTTATTGGAAATGAGCTGCAGGAAGTTTTAGTACAAAATGTAGCGGGTACTATACCTGGTAAACTATGAAGGGGAAGGGCAAGTGCTGCAGGGCCCTCAATCAGCTGATCAGTCCAGATGCTTGAAGTCAGGCCTATATTAATCTGAAATTGATGCCCCCTCCTAAGGGTCCATTTACACAGAAAGATTATCTGAAAGATTATCTGCCAAAGATTTGAAGCCAAAGCCAGGAACAGACTATAAATAGTTATAAAGGAAAGCCTGAGATTTTTCCTTTTTTTCAAATCCACTCCTGGCTTTGGCTTCAAATCTTTGGCAGATAATGTGTCAGATAATCTTTCTGTGTACATGGACCCTTAGAATAGACCATTAGTTCGAAAGGCCTGGAAAACCACTTTAACTGTAGGAAAAAGGAGATAAACACTTATGCTTGTATTTAGCAAGGCAGCTCAATTTTATTCTAGTCAATGGATCTGTGATGGTACACCAGGCATGTCCTATTGACAAAAGTGGCTCTGTTTTTGAAAGAAAATAGTCTTTTTAATCTTATTAAACTGTTTCATCAAAGAAGGGGGATATTAGGAGGTTGTGCGCTGAATGTACACCTAGTCACCCACCAAAATCTTTGCTCCTTCCATCATGTTATACCACCGAAAGCAGCCCTAGTCCCACAGAGATGACAATGTATAGTAGGTGCTGCCAATTCCGTTGCTCTGAAAGAATGTTGTTTAGGCTGTCAGTGTTCAGATGTCACCCTCATTGAAAACATGTAATTTCTGGCTCATCCACTATGTCAACACTATACCGTACACTGCATTAGCAATTATTACTTTGTATTATAAGGGGCATTGTTTGCCAATAAAGTGTAACTGTCATATACATTTTTATTGCAGAAATCAATAGTATAAGCGATTTTAAGAAACTCTGTAATTGGTTTTATTAGGCAAAAAAACTCTTTTTGTACTCCCCTCACCCTATCTATGCATTATCAGGCAATGCTGTCTTCATTACAGAGAAGCAAAGTGAAGACGGTTTTGCCGAGTCCATTATAACCTATGGAGGGAGAAGGGGCCGAGGGGGATGAGTGACTAGGGAGAGCAGAGAAGCAGCCCAACAGTTTGGAGACTGTCTGGGGACATAAAATACTGGATTCAGAGGTCAGAAAGGTCACTGATTATCTGGGAGCTCGGTGCGAGGATGTAGTATTTTGCAGGGCTGCCTTTTCTCCTCTCTGTGATCACTCATCTCCCTCGGTCTCTCCCCTCGCCATAGAGCATAATGGACACAGGAGACACAGGGGAGGCTGCAAACAGCTTTTTGAGTAAAGAAGGAAACTCTTTTGGTTAATAAAACCTATTACAGACTTTCTCAAAATCACTTGTACTATTGATACTTATTGATTTCTAAGAAAAGACATTTAAATGACAGTTAGGCTTTAACCCCTTAGCGACCCATGACGTATCTGATACGTCATGGTGCCGCTCGGGGTGTTCAGAGCGGGGTCCCGCCGGGACCCCGCTCTGAACGGCGCTGATCCCGGCTGACACGTGCAGCCGGGCAGTGCCTTTATTAGCCGGCGCGGGTCCCGTTGCCGCGCCGGCTAATTAAGCCTCTAAGTGCAGCTGTCAAACCTGACAGCTGCACTTAGAGGCTTAGGTAAACACATCCCTGGTGTCTAGTGGGACGGATCTCCCCCCCGCGATGCGATCGCGGGGGGGGAGATCCGTTCTTCTGCCCGTGCCGGGCCTCAGCGTCGGAATGACGCTGATCCCGGCTCGGCAATAGATTGCTATGGCCTGCAGCAGGCCATAGTAATCTATGACCGATCTAATCGATCTTTGCTGTGTATATACACAGCATTGATCTCTATGAGAGATCAGTGCTGTCTATATACAAGTCCCCCAGGGGGGCTTCTAGTTACAGTAAAAAAAAAAGTAAAAAAGTGTTTTTATTAATAAAAAATCCCCTCCCCTAATAAAAGTCCAAATCACCCCCCTTTTCCCATTTTATAAATATAAATTAATAAATAAATAAATAAACATATTTAGTATCGCCGCGCGCGTAATCGCCCGAACTATTAATTTATCACATTCCTGATCTCGCACGGTAAACGGCGTCAGCGCAAAAAAATTCCAAAGTGCAAAATTGCACATTTTTGGTCGCATCAAATCCAGAAAAAATGTAATAAAAAACGATCAAAAAGTCGTATATGCGCAATCAAGGTACCGATAGAAAGAACACATCATGGCGCAAAAACTTGACACCTCACACAGCCCCATAGACCAAAGGATAAAAGCGCTATAAGCCTGGGAATGGAGCGATTTTAAGGAACGTATATTTGTTAACAATGGTTTGAATTTTTTACAGGCCATCCGATACAATATAAGTTATACATGTTATGTATCATAGTAATCGTAACGACTTGAGGAACATGCATAACAAGTCAGTTTTACCATAGGACGGACGGCGTAAATGCAAAACTCCCCAAAATCAAAACAAATTCCTTTTTCTTTCAATTTGACAGCGCAAATTATTTTTTTCCGGTTTCGCAGCATATGTTGTGGAAAAATAATGCCTGTCATTACAAAGTACAATTGGTTTCGCAAAAAATAAGCGCTCATATACGTCTCTAGGTGAAAAAATGCAAGCGCTATGGACTTTTAAACTTAAAATGGAATAAGCAAAAGCGCAAAAACGAAAATAGGCTTTGACCTTAAGGGGTTAAGTACCCTTCAGTAAAAAACATGCATACAGTCATAGAAAAACAGACCACCATAGAATTAACTGTATGAAAATTTCTTTCACTAAATTTTACCACATGCATATACATATAGTTTTGCAGAGGGACTGCACTGCCCCAAAATAAAAATCATCAGTGCAAACTTGACTAGTGACCTGTGCGTCCTAATTCCCTATTTAGCACCCTTTCTATATAGCTTGCTTTATCATTGCTTTTTGAATTAACTAAGGGTCCTTTTACACAGCCCGACTCGGAGCCATGCAATGACTCAAACAAGTGCTGACTGCAGTTTGCAGAACCTGTATACAGCACAGTAGATCAATGCATATGCATATCCATGATATCAGTTTCCCTTTGCTATTGGCCATACATTTCCTGTTTACACAGAAAGATGTGCAGGCGATAACAATAAATTTTAAAGCAATGCAAAAGATGAGATCAGCCGAGGTACAAGCATTATTCCGCTCCTTGTGTGATCACTGTAACTTTTAAACGGGCCGATTATTGGCCAAAAGAGCACTTCTAGCAACGCTTCTGGCCAATAATCAGCCAGTGTAAAAGGCCCTTTAGGCTATGGCTACTAGGTGAGACATAGGTAAGTGCGTATGGTCACATCACAACCCACAAATGGCCGCCACCATGACCCAACAGTCACAAGAAATACAACTTGGTTAGGTTATTTAGCACCTTAAATAGCCATTTAGTTGTTTACCACAAACCAGTAAACATGTTATATTGGCCTAGATTGCTCTCAGTGGACCTGCCTGCTAGAGCTACTGTCCCCCCTTATCTTATACACAGTTCCCTACTTGTCCTTGTTAACTGTATGCGTCCAACGCCCCCCCCCCCCCCATTACTCATAACTAATGTGTGAATAAGATAAAAATAGCATGAAAAGTTACAAAACAGAATATGTCACTCTTAGTAGAGATCCATGTGCTTGCTCATGTCTGTAAAGTGAGAACGCCGAGCGTTTATGGTTTTTCACACAGAAGTGTGATGTCACCACATATGAAGCAAATATGGCGGACAGTTGCACCATGAAAATACTCAGTGTGCAAATCTTGGGGATTTCCAAATGCTGCTTCTGCTTTTCCCAAGATTTAGTCAGTCTGTGCTTTTGCTAACTCCTGAGTCTGACTCTATCTGAATTTTCACATGGAAATCCCACAGTAAATAGAATACTCAATATAGGAAAAAGTTTTTTTTAAATAATGTACTGTTTAGATACAATGACAAAACAAAAGTGACCTTTCAATGGTTTTGAATTTAGTTGTAAGGACTAATAAAGGGTACACTGGGACACCTTTAGGCTATGCTAAATAGCTGAAAGAAATGTAACCCCCAGTGGAAAGCTATCTAGATAAGTACTTCAGGTGGGTCTTTTAGTACTGTCAGGTTAGAGTTGGATTTTACCTTCAGGATTATGCAAATACAGATCTATTTGAGGATGTAGCCTGATGGGGGAAAGACTAAGCTAATAGCGTTATAACCAGAAAACTCACAATGTCTCAGCTCTGACACAGTGCAAATAAAATCTGTTACTTCCAGCCTACAGTTACTTTACTAACTACAGGAATGATTTCATCAAAAGGATTGGTTCAAAGTCTGCCTGGTCTGAAAGGGATTATGGTTTTAGAAAAGCTGTGGTTTGTGGCAGACATGTGATCCCTGTGCAGTACAGCATAGTTTTCTATGACAAAGAGAAGGACTACTATCAGTACAGACACGAAGGAGATAATCAATGGCACTCAGTGGGCAGACCTTTGGGTGCTGGAAACTCACTTAATGGGCCTGAGCTGCAGTTTTCATGTACACAACACGGAATCAGTGCTGCAATATGCCATTACTTTATAAAATTTAAATACCAAGTTAAGAAATTTAAATGAACTGATCTGTAATTTAAGTACACAAATTTTAATATAATTAATAGATACAACGCATTTCTGGGTCAGTCTATTTCCATTATCACTGATACAACATAAAGATCAGATAATCATTTTAATTCACAAAACAGTAAAAATAAATGAATAAAGCGTAAACTTGAAGCCATAGTATTTTAAATAGAACATACCTTTTGTGCATTCCCCTTTCTTCTTTACAAAACTTAAGGACTAAAAAGAAAAAAAATGTACACTCATACTGACAGATATATTTTTCCTGTGAAATATGGGGTAAGGAAATGCTGAAGGCAAGTATCAATCTGCAGCACCAGGCTGCTGCACTAGTCAATTATACCACTGGAGGGCGCTGCCTGGAAAGCAAAGTGAAATCTGAAACACTTCCTAGTTATTCATTGAAACGGGAAACTTTAGGAGTTTCCCTTCAAGGATTATATAAGGGAATTCCATTTGAAAAATTCCCTAATTTTTTTGTATTTAGTATGTTAACATAATAATAATAATAATAATAATAATAATAATAATAATAATAATAATAATCATCATCATAATGACACTTCATTAATTTATCCTAATATACCCATTCTTACACACATGTACATAAAATTATATTTACATAGATAAGTACATAGATTATAAAACCTATTCCTCCTTACTATGTCCTGATAACTAGTTTATTCAAATTATTCCAGTAGAGGCTCTTCTTATAAACGTTTTGTTAGTGACTGCATTTTCCATACTACTAACATCAGTGCTGTATACTTGGATACATCCAGATTCTGGCAATAACCAGGCTAGCCTCAAATAGATACTATTGCATACTGTATGTCTCTCATTTCAAGTTCTTTTGATATTTGTATATTAAAATACCTCCACTATATGAGAATAATTTCAGTTCTGCATTAACCCCTTTAAGACCGAGCCCATTGATGCACAGATGTCTGGGTCAAAAATAATGCAATGTTCCTCCTCACCTTCTAAGAGCCATAGCACTTTCATTTTCCACCTACAGGGCTGGTTAGGGTGTCATTTTTTGCGCCATGATCTCTAGTTTTTTATTAATATCATATTGGTGTAACAGAACAATTTTGATCACTTTTTATTAATTTTATTCTGATATATAATTTTAAAAAATCGGCAATCTTGGTGTTTTTTTTTTCTTTTCGTTTACGCCGTTCACCATGTGGGAACAATAATGTTATATTTTAATAGATCGGACAGTTCCGCACACTACGATATATAATATTTTTTTTATATATATATTTTTATTTTTATAATGGGCAAGGGGGTATTTTAAACTTTTATTACAAGGGGGGTTTATAAAGGGGTTTTTAATACTTTTTAAAACTTTTTTTATTACACTTTTTTTCACTTTAATGAATAGATTGCATATACTGATCTATGCTATGCCATAGCATAGATCAGTGTTATCTGCAATCTATGCATAAAGCCTGCATAGTGGCTTACCCTCGCCCGTCGTTATAAGCGATCGGAACCATGCTACCATGCTGCGGGGGTCCCTATCACTCAGTGACAGGAGCTTGTCCTGTCACTGAGTACCTTAAACGCTGTGATGGCTATAGATTGCAGCGTTTAAGGGGTAAATGACAGGCAGCTGCAGGATTGCAGGACCCCCTCACAGCCCAGCAGGTCACGGATCACAGGGGAAAGGATATAGGCAGCCTTCCTAAAATAAAAGCAGGTGTGTCTCCATAACCATGTGCCCAAACGGCACTGGCGTCACGACAACCTACCATTTGGCTACAATCAGACCAACCACCACAGTAGTGGCGTCACACAGTACCATCTGGAGAGTGACCTGTCGACCATAGTGCTCCACACTACAGCCCCTTACCGCCAGAAACGTAGATATACATTCCTACTGCACAGGGTATGTGCAGCAGGAACGTATATCTATGTATTGCTGACAGGAAGGGTTACTGACATTTGGAATAAAAGGGTCATCTTTATTAGAGAAATCACTTCTTTATGTTCTAGCTACATTACTGCCTCTACTCCTGCTTTGCATTACTGCTCACTTTCTTTTACTTGAAGAAAGGTAGATTTTTAAAAACAGCACCACCCCTGTCTTTAGGTAGTGTGTGGTATTACAATTGAGCTTTAATGGAACTGAGCTGCAAAACCCACACCCAAACTGAAGATAAGTGTGATGCTAAGTTTTTCAAAGCCTGGAAATCCCCTTCAATATAATGCAATCCTCACATATGCTGTGGTATACAACAGCAAGATCCATTCCCATTCATTCCAAAGTGCAAAATGTAGTCTAAAAATGACTACACAATCAGTTTGTTAACATATACTGTATTTTGTAGGTCCCAAATGAAACACTGACTAGCAGTGCTCCTGTGGATTTTGGGGGATATTGCTAATTGGGAATAGCACTTTCATTTGGAAAAAAAAAAGAAGGTTTGGACATGCAGAGATTAATAAAAAAAATTATTTGTGATCCAGGTGTTCAAACCCCAACAATTTCTAAAAAGAGCCGGGAAGAGTGTGCAGTTATATGCTTTACTCCGTGGGCCCCTGCTTTTTGCATCTTACTGCAGAAGATTAACTATATAGACTCGTAATGGAGCCATGCAGAGAGATAGAGGTCACAGTGAGCTGGGGAGTAAAGTGCATAACCGCAAACATTTTAGAGATCAGTTGGGTTCTGAACATCTATATTTACACCTAACTAATTTCATTTACTCCACCAACACCACCTACCACAACCACCATAATGAGACTGCTTTATTTGTTTACATGAAGTCAATTGAACTATCCTATCCCAACTTTATCATCCATTGTTAGTGGCTTTCTTTTTCATATATCAAAGCTTTTTTTTCCTCCTTAAATTGGCAGTGTAAACAGAGGTAAAAAAGTCTGTAATATTAGTACATCTTATTACATAAAACCGCCCTCCTCTCTCTCTATCCTTGCCTCCAAAACCCTCCCCCCAGCCATGGTTTTATCCATGTTTTCCAGGCGGTCCCCTGGCGGTATCATCCCAGATCAGATCAGCAAAACAAGAGGTGGAGCCTAGGGACAACTGATAAGAACAAGATGATGGCTTATTCAAAAAAATTTACCTGAAAGGATAGGTAAGGCCCTATTACACCAAACGATTATTGGCCACATTCAGCCCATTATCGGACGTTAATGGCTTGGGGTAATAGCTACAGTTAAGAGGTAACAATCAGCTTGCATGCGCAATGTTGGCTGATACTTGTCTTTCAACATGTTGAAAATTTTTTGAATGATAATGATGGTGTGTTGGGCATCACCTTATGTAGTAGGAGCAGCAGCAGAAGACTGTCGCTATCTCCTATGGGCTCCCCGGACGATCTCCTGCAGCTCCCCATGGCGAACAACACCCCCCCGCGCGCGCGCTCTTACCTGCCGGCAGTTGGCACATGTAATTGCCCCGGTAGCGAGCAGGGAACGAGGAGCAAGAGAGCAATGATCTGACAGGTTGGCGCTCACTTGCCTCTCACCATCGGCCTGTGTAATAGGGGCTTTAATCCTAGTTGCTCTTTCAACCAGTTCAACCGTTTAACTGACAGTAGTGAGGTTGATCCAATGATACCAATACCTCTATATATTTGATATGTAGAATGTACAGCATCTTCATTTATATTCATTGGCATAATTGAAGATTTACCCTCCTCTATATAATATTTTGGAGTTTATAAACATCAATAATAAAACCTGGTCCATATCTACCCCCTGCTGTGAACCCCCCCCCCAATAATTTTGATCACGAAGGCTGTGTTCACACATGCAGTAATGCAATGAAAATGCAAGTTAATGCATCCATTAAATGCATTAATTGATCACTTCATTGCCGTCCAGCCGCTCTTCATTGCATTAATGCAATGAAACTCTAATCTGTGTGACCATACCCTAAGAGCTTATTTATCAATGCAAAGAGAAAGGTGAGATGAGACACACCTACCTTACCTGTCTTGGGAGTTCAAAGTATGTAGTATTACGCAGTTTATGTATTATGTAGTATAGAAGTGGGCATTTCTGAGGATATAAGCTCCCTTTCATTTACATTTTCAGCTATTCAGAGTTTTAAAAGAAACACAAAGATTTTGTCTTGTTCCATTTAGCAACCTTAGTGATGTCATGCTAATGTGACAGGTATTATAAGAAACATCATTTTGAGTCTTCCCTCACATCAGGCTTTGTGCCGTCCATTGGGCCACTTGGTGGCATCCGGGCAATAAAGGGATTCTGCTGTGCAGCCCAATGTGTTACCATGCACTTGAATAGGCCAAACATCATCTAATTGTGACTACGGTCTACTTCGTGAAAGTATGACCATAGTCATGGTCATAGAGGCAGTGTATATGGGTTGAACATAGTCACAGTTAGATTGCGTTCACCCCATTAAAGTCTATGTGCCCCTCAGCAAAATGTTGGCATGCACATTGGCATATCTCCATGATACCTGTACATTGCCGACAAGTTCCTTGAGGGGATCAGAACATGATGTGAATGCCGCCTTTCTCCTGATAGAATACCAAAAAAGGGGCAAAATGATAGTAACACAAGGAATGATCACAAAAGTACATGTAAAACTTAAAGGGAATCAGTCAGCATCTGGACCAGACCCAAGGGGCTGATAGTGTAGTGTAGCTGGCTAGCCCCTTGTAAGCATGGTACTTTTAGTAAATGCGTCTGTTCAGTAGATTCTATGCAATCTTAAGTCGCATACTATAATCAAGAGTCAAAGAGAAGAAGTGGTTTGTAGTTTGTGCCGCGCTTAAGCACATCTCACCAGTACATCCTCCTCCCTCTTTTTCATGCATATTTACTGCTGGCTGGCCTTCTGCTCAATGTTGTTGTCATCGCTGTGCACACATGCGCCACTGCTGGCAAGGGATGCATGAGGCGTCTTTCCAATTCACACATGCACCCCTGATCTCCAAGGCCACGCACTCCTGACATCACCGTTCCAGGATTCCAAGCAGACTGCTGGTATCTGCTAAGCAGAGGGAGCAACTCTATCAACGAAGTTTGGCAGCACACGCATGCTGAGGGACTGAAGTCAATGCCCTCAGTTGGGAGACTCAAAATGCATGCACTGCTCCTCCAGCCTACACAAGGGGGGGGATCCCAGCCGAGTCAGGAGGCACTTTTGTTAGTTAATGTGATGGGGAGATCAACACCCCGAATGCCTATGGTTTGCCTGCAGGCATATAACTTAACCATTATTAGCTACTAGGTAAAACATAGAATGTGTTCAAAACGATTAAACTGGTGCAATTGTGAGTTAAAATAGAATAGGGCCAGTAAATTACCTTTGGAGGGGTGAGCAATGTAGTCTTCATAGGAAAAAGACTATTCATTGGAAAAAGTAGTGGTTAATTAGAAGCACTACGGCCGCTGGTGCTAAAGTATTGAACTTAGCGTTCTATCGAATTTACAGGACGTGACAGACAAGCATAAAACATGCTCGCTGTCTAAAACCACCATTCGAGTCTTTTCCAGTATCTCTTTTTTTAGTCCTAACGCTGAGAGATGCAGCCGTGTCCCGCCGGGGATCACGCTGTATGGTTCAGTAAATGCAATTTTGTATATGCATATCTATCAACCCAAACCGTATTAACTTTCTATATTCTAGATTAAAAATGCACTCTTGCCTATTACTGACATGTTTTACCAACAGCTCGTTGGCTTTCTCAAAGTTATTGGCAAGCTCCTCCAGCCTACAGCGCCTGGGTGTATGTCAGGAGTGCGCAGCCATGGAGATCAGAGTCACATGCATGTACAACAATGACACACAACAGCATCATGCAGGAGGCTGGCTAACCATAAATATGCATGAAAAAGAGAGAGGAGTAAGTAGTGGTGAGGTGTGCCAAAGCGCCGCACAAACGCCAAGCCACTACTCCTCTTTGACTCTTGATTTAAGTACGAGACTTCTCAGTACAAAATTGCTCAGAATCTAATGCATGGACGCATTCACTGAAAGTAACCCACTACACTGTCAGCAGCATGCCAGGTCCAGTGCGGGTGTTGACAGAATGCTGCCATCTATACAGTAGAATGCCTTATATTCCCATAAGTCACATGGTTGGGCCAATCCTTTTAAATGTGACTTACATTATTATTATTTGCTAAACCAAACATACAAAAATAATGATTGGGTAATAACCACAATGAGTCCAGGTGGTAGCATAAACCTGTTAATCTGCATACTATGCCATACAGCATAGCCAAAACCCTTCAGGTTGCTGTCACCTTGATTAATATTGAGAACAGACTTTTTGCTATATCAGTATTGTGGTTACAAGAATATGCTTAGACAATGAGTATGGTAAAAACAAGATAATGAGTATGCTAAAAACAATCCAAAATGATCAAAACAGTACAAAAAGCATAGGGACACAGACCACAATATGTTGATCCATCACAGACCATCCCTTAGAATCTAAGGCCTAGTTGGTGATTGAGTGGGCATTTCTTGTCACTTTCTATGTACTGAGACTGGACCAGGAAGTGGAGATCAGCAGGGAACCAATGAATGTGTTAACAGCAGCAATGGGCGATTGGTAAGGTACATATTGTTTTGTTTTTTAAGCTAGTTTGAACCTTTAAAAAAAATGACAACAACATAAATACATATGCCAAACAAATACACATGTATGAAAAATACTAACCAGAAAGAATCCATAAAGCAAACCTACTATATAGTAATAAAGTGCAAGACTATAACATCAAAGATACCATAAAATAATATGGGATAAAGCACCAGATGGGACAAGTTTCTGCATACCCAAAAATATCAGCATTGCACTGGTTTCATATAGGGTTGGGTATGATATGTCAAAAGTTTTTACAAATGACAGGAACACTTCGAGGCTATGATCACACACCATACTTTTTATGAAAAGAATAGCTGTTGTTTTCATAATGCAATGAATTGCCATTGTTTCACACAATGTATTGTAGTTGTGTGGAGTTGGAGTTGTGGAGTCAGAGTCGGTGCTAGTTTTGGTTGGAGTTGGAGTCAGAAAAAAAATGTACCAACTTCAACTCCAGCTTTAAAATTTTAATTTTATAAATGTTCTTCATGAATATATTTTATGCTCTATCACTCTAAGGAGCTTATTTATATTTTTTCTTATGAGAAAAAAACTATTTATCACATACATTTATATTTTTTTATAAGAAAAAAACTATTTATCACATACATTTGGTTAGTAAGGGTGAAGCATTTTTTCCTATATATCAGTAATAAAACACTGCCCCTATTAGATATGGGTGGTCGGGAAAAGTTGTCAGTCATTATTTTGCAGTATGTTTCTGAGCTGGTAGAGTTGTGTGTTGTGTGGGGGGAGATCTGTGCTGTTCTCATTCAGATGCTGGATGATTGTATATGAGCAGCAGTGTAAGGGTAGTATTAGACGGGCCGATAGGGGCCCGATAACAACTGTAAACGAGCGCCGATCTGCTAGATCGGCGCTCGTTTACTGTGCCTATTACACGGCCTGATAATCATTTAACAAGGGCTGCAAGGACATTGTTACCAATGTCCTTGCAGCCCTTGCTTATCTGGTATATTTTACCTATCCACACTCCAGGGCTGCTCCTGCGGTCCGCTTCTCCCTGGATCCCGCATGCTCTAGCTTCAGAGCGGCCTGTCAGCTGACAGGCCACTTAGCCTATCACAGGCCGCGGAGGTCCCGGCCTGTGATTGGCTGAGCGGCCTGTCAGCTGACAGGCCGCTCTAAAGCTAGAGCGTGCGGGACCTTGGAGAAGGTCGATCGCAGCAGCAGCAGCCCTGGAGCGTGGATAGGTAATGTAGATCGTCAGTTGCCGGCCGCGCACCACTATTACACGTAGCGGTTTGCGGTCGGCAATTATAGGTTCTAACCTATATCAACGATCATCGTTGCCTTTATTACAAGGAGCGATAATCGCCCGAATCGGGCCGATTTGGCCAATTATCGTTCCGTGTAATAGTACCCTAATATGAAGATAGCCTGTGTAATATAGACGAGGAGAAGATCTTCTGTCCTGGCTACATGTTGCCCTTGAAAACGATCACCTGCTCCATCTAGTCTAGTTTTGAGTTCTTCAGGACATGGTGGCTGCACACAGAGGGGAAAATCTGCTTTATATCTTTGACTTAGACCCTCAGAAGTTGCAGAACATTAGGAAGAAGCTGCTGAACCAGCTCTATTTTACACCAGTGTGATAAATAAGCTGCAGCTTATCAACTCCACAACCCTGTGAACAACGGCTGCTGTTTGGCTAGGGCCATTATAATGTTTGTCATTTGTCATGTGTCATTTATTTCCGTCCGTTGTCCATAAACTTTAAAGCAATTTCTCATTTTTGACATGTTGCACCTCTAAATTACGTTCGTATATTGGTAGAATTGTAATGTATGTGAACTTAGTCTGATTATGTTGTTAAATGTATGTTACCTAGCACTATGCTTTTATTTGATGATTTTCAGCCCTAATCTTAATATCAAGGCTTGTTTCAATTTAAAAAAAGGATTGAATATATTTTTTTTACAAACTTTTGGAGTGGGATTAAGTTATGGTTTATCATTACAGTACTGTATTATCTTGATTTCACGAGTTATATTATTATTTTTTTATGGATTTTCTCATTGTTATTTATGAATAATTATGGTGTTTATGGGTTTAAAGGAAAGCCATAGACATGTTGTACTAAAAAAGTACTAAAAAAGTTTCATCAACATTGATGCCAGACAGGATGTAGTATCTTGTCAGTCTGTGGTACCAATCTGTTCAGAAGTCATACTCTGTGCCATGTATCTCTATACACATAGCATATTTCGTTATCATAAGACTTTGATAGCAAACTGTTTTACTACATATAATTGACCAAGGTGTAAGCACTTACTGTAAGGTGTTGTAAAACCAGTTTGCCGGGTTCCTTACGGGAAATGTTTTTTACGTGATAAAGTCATTGACCAAAGATATGCAGCAAATGTATTTATAGCTCCCTACCAATCACAATCATTGCCCATATGTAGTCACAAATGAGATTTAGCAGGCATATATGTGAATTATAACAATATGTATGATATTTGTATACCTATGTCACAACATACTTAAGAGTCAAGATTTTATATGCAAATTATCAATATATATCTGGAGTTCCCAAGAAATGCTTCCGGGAAGAATCTGCCCAGTGAAACATGGCACAGTTATTTACATGGGATGGGCACGTTCAGTCTTTAACTTGCCTACTAATGAGGTTGAGTATTGAGCATAAATCATTCCCCATTAGTCCACACACCTCAGAGACAGTTTGTATTCTGGGCCCATAGGTAAAATTTGCCATCTAACACAAACACAATGCTCTTTAGCAGTCAAAACATTAAGACACTGTAAAGCCCCTATTACATGGAGCGACAAGAGGGAGCAAGCGAGCGCGGACTTGCTCCTTGTTCCCCGCTCGCTGCCGGTGCTATTACACGTGTCAGCAGCAAGCAGGTAAGAACGGGAAGGGGCCGTGGGGAGCTGCGCGGGGGGGGGGGGGGGGGGGGTTTATCTGCCCAGGTGATTGCTAAATCATCCAGGCAGCCCATAGAGGTTAGCAGTGGTCTGCTGCCGCCGCTCCTGTTCCGTGGAGCGACAGAATCAGATCGCTGATTTCGTGATCGTTGATTTTTCAACATGTTGAAAGACAACGATCAGCTGACATCCTGCATGTTGGCTGATCGTTGTCTTCTATTACACAAAGCGATCATCTGCTGTAATGGTCAGTATTGGCCGAATACGGTCGATAATCACTTTGTGTAATAGGGCCTTAAGAAAGGCTTTTCAAAGACAGAAAAAAGCATATGCACACAAGAGCTGCACATCCAAACAATATTTTATTAGGTCAAAGTATACAAAATTTATAAGAGAAGCAGACAAAAGGAGACAAGCCTTCTCACAAGACCATGACAAGGTTAAAAACACTTAAAATGCAGGAATCAATACCCCACCTGCGTCGAAGATGGGATACATTACAAACAATGAAACAATTTCACAATGTGTAAAGGGTGACGCATTCTCCGTCAACACGGCTTCATCAGGAGTGTAGAAATGGTCAAATGTGATCATTTTTATATCAGAAATGAGTAAAGTAGGGACAACCAACTAATCAACTTACATGCCTTGTCACCCAGAAGCAGCATCAGTGGTCCTTGGCGCTCCAGGGTGACAAGGCATGAAACTTGATTAGTAGGTTGTCCCTACTATACATATACACGAGTTGTGGTGCGTCTGAAAAGTCCCCCTTTTTGTCTAATTCTGGATAGCCCCTAAGGGCCAAAGAGGCCAAAATGCCTAAAAATGCTGAAATAGTTGGCTAATTTGGATTTTGGGAATACTGAATATGAACTTTTTAAATTTTCTAGAGCAGTCCCTAGTACTGGTACTAGTTAATGACCAGTAGATAAACACTGTGCTGGAGTGTTTAACACAGGGTAGACTGTTTTTTTTATATTATCATACAGCTCACCAGTATGCCAGTCTTCATTAATGTTGTCCAATATATTTCCACCCGAGATATCAGTACAGTAAGATTGACATGTCATGAATGTGAATGCTACTAAAGACAAACATTATATTATCAATATAAGATCACAACAAAGATTACAAAATGTAGAATATACCGATATCAACAATAAAAAGGGCAGTATCTCAATCGGAAAGGGTGTTGCATCTATGCTGAAAAACATTGCCTTCCCGTAAGTTATGAGTTTCATTGCACTACAGTGACGTGAGTGATAACATTTTATGACCATTGCTTGTAAGAGGTACAGTATATTGCACTAAGCATGCGACTGATTTCATTCAGAATGCTACAATATAAAACTTGTGGCCTATTTTTTTCTAAGGAATATAATGTTTAAAGATTACTGTCATTGGAAATAACTTTTTACATGTCATGAGACATGTCAAAAGTTATTAATCAGAGGGGGTCTCACTGCCGAGACCTGCTGCGATCTGGAGATACATTCGGGGAAAGAGTGCGGCAGTGCGCTCCTCTGTCGAACCAACATTTTCACTTCATGGACTATACAGAAGCAAAAGTGTTGGATCTTCCATGAGTCAGGGAGTGAAGTGCACTGCAGCACTGTATCTCCAGGTCACAGTGGGTCTCAGCAAACCCTCTTCGATCAATAACTTTTGACATGCCTGATGATGCTTTATTCACATTCTCCAGTTGTGCAGAAGTCATTTAGAGGGACACCACATATCTCCAAAGATCATGTTATCAAAAGATACCCCTGCTTCTTATATATATTCTTATATAGGAAAGGGAGTTGCCATGGTCGGAAAAAAAACAAGCAAACATTATCTAGTTGAATGGGGGGGGGGGGGGGGGGTCTGGAAGGATAAATATTTTTCAAAAAGGAACATAAACCAACTTCCTGAGACCAGGACATGGAGATCATTGGTGACACATTGGGGGACATTTTTTAAGTCCGATTTTTGCGCCGGGCTCTGACACTACGGAGATTTATGTACAGGTGCACTGCCTCTACATAAATCGCGTGCACACCAGTGTGTGTGCAAGGAAACCTATGCCAGCTCAGAGCTGGCGTAGGTTTCCTTATTTTTATTTGCGAAAAATGATAAATGAAGCAAACCCTGAGTATTTTATTCGCAAATTGGCCATTTGTGAATAAATTAATTTGCATCAGGCCATTTTACGCCAAAAAATACAACTTTCTTGTTTGATAACTTTCCCCCATTGTGTGTTAGAATAGAGGCGGTGAAGGGCTAGTGAGCTGACCAACACCTATTTTTGAGCTAGTTTTGCCCTCTAAGGTACATTCAAAGATATAGCTAGATATGCTGTAGCAGGCTCATTAAAAGGAACCCTTTTCCCATTGAAGCTGTGAAGGCTAGGTTCACGTTGCATTTTTGGCCCAAAGCAGAATATATCACGGGAATCTATGAAAAAGTCGGCTGAAGGATGCCGACCGGTGGCCAATGGCCCAATTGAATGGGCAGGATGTACTAATTTTCGGTACATTTCCTGGACATATAATTTTTTTGTGCAGGACTCAAAAACATAGTCTTCTACGCTTTTTAGTCTTACACAAAAAAGGTATACTCCCTGCTGTGACGTTGTCCAAGGTTGTGTGATATCAAATGGGGAAGGATACCCCCCAGGTACATCCTCTTTAAGCTGAACCGAGTGATCGAACGGCGCTGTCACGGGCAAGCCGGTGCCGCGGTCCGAAAAACACGGTTCCCGTGCACGGTGCCGTTCTATGCACCGGAACCGGCCGGTGCTTAAGCACTGGAGGTAGGCCGGGCCGCCCCCAGTGGGAGGGAATTTCCTTCCCCTGTATGACACGGCTCTATTCATTCTAACGGAGCCGCGTCATAAAGGGGAGGGAATTCCCTCCAACTGGGGGCTGCCCGGCCGGCCTCCAGTGCTTGAGCACCGGCCGATTCTGGTGCATAGAACGGCGCTGTGCACGGGAACCGGGCCGCGGTCCGAAAAACGGCGCCGTTCGATCCGTCGGTTCAGCTTAAAGAGGATGTACCTGGTGGTACATCCTCTTTAAAGTGTCCGGGCAGGTTTGGGGTGCTGTGAATGCCTTTACTGCATTACTTACTGCATTACAGATATCCTGGAGAAGGCCCCACTGTGGGTTAAAAGTAACTTTCCACACCTCTTATGCTTTCATTAAGCATGAATTACAAACTCAATTTAGGGATGGTGCACCATCTATCTCTTTCTGTCCACTCATAGGGATCATAGGGACTGATATCCTCGCTTTATTCCAACCTTATTCACACTTAGGCAAATGGTATTCCACTTCTGGCGGTTGATAGGTTGATCCCTTTTATATTGGATGAGACTTAGGACACAATGCTGTACATGTATCACCTTCAATAAACAATAAGCTAACGCAAGCATATATTATACACCAGTTATCTGACCTGTTTCATCTTCACAAAATGGGTAGAATTCCAGCTCCCTCTTGCCCAAAGTGCCTAACAGAACCAGCTGATTTCTGGCGCATGATGTAGACCTGTCCTCTTATTGGGGCCTTTTGATGCGGGGTAGTACAGTTGTTAACAAGCATGTGTCCAATGCAGGTTCCTATGGACCCAACTGTATGCCAACTATTTGGAGCACCGAGTGAGGAGCAGTGGACCCATCATATGATGATCTTCCTCAGGGAAACGTTATTCTTTGACAGGAAGGCAATAGTGGTACTACGGTGGATAGACAGATGACGTATGTGTCATATAGTATGAGCGTATAGTTAATTTACATAGAAAGTGCCCCTCTAAATTTGGTATGGTATGGGACCACTACTGTCAGTCACCTCTGATGGTGATTTCCGGAAATACCTAACAATGGATGATTTTCACATGCTGGAGAAACACCTTGCTTGTCCATTGTATGACAGACTACTTCCCTAGTTTGCAGTTGTGTTTTAGACTAGTAGTACACTAAGATGTCTACGCAATCGTTTTTATCTGACGGTTTTGAGTAATGAGCTATTACTGTACTTTTGTTGAAATGTTTGTTGATATTTGTTTTCCTTGAAGTCAATGCTCTGTATGTTATACTCTGTTTAAATTGGAGTATCTTCTAATAAAGCTGAGTTAAAAAAAAATTACTTACATGGAGCACATTATTATATTGAAAATACAGCCGTAATTTAACCTGAATTTAAATTAAAAATTATGGCCATATTGTACCCTTATATGTGTGAACATAGCCTTAAGTTGAAAACACAGTCAAAAATCCATATGTGTACATGGACTAAATCTCTTCTCTCTACTAAATGTACCTAAATTGCAAAGGGGAAATTTATCAAGACCAAGAGATAGCCATCCAGACCCAGCATTGACCCAGAAAAATGTTGCACATTGAATAGACCTGGGTCAAAATCTTTGCCCCTAAATTATATATTTTTACATGTTTACCTATTTAGAAAGAATAAAGACTGAAAAAATAATGATAGCTATTAAACAGAATCATCTAAACTCTTGTTTGAAACTCCTACACCTGTATCACACAAACACATATATAATTTGAATCTTGCCAAATGTGCTGGCTTCCCTGCTGTAGTTATAATCTGACAGTGACTCACTGAAGGAATGAACAACCTGCAGGCCTATTCTAAACACATAGTAAACAGCATTAGTAAGCACCTAAGTATGACTGCATTGGGTGGCTAGACTTTACTATTAATGTGGCATTAACCAAGAAATCACATAACAAGTCTTTCTTTGCCAACATGTATAAAGCTGTAGCCCATAAATCTTAACATAGTCTAGAGTTCAATGATTAAGCAGATATATAAGGCATGTGGTAAGATAAGTGTATTTATAGTATGGTTTATTGGGTGTTAACAGGGATCATAGTAACAATGGTAAATGTTATACCTAGTATTTAAAGGGAACGTGCTACAGTAAAATGCTAGAAATGTGGCTCAGGGAGATGAGAGCTCTAAACTGCCTAGGCCACGCCTCTTTGGCACTTCACTGCAACATAAAACTGTATTTTTTAGTTTATTGTAGTCTAAGGCTATGTTCACACTACGTAAAACTACGTCCGTAGTTCTTGCTGCAGAACTACGGCCGTAGTTTTGAAGGGTGGAACATAGCCTTATTTTCAATGGGATCCCGGCCGAGCGTACACACATCGTATGCACTCCGGCCGGAATCCCATGCGGCGTCGGAAAAAACTGACATGTCAGTTTTCTGCGGCCGGAATTCAGTGAATTCCGGCCGCAGAAAGACCTGTCAGTTCACACAGTGAAGCAAGCGGCTCCGGCCGCTTGCTTCACTGTGGGCTATGGGAAGCTCTGATGCGGGTGTGCGCTGATGCGCCCGCATCAGAGCTCAGCGGCCGGAAAGATCACCCAGCCGGTACTTACAGTAAGTACCGGCCGGGATGATCCGGGCTGAGACCGGCCGTTCAATGACCCGGCTGGGGTCACGGAACGGCCGGGTGTTAACGTAGTGTGAACATAGCCTAATAGTGGGTTTACACAGAGAGCTTTATCTGACCAGTTTTGGAATGGACTTGAAAAGAGGAGAAATCTCAGTGTTTCCTTTATGGCCTGTTCTCTGTTTATAGTCTGTTCCTGGTTTTGGCTTCAAAAATCTGTCAGATAAATCTGTCTGTGTAAACGCACCATAACGGAGCTAAATGAAAGTTAATATGTGTAATTTTCTCAATAAATTGTTGGTACATTAGTATGAAATTTCCTGGCGACAGGTTTCCTTTTTCATGCAAAAACAACTGAAGAAAACCAGGTCTAAACTGATACATTGTGAGAAATGAAACATATTTCAAATGTACAAGACTATATAATCCCCCATAGACTTCCTAATCCCCCATGTGCCTGTTTCTTTTGACAACCTGTTGCCCTTTAAGTTGGGTCACTTATGCTCAGTTCACTTGCAGATTCCTGATCTGTCCCATTAGTACTGGCAGTCAGTTATCACTTCTCATGCAAGAAAGGGGGATTGTAGGAAAGTGTCTGTACTGTTTCCTGGCAACAGCAGTCACAGTTTAGAGAGAAAACCAGGAAGTGATCAGATACATAGGTAAGAAAAACAGTGCAGTTATACAAGCTACTTCGTTAACCCATTCAAGACCTAGCCCATTGATGCCCAGATGTCTGGGTCAAATTAATGCAATGTTCCTCCCTGCCTTCTAAGAGCCATAGCGCTTTTATTTTTCCACCTACAGGGCTGGATGGGGGTGTCATTCTTTGTGCCGTGATCTCTAGTTTTTATTAATATCATATTGGTGTAACAGAAAAATGTTGATGGCTTTTTATTAATTCTTTTCTGATATATAATTTTTTTTTTTAATAATTAATACATTATTATTAATAATTTTAAGGTTTTTTTTAATACTTTAACTTTTTTATTACACTTTTTTCACTTACTTTCATTTTAAAACATGCAATCAATAGATTGAATGTACTGTTCTATGCTATGCCCTAGCATAGCATAGATCAGTGTTATCGGCAATCTATGCATAGAGCCTGCCTGAGAGCATGGTTGAACCGACAGGACGGAGGTAAGTATTTTTTATGTACATGTAAATCATATCTGATGGTATAAACCTCCCAGGTCTATGGTACTGTCTTTTCATTGTATAACAGACTTCTCCAGCCATTTCATGTACTATTGCCAGGTGTGCAGAATAGATCAGTCATATTGCTTAGCACATGTCCTTACACTTTTCCCTATTGTACTTTGTATGCTCAAGGTAAGTCATTCTTCTCTGGCCTTTCACCACTGAAAGTGGGAATCAGGAAACACATAATAATATTTAAACACTTTGCTGACTTTCACCCAGACAGGGAGAAAACCTTTCTGTGTACACATGTAATACGCCCAGGTAATATTAGGGCTCTGAATGATAAACTTTTTTTTATCTTACAGCAATTATATTTACACTGTAAAGTAAAGCTTGTTGATCTTTCCAGTGATAACATCATGACATACAATAGCAATGGCTGCAATGTATAAAACATAACATGATCAGGCTTGTGATATAGGTAAGCACTACATAATAGTATGAAAAGGTAATGCACGTCATGTCAAGGAATCTTAAAGTGTACCTGTCGTTATAACTTTCAAAATCTAAATCCACAGTAGATGTGATATAAAGCAAGTTTACAATTTACATTCATTATTTTGTTGTTGTTATCATGCTGTAAAACAAAGCTGAACTTACCAGAAATCCAGGTCCAGTCTCCTGCAGGCAGATTTTCTGACTTGTGCTGGTTTAAAAAAAAAAGACTAAACTTGACTTGGAAGTGCTGTGTTCTCCCTTATAACAAAAAAAAAATAATGAATGTAAATTGCAAACTTGCTTTATATCACATCTACTTTTGGTTTAGAGTTTGAAATTTATAACGACAGGTACACTTTAAACTTCTGCCATAGAAAGGCTATGTTCCTACAACAGTCTTCCTAGATGGCCGTCATTTTAGCGTTAAGGGACGGACAAATATTGGTAACAATGGCCGCAAATAAAGTTCATGATTATTATTTATGGCTGTCATTATCAATAGACTGAATTCTTTTCACGTTACACTGACGGCAGTCCAAAAAGACCCGTTGTAGCATTTTCCCGTTGTAGCAACATAGCCTAAGATAAAAATGAAAATATGTGAATGGATTGTGAATTATGGCACGTGAACAGTGTCCTCCATGAAACATCACCTCTTTGTATGTAGCAGTAGTATAGCAGAAATGTCTGTGACTGAGAGTCAATTATTGCAAACCCTATAGAGATGAAATGGAGTATTGTGTAACTTATGTGTAAATCAGCATCTAAAGCTATGTTTATATCATATAGATAATATGGCCTAAAATGGCCGTTATTTTCAGTCTTCAATGATTTTCATTGAAGTCTATGGAAACAACCGCCATTAGTTTACACAATGTATAAAATAATAGCTGTTGTTCGCAGCGGCCGTCAAATTTACTTTTTAGAACATTTATTGGCGTTCCTTATTTAATTAACACTAGTTTAAGTTGTTCACACAAAGATTTTTTTTTCCACTGTCTTTTCAAAAAAATTCAATGACCCAAAAGTGTGTTTAAAGCGGCGATCATTCAACCTAAACTTAAAGTGACACTGTCACCTCCTTTTTGCATTCTGACATCGCTACACAGGTGTAAAGGGTAAATTTAGCGTTTTTCAAACCTTATTTTATATCATACGTCATGGTCTTTGTTCAAGTAAAAAGTGTCCTTTTATCAACTGCAGATTGTATTAAGTGGGCGTGGCCTCGCGACATTAGCGCCACTTAGCCCCGCCCACAACGGCACCGTTGGTCCCGCTCCCTCGCCGGCCATTGGAACAGGCTGGCCGACAGGTCTAGACCCCACCCCCTTTACGTTGGCCAACCAATGGGTGTGAAGGGGGCGGTGCTAAGTGGTGCTAATGCCGCGAGGCCACGCCCACTTAATACAATCTGCAGTTGATAAAAGGACACTTTTTACTTGAACAAACACCATGACGTATGATATGAAATAAGGTATGAAAAACGCTAAATTTACCCTTTACACCTGTGTAGAGATGTCAGAATGCAGAAAGGGGGTGACAGTGTCACTTTAAATAATGTACCAACTGACAGCCGTCAAATTATGCTAAATAACTGCCGTTATTTGGTGCTCAGACTAACGGATGTTATTTAAGTATCAGGCCCACAGCTATTTATGATAGTGGCATTTTTATCAGAGCAAAGTGAGATATAAAAGCTGAGATGTAATTTGTTACTATGGGCAACAAAGAGGATTTTATCATAAGACAGCGCCATAGATTTCTCAGTGTTTTCATCTGCGCAATACGCCAAGGCCTAGGTTTAAGAAGTTCACCTGTGCCTGTGTGTGAATCCACCAATACATTACACAAACACTAACTTCACTGTTGCATTCTGTCAGCTAGAACTTTATTATTTCTTAGTTGGCTAAGGGCTTTCCGAGGGCCAAATTTTTATTTTTTCTTGTTCTTTTTTTACGTCATTTTGGAGGTTTATATAACTTACTGATTACGGAAATCAATGCAATGCTGCCCAGGCGGAAAAGAACGGCTGCTGTTTTCATTGCAAACAGTGGCTCTTCTTTAAAATTATTATACAGTGTGTCAACATGGCCTGTTATTACATTGTTTTTTGGGGAGTATAATGTTGTTCTTATCACTGTATAAAACAGATGAGGATGCTATCGTTTTACATGCAATTCAAGACCAACTATCACTGTGGCATGTAAATAAAACTAAAATACTTTATTAGATTTGCATTAAAATAGAAACGGGTCCATAAAAAATCTCAAATGATTAATTAATGAGTGTGAGATAAACCAAACTAAACTCTCTGTGACTAATATATTTGGTAAAGTCAACCCCTTGCAATAAGTAGAAAACAACAGTATGGTGACACACATGTCTCAATGCATTTCTCCCTACTTGGGATCATCAGGGGACCAAAATTAGAAGCCCATTGGCCAGACAATAGGGTTATATTCACTGTCCATTCCATATACTGTCACTCCGGACAGAACAATCTGACAGTGAGCACCAGTACATCAAAATACTCCACCAATAGATACTGTATAATGACAGGTTTGATCAGGCAGAGACCATTACAATGAACCATCAGAGGATAAACAATGACATGCTTAGGCTTATTTGAGCCACTCACGACGGTATATGGGAGAATGGACAGTGAGTATACCCCTATTGTCTGGCCAATGGGCCTCTAATTTTGGTCTCTGGATGATCCCAAGTAGGGAGAAATGCATTGAGACCCTGGTGACAGATATGTGTCACCATACTGACTGACTTATGGTTGTTTTCTACTTATTGCAAGGGGTTGACTTTACCAAATTTATTAGTCACAGAGAATTTAGTAGAGTGGTTTATCTCACACTCATTATCTAATCATTTGAGATTTTTTATAGACCTGTTTCTATTTTAATGCATATCTAATAAAGTATTCTAGTTTTATTTTCATGCCACATTGATAGTTGGGAGTATAATGAGGGTTATAATTTACTATATCAGGGAAGTTTTACAAATAGTGCGAGTTTAAGGCTATGTTCCCACAATAGGAAAATAACAGCCTTTATTTAGTGACAAAAAACGGCTGCCAAAAGACGGTTGTTGGTGACCTTTATTTGTGACTATCATTATCAATACATGGCTGAGAGCTGCAGGAGGGGCTGCCCGGACGACCCTTAGATCTATTGTAGTCAGCGCCGGTTCGGTGCCGCTTCTCCTATTACACAAAGTGACGAGCAGCAGACTGTCGCTGTCGTTACCGTGATTTGTCAACCTATATGGTATTTTTGCAGGATATGGTATCTGAAATATTTGGGCTGGAGCTTTTACATTGAGTGTACAGAATCTACTGTGGTGTTATTTTTCTGTCCTCTTTGCCTTTAGATATAATGCAGTCTGCTTGTATCAGCAAGGACTTGGACATTTAATAAGACTTTTATGTACATATATATGCGTTGTGGTATTGACTTTAAGTCATTGTCTGGATGATATCACGCTTTGATTACAACCTTGGGTCGTCACCTGGGATGCCCTTTTTATCCCAACCATTTTCCTAATAGATTGTAAGCTTTTGCTTATTTATTATAACACAGTAATTCAACCATCATTTGCTTTTCACAAATGATGGTAAAAGTAACATGTTTCTTTTATTCTATGCATTTGGTATGAATGCAACTATAACACATATGTAAAGGTTTTTTTTTCTTATTTTTTGGGGGACATTAAAAATGTTTTATTAAAAATATATATATACCTTTTATGGAAAAAGATACTATTGTCAATTTTTTGTTTTACTTTATATAGATTTTATTTAGTCCCTTAATGTGCCACAATTAAATCTTCTGTTTGCCTACATAATGCTATGGTGTTCTCAGTATAAGGCCATTTTCACATGGCGTAAGACACCGGCCATTCCGTGACCCAGCCGGGTCACGGAACGACCGTTGTCAAAGATTATCCTGGCTGGTACTGCATCCGTGCGTGATCTTATCCGAATCCGTGGCTGCACACAATGGAGCATGCGGCCAGAGCCGCATGCTCCATTGTGTGAACTGAAGAGTTCTCTGTGGCCGCTATTCATTTAATTAGCGTCCACAGAAAACTGAAATGTCAGTTTTTGCTGTGCCGCTAGGGATCCCGGGCCAGAGTGTATACTATGGGGGACATTTGTTAAGTCCGGCATTTTCTGCGCCAGACTTAAAAATGTCCCTGCAGCTCTGACGGTACAGAGATTTATGTAGAGTCGGACTGCCTCTACATACATCCCGTGCGCACTAGTGCGCGCGGCAGGAAACCTACGCGCCCCCCTGGCGTACCGGGCAGAAAGTGACCCCATGTGAATATTTTATTCGCAAAATGGCCATTTGCGAATAAATTTATTCGCATCTGTCCACATTCCACCGAAAAGTACGCATTTTAGGCATGATAAATGCCCCCCTATGTGTATATACTTCGCCCGGGATTCTATAGAGGGCAGCACAGCGTAAGTTCAGTAACTTACGTACTGTGAACATAACAAAGCATTACTTCCTAACATATTCATCTCTACTGCCATTCAATCCACGAGTGGCATAAAATAGCGTCAGGCTATCTAGTTAAAAACAACTATGTATTAGTGTGAATTTCTGTGTCATTTCACAGAAAACATAAGTATATAATAATCCAGGACCCAGACGAGGTGCCATCTAAGTGGTCCCCACCAGCGTCTGCTCAATTTAGAGATATCTCCCTGTACACAAATAGGAAAAGATCTGGCAGGCACAGCCAGGATGAAACCTCAGCCCCTGTCCTGGCTCATGTTATTTATATTCCAGCAAATATCTGCAATAACCAGTGTCTTATTATAGTAATCTCACAGTATAACAAATAAAAAAGAATATGGCAGTCCCTTCTATCCTGACATGACCTGTATTGACCTTATTCTGGCATCTTGAGTGGTGACTAGGTGCTTTGAGGATTTAGCAAACACAATACAGCTAAGCAACTATTGTTATCTTACACGAAGCCGCCATAAATATATACTGTATAATACATTAATGTATTTATATTGTTAGGAAATGCTTCACCAGGATTTCCTGTGTTTGGCCATCTGCCTGTTACAACAGTGCTATTATCTATGGTGTAGGGCATTTTAAGGTGATATTACTGAGCTGACGGCAGTTGTGCACCGTCTTCCTGTAGATTGTTACTGATCAGATATCCACAAGATACTGTATGACAACAAACTTAGGCAAAGATCAGCCGACATGAATGATGTCGGCTGATTGTTGCAGTCATTTGTCTTTCAACATGTTGAAAGACAAATGACTAATATAGCAGCGATCTGCAGTCGCTCCGTGGAATAGGGGAGGCGCCAGCAGACCGCTGCTATCAGCTATGGGCTGCCGATGATCCAGCAATCACTCCCCAGCCCCCCAGCACCTCTCCGCGGTCCCCTCTGTACTCACCGATTGCCACCGTCGCGTGTAATAGCGCTGACAGCGCTCGTTTGCTCCCCTCAGTCGCCCCATGTAATAGGGGCTTTACTGATCACTAATTTTATTCTCTTGGCCTTGTGACCAATTTTATTTTCTGAGATCTTTTTTTATAATCCCATCTCATCCTTTATTCACATCCAGTAAGATTAATATTGTCCATAGAGGAAGCACAGCAAAGCATAATGAACACAAGATGGATAAGGGTGCAAAGCAATGTGTTTGGGCCCATTAATGTCTTTAATCATGGTAAAGGTTTATTTATTTGAACGATTTAGGAACACTTGATGTATAAAGAGATTTGTATTCATTGTAAATGATATATAATGATTAGGTATGGCATAACTGGAGAAGGGAAAGGAAAGGTGTAGATTGTACAATACTATATTCTTCATATGATACTGTATGTCTTGACCTGAATGCCTAATAGAGAGTTTAGCTTCAACATTTCTTTTAATATTAACTTTGTGGTTCTGACAAAAACCAGGGTCTACGAGCCCTAGACTAATATAACTGGAACTTGGTGACATCAAGCCTCTCTAATCCAGATCATAAATACATGAACCTCAACATAATTTAGTAATTTCCCCATTGATGTATCTACACGAACGCTTGTCTTTTGGGACAGACTATTTTTCAGAGACCTCAATGTTATGCATAGACCCTTCCTTTTTGTGACATGGTTAATAGGATTGTTTAAAGGATGAAGTTGATGCCAATTATTTCTTAACTTAAATCATAGCTGTCAAAATATGTTCCAAATCAACATCTGGGGCTTCTGGTTAATAAGAGCCATAAGCAGCGTTATAGCTGTAGAGTATGTGCTATTGCTAGTTGTTTAATATTGACCAGGGGAGCAGAACCTATACATTTCCTTGCTGGTTACAAGAGATGTGCGAACCTGGAGCATGCTCGAGTCCATCCGAACCCGAACTTTCGGCATTTGATTAGCTGTGGCTGCTGAAGTTGGATAAAGTCCTAAGGCTATGTGGAAAACATGGATATAGTCATTGGCTGTATCCATGTTTTCCAGACAACCTTAGAGCTTTATCCAACTTCAGCAGCCGCCACTAATCAAATGCCGATCGTTCGGGTTCGGATCGACTTCAACCCGAACCCGGTTCGCTCATCTCTACTGGTTACCTTTTGACTTGTAGGCATTGTGTAAGAAATCACCACTTTATGAAAACTTTATAACTCATGTTATTTCAGGTTCAGTGTAACAGTCTCAATATATTAGTACTTACATAGTTACATAGTTACATAGTTAATACGGTTGAAAAAAGACACATGTCCATCAAGTTCAACCAAGGAGGGGATGGATACAGGGAAGGGGGAGGGGTGATAGGTTCTATACATATGCATCTATATTATTTTGGTCTAAGAACTTGTCTAGCCCTGTTTTGAAGCCCTCTACTGTTTTTGCTGTGACCAGATCCTGTGGTAGACTGTTCCACAGATTCACAGTTCTCATGGTAAAGAAGGCTTGTCACCTCCGGAGATTGAACCTTTTTTTCTCCAGGCGGAGGCAGTGCCCTCTTGTCCTTTGAGGGGGTTTTACCTGGAACATCTTTTCCCCATATCTCTTGTAGGGGCCATTTATATATTTAAATAAGTTAATCATATCTCCCCTTAAACGTCTCTTCTCCAGACTAAACAAATGTAATTCTTTTAATCTCTCCTCATAACTAAGATGCTCCATTCCCCTTATTAGTTTAGTTGCCCGTCTTTGTACCCTCTCCAGTTCTAGAACATCCTTTTTATGAATCGGATTCCAAAACTGGACAGCATACTCCAGATGAGGCCGCACCAAAGCTTTATAAAGCGGTAATATTATATCCCTGTCCCGAGAGTCCATGCCTGTTTTAATGCATGACAATATCCTGCTGGCCTTAGAAGCCACTGACTGACATTGTGTGCTGTTCTGTAGTCTATTATCTACAAGTACACCCAGATCCTTCTCTATCAGTGACTCTCCCAGAGTAACTCCCCCTAGGACATATGATGCATGCGGGTTATTAGTACCCAGGTGCATAACTTTAGATTTATCCACATTGAACCTCATTTGCCAAGTGGACGCCCAAACACTCAGTGTGTCTAAGTCATCCTGTAACATCTGCACATCCTCCATACTGCACATACTTAATATGCTTACCTTCTGTTTAAAGGAAATCAAGTTCATACATTAGGGAATGTAATTGCGTGACAGGTAGTTGCCCTAGTAGCATCTTCAGGTAAAGCAAGAAAGCCACAGAGAACACTAGTCTGGAAATAGGTCAGGAGATTTTTCTTCCCCAGCCATATGTTCTACTCTAGCCCTACCTTTACATGATTTAATCTATCATAAAGATATATATAGTATACCTACAAGGTATGACAATATAGTCCCCAAATATTACCACTCAGCAAGGACTAAATAAAATACCACTATACTCTGATCAGTTACTATTACTATGCACTGGAGAATTGCCATGTTCTTTAATTGTGGATGTTAGCCTTCCTTTTTTGCTTTTGGCTCAGACAGCTGTACATTGCCCCTCAGTTGCAAATGGCCCACAATAATGGAGGATCCTTCTGCATTATATGACAAGGCTGGGTCCCATTTTAATTTTTACTATGGAGGCCCCTTTCTCCTATGTTTTCACTGTGTTTTAGAAAGTACTTAAAGAGACTCTGTTAGGTTTGGTTCACACTACATTATTGCAATCCATTTTTTCATCCGTTTTTGAAAAAAAATGGATGGAAAAACGGATGCAATTGTGCGCATCCATTTTTCCATTGACTTACATTGTAAAAAAAAAAAGTGGATCAAAACACGTCCTTTTTTTAGCGTACACAAAAACGTTCTTGATCTTATTTTTGTGTATGTTAAAAAAACAGATGTGTTTTGATCCATATTTTATAATGGAAATTGTGGATAAACGGATCAAAACGGATGCACACAAATGCAGCTGTTTTTCTATCCTTTTTTTGCGGATCGCAAAATTGTAGTGCGAACCCAGTCTTAGTAGATTTAGAGTGTCCTATCTAAGGGTAGCATAAACTAGTGACAGAGAAGCTGAACAGAATGATGTATCACTTACACTGTTCTGTGCAGCTGATGCAGAGATATCTTCCTGAATAACATGGACAATAAGTAGTCCTCTCCATCATGTGCATGAGCCCAGTAGTCCTGGATATTCATGAGAAACAGAAAACTCTGCCCACCAGTTGCTGATTGGCGTTTATTTATCCATGCTGTGTATAGTCAGTCAACTGTCTAATAGTAGCTAGATGGCAGGGGGCAGGGAAAAACGGCTGAACAGAATGATGTGAGTAATACACCGATCTGTTCAGGATTTCTGTCACTAGTTTTTACTGCCCTCATTTAAGGCGGCATAAACCTAGTGACAGATTCCCCTTAAAGGACACCTGTCACCCCCCATGTCGGGGTGACAGGCTCCCGGCCCCCTATTAGACCCCCCTATACTTACGTGATCCCGCTTCCTGAGTCGGCCGGGTCCCGGAGATTTCAGCTCCCGAAGCCCGGCGCGCGTGCTGACAGCAGAGTCAGACGCCCATAGAGAATGAATGGGGAGTCCGATGCTCCGTCATTCTCTATGGGCATAGGACTCATCTCTCGGGAGCTGATATCTCCGGGACCTGACCGCATCAGGAAGCGGGACCCGGCGGGATCACGTAAGTATAGGGGGGTCTAACAGGGGGTCGGGAGCCTGTCACCCCGGCACGGGGGGTGACAGGTCCTCTTTAAGTAGTAAAAGTTACATGTGAAATAATTGGATAGTGAAAATTTGCTCTATCCATATCCAGTTCCTTTTTATTCTTTTTGGTTACAAAATTTAAAAACTAAGATATATAGGGGGCATGTACCTACTGCAGACTAGTGAAAAGTAGCATATTTTTGGACAAAACCTTGAAAATTATGTGACTCCTCACCAGTTTGTACCCAACTCACCAAGTGAGCAAGAAGGGTGCATGAAATTGAACAAGCGGGTGTGTCCTCCCTGTGCGCAAGATATACTATTATTTATATTTTTATATACCGTATTTTCCAGCGTATAAGAGGACTTTTTAACTCCGAAAAATCTTAAAAGTCGGGGGTTGTCTTAGACACCGGGTATGATTGCCCCATATTGTGGGGGAGCTCAAAAATGGCCCCATCCCCACCGTATAGGGGGACCACTATAAAAAAACAAACAGTGAACTCACCTGGGGCCTGTTCCCGGCCTCCACGTGTCTCCTGGCCTGTTCATGGCTTAGGCAGTGTGACATACACTGACTGCGTCTGGGATCCCCAAAGCTCTCCCGAGCAGCTGAGCGTCTCATCAGAGGAGCTTGGGGACGCTCGGCTGCTGGGAGAGCTTCAGGAGAATGACAGAGGCTCCGGAAGTACCTGAAGCCTCTGTCATTCTTTCAAAGCTCTCCTGGCAGCCGAGCGTCCCTGAGCTCTTCCGAAGTGACGCTCAGCTGCTGGGGAGAGCTTTGGGGATCCCAGACGCAGTCAGTGTACGTCACACTGCCTGCGCCGGGAGCAGGCTAGTAGATGCGCGGAGGTCGGAAAACGGGTCCCAGGTGAGTTAACTGTTTGGTTTTTTAAATTAAGCTGCCGTTAACCCCTACCTGACCGCAAGTTGCAAGTTTAAAGGTTGTTTTTTTGGGACAATAACTGTATCATCTGCCGAACGGACCCCAGGACAGATCTTGGACTAAAAGCAGCTATCCGAAGGTACAAGTGGTTTGGGGGGGTCAGATTGTGCATACAGAGTGGCTTTAACTGTGCCTAGGCTTGTTTAACTTTACCTCAGGCTCCGCTTAAGGCTGCGTTAAGGGACTATTTGTGGCTCAGGTCGGACACTCACCATTATGGAAGCTCCTTATTTTTGGGAGCTCTGAGAAAGTAAAAGGCATTGTGTGCTACTGCTCATTACTCTGTGTGTTACATGAATGTTAAAATGGCAGGATAACATAACAAACCTTCATTCTCCAGAAACTGCTTTGGGTTGTATTTATTACTTACCTAAATGACATATGAAAGTTTGAAGCCCACAGTACATGAGTAAGCTTGGTATTTGATATTTGCAGGACGCAGAGTTATACTTTCACACACAAATGATTGCTTCGAGCACAGTTCACTGACATATTCCATTTCCTTTGTGGTTGCAAATTCTCATGTGTCTAAAAAGGTAAAAAAAAGGCACTTACTTTTCTCTAATATCCTTAAATTATGATTGGCTTCAAAAACTACAATTACAAAATCCTGAACACAGCTGGCTTTAAACCCTACTCTCTCATAGTGCACCATACTGGTTTAAGAAGCCTTTGACCCCTTCCTGCCCCAGGACGTACCAATACGCTCTGCCAGCAATGCAATGCAGTACTGTTGTAATCTGTTGATCAGATGAGCTCAGAAGCAGAGCCCACCTAATCGTCAGCGGAAGTGGCTGTGTTTGCAACAACTGCAGAGCCTGGTGCTAGTCTCTGCAGTTTGAAGGGAATCTCTCAGCACCTGGGCTGGTCCCGAGGTGCTGACAGAGTAGTGCAGATGTGTGTCCCACATTGTCTGGCCTCTCATTCTTTTTGTCCTTGGTGCTATAGTTTGTCCCCAATCCGTCCCTTTTCCTTGGTATCAAATGTCATAGTGGTGTAGCGGTGAGGCGTTCGTGCCCCACTTCGTCACGCCTCACCACTACTGCCTCCTCCCTGTTTGGCGTGGTTGGTCATTGCGGCCCGCCCTCCTGCTTACCAGGCTCGCGCCTGCGTCCTGGATGTGTGTGGCCTGCACGCTCCCATCTGCGTTAACACACATGCACTGTAGTGCAGGGGGGAGTGGGCAGACGTACTGAATTTACCAACTGAGGGCATTGTTTTCAGGCCCTTAGTGCGCCTGTGCGCTCCCCGCACACACCCAGGGCGCAGGCGTGAGCCGGCAAATGGGCCACCAACGTTCGTGCCAGCATCGGCGCATGGAGATTCTGTCACCAGGAAGCAGGAGGGCGGGCCACAATGACCAGCCACGCCAAACAAGGAGGAGGCAGTAATGGTAAGACGTGCCAAAGTGCGGCACGAACGCCTCACCGCTACACCTCTATGACACTTAATACCAAGGTAATGGGACTGATGACAAACTATAGCACCACGGACAAAAAGAATGTAATTATCGGCCGTATTCGGCCGTTACGGACAATAATCTTCTCGTGTAATAGAAGACAACAGTCATCCGACATAAAGGAGCGGCGGCAGCAGACCGCTGTTATCATCTATGGTCTTCCCAGATCTAGTGATCACCGTCCAGTTTCCTCCCCCCCCCCCGACTCTTACTGACAGCGCTCGTTTGCGCCTTAGCATCACGCCATGTAATAGGGGCTTAAAGGGGTACTCCAGCGAAAAGCTTTTTCCCAGTAATTGAAACACATTACAAAGTTATATAACTGTAATATGCTTCAATCACATATCTGTCCCTATATTTTCCCCCTCAATCCCCCACCAGGAAGTGAAGTAAACTCATTATTACCTAATGACTGTTGACCCCAGGCTGCTCTGTGGCAGCCATTTTGTGACAATGACATCATCTGCATAAGCACAGCTTCCTGGATTGGGGTTTCCCATGATGCAATTTGTCTCCTGTGATGTCTAACTGACTCTGTAGAACTGTTAGATGGCTTACAGCTTGCTCAGCCAGAGCTGAGTAACCTGAGTTATCTGACAAAGGGAGGCTGCCCTAACAGGGCTTAGACCCGCCTTCCTCTTGATAATATTATTGTCACAAAATGGCTGCCACAAAGCAGCCTGGGGTCAACAGTCATTAGGTAAGAATGAGTTTATTTCACTTCCTGGTGGGGGGTTGTGGGGGTAAAAGATAGGGAAGGGGGGCAAATGGGTGATTGAAGCATATCACAAAGTTATATAACTTTGTAAAGTGTTTCAATTACTGGGAAAAAGCTTTTTGCTGGAGTACCCCTTTAACCCTCTACATACTGTGGTCAGAAGCAACCACAGAATGGTTGACAGGGGAGAACTTACAGGGTTGACAGGGGGTGGGTGGGAACAACCCCTTTAGACCATCAGCAACCCCAAGATGCAGTCACAGGGTTCTTATGGTTGCCATGGCAACCAGATGGCCTCCAGGCCTGTCATCTACAAAAGTCTTTGAGGACCAGCCGCAGCCTGGGTCTGTCAGACTTTAGCTGTCAGTGTAATACAGAGTTATACAACACTGCAGCATAAAAGTACTGCAATGTAGTATAACAGCAATCAGATGATCCCAGCTCCCAGTCTTTTTAAGTAAGAAAAAAAAAAAAATACTGATACATAATTGGTATATACACTATTATGATAATTCCAAACAGTAAACACCATAAAACAGAACAACAAAAAAAAACACGCCAGAGTTGCTGATTTTGCTTACCTTGCTTCTAAAAAAAAATGAAATATAACTATAACATAAAACATAAATGATCAAATGATTGCTTGTACTAACGTACCAAATATAGTTCCAACAAATATAGTACCTATAAAAAACAACACCTCACACAACGTTGTCAGCAAAACAGTAAAAAAAAGCAAAAAAAGTTTACTTTTTTTTTCAATTAATTTTATTGTGCACTTAGTAAAATGGATCAGGAGAAGCACACTAGGCAATCACTCCCCCACTTTGAGCTAGATCAGACTTGTTTCATGAGATGGGTTGCACTGTAAGTCAATTGAGATCAAGTTGCATTAAAGCGACTCTGTACTTACAATCTGACACCACCCTTCCAAACCGCTTTTACCTTCGGATAGCTGCTTTTAATCCAAGATCTGCCCTGGGTCTGTTCAGCAGGTGATGCAGTTATTGTCCTAAAAAACAACTTTTAAACTTCCAGCCCTGTGTCAAAATGGTGTGGCCTAGAGTACCCATGCCCTAGGATTGCGACACCCCTCCTTCCCTCCTCCCCGCGCTCTTCATCATTAAGAATGCCCTTAGAACTATTTCTCCTATTCATCACCTATGTGAACACTGCACATGGGCTGGATCATTAAATCACCGGTAGAGTGCTCAGACAGGTGAGGAATAGGAAAAATCCTGCCCAGTGGCATTCCTAATGGTGAAGTAGGTGGGGAGGAGGGATGGAGAGGCGTTGTTATTCTAGGACACTCTAGGCCACACCAATTTGACACAGGGTTGCAAGTTTAAAAGTTGTTTTTTTAACACAATAACTGCATCAACTGCCAAACGGACCACAGGACAGATCTTGTATTAAAAGCAGCTATCTAAAGGTACAAGCGGTTTGGGGAGGCAGATTGTGGGTACAGAGTCGCTTTAAGCATCGATTCTGGGCATACAGTATAAAGTAGGGCACCTCTACCGTCTCTATCTAGGGATCAATGGGCATCCCAACACAGAGACCTCAACCGATCAAAACTTTTTCAAAGTGCCATATCTTATCAGAACCTTGTGTTCAAACATAGAGGGTGTCCCTCTAAATTTCGCAAAGTTTGGGTTTCCTGGTGCGATTTGAACTTTGAGGAACTCATTGCTTACCCGCTATACCTGAGAAAGGTGTATAGTATAATAATATATATGATATTGGGGGGAAGGGGAAATAGTACTGCCGCTGAGAGATGGTGGACATTGTCAAGCCTTGATCCTTTTCTGTGGACATTTATCCCTTTTCTAGGGTCAGGCTTGTGTCTTGTTTTTAGTCCGTTTCACCCCCCCCCCCCCCCCGTCCTTTATAGGGACTTGTTTGTATATATTTTTACAAAATATTGTATGTTCTTCTGCACCCTTCCCTTATTATACTTTATCTGTATCTGAGCAATTTATTTATTATTTATTATTAAACACGTCACCAGAGATGGATTCATTTTTCTATGCCAACATATGTTTACAGCAGTTGTCAGCCTGCTGACACCTATATGACCCGGCACGTAGGACACATAGTCCCCTATTTGCAGGTATTCCCTTGCATGGATCGGTTTATGGCCATAAACAACATACATAGCTGTTTTTAGCTACACTCTACTTCATGCTACACAAGTAGAAATCTTCAGTTTCTCCTTTCCATGCATTAGCATCCACCAGTATATATAAATATACTTGTTTGAAGAACCAGAAATGACAACCGGAACATAGATTGTACTTGCACAACACACATATTGCAGGCCTGACAAGTGGAATGTATACTATTACAGACATTTATCATGCGATAGCAGCAGTTTTAGAAAACCTCTTGGACTGATGTCACACTGCTTTTACAGTGCCCAAAACTGTATAGACCAGGAAAACTCCTGACATATATGCTTGACGTATCCTTATATACCCGTTATATGATGGTGGCCAGAAGAGTGTCATGTTTTTTTCCACTCAGGTGCTATACATTGGGGTTTGCTATATGCAATTGCACTTCTGCGTTATTCTTTACAACAGCATCTCTAATTAGGAACTTTCTGACAATAAAGTGGCCATTAAATAGTTTTATATCCTAGCAATATGCTGTCATATTTCTTATAAGGCTTTGTGCACAGAATGTATCCATTGAGTACACAATCTAATTTCTCTACCCTGGATGATTGTGGGGTAAATTTTCCAGGAGACACCCACTATGTTTTTGATGTGTGTTCAGAAAATATCGACAGAAGAAAGCTATGCAAGTACTGTATGTCGTTGATCATTGATTTAGATCTGAACCTAAAATTATCGTTAATCGTTTGCTGTAATTCTTCATTCTTTTGCTCAAGTTCCGTATTTGTTCACTAATTGTTCAGTGTAATTGCACATTGTTCATTGTTTTGCTGGGATCAGAAGGAATAAACGATCATAGTAACTATCGCAATAACGATGGTAGTAATGATCATAACTAACGACTATCGTTCTGTGTAATATAGTGAACGATTTCAGATTAACAATAAACAATCTCATTTGTGATAGTTTATCGTTAGTCGTTAGTTGTTAAAAATCGCTCGGTGTAATAGGACCCTATATCAAGAATACAAAAACATGCAGATGTGGCCCCAAGTCATCTTCCAAAATAACTGCTGAGACATCATTAGATTCTTACTCATGTCACAATGACTATGGGCGTGATAAAATCACTATGAATGCTGTAAACAAAACCTAAACAATTCACACTGGCACCAATAACACATAGCAGGTAAAATATATGTATCACTAGAAAATGTACCCGGCGCTGCCCGGGTATAAAGTGTCAGTGTGTTAATTAGATTTGTTCTAAGGTGCCCAGGAGGCCAAGCTAAAGGTATTGTTTCATCTCAGTTAATCAGTGGAATTAGTGTATACCTGTAGTGCATAGTTGGAGGGGTTCTGTATACCCACAATATATAGTTTTTAGGGGTCTTGCATATCTGTAGTGCATAGTTGGGGGGGCTGTATACCTATAGTGTATAGTTGGGGGGGGTCCTGTATACCTGTAGTGTGTAGTTGAGGGAGGTCCTGTATACCTGCAGTGTACAGTTGGTGAAGGTCCTGTATACCTGTACTGTATAGTTCAGGGGTCCTGTATACCTGTAGTATATAGTTGGTGCTGTATACCTGTAATGTATAGTTGGTGGAGGTCTTGTATACCTGTAGTTTATAGTTTGAGGGTCCTGGATACCTGTAGTGTATAATTGGTGGAGGTCTTGTATACCTGTAGTATATAGTTCGGGGGTCCTGTATACCTGTAGTAAATAGTTTTAGGGTCCTGTATAACTATAGTAGAGTTAGTGGAGGTCCTGTATACCTGTAGTGTATAGTTTGGGGTCCTATATACCTGTAGTATATAGCTGGTGGAGTTCCTGTATACCTGTAGTATATTTGGGGTCCTGTATACTTGTAGTATAGAGTTGGTGAAGGTGCTGTATACCTGTATTATAGAGTTGGTGTAGGTCCTGTATACCTGTAGTGTGAAGTTTTGAGGTCCTGTATACCTGTAGTGTATAGTTTGGGGTCCTATATATCTGTAGTATATAGTTGGTGGAGTTCCTGTATACCTGTAGTGTATAGTTTTCGGGTCCTGTATACCTGTAGTGTATAGCTTGGGGTCCTGTATACCTGTAGTATATAGTTGGTGGAGGTCCTGTATACCTGAAGTATATAGTTGGTGGAGGTCCTGTATACCTGTAGTATATAGTTTTGGGGTCCTGTATACCTGTAGTATATAGTTTTGTGGAGGTCCCGTGCACCTGTAATGTCCTGTATACCTGCAGGGTTGTATTTACCCATATGGCAGTGTTATTCAGTCACAGTGTGTCGGTATTGGTCATGTCTGGTATGGCGGTATTATCCAGTCACAGTATGGCGGTATTGGTCAGGTCTGGTATAGCGGTGTTATCCAGTCACAGTATGGCAGTATTGGTCAGGTCTAATATGATGGTGTTATCCAGTCACAGTACGGCGGTATTGGTCAGGTCTGGTGTGGCGGTGTTAGCCAGTCACAGTTTGCCGGTATTGGTCAGGTCTGGTATGGCAGTGTTATCCAGTCACAGTATGGCGGTATTGGTCAGGTCTGGTATGACAGTGTTATCCAGTCACAGTATGGCGGTATTGGTCAGGTCTGGTATGGCAGTGTTATCCAGCACAGTATAGCGGTATTGGTCAGGTCTGGTGTGGCGGTGTTATCCATTCACAGTATGGCGGTATTGGTCAGGTCTGGTATGACAGTGTTATCCAGTCACAGTATGGCGGTATTGGTCAGGTCTGGTGTGGCAGTGTTATCCAGTCACAGTATGGCGGTATTGGTCAGGTCTGGTGTGGCGGTGTTATCCAGTCACATAATGGCGGTATTGGTCAGGTCTGGTATGGAGGTGTTATCCAGTCACAGTATGGCGGTATTTGTCAGGTCTGGTGTGGCAGTGTTACCCAGTCACAGTTTGGTATACCTGTTGTGCCCTGTATATACATGTACTGTATAGATGGAGTAGGAGGTCCTGTATACATGTACTGTATAGATGGAGTAGGGGGTCCTGTATATACATGTACTGTATAGATGGAGTAGGGGGTCCTGTATATACATGTACTGTATAGATGGAGTAGGGGGTCCTGTATATACATGTACTGTATAGATGGAGTAGGGGGTCCTGTATATACATGTACTGTATAGATGGAGTAGGGGGTCCTATATATACATGTACTGTATAGATGGAGTAGGGGGTCCTGTATATACATGTATTGTATAGATGGAGTAGGGGGCCCTGTATATACATGTACTGTATAGATGGAGTAGGGGGCCCTGTATATACATGTACTGTATAGATGGAGTAGGGGGTCCTGTATATACATGTACTGTATAGATGGAGTAGGGGGTCCTGTATATACATGTACTGTATAGATGGAGTAGGGGGTCCTGTATATACATGTACTGTATAGATGGAGTAGGGGGTCCTGTATATACATGTACTGTATAGATGGAGTAGGGGGTCCTGTATATACATGTACTGTATAGATGGAGTAGGGGGTCCTGTATATACATGTACTGTATAGATGGAGTAGGGGGTCCTGTATATACATGTATTGTATAGATGGAGTAGGGGGCCCTGTATATACATGTACTGTATAGATGGAGTAGGGGGTCCTGTATATACATGTACTGTATAGATGGAGTAGGGGGTCCTGTATATACATGTATTGTATAGATGGAGTAGGGGGCCCTGTATATACATGTACTGTATAGATGGAGTAGGGGGCCCTGTATATACATGTACTGTATAGATGGGGTAGGGGGCCCTGTATATACATGTACTGTATAGATGGAGTAGGGGGTCTACCAGTTATTACTGTGGATGTTGTGAGGCAGCTTCCCTAGCAACCATTGCTCCCTGTGAAAATGAAAGCAGTAATCCTATTGGTTGCTAAGGCTCCAACTGCCGTGTCTGCTGCAGCTAATTATATCACCTGTGTTTGCAGTGAGATTTTCCTATTCATCTCTATGGGGCGCCTCTCTTTCCCCTCCCCCTCCCCTCCTGTACATCTGGCGGGGACGGGACCTTCGCAATAACCTTCCCGGGCACCCAATGTATCTGTGTGCCAAATTTGGGGTCAAACGGTTCAGGCATTTGGAAGTCTATAGAAGACAGACAGACAGAAGGACAGACAGACAGACTTTGATTTTTATGATATAGATATCGAAACCTGACACTGTGAATCATAAGCACTTCTGTAATATGCCCTGTGGCTGTAATGACAGTTGGCTGTTGATAGCAGATACTGTACATATATTCTTCCAATGACAAACATGGTCCAGCATGCTCATATGAGTCACTCAAAGTCCCCCCCGGTTCTCTCTACTATGTTAAACTTATGCTCTTACCCTGTTTCCCCGAAAATAAGACATCCTCTGAAAATAAGTCATAGCGAAGGATTTACAGGATAACTTAAAATAAGGCATCCCCCGAAGTAAGACCCCCACCACCACCAGGGTTATGTCTGGTTATGCTGGTTTGGGATGACAACTATTGTACACTATATAATAAATGTTAATTTTTTTTTGTTCAACAATAAGTGTGAACTTTTCATTGAAAGACATCCCCTGAAAATAAGGCATAGCGCATCTTTGGGAACAAAAATTAATATAAGACACTGTCTTATTTTCGGGGAAACACATTAGAGGCTTGAAGAAATGTGATATATAATATATGTGTTATTAAATGTGATCAGATACAAATAATAAAAGCAATACAACCCAATGAAGTGTAGCACAGCTATAGAAAATATTTGTGCTGCTTAAGGTTAATAACTTTAGCACCACTAAAATGAATGGCCAATGAGAGGTAGTACAGATAAATATATACTAGTAGAAAATACAATACACATTAGGTTAGTAAGCTACAATTAAGCTGACAGTGGAAAACCAACATGTAAGTTAATTGGTATAAATTTAGTAAAAAGAATTAGTAAAAGATTCAGTAAAAAAAAAATGCGAATAAAACACCTGTACATATGTCTTTAACAGCAAAGACTATGAAATACGCAGTCCCCTGATGAGTATTTTACTATTAGCTTCTTCAGATGGTTCAACTTATATTTGCATCCTTCCATCTTATCGATAAATGTATATACTTTTTATGCCATAGAAATATATGATAAAACTTTATTATTTTTTTCATTACTGATCTGCTTACACTTTAATATATACAGAACTAGGAAAACCCCTCAATCAAACCCAACCTGGCAGCAGTTGCGAGCAGACAGTCGCCTCCTTGACTTTTCGTCCCCATTCTGGTTCATGAAATGCTGCAATGTTTGACAGTAAATCATAGCTGGCTATGATAAGAAAGCCTCTTCCTGTTTTATGCTTCCCATGATTTGGACAGTGTCAAGATTCTGAAAGGTTCCCTTTAAGCTATACTTACTGTTAACTGAAATTGTGTCTGCAGATACTGTATGCCACTCACACTTTAAACCTTCTTATTATCATGACTATTACACAAAATACTACTGTATATACTGCTTATACTACTGTATAATGATCTAATAGTGAAATATCAAATCAAGCAATCCCAGTGCTTGTTTAAAGAAAAAGTATAATAAGAAAATGAACTTATAACCCCTTAATGACCAAGCAAATTTTTGCAATTTAGTCCTTAAGGCTATGTTCACACGGTGTAAGAGACCGGCCGTTCCGTGACCCGGCAGGGACACGGAACGGACGCTCTCTGCAAAGATTATCCCGGCCGGATGATCTTTCCGGCCACAGTGTTCTGATGTGGGCGAATCAGCGCGCACCCACATCAGAACTCCTCAAAGCACACAATGAAGCAGCGGCGGGAGCCGCTCGCTTCAATGTGTGAACTGACATGGTGAATTGCGGCCGCAGAAAACTGACATGTTAGTTCTTTGCAGGGCGGCGAGGGAGAGCATAAAAGAACGTGCGACGTGTTCACCCGTACAAAGTACGGCTATTGTTGCCGATGGCAACAACGGCTGTACTTTTACTTAGTGTGAACATAGCCTAACTCTTTATGTTAAAAAGGCCATATCGCCCTGATTTTTTCACCTACTGAAATTTACTTTGCAAGGACACACTTAATTCTTTCATTAAATATGCTGCAAAACGGGGGGAAAATTATTAGTGCCGTGAAATTGAAAAAAACTGACATGTTATCTATGTTTCTCAAGTCAACCTTAAAGGGGTTATCCAGCGCTACAAAAACATGGCCACTTGTCTCCACTTCAGGAGTGGATTGCAATTAAGCGCCATTTACTTCAATGGAACTGAGTTTAAAACCCCACCCAATCTGGAGACAAGAGAGGGGGGAAAGTGGCCATGTTTTTGTAGCGCTGGATAACCCCTTTAAGGGCTTATTGGTGTACCAATACATCATGAGTCCTTCAGAGGTTAAAGTTTTTAGGCTAAACATATTTTTAAAGCTATTTTAAATTTTTTTCCATTTTCAACTTTACAATCTATATTTTACACTGAAATTTAGCATCTTCCATTTTCACCACAATTTCCTGTTCTGTCTGTGGTGATAAGGAGGGGACTGCTGGAAAGTGATCTACACAGCATTAGGCTATGTTCACACACAGTATTTTTGCTCAGTATTTTGGTCCTCATATTGCAACCAAAACCAGGAGTGGAATGAAAACACAGTTAGGCTATGTTCAAACAATGTTGAAATTTAGTGGGTGGCCGTCATTTAATGGCAAATGATTGGCGTTATTTTAAAACATCGGCCGTTGTTATGAAATAAGGGCCAATATTTGTCATAAAATGACAGCCATCCAATATACTGTATTTCACCAGTGTATGAATATAGCCTTTCTATGTTTACAATCCACTCCTGGTTTTGGTTGCAATATAAGGACCAAAATACTGAGCAAAAATACTGTGTGTGAAATCAGCCTCAGGGTGCTATTACACAGGCCAATGAAGGCCTGATCAATATTGTAAACTATTATATGGCCCAATAATCGTTTAGCAAGGGCTGCACGGACATCATTGGCAATGTCCATACAGCCCTTGCCCAAACAGTTAACACATTATCTGTCCACACTCCCGGTCTTCTACTGCGCTCTACATACATCCCTATCCACGGCTGCAGCTTCAGCGTGGTCTCTGAGCTGACAGGCCGCTCAGCAAATCACTGTTTGGGACCACCACGGGCAGTGATTGGCTGAGCGGCCTGTTAGCTCAGAGAAGTTGCAGTGCGCGGTGCTAGGAAGTGAGCACCGCGCTCAGAGTCACAGAGTATGACCAGTCCTATTCATGTCAAAGGGACAGGTGCCATCTACTGTCCTCTATGTCCATCTCCAAATATTGTTAAAAGCAGCTCAGGCAAGATGGCTGCACCCATAATAATGTATAAAAATATAATAAAATAAAATAAATTACATTCTAAAAATAGAAACTGGTTAGAAAAAAAGAATTTGTTTCAGTATCTGGCTCTAATCAGTAAAAAGACCTGTAGGCAATACATGTCCTGTAAGGATTTTGTAGCCCGAGCAGACAGTAGCATATATATAAGCTAAAAACAGCTATAGCTGAAGGTACAAGTAATAATGTGTGTACTATGGTAGTAGTTACAAGAAAGAATTACTGGCTTTAGTAAGACCTCACCGCCCTGTCTTCACCAAGATACAGTTCCAAGTCAAAACACATCACATATTCAAAGATTTCTGGATGACCCAAACTTACAGTATGTTTTCAATTCCGATTCCTTTTTTCCCCATTGTTCACAACTTTGGTAATTCCTGCTTTTGTCCACATTGCTCTGTAGTATGACTGCTCAGTGATCAGATGATTGCCAGAACCAATAGAGAAATCACCCTGTGTATACATCATACTTACCTGTATCAATATAATGATGCAATAAATTCTCACTAAAGTCAGATTGCAATGCTGCTGGATTTTTGGAATATAAATGTTGAGCCCCTGGCGTATGCCAGGGAAAAGGTGCAGATTCGCCACTTCTCACTGGCGTACACCAGCTTTATTCCCCGTCCGCCCATCGGTGGGAGGGGGGGTGTCCAGGGGGCTAGGGTAGTGGCAAGGCAGGGGTGCCTCTTCCCACGCCAGATTAAGGGTAGCTTCACACGTACCGACTCGCAGCGTTAATAACGCTGCGAGTTGGCTAGGTCCCGGCAGATCACTTTCACTACATACACATTACATACGTGTATGTAATTCTGCCAGCCACTTAACCCCTTCTGTTGCCGCCCGGCTCCCGCTCTGTATGCATTACCTGTCCTCGCTGCACGGGGTCCCGGCGTACTGCTCTCCCGCCCGGCCAATCAGTGTGTTGCCCTGCCGCAGCCACTGATTGGCCGGGCGGGAGAGCAGTAAGCCGGGACCTCGTGCAGCGAGGAGAGGTAATGTATACAGAGCGGGAGCCGGGCGGCAGCTGAAGGGGTTAAGCGGCTGGCAGAATTACATACACGCAGCGGTCGTTCAGACTGCTGCGTGTATGTGGTGAAAGTGATCTGCCGGGACCTTGCCGACTCGCAGCGTTATTAACGCTGCGAGTCGGTACGTGGGAAGCTACCCTTACCATGATTTACAATGGTTTCTGCCAGGCATTAATCATAGAAGAAATCTACACCTACTCAGAAGCAGGTGTAGATTTCTGTGGTCGCCATAAGACAGGCGCAGGTCAGGCTGGGTTCACTGAGTGGCACTTGGGGGTGACGACACATTTAAGACTGGCGTATGAGTATGCCAGTCTTTATAAATGTCCCCCAATATTTACAAAGGGTGACTTACAGGTCAGCAGGTACAAGGGCCTACATACATGGCCCTCATTGGGTACTCTATGTCTAGAATGCAGTAATGGTAAGGTAAAAGGTTTCTTCTACAGCACTGTCTATTCTTTTGCCCTGTCTGGAATTGTACCTCATTGCTATTTCAGTGAATAGAGCTCAACTAAAATGTCTAGAAAAAAGCAAACCATTATTTGTAATTCTGAAAATGATGTCATTAAAAGGTTAAAACGAATAGTTATTTTATTATATGCATTGGAGCAAGAAATAAAATTAAGTGCACATTCCTTTTATGTTTTGTCCACAGACACCTTCAATCATATTTTACTCCTCCACAATAAGGCATGTGGTATGTTTTTATTTCTAAGGGGCAGCTTCGATTATCTCTGACCCTGGCAGAATAAGAAGCCACATAATTCTGTATACTATATTAGGCCATGTTCACATGCTGTAAGAGACCAGCCGTTCCGTGACCAGGCCGGGTTATGGAATGGCCAGTTTATGAAAAGATCGGCCGTATGCGCCCGCATCAGAACTCCCAACAGCACACAATGGAGCGTATGGCCGGAGCCGCTCGCTCCATAGTGTGCACTGACAGGGTTTTCTACGGCCGCTATTCACTGAATAGCGGCCGCAGAAAACTGACATGTCAGTTGTTTGCGCCGTTTTCCTGTATGGTTTACAAATAATAAAATAGGTTGAAATGGCGATGGTAAAATTAGTACAGCTAGCTATTATCATATAGGATAAAATAAATCAAACAGCTTCTTCCCTAAGCAGACTAGTAGACTCAAAACATGTTTTGGGCAACAGCCAGGGCAGATGTTTCCCTTAAGATAAACTGTGCTGTATTTCACTTTGACAGAAAGTCTAAGCACACAGTAATCCCCCTTTAAATCACTGAATTACCTAAATATTTCCTTGAAGTCTATTTATTGATTTTTATTAAGAAATGCAAGATCTATGCTGGTTGCAGAGTACAGGAATAGATCCTTAAAGGGATTCTATATATTTTTATTTATATATATTTTTTTTAAATACAAGCATTTTTTTTATTTTGGAATTCTGTTAAGCCCCCCCCCCCCCCTGTATCGCTCCCCCACATGTTCATGTTCATGTCCAAAAGCCTCATAAAGTAATAAAGACAAAAAGTAGATTGTGAAATATTTACAATTCTGAAAAAGCCAAACCCTAATATGATTTAGAAAATGCCTTTTGGTGTCCTGCCTCTCTCCGACACACGGATTGTGTCCTTCCTTTAAGAAAACAGATCCCAGATAATGACCTAATAAGAATGACACAAATTGACTTAGCTAAGTCACGGTACTAACAGAGACTTGTGGTTTCTTAGCTGGGAAAAAGGGAAATGACCGCTGTCTGGCATGTAAACTTGTTTGCTATTATTGGTAACACATTGACCTCCTAAAGAAATAACATCATAAAACAGTTGCCAACTCAGTGCTAAGTTTATGGTAGATTCTGTATATGGCATAGGGCTGGGCAATATGGCCAAAAAATAAAATCTTGATTTTTTTAACATTTTTTCCTCGATTCTTGATTTAAATCTTTTTATTTATTTATTTATTTAATGCAGAGTGTAGTAGTAGAGGCATAGTGGATAAGATGTGTAGAAGCATTGAATATGAGGGGTGTAGTAGTAGATAAAGGGAGTAGCAGAAGTGGATGTAGTAGTAGCAGTTTTAGGAGTAGTAGGAGTATCAGGAGTGGGAATGGTAGTAGTAGATCAGTATTGGGGGTAGTGGTAACAGTAATGGTAGTGCAAGCAGTAGAGCAGTATTGGGAGAAGTACTGGGGGTAGTAGTAGAGAAGTATTAGGAGCAGTATTGGGGGTAGTAGTAGAGTAGTCTTGCAGTACTCTCCATAGACAGTCATCATCTGTAGTCGTCTGATAACCCAGCATCAGTTACATGACATCACATACACAACAGCTCAGTGATCCCCCCAACCCCCCCCCCCCCCCCTCGTACATTATCTCCATCGCTCCGCTCCCCTGCCAGCTGGATCATTAATGGACTCTGATTACATGGATAATTACCGATACTAATGGCAGGATGGGCACCGAGCCAGGAACATGAACCCCAAGAGCCGATCATGGTGGCAACCAAGAGAGGTAGTGGGGGCCAATCCATGGGTATATGAGCCCCAATACAGCCAGCCACGCCGCTCCTTGCCCCCGGCCTCACCCCTGACAGCCTGAGCCCCCAGCCTCACAACTGACAGCCCTCACCCCTGGCCTCACCCCTGACAGCCCAAGCCCCTTGCCCTCACCCCTGACAGCCCGAGCCTCCATCCTAACCCCTGACAGCCCGAGCCTCCATCCTAACCCCTGACAGCCCTAACATGTTGGCTCGTGGGGGCTGCAAAGCTCCGGGTGCGGGCGGCCGGCAGCAGCAGTGCTCTGGGTGGGGGCATGGGGTCCTGCTCTGACCTGCAGAGGGAGCAGCTTGCCCGGAGTGCCACTACTCCCCCTGCAGGTCAGAGCACTTTTTTTTTTCTTTTCCTTGAAAATCCGATTTACCATTTTCAAAGAAATTGAAATGGATTCTCAAAATGTAAGCGAATTAATTGAATTAATTTGATTAATCGCCCAGCCCTAATATGGCATCACAATACAGAGGAAATAAATATGTATATATTTGTTTTCTTTTTCACCCCAAGATACCCTCAGTTAACTGCTGATGAATGATCTAATTCATTTGTGTACCCCCCCCAGCATTATTGCCCCTTTCTTGTTTTTTTTCACCTGTTATTTTAAGTTGATTTTTTTTCCGCTCTTAACTTTCTTTGTTTCCATTGCCTCTAACTTGAGCTTTCTTGAAATCATCTCCACCCTTGTGTTTCCTTCTCTACTTCTCTTCCCCTCCCCCTCACATCAGTACAGAGAATAAGAATGAGGAAACATACTTGGCTCAGCTGAATGCATACAGATTATATTCTAAATTTATACATAAACATAAAAAAATGTTTATGTATACTAAGAACATTACGTGATATTAGTATTGATATGTAACCATAGTATCAATTGGGATTGATATATAACCTATAAATTAACTTCTTAGGATATATGTTCACACTGGAAAGTAGACTATGGAAGATCAGTATGTCGACATATACTGTATATACTGCCACCTACCCATGCCAGATCCATTGAGTTCAGGGGACCAAATAACTGACTGCTGTAATCTTTGATACTCTGGCTACACAGTGATTCCCAATGGTGCGACCAGGAATCACTGTGTTGCCCTCCCTGGCATGCATGCTGTCATACAAGTGAATTGGGTTGTTCTTTTATCCATAGGCAGGTGTGACCCTTCAGAAAATCCATCACAGCAGGAAGGACAACATGGTAAATCCTGGTCACTCGACCGGGAATCACTGTGTTGCCCCAATCTAATGCTTAAGCAGCGGTGCAGTCTGTTTTTTTTTAATCAAAATTAAGGAGGAAACTGTCAACACTGAATTCCGGCAGGTACTATATTTCACTATCTAGTGCAAGCAGGACCATATTCAACACTAGACATTTGTAATCTAGTACTTAGGATGATGTCTTTGTTGGGGTTGTTCCTACTACTGTACGGCCATCCTATCGTCTCGGCGGTCGGCTCAGTGACTGAAGGAGTATCACAATATCTTGATTGGGCTCTCCGCCCCCTTCTGTCTACCTTTGCCACCTACCTAAAAGATACAAATGACTTTCTGCATGCTCTTGACACTGTTTCTTGGCAGCCTGGGTATTCATTAGTGTCCATCGATGTCGAGAGCCTCTATACCCACATCCCTCACGATGCGGGTGTGGGGGCTGTCGATCACATCCTTGGACGGACAGGTCAGTCACCTGCCTATAGATCTTTTATCAGTGAGGCCCTGTTGTTTGTGTTGGAGAATAATTTCTTTACTTTTGAGGGAGATTGGTACCGTCAGGAGACTGGCACTGCAATGGGCACGCCAGTCTCCTGTACGTACGCCAATCTCTTTCTTTCTTGGTTGGAACAAAATTTGTTTTTTTCTGTTAAGAACCCTTACATTAAATGTATTGTTTCCTTTTTCAGATATGTGGACGATATATTCATTGTCTGGAACGACTCATCTGAGACGTTCCATGAATTCGTCACATATCTGAATACCCAGAATTCAGTTAACATGTTTTTTACATCTAACTTTGGTGGTAATAAGCTTGATTTTTTTAGATGTTAAAATTGAAATTATCAATAACTCCATTCACACATCAGTTTTCCGCAAGGAAACAGCATCTAACGCCTTGTTGCATTATTCTAGTTCCCACCCCCCATCTGTGAAAAAATGCATACCCTTTAGCCAAATGGTCAGAATCAGACGCATCAATAGCCACGACAAGTCCTTTCATATTCAAGCCAACGAGTTGCGCAGTCGTTTTATGACGAGAGGCTATCCCTCTGACGTCATCAACGACGCATATAATAAAGCATGCAACATGAGCATTACCTCTTTACGCAAACCTAAACACAAAGAAGCTAATTACCAAAATGATAGTCTTAGAAGGTTCACATTTTCCTTCCAGAACTCCCCTGGAGTGGAGTGGCTGTATCCCGGTTTTCCAGGCAGTCCTCCCGCTGTATCCACCCTCTGCACGGAGGTTTAGCGGACAGCGGGAATTATTACCGACAGTCCGGGTTCATACGAACCCGAACCTTGGCAGGTTCGGACCATCCCTAGTTATAACTTTCAAAATCTAAATAAAGCAAGTTTGCATTATACATTCATTATTTGTCTTGCTGTTATCATGCTGTAAAACAAAGCTTTACTAACTAGAAATCCAGGTCTCCTGAAGGCAGATTTTTAGACTTGTGCTGTTTGAAAAAAGAGACTAAACACAGGAATTCCGGCCAGTACAGAGAGTTACGGCTCAAAGTGTCTGTCAGAGTGACTGCCTACTCTGAGTGCTCAGATGACCTGGAAAACATAGAACTTCCTGTTTTCTGACTCTTTGGGGAAAAAAAAGGAGTCAGAAAACAGGAAGTGCTGTTTTTTTCCATGATAACTAAAAAAAAAAATCTGAATATTAATTGAATACTTGCTTTATATCATATCTACTGATGATTTAGATTTTGAAAGTTATAACAAAAGTGACACTTTAAGGAAGGGATCGAAGGCAGTGTTTCTGACCACCACATTTAGTCCACAGTTATTACTAAATTAGTGTTAGTGGTGAGCTTAAAGTGCTACAGCACCATGCTGTCCTCCCAGCTAAGGAGCAGCTGGGTACACTGGGAGAAGCAGTGCTCTGTACATGGTATTGGAGCAGTCATCAGGGTAGGGGAAGTAGTGCAGGAAAAGGAAGGCTGACTCGTATCTGTATTCTGTCTTAAGGGCAGACTATTACATAAATATGCTTGAGGAAACACAAGATTCATCAAAGCGATTTGTTTTTCCTTCAAAAGGCTAGGATGCAGGAAAGACCTTTATTCATAACAGCAAGAATATACCTTATTATGGGAAGTTTTAAATATTGCATCTACAGTTTAGTGCAAATATGTTAAGTGGGTGTGGGGGAAAAAATGTGAAAGGAATCTTTTCCTTAACAGGTAATTTTTTTTTTCATCAACTAACAAAATGCAGAGTAAAAGAACAGAAGAGGAATCCACATCAAATCAATATTTGGTGTGACTGCCCTCTGCCATCATCATCATCAATTCTTTCAGGTATACTTAAAGAGGCAGTCAGTTTTTTTTTTTATTCCCTCCCCCGCAGCAGGCTGACATGTATATCTACCATTGATGATCGATTCCCCGCGGCATGGCTTCATTCTAGTGGTATGGCGCTGTTCGGGTCCCGCTGGTGGTGACGTCATGATTCTTCTGGTCCTATTCGTTCCTCAGTGATTTTTAAGATTAGAAGTCAGGGCCTCCAATGCATCTCTATAAACCTCCTTAGCAGCGGGCCAGCCAGTATAGAGGTCACATGGTACTCAAACAGGATACCATGCCACCAAAATCCAACTGCAGCGATCCCGCACACATCAGTCAGACCCTCAGTCAGAAACGTATATGTACATACCTACTGCACGGGGTATGTGCAGTAGGAATGTATATATAATGATTGGTGATGTGAAGGGGTTAATAATAACAATAATAATAATAAAAGCGGTCCCTGGCTAATACATGGGGACCGCACGCTGTAGAGAGGGCCGGGAGCCCTCTCTGTTTATCTTTAATGGCCGCAGGATGAGTATACTCGTCCTGCGTCGTTTAGAGGTTAAAGGATGCCAGCAGGGAGGTTGTTCCAAACATTCTGGAGAAATAACCACAGCTCTTCTGTAAATGAAGGCTGCTCAGATTCTTCTGTCTCTGTATGTAATCCCAGACAGAACTCAAGGACGATGAAAAGAGGGTTCCCGGGGGCCATACCATCACTTCCAGGACAGCTTGTTCTTCAAAAATTCAGAGGCCCTCCTGATGGAAGATGTCTTACTTTGCAGCATTTTTTCCACACCTGCCTAAAACTTTTGCACAGTACTGTAAATGCAAATGTAATACTTAAAGTCTACAGCAGACATAAGACTCTTTCCTCATGCTTCTGCAATAATGGTGATCAAGTTCCTGTTGGCCTGTTGAGGAGGACTGAATTTTTATATAACCTTGTAGTCTCAGGTCTCAGGTGTCCTGATTACATTGTTGTTGTTTTGTTTACCTTCTTGGTACACCCACCTGTCAAACAGGGATATTACTATTTGGTTGACTATTTGCACTATAGTTAGGCTGGGTTCACACTACGTATATTTCAGTCGGTATTGTGGTCCTCATATTGCAACCAAAACCAGGAGTGGATTAAAAACACAGAAAGGATCTGTTCACACAATGTTGAAATTGAGTGGATGGCCGCCATTTAATGGCAAATATTTGCTGTTATTTTAAAACAACAGGTGTTGTATTGAAATAATGGCCGTTATTTACTGTTATATGGCAGCCATCCACTCAATTTCAACATTGTGTGGACAGAGCCGTTCTGTGTTTTTAATCCACTCCTGGTTTTGGTTGCAAAATGAGGACCACAATACTGACTGAAATATACGTAGTTTGAACGTAGACTTATAGTGTACGCCAGTTGTATCCCCTGCTTGATTGGGGGGCGGGGGGCTGGGGTGTACAGCAAGGCGGGGAAGAGGTGTGGCCTCCTCTCACACCTCATTTACACCGTAAATCGTGATACAAATCTATGCCTGCTGGGAGAAGCAGGTATAGATGTAACTAATAAAATTTGATTGTTGGTATGGAACATGAGTGATGTATCATTCAAGAGCTACATAGGTGATTGTTATTGATTTACCTTGGTGAGACTGCCGTGCACTATTGGTGAAGAGGTCCTTAATAGTTTTTTTTTAGGTGGTATAATAATATGATTATACTGAAGAAAAAGAACATAAAGCCTTGAAAATGTTAGAAGAATTACATGCTGAGGTAGGTTGAAGCTGTGATAGCTTTGTTTAAAAATTACAAAAAAATCCTAGGGAAATGTAAAAGGTTTTCTTCACTGTATTCATGGACATAACCATGCTGGGTTGGGTTCGTGCAAAAGCCCTATTGGATCAGAACTGGGGTTCCTGCACAGTGATGACCCGGTTGTATGGTGTATCCATGGATACCAGAACTTGGAGATCAAATTTCACACCGATCGGGTAAGCATACATCATGACAGGTACACTATAACATAAAATCCATTATCAATGACCGTCATAAAACAATGCCATGGTGATGGTCTTGTCAGTTATACAGCTTGGTTATTCATGCTAGTTTACAGTGGGAAATACATTAAGTGAAGAAGGGTAGCTTGGTTTGAAATTCAAAGCGGATCTTAGATGCTATCAGTTTACACTGTAAATTCTCCAAGTGTAAATCGTTCCTTTGGATACAGCTCAGTATTACTTTTGTGTACTACATCTAAGATTCAGATGTACTGTAGTACATATAAGTACAGTATAGAGTGAAAAATCAGGGCAACTATAATAATTTGCAGCATTTACATTATCATCTTTAGTGCCAACACATTCCATTCATAACAACTCTGCATGCTATCAATGAAATCCCATTTTTCATTCATGTGTTCTCTATGGAGAATGGTTAGCCGCACCCAGACAGTTGTGGTGCTGACTTATTCCTTCATAAACAAAAAGGTCAGGCAATTATAAATCATAACACTGACCTTTATCTCTACCGGGATCCTCTGTTGGTTGCTTACTGTGGGGGACTTAACAGCTTCCCCTCCTTACTTCTGGCTGTATGGCTTAGCATCTTCCTCTGTTCTGCATGTGATGGTCACTAAAGGCTGTAGTGCAGATGGAGATAGCAATAATGCCTTATTTGTATAGTGCCAGAACTTTACATAATATGTGAATATATGAATTATGGTTCCTGTCCCCATTTGGGCTAACCACTGAGACACCATGCTGCCCTGATGCCAGGCCATAGAGACAGAAGCGGGGAGAGGTGAGTATCAGGGTGTGTACCCACATGTATGTTTATGCCCATATGCTGGCTGAATATCATGGATTGAACACTTATCTGTATCGGAAGTCTGCATCATAATGCATTACAATGCAGTAAGAACCCATAGTCAGAGCACTACAATACTGAACTGATGCAGCTGTGTTAGTTCAATAGAGTAATGCACTGATATTTGGCTAGCACACAGGCTATATAACATATGCTGCACAAAGGCTATATAGATCATATGCTTAACGCCTATAGGGGTATTCCAATCAAACACAACTTTTCATATGCTGCTGTCCATGATGAGACTAACAATTCATTCCAGCTTTTCTCTCCATCACCCCTTCCACCCCCCAAGACGGCTGATGTACGGATGGACCGTTGCAATGTTGATATAGTGAAAACCACTGTCTCATTGGCTTGGTTATGCAAAGCAGGGCAATGAATGTAGCATGCTGATGTAGCAGAGATGAATCTTGCTGGTTAAGGCATACAGATGTAGCAGAGCTGAATCTGGCTGGTTAAGGCATACAGATATATGTAACAGAGCTGATTCTGGCTGATTATGGCATACAGAAGTAGCAGAGATGAATCTGGATGGTTAAAGCATACATATGTAGCAGAGCTGAATTTGGTTAAGGCATACTAATGTAGCAGAGCCGAATTTGACTGGCTAAGGCAGACAGATGCAAAAACCAAACTGGTGATTTAAAGGGGTATTCCACTCAAACCTAACTTTTCATGTGTTGCTATCTATTCATTGTCCTTCCCCAGTTTTAAAGCTGCTGCTTTCTGCTGAAGATACAAACAACTGAGTGAGAACTGCTGTCTCCGTCTCCCCCCCCCCCCTCCCTTCCGAGACAGCGGATGTCCCTGGCAGGCTTCTTTAGTCCCTGGCAGATAGAATTGCACACATCATGGAAGGCTGTGCAGTGGTCAGGACCTCAGATAAGGGGATTCCTGTAGTCATGCAGGGTGGTGGACTCATAGCACAGGCAGCTCCGCCGGGGGAGCTTCCTGTTTATGACCTGCTGTGTGGCCTCTGCAGGCTGCCATGCTGTGGGTCCTCCCCTTCCCCATCCCTCAGACCTGACAGCCAGAGCAAGTTCAGGGACAGCAGCAGACAGCAGAGAATGCACATCTCTCCGAGTAAGGGACTCTTCTTTAGGTCAGGATTTACCATGCGCATGCTTCTCCCTTGTCTCCTCAGGCTGGTGGAGCCCCCTAGGTGGTGGAGGCTCCGGGGCACATGCCCTGTGTGCCCTCCCATTATTCCTGCCCTGACTGTATTGTTCCATTCCATACTCTAAACATATGGCTATGTATACCAGTATTCATTGCCTCTTATCTAACTGGAATAGACAGCCTCAGATATAACATGTTACATATGCAGTTGAAAACAGACTGCTATAGTGTGTATAGATAAGCCCAGTCTTATGAAATGAGTCACAAACAAGTGCGAGACTTGTATGAGAATGAGACTCTGGAGACTTAAGTCAAACAAAATGTTTCAATGCAATTGCAGGTCAGTATCAGTTTCTGTAGGCCTCCCTGTTGGGTGACTTTCAAGTGCAATGCTGCCAGATTATAGAAAGGTTACAGTGGGCATTAATTACACTCCAGTTAAGTGGGGCATCATGCAAAGCGCAATAATAATAATAATAATAATAATAATAAAAAAATCAGCCTAATCCTATATCAGCTGTAATATATCATATGGACAGAAGTATGGGACACCTACACATTACACCTAGGAGCTCTGAGGATGTCCAATTGTACATCCAATGGCATTATTGGTCCAACCTTTTGCTGGTATAAAAGTTTTTACTTTTCTTGGAAGACTTTCTACAAGGTTTTAGCGTTGTCTTTGAGGATCGGTGACCATTTGTGAGGTCAGGAGGATTCAGCCATCGATATAATGTGGATAGGGCTCTCCCTACCGATCATCTGTCAATGGACACAGGGGTTGGGGTAATGAAAAATCACTGCCAGACCCCTTCGTTCTGAGAGAGCTAAGCAGGTGTTAGAGGTCTCTGGCTGCGGCTTAACCCCCCCTCCCCATAGAGAATACAGGAATACTCGGCTTTGTCAAATGTTCCTATGTAAGGGGAGGACGGGAGAGATAACTGACAGCCGAAAGATTCTTTGGCCATCAGTTATTGAAGGTGTATGACCACCTTTAGCTTTGTACAATGGAGGACTGTCAGACGGGAACAGAATAATCCTGCGCCTATACTATTCCCACAACTTTGGAAACATACAATTGTCCAAAATGTCTTGGTATTCAAAATAATTTGAATTTTCCCTTCACTCGAACTAAAGGCACTACAAAAAAAAAAACCCTATTGTCATATTCATTCACTGCCATACTTTACTGTTGGCACAGCGCAGTCAGATAGGTAATATTCTCCAGTAGTGGCCTGCTTTACATTGCTCCATCTAATGCATGGCATTGCGCTCAGGGATGAAAGGCATGCATGCAGCTGCTCAGCCATGGAAACCCATTACATGAAGCCAGGGCCAAGCCATGACATTGGACTATTAAATGAAATAGAGTAAAAAGGAAATACTAAAAAACGTTCTGCTACTAGAGTAGGTATTCTTTTAATTTAGTAAGGAAAAAAAGGCATTTGCAGACACAGATAACTGGAAGCGGAAGGAGCTGTGACAGAAGGATCTGCATGATCTTCACACTTTGGATTCATTCATGTTTCGTGCTCCCTCATTGTTATATGAAACCCGCTTCTGTAAACCACAGTCTGTAATATCAGTTACCTTCATGACTCGTAAAGACTTTTCAGTGATAACCAGCACATTTTTACTCTAATAGGAAAATTTAAAAAGGGCTTCTTCACAACCTGCTTCCATTAAGAAAAGTAATGAAAAGATAAAAATTAGATAAATGAATTGAGTCTCTTGCCTCAGGGGGTGCTCCCCAGGGCTGCTGGGGTGGCAGATAGCCTTCCACTCTGCATACAGATCTGTGCCCAGGGATTATTATACATTGTGGTTTTTGCTGCAAATTGCAGAGAACAGTTATCCAAAGGCATAGAATGAAACTGGGGATGGCGGAAGGACCTGCAGGTTATTAAGAGAGATGATGGGGAGCATGAGTGCAGAGAAGACTGAGAGAGGGGTATGTACAGGAAGTACCAATTTTCTCCTCCTTTATACTGGGTGTAAATCTCAGTGTCAGATCTCATGCTGTATATATGGACACGGTACAGCACCACTTCTCTTCTCCTGTATGTTGGGTGTAATTTGCTCTTATACTGTATATGGACACAGAGCAGGACCACTTCTCTTCTCCGGCATCTTTGGTCTAATTCTCAGTATCTGATCTTTATTAGTAAACAGTACATGGACACAGCATAACACCACTTCTCTTCTTCTGTAATGCTGGGTGTAATTTGCTCTTATTCTGTATATGGATGCTGAGCAGAACCGCTTCATGTCCTCCTATATGCTCGGTGTAATTCTCAATATTTGCTCTCATTCTGTATATGGACACTGACCAATTCTCTTCTCCTGCATCTTGGGTGTGATTGTCAGTATATGATCTTATTCGGTATACAGTACATGGACAGGGCATAGCACCACTTCTCTTCTTCTGTATGCTAAGTGTAATTCTCAGTATATGCTCATTTTCAGTTTATGTGGAGACTGAGCAGGATTACTTCTAGGGATGGTCCGAAACTGCCGAGGTTCGGGTTCGTATGAACCTGAACATTCGGCATCAGATTCCCGCTGTCTGCCCGCTCCGTGCAGCGGGTGGATACAGCGGGAAGATCGCCTGGAAAACTGGGATACAGCCTATGGCTATGGCTGTATCCCAGTTTTCCTGGCGGTCCTCCGGCTGTATCCACCCTCTCCATGGAGAGGGCAGACAGCGGGAAGCATTGCCGAGCGTTCGGGTTTGTACGAACCCGAACCGAACTCGGTTCGGACCATCCCTAATTACTTCTCTAGGCCTGTATGCTGGGTGTAATTCTCAGTATCTGATCTTATTTTGTATATATGGACACTGAGCAGCCGTTCCACTTCTCTTTTCTTGTATACTGGGTGTGGTTCTAGGGGTTCTGATCTTAATCTGTATATATACTCCATAACACCATTTTTCCTAAACAGAGATACTTCTCTAGCCCTGTATATTTGGTGTCCCACTGTTAAAGTCGTTATCCAGCGCTACAAGAACATGGCCACTTTTCCCCCTACTGTTGTCTCCAGTTCAGGTGCAGTTTGCACTTAAAGTGACACTGTCACCCCCATTATTCATTTTTCAATCTTTAAAGATGTGTGTAACCCGCAAATAGCTCTCTGCATACCTTTTTGTATTTTTTTTTTCATGAGGCGGGTTGCTGAGAAATTATAACTTTGCTGAGTGTCTTCTAGCGCCACTGGGCGGGGCTTAGTCCCTGAAGCGCCACATAGCCCCGCCCAGTACATCGCCGTTGACCACGCCCCCTTCGGCACGTCATATCTCCCGGCCGACGCTCACAGTCTTGAGTACTCCAGGACGTCGGTGACGTGCGCGTCCACATCCCCCTGCGTCCGTCAAGTGATGCGCACGGGTCACCCACATCCTGCGGATTATACCAGCCGCACAGTCCCTCGCCGTTCCGAACGCTCCTAAACCCTCGCTGTGGCTGTGAATCTCCTCACAGCCAGCAGCGAGGCGCGGAGATGCGGAGGTTCTTTTCGGCGCATGCGCAGTGCAAGGTGGACGCCGTAGTGCGTCTGCAAACTATCTCTGCACCTCGCTGCTGGCTGTGAGGAGATTCACAGCCGCAGCGAGGGCTCAGGAGCGTTCGGAACGGCGAGGGGCTGGTATAATCCGCAGGATGTGGGTGACCCGGTGGTCACCTTCTGCGCCTGCGCATCACTTGACGGACGCAGGGGGATGTGGACGCGCACGTCACCGACGTCCTGGAGTACTCAAGACTGTGAGCGTCGGCCGGGAGATATGACGTGCCAAAGGGGGCGGGGTCAACGGTGATGTACTGGGCGGGGCTATGTGGCGCTTCAGGGACTAAGCCCCCCCAGTGGCGCTAGAAGACACTCAGCAAAGTTATAATTTCTCAGCAACCCGCCTCATGAAAAAAAAAAATACGAAAAGGTATGCAGAGAGCTATTTGCGGGTTACACACATCTTTAAAGATTGAAAAATGAATAATGGGGGTGACAGTGTCACTTTAAGCTCCATTTACTTCAATAGAGCTGAGTTTCAAAACCCCACCCAAACTGGAGACAACAGTAGGGACAAAGTGGCCATGTTTTTGTAGTGCTGGATAACCCCTTTAAGTGCCTTAGGCACCTGCTGCAAAGTTCTCACTCCAGATTAAGTGGTGATGAAGGTAGTATTCTGTGGTTTCATCACTAGATCTCAGTATTCTTTATATACCTCTGTTCTTGTTTGCACAGCTGTTAGCGATGGGTTCATTTTTCTGTTGTACCATGTGTTCAGTGCTAGCCTATAGGAGGTGCTTTCTCTTCTTCCACCTATCCTTACTCCACACACACACACACACACACACAACCAAGTAGGAGGAGTTAGTAAGTTGTGAGGAAGTTCAGTTCCATCTGGTGTAGTTAAGTCTAAGGGCTAATTCACAAGTACGTTGTTCTGTCCGCAATTGCGGGCAGAACACGAAACCAATGTTATCCTATGGCCCCGTTCACATGTCAGTACGTGTATACGGGGCCGCGATCCGTGCCACAAAAAAACGGACATGTTGTAATACGGACCGTTCTTTTGCAGCACGGATCTCTGTGGTAATGATGTGCTTCAGAGCACTACGGATACACATACGGTAGTGCGGTCCGCGGCCACGGACTGAACTACGGATGTGCGAATGTGGCCTAAGACACGTGTGTACAAATGCAGCTAGAGACAACCAGTTCTTCCAGCATTCCTTCTATATCTACTATGCAGTCCTAAACACTTACAAGAAGAGTGTAGGAACATCCTATTTATTATTATTATTTATTTATAAAGTGCCCTTAATTCCAGAGCGCTATACAATAGATAGGGGTAACAAACAAGAACATTACAAGATCAAAACACATTACATGAGGGCAGATGGCAGACTGATACATGGGGAAGAGGACCCTGCTCACAAGGGCTTACAATCTATAAGGTAATGGGAGAGAACCAGGAGGTTAAGTGCAGCCAGTCAAGTGTGATGCAGAATTATTGTAGGTTGTAGCCTGTTACAGTAGTCCAAGCGGGAAATAATGAGAGCATGTACCAGCAGTTTGGTCAGGGTCAGGGGTGAGAAAAGATTGGATTCTGGAAATGTTTTTAAGGTTAAAGCGGCAGGAGGTGGTCAGGGCCTGAATATGTGGTTTAAAAGACAGAGCAGAATCAAAGGTGACCCCAAGGCAGCGGACTTGGGGGACAGGGGACAGAGAGCAGCCATTGATAGTGATTGACAGATTAGATGGCAGGGTAGAGCGGGATGGGGGGAAAATGATAAGTTCTGTTTTGTCCATGTTGAGTTTTAGAAAGCGGGAAGAGAAGAAGGAAGATATGGCCTTCAGACACTCTGGAATCCTAGATAACAGAGAGGTGACATCCGGACCAGAGAGGTAGATCTGAGTGTCATCAGCGTAGAGGTGGTACCTGAAGCCGTGGGGCTCTATGATATGTCCCAGGCCAGAGGTATAAATGGAGAAGAGAAAAGGCCCGAGTACAGAGCCTTGGGGAACACCAACTGTAAGCGGGCGAGGAAAGGAGGTGGTGTGAGAATGGGAGACACTAAAAGTGCGGTTGGAGAGGTAAGAGGACATCCAGGAGAGGGCTGAGCAAGTGACGCCAAGGGATGAGAGAATTTGTAAGAGGAGAGGATGGTCGACTGTGTCGAAGGCAGAAGATAGGTCAAGGAGAAGGAGCACAGAATATTGGCGTGAGATTTTGGCAGTTAGCAGGTCATTGGCCACTTTGGTTAAGGCAGTTTCTGTGGAGTGATAGGGGCGGAAGGTTGGGTATAAGGTGGGATGGGATTGGGTCAAGTGCGCAGGTGGTGAGATGTGATGTGGAGAGTAGTTTGGAGAGATGTTCTTCCGTGATGGTGGAGAGGTGAGTTAGTGGGGAAGAGCACTGGACGGGTATGAGGGGGAGCTGAGGGGACTGTAAGGTGAAGCTTACTCTGTCATCGATTTTCTGCTTGAGGAATGTGGCAAAGTCCTCAGCAGAGATAAGAGATGTGGGGGGTGGCACAGATGTGGAGAAGGAAGTTGAAGGTGTTAAACAGTTGCCTAGGATTGTGAGATAAGGAGTATATGAGGGAAGTTAAGTAGTCCTGTTTAGCAGAGGTGAGGGCAGATTTAAAATCAATGAGTGCTTGCCTGTATGTCTGGAAGTGTTCCTTGGAGTGGGTCTTCTTCCAGCGCCGCTCGGCAGCTCTGGACACTTGTCTTAGTTTTTTGGTTATGTGGGTGTACCAGGGCTGTCTGTTTATGCGTCGTGTTCTCTTTTTCGTAAGGGGGGCAACAGAGTCAAGAGCTGAGGTTATTGTGGAGTTGTAGAAGGTTGCGGCTGTGTCAGTGTCGTTCAGAGAGTCTATGGTGGAGAGCAGCGCAAGGGAGCCAGAGAGTGTTTGAATGTTGAGGTTTCTAAGGTTTCTGCGAGGGTGGGCAAGGTTCTGGACTGGGGGGGGGGGGGCAGATGAGGAGAAGAGAGAAGAGAATGTTAGGCGGTTGTGGTCAGAGATGTTGAGAGGTGTGCTGGTGAGGTCAGATATGGGGCAGAGGCGGGAACAGATGAGGTCCAGTGTGTGACCCTTTTTGTGAGTGGCCATAACGGACCACTGTGTGAGACCAAAGGAGGAGGCTAGGGATAGGAGTTTGGAGGCGGCTGATTTGGATGTGTCGATGGGGATATTGAAGTCACCCATGATGATAGTGGGAATATCTGTTGAGAGGAAATGTAGTAGCCAAGTGTTGAATTGGTCAAGGAAGGTGGTTGCAGAGCCTGGTGGTCAGTAGATGACGGCCATTTGGAGGTTAGAGGGGGAGTAGATTCGGATAGAGTGTACTTCAAAGGAGGTGAGGGTGAGGGCAGGGAGAGGAGGGCTTGGGGTAAAGGAGCAGTTGTCCGTTAGCAGCAGGCCAACCCCACCACCCTGTTTATTGCCAGGGTGAGGGGTGTGAGTAAACTGGAGCCCACTGTAGGAAAGTGCATCCTAGCTGTGAACCAGTCTAAAAGTACAGGGCAGTATCTTGATACACAAAGGAGCAAAGCCTGGATAAGACAAAGCCACCAAGGAAGGTCTACATATCCTATCTTCCAGTGCAGGTAACTGAGACACCCCCGGGAGCTTAGCTTCAGCCATATAACCATGACTAGGGCTTGTATCACCCTATTAAGACGGGTCACTCAACACTGTAGGGCACAAGGTGATCAGACACAGTCTATACATGGGTACAAGTAGCTTCTCACTCTAAAGTATTCTCTACGTTCCAGCAGAGTACAGTGCTACATTGGGTCAGGACTCACTCAACAACTCTTTAAGCACCGCTACAACTACCTCTCTTTTACTTTTTCAAGCACCTCCTCAAGCACAACCAAGTGAAGCACTAAAGTCTGTGTAAAGATTTATCTATTTTATCAAAGTGTATTGTTCTACTGAAAGACTGCACAGTAAAGCTGTTCTATTTTTATATTACTGGGACTCCGTCATCCTTTGTCCGCACCAGCACCCATACACACTAACCGCACACCGTAAGTTATTTTTCCCCTTTCTGTGGGTGGCGGTACAGATAGTTCAAGTGGGTCAATTGCCACTCAGGACTACTGTGACAAGAGTCCTAGGGACCTATCACAACCCAGCAGGTCACCGACCATTTGGGAATTACAGCCAGCCACAACACAAAGCAGGAGCCAACATAACACCTGTGTGCTGGACTAGCACTGGCGTCACGACAATAACATCTCTGGCTGAGCTGTATAGCATAACCAACATGGTACTACACCACATATACTACTGTATATGTAATTCTCAGTATCTGCTCTCATCCTTTATATACAGTATGCAGACTTCACAGTGCTACTACTTCTAATGTATACTGGTATCTGATTTTATTCTTTGTATATGAACGCTGAATTTTGCTACAATTATCCATAAATTCACAGTAAAAACAACTATTGATATACGCTATGCAGGCATCAATATATGGAACGGCTTCGGATGAACAGGGGAGAATTGTGGTTTCTTTAACATGATACTGAACAACCCCTTATATCTTGGGGTCTTTGCAAGCACATGTTGACAGCTTAATGTGGGGGTCGTGGTTTTAAACGGTATTGAGTATACTGTATGCTCATAAAAAATGTTGTTTATATTAAGTTTGGGTTTTGGCCTGGGGTCTGTATATATTGTGGCTGGGCTGTCACTTTTATAGGGGCATTGTAGCTAACTGTTATGGGCGAGAAATGTGGTTATTATTCCGGTGTCTCTGGGCAGAATTATGGGAATATATGATATTTAATGTATGTGTGTATATATACTGTATATACACTGACCTGTATTGTTGGATATGTTTCTTTCTCTTTTAAATAATATATTCACTGACGGTTTGAAAGAATATAAAATATACCTTTTATTTTGTTCTATTAAAAAACGCAGTAGTTACAAAATTTTATATATAAAAATACAAAAAGCCAAAATAACAAACACGTGTACCTAATTATACTTTACACGGCCATCATATCTATGTCCACTCTTATAGATGTGGAACCTGTATATTGCACTACTTCTCATTGCACAATAACACTAATATTGAATCATTTCTTCTTTTTGTACATATTAATCACATGCAAGTTCTACAGTGTCCATTGCATCCATAACGTTATTTGCACTTTTTTGTCCTTTATTACTTATTGCACATAACCTTATTTTTATTGCACTCTTACAAAGTGCTTTTAGTGTTGTGCATATTCCTTATTTGATCATGCATACTTATTAGACCATATTCAGAAAATTCAAAAAAAATCAAAAAAACTTCCCTTTTTGCAGGATTTTTTGAAGTTCATTCAGACCTGTTGCAGCCCTACGCGTTTCCTTTGCGATTATTCATCAGGGGCTAATTGCGCTCATCAGTTAGTCGGACTTTTTTTGCTGGGATATGCATGTGCACAGCTCTGATGATGGCCGTACTCTGATCCCTTTACTTTGGCTCCTTTTTATATCGCCCATGACCCCACCTCCCTTTTGAGTGACAGCTGGTTTCACCACTCCGGTATCGCCCCATGCTAACATTTACATAGAGAGGTCCCCGGGGTAAACCTCTTCCTGTCCGGGTGCCGATCACGTGACTTGTTTTATACTCTTGTGACGTCTCCTGGAGCACACTTGCGTTCCAGGTCTCGCTTTCGACTCCGATGTCTACACATATTTGGATTGTACTGTCAAATGGTTAAGTGGGAAAGGTTAGTGCATTCTTCTAATGTCCACTGTTGTTTCTCGATCCCAACGCTAAGTTTCATCCCAGTTCTTTTTTTTTTTTTTTTTTATTATATATTTTCTTGTTGTTATTAGTGTGTATACGGACCAACCAGTAACAGTTCATTTGAAACACATATATGAGATGAAATCATTCAGACCCTCCGGTTTCACTGTGTTAAGTCTGAACGTCCATTGGGCCTCTTTTTGTAGTAGTAGTCTATTATAATCTCCTTGGCGTTTTTTGCGCTTGATCACTTCCAACACTTGGCATCTCAATTCATCAGATTTGCCATCATGGGCTTCAGTAAAATGTAATCCAACTGGGGTTTCTCTTTTATTTTTAATATCCCCTATATGTTCGCTGAGTCTCTTCCGTAGAGATCTAAAAGTCTTGCCCACATATCCTTTGGGGCATGGACATGTAAGTAGATACACCACACCTTCTGTGGAACAATTTGCAAAACTGCGCATTACGTATGATTCGCCCGTACTCGGACATAGGAATCTTTTGCTTTGTTTCACATATCTGCACATAGTGCAATGTCCACACTTATAGGTTCCCAAGTGAATATGTGTATGTATGTATATATATATATATATATATATATATATATATATATATATATATATATGTATATATATTTATACACACAAACACACACACACACACATAAAAGGTCTATTTCTGCTATGAACACTTGCATAGGAATAGGTCAGAAATATAAAATATATATATGTATATATATATATTTTTTTATAATATTATTATTATTATTATTATTATTATTATTATTATTAATTTATTCTGAAACCAATCAAACAAAAGCAAACAATGCAAAGAAAATCATAAGGTATGTTAGCTTTACGTTAGCTCTGGCTGGGTTCATAGTTCTAAATTATCATAAACTCATTTAAACTGGAATGCATAACTGGGTAATGTGAAACTCACAAGGCCACAGGTTGAAAGTGTCTTGTAACCTTTGTTACCTTGACAATGTAAACATTCTATTGATTCTTCCTCTTGAAGGCAAATTAGACGAAGATAAAAACTTTCAAGATGAGTGCAGCTGAACTACAGTTACACGTACAAATAATAGTATGAGTAATTCAGAGCAATGCATATAAACAGAAAAATAACTTACTACTGCATGGTCTGAGCATGCCCTATTATACCAGGTTTATCATTGAACCTGTTTATATTCCAATACAGTGTCAAATGCATATACCTCACAATAAATCCAATGTGGAGTGGGTGAGAGGGGAGGTTAGGAGCAGTATTTAAGCCAGCCTTGAAAAATTCCCCTCAAAGTTCTGGTTGAAGTCAATGGGAGCTGTGTATATCTTTATGCAAGAAACTTCCACTTCACAGTTTGTCGTTTTACAGTGTGATAGTTAATCTGAATTCACCAGAAATGAGGATCTTCCGGCTGGTACTGCAGTAACGGCCGGGATGATCTTCAGTAATACCGTCACAGAAGGGCCGGTGTTATACGTAGTATGAACCCGGCCTAAAAATGTGTCTAGAATACATGATAAATGAGGTACAACACAAGTTTTTTTTTAAGGCAAATTATGCAAAAACTCTGGTGTATATTTAATGTATATATATTAATTCTGTTGTTATAGGGTTGAGCCCTACATTAATTATTTGTTTCTTTTGATTTCTCTTTCAGAATTTGCCTAACCATATACTGTGTATATCCCACTTAAAATGGAGTGTAAGTATAAAATACTCTGAAGTATGGTAAGTAGCAAGCCAATTGTAGGTCATTGTTTGTACCGGTGGATCCACACTAAAACAGATGAGCAACTCTTGATATAGTTCTAGTTTGTTGTTTTAACTGTAAAAAAGGGCCAAAAAAATAGGTACAAAAATCTTTGTTTTATTTGTCTAAAAACGTTTCATATTAAGATCTATAGAAAGGCAGACATTAAGTTTTTACATGGTTTTAAAATAACGCCCATAATTCCGACGGCTGCCAAAATAAAGGGATTGTTCATTGTTTTTGACTGTTTATGGATAAACACACACTGTCGATTTGCAGCCATCTTTTTGGACGGCCATCATTTTGAGAGCAAAGGCCGGGAGTCTTTTGATAATTACAGCTCATGATCATGATTGTTATTTGCGGCTTAAAGCAAATGGACCATCAGTACATTCCCTTTAAGCTTTGCCTATGGATAGAACGGCGCCAGTGTGGGGAAGGCGGTGCCGTGGTCCTTTTTTTTAACCTAGTTTCAGTGTACACGACTGTTCTATTCCCAGGCACCAGCCAGGGCTGAAGCACTGGAGACGGGCGGTGGTTCAAAAAAAGCTTACTGATGGTACATTTGCTTTATTTTCAATAGGTGTCTGTCCAAAAAGATGTCCGTAAGACATTGTGTGAATATAACCTTAATATGTCTCAAAATTAGCTGTAAAGTGTCAGAATTAATTTTTTTAAACCAACTTCTATAGCTTATTTACAATTGTGGAGAATTTATTATTGGTTTACAAAGAACTGGCATAACAATTTTTGCGCAATGCTCAAATGCTTGTATTGAAATAATGGCCGTTATTTACTGTTATATGGCGGCCATCCACTCAATTTCAACATTGGGTGAACAGATCCTTTCTGTGTTTTTAATCCACTCCTGGTTTTGGTTGCAATATGAGGACCACAATACTGACTGAAATATACGTAGTGTGAACCCAGCCTAATTGTGGGAAGCTATATGTATATATAAGTCAATGGGTATATGGGCTATAAAAATAATAGTATCTAATATAAGACTGTTGGCCGGGGGGCAACTAAGAATTAGAGATGAGCAAACCAGACGGATTTCTGGTTCGTATGAATCAGAAATCTTGACGGCTGACTCTCGCTGCCTGCTCCCTCCGTGCAGCGGGTGGATACATCGTAAGGAATGCCTGGAAAACTGGGATACAGCCAATGCCAATGACTGTATCCCAGTTTTCCAGGCGTTCCTTACGATGTATCCACCCGCTGCACGGAGGGAACAGACAGGGGGAGTTAGCCGTCGAGATTTCTGATTCATACGACCAGAAATCCGGCTGGTTCGCTCATCTCTACTAAGAATGAGTCTGAATGAGTCTGCAGAGTATAGCATACATTATAAAGAGTGCTTCAAAGCCCTTCAGACAGCTGATTCATGGGGGGAGGGGATGCTAGGACCCCCTACTGATCTATTATTGTTGGTATACCCTGAGGCTAGGCCACCATTTTATAAACCCAGACATCCCTGTTAGATAACCTAAATCCTAAATGCAGTATTATATTATCTTACACTTAAAGGCCAGGTTCAGACTATGTAACTGTGCGGCTGTATTTGCGGCTGTAATTGTGCGGCGGTATTTTTGGTGGTTCATGCGTACGCTGGAAAGTATAGGATATACGGCTGCACAGTGCACACTATGTATGAATCTACGGCCCGATCGTAAACGGACCCGTAAAAAATGAACAAGACCATTGTTTGCGGCTGGACATGCGGCCGAGGATTGACAGGCGGTCCGTACGGAGTACTTCAAAAATAGCCGGCAATGATGCCGAATGCCGATGCCTCTAATAGTTAATATATTAAATTAATAAAACACATTTTCTTTGTAATAAAGTCCCTTTCGTTGGTCAATAATTTAATTCTAACGAATCCATCATTTTGCTATTAAATATACTGTTAAAATAAATAGATATATAAATAAATGTATATTTATATATATATTGATTTTTTGACAGTATATTTAATTGCACAATGATCGATTCGTTAGAATTAAATTATTGAACAACGAAACTGAATTTATTTCATCGAAAATGTGTTTTATTAATTAAATATTAATTAGTACAGGAAGCTCCATAAGCCGTTAATTCATATTGCCGGCAATAGAGCTTTCTGTACTAATCATCACTTTACTTTAATGAAAACATCAAATGTTTCTTCTAATTATGTTATCACAATAGCATTATTAGAAGAAACATTCAGAATTATATGTGCGCTCAGCTGATTGGCTGATCGGCTCAGCGCACATATAATTAGCGGGTCCGCAGCACAGTGACTTCATTGTGCTGCGGACCAGCGAAGAGGACACATCGGGGTGAGTATACAGCTCTCCCCACCCCCTCCCCAGCACTGCACCCCTCCCAGCAAGGAAGGGGGGGGGTCAGTTAACCCCTTCCTTGCTGGGATGGGTGCAGTCTGACATCAGTCTGGCCCCCTAGGGGTTAAGGGGGATGCAATACATCCTCCCTTAACCCCTTGGGGGCCAGACTGTAAGCAGCGATCTGTAAAGATGCTGCATACTGTAAGGTGCACAACACCGCTCACAATGATGGGTGTTGTGCTCCTGTTTGTGTGTTTTTTGTGTGTTTCTCCCTTTTTGTTTTTCAGATATCGGTATCCTGTGGATTACGTCGGATTCCGTGGACTACGTCGATGACCAGCGTTTTTTTAATGTTTTTTTTTTAATAAAATGGTCAATGAGGGCTGTGGGGGTGTTTTTATTTGAATAAAAAATTTTTTTAACTTGTGTCTTGTCTTTATTTCTTTACTTTATAGACTTAGTAGTGGAAGCCGTCTAATAGACGGAATCCATTACTAAGTTGGGGCCTAGTGTTAGCCGGTATAAAATGGCTAACACTAACCCCCTATTATTACCCCAGTACCCAATGCCACCAGGGGTACTGGGAAGAGCCGGGTGCCATTGGTCCCGGAGCATCAAAATTGGCGCTCCTGGACCGGGCGGCAGCAGGCTGGTAAGATTTAGGCTGTGGAGGGCCTAAACCAATGGCTCTTCCCACCCTGGTGTTACCAGGCTGCTGTCGTTTGGTTTTTAACCCGGCGGGTTATAAAAATAGGGGGAACCCTATGCGTTTTTTTTTAATTATTTATTTATTTAAAAAAAAACCCGCATAGGGTCCCCCCTATTGTACTGAATGTACTGCATGTACTGAAAGTCTGCAGCCCTCAGGATATGCTGGGAGTTTTAGTACCTGCAGCTGTTGTAGTTGCATTTTAGTTTAAAAGTTTGTGCTAGTGTACTGTAGTGACCGCAGGGCTGTCAGTACACTACCGCAAACAATACACTGACCCATTTAGACCCCAATGGTACACAGGCTCTGCTATAGAAGTGATTACAGTGCAGTTACTAATGACTCACAGGTGACGTCTTCTCCGATTGCCGTTGCTCACTTTTTTCTTTCTTCTCCATCTGGTGCAGCCATCATGATGACTTCTCCGACCACAACTCGTCTGCAGGCGGGCAGAGCAGGGTGACTGGGGAAAGGAGGCAGCTGGGGATGGCAGGAGGAACAGCTGGGGTGACAGGGGGAGGGGGAGAAGCTGGGGAGTAGCTGGAGTGACAGGGGGAGCAGGAGAAGCTGGGGAACAGGGGGAGCAGCTGGGGCGATGAAGGCAGCTGGGGCAATGGGGAGAAGCTGGGGCGACAGGGGGAGAAGATGGGGTGGCAGATGGGGTGGCAGGGGGAGGGGGATAAGCTGGGGTGACAGGGGGAGGGGGAGAAGCTGGGGAACAGGGGGAGCAGCTGGGGCGACAGGGGGAGGGGGAGCAGCTAGGGGTGGCAGGGGGAGAAGATGGGAGGGCAGCTGGGGTGGCAGGGGGAGAAGCTGGGGTGACAGGGGGAGAAGCTGGGGAATGGGGAGAAGCTGGGGAACAGGGGGAGCAGCTGGGGCGACAGGGGGGCAGTCGGGTTAACAGGGAGGGGAGAAGCTGGGGAACAGGGGGAGAAGCTGGGGCGATAGGGGGAGAAGCTGGGGAATGGGGAGAAGCTGGGGAACAGGGGGAGCAGCTGGGGCGACAGGGGGGCAGTCGGGTTAACAGGGAGGGGAGAAGCTGGGGAACAGGGGGAGAAGCTGGGGCGACAGGGGGAGGGGGAGCAGCTAGGGGTGGCAGGGAAAGGCGGAGAAGCTGGGTAACAGGGGGAGCAGCTGGGGCGACAGGGAGGGGGAGCAACTAGGGGTGGCAGGGAAAGGGGAGAAGCTGGGGAACAGGGGGAGAAGCTGGGGCGACAGGGGGAGGGGGAGCAGCTAGGGGTGGCAGGGAAAGGCGGAGAAGCTGGGTAACAGGGGGAGCAGCTGGGGCGACAGGGAGGGGGAGCAGCTAGGGGTGGCAGGGAAAGGGGGAGAAGCTGGGTAACAGGGGGAGCAGCTGGGGCGACAGGGGGAGGGGGAGCAGCTAGGGGTGGCAGGGAAAGGCGGAGAAGCTGGGTAACAGGGGGAGCAGCTGGGGCGACAGGGAGGGGGAGCAACTAGGGGTGGCAGGGAAAGGGGGAGAAGCTGGGGAACAGGGGGAGAAGCTGGGGCGACAGGGGGAGGGGGAGGCGGAGAAGCTGGGTAACGGGGAGCAGCTGGGGCGACGGAGGGAGAGCAGCTAGGGGTGGCAGGGAAAGGGGGAGAAGCTGGGTAACAGGGGGAGCAGCTGGGGCGACAGGGGGAGGGGGAGCAGCTAGGGGTGGCAGGGAAAGGGGGAGAAGCTGGGTAACAGGGGGAGCAGCTGGGGCGACAGGGGGAGGGGGAGCAGATGGGAGGGCAGCTGGGGTGGCAGGGGAGCAGCCGGGGGGGCAGAGGGACCAGCGCAGAGAGACCAGCTGGGGGGGATGCAGAGGGACCAGCGGGGGGGGGGATAGCAGAGGGACCAGCTGGAGGGGGGCAGAGGGACCAGCGGGGGGGGGGGGCGGTGGATTAGCCGGCCGGCAGGGACAAAGGCAGGCTGGGAAGGAAGGTCCCCCTATGCAGGGCCGGCGTGAGCTTCCGGCACAGACTGTCACACAGGCCGGAAGCTCACAGTGCAGCCCCGCGATGCCCAAACTTCCCTGCTCAGCAGCGTGCGTGTGACGTCATCACGCCGCTGCTGAGCAGGGAAGTTCGGGCATCGCGGGGCTGCACTGTGAGCTTCCGGCCTGTGTGACAGTCTGTGCCGGAAGCTCACGCCGGCCCTGCATAGGGGGACCTTCCTTCCCAGCCTGCCTCTGTTCCTGCCGCCCGACTGATCCCCCGGCCGACTGATCACAAGACCCACCATGCCCCCCGCCGCACCACCCGGGCGCGGATGTCAGCGGCGGGGGTAAAAAAAATAAAAAATAAAAAAAGAAATGTGTCCTGCGGGTGCCGCCCCCCGCAGGGCGCCGCCCTAGGCACCGGACCACGGGTGCCTAGTGGCAAATACGGCCCTGGATGCATCCAGAGGTGTTTGCATCACTTTCTTAAGATTTTATTTGTTATTTTTAGTTGAACCAGATTTCAAAGTAAATGACCGTATGTTTTGAGCCGCATGTCTATTTTTTCCCACGGCCGGAGTTTCATCCGCACATTTACAGCCGCATAAAAAATACAGCCGCACAGTTACATAGTGTGAACCTAGCCCCCGGCTATGACAATCTTAAACCATTTTTGTCACATATAAAATGACAAGTAAAGCAATGTTGCAATAGAGATTGTTTTAAAATTTACTACAGCAAGTAGTTCCTATTGTCCGGTGACAAAAGGTATGTCTTGTCTGATCTTGAAATCAATGTCACTTACATATTTCCCTTACTTCTTTCTGAACTACCAAAATAAGCGAAAGCTACAATAGTATAACTTCAGGATCAGACTACACAGGGTGTATATGTTGTCTGTTACCTTGGAAACACATAGATCCCGTACACACAGATAACAGGATGTTGCAAAGTCATGTCACTTTTCATTAAGTTCCATCAGAAAATAAATAAAGAATCACCCTGTGAACAGGAAGATAGGGGAAAGTACTGTTCACAGTAGCATGAAAGTATTTTGTAGTCTTTTTCGAAAGGGAGTAATCTTAGCTATATAATACCCCAGATTTAAAGTCATAAAATACTCATTCACAGTGTAAATATAAATTTATTATATCAAACACACAAACACAACAAATATTTACACACTAGGACACATACTTTCTACATTTATATACACGTTGTCTTCAGTGGTAGCCTCTCCTACTTAACATAAGGAAAGACAGGAGTATACCTACAATAAATGCCACAATGTGTTTGCATTGGAAACGTTTACAAAAAAGTGGACTAACATAGATGAATACATTCTGGAGCATTAACATTGCCATTTACATTGTCTTCAACCAGTTTAAAATAAAACTATTTCAGTAACTATATAGTATATACAGAGTAAAACAATCTTTCTTTACATAAAACAACCAAGGTTTTCATGTTCTCTACTATATGTGAAACGTCTAGGATTCACTAGATATTCTTATGCAATCCTCACATACAGTATGTTACCTGTACATGGTATTAGAAGGGACCCTAAATATAAATTTATCATGTTATTTATTTATTTTTTTTGCTAATCTCTAATTCTGAGCTTCACACAGTGGCCACACTGTCTCCTTTTCTTTAGTGGCCATATCAATGGTTTCACAGTTTCACAGGAATGTATAAGCCAGCAAGTTTATCAAACTTCGGCCTTATGCTTTTAAGTTATATTTAAAATAAATAATGATTGATCCTAACAACTTATTGTTTAGGAAGCTTTACTATGTGACCTATATCTGAAAAATGCTGTCTGGCTGTGAATGATTGTGTTGTGTAACAAAGTCCTGCCCCTAGGAATCCCCTCATGATCAGTCATAATCCTTTCTTTCATCTTCACCGGAGCCCTTTGGGATTCTGTACATTTCACAGACTTAGAGGTGGTAGCCGAGGGGATCCCTTGCTTACTACATAGTGCTGGCAGGTTGTCATTGCAGTCTGTGATGGCAGACATGAAATCAGATACATAGCAGTTTCCAACTGGCTATAAAGTGAACATTGCATTAATGAAATTGTGACATTGTAGTTGCTACTTCTGCTCACAGCATCATCTCTCTACCATGAAGACACAAAGCCAGAACAAATGTAGTGAAAAGTTCCCTGAATTCAAGTTCTCCCTGAAAATAAACACTTGCTTCATGAGTGGCTTCAATTCCCTTCCGGACATAAGTCTGTGCCCACTGGCACTCCTAGGCTTCTGGAGCCACAGTTTTAGACTTGCATTCTGCACTGGCTCATTCTGCCTGATGACAGGATGTCTATGGCTCACTTGTGAAGGCAAAACACACCTAAACATCTGGATTGCATTGCACAGTTTCTGTTAGAGCAGGATAAAGCTCGCGATCAGCAAGTAATGGCCGACGTTAATTCGTGCAAACTAAAATCAGATCTCGGCTTCATTTCTGTAGTGACCCGGACTTCGAATTCTAAGAGAAGTAGAAAAAAAAAGGTTTACACTCATGAAAGAAACATAAAAAAGAGAAATCTTTATACCACTAGTCCAATCATTTTTAAAGTAGCAGTTCACAATTTTTTTAAATCTGCCAACGCGCTCCTGTGACCCCTTTTCTCCTGTGATTGAACGCTGGAAGTCGCGCTTTCCAATGCATTCTCAAGGGAGACAGAAGAGGGGTCACAGGGGCGGGTCACATGAGCGTGCACCGGATTTGAATGGCGCCGCGGGACTGGAACGAAACTGTGCTGCGGGACACCGATCACCCGTGGTTAGCTAGCGCACAACGCGGTGGGGGGGGGTGGTATTCAGATAAAAAACTGTTTCTTTAAGGTAAATGCACATGCGGCAGATCTGTTGCAAACATTTACTTGACTCTGCAATTTATCTGGATGGTGTTTACAGACGTTCATGTGCTTGCCACCATTACAACCCCCCTGAGATCAGTGAAAAGTATATTCAGTCAAAGACATTTCTGCTGCAAATAAGCCATGTGGAGATATCCCTATAGACGCTGTCTGGTTTGGACAATTCCTGTCTTGCTGAAGGCTGCCTAAGGGACTAGTTGGTTGTAGGGGTTGACTCCAAGCATCTGACAGCAGGTAAAATGAGGCAAAAACTCTAAAAAGAGTCAAACTGCGTCCCTTCAGCTGTTGCAACTTGCAAAACTACAATTCCCATTATGCCTGGACATCCAAAGCTTTGGTTGTCCAGGCATGATGGGAATAGCAGTATGACAACGACTAGAGGGCCGCGAGTTTGACACCCCTGTCAACTTTATAACATATGGATCAACTAGGTCCTCCAGAGCAAGGCCTACTATGCACCCTGACCCCCCATATCCAAAAAATATACCATTATCCCTGTTTAACTATTTCCCTTTGACTAAGGCCCTGTTCATACCACATTTAAAAAAAAAAGGTCCCATTAAAACAGGATGCAACAGAATGCTTATTCTGTCGCATCCTGCTGCCATTGACTTATGTGTTACAAAAACAGGATCCATCTAAATTCTGTTTTTATACAGGACAGAAAAGGAACTTTCATCATTTTAGTGCCCTGTTGCATCCTTATGGTATGTTTGGCCCAACTTTCTATGCAATAATGTGTAATCGAATAAAGGGAACAACATACCTGGCGACAACTTCATGGTATCAAAAAAGGAGTAATCGTGTAAAAGAAAGTTCTGAGTTCCAGATTCATTGGTGAAATATCCTTTGCCATCTATGTGTGTCTGCTGCCAAACAGGTTCTAACATCTGTCAGAAAACAGTAACACATATATCAATGGCGGAAAACATAAAAATGAGCAAATATAAAAAAAAATTCTGACATTTGCTTAGTGCCTGCACAATAAAAGCCTCTTACCCTGTAAAGTTCTTCAGCGGTAGTTTCATCCTCCTCAGCTGCAGAAAAAAATCAACACATTAACACTTCAGACTACTGCTTTACTGCAAACAACTATTATAACATGGCCAGAACTATGTTATCAATGCTTCAAAAACCATGGCTTCCTTTTTCCAGAAATAGCACCACTCATGTCTCCAGTTTGGATACCCCTTATTTTAGGGTGCTTTTACACAGAGAGATTTATCTGACAGATATTTGAAGCCAAAGCCAGAAATGGATTAGAAAAGAGGAGAAATCTGAGGGGGAGATTTATCAAACTGGTGTAAAGTATAATTGGCTTAGTTGCCCCTAGCAACCAATCAGATTCTACTTTTCATTTTTCAAAGATTCCGTGAGGAATAAAAAGTGGAATCTGATTGGTTGCTAGGGACAACTAAGACAATTCTACTTTACACCAGTTTGATAAATCTCCCCCTCAGTCTTTCCTTTATGACCTGTTCTCTGTTTACAGTATGTTCCTGGCTTTGGCTTCAAAAATCAGTCAGATCTCTGCATGTAAAGGAACCCTAAAACTCTGATGTAAATAAGGTTTAACGTGAAGGGTGAAGATTTAGTATAAGTCTGGTTTCAGACAAGTGTACTACACTCACATTTTTGCTCCCATATTATCCTGCTAACTCAAACAGCAGATCTAATGACCTGAGCTGAAGGCATCATAGGGGTCCATGATAATCACTTTTAAGGTCAGGCCAGGACTTTGAGCAGTAATACACTCGTCTGAAACCAGCCTCATTACGTGTTTCTTCAAATGTTAGAGTTGTATCACAAACAAAAAAAAGAACAATGTTAGGATTATGACTTACCATCAGAGGACAGGGGTGACACCTGTAGAGGGTACATATCATTTGTGCTGTCTGGCAAGGGCACATCGATTGGATCTTTCCATTCAGGTATACTGCTTGTAACTTCGCATTCATTCATGGCTGCAAGAAACACCCACATAAAAATGATATTACATCCTAAAAATATGTAAATTTGTCATTCCCATGTTCTTGAATAGCAAATGCTGCTGGTATGTCTCTACGAAAGAAAAAAAAAGTCATTGTGAAGATACCTATGATTTCCGCGCTTGCGATGTCGATTTCCTGTGATGAATATAAATTTGCTGTGTAGCTGTTGTGGTCGTCTGGGAGTTGACAGTTCTTCACAGCTTCTTCCACCTCATCTGCAGATGTGCTCTCAGTCTGCAAAACAATAAGTATGTCTCATTTATCCACAAGTTTGTTTTTTTTTTATACCCAAATATCATGCAAATATATTTAGCTGCAAGCTATCTCTCAGCGTACGGTAGAGCACGTACCTTTTTCTTTAGTCTGTTCTTGGAATCTTTTGAGGATTTGGATTTGCGTTCTGTAAAGAAAAGACAAAGCTTAACTTACTACAATCATACAGAGGGCATGATAAACTTACACAGGAACAACATGCACACTGTCACAATTTCTGTCTCTCCATGTTACCTTTTTTATCTGGCTTTATCTGAATGGGCAGCATCTTGTAGACTCTAACCGCACTTGAGCCTTTATGTATACTTTTATTCTTCACTTCTTCAATATCAGGTAGAGAATTCATTGCACAGCGGAAGTTTGCTTTCCAGGTCTTTGGATCAGGCTCCTTCTCACCAACTTTAAACTTTCCTGTAGGAATACAGAACCGAAACTTTAGGAAGCTAAACACAGACTTTGATAGCAGTTATAATGTAGATCTACTATTACTTATATATTGAGATGTTAACAGGCATGCCTACTGCATTCAACAGTCTATGTATTTCTATGACAGCATGGCAAACATAGCTCAGAGATCTCCAAACTAAGCATTTAAAAGAGTCATGGGGCCTAAATGCCATGATAGGCTGCTTTCATACTTTCCCAGACAGACCATATTCAGTGGACATACACTTTAAGGTATAGTTACACCAGTCCAAATGCTAGCCTTAAAGGGATTATTCCAAGATCCAATGATGTTCTCTACCTACACGATAGGGGATATCTAGCTGACTGGTCCAACCAATGCAACCTCCACCTATCCCAAGATTGGAGGCCAATACATCCAAGGGAAGATCAAACTGGTGTTAAGTAGAATTGTCTTAGTTGCCCCTAGCAACCAATCAGATTCCACCTTTTATTTTTCAAAGAATCTGTAAGGAATGAAAAGTAGAATCTGATTGGTTGCTAGGGGCAACTAAGACAATTCTACTTTACACCAGTTTGATAAATCTCCCCCTTAGTCTTATAGAAAAGTCATCTGATTGTATGTTACAAAGTCAATAAATTCTGAATGGACTATTTCCCAGTTTCAATAATTTTAAACTTGACCTCTGTTTTAGTGTCTCAATCAATCATCCAATCAAATAAAAAAAGTTATAAGGATAAATACTGCAATAGAGCAATGTACGTCTGTAATCCCTGGTAAACATACACTTTGAACATACCAGTATGCATAGCCCAACTGCGGAATAGACAGGCGTCCGTTTCAATATCCCAGCCGTGACGTGCAGCATGCTTCCAGGGGATCTGGAACGTTCCCTCATTCTGCAGGAATCAGAAATCAGACTAAGTTGGTTGTAGAAGTAGATCACACTCAATCATATTGTAAGAGAAGTATACAAAACCACATGAAGTCCCAAATAAATACGCTACCTCGTTTATCCATGAAAGACCAGGGATTTTCTTGGATGCTATCTGCTGTTCCAGCCAAGGTCTCATCCTTAAACGTGTCACTGGCATTTTTCTGCGGAAAGACAAATATGACAAAGGTCAGAGCTACACAGAGCTGTCATTCCAATACATTGCACATGTAATACTAAAGGTTTCCACCTAACACTGCTATTAACGTCACTCCCACCCGCTGCATATAGTGTGTGCAACAGACAGGCAAGGAGTTTCATGACTGAATAGGCTCATTTAGAAGTAATGGAAGCACTGCAGACATTTCTGCAACCAATGCACCATGTGTGAACACAGCCTAAAGCAGGGATGGGGAATCTTCAGCCCTTCAGCTGTTGCAAAACTACAATTCCAATTATGCCTGGGCAGCAAAAGCTTTAGCTTCCCAGGCATGATGGGAATTGTAGTTTTGCAACATCTGGAGGGCTGAAGGTTCCCCATCCCTGGCCTAAAGCATACTAAAGCAACTAAAATTTAAACTTTTTATGAATTTTTTTTTCTAGTAGATGACTAAATGCATTAATATGCTTATGACTCTCATCGACTGAATGCAATGAACTGGCTTTACATTAGGAAACAGGGTCACACATACACACTGTTCATATGGTGGTAATGTGAGTGACTGTAGCCTGGCCATGGCAGCCAGCTCTACTTTTCCTAGAGCTCTATGCAATCCCCAGCACTGTAATCTGATACCACTACAACTAAAGCCAGACCTGCCAGTTGTTACACTGGAAGTCAGATAAATCAGCTCCGCCTCATTTCTGTTTCCTTAAAGGGCACGAACTTGTGACAGAGACTTTTTTGCCGCCAAGTCGAGTTCAGCCGAAAAGCACCTAATAAATCCTTAACATCTCTTTCTAACTTGCTATTAGTTCAGACATGAAATACAGTATGTTTGATGAGTAAGCCGCCCCCAACCATAGCAAGTACATTACCATAGTATATATTTATTACGGCATGATGGGAGTTATAGTTTTGCAACAAAGTAAAAACCACAGGATGAAGAATTCTAAGTGCATAAAATATAATAATGCATCTCTATTGTATGTGTGTAATATTTCTATTCTTTTTTCTGCAAACTTGTATAAATGTTGCTGCACCAGTCCACATGTAAGCATTGTGCAAACCTTGCAGACACCACTAGATCGCCTGTAACATCTGCTTTCTTCTAATCTACATGTTCTGCTGTAATAGGCATTTTCTTATACTTAGTACTGTATCCAGCCTCTCAATATAACTGTGCACTGTGGGCTTTAGCAAGAGCACCAGCGCCATCTGCTGGCAGCTGCCTCACATTACCGCTCCCCGCCCACTTTATAACAATTTGCTTTGTTTTTTTGACAGTGAACTTCCTTGTGCAGCGTATTGTATGGAGCTGCTGCCTGCACAATAGTGTATGCAATGCAATGTAATGTACAGAAGAGCTACAGCCTGCAGGTCTAATAGGTCTGATACAAGTAGATAGTAAAGCATTTACAGCCCTGACTATCCAGAACCGGCACAGCTCAGAGGGAAGCGTGTGTTATATGAATGAGAACTTGCCGAGCAGACACAAGGCATAATACAATGCTATACAGACAACACCATAATATTTCTATAGGTAATAATATATTATTCCATGGCTGCACCCTGCAGTCCTAATGGCTATAGGAGTATCTAGAAGTCAGTGCATTACCTGATGAGAGTGATCCTCCGTGCACAGAAATGTAATAAAGAAGGCTGAGCCCGGGCAAAGGAGAGATCCTGCAAGTCCCTTGTAAGACCAAGTACTTAGAAGAGTCACTGAACAACTCTGTATAGATACCGCTGCGGAATCCCCAGGTATATTGCTGAGTGGCCCCGCCCCGAGAATGTAGGGCGCCCCTATTGGCCGCCGGAGATGTCACAGCGCGGCATCATTTCTGGGAAATCAGGCTGTTTAGAAACTGAGCGAGGACGGGGAAGTCCCTGAGTCTGTAACCCCGCCCCGACCACAGCGCACGAGGCACGGTAAACAGAGCTCGTTACAGGAGGAGTGCAGTGCTCCTGGGTGCCCACTATGAGGCGCCCACTCCGGCAAAGAGCAACTCGCCTGCAATACACTGGCAATCAATGACATTTTATTTTTCTTCTACTTTATTTTTATTCTGTTTTAATGTTGTTTTTTCCCCATGTCATAGATAAGCTGGCAGTACAGACTTGCCTTTTTGCAGCATACTGTTAATATACTAGGGTGTTGATCACTATGGTGTGACGTCCACATTGTATATTAACCCTTTAAGGACAGGGCCAATTTTCGTTTCTGCATTTTAGTTTTTTCCTCCTTGTGTTTAGAAGGCCATAGCACTTGCATTTTTCCACCTAGAAACCCATATGAGCCCTTATTTTTTGCGTCACTAATTGTACTTTGCAATGACAGGCTGAATTTTTGCATAAAGTACACTGTGAAACCAGAAAAAAATTCAAAGTGTGGTGATATTGAAAAAAAAACACATTTCTTTTATTTGGGGGGAATGTGTTTTTACGCCATTCACCCTGGGGTAAAACTGACTTGTTGTGCATGTTCCTCAAGTCGTTACGATTAAAACGATATATAACATGTATAACTTATATTGTATCTGATGGGCTGTAAAAAATTCAAACCATTGTTAACAAATATATGTTCCTTAAAATCGCTCCATTCCCAGGCTTATAGCGCTTTTATCCTTTGGTCTATGGGGCTGTATGAGGTGTCATTTTTTGCGCCATGATGTTTACTTTCTATCGGTACCTTGATTGCGCATATACGACTTTTTGATCGCTTTTTATTACATTTTTTCTGGATTTGATGCAACCAAAAATGCACAATTTTGCACTTTGGGATTTTTTTGCGCTGACGCCGTTTAACGTGCGAGATCAGGAATGTGATTAATTAATAGTTTGGGCGATTACGCACGCGGCGATACCAATCATGTTTGTTTATTTATTTATTTATTTATTTACTTTTATTTAAAACCTGGGAAAAGGGGGGTGATTCAAACTTTTATTAGGGGAGGGGGCTTTTTACTAATAACAATACTTTTTTTTTTTTTTACACATATACTAGAAGCCCTGCAGCCGGTAATCGGAGGCAGCTGTTAACTTTGATAGCTGCCTCCGATTACCTGATTAGCGGACACGGCGATCACACCGTGCCTGCTAATAGCCGCGATCCCGGGCTACACGCGGCACCCGAGATCGCGGCGGTTCAGAGAGGGGTCGGGTACGTCATATGTCCTTAAGAGGTTAAAGTAGAAATTTTTTATTAAAGTATTGTATTCCCCCCAAAAGTTATACAGATCCCCAATATACACTTATTACAGGAGATTCTTATAAGTGCTTTTTTCCCTGCACTTACAAATGCATCAAGGCTTCACTTCCTGGATAACATGGTGATGTCACGACCGGACTCCCAGAGCTGTGCGGGCTGTGGCTGCTGGAGAGCCCCCCCATTTATACGCAGCAAATACGCAACAAACACGCAACAAATACGCAGCAGATTAGATCTAAATAACTGGACACAGCATCAAATCTGCACCACCAAATCTGCTTCAAATCTGCAGCGTTTTTGCTGCGTATCTGCTGTGTATACGGTGTGTGGGTTTGTACCCTTAAAGCAAATCTACAACTTCAAATCTGCTGCGGTTCCTGTATGTGTGAACGCACCCTGGAGAACTGCCGAGAAAAAGCATTGTAAAAAGGCGCATTCGGTTTTCATCTTTTTAGATTGAGCTTGATAAACTGCAGCTGGAAAAGCATGGTTTTGTAACAGTCTTTCTTTATTATATTATTTATTATTACCACCTGACAGCCTGGTAATACTGATCACATTGCAGCCCAGACTAATAGTTTAGTTTCTGATTAGGTAAAACAAAAAAACTCACCAAAAAACCTTGCCTCAGCCCGCTGATCAGTGACTGAGGAGCTATTCTGTGGATAGCTCATCCATCAGTTTTGCAGCATGTGGAAGACATTTGCTCAAATTGTATCCACTACACTGCTACTTTACATTACAGTGGGTTAGTTGCTGCGAAGTCCATTATACCAAGACCAGTATTCCCAATCATACAAGGGACAATAATACCATCATTAGACCACATCTATTACCACCATATTACTAAATAAAACCCTATAGCATACAAGGACCAATGTCCGCCAATATACCATATATTGATACATACCAGTTTTGCACAGGTTCTGCAGACCGTACAAATGGTGACAGAGCACTTATATCCATGACTCACAGGTGACACCTTTTCTTATCTGAGTCATTCACATTTCTTTTTCTTTTTTATCTGGCCTGGGCCATGACTCTGCCTAAGAAAACATTTTAGGTTCCTTGCTCCAGCACATATAGTATTAGGTACCTTCTGTGCCCCTGAATAGTAGTTAAGTTCCCTGTATGCCCCAATATAGCATTTGCCCCCCCTGTGCCCCTATATAGTAGTTAAGTTCCCTGTATGCCCCAATATAGCATTTGGTCCCCCTGTGCCCCCATATAGTAGTTAGGTCCCCTCCATGTCCCAATATAGTAGTTGGTTTCCTTCTGTGCTCCCATATAGTAGTAAGGCCCTCTCTCTCTATGCTTTCTTATAGTAGTTGGGACCCTTATGTGACAACATATAGTAGTTAGTTTCCTATGTGTCTGTTCTGTTTGTCCCACTCAGTGCATCCATATAAAATTTAGACCTCTCTGTGCAGGTAGGCCCTCCACTAGGTAGTATCGCCCATGTAGCTATCCCCCTGTATCTATGGTATCCATCATATAGACATCCCCCTGTAGTCATTCTGGTAGTTAGCCCAATCTTAGGTAGCATCCCCAATGTAGGTAATCCCCCTGTAGGTAAGCTTGGGGTTATTTACACTAGAAAAAAGACGTCTTAGGGGCGATCTGATCACAATGTACAAATATATGAATGGAAAGTACAGAGATCTTTGTAGTGATCTTTTTACTCCTAGGTCTGTAACCATGACAAGGGGGCATCCTCTACATCTAGAGGAAAGAAGATTTCATCATCAGCATTGATGCAGATTCTTTACTGTACGAGCGGTAAGACTGTGGAACTCTCTGCCACATGATGTTGTTATGGCTGATTCATTAAATAAGTTCAAGGTAGGCCTGAAAAATATAATAATACAAGTTATGGGCATTAGATTTCCGGTGATACGTTGATCCAGAGATTATTCTGGTTGCCATTGGAGTCGGGGGGAGTTTTCTCCCTGTGGTGGGGCAATTGTCGTCTGCCTCGTGGGGGTTTTTGCCTTCCCCTCGATCAATACAGAAGGGTTTCCCTAGGTTGAACCTGATGGACTCTTGTCTTCTTTCAACCTTATTTACTATGTTACTATGTAATTCCCGGCAGGATTTAGTGTAGACACTCCTCTCTGATATATAAAGTCCATATATATATATAGGTCTCCTCTTCCTCCTCATTCTGCAAGTATGCAGGACACTGGCCTCTTGTAACTGCAGCACAGGCATAGGGGGACTGCCTTTGAGGTCATTCATGTATGCCCACAACCTGTGCAACACGCGGTACTGCCCCCCGGTGCCCCTTCGTGGAGGAAACATCTTTGCACCTCTTTTGGCAGTGTCCGTTTGCTCAGGGCCTGTTGGACGCCCTGGAACTTGAACTCAGTGATAGTGTGCCCAGGAAGTCCGCCTCTACATAAATCTCCGTAGCGCCGGAGCTGCGGGGGCATTTTTACGTCCGGCGTAAAAAACGCCGGACTTAATAAATGCCTCCCTTTGTGTCTTCTTAGTGGTCCGCAGTTCACGGACCACTTCATTCTAGACAGTGACCTCTGCCACAATTGTGGGTCCAAACTAGGACCTCTCCTTTTTTGCGGCACGGATCACTGCTTTTTCATGGGTCCGCAAAAAATGTGGATGTGTGAAATCAATGTGTTCTAATTTTGTCCGTAAATGCGGATCCGCCATTACGGACAAATTTTGCGGGCGTGTGAATGAAGCCTAAGAATGCTACAAGCAAGCACTAAACAAAAGAATAGCTGCACATCCCATAAAAATGTCAATCTTTAATGAACAAAGATGATTCCACAACAAATCACAATGTAAATACCACATTGTGGGGAATGTATTGATAACAATGATTGATGACGATGTCGCTAGATTTTAAGCAACCAAGAGGTTTGTAAAATTTTTTCAATAAATTCACATGGATGGTATATAATTCTAGAGAACACCCTAGCTGCACATGCATGTTACTTTAAAGTGTCACTGTTTTGCGGGGATTGTGGTTGCTGACCGGCACAGTGATGTTTTTTGGTTAGGGACTCATGTGTATCAGAAGACCTGCACGTGGTACATGAGGCAATATGGTTTGGCCAAATTATATACTAACTTCTGATGTTGGTTTTAAATGTAGCTAAATAAGCTTTCGTGTCAGCCATGGGTACGATGTGCAGCCATTTCTATCTTTTTGGCTTGTGCATATTTTATGTATTCTATCCCTTTTTTCATTGTGGCTAGCACTCGTGCTTTGTAAGACCCATGTGATCCAAATTAGCAGGAAGCACCTGTGTACATAAGGGGAGGATCTCCTAGTATTCTCCCATTCTACCTGCAGAGGAATGGAGAGAGGCAAGAGCTTGTTCACACTTGTGTTGCTTGGCATCCACTTTTTCCGCCGGTGGCGCCTGCGGGGTTCGGGGGGGCCCTTTAGGGTCTGGTCCTGTGACAATGGGGTTTTGGGGCCATTCCGTGGCCCCCCCTTCTCTGCTTGCGCACGTTTTGCGGGGATTGTGGTTGCTGACCGTCACAGTGATGTTTTTTGGTTAGGGACTCATGTGTATCAGAAGACCTGCACATGGTACATGAGGCAATATGGTTTGGCCAAATTATATACTAACTTCTGATGTTGGTTTTAAATGTAGCTAAATAAGCTTTCGTGTCAGCCATGGGTACGATGTGCAGCCATTTCTGTCTTTTTGGCTTGTGCATATTTTATGTATTCTGTCCCTTTTTTCATTGTGGCTAGCACTCGTGCTTTGTAAGACCCATGTGATCCAAATTAGCAGGAAGCACCTGTGTACATAAGGGGAGGATCTCCTAGTATTCTCCCATTCTACCTGCAGAGGAATGGAGAGAGGTAAGAGCTTGTTCACACTTGTGCTGCTTGGCGTCCACTTTTTCCGCCGGTGGCGCCTGCGGGGTCTGGGGGGCCTTTTAGGGTCTGGTCCTGTGACAATGGGGTTGCAGGGCCATTCCGTGGCCCCCCTTCTCTGCTTGCACACGTTTTGCGGGGATTGTGGTTGCTGACCAGCACAGTGATGTTTTTTGGTTAGGGACTCATGTGTATCAGAAGACCTGCACGTGGTACATGAGGCAATATGGTTTGGCCAAATTATATACTAACTTCTGATGTTGGTTTTAAATGTAGCTAAATAAGCTTTCGTGTCAGCCATGGGTACGATGTGCAGCCATTTCTGTCTTTTTGGCTTGTGCATACTAAATAAAAGAATAGCTGCACATCCCATAAAAATGTCAATCTTTAATGAACAAAGATGATTCCACAACAAATCACAATGTAAATACCACATTGTGGGGAATGTATTGATAACAATGATTGATGACGATGTCGCTAGATTTTAAGCAACCAAGAGGCTTGTAAAAATGTTTCAATAAATTCACATGGATGGTATATAATTCTAGAGAACACCCTAGCTGCACATGCATGTTAGTTTAAAGTGTCACTGTCCTTTGTATAAACTTTTGACATGTCAAAAGTTTTTAGAAACGACAGTTACACATTTTTAAGGAAGACCAGAAGCAGGTAAGTACATGAATGTGCTGATATGTACCTGTAATGGCAGAACTGCTGATTCTGGCGCTGATCTTCTAATTCTTTATGCTGCAATTAAACATTCAAATTAGCACTATGCAAATATTAATATATGGAGAAGTAGTCACGTCTCTGCTCTTACCAGTTCGCACGCATGCGCAGTAACAGCAGCCCAGTACTTGGGGATGCTACTGTGCAAATGTAAGATCTGGTGAAATCAGAGAGCAACCCATTAGCCCAGACTGATTTGGCCATAACCACCAATCATAGTTCAGTTTTCACTTTACCAGGGCAATTTGACAAATAAAAGCAGAGCTGTGATTGGCTGCTGTGGGAAAATCCCATTTTTGTCTCAGACAAATTTATACATAAATCTGAGGTGGAGTGTAAAAAGATTCGGCTGTTAGCGGAAATAAGGATATGGAATGTTGAATTTCAGCATACCTGAGTTGTCTTCATTGAATTAACTGAATACCTGATTTAGAACAATCAGTGGAGATGTTTATGGCGTTGGGGGTCAGGGTTTCATTTTAAAAGTTATCATGTAGCCAGCAGAGAGGTGGTGCCTTCACTTATGTTGTTTCATTGTCTCTGATTGCGAGACTCAGTTCTGCAATGAAGTACTGTATGTGCTCAGTGGCGGAACTACCGCCATAGCAACCGTAGCGGTTGCTATGGGGCCCGCCGCATCAGGGGGCCCGGTGCCCGATTCTGAAATGGATTGGGCCCCCTGACCAGACACTTGCAGCAACCGGCCGCTGAGCGGGCCTCCCGGGTGCTGCAAATGCCCAGCTGCAATGTGCCCAGCGTCCCCCGTCCGGAGGCCCCTCCCCGTCAGCGTCCCCTGCGTACGTCCGGCATCCCCTGCGTCCCCCTGTCCAGTATAACATGCAGCCCCCGCCCCCATCCAGCATACCTTGCGGCCCCGCCCCCGTACGGTACCTCCTGCGTCCCCCGACCGGCGGTCCAGTGCCCTCTGTGGCTCCCGTCCTGCGACCCCACCCTAATCCAGCGGCCCCAGCCCCCCCCACCACCACATAGCGGCCCCAGCCCCCCTCCAACATATTGTGTCCCCAGCAGCCCCAGGCCCCCCCCCCCTCACATAGTGTGTCCCCAGCAGCCCCAGCCCCCCCACCACCACATAGTATGTCCCCAGCAGACCCAGCCCGCCCCCCTCCCACGGTTTGTCCCCAGGAGCACCCACCCTCCATACAGTGTCCCCAAAGTCCCCCTCCCCCGCAGTGTCCCAGGGACAACTCCCCCCCCCCCCCCCCCCAGTGTCCCAGCATCACCCCCACCCTTCCCCACAGTGTCCCAGGGCCAACTCCCCCCCCCCCCATTGTCCTGGAGCCAATCCCCACCCCCGCAGTGTCCCAGAGTCAATCCCCCCCAGCCTGTATCACCCCCCCCAAACTCAGACCATCATCCCCCCAGAGCAGAGAGAAGAGGAAGGCGGGCAGAGCAGACACACAGGACCAGAGGACGAAACAGGAACCAGGACAGGTGAGATTACCCCCAGAAAATTACAACCCCCACTATGTCCTGCTAACAGTGCATGGTGGGAGTTGTAACTTTGCAGTCTGTGGACATTCAAGTTGCAGAACTACAACCCCCATCATGCCCTATTGGCAGTTCATAGCAGGGGATATACAGGACGACATCTCCTAGCATGGTGTGTGGTAATATACAGGACTACATCCCCCAGCATGCTGTGTGTGATAATATACAGGACTACATTTCCCAGCATGTTGTGTGATAATATACAGGACTACATCTCCCAGCATGGTGTGTGATAATATACAGGACTACATCTCCCAGCATGGTGTGTGATAATATACAGGACTACATCCCCAGCATGGTGTGTGGTAATATACAGGACTACATCTCCCAGCATGGTGTGTGTGTGGTAATATGCAGGACTACATCTCCCAGCATGGTGTGTGGTAATATACAGGACTACATCTCCCAGCATAGTGTGTGGTAATATGCAGGACTACATCTCCCAGCATGCTGTGTGTGATAATATACAGGACTACATATCCTAGCATGGTGTGTGGTAATATGCAGGACTACATCTCCCAGCATGGTGTGTGTGTGGTAATATGCAGGACTACATCTCCCAGCATGGTGTGTGGGAATATACAGGACTACATCTCCCAGCATGGTGTGTGGTAATATACAGGACTACATCTCCCAGCATGCTGTGTGGTAATATACAGGACTACATCCCCCAGCATGGTGTGTGGGAATATACAGGACTACATCTCCCAGCATGGTGTGTGGTAATATACAGGACTACATCTCCCAGCATGGTGTGTGATAATATACAGGACTACATCCCCAGCATGGTGTGTGGTAATATACAGGACTACATCTCCCAGCATGGTGTGTGTGTGGTAATATGCAGGACTACATCTCCCAGCATGGTGTGTGGTAATATACAGGACTACATCTCCCAGCATAGTGTGTGGTAATATGCAGGACTACATCTCCCAGCATGCTGTGTGTGATAATATACAGGACTACATATCCTAGCATGGTGTGTGGTAATATGCAGGACTACATCTCCCAGCATGGTGTGTGTGTGGTAATATGCAGGACTACATCTCCCAGCATGGTGTGTGGGAATATACAGGACTACATCTCCCAGCATGGTGTGTGGTAATATACAGGACTACATCTCCCAGCATGCTGTGTGGTAATATACAGGACTACATCCCCCAGCATGGTGTGTGGGAATATACAGGACTACATCTCCCAGCATGGTGTGTGGTAATATACAGGACTACATCTCCCAGCATGGTGTGGGGTAATATACAGGACTACATCTCCCAGCATGGTGTGGGGTAATATACAGGACTACATCTCCCAGCATGGTGTGTGGTAATATACAGGACTACATCTCCCAGCATGGTGTGTGTGGTAATATACAGGACTACATCTCCCAGCATGGTGTGTGTGTGGTAATATACAGGACTACATCTCCCAGCATGGTGTGTGTGTGGTAATATACAGGACTACATCTCCCAGCATGGTGTGTGTGTGGTAATATACAGGACTACATCTCCCAGCATGGTGTGTGGTAATATACAGGACTACATCCCCCAGCATGGTGTGTGGGAATATACAGGACTACATCTCCCAGCATGGTGTGTGGGAATATACAGGACTACATCTCCCAGCATGGTGTGTGGTAATATACAGGACTACATCTCCCAGCATGCTGTGTGGTAATATACAGGACTACATCTCCCAGCATGGTGTGTGGGAATATACAGGACTACATCTCCCAGCATGGTGTGTGGTAATATACAGGACTACATCTCCCAGCATGGTGCGTGTGTGGTAATATACAGGACTACATCTCCCAGCATGCTGTGTGGTAATATACAGGACTACATCCCCCAGCATGGTGTGTGGGAATATACAGGACTACATCTCCCAGCATGCTGTGTGGTAATATACAGGACTACATCCCCCAGCATGGTGTGTGGGAATATACAGGACTACATCTCCCAGCATGGTGTGTGGGAATATACAGGACTACATCTCCCAGCATGGTGTGTGGTAATATACAGGACTACATCTCCCAGCATGGTGCGTGTGTGGTAATATACAGGACTACATCTTCCAGCATGCTGTGTGGTAATATACAGGACTACATCTCCCAGCACGGTGTGTGGTAATATACAGGACTACATCTCCCAGCATGGTGTGTGTGTGGTAATATACAGGACTACATCTCCCAGCATGGTGTGTGGTAATATACAGGACTACATCCCCCAGCATGGTGTGTGGGAATATACAGGACTACATCTCACAGCATGGTGTGTGGGAATATACAGGACTACATCTCCCAGCATAGTGTGGGGTAATATACAGGACTACATCTCCCAGCATAGTGCGTGGGAATATACAGGACTACATCTCCCAGCATGGTGCATGGTAATATACAGGACTACATCCCCCAGCATGGTGTGTGGGAATATACAGGACTACATCTCTCAGCATGGTGTGTGGTAATATGCAGGACTACATCTCCCAGCATGGTGTGTGGTAATATACAGGACTACATCTCCCAGCATGGTGTGTGTGTGGTAATATACAGGACTACATCTCTCAGCATGGTGTGTGGTAATATGCAGGACTACATCTCCCAGCATGGTGCATGGTAATATACAGGACTACATCCCCCAGCATGGTGTGTGGGAATATACAGGACTACATCTCTCAGCATGGTGTGTGGTAATATGCAGGACTACATCTCCCAGCATGGTGTGTGGTAATATACAGGACTACATCTCCCAGCATGGTGTGTGTGTGGTAATATACAGGACTACATCTCTCAGCATGGTGTGTGGTAATATGCAGGACTACATCTCCCAGCATGGTGCATGGTAATATACAGGACTACATCCCCCAGCATGGTGTGTGGGAATATACAGGACTACATCTCCCAGCATGGTGTGTGGTAATATGCAGGAATACATCCCCCAGCATGGTGTGTGGGATAATATGTAGGACTACATCACATAATAGGAGTTGTAGTTCTGCAACAGATAAGATGATGACAGGGTACACAAGGGGGAGATGGTGGCACAGTACACTAGCGGCCATATGGGTACATGTAGGGCTCACAACACGTTGCCGGAGGCAGCTTTGTACCTCCAGCCATAAGAGCGTCCACACATACAGTAATTATCTTGCCCGACGCAGCGTTTCTTCGTTCTTACAGCTGGGTGGGCCAGGTGAGGATGTTGGGCAAGGGGGGGCCCCATTCAGTTTTTTGCTATGGGGCCCCATGAATCCTAGTTACGCCCCTGTATGTGCTGCAGTGCACAAAGCATGGGGGGGGCCATCAATCAAGTTCTACAGAAAATAATAGTTGCAGAGAAATCTTAAAAAAAAAACATACATAAATGATTGCTGATGCTTTAAAGAGAACCAATCAGCACAAATTTACTGATTAAGCTCCTAGCAATGCTGCCTGGATTTTGACAGCAGGTCTCCTTCCATATCTGGTGTTCCTGGGCCTCTTTGCCTGTCAATCACCCCTGCAGACCGCAGGAACAGGCAAAGAGCTGTGACTGGTAGTAGCCTGGACACCACCCAGATGACTAGTCACCGGGATATAAAGCTACCAAGGAAGGAACACCAGATATGGTAGAAGACCTGCTTACAACATCTATACAGCGTTGCTGGAAGCTTAATCAGCACATATGTGTCGATCGGTTCCCTTTAATCTGAGGGTTTAACAATTTTTTTTGGTAGTTTTTCTTTAATTTATGATATAAAACTTCCTCTTGTGGTAAATGTTAGAAACTACTGAAAGCTCTATTAGAGGAGAGTTATTGTACGTGGTCATGTGGCTATAATACATTGGAGGTGTTCCTAACCAGAATATCCCATGATTCTACGGATCTAAACCTAATGCATTATAGGGTTCTATGGTCATCTATGTTCTGTTCTCCTGAACAGTGGTTATCTGGATTGCTGAAGTGTCAACTAGGAATAAAGATAGAGGGAAGTGATACCCAAAGGGTTACAATAGAGGAAGAGCAACTAGCAGATAAAATAGAAGTGTGGTTTACTGGCCCAGTTATGTTCTTGATTATAGATGTCGAGATGTAAAGAGTGATGGGAACTGTGTGGGTCATGTTAAACAATGAGGAACTGGGTCAGCTTTATAAGGCTGGATTCACATATGCAATTATTGGTGCAGGTTTTTTTTATCCAAAAAAAAGTAAGGAAAAGAATAAATTAAAGATTGCTATGTCTTCTGCCTTACAACCTCATGTTTGGCTCTGAACATTGCATGTGTGAATCCAGCCTGACAAACAACCAGTTACCAGTTACCCGTTACCAGTCTTTGTTATCTTTGTGCTGGATGTGAACAGTAAGTAAACAATTCAGCAAAGTGGATTCAGGTGAACGGAATTTCTAAAAAAATAAATAAAAATCTGCATTCTGCGTCAATCATTGACAATATTTTGCAAATGTCATCTATTTCTGGATCAGCTTCAATCCAGAGGACAGGTCATCAGTCTTTACAGGCTAAATAACCCATTTGAATAGATGGCCATTTGCTGCAGGGAAAATGGAGTAGCTACAGTACATATGGCTTCTTCCAGTGAGCAAAGCTGAGCTCTCTTCAATGTTTACTAGTCTTGCTCTTGCACCGCCATACTTATAGCTGTCAAATACTTATTGCCATACTAATATCTGTAGCTGCAGTGCAAGAAACTAGTGCTTTGTCCCATTCAAGTGAATTGGGCAATGCTGCAATCAATGCTGCACTGCTTCTACTACAAGAAGAGCACAAGTAGACATTAAGACAGCTGATCGGCATGGTTGGACCTGCTCCAGTCTGATATTGATATCTTACCTTGAGGATAGGCCATCAGTTTTCACAGGCTGGATAGCCTCTTTAACACTTGGCTTTATTAAGTCTGCCAGAATGAGAAATCTCTTACTAGATGCTCCCAGATGGCAGACTTTCCAAGCATCCCAGATTTAGCCACACGGTCCTGGATAGCCTCTGTCTTATTTTCCTAAAATGCCCTTCCTCTCGTCTGCTACAGTCTGCACTAAAATGGTATTCCAGGCTTTCTGTACCTCTGTCAATCATATGCACACATTTATCACACTTGTTTTCACACTGCATTTTAGTTGCATTTTTAGGCTATGTTCACACTACGTAAGAGACCGGCCGGTCTCTGGCCGGATCATCTCGGCCAGTACTTAAGTACCGGCCGAATGATCTTTCCGGCCGCAGAGCTCTAATGCGGGCGCATCAGCGTGCACCCGCATCAGAGCTTCCCATACCACACATTGAAGCAAGCGGCCGGAGCCGCTCGCGTCACTGTGTGAACTGACAGGGCTTTCTGCGGCCGGAATTCACTGAATTCTGGCTGCAGAAAACTGACATGTCAGTTATTTGCGGCCCCGTAGGGGATCCCGGCCGGAGCGTATACGATGTGTATACGATCCGTCCGGGATCAAATTGAAAGTAAGGACTTGTTCCACCCCGCAAAAACTACGGCCGTTGTTGCCATCGGCAGCAACGGCCGTAGTTTTACGTAGTGTGAACATAGCCTTAACAAGCATTTTTATGGTGATTGGTAAACTGAGTGACAGACATGGAGAAAATGTATGTTCAAAACACAACAGTAGCGCACTTTTAAATCTTTTTGTAAATACATTGATTTAGCAAACTTGTCTCCTTCTCCTGATATGCTGCTCTTACCCTCCCTTTGTTGACAGCCTGTTTTCTAGAAAAACAAAAAGATCCACAGGGATCATACGAAGTGCAGGACAATCATAAAAGTTTATAATTCGATTCTTTATTCAAACAATTACATTTAAAATATACAACAATAAATAATGAGTGAAAGCAATAAAAAACAGGGAAAATGAAACTGAACCAAATACATAAATTGGTGAGGGGACATACAAATATATTTTTATGAAATCATATATTGCACTTGCATATCAATTAATCAGGATTGCAATGACCGTGGCAATGCAGGCAGCCTCCAATAAGCAATAAATATTGTACATATAGGTAAATAGCAACAAAAGATGGGTTTGTAAACCGACAGAGTCCTATTTGAAGCTATAGTTACTCAATAAGGTAAATACACTGGTGAAAATCACCAACAAATCAAGTAATATAAGATCTAGGAGGAAGCATGCATTGCAACAGGTCCCACTCACCCACTCACCCTACGCACGTTTCGCGTGGCTCGCTTTGTCAAGGGATATGAGTAGTGGGAGAAAACCTCATCCTTTTATCCTGGGTGTAACTAATCAGAGCGCCTCTGATTAGTTACACCCAGGATAAAAGGATGAGGTTTTCTCCCACTACTCATATCCCTTGACAAAGCGAGCCACGCGAAACGTGCGTAGGGTGAGTGGGTGAGTGGGACCTGTTGCAATGCATGCTTCCTCCTAGATCTTATATTACTTGATTTGTTGGTGATTTTCACCAGTGTATTTACCTTATTGAGTAACTATAGCTTCAAATAGGACTCTGTCGGTTTACAAACCCATCTTTTGTTGCTATTTACCTATATGTACAATATTTATTGCTTATTGGAGGCTGCCTGCATTGCCACGGTCATTGCAATCCTGATTAATTGATATGCAAGTGCAATATATGATTTCATAAAAATATATTTGTATGTCCCCTCACCAATTTATGTATTTGGTTCAGTTTCATTTTCCCTGTTTTTTATTGCTTTCACTCATTATTTATTGTTGTATATTTTAAATGTAATTGTTTGAATAAAGAATCGAATTATAAACTTTTATGATTGTCCTGCACTTCGTATGATCCCTGTGGATCTTTTTGTTTTTCTTTATATTTCTTCGTGCGTTTTTGGACTATATTATTTGGGCATTTATGTTTAGCCTGTTTTCTAGGTTACATACAGACCACCTCTCTACTCTAAAAGCAGTGGTCTGGTTCATGTATATATAGCTATAATCTAGATATATATATTGTACACTATATATACACTATGGGGGACATTTATGAAGTTTATCATTGGGCGTACACCAGCGAGAAGGCGCAGATTAGCCCCTTCTCCCTGGCGTACGCCTGCCATATACCACGCTTGCTTGATGGGCGGGCGGGGGGGCTCCAGGGGGGCACAGCAAGGCGGGGGAAAGGCGTAAGTCATGATCCAAATCTACACCTGCTGGAAGCAGGTGTAGATTCAGTAAGCCGCGTGCAGGGTCGGAAGTCCGGATGGCCGTATTCACTAAGAGGCGTGGGGAAAGGGGGGATGGAGCCTGATTAAAGACCGACCTAAAAGTACACCGGTCTTGATGAATCCCCCCCATATCCTTATACATCTACATTATGGCTATATATGCACAAGCCAGACCACTGTCTTTAAGGCAGAGTGGTGTTCGGTAACCTAGACAATGAGTTGTCAACAATGGGAATGAAAGAGCAGCAAATCAGGAGAAGGAGGAAAGTTTGCTAAATAAATGTATTTGCAAAGAAATGTTACTTTAGTAGTATAACTATATTAGTTGAGGTGAGACTACCCCTTTAATGATACTTTTTACGTAGCTGTAGTGCTAACACCAGCATGCATCCTGACCAGCATACATCCCAGTGCTGAGCAGCATGCAGCCTGAGTGCCTATACCTGTTAGAATGTTTCAGTTTCCTATAAATGAGACTGACTTGCTATAAAGCACAGTCTATTTTTATTCTTAGCTGACAAATACTGCAGGAATGTCTTCAGCTACATCTCACCCCATTGCTTGTGCAATGTTATGAAAGCCACTTCTAAAGCCCACAACAGAGTTTAGAGTAAACTATGCATTTTAAAAGCTCATCAACAATATTTTTTAATATTGACCCCTGAGGATGGATCTCTAAACCAGTGTATTTACTTAGGTATATTATGTGCACAGAGATTGTACAGGTGATTGTGACTACTTAACAGTGCCAACCGTATGTTCCCATAAGCAGACACATTATAGTACAGTGGTGCCTTGGATTACAAGCATAATTCGTTCCGGTACCGCGCTTGTAATCCAAATCAACTGTTAAACCAAAGCAAATTTTCCCATAAGAAATCATAGAAATGCAGAAAATTGGTTCCACGCCCCAAAAATAAGGATTTATTATTCTGAATAACATGTAAAACAAATGAAACAAACATTCAGAAACAGCAGAATAAGGTACTGTACAGTAATGGAGAGGATGAGAAACACAAGGGCGAACAGAGACTGCAGGGAGCATGAAGGAAAGAGCAGGGTATATGTGGGCACATACATGCCGCACTCTCTGTCTGGGAAGAGAGGGAAAAGCAGATGTGTAGTCAACCGACTACAGGACCGAGGATCAAATCCACACCAGAATACCCCTTTCTAGATGACTCCACCCCCACACCAGATGGTGGAGTCATCTAGAAAGGGGTATTCTGGTGTGGATTTGATCCTCGGTCCTGTAGTCGGTTGACTACACATCTGCATTTACTTCTCCCACCGTCGGTGGTGATGTCCCCCAGTACAGCTGCGGAGTACACCCTTTCATGCTGCATTTAGAGTTGTGCCTAATTTTCGCACAACCTACCCAGGTGAGTGGATCCCTGTCAGATCTCCTTTCCATCCACCTGGCCACCTTTTATTACACGAGGAAGCGCCCCCTGTCTCCCTTCTTTTCATGGGAAGAGAGGGGTCACAGCTATGAAGAGATTACCTCCACAGTCCTGTCCCCTGATGCAAGCCCCAGCCTGAAGTGGATCTGCTATGATTTGGAAGGTGAGGGAGACTTCCTGGGTCAGAGTACAGGGCTGTAGACCCCGTTATGCAGACCATGCCCCTTCTCCACTTACCCTCCCACCCAGCGTAGGGAGCTCTTAAACCAAAGCTATGCTCCTTAACCAAGTCACAATTTTGAAAAACTGTGAGCTCTTAAACCAAAACGCTCTTAAACCAAGTTACTCTTAAAACAAGGTACCACTGTATTTCCTACTTAGCTCACTCTATTCAGATTAAGGCATCAATAATCATTTATTTATGTTATTTTAGATTTCTCTACAACAATACCAGGCATAAACAATGAACGATTTTGTCTCGGCAGTGACACCCTGCTTAGCCAATCACTGAATGAAAAACGGGACAACGCACTGACTGGCTGAGCGGGCTGTCACTCCAGAGACAAGTTCATCTCAGAAGTGGTGTCGGCTGCAGTCAGCGGGGGCCCAGAGATGCTGCAGGAAGACATAGGGAATGTGGAGAGGTAAACATGTTGTATAATAGGGCAGCCACATATAAATAAAATATTTTAATGCTGGATAACCCCAGCAAGTACCTTTTTGTGCTGATTCCTTTGCTTGAGGAAGGGAAGATTTTATCCCTATATCTATAACTGCTATTACTGTATGGCATATATTCTGATGCAGCCCTGGCACATAAACCAGCCCCACCACCAATAAACAAATTAAAAAAAAATCAAAAAAGAGAAAAATGGCAGTGCAGTGTGTGTGGCTGCTCAACACTCTCCAAAATATGTAAAATACACAAAGAAAAGGGAAAAAAAGATGTGCTACAGGAAGAAGTGGCCTCCTGTGGCCAGAGGCATAATAGTGAGGCCCAAAGAGTGACTGACAGAGCAGAGTTAGGCATCATTCACATGTCTGAAAAATACAGACACATTTGAAACCAGTCAGTTTCTTTGTGCCTATTAACACATCTGCAATTTTTGCGGATCCTTGTATAAGCATCCATACCGCAACAAAAAATAGGACATATCATAGCGGGGATCTGCAATTGCGACACAGGTCACTGTCTAGTAAGTAGTGGTCCATGAATTGTGAATTCACGGACCACTATGGAGGCACAAAGTGCTTTCCGTAATTGCAGATATGTGAATGTAGCCTTAGAGGTTTCCAAGTAGATAGCAAGAAAGCTTCAGGGAAATACCTCCATGCCAATGGGTTAGAGACAGATGGGCTTTGATAAGAAGGCAGTTAGGAAATTGTAAAAGGCTGCACTACATTAAGGGGATACATTTACAGCCTACAAAACAGGTGGGTTTTCTCATCAGCATTGTTATTTAGAAAAAGTATTTGCTGAGATGACATGCTGGATACAGTCACTGAATGTTGCTATGATATCCGATGCTATTGTCTATGAGGATTACCCTTACAAGAAAGGAGCCACGTGTATCCCAAGGCTGTACTGTACTCTGAGGAAGCACTAACTCTGTGACAGTGAAAGAGGGGCTGAGAGTGGACTGGAAGTTGTGGTGGACTGGCACTGACTGGAGCGTGTGAAAGGTGCCACCACATGTGGCTAGGGGCAGATGAGGACTGGCAGAGAAAGACTGTGAGTGCTCTGCCTCGGCATCACAACCATAAGCTCTTTTACCTCTTAAATGCTGTAACCATCAAACCCGTTGCCTTTGAGTAGTAAAGCTATTTTGAGTTTGAGCAAATTGCTGTAAACTGTCTAGGTTCTTGCTATGCCTTTTACAGGGTGATCACCGCCAAACCCCTCAGCTACCACCTTGCTTGTCACCTTCAAAATGCTTGGAACAGTGCCATGCCAAAATATTCCTGTAATAATACTTTGACATGGTTTTCCACTACATGACCGCCTAAAGTGTCACAGTGTTTTCTGATCTATGTAATTACCCTTTGTCCTGGTTCTAGAATCTCATAATGAAAGGTGCTTGCTCAAGAGATTTACTATGCATTTATAGAATTTTAACCTAAATAAAAAAAATACTAAAATCTAATACAGTGGTACCTCGGTTTAAGAGTAACTTAGATTGAGAGCGTTTGGCAAGAAGCTCACAGTTTTTGTGACTTGTTTTAAGAGCATTGCTTTGGTTTAAGCAGGGTCGATTCTGGGGTTTCGCCCGCCTCAGGCAAACCTCAGGCGGCCGGCCCGAGTGATGGCCGGCAACCCCCCCCCCCCCCCCCCCGCCGCCGCCGCAGCCATCCACCAGGGCCGATTCTGGGGTTTCGCCCGCCTGAGGCAAACCTCAGGCAGCCGCCCCGAGTGATGGGGCGGTCCCGCGCGACCCGATCACCCCAGCGCGTCCCCCACCGACCCCGGGCACTCATCACAGCCTGGAGGTCCGTGACAGCTGCAGAGTGACATCGCGGGACCTGACGGGATGTGGAGAGCGCGGGCGACGGGACAGGTGAGGGGCCGCTGTCACTTTTGTTAAGTGATACTTAGCAAAAATGACAGCAGGGGGGACATAATGCCGCCCCCTGCCGGACCGCAAAATCTGCCGCCTGAGGCAGAAGGCTCATTCCGCCTCATGGCAGAAGCGGGCCTGGGTTTAAGAGCTCCCTGTACTGGGTGGCAGGGAAAGCAGGGGAGGGGCATGATCTGCATAGCCTGTTCTACAGCCCTGTACTCTGACCCAGGAAGTCTCCCTCACCTGGGGAGCCTGAAGCAGATACACTTCAGGCTGGGGCTTACATCAGGGGACAGGACTGTGGAGGTAATCTCTCCATAGCTGTAACCCCTTTCCCCGGACAGAGAGTGCTGCATGTATGTGCCCACATATGTCCTGCTAATTGTTTCATGCTCCCTGCAGTCTGTCAGCCCTTGTGTTTCCCATCCTCTCCATTCCTGCTATAATGTGCCTGCACTTACACTCAGCTATACACACTGCTGCTATAATGTGCCTGCAGTCACACTCAGCTATACACATTGCTGTTACAATGTGCCTGCACTTACGCTCGGCCATTCACACTGCTGTATATAAAGTTTCTGTCTCTGTCCTCCTGCACAGCTCTGTGATTCTCACTTTCTGATTGGTCCATGTTGAAAACACCCAGCTTCCCCATTGCTTTTATGTGACCACACAGACCTCTGGCAGCAGCCCTGCTTCTCTAGTCTAGCCTGTTGTACTACCCTACTGCATTATGGGGATCTACAGTTCCATCCTGTATCTACAAACTGCTGCTGTGTTTTCAGGTTTATGCACATACTATACATTATACTCCACATGCTGATTGCTATACTGTACAGTAATTTCTAATATGGCATATTCAGCTGTTTCTAAATGTTTGTTTCATTTGTTTTACATGTTATTCAGAATACAAAATCATTATTTTTGAGGATTTGGATCCAATTGTCTGCATTTGGATTACAAGTCCCGGAACGAATTATGCTTGTAATCCAAGGCACCGCTGTAGTTCTATATCTCTTTTAAAGGGAAAGTGCGTCACTAAGCTTTTTTTTTAATCTAGTGCACATGACAAAGTTAAATAGATTTGTCATGTGGTGCTATTAGCTTTCTTGGCGTATTCCATGTTTTCTAGGTAGTCCTGCCCCCCCCCCACTGGAAGTTCAGTAGTTTATACATTTTCATCATAGCGTCGACACATAGCCTAGCAGCCATTTTGTGTCAACACGTCATCTGATGAGTTGGGGGCTGGCTGAGCGTCCACCCCCTGGTAAGCCTAGCTGCAGCTTGGCCCCTGTCGTTGACGTTGCTCGTCTGTTATTGGCTGAGCAAGCTAGACCTCATGTGATTGCCGGAATCCAATTAGTTTCCTTCGGGTGCACATGCGCTTATACCAGGGAATCACTAAGTGTCTCCTAAAGGGAATCCCCGAGTATTTCTGTTCTGTGCTCTTTACACAAAATGGCCGCCGGTCGACACGATGATGACAATTTATAACCTACTCAACTTTCACCGGGAATTGGGGGGGGGGGGTTTGTTGGACAACCTAGAAAACTTTTCCAAGTAGGTAAAACTTTAATGAAAGGAACAACTAACAATATAGCCACCATTAAATGGTGTCCCTTGTGTTCCTACTACTGTAGGAACTGGCTCCTGAATGTAATCCCCTCCCCCTTTATCATCATCAACAGCAGCAGCAGAAGTTCAGGTCAGTTTAAATCCAACAGGCACAATCTATTTCCTTACAGGGGGAGATTTATCAAGCTGGTGTAAAGTAGAATTGTCTTAGTTGCCCCTAGCAACCAATCAGATTCAACTTTTCATTCTTCACAGATTCTTTGAAAAATGGAAATGGAATCTGATTGGTTGCTAGGGGAAACTTAGACAATTCTACTTTACACCAGTTTGCCATTCAAAACACAAACTACTGAGTTAACATAGCAAAATGTATCTTTATTAATCACATTATTATATAAAAAAAAGTTTTAAAAAAAGAACAAAAAAAAATAAGAATTGAGTAAAATGTCAGTGGCAGTCCCAGAGGATGTATAAAACCAAAATCACACACCTAGATTCCCACCAGAAAACATAGCTTCTCTTCAAAGGACCTAGGACTGGCCCTCAAACTATTCTTTCTACTTGCCTACCTACCTACCTCTTTTCCCCCAAATAGGAGGCAGACAGCTCTGGGCCTGACCCAGACGTGTTGTCTCTGTTGTTTAGTTTTCTTTAGTTGACGCAGCAGTTGCTTTCCCACTGCTTATTTTGTTTTATTCTAAATATCTTTCTTTTTTCTTCCTTCCCAGCACAGGTCCGTCCTTGCCCTTTCTCCGGCTGGTTGGGATCCGAGTGCTCTGGACATCCTCTCCTCTTCACACATGGCCGACCTCACCATCGCCTCCTTCAACGCTAAGGGCCTGAACACCCCTGAAAAACGTGCTCAGGTACTGCACCACTTACACCGCAAGAAGGCACACACAGTGTGCTTTCAGGAGACCCACTTCAAGACCGGTCATGCCCCCGCCATTAAGCACAAACACTACACCACATGGCTCTTTGCCAATAACCCAGACTCTAGGTCCAAGGGGGTCGCCATCGCGATTCACAAGTCCCTGCCCCATCACATTCTACACTCCATCGAGGACCCCGAGGCCCGCTACATCATTCTGACCCTCTCCATAGGGGGACAAGAATTCACTGTCATCAACGCCTACGCCCCTAATTCCAGTCAAGCCGATTTCCTTACACATCTTGTAGATCTATCTCTCCCGCATTTGCGAGGGACTATAGTGCTGTGTGGGGATTTTAACCTTACCCTTGACCCTACCCAGGACAATTCGTCCGGTCGGTCGAGCGTTCCATACTCTTCCATTAAGAGGGTGAAGTGCTCTTTCTCCCAACTACAGCTTTGCGACTCTTGGAGCTTATAGCTTTTATTCTCCCCCACACGGCACCTATAGTTGCATCGACTACATCCTCTTACAACACAGCGCACTCCCCTGGCTAGTCTCTGCGCACATAGGTAATATTTTGTGGTCAGACCACGCTCCCATTTTCTGCTCTTTGCGCCTACCCCAGCTCACTAAACCGTCATGGTCCTGGAGATTGAACGAATCCCTGCTGCAAGACGTGGCGTGCTTGGCGGACGTGAAGCAGTCTATCTCGGGCTTTATCCAGGACCATGTGAATGACCCCACTGCCCCCTTCATAAAATGGGAGGCACTGAAATGTGTGCTGCGTGGGGTTCTGATAAAACATGGTTCCCGGCTCAAGCGTGAGAAAGCTCGCTCCCTGACGGTCGCACTCCAAAAAGTGACCAGGCTCGAGTTGGCTCATAAGCAAGCCCTATCAATCCCGGTGCTGAGAGACCTCCAACATGCCAGGCTGGAAGTGAAGCGCCTCCTGGAGGCATCCTGGGGCCGCATTCTCCAGGTCTGCAGGAGCCGATTCTGCGAATATGGCAATAAAAGCGGCCGCATGTTGGCTAGAGCTCTCAGATCCCGTATAGCCCACTCCCACATACCATGCATCGCGCATCCGGGTGGCACCAAAGCCCATACTACACAAGACATCTCTGCGCAATTCCATTCCTTTTATTCCAAACTTTACAACCTGCCCCCCCCCTACGTCCACCGCACACCCACCCTCCCCCTTCCGTACCCCCCCTGCTGAACTCCTAGCCTCCTTTGAGGAACCTTTCTCCCCTGTGGAACTGGCCTCGGCAATCGGGGATTTGCCTGGTGGGAAAAGCCCGGGCCCTGATGGCCTCACGGCTAAGTTCTACAAGGAACTATCACCACTTTTGACCCCGGTCCTGCTTCCGGCCTTCAATGCTATCTCCCCCGAATCCCCCTTGCCGACGCACTCCACCTCTGCCCATGTGGTAGTCATCCCCAAACCAGGAAAGGACCCCCAACAATGTGGCAGCTATAGGCCCATTTCCCTTTTAAATGTTGATCTCAAACTCTATTCTAAGTTGCTGGCCAACAGGCTGAACACTGTCCTACCCACCCTTATCCACCCTGACCAAGTGGGGTTTGTGCCGGGGAGGGAGGCCAGAGACAATACCATCAAGACCTTGGACATCGTGCACTATGCTAGATCTCACAAGGTGCCTCTCATGGTCCTCTCACTAGATGCCGAGAAGGCTTTTGACAGAATATCCTGGTCCTCCCTGGCACAAACCCTACAACACATTGGTCTGGGCCCCAACTTCACTTCCAAGATCCTCGCACTGTACGCATCCCCTTCCGCGCGCTTAAAAATTAATGGCACACTCTCGGACCCCTTCCCCATTCTCAACGGCACCAGACAGGGCTGCCCCCTATCTCCCCTACTATACGTCCTAGTCATGAAACACCTGCTGGCATCCATCCGGGCAGACCCCGATATTCAAGGCATCACTATCCAAGTTACAGAGTACAAGTGTTCTGCATTTGCAGACGACCTACTGGTCTATCGCACAAATCCGTTAGTCTCCCTCCCTTCCCTAATGTCTCGGGTGGCGGAATTTGGCTCCTGGTCCAACTTTAAGATCAATTTGACAAAATCGGAGGCATTAGACGTTTCCTTACCCACACAGACGGTACTCGCCTTGAAATCCTCTTTCCCGTTCTCCTGGCCTCAATGAGGTATTACATACTTGGGCATTAAACTCCCCCCCCGATCTGTCCTCCTTGTTCTCTGTCAACTTTGCACCTTTATTGGCTCAGTTTCAAAAGGACTTGGAGAGTTGGGACCGTGCTGAATTCTCCTGGTTTGGGAGGATTAGCATTGTAAAAATGACTCTCATGCCCCGTTTGTTGTACCTCCTGCAGACCATCCCGATATCCATTCCCTTTTCCTATTTTCGGCAGATCCAGAGGTGTTTCGGGACCTTTGTGTGGGCATCGAGACGGCCTCGTCTCAACAGATTGGTCTTATCTCGCCCTAAAGTGCTCGGCGGGGCTGGACTCCCCGACTGCAGACTCTACTACCTCTCTTGTGTCCATGTTCCACAATAAACACAATAAAGTGTGGGTCCGTATTGCCCAGGACCTATCCTCCAAAGCCCTCTCCACTCTACCCTGGACCTGGTCACCTTCCTTATCGGACACTTCTTCCATGTCTTTTTCCACCCGTCACACAATAGCAAGCCTCCACCGAGCTGGACCCGGCAGCTCCTTAGTGGATCGTACTGGCCCCCTACTCCCAATTACAGACCACCCTGACTTCCCGTCTGGGACTTCCACCTCCCCATTCCTGGGTTATACTAAGTCCTCTCCTCTACGCTTCCACCGGGCTCTCTCCGCCACTGCCCTTCGCCCGCTCTCTGACATTTTACCTGAGAACACAACTGTACCTCGAGCTCCCTTCGCTTACCTCAAACTCCGTCATTTCTATTCAGCCGTCCACAGGGGCAAACAACTACACCGCTCCCTTACGGATTTTGAAAAACTCTGCCTAGCCCCCTCTTGCCCCCCACATGCCATCTCCACCATCTATGGACTCTTACTGGCCTCCGGGTCCCAACCCCTTCCTCCCTACTGTGAAAAGTGGGAAAGGGAACTAAACACGAAATTTACTGAAGAACAATGGACCAAATGCTTCTTCCTGACTCATAAAGCTGTTATAGCTACAAGGTCTCAAGAGACATGCTATAAAATCCTCACTAGATGGTACAGGGTCCCGGAGGCCCTCCATAGATGGTACCCAGGGGTCTCCGACAACTGCTGGGGATGCGGCTCTGCTGTGGGGTCTATGGTGCACATTTGGTGGGCTTGCCCCAGGTTGCAGCCGTTCTGGCAGCTAGTGCTCCAGCTGATATCGGAAATCACGGGCACCGACGTCCCCCGCTCTCCGGAGGCCACCCTGTTATTTATGTTCCCTATACCCCAGCAGAAATTTTAAAAATCCCTTCTTCACCACTTGCTACAAGCTGCAAAAACGGTGATCCCGCGACACTGGCGGGCCCCAGATCCGCCGTCTTTAGAAGAATGGTTCGCGGAAGTCTCCCACACCTATCACATGGAAGATTTGCTAGCAACCACGCCACAAGCATCCACTAAGTGTTCCAGAACATGGCTCCCTTGGCTACAATTCCTGGAATCCCCCAGATATCGCACGGTCACTTCTCCGCCCTCGGGATTAGGCCCTACAGCTCCCCCATGCACCTTACACACGCACCAAGGCTGACGCCGCCCCTCATCCAGTTGGTCGGACTATCCGGAGCGCTCGGATCCATGCCGCCTCATGATCTGAAGGTGGGTCTATGCTCCTTCTCCTACCCTCTTCCTCTTCCCCCTGCCCCCCCTCCCTCCCCTTCTTCTTTTTCTGACTGGTTTTTGATTCTTCATAATTTTATTGGTGACCCTACGCCCACTATTTGTGCGCCATATCCCCGGATGGGTCCCTAACAACCAATTCAGGTTATGTTATAATTTTACTTCAGGCACCTGCATCCGTCTATAGTTTATGGCACAATGAGGAGCTCTCTGCCGCGCCCAGTAGGGCCCGTGCAGGTAATCTATCCCCGTGGACGCTTGTGACAGCACCTCTTGTTCCCTAAACCAGCCGATTAGTTTATTTATCCTTTTGTTCCTGGCCTGCCTTACATTGAGGGTTTTTGATAGTTTCAGTGATGACCTTAGGTTAATCCTCACATTTGCCACAGTCTTAGACCTTGTTCCTGTTAATCAACGGATACATTTTCCTTTTTCTCTCTGACTTTTTGTCTCTTGTTTCTGTATTCTGTTATGTAAAATACTAAATAAAAATTCTTGAATATGAAAAAAAAAAAAAACACCGGACTTAATAAATGTCCCCCCTTGTGTACATTTGTCTTTTGTCCTACTATATGTTTTTCTGGGCTAAATCTAGGTGTGTGATTTTGTTAATAAAGATACATACATTTTGCTAGTGTAAACTCAGTAGTTTGTGGTTTGTATGGCTATGTGAATTAAAGCTGAGGGAAAACCCGTCCAGATTCCGCAGCTCGCACCTGCTCGTGGTCTCTCCACGGCTACCATAGGCTTTATTCTATGGTTTGCCAAGTTCCGCCGTCTGCCCGAAGAATAAATGGGTTCATTGTTTGGGCGGACAGCGGAATCTGGCAAACCAAAGAATGGGGTCTATGGGAGCAGCGGAGATACGCGCGGCCGCCAGAGTCCATGAGCGGGTGCAAGCTGCGGAATCTGCGACAGGTTTTCCATCGGATTCTGAGTGTGCACATGCCCTTAGTGTTAGAACGTTTGAACACACACATTAGATATTTGGTTAATTTCCACACAGTTTGGCTTTGAATTTGGTTACATTTCCTCTGGTGTGTATGGGCACTTGTAAAATGTATAACCCCTGCCATGCATCTTTGAAATCTAATCAGAGCTTCTCCAGAAGACGGAAGCAGCCTTATGGCTTCCATGTATAATGTCAAATCTGCTGTATGACAGGTACCACTGGTGCCCAATGGACCCCTTAATGTTTAACGGGGCCTTATTTTTAGATGACAAAAATAGCACTGCACAGGGTGCTATTCTTCTCATCAGTTCTGTTGAGAGTGGCCACAAACTGCAAATGTGGCCTCTGACAGTAGGGTTAACTAAATGTTGATGGTAAAATTATTTCAGCCTGTTTGAAAAGTTGTAGAATGAGGACAACCTAAGCAACTTACCAGAATATAAGAATACAGAATGCATTACCCGCCACTACAGTAGGTGGGCATTCCCTGGAACTCTCAAGAACTTTCAGGAAGTCTCCTAAGTTAGAAATGCTCGAAGCCATTTTGGCACCTGATACAGTACACAGAGCAAGTGTTACAATAGGATTCAGTGGTAAGTATTATGGGACTGTCTTATAAATAAGCTGGTAGAAAATAATATTGTGTACATAAGGGGTGAGACAGAGTTTATTGTTTGTATTGGATAGGTAAAGGGGTATTCTGCTCAAACATAACTTTGCATATGTTGCTGCCTATAGGGAGACTAACAACAGACCCAACTAATCAAAACTTTTCACCTTTGAGTAACATGCTAAGATTTCTTTTTGATAGTAAAGCTTTAAAATATCATATAACAAGAGCAACATGTTTCTAGAGTCTGCAAAGGTGCATTCTTCAACATTGTGATAATAACAATAGTTTGTATGTCATGTGTACGATACCTGTGACCTAACCACTAAATCAATAGGGTCAAACCAGCTAAGCCAGTAAGGCCATGTCAGATTCCAGTCCTGCGCTGAGTGTTCTTTCCTTAATGTTTTCTTTAACAAAATGTTTTTTGTTTTTTCTACTGCGTAAACGAATTAAAATTTCCCTGGTTGGCACACACCTCTTGGTAAAACACTGCCCCTTGTATAAAAATATAAATATAGGCGTAAACCATGAGAGATTAGGCGCGGGAGGGGGCCACATCTTCTTCTTGCCTAACCGCCCCCCCATCTTATTCGACCACGGTTTATGACTGGCATAACCCACTGAGAAGTTAAGAATCTGCACCTTTTTCATGGTGTACTCCAGGGGTAAAAGTTTCATGTCGTACGAAGTTAGTGCTGTCCATGTACCTATTAGCATGGGGTTAGTACCACAAAAAAGGTTGGCATAAGAGAAAGTAATAGTTGGCAGAATTTGACATTGATAGGCCCCTATAGGTGGGGTCTGATGATGTCTGCCAAGCTACCAGAGATATGTCTTGTCAGAAGGCTAAAAGTGATGTGATTAACTTTCCTTAAAAAACACACACAAAAAAAAACATGCAGCTGCTCTATGAATTGTTGTGTGCATTGTGTTCAGCTTGTATTGCGGCCCTGTACTGAATGTACAAATTTGTGCTGGGTTGGGAAGTATTGAGCACAGCAGCTTGCTGCACAGGAAACTGAACTTTTGTTATAATGATGGGAGTCCCTGCCCTGAACAGGGTTTTCTGATCAAGAGCAGAAAGCTTCTGCTCCTGAATAAGCCTGTTATTACACAGCAATGGTGGGGTGCCAGGAAAGGGTTAGGGTAAGTAGTGCATGGCCCAGCAAGTAGGGGATTAACAGAGGATGCACAACATAACTTAACTACCTGGGGCCAGACAGTAAGTAGCAATATGTACAGATCACTGGTTACAGTAGAGGAGCAGAACACCTGTCAAAATGATGGGTGTTCTGCTTCTCAATAGGAAGGTACTTACCTCTCTCCCACTCCTGGAAATGTCTTCAGCTGTACTACAGCCTCTAGTGGCCATCACACAAGCACTAGAGGCTGTAGTGCAGAGCAAAATGCAATACAGAAAGGAGAAGGGAGGTGTGAGTGTAAGGTTGTGTTCCCAGATTGCTTGAAAGTGTACCTGTCGTTATAACTTAAATCAACAGTATATGTGAAAGAAACAAGTTTTCAATTTTCATTTTTTTTTAAGCTATCATACTCTAAAACATAGCTATACTTACCAGAAATCCAGGTCCAGTCTCCTGAAGGCAGATTTTTAGTCTTGTGCTGGTTGAAAAAAAGGAGACTAAACACATGATGTCCTGGCAAGTACAGAGAGTCACAGCTCAATGTGTCCATCAATCACATGGCTGCCTTCTCTGTGAGTGCTGAAATGACCTGGAAAACTCTGGACTCCCTGTGTTTAGACTCTTTGAAAAAAACAGTCAGGACACAGGAAGTGCCATGTTTTCCATGATAACTTAAAAAAAGAATGTAAATTGCAGACTTGCTTTATTTCATATCTACTTTTGATTTAGGTTTTGAAAGTTATAACGACAGTGACACTTTAATGTTAAAAACGTAAATTGGGAACGCAGAATTTCATCCCTTTGGGGGCACTATTCCCTGCTGCGCTAGCCACAGTGGCTAGTGTATAAACTTGCAAATTGCAGGCGGGACTTGCAGTTTTTAAGTCCATGCATTAAGTGCAGCTGCTAGCACAGCAGGAAATAGCAATCTTCATTTACTAACACTTTTATTTTTTTTTCTCTGTCTTTGTTTTACAGATATCAATATTCTGAGGACTACTTCGGATCTGGTGGACTACATTGATGACCGGCGGATGGGGGTGGGTATATATATATATATATATATATATATATATATAATACTTTTTTATATTTAATTTTCTTTACATGCTTATTAGTGGAAGCCACCTGATACTAATATTGTGCCCATTACTAAGCTGGGGCTTAGTGTTAGCCTGTAAAATGACAGTACTAACCACCAGAGGGGTACTGGGAAGAGCTGGCCACCATCAGACCCAGAGCCTCAAAACATGGCGTTTCAGGTCTAGATGGTAGCAAGTTAATATTAGGGTGCGTACACATTGAGGAAAATAGGCAGAAGTCCCCGCTGCTGACTCCACTCCGAGTTCCGTCTGGCACAGTGTCTTAATGTTAAGTATAGGGTGCCTTCACTCCCTGCTGAAAGACGTGACATGTCAGGAGAAGCAGTGTGCGTGCCTTTATGCTCTTTATTCCTTTTCCTATGCAAGAAACTACAAGACCTTGATTTGATAGTGGGTAGTGGTCAGCAGAACAGAAATATAGATCGCCACCCAATAAGAGAGTGACCAGGTGATGTCTGTTTCCATCTATAGCCATTTTTAGATGGAGGAGGGGAGGAGGAATGACCATATTAATGATGACGGAAGCTGTATTCTTCGGGCCAGTGCTATAAAATAAATAGTCCCTGGAATCCAAAAACTTCTATCTGAAGCACACACAGAAATGTGAGAAAGGTTTTAAATTAATTAGGGTGAAATATGGGTTAGGGGCTTTGGAAGTAATTTATTTTAAAATAGCCTGGACACAATACCACTTTAACCCCCCTCTGTTCTTTAAAGGGGTATTCCAGGAAAAATGAACTTTTCCCCTATCCACAGGATAGGGAAAAAGTGGAAGATTATGGGGGTCTGACCTCTGTACTACCCACCAATCTCTTTATTGGGCCCCGACGGCTCTGTTATGAATAGAGACGTGGGTATGGCGTAAGTCCCGCGGCTCTATTAATTCCTATGGAGCAACAGAAAGAGCCAAGTACATCGCTCTTCCGGGGTACTCAGCTCTTTCCGTCGGCTCCATAGAAATGAATAGAGCCATGGGTCACACGCCGTACCCACGGCTCTATTCACAACAGAGCTGGCAGGGCACAATACAGAGATCGGCAGGGGGTACAGAGGTTGGACCCCCCGGTGATTTTTCCTGGAATTTTTCTTTAACCCCTTTAACCCCTTACCTGTATTGCAGGTCGTTAATGCAAAATGAAGTTCCCATAACGTCATTCTTTCCCTGCCTTCCCCCGCTGTTCCTAACAACGATTGGGCAGCGGAAGGAGGCTGTGTCACACAGCCTCCTCCCACTGCCCCTGCCCGGGGGGGAGATCTGCTCCCTATGACCCCCACTTCACCCCCCTCCTCCGGGGGTTACCATAGCAACCCAGACGCTGCTTCCTGTGTCTGGGCTGCTATAGTATAAGACGATCAGGCCCCTGCACTGAGACAGGGACTTGATCTATGAATGAGCTGTAAGGTTCTGACAGCTCATTCATTCTATAATACATTACAGCACTGATCATGTGTTGTAATGTATTATAGATGGACCTGTAAAAGTGAAAGCACACACACACAATTACATAGATACATAAATAAAAAAATAAATAAATACACAAATAAATTAAATAAATGAATCAAAATAAATAAATGAATAAATAGACATACACATTCCCCACCCCCTTTATAAAGATCCCCTATAAATGAGATACATATATTTGGTATCGCTGCGTCCGTAATGACTCCGTCTATTAACCCGTTACATTATTTATCCTGCCCGATTAACGCTGCAAAAAAAATAAAATAATAAAAAACGAATCAAAATGACAATTTTTTGTTAATCCCACCCCCTAAAAAATATAGGTAAAAGCTATCAAAACGTCACATGTACCCTAAAGGTGTACCACTAAAAACGTCAGCTCCTGCCGCAAAAAAAAAACCCTCACATAACTCCATTGGTGAAAAAAATAAAAATATTACAGTTCTTACAATATGCAAGACACAAACAGTTTTTATAGCATAAATGCCATAAACTATAACAAAAGATATATAAAATGGATATTACTGTAATTGTACAGTAAAGATAACATGTAAATATGTAACGTATAGTAAACGGCGTAAAAAAAATGGTGAAAAACAGCTGCTAAATTGTGTTTTTTATTCATTCCACCTCATAAAAAAATTTAATAAAAAATGATGAGGGTGTCACATGTCCGCCAGAATGGTACCGATGGAAACGTCAACCCGTCTTACACAAATATTTTGGCACCCCAAGGCCACCGTGACATGGTATAATGGCTAAAAAAAAACCCTGAAATTATAAAAAGGCACCAAAATTTCCCAGGTCTCTGTCATGTCTGAGGCCTTTGGTTGAGTCAGGTGACGCACTGCAGCCACATAGGGGAGATTTCTAGAAACATTGGAGTAAGGGGAATAAATAGTGAGTGGTATTTCTCAGTTAGTATTTGCTGTGTAAGAGGAAAACATTTATTAAAATAGAATATCTGCCAAAAAAATTACATTTCAATCACAGCTCAAACTTTATATCTTAGTAAGCTCTGGTAAAATAAGAGCTGAGCTTTGATTGGCTGCTGTGGAAGAAAAACAGATAGGGGGAGATTTATCAAAGGGTGTAAAACTTAGACTGGTGCAAACTGCCCACAGCAACCAATCACAGCTCAGCTTTATTAATCTAAACGCTGATTGTTATAAAAACCAAATCGTTGCTTAAAAATTGTTAAATGATCGATTGGGCGAATTATCGCTCCGTGTAAACGTAGCATTAATCTATAATATAGATTTAGTTGCACTGTCCTGCTGTAGCCACTGATTTGCTGAGAGGGCAGTTACCCGGGAGCTGGGGAAGCAGGTGCGAGCAAGTGCAGGTAATGTGGCAGTGGCTACATTCTTGCAGCAGAATGAAAATCTACTGCGAGAATGCAGAGCCATAGAAGTACAGAGTATCACTGCAGATTTTGCCACAAAACTTGCAGCAGATGCAGTACATGTGAAACTAGCCTAAAAGGAAAAATCACCAAAAAGTCTTAATAATTATATAACATGCAAAACCAGATTTAAATAATAGGTCATATTCTGATGGCATATTCCATGTAAGCTGGACTAAGACTAGTTGTGTTTTTTTGAAAAAAAATAAATAAATAAAAAAATTGGTGTATGACATTTTTTTGGCTTCATATTACAGCAGTCATATGTAACCTGAGAGTCATTGGGAAAAAATGAAATGCAATTCCCACTGGCCATTTTTTTTTGTTTGGCTTTCTTTTAGGAGAATTTGGTGCTCTTCAGTGTGTTTGCAGTTGTGTGAAATCACTAGAGATGAGCGAACCTGCCGAGGTTCGGGTTCGTATGAACCTGAACTCTCGGCTGTATCCCAGTTTTCCAGGTGGTCCTCCGGCTGTATCCACCCTCTCCACAGAGCGGGCAGACAGCGGCAGTCAGTAGCCGAGAGTTCAGGTTCATACGAACCTCGGCAGGTTCGCTCATCTCTAGAAATCACATCAGGCCTTGCATTTGGGCATTTTATGACAGAAACATTGGTGTTCCTTCCATCCCCCCCCCCCCCCCATAGACTTCTTTGGGGCAGGGATGGATATAACTGGCAGAAATAAAAACTCATGTGTTTGTATGCAGGCTTGTCTGGTGGCAGTTTTTTAGGTGTGTGCCCTGCAAAATTTGTTTCTCAGGCTATGTTCACACACATTATTATTGCTTAGTATTTTTCAACCAAAACCAGGAGCGGATTGAAAACACAGAAAGACTATATATTTACACACTGTTGAAATTGAGTAGATGGCCGCCATTTAATGACAAATAATTGCTGTTATTTGAAAACAAAGGCCGTTGTTTTGAACTATGTGCCATTATTTGCCGCTAAATGATGCAATCCACTCTATTTCAACTCTGTGTTTTCAGTCTGTTTCTGGTTTTGGTTGAAAATTACTGAGCAAAACTACTGTATGTGAACATAGCCTTAAAGTGTAAATATCATTTATAAAAATGTATGACATGTTATAGCGACATGTCAGAAGTTTGTATCAGTGAGGGTGCGAGTGGTGTAGAGTTATAATGGAAGCCTATGGGACTTCCAGTACACAAAAATGCTGGATGTTCCATAGACTTCCAATTAAGAGTAGAGATAAAGGGGCCCCTTCATTGTAACAATCAGGCTGGGAGGCAAGTTCAGTGCCTGGACCCCACTGACATAAGTTTCTGACATGTCACTAGTACATTGCAGAAAGGAGGTCCAACAGCATCTGGTGGTGAACTTCAAAATTTATGGAAAGCCAAGCTTACAAAAAAAACACTATTTTGACCCCTGCTGGGGTCTTTGTCAAGTATGGGGTCAAAAGGTTGTAACCTTGGCTTTTAATAAATTTTGAAGTTTACCATCGGATGCTGTTGGTCCTCCTTTCTACAAGTTACGTCAGCCCTCCTGGGGATTCTAGGCTCTCCAGTGTGCATCCAGCAACACTCACCTACCAGGGTCTATTGGTGCTGCTGACCCCATCCACTGTTTTGATGTCAATAGTACATGTCAGAAATATGTTGAAATGATAAGTACACTAAGGCTATGTTCACACACCACCAAAATGACAGCCGGCATTTCATAGGAAACAACGGCTGTTATTTTCCTTTAAATGATGGCTTCCCAATAAAAACAGCCATCATTTTGACGGTGTGTGTGATCATAGTCTAAAGTTGTCAAAGTGTTCACCTCTTTCTGTGGAATTAGAAAATCTATAACAATATGTAGTGGGTATTTGCGTGTAGATAAGAACCTTGTTGATTTGAGGTGAAAAGAGCTCTAAAATCTGAAGTGTTTCAGGAATGTGCTCTCCCTGCTAATAACTGAAATTCTTTTTACTATAGCAAACATATAAATTACAGTATTAAAATTTGTGAATATTTGCATATAAAGATGTTTATAGGCTATGTCTATCTTCACAATCATCTAAAATGAAAAGTGAAACAAACGTAACTCTTCGTTAAAACTAGTATGGTACCGTGTTAGTCAGAAAAATCCATATGTTGGTAAATACTTTTGATTAAAGTGTTTTTAGGAGTGATACCTTTATTGGCCAACAAAAAATTGTTAAAATTGTGAGCCTTCAGGGTTCAATAGATCCCTCTTAGGGATGGTCCGAACCCGAACGCTCGGCATCGGATTCCCGCTGTCTGCCTGCTCCGTGCAGAGGGCGGATACAGCGGGAGGACCGCCTGGAAAACTGGGATACAGCCTATGGCTATGGCTGTATCCCAGTTTTCCAGGCGTTCCTCCCGCTGGAGCAGTAATCATTGCGGATGGTTCGGGTTCATATCCCTAATCCCTTTATCAGACAAGTTTTATATGATAAAATGTACAAAATGCTCCACAGGGATTTGCATTGGGGGAAACAAAACAGAAATTACAGACTCGAATAAATTTACATAGACATACAATAAAAAGAAGTCTCAACACCCCTGTGGGCCAACATTTCTCATGACTGGACTATAGAATAACAGACTTAAAGGTTATGGTCCTCAAAGGTCACTTCCAGAGTGACAGAGAGAGGAAAGTGTGGGAATTCAAATTAATAAAAACATTCCAGTCATTAACACATGGACTAAACCCGGCATCTGGATTTATGACCCATTACATGGACACACTCCACAGATGGAATGAACTGACCAAGAATCTTGGACTTCTAAATAACCTTTAATTTACAACAAGTCCTTTTTATTGCACAGGCTTATCTATGTGATGTATCTATCCTCACCCCCCCTGACACAACACCCCTTACTCACAGATGTCATTCTTTTCTTGCATCATACATCCCTAAAATGTGGTGCTGTTTCTGTAAAGCCCCTATTACATGGGGCGATGTGGAGAGCAAGCAAGTGCAAACCTGTCTGGTCAGCACTCGCTTGCTTTTTGTTCCCCCACTCGTTGCTAGTGCTTTTACACGTGCCGACAGCGAGCAAGGAGGAGCGGGTAAGAACCAAGAGCCAGGGGGGGCGTAGGGAGCTCCGGGGGGGCTGCCAGGACAATCGTCAGAACATCCGAGCAGCCCATAGGAGACAGCGGCGGTCTGCTGCCGCCGCTCCTATTGTGCAGAGCGACGGCAAAAGATTGTTGCCAAGCTGATTGTTAACATTTCAGCCCATTAAAGGACAACAATCAGCCGACATTGTGCATGTCCGCTGGTTGTTGTCTTCTATTACACAAAGCGATTATCGGCCGTAACGGACGATATATGCTTTGTGTAATAGAGCCTTAAGTCATTCATTTTAAACTTGTCTGACGCAGGGATCTTTTGAATCCCGAAAACTCAAAATTATAACAATTTTTTGTAGGCCAATAAAGGTATCACTCCTAAAATACTTTAATCGAAAGTATTTACCACCATACTGTCAAGGTGGACATTACCTTTAAGTTGTTATCAGTGAAGATTCCTTAATAGACTTGAGAGAGTGCTGTGTGTTTAACTTTTCTAGAGCCTTGTTTTTATTTGTACCAGCAGCTTCTCTGATTTACTACCAATAATTCTTGTAGACATGCCAAGAAGAGAGGAAGAACTAGTTAAAATAACATCAAGATGCCTAGGGATAATTTATACAACCCCGGCAAAACATAATGGAATCAAAGTTAGGGAATGGAACCAAACTTAGGGAATGTTCACCCAGCTTTTCACTTTATAGTAAATGCATAGATGACACAAAACATGGGTGAAGAGTAATGAAAATGCCTAAAACAAAAACTTTGTTGTGTAACAAATGATATCCTCCCTCTTTATGGGTTAGAGTCTATGGTTAGGTGCACTAAATGAGATAAGTGAGTGTGTAAATATGGAATATTATACATGTGCAAAATTTATAGGGGCATATGAGGATAACAGGCAAAGTAAAAACGCATTGAGAAAGCACTTCCAAAGGAACGTGGGTTTAATGCACACCAATGCGCAACGTTTCGGCCCAACTGTAGCCTTTTTCAAGCAGGTGATACAACATAGTGCAAGCACATAGTATAAATGGGGTGAAGCATGTGGTAATCAATCAAATCATTACAGAAATCATTAACAGAAAAATATGAAAAATTTTGTGAAAAATGCAAAACAAACAAGTGCATAGCTATATGAACGTGAGTATATACATAATATGTAAATTCATCATTATATGTCAAACATGATTATGTGCCAAGATGGTAATATCTGTGCATAGAATACAAATAGTTGCTGTCCGGCTCCAAGTAGTATAAAAATCTTTTCTTTATTGTAGCATATTAAAAACTGTACATGACAGTATCATAAACGCCAACGCGTTTCGGAAAGGCTTCCTTAATCATGCCATGATTAAGGAAGCCTTTCCGAAACGCGTTGGCGTTTATGATACTGTCATGTACAGTTTTTAATATGCTACAATAAAGAAAAGATTTTTATACTACTTGGAGCCGGACAGCAACTATTTGTATTCCATATATGTATCGGGAGTCGGCCCGACTCAAGGTCTCGTGCTTCATGGTGGCTGGTGCCTGAACTTTTGAATGAAGGGTGAGCTGATATTATCCCTTTCTTCTCTAAATATCTGTGCATACATGATTAAGAAAGTATGGCCCCTTAGGTGCAATCAAACAAAATTCATTAACGTACAAAACATAAAAAAAACAGATAGGGATATACATACATCATGAACGTGGGTCCCGGGAACTGTGTGACGTCAGATGGAGTCGACATGCGCGCCGGTCTGCACTGAGCATGCGCCGGCAAGCCAAATCACATGGCCACCCCGCGCTCACGTGACACACCTCGCTATCGGCCACACAGCGCGTGCGCAGCACACGCTGGTTACGCAGGAGACACGCATGCGCACCACTGCATACACCAGACGCTATATTGGAAAAGGGCAAAAACGCCCATAGTAGAGGTAAAGAACAGTGTAACTGGGTAAAAGAGGACTTATATTATATTATGTAAATAATATTCACAGGGCTATATATATATATATATATATATATATATATATATATATATATTGCTATAATATGAAGTGGAGAGGAAACAGCGCATTGGCCATATAGGGTGTCTGAGAGTAGGGGAGAGACATCAATCTGTGCTATTATGCCGCCCAATACATAGATGTACCACCGTATCCAGCGGTCACCAAGGTCTGGGATACCTAACCCCGGGGAACCCCATATATACCCTGGAGCCCCAAGAAGGTGTGGCACTACTGCACGTGAGCTCTCACAGCATAAATCTCATAAGACACCGGCCTAGTCCCCAAAAGCCACTCACTGGCATTAAAGTGATTGAAATAATAACGCTAATATGAAAGTGAATTAAGACACTGATATCAAGGTAAATAAAACCAACCACTAAGAACTAGTGCATAGAAAAACAAATAAACAGCGCTAGAGATGATAAGATGGCGTAGCTAAAAAAAATTTTTTTAAATAGTAAATAACTGTTCCCGTATCAGCTCCCTTTGTCATTTATATGGTCCCGCTGGTCCAATTTGCAAACTTCAGAAAATCTGAAAAGAATGCCAGAAAAAGGTACATTAGAGCAAACAATTGATAATAATATTTAGTAAAAAAAAAGTCAAGCAATTCCTAACTAAGGAATGTATCTAAAAACAAATATAATTAGAAATACAAAGTTAATACTGAGTTGTATCAAAATTCTCATATGCCATGTGGAGGATTGTCAGAAATAGGGTCCCAGTGCTGGTCCTATTTTAAAATCAGTATTCATACCTTTGGGGGTAAGGGTCTGCAATTTGCAAATCCATTTCAGTTCACATCTCTTTAGTTTAGCTAATCTGTTACCACCTCTCCTACGTCTTGGGACTTGGTCAACTATGGCAAAACGTATTTCATTCACAGAGTGATTATGCTCAGCAAAGTGTTTGGGGACTGGTAATTCACACTAGTTGGTTCTTATAGTAGATCTATGCTGGTTGATACGTAGTCTACATTGTCCTGTAGTCTCTCCTACATAAAGCATATTGCAGGGGCAGATAAGAGTGTAGACAACAAAATCGGATCTGCAAGTCAAAAATTGTTTAATGCGATAACTCTGTCCCGTACCAGAGTGTATAAAGTTCTCACCCTTGATCATTAAGTTGCAATTGCCACAACTGAGGCAAGCATAGCACCCCGTGTGCGGTTTCCCCAGAAATCTCTGTCCAGAGTGCATCAGAGGGCCAAGGTCTACCCTGACCATCCTGTCCCTAAGAGTCCTGGGACATCCATATGCCATGATGGATGGTGATACGAACTCCTGTATTTCCGGTAATACAGTAGCCCCCACTCTTTACGAATAATTTTAGCGATGCGTTTGCTGTAAGAGCTATATGTTGTTACAAAAGCCATAGGGGGATTTTTTGGGGGGACGCCCCTAGGTGAATGTAAATCCTCTCTGTTTTTAAGGGATACTTTACGTCAATTTTTTTAGGATAACCTTTATCCATGAACTTGCAACATATCTCATCCAGCTTTTCCTCACATCTAACCGGATCCTCAACTATTTTCTTTACTCGCAGGAGCTGGCTAAATGGAAGAGATTGTGACACTGTGCTGCAAGGGCACAGGGACAGGTAAGTATAGATTCTTCATTATGTTCCCCTATACCCCATACACTGGATTTTTTGTTCTGACCACACTTCTCTTTAACATAAAAACTAAGCAACATGTCATTTTCTAATTCCCTTTAAATACCCACATATCATCTTGAAATTGATTAAAACAGACAATTACAACCAAAACACATCATCCATCAAAACTATTAAAATGCCCATTTTTCATGAAAAAAAGGACAAATTTAGCATTTTTCTCATTGCCAGCGTCATTATGCATGTGGTGATACTAAATATGTGTACTTTTTTTCTAATTTTAGTATTGCATTGGGGGCTAAGGGGGTTATGTGTGTTTTCCACTTTATCTATTTATATATCTTTTTAGTATTTTTTGTTTATCTTTTATTTTACTGTCCCACCATGGGGACTTCACTATTTCATTGCCTGATTGCTGGCACACTACATTGCAGTGCTGATCTGCACTGTTATGTAATATGCCTGTAACAGGCAAAGCTGATCAGACTCTGCCTGAGACTGAGCCTGATCAGCCACCGTAGCTATGACACTGGAGTCCTCGGAGCTGTGTGATCACTCCGCACAGCCTTAATGGTGAACAGAGGGAGATTACTTTCCCTGTTCTGCCCTAAAGATGCTGCGATTGCACTGACAGCAGCACCTTTAGGGCCACAATCTGGGCTCGGTCTGGGTTTTGGCTGTTCCGGCGGGTGCTCGGCTGTCACTGACAGCTGGACCCCCTGTGGATGGCACAGGTGCAGCTTCTGCGCCCGTGTCATCACAGTCACGTACCGGCACATCCATTTGTGGGAAATAGGATGTAATTATGCTCATAGGGATTAAATAATTATTGATAACCAGTATTAATCGGTAAACATTGCAATGGGTTTTTGCCTTGTTACCTTACCTATGCCGTTGAAGATATGTGGTGGTATCATAAAACAATTTATACATTTTAATGTATCTGTAAAATTTACACAAGTCTGCAATAAGTGAACTTAGAGGGCTGCTCCAAAAACTTGAGAAGTTGTCTGTCACACATAACCTTGGTTTACTAATGTGGTGCTGTCAGGTACTTTTTCTTCTTTACTGAAATTCCAGGGACATTTTCAACAAATTAGTGCACAATGTAACCTTATAACCGTATATATTACCATACTAACCTATACACAGGACGTCAGGCTCTTATTTCTGCCAACACAGTTATTTTATAATGATTATAATATCTAGAACCTAATATGTTGACAACAATTCACTTGCTTAACACATAAACAGTTAAAATAATTTAATTATGTAGATTTTTATTTACAAATGTGTTCACATTGTTGTTTGAAAACCATTACGTTGAGCAAAGCAGCCGGAAATTTGTTTCGCAAGCTTCGCGAAATGTGGGTCAGATTTGTTAATATTAGCGAATTGAATTTTTTTTTTGCCTATTTCCTTGATGAATTGGTGGGAATTTGCTTTGTACAATGAAGCAAATTGATGGTCCGATTCGCAGTAAAGTTTGATTCGCTTCGCTCATCTCTAACCATTATGAACAGCAGCAATATAAGATCTTGATATCTTGATGTAACAATATCATCAATAGGCTAGGCTTAGGCCTCACGGACAAGACCGTATGTTTTTACTGTTAGGAGATCATGATCCATAGTGTTTGGGAAGGGTTCTGGAAGTCAACAGTATTTCCTGACAGCAGTCAGTAATGACAGGCCGCAAAACATCAGTAGTGCATTTAGTATCTCCTGATCGGGGGGAAAAAAAATAAGAAAACGAACCACCTAATGAAAGCTCCAGCCATCTCCTAGCAACACTTTTGGAAATCCAGGCAGTTAGGGAAGCGCATTCGTAGCTGTCCAGAATTCCGCATGCTCCCATAGACTTCTATGGGCTCATCTGAGTTGGAGTTTTAGACAAGGACTGGACATTCTTTCCGGCTCGTTTTTTACACGGCTAACAGGAAATCTGATCAATTTCATAGTGTGCATGAGGCCTTTTTGAATTTACCAAGGATCTCCATGATGCATGGACTGTGACTTTGTGGAGTCTTAGCTTACTGGAAGGCCGGATAGCATTGTCTCCTGTCATCATAAATTACACACAACTGTATAATTATCTACCGTGTTTCCCCGAAAATAGGACAGTGCCTTATATTAATTTTTACTCCAAGGCAGGCACTATGAGGGTATGTCTTATTTCTCTCTCCCTGGCCAGAATAGACATCCCTTCCGGGAATACTCACATCCTTGCGGGACAGGCGGTGGCGTGCAGCAGGATGTGCCAGCGAGACAGGCGGCATGCGGAGTTGTGCGTCGGGAAGCGCGAATGACGTTGGGGGCTATAGACCAAGCTGTCTGTGGTGCTGGCAGTGAAGCTCCATGAGGGAATTAGGTGAGTCCTGGGTGGCGGCAGGTGGCAACAGGTGGCCTTACTTTCGGGGGGCGCTTATTTTCAGGGGGATGCCTTACTTTACGATAGAGGGTAGGATAGTAGGGGTGTCTTATTTTAGGAGGGCGTAATTTTTTTCAGGAAAATACGGTATGTTAAATACCCATGTTTATACACATTTGGAGGTGAATTAATTTATAATAAATGTAGTATTATCAGCACACTACAGCTTCTAATTTTGTGAATGATATTGTTGGAGAAGAAATATTGATCTTACTGTGGACACTGAACCTACTGTGGGTGCATAAAACCATTCTGCTAATTCTTCCTTCCTTTTTGCTTTATTTTACACGTGGTGTTGTGGTAGAGCTGTCAGTCATAGCAGTCAGGGTGCATCATGCCAAAATGAGGAGCCAAAATATAAAACATAAGGGAAGTAAAACAGGATTAGGAAATCTAGAGAGATCTTTTGTCTCAATGCATCACACACACAAAAAAAAACCACTTCTATAACTATGTACCCTCATTTCTCCAGAATGTCTAGGATTAGAAGCTTGTCAGGTAATCTAACCCATTGGACTTAATAGTGTCATCAAAGCATTTATTTGCAGTCAGTATCTGAAAATGCCAGTCTATTTAGGGGCACCACAATTCTTGCAAGAAGAAGCACCACCTCACTTATGTCACTGTTTCCACTGCTGTGAGATTGAAAATACCCGACCCTCCTAACATATCTACAGGAGAAAACATCAAAGTGACTATAGAGGTTACCAAGAAAGTAGGTAAGTATCCAAGCAAGTGGTTCTTTGCTTTCCTGGAGACAGATGTGAACTTAAGTGATCATTTTATGATTTCTTAAATTAAACATACTGTACATGCATGCCACATGGTAAATAGAAGCAGAGGAAAATATATATATTGAATAAATAGCTGTAAGACCCTATTCAGGTTATGTTAAAACATTGATTTTGTACTGTAATCTGTTTTATGAGATTGCATAGTCTACTAGGATATCCCAAACATTATATTTGCAGGATATTGGAAGGTCAAAGGGACACACACTCTTTTGTCTCTTTTCATGTAAGGGCCAATTCACACGTAAAATTGGCGGAACTCTCCGCCGTGAAATCCTGCCAGCCTCCCTGTCATGCAGGCAGTCTATGGGAGGGCTTGTGTGCCTTCTCTCTCCTTTCAAAAGAATTGACATGTCTGCCAGTTTTACTCTGTGTAAACTGGCCCTTACTGTATCCCTATGCTTCGATAGTAGTATTTGCTAGCAAATAATAATAATAATTACATAAATAAATCATAAATACATAATAAATATGCAGGGGGAAGATATTCATATAACAATATTATACAATATATTCTTATAATCGACTCTAGCAGGGAGGTATACATTAAAGTAACTATCCCTAAGGAGGGAAACCAGTGTTGCATTTCAAAACATGTAGAAAAAGACCACATAATCTCCAGGTCCCTGGAATTTAAACAACATCACTAGCTACAGGAGTCTCCCACAAACTTACCAGGTGCGTTTTGCAGAGTGCTACCGGCCAGGGTGCATTCACATGAAAAGTGAACGGTCCTAAACATACAGCCAATGTCATTTAGAACTATCTTTAGTATAAAGAAGAACTAAGAATGAAGAACTAAGTGATTATATGCTTCCCACAGAACCCTAATCTCAACATCATCAAGTCTGGGAGACAAGAGGATTTGAGCAGCCTACATCCACAAAAGATCTGCGGTCAGTTGTCTAAGATGTTTGGAACAATCTCCCTACCAAGTTCCTTCAGAAACTATATACAAGTACCCAGGGGTGGATTAACTTCACCATAGGCTCCGGGATGTTCACTAGGCCTGGGCCCCCTCATCCCACTGTAACTTTGGCAACACTAGCGTGGTGTTCATAGTACAGGCTAAATAATGTCATGATGTCCTGATTTGTGCAAAATTGCGGTAAAAAGCACCATTTTTTGCAAATCATGGCAAAACTGTAGTCAGGAGACGGTATACCACTGAAAGTATGTCTTTTTGGGTGGCCATGGGCCCCCCAGGAGCTCAGGGCCCCGGGCTACCACCCAAAACGGAGGTTTGGTGCAGCGCTACTTCTAATGAATGTTTATCCACGTTCTGCAGTCATTCATCATTGCAGAGCCAGATGAGCATTCATTAGAAGTAGCGGTGCACCAAACTGCCTCATTTACATATCTAATAAACCACAATGTTCCCATGAACAGCACTGAGAATCAATGTAAAAAAATGAATGAATATTAATTAGGATTAGGATTAGGTAGGCTGGCTGGGGTGGATTGGTGCACTGAGGGTGGTAGTCCAGTCACTAGTGCACCAGACCACCTAATTTACATATCTAATAAAAAAAAGTTCCCAAAAATGGCGCTGAGGATGAAGGTAAGAACATTACCTTCATTTTCAGAACCCCATACACTATAGGGACATACATATCAGCAGGTTAGATGCTTCTAACCCATGGATAGTTTCCCTTTAAGGCTATGTTCACACCACGTATACTTGAGGCTGTATTTGTGAGGCTGTATAGCAACCAAAACAAGGAGTGGATTGAAAACACAGAAAGGCTCTGTTCACATAATGTTGTAATTGAGTGGATGGCCGTCATTTAACGGCAAATATGTGCTGTTATTTTAAAACAAAGGCTGTTGTATTGAAATAATGGCAGTTATATACCGTTATATGGCGGCCATCCACTCAATTACAACATTATGTGAACAGAGCCTTTCTGTGTTTTCAATCCACTCCTGGTTTTGGTTGCTATGAGGACCTGACATGAGGACCAAATACAGCCTCAAATATACATAGTGTGAACCCAGCCTAGAAGAGGATGTTCAAGACTAATGGAAAAAAAACAGGGTGGCATGGTGGCTACTGCTTACTTAAGTCCTCCTGGCAAGTTTCGCTGTGATCCGTTCTTTTTTGGGGCCACCATGGAGTCTTTTCTATTCAGGCATCTTCTCTTCACTTCCTGATTCTGATAATGTCCCCACCCACTGCCTCAGACTACATAGACCAGCATGCTATGCAAGCCAGAGCCAGACCCCTGCTGCTAATGTCTCCCACATTACTTCTAGTTACCTCCCCCTGCCCAGTGATGCTGCTGAATTCAGACAATCTCTATGTAAAAGAAACAGATCGCTGATCTCAGGGAGACCAGCCAAACGATAACTCTGCCGGCTGCTAGTGAAAGCGCTCCATGCAGTGAAATCCTAGGTGCATTGCCCCCTGGGAAACATGAATATGCAAAAGAAGAGCCCGTGGAACCTCATTGAAGAGTCTCCAAACACAGGACTAGCCAGATATCCCTCCGGGAAGGACCCAGCCAAGTGGTGGCTCCTGTAAGCAAACCACCAAAACCACCATATTACGTGGCCCTATAAGTTAATGTAATGACAATGGAAAAACCAAGGCCAGGTATCCATCCACATACAGCTGTTTCAGGGTGTTGCCCCTCATCAGTGTGGAGCAGGATTCTGGCTAGGATTCTGCACCTAGGATTTCACTGCATTGATCGCTTTCACTAGCAGCCGGCAGTGTTATCGTTTGGCTCGTCTCCCTGAGATCAACGATCTGTTTCTTGTATGGCTCTACTAGGCATTGCTCCCACCTAGCCAGCCCTGCTGGACATAGTGGGTAGCACATTCAGCTCTGCTACATTTGGGGGGATATCTGGGGGGTGGTGACACATTCAGCTCTGCTATATCTGGGTGGTGGTGACACATTCAGCTCTGCTACATCTGGGGGGTTGTGACACATTCAGCTCTGCTATATCTGGGGGGTGGTGACACATTCAGCTCTGCTACATCTGGGGGGTTGTGACACATTCAGCTCTGCTACATGTGGGGGGATGATACATTCAGCTCTGCTATATCTGGGGGGAGGTGACACATTCAGCTCTGCTATATCTGGGTAGCTAGGAACATGTGACAATTGGACCAATCAGAATGCATATGCAGATTAGCCATGTGGAGCAAGTGCTGCCTAGTGTCGCCACTGTGTGACGTATTGGCACAAAATGGGGCCCTGTAAGTTAGTGGTGACAACAGAAATTTAAAATTTTAGAACTACATGACTTCCTGGGCTGCAGGAGAGGGATGAAAAGTGCAGGAAAACCCCAGGACTGGTACTAGAAGCACATGTGAGTAATGTATAATTTGGGGAAAGGGAGAGAATGGAGAGAAAAAGATTTAAACCAGACAACCCCTTTAAGGTCTCTAATTGCAGTCATTTATAAGGCCTTCGAGTACCTGTGTTGTCATCACATGACTAGGGTTGACTTCTATTTACTGAAAGCAATTCTTGTAAGTTGTCACTAAACAGGTGCAGGCAGAGATTCAGAAAGTGTTGTGGAAAAGCATATAATTACCCACTATACAATAAATAACTTGCTCCAGAGACTGCACCACAGTCACAATGAGGCTGCCATGTGTCAAGCATCTCTCTTTCATAGGTTGTGTTCACAGGTACAGGATCTGCAGCAGATTTGATGGCCCAGATTTGAAACTGATGATTTGCTTTGAATCTGCACCATCAAATCTGCTGCAGATCCTGAACGTGTGAACACACCCTTAGGCTATGTTCACACTACGTATCTTTCTGCTCGTAGTGCGAACCGCGAATATACGCACGTAGTTTTGAGGTTGATGCGTTCGCTTGAAAGTATACGATATACAGCGGCACAGTTCACACTACGTATGAACTTACGACCGAATCGTATACGGCGCCGTGAAAAATGAACAAGACCATTGTTTGAGGACGGAAATGTTCGAACTCACGGCCGTATTTCAGTTTGACACCACTGATCTAGCTGCATCCGCTTTATTTTCTTCTATTTGAGGTCTACAATACATGAGATCTGTGAAGAATGACATACCACAACCAAGCACATACCAAACACTTAACCCTATCACAGCTATTCTTCAGCAGTTACTCTGTTTTGCAGTCAGATTGTACAATCTCTGAAAAGCATTTAGGTAGTTTATGTTGCAGAAGAGTGGGAGGGATTCCTTTCCCAACTACAATTTATATCACAGAGGTCATATGTCTGCAGCAGCAATGCTTCAGCTGGGGAACTATTTCCACAGGCCTCTATTTAAAAATTCAGGCCAGAACACACAATGTAGAAAAGTTTTAATTTCATGTTCTATATCGTGGTAAATACTTGTGATCAAAGTATTTTAGGAGTGATACCTTTATTGGCCAACACTCCTTAAATACTTTGATCACAAGTATTTACCACAATATGGATTTTTCTGGCTAACACGGTACTATACTATTTTAATGTGATGTTTTAGGCTATGTTCACACAACGTAAGAGACCGGCTGTTCCGTGACCCCGGCCGGGTCACGGAACGGCCAGTCTCTGGCCGGATCATCTCGGCTGGTACTTAAGTACCGGCCGGGTGATCTTTCCGGCTGCAGAGCTCTGATACGGGCGCATCAGCGTGCGCCCGCATCAGAGCTTACCATAGCACACAGTGAAGTGAGCGGCCGGAGTTGCTCGCTTCACTGTGTGAACTGACATAGTCAGTTTTTTCCGGCGCCACATGGGATCCCGGCCGGAGCGCATACGATGTGTGTACGCTCCAGCCGGGATGCCGTTGAACATAAGGCTATGTCGCACACCGCAAAACTATGGCCGTAGTTCTGCGGCGAGAACTATGGCCGTAGTTTTATGTAGTGTGAACATAGTCCTAGAATGGATCCAACAAAAAGGTTAACTATACAGAAAAGAGATATTTGTCTTCACTTTTGCATCTACTCCTGGGTTTGGCTCAAAAATGACGTTTGTTCAGCAGGTGTTTATATAGCATGTTACTACATTAGAGTGCCATATAACTGGTGAAAAAGATTACTTTGAAACATCTGGCTATATACTGTACATGTAGATCAGGAGAGTCAAACTCACTGCCCTCCAGCTGTTGCAAAACTACAATGGTATAAACATACCCACAGAGTATGGATACACAGGCAAAAGATGCTCTGACCCACTCTGAAAAGTGCCATGTTTTTCAGATTATCCGTAGATCTAATTTGGCTATGTGCCTCTTTTTATTTTATTCATCGGGGGTGACATGAGTTTTATTCATGTACAGCTTATTTGGAATAAGGGAAATATCTCAAGAACCCGACCTCAGAATTTAAAAGAAGCAAATCGCTGGATTCACCATGCCAGTACCAATCTGCAAACTCTATAAACTCCATGGAGTAGGACGATCCAACTAGGATTAGCAGACCAAGGAATCCCTCTCGAGGATGCTTGAGAAAGGCCTGCTTGTTAATCAAAAAAAAGTAGCAAAATAAACCTCCTGTTTAGTGAAGGGTGTTGCAGCGTGATACCGGACATACAGTATATACGCACACTAACACCCTATACAACTCTACACCCACACCGGTCTCAAGAGGGATTCCTTGGTCCGCTGTTCCTAGTTGGATCACCCTACTGCATTTCTACACACCAACCTAGTGGTGCTCCGATTCTGGCTGCGGTGTATACCTCTTGAAGCCCTCCATCGCCCTCCTATCTTTTAGCACGGCTCCACCAGGTGAGTGGTTTTAATATATATAAGAGCTCCCTGTACTGGGTGGGAGCGGGAGTTGGGGAGCAGCATGGTCTGCACAGCGGGGTCTACAGCACTGTACTCTGACCCAGGAAGTCTCCCTCACTTTCCAAATCATAGCAGATCCACTTCAGGCTGGGGCCTGCATCAGGGGACAGGACTGTCGAGGTAATCTCTCCATAGCTGTAACCCCTCTCTCCCCGGATAGAGAGTGCTACATTTATGTGCCCATATTCCCCGCTCATTCCTTCATGCTTCCTTCAGTCTCTGTCAGCCCTTGTGTTTCCCATCCTCTCCATTACTGTACAGTAACTTATAATATCACATATTCTGCTGTTTCTGAATGTTTGTTTCATCTGGTTTACATGTTATTCAGAGTAATAAATCATTATTTTGGGGTGTGGAACCAATTGTCTACATCTCTGATTTTTTATGGGAAAATTTGCTTTGGTTTAAGAGTGGATTTGCAGGGCGACCCCACTCTGAACCACCGCGATCCTGGGTGCTATGTGTAGCCTGGCACCACGGCTAATCAGCGGACGCTGTCCGATCGCAGCGCCAGCTAATTATACATTTAAATGCAGCTGTCAAAACATTTAAATGTATTGTTTCCCCCTTTCCCTGGTGTCTAATGGGGGGATCCCCCCCCCCCCCTAGGCATACGATCAGGGAGGGGAGATCCCTTCTGCTTACCAGGCCAGGGCTCAGCGTCGCACTGACGCTGATCCTGGCTCGGCAATCCATCTGGTCTGCTGCAGACCAGAGTAATACAGCAATGATTTGATCCATCATTGCTGTATTAAGTATACTGCAGTGATCTCTATGGGAGATAACTGCAGTAATACTAAAAGTCCCCCACGGAACCTACCAAAGTGCAAAATTGCGCAAATTGTGCATCAAATCCAGAAAAATTGTAATAAAAAGTAATCAAAAAGTTGCATATATGCAATCAAGGTACCGACAGAAAGAACTGATCATAGCGCAAAAATTGACATCTCACACAGTCCCATAGACCAAAGGATAAAAGCGTTATAAGAGTGGAAATAAAGCAATTTTAAACTTTTTTTTTTAAAAGGTTTTATTTTTATTAAAAACAGTCAGATAAAATAAAAGTCGTTTAAGTTACATATCGTTTTAATCGTACTGACTTGAGAAACATATATAACATGTCACTTTTACCATAGGGCTAATGGCATAAACACAGAAAATGAAAACAAATTCCTTTTTTTTTCCAATCTCACTGCGCATATAATTGTTTTCTGGTTTCACAGCATAATTTATGGAAAAATTAAGTCTGTCATTGTAAAGTACAATTAGTGGCGCAAAAAATAAGGGTTCATGTGCATCTGTAGGTGAAAAAATGCAATCGCTATGGCCTTTTAAACATGAGGAGGAAAATACTAAAACGCAAAAACTAAAATTAGCCCAGTCCTGAAGGGGTTAAAAAGTGATAACAGTAGTTTGACAATAAATGGCTTCACCCATTCATATTCTTGGAAAATAGGACAAGAAAGCAAAAATTCTATGTGTAAACTTTTGATCACAACTGTATCTATAACACAATGATGTAATGATGTCATAAATAACACACATGATGTAGTGATGTCATATTACACACATGATGCAGTGATGTCATATATAAAACACACATGATGTAGTGATGTCATATATATAACACACATGATGCAGTGATGTCGTATATATAACACACATGATGCAGTGATGTCGTGTATATATAACACACATGACGCAGTGATGTCGTGTATATATAACACACATGATGTAGTGATGTCATATATATAACACACAAGATGCAGTGATGTCATATTTATAACACACATGATGCAGTGATGTCATATATTACACACATGATGCAGTGATGTCATAAATAACACAACTGATGTAGAGATGTCATATATATAACACACATGATGTAGTGATGTCATATATATAACACACATGATGCAGTGATGTCATATAACACACATGATGCAGTGATGTCATATATATAACACAACTGATGCAGTGATGTCATATATAACACAACTGATGCAGTGATGTCATATATTACACACATGATGCAGTGATGTCATAAATAACACAACTGATGTAGTGATGTCATATATATAACACACATGATGCAGTGATGTCATGAATATAACACACATGATGCAGTGATGTCATATATAACACACATGATGCAGTGATGTCACATATATAACACACATGATGCAGTGATGTCATATATATATATAACACACATGATGCAGTGATGTCACATATATAACACACATGATGCAGTGATGTCATATATATAACACACATGATGCAGTGATGTCATATATATATAACACACATGATGCAGTGATGTCATATATATAACACATGATGCAGTGATGTCATATATATAACACACATGATGCAGTGATGTTACATATATAACACACATGATGCAGTGATGTCATATATATAACACACATGATGCAGTGATGTCACATATATAACACACATGATGCAGTGATGTCATATATATAACACACATGATGCAGTGATGTCATATATATAACACACATGATGCAGTGATGTCATATATATATATAACACACATGATGCAGTGATGTCATATATATAACACACATGATGCAGTGATGTCACATATATAACACACATGCTGCAGTGATGTCACATATATAACACACATGATGTAGTGATGTCATATATATATCACACATGATGCAGTGATGTCACATATATAACACACATGATGTAGTGATTTTATATATAACACACATGATGCAGTGATGTCATATATATGAACTGGAGAGAAAGGAACGGCTGCACATCCCATCTATGGCTGATACTAATGCCACTAGGCCTATATTAAAAATCAACACCAGAGTGTCTGTATATGAATTGATCAAGCCATATTGCCCCGTGTACCACCGCGCAGGTCCTCTGGTCCACACGGGTCCAGGGCCGGACTGGGGCTGAAAAGCAGCCCTGGCACACAAACCCCACCAGCCCACATATATATTCCCCACACACCTATTGCACTATGTTGAGCAGAATTTTTTTTAGCTTTACTACTGTCACATTATTTTCTTACATATGTAAAGTATTACTCCCTGCAGACTATAGAAGAGTATACAGCAGTGATATCCCATAGCAGGTGTACACAGATGCTGAGAGTATACAGCAGTGGTCAGACAGTCACAGGTAGAATACAGAGCCATTACAGAGGATCTTTCCCCACTCCTGTCATTGTGCTGTCCCCTATCCGACGCCTAAATAAATTATCTCAGACTGCTGACTAAATGGAGTTCACAGACGCTGAAATAAATTCATAACCTGGACCCCAAAAAAATGTATGACACAGGCCTAAAATGCATACCCCAACATGTAACTTCACACCCCAGGCCACATTAACTTATACTGCAAACACCAAAGGAAACACAGATCCAAGACTGCCTCTCCCCACACAGCTCAATCCCCTCAACCTCCAATCTCTCGAGTGCACCTCCTCCGTACTCCTCCATTCTCTATAGTGTGCACCACCTCCGTACTCCTCCATTCTCTATAGTGTGCACCACCTCCGTACTCCTCCATTCTCTATAGTGTGCACCCCCTCTGTACTCCTCCATTCTCTATAGTGTGCACCCCCTCGTACTCCTCCATTCTCTATAGTGTGCACCCCCTCCGTACTCCTCCATTCTCTATAGTGTGCACCCCCTCCGTACTCCTCCATTCTCTATAGTGTGCACCGCCTCCGTACTCCTCCATTCTCTATAGTGTGCACCCCCTCCGTACTCCTCCATTCTCTATAGTGTGCACCCCCTCCGTACTCCTCCATTCTCTATAGTGTGCACCACCTCCGTACTCCTCCATTCTCTATAGTGTGCACCCCCTCTGTACTCCTCCATTCTCTATAGTGTGCACCCCCTCGTACTCCTCCATTCTCTATAGTGTGCACCCCCTCCGTACTCCTCCATTCTCTATAGTGTGCACCCCCTCGTACTCCTCCATTCTCTATAGTGTGCACCCCCTCCGTACTCCTCCATTCTCTATAGTGTGCACCCCCTCCGTACTCCTCCATTCTCTATAGTGTGCACCTCCTCCAGGTAACACAGAGGGGACACAACCAGAGTGACACTGCCAGGAGCCACACTGTGTGACAATGTGAGTGCGATGTGCTGCATCACCGGCTCTCACACACACCTGTCCTAGCTGATCTGCCTCTTTCTTGCACAGTAAACGCTTAGGGGAAGATTTATGAAAGGGTGTAAATATACACCTGGTGTAAACTGCCCACAGCAACCAATCACAGCTCAGCTTCCAGCTCTGGTAAAATATAAGAGGAGCTGTTATTGGTTGCTGTGGGCAGTTTACACCACGTGTATATTTACATCCTTCTTCTATGCCCCATATTTTTCACTTCAAGTCCGATCTGTGCCCCATATATTTGATTAAAGCCCCTTTATGCTCCAATTACTAGTGTCCCCCCCACAGTGCCCCCACCAGAGAAAAAAACAAACAAACAACAACTCTCCTGTGACCCGTTCCTGCAGCTCCTCTCCCAGCAGCGCGTGTCTTTTCTCTATCAGGCATCAGTGTGACTTCTGGTGCTGCATGGTTTTGCTGATGGCTTTGTAGTCCTAGTCCTACACACTACTTACCCCACCTGACCCCTCCCCCCTACACACACACTAGAATCCCCTGCTGTGCTCCGATATAATAATAAGGCCACCTGTGCAGTGCCCCAATAGTAATAATCCCCCCTGTGCTCTGTCCCATAGTAGTTATCCCCCCTGTGCTGTCCCCATAGTACTCCCCCTGTTCTGCACCCCCATAGTAATCCCCCCGTGCTGCACCCCCATAGTAATCCCCCCGTGCTGCACCCCCACAGTAATCCCCCTGTGCTCTGCTCCATAATACAGCCCCCATTCCCCCCCCCACCCCGCATTGCCAAATACAAACAAAGACATTATACTCACCTTATTCTGAAATACAGCGGGTCCTTCTCTCTTCTGATCTCCTCGCAGGCCGTATCCTCCCAATAAACTTGCGGTCCCGTGGGCTGTGGGTGGGCGGCACTATCGTCAGTCTGAGCATGATGTTTCGGAGGGGCGGCCGCTGACAGGGGCACACTAATTAAGATCCCCCCCACACTTACACACTACCCTACCTGCCCCCCCCCCCCACACACACACACTCACACATTAGCCCACCTGACAAATCCCCCCACACTCACTACCCCACCTGACACTCCACACACACTCACACACTACCCCACATGACCCACCACACTCACACACTACCCCACCTGACGAATCCCCTACACACGCTCACACTACCCCACCTGACAAATCCCCTACACACGCTCACACTACCCCACCTGACAAATCCCCCCCACACACTCACACTATCCCACCTGACAAATCCCCCACACACACACTCACACTATCCCACCTGACAAATCCCCCCCACACACACTCACACTATCCCACCTGACAAATCCCCCCCACACACACTCACACTATCCCACCTGACAAATCCCCCCCCCACACACACTATGCCACCTGCCAAATCCCCCCCCACACACACTCACACTCTCCCACCTGACAAATCCCCCCCTCCCCTCTCCACTCCTCCACCTGACAATCCCGCCCCTGCCACCGCCTCCCCCCGCCTGTCCGAATCGGCGCTTCTGCCACCTCACCCCTCCGTGGCCTGCTCCTTCCACCGCAGCCCGCTTTTTTCCGTGCGGCCCGCTCCTCCCACCTCAGCCCGCTTTTTTCCGTGAGGCCCGCTCCTTCCACCGCAGCTTGTCCCGTCCTGGCCCGCTCCTTTCACCGCAGCCCGCCCCTGCTCCTGGCGTGCTCAACCAATCAATGTGGAACAGGAGCGTGGGGCCGCTGCGACTGGCTGTTGTGCATGTACAACGCGTGCGCCACAGCCAGTCGCAGCGGCCCCACGCTCCTGCTCCAAGTTTTTTTTATTGTGCAACCCGGGCGGCCCACGGACTGGTAATCCGGCCAGCCCAGCGGGCATTTGCCCGGCTTGCCAGATTACCAGTCCGGGCCTGCACGGGTCCCTACGCTAACTCCACACCGTGTCGGTCAGCGACCGCCAACCCCGCAAAGCGTGCACATTAAGGGAAGGGAGGCCATGGAACGACCCTGCAACCCCAATGTCACAGGACGAGACCCAAAAAGCCCCACCAAAACCCAGCCAGCACCACCGGCGGGGAAGGCTGCCCCCAAACGACACAAGTATGGATATGGTATTGCACTTACCATTGCTGCTCTCACAGAATGGGCAAGACATAAGGTCCAGACATGTGAGCACAGGCATATCCTGCTATTTTGGTCATGTGGGTCTTATAAAGGAGTGCGAGCTGTTCAGAGAGGGAGAACTGTAAAACACGAACTGGAGAGAATAGAACGGCTGCACATCCCATCTATGGCTGATACTAATGCCGCTAGGCCTATATTAAAAATCAACACCAGAGTGTCTGTATATGAATTGATCAAGCCATATTGCCCCGTGTACCACCGCGCAGGTCCTCTGGTCCACACGGGTCCCTACGCTAACTCCACACCGTGTCGATCAGCGACCGCCAACCCCGCAAAGCGTGCACATGAAGGGAAGGGAGGCCATGGAACGACCCTGCAACCCCAATGTCACAGGACCAGACCCAAAAAGCCCCACCAAAACCCAGCCAGCACCACCGGCGGGGAAGGCTGCCCCCAAACGACACAAGTATGGATATGGTATTGCACTTACCGTTGCTGCTCTCACAGAATGGGGAAGACATAAGGTCCAGACATGTGAGCACATTTTTTTTTCCTATTCTGTCTGTAGCAGCTATGGTGAGTGCAATACCTCATCCAGACTTGTGCTGTTTGGGGGCGACCTTCTCCGCCGGCGGTGCTGGCCGGGTTCTGGTGTGGTGTTTTTGGGTCTGGTCCTGTGGCATGGGGGTCGCAGGGCCGTCCCATGGCCCCCGTTCCCTGACTGTGCGTGCCTGCGGGGTTGGTGGCCACTGACTGGCACGATGTGGACTTAGTGTAGGGACCCATGTGTATCAGATACCGGCACGAGTTACATGGGGCAGTATGGCTTGATCAATTCGTACACAAAATTCTGATGTGTTTTTTATTTAGCCTAGGGGCACTAGTATCAGCCATAGGTGTGAGGTGCAGCACTCTTTTTCTTCCCTGAACCGCATTTTGTTTCTCTCTTTTCTCCGTGTTTTTGCACTCCTCCTGGTGAGACCCACATGACCGCAATTAGCAGGAGACACCTGAGTGCACATGGTTTTAATCCCTCCTGTTTTTTCCCATTCTGTCTGTAGCAGCTATGGTGAGTGCAATACCTCATCCAGACTTGTGCTGTTTGGGGGCGACCTTCTCCGCCGGCGGTGCTGGCCGGGTTCTGGTGTGGTGTTTTTGGGTCTGGTCCTGTGGCATGGGGGTCGCAGGGCCGTCCCATGGCCCCCGTTCCCTGACTGTGCGTGCTTGCGGGGTTGGTGGCCACTGACTGGCACGGTGTGGACTTAGTGTAGGGACCTATGTGTATCAGATACCGGCACGAGGTACATGGGGCAGTATGGCTTGATCAATTCATACACAAAATTCTGATGTTTTTTTATTTAGCCTAGGGGCACTAGTATCAGCCATAGGTGTGAGGTGCAGCCAGGGCCGTTTCTGCCATGAGGCGCTCACCGCTGTCCCGCGCCGTCAGCCAGCAGCTGTCATCGCCCTCCAGCGTGTCAAGAGTGCCCGGGGTCAGTGGGGGCATCACGGCCCCTGCTGACCCCGGGCACTCACGACTCGCTGAAGGGCGTTGACAGCTGCTGGCTGACGGCGCGGGAGCACGGAAGGGAACAGCGGTGAGCGTTGGAGGCAGGACAACCCATCGGCGGCAGGACAGGTGAGCGGCTGCAGGGCCGGGAAGACAGCGGTGAGCGTTGGCGGCGATGACAGCTGCTGACTGACGCCGCGGGACAGCGGTGAGCGTTGGCGGCGGTACCGGCCGGCTGCTGCAGGACAGGTGAGTGGCTGCAGGGCCGGCCGGGGAGGGGGGGGGGTTGTGCAGGCGCGGGGGGGGGGGGGGTTGTTGCTAGTGAGGGGGCGGCCGCCTGAGGTTTGCCTCAGGCGGCAGAGACCCCAGAATCGGCCCTGGGTGCAGCACTCTTTTTCTTCCCTGAACCGGATGTCATATATATATATAACACACATGATGCAGTGATGTCATATATATAACACACATGATGCCGTGATGTCATATATATAACACACATGATGCAGTGATGTCATATATATAACACACATGATGCAGTGATGTCATATATAACACATGATGTAGTGATATCATATATATAACACACATGATGCAGTGATGTCATATATATAACACACATGATGCAGTGATGTCATATATATAACACACATGATGCAGTGATCAGGGCCGTCTTACCCATTGGGCATGGTAGGCGGCTGCCCGGGGACCCTTGCGTCCTAGGGGGCCCCTGCCCGCTGTCACAGCGGGCAGGGGCCCCCTAGGACGCAAGGGTCCCCAGGCTGCCGCCTCCCATGCCCAATGGGTAAGACGGCCCTGCGCGCGCCCCCTTCACCTTCTCTTGCGACCGCAAGCACTTTCTTGCTTGCGATCGCAAGAGGAAATCCGGCCCCGGCTGATGCGTCGCTCCCTGGGGGATTCTCCGGGAGCGCACGCATCAGGAACCTCAGTGCGCGTCGCTGGGGTTTCCTGTACCGGAAGTCCCGGCCTGGGCGCACACTGAGCTTCCGGATGTGTGCGCTCCCTGAGAATCCCCCGGGGAGCGACGCATCAGCCGGGGCAGAAGAGGAGAGGAAGCAGCGACGGGGGAGCGCTGGTAGGTGAGTTGGGTGTTTGTTTTTTTTATCTGCTGTGCAGGGGGCCATCTATAAGGGGGGAATACGGGGGAGCCATCTATAAGGGGGGAATATGGGGGAGCCATCTATAGGGGGGGATACAGGGGGAGCCATCTATAAGGGGGGAATACGGGGGAGCCATCTATAGGGGGGATACAGGGGGGAGCCATCTATAGGAGGGATACAGGGGGGAGCCATCTATAGGGGGGATACAGGGGGGAGCCATCTATAGGGGGGGATACAGGGGGGAGCCATCTATAAGGGGGTGATACAGGGGGAGCCATCTATAGGGGGATACAGGGGGGAGCCATCTATAGGGGGGGATACAGGGGGAGCCATCTATAGGGGGGGATACAGGGGGAGCCATCTATAAGGGGGGAATACGGGGGAGCCATCCATAGGGGGGATACAGGGGGGAGCCATCTATAGGGGGGATACAGGGGGGAGCCATCTATAGGGGGGGAATAAGGGGGAGCCATCTATAGGGGGGGATACAGGGGGGAGCCATCTATAAGAGGGGATACAGGGGGAGCCATCTATAGGGGGGGATACAGGGGGGAGCCATCTATAGGGGGGGAGCCATCTATAGGGGGGATACAGGGGGAGCCATCTATAGGGGGGATACAGGGGGAGCCATCTATAGGGGGGGATACAGGGGGGAGCCATATACAGGGGGGAGCCATCTATAGGGGGGGTACAGGGGGAGCCATCTATAGGGGGGATACAGGGGGGAGCCATCTATAGGGGGGGATACAGGGGGGAGCCATCTATACAAGGGGGGGATACAGGGGGGAGCCATCTATAAGGGGGGATACATGTGGGAGCCATCTATATTAGGGGGGGGATACAGGAGGGAGCCATCTATAGGGGGGGGATACAGGGGGGAGCCATCTATACAAGGGGGGGGGTAACAGGGGGGAGCCATCTATAAGGGGGGAATACGAGGGAGCCATCTATAAGGGGGTAATACAGGGGGAGCTATCTATAAGGGGCCAATACAGATGTGCAGTGTGTAGAGAGATGAGGATGGTGACAGAGTGTGGAGCATAATATGTCTGTCTGGCAGATTCTGTGGATTCGTGGCTCGGAGAAGTTCTCATAATGGCACAGGGCAAATGGAAAAGAAGATGAAAAGGGAAGAACTCCGATCAGAGAAGACGTCTCATGTGAGTCACTTGATGTATCTGCACTGTAATGTATATGGTGTACAGAACCTGTGTAGAGCTGGGTACCTCTATATGACTGGATGAGGTGATAGTGATCTGTGTACAGTGGATTAGTCAGTAGCAGCGGTGGTGTTAGTCAGTATGCGGTGGTAATATTTGTTGCTTGTTATCTGGCATATATATAGAGAAGGGCAAAACAACATGTCTCATATAGACAGAGGAGCAACAACATGACTATTATATTATATATGAACCATGTTGTTTCCCTGTATTCTGTATAGATGAGACATGTTGCACTGGTGTGACAATAAACCCTGCAGATTGCTGTTGGAAGTGCTGTCTCCATTGCGTTTTTTGGATACTTTGAAGCCAACCTGGTCTGGTTTGGTGAGGCACGCACGCACAGTTATTTTTTGTTTTTGCGCTCCTGAAAGACTGTATTGTGAATTAAAGTTTATCTTAACAATAATTAGTATTTTTTATTGTACGTAATTGTACTGGCTAGCGGCGGGGTTGCAAAGATGCGGGGGGGTTTTGATGGCGGCGGCCGCGGGGGGTGGGGCCCAATTCGCACCTCTGCCCAGGGGCCCATAATGCTGTTAAGACGGCCCTGGCAGTGATGTCATATAAATATAATAATGTTATATAGATGATAGATACTGTAATATAAATAACACAATGCTGCACAGAGATGTCATAGAAGCAGCACAAGCCTCTAATTTGTACTAAGGCATTAGAAGGGGTTTCCAGGACGCCTGTGAACAGTAATCTCGGTGTGCAGGTGGAGGGAGTCACGTCCTGTAGCCGGGGCACAGCCGCCCAGAGTGACACCTCTTTCTTATAAAGCCTAAGTTTCGGTTTCCTTCCATAGGAGGGAAGCTACTGACAGTCTATTCCGGGAAGCCGCACTTCTGCTGAGAGCCTCTGGGGGGAGCTGCTGAGCATGACCTATGCGTGAACCTGTATGCAGACTCCACTGTATCCTACAGCCCGTGTTCTGTGTCTATGGCGCAGAACTGTATTGTCCGCCGCTGCGCTTTATCATGAGGGGATAAATAACCTTGTCCTTAGGCTTTTGAGCGGCTCTCATTCCCTCCTGCTTGGATTTGAGGTTCTACGACAGCTGTTTGTTTCACTAAACTAAAAAGCAGGATAATAAGGTGGAATGCGACAACAGCTGAGGAGAGCTATGGCTTCTTTCAGAGAAGCTGCTCACAACAAGCAGAGTCAGCCATGGAGCTCTGCCAGCTGGAATTTCCTGCATTCCAAACGCGGGAAAATCCTGAGGAGGAATGAAAGTCCCTGTGACAGCACCGAAAACTCCCGGGCTCCCGCTGCCGCCCGGCCCCCTGCGCCCTCTAGCGGCTGCTGTCTGTCATTGCGTGCTGTACACAGCTGCCAGCTCTGGGCTGAGAAATCCCAGTCTGTGTACAATAATAGGGGTCTCCCACCAGTGCTGCAGGGCATTCTGGAGGGGCTACAATACACAGTAGAGTGCACAATATAGGGGGCATTTTGCTGTAAAAATAAAACACCCTGATTTTCTATTTTAGGAAGCATGTCTCTGGTAATCCTATAATAATATAAGTGATGACAGGGAAAATTAAGTTTGTATACATACCTCCCAACTTTTGCAAAGAGCAAAGAGGGACATGTGCGCCGCGGTCCCCATAGCCACACCCACATAGTGACCCTCCATAGCCACGCCCCCATAGCGACCCTCCATAGCCACGCCCCCATAGCGACCCTCCATAGCCACGCCCCCATAGCAACCCTCCATAGCCACTCCCCTACAGTCACCACATGCTGCTGACTGAATAGTGCCCTATATAGTATCCAATCCCCCCAAAAATGCCCTATATAGTATCCAATCCTCCATTATAGTGCCCCACATAGTATCCAATGCCCCCATATATGCCCCACATAGTATCCAATGCCCCCATATATGCCCCACATAGTATCCAATCCCCCACATAGTGCCCCACATAGTGTCCAATCCCCCACATAGTGCCCCACATAGAATCCAATCCCCCACATAGTGCCCCACATAGTATCCAATGCCCCCATATAGTGCCCCACATAGTAGCCAATGCCCCCATATAGAGCCCCACATAGTAGCCTATGTCCCCATATAGTGCCCCACATAGTAGCCAATCCCCATATAGTACCCCACATAGTAGCCAATCCCCCCATATAGTGCCCCACATAGTAGCCAATCCCCCCATATAGTGCCCACATAGTAGCCAATCCCCACACAGTGCCCCACATAGTAGCCAATCCCCCCATATAGTGCCCCACATAGTATCCAATCCCCCATATAGTGCCCCACATAGTAGCCAATCCCCATATAGTGCCCCACATAGTAGCCAATCCCTCCATATAGTGCCCCACATAGTAGCCAATCCCCCATAGAGTGCCCACATAGTAGCCAATCCCCATATATGCCCCACATAGTAGCCAATGTCCCCATATAGTGCCCCACATAGTAGCCAAACCCCCATAGAGTGCCCACATAGTAGCCAATGCCCCCATATAGAGCCCACATAGTAGCCAATCCCCCCATATAGTGCCCACATAGTAGCCAATCCCCATATAGTGCCCCACATAGTAGCCAATCCCTCCATATAGTGCCCCACATAGTAGCCAATCCCCCATATAGTGCCCCACATAGTATCCAATCCCCCACATAGTGCCCCACATAGTAGCCAATGCCCCCCATATAGTGCCCCACATAGTATCCAATCCCCCATATAGTGCCCCACATAGTAGCCAATCCCCATATAGTGCCCCACATAGTAGCCAATCCCATATAGTGCCCCACATAGTAGCCAATCCCTCCATATAGTGCCCCACATAGTAGCCAATCCCCCATAGAGTGCCCACATAGTAGCCAATCCCCATATATGCCCCACAGAGTAGCCAATGCCCCCATATAGTGCCCCACATAGTAGCCAAACCCCCATATAGTGCCCCACATAGTAGCCAATCCCCATATATGCCCCACATAGTAGCCAATACCCCCATATATGCCCCACATAGTAGCCAATCCCCCATATATGCTCCATAGTAGCCAATGCCCCATATAGTGCCCCACATAGTAGCCAATCCCCCATATAGAGCCCCAAATAGTAGCCAATGCCCCCAAATATGCCCCACATAGTAGCCAATAACCCATATAGTGCCCCACATATTATCCAATCCCCCCATATAGTAGCCAATGCCCCCATATAGCGCCCCACAGAGTAGCCAATACCCCCCATTAGTGTGGCCCCAGCGGAAAAAACAATAAACCAGTAACTCACCTGTCCACCGGTCCCAGCAGCTCCTCTCCCGGCAGAGCGCGCACTCCCGTCATCCTCCGGGGGCGGGCAGCGGGGTATACAGACACTGACTGTGCCGGAAGTGACCTGCAGCCTCTATATGAATTACTTCCGGCACAGTCAGTGACTCTGTACCCCGCTGCCCGCCCCGGAGGATGACCGGTGTGCGCGGTCTGCCGGGAGAGGAGCTGCCGGGACCGGAGGACAGGTGAGTTACTGGTTTATTGTTTTTTTCGCTGGGGCCACATATATTGCGGGACACGGGGGGCCGTTCCGGGACCGCGGGACAGCACCCTGAAAACGGGACTGTCCCGCGAAATCCGGGACGGTTGGGAGGTATGTGTATATGTTCCGGGTTTTATGCACGTTACCCTCAACTAGTCATGTGGGCGTTCCTCAGCAATGAACTAGTCACGGATGGTCGGTGCCCAGGGATGGCCCTTCTGGGCGCTAGTCTTAATGCAGGAGCCTGCTAAATGTTACAGAAGGGCCGTCCCTGAGCACCAATCCATACCTCCCAACTTTGGCTGGGAGGAAAGAGGGACATGGACACGCCCCTAACCCCACCCAAAGACACGCCCCTAAATAAGTCATAAACGCAGCGTTTCGGCGAGTTCATTTGCATTTTCATTTTCACGCTTCAAAATGGTGATTGACTCGCTGAAACATCGCGTTTGTGACTGTTTGCTGTGCTGCACTATTTGTTATTGCTTTGCATGTTGATGAAATAAACACTTCTTTTGCAACATAGAAGTTGAGTGCCGTGAAGTATCCGTATGGTATAGACATCTATCTTTGGTCAAGATTTAATTTGCTGGCACCAACATCATGGTTTGTGCTGCGGACATTTGTTATCTCTCTCCTGTCTCTCTCCTGTCTCTCTCCTCAGGTCTAAATAACATATTAGCATTGCCAAAGCAAACAGGAGATTTTTGGGGGATAGATAGATAGATAAGTAAAGCCCCCGTGTACCAGAAAAATAAAAAAAAGCATACTCACATGGCTGCACAACAGAGGCTTTCTCCAGCAGAAGCTCAGCAGTAGTGGCACAGCCCCACACACAGCTCCCAGCCCCCGCAGCTCCTATCTCCAGTCCCGTGGCCCCTACACTCTCCTCACTCCTGTCTGTCCCCGACATGTGACGTCATCAGCAGCGTGGAGAAGATAAGCAGGGGAGAAGATGAATGCCAGTGCCTCGGGGCTGGAGATAAGAGCTTCAGGGCCGTGCGGTATGTGAGCTTCCTGCTCAGGGCTCTGAAAGGAACAGAGCATGTGACCTGTCAGATGGCCTTCAGTGTCAGTCAGTGACCCCCCCCCCCCCCCCCACTGGTAATCTGGGCCTGATACACTGCTGATTACTCTGCTGTCTGACTGCACCGAACCCCCCCCCCCTCCGACCCTAGTCGGGATGCATAGTACAGACAGCAGAGTGATGAAGACCCCCCTCCCCCAGCACTCCCATGATAAACACCCTCCCTGTCAGCTAGCCTCCCCCACCATCCCTCCTTAAGCACATACTTACTGAAGTTCTGTGCTTCAGCCCTCCAGCGTCTCCTTCCATCTTGGCTTTGGGCAGACATCATTCCTCTGCTCCGCGCGGGAACGCAGGGGATGAGAGAGGCCTCTAGTGACCGGAGGCAGAATGCAGCTTCCGGCCACTAGAGGGAGCTGTGCACAGCCCAGCATCTGCGAGCGCTCCATTAGGAGCGCTCGCCGTTAAAGGGACAAGTATGTTTTGGAAAGCGGGACACACGGGGGCCGTTCCGGGACAGCGTGATATGACCCCGAAATCGGGACTGTCCCGCTTGATCCGGGACGGTTGGGAGGTATGCCAATCATCCTAGACAGGTGAGATTACAGGCAAATTGAGCGTGCCATCCTTGATCAGTTCAGCGCTGAGGAACACCCACATGACTAATTAAGGGTAATTTGCGTACGGCACAGGACATTTACAGTTTTTTACATATTGTTTTGGGGGGTATATGCAGCAGGCATAGCAAGCAGTCCAATCCCATACCAATAAACCATGGGTCTGCAAACTGTGGCCCTCCAGCTGTTGCAAAACAACAATTCCCATCATGCCCAGACAGCTAAAGCTTTGAATTTGGGTGTCCAGGCATGATAGGAAATGTAGTATTGCAACAGCTGGAGGGGCACAGTTTGGAGACCACTATCTATCCTCAATACTGTATTCACATGCAAGAAAAGCAAAGACACAATACAAAATAAAAGCTGGGGCTCCCTGGCCATTGGGGCCATTAGATATGGGGTAACAGTGGTGTAACTTAATTAAACTTTTTATTCCTATGCCTTTGGTTATGTACGGTAGTCGTTCTTTCTTTCATGTGGTTTAAGCATACACAGGCAAGGCACACACACCCTTTTCCTGCACGTGAAAAGAGCAAAAAGGGTTCGTGATATAGCTGTGACTTAAACAAAAAGGTCTCATTTTACAAGTAATAAAAATCAAATGAATGAACACATTTAGGGTGCCTTCACACCTACCGTATCGCAGGAGAAAATCCGCAGCAGATTTAACTAAATGAATGAACACAGCATTAAAAACGCACTGTCAAATCCGCTGCGGATCAGCAGCGGATTTTCTGCTGCAATACGGTAGGTGTGAAGGCACCCTTAAACTGTTATCTTCCTGACACAAAAAATGCACCAGATTCATCACAGTGCATCCTGTTTGATAAATATGGTGTATCAGACTGTCTAGTCTAAGTTTAGACCACTATAAGGGTAGCTTCACACGTACCGTATCGCTGCGTTTTTATCGCTGTGTTTTTGGTGCGGTTTTTACATGCGATTTTTGAGTTGGTCTATTATAGAATGGGGGACTAAAACATTGTTGCATTTTTGGCACATGATGGATCATTTAGGCCGTGTCTCTCTCCAGCAAAGCTATGGCCCCTTTAGAGCAGTTTTGCGCAGTTTGGAGACCCATGGTTTATTGGTATGGCAACTTGGTACGCCTGCTGCATATACCCCCCAAAACAAAGTTTGTAAATGTCTTGTGCCGTATGCAAATTACCCTTAACTAGTCATGTGGGTGTTCCTCAGCGCTGAACTAATCAAGGATGGCATGCTCGAATTGACTTTAATCCCACCTAGCATCATTGGTGCTCAGGGATGGCCCTTCTGTAACATTTAGCCACACATGACGGATCCGCAGCGGATTTCTCACTGCCAATTCGCAGCGACATCCGCTGCGGATCCCTGCCCTGTAAAGTCTATGGCAGACATACTAGCAGCAGGATCGACATCACGCTGCCAATATGTTGGGAGACCACGCCGTTAATCCCCAGACCATCCGGAGCTTATACATTGGGGCAGCACACTGATTGGCTGAGCAGGACATGCACCCGGGAACCCCCAAGCAAGCCGGATTGTGGAGCAGGTAATGGTCTCCCAACATACTGGCAGCGTGATGTCCATCCTGCTGTTAGTATGTCTCCATAGACTTTACAGGGCATGGATCCATGGTGAGAAATCACACCCAGCTGCTCCATGCAGACGAGTTATGGCCACAGAAGTCTTCATGATGGCCGTACAAGAAAGCAAAGAAGATGTCACATGTAAGTCATTAGTAACTGCACTGTAATCACTTAGGGGGACATTTATGAAGTCCGGCGTTTTTTACGCTGGGCTTACAAATGTTCCTGCAGTTTCGAATCTCAGAGGACTTATGGAAAGGCGCATTGCCTCTACATAAATCCCGAGTGCATGGAGCGCGTCTATGCGAAAATTTTGAAACCTGCGTCAGCTCTGTATCTTTTTTCTGCCGGAAAAATGACAAATGCGGCGCACGCAGAGGCTGCGCTTCCTCTGCTTGCTGCTACACCCCCCGTAACTCCCCCTCTCCTCCCCACTGGGGAAGGTGGCGCAGGTGGGGCCGATGCAAAAAAAAAATATTCGCAAAAATACCCTTTGCAAATATTTCTATGCCCCATCTGCGCCTAAAAAAGACATTTTCGCCTTTCATATATGTCCCCCTTAGTGTGCAGAGCCTGTGAACCATTGGTGTCTAAATCGGCCAGTGTATGGTTTGCGGTAGTGTACTGACACGGCTCGCCATCAGCACAGTACACTACTGTGAACTTTTAAACTGCCTAGGAGCTCCTGACATCATAATCGATCCTGATGCTGGGAGCACCCAGGTGCAGTGCGCAGAATGCTGACCGTGTACAGACGGAATTCTACAGATATGTGAATGACCCCATAGTCACTATATAATGGTGGTCATGGTGTGGTGATAATACATTTTTTTCCTTATATACAGGTATTATTGGTAATAATATTCTTGGTTTTCTGGATTTTGTTACAGTGTAACGGTATGATAGTAACAGTGTGACAGAATAATGATAGGTACAGGATGGTGATAATATCGTAAGTGGGACAGTATGGTGATATGTACAGTATGGTGAAAATATGACAGTGGTAGATGTTTTTGTTCTCTCCCCTATTAGTGATATTCTGGGGTCACTTCCCCACAGATCTATGTATACTTATATGCCACAAAGCATCCAGTGTATGATGCACCTAGGACCCAACTACAACAGCTGCAGGCACTATAGCATTTACTGACAGTCTGCAGCCCTCAGGATATGCTGGGAGTTGTAGTACAGTAAGGAGACAATCCTCTGATAACTGCCGCTGTAGACAGATGTATTGCTGGACCTTCAGGGCTGATGGTTGTCATCCACAGATTGCAGCCACCAGGAGCCTCTGCACACAGTGAATTATTAAAGGGTTGTCCTCTCATAGACTACAACTCCCAGCAACTCTAAGAGTTTTAGTTCCACAGAAAAAGTTTTTCAAAAGGGATTTGTCACAGATACAGATGAATCCAGGAAAGTAGCGGCTCAGCATGTCGTGTCTCACTGCTTCTATAATGGTGGGCCCCAAGGATCATTTCCTCTAGTGGGCCCCAGGTACCCCAGTCTGACACTGACTCTATGTAAAGTATTTGTTTTATCAAACCAAGTAATTTCCTCTGGCACCAATAGTTTCCTTCCAAACAAACCAGATGTATTTCCTTTCTTCTAGTAGGGAAGTGAAACTGTAACACTGCATACACATGTGTAAGAATACCTGCCCTCATCATCCTCTTCACAGACTGGGCTAAATAGCTGTTTGCATCCTTTTTGCTTCAATGAATAGGGAATCAGTGGCTTGTGTGTGAGTTTAAAAAAAGTGCAGTCATATTTTCTAAGTCACCTGACTTTTAGTAAAAATGGTAGATTAAAGGAAGTATAATGCCATCTAGTGGTGTACCATAGCTTGATTCTTATCTCCCAAAAGGAAATTGCAGTCAGTGAATTACAGTGTATTTTTCAGGTTGTTTTTTCTGCATGAATAGAATTTGTGTTAGGTCTTCTATAGAGCCCTGGTGTACCTCCTTATTCCTCCAGGTTAGGCTCCTATTCTCAAAAAAGCTAAAATTACTTGTCGTTTTGTATAATATTCTACCCAATTTTTGAAGGGGTAATCCGGTGAAAAATAATTTTTTTCAAATCAACTGGTGTCAGAAAGTTTTTTTTCTTTTAAAAAAACCCTCAATCCTTCCAGGACTTATGAGCTGCTGGATGTCCTGCAGGAACTTTTGTATTCTTTACAGTCACAGTGACATAGTGCTCTCTGCTGCCACCTCTGTCTGAGACAGGAACTGTGAGGAGCAGGAGCAAATCTCAATAGAAAACCTGATAGATAGTAGACATAAGAATGCCTGGGTAAACCATCTAGGCAGTATGTATATATGTTACGGTTCAGCATGCCTAACAGACCTCAGAGCCACAGGACTAACACGTGCACAGTGTATAACCAGAAGGAAGCCATCACCAACCTATTCACAATCTATTAGAGTTTGTTTACACAGAGAGATCTATCTGACATTTTTTTGAAGCCAAAGCCAGAAACAGACTATAAACAGAGAACAAGTAATAAAGAAAAGACAAAGATTTCTCCTCTTTTCAAATCCACTCCTGGCTTTGGCTTAAAAAATCTGTCAGATAAATTTCTTTGTGTTAGGGTTCATTTACACAGGAAGATTATCTGACAGATTATCTGCCAAAGATTTGAAGCCAAAGCCAGAAACAGACTATGAACAGAGATCAGGTCATAAAGGAAAACCTGAGATTTCTCCTCTTTTCAAATCTATTCCTGGCTTTGGCTTCAAATCTTTGGCAGATAATCTGTCAGATAATCTTTCTGTGTAAATGGACCCTAAGGGCACCCTAATGGTGCGTTTACACAGGCAGATTTATCTGACCAATTTTGGAAGCCAAAGTCAGGAATGGACTTAAAAAGACAGGGAATCTCAGTCTTTCCTTTATGACCTGCACCCTGTTTATAGTCTGTTCCTGGCTTTGGCTTCAAAAATCTCTCAGATAAATCTCTCTGTGTAAACGCACCATAAGAATGTTCCTGTTTGCCCATAGCAACCAATCAGAATTCAGCTTTCACATATTCATGAGTCCTGGTAAAATGAAATAGTAGAAATTTGTGCTTGTTGCATTTAGGAGAGAATGGAGAAGCCATAGTTTGGAGATTGGAAGAAATAATAGTATTGAGTGACATCCAGATGAGAATGAAGCAGAGCAACATTAAGAGTTTTTCCACAGTATGAAAGAGGCAGAGTCTGGAGATGTCTTTGGTACAGGAGACATACATATGAAAGTGATAGGATACGGGTATGATTATGATGATTATTATTATTGCAGTGATCCAGTATCCAGTCTGCTCACTACTGAGTATAGGTTATAGTGAATCTAAATATGTCTAACATGTAATGTATTACTGGCGGATTAAAGTGTAGGAGTAGCAGGTCATATGACCATCTTAAACATGCTCTAGAAAGTTCTGTAAGAGGGGGCCCAAAGTCCAACCCCCCCCCCCCCCCACACACACACACACACACACACAGGGGCGGACTGGGCCACCGGGGGACCGGGGAAACCCCCGGTGGGCCCCAAGCAGGAGTAGGCCCCGCCCCCCAGTCAGGGAGCACGGTCCCCCCGCATCGGGGCCCCCCGTGCTCCTGGGGGGCCCACTCAGCCGCCGATAGCTGGCCGGCACCTTCCCTTCCTTGTGATGGCAAGCTTGCGATCACAAGGGTGCTGCTGCCGCCGCCGCCGCCGCCCCGACAGATGAGCAGCTGCTGGTCCCGGCAGCGTCATCACCACTGAGCTCTGTGCGCGGTGCGGCTGCTAGGACTTCCGGTTCACGTAGCACATACCGGAAGTCCCAGCCGCTGCGGCGCGCACGGAGCTCAGTGTTGATGGCGCTGTCCAGGACCAGGAGCTGCTCGTCTGTCGGGGAACAGAGGAGAAGAGACCAACGACGGGGGAGCGTGTTGACAGGTGAGTTGAGTTTCGGTTTTGTTTTTTTTATCATAGGGGGGAGATGGACAACATGAGGGGGGGGGGAGATGGACAACATGAGGGGGGTGGGGGAGAGATGGACAACATGAGGGGGGTGGGGGAGAGATGGACAACATGAGGGGAGTGGGGGAGAGATGGACAACATGAGGGGGGTGGGGGAGAGATGGACAACATGAGGGGGGTGGGGGAGAGATGGACAACATGAGGGGAGTGGGGGAGAGATGGACAACATGAGGGGGGTGGGGGAGAGATGGACAACATGAGGGGGGTGGGGGAGAGATGGACAACATGAGGGGAGAGATAGACAACATGAGGGGGGAGAGATGGACAACATGAGGGGGGAGAGATGGACAACATGAGGGGGGGGGAGAGATGGACAACATGAGGGGGGGGGAGAGATGGACAACATGAGGGGAGAGATGGACAACATGGGGGGGGGAGATAGACAACATGAGGGGGGAGAGATGGACAACATGAGGGGGGGGGGGAGATGGACAACATGAGGGGGGAATGGACAACATGAGGGGGGGGTGGACAACATGAGGGGGGGGATGGACAACATGAGGGGGCTATAGGGGGGGATGGACAACATGAGGGGGCTATAGGGGGGATGGACAACATGAGGGGCTATAGGGGGGAGATGGACAACATGAGGGGGCATAGGGGGGAGATGGACAACATGAGGGGGCTATAGGGGGGAGATGGACAACATGAGGGGGCTATAGGGGGGAGATGGACAACATGAGGGGGCTATAGGGGGGAGATGGACAACATGAGGGGGCTATAGGGGGGAGATGGACAACATGAGGGGGCTATAGGGGAGATGGACAACATGAGGGGGCTATAGGGGGAATGGACAACATGAGGGGGCTATGGGGGGATGGACAACATGAGGGGGCTATAGGGGGGAAATGGACAACATAAGGGGGGTATAGGGGGGAGATGGACAACATGAGGGGGCTTTGGGGGGATGGACAACATGAGGGGGCTATGGGGGGAGATGGACAACATGAGGGGGCTATAGGGGGGAGATGGAAAACATGAGGGGGTTATAGGGGGGGTGGACAACATGAGGGGGCTATAGGGGGGAGATGGAAAACATGAGGGGGCTATAGGGGGGGTGGACAACATGAGGGGGCTATAGGGGGGGATGGACAACATGAGGGGGCTATAGGGGGGGATGGACAACATGAGGGGGCTATAGGGGGGGATGGACAACATGAGAGGGCTATAGTGGGAATGGAAAACATGAGGGGGCTATGGGGGGGATGGACAACATGAGGGGGCTATGGGGAGATGGAAAACATGAGGGGGCTATGGGGGGTTGGACAACATGAGGGGGCTATAGGGGGCAATGGACAACATGAGGGGGCTATTACTGAGGAATCGACAACATAAGGGGGCCATATGGGGTGAATGGACATGAGGATATCTATATTGAAGAAGGACAACTTGAGGGGGCTATATATATGGGGATGGACAGCATAAGGGGGGTACCTATATGGGGGATGGACAATATGGGGTGCCATTTATAAGGGGGACAACAGAGGGGGGACCATATACTGTAAGGAATATATATATATATATATATAGAGAGAGAGAGAGTGAGGGCGTACAGGGGCCAATACAGATGTGCAGTGTGTAGAGAGATGAGGATGGTGACATAGTGAGGAGCCTAATATGTCTGTCTGGCAGATTCTGTGGATTCGTGGCTCATAGAAGTTCTCATTATGGCCCAGGACGGATGGAGAAGATGAAAAGGGAAGAACTCTGATCAGAAAAGACGTCTCCTGTGAGTCACCTGATATATTTGCACTGTAATGTATATGGTGTATAGAACCTGTGTAGAGCTGTGTCTACCTCTATATGACTGGATGAGGTGATGGTGATCTGTGTACAGTGAATCTTATTCAGTAGCAGTGGTGGTGTTAGTCAGTATGTGGTGGTATTAGTCAGTAGCAGTGGTGGCGTTAGTCAGTATGTGGTGGTATTAGTCAGTATGTGGTGGTATTTGTCAGTATGTGGTGGTATTTGTTGCTTGTAATCCGATACTGTTTTTTATTGTTTTTAGTATACTAGATTTGGTCAGTAACAATATAGTGATGGTATTGGTTGTGGTGTGGCGGTAATATTTTCCCCTTGTATACTGGTATTATTGGTATACAGGATTTGTTCAGTAACAGTATGGCGGTAATATGTATGGTGATAATATTTCCCTCTGATATACTGGTATTATTAGTAATATCACTCTCAGTATACAGGATCTGGTCAGTAACAGTATGGCGGTAATTGTGGCGGTAATATGTATGGTGATAATATTTCCCGCCTATATAATGGTATTATTGGTAAAATCAGTCTCAGTATACAGGATCTGGTCAGTAATAGTATGGCGGTAATATGTGTGGGGATATTTGCTCTTTATATACTGGTGTCATTGGTAGCTGTATGACTTTTGTATCTAAATATACAGTGTTATCATACAAAGGAAATTGTCTTATAGCCCAATTACACCGGCCAATTATCGGTAACAAGCGCTCCTAGGAAGCCCCATGTAAAAGTGTCACAGATCAGCTGACAAGCAAATGCCCCATAGTCGGCTGATTTGATCTTTTGTGCGGCTGTAAAAATCATTGCTGTCGGCTGCACATCTCTGTGTATTCCTGCCCTGCTGATTAGCAATCGTTTGCAGCCCCATACTGCCCCAAATCACGCCGTGTAACTGGACCCTTATTAATGTTACCATAGATAAGTATGGTGGCTGAAGGGTGGGCCCTAAGAATGATTTCCCCTGGTGGGCCTAAGGCACTCCAGTCCGACACTGCACACACACACAAATGATTGGATGAAACCGATCCAGTCAAAGTAGTCCTGGCCTTCATTATGTTTTGTTGTGTCATACGCCATGAGTACCTGTGCCAAATGTATCAATGTAGCACGTTCTTTATTAATAGCTTAGCCTGGGTTCACACTACCGTTTTGCAATCCGTTTTTTTCACCCGTTTTTACAAAAAATTTATGCATTTGTGTGACTTCCATTATGAAAAAAAAGTATGTTTTTGTGTACAGTATGTTAAAAAAAACTGATGCGTTTTTTTTAATAATAAAAGTCAATAGAAACACTGATGAAAATGGATGCACGCAACTGCATCCATTTTACATCTATTTTTTGCAAAAATGGATTGCAAAAATGTAGTGCAATGATGTTACCTTTTGCCTAGTTCAAACCTAACAGTGCAAACCACTGTGCGTATCAGTTTTTTCCTTCTCATGTCCACTTACAGCTCACATGCAGTTTTTCTTGAATCACCTTAAACAATCTTGTTCCAGTGTGACACAAAACTCGGTCTCATGAATCCCTGACCCATCTTCCGTAACTGCTCTCCTGCTGCTTCTTTAAAACAAAACCCTGCACATCTATTTAACCCTCATTGTAAAGTAAGGGGAGAAAAGCTCTCAAGTTTTTTGTGTCTTCAGCAGAAAGCAGCAGCTCAGAACTGGGAGGAGACTTAATAAATAACAACAGGTATGGAAGGAATTATTATTCTCACCATGGGCAGCAACATATGAAAATGTATTCTTGAGCAGAATACCCCTTTAAGTAGTGCAGCAAGCCACAGGAAATGTAAACAGGAAACAGCAAAGAAGCTGGTTGGAAATGATGAGGGTTGTCACAGCTTACATTACAGTTGTCACAGTGGCTGGAGTGTTAGCTGCTTGTACACCATTACTTTATCTTAAGGGCAGATCTGCTTTGTGCACAGAATTCACAAATCTCTGGTACATATCCCTCTGGTATGACAATTCCCAGCTGCATAGTGTCAGCCTCTCACAATGAAGTTTATGAAAAAAAAGTATGTTTTTGTGTACAGTATGTTAAAAAAAACTGATGCGTTTTTTTTAATAATAAAAGTCAATAGAAACACTGATGAAAATGGATGCACGCAACTGCATCCATTTTACATCTATTTTTTGCAAAAATGGATTGCAAAAATGTAGTGCAATGATGTTACCTTTTGCCTAGTTCAAACCTAACAGTGCAAACCACTGTGCGTATCAGTTTTTTCCTTCTCATGTCCACTTACAGCTCACATGCAGTTTTTCTTGAATCACCTTAAACAATCTTGTTCCAGTGTGACACAAAACTCGGTCTCATGAATCCCTGACCCATCTTCCGTAACTGCTCTCCTGCTGCTTCTTTAAAACAAAACCCTGCACATCTATTTAACCTTCATTGTAAAGTAAGGGGAGAAAAGCTCTCAAGTTTTTTGTGTCTTCAGCAGAAAGCAGCAGCTCAGAACTGGGAGGAGACTTAATAAATAACAACAGGTATGGAAGGAATTATTATTCTCACCATGGGCAGCAACATATGAAAATTTATTCTTGAGCAGAATACCCCTTTAAGTAGTGCAGCAAGCCACAGGAAATGTAAACAGGAAACAGCAAAGAAGCTGGTTGGAAATGATGAGGGTTGTCACAGCTTACATTACAGTTGTCACAGTGGCTGGAGTGTTAGCTGCTTGTACACCATTACTTTATCTTAAGGGCAGATCTGCTTTGTGCACAGAATTCACAAATCTCTGGTACATATCCCTCTGGTATGACAATTCCCAGCTGCATAGTGTCAGCCTCTCACAATGAAGTTTAGAGGCTGAAGGTAAGGGTGTCCAGTTTAGAGGCAGGGATGCTTCATGCCTACATGACTGGTTGATGTACCAGGTCTAGGTGGACTCTCTACACATTTCATTTCTCTCCAGAGAGGGTGGGATTTTTTTTCTTACCTGATGTGGAAGTACCCTGCCTCCCTCTGCCTCCCTTTCTGGAAGGATCCTACAGTGTGTAATTCTGGGTCAATCCTATAACAGCTTCAGCTCACTAGTATTCTAGTACAGCATACTACACTAGTATCTATAGTAGCCTTACAACCAGGGTCGTATTAAGAGCTGCTGCTGCCCTAGGCACTAAACCTGAAGATGCCCCATCGTGGGGGAGCGTGGTTTCGGCCACATGCAGTTCTTTACATGTAGAAACATTGTCTGAATCACATTTTTATGGTTTTTAACTGTTTAAAACATAGATTTCCACATTGAATGAAGATTAGAGCCGTCTGCATATTGTCTGAAGGAATTCTCACCACAGGATTGATAGATTGGTCCGTAATAGCTCCAGGCGTCACAGCCATAGGGTCCTATTCCACGGGCCGAGCAGGGCCCGATCAACAATGTAAACGAGCGCCGAGCTGCTAGATCGCCGCTCGTTTACTGGGCCTATTCCACGGCCCGATGATCGTTGAACAAGGGCTGCAGGGACATCGTTACCGCAGCAGCATACATTACCTGTCAGGTCTTCTCCTCCGCTCTGTCTTCCTTCCCGGGTCCCGCGCGCTCTAGCTTCAGAATGGCCTGTCAGCTGACAGGCCACTCAGCCAATCACAGGCCGCGGCGGTCCCGGCCTGTGATTGGCTGAGCGCTCCGTCAGCTGACAGGCCACTCTGAAGCTAGAGCGCGCAGGACCCAGAGAGGAAGACAGAGCGGAGGAGAAGCTCGGACAGATAATGTATGCTGCTTCTCAAATCGTCGTTTGCCCGCTGCGCACCGCTATTCCACTATATCGATGCACGGTGGGGGAACAATGATTTTAGGTCTGGCCCTAAATGAATGATCAGCCGATGACACGATCATCGGCTGATAGTTCTCTCTATTCCACCGAGCGATAATCGCCCGAATCTGGCCGATTCGGCCGATTGTCGTTCCTGTGGAATAGGGCCCATACCAGACCTGAACAATACTGCCACACTAGACCTGATCATACCTTCCCCCCTACCCCCCTCAAAACGTCACCAGATTTACTGGCAAGTCTGACTGAGAAGTGGGAGACTAAAAGAATAAAAACAAAAAAAGGTTGTGTTTTTTCCCCTGCTCCCTGGTGCTTCCCCCCTGCAAGGTGCTGCCCTAGGCACCGGACCACGAGTGCCTAGTGGTAAATACAGGCCTGCTTACAACATTATTTTATCAATAAAATTTGTTCCTGGTTCATAATATGTTTAGTCATGCGGCTGAAAAAGAATAAACTACTGATTCTCTTAAGTTTCACAACAGTTAATACCTGGAAAGTCAGTCGTCTGCTGCATGTGACCATAGCTATATGCCATATGGCTTTGCAGTTTTTGAAACTTCCCCATAAGCATTTAAGGAGAAGTGCCTGCTCATCCAGAGCCACTTGTTTATAAATCACTTCTTGATTAGTTATTGTTCTGACGATAAAGCACGGTCATTTCCTTTGCCTTATAATATGCTATAATATTATATTTGGACAAAACTTTTAGTTTAGTATTGAAGAATAACTAACAAATAAATAAAAGTTTTTTTTCTGAATAAATATAAAAATTTTTTTAAATAAACCCAGGGTCCAATTAACCCTGGACAAAGAAAACATGGCCTGCATCGCACCTCCTGAACCCATACCTACCTGACCCTATATTGCAACGACATAGAAGAGCATAAAAAGAAAATCCAAATAAAGAAATTAGGACGGTATGGCTCTTAAAAGGTGGGGATGGCAAAAAAAAAAAAAAAAAAAATCATAAAAAAATAATAATCCATAACAGTGAAGTAGTTCACAGAGCCAGGCTTGCACACTAGAGATACATATGGAATATTTTTTTTTTAATACAGAATCTGGGTAATAAATACAGAATTGCACTTTTCTGTTTGCAAAAATGAGAGGAAGAAAAGAAGAAAAAAAACATACAATTTCAACTTCGATCTGCTTTAATTTCTGTGAAAATTAACCTAAAGGGTTACTAAACTCCCTACATTTTATTTATATACTGTGTGGTACAGTTTTTAAAATGGATTGATTTATGGGTTAGTTTATAGGCCTCTCATAGCCACTTCAGAAGTGGCGCCTAAAAATATATATATTGGAAATTCCTTTGAAAATTTAAAAACATTTCTGCCAAATCTACAAGCTGTAGGTTTTTCATTAAAAAAAGAATAACTTGGATAAGTTATTACCACATATAGTGACATGTCAGATTTTAAAAAAAAAATTGGCCTTAATGGTTCCCAAATGAGCTGCATTCTTAAAGTGGAACTACAGAGAAAAAAAAATGTTTTCAAATCAAATGTTGCCGGAAGAGGAAAAAGATTTATAAATTAAATGATTTAAAAGAAAAAAAAAGTCTTCTTTTCAGTTATCATCAGCTGCTGCATATCCTGCAGGAAGTGATGTATTCTTTGCAGTCTGACATGGTGCTCACTGCTGCCACCTCTGTCCGTTTTAGGAACTGTCCACAGCAAATTCTCATAGAAAACCTCTCCTGCTCTGGACAGTTCCTGACATGGACAGAGGTGGCAGCAGAGGGTTAAAAGGCTAAAGTATATAAATTCCATAATCAGCACATATACTCATAGCATCATTTAACCCCTCTCCATTACCCAGCATTTTGAGGACTGCATTTTTATGGGTATTTTTTAAATCCCCCTTCCCCCAAAGCTATCATTTTGGTATTTTTTCAACACTTTAAACTGTATTATTTTATATACCATATAAAAAACAACAAGGCTTTAGCCAGGGCTGCACATGGAATGGACATGGAAACCGCCCAGAAAACAAGCGTACAAGAATAACAAGAGAAACATCCAGCTCTTGAACTATGAACAATGCCTTTATTTTGATCTTTATAAAATGATATTTAGGAAGACAGATGGACGTGTTTCGGGAGATGTACCACTCTTAATCATCACAACAAAAATTCACTTAGCAGGAAGTCACCTAACAGAGACCACCAATAGAGGCTCTGTGGGGATTAACCTTAGGGCACACACAGAACAAGTATCCGTGCTGTTCATTGCCATGGCCTGGCTCTGCCAGATTCCCTGTCAAGGAGAGACCAGCTGTGGTAGACACACGTGTATGGAGAACACAGAGACTTTCTTTCCACAAGCTATAACTACAGACACTATGCAGTGTTAAGTCACTAAAGGAGGACAAGTCAGAGATCACCCCAGCCCACACTAAGAACTTCTCTTAAAAGTGCAGGGCGGTATCCTAGACAGAGGAACTGACCCGGATAGAGCAAAGCTATCGTATAAAGGTCTACGTACTCTATCTCGCATCGCAGGTGACACTGGATAATTTCGGACACTTAGCTACTCTCAGGTAACCAAGACTGGGGCTTGTGTCACCCTCGTAGAATGGGTAATCCGACACTGCAGGGCAGAAGGTGGTTTTAGCAACAGTAAGTTCGAAACACGGGCACAAGTATTGTCTTCAAGTATTCTTCTCTCTGGGTTGGGGCTCTCCCGACAAACTCCTCTCGACTCCTCTAAACTCTTCCACTCTTCTCAACGCTAAACTGAACCAGCACTGCTACTTCACCTCCGCACTTAAGCATCTCTCACCACAGATTCAGTGAACTTGAGTCTGTATCACAGAAGTCACCCAGTGAAAAGCTATTCTGTATTGTAAGAGACTTTCAGTAAAACCACTTTATTTATTCTATTGGGACTCAGTGATCATTGCACCAGCACCTATACACACCGGCTACACTATTATTTGGGTTATTTTCCCCTTTCTGTGGGTGGCAGTACCAACAGTGCGGGTTGGGACCTATCACAACCTGGGAGGCAGTAGTGGATTATAATAGGGGCGTTTCGGGCGGTAGCCCGGGGCCCTGAGCTCCTGGGGGGCCCATGACCACCCAAAAAGACTTATACTTTCAATGGTGTACTGTCTCCTGGCTACACTTCCACCATGATTTGCATGATTCACTGTTTTTTTATAGCAATTTTGCACAAATCAGGACATCATGACATTATCTGTCCTGTACTATGAACGCCAGGCTAGTGCTTTCATAGTTACAGTGAGGTGGGGGGGCCCAGGCTTGGGGAACAGCCCGGGGCCTATGGTAAAGTTAATCCGCCCCTGCTGGGAGGTCACTGACCATTGGTATAACATCACACCAGTGTGCTGAGTTTGCACTGGCGTCATGGCTACCATCACTGGCTGAGCTATACTCCAACCACCAGCATAACATCATCCCAATAATATTAGAGAGAGCAGATAGACAGTCACTGGTGTTTGGTAGGAATGCAGGGGTGATGCAGAGTTGTATAGCTGGGTCTCATCAGTGTACAGATGGTATTGAAGGCCAAACCTGCTTATGGTCAATCCGATGGGGGCTGTATAGAGGGAGAAGAGCAGGGGACCCAGGATTGATCCCTGGGGGACCCCAAGTGTAAGAGGTAAAGGAGTAAGAAGTAGGAAGGGAACACTGAAGGAATAGTCAGAGAAGTAGGAAGAAAACCAGGAGAAAGCAGGGTCCTTGAGACCAGGAAAGCAGAGCATGGAGAGGAGGAGCTGGTTGTCTACAGTGTCAAACACAGCTGAGAGACCCAGGAGAATCAGCAAGGAGTAGTTTCCTTGTGACTTGGCCTCCAGGAGATCATTTGATACCTTGGTGAAGGTATAAGTTTAGCTTAACCGTTGTTGACCAATCACAAGTGCAGACCCTCTACCCACACACACTGTCTACTCTGATCTTTTCCTGTGACACAGTCCTATATAGGTTAGGTAGCTTCCTGGTTCAGTCAGTTTTTTAGTCAGGAGAGACAGACACAAGACACAGGTTCCTGCTGCTGTGACTAAGTGGGCCTGGATTAGGACTGAGATTACTTTTATTAAAGACTGAGACGACAGTATGCAGTGCTAGATCCTTAGAAGTGAGGTAACCAGTATGAGCTGGGTAAATGTTGTCTATGCCTGGGATCTTTCTTAACGTCAGGACAGTCACCCCCTAAAGCAGGGGTGGGGAACCTTTTCCATGTCGAGGGCCGGTCGGGCATTAATAAAATCATTCGAGGGCCGCATACCGTGCGCGGCAGTTAGTAGCGGGGGTTTGCAGCACCCAGGACAAGGCAAAGTATTGTTCCCCTAGTGCCCCTGCTATTGTAGTTAACCCCCAGTGATGCCCCTTGTAGTCTAGTTAACCCCCAAGTCATGTCCCTGGTAGCCTAGTTAACCCCCATCAGGCATGTCCCTGGTAGCCTAGTTATTCCCCCCCCATCAGTCATGTCTCTGGTAGCCTAGTTGTCCCCCCCATCAGTCATGTCCCTGGTAGCCTTGTTGTCCCCCCCCCCCCCATCAGTCATGTCCCTGGTAGCCTAGTTATTCCCCCCCCCCATCAGTCATGTCCCTGGTAGCCTAGTTATTCCCCCCCCCATCAGTCATGTCTCTGGTAGCCTAGTTGTCCCCCCCATCAGTCATGTCCCTGGTGGCCTAGTTATCCCCCCCATCAGTCATGTCCCTGGTAGCCTAGTTGTCCCCCCCATCAGTCATGTCTCTGGTAGCCTAGTTGTCCCCCCCCCATCAGTCATGTCTCTGGTAGCCTAGTTGTCCCCCCCATCAGTCATGTCCCTGGTAGCCTAGTTGTCCCCCCCATCAGTCATGTCCCTGGTGGCCTAGTTGTCCCCCCCCCCATCAGGCATGTCCCTGGTAGCCTAGTTATTCCCCCCCCCCCCCCCCCCATCAGGCATGTCCCTGGTAGCCTAGTTAACCCCCATCAGGCATGTCCCTGGTAGCCTAGTTGTCCCCACCCATCAGTTATGTCCCTGGTAGCCTAGTTATTCCCCCCCCCCATCAGTCATGTCTCTGGTAGCCTAGTTATTCCCCCCCCATCAGGCATGTCCCTGGTAGCCTAGTTGTCCCCCCCATCAGTCATGTCCCTGGTAGCCTAGTTGTCCCCCCCCATCAGTCATGTCCCTGGTAGCCTTGTTGCCCCCCCCCCCCCATCAGTCATGTCCCTGGTAGCCTAGTTGTCCCCCCATCAGTCATGTCCCTGGTAGCCTAGTTGTCCCCCCCATCAGTCATGTCCCTGGGATCCTAGTTAACCCCCAAATAAAAAAATAAACATCCCACTCACCTTACCTCCGCTCCCACGCAGTCCAGGTCCTCTTCTCTCCCAGGTCCTCTGTGCCGGTCTTCTCCTGCAGGCGGCGCGCGATGAAATGACGTCATCGCGCGCGGCCCGCAAGAGAGACACGCGCCGCTCTGCTGGGGAAGAAGCCGGCACAGACAGCATCCTCCGGTGTCCGCCAGCTGTCACAGACACCGGAGGATGCGGTGTATGCCGGCTTCTTCCCCAGCAGAGCGGCGAGCATCACAGGGGAGCTGCGGGCCGCATCGGGAGGTCTCGGGCCGGATGCGGCCCGCGGGCCGGAGGTTCCCCACCCCTGCCCTAAAGGAAAGAAAGAGAGGCTGATCCCCAGTAGAACAAAGTTGCTATGTGCCAAAGTATTCTACTGACTACACTTGACTACCTGGGGAAACCTTCAGGAGTTAGCTCTACCTAGAAACAGAGACCTACAACTCGTGCTACTCAACTTGGCGGTCGCCAATTTGGTTGGGCGGAAGACAGTCATATGTGCAGAGATCATATGTATATATATATATATATATATATATGTACAAGAATTTTTTACTTTCAAGTTTTAAATATCTACACTACAATCCCGGTGGAGTACTGTACTAATTAGACAAGGGCCCCTACACTACCCTCTCTACACCAAGTCTTAGTCCGCTTTTTCACCTCTACCTAAAGTCTACCTCAAGTATTGTTCCTATCTGCACTAGCACCTGTGAGTTGTCCCTTTGGGTACTTTTGTATTGCACTGAAGTTTTTCAAAGTAAAGATTCAGGAGGAGAGGATCTTAGAGACTTCTTCCTCAGTCACTGGATCAAAAGCTGAGAGTGATGAGGAAGTAGGGATCTATGAGGAATGGGATCTATGGGACTTTGGGGATGGGAGGGTATGTCAGAGCGGTTTTTAGATTTGAAGTAGAAGGCCAGGTACTCAGAACAGAGGTCAATGATGGGTGTCTGAACTTTGGGCTTCAGAAGAGAGCTAAAGATATCAAAGAGGAATTTTGAATTGTTGGACAGTGAGGAGATGAGGAAGGAAAGGTGAATTAGGCTTGTTTAGTGAGGTAAAGGGCAGAGTTATAGGTTTTGAGAATTAATTTATAGTGTAGGAAATCTGCTGAGGTTCTAGATTTCCTCCACAGACGTTCAGCAGTCCTAGAGCACCGCTAAAGAAAGCACGTTTTTGGTGTGTGCCAGGGCTGCTGGTGTCTGTGGTGGGATGTGCGGACAGTTGGGGGAGCTACAGAGTCTATGGTAGTTTTCAGGGTGGCATGGCAGTGTTTGGCCACCATATTTGGGCAGGAGAGAGATGACATTGGGGACAGTGAGGACTGTAGGTAGGCTTTGAGATGGTGAGTGTTGATACCACACAAATTTGTGTATATGTATGGAGAAGGAGTGACAGGAGGGGGGCGAATGTTTGATATAGAATGTTTATAAAGACGGCTGACGATAGTGCTCTGTATTTCAGTAGTTCAAATCCTGGTAGTTTATTGAAGTGCAACAATTCAGCTGTATCCCTCATCCTTTATCAAGCATCAGCCTTTACCATGACTCAGTAGAGACGATTGCTTGATCCCCAGCTCCCACAATTTCTTGTCCACCACCCAAACACCAAATTTCTTCACTTCATTTACGTCTCCTTCTGTTAAAGTGTGACATATAGTTCATGCTTTGCACTCTCTACATATCCTTTTATTCAACATAATGCACAACCATTATGTTTACTTTAAGTATCTCCATTCTAAATACATTTGGAGTATCACAATTCTAAAACGTGTTTATTAGAACTGTTCTGATAGTAGACTGAAGTAACACCCTGGAAACTCATCCTAACTATAGTATAAAGGCACTGAAAACACACTGCAGGTTTATGCGCATGCACCAATATGTAAATCATGTGATTTCTTTTAAAACCTACACTAGACAGTATCTATGAAAGCTTTGTCATTTGATGCCATCTAGTGTTTGGTCCCGAGAAAGCAGTGTGTCTAGCATTTCTTCACTTATGCTTTACAATTTCTACATACTGTATCCTTTTTTAACCCTTCAGGCTTGAAGCTCAGTGTTGCTGATTGTAATAAACAAAATAAAGAAATCTTAATTTTTTGAAGTGCTAGATCATCAGTTTCTTTCTCAGTTGCCTCTCATGGCCAGTCTATTTTAGGAGTAAGAATAAAGCGATGCTGCTACCAAAACACATATGCGCTCACAAAATAACCCTAAAATAGTCACTAGCTGGCTACGTTTGGGTCATTGAATTGGCTGAGACCTGTGCTGATCCACGCACAGATACATCAGCAAACTATTTTTAGATTCTGCTGACGTATCCATGCCTCACTAGCACAATTGGTGACGTAAACATGACCTTATAGATCATTTCTGCTTATACTTGATTTTAAAATGGTCTCCTGCATCTGAATCTGTGAACTTTAGCAATGTTCATTTCTTTTTGCAATAGACGTTTTTGTTAAACAATAATAGGACTATTCTGACAGTAGACTGAGGTAATATCCTGGAAAATCATCCTAACTTCAGTTTAAAGGCACTGAAACACACTCCTGGTTTATCTGCAGGCACCATTTTATATTAAAGTCATGTGATTTCTTTTAAAGCCTAAATTATACAGTATGTATTATAGCTTTGTCATTTAACGCCACCTAGTGTTCAGTCCCGAGAAAACACCTCATTGAAATGTTGAACTTTTTTTTTGTGTGTATCTACCAATTCTTCACTTAATTTACCTCCCCTTCTCTTAAGGTATAAAATATGACTTATGCTTTGCAATCTCTAAATATCCCTTTGCTCCTTTAATTCAACAAAACACACAACCATCATTGTTACATTTACTTTCCCAATTAAAAGCACACATTTGGAATATCACAATTCCTAAACATTTAACCCCTTAAGGACCGAGCCAATTTTCACTTTTGCACTTTCATTTTTTCCTCCTCATGTTTAAAAGACCATATCGCTTGCATTTTTTCACCTAGAGACCCACAAGAGTCCTTACTTTTTGCGCCACTAATTGTACTTTGCAATGTGCTGCAAAACTGGAAAAATTATTTGTGCAGTAAAATAGAAAATAAAACGCAATAATTTTACAATGATATGCGACTTGCATAATTTTTTTTTTATTTGACAGCTTTTAAAAAAATTAAAACCTAAAAACTAAGGAGATTTATAAAAGGGTGTAAATATACACCTGGTGTAAACTGCCCACAGCAACCAATCACAGCTCAGCTTTTAGCTCTGGTAAAATATAAGAGGAGCTGTGATTGGTTGCCGTGGGCAGTTTACACCAGGTGTATATTTACACCCTTTCATAAATCTCCCCCTAAATGTTCCTTAAAATTGCTCTATGACCATCCTTATAACGCTTATTTTTTTGGTCTATAAGGCTGTGTGAGATGTCATTTTTTGCGCCATGATCTGTAATTTCTTTCGGTGGACTAGGGAACTGAACTAATGGTTAGTGGTCTCTAGACAGGCAACTTACCCCCTTAGACCACAGCTTCAACACAGTTAGATTAGGAGATTCACCTACAGTATATCTGATTGCAAATCAGTCCTCTGTAGGCAGTTGATGTCTGAAATAAACGCTTAGAAACACTGTCTGACTCTGGCTGAGCAGAAGGCTGGGCAGAATTGGTGAAGATATTCATGAAGGGATGTGAGGAAAAGCCACAACTCCTCCTTATGCAAAAGAGGAGTCCGTGGAGCCTCATTGAAAAGTCACAAAACACAGGACTAGCCAGATATCCCTCCGGGAAGGACCCAGCCATGGGGCAGCTCCTGTTAGGAAACCACCAAATCCACCATATTAAGTGTCCCTATAAGTCAATGTAATGACAAGGGATAAACCAAGGCTAAGTAACCATCCACATACAGCTGTTTCGGGGTGTTGCCCCTCATCAGTGTGGAGCAGGATTCTGGCTAGGTGGGAGCAATGCCTAGTAGAGCCATAAGAGAAACAGATTGCTGAACTCAGGGAGACCAGCCAAACGACAACACTGCCGGCTGCTAGTGAAAGCGCTCAATGCAGTGAAGTCCTAGGTGCATTTCCCACTGGGAAACATGAATATGCAAAAGAGGAGTCCGTGGAGCCTCATTGAAGAGTCTCAAAACACAGGACTAGCCAGATATCCCTCCGGGAAGGACCCAGCCAAAGGGCAGCTCCTGTTAGGAAACCACCAAATCCACCATATTAAGTGGCCCTATAAGTCAATGTAATGACAAGGGATAAACCAAGGCTAAGTAACCATCCACATACAGCTGTTTCGAGGTGTTGCCCCTCATCAGTGTGGAGCAGGATTCTGGCTAGGTGGTAGCAATGCCTAGTAGAGCCATAAGAGAAACAGATTGCTGAACTCAGGGAGACCAGCCAAACAACAACACTGCCGGCTGCTAGTCAACTCCTCCTTGACTCTTTGTGGGATGCATCAAAAGAGACATAAATGCTAAAGATGAGAACATAGTTTTGCCTCTTTATAAATCACTGGTCAGACCACATATGGAATACTGTGTACAGTTTTGGGCACCGGTATATAAGAAGGACACCACTGAACTGGAGCAGGTGCAATGGAGGGCGACCATCATTAAGGGAATGGGTGGGTTACAGTACCAGTACAGGTTATCAAGCTTGGGGTTATTTACTGTAGAAAAAAAGAACTTTGAAAAACTTAAAAAAAAAAAAAACATTGAACCAGAAAAAAAGATCTGATCTGATCTCATATGAACTTATGGGTATTAGATTTCTAGTGATATGTTGATCCAGAGATTATTCTGATTACCATTTTGGAGTCAGGAAGGAATTTTCTCCCTGTGATGGGGCAATTGGCATCTGCCTCATACTCTAGGTGTTTTTACCTTCCCCTGGATCAACACAGTAGGGTTTCTCTAGGTTAAAGTTGATGGACCCTTGTCTTCTTTCAACCTTATTGACTATGTAACTATTCCAGTACGAGACCCGAAATTGTACATAATCCACTCCACGAAATTACCAAAAGGTAGCATGCTCACTAGGGAACTGCCAACTACAGCACACTGCTAGAACCTCAGGTAAGTCCCAGGTGCTAACAGATTCCCCTTAAAGGGGGCTGCGCTACATGAGGCGGTGTCTCCGGCATTTGCCGGGGTTCACCAGTTGCTAGCGCCCCCTTTGATTGATGGGTTACACAGGTCACAAACCCATAAGGCCCCGCAAGAGAACACCTTTTTAATAAATGTAGTAAAAAGCTATCAAAAATTTACTTGTAACCCTAAGTTGCACCAGTGGAAAATGCTAATTTTATGGCTTTTGAAGTTTGGCAGCACAAACCCAATTTTTTTTAAGTGTCTCTATTGTGTAAAAACTATATTTATATATATATATATATATATATATATATATATATATATATATAATAAAATGAAGCAGGTAGACGGCACTCCAATAAAGTAAATAGGTGCAGGTTTATTCACCCGTATACGTACAGTGACGTTTCGACTCAAAAACTGAGTCTTTCTCAAGCAAGTACAAAGTGTCATACATGTGATATTTATACAGAAGGTAACACCCAGAGGGGTATGTCTCTCAATCAGTGATGTCATACATAAACAATGAAAAATTATATACATAAATACATTCATCTAGTGCAATCACGTGCAAAATGTATACATAGGTATATACTATATTACATAGCGATCCCAGTGAAAAATCTATTGTGCATAGAAGATCCCTTCAAAGTCCTCAAATGTACAAAAATAACAATTGTCCATCATAGTAACGGTTAATCCGTAGGTCGGACTTCACTCACCGCCCTCCTGTGCCGCCAATCCTATTCAGCCGTGGCCATGCTTCATTCAGCGTGTAAACAAGCGGAGTGCGCAAAGCAGGATGTACGCAATGTTATGGCTCCACGTGACCACTTGCGATCACGTGACACACTGCGCGCATGCGCTATAACATCATCCCCTGCCGGAGCGCCATCTTGGAGTAGGGAAAAACTCTCCGGTGCCCGAACTGGGTAAAGGTGAATAATGCAAAAGACTAGAGGGAATGAGTGATGAACAAGACGTGCTTCCCAACTCCTGAGATTGTCACACATAGCATACATAGCAGCAGAGACGTAGTCCCACTCTTATTTGGTGAACCTTCACTCTTCATGAGCATCGGACTCCATCCTTGTCATCTTAGCTGCCAGACACCTAATATGACCATTCTCTGGGGCACATCTGTCTCTCTTCCCATCAGATTTACGTCGATTGCTTCACCAAAAGATTACATAAAGGTTGTATCAGGGTAGGATAGTGAGTAGGATTAAGCGGATTTAGACAGGATTCAACGGGCTAGGTGAGTATCGGTCCTTGCTCCATCTAAAATAATAGAGAAAAAAGGGACAAATTAGACATTAGTGAAATGTGATAAATTTATATACAATATATCTTAGTACTCTTTTCTAACAGCAGCAACAAGTAGGTAGCACAGCGGTAATGCTCATAAGAAGGCTTTCAGTGAAAAATCCACATTAAGTCCCAGTGGCTGTAAGGCATTAAGACGAGTGATCCATTGTGCTTCTCTTTGCTTTAACATTTTCTGTCTGTTACCACCTCGACGTGGTACTGGTATATGATCAATTACCATAAATCTTAATTGTTGGACAGTGTGTCCCGCCTCTACAAAATGTCTGGAAACCGGGAGATCTAATCTACCAGTACGTATGGAGGACTTGTGGTTATTAAGCCGTATACGGCACTCGTTAGTGGTCTCGCCAACATAAATATAAGGACAGGGACACTGTAAGACATAAATCACATGGTCAGTCTTGCAAGTCGCATAATACCTCAGTTTATATCTGCGATTAGTAGTTGGATGGCAAAAAACATCACCCTTCATCATTAAACCACAACTCTCGCAACCTAAACATGGGTAACTGCCTGGTTTAAGTGATGAGGGAAGATCAAGCTTCTTTTTTTGACACTCTGCACGTACTAGTTTATCTCTAATACTGGTTGACCTCCTATATGAAAAAAGAGGTAAAGTGTTTAGTACAGGAACATTGTTATGGAAGTCAGCTACGATATTCCAATGACGACGGATTATCTGAGCTATATGATGGCTCTGCTCATTAAAGGTTGTAATGAATGGGACTCTTTCAAGTGTTTTTTTCTTTACTATCATGGGGGAATCCCGTTGTGACCGAACCTCAGTGATGCTTTTGTGGACAAGCTTCTTGGGATATCCCCGTTGCACAAAACGGTGTCCCATTTCCTGCAACCTGTAATCAAGTTTGGACACATCGTCTACAATTCTATGGACCCTCAGTAATTGGCTACGGGGGAGTGACTCAACCATCCTCCTGGGATGCATGCTATTGAACCTTAACAAATTGTTTTTGTCAGTTGGCTTAAGGTAAATGTCAGTCCGGAGTACGTCTCCCTCTGCATAAACCCATGTATCCAAAAATTGGACACCTACAGTCGAGCTGACCATTGTGAATTTGATATCTGAATCAATAGAATTAATGTAGTCAAAAAATTCCCCCAGCTCTTCCTGAGAGCCCGTCCAGATCAAGAAAATATCGTCTATGTATCTCCACCACCCGAGCAAATTGCTCCGGTGGTGGGACACATAGACGTAGGACTCCTCAAGTTCGGCCATAACAATGTTGGCATAGGTCGGAGCCATATTTGACCCCATGGCCGTTCCCTTAATTTGAACATAAAACTTGTCCTGAAAGCAAAAATAGTTACAAGTGAGCAGGATTTCCAACAGGCTCAGAACAAACTCCTTGCCCTCATTCGTGTATGTGGATCCCTCTAACACCTTTCTAACACAATGCAGGCCCCTTTCATGATCAATACACGTGTACAGACTTGTAACATCAAATGAAGCAAGGATGTAGTGTGATGGTAAAGTGATGTTCTTAATTTTTTCTAGAAAGTCTGCTGTGTCTCGAATGTAGGATTTTGTGTTAACTGCATACTGTCTCAACACTTTATCAACAAACACAGCAGCAGGACTAAAAATAGAGTCACACCCTGACACTATAGGCCTGCCCGGTGGATCACCCAACGATTTGTGGATCTTGGGCAGGCAATACAGTGTAGGGGTGACGGGATGGCTTGGTAGGAGGTAGTCATGCAATTGTTCATCAATGACGTCTCCTGCGAAGGCATCATCGACCAGTAATTTGAGTCTACGGAAAAATACATTTTTAGGATCAACAGCTGTTTCTCTGTATACCTCTTGGTCACCCAATTGTCTCATAATCTCATTTACATATTTGTCTTTGTCCATAACGACGACAGCACCCCCTTTATCAGCGGGTTTCACCACAATGTCGTCGTTATGAGACAAGTTGTTTAAGGCATCCATTTGTTTTTTTGAAAAATTGGGTCTACCTCGTCCCTCACTATCAAGTTTGGATTTTAGGTTTTCAAAGTCACGCAAGACTAAAGTTTCAAACATGCTAACCGCATCAGATGCTGGAGGAAAAAAATCACTTTTGTTAGATAAGCAATAGTCTTTAAGACGTAATTCAGATTGTATTGGTTTCCCTAAAGCCGAACTCTCGGTCTTATTGGAGAACCAAACTTTCAAATTAATATTCCTCAAAAACATTTGAAAATCAACATTGAGTTGTAACCAATTGATGTTAGTAGTAGGACAAAATGACAAGCCATGATTAAGTACATCCAATTCATCAACAGTCAAGGTATGAAAGGAGATATTTACCACAAGCGAGGGAGAGGTTTCAGAGTCCTTAGTTATTTCTTTGTTGCCTTTCCTTTCCTGGTCGAGACGCCGCCACCGTTGTTTTCCTCCACGGCCCCTCCTGACGTTCCTCCGCCTCCCGCAACATCCATTTTGTCCTGCTCTAAAAAAGTAGACTTTTCCTTTTTTGATGTAGATTTTTTTGATGCGTCTTTATTACGAGGTTTTTCTTCCTTCTTTCCTTCCTTCTGCCAGTCATAAACAAATCCGGTCTTATAGTCCTCGCAATCCCGGTGCCATTTCTGTCTTTTAAGTTCCTCTTGTTCTCTCTTATATTTATCCAAAGTAATCTGTACTCTCTCCTTGTACTTGGTAATCTCATCAGCCTCCATAACATCGGTTAAAGCGCTGGCACTTAGTTCCAATTTTTTGTTCCACCTGCAAAATCTCATCTTGTAGGTACGAGATATTTAATAACACCAAGTCCAGAGCGTATTTATTAGTAAGACCTTCAAACCGGGCACAGAACTCCTTGTTCTTAGGGAACAGATTAGGTCTCAAATGTGGACGCAGTCCTCTCGGAATCATTTTGGTTTGGTAGTAATTAGACAGCAATGATAAATGTAAATTCAACGTGATAAGTCTCTTAGAATCAGATTCATAAGTCCGTTTAGTGTCTAGTTTAGAGGGAACACTCAAATAAGCCCGATCACCGAGGCTCCATCTATTATTTTAGATGGAGCAAGGACCGATACTCACCTAGCCCGTTGAATCCTGTCTAAATCCGCTTAATCCTACTCACTATCCTACCCTGATACAACCTTTATGTAATCTTTTGGTGAAGCAATCGACGTAAATCTGATGGGAAGAGAGACAGATGTGCCCCAGAGAATGGTCATATTAGGTGTCTGGCAGCTAAGATGACAAGGACGGAGTCCGATGCTCATGAAGAGTGAAGGTTCACCAAATAAGAGTGGGACTACGTCTCTGCTGCTATGTATGCTATGTGTGACAATCTCAGGAGTTGGGAGGCACGTCTTGTTCATCACTCATTCCCTCTAGTCTTTTGCATTATTCACCTTTACCCAGTTCGGGCACCGGAGAGTTTTTCCCTACTCCAAGATGGCGCTCCGGCAGGGGATGATGTTATAGCGCATGTGCGCAGTGTGTCACGTGATCGCAAGTGGTCACGTGGAGCCATAACATTGCGTACATCCTGCTTTGCGCACTCCGCTTGTTTACACGCTGAATGAAGCATGGCCACGGCTGAATAGGATTGGCGGCACAGGAGGGCGGTGAGTGAAGTCCGACCTCCGGATTAACCGTTACTATGATGGACAATTGTTATTTTTGTACATTTGAGGACTTTGAAGGGATCTTCTATGCACAATAGATTTTTCACTGGGATCGCTATGTAATATAGTATATACCTATGTATACATTTTGCACGTGATTGCACTAGATGAATGTATTTATGTATATAATTTTTCATTGTTTATGTATGACATCACTGATTGAGAGACATACCCCTCTGGGTGTTACCTTCTGTATAAATATCACATGTATGACACTTTGTACTTGCTTGAGAAAGACTCAGTTTTTGAGTCGAAACGTCGCTGTACGTATACGGGTGAATAAACCTGCACCTATTTACTTTATTGGAGTGCCGTCTACCTGCTTCATTTTATTGTATTATCTGTGGAGTCGGGGGTCGACTGCCAAGGAAGTGCACCCATCGGCTGGAAGCCATTTGACTTTAAGTCTGCACAGTGCCGTTCAACCCAATTACTTTATATATATATATATATATATATATATATATATATAGCATTGCTGTAATCATAACTCTTAAATTGGGTTATTGTGTCATTTATACCACAAAGTGAAGAGAAAACAAAATTTATTCAGCACATCCAAAATAACTAACATGCATGGGCAAGTGCACCATGCCATAGCTGCAATGCAAATAGCAACACGAGGTTACAGCAGCACCCTGAAAGCTCTAAGATAGCTGCTATTCATACTGTATAAATAAAAAATGTAAGGGTTATTTGCGCAGGATTTTATTGTATGTATCATCCTATCATATTAAATTGGCCTCATCCGGGTGGACCCTGTGTACAATATAGTAAAGACTTTTCTGGACTAGTACAAATAAAGGGCATTTAGGAACCAGCCATACTCAGCTTATGACCAACCTGGGCAGAAGGGTAAAGTGCACAACCACAATGGCGGCGGCATATTGGGGGAATGGCTGCCTCCACCTTGGTCATACACTCCACCCATCTTCACATGAAGTATTAGGGTGCGTTCACACCTACCGCATCCGCAGCTTATTTTTCTGCGGAAATGTCTCTCATTCTGAACGGACATTTCAGTTGCGATAAACTTGCTGCAGAAAAACCGCAAAACGCACACATACGCGGATTTCTCGCAGGTTGAAATCTGCACTACCAGACCTGCGGATTTCCACGGAAAAATAATCTGCGGATGCGGTAGGTGTGAACGCACCCTTAGAAATAAAAAAAAAAATATGGCTACACTGATGGAAAAAAATGTGATGTCTTTAAAAATGCAGAGATTATATATATATATATATATATATATATATATATATTTATATATATATATAAACACTTCAGTGTCCTAAAATCATGGGGTTAAAGGGGTAGTCTGACTTAAATTTAAAGCGACTCTACCCACAATCTGACTCCCTCAAACCACTTGTACCTTCGGATAGCTGCTTTTAATCCAAGATCTGTCCTGTGGTCCGTTTGGCAGGTGATGCAGTTATTGTCCTAAAAAAACTACTTTTAAACTGGCAGCCTGTGCCAAACGGGCGTATCTGTGCCCTAACTTTACACCACCCCTCCGTCACTCCTCCCCACATTCTTCATCATTAGGAATGCCACTGGAACATTTTCTCTATGCTGAACATTGCCCAGCTGCCTTAACGATCCAGCCCATGTGCCGGGCTAAACAGGTGGGGAAAAGGAAGCAATCTGCCTGGAGAATTCCTAATGATGAGGAGGGTGGGGAGGAGGGACGGAGGGGTGGTGCAAAGTTAGGGCACAGATACGCCCGTAGGGCACAGGGCTGCCAGTTTAAAAGTAGTTTTTTTAGGACAATAACTGCATCATCTGCCGAACGGACCACAGGACAGATCTTGGATTAAAAGCAGCTATCTGAAGGTACAAGTGGTTTGAGGAGGGTCAGATTGTGGGTACAGAGTCGCTTTAAGGGAACTTTGGAGAGGGGAAATTATTTTCTATAAAAAAAAAAATACTGGCCTCCCTGCAATCCACTCTGTCTTCTACTCCCTCTGTTTACCCCCTGCCCCACCAAGACAGTGCCACTGGGAGCCCTTAAACTGTATGCTTTTTTGCCCCTTTAACTGTACATACTCCTAATCAGGAGCATATACAGTTAAGTGCAGTGCTGTGTTTGACAGGGCACGGAGCAATTGGCTGGAAGTAGCATTATGCCAAGTGGCCACTATCTGCCCCCTAGCACTGCGGTGCATGAGTGACATTACTAATGTGCTCACAGTCCAGAAAGAGAGAGGTGAAAGCCAGAGGAGGGCACCATGGCAATCTCCAGCCGGTGAGTATAGTTTTTTTTATCTTCAGTTTTTACAGTTAGGAAATACTGACTGTTTCCTGAAGCCTCCTGATCAGTATTTCCTGACTTTAAAAATGGCCACAGGCATGTGCATGGGGCCTGAATATAAGCTTGGCAGGATAGTCACAAGTGATTTAGGCTCCCATTAAAGGCCACTTTGTCTGTCAATCACTCTCGCAGAGCACGCTGACAGGAAGAGGGCAGTGGCTAAGACACCACCCACATGACTAGTCACAGCTTTCCCCCTGCCTCACGCTCATGATCAAAAAGCAACTTACCGGGACCTGAAGCTATGGATCCAGGGACCGCGGACACAATAAAAGTCCTGGCTGTGAGGTCTGCACAGCCATTCTGAGAGGCTAATGAGCAAAAATGTGCTGATTGGTTCTCTTTAAAGGAATGTTAATTATTAATGAAATGTCACTGTAATTTATTGAAAAAAAAATGCACAATAGGCCGTACAAAATAAAAAGTCACTTTTTATGCCAAGATTGCCATTTTAGTGATTTCATCTGACTTCATTTTCAAAACTATACCCTTCATATATCAGTATTTGCTTAGGGATATAGTGACAATTTTGACAGCTCAAGCAGTTGGCAGCAATTAACACACAGTAGGGTAGGTTTTATAGATTTTTCAATTTAATGTGACCGGTTTGTAAAGTGGCACTCCTCTAGGTTATTCATCAAGGAGTATAGTATAAATTCTCCATTTTATTTGGGGGTCATTAAAATTTTGCAGAGTAGGCAAAGTTTACGAATGTAAATGTATTTTTTTTAATATACAATAGGGAACAGTTTCTTGCTGCCTGGACCACAGGCAGCATGAAACGGAGACAAGAACCAAGATCCCAATACAATATGGGGGGAGGGGGGGGAGCATTTACTGAAGCCAATGTGAGCTTGTAAGTTGTGATTTTGTGGTGTCCTACCACGGGTGTTACTATTTTATACACCCTTTGTAAAAGTCTGTACGGATCACACGGATCTGCAGACCAGTAGCAATCTGTTCTTCTCCTCTCCTATCAGCTCTTTCTTTACTTCTTCTGTTGCACTCTTCACCCGCTCACTGCGCACGTTAGTCACGCTGGGGAAGGAAGTCACATGGGTAGAGGAGGTGCAGGAGTCTTTCGTGTTGGACATTGTAGAGGAAGGACGCAAGCTAGATAGCTCTCTACAGTGGTCCTCTTTGGGCACTGGCCCTCTGTTAGGTCCCCTACTCTGGTCAGTCTTAGTCAGAACCCCGTATGGGTAGGACGTCAGATAGGTCACGCCTAACAGTTTTCTTCTTAGTCAGAGACAACCTCAACCCACGCCGTGGATTAGGAGTATCTCAGAGCAGGACAGAATTCACAGACAGCAGTAAGCTAAGAACTGATCCTGACAGAGCAAAGTTGCGCAAAGTCTAGGAACTCTATCTCACAGTGCGGTTGTCAGCAGGAAACCCTCATCATTCCGTTCATCCCAGGTAACAAGGTCTGGGGCTTGTGTTACCCCCTAGGACGTTTCAGCCAAATCTAGAGGGCATAAGGTGGTGTGAAGACTAACAAAGGGTCAATACACGGGCACAAGTGTTCTTCTTCTTCTAAGTATTTTTCTACCGTAATCCTCCAACATCCCGGCAGAGCACAGTACTACTTGGGTTGGGACCCTTACAACATCCTCCTCTCTGCTACTCTACTTCTTTGTATCACTCAGCACGCTACTCAGCCGGCACGACTGTATCCTACACAACATTTCTATCTCAGATTCGGTTTCTGTATTGTCAAGTATTCGTCTACAAGTGTTATCAAGTGTATTACCTGGTGCTTTATCAAGGGAACTATCAAGTGTGGCTTATCTTGTCGATGCACAGCTGTATATCTTGCTGCACACAAGTACCTGCCAAGTAAAACCAAGCTATTTGTGAAAAAGAGACTCTGTGATTCTTCGCCTTACACCGACACAGCACACACCGCAACCTTGGGACATTTCCCCTTTCTGTCTGTGGCAGAGCCGACAGTCCGGGAGGGTCACTACACCGCTCTGACCATTCGTGATTACACTATCCCAAGGGACCCCATAGCAGCCCGGCAGGACACTAACCACAGGGGATAAAGGTACAACCGGCCTTGTAAAATAAAAGCAGGTGTGCCATCACACCTTTGTGTCTCATCGTCACTGGAGTCACGAAGTAACACCTCAAGGTCCGGCTGTATCTTGGCCAACCACCACCGGAGTGGAGTCACACTTCACCATCTAGCAAGTGACCGGCCAATCTTCTGACACACCATCACTGGGGGCTCACACCACAACTTCTTACCCCATTCCCAGAAGTTTTTAAATCTATGATTTGTATGAAACCTAAGCGTTTCAAAGTAACTTCTGGTGTCGCATTCCCTTTCTCAGTATCATGCTGTTGTGGCTGTGCCATCTCTTCAACAGGTTGCTCTAAGGATGGTGGGAGTAGTATTACTGTGGCAGTAGCACACCCACTGGTCCTCTCACTCTTCTTCAGGTCAGCACAGTTAAAGGGGCACACCTGTGGAATGTGTCTGGTGAATTGTACAGTAGTAGTACAGTCAGTGCGCCACCATCTTCCATCCTTTTTAGTGTTGGAATGGGGGGGCACTAAACAGTAAAGGATGAGTGAGGAGTTAGTGAAAACTGTACTATAATTGCTGGTTTTGTTGAATGTTTCTTGTCTATAATGTCCTGTACAGTATAGTGCTGTTCTGTACTGTACTATACTGTAGTGATTAAACTGGGCACTTTTCAATGTAATAAATGAGTATTGTAGGTCATTATTGGTGGGTGCTGGAACCAATGAAAAACATTTACATTATTTCCTATGGGAAAACACTGCTCAGTTCTCAAACTGCCCCCCTGAAACAATTAAGTTCAGCCTCCTCCTGCTGCCCTTGCCCGGAGGGGAGCCGCGCTCCCCCCCCCAGACAGTTAACCCCATAGGCACCGTGGTCTGTCTATGGGGCAGCCGGAGGGAGAGACGGTCCCTCCGACCCCCCCTTCACCCCCTGGGGCCGTGCGAGTAATAGCACAGCTTCTGGAGGGTTACCATAGCAACCCAGACACTTCCCGGTGCGACTGGGCTGCTCTGGTATAACGATCAGGCCCCAGCAAGGGTCTGATCGTTTGAATGAGCTGTCAGCTGTATTGCTGACAGATTATTCACTCTATAATGCATACAGCACAGATCATGTGCTGTAATGCATTATATAAATGAAGAAGTTGAGGTGTAAAGAAAAACAACAACACACACACATAAAATAAATAAATAAAATAATAATTAATTAAATAAATATAAATAAATAAATATACACATTCCCCACCCGCCTTTATAAATGATCCCCTAAAAATAAAATGCACATATTTGGTATCGCCGCGTCCGTAATGACCCCATCTATTACCCCGCTCGATTAACGCCGCAAAAAAATAAATAAAGAACTAACCAAAATGATCTCTGCCAATAATACTGATCTCTGTAATAGTTAATATTTAATTAATAAAGCAAATTTCTGTTCTAAGAAAGCTATTTTTCATTTACAATAGCATTATTGAAACAAATAAATGCTTTTTCAATTAAATATACTGTTAATAAAAAATAAATATACAGTGGTACCTTGGTTTAAGAGTAACTTGGTATAAAAGCGTTTTGGTTTAGTAGCTCACAGTTTTTCAAAATTGTGACTTGGTTTAAGAGCATTGCTTTGGTTTAAGAGCTCCCTCTAATGGGTGGGAACACAAGTGGAGGATCGTCATGGTCTGCATAGCGGGGTCTACAGTACTGTAATCTGACCCAGGAAGTCTCCCTTACCTTCCAAATCATAGCAGATCCATGTCAGGCTGGGGCTTGCATGAGAGGACAGGACTGAGGAGGTAATCTCTTCATAGCTGTAACCCCCCTCTCCCCTCTTTGTTTTACATGTTATTCAGAATAATAAATCATTATTTTTGGGGCGTGGAACCAATTGTCTGCATTTCTATAATTTTTTATGGGAAAATTTGCTTTAGTTTAACAGTGGATTTGGATTATAAGCACGGCCCGGGAACGAATTTTGCTTGTAATCCAAGGCACCAATGTATAAATAAATTTTTATATATATATATATATATATATATATATATATATATATATATATATCTAGAGCATTGCTATTGTGATAAAAATAATAGCATAATTAGAAGAAACATTTGCTGTTTTAATTAAATCTAAAGTATTACATTGAGCTGTATTACCGGTATTAGCAATCCCCGGCATTAATACAGCTCCATGTAATACTTAATATTTAATTAATAAAGCAAATTTTCGTATCTAAAAAAGCTATTTTTCGTTTACAATAGCATAGTTAAAACGAATTAATGCTTTTTCTATTGAATATACTGTATTTAAATAAATAAATATATACATTTTTTTATTAACAGTATATTTAATTGAAAAAACATTTATTTGTTTCAATTATGCCATTGTAAAAAATAGCTGTCTTAGAACAAAAATTTTCTGTATCAATTAAATATAAACTATTACAGGGATCAGTATTATTGCCGGGGATCGCTAATACCGGTCCCTGTAATAGTGGTTTAATACTGCTTCCCTGCTATATGACTGGCAGAAAGGCCCCCTTTACCTAAGCAGTGATCAATGTCAGGACTAACCCAACTGCCCCCCCCCTACCCGCTATCAGTTCAGCACAGTGATTATAATTTAATTTGTTATGTAAGAGCAGCAAAGATGTTTTATTCTTACCCATACAGCAAGTGTTTCCCAACTGTGCCCCATACTTCCAATTGTGGTGGTTGGCTGTTTTTTCTTACTTGTGGCACTAGATGGTATTGTTGTGACGCCAGTGCTTGTCCAGCACACAGGTGTGATGGTGGTACCTGCTTTGTGTTTGTGGCTGGCTGTGATCTCCAAATGGTTGGTGACCTGCCGGGCTGTAGTGGGTCCCTTTGGCTCTTGTCACAGTAGTCGTGAGTGGCAACTGACCCACCCGGACTATTGATACCGCCACCCACAGAAAGGGGAAAAATAACCCAAAGTGTGCGGTTGGTGTGTATAGTTGCTGGTGCATATAAAGTATGACGGAGTCGCAGTGATATAAAAATAAAACATCTTTACTGTAACATTTTTCAGCAATACAATACACTTCAATAAAATGGATAAATCTTTATACAGACTGTAGTGCTTAACTCGTTTGTGATTGAGGAGGTGCTGGAGAAGTAGAATAATAATAATAATTTATATTATTACAATTCTGGGGGTACAAACATAGACAAAAATAGACATTACAGAGATTTGCATTTAATTAGCCATCCATGAGGAGTGAGGGCCCTGCTCACATGCATGAGCTTACATACTATCAGGAGGGAGTTTGAGACAAAATGGCAGAGGGGCAAAGTGCTTCATTGTTCTTATGGTCTGGCCATCTTTATAAATAAGGCAGTGCAGCTAAGGGTGGGTGAACCCGTCACCAACTAATGCCTGCATGCACAGGTCTAAGTGCTTGGCGTGTGTGTATGTATGCATCTGTGTGTGTGTGTGTGTGTGTGTGTGGTGGTGGTGGGGGTTGAGGGTAGCAGTCAAATTAGGGAATCTGGTAAGCCTGCTTGAACAGATGTGTTTTGAGGGCATGTTTGAAGCTTTGGGTTTTGGAGGTGAGCCTGACAGTCTTGGGTAATGCATTCCATAGAACTGGTGCGATGCCCTGACCCGTGTGAGTCACTTCGCAGTGCAGATGTTGTGAGCGGGCAGGAACCGGGGCAGCTGCGGGGTATAGGATTGTCACAGTACAGGGCCTGAGGGTGGCACAGCTGAGGGACCGTCTGCAGATACTGCGGTATACTTGCTACTGGGCATGCGATTCTTCGCTGTTCCTAGTCAGGGCACCAGTGAACGGACACCAATGCCAGGGTTCAGTAACAGCGGTGGTTACACTTTTATTGTAACTGAGGTAACTGGTAGCAACAGTCTCTTCCGGATTCAACCGGGTATATAGCAGACTTATATAGACAGAGCAAAGGTGGTGCTGCATAGGCTGAGGTGAAATGTGCCGGATGATGGGAGTAGTAGTGAGAGAAGAATAGAGATGCTGGGTGGTCCAAAATACTTGCTGTGAATATCTTGACTTGTTGAGCAGAGGAATAACAGGAACGTCACCCAGATGAGGAGGAGATACTCCAGGCACTTGAGCAGTTGAGCAGCCAGGATCTGTACAGCAGAGCACCAAGTCCACTCTTCTGAAGGTGAAGAGGGACACACAGGAACACAACCTCCTTGCTTGGGAGCAGGGAGCAGCCTCCCTGGCAAGAGGAAGTCACATGGTAACCCCTGGCCAAAGCTCGACGGCCATTGGAGGAACCATGGTTACAGGGCATGGTCACGTGATCCTCAGCCTTTGCATACCACTGCACAGAGTTAAACACATGTACAATATACAGGAACCTGAGAGTAATAGGGACTATATAGTCACAGTTGCAGTGCAAATAGTTTCCAGAACAGGCATGGCTGTAGCAGCAAAAATAAACTGACAGTGAGAAACAGACAGTGTGTTCTGGGACACTGCACTGGTGTAGCTTGGGTGAAGTCTTGGAGATGGGAGTGAGAGGTGCGGATCAAGGTGGATGTTAATCTTAAATCATTAGAGGAGCATAAAGCACGGGTAGGACGGTAGACAGAGATGAAGGAGGAGATATAGGGAGGTGCAGCACTGTGAAGCGCTTTGTGGGTGTGCAGGAGGACTTTGTATTGTATCCTGTGTTTAATTGGGAGCCAGTGTAGCGACTGGCACAGGGGGGAAGCATCAGTGTAGTGGTTGGACGGAGAGATTAGCCTGGCCGCTGCATTAAGAATGGACTGGAGAGAGCAGAGTTTAGAGGAAAGAAGGCCGATTAGTAAGGAATTGCAATAGTCTAGATGGGAATGAATCAGAGAGACAATGAGAGTTTTAGCAGATTCGAGAGTAAGGAACTGACGGATTTTAGAGATGTTTTTTAGATGCAGATTACAGAAATGTGAAAGAGATTGAATATGAGGAGTGACAGATCAGAGTCAAACATAACCCCCAAGGCAGTGCGCTTGTTGTGTAGGGGTTATGGTTGCACCACATACAGAGATGGAGATGTCAGGTGGATGGAGGTTAGCAGAGAGGACATAACGTTAGAGACAGCAGACAGACAGTTACTGGTGTTCTGTAGGAGTGCGGTGGTGATATTACGGGAGGAGGTATAGAGCTGGGTATCATCAGCATAGAGATGGTACTGAAAACCAAACCTGCTGATTAATGCTGGAGAAGAGTTGATCGAAGAAGCCCTGATCCAGTGTAGCAATGTACTCTGCCAGAACTTCAGAGAATACTTCGTAGTGAGAAATTTACCCGTGTTTAGACTATGTCTGACCACCTTGTGACCCGTCCTAATAGGGTAATACAAGCCCCAGCCGTGGTTATGTGGGTGTAGCTAAGTTTCCTGCACTGTGAGATATGTAGACCTTCCTTTGGTAGCTTTGTCCTATCCAGGCTAGTTCCTCTTGTACTTAGAATACTGTCCTGCACTTTCTAGACATGTTCTCGGCATGGGTTAGGGTGTTTTGGGACTCTTCTCCCTTAAGGTGCTTAGCACTGTATAATAGATATAGTAGAAGTGGTAGTAAAATAACTAGTTGTCTCTAGCTGCATCTGAACACACTCGTGTATTAGACTAGACTCCTCTCTGGTCCTGGATAAGGCATGTGCCAGGCCCTGGTTTGACTACAGCAGGTACAGAAGCGTTTGTGTCCTTACTGTAGTAGAATCTGGAAAGAACTAACACTTATCTTCCTCCACCAGTGTCTCCTCTTACAGGGGCCTAAAGAGAACTTCCCTGGGAGTGGTGGGGATGAGTGTGTCAGAAGTAGAAAACACGTCCTATTGGTCCACAACAACATCTGGTACACATAAAACGTTAACCCATTAACCTCCTCAGCTGTGCAATACATAGGAATATAAAATACTAACATCTAGTGGTGAAACTGTAAAGTACCCTTCACCACCACTTAACCTGCAGGAAGGAGCTATTTAAGTGGTGTACAGGAGAAATACAAAACTACCAATGGTGGGACACCACACAATGGGGGAGGTTTATCAAACTGTTGTAAAGTAGAATTGTCTTAGTTGTCCCTAACAACCAATCAGATTTCACCTTTCATTTTTTAAAGAATCTGTGAGGAATGAAAAGTGGAATCTGATTGGTTGCTAGGGGCAACTAAGACCATTCTACTTTACACCAGTTTGATAAATCTCCCCCAATGTGTCCATCTTCTTCCTCTGCCCTTCTCCCCCAAAAGGTTTAGTCTCTTATCCCCTCCCTAAAAGCCATATTACACAGCATAAAAATCTGTGAGAAGTGTGTGCCGACCTGTCAGGTCCGCACTCTCTTCCAACTTGTTCCCTGCTCGCTGCCTGTCCTATTACACGCACAGACAGCAAGCAGGGAGCAGCAGTAGGGGTGTCCCGGACAATCGTTAGATCGTTCCGGCAGCCCACTGAAGTCAGCAGCCACTGCTCCAATTACACGGAGCGACGCACAGCAGACCGTCACTGTACAAATCGTGCTCTTTGAACATGTTGAAAGACCACAATCAGCCGACATTGTGCTCGGCTGATCATGGCCTGAATGGTCAGTAATCTGCAAAGTAAGGCAGAGCATTAGCCTAAAGCCTTATTTAGTGTTGAGTGAACCTGACAAAATGTTCTGCAATGTTAGCCGAACCCAAACTCTGCGTTTCATTCCCCACAGCTGCATAAATTTGATGTCGCCCTTAGGAGTCCTGGAAATCATGAATACAGACTGTAGCTCGCAAAGCTTTAAACACTTTTGGAGCTCCCGGCATCAATGCGATACATGGTACTGGAAAGTCTGTTATTCCACCGGGCAGCTTCACGCTCTGTAGCTTCTAGGGATTACATTGCATGGGAATAAAAACTTACTCTCCTGTGTTAGGCTAGTTTGCCTGCATCCCTTTGTGCCCCCCTACAGAACCTCCCTGCCACTCTGCATCCCTCTGTGCCCCCCTACAGAACCTCCTTTTCACCCTGTATTCCTCTCTGGCCCCCTGCAGAACCTCCCTGCCACCCTGTGCCTTCTCTCTCCTGCTGCTTCCACCGTATTTCAGAAGCCCTGCCAATGTGCCACTGCACAGAGCCCCTACTACCTTCAACCTCCATCCTTCTCTTGGTCCTTGGCACATTTTGACAACCTCCCACAACCTCACCCCACACAGAGAAGACCCTACTGCAGGAGGTAGAGTGTGTAATAATTTGAGTGCAGTACGTGCCATATTATATTTAGAGGGTACAGTAGGTTGCGGTATTGAAATCAAAGGGTGCAGTATGGCAATGGCATGGTATGGCATTGTGTAGAAGTACTTGCTGGGCCAGGCTGGCACCCCTACTTACCCCTATACTCCTTACTGAAATTATTAAAGGGGTTATCCAGCGCTACAAAAACATGACCACTTTCCCCCTACTGTTGTCTCCAGTTTGGGTGGGGTTTTGAAACTCAGTTCCATTGAAGTTAATGGAGCTTAATTGAAATCCGCACCTGAACTGGAAATAACAGAAGGGGGAAAAGTGGTCATGTTTTTGTAGCGCTGGATAACCCCTTTAATTGCAAACCGCACCTGAACTAGAGACAAGAGTCATGTTGTCTCTGAAAGAAAGTGGCCATGTTTTTGTTGCACTGGATAACCCCTTTAAGGTTAAAAAACATAACATGGTTGTGTAAGTGCAGTGTCCCAGTACAGGCTGTCCTTTTCTCACTTTAAGTCTACTTTTATTATTATGGTCCTGCCTGTCCTGGTAACTCTATGCACTGCAACTACTTGCTGTTTCACCCCTATTGCTCTCAGGATCCTGTACAGTTTTATGTATACAGTATTTCTGTGTGTATCACTATGTACAGTGGTATGCAGAGGATGGTGATCACGTGACCGTGCCCCGTAACCATGGTTCCTCCAATGGCCGTTGAGCTTTGGCCAGGGGTTACCATGTGACTTCCTCTTGCAAGTTAGTCTATTCCCTGCCACAGAGGGGATAGGTTGTCTGTGTGAGTTCCGTCCTCTACCTCAGAGAGGACGGATGTGTTCCTGCAGCCCTCTTCACCTTAAGAAGAGTGGCTGGTGCGTTGCTGTTGCAGTTATCGGCTGTCCGCCTGCTCAAGTGCCAGGAGTATCCTCTCATCTGGGTGTCGTTCCTGTTCTCTACCTCCTCATCATCTCAAGATATTCACCGCAAGTACTCTAATCCACCCAGCCTCTCTATTCCTTTATCACTACTATTCCCATCATCCGGCACGTTTCACTCTCAGCCTATGCAGCACCACTCTTGCTCTGTTTGTACAAGTCTGCTATATACCCGGTTGCATCCGGATGAGACTGATGCTACCAGTTACCTCAGTTACAATAAAATTGGAACCAACGTTGTTACTGAACCCTGGCATTGGTGTCCAATATCTGGTGCCCCGACTAGGTACAATGAAGAATCGCTTGCCCAGTGTCCCGCATAGTACCGCAGACCGGCCTACAGCTGTGCCACCCTCGTGCCCTAACCGTGACCACTCTATATCCCGCAGCTGCCCGGTTACTGCCTGCAATACCATCCGCACTGCGGAGTGACCCCCTCGGGTCAGGGCATCGCATTTTGGTGTCACGAACAGGATCGCACCACGCGGTGCCAACTATCCTGCTATCCTCAAAGATACACTACAGCTCCCAGAAGGACTTTGCCTGGGGTGGCGTTGCTAGAGGTGAACAGTTTGCTGCCTTATCATGGGGTTTGTGGATGTACCCCGCGGCCTCTTTGCGGCCCTCCCATGGGGGCCTACTTCTCTGGAATTGTTTGCTGTGCCATACCCTAAAGCAGAAGGGGTTAGTCACCAGGCCGCCAAAGAGCGGGAATCGCCCGGCGCCATAGACTTTGCATTGACTACTCCTGATTGGCTGCCTATGCCAGATGATGTCACTGTTGCCGGGCAGACTACAGGGCCGGAACTTCAGCCCCTTGCGCTCCGCCTGCTCTGAGGTCCTCAAGACCACGCCAGTGCGCAGCAAGATGACGTCCTGTAAAGAGCAAGTACCTGCCACTGCCGTACCGGCGCCACTGGAGTCCTCCGCATCCCTGTCAGCGATCGATCCAGCGTGTTTGCTTGTTCCGCTCCCATCTGACAGCGACAGCAGCTGGGGGTCCGCCCGATCTGAAGACGGGGACTGCAGCCGGGCCACTACTCCGAGCTCCGTGGATGTAGGTGAGGAGACCTCGTCTGACCTCAGTGGCTCCCCGAGTCCCGACCACTCCAGTTCCTCTAAGTTTACGTTTTCTACTGGGCCATCCCTCTCTTCTGAGAATAATCGGATTCTAGCAGAGCCCTCGCCAGTGCCCCCAGACCCCGAACCCGGGGGAAAGACTTCCATTAAGGGCCCTATATCCCCGGGCCTATGGCGGCCTCCAGGGCGTGATTCTCCGCCCCTACCACAATGGGTATTCGGCCGGGACCCGAAGATCATGCAGATAATTGAGGACATTCAGCAAGCTCTCTCCACCCTGCCGCCTACTACTAAAGCTGCACCCGCTGTGGCTACGGCCGCGTCGGCAGCTTCCTCCACAGCGGGATCGTCTACAGCAGCTACGACTGTCAGTGATCCATTCCCCGCTAAGGTTGGCCTATCAGAGGCATATCCCCCACAAGTGCCCTATCCAGATTATGCTCCTCTGTGGGACCATCCCTATACTCCGTTTGCAGAGTCCAATGCCGCTTCCGAGCAACTGTTCATCCGGAAGCTGGAGAGGCCTAAGTCAGGTGAGGTTCCCCTGGAGCGGAGACGGGGAACCGTCACTAAATTCGATAAGCAGCGGGGGTATGGCCTCATAATGGATTCTTACACCGGCCTGCTGGTACTTGCTAACAGAAGGGCCGTGATGTGCGAGTATCAGCCGGGCTACTTGAATAATCTCACCCCCGGGGAGGTGGTAGAGTATACCCTGGTGGGTTTCCCGAAAGGCCCTTGGGCAGCCGCTATCATCAGGCCCAAACATGCGATGCAACGGCCCTTCTTGCCTTCTCCATCGGAGCAGTGGGACGAGGACTGGCCTGATTTCAAACCCCTAGGCTCACTCATCGCCACTCCCGCTCCTCTGGGCCCATCTACTTCGGCAGCTAGAACCACCGCTTCCCCTGCTGTGGCTAAAGCCGTTGTCTCTTCCACTACTGTCACCTACCACGTGGCCCCTAACATCTCTCCTGTTACTACTGTGACCCCTAGTATCGTGGTTACCACCGCGTCGGATAATGCTCCGGCTCCGGCCTCCTCCCGGTATTACCCCTGGGAAAAGAAGAGAGGGGCCACTTGGGGTCACCCCGAGACATTTTTGCTAAGTGTCCTCCGGGAAGCAAGGCCGCCCTGGCCATTTTGACTGTTCTTTATGTTTTGTTAACTGTTTCGTTTTAGATGTAAAAAGTTTCTGCAACATTCAAGTACTGTACCTGGTCCTCCTGACCAAGTTTCTTGTATTATCCAGCTATGAGCTGATGGACACTCACATTGCTAAAAAGTTTTCTAGTGCCTGTCCCAAAGCCTTTTACATGGACAATGGTTTCAATTGCCTAAAAGAGACTCTACCTAACAGAGACACTTACCCAGTTCTTCCTAAAGTACTTTTTATGATTATGTGATATCATCAGGTTATTATTGCACTTATTCTAGTGATGCACCTATTTCTATGTTGCACTTCAAGTAGTATCAAGGTTATTTGTGTATTTCCTCCTCTGAGTAAGCAAAAGGTCACTGAGAGTGAGAGTAGAGTGCCTCTTTTGAAAAACAGTATATATTTTTCTAGTGTCAGAGTCAGATAGCTCCTCCTCTGAGTAAGAAGTTAGTTTATATACACATCTCAGAGAAAGTGTAGTTTATACAGGAGTGTATTTTTCTATAAAGTATTCTATTTTCCATTGCAGTTTTATTATGCCTACAACTGGAAAGATTAGTGGAGCCAGTTTTCTTCAGATTTCTTAAGATCTATTTGAGCCAGTTCACCTCAAGACCTCGCAGTATTTGTTGTCTTTTGTGTTTCCCTTCCTTGTGTCTCCAGTGTTTGTTCACCTCTGTCTTGTCCCAACATAGTAGTTGTTACACAGTCATACTCAACATTTACATTTGTCCATACACATTGCACCCTGGATACCTTTTCGTGTGTTCGGCCTATGGAGCGCTTGTGTGGTATGATTGAGTGGTGTGTATGAGGGTACCCAAATGTATGTTTGCGTTTATTATTTTCTTCTTTCTCTTTCAGGTGTCCAGGACACTTCACACAAACACCCAAGGTAATACACAGGTCTTCACAGTTTTCTCTCTCCAGTAGGGTAACATATTTCACTGAAAACCTACTGTCTAACCGCTTAAGGACCCATGTCGTACCGGTACGTCATGGATCACTGTCACTTAAGGACCCATGACGTACCGGTACGCGGGTCCTTTAAGAGGGCGCCGCGGACCGGCCGCATGCGATCGGGAGAGATGGCCTGCAGAAATACACTGCAGGCCATCTCTCCCTGTCGGCATGGGGGGTTGTTAACCCCCCCCATGCCGACGATCGCCGCTATTGGCTTATCAGTTCAGATCAGCCAATAGCGGCGATCGGAACCTTTCCGGGTCATCGGTGACCCGAAGACCCGGAAAAAATGGCGGTCGGTGCTGTCCGAGGACGGCACCGACCGCCATTACTGTAAAAAGTAATGGTGGCCAGGTGCCACCGGCCCGATCCGCGTAAACGGCCGGCCGCTACCGGCCGGCCGTTCACGGCGATCAAAGTCCCCAAAAGTTATAAATACCTGCTCCGGACCCCTCAGCTAGGTCGCTGAGGGGTCCAGAGCAGGTATTCGTACATTACTCACCTTTCCCGGGGTCCTGATCAGCGTCTTCCGGGTTCGCGGCGTCCTCGTGGTCTCGTTCGGGTCTTCGGCTTCTTCCGTGACGTCACGTTCGGCTATTTTCGGCTCCAGCGTCGGGTTTTCGGGATTTTCCGCTCTGCTGCCCTCTAGCGGCTGATATGTGTAATACACTTATCAGCAGCTACAGGGATGTTCAGTATGTAATAAAGTTTTTTTTTTTTTTTTTTTTTTATTTTTTTTTTCTATTTTCCGCACCCTATCGCCGCTGAGTGTTGATCAGCATCGCACGAAAGTGCGCTGCTAATCAGCAACTCCTCCTTTTTGGCGTAGGGTGTTTTTTTTCTCTATCCTACTGCCACGGTCTGCTTATAAGTGCCGCACATAAGTGCGGCATTTATCAGCAACACCATTTTTGGCGTCGTTTTTTTTTTTTATACTTACTGTAAAAAAATACGTAAAAAACACTACATTACACCACACTACACTACATTGAATAAAGTTTGACACTACACCACTACATACCCCATATACTAGTCCCCGTATAAAGATGACCCCCAGGGTGTTTTCGGCGTCAGAGGGATACGTTATTATTGCCTCCGACACCGAAACAGCCAGTGAGGATAAATGGGGGGGATCCTTCGTTCCTCCATTCATCCTCATCCTCCATTGACATGTCTGGGGGATAGCGTAGTGTATGCTGCCTCCCAGACACGTCTTTTCCGCCAGTACCGTCCCAATAAGAGATCACGGTATGGCGTAAAATTCTACTAACTCTGTGAGCGTACCTCAGGGTACTCTTACAGATTTAGGGTAGGTGCACACTGCGCAATGGCGAAGATAAACCTTTGTGCATTCCGCAGCTGGCACCCACCGGCGGACTGATGCAGGCGCGCGTCTCCACCCGTGTCATAGACTCCATGTTATGCACAGGCGGATTCCATCGTCCGTCCAAAGAATGAATACGTTGGACAGAGAGCGGAATCCGCCCATGCTTAGAATGGAGTCTATGACACGAACGGTGCCAACTGCGGAATGCACGAAGGGTTACCCTTCGCCATTACGCATTGTGCACGTACCCTTAGAGTGTATGAAGGAAGGGACACCCGAATGCAGCCCCCAGATGCCCCCCCCCCATCCTCGGAACAAGTGGGAAGATCGTCCGGGAACTGATCTTCCCACTGCTGGATAAAGGTTACCACCTGTACGGGGATAAATTTTATACCAGCACCCCCTCTTCCGCTCCCTCGCTGCCTGAGCTACTGTAGCTTGCGGCACGATCCGAACATATCAGAAGCCGTAATAGAGCCCTAATATTTAGCAGCCATGGAGCGGACCCAGCTCTTCTGGATATGAAGGACCCCGTATCGCACCAGGACAACATTTTCCAGGTGACGTCCCCCACACTGGAAAACAGGAAACCCCAGAAGAAGTGCAGAGTGTGGTGTAACAGGGGGATCAGGAAGGACACCATTTTCCAGTGTGACACCTGTCCTGATCCCCCCGACCTCTGCATACTGGATCGCTTCAAGGCGCACCACACGTCATTGGGGTTCTACATTATCTAAATTCTGTCCCTTATTCCTATTTCAGGGGTCACGTTAGTCCAGGGATTATTCTGATCGCCATTATGGAGTCGGGAAGGAATTTTTCCCCTGTGATAAGGCTACTGTCGTCTGCCTCACGAGGGTTTTTTGCCTTCCTCTGGATCAACACAGATTGAGTTTGATGGACACCTGTCATTTCCAACCTTAGGCTACGTTCACACAGAGCAAAAGGAGCGGATTACGCAAGGAAATATTTCCGCCTGAAATCAACTGACGCTGAATTCCGAGCAGAATATAAGCAGAATGTAAGCAGAATCCCTGCGTATTCTGCTAGGAAAGTGTTCAGCTCGTAATCAGCTCTTGACAAATTCAGCGCGGAATCCGCGCTGAATCCGCATGCATTCAGCGCTGAAATTCAGCGAGTATTTGGTGAGTAAACTAGACTATACCAGAACATATACTAGAATCCTCCTCCCCCCCCTTTTCCCCATTTCCGCGCTGATTCAGCGAGTAATTTCCGCTTGTATTCCGCGCTGAATACGCTTGTATTCCGCGCTGAAACAGAAAATCAGAGCCCCATTGATTTGTATAGGCTTCCGCTAGCGGAAGAATGAACATGTTCATTCTTCTGGCGGAAAGCGGATTAGTTCAGTGCGGAAATTCCACTGTGTGAACTGCAGAGCAGAATTTCCATTCAACACAATGGAAATTAGCTCTGCACCTATTTTAACGGCTGAAATTTCAGCGCTGATTCAGCGCAGAAATTCAGCTGCTTTTGCTCAGTGGGAACGAGCCCTTATAAACTAATAATTGGCCTAATACCCCCAAATAAATTAGAATTGTCCCTTTTCCCCAGCTAAGTAGGTATGGCCGCCATTCCCATTAGAGGATGCCATGATGCAATTACAAAGCCTCTGTGCCCGTCACCAGTGGGGTCCATATGCTCACTGCACCCCTCGTTAGATTCCTTATGGGGTGTAATTTCCAGAATGGGGTCACTTGTCGGGGGTTTCTACTGTCCTGGCAGCACAGGAGCTTTGTAATTGCGACGTGGCCTCCATCCTCCATTCAAGCCTCTAAATGGCGCTTTGTCCCTTTGGTGGCTTGCCCTGTGCCCATATGGCACATTATGTCCACATGTGGGGTATTTTCTTACTCAGGGGAAATTACCCTACACGTTTTGTGTTCATTTTCTTTTTTAACCCCTTGTGGAAATGGAAAAAAATCAAGGCTAGACCAACATTTAGTGTAATTTTTTAAAAATTTTTACTCTAAATCATTAATCTTGTCATGATTTTCTCATTTTCACAAGGGGCTAAAAGGTAAAAAAAAACACTAAATGTGTAGCGCAGTTTCTCCTGAGTACGGAAATACCCCACATGTGGACATAAAGCGCCATGCGGGTGCAGGGTAAGCCTCCAAAGGGATGGAGCGCCATTTGGTTTTTTGAGGCTGGATTTGGCTGGATTGGATTTCGAGGGGCCATGTTGCATTTAAAAGCCCATTGTGTTGCCAAGACAGTTGAAACCCCCCACAAGTGACCCCATTATGGAAACTACACCCCTCAAGGAATGTAACAAGGGGTGTAGTGAGCATATGGACCCCACTGGTGACGGGCACAAATGTGGAACAATGTGGCGTGAAAATGAAATATTACATTTTTTACACTATAATGTTGGTCTAGCCTTGAATTTATCATTTTCACAAGGGGTTAAAAGAGAAAAAAAAACACAAAATGTGTAGAGCAATTTCCCCCGAGTCCGTAAATACCCCACATGTGGACATAAAGCGCCATGTGGGCGCAGGGCAAGCATCCGAAGGGAAGGAGCGCCATTTGGATTTTGGAGGTTGGATTTGGCTAGAATGGATTATGAACGCCATGTCGCATTTACAGAGCCCTCGTGCTGCCAAGACAGTGGAAACCCCCCACAAGTGACCCCATTATGGAAACTGCACCCCTCAAGGAATCTAACAAGGGGTGTAGTGAGCAAATGGACCCCTTGATGACGGGCACATTTGTGCCGTGAAAGTGAAAAAATGAAATTTTTTACTTTCACGTCACATTGTTCCACATTTGTGCCCGTCACCAGTGGGGTCCATATGCTCACTGCCCCCCTTGTTAGATTCCTTGAGGGGTGTAGTTTCCAGAATGGGGTCACTTGTGGGGGGTTTCCAGTGTTTTGGCAGCACGAGGGCTCTGTAAATGCGATGTGGCCATTGAAATCCATTCCAGTGAAATCCAGCTTCCAAACGCTCCTTCCCTTTGGAGGCTCGTCCTGCGCCCGCTTGGCACTTTATGTCCACATGTGGGGTATTTCTGTACTCGGGAGAAACTGCGCTACACTTTTTGTGTCTTTTTTTTCCTTTTATCCCTTTGTGAAAATGAAAAATTGAAGGCTAGAACAACGTTTTAGTGTAAAAAATACTTTTGTCTTTTTTCACGCCACATTGTTCGGAAAATCTGTGAAGCACCTGTGGGGTCCAAATGCCCACCGCACCCCTTGTTACATTCCTTGAGGGGTGTAGTTTTCTAAATGGTGTCCCTTTAGGGGTGTTTTTTTAGGTTTTGGCACCCCAGAGCCTCTGCCAACCTGAAGTGGTACAGTCAGAAATGACCAAATATAATGGAGCCATTGAAATTCACTAGGCGCTCCTTTGTATCTGAGGCTTGTGGTTGCGTCAAATAGCGCAATAGGGCCACATATGGGGTATTTCTATAAACTGCAGAAACGGGGCAATAATTATTGGGGTGCATTTCTCTGGTAATAGGGTCATAATTATGAAAAATATTGGATTACAATAAAATCTCTGCACAGAAAATAAAAATTTTCAAATTTCTTACAGACTTAGCTTTTATTTCTGTGACTCCCCTAAAGGGTTAAAAAACTTTCTGGATGTGCTTTTGCAGAGTTTGGGGGGTGCAGTTTCTGAAATGGGGTGCTTCGTGGGGCTTTCTAACACACAGTCCCCTCAAATACACTTTAAACCTGAACAGGTCCCTAAAAATATCTGATTTTGAAATTTTACCGAAAATTTGGAAATTTGCTGCTAATGTTTTACGCTTTCTATTGTTTAAAAAAAATGAAAGATAGTTTAATAAATGCCGCCAACATAAAATAGACATGTTGCTAATGCTATTTAATATATAATTTATGTGATATAACCATTTTCTGTATAAGCAGAAAAGTTTTAAAGTTGGAAAAATGCATTTTTTCACAATTTTTCACGCTATTTTGTTTTTTTTCATAAAGATTTGTTTTAAGTATCGACTCCAATTTACTAGAAATGTGAAGTACAATATGTCACGAGAAAACAATCTCAGAATCAGCCGGATAGGTAAAAGCATCCCGAAGTTATTAATGAATAAAGTGACACTGGTCATATTCATAAAATTTACTCCGGTCCTTAAGGCCATTTCAGGCCCGGTCCTTAAGGGGTTAACTGGCTGGAATATTGAGGGTCACCCGCCAGCAGTTAAGTTGTCCTGGCTTACATGTCAGATGGTTCACGCACTAACTACCTGTAACCAGAGTACGTTAGGCACCCCTAGGTGAAGTCCTGCCACTAGGGTTTTCTTCTTCTTCACTCTCTCTGTTGTCACCTGTGCCTTGAGCGTGAGAAACACACACTTCAACACTCACAGTCACCATTCATTCCTGTTGTCTAATTGTCCAGTCCATTTATGTACCCCTTGAGATTCGCCGAGGTCGGCTCAAATTTGCTAGGGAGGTATGCAGTGTCCCAGTACAGGCTGTCCTTTTCTCACTTTAAGTCTACTTTTATTATTATGGTCCTGCCTGTCCTGGTAACTCTATGCACTGCAACTACTTGCTGTTTTACCCCTATTGCTCTCAGGATCCTGTACAGTCTGTGTGTATCACTATGTACAGTTGTATGCAGAGGCTGGTGATCACGTGACAGTGCCCCGTAACCATGGTTCCTCCAATGGCCGTTGAGCTTTAGCTAGGGGTTACCATGTGACTTCCTCTTGCAAGTTAGTCTATTCCCTGCCACAGAGGGGATAGGTTGTCTGTGTGAGTTCCGTCCTCTACCTCAGAGAGGACGGATGTGTTCCTGTAGCCCTCTTCACCTTTAGAAGAGTGGCTGGTGCGTTGCTGTTGCAGTTATCGGCTGTCCGCCTGCTCAAGTGCCAGGAGTATCCTCTCATCTGGGTGTCGTTCCTGTTCTCTACCTCCTCCTCATCTCAAGATATTCAACGCAAGTACTCTAATCCACCCAGCCTCTCTATTCCTCTATCACTACTACTCTCATAATCTGGCACGTTTCACTCTCAGCCTATGCAGCACCACTCTTGCTCTGTTTGTACAAGTCTGCTATATACCCGGCTGCATCCGGATGAGACTGTTGCTACCAGTTACCTCAGTTACAATAAAATTGTAACCACCGTTGTTACTGAACCCTGGCATTGGTGTCCAATATCTGGTTCCCCGACTAGGTACAACGAAGAATCGCATGCCCAGTGTCCCGCATAGTACCACAGACCAGGCCTACAGCTGTGCCACCCTCATGCCCTAACTGTGACCACTCTATATCCCGCAGCTGCTTGGTTACTGCCTGCAATACCATCCGCACTGCGGAGTGACCCCCTCGGGTCAGGGCATCGCATTTGTGACAGTACTGTCCTGCCCGACCTTTGCCTCGGCTGCAGGAAAGGCTAGCTACACCTTTTCTGTTGTTTTATTTTCAGTCTGACACAGTGCTCTCTGCTGACAGCTCTGTCTGAAACAGGAACTGTCCAGAGAAGGAGAAGAGGTTTTCTATGGGGATTCACAGAAAACTGAGACAGAGTTCCTGTCTCGGCCAGAGATGTCAACAGAGAGCACTATGTCAGACTGAAAATAAAACATGTCCTGCATGACATACAGAAGCTAATAAGTATGGGAAGACTTGAGATTTTTTAATAGAGGTAAATTACAAATCTATATATCTTTATGATATAAGTTGATTTGGAGAAAAAAAAAAAAAAAAAAAGATTTTTGCTGGATAACCCCTTTAAAACGAAACTGTTAGGAATATGACTTTGCGCTCCTCGGTCCGTGCCGGGCGGTCGAGGAAGCGCTGAGTTTGTCTGTGTTTTTCTTTTTACTCTGTCTGAATTGTGTTGTATTTGCCAGCCACACCCGCTTTTCCTGGCAGACTCCTGGCAGTACAGGGGTTACTGCTCTGCTTGATCTTCTCAGCTGAACTTGCTGCTGGGATCAGGGCTGGTCCAATCATCTGCTGGACTTAGTCTCTGATCGCAGATAAAAAGCAGCAAGTTTCTCCCTTCCCTGCTGACTATTAGAGTTCACTCGCCTGCTCAGCTCCCTGTTTAGTTACACTGATCTCTGTATTCTGGACCTTCTGCATTTGACCTCGACTATTCTCCTGTTTGCTGTTTTTGTACTTCGTCGCTCGACTGTTGCTGACCTGGTTTGTCTGACACCTCTTATTGTGTTTTGTTTGTCTGTCAGTGCTCTGTGTGTCGCACCTATTCAGTGTAGGGACCGACTCCGTGGTTGTCCGGGCCGTTTAGGGCCGTCCGTGGCAATTAGGCAGGGTCAGTGGGTGGGGTCAGCTCAGGGCTCACTGTCCGTGTCTTGTCAGACTGCCTTTGCCATACTGACCATAACAGAATAGTCAGCCTAATAATTTGTTGGGGTAACCTAGCATTATGGACGCCATGAAGACTCTGGTGAACCAGATGCAAGGTCTGAACACGCTGGTTCAGAACCTTGCTGAGCGCGTCCAGGAACAAGAGACTGCACCCTAACAGGTGACCATGACCACCCCTCTACCTCCGGAACCTCCGGTGCAGCTCCCTGAAAAGTTTAAGGGAGACAGGAAGCATTTCCGAACATTTAGAGAGGGGTGCAAGTTGTTTTTTCGTTTGTGCCCCCACTCCTCTGGAGATGAGGACCAAAGGGTGGGCATTATTATGTCCCTCTTGCAGGGTCCTCCTCAGGAGTGGGCTTTTTCATTACCCCCTGGATCCATGGAGTTGACCTCCGTGGATCAATTTTTTTCTGCCCTAGGACTCCTGTATGACGATCCAGACCTAGCAGCGGAAGCAGAACGCCAACTGACTTCCATGAAACAGGGAAAGAGACCTGTGGAGGAGTACTGTGCGGAATTCAGACAGTGGTGTGTGTCATCTGGCTGGAATGACCCCGCACTGCCGTGCCAGTTCCGAATGGGGTTGTCGGACCAGCTTAAAGACCTATTAGTGGTATACCCTACCCCCGACACCTTAGAAGAAACAATGACTTTGGCGATTAGGGTTGACAGGCGACTAAGAGACAGACATAGGGAGAAAGGAACTTCTGAGTCTTCTAGTTCTCTTCCTGTTATTGACTGTGTTTCTCAGCCTCCTCCTTCTGTTCCTCTGTCACAAGAAGAGCCCATGCAGCTTGGAGCCTCAGATACCAAGACCCGACGAGCCTTCCGCCTGCAACACAACCTCTGCCTATACTGTGGTAAACTCGGTCATCGTGTGAGGTCCTGTCCTGCTAGACCTGACCAGCCGGCTGAAAGACTCCAGCGCCTGAGTGACCATCGAGGGGGTCATTCAGGTGCACAGGTATCCCTTGAACATAAAAATAAATTATTGGTACCTATCTCACTTTGTTTGGGGCACAAATTGGTCTCGGGTTTTGCTCATGTGGATTCTGGGGCCTCCGCCAATTTCATTAGCTCCGGTTTTTGGTCACGTTTAGAGGCATGTCCGCTTTTGCTCAATAATCCGCTGACCATCACTGGTGCGGATTCTACCCCTTTGGCCAGGGGTAGAATCTGCTATATCACTCCGACTATGAAGGTGCAGGTTGGGTCAATTCACCAAGAAATGCTTGACTTTTTAATCATGGGCAATTTATCTACTGATGTTATTCTGGGTTTACCTTGGTTGAGTAAACATAATCCTGTTTTTGATTGGTCCACTCGTGAATTGGTAAAATGGGGATCTGAGTGCTCTCCTCATTGTATTTCGCTGAATGCCGCAGATGTCTTCCCCAAGGAGGGGGAGATCCCGGAGTTTATTTCCGATTTCTCAGATGTGTTTGACGAGAAGGCTGTTGATGTGTTGCCACCTCATAGACCATATGATTGCTCCATTGATTTGATCCCGGGTACTAAATACCCTACAGGTAGAATTTTTAATTTGTCTAGGCCTGAGAGGGAGGCTATGGGAGAGTACATTCAGGAAAGCCTTCGCAAGGGTCACATTTGTCCCTCCTGCTCTCCCATGGGTGCAGGGTTCTTTTTTGTTGGTAAAAAGGATGGTGGTCTTAGACCGTGTATTGATTACCGAGAACTAAATAAGATCACTATCAAAAACCAGCACCCCCTTCCTCTTATTCCAGATCTCTTTAATCAGATTGTGGGTGCTCAGTGGTTCTCCAAGATAGATCGTCGTGGGGCCTACCATCTGATCAGAATAAGGGAGGGGGATGAGTGGAAGACCGCCTTCAATACCCCTGAGGGACATTTTGAGTATCGGGTGATGCCATTTGGTCTGAGTAATGCCCCTGCAGTATTCCAGCATTTTGTGAATGACATATTCAGGGAACATCTGGGGAAATTCTTGGTGGTGTATTTGGATGATATCCTAATCTTTTCGCCGGATTGGTCTTCCCACGTAAACCATGTTCGCACTGTTATGCATTCGCTTAGAAATAATAACTTGTTTGCCAAACTGTCCAAATGCCAATTCGGAATCCAGAAGGTCTCTTTTCTGGGGTACATAATTTCTCCCAAATCTTTTAGTATGGATCCTGTCAAAGTGGCAGCCATTGAGAAATGGGAACGTCCCACTAACCTTAAGGCATTGCAAAGATTCTTGGGATTTGCCAACTATTACAGAAAATTTATTAAGGGATTTTCCATAATTGCTAAACCCCTCACTGACCTGACCAGAAAAGGGTCTGACCTGGATAACTGGACTCCCAAGGCTATAGAGGCATTTGGACAGTTAAAAAGATGTTTCTCCAAGGCACCCATGCTCATCCAGCCTGATCTGGAGCAACCTTTTGTTATTGAAGTTGATGCTTCAGAGGTGGGGGTTGGTGCGGTTCTTTCTCAGGGCCCTGAGAGTCTCACCAACCTCCGACTTATAGCTTACTTCTCCAGGAAATTTTCCCCAGCAGAAGGAAATTACGATATTGGTAACAGGGAACTGCTTGCCATCAAGTGGGCATTCGATGAATGGAGGCATTTCCTTGAAGGAGCTAAACACAAGGTCAGGGTACTAACTGACCACAAAAACTTATTGTACCTAGACAAGGCCAAACGCCTAACCCCTCGACAGGCGAGGTGGGCGTTGTTCTTTACTCGTTTTGATTTTGAGATAACCTATCGTCCAGGTTCTAAAAATGTCAAAGCTGATGCCCTATCGCGGAGTTTTGATGCCAGTAATGTCCCCAAAGGTGAACCAGAAAATATACTTGCGCCCGGGGTGGTCCTTGCCATCCTCCAACCTGATCTTGTCGCTCAGGTGGTAGAGTCTCAGTCCCTTGCCCCTGAAAATACTCCGGAGGGAAAACTCTTTGTACCCCCCAATCTCCGGCTTAGAGTCTTGGAGGAAACCCATTGTTCTGTTCTGGCTGGTCACCCGGGAATTGCTGGTACCAAGTATCTCCTCTCAAGGCAATATTGGTGGCCTTCTTGGTCCAAAGATGTAAAATTTTTTGTTGAAGCTTGTGAAGTCTGTGCTAGGTCCAAGGTCCCTCGTAGGTTACCAGAGGGCCTCCTCCACCCTCTTCCTATACCTAGGAGACCATGGACCCACCTCGCTATGGACTTCATCACAGATTTGCCATTGTCCAAAGGGAAAACAGTGATCTGGGTAGTGGTGGACAGATTCTCCAAAATGTGCCACCTTATTCCGTTGAAAAAACTCCCCAATGCTTGTACTTTGGCCACTCTATTCATAAACCATATCCTAAGGTTACATGGGGTTCCTGAAAACATTGTCTCTGATAGGGGAGTGCAATTTGTCTCTAAATTCTGGAGAGAACTATGTGGTCGTTTGGGGATTTTGTTGTCTTTTTCGTCTGCTTTTCACCCCCAGTCTAATGGGCAAACGGAGAGGGTAAACCAATCCTTAGAACAATTTCTTAGATGTTTTGTATCATGTTCTCAGGATAAATGGAAAAACTATTTGCCTCTAGCAGAGTTCGCGCTTAATAATAGAGAGAGTCAGTCTACCAAAATGTCGCCTTTCTTTTGCAATTATGGGTATAATCCCAGGTATTCGTCGGCTCACTCTCCAGAGTCTGTAAATCCTTCAGCTGAAGTTATCTATCAAAGACTGTGCACAGTCTGGGCCCAGGCTTTTGTGAGCCTGACTAAGGCCCAGAGGTTGTCTAGCATACAAGCTAATAAAAGACGTATATCTGGCCATGAATATCAGGTAGGGGACAAGGTGTGGCTCTCCACGAGAAATCTTAAGCTCAGAGTCCCTTCTGGGAAATTAGCACCTAAATACATTGGTCTTTATCTAATTACAGAAATCATTAATCCTGTGTCCTTCCGCCTACAGTTACCCAATAATATGAGGATTCACAATGTCTTTCATAAATCATTGTTAAAAAAATATGTAGTTCCTGTGCTTCCAGCAGTCCTCCCTGCTCCTCTGGTCATCCAAGGTGAGCTGGAGTTTGAGGTGGACAAGATTTTGGACTCTCGCCAAGTTCAAAATTCCATCCAATATCTTGTCCAGTGGAAAGGATTTGGTCCCGAGGAAAATACTTGGGTTGCCAGTAAGGACATACATGCCTCACGCCTTATCCGGCAGTTTCATGCCCGTAACCCCTCTAAGCCTGGTCCTTTGAGTGAGGGTCCAGTGGCCCCTCATAAGAGGGGGGGGTACTGTTAGGAATATGACTTTGCGCTCCTCGGTCCGTGCCGGGCGGTCGAGGAAGCGCTGAGTTTGTCTGTGTTTTTCTTTTTACTCTGTCTGAATTGTGTTGTATTTGCCAGCCACACCCGCTTTTCCTGGCAGACTCCTGGCAGTGCAGGGGTTACTGCTCTGCTTGATCTTCTCAGCTGAACTTGCTGCTGGGATCAGGGCTGGTCCAATCATCTGCTGGACTTAGTCTCTGATCTCAGATAAAAAGCAGCAAGTTTCTCCCTTCCCTGCTGACTATTAGAGTTCACTCGCCTGCTCAGCTCCCTGTTTAGTTACACTGATCTCTGTATTCTGGACCTTCTGCATTTGACCTCGACTATTCTCCTGTTTGCTGTTTTTGTACTTCGCCGCTCGACTGTTGCTGACCTGGTTTGTCTGACACCTCTTATTGTGTTTTGTTTGTCTGTCCGTGCTCTGTGTGTCGCACCTATTCAGTGTAGGGACCGACTCCGTGGTTGTCCGGGCCGTTTAGGGCCGTCCGTGGCAATTAGGCAGGGTCAGTGGGTGGGGTCAGCTCAGGGCTCACTGTCCGTGTCTTGTCAGACTGCCTTTGCCATACTGACCATAACAGAAACCCTTCAAAATTTGGACAATTGCATTTTTTTATTTGAGTTTTGCAGTAGATTTTAGGCCACATTCATGTTCATATGCTGGCAGCATTTCAAAGACTGAGTTATGATGCAGTAAGCTCCTGCACGGGCAGAGCACTACCTTACCTAAATTATACGTTGTGAGCTTTGTCAGTTCAGTAGGGTAGTGGGAGCTCATCTACGTCATAATTCAGTACAATGCTGTGGGTCTCATTCACAGGGATGTGTTCAGTTCATGAAATATGGGCAGTACACAGACTGTTTTGCAGACAGAAAAAGGTTTAGTGCACAAGCCTGGAGGACAGAAATGGCATCGCACCCACGGTTGATACGAAAGCTTGTTCAGCTACATTAAAAACCAATATCAGAAGTTATAATTTGATCAAACAATATTGCCTCATGTATCACGTGCAGGTCTTCTGATACACGAGTCCCTACGCTAAACGACACTGTGCCAGTCAGTGACCGCCAACCCCGCAAAACAAGCACAAGCAGGGAATGGGGACCAAAGAATGGCTCTGCAAACCCACTGTCACAGGACCAAACCCCAAGGGCCCCCTATACCCCGCAGGCGCTGCCACTGGAGAAGGCGGCCGCCAACCAACACAAGCGTGAACAAGGTGATACTACTCACCAATGCACCAGCAGGTAGAATGGGAGAAAGAGGAGGTACTTACCATATGTACACAGGTGCTTTCTGCTAATTTGGATCACATGGGTCTTACAAGGGAGGAGTGCTAGCCACAAAGAAAAAAAGGACAGAAATACATAAAATGCACAAGCATGGATGATACGTAAGCTTGTTCAGCTACATTAAAAACTAACATCAGAAGTTAGTTGTCAGGACAGGGAGGTACAGACAGGACAAGACCCTAGGCCCTAGGTCTCAACCTACGCACTGTCCCTACCTACTTGCCTCAGTCGGCCCTAGGCGGCTGTGGGCAATCACGAAGGTGTTCCCTATGCTGTATATGTGAAACACAGAACAAGACAGACAAACATTATATGGGATAGTAAACAAGCCAAGTCAGAACCAAACGGGCAACGCAGTACAAAATCAGCAATTAAATCGGATAGGATTGGGGGAGTTCAGAGAGGGGTCCCGCCGTGACCGTGTCAAACCTGACAGCTGCACTGAAATGCTTTATATGTCTAGTGGGACAGATCTCCCACCCGCAATGCGACCGCGGGGGGAGATCCGTGCTTCTGGCGCTTCAGACGCTGATCCTGGCTCGGCAATACACTGCTATGGCCTGCAGCAGGCCAAAGCAATGTATCGCCGAATACAATGTTCATTGCTGTGTATATACACAGCATTGATCTCTATGAGAGATCAGTGCTGTGTATATACAAGTCCCCCAGGGGGACTTCTTGTTAATGTAAAAAAAAAAGGAAAAAAGTGTTTTTATTAATAAAAAATCCCCTCCCCTAATAAAAGTCCAAATCACCCCCCTTTTCCCATTTTATAAATAAATAAACAAATATACAAACATATTTAGTATCGCCGCGTGTGTAATCGTCCGAACTATTAAATTATCACATTCCTGATCTCGCATGGTAAATGGCGTAAGCTCAAAAAAATTCCAAAGTGCAAAATTGCGCATTTTTGGTTGCATCAAATCCAGAAAAAATGTAATAAAAAGTGATCAAAATGTCGCATATGCGTAAACAAGGTACCGATAGAAAGAACATATAATGGCGCAAAAAATGACACCTCACACAGCCCCATAGGCCAAAGGATAAAAGCGCTATAAGCATGGTAATAGAGCAATTTTAAACACATTTAGTTTATATAAAAAGGTTTTAATTTTTTAAAAGCCATCAAATAATATAAAAGTAATGCAAAATACATATCGTTGTAATTGTAACAACTTGAGGAACATGCATATCATGTCAGTTTTACCATAAGGCGAACGGTGTAAATACGAAACTCCCTGAAATGAAAACAAATTCCTTTTTATTTCAATTTGACAGTGCAAATTATTTTTTTATGGTTTTGCAGCATATTTTTTGGAAAAATAAGGTCTGTCATTGCAAAGTAAAATTGGTATTGCAAAAAAAAAGGGCTCATATGGATCTCTAGGTGAAAAAATGCAAGCGCTATGGCCTTTTAAACATAAAGTGGAAAAACTAAGGATTGACTAAGGATGGTCCGAACCTGCCGAGGTTCGGGTTCGTATGAACCCGAATGCTCGGCATCAGATTTCCGCTGTCTGGCCACTCCATGCAGCGGGTGGATACAGCGGGAGGACCGCCTGGAAAACTGGGATACAGCCTATGGCTATGGTTGTATCCCATATTTTTCAGGCGGTCCTCCCGCTGTATCCACCCTCTCCACGGAGCAGGCAGACAGCGGGAAACCTCGGCAGGTTCGGACCGTCCCTACCATTGACCTTAAGGGGTTAATCTAATAGCCAGCGCTGGGACTTTGTCTCAGCTTTGTTTTATGCTGAACAAGAGCCCGGTCCGGATCCTCATTGGACCAGCGATCTGATCCTCCAGGCTGCAGACAGGCAGAGAAACCAGTCAATCAAACAGACCACCCAGCTGTGTTACTCAAATCCCACAGCTTCTCAGCTTAACTCCTGCATTGCCAGGAAGCTGAGAAGCAAGCGGGTGTGTCACACAAAAGCAAAACAGGCCCAGTTAACACCAGGTTACTGTACAATCCTGACATTAGTATATATTTTGATCAAACAATATTGCCTCATGTATCACGTGCAGGTCTTCTGATACACGAGTCCCTATGCGAAACGACACGGTGCCGGTCAGTGACTGCCAACCCCGCAAAGCAAGCAGGGAAGCAGGGTCATAGAATGGCTCTGCAAACCCACTGTCACAGGACCAAACCCCAAGGCCCCCCCATACCCCGCAGACGCTGCCGCTGGAGAAGGTGGCCACCAACCAACACATGCGTGAACAAGGTGTTACTACTCACCAATGCACCAGCAGGTAGAATGGGAAAAAGAGGTATTTTAAATGAGCATTGTTTTCTGCCATATATTTGTTTAATATGTAGTTATGTATTAATCTCCAATGAAACAAGTGTTGAACTTAATCAGTGCTCCTCCCCTGCAACCTATCAGACTCTAATGATTGGCCAGGGGAAAGCTGGCTCTGCCCACCTTCTACCCAGAGGGCTATGCGGTCTTGAAAGTTGACAGTTGGTAGTCTGGCTTTGCCAGAGTCACATTTAACCTCCCTGCATCACCTCAGTAATCCTGTCAGACTTGATACCCAACCCCCTAACCAGTTTACAAAGCAGCCAAGAGGAATAATACATGTCCTCAAAATCTCAGCAGGACATTCTCTGTATTTATTAGTGCCTGCTGTCGGATTGGTGAAGTGTTAGAGGGTCTCCCATTCACCGTCCATATCTTCCTGGCTCTCAAGTCGGTGTGTTCATGCGTCTTCCTCCTGCTTGCCAGCGAGCGTTGACAGCGTTAAGTCTCTTCAGTAACTTCAAGTACCTATTCACACGTACCTCATAAAGGCTGGAAACCTCAAAGTCCCTGGAACAGGTCTGTCTACTTGAAATCCTATCTATCTTTCTACCTACCAAGTCTAAGTTATAGTAACCAAGGTAACCTCCCCTGAAGCTAAGGACTCTGATTAAGCCAGCAGATATTCATCATCAGATGCCCCTGTATTGGATTGTACATAGTTATCTTTCAAGTAAAGTTTCCATATACTTTTACTGTTACTGTGTAAAGACTTTTATTAAAAATATTCCCTCGTGTGTATGCTGAGAAGAGAAGGGTCCTGGCACCCTCGGACCCCACCGTGACAGGAAGGTTAAAGAAGGTGAGCCCTAAGGTTGCACTACACCACCCAGCAACACACCTTCAGCATATAACAGTACATGCATGAACAAGGTGTTACTACTCACCAATGCACCAGCAGGTAGAATGTGAGAAAGAGGAGGTACTTACCATATGTCCTGCTAATTTGGATCACATGGGTCTTACAAGGGAGGAGTGCTAGCCACAAAGAAAAAATGGACAGGAATACATAAAATGCACAAGCATGGATGATACGAAAGCTTGTTCAGCTACATTAAAAACCAACATCAGAAGTTAGTATATAATTTGATCAAACCATATTGCCTCATGTACCACGTGCAGGTCTTCTGATACACTAAACTGCACTGTGCTGGTTAGCGAACACCAATCCCACAAAGCAAGCGCAATCAGGGAAGGGGAGGTCATAGAATGGCCCTGCAACCCCACTGTCATAGGACCAAACCCCAAGGGCCCCCAATACAATGCAGGTGCCGCTGGCGGAGAAGGCGGCTGCCAAGCAACACAAGTGTGAATAAGGTTTAACTACTCACCGATGCATGTGGTGTTATCGTGAAAGTACAGAAGGTACAATTTATCCTGCAAAAAACAAGCCCTTATATGGCTCTGTAGCTGGTAAAATAAAATAATAATGGCACCTAATGGCAAAAAAATGAAAATCACAAATTCCTATTAATTCCTAAATGTTTTAGCATTCAAAGCACCATAGTGGGTTTTATTGTTTTTGTTCTTGTTTTTTTTTTGCCAAAACAAAAAAGTCTGTGTTGTAAAAACCCCCCCAAAAATAGGTTATCTTAATATCAATAAGAATGTGTTCATATCTGCACTGGAGGCTCCGCCACAGACTCAATCGTATTTGACTGGAAGAATATCACAGACAGTGGTGTTCCTCATGCGACAGATCCAGCACTCCATCCTTTTTATTTTTTAGCTCCTGTCACTGAACAGAAAAGCAGAATTGACAATGCAAAAGTGAACTCAGCTGTTTAAAGCTCTTTAAAAAGCACCAAGCAAGCATTATTCCAAGAGAAGGAAAATCCCTGTCATCTGATCCTGCTTTACTGCTATGCTACCTTCACTGCTAGTGCTAGATTCACAACCTACATTTAAAGATACAGTAAATGGAAGGGCAATACTCAAAGACCAGTAATAATAGATGAATAGTAACAAAACCAGTCACTAATGAACATCTGCTCCTCCATAAAATTACTTCCACCTTTTTCACTTGCCTCATTATCCGCATTGTGCTCTCCTATACATTGCCCGAGGAAGCCATTTCACACTTTCATGCTATTTTCCAATCATTGTAATAGTGAAATGAAGCGCCGATAAGTTTCCCTATCAATTTTAGGGTGGCCAAGGATGACAGGAGTCATTGCATCGGCTCTAAAATCCATCCAATCCTTTAAATGAAAATTTAAAAAATACTGAAAACGCAAATGTTAGCTTTACCCTGAGGCTGTGTTCACATGGTCAGGTTTTTAATTGCAATCCTTAAATTTACAGCTAGGAACAAATCATAAATAGAGAACACATAAAAAAGGAAGGACGGTGACATCCCCTCTTTTTAAATCCATTTCTTGTTTTGTATTCAATAATTGCAATTAAAAACCTGAACATGTGAACACACACTTAATGCGGCAATGACAATGCGGTTGCAGAATGGTGCTACAACATATTCAAATTGTGTAGATTGATGACAGCACAGTGCTTGCAGAAATCCTGCCGCCTTCATCCCTGGTACACACATATATATATATATTATATATATATATATATATATATATAGTGTAGATAGAGCATCCAGCACATGAGGTTACTGCCGTGCACAATACACGTGCTGGCTAGATCACTGCAGCAGGAGGGGCAATGAGGTGGGAAGCAGCATCATTCTGCTATAAGGAAGCAGGAGGTCCCAGAAGAAGGGAAGCTAAAAATACTGCCCTACTGCATACGCTGTAATGTGTGATCCCGCCTGCTGCTCACTGCAGTGACTGCTGCGGTGTTCCCCCCTCTCCCTCTCTCCAGCTTGAGTGGTCCATGTTGCAGCCGGCACAAGGAGACATGCTTACATTCCTCATACTGTCTGGTGGCTCCATCTGGCTGCTTATGGGTAAGAGCCTGCATGATGCTGGTCCTCCTTACTTCATCCCTAGACTGCTAACATTACATCCTTGATAAGTATATATTATTCTGCTAATATCAGCTGATTCCTGCAAATGATGACACAGGGATGCTGCGCTAACTGTTAAATGGCAGCCTCCAGAGACTGAAAGGGGAATGTTGTATACTGTGCAATGTGTATATATATATATATAGAGAGAGAGAGAGATAGCTGAGGTTATCATTTCACATAATGCTTTGTAATACTATATGACCTATGCTTTTCTATAGGACTGCTTGTAAGTTAGCTTTACTCAGTGAGTTGTTACCAGGCACTTAATAGACAAATCAATGAAAATATCCATCTTCGGTACATCTATAGATGGATGGATAAATAAATGCAGTATAACGTATGTGAATATATTATTTAGATTTCATCTTGTCTGATGCTGCAGTATGTTGTAGTCCTATGTAAAATCACAGGTAATATACGATATGAAGATAGAAATCATTGCTGGTACAGACATTGTCCTCTGTCAAAGAAGTACCATTCTGCTTAGCATAGAAGCATATTTTGCATATTTTGCATTATTGATACGTAATACTTCTATGTAGCTTTGTCATTGAGCTTGGTACAATATTCGAGCTGCACGTTTAACAGCATTGGCTCATGTCCTCAGTAAGGCAGGTGGAGGGATGGGGCATGCAGTATTTGGGATGCTAGAATATATCTTGTGCATTTGATATATTACAACACCGGATCTTTCTCTACATACAACGCAAATAATTCTTGTATGTCAGTGTTATCAAGTGTCACTGTCTTTTTAAATCTACTCAGTACCTAAAACTTAAGAGATTACTGCAGATTGATGAAATAGCCCCCATCCCCCCTGTGTCGTACTGACATGGATCCAGGAAACAAATTACGGGTATTGTACTGTGGGGTTATCATGTTTCAGCAACCGACTTGTAATGTGAAAGTCACTATGTGGTCACTAGTGGGTTTGTTTTATTCCTTGGATGACAAAACATTAGCTATGAAGCATCACAGAAAATCTCATCTTGCCTTAGTGTTATCTCACAGTCATTCACAAGGGCAGATCATCAGATCTAAAGTGTCAGCGCCCAATAAAACAGCTCCTCATAACTTAGCCTCTTCTGATTGTGGTGGAGAGAGGAATACATCTGATCTTGAGGTGTTCATTGATTTAACCAACATCTTTGTTACCCTTGCTGAATGATGTTCTCCAAGGGTACTCAGTTACCCTGATCCCCCACAACTGGTTTGCTGACGCTCCTGGCCGAAGATCCTCTCAGCTGGTTCCTGATGACATGCCCTGCTCAGCCAATCACTGGTTGAAGTGAGCAACCTCTGCAGCCAGTGATTGGCATGGATGGGGATGTAACTGCAGGAACCAGAAAGTTTCCAAGAGTACCAGGGGCCAGAAGCATTGGCTAGGAGCACTTTTGAGTCCCTCAAAATTACACACTAGGGAGGAATTTATGAAGGCCAGTGTACCTAGGCTGGGTTCACACTAGGTATATTTCAGTCAGTATTGTGGTCCTCATATTGCATCCAAAACCAGGAGTGGATTAAAAACACAGAAAGGATCTAGTCACACAATGTTGAAATTGAGTGGATGGCCGCCATATAACAGTAAATAACTGCCATTATTTCAATATAACAGCCGTTGTTTTAAAATAACAGCAAATATTTGCCATTAAATGACGGCCATCCACTCAATTTCAACATTGTGTGAACAGATCCTTTCTGTGTTTTTAATCCACTCCTGGTTTTGGTTGCAATATGAGGACCACAATACTGACTGAAATATACGTAGTGTGAACCCAGCCACATGTATGCACAGTATTCGGTCCTTACTATTCAAAGGGGAAAGCATACAGCACAGTGAGGCTTACCAGTGATAGGACCCATAGAACAATAGGCCCGCCTTCTTGACAGTATTTACAGCCCGAATTTTTTTATTTTGTGAAAATAAAAACACAGACACAGGCAACAAAGATATATTCTGAATGCATGTATTGCTATCTATCCAGGGGTGCCGCAAGCTCGGTAGGCAGTCAGGGGGTGATAGGTTTGCTATAATGGACAATCTGACCAATGGTAACATGCTGAAGGATGAGCAGTGAACTATGTGAGCGTGCCTGTGGTTTATATGTGCATCAGAGGTGACAGCTTCTCTTTGATGGGCGTCTGCCAGCACTTATGACCCCTACAAACTGCTGACATTGCTAGACAGATGACATGTGAATCACTGAAAGGATTAAGCTTGTGGTCTAAAATATAGCCCTTTATTTATATCTCATAAACCTAATTTAAGGTTTATGAGATATGAATAGACGACATGTGAACCAGTTACAAAAAATACTTACACTATATCGATGGTTTACTATTTCTATAAGCCGAAAAACACAAAAAGGAGAGGTTATCTCATTCTCCAATCCAGATATGTTTCTTAAAGTAAGGTTGTTACAATTCACTGACAGCAACCACCGCTCTTGAATTAGTGATAGACTGAACTGAAGCACAGGTTTAGTAGCAAGTTGCATAACTTTTCATTTCCCAAAGATTTAGTGTTATTTACATAAACCCCTTTAAGAAGCATAGTTATGTGCTATTACGTTACATAAAGGGGAATTGTGCTGGTGTCTTTGTAGTAGCAATTATCAACACCATACACTGTTCCATTTTCTGATTTCTCAAAGCCCTATTGTTAAGGGATATAAACCCTGCTTATAGCAGTCAGCTCATAGTAATCCCGTTAATTATGGTAGTCAAGACAAGAAATTATTTTGACCCCTAATTTAAGGAGATACATTAGAAATAGATAGGATGTATTCATCCAGGGTAACCAGGATAACATGTAGTTATAGGAGTATTTCCTCAGAACATGAATGAAAAGTTAATAGGATTAACCTTGTTTTATGTATTTTTTAAGCCAGAAAACAATACTCACCTGCCTGATCCCCCATACATACCGATACGGTGCTCATCAGGTTCCCTATTGCTCATGGCTCCCTGGTCCCCATCTTGACACACAGGAAATAGGAAATTGGCTTAGCAAATTCCTTCTACTAACCCCAACCCCAGGAAGTGCTGTACAGCCAGACAAAGCTCAGTGAGAATGGTGGAAGCAAGGGAGTGGGGAAGATGAGTATAGTTTTTTTCCAATAAAATATTCTATTGAAAGTTTTAGATTTGATTGCTCAGATACCCAAGACATAAAACTTTATATAGAAGAGAAACTCTTAACTCCTCAGGCTGGGTTCACACACAGTATTTTTGCTCAGTATTTTGGTCCTCATATTGCAACCAAAACCAGGAGTGGATTGAAAACACAGAAAGGCTATGTTCACACACTGCTGAAATTTAGTGGATGACCGTCATTTTATAACAAATAATGGTCGTTATTTCATAACAACAGCTGATGTTTTAAAATAACGACAATTATTTGCCAATAAATGGCGGCCATCCACTAAATTTCAACAGTGTGTGAACAGAGCCTTTCTGTGTTTTTAATCCATTCCTCGTTTTGGTTGCAATATGAGGACCACAATACTGAGCAAAACTACTGTGTGTGAACATAGCCTCACACTGCATTGAGGTAGAGATGATTCTACAAAACACATTGCAATAGTCACAATTTGTAATATTTAAAATCATCGGAATTTTGCATTCAGAAGCCATAATGGAAAATGTCTTTAATGCATTAGTTAGACATGGATACTCAATGAAATGTCAAGGCAATAATTTTTAGCTACAGTTTACTTTTTATTGTATATATATATATATATATATATATATATATATATATATATTCTGTATATATATATATATATATATATACAGTATATATATATATATATATATATATATATATATATATATATATATATGTAAAATGTACTACATAGACTTCCTTTTCAGACCTTCGGCTTTATTGCAGTGACTGAGAATGCAACAAAAGAAATAAGAAAGCTCTCTGTGTAATACCCTTGGGTGCTGTTGAAGTGTTTCCTGTGTGCTGCACTACAATAATGAATGAGTTGTGCTGTTTTAAGGCCCCCATTAGTGAGATTACGTTTCTTACCCCCCACCTTGCCATCACTGCTCCATCAATATGTATGCATTTGAAATGCTCTTTTGTCAGTGTGGTTGTCGATCTTATTTAAATACAGGTAGAACTAACCAGATGCTAGGAGCGAGGCAGCAGATTTTGCTTAGGTCAGCAGTGGCAAATAAGGACATAATGATTTTCTTGATGCAAGCATTCTGCTCTTCACATCATTTATACTGGGACTAGTTCACATTGCATTATCTCATAATATGCCCTTTGTAATAAATACTGGAGAACTAAAATTCTTATCCATTGCTTATATAAGGCAGAGGAATAGAAGGTTGTTTATATACTGGTATTTACATATACGATAACAGCATTTAATTGATTTGTCATTATTTTTCCTTTGCTGATTTATGGTTCTGCTGATAAATGGGCAATAGTCTGCTAGTGCTGACAGTGCAATGCAGAATATTACAATACTGACAGAGTAAATAACATCATCTAACACATGGGTCTCCAAACTGCGGCCCTCCAGCTGTTGCGAAACCACAATTCCCATCATGCCTGGACAGCTAAAGCTTTGGATTTGGCTGTCCAGGCATGATGGGAAATGTAGTTTTGCAACAGCTAGAGGGCCGCAGTTTGGAGACCCATGATCTATGCTAGGCTGATGACCTCAGCCAGAATACAGTATACCAGCATTATAAATGACACATGGCAGACCATTGCACTGCGGCTCAGGAGCTTCAAATTATAACTGTATGTGGCTGAGGACACTAAAGGCCCTAAGAGAGAACACAGAGCGATAATCAGGCCGATTCAGCAGATTATTGATCCGTGTAAAGGCAACAATCATCAGCTTATCGCGTCTTTTGGTCCTGACTAAAGATCATCAACCACCGACTGCACATCGCCACGTGTAATAGCAATGTGCAGCCGATGGCTGATGATGTTGTAAAAACAAAAATAAAGTATATACATACCTGTCCATGCTCCTTTCTGGCCTTTTCCCCCTCCCTGCAGCTGCCGGTGGAACTTCAGAGCTGGTCTCTGAAGTGACAGGCCACTCAGCCAATAACTGGCCAAGTTGGGACAGTGCTGCCACCAGTGATTGGCTAAGCAACCTGTCACTTTAGAGACTAGCTCTGCATTTCTCTCAGTGGCTGAGGGCAGGTACAAGCAACTGGGAGAGTAGAGAGGTATGTATACACATTATTATTTTACTTACATTATTATTGTGTTTATATACATTATTATTTTATTTACATTAAAGGCAAGGGCCTATTACATGGCTCAATTATTGTAGAGCAAGGGCTGCACGGACATTGTTAGTGATAGGGATGGTCCGAACCCGCCGAGGTTCGGGTTCGGCTGAACCCAAACGCTCGGAATCGGATTACCGTTGTCTGCCCGCTCCGTGCAGCGGGCGGATACAGCGGGAGGACCGCCTGGAAAACTGGGATACAGCCTATGGCTAAGGCTGTATCCCAGTTTTCCAGGCGTTCCTCCCGCTGGATCTGCCCGCTGCACCGAGCGGGCAGACAGCGGTAATCATTGCAGATGGTTCGGGTTCGTACGAACTCCGTACGAACTCGGTTCGGACCATCCCCAGTTAGTGATGTCTGTGCAGCCCTTGCTCTACAATAATTGAGCCATGTAATAGGTTGTAGCAGATCGGCACTCATTTACAATGCTGATCGGGCAGTGTAATACGGCCCTTAAGTACTATATAGACTAAGATCAAGTTTGGTTCTCAATTTTTGTGCGGTGTTGTGTATATTCCCACTTAAAACAATGGAACATGCATGACACACACTTCTCATTGCATCATTTCCTCTAAGCGTAGCAAAAAGCTATGTGAATTTAGCCTTAGTGGTAATTGTCAAATTCACAAAGATTCTAGGCAGTTGCCCAGTATCAAATCAGCCTGGTCATTTTATTTCCATGCATGCCTGGGATAAACATATATCTATCCTTAAGCTGGGTTCACACTATGTATATTTCAGGCTGTATTTGGTCCTCAAGTCAGGTCCTCATAGCAACCAAAACCAGGAGTGGATTGAAAACACAGAAAGGCTCTGTTCACACAATGTTGAAATTGAGTGGATGGCCGTCATATAACGGTAAATAACTGCCATCATTTCAATATAACAGCCGTTGTTTTAAAATAACAGCAAAAATTTGCCATTAAATGACGGCCATCCACTCAATTACAACATTATGTGAACAGATCCTTTCTGTGTTTTCAATCCACTCCTGGTTTTGGTTGCTATACAGCCTCACAAATACAGCCTCAAATATACATAGTGTGAACCCAGCCTAATTAGGGTACAAACACACACACCGTATACGCAGCGTATTTACTGCTGCGATACGCAGCAGATACGCAGCAGATTAGATCTAAATAACTGAACATAGCATCAAATCTGCACCACCAGATCTGCTGCAGATCTGCTGCAAATATGGTGTGTGTGTTTGTACCCTAAGATAAAAATAAAAAAAGCAAGTAGGGCAGGCTAGATGGACCAGGCAAGTGTGAGGGAACCTGGTTTATATGCATGTGCTGGCCTTCTATCTGCACATCAAATTGCTGTTCAGGGGGTGTACTTCGATTTTTCTAATTGGTTTCTAGAGAACAGAAAGTCTGAAGGGTAACAATAAGGTAACAGAACACACTAAATAGTGATCCTGGTTATAGGTCCCAGTGCATGATATTGGGGCACGTCACAATGTGATGCCTTCCCCGTGCTTCATCAGGGTAATCCAGCTTTTACTGAAATTACAATGTGTCTTTATCCCCCCATTGAGAATTCTGCTCTCTGCATGTCATTGTTTTGGGCTGTGCTTTGTGCGCAGCAAGGGAGCTCTATAAATTAGATTAGCAGTTGTATAATATCAGAATTTCTTAGAATATTACATAAAGGCTAAGCACAGGCTTCTCGGTATTTAGACAGTGGGACTATAACATGCTGGGATTCATTTACTCTTTGAATTGATCACAAACAATTTGTTGCACTTTAGTCCAAATTATTAAATCTGTCAACTCTGGACTGCACTCTCATATTCGGAGAGGATGGCACTAGGGGGATAACTGCATATGACAGCCTATAATAAATAAAGAAGATTAGCAGGGATTAAGGCCATGCGGAGAAAGCAGGGGAAAAGAATGACCTTAAGTTCATTTATTGCAGGCTATTTTAGGTCACTGTAGGCCGCTACGCCTTATATGTAATCTTCTGCCGAGGGAGACAGGCCTCCTATCATCAGTGCCCTGTCATGAGGTGGCAGACATTTATTCATGCTCCAAAATAAATCATAACACAATCTCCACCAATGAAAGCCTCTACATTACAATATGACGTACATTGTTTTGCTGTCAAATTTTTACCGGCCTGTGAAAGCAGAGGAGCAGCTGACTGCCCCATGATATCTGGTCAGGACTGCAGGAATGATATGTAACTCCTTGCACAATCTATTAGTGCAGAATATGCTGTTCCAAGTGCCATGGTATGTGCTGGTGCTTGCATGGATACACACATTTGCCTTGCCTTTGTATTGTGCAAAATGGTAGTTTGTGGCAGGATTTATGTGCTAGTAGCTGTTACTGTAGGGGGACACCTTATATTATGAATCTGCTGGTTAACTAAGGTAATTTAGTATTTACACAAGATATATTTTATATTACCTTATGTGACCAGTGGATCTGCAGGGGATTAGGGGAACTGTCGGTGGACATTAGCAATACCTCATCCTTACCTAACACTTAATATTACTTGTCAGTAATTTTGGTTTAAGCTGGAAAAAAATAAGTATACAATCGTACAGACATAAAAAAATACACAATGGGGGATATGTATCATCTGGCGTATCTTTTTTTCGGCGGAAAGTGCCGATTTGAGAATATTTTATTCGCAAATCGACCGTTTTGCGAATAAAATATTCGCAAATCGGCACTTTCCGCCGGGGGGGGCGGGGAGGGGTGTGGAGGATGCGGAACGGGGGCGCGTGATTCAGCATTTTTTTCTCTTAAAGATACGCCGAAAACCTACTCCAGCCCTCAGCTGGCGTAGGTTTTCGGCTGTGCACACCGGAGCGCACGGGATTTATGTACGCCTCTACATAAATCTCTGTACCGCCGGAGATGTGGGGACATTTTTAAGTCCGGCGTAAAAAACGTCGGACTTAATAAATGTCCCCCAATGACTTTATTTTTATGTCCATTAAAAACTCTTCTCTATGAAAAAGAATCCATTAACTCAAGTAAAGGCTGTTTACAGCATAAAAAATCTGCAAATATACAATTAATCATTTTAAAGAAAACCAAAAGGTACCAGTTCATTATTACTTTTTTTTTTTAACCCTCTCCATTTCCTAGGTTTGGGTGCTGTTATTGCTGGCACCCAATATCCTAACAAGCACATAGATGATCAACTAATAGAGTGCAACCCCTTCTCAAGTAGGAGAGTCCCCAGGTTCATGTCCTGTTAAAAGTAATGGTGACCTCCTCCTAACAGTCTATGGTTATTATGCCAGTCCAAGCAGGGCCGTTTCTAGGTCATTTTGACTACAGGGCGAATACTGCTAAAAGCGCCCCACCCAAAAAAAAAAAAGTTGTTCAGTGACTCACAGGTGACGTCTTCTTTGACCTGAGGCATCACTTTCCCCTTTCCTCTCCATCTGGCCCAGTCCTCCATGATGATTTCTTCCAGCTACAATTCATTTCTTCTGAACCTGCAAGACAAACACCTTAGGTTCCGCACTTTTACAACAACTTCCATTTTTTGTGTCTTGTGCAGCAAAGTCAGTAGCTATGTGAGTTGCCCCCTGTATGTAGAATGCCCTGCTGTGCCCCCATATAGTAGTAATCCCCCTGTGCTCCCCCCATAGTAATAATCCTCCCTGTGCTCCCCCCATAGTAATAATCAACTCATGGTTTGTTCACATATAGTAATAAACCCACATTTGCAGTCCCCATAGTAATAAACCCCCTTGTGCTCTTCCCCATAGTAATAATCCCCCCTGTGCTCCCCCACCCATATTAATAATCCCACCTGTGCTACCCCATAGTAATAAGCCCCCATGTTCTCCCCCACCCATAGTAATAAGTCCCCCTGTGCTCCCCCACCCATAGTAATAAGACCCCTGTGCTCCCCCACCCATAGTAATAAGCCCCCCTGTACTCCCTCACCCATAGTAATAAGACCCCCTGTGCTCCCCCACCCATAGTAATAAGTCCCACTGTGCTCCCCCACCCATAGTAATAAGCCCCCCATGCTTTGTCCACACACACAAAAAACAAACAAACATTATACTCACCTTGTTACAGCATACAGCAGGTCCCACTCTCCTCTTCTCCAGGCTGCGAGGAGCAGGCCGCCGTTAACCCCGCACACATCTTCCCTCTTTAGCAGGTGCAGTGATATGACGTCATTGTGCCTGCTCAGGGAGTAGATGTCTGCAGCGGCCTGCCAGGTGCAGAGTGCTCGACAGGGTCCGGGCGGTCCATGGGGGGTGAAGCTGCGTTCGGGCGTGCGCCAGTCTTGCCCTGTGATGGGGCACAGAGGCAGGGGGCACAGAGGCAGGTGATGGGGCGAGCGGCCGGGCAGATGGGGGTGCGCGCAGCTCAGTGGAGCCACCAGCGCCCCCTAGCTGTCGGTCGCCCGGCCCGTCCGCCTCTAGAAACGGCCCTGAGTCCAAGGATTGGAAAGGGGGCAGTAACCACTGTCAACACTGACTACTCTCTTCCATGAAAACTGAAATTTGCAACATATAGTTAGGGAATAGGAAGCATTAGAAAAATAGAAATAGGGCTTGATTCAGTGGAGAATATAGAATGGTGACATCAGCTGACTTTAATGGGAGAGGTCCTCTTTAAAGAGAACCTATAAATACTTTTATGCTGCCAGAGCCACGGGCAGGATGACAGCTTGACAGGCACCCTTATTACACTAATACATGATTGATTCTGAATAATCACGATAATCATAAGTCCAACTGGGTATGAAGCTCTGTGTCAATGGTGTTATTGGGGGGATCCCGGGCCCTGGCTGACATATCTCTCCCTATATGCAAGGTATTTAAGTCATACCATAGATATATTGTGTCACCAGAATGTCTTTTTAAAATTTTATAATTTCTGATCATAAATAAAACGTGTAAGGGTGATCTGAACATAACCGTCTACGTATAAATGTAGGCTCCCATTATGGCAGCCTATATTACATTATAAGATTCATGGGGTAATGTTGCCGCTGCTGCCGTTGTGCTGCTCCCATTCTGTATTATTACAGTATTTCAGATGTCAAGGAATAGAGTCTAACCATAGGTATAATGTAAATAAATCTAAGGACAACCAAAATGAATATATGCTTATACTATACTATATTTATGGCCACTGTAGTAATACTGTATATTGTGATACCATGTTTAACGCATCTTTAAGGGTATAGTTACTGTACATGCAGGCCAGCTTCAGGTGTGGGCCTTTCCTCTGATATACATATAGATAGATAGATAGATAGATAGATAGATAGATAGATAGATAGATAGATAGATAGATAGTACAGACCAAAAGTTTGGACACACCTTCTCATTCAAAGAGTTTTCTGTATTTTCATGACTATAAAAATTGTAGATTCACACTGAAGGCATCAAAACTATGAATTAACACGTGGAATTATATATTTATCAAAAAAGTGTGAAACAACTGACAATATGTCTTATATTCTAGGTTCTTCAAAGTAGCCACCTATTGTTTTGATTCCTGCTTTGCACACTCTTGGCATTCTCTTGATGACCTCTAAGAGGTAGTCACCAGAAATGGTCAATGGCACACAGAGTTCTAGCAGCAGACACATCTCTACAACAACTGGTAAGCGGAGACTGTGTGCAGCAAGCCTTCATGGTAAAATGGCTGCTAGGAAACCACTGCTAAGGACAGGCAACAAGCAGAAGAGACTTGTTTGGGCTAAATAACACAAGGAATGGACATTAGACCATTGGAAATCTGTGCTTTGGTCTGATGAGTCCAAATTTGAGATCTTTGGTTCCAACCACTGTGTCTTTGTGCGACCCAGAAAAGGTAAACGGATGGACTCTACATGCCTGGTAGCCACTGTGAAGCATGGAGGAGGAGGTCTGATGATGTGGGGGTGCTTTGCTGGTAACATTGTTGGGGATTATTCAAAATTGAAGGCATACTGAACCACCATGGCTACCACAGCATCTTGCAGCAGCATGCTATTCCATGCTGTTTGCGTTTAGTTGGACCATCATTTATTTTTCAACAGGAAAATGACCCCAAACACACCTCCAGGCTGTTTAAGGGCTATTTGACCAAGAAGGAGAGTGATGGGGTGCTACGAGATGGTTTGGGGTGAGCTGGACCGCAGAGTGAAGGCAAAAGAGCCAACAAGTGCTAAGCATCTCTGGGAACTCCCTCAAGACTGTTGGAAGATCATTTCAGGTGACTACCGCTTGAAGCTCATCAAGAAAATGCCAAGAGTGCAAAGCAGTAATCAAAGCAAAAGGTGGCTACTTTGAAGCTACCTAGAATATAAGACATTTTGAGTTGTTTCACACTTTTTTGTTAAGTATATAATTCCACATGTGTTATTTCATAGTTTTGATGCCTTCAGTGTTAATCTACAATTTTCATAGTCATGAAAATACAGAAAATTATTTGAATTAGAAGGTGTGTCCAAACTTTTGGTCTGTACTGTATATACTGGGCCAGACTGCCCATCTGGCAAGTCGGGCAAATGACAGATGGGCCAGTGTACTAAGTGGGCCAGTCCATGCAGGACGGTAGCCAGCCAGCCACATATCCTTCATCTACTAGTTCCCAGCAGGCACAATCTCCTCATGATTGCTGCAGGTCTGACCTTGGAGGAAAAGGAGGCTCTTTATCAGTACTGGTCCAGGCAGGGGTGACTATCAGAAGAGCAATTAAAAGTGCAAATTTGGGTGGGGGCTTAACAAAGGAGTGATAAATCTTAGGTGCAGGGGTTCTGCCATCTCCTGCTTGCCAACTACAGAAGCAAAGCAGTTGAGAAAACCAATGTGTATGTTGTGTCCTGCTGACTGAAATGTGTAGTAAGAGTGATAGCTGTATTGTCGATAGCATATGTCCATTGTATTTAAGATTTCTAAAATACCATCCCTTTCATCTGGGTGCCTTGCTTAGCCTGGCCTCTCACCATTGACCTGTCTGGCAAAGGTTACCCCGCCAAGAGTATTACTCCCGCCAGCTTAGCTCATTGGATCACCAAGGCACGCAAGCTCCCTCACCACGTCAAGGTGAAGGCACCATGAGAGAGCGCCTCTGCCCTAACCCGATTACCCATCCCAGCCCTTTATTTACCTTTCCTTTGCTATAATGTGAACTCCCCAGGCCCTACCCAGCCCCCTAATGCGGACCCTCCCAGTGCCCTTCCCAGCCCAGGCCCGCCCCAGCCCCCTAACGTGGACCCTTCCTTTCCCAGCCCAGGCCCGCCCCAGCCCATATTACTCTAAGGGCTAGATTAGAGAGCTATAGATGACCTGAATGGCAGCCATATAACATTACTAGTTACTGGCTGCTGTTTCTTGGAGAAAAAAAATAATAATTTATATTTATATAGCGCCAACAGATTCCGCAGCACTTTAAAATTTACAATTACTGTTGTCATCCGTGTCCTGTACAGATCAGTCTTATAAATGTCAACTAGTTATATGACCCCCTAATTTGACCAGTCTTTCCCAGTGATCAGTGTCCCTCTCCATTGTGCTGTGTGTGGTAAGTACCAGTAACACTTAGCAGTAGATGTTCTGGGATGATTTATCGGGGGAGCTGTGCCGTCCATCAGGCGTCGGTGAAAGGAAAAATGGGAAGACACAAGAATTGTTTACAGCTCCAATGATGGTGGCAGTTGGTCGCCAGCCTCACCAGCCAGTTCAAATCATAACATTTTTTAAACATAAGTAGCTTTATTAGAAATCAGTTGTTTTTAACACACATACAATGTACTGTGCAGCATCCAGCTAAGAAGCAGCACACAATAAATTATTATGTGGTGTAACAACACAGGTGTTACCTGTCTTTACACCTCTTGCAAAAGCCTGTACTTTAAAGTGTTAGTGGTGGTGAGGTATTGCTTAAGTTTCGCCACTAGATGTCGCTTGTATATGTACTGTATGCCTAAGTATTGCACAGCTGTGGTGTCTAAAGGGTTATTGTTTCTGTGATCAATGAGAGCTCTTTCTCTTTTCTACCTATCTCTGTCCTTCTCTTTTCTTTGCACCTCTCTTCTCACCCACTAACAGCACACGTTATAAATGCTGTAGGAAGTTGTCACATGGGGAGAGGAAGTGTAGCCACACCTTTGGGAGTCTTACTTTGGATTCTGTAGAGGACGGAGGCAAATAAGAACGCTCCTTACAGCGGTCAAGCTGGACCTTGGCCTATGCCAGGTCCCCTGTTACGGGACTCGCACTAGTCCAGTGTAGTGTAGTCTGAGGTGTGGTAGTGGACGCACGCGCATGGGACCAGAGAGCAGTTCTCTCTTGAAAGCAGCACTTCCACACACTATGCAGTGCTGAACGCACACTTAGATAGGACACGTCAGGGACGTGCAGGACAGTATCCTGGAGAAATAGAAACTGATCCGGATAGAGCAAAATTGCTAGAAGCCTACGTACTCTATCTCGCAGCATGGGTGTAACCAGAAAATTCTGACCACTTTGCTCTTCCCAGGTAACAAGGTCTGGGGCTTGTGTCACCCTCTAGGATGGGTCGCCCGACACTGGTGGGCAATACCTGGTGGAAAGACCAAAGAGTCAAAACATGGGCACAAGTATTCCCTCTACTCTCGAGTAACCTACTCATTCTACTTCTCAAGTTCTGGCAGAGCACAGTACTACTTTGGGTTGGGACTCTCTCTCCTCTTTACTTCTCTGAACTTGTTCTACTTCTCAGCACGCAACTCAGCACAGCGGTACTCCTTCTCAGTTCTCAGCACAGATCTCGTCACTAAGGTCTTAAGTAACTTATCAAGCTGAAACTCACTGTGTATCACTGTAACAAGTATTCTGTCAGTAAAGAAGAGTTGATTTATTTTAACTGGACTATGTGATCCTTATGCAAACACCTACACAGTCATTGCATCTTCCTTGGGTCATCTCCCCTTTCTGTGGGTGGCGGTACCAATAGTCCGGGTGAGTCACAACTCCACTCTGGACCACCGTGATTAGTATTGTCTGTTTATTATTTTTATCGGCATGGCAACTTATTAGTTAACTATGGATGTTACTACTTTCTCACTGCTCGTATGTGGATTCTTTACTGTACGGGCAGTGAGACTATAAAACTCTCTGCCGCATGATGTTGTCATGGCTAATTCATTACATAAGTTCAAGGAGGGCCTCCTGGATGCTTTTCTATAAAATATAATATTACAGCCGCACGCTCCATTGTGTGCAGTGGGGAGTTCTGATGCGGGCGCGCACTGATGCCCCGCATCAGAACTCAGCGGCGCTAAAGATCATCCGTCCGGTACTGCAGTACCGGCCAGGATTATCTTTTCTAAGACCAGCCAGGTCATGGAACGGCCGGTCTCTTACAGAGTGTGAACATAGCCCTAAGGGGTTTCCTGATTTAGGGTATGTTCACATGTACAGGATCGGCAGCAGATCTGCAGAAGATTTGATTTGCTTTGAATCTGCAACTTCAAATCTGCACCATCAAATCTGCTGCAGATCCTATTCGTGTGAACACACCCTAAACCTTCCTTGTCCTCTATCCACAAAATAGGGGACAAGTATGAGATTGCACGGGGTCTGACCTCAGTTCCCTTTGGGGATCTCTAGATCAGTGCCCTGGCTCCTTTATTATGAATGGACCTGTGGGTCGGCTCCTGACTTGCAGCTCCATTCAATCTCTATTGAGCCGCCGGAGAGAGCCAAGTACAGCACTCCACTCTTTCTGGTACCTCTATAGAGAATGAATAGAGCTGCAAGCCACGCACCAACCCGCAGCTCCATTCATAACAAAGGAGGCAGGGTGCTGATCTAGAGATTCTTAAAAAGAAGTGGCACAAATGAAAAAGCAACATTACCAACCGCTGACTGCTGTGGCAGCCGCCTGACACACAGAGCAGGCGGCTGCCACTTTAATTGGCTGTCTTAGTCAACTAAAGAGGCTAAGTTTCTGGAGACTGGAGTGGTGGTTGTTTCATTTCTAGGGTGCACCTACAAGATTGAAAACAAAGATCCAATTTAAAAAATCATAAATCCACCTTCCAGGTACTCCTCTACCTTTAAATCCCAGTGCAGCAGACTTTGCTCAGATATGGTGACCTGACATCACTAATTTGCCTGGGACCTATCTGCTCAGTCCCACAACTTCTGCCTCCTCACTGGACCTGGCCTAATAAACCCTCATCCTACTGTGGAACATGTGACCTTCTTAGCTGTCCGATTCCCTGGCCTCCAGAAAGCCTTAAAATATTTTAAACCCACAATGTCTGATACTGCATGAAAAATATGTACAGAAAAAACATTTGTCACATACAAAATCTTTCTTTCTTATCACTAGGGAATGACCTGATTTCTAAATACAATGCCGTGCTCCTGATTTATATAGATATAGTCAAGCTTAAAGTGAGGCATCAAACTGCCTTTTTGCCCCAAATGCAGGAAAACTTGGATACACCTGTGTACAGAATTGCCATTGTGCACACATACCTAATCATTGTTGCGTTTTTGTTTTAATGCAATTGAAAGCTTTGTCACTAAGGCCTATATACACCTGTGTCTGTCTGTCTATCTATCCTTTGTTGCAAAGACATACTATTTAATAATACTGTCAGTCTCCAAGATTTCTAGTACTAGAAACAATTGACATCATATAAATTTGTGCAATAACGGCTGTCGTTTGGACAAAGGCCGTTGTTATGAAATACGGCTGTTGTTTTTTCATAGTGTGAACCTAGCCTTATAATGTATGTCCTGTCAGTTCTGGTGTGCCCCATACAGTCACGAGCGCCTTTAGCACCTTGGACAGGGCTAATCTTCTGAGCTTCTTAACTCTAGTTAAACAGTTGCATTCAACAAATACACAAATTGTTTCGTTTGTATATAGGGTCAAAACTTTTGAGGGATTGATATTTTGCCAACAATCAAAAGAATGAGTGCAAAGTCCGCACACATACATGCTGATAGAGCTCATTGGTCCTGCCTACATTCCTGTAAACATGCTTATTGTGGGGATTAATCAGTATAGTTAGGCTGTGTTCACACATGCAGTAATGCATTGAAAGAAAAGTGAATGCACTCCTCATAGGAGTTCATGTATCATAACACACATAATTCTCTTTGTCTTAACCATTCATTTACATGAAATAATAGAACACCTTTTAATTTGGTACATTATTTGGCCATACTTCTTTCCATCGACACTGTTTGAAATTATGTATCCATAACCATCTGCATTTGCACTGACCCATTCATTCAAATGGATGATCACGGCTCCAACACAGATCCGTAACAAATATATAAATGTGTGCATTGGGTAATAGAAATCAATGGGTCTTCAGATGTGTACAGAAGAGTCATAACACTTTAAATTTCCCATCTGTAGAGCCATATTATGCTGTTTTTGTTGCAGGTTTAATTTAGCTTTGTAATGACAAACGTCATTTTACAATAGAATATACAGCAAAATAAAAAATAGTAATTTAGTAAAACGACATTCACTGTGCAGAAAATCTGAGGGCTTATTTTGTGGGGTTATGAACTGTAGTTTTTATTGGTACCATTTTGAGAAAGATATAAATTTTTAATTAAATTATTTTTCCTGAATGTGATGTGACAAAAAATCAGCAATTCTAACATTAAGGGGGAGATTTGTAAATATACACCTTGTGTAAACTGCCCACAAGAACCAATCACAGCTCAGCTTTCAGCTCTGGTAAAATATAAGAGGAGCTGTGATTGGTTGCTGTGGACAATTTACACCAGGTGTATATTTACACCCTTTCATAAATCTCCCCCTAAGTATTTCTTTACAGTGCTTATCATGTGGGATCAATAAAATTATATTTTATAGGATATTTCTACACATAGTGATAGCTTTTTGTTCTTTTTTTTTTTAGTTTACACTTAAGTTAATTTAATTAAGTTAATTCAGACATTTTATACAAGTTAATTTAGACATTTTATATTTTTTTTAAAACATTTTTTTAGTACTTTTTTTTTTAAACGTTCTTAAATTTTCTTAAATAAGCAATCAATTGGAGGTTCCTGTGTTATCTACATCAGTTTTACCTTTCATTGTAATCCTGCCTGTGAAGAGGGCTTAAAGGCCAGATTAAAAACTGCTAAACTTTTTTTATTTTATTTTAGTTAAAAAAATTTTTATAAATAGGTAGTGAGCCATAAAAAAGAGAAAATAACCTCTTAACACTGAGCGTAGAAAGCCCATATAACAGGTTTATCTTTCTCTAAGCGGTAGGTAAATAGGAGGACATTTTTAGTTCATTTGCGTTTAGGAAATAAATGAACAAAAAAATAAAAATCAGGGGAAAGGTGTCTGTAGTCTTGTAGACTAGGTCGCTTTTTTATGTTTCTGGCACAGGAAAAATCAAGGTCCATTCAGATTTATAGAATGACACAGTTATTTCTGCCCATTCTTCTATTGTAAGAAAATATCTCAGCAATGAGGGTCAGAACGGCTGAATAGCTGTCAAAAATATTAATTAGAAAATGAATAAAAAAGAAGACTAATTAGAAGATTATTTGCACTAGAACACAGAAAATGGAAGGTAAATGGAGCTATTGTTCAAGGCTCATTTTTTGTGACATGATTTGTAGTGTACATTAGTAGAGATGAGCGAACCTCGAGAACACCCAGGTTTGTCCATACCCGAACGTTCTGCATCTGATTACCAGTGAAGAAGCTGGGTGCAGCCCTAGGAATGCCTGGAAAACATGGATAAAGCCATAGGTTGTATACATGTTTTCCAGAACTCCCTAGGGCTGCGCCCAACTTCTTCAGCCACCAGTAATCAAATGCAGAACATTCAGGTACGGACAAACCTGAGCGTTCGAGGTTTGCTCATCTCTATTTATTAGTATAACTTTTTGATTCCATTTATTTTTCACTCTGTAATTACTTTGTATTGACAAAAACTCTGACACTTTTAAAAAAACTGCCTAGATGCCATGGTTGTTATTGACCATGGCATCTAGAGTGTTAAAGAGAAGATCCTGACAGCTGCTGATGAGAATCAGCTGTAACATACATATATAGTGGGCTTATGGTGCGTTTACACAGACAGATTTATCTGACAGATTTTGGAAGCCATAGCCAGGAATGGATTTGAGAAGAGAAGAAATCTCAGTCTTTCCTTTATGACCTGTTCCCTGTGTATAGTCTGTTCCTGGTTTTGGCTTTAAAAATCTGTCAGATAAATCTCTCTGTGTAAACGCACCATTAGCTCCTGAACCCGCTGCATATGCTCCACATATAAACATTTGTGATTTTGCTGGGAATGGTAAAGCACAACAATATAATATTGTAAGGGGTATAAACGTATTTTGACAATGAATTCATTTTAGAGAAATATTTATAAAGCAGCTCCCTAATGTGGATTAAAGAAATCCATAGTGTTGTGTCACTTTAAATGACATCAAGGATTACAACTTTAATGCCATAAGCTAAAATATTTCATAACACCCTATGCAACTGAACATAAAGCCATATGGCAAGTTCATTTTGCATTCATATTGTGGCAGCAATACTTGGACTTCTTGGTTCTACTGAACCAGACCTAGAAGATTTATTTAATAGAAGTTTTGAACTTGAACCTGGAAACCTAGATAAACTGAACAATCATCCACACTTTGGGAATAGGTTACTTGCCAGCTCAGCAATAACAGCAGCAAATTGTGATTCTGTACAAGACATGCAGTATTGTACTGTAGACCAGTGATTTTCAACCTTTTTTGAGCCGCGGCACACTTTTTATACTTAAAAAATCCCGGGGCACACCACCAACCAAAATGGCACAAAATGACACTAAAACAGTACATATTATACATATAGTTCACGGAGTTCACTCTTGGGGGTTTTAAATCAGCTTCTTATCACCACAAGAGCTGCTTTTTAAGCCCTCAAGAGTGACATATGCCGGGCAGAGATCCTTTCAATAAATTATTCATTTTAAAAAAGGGGAAATAAAAAAGGATAACCCCCTCATATATACAATCCCATGTAACCTCATACATACAGTGCCATGTATTCCCATATATATATATATATATATATATATATATATATATATATATATATAACAGTCCCATGAAAACTCATACATACAGTCCCACGTATATGAGCACATAATTATCAGCACCATATACTGTGGTGATGTGCACTGTATAGCCACAGTATATGGTGCTGATAATTATGTGGCTCATATAACTGCAGTATAAAGGGGTACAATGAGAAGTACTATGGCCATGAGGCCAGAGTACAAGTGCCCCCTGCTTTGCCCTCATACAGTAATAATGCCCCCTGCAGTATGCCCCATATAATAATAATGCCCCCTGCAGTATGCCCCCATATAATAATAATAATGCCCCCTGCAGTATGCCCCATATAATAATAATGCCCCCTGCAGTATGCCCTCATATAATAATAATAATGCCCCCTGCAGTATGCCCCATATAATAATAATGCCCCCTGCAGTATGCCCCATATAATAATAATGCCCCCTGCAGTATGCCCCCATATAATAATAATGCCCCCTGCAGTATGCCCCATATAATAATAATGCCCTCTGCAGTATGCCCCCATATATTAATAATGCCACCTGCAGTATGCCCCCATATATTAATAATGCCCTCTGCAGTATGCCCCCATATATTAATAATGCCCTCTGCAGTATGCCCCCATATATTAATAATGCCCTCTGCAGTATGCCCCCATATATTAATGCCCCCTGCAGTATGCCCCATATAATGCCCCCTGCAGTATGCCCCCATATAATGCCCCCTGCAGTATGCCCCCATATATTAATGCCCCCTGCAGTATGCCCCCATATATTAATGCCCCCTGCAGTATGCCCCCATATAATGCCCCCTGCAGTATGCCCCCATATATTAATGCCCCCTGCAGTATGCCCCCATATATTAATGCCCCCTGCAGTATGCCCCCATATAATGCCCCCTGCAGTATGCCCCCATATAATGCCCCCTGCAGTATGCCCCCATATATTAATGCCCCCTGCAGTATGCCCCCATATATTAATGCCCCCTGCAGTATGCCCCATATAATGCCCCCTGCAGTATGCCCCCATATATTAATGCCCCCTGCAGTATGCCCCCATATATTAATGCCCCCTGCAGTATGCCCCCATATATTAATGCCCCCTGCAGTATGCCCCCATATATTAATGCCCCCTGCAGTATGCCCCCATATATTAATGCCCCCTGCAGTATGCCCCCATATATTAATGCCCCCTGCAGTATGCCCCCATATAATGCCCCTTGCAGTATGCCCCCATATAATGCCCCCTGCAGTATGCCCCCATATAATGCCCCCTGCAGTATGAGAATATGCACCAATAGTTTTAAAAAAAAACAAAACAACAAACCATCATACTCACCTAATCGGCGCTGTGTGTTCTCCCTCCTCTTCAGGCTCCGTCCTGTGAGCCGCGGCGACTGAACCTCCGGCAGGCGTGATGACGTCACATCATCACGCCTGCCGGAGAGGTCACGTCCCGGCCTCCCATAGGCTGCTGGCATGAAGTGCCGCGGCCTATGGGAGTCAATGTCAGAGCAGGACGCTGACAGGTCCTGCTCTGACATTGTGCGCGATTGAATGTTTCGCCCGCTCACTGTGTGAGCGGGCGGAACATCAATCCATCGGTATATCCCTAGAAGCTGCGCGGCCGCAGCTTCTAGGGATATTAAAGGGACAGTTTCTAATTTCCGACCGGGATCCCGCGGCACAGCTGGCGGGTTCTCACGGCACACCAGTGTGCCGCGGCACCCCGGTTGGGAAACGCTGCTGTAGACGCTGTAGAGTAGAGTACTGTGATTAGTGTACCATACTTGTGCCGTTTGGCCCTGCTTAATGCCTGCAGAATTGCAAAAGGCCACTATCTTCATCCTGTGCATCTGCTCGCCACTCAGGTGGCTATTGATGCTCTACAGTACAGTAATATAATGCATAGCTGTAACAGGCAGCTCACATGTGAGCAGAGATGTGGAATGAAGGTGGTAGTACAAGGGGGAGAGAACTGGGGAACAGGCGAGCAGCTCATTTAATAACCACAGTTTTTTTATCCGATGTCATTCCACATTGTGTCGCTCTGCAGGTCACTACTGCAGATATCAATAGACATTACTGAAGCTTTCTTTATAGGATATCATTCATTACTAGACAGTAACAGGAAACTACATTTCCCAAAAAGTAACCACAAGACTAGAATGTGCACACCTCAGTGGGATGCCCTAAATACAACACACAGGGAACATGCTTCAAAAAGAGTCCCATTTGAATAAGTAGCAATAGGATCAGAAAAATGCCCCAAAATGACACAAAGCCCTTCATGTACTTATTTCAACAAAATGTAGTGTACAACAGAAAAAATAAAGACCTGCACATTTAGGCTATGTTTACACAACGTATGGAAAACAGGCATTGTTTGGCACTCATAAACAATGGCCATTGTATTGAGTGTCTAACAACGGCTGTTGTTGCATTGAAAAACAGTAAACAATGGCCGTCAATTAATACATTGTGTGAACAACAGCCGATGTTTGCATTGACTTCAATGCACCACATTTTACTATGAAAAGAACGGCTGTTTTAATTGAAAAAATTGAAAATTCTTTTCATGAAACATATGTTGTGGCTCTCACATCACTGCTATACTGCCTTCTGATTGGCTGGACAAGCAACCCTGAGGTCATGTGATCCTTCCTTCATCTCCTTTCAGTAATGAGGCTGACCCTACTTTAGGTGTTTATGATGGAACAAACAGAACAAAGTTCAATTTTGTGTCAAACAGAACTTTTACCAAAGTTCTGGTTTACCAAAGTTCTGATTTACAGGTTTGGGTCACTCCAAACATTTACTAATGAATGTTGTCAAACCCACCATCAGATCACACAGGATGTGTTCCACTTGTGCACCTTTTTTGTATACAAATGGAGTCCTCTTGTTTTTTTTCCCCTCTGCTCCAGCAGTGACCTAAAAAATGTGTCTTTTAACACTGGTCTTATGTATTCCTATTATGATGATATTCCTATGATATTTTTTACGTGGTTTATACAGACTTGCATTGTACACTGTATGAAGGGAAGTCTTCTGCACCAATAGAGGGCGTCTCTTTTGACATCAGCACTGTGGTACACCACACCAGGGCCTGGACAAAGCATAGGCAAGGGTAGGCCATGGCCTAGGGCGCCATATGCTGGGCCAGCTCAGGCAGCGCCAGTGGCGAATCGGGTGGATGGTTCGGACATCTTCGGGGGCCCAACGCTCCAGGGGAACCAACAGTTCACAGTCTTGCCCTGAGCTGCACATCACTCTGTGGCCCCCTGGAGCATCCTCAGATTCTCCAGCCCGAGTGATGTGGAGTTGCAGCACTTTCCCTGCGTGCAGGCTCTGGTACGTTGACAAGTGGGCAGGATGTCCAGCGCAGCCAGTATCTATACATTTTTATATAATTTGATATGCTGCTATGGTTACACCATCATTCCTATTTCTATATGACTTGATGTTTCTTAGAGGGTAAGCTTATGTTATTACAACCATCTATAACTACTTAGACTACAGCTTAGTGGGTATTTACATTGTAAAGCTCAACAGGGGAATCTCTGTGGGAATGATGCTGTGTTGTGTGGGTGAAGCAAACTCCCAACAGGTAAATTATGAAGCAGTACAATGATTCATTTGCCATGTACATAGTAAAAGCTGTTTTAGTGAAACAATGGCCAAGATTTATCTATTTGTGTGAAACAAAAACTGGTGCCCACAGCCACCAATCACAGATCAGCTTTCATAGCTTAACCCCTTCCCTCCTTTGAATTTTTTTGTTTTTGTCTTTTCGTTTTTTTCTCCTCGGGTTTAAAAGGCCATAGCACTTGCATTTTTTCACCTACAGACTCTTATAAGCCCTTATTTTTGGTGCAACTAATTGTACTTTGCAATGGCAGACTTAATTTTTGCATAAAATATATTGCGAAAAGATTATGTGCACAGTGAAATTGAAAATAAAACACAATATTTTTTTATTTGGGGTGGTTTTGTGTTTACGCCATGCGCCATATGGTAAAACTGACTTGTTCTATATGTTTCTCAAGTCGTTATGATTACAACGATATGTAACATGTATAACTTTTATTTTATTTGATGGCTTAAAAAAAATCTAAACCTTTCAAAAAACGAAATGTTCCTTAAAATCGCTCTATTCCCAGGTTTATAACGCTTTTATCCTTTGGTCTATGGGGCTGTGTCAGGTGTCATTTTTTGCACCATGATGTGTACTTTCTATCGGCAACTTACTTGCATATATGCGACTTTTTGATCACTTTTCACTACAATTTTTCAGAATTTGATGCAACCAAAAATGCGCAATTTTGCACTTTGGGATTTTTTTGGCGCTTACGCCATTTACCATGCGAGATCAGGAATGTGATAAATTAATATTTTGGGCGATTACACACTGGGCGATGTCAAATATGTTTGTTTATTTATTTATTTTTATTTATAAAATGGGAAAAGGGGGGTGATTTAAACTTTTATTAGGGAGGGTTTTTTTTTATTATTAAAAACTTTTTTTTTCACTAACAGTAATTAGAAGCCCCCTGGGGGACTTCTATGTACACAGCAATGATCTCCCATTAAGATCAATGCTGTGTATATAATAGAGCACCGATCCATCAGATCGGTGCTCTATTATAATGGTCTGCAGCAGACCATCTAAATGGATTGCCGAGCCGGGATCAGCGTCATTCCGATCGGCGGCACCCGCTAATAGTAAGCAGCCGGGATCGCAGCCGTTCAGAGCGGGGCCACGGCACGACCCCTCTCTGAACCTCCCCCCCTGTGGAGGAAAGGGGTTAACCCTTTAAGGACATGGCCCATTTTCGTTTTTACGTTTTCGGTTTTTCCTCCTTGTGTTTAAAAGGTCATAGCACTTGCATTTTTCCACCTAGAAACCCCCATGACCCCTTATTTTTTGCGTCACTAATTGTACTTTGCAATTACAGGCTGAATTTTTGCATAAAGTATACTGCGAAACCAGAAAAAAATTCGAAGTGTGGTGAAATTGAAAAAAAAAAACGCATTTCTTTTATTTGGGGGAAATGTGTTTTTACGCCATTCACCCTGGGGTAAAACTGACTTGTTATGCATGTTCCTCAAGTCGTTACGATTAAAACGATATATAACATGTATAACTTATATTGTATCTGATGGCCTGTAAAAAATTCAAACCGTTGTTAACCAATATACGTTCCTTAAAATCGCTCCATTCCCAGGCTTATAGCGCTTTTATCCTTTGGTCTATGGGGCTGTGCGAGGTGTCATTTTTTGCGCCATGATTTGATCTTTCTATCGGTACCTTGATTGCCCATATACGTCTTTTTGATCGCTTTTTATTACATTTTTTCTGGATTTGATGCGACCAAAAATGCGCAATTTTGCACTTTGGGATTTTTTTGCGCTGACGCCGTTTACCGTACGAGATCAGGAATGTGATTAATTAATAGTTCGGGCGATTACGCACGCGGCGATAGCAAACATGTTTATTTATTTATTTATTTGTTTACTTTTATTTAAAACCTGGGAAAAGGGGGGTGATTCAGACTTTTATTAGGGGAGGGGGCTTTTTACTATTAACAACACTTTTTTTGGGGGGGACTTCTAGTATATACACTGTGATCTCTCATTGAGATCTCTGCAGCATAGATATGCTGCAGAGATCCATGAGATCGGCACTCGTTTGCTTTCGGCTGCTGCAGCCGGAAGTAAACGAGTGCCGAGCCGAGGACGGCGCCATCTTGGACGCGTCCCCGGCCGGCATCAGTAACGGAGATCGCTCCTCCGGGACAAGGTCCAGGAGGAGCGATCTCCCCCACTAGACACCAGGGAAACGTTGCCTCCGGTAATCGGAGGCAGCTGTCAACTTTGACAGCTGCCTCCGATTAGCTAATTAGCGGGCACGGCGATCAGACCGTGCCCGCTAATAGCGGCGGTCCCGGGCTACACGCGGCACCCGGGATCGCGGCACTTCAAAGCGGGGCCGCCGCGCGGCCCCGCTTTGAAGTGCAAGTGAGGACATAGGACGTACCGGTACGTCCTATGTCCTTAAGAGGTTAAAGGGGTTGTCTGGGATATTTTAATAAACTAGGATTGCATTGACCTCTGTGGGTGTTGCATATTCTACATACACTTCTATTTTTTATTTAGAGCGCTTACTGTGTTCTGTGTGCTTATTGTGCAGAGGAACAGTGAAGCAGTTGCCCATAGCAACCTGTCAGATTTTAGGTTTCATTTTTCAAGGCCTTTTTAAAAATGAAAGAAGCAATCTGATTGGTCGCTATGGGTAACTGCTCCCCTGCACAGGCTGTGATACATCTCCCCCTATATTGTTACTATTGTAGTGTAAGGATGTACAGTGTTAGGGCAGTGCTGCTGCTGCTGTGTGTAATATGGAGAGGGGAGAGGAGACTTCACCTCATGGCAGTCACCAATATATACGTTTCTTGCTGAGATAACAGAATCCTGCCTCATTGAGACCCCGCCCACCTGTAGGATGGCTTCTGTAGTGTATATATAATCTGTGTGCTGGGGTTTGTAGTCCTACAACAAATAACTGTGGAAAAACTAGTTGATTTGATAACACAAGTAATTGGCAGACACTGAGCCACCATGCTCCTCAAAAGACACTTGTAGTAATACAGACATTTCCTGCCTATGGCTGTAGGGCTAGATTCAGAGAGGAGGGGGTGGAGCTATATGCTTGCAGAGCTGTGATGTCACTGCTGACCCCTGTGACCTGGAAGTTCTTTATGTAAACAAACACAAATCCAAAAAGTAGCAACAGAGGAGGAGGCCCAGGGGCACAGAGGAGAAAAAAGGTCAGAGAAAACCACTAAGGGAAAGGGACAGATTACATATTATTTACATTTCCAATAAGAAAAAAATGTTGGACAACCTCTTTAACCCCTAGACGACCCAGGGCGTATAGTTACGCCATGGAAGTCTGTCCCCAGATGACCTAGGGCGTAACTGTACGCCCTGGGTGTTTCTCCCGCTATGAAGCGTGCTCCGGAGCGGAGCGCGCTTCATAGGAGGTGGGGGTCGGCTGCAGTGAGCAGCCGGGACCTCACCGGTAATGACACGCTGCAGCGATCGCGCTGCCGCGTGTCATTAACTCCTTAAACGCCGCGATCGCGGCACGACCGCGGCGTTTAAGTGTAAGTGACAGGGGGAGTCCCCTGTCACTTACCGATCGGGACCCCCGCAGTGTGACTGCGGGGGTCCCGATCGGTAAAACGGACTGCCGGAGGTCACCTGCCTCCGTGCGGTCCGATCGGCGATCTGCTACACTGAGCCTGCACAGGCAGGCTCAATGAGCAGATCGCCGATAACACTGATCAATGCTATTCCTATGGCATAGCAATGGTCAGTGTAAAAATCAAACTAATGTATGTAAAAGTCCCCCAAAGGGACTTCAAAAGTGTAAAAAAAAAAAAAGTTAAAAACACTAACACACTACCCCAAAACCTCTCCCCCAATAAAAGTTGAAATCACCCCCCTTTCCCATTATATAAATAAAACATATAAAAATAAACAAATAAACATATAATATACCGTAGCGTGCGTAATTGTCCGATCTATTAAACTATAACAAGCGTCATTGCGAACGGTAAACTGCGTAAACGAAAAGAGGGGAAAAAGTGCGCGGATTACCGATTTTATGTTACATTATATATAAAAAAATTAATAAAAAGTGATCAAAACGTCCAATCTTCACAAATATGGTATTAATAAAAACTAGAGATCATGGCGGAAAAAATGACACCCCATACAGCCCTGTAGGTGAAAAAATAAAACCGTTATAAGCGCCCCAATAGTCCCATTTTATTTATAATTAATTGCCAAAAAAAAGGATTTCATTTAAAAAAAATATATATAACATTAGACAATCTGTGTAACCTGCATATGGTTGTGTTCGGGCTGACCTATAGAATAATGGTATCATGTCGCTGTTACCATATAGTGCATTACGTAGACACAGGAACCCCCCAAACGTTACCATATTGCATTCTTTTTTGCGATTTCACCAATTTATATCTTCATAAATAATATATTTGGAATTCCATCATACATGTTATGGTAAAATGAAAGACGCCATTACAAAGTACAACTATTCCTGTAACAAATAAGCCCTTACATGGCCTTGTAGATAGAAAACTGAAAGTGCTAGAGCTCTTAGAAGGGGAGGAGGGAAAAACGGAAACACTAAGATCAAAATTTGCGCGGTCCACTGGGTCATTTTGGGCCTGGTCCTCAAAGGGTTAATGGGCTCTGGTAAAATGAAAGCTTATCTCTGATTGGTTGCTGTGGGCAAAATACCAGGTAATGAGGTGCACTTGACGCTGATATTGCACGTAACTTCTCATGTGCAGAAATAGGCATTGCACACCTACTTTTATTTGTGGTACACACATCTTTCTGCTGCTTCCTTTTATTTCTTATTGGTTTATTTTTGGAAAATATAAAAAAGTATTGAACTACAGAAAGACAAGTTTCAGTCATAGTGATACATACCCCTGAGGAATATAACTTTTAAGCTAATGCAATGTGAGGGGCAGGAGCCAGAACTGCTTGTTCTCCCCTTTGCACATTTATTATATGATAAGTTAAGCTATGTCCTATTTGTACCTTTATGCCTTTCCTTTGCTATTTGTTTTTACTGCATGCTGATCACATATGGGATTTATTGGTTGGCTACATTGGAAAGGCCAGGAGGCTAATTCCTGGCACAGGAAGGCCACTTATCAGGGTTACTCCCTATTGTTTATATTTGTATACAGTTGGTTTTAAAAGGTAACTATAATGTTTCGCGGGTGGCAGGATACACTGTGAAAAAACCTGCTGCGCTCCCAATGCCAGGTACAGATTTCTTCCAGCAGTGCAATCAATGCAATCAAAAGCATTATTGGAATAAATTCATAGCTGGTGAATGCCTGTATCAGGAGCACAGCAGGAGTGGTGTGGCAGGTTTTTTCACAGTGGACCAGATCAGAGTAGTTGACAGTGTGCTTTAGGTGGCAGTCCCCTAGGGAGCATGTTATTATTGGATAATGTGTCCGTGAAGGCAATGGTACACAATATCAATTCTCCTACTGTAAAGAAGAGTCAAGATATAGCGTTTGTGCAGCACACTGGCACATTTCACCACTCCTTCCTCTTACCTTTTGTCTATGAATAATCTGTGCTGCCAAATCTCCTGCACTTTTTCCCATCAGCAATGATAGCAAGGACTCGCACAGCCTTTGACATAAGCAATAGACAAAGGCTGACACCGAAACATCCTGCTGTGCTTGTAATGGACATCCGTTTTCCATAATAAAATGTTGAAGCCTTTATGGTGAGTGCCGGGATTTACTCTTTACATTTGACATAAGCAGCAGATGTGCGGATCAAGAAGATGAGTAAGCGCAGGAGGGCCGAGCAGCACAGATTATTTATAGAGGAGAGGGAGGAAGGAGTGGTAAGGCGTGCCAGAGCACTACACCACAACTCCTCTTTGACTCTTCTTTACAGTAGAAATAATATTGTGCACCACATTACCCAAAGGTCACTTGCTCACCAGCTGACCACCTCCTAAAGCACAGTCAGCACCTTGGGTGGGTCAAAGATTCCTTTTAAGTTGTTTTAGTTGGATCTAATAAAGGTTAGTTAACAATAAATATACATTTTGAATTTGCTCAGCAATTCTTTTTATACCTCAGGCTTTTTTTTTCTTGCAGTGTATTCTCACATGAAGGGAAACACCAATAAAAGCTGCTGTTAACTATTGTAATTATTCAGTGTAATAGGTCTGTAATGAGCCAGACTACAATGTGACAACACTCAACTTACTAAAAGAGGTTGTTTGGAATAATATATTTATAGGTGCGTTCACACCTACAGGATCTGCAGTAGATCTGCAGCAGATTTGATGCTGTGTTCAGTTATTTAAATGAAATCTGCTGCAGAAAATAAGCTGCAGATCCTGTAGGTGTGAAAGCACCATAAAGGAATAATATATTTTTATATTTTATATTCCTTGAAGGAATTTTCTTCTCTTTATTAGTATTCAGTGTAGTGGCCCCTTTAGTCAGCTGATCGGTGAGGTGTCAGACGTCAGACCCCTTATCTGATATTGAAGGCCTTTCCTTAGGATAAACTCCTTCAAGTATGAGAGGACATTTAAATTACACGTACTTAATTTTTAAAAAGTGGAGCTCCCGGAAGTCTGTATATTTCCCATGTACTGTATACCTGGATTTCCTCTAGGTATTCCATCTTCCTCACATATACCTTAACATATTTCTAGATGTTGCTGGGGACAGCATGAAAAAAAAATACTCAAAGCTCCCACTCTGATGTCTTCCCGTCCCGCTTGTTACTGTTCTTTCTGCTACCAAGATGTAGTCTCTACAGTGATGGATCACTCAGCCAATCACTGACTGAGGTAGCGCCTGGAAACAAGCTTTTCTGTTTAAAGAGGTCCTCCGGGCGGGGGTTATTTTTAGAGTATGGACGGGGAAGGGGTGGAAAAAGAGGCTGCCGGTCACTTACCTCCTCGGTTCCAGATCCGGGTCCCGGATCACGCCACCCCGTTCTCCCGTCCGGCCGCCACTTCCTGGTCTGAGCTACGGCTTGAGAAGTGACGTCTCAAGGCAGCTCAGCTATTCAGCGGCCGAGGCGGGACTCTGCTACAACCGCTGAATGACTGAGCTGCCTTGAGATGTCACGTCTCAAGATGCAGGTCAGACCAGAAAGCGGCAGCCGGACAGGAGAACGGGGCCTGGAACCAGGGAGGTAAGTGACCGGTGGCCTCTATTTCCACACCTTCCCCGGCCATACTTTAAAAATAACCCCGCCCGGAGTACCCCTTTAACCCCTTTAATAGGACTATTGTATGGGATTTTATAGTTGTAGTTGACATTGTACAGACTGAAGATCAAGCTGTAGAAAAATACTGGTGTAAACTATGTTAGCTATGAGTTTGCATAAAGAAGAGAAATAAGTATATTGAATAGTGCCAAATATATGAGTCTGGATGCATCAATTTGATTCATTCGGCACCATCTGCACCTTGTTCACCACCAGTTTAGGTTTTGGTAAATCTAGGCCTATGTAATTTGTGACAACATTGTTAAATCTACCTGTCTGTCTTGAATGTGTAGATTAGTGTGAAAATGTTGAAGCGTAAATGACATTACCCTGAACCACGGTTTAGGCCAGATGGTGAACCCATCCTACCTTAGATCACTTATAGATCTCAGCAAATATTTAGCAAGTGACACCTTTATAATCTATTCCAAACCAAATGGCTGATCCCTGTTAATTCTATCATGGACCAATACAGGGCTAAGCTGCATTAGTAACAATTGTGGAGATATACAATATAATGTCCCTTATGTATAAAGTCAAATATAGTATTAGACAAGTGGATCATGTGCATATTTCTGATGACAAGGTTATACTATAATGAAAGTGCTGATATCTAAAATTTAACATAGTTTTTCCACACAGTGCATATGACTCACCAAAGGGTGGCTATAAGAGCAGGTCAAACCCCCCTACCCGGGGCTGTTTGACAGCTGTGAGTCATCCTGAACCTATATACATGGAACATGTTTTTGTCTATTTCAAGGGAAGGCTATATTCAATAACTGTATACCTGAAGTAATAAACGGTTGCCATAAATACTGCACCACAAAAAAACATATCTTATAAATAATCACCCAAATCATTTACTAATAATATATAAACCTATTATGTGTGTAATTATTTATTAGAATGTTAAAATCACTGTAATAATCTTCTATTTAGGGATAAATGCGGTTTATGTAAATTAATATACAACTATTAATTTTTTTAAAATTTTTTTTTTACTTTTGGACTTCTAAAGCCACTAAGTGGAGGGTTGCAAATATTCCTAAGGCACCTCCTTTTTGTACCACTAGAGGGCATTGTCACCATCATTTGTGTCTGGTATAATGGATGCGTACCTGTCTAACAGCTCAGCCCAGGAAGCTTTAATACTTAGTATCTAATATGCATTTGCAATTATTTTCTTACTAGAAAAACATTGTCTTTAACATACCTCTTATGTAGTATGGGTGATAGAAGGTAATATAAAATACTGTTTTATATATACTGTGGGCCACATCTAGAATAAATGAATGCCTGGAGTATATACACTGTGGAAATCTGTAGATGTCAGCACTAAATATAAAGCCCCAAAATGTCTTACTAAATTTTATAAGTTAGGGTATGTCATACAGTACATTGGGCTCAATCTTATACATACAGTTTTTATGTGGAGTGTCTAAACATACACATCTGAAATGTTTTAAAGTGACTGTACAGCTCTGGCTGCAAAACTATTACTTTCTATTACTTTGGTTAGGCATAAGGGACCATAAAAAGACCTAAAAAAGGCACCAGGTATTCTGCTCCCTCTGAGGTCCCCTACAAATTAAATGGGCCCACAGGGCTTTTTAACCACATAATTGGCCACTTATATACCAAAATGAAATGTACACACACTGTGTAGGGGGCCATGTGCTTCTTCATAGAACACATTGGGGGGGGGGGGTATTTGTGAAGACTGGCATACTCGTACACCAGTCTTACATTAGGCCTCCTCCCTGCCTTGAGCCCCCCCCCCCCCCCAAGCTGCTCCTGCCCCCCCATCAGGCAAGCTAGGGATGCGGCAGGCGTACGCCAGGGAGAACATGCACCTTCTCCCTGGCGTACGCCCTTGCCAGAACCTTTGTAAATGGAGTCCAAAGGCATATAGTGAGACAACTGCTTACTGTCTTTTTACTGTTCAAAATCAGTTTGTCCTTGTAGATCAGTCATGTCAAACTCTGGCCCGCGGGCCAAATCTGGCCCGTGGTGCCATTATTTTAGGCCCACCAGGCAATTCAGAGTTTGAATTACATCTGGCCCGCCATGGCTACAATATAAGAGACAATGGGGGAGGGCTGGCTACTATATGAGACTACTGGAGAAGGCTGGCTACTATATAAGAGACTATAGGGGAGGGCTGACTACTCTATGAAACTAGGGCTGATGATTAATCAAAGTAATTCAATTAATTTGTGCAGAACGTTGAAACCGATTAAATTTTTTGTGAAAATTGTAAATTCAATTTTCACAAAAATCAATTTCGGGCTGCGCGTTGTCAGGCGTGCGCGGGCAGTCCAGAGAAGGGCGGTGCAGGCAAGCCGGAGAGGAGCGGGGGAGGGGGGTTACGGTGTCGGGGCGACGGGCAAGCCATAAAGGGGCGTTGTGGGGCGCGACACAGGCATGCTGGAGAGGGGTGAGCGGAGGCAAGATGTTGGTTCGGCAGGCTGCAGAGGGGAGGTGCAGTGCCGGCAGCCTCCAGCCACTTAACAGCACCGCTGCTGAACTGCCCCCGTCCCTTCCGCTGAGCATCCGGCTCCCCTTCCGGCCAGACATGGAGGTCCCCGATCTCTGGAAGAGGCCACAGGGACTACAGGAGAAGGTGATCACGTCGCCGCGGGTCCATGAGCTGTACAGCGGGATCGGGGTTTCAGTGTAGACCCCCGATCCTTCTGTACAGCTCCAGGACCCGCAGCGACGTGATCACCTTCTCCTGTAGTCCCTGCGGCCTCCTCCAGAGACCGGGGACCTCCATGTCTGGCCGGGAGGAGAAAGTGTGTGTGGAGGTGAGAGGAGGAGGTGTATGTGCCCTCCTGCTCCAATCACCCCTAGTTGCCCCAGTCCCCCTCAGTTCCCCCCCAGTCTCCCTCAGTGTCCCCCCAGTCACCTTATTCCCCCTCAGTCCCCTTCAGTGTCCCCACAGTCCCCTTCAGTGTCCCCCCAGTCCCCTTCAGTGTCCCCCTAAGTCACCCCTCATCTATATCTGTACTACTACACCCTTTATCCACTATACCTTCACTACTACTCCCCTCATATGTACCTGAACTACTACTACACCCCTCATCTATACCTGTATTATTACTACTAATATTACTACACCCCTCATCCTTACCTGTACTACTACACCCCTTATCCACTATACCTCCACTACTACACCCTACCTTTTTGGAGGCACAAACAAGATCTCCTATATTTTATAGGGGCACAGAGTGCCACATATTTGGGAAAATTACTTACATGGGGAACGGGGGCTCTGTTACACTGGAAAGCAATGCAGTTATTGTCTGAAATATCATTAAAATAGTACCTGACGCTGCAGGGAGAAAAACGTTCTGTTTATGTAGCAAAAAAGAAAAAAAAATTGAGATTTAAATCGAGAATTGTCCCAAAAAATGTTTTAAAAATCGAGATTTTATTTTTTGCCCATAACGCCGAGGCCTATATGAAACTACTGGGAAGGGCTGGCTACTATATAAGAGACTATGGGAGAGGCCTGGTTTCTATACAAGAGACTATGGGGGAGGGCTGGCTACTATATAATAGACTATGGGGGAGGGAGGGCTGGCTACTATATGAGACTATTGGGGAGGGCTGGATACTATAAAAGAGACCATGGGGAGGGCTGGCTACTATATGAGACTATTGGGGGCTGGCTACTACTTGAACACTATATCATGTCATTTATCATAGTGCACAGTGCTGACAGTACCAAGAATGCCGCACGCTGATCTGACAGTGCCAGGACGGCTGCATTCATGCTTAAATAATTATCAAGGTTGGCCCTCGACTTTGTCCAATTTTTTAATTTTGGCCCACTATGTGTTTGAGTTTGACACCCCTGTTGTAGATGTACAGTCTAAGAATGAAGATGGCATTCAAGACTTTGGGTTGCCATCAGTGGCCAGTATACATGACCAATAATAACTGCAGGTAAAGGCTATGTTCACACATAGTATTTCTAGTCAGTCTTTTTTAAACCAAAACCAAGAGTGGAGCTGTGAAATTACAATGGAAAGATTTGCCTAGTTCCTGGTTTTGCTTGAAAAATGACTGACGGAAGTATTGTGTGTGAACGTAGCCGTATACTGGAATCCCTTCTTAATGCTGTCCAAATTATATTGAACCTTGAAACACTTCCGGAAAGAAAATCACTTCTGAAACCAGAGCTCTTTGACAGATAGGAAAATGTGCCTGTTTGCAGACTGAAATACATTTGCACAAATAAGTGCTATTGACTGTAAGTGCTGGAACGGGGCACTACAGCAACTTTCATCGGCATACAATTTACCAGATTATTCCAGACCATTTATAGGAGCAAGAAAAGGGAAAACTTTTCTTTGCGACAGCTACAGGAACATCATATAGTACATGAAACTTAGTGTATACTCTATTATTCAATTATTATTATTATTATTATTATTATTATTATTATTTATAGAATGATTTACACCAGAAGCCCTATTCCCAGGAATGTACCATAACCACTCATGTATGGTTTAGCAGAACCACTACAATGTATAGAGCCCTTTACATGCCCCCACCCCCGGTGCCCCATACTGTAACCCCCCATGATGCCCCTAGTGTTGCAGTTAACACCCGATGATGACCCTAGAATTGTAGTTAACCCCCATGATGCGATAGTATTGTACTTAACCCCCCATGATGCCCCTGGTATCACAGTTAACCCCTATGAAGTTCCTAGCATTACAGTTAACCTCTCTACCCCTTGTATATTTACCCCTCTCCCCCCAAAAAAATCCCTTAGTCCACAACTAATACAAATAATAAATGTCCCATTAACATTTCCTCTGCTTCAGCACTGCCAGGGTCTTCTTTGTACTCCTGCAGTCTATGCCAGAGCAGCGCCAGTCTTCTCCTACAAACAGCCTGCGATGAAATGATGGCATTGTGCGCAGCCAGCAGGAGAAGATGTGTGCCCCCCGTAATTCAGGAGCAGGAAGTCAATTCTTTTGTACATACATTACATAGTACACTACAATATGTATGCACAGTAGCAGGGATTTACCTCCGGACTCCCTGCTCCTGTACAGTAGTGTGTTGTAAAGTGTATATTGTATGCATCACCACTCACTTTACAGTCTATGGGGCCAAATTTTGCACCCCTAAGAAATACTGGCACTAAACCGTCCACAGACCTGTGATTGGGGACCCCTGATCTATTTACTCAACTACTTATCTAAAAATTAAGTGTTACTGGCATTGTGCTGTTGCAAGGACTAATCAATTGGTCTTATGTGTAAAAGAAGAACTATTTCAATTCTGCAGCATAAGCCGTGCAATAAGGATTTGAAGATTGCTTGGAAGAGCACACATAGGCATATGTCTTTGTATATAGAGGATCAAACTGGTACAGCAACATTTCCTGCCATATTCGCAATGCAGATGAAGAGTTCATGAATATTCTCCCAATAATCACACTTGCGTCATGCCCGTCTAATATATTTCCATTAATCCGAATGTCAAAAGGCGTTGTGAGGCTCATACAGCTACAAGGCTTGGAATATTGGAAACAAAGGTTATAAATGTATGAAAACTTTTTTAAATTAAATTTTATTCTATTCAATACCTTAAAAATAACTTCATAAGGGTGTAGTATGTTACTTCACGTTATCTGGAAAGATTTATAATATAGACTATAGTTTTGGAGTGAGTTAGAACCCCCAAGAAAGACTACAAAATTCCACTTCCGATACTTCTACTGCCCCTACTCTATGAACATGCAATAAAACAGACATGGGGGAGGTGCTCCGTATTGCATGCAGCAGAACCAGCAATACTGCATGTAGCTATGCCAGGACCAGGTCTCGAGTTTGACACAACTATTGGTGGCAGCAGGGGGACCATGTGTTGCTTATGAAATTATTTAACTTTTTTGAAGAGATGTAACAAAATAATAAATGTTCTTTGCTGGAATAGAGCCCATTTTTTTTATCTTTTAATCATTGCTTTTAGGCCGGGGCCCGGGTTTACACTACGTAAAAAACACAGCCGTAATTCACAACACCGGCCGTAATTGCGCAAAAAACGCCTGCTATTTTACAAATAACGGCCGTAGTTTGCGCAATTATGTCCATGTTTTTTACGTAGTGTGAACATAGCCTTATACTGTAGAGCCATAACTTTTTACCCTAAATGGGTAGTCCCATCTTTAAAAGTTTTCCTTGAGCTCAGTAGTTAGAAACCTTATAGGACTGAATGGAAAATCACTTGCAGATGCGCAATGTGCTTCATCAGTTTGGGAGTAGAATTTTCCTTCCTAGTGTTCAGTAGGGGTGCCAGCCGGTGGACACCCGCCAATCAGCTTGTTATTACTTATTCTGTGGATAAGTAATAACCTATAGGAATACCTTTCAAAGTCAATGTATTACATAAAACCTAATACATATAATAGTTTCATATAAGGACATTGAAGGTCCCATCATATTTGGATGGAAAATGAAGGAAGCAGCGATGTCTATGCATGTATGTTCCTTCCTGCAGTGGAGAATATGACAGAATACACTATCTAGATTACAAAGTTATTTCCTATTATCAGCTCAACTTTCATTTTGTAAAGTGGACTAAAAAATGGAAGCTGAATTCTGTTTGACATAGACAACGACGCTGCTGTTTCTGTGATCTGGCTTTATTGAGGACCACTATGTCTTATCAGCAGTATAAGCTTAGAATGTGTGTGTGTTATCACCCATATGCCATGTTACTGAAGAAGCCATGAGTCATGCTTGAAGCAGAATTCAGTAGTACACCACCCCCATACATATCCAGGAATTCTAGCACTATCTGCCATGCGTGTTTCTGCCATGTGTATTACTTATACAGGGTCCATCACTGCAGTCAGGATGCCAACAATTGTCCTTACTAACGGAGCAATGAAAGATGTATTAATGATTTTGAGGCCAGTGCAGAGCACAGTCATCTCTGTCATTGCATATGATATGATATGATATGATATGATATGAAGTAATGTCCTCATAGTTCCTCTTAAATGTTCATCATTAACGTGGTCCAGAGACTCAAGCAGAAATATTGGTTGGTCCGAACAGAGGATTGGCGGCAAGAGTAGTGAGTATTTTGGTTTATATTTAGCCAAACAATTTTTAGCATTGTGATTTAGGTAGTATTTAAAATGGAGCTCTACCTTGGAATAACTTTAAAGAGTTTCTCTGCTTTGGACAATCTCTACTTGTTAGAAGGGTCTCTTGACAGTGAGTGTAAGCTGTGGGGAAACATAACCATGTAACGCTTCCCTGCAGCACCATCACTGGGGAAGTATCCATCCAGTATCCATTCAGATCAATGGTTTGTCATGTAGCACAGGACAGGTCTTCCAGAGATAGTGATGCCTTTGTAACTACTCTCTACTTTAGCCATGAGGATTCTGCACATAGGACCCTTATTAAAATGGTTGCCCCATGAAGCATAGTTGGTAAAACCAGACACCATTACAATCAGAATGCTGCAACATAGGGCGGCGGGTTGAAGCTGGTCCAGTCGGAAACTGATACTCCACATTGTCTTCACCTCTTCTAATAAGCATGTTAGCTCCAACCCTGGTAAGAGACCTAATGACTTCTACCTTCCTTACCAGTCTGGCCTTACCCTTTCTAACCCATCTTTAACCCTTAATACCCCTCCGTTGTCTCCCACACCTTACTCTATTTTCAACCCCTACCCTTGCTTCCTGCCCAGGTCATGCCGGGCCCACGATAAGGCTGTGCCCCCGCTCTATGTCCTATATGAACCGTGCACAAAAACTGCTTTTTTTCCAGTTTTAGGGAAGAAAAATACATACATCTTTGTGTTGTTGTTATTATTTTTTTTAATCTGCTGGCACTTTAGCAAGTGATTTGTAATTATCATGATTTTACAGCTCCCAGTATATAAATGCTTCTGTGCACTTTGCTCCAGCAAACTACTGATCAGCATATCTGATATTGATTGATATTGATCTGATAGGCTATCAATTAAAAGGCCCTGGAAAAAACCATTTACTGAACAAGATCAGTTCTCCATAGTTGCCCAGGTTGTTATTATAAGGATTTTATGGCACTGATTCACTAACATAAACTTGTTTTGATATATATATATATATATATATATATATATATATATATATATATATATATATATATATATATATATATATATATATATAAAAAATCAGTGAATATAATTCCTTGCCTTGCCCCTTTTGTAAGAAATGTTAATATTCAGTGAAAACTAGGTGACTAAGGCTGTCGTTATAGCTCCCTTAGGGGTTGAGACCCAGTTTTCATAGATTCCTGAATAAGCTATACTAGTCACAGAGAGACACAGCCTTCCTGGTGCTAGATCACTACATAAAGGAACCCTCAAGGAGCTGCAATGGCGTCATTCTTTGTGACTCAGCCTTCTCAGGAACACTTAAGAAGTCTTTTTAAAATTATTTTTTTATTTATGTAAAAGAAATGTGACTATATTTGTGGTGTTGTCTGAACATTTAGCCTGCAAGTACTCATATAATAGTGTCTCCGCAGATGGGAGGGAAAATGTGGTGTGACTTTTCTTTATAATACGGTTGTTGTCTGTCTGAAGGATTTCCCAGGCACCGCTGTCCTTGTTGATTAGGAGTCTATTAGATTAAATATGGAACATTGTGAAATGAAGGGAGCAGTGATGGCTGGCCAGGAATCCAGTATGTGGGATTGCTGATATGGAGACAGATGGAAATCAGTAAATGCACAGAGCGGCTGGGTAAACCAGAATTAATGAGCATTCCGCATCAGTTTAATTATCCCTGGGATCAGAGCAATACCAATCCACAGGCCCACGTCTCGTAATAAACTTCTGTTGACCTCATTTTTTGGTGGATAGCCAGCCATGTAGTTAGAATACAAAAACTGCTTTCCCTTCTTCAAAGAATATTTGAAACAGGTCACATGGTCACTTCAGTGGCGTACCGAATATAGAGGCAGCCTATGCTGCTTGCTATGGGGCCTGCAAGATAGAAGAGCCTGGCTGGGGATGAATGGTCCTACCTCTTGCCCCACCAGATGAACTGCAAGCTTAAAACTTTTTATTGTGGGATTTATCCAGGGCATCACATCCATGAGGCTACTTCTCACTGCCCATAAGGGTGGCAGTTTAAGATAATGTATGCAACTCTGCATGCGAATTAGTGAAGCTAGGGCCTGCATCTTTAGGAGCTATGTATCAGCAGTAGCGAAAAAGCAAAAGCTGTGTACTCTTTAAAGGAGTTGTCCAGCAAAAATCTTTTTTACAAATTAACTTTTTTCTGAAAATATCGATTTGTAATTTACTTATATTTAAAAATCATAAGTCTTTTCAAAATTATCAGCTGCTGTATGCCCTGCAGGAACTGGTGTTTCGTTTTCAGTCTGACACAGACACCTATGTCCGAAACAGGAACTGTCCAGAGCAGCAGCAAATCCCCATAGAAAACCTCTCATGCTCTGTACAGTTCCTGTCTCAGACAGAGGTGGCAGAAGAGAGCACTGTGTCAGACTGAAAAGAGAACATTCCCTGCAGAACATACAGCAGATGATAAGTATGGGAAGACTTGAGATCTTTAAATAAAAGTAAATTTAAATCTATATAACTTTCCGAAGCCAGATAATATGAAAGAAAAAGATCTTTACTGGATAACCCCTTTAAGACTGACTGATCTAAGTTACAGACCATAGGCAGCAAGCAGGTGAAAGACCAACCTTTAAATCGACTCGGTACCCACAATCTGACCTAACCAAACCACTTGTACCTTCAGATAGCTGCTTTTAAAGGGGTTATCCAGCGCTACAAAAACATGGCCACTTTTCCCCCTACTGTTGTCTCCAGTTTAGGTGCGGTTTGCAATTAAGCTCCATTTACTTCAATGGAACTGAGTTTCAAAACTCCACCCAAACTGGAGACAAGAGAGGGGCAAAAGTGGCCATGTTTTTGTAGCGCTGGGTAACCCCTTTAATCCAAGATCTTTCCTGGGGTCCCTTTGGCAGGTGATGCAGTTATTGTGCTAAAAATTAACTTTTATGGTGCGTTCACACCTACAGGATCTGCAGCTGATTTTCTGCAGCAGATTTCATTTAAATAAGTGAACACAGCATCAAATCTGCTGCAGATCCTATAGGTGTGAACGCACCCTTAAACTGGCAGCCCCGTGTCATACGGGAGTGGCCTGGATTGTGTATGCATTAGGCTGGCACAACCTCTCCATCCCTCCTCCCCGCCCTCCTCCATCATCAGGAATGCTCCAGGCAGATTGCCTACTATTCCCCACTTGTTTAGCCCGGCACATGGGCTGGAACGTTAAGGACCTGTGCAATGTTCAGCATGGAGAGAATGTTCCAGTGGCATTCCTAATGATGAAGAGGGTAGTGAGGAGGGACAGAGCGGGTGGTGCAAAGTTAGGGCACAGATACTCCCGTAGGGCACGGGGCTGTAAGTTTTAAAGTTGTTTTTTGGACAATAACTGCATCACCTGCCGAACGGACCCCAGGACAGATCTTGGATTAAAAGCAGCTATCTGAATGTACAAGTGGTTTGGGGGGGGGGGGGGCAGATTGTGGGTACAGAGTCACTTTAATATCTGAAGACCCTAGCAGGTAATGGGTGAGGGGGCCTATCTTTTAGGCTATGTCTGGAACATGGCCACTATCTTGGATTAAATAAAACCTTTCACCCCGGCACCTGGGGCAGAGCCTGCCCAACCCCCCCGGTAGGGTTGTGGATACTTACCCTGCAGAGAAATCACTGCCCGACAGGTGGCCATGTAGCATAAAGAAGACCAGAATTGTCTCAGAAATTACCACAATCAGATTTTCACTATCTCTTGTGGATCAAAAGTTCTGAACACAGAAAGTTGCAACAACCGGGAACATTCTACATAGCTATTTAATGCATAGCTATTTAATGTGTTCAATGCTGTTTGATGTGTTCAATGTGTTGTCTCTGGTGCTGAACACAAAGAAACTTTCTGTGTTGATAACTTCTGGCTATCTTTAATATGCTACATAACCACCTTGCCAATTCTGAGTGACTTTTTCCACATGCTTCTGCTCTGAAGCTGTACACAGGTAAGGTCTTTGCCCTTGTGTACAAGCCCTAAACATTCAAGGTCCTTGCAGCACCATCACAGGCCAAATTAGGAATTGCCCAATTCCATCAGTGGATTGTTATGTCATTTACCTCTCCCTCTGGCCAAGGAATAAGAGCCCTGAACATAGGACCTCTTTCTAAAAAATTGTTAATAGGGTATATGAAAATGGATATCCTCTCTAAAGGAAACAGCAAAGAATCTTCCTGGTCCATACACTTTTGGACTATGTTCACACACTTTTTGGACGGCCATCATTTTAAAGGCAAAAGATGGCCGTCTTTTGATAATTTCATCATTTTAAAATGTCAAAATAAAGGCCGTCCAAAAAGAGGGTCGCAAAAACGACAGTGTGTGAACATAGCCTTAGAGTTACCTGAGGTACTTGTTGATATATATTAGAGAATACAGTGTAAGGCTATGTTCACACAGCGTAAAAGTACAGCCGTTGTTGCCGATTGCCCACTGCATGTTCTTCTATTGGATCCTGGCCAGAGCTGATACACATAGGGGGACATGTATCATTGGGCGTACAGGGTTTTTTTTGGCGGAAAGTGGCGATCTGCGCATTATTTTATTTGCAAATGGCCGATTTGCGAATAAAATATTCGCAAATCAACACTTTCCGCAGGGGGGGCGGGGAGGGGGTGTGAAGGGGGCGTAGCTGAGGGCGTGGACCCAGAGTCCGCGCGATTCACCATCCGTTCCGCCAAAAGATACGCCGAAAACCTACTCCAGTCCTCAGCTGGTGTAGGTTTTCGGCTGTGCGCACCGGAGCGCACGGGATTTATGTAGAGGCAGTCCGCCTCTACATAAATCCCCGTAGCGCCGGAGATGCGGGGACATTTTTAAGTCCGGCGTAAAAAACGTAGGACTTAATAAATGTCCCCCATAGTGTACGCTCGGCCGGGATCCCAAGCGGCGCCACAAACAACTGACATGTCAGTTTTTTGCGGTCACTATTCGTTGAATAGCGGTCATAGAAAACCATGTAAGTGCACACTATAAGCGAGCGGCTTCATTTGCTTGCTTCCAAAAACCTAATGAATGCCATTATAATAATAGCCTTGGCAGGAATACAATAGGATTATATCCTATTCTTGGCCCTGCACATATTATAAAGTATCGTTGCAGCTCAAGATTAATAGTTCAATACTTGTGCTCTTAAAGGAATTTTTCTTGAAGCAAAGATAAACGCCATGTATTATTTATATGGGAAAAAGTAGAACACATTTCAGACTTGTTACAGCTTTGTTCTGATTACTTTAACCCATTCTTGTTTGCCTTAAAGAATATGTTTCTGGGAGCGTGGGGAAATAGCACTCTGCATAGTACTAACAGAATGACACCAGAGACAGCAAAGTGACCCAAATAAACAATGTCTATAGAATCCCACTTATAAACGGTGGTCTCAATATTGACAGTGGTTACAATATTAATCGGTTCCAGGATAATTAATGTTTGCTGAAACCATTGCATTTCGAGACCATCCATGGAAAACTAATAATCGATTCCAAGGTCTCCAAAATGTCAACCCAATGTAAGTAAAACTCATGGTTAAAGAAAAAGAATACAGATACATGAAGTTCTTACATAGAAAAGTGAGACATAGCTGCTAGAAGCTGTAAATGACTTTACACACCAAGGAAATAAGCTTCTTAAGGATCAGTAAAGTAAACACAGCGTACTGGAGACAAACCTGGTGTCTACACCTTCACCTGGTGTCCAAAATAGAAGCAAGCCCTAACAAAGGCGGAGGGCAGTATAGTACTACCCTATACTGTAGACACCACTACTAGACAGCCCATCTCTGCATGCACTTCATCCTACAGGAGCTTCTCTAGTAAAATGCCCAAGCTGATTAGTGGGATCCTCAGCCATTCACATGTGCCCCAGATCCTGACAGTGGCATTGTATGTTGTGTATGATTTCAAGTTATAATGGTTAAGGGAAGACAAGGGGGGATTTAAAAAGGATACACCAGAGACATATGCAAGGAAGGAGGTACAGATTCGCCCCTTCTCCCTCGCCCGATGGGCAGGCTGGCGGAGCTTGCGGGGGCGTGACAAGGCGGGGAGGAGGCGTGGCCTCCTCCCACGCTTCTTTTATCATAATTTACGCCTGCTCACAGGCGTAAATCATGATCAAAATCTACACCTGTTAGAAGCAGGTGTAGATTTCGTATGCCGGGCGCAGATTTGCGCACCCGGCCAAATTCACTAAGAGGCATGTGCCTCTTAGTGTACCTGGCCGGGGAAAGGGGGCGGGGCCTAATATAAGACAGGCGTACTTGTACGGCGGTCTTCGTAAATCCCCCCTTAGTGTGGAAAATATTGTAACCTGAGGCCATTGTAACTTGAGGGAAAACCCAAGGATTACTTAAAACTAATGTAGCATCAGGTATATCACTTTAAAGGACAACTCCGGCGCTGATAGAAAAAAAAAAAAAAAAACTTGAACTGAAGCTCCAGTTGGTGTCTTACTGACTCTGTAAAACTGTTAGATGGCTCAGCATCATAGATCATCTTGCTCAGAGATGAGCAACTTGAATCATCTGGCAAAGAGAGGCTGGTTTAACAGGGCTTAGACCCGCCTCCCTCTTGATGATGTCATAGTCACAAAATGGCTCCCACAGAGCAGCCTGGGGTCAACAGTCATTAGGTAAGAATGAGTTTACTTCACTTCCTGGTGGGGGATTGAGGGGGGAAAAGATAGGGATAGGGGGGAAGATAGGTGATTGAAGCATATTGCAAAGTTATATAACTTTGTAATGTGTTTCAATTACTGGGAAAAAGCTTTTCACCTGAATTTTTTACATGAATGGATCTTTACACCTCTTTCTGCAGGATATACAGCAGCTGATAAGTATGGGAAGACTTTAGATTTTAAATAGAAGTAAATTATAAATCTGTATACTGAAACCAGTTGATTTGAAAAAAGATTTTTCTTCGCCGAAGTACGTCTTTACTCTCTGCCTGTCAGCGCGCTCGGCGGGATGATTGACAGGCAGAGAGGCCAGTAACGGACCTCTCTGCCTGTCAATCATCCCCTCTGAGCGCGCTGACAGGCAGAGCGCAGTGACTAGATACGAGCGGGGAGCCGCCCACCATGACTACTTCCCCGCTCGTATCTAGTTACGAGCCGGGGAATAAAAGTCATTTTCTCCGTTATAAAGCACCTGCTACGGCCGTGGCCGGTACGTGCAGGGGCCGCTCCAGGTGCTTTATGCAATGCTCAAGGGAACCATATCAGCTCAAACGGGCTGATTGGTTCCCTTTAATATTATAAACATTTATATATTAACAAGAGGGTACACATGGTGCCCCCCTCCTTACACAGGGATTTCTTCAGAGTTATAATGGAGACCTATTAATAATGAAATCAAACAAGGAAATTGTTCTTAACAAAAGTGCATTTAAAACATGTGTGTACTGTATGCTGCTTAGTAATATTATATTTGGGTCTTGTAGCATTCACATAAGGGGCAGGACTGTGAGGCTTGGATGACTGTCAGACTCCAATGACATACAGAACATGAGGGATTTAAAGGGCTGCACTTCTGGCAGATCAGCAGCATACACTGCAGCCAATAAGAAGCCAGGAAAGCGTGCACTTGCTGGATAGACTGGCACACTCCTGATAGGTTGCACTGCAATAACATCCCAATGTAACCCCAGCCCAAGGTCCCTGATAATTCTTTGTACATCTGAAAGGATTGTTTTGTTTCACAGTGCCAGTCTTTGTGTGCTGAGAAGCTTCCCTTCCAGGCTCAGTTTTTCACTTAGCCCCTTGAATAGCGGCACAATCCTCTCACCGGAGAGGCTGATTTGGGTGGTGTGACACAGGGAAATGCCAATAACATCCCAGTCTGGTGTTCCTTCTCGGCAGTGTCCATTTGCATATTCCCCATTCACATCATCCTGATCATACTCAACTGAGAAGGCAAAGTTCTCGACTATTGAGCCTGAAGAATGGAGCGCTTGAGCGATTAGGTCAGCAATTTAACACATTCACTACCAGTGCTTTTTTTGCATGCAAAGACGGGCTGCTCCAAAGGTGATGTGACCTAAGAGACATATATACTCTAGGATCTTGTAGTAAAGAAGCCTAAGGGGGATCTATTAATGCTGCACCTGGTGCAGATCTGGCAGAGAGCAAGCAAACGCCAGGTCTGTGCCAGGTCTGCACTGCACTCATAAAGTGGTAAGGAAGGGGCATTGCTGCACACAGAGGGGGCAAGGCCTCTGCATGCGCCGGATTTATTACAATTTATACCAGCTCCGATTTCAGTGACCGAGCATGAGCAACTTAAATGCATCATGCTCGTGCTCTTGGGACTGGTCTTAATAAATATCCCCTAAATCTTTGCTAAAGTTTTATGAAATAATGGCGTTTATTAATATACTGGCGTCAGTAAGGTCATGTGATGTCTTATTTACATGTACAGTACAAATAGTACTAAAACATCATTTGTGTATTGTGACTTAAAGCGTAACTATAATTTCAGTAGCCAAAAAATGAAATTCCTCAAATAAAAAGCCCTCGTGTTACCCTTTAAAAAGAGCCATAAACTGCGTTGTTAGCATGTACGCTCACTGAGATATCCCCAGTTGTTTTGCTCAGAGGAATAAATGAATTTTTCTTCTGGCTGACTGAAAGTGGGCGTGGCCTATCCCTCATCTCCCTGGCTGGGTCCCTCCAATCACTGAGCAGCACCTTAGCAGATGTATCACACAAGGTGGGATTAGATACAGCTCCAGCATACAGTATCACAATGTAAGATTAGATACAGGGCTCCAGCAGATGGTATCACACACTGTGGGATTAGATACAGTCATCTGCTCTCATAACACTGTAGGATAATGTCAGCCATGGAGGTAGGGGCACCTGCTGCAGACATCTGATAGTGAATGTTATATGTACTATGGAAGGACTATAGCTGTGTTGTGCTGGGACTTGTAGTCCTTCCCTCAGTGACTCACCCTCTCTCCCTCATGTAGTACATTGGAGTCATGGTGGCACTGGAAACACTTGTCTCTCCATCCAGCTCTTCCCCTGCGCTGCTCCTCACACACAACACCCTCAGCTCTGCTTAGTCACCTCTGTGAGGGGAGGGGGGAGAATGTGCTGCTAGGAGGTGAGGGGAGGGGAGAGGAGGGTTTGTTTATGTCTGTGTCAGGGCTGTTATCTGATCCTTCTGTCAGAGTCCTACACTCAGGACGGATCTCCAGGGAGGGGCGTGTCCAGCAGGAATGCAGAAATAAGTCAGAGCCAGACACAGCTTAATAGGGACTTTATGCTTCATGTATTTAAAAAACTGTTCATTTTAGGTTATTAATGTATATTGCAAAAATTCTTATGACCTAAGCTAACTAAAACTGAATGGTCAAAATATTTTATAGTTACGCTTTAAGTTAATATACTGCACAAAATAACACATTGGGGGGAATTTACATTGTATTTACTATTTTGGTGAATGTTTGTTGATAAAGCTTTAAATCTGAGACATTCTGACATTGAGATGAAAAGTTCCAAATGACAAGCACAGCTCTTCTATCCCTGCCTATGGGGAAACTGCTCTAACCTGCTGATATTTCCCTATAGCGCAGGGAAGCTGAGGATAAAAGTCATTTTCTTATTATATTATATCATTATATTAATCGGCGCTCTGCAATGATGACCACCGGAGTGATGTTACTGCCCCAATATTCATTAGTAGGGGCAGGCTGGCCAGGGCGGATTGATGCACTACCCCCCCCCCCCCCCCCCCCCCCCCCCCCCCGCCAGTGCACCAAACCGCTTCCTCTGCATAAGTTATAAACTACAGTTTCCAAAGACAGCACCAAGGATCTAGGAAAGAAACCTGCTTTTATCCTCTGTGCCCCATGCACTTTAGGGACATATCAGCAGGTTAGATTATTCCCATTTATAATGTTGCCTAGCATCTATACTTGCTATGAAGTCAGGGTTCCATGCCATATGTATGGGTAAAAATATCTGAGATTGAGATTGTGAGATATTGTAACAGGGCCCATGCCCTCTTCCTTATGCCTCCAAGATTACAAGGAGACACACACATGTTTTTGTCCTTTGGACTCTTTATTACAGAGATTATGGTACCTCATAGAGACACTATATGATGGATGTATGATCCCTTATGGTCATAAATTTCGGACATAACTTAGATGTCTGGGATTCTCGGGAGCAATAAATGTAGATTTTTTTTCTCCCTTCAATATCTCCCGCTGCTTGCATTGTCCCTGTAGACATTTTTAACTTCCATTCTCTATATATTGTGGGTGCCACTGTGTGATGACCTTGCAAAAAAGAAATCACAGAAAACCCTTTTAAAACAAAAAGCATATGAGATTTAGAGGGCATTTATCAAGGGAAAATCACAGATTTATCCATTCAAAGGCAAAAGTATAAAATATCTAGCTTCTGTTATTTAACAAGGTTAAATGTTCTCACCGAGATCTACAAAGGTAGTCTGTCCCTGTGGACATCACAAGGTAGATAAATTGGGGCTTACACAGGGACTGAGCATGGCCTGAAATGAACTTATTTAAAGGAAATGAGTTGTCAGAAAATGATCTAGTATTTAAGTTCCTATATTAAGCAATTATATTTTTAAAATAATTATTTATATTTAAATCTCCACATATTAAAAAAGAAATCCTGAAATCTAGCAGTTTCTATTTCAGCTGCTAAGGTGATACTTCCTATTCTGTGATCACTTCCCTGTGGTCATCTTACTATTATCACAGACAGGATTACAATGAAAAGTGACACCAATATAGATAACACAGGATCATCCATTCACAATAGGCGATGGTCACCCTCTCCCCCTCCCTACACAATAACCTCTGCACAGGTCAAAGAGCATGGCTAAAACATTACCTGATAGAAATCAAAGAGTCATCTCCAGACATCAGTTTCCTATAGTACATGTGGCATCTCTCTGAATTCAGTTAATAGAACACAAGAGCAACTCAAGCAAGATGATCTTGCTTAATTTTTACAGAAACTAGAAAAGAAAAAAAATAAAAGAAAAAATATATATCAGTAAAAAAATGTAGGTGACACATTCACTTTATACAGGTATTCTGTATTTTTTTAACAATTGTGCTCATGTGGGTGCCACAAAGAAAAAAGATTCTGTACTTATCAGGTCCAGCTATGCTAGATCTACGCTATACAGATATACTGTACCCAATGGAAGGCTGCATGACACGATCACTGTGTGCGGCACCTTCTCTACAACAAGCATTGTTTGCTATCATCGCTTGCTCTGTTAGTCGTTCTAGCACAGTTAACGGTGATCAAGAACTACAGAACAAGAGGTGTCAGCTTATTATCGGGTTTAGCAAGGGGACCCTGCCCTGTATAGCACTTAGACAGCCTTAGGCCTCATGCACACATTACGTGCATAGCTCGTACATACAGATGGTGTGCAATGGAACAGCACAAAGATTTAAACTGTTTTAGAGCTCCTGGCATCATACTGATTGATGATGCCGGGAGCTCTAAAACAGTTTAAATCTTCGTGCTGCAGTACAGTAGCATGAAGATTTTAATTGTTTCAGCACTTTTGGTGTCATAAAGATACATGATGCCGGAAGTTCCAAAAATCTGTTCTGTTGCATACCGTCACTTAACGTAAGTTAAATGATAATGAAAAAAACTATATAGTCATTTTAACCCGTTAAGGACAGAGCCTGAAATGGCCTTTAGAACTGGGCCAATTTTCACTTTAGCGTTTTTCCCCCCTCGCCTTCTAAGACTCATAACTAGAGATGAGCGAACCTCGAGCATGCTCGAATCGATCCGAACCCGAACTTTCGGCATTTGATTAGCGGTGGCTGCTGAAGTTGGATAAAGCCCTAAGGCTATGTGCAAAACATGGATATAGTCATTGGCTGTATCCATGTTTTCCAGACAACCTTAGAGCTTTCAGCAGCCCCAGCTAATCAAATGCCGAATGTTCGGGTTCGGATGGACTCGAACCCGAACCCGGTTCGCTCATCTCTACTCATAACTCTTTTATTTTTCCACCTACCGGGCCATGTGAGGGCTTGTTTTTTTAGGAGCAGGTGTACTTTGTAATGGCATCTTTTAATCTGCCATAAAATGAATGACGGAACCCCCAAAATATCATTTATGGGGTGAATTTGAGTCAAATTTGGGGGGGGGGGGGGGGTGTTCCGTGTTTACGTAATGCACTTTACGGTAAAACTAAATTTTTTTTTTTATTCTATAGGTCAGTCTGAACACAGGGATATGCATCTTTACATAGGTTTTCTAACGTTTTACCATTTTTATTCGCAGTAAAACGTTTTTTCTTTTTGCAAATAGGTGTATGTAAAATGGCCCTATTGTGACTCTTAGGCTATATTCACACTACGTATTGGACCCGCTGTTCCTTGACCCGGCCAGGTCACGGAACGGCCGGGCTCTGCAAAAATCATCCCAGCCGGTACCACAGTACCAGTCGGATGATCTTTCCCGCCACAGGGTTCTGATGCAGGCGCATTAGCGCGCGCCCACATCAGAACTCCTCATAGCACACAATGAAGCAAGCGGCCGGAGCCGCTCGCTTCATTGTGTGAACTGACAGGACTTTCTGCAGCAGATGGCAACAACGGCCGTACTTTTACGTAGTATGAACATAGCCTTATAGCGCTTTTATTTTTTCACCTACGGGGTCGTATGGGGCATCATTTTTTGCGCCATGATCTCTAATTTTTATTAGTAAAATTTTTTTTCTAGATCAGATGTAGTGATCGCTTTTTATAAAAAAAAACGTATACATAAAATGTAATTAAAAAAAAAGCCATCTGCGTTTTTTTACTGCTTTTTGTTCACACCGTTCACCATGTGGGAACAATATTGTTTTTTTTTTTTAATAGAACGGACGATTACGCACGCTACGGTATATTATATGTTAATTAGCTTTATTATTTTTATGTGTTTTATGTATAAGATGGTAAGGGGGGTGATTTTCACTTTTATTGGGGGAGGGGCTTTGGGACACTTTTTAAAACTTTTATTGTTTTTTTTAAAGGGGTTAATGGTGGGTGACCCGCCATTAAGGGTGAGGGCCTGGCTGCAGATAGCAGCAGGTCCTCACCCACTATGGGGCGAGCTCACTCCGTAAGTCCACTCCATAGCCCGGTACCCCGGCGGTATACATTTACGCCCATTTGCACCAAGGCCCAGGCTGCGGGGGCGTAAATGTACGCCCCATGTCATTAAAGGGTTAAAGGGGAACTATCAGTAGGTTGTGCGAATTTAACCTGCTGACAGCCTTCTATTGCGTACAGGGTGCTGAGGAGGAAGGTATGTCTCTAACCTAAATCCTCAGCACCATTCCCATGTAGTTATTCTGTTAGTCCTCGATCCGGTAAGACCATTTGGAGCACTGGGGCACTGTTAGGAGCGCTGTTTGCCCCCAATAATCTGCTCCTGGCCGGCCCACTCCTTCTAATGATAGTCAATGGAGCAGGCTGGATCAGTGTTATGGGGGTGGGGCAGTGCTCCTAGCGGTGTTACTGGACCGAGGAGTAAATGACTAACTGCATCGGAATGACGTTGAGAATGAACGCAAGAGACATACCTTCCTCCTCAGTGCTCCATGTGTAATAGGGACATATAAAGGTATATTTGTAATATACCTTTATTAAAGGGAACTATCAGCAGGTTAGAAGAATCTAACCTGCCGACAGCTCCCCTTTAATAAAGGTATATTACAAAGTAAATAAATACATTATATATATATATTTATATATATATATATATATATATATATATTTCGAGCCTCCAGAGGACCCATTTAACAGAAAACTGTAGCACTGTACATATGAAACAAGTAATAAACTATTAGGAATGCTAAACCTGACTTTGTAAATGTTGCATATAAAACAACAAATGTTCCTTCTCTTTACTGTTCAGTGACAGAAATTGGAAGTGTAAAATGCTGTGTGGCCTAAATGCAGTTTGAATTTTAACCAGTGGAGAACTGGCAGCTACTTGAGGATATATGACTGTATGGCTAGGTTCAGACTATGCAAAAATTAAGTCCGTCTTTCATAATAACGACCGTCATTGTGCAAATAACGTCTGTTCTTTAAAAAAAAAAAAAGTGTTATTTGTGCAAAGATGGCTGTTAATTTTACATAGTGTGAACCTAGCCTATGGGTGATGCATGGTTACAGGCACAGTGAAGCCAGTTGCATCAGATTCATTGTGCAATTGAAAGAAAAAAAAAAAAACCGGTCTCTGTCTATCCTTTATTACAGATATACCCCATAGCCACTCAGCTGTTTGTAGGGTTTGTATGTACACAATAATTTGTAGTGACACGGGGATTCCTGATATGTTTCTGACAGGATCAGCAATTATTCTTGCATGATTGTGTTGCTCAAGGCTGATTTATATGATATTTCTTGGTTTTTTTAATGCAATATGCCAGCTGCAGCAAGCTGGTTTTTCTCAGAGAATTATCCTCAACTATATATTGTAGCAAGTGTATATGTTGTTACAATGCAGAGGAAACTGAGTTTCAATCCAAGCCTGGCATCTAAACAAGATACTCAATAATGCTCCTGTATAAGGACAGTGTTATATACTGAGCTATAATATGACAATATGTACCCCATCTACATAGTTGTTAATATTGTTTATATGGAAAACAGGTTCTGGCATCAAAACGCACCCATTATAAAGTGATTGGTAGTCCAGAGATGCTGATTACTTCATGCAGAAGGATGCAACCAGTGAAGGATGTATTTTGGTAACCTTTCTACAGGGTCTCTATTGCAAGTTATGTATTGCCTTATGTGGCTAAAAGGCTACAAGCACACCTGTAGCATGGGCATAGCACAGGGGAAGGGAACCTTGGCTCTCCAGCTGTTGCAAAACTACAACTCCCATTGTGGTGTCCCACCACTGGTGTTTTTTTCTTGTGGGCACCTGTCAAAAAGTTCTCAGGTTCAATGGTCGATGAAGTATACAATTTCCCCACTAGGTGTCAGTATTTCTTATGTTTCTATGTATTGGTAGTATTGCACAGCTGAAGGAAGCAAATGGGTTAATGTTATTTGTACCATGTGTTATTTGCTGACCACTAGGAGGTGCTCTCTCTTTTCTCTCCTATCCTCTCCAGCCTTACTCTACACACACACACACACACCCTCTGTAGGAGGCGTTAGCTCTGTGTGGGAGAAAGTGTGCAAGTTAGTTGAGTCCAGCTACCAGAGTGAGCAGATGCAGCAAGAGACCAACAGTTCTTTCAAAGCAACTACCACTTACACTATGCAGTGCTAAGCACCAGCAAGGGAGAGTAGCCATCAAGGAACACCCTAGCCCATGCCAGAAACACATTAACAAAGTACAGGACAGACTCCTGAAAAGATAGGAGCTCTCAGTAGGACAAAGCAACCATAAAAGTAAAGGTCTACATATCCTACTGCACAGTGCAGGTAACTGGGACACCTCGAACACCTAGCTACACCCAGATAACCATGGCTGGGGCTCGTACTATCCTGACATTATGAGAAGTTTGCAACTGTAGGGCAGAAGGCGGTCAGACACAGTCTAAACGTGAGTATGAGTATCACTTCTCTACTAAAGATATCTACCCAGGTTCTGGCTGAGTACAAGGCTACATTGGGTTGGGGCTCCTCTGGCAAACTCTTCTTCTCTCTACTTCTTACCAAGCACTACTACAACTCCTTCTTTCACGCCTCTCAAGCACCTACCTCTAGCACTAAGTCAAGCACTCAAGTTTCTGTGTCAAAGATCTCTATTGCATGTGAAACGTATACTGTAACCTTTGAAAGCCTTACAGTAAAGTGCTTTACGCAGGGGACTCATCTCTACTTGCACCAGCACCTATACACACACTACGGTACACCTTGGGTTATTTTTCCCTCTTCTGTGGGTGGCAGTACTGACAATCCAGGTGGATCAGTTGCCACTCCAGGTTGCTGTGACGAGAACCCAAGGGACCCACAACAACCTGGAAGGTTACTGACCATTTTGGAAAATATAGCCGGCCATACAAAAGCAGGTACCAACATCTCAGCTGTGTGCTGGACTAGCATTGGTGTCACGGCATATAACATCTCTTGCCAAGCTCACAACCATGCTAACCACCACCAGTAGCCAAGCCCACCATACCATCAGCTTTGGCTGTCCAGATATGATGGGAGTTGTACTTTTCCAATACCTGGAAAGCCAAGGTTCCCTTCAGCTGGCATAGCATACTGGCACAAGCTGGTCAACTTATAGTCTATGTAGTCAACCCTTCTTTTATACCTAGACTCTGTACAAATTGCAGCCTTTTGTCACAGTAGAGACTCATCAAGGAGAAAGCTGAAGGACTTAGGAGCAGCAGAGGCGACTGCTATCTCATAAGAAGAAGGTAACCCTGATGCAAAGTCCCTGAAAGGATCCTTTGGCACATACATCACGCCACTTTGATGGTTCTGTCCTCCCCCTTACAGTTTTGTGATTTGCTCTCTGGGCTGACGGCCAACAACTGAGCTAGCTGTAGGTGGGACACTAGCTGACAATTGCTTCATTATAATAGAGAAGTGTTTATTTGGAAATCAGACAACTAGCCGCAGACTGCAAAGTTTTAGGTTATCTTTAATAGACTACAAATATGATATTATATCAAAATCTGTTTTACTACTCTTAGTATTCAAGTAGTGAGTTAAGTAAGATAAAAATGTTAAAAACATTCTTAACCTAAAAAAACTGATAAATAAGGTGCTAACAGAAGAACTGATTAGTGTGAGACTAAGGGTGGTATTACATGGGCCGAGCAGGGCCCGATAATACCTGTAAACGAGCGCCGATCTGCTAGATCGTCGCTCGTTTACTGGGCCTATTACACAGCCCGATAATCATTTAGCAAGAGCTGCAAGGACATCGTTACCGATGTCCTTGCAGCCCTTGCTAAACTGGCATACATTACCCATCCACGTTCCAGGGCTGCTCCTGCTGTCCGTTTCTCCCGTGGTCCCGCGCGCGCTCTAGCTTCACATCGGCCTGTCAGCTGATAGGCCGCTCAGCCAATCACAGGCCAGGACCGCCGCGGCCTGTGATTGGCTGAGCGGCCCTGGAACGTGGATGGGTAATGTATATCGTTAGTCGCCGCTCGTGCACCGCTATTACACGCAGCGGTGCGCGGTCGGCGCCCGACAAAAATAGGTTCTAACCTATATCAACGATCAGCCGATGATCGTTGTCATCGGCTGATCGTTGCATTTATTACACAGAGCGATATTCGGCCGAATCGGGCCAATTCAGCCGATTATCGTTCCGTGTAATAGGGCTCTAAAGGTCCATTTACACAGGCCAACAGTGACAATCTCCCTGATCAGCATTCATTTTAATGAACCTTCACAGGGCTCAATCAGTTTTTTAGGCTGGGAAACACGTGAAATTACTTGATCATTCATGTGGCCCTTTAAAGGCTTTTCCAGTATGATAACTAGTCGATCACTGGGGACCTCCTCATGCATACACACAACTGCTCCATTTATTCTCTATGGGAACCACAAAAACAGCCCAGTACAGTGTTTCTGGCAGCTTTCACAGAGGATGAATGGAGCGGTTGCATGTCTGCGCAACCTGCTGATCTTTTCTAACAGGAGACTGGAGTCCCCATTATAGATAACAGGGGCCCTAGTGGTTGGACCCTCCACAATCAGCTAGTTATCCTTATAACTTTGTCAGATGGGAAAACCCCTTTAAATTTATCAGTATCAGCTGTGTATCACCTGTTTTCCCTCCGGTGATATACACCGCAGGGCAATGTACAGGCAAAAACAGTGATTTAAACTGTTACAAGAAAGATGTGATCAGCTGATCAATAAGCTTTTTCAAAGGCCAATTATCAGGAATGAGTGTTTTAATCACTGTTCAGTCAGCCAACATTTGTCCTATGTAAAATTTAAAGTGTCGCTGGAGTTGTAACTTTCAAAGTCTAAATCAACAGGGGATGTAAATTAAAGCAATTTACATTTATTTGTTCTTGTTGTTGTCGTTGTTATCATGCTGTAAAACAAAGGTTTACTTACTTGTATCCAGGTCCAGTGTCCTGAAGGCAGCTTTTTACTCTTGTGCTGGTTGAGACTAAACACATGAAGTCCCGGCCAGTACAGAGTGTCACGGCTCAATGTGCCAGTCACATGACTCTCTTCTCTGCGAGCGCAGATGACTTTGACTTCATGTGTTTTGTCTCTTTCTTTAACCAGCAAAAGACTTAAAATCTGCCTTTAGCATAACTAAATAATAATAATGAATGTAAATTGCAAACTTGCTTTATATGACATCTACGGTTGATTTGTATTTTGAAAGTCACGATGACAGGTACATTTCAAAATGGAACCAATCAGTGCGATTGTGCTGATATGGTTCCCAGCAGCACAGTATAGATTTACTGTGCAGCTCGCAGAGCATACCAGCTGCATCTGCAGGGGAAAAGGAGTTTTATTCCGGCGAGCAAGGCTGCAAAAGGTGTAGTAACTAAAGGAAATAGTCATCTGGACGTGGAGCCATCCATGACTAGTCACAGATCTCTGCCTGTCAGCGCACAGTGTGGGGATGATTGGCAGGCAGAGAGGCCACTTAGCTCCCCACCCAGATGACTTGTCGCTGCCTCTCCCCAACCTATTCCCTTTTCTACCATGTAAAGCCACCACTTTATCCGCGGCTGGTATGCTGGAGGAGCTGCACAGTAGATCTATACTCTGCAGCTGAAAACCATATCAGCACAAATGTGCTGATTCGTTCCCTTTAACTGGCTACTAGGGTTTACAGATAACCCTGTTGTTGTGGTTAAAGTGGTTATCCAGGAAATAGGGAATCCGTCTTTACAAGTTAAATATCCCCTTTCTTTAGAGCAGCCCGTGTGGTTAAATATTGTTAGGTACCATAGCAGAACAGTATGCTAGTACATTAATCTTCAGTGGAGGCAGACCACGTTATTGCTATAGGGTCCAGGTAGACCCTGGCTGGGTCGGCCCAATGTTCTCCAGCAGGTGGTTAGGGGATATAAAGAATGTTACCCTGCTAATGACAGAAATGAAAGCATCACAATAGCTCTGGGCTCTTCTACAGTTCTCATGCTTCTATTGATCAGATGGGGTTTTCCATTCATAAATCTGCAGCATGAATTATCCAGGCTTCCTGTTTGCATAATGTCAATGTAATGGCAGCTGCTGTAAGAAAATGTTGATTTCTGTCAAAATTTGTTGCGGTTCTCTGTACCAATGGTCCTTTTACCATCCATGTATTATCTCACTCTAGAAAGATTTACTAGCACATTAACACAATTATTTTTTATTGCCTTTGCCCCCATAATACCTTAGCCCCACTTAACATGATCTTCATCAATATGTTCTTTATTATACCGAATATAATTGAGTTAGCTAAATCTCTGAGAGTATGTAGCCGGCCTGACACTGACTGGAATGAGCCTGCTTTTTGCTCTAAACCTCAAGGCATTGGAAGAGTTACCCCCTGGGATGCTTGTGTTGTGTCTAAGGAAGTGTAAGCTGACATCAGCCAAGCTTAACTCATTTGGACTCTTTTCAGATTGGAAGGGGGAGGGCTCACTGGCTATCAGGCGACTGACAAGATTCATGGAGCATTGCACTTTAAGAGCTGGTTGTCTTAGGTAACCTGCAGCAGTGTCCTGCTCACGCCACTCTACAACATGAGCAAGGGTTCTGCACACACAGGAGAATAAGCTCCTCTATGAGCAGTTTCCCCAGGATGGGGCTCAAGCTTCAAATGCAGCATTAAGAAAAGCTGCAAGGTTCTTACCTCAGTCTGGTGGATACTTACACAAGGTAAGATTCCTTCATTTTATGACTGCTTTAGTTAGGACTAGTACAGGGATGAGAGAGAAAACATAGCCCAGGTATTGTCAACTGGTATAGAAACAGTAAGAGGGTTCTATGTGAAATAACTCTCATTCCAGATGAGTGATATATTGTTGCTTAACGTTCCATCCTGAATGTTCAGACAACACTCCAGGATGCTACCACTGCGTTTCCTTCACTATATGTTTCATTTATTAGAAGTCAAATGTGCAATAACATATAATGAATTTGTCAAATATGATATCTAGGATATCTGTAGGCACTGTTAAAAGTTTTTTTTTTGTTTTTTGTTTTACTATTTTATTACTATATGAATATAGAATTACACAATAGGAACTAATTTGTAAATACAGTAGATTACATCTTACACTATGTAATGGGTTTCATGGAACGTTCAATAACTGCAAGCTTCAGAGCTGGAATCTCCTGGCATACCTTACCAAACACCTGTCAGTGACTCTTTGCCTATTAGCACATGCATTATGCATTTTACTTCTATGGCTCTTCTGCCAAAATAGGTCAACGATTTAACGATTTTTAGAAAGTACTGCAGGCCCCTGGTTTCTACTTCTAGAAACCAGGGACAACTTCTTTACTATTTTCCCCATATTGTAGCAAGTCCCACTTCTTTTGAAGGCCATCTCTTTGTGTCTAGTTTTCATAATTCTAGTTGTGCATCCAGGTAACTTTTGAGGATAAGCTATTATGTGTCATGTGAAGATTAACACCATTTCTGACTCTTATATAACTTGTATCAGACACTTGTCTCTAGTTTTCCCCTCAGGCTTTACCTCTAAGGGCCCTTTTACACAGAGTGATTATCTGTTGAATCAGGCTGATTCAGGCAGATAAGTCATCTAATGATGAAAGTGTAAAGAAAATAATAAAGATTATACTTAAAGAGTCACTGTCGTTTTTTTTTTTTTTGCAGAAATCAATAGTCCAGGCGATTTTAAGAAACTTTGTAATTGGGTTTATTAGCCAAATCTGCCATTATCTGCATGTAAAAAGCCTTTTCCCAGGTCCCCCCCTCCTTCCTCTTTTTCATCCACTCTGAAAAATCTGAAAATTGTGACTTGTTGCAGGAGACGTACCCTGTCTGTTCTAGGGAGAGGGGAGGGGGGAGGAGGAAGGAGGGAGTTAGCCGGCAGCAGAAAGCAGATAACAGAGGATTACAGGCACGGAGCTGGGTGACAGCTGTAATCTGAGCTCAGACAGGTCACTGGTGATGGTCAGAACAGATAAGGAGTGAGGGATTTGTAGATTAACTCTTTGTTGTCCTGTTTTGGTCTTTTCTTTAGCTCTCTCCATAGGAGAACAATGAAGACAGGGGGGAGAGCTTCAAACTGCTTTTTCATGATAAAAATGCATTTTTCGGATAATAAACCCAATTACAAAGTTTCTTAAAATCGCCTGGACTATTGATTTCTGCAAAAAAAAAAAATACGACAGTGACTCTTTAACTGTCCATGCTCCCTGGTGTACTGTTTCCTTTCCCCAGCTCACCACATCCACCACTGAATCCTCTGAAGCTGTCTCCGAAATGACAAGCTGATCAGCCAATCACTGGCCCCAACGCTATCCTGTCTCAGTCGGTGATTGGCTGAGCAGCCTGTCACTTCAAAGATGGCTTCAAAATCTAAAGCAGACACTGTCATGAATGAGGAATGCGGGAAAAAGGAAACAGGACACTGAGGAAGCCTGGACAGGCAAGTATAATCTTCATTATTTTCTATATAAAGCAGGGGCTGCACGGACATCGCTAACAATCTTTCAACATGGTGAAAGACCACAATAAGCTGACATCATGGTCTTTTAACAAACGCTATTACATCAAACGATTATCTGCTGGAACGGCCAGTAATTGGCCAAGTACGGCTGATAGTCTTTTTGTGTAATAGGACCTTTAGGTAATATTCTATAGATGGTATAGGGTAGTATAATGCAGGATAATTAAAGCGACTCTGTACCCACAATCTGACCCCCATTAAACCACTTGTACCATTGGATAGGTGCTTTTACTCTGTCCTGGGGTCCGTTCAGCAGGTGATGCCGTTATTGCCCTAAAAAAACACTTTTAAACTTACAGCCCCGTGTTACATTGGTGTGGCCTAGAGTATCTGTTCTCTAGCCCTGCTTTGCCTCTCCGTCCCTCCTCCCTACCCTCCTCATCATTAGGAATGCCCCAGGCAGGATTTTTCCTAGTCATCACTTGTCTAAACATTACTCATGTGGTGCATTGTTAAGGTACATGTGCAGTGTTCAGACAAGTGATAATAAGGAGAAATTCTGCCCAAGGGTGTTCTTAATGTTGAAGAGGGCGGGAAGGAGGGGTGTCGCAGGCCTAGAGCACAAGTACCCTAGGCCACGCCAGTTTGACACAGGGCTGCAAGTTTAAAAGTTGTTTTTAGGGCATTAATTGCATCACCTGCTGAAAAGACTCCAGGACAGATCTTGGATTAAAAGCAGGTATCTGATGGTACAAGTGGTTTGGGGGGGACAGATTGTGGGTACAGAGTCGCTTTAAAAATCAGTTATAAGGTCAAAAAGGATTCCAGTCATGTCCTTTCTTATTATGGCAGATATTAAATAGCAGGTTTTTTTAATATGGTATACTGGCTGAATGTGCTGACCACTGAACATTCTTATTTAGGGTACAAACCCACTTGCCGGATCCGCAGCGAGTCCTCTCGCTGCGTATTTGCAGCGAGACTCGCTGCGGATCCTGGCCCTATTCTTACAATGGCAGACAAAATCGTAGCAGGGATGTATATCCCTGCTGCGAGTTTGTCCCCAGCCCGCCCCCTAAACCCCGCTGCCGGAGCATATACTTTACCTGATCCCGGCCCCGGCTTGCTGAAGACACCGGGAACCGCCGGAGCCGGGATCAGGTAAAGTATATGCTTGCTCCAGCCGCCTGCCCGCAACCCCGGCCGCCTGATCACCCCCCAGCAGCCCCGATGCCCCCCCCCCCCCCCCCCCCCCCCCCCCCCCCCCCCCCCCGCTGCAATTTTGTGTGCCATTGAAAGAATAGGGCCGGGATCCACAGCGAGTCTCGCTTCAAATAGGTTTCCCATCTCATGAACTGATGGCATATCATAAGGATATGCCACAATTTATGACTAGTGGTGGTCCAACCTCTAGGAGCCTCACTGATCATGAAGATGAAGGGGATGTAGCATTAGTATAGCAATGGCTTGATATAGCACAGTCTGGTGGCCAGGAACTGGGAAGAACAAAAAGAAAAACAGAATAAGGATGACTGCAGATATGCCATTAATGTTGGTGGCAATATCCCTAATAACAAAAGTTGTAACAATAGTCTTCATGCACTGCAACTATTTGTCATCCATATTAACATCACCATGTTACTGCAGCAAATCACAGCCCATGGCTCTTCTACATTTCAGCGATTGGTCGCTGTGGTCATGGGACTCATGTGACATGTAAAATCCTTACACTGTTGTTCAGGTAAACAGTTGGAAAGTCTAATACTGAGGGACAGTGTCTATTAATAGGTGCATGAATGTTTCATGCAGAGAAGCCATTGCCCTTTACCATGATATCATTTATCATTTATATTCAGACGGAATATAGAGATACACACCATTACTATTTTATTAATAGTTGCCCGTGTCTATTACAGTTGCACATAGTTGATGGTAGATCTGGAAGCATAAAGCATAAAATCCCCCTTATAACAATAATGAATCATAAAAAACGGATGCCAATCATTTAATTTGCATACATTGCTCTCTGTAATATTCACAAGGCTTTTCTCATAATAATTTTCATAAATTTAGCCTTTACTAGGTCATAAACATAGAATCCAACATTAACATTATTACTAATGTCACAGTCTATTAATTAAGGAAGCCCCTATTTCTATATTCAGACATTTTTGAGTAATTTTATTTTTTTTCAGTGTTTTTAAAGGGAAACTAGATGAATCTAACCGGCTGATATAACTCTTTTGTGCAGGGAGCATTGAGGTAAGGGTGCTATTAGATGGCCCAATCATAAACTGCTAAATCGGTGCTCGTTTACTGAGCTATTACATAGGCCGACTATCAGACAACAAGGGCTGCATGGACATCTTCAGCGATGTCTGTGCAGCCCTTGCTTTTATTGTAAAATAATAAAGATTTACCTTACCTTACCACGTTCCCTGGTGTCCTCTGGCCTTCCAGGGTGTCTTCAGAGGCCTTCCCCGCTGTCTGCGGCTGCTCAACCAATCACTGGCAAAGATAGACTGCAGCCAGTGGTTGACTGAGTGGCTGGCAGCCTGTCTTAGCCAGTGATTGGCTGAGCGTCCGTGGCCTGTCACTGCAGAGACCGGAACAGAAGGCAGAGCTACAGACAGAGGGAAAGGCCTCCGAGGACACCTGGGAATGTGGTAAGTTAATATTTGATTATCTTATGCTATAATCAGTCGTTTGCCGCACATCACTATTACACGTAGCGATGCGCACCTCAAGCCCGATGATTTAGGTCTGGACGTGAAGAAACGATAAGCCAATGATCATTTCATCAGCTGATCGTTCTTTCTATCACAAGGAGCGATTAAAGAAGGAGTGCGGCGTTTAAAAATTATTCACTAAATAACACACATTACAAAGTTATACAACTTTGTAATGCGTGTTATTTAGGTGAATGGCCCCCTTCCCCATGTCCCCCCACCCCCAGAAGTGTGGTGCAGTATACTCACCAGATTACTGTTGACCCCGGCCGCCATCTTGGGTCGAATGACGTAATCTTCGAGGGTCGACAGTAATCTGGTGAGTATACTGCACCACACTTCCGGGGGTGGGGGGACACGGGGAAGGGGGCCATTCACTTACATAACACACATTACAAAGTTGGCCTTACATGATACTGTCACCTCCTCCCTCTCCTACTTCAACTTCACTTCATCGGTAGACAATGTCACCTAGGCCCAACAGCAGTGAAGCCTTGCCTAGTTGACACTGTCCACCAATGAATTGAAGCGATTTTAGCGCAGAAAGAAGACACTGACAATGTTTCAACAGATATATATGGAATGCACAGCACCTAAGCTTGTACATGGTACCGAAAACCTGCACATAAAGTGGTGGGGGGAGTGACAAAATCACTTTCAGGCCATCCCAAGCTGTAAGCAAACGCTTATCAATCTGCTAGATCAGGGCTCTCTTACCAAGCCTATGTCTTTGCTTGATAATCACAAACACAAACAATACCAATGATGTTTATGCAGCCCTTTGCTTTAGGGTACAAACACACACACCGTATACGCAGCGTATTTACTGCTGCGATACGCAGCAGATACGCAGCAGATTAGATCTAAATAACTGAACACACCATCAAATCTGCACCATCAAATCTGCTGCGTATCTGCTGCATATACGGTGTGTGTGTTTGTACCCTTAATCAGCTTTTGTCCATGCAACTCCTATTACGGAGAAATTCGAGGTTGACAGAAGATTATTTTTTGACATGCTGAATGACTGTGATCAGCCAATGAGCGAGCTTTGACTGACTGAATTGTTTTTACTGGCAGGAAGCTCTTTATTTATTTATTTATTTATTATTTATTTAAAGCAACTCTGTGCCCATAGTCTGTCCCCCCCTAAACCACTTGTACCTTCAGATCCAAGATCTGTCCTGGGGTCCATTCAGCAGGTGATGCAGTTATTGTCCTAAAAAAAACCTTTTAAACTTGCAGCCCCATGCCAAATTGCCGTGGCCTAGAGTATCTGTGTCCTAACTTTGCACCACCCCTCTGTCCCTCCTCCCCACCCACTTCATCATTAGGAATGCCACTGGCAGGATTTTTCCTATTCCTCTGCAATGAACACTGCACAGGTGCCTTAATGATCCAGCCCATGTGCCGTGCTCACACAAGTGAGGAATAGGAGAAAACCTGCTTAGAGGCATTCCTAATGATGGAGGAGGAGGAAAGACAGAGAGGTTGTGCCAGGTTAATACACAGACACTACAGGCCATGCAAGTTTGACACAGGGCTGCAAGTTTAAAAGTTATTTTTTAGGACAATAACTGCATCACCTGCCGATCGGACCCCAGGACAGATCTTGGATTAAAAGCAGCTATCCGAAGGTACAAGCGCTTTGGGGTGGGAAGATTGTGGGTACTTTGTGAGTCACTTTAAATTCAGTTCCCTTCTGTATTGCTAGACTTGAGACCACTGATGTAAATGTACATACTATTGATTTTTCATTATGTTAGAAAATCTCATGAGTACAATCACTTATTAGGGACCAATAATTCTAGGATGATTACAATTTCACATTTTTATTTTAGCTTTTCAGTTGTCAAGATCAAAAATCCAGTGAGAAAGTTATCTGATTTTTATTCTGGCGACTCTTGGCCGGCAGAGAAGCTGTTTGAAGTTTAGTGATGGCTTGTTCAGCTGTTTGTCTCTTTGCTCTCTCCTTGCTTTGCTGGATCGAAGTTCCACTCTCCTGCTGTGTACCAGGCTGTGAGCAGGCTCTGAGATGTTATTTTCAATGCTGTATTGTAGAAGTTAGTTTTCTACATTGATTTCCTTTATGTTTCATCCGTAAGAACAATAAGTTCTAATTTTCATCTGCTAAACTTTCAAGTGGGCTTGTCAGCTGCTTTTCGCTGACTAAAGTAAAAGGCAGTGTACAATAGGGCTTCTTGCATTGAATTGGTAGATATAACTCCTATTTCAATCCATCACTCTGCTATGAAAATATGGGTTTTAAAAATAATATGCTAATTGGTAGATACAGTCCACAAGGCATTCCAATGGCTGCAAAAGGCCAGTATTATGTAGCTTGTGCAGGAAAAAAAACACCCCATAGGCCTTACCTCCTAATTTGCATCAAACTTCTAATACTTATCTCCCAGCGCTGGAGTGATGGATTGCAATAAGAGTTATATCTCCTGATTAAGGGTACCTGTTAAACACTTTTTTTTACTTTTGTCACCAGAAAGCTGCTGACTTAAAAGGTCCACTTAAAAGCAGCTTTCCTGGCAGATCTAAGAGGAGAACAATTATCAAGGTCGGCGCCCAGTGCAGACTGGTGTACAGTTGCACATTTTTGCATAAAGTCCCAGAATTTCATTGATCTGCACCCTTCTTGCCAAGTGGACAGGAAAGGTGAGCAGCATTTCACAAGGAAGGTTTATAGTTAAAGTTGTACTTAAAACCTATGCCGGCTCAAAGCTGGCGTAGATTTCTGAGGCTGTCTCTACACATACCATCCATCCTGCTTCTCAAGCATCCATACTAGGCTAAATGAATGACCTTAAATTATTAACAACACTATGTACAGTAGTTCATGGCTGAACAGCATAAAAATGTGAGCTGGAGCTGCATTATCATGCATTCATGCATGCCTTTATATCTCCAAGCCACAGTCCTAGGTTCTTTAGACACCTACTTCTTGAATTTTGAATGTACGAGCATAAAATCAGTGACTTGCCTTGGTTGGAATATTTTTTTTTTTTTCCTTACACAACTTTTATCAGTATCTCTTATTAGGTAAATATCATGTTTAAATAACACTCTATTCAAAATTTCCTAATACAGTAAAGAAAACTGTACATGCGTGTATATGGAGAATAGTATTACATAAAGTAATAGGAGGTATTCTTATCATTCAAATTGTAGTTTCTTGCATAGAGGTTTCATTTTGTCTGAATTGTATTCTTGCCAGAGCAAATAGAGGAGTGTGGGAATATCTGTCTAGTGTTAAGTCAGCACATTGTACTCTCATTCTTAGCTGTTGCTTAGCGCTAGTATGACATTTGTATACATCATTACACCACATGCTGAGCCATCCCTGTACAACATAGAAGGAGACTGGAAGGTTAATGGCTAAAAGAAGCCTTAGTAGTAATTTTGGATACACATATATAGTAATGGTACTTTTACACGGAGCGATAATTCGCCCGATCGCACGATTAACGATTTTGAATGAACAATGTTTTTTTTATAACGATCAGCGTTTAGACGGAACGATACATCGTGCGGAAAAATCGTTATGCGATCATTTTGCGATCGCTTAAGCCTATCTCACACATAGGTGAAATCATTGAAAGACTGTTTACACGGAACGATCTGTGAATTTTTTGCGAACAACCAACGATAATTTGAGAACATGTTGAAAGATCAAAATGAACGATTTCTTGCTCATCATTTGATTGTTTGCTGCGTTTAAACGTACGATTATCGTTCAAATTCAATCATTATCATGCAAATACAAACGATAATCGTTCCGTGTAAACGCAGTATCAGTATAACTGCCCATCCAGTTTAACTGTCCTCTATTATACAAGATGCTAGGAAAGCTGTGTGACCCAATTATACAAGATGCCAAGAAAGCTGGGTGGCCTCCATTATACAATATGGTAGGAAAGCTGTGTGGCGACCATCTTTAGGTTATGTTCCACTATGGGATCATAGTGGAGAAAGGCGGTCGTCTCATAAAATGGAAGACCCCTAATAATGGTTATGATCATTATTAGCGGCCATGTATATTACGAGACGGCCGCCATTCTCCATTAGGTTCCTGAATTGGGAACATAACCTACATCTCAAAGTTTATTTTATCGAATTGTAAAAATGTCAGCCTTAAAGGTAAACTTGTATATTCAGAAATATTTTTTTTGAGTTTTGCTTGAACTGTAGAACATCTACACAGATGTAACCGAGATGATGAAAATGCATTACATTATGTATCAGATATACAGTAGACAAATGGTCCTTTTACGCAGAGCAATAAATTGATTGTTTTTTATGCCAATCAGCCAGGGATGGGGAACCTTCGGCCTTCCAGCTGTTTCGAAACTACAATTTCCATCATGCCTGGGCAGCCGAAGCATTAGCTTCGGCTGCCCAGGCATGATGGGAATTGTAGTTTTGCAACAGCTGGAGGGCTGAAGGTACCCCATCCCTGATTTAGACAAAGAGATCAATTGTTAGAAAAAATTGTTTTTACGATCGATTTAAGATCGCTTAAGGCCATCCCACACACTAGGGTCATTCTGTGAAAGACTTTTTAGACAAAGCAATCTGCAAAATATCAGCGAGCATCCAGCAACAATTTGAGAGCATGTTGAAAGAACTCAATGAACGTTTTCTAGCTCTTCGCTGTATTTACATGAGCAGATAATCGCTCCAATGCGATCGTTATCGTGCAAATTTGAGTGATAATCCCTCTATGTAAAAGGACCAAAAGGCAGAACAATTCCACTGCACTCAGTTAATTCATGGCTTTAGAAACTGATACTTTTAAACAATGCAGAAAGAGCTTCCAGCATTCAGATTACACATTCCTGAGGCTTATGGAGTAAATTTCAGTGGAAGTCATGTGCATCGTATTAAGAGTGGCTTTAGCGACACCTTAGGCCTTGTTTACATGGTCAGTGTTTCCTCACACATTTTTTTAAATTGTGAAGTGCACTAACAGTAAGTCTCAACATTCTATGGCATTCCTACAATAAAAGAAATCTGGTCTTAACCCCTAGACGACCTAGGACGTACCGATACGCCTTGGGTGCCTGTCCCCAGACGACCCTGGGCGTACCGGTACGTCCTGTATTATGAAGCGCGCTCCGCTCCGACAGATGGGGGCCAGCTGCAATCAGTAGCCGAGCCCTCACTGTTAATGACAGGCAGCAGCGATTGTGCTGCAGCCTGTCATTAGCCTCTTAAACGGCGTGACTCCGGCCGGCATAATTGTGGCGGTTAAGTGTAAGTTACAGGGACAGTCCCCTGTCACTTACCGATCGGGATCCGCGCAGTGTGACTGCGGGGGTCCCGATTGCTGTATTGGACCACTTGAGGTCTCTTACCTTCCTCCGTGCCGTCCGATCTGCGCTTTGTTGCCTGTTGCCACAGGCAGGCTAAATGAGCAGAACGCCTATCACACTGATCAATACTATGCCTATGGCATAGCAGTGATCAGTGTATGCAATGTAAGTATTGCATGTAAAAGTCCCACAAGGGGACTTAAAATGTGTGTAAAAAAAAAGGAAAAATGTTTTTTACAATACCCCAAAGCCCCTCCCCCAATAAAAGTTAAATTAGCCACCTTTTCCTATAATATAAATAAAACATATAAAAATAATTAAATAAATAAACATACTATATAACGTAGCGTGCATAATTGTCCGAACTATTAAAATATTACCATTGCCATCCCATATATGATTGAGGAAGTGTTTTAATTCAGTTGGACTATTCCTGAGAAACTCTTGCCTTTTTGGTAAGCATTATCCTGCTGAAAAATCTAGTTTGGAAGCCCTGCCATGAGATGCAACATATGTGACCACAGGATGTCCTGCACATATAACTGAGCTGCTAGTGTAGTGCTAGTAGTGTATCACTACTAGGGGTGTCTGACTGTCGTAAGTGTGTGCATCACTCCAGTGCATTGGCAGGATTGGCACTGCATGGCATGATTAAAGCGCTCATCATATGGCCCCCAAACTTAACCCCTTAGCGACCCATGACGTACCTGGTACGTCATGGTGCCGCGGGCGGTGTTCAGAGCGGGGTCCCGCCGGGACCCCGCTCTGAACGGCACCGATCCCGGCTGCAATCTGCAGCCGGGCAGTGCCTCTATTAGCCGGCACGAGTCCCGTTGCCGTGCCGGCTAATTAAGCACTTCAATGCAGCTGTCAAACCTGACAGCTGCATTGAAGTGCTTTGTATTGCACATCCCTGGTGTCTAGTGGGACGGATCTCGTCCGTCTTCTGGCCAGCCCGGGCCTCAGCGTCGGAATTACGCTGATCCCCGCTCGGCAATAGATTGCTATGGCCTGCAGCAGGCCATAGCAATCTATGACCGATCTGATGTATCTTTGCTGTGTATATACACAGCATTGATCTCTATGAGCGATCAGTGCTTTGTATATACAAGTCCCCCAGGGGGGGCTTCTAGTTTATGTAAAAATAAAAGTAAAAAAGTGTTTTATTAATAAAAAATCCCTAATAAAAGTCCAAATATAAATTATTAAATAAACAAATAAATAAACATGTTTGGTGTCGCCGCGCACGTAATCGCCCGAACTATTAATTAATCACATTCCTGATCTCGCACGGTAAATGTCGTCAGCGCAAAAAATTCCAAAGTGCTAAATTGCGCATTTTTGGTCGCATCAAATCCAGAAAAAATGTAATAAAAAGTGATCAAAAAGTCGTATATGCGGTTTCGCAGCATATTTTATGGAAAAATAATGCCTGTCATTGCAAAGTACAATTGGTTTCGCAAAAAATAAGCACTCAAATAAGTCTCTAGGTGAAAAAATGCAAGCGCTATGGCCTTTTAAACATAAAATGGAAAAAGCAAAAGCGCAAAAACGAAAATTGGCTTTGACCTTAAGGGGTTAAACCTGACCAATATTGATTTCTAAGCAGAACCTGGGTTTGTCGCTAAAGAAGACATGGTTTTTGTTCACGACACCACAGCAAACTGTAGCTGTTGGCTGCCAATGTCAGGACATGATATGGCCTATGTTACACCAAATTCCTTTTAAAAACCAAAAGAAAAAACTATGAATGCAAGACCAATATATATATAAATACTTTATTTTTTATTGTTATTAGAATATCAAAATATCAAAAAGAAATTATTTCAGTTAAAAATACAAAACAGGGGGGCTAGAGCTAATACAAATCCCCAAAAAACGGTGGGTTAACTAGGTTCTTATACATAAGATATAGTATCACAAAATAGATAACAGTAGAAAAAGGGGGGAACCTATATACACACATATATACTGGGCACTGGGTTGGTACTACATACAATACATAAATATAACTCACAGTGAGTACACAGAAAGAAGTATCATCCATATATAGTAAATATTACCCATACGTGTCCTTAGTATACGAGTCCACCTCACCATGCACCCGACGCGCGTTTCGCGTGTTGCTTTATCGAGGGTCGCGCGTCGGGTGCATGGTGAGGTGGACTCGTATACTAAGGACACGTATGGGTAATATTTACTATATATGGATGATACTTCTTTCTGTGTACTCACTGTGAGTTATATTTATGTATTGTATGTAGTACCAACCCAGTGCCCAGTATATATGTGTGTATATAGGAAAAATGAAGCTCAGTGATACACAACTCCTTTTCCTTAAGAGTGGATTATTGGTTTTGTCTGCCCATTCCCTGCCACAGGGGCCTTCAGATCCTTGCACTGCAAAGAGATACATACTCCTCTGGCTGTGAAGGGGCAAATTATGGCAGAAAATTGCCTTTCAAAAACAGGGGAAATAAAATGAAGGAAGCTGACCTTGCCCATCTTTCCAAATGAAATACGAGAAGGATCTTCACATAAAAATGCACAAATGTGTTTCTTTTATTACCAAATAGTGCTACAATGAACAATGCAAACTTTGCTGTCTAATTCTGTTTGTCTCTCTCTCACTCTTTTTTTTTTTTTGTACAATTTGGAAACCGAGTGGTAAACTTTGTCAGTATTCTGTTCTTAAGTGTGTGTCTGTATACAGACCTGTGTGTGTCTCTATACAGACCTGTGTTAGTTTGCTGGCATAAAATGATAACAAAACAAAAGAGGAAAAAGGGAAAAAAAAATCAGACCCTGCTCAAACTAAATAAACAAATGACAATTCTAGTTGTTGGGCAGCACATAATTAGTAAGACAGGACCTCAAGTGATGATCCCTTTGCATGAGACAATTGCCAGATCATCAAGGAATTAAAGCCAGGATGCCTGAGCCACATCAGTTCTGCAGTTGTGTTGAGTATTGTGCTGAGACAGCCAAACCCCATGATGCAGGGAATGTTACTCCAACTGCTACAGTCAAAGTCAAATTTAAACTCAAAACAGCTGTGGGGGGAGAGGTGGTGAGTCACATGATGCAGGGAATGTTACCCCAACTGCTACAGTCAAATTCAAACTCAAAACAGCGGTGGAGGGAGAGGTGGTGAGTCACATAATGCAGGGAATGTTACCCCAACTGCTACAGCCAAATTCAAAGTCAAATCCAATTTAGAATCCTTGTCTTGTCCATTTCGAACCATATTATCTGTGGATGTCATCTTACGGGTGTCCTCACTAGTACCTTTCACCAGTCCTTTACGGGTGTCCTTTCACCAGTACCTTCTACCTTCTTTGGATGTTGCTATGTTGTGCCAGGCAAAGTTTTTGGGTGGTTCATCATATGCTACCTTTTAATGGTTCCCTGTGTTCTCACTGCCATGCTGTGTCAGGCTAAATTTTGGGGTGGTTCATATGCTACCTCTGTTTTAATCCTTCACTGTGTGATCACTGCCATACTGTTGCCCATAATTTGGCGTAATAGTGCGATTAGGCAGCCTCAGAGGCATCCATGCATGCTGCCCCTGATGTTTCCTGTCCATTTCTGTGGTGTTTCCATCATTTTCTGAGCTTGACAGGTTTTTACACGACCTTCCCTCTGCCGAACTTGGGTCCCCTGCAAAAATGCTCGAGTTTCCCATTGACTTCAATAGGGTTCGTTACTCGAAACGAGCACTTGAGTATCGAGAGATATTCATCTCGAGTAATGAGCACCTGAGCATTTTAGTACTCGATCATCCCTAATAACCACTGTTACCACCTCACTGCTTTGGGAGAATGGCCTAGATGGTGGGTAGTAACTTACATATCTGCCTGCAATGTAACTCGTCAAGTTTTGCAGCAATCCAACGTGTCTATCTGGCTGTATTATTTTTCTTATCTGTTTATGTACTGTAACTGTAGAGAGTATATGGATTTGCACTATTGCACTTTTTATTATGCCCAGTTATTATGATTGGCATAGCACTCTGGTGATGGTTCCATATCCATTGTAATGCTAATGTTTAATCATCTTTTATGGCTCTGATTAATAAAGATTTTCATTTATTTTATTCCCTGATAACGGCTCATATATTTTGTAGAAATGTGTGTGTCGAATTTTGAGGTTAGCGATTTGCTTATAATTTATGGTTATTAGAGCACACCCTAGATTTTTAATAGAGTTAGTCATATTGCACATTTTATTTATTTGGTGTATTATTGATGTTTATCCTCCCGGATCAATTTTGTTACTGGAAATCTCTAACACAAAGCTTTTTGTACTGTATAATTGAGATCATAGATTATAACAACACTATTATGTAAGAATCTAAAATGTGCCATCTCACAAAATGGAATATATTATTGCAGGAATGTAGTCATGGATATGAGGGTAAGGTTCCTGCCCGGCATCGCTCATGTCAGGGTGGATGGTCTGTTTTTTGTATAGGAAGCAAGATACCATACAGGGTGCAGCATAGGCAATCACTGACACCAATGCATTTCTTGAATGCAGCCGGACTCACACACAGCATTTTAGTCAGCAATTTAGTCAAAGTTTTGGCTAATAACACTGATCAAAATACTGGATGAGAAAAATTATAATTAAAAGATATGCACCTTTTTACCACTAACCAAAATACTGTGTATGAACATAGCCTAAATGTTAACCCCTTATGGACTCATGACATACCGGTACACCATTGAGTCCACAGGCTCTATGAAGAGAGCTCGGAAGCTGCCACCCATCATTAACCCCTTAAGTGCCCCAGATCGAAACGTTTAAGTGTCTGTGACAGGAACTGAGCTCCTAAGGACTATGAAGAAAAAACATACGCACAAAAAGGTAGCACATAAAGAATTTTCTTTTTTTTAAATAGCCTTACAGTACACAAAATATATACAAAACAGGAGCAGTAAACCTAGGGAGACAAGCCCTAAATGCCACTCAACATTAAAAACACTAAAATGTCATCCTTGTCCAGCTGGCGTCCAAGCCTGGACTCAACACCCTACCTGACCCGGGACTCAGCACATGAGTACAATGCAAAAAAAAATCCCCCAAACTATTACAAAAATAATGGGTAATGCAGTGACTAATAATGAAAATGAAAAGTGTACTGAAAACAACATCACCATGTGCGGTCCAGTAGATTGGTGAGGATTGATCAGGTGGAAGCAGCAAAAACACCCCACGCGTTCCGCTGTACCCGGCTTTCTCAGGTGTCTCAGGCAGACTCTATGAGAAGATCACAGATAACACTGTTCAATGTTATGCAATGGCATAGCATTGACCAGTGCAGGCATTCAAATGATTGCTGGTAATATTCCCCTAGGGGGACATAAAATGTGTTTAAAAAAAAAAAGTAAAAAACATGACAAAGTCCCTCCCCTAATAAAAGTTAAAATCACCCACCTTTACTAGTTTACAAATAAAATATGAAAAAATAAATAAACATATTTAAAGTGTACCTCTCATAACTTTTAAAATGTAAATCAGCTGTAGATGTGATTCAATTTACATTATTTTATTTTTTTTAAGTTATCATGGAAAACATGGCACTTCCTGTGTTTAGTCATTTTTCCACCCGAAAGAGTGTAAACACAGGAAGTCGCTCAGAGAGAAGGCAGTAATGTGATTGACAGACACATTGAGCCCTGACACTCTGTACTAATACAATGCTCTCTGCTGCTGCCACCTCTCTCCACCTCAGGAACTGTTCAGTGCAGCAGCAAATCCCCAAAGAAAACCCCTTCTGTTCTGGACAGTTCCTGTCTCGGACAGAGATGTCAGCAGAGAGCAGTGTGTCAGACTGAAAACAATACAACACTTCCTACAGGACATACAGCAGCTGATAAGTATGGGAATAAAATTTTAGTTAATTACAAATCTATATAACTTTCTAAAAACAGTTGATTTGAAAGGTTTTTTTTTTTTTTTTTTGCTGGAGCACCTCTTTAAGAGTTTAAAAGGGTACGCTAGAGACTGTTTGGAAAACTTTTTTTGCTAATACATTCCTTTAGTATAGCTTTTTATTGTTATATACTGTACATACTTCCAGTGTCTGGCAGCAGTAAGTAACGAAACAGCCCCTTTGCAGCCACCAATGTTTGTGTCAGGAACTGCAGACAGTGCTATCCAGAGCAGGCTACACTTGCCTAAAGGCTAACCTTTGAATTGATTGAATTCATTGAATTGCGGCTGCAGAAAACTGACATGTCAGTTATTTGCGGGGCCACACGGGATCCCGGCCGGAGCATATACGATGTGTATACGCTCCGGCCGGGATCCCATTAAAACTAAGGCATTGTTCCACTTTGCAAAAACGACAGCCGTTGTTGCCATCGGCAACAATGGCTGTACTTTTACGTAGTGTGAACATAGCCTAAGGGCCCTATTCCACAGTAACGATAATCGGGCGGATCGGCCCGATTTGGCCGATTGTCGTTCGGTGAAATAGAGAGAACGATCAGCCGATGATCGTGTCATCGGCTGAACGTTCATTTAGGGCCAGACCTAAAATCATTGTTCCCCCACCGCGCATCGCTGCGGTTAAAAAGCGGTGCGCGGCGGGCGCAGACGTTTTGAGAAGCAGCAGCAGCATACATTACCTGTCAGGTCTTCTTCTCCGCGCTGTCTTCGTCCCTGGGTCCCGCGCGCTCTATCTTCAGAATGGCCGGTCAGCTGACGGAGCGCTCAGCCATACACAGGCCAGTACTGCCGCGGTAACGATGTCCCTGCAGCCCTTGCTCAACGATCATCGGGCCGTGGAATAGGCCCAGTAAACGAGCGGCGATCTAGCAGATCGCCGCTTGTTTAGATCGTTGATCGGGCCCTCCTCGGCCCGTGGAATAGGGCCCTAAGGTTGTATTCACAGTAGCATAATATTGACTGTATAATGGCTGAAAGTCCCAGCCTGACCACGTTTGATCCTGTTAATTCAGGTCATCAAACCTGCAGTTGGCCAGGGACTTACGACTGTATCACAAATGTAAAAAAGCAAGTGTCCACCCAGCCTAAGGGTATATTTACACGAACGGGCTCGCAGCGAGATTCTCGCTGCGAGCCCGGCAGGTCCTGGCAGTTCCCATACACTACATACTTGCTGCGGTCTAAACGACCGCAGCGAGTATGTAATTCTGCCGCCCTTAACCCCTTCTGCTCCCGCCCGGCTCCCCCGCTGTAAGCATACATTACCTGTCCTCGCTGCACGGGTCCGGCGTCCTGCTCTCCCGTCCGGCCAATTAGTGTGTTTCCCAGCCGCAGCCACTGATTGGCCGGACGGGAGAGCAGGACGCCGGACCCGTGCAGCAAGGACAGGTAATGTATGCTTACAGCGGGAAAGCCGGGCGGGAGCAGAAGGGGTTAAGGGCGGCAGAATTACATACTCGCTGCGGTCGTTTAGACCGCAGCAAGTATGTAGTGTATGGGAACTGCCAGGACCTGCCGGGCTCGCAGCGAGAATCTCGATGCGAGCCCGTTCGTGTGAATATACCCTAATTAGGCTCGGTTCACACTACGTATATTTCAGTCAGTATTGTGGTCCTCATAACAACCAAAACCAGGAGTGGATTGAAAACACAGAAAGGCTCTGTTAATATAATGTTGTAATTGAGTGGATGGCCGTCATTTAATGGCAAATATTTGCTGTTGTTTTAAAACAACGGCTGTTATATTGAAATAATGGAAGTTATTTACTGTTATATGGCGGCCATCCACTCAATTTCACCATTGTGTGATCATAGCCTTTCTGGGTTTTCAATCCACTCCTGGTTTTGGTTGCTATGAGGACCTGACATGAGGACCAAATACTGCCTGAAATATACCGTGTGTGAACCCAGCCTTAAGAAACAAACAGAGGAGATTTAATAATAATAATAATAATAATAATAATAATAATAATAATAATAAGGTAGTTTCAGGCTACATCATCCATACTGTAGCTATTGTAGCTGGAAGAGTGTATTAGACTTGGTTGCTTTTAGTATAGATAGTATGCAAAATGTGTACAGTGTATTCCTGACAATGTTTTTGCTGACAACATCTTCCACTCACTATTTAAGCCCTCTCCTCAGCAGCCTCAAAGATCAATTTGCATCAATTTTAAATCGAGTCGAGTCTTATTGAATAATGGACAAGTCAGTGCACTGGGATGCTGACTATGGCAAGTCAAGTGTCTACAGTCAGCACTCTGTATGCAGAAATGATTTACTAAGCAGTCCTGTGATATTATCATTTCATTGCTTTGTGTCTATGGACCAGTTATTGGTGCTGTTTCATTACTGGTTATCACAGAACCCTGTAAGAACAATTACTTCAGTATATACATAACCGATGTATACTCCTGTCTAGCACACATATATGTACCATATGTGTATGTAGACAGTGGTTGTGAGACCTATTTAGGCTAGGTTCACATTTGTGTCAGGGCTCCATTCAAGGTGCTCTGTCTGAAGTTCTGTTTGTTCTGCAGGATCTGCCTGCCAGCCTCTTTTTCACCACCTTATTATGCATATATATGTATGCATAATATAGTGACTGTATGCAGGATCTTCAGCCAAGGAAATGAAATATCACAACATAGGGGGAGATTTATCAAACATGATGTAAAGTGAAACTGGCTCAGTTGCCCCTAGCAACCAATCAGATTCCACTTTTCATTTTCCAAAGAGTCTGTGAGGAATGAAAAGTGGAATCTGATTGGTTGCTAGGCGCAACTGAGCCAGTTTCACTTTACACCATGTTTAATAAATCTCCCCCATAGTGTATACATAAATATGCATAAATAGGCGGCATAGAAGAGACTGGTAGGCAGACTGGTGCAATGAAGAGCTTGGGAACACCCCCAGTCTACCAAACTACGTTTTTAAGCCTCTATTACACAGGGCAATTTAGAAGAGCAAACAAGCGACGACCTGTCAGGTTAGCGCTCGCTTACTCCTCGTTCCCCGCTCACTGCAGGAGCTATTACACGTGTCGGCAGCGAGCGGGTAAGAGCAGGGGAGACACGGCAAGCTGCGGGGGGCTGCCCGGTCGATTGCTAGATCATCCAGGCAGCCCATATCATCCAGGCAGCTGCACCTATTATAAGGAGATACGACAGCATTTCGCTGATATCCTGATCGTTGCCATTTCAACATGTTGAAAGACAACGATCAGCTGACATCGTGCATGTCAGCTGATCGTTGTCTTCTATTACACTAAGCGATTATTGTCCGTAACAGCCGATTACGGCCAATAATCGGTTTGTGTAATAGGGCCTTTACAGTTATGGTCGTTTTACATGGTCCGATTATCGGCAGATAGAAACCTATTGGCTAGTGTAAAAGGACCAGTGATCAGTTGACGACCGAGAAATGTTGTGGTGCCATAAAAAATATTGGTAGTCTCCCGGACATTCTCCCATGTAAACGGGGCCATGCGGGCAATTATCATCACGTCACTAACAATGCAGCACTCCTGTTTGCTCAGAAAATGACTACACCTGGGCCATTGAAGTGAATAGGACCCTCTCCGAACACGCATACATCACCGTTCCATTTTGAGACTTTTTTTTATGTATTTACGTCTTGGATGCCCAAAGCTTCATGTGAACATACTTTTACAGTCTTTTAAAAAATTTTATATTCCTTCCGATAGTCTTCATCTAAATATTCCGGCACTATGTTACATTATTTGCAATCCTCTTCCCAATACAATTGTTAATCCTGTGTAATCCTCTGCAATGGTTACATCTATGTTCTCTGTGAAGCAATTCCTAATATATTTTAATGTGGACATCTAGAGATATTCAGCCGCAATACTGTGCAGATCACACGTCTCTGCTAAAGCAAAAGGCCCTGTTAGGTTTCATTTCAACAAAAAAGGGCATTCAGACTGCCACTGATGGTTTCTGAATATCAAATAAATGCTCCCAGCCTTCTCCGCATTGTCTTGCAAAGTTCTCCTCTCCAGACTTGTCTCTTTATCCAGAAATGATCACACAGAGAGCTTAGATCCAGCGTCATTGTGGATGACACAGATTGAATCTGCTGCATTTCTCTGACTCATCCAGTTTCCACACAAGGGCTAAGCGAGCATTCGTACCAGGCAGTTCTCTGCTCGACAGGAACATACTGCTGACATTACTGACACGTATCAGTTCAAGGAAAAGAGTCCAGGGAACAGATTACTCCCCTATTACATATTGGTCTTCCCTGTAGAGGAACATATGTAAGCCATGGTTCATTCCAACATAAAAATCACATTGTTAGAGAATTACTCCCTAAAATATATTTATATGTGGACGCCATTATCATTTGTTCCTGTCATTGATGCTTATTCCCTCATCCAGGCCACGATTCAGACCATGCAGTATTATAGAGACACTTATATCCTTCCTGGCTTTGTTGTGCACTATTGTTGGGCATTTGGCCCTGTTTATTACTGACCTTGTGCCCGCACGGTCATGGATCCGTGTGATAGGAGATCAGCACTCATTTACGGCACAGCTCGGGCCTTGAGTCAAGCAAAACATTTTCCATATTAATTTGCTTTAAACTGGATGAACCTTTGTAAAGCTACAGGTGTTCAGCATGTATATAATCCAGCAATGCTGCAGTATCTTGTCCATTGATCTGTGCTTGGTTTGATGTATGTATGTACCAGCCAGTTGTCATGGCAAACTCTCAAAATATCTGATCTCGTATTTTATACAATGAAGGAAAATCCTATAGGCCACTGCTCCTGCATTGAGTGGAGGTTGGTAGGTTTCATGCTGGACTCTAGGAAACATACTGTCCACTTGTTTCTGGAGGTTTTCCTTTGTCAGCACAGTTCATTACAATTTGCTTACCAAATGCCTGCTGTATCCTGTATATTCTTACCTTTATTTCGCTTCCCAATGAAAGGCAGCTTCTGGAGACATTAAAGAGCTTATCCAGGATTAGAAAAATACAGCTGATTTCTTCTAAAAACAGAACCACCCCTGTCCTCATGTCATGAGTGGTATAACAACTCCATTCCCTTCAATGGAACTCAGCTGTAATACCACACACAAACTGAGGACATGAGCAGTACTTTTCTAAAAGAAAGTGGCCATGTTTTTCTAATCCCAGATAATCCTTTTGAGATAGAGTATGTGTATATTAAGTTAATATTATTAAGATACACTTATTTTTTAGATTTTATTACTTATTGTTTTTTAGGCCTCGTTTAAATCATGATAGTTTTTTTCCCTTTTTCACATTTGTCAATGGGCTGTGACTGGAATTGGATTTCTGCTCCATCCGTTTGACAGATCCTCTTAGTATGTCATGGCATCATTAAGGGAGAATAGAGAGGGCTCACAATGTGACCCCTCTATGTACCGTGACACTCATAGTCGGCATTGACCAGTCGTCTATGCCGGCTATGTAACCATTTAGGATACATAATGTTTTCTGTTTATTTGCAAAGCTTAGTGCAGTCTTTTTAAGCAACTAGAGACTGTCAATCTGGGTAATAGGCAAGGCTGAGAGCTGTGAAAGGGATAACCCCCCACACAGAAGAAAAGGTGAACCTTAACCTAATCCAGTCTCCTAAGAGAGAGGATGTGAAAGAAGTGTAGTCCAGGACAACATGGGGTAAGAAACATTATCTAAAACACTTAGTCCTGGATACTCTTCAGCATAAGGTTTAGGGCTATATTTACCACTAGGCACCCGTGGTCCGGTGCCTAGGGCATCACCTTGCAGGCGGGCAGCACCAGAAAGCCGGGGGAAGGAAACAACTTTTTTATTATTTTTTATTTTCTTAATCTCCCAGCTCCTGTTCAGACTTGCCAGTAAATCTGGTGTCTTTTCGAAAGGGGGGGGGGGTGGTATGGTGGAATTGTTCAGGTCTGGTGTGGAGGTGTTAACCAGTCACAGTATGTTTATGTTTTAAGCAGTTGAAAACCATGAAAAATGCATTTCAGGCAATGCTTATACATATAGAGAAATGCTTGTGGCCCAAACCACTCTCCCTGAGATGGTGCGTCCTCAGGTTTAGTGCCTAGGGCAAAAAAATCACAGAAGGGGTATATACTACACTCTAAAACTTGACTTTTAATAAATATCTTATAAAAAACATAGCCCCACAAAACAAACAAAGAAGGAGAGGAGCCCCCTATCAAATAATATCCTCCTTTTTGCGAGGAGGATATTATTTGATAGGGGGCTCCTCTCCTTCTTTGTTTGTTTTGTGGGGCTATGTTTTTTATAAGATATTTATTAAAAGTCAAGTTTTAGAGTGTAGTATATACCCCTTCTGTGATTTTTTTGCTATTAGTGTGGTATAATATATATGTCAGCGATCATTTGCAGGCGTATTTCTGTGTTTTAGTGCCTAGGGCAGCAGCAGCTGTTAATACAGCCCTGATAGGGTTGTGTGCATGAGTAAGAGAAAAGATAAGAAGCTTAGTATGTATATATATACTGGGACCCAATAGCTTGATACTGTACCCAGGTAAGCTTACAGCCAGGCCTAGTGGAGCATGGCTATAACATCAAGGTCTTTACAGATCCATACCCTGCTGTTTCTAAACTTCACAATGAGACAAGCAATTGAGTTTTCCTGATTCTGAGCTACATTGTGCGACAAACATACAAGACCCTTGAGTCCGAAAACTCTGCCATAAAACAAAATACTCTGCACAAAGCAATTTACTAACTAAAACAGGACTAATAGCCAGGACTAGAATAGAAGAGAGTCACAGCATCACAAAGCTACTCCAGTCAAAGCTAAGCTTACCTTCCTCTGGGTTAAAGCAATGTGCCTGAATTGTATGTGTCGTTTAGCAGTAGAGTAACATGTGAGTCATAACTTATACAAGTTACTCTATTATCATAGACTCTTTTTGCATACTACTTACAACGGCAAACAGCCCCTGTGGACTAATGATCACTGACCATTTGGGTGCTCACAGCATTATAGTGAATAATGATGCAGCGTTCCAATACAGATAAGTGTTCAATCCATGATACTCAGCCAGCACATTGGCATGTGTTTATATTATTAGCACATGTGGGAGTACACCCTGATACTCATCCCTTTCTGCACCTGTCTCTATGGCATGGCATTTTCCTCTGCACTGCAGCCTCTAGTGACCATTACATGCAGAACAGAGGAAGATGCTAAGCCAGGAGCAAGGAGGGGTAGGTGTTAAGTCCACCACAGTAAGCAACCATCTGTATAGATCGCTGTATAGTTTATTTATTTGGGGTGGGGGGTACAAGGTACGGGGACAGGGTAGGAGGAGGGGCAACCAAATTGTTGTCAGGGCCTCCACCAACCTTAATCTGGCCCTGGTAACAACCCTCATCATTCCCACCAGTTCCTCCATTTATTTAATCTGTGCTTCTTCAGGGCTGCTGCACAAGGAACGTGGAGCAAGCAGAAAGCCTCAACAGGAAAAACCTTATTGATTTAGAATTTGAGCCACACAGCAAGGCTTCCTCCTCGATATTGAATCAGAGGAGACAGACCACAGCTAATTTACTCACTGGAGCTTTACAGAGCATTGCACAACTGAGCAGCATAGAAGGTTGCTTAGCTGAAGCACACCAGGAACGAGTCGTACACTGATACGTTTAATGACTGAACGTTACACTAAATGCAGATGCATATCTTATTCACTTGATAACTGGAGATACACTTTAATTTAATTGTCATCATTGACAAAGCCCCCCATCAAAGTTCTAGCACATTAAAGGTAGAACTGTAGTAAAGCATTGGCAGCTGTAAAGAACAGTTATATCAGCGGTAGTGAGATGCATTAACACACATTATTGCCTCTTCAGTAACTATAATTTATTATAGATACTAACATATCCCTTCAGAGGAGTCACTGGTAATTGCTTTCCCTTTTAACACTAACATTTAAACATTGTGTAGCTAAATTAAATAAATGACATGTGCTTGGCCTGAGGATTGTGGCATATGACGTCTTCCATCACTGCTCTGTTGGCTATAATATATAGATTTTTTTGCCTTGTACTTCCCCTTATCAAGTGTAACTGCTCTTTAAGGTCAATATACAGAATAATAGGTGCCCTGCTGTTCTGTTGTTTAGATTGGGATACATTCCAATGTAACCGGCCAAAGTTTCCCACAGCAGGTGCATCTCTGTAGTAACCGGATCCCCAGGGCTCTACCTACAGCCGGGGCATCCTCAATGCCGTGTGAGCAGCTTTAGATATTACCGCAGTGTTTTTTATGTGTAGGATAGAATCAGTGGTGGATTATAATATGGGCAGTTTGGGCGGCCGCCCAAAGGGGGGAAGAGGGGGGCCATCTATAAGGGGGGAATAGGGAAGAGGGGGACCATCTATAAGGGGGGAATAGGGAAAAGGGGGACCATTTATAAGGGGGGAATAGGGAAGAGGGGGACCATCTATAAGGGGGAAGAGGGGGACCATCTATAAGGGGGGAATAGGGAAGGGGGGACTATCTATAAGGGGGGGAATAGGGAAGAGGGGGACCATCTATACGGGGGGAATAGGGGGACCATCTATAAGGGGAAATAGGGAAGAGGGGGACCATCTATAAGGGGGGAAGAGGGAAGAGGGGGACCATCTATAAGGAGGAAATAGGAAAGAGGGGGACCATCTATAAGGGGGGAAGAGGGGGCCAGCTGACATCCTCTGTGCTGCTGTGACCTCCCCTATAGACCACCACCCTCCTCTCCTGACATCCTCTGTGCTGCTGGGACCCTGCGACCTCCCCTGTAAGATCAGCACCCTCCTCTCCTGACATCCTCTGTGCTGCTGGGTCCCTGCAACTTCCCCTATAAGATCAGCACCCTCCTCTCCTGACATCCTCTGTGCTGCTGGGACCCTGCGACCTCAGCTATAAGATCAGTGCCCTCCTCTCCTGACATCCTCTGTGCTGCTCCGACGTCTCCTATAGATCAGCGCCCTCCTCTCCTGACATCCTCTGTGCTGCTGTGACCTCCCCTATAGATCAGCACCCTCCTCTCCTGACATCCTCTGTGCTGCTGAGTCCCTGCAACTTCCCCTATAAGATCAGCACCCTCCTCTCCTGACATCCTCTGTGCTGCTGGGACCCTGCGACCTCAGCTATAAGATCAGTGCCCTCCTCTCCTGACATCCTGTGCTGCTCCGACCTCTCCTATAGATCAGCGCCCTCCTCTCCTGACATCCTCTGTGCTGCTGGGACCTCCCCTCTAGATCAGCACCCTCCTCTCCTGACATCCCCTGTGCTGCTGGGACCTCTCCTATAGGATTAGCACCCTTCTCTCCTGACATCCTCTGTGCTGCTGTGACCTCCCCTATAAGATCAGCACCCTCCTCTCCTGACATCCTCTGTGCTGCTGGGACCCTGCGACCTCCCCTGTAAGATGAGCACCCTCCTCTCCTGGCATCCTCTGTGCTGCTGGGTCCCTGCGACTTCCCCTATAAGATCAGCACCCTCCTCTCCTGACATCCTCTGTGCTGCTGGGACCCTGCAACCTCAGCTATAAGATTAGTGCCCTCCTCTCCTGACATCCTCTGTGCTGCTCTGACCTCTCCTATAGATCAGCACCCTCCTCTCCTGACATCCTCTGTGCTGCTGTGACCTCCCCTATAGATCAGCACCCTCCTCTACTGACATCCTCTGTGCTGCTGGGACCTCTCCTATAGGATTAGCACCCTTCTCTCCTGACATCCTCTGTGCTGCTGTGACCTCCCCTGTAAGATCAGTATCCTCCTCTCCTGACATCCTCTGTGCTGCTGGGTCCCTGCGACTTCCCCTATAAGATCAGCACCCTCCTCTCCTGACATCCTCTGTGCTGCTGGGACCCTGCGACCTCAGCTATAAGATCAGCGCCCTCCTCTCCTGACATCCTCTGTGCTGCTGTGACCTCCCCTATAGATCAGCACCCTCCTCTCCTGACATCCCCTGTGCTGCTGGGACCTCTCCTATAGGATTAGCACCCTTCTCTCCTGACATCCTCTGTGCTGCTGTGACCTCCCCTATAAGATCAGCACCCTGCTCTCCTGACATCCTCTGTGCTGCTGGGACCCAGCGACCTCCCCTGTAAGATGAGCACCCTCCTCTCCTGGCATCCTCTGTGCTGCTGGGTCCCTGCGACTTCCCCTATAAGATCAGCACCCTCCTCTCCTGACATCCTCTGTGCTGCTGGGACCCTGCGACCTCAGCTATAAGATCAGCGCCCTCCTCTCCTGACATCCTCTGTGCTGCTCGGACCTCTCCTATAGATCAGCGCCCTCCTCTGCTGACATCCTCTGTGCTGCTGGGACCTCTCCTATAGGATTAGCACCCTTCTCTCCTGACATCCTCTGTGCTGCTGTGACCTCCCCTATAAGATCAGCACCCTCCTCTCCTGACATCATCTGTGCTGCTGTGACCCTGTGACCTCCCCTATAAGATCAGCCCCCTCCTCTCCTGACAACCTCTGTGCAGCTGTGACCTTGGGGGGGGGGGGCAACAGCAGGAAACCAGGTGGCAATATGTTTATTGGGGGCAACAGCGGGTGAACAAGTGGCAATATGTTTATTGGGGGCAGTGGAGGTGGGGTGGACAATGCTTACTGGGGGTAGCAGCAAGGGACCAAACATTATGTTTGTGTGTTTATGTATGTATTGGGACCAGCAGGGAGGGGAGGCAGGCGGTAGCGGATTATAATGTGGGCGGTTTGGGAGGATTGACCGGGGGGCAGGTTGGGTGGACAGCCCGGGGCCCAGGGTACATTTAATCCGCCACTGGATAGAATATCATCTAATCATTTCTATAGGCATTTTGCAGTATGCAATGGAACACCTATTTACTTGCTTGTCAAGCATATATCACTTTCTTAATGTGAAGCCAGTCTAAAAACTCTCTTACATAGGCCGATTATTGCTGAAAATGAAGTGTCAGCGATCAGCCGAGGAGCAGGAAAATGCCCCATCCTCAACTGGTCACATTGTTTTAGCTGACTTTAAAATCATAATTTACCGGCCACACAACAGGGGATGTGCGGCTGATAGCAATATATTTAAAGGGGCACTCCAATCAACCAACCAATAAATCATACACATAGTTTTTACATTTACCATCCCTCCTGAGTCTGTCTCTGTTTGAATTTGCTGCTGTTTGCAGGTCCCTGAAGTTCCAGTTGGTGCCTTCATTTTTTCTTGACTTCCTGGTTCGGGCTTTCCCATGATGCACTTTGTCTCCTGTGATGTATAACTGACTCTGTAAAACTGTTAGATGGCTTACAGCTTGTTCAGCCAATCAGAGCTGAGCAACCTGTGTCATCTGACAAAGAGAGGCTTGCTTAACAGGGCTTAGACCCACTTCCTTCTTGATGATGTCATTGTCACAAAATGGCTGCTACAGAAAAGCCTGGGCTCAACAGTCATTAGAAAAGAATGAGTTTACTTCACTTCCTGGTGGGGGGTTGAGGGGGGAAAAGATAGGGAAGGGGGGCAGATAGGTAATTGAAGCATATTACAAAGTTATATAACTTTGCAATGTTTTTTAATTACTTGGAAAAAGCTTTTCGCTGGAGTACCCCTTTAAATGTCCACACACGCAATACAGGGATTGTTCCCATGGCCCAACCAGGCGATTACTTGTGCTTTGTGAAGGAAACGGGCACCAATCTCGCTGATCATCGCTTGTTTGCGGCTGCGGATGCCAAAGATTGCTAAATGTAAAAGGATCCCAAGACGTGTGTGCACATATTTATAGTGTTAAGGGGCTAGAAGGAGAATAGGAGACTAGAAAAAGTCACACACCTAGTGCTTTAAAGGCCTTTTACATGGGCCTATTTTCCGGCCAGGAGCTTCAGATCACACAAGCATCATGGCATCCACTGGCATCCTGCACTCCGGCTCTCCTGTCCCGTTGCCACTGTATCTTCAGGCCGCTTCCTCCTCTAGAATGATTGACAGCGAGAAGCAGACCATTGTTTTTACAAGCTTCTGGCATATCATAGAGATGTCACAAGTTCTGATAGGTGGGACCTCGGCACTGAAACCACCATAATCTCTGAAATAAAATTACTGAATGCTTGGAAAGTACTTTGCAGTTCGCATCTGCTTGGCTCTTCTCTTAGAGCCAAGCATACAGTGCATAGGTTTATAGAAAATCTCCATTGTATTGGCTGTAGACCAGTTTATTTTAACAGCCTTAACGTAGTCAGGTAAATTTCCCGCACATGTGATTATAGAATTTAACAAGACTGTAAAGATTATTATGTTGAGCATATGTATAGGAGTGGGAAATGGCCTAAATGTAGCCACAAGGCCATTTAAGTAAATGTAGCACTACAAATATATGGTGGTATACGTCGGCAAACCTTTTGGACAATGTAATATAAAATTGTGATGTTGATACAGCCCCATTCACTTCAATGGCCCAGTTTAGACTCCTGCCATCCCTAGTACCTATAAATGGGTCGGTGCCCTTGCAGAAGGCTATGGATGTGTGAACCTAGCTTACTCTGTTGTAAAACTTCATTTAAATCCTCAAAGAATTTGAGTATATTTTTAATTATGTTTCTGGGAGATATGGTGAGGCTGTATTTCTGCATGTGGAGGTATCACAGAAAGCCATAAGTTTCCATCATTTCTAAATGGAAAGGTTTACTAGATAATAGGATCAGCAGTTTGGCCCCTGGGTGAAGATCTCAGGGACCATGGTTAAAGGGATTATTTGTTTGTATACAACCTCATATATACAAATTTTTATACTAGTTTAAAGGGGACATCCAGCGTTAGAAATACATGGCCACTTTTTCTAGAGACAACACGACTTTTGTCTCCCGTTCAGGTGCGGTTTGCAGTTAAGCTTCATTCACTTAAATGGAACCGAGTTGCAAAACCTGCACCCAAACTGGAGACAGGAGTGGTGCTGTCTCTAGAAGAAAGCAGCCATGTTTTTCTAAAGCTGGATATCTCCTTTAAAACCCCTTTATGGTGCGTTCACACCTACAGGATCTGCAGCTGATTTTCTGCAGCAGATTTAATTTAAATAACTGAACACAGCATCAAATCTGCTGCAGATCCTGTAGTTGTGAACGCACCCTTAAGAGGATATTTTGCTTCTATTTTTTCATGTCTGCTTTCTACTACTGTTAATATTTAATCCCAGCTCTTTCTTATGATCTCTTCTATTTCATTCTATAGAGTTTGCCATTTCAATACTTGAGAAGATGCAGGCACAGGAAATTTTGCGGAGCTTAAGGTTACCAGAGTTCGATGAATTCAGCCAGTTTTTCCGAAGCGTGCCTGCTGCTACATTTGTTGGATTAGGTGCCTTTGCTGCAGTAATTGCATACTGGTTTGCAAGTCGACCCAAAGCTGTTAAGCCACCATGCAACCTCCTAATGCAGTCAGAAGAACTGGAGGTAAAGAAGGAAAATAGCATTATTAATATAACAGATTGTGGACTTTATACTGGACTCGAGTAATTGAAGTTAGAGAGGTTGTGCCGTCTAATGTTTAATAAATATTTAATCTGCTTTACACTTTAGGCTGGGGCTACATGGTGATTCCCAGTCATGTAACAACGAATTCCCATGTCACGCTAACCCCTTTACTCACACAATAGGGGTTGTGCTGGATGGATTTTCTGTGAATGCACGGCTGATGTCTGTGGGTCACATTGAGACCCATTCACTTGTATGGGTACAGCCTAACAAGGGCGCAATGAATAGCTGTGCAATTCTAATATATTTTATATAACAAGTCGATTTTTAGGCTCTTTGATTTGTGTCAGTAAATAGAAACTTTTTGTTTTACAGCAAGAAGCTTAAAAAACCCCTGTACCGATGTAAAACTTCATACAGCCATGGGTTTACTATGATAACACATCAGCAGCACATACAGTACCAGTCAGGCTCTTAAGAGTATTATTGATTGACTGGACTGGACGCAATAGGATGCCGGCGTATAGGATGCCATCCTTTTGTATTGAAGAATAATATATCCACTCATTAAGAGACAGCAGGTCTTGCATATGAAAGCAAACTAAAACACACACACACACACACACATTGGCCACCATTTCTGAGATGGACGTGTCTCGGCAGTGACAGCCCACTTAACCAACTACTGGTTGCAGCAATGTCCTGCTTCATTTAGTGATTGGCTGAGCGGGCTGTTACTGCCAAGACGCATTCATCTCAGAAATAGTTACCAAAGATGTGGCAGGAGGACCCCTGGGGAACATGGTAGGTGAAAAAAGACTGTTTATTACTTTTTACCTCTCTTTGACATAGTTTTCTAATAAGGTTTATCCACTGTAGCCATCTGTTAAACTTTTCACAAAAATTTGTTGGATTTACTTAATTTTTTTTTTATTTCTGTGATAGTATTGATATGCTCTAGCAAATGGCAGGTGGTAAAATGTCTATTGCTAACAATTCAGCACATAGTTGTTTTTGTCTAACCAGATTATTTATTATTTATCTGACAAAGAAGTGATTACAGGCTGACTACACTTTATACATTTTGGATATTAGGTTGCTATTAGTTATGCTGTTTGTTTCTATTAAAATAAATTAAAAGCAAATCATCCTCATTTCACCTTTTAATACCACTTTAGATTCTTACTGCTGTGAAGTTTCTCACAATTATTATTTATTTAATTTTTTTAATTTCAGGATGGTGATGGTGCACGCCATTCTGTTTTAGGAGATGGCCCAAAGCTGCTTACACACTACTATGACGACGCCAGGACAATGTATGAAGTATTTCAGAGAGGACGTCACATTTCTGGTAGGACAGAATAGTGGGGTGTACTTGTTCGTGTGAGCTCTTTCTGCTAGCAGGAATAAAATCTTGCTATAACCTCGGTGTTTGGTCCTACTTGATAGAGAAGAATTTTCCTTATAGTACATGAAAACACTATTACAGGGAAACTATCAGAAGGTTAGAAGAATCTAACCTGCTGATAGCTCCCTACAGTACATGGGGAGCTGAGGATGAAGATACTTTTCTTACCTTCATACTCTGTTCCATTTGCAGGCTATTATCTTTATGCTAATTAGTTGTTTTGGTGCATTGGGTGCGGGACTACTACCCCCAGTTCAGTAATCTGCTCTGCCCCTGGTCAGCCGGGCGTGGTTCAGTACAGTGGGGGTAAAGGTCCTGATCCAAATACACCAACCTACCTAATCAGGATAAAGCTGCCCCAATGCACCAAAATGACATGTCTGCATATGGATTAAACTTTTAATATTGTGGAAATGGCGCAGAGGATGAAAGTAGGAAACTTACCTACATCCTCAGCATCCCATGTGCAGAAGTTAGCTATAAGCAGGTTAGATACTTCTAACCCGCTCATAGTTTAGGGTACTATTACACGGAACAATAATCAGCCGAATTGGCCCGATTCGGCAGATTATCGTTCCGTGTAATAAATGCAACGATCAGCCCATGACAACGATCATTGGCTGATCGATGATATAAGTTAGACCCTATTTTCGTCGGGCGACGACCGCGCACCGCTGCGTGTAATAGCGGTGCGTGGCTGGCGACTAACGATATACATTACCCATCCACGTTCCAGGGCTGCTCCTGCCGTCCGCTTCTCCCGGGGTCCCGCGCGCGCTCTAGCTTCACAGAGGCCTGTCAGCTGATAGGCCGCTCAGCCAATCACAGGCCGCGGCGGTTCCGGCCTGTGATTGGCTGAGTGGCCTACCAGCTGACAGGCCGCTGTGAAGCTAGAGTGCGCGCGGGACCCCAGGAGAAGCGGACGGCAGGAGCAGCCTTGGAACGTGGATGGGTAATGTATGCCAGTTTAGCAAGGGCTGCAAGGACATCGGTAACGATGTTCTTGCAGCTCTTGTCAAACGATTATCGGGACGTGTAATAGGCCCAGTAAACGAGCAACGATCTAGCAGATCGCTGCTTGTTTACAGATATTATCGGGCCCTGTTCGGCCCGTGTAATACCACCCTAACCCTTAAAAAATTGTGGTGTTGATAGATGCCCTATTGGAGCATATGGATATTGTAAAGGAGAGTATCATTTGTGACTTCCCTCTATTAGAGTGGGTTCACATTGAGGAATTCTCGGCCTTTCCGCCGGCTCCATAGACACCATTCTATGGGCCAGCTGATTCCGCCTTCCGCCGAAAGAATTGACATGTCAGTTCTTTTGGCGGAATGCGGAATCAGCCAGCCCATAGAATGGTGTCTATGGAGCAAGCGGAAAGGCGCGAGTCCGTGAGCACGTACAGCCGACGGAATTCCGCAGAGTTTATCCGCGAGAATTCCTTAATGTGAACCCACCCTAACTCAGAGATGAGAACTGCTAATAAAGAGTGGCTATGATACTGATAGTTCCAACTTGTTTGTGCTACATTAGAGCGACCAGTGTATAATGCTATATGTCTCCAGTAGAGGCCTGGGGTTTCAGATGGTGAACCTGGATGCTATTTGCCAAAATTTATGGTTTTATACAATGGCAAATTGCTCCTTCTATCTGACTATATTTTTTGAAAGGAGAAACTAAAATATTTCTTCCCATGGAAGTATTTGGTGATAGGAGAATTATATGTCAATGGACTGCTGTACAACCAAAAGATATGCATATTTAGTAAAACACAATCTTCAAGCTGCTTATGGGAGCAAATTACAGTAACCTACCCTACAGCTGATATTTCCCCACTGACTGATATCCAGCTTAAATCACTGGAAAATAAAATGGAATTTTTATGAAGAACAAAGCCTCCTGTGGATTGCTCATGCACTTAACCAGAATAAAAGTAATCTGAGCTACAAGTCATGTAATCGAAAAGGTAAATGATTTGTGTTCCTGTAAGCAAAAACAGATCCGTCCATAATTATTATAGCCAGTCTGAGAAACGTGTATAAAATAAAGCGCAGGTTCTATGATGGTAAAGAGAATGGCATAAAAAGCAGCTCCAGATAGTTCGGCCGCCTGCAGCCCCGCCCGCCGCCCGTCCCCCCGCTCGCAGCCCGTCCCCCCGCTCATCCGCAGCCCCCTGCCCAGGCTCTACTCATTGCCCTTTGGGTGTGTCTCAATTAAAAAGTCCATTGAATTTAATAGTCAAAACGGAGAGAGAACAATAACAAAAGAAAAACTGTGTGTGAACAATGTAATAAAAACGTAATAAAAACGTCCGCTGTTTGCAAAAGATGTCCGAAAATAATGATCATGTTCATTATTTTGACGTCTGTGGCAAAATCTTTCGTTATTCAATACATTGTGTGCATTGGACGTTCGTCTTTCTATTGACTTCAATGTTAAGTTAAATCGGGGCAAAAACGGACGTTATTTTAAATTTCAAAATCGGCCTCCTCTCTATTTTTGACGTTGTGTGAACAAAGCCTATATAAGAAAACCACATGACTTTTAAACAAGATTGAGAAACCTCCCCCTATATGTACATGTTGTCTTACACCACTCCCCATACATACAGTAACATATATAGAGAACAAAATTATATATTTTTTGTATTCTTTTAGAAAATGGTCCTTGTCTGGGATCCAGGAAACCTAACCAACCTTATGAATGGCTCTCATATAAAGAGGTGAGCACGTTTTAAGGTTTTTTCTTTTTTTTTCCTTATTATTTTATTTCACTAATGTTAATTTGCTCCAAGCTTATGGTTATGTGCATCTGGAAAACCTGGGCTACAAGATTCTTTACACAACAGAGTATAGAAAAGGCTTCCCTACTGAAGGGGATAGTGCTGGTTAGATCGCCTTCAGATGTTCGGCTGCTGTATTTTATAATTAGTCACGTTACAGCCCAATTACTGTACCTAGTAAAAGAAACCACTGAAAAGCACCTTACTCCTTTGTAGCCTTTGAATTTGCGGCTTCAGCTTTCAGAACAATTCAACAGCATTTTCACTATTGACATAAATGGCTTTTTATGAAAAATAAGTATAGCGCTGCCTTACTTTCCATTACTTAGAAACATGAGATCAAGCAAAAAGAATAGAACATTAACAGAAAGCATGGGGTTTAGGAGTGTACATGTCACAGTTTAAACAACCATAAGCACTGTAATAGTACAATGGTGGGAGTGAATGGGTATTTTATAGCAGAACATGTTCCTGTACAAATGTGTCAAACTGTGAGATCTGCAGCAAGATGTATTGAAAAAAAAAAAGTCAAAAAGGTCAAGTTGTATCCCAGCTGGAGTAGAAAATAAAGAGAACCTATGCATTACATTGTTTCTAGGAGATTAGGATAATCACTGCAGTTCTTTAAGAGAATATATATTGACATAAACCAAATTTTTACTGAGCAGGTTCCATGGGAACAGGATGACAATGAAGATCACTCTGTTGGCTTCCCCTGACAACCTTCTGTGCTGGGGAACCTCCTGGCTTGTGCTCACTTTTCACTTAGAGATGCTAGAGGAGGGCAGTTCAAACTTTACCATGTGGTAGGGAAGGGTATGACACAGGATTTACTCTTAAAGGGTTTTTTTTCCAGATAAATTCTGCTAGGAGTCTGACAACCACCTGTTTGATCCTTACTTAGTCCAATGGCACAGTTTGAATTCTTTCTCATGCATCTGCTTTCCTCTCTGGATAACCTACTATCCCTCCTCCCCTGATGATGTTCCCAAAGCACTCTTCAGCCAATGGGCACAAGACCACTGAGGCCAGTTGATTGGCTGCAGAGGGGTCAGGAATATTATTAAGGAAGCAGGGAGATGTCATCAGGAGAGCAGGGACAGCATGTCATTCAGAGTAGTAAACAGAGAGGACTGGAACAGCATCATTGGACTCAGCAAGGATATAAAAGGTGGCTATGCTGTTGTATTTTGTTATTTTGTTATACTTATCTTTGACAATGTATTTGCCCGTATTCACATCTGCAACATGCAGCACTATTCTTGCTGATCCCAATATTAGCTAGTTTGGACCATAGGTTGCTATTTATCATACTTATAGAACCTAAGTTGATCATTTGAAGAATGTGGCTATATGAAATCTAAGGCAATATTTAATTGAAATCGTCCATCCTATATAGTATCCTGTACACTGTTTGCTGAAATGGCCTTTTTATGTCTAACTATTCATATAATAAATTCTCATAATAAAATACCAGGTATCAACCTTTAATACGGGCTTCCCTTTGAATATGAAAATGTTACATTACATACATTACTGACTGAGGTATGTTTGTGTGAATTATTTCTAGGTGTCAGACAGAGCAGAATGCTTAGGTTCAGGATTGCTATACCAGGGATGCAAGGGGTCATCAGACCAGTTTATTGGGGTCTTTGCACAGAATCGGCCAGAGGTAATATCTACGTTCATATATCTCTGTATCATCGACTGTATATTCTTTTTTAGCCTGGTCTCACGTGTGATGTTTCTTTCTTTACAGTGGATCATCTCTGAGCTTGCTTGTTACACATACTCTATGGTGGTAATCCCACTGTATGACACTCTGGGCCATGGCGCTATCCGCTATATCATAAACACAGGTAAGATTGTGCAGTAAACCATTTCCCTCTATGTAATGTAATTGACATCAATATTAGTGTCAGTGTCTATTTTTTTCCCTTAAAGTGTCACTGTCGTTAAAATTTTGATTGCAGAAATCAATAGTCCAGGCGATTTTAAGAAACTTTGTAATTGGGGTTTAGTGGCCAAAAAATGAATTTTTATCATGAAAAAGCAGTTTGAAGCTCTCCCCTCATGGTCTTCATGGTTTTCCTATGGAGAGAAAAAGTAAAGGCAGCAAAACAGGACAACAAAGAGTTAATTTACATTCACATCACTGGCTCTCTCCTCTGCAGTCACCACTGACCTCTCTGACCTCTGAATAGGGCTCTGAATAGCTCCCCTGCTGTGCAATCCTTTGTTCCCTGCTCTCAGCTGCCCACTAATCTCTCTCCTTCCCCCTTCCCCCTCCCCCTCCCCTCTTCATAGACCAGACAGATCCGACTGATGAAAAACAGTCGAGATTTCCTGATTCTGAGGAGTGGATGACAGAAAGGAGAGAAGGGAGGGGGGGACCTGGGAAAAGGCTTTTTACATGCAGATAATGACATATTTGTCTAATAAACCCAATTACAAAGTTTCTTAAAATCGCCTGGACTATTGATTTCTGCTAAAATAGTTTTTAACGACAGTGACTCTTTAAAGTGTCACTGTTGTTTGGGAAAACTTTTGACATGTCAAAAGTTTTTATCGGTCTGGAACAATCGGGAGAGGACGTACTGCAGTACAATCAACTCCCGCTCTGTGTTTGAAAAAAAGAGTCGGGTTCATAACTTAAGTCTATTGAGCCTGACCCTTTTTTTTTTTTTTACGCAGAGCGGAGAGAGAAGGTGCTGCAGTATGTTCTCTCCCGATCGTTCCTACTATTGGTAGGGGTCTGAACACTCAAAACTTTTGACATGTCTCTATGACCTGTCAAAAGTTTTCCCAAACGACAGTGACAATTTAAAGCAGCAGCCATAAAAAGTTTTCCAAAAACTGATTTTCATATAGGGAAACTATCCTCTAACCTGTTGATAGCCATCTATAGTGCATGGGGCACTGATGATGAAGGCATGTCTGTTACCTTCATCCTCAGCACCATTCCTGTGTTGTTAGTTGTAAAATCCTCTGCCCAGTATGCTGTTAGAAGCACTGGGGGCAGGGCAACGGCTCCTCCAAGGACCAATCTGGCCCCTGGCCGGCCCCCTCCATTGATAATTATTAGAAGGGGTGGGCCAGCGGGGGGCAGTAGCCCCTCACCCAGTGCTTCTAACAGCTTACCAGGAAGAGGATTTCACAACTAACACCATGGGAACAGCTGGGGAGAGGGGGCCAAACTGCCCATACCCCTTTAGGTGTACAAATTATGACTCCTCTATAAAGTTGCCAGCCATGTAGCATGAACAAGTGCTGTCTCTCCACTGAAATGTTTTTTTTTCTTATCACTCCATCAATGTGTCTTTGGCAGCTGATATCTCAACCGTAATATGTGACAAGCCAGAAAAAGCCAAAATCCTTCTAGAGAATGTTGAAAAAGGTGAAACCCCTGGTCTTAAGTCTGTTGTTCTCATGGATGCAGTGGACCAGCAGCTGGTGGACAGAGGAAAACATTGTCATGTGCGCATTCAGACTATGCAAGAACTGGAGGTAATATTTTCCTAAAATGACACTAATTTTAGCGTGTTACAATATACTGCCATTAGGCAATGACATTGCCATAAAGGGCTGAACCTGATCTGCAACATAGTTTAAGTAGGTGGCATTTGTCAAAGTAACATTAACATAAATGAGAGGGCCCAAGGTTTTGCAGATCAATACTGTCCAGATCATTACACGTCTATGATAATACTATAATACTAATATACAGTGAGCAGATATTATCTTCATACATAGTACCATCATGCTGTAACTGAACAAAACCCAGCACACCAAGGCCAATATTACAAGGGACAAATAATACTGCCACGCTTTGACCACATATTATCACCACATACAGTATATAATAACTAAATAATATACTGTTACTAAAAACACCTTATTCCATCATATGCAAACCGTCTGTTTTTGAATATGATGGAATAAAGCATTTACTTCCCTTTTTCATCATGAACATTGGAGTTCTGCCTGTTATCCTTTCTTAGATAGATAGATGTTATCTATATTGTCTTCTGGGACTGGATAAGTGTCTCGTTATTGAGATTGTGTTAGTGATACCCAAAGTATATGATAGAACTATAAATGTAACATTATCTTTTCCTTCTTTAGGAATGTGGGCGAAAGAACAGAAGATCACCAATTGTGAGTGCTGAAGATAGTGCTACTTAAAACTAACAAACTAACAAACTTGGTAAATGGCATGTTATTATTGGAATGTGCCCACACTAACATGGGGCATTTAAAATAATAATTTAGAAACAAGCCTTCTCATATATCCTATTAGGGCATATGGACATTAGAGAGGAAGGTCCCCTATCAGCAACAGGGGCAAGCTGGTTAGTCATCATCATGCATGACTATATATAGTCTACAGCAGCTATTTCAGGGGACATTTATATCATAACAGCTAACCGATTTCCTCCTGTCCATTTCAGCTTAGTTTCTTCTATCTTGTTTGCAGCCACCTACACCGGAAGATCTGTCTATTGTGTGTTTCACCAGTGGTACAACAGGTGAGTAAATGTAATATATCTTATCAGAGGAAAGAAATCTATTTTCACTAATAAGGCTTTAGTCCTACCCCCCCCCCCCCCCTCCCAAATCTAATAATTTATTCTTTAAAAAAAAAACAAAAAAAACAGCCAAATTGCATCTTATTTACAAGAAAGTACTCACTTACTTGCGACTCACTAAAGGATTAGTTTCTTGCTGGAGATATGAAGGCAAGAATGACAGGAGAAGAGATTGTAAAATAAAAGCTAGAGACAGAAGAGAAAACCATAATCAGGGGCTGGCAGGCAAATTTTAGCATGGGGGGCAAGCACACAGCAGTGGCCCATGAGTAGCCAGCTATCGGCCCATCCTTTAAGGACCACTCTGGCCCTTACCTATTATTACCCTCCCCACATCAGTGCAGGGAAGGTAGATGGCAACTCGGACCTGTACTTCCTCCAGCAGCGATGTTCCAACAGTTTGGATAACATCTTCGGCCCTTCCAGTCATTTGTAAACAGGGAATTCCTACAGCTCTCTGTAAAGGGGCCAGAAGTCACTTTCCTGTATGAGGCTATGTGCAGATGCTGTATGACACCGGCCATTCCGTGACCCGGACGGTGTCAGATAAGATCATCCCGGCCGGTACTGCAGGATGATCTTCAGCGCCGTTGAATTCGGATGCGGGTGCATCCATGCGCGCCCGCATCATAGTTCCCTGCTGCTCACAATGGAGCGTGCGGTCGGAGCTGGAGCCGCACGCTCCATTGTGTGACCTGACAGGGTTTTCTGCGGCCTCTATTCAATGAATGACATGCCAGTTTCTTGCAGCGCCTCTAGGGATCCCAGACGAAGTGTATGCTATGGGAGAGATTTATCAAACATGGTGTAAAGTGAAACTGGCTCAGTTGCCCCTAGCAACCAATCAGATTCCACCTTTCATTTTCCAAAGAGTCTGTGAGGAATGAAAGGTGGAATCTAATTGGTTGCTAGGGGCAACTGAGCCAGTTTCACTTTACACCATGTTTGATAAATCTTCCCCTATGTGTATATATATATATATATATATATATATATATATATGTACTATGTGTATACACTCCACCTGGGATTCTATGCTTTCACATACAACGTGTGTACTGTATAGATCACGGTTGTTGTTGCAATTTGCAACAACGGACGTGATTTCTACAACATACACGTTGTGTGAACATAGTCTAAGGGTATATTCACACTGATTAAATCAGGTAGAATTCCACGGCGAAGCTTTCCACTGCAGAATCCCGACGGTCTCAGTGTGCCATAGCTTGTCTATTGGAGAGGGCACGCCCCTCTGCTGCCACCGCTCTCCGCTCAAAGAAGTGACATGTCACTTCTTTGAGTGGAGAGCATCGGCAGCGGAGGAGCGCACGCTCTCCCATAGAGAAGCAGTGTCACACTGAGACCGGTAGATGAAGTGTCGGATCCTCGGGGTAGGCGGGGACCACAGGAGCCAGAATGACGGCGCTTCACGGCTTCAGGTTTGATGAAGTAAAACGATGAATTTTAATGGTCTCGTAAACAACGCGTTTCGAGGCATAAATTGCCCCTTTGTCAAGTAGGAGAGACATAGTACTATGTCTCTCCTACTTGACAAAGGGGCAATTTATGCCTCGAAACGCGTTGTTTATGAGACCATTAAAATTCATCGTTTTACTTCATCAAACCTGAAGCCGTGAAGCGCCGTCATTCTGGCTCCTGTGGTCCCCGCCTACCCCGAGGATCCGACACTTCATCTACCATTCTCCATTCCCTGATCTCCTGGCTTGGGATCTCGGCATCTACCCTTGGAGCCTGGCTGCTACGGCTACTACCTCTCTCTTCACTGATACAGGTGTTGTGTTCTTAGCACAACACCATCAGGTGAGCAGTTTTATTATCAGCTTGTTCGACCTACAATCTGTTGTTTACGTTATCACCCTATGGCGCCCTTTCCACTTTTTTAGCCCTACACTGAGACCGGTGGGATTCTGTGGCGCAATCCCACCTGTCTCAGTGTGACAATTCCGCCTAATTTACTCAGTGTGAACCAGGGCTGTGTAGTCGGTAAGCCGCAACTCCGACTCCAACTCTGACTCTGACTCCACAGCCCTGGTGTGAACATACCCTAAGTATATGGGACGGCTCATCACAGAAACGGAACCGTCCCATAGACTTACATTGACAAAGTGACTTCTGGCCCCTTTACACAGAGCAGTAGGAATTCCCTGTCACAAATGACTTGAAGGGCTGGAGACGTTATCCGAACATTGAAAACATTGCCACTGGCAGAAGTACAGGCCCGGGGTGCCATCTACCGTCCCTGCACTGATGAGGGGAGGGTAATAATGGGTAAGGGCTGGAGTGCTCCTTTATAGGTGACCAATTAGTACAGGATGATGGGAAATGACTACAGGATGATGGGAAAGCTGGGTGACCTTTGTATACAGAGAGGGGACAGGGGATCCCCCTCACGCATGTACTGTTCAGGGCCTGGTACTCATACAGACCACCCCCCTCCTCTGCATATATGGGCACCAGGCCCTGAACAGTACATGGGAGGGGGTACAGGGTATAATTCATAATAAACATTCCACCCAGATAGTGTTCAGGCCTAGTGGATGCCTCCGGCCCACGAGACTCCGCCCCCGCAACTTTGGCTCTGCCCCCTTTCACCCACGACCCCCCCCCCCCTTATTTCCCTTACCTAGGCCATGGGAGATGGGGGTCCTCTCCTTCAGGCCCAGGTAGGAGGGGGTCTGTCCTCTCTTCCAGGGCAGTGGGCAGCTCTCACAGATTCTTGCAGGGAGCAGGGAAGCTGTGATTTGTGCTGCCTGCTCCATCAGTGAAGGAAGAGCTACACAAGTCAGCCTCCACATCCTCTCCCGCGGCCACCGTGGCTCTGCCCCCATGGCCATGGCCCCGCCCACTAACCGGCAAACAGCCTTTGATGTACTGGGGGGATCGGCCCGGGGGGCATATGCCAGCTTGCCCAGCCCACCCCTGAACATAATTGTACTGAAAGTATTAGTTATCACTTTGCTGGACTTAGGGTATGTTCACACTGAGCAAATCAGGCGGAATCCCACCGTGCTCAGTGTGTCATTGCCAGTCTATGGGAGAGCGCGCGCTCCTCCGTTTCCGCGGCTCTCCGCTTAAAGAATTGACATGTCTTTTCTTTGAGCAGAGAGGCAAGGAAGCGAACGCACGCACGTCCTCTCATTCACTTACTCTAGGACACTAAGCACGGCAGGATTCTGCGGTGGAGAGCTCCGCCATGGAATTCTATTCTATCTTTGCTCAGTGTAAACATATCCTCACAGCGTAAAGGGGTACTCCAGCGCTGGGGGCACTTTTTCGCTGGGACCGGGGAGGAGGTGGCCGAGGGAAAACACGTCCACTAACCTCCCCGGTTCCAGCGGCAAGTCTTGTATCGCGGCGCTCCGGTGCCCGGTTCCCGGCCGCTTCCGGGTGTCTGACGCGAACCCGAGACGTGACGTCTCAGGTCCGCTCAGCCACTCAGTGAAGGAAGCGTGATCTGAGTGAACTTGAAACAGATCCCGCCTGCTTCACTGACTGGCTGAGCAGACCCGAGACGTCACGTCTCGGGCCCGCGTCAGACACCAGGAAGCGGACGGGAACCGGGCACCGTAGTGCCCCAATGCGGGAGCTGCCGCTGTAACCGTCTTTTCCCTTGGCCACCTCCTCCCTGTTCCCAACTAATAAGTGCCCCCACGCTGGAGTACCCCTTTAAACTGCTCAGCACTGTTCATTTTTTATTTTTTTAATTCTTTATTTGGAATTCACAAGAAGGAGAGAACGGCAACAACGCTATTGTTGCTCCTGTCGAAGACAGAAATACAAATTGCAAAGACAACAATGAACAATATAAATCATAAAATTAATCATGTCATATGCTATCATGTTAAACACCACTCAATAATACCTCGGGAGACACCAAACCCTCCCCGGAACTCCAGTCTTTTTAGCATATATAGCATATATGTTCCCCAGGAGGGAACTGTGTCCACTTTCAAAAAGACAGAGAAGAAAGATCAACGTAGCACTGTTCTATAATGATCTTCATGCTGCTGCTTATTCCTAGGGTGTATAAAGAGATAAAGAGATAGAAGAGTAGAATCTCCTCTTCTGTGTATGTTCAGTACATTGGAGACATAATAAAGGCTAGTCTCTACCACTACCTCAAGGACTGCTGAAAACTAGAGCTGCAGCCTGCAGAGGAAAAATCCAATGAGAGATGCCAAGAACAAGTTATGTAATGGTCCCCATATACATACGACAGCTTGTCCTGTAATGTTTGCTGAAATTATAGATATGCTTTAAAGTGATACTGTCACCCCCTTCCTTACCCTTTGTGACTTTCCCCACACCATTCACAAGCTTAGATGCTGCACATTACATATATACCCCTCTATAGAACTTGTCTATGTCTTCCTTCTGATCTAAAATTGTTTTACTTCGTTGGTGGACAGTGTCATCTAGAAGGGGCTTCATGACAGCTGGGCCCTCTCCCCAGGTGGGAGATGGGGCCCAACTGCAGTGAAGCCCTGCCCAGTGCCCATGAAGTGAGAATAAAGGGGGTTACAGTATCACTTTAAATTATATGTCGTGTTACTAGAAGACATAAGATTGTATTGAATTGGTATCATGATGCAGTAAATTGTATAACCTAATGCAAGAAGATTAGGTGTGGACACATCTGTAAATATGTCTGCTGTAGTCTGTGTCTAGTCTTTCCATATAAGCCAAGTTACACAACCACTTTTTTATATTTGTTTTTTATTGCAGGAAATCCCAAAGGTGCCATGCTGACCCACGGCAATGTCGTAGCAGACTTTTCTGGCTTTTTAAAAGTGACAGAGGTGAATACTTTGGAAAGTGATTTATAACCGCAGACATGAGGACACACTATTTGTTGCTCATCTATCATACATATTATACAATCCTAACCAGTGCTATGTACACAGTTATAACGTCCCCTTGTCATACTGCAAATAATATATTTATTGAAGCCCTCCCTCAGTAACTACCCCTTTAACCCATATTTACTGGGGCATGTGTATCTTGTAATGGTACAAGAATACATACATACATCCCTATGTGCAAACAGTATTTGCATATAAATACAACTATACGGTAAGTGTGATGCTTGAAATATGTGAAGAATCATAGCTTTCTCCAACCCAAACATTATGGAAAAAGTGAGCAAGAATCTGAGTAAGTTTCCATTTCATCTTTCCTCTAAGGGCCTGTTCACACTACAAAATTGGCGCCGAAATTCTGAGCGGAACCCCCGCGCCCGGACTCGGCTCTCCCTCGGCGTGCGCCTCCTCTCTCCACTCAAAGAATTTACATGTCAATACTTTGAGCGTCGAGGAGCGGAGAGTGGAGGCGTGTGAGCCCTCACATTTAAACAGATAGAAGACAGGATGCGATGCCCAAATTCCATGCGGAACCCTCGCGTTCGGACTCTCCGATTCTGTAGTGTGAAAGTACCCTAACAGTGAATCTCAATACATTTCTCTATATACTTTGTTTTATTGCGGATTTGTAACTGCTTAAAATTAGCCATTAAGGCTTCGTTCCCACTGAGTAAAACTAGCGGAATTCTTCAGCGCGGACAGAGAAGGAGCACGCGCCTCCCATAGACTCCCATTATGAGAGGGAGGCTAACGGCTTTGCGCGGCGGACAATTCCGTCGCGGAATTCCGCTAGTTTTGCTCAGTGGGAACGAAGCCTTATTCTGCCAACAGCCTCCCAGTACATTTTAGGTCCCTGGCATCCATAGATATCTGTGTCATTGGATAGTTCTCACATGTAAGGGGAGTGAGTTTGACAATTTTGCACACCAGTTTTACCACATAGAGCCAAAATAGCAGAAGCAAAGCTCACAGCTATTTTGACTTGTTATAAAGAAGAGGGGGCTGTTATGATGGAACACAAGAAATTGATAAATAAATAGGTGTCCTGTATGTTTCTGTTGCTGTGTGTTTTGTCATTTGTTATGGGTAGTGATTAGCATTAGATAGGCAGTGGTCCAAGTCATGGACCCCCTACCCACCCCCATCCCTGTGATCAAATGCTCGGAAAATCTTTACCTATCATTAGCAATCTATTATATTATCTAAAATATGTATCTAAAATACCACTTAAATAAAGACTAAAAAAGGGAAAATCTAAAATAATTTAAATAGTACCTGTCAAGAATACTATTTGGACATGTTATCAGACATGTCAAAACTTTTTGATCACAGCAGGTCTCACCGCTGACACCTGCTCTGACCAGAAGATAGAGTTGGGCAGAGATTGCAGCAGCCGTGCCATTCATTCTCTGGCTATATCTCACTTAGGGCTATATCTCAGTAAGATACTTTCTAGACAGACAGAGCAGGTTGCCAAGGAGTGGATTACACTGCTTCCCTGTCCTCTCCCCGGCTATATTTTCTCATCGCAGAGGGTCTCAGCAGTGAGACCCGGTTGAATCATTAACTTTTGACATGTCTGATGACTCGACAAAAGTTATTTTTCTTGACAGGTACTCTTTAAAAAGCAAACTGAGGTAATTTAGGCTAAAAGTAGTCAAATACTGAAGGCAGTGAACTTGAGAATGTCACCTACAGTACATGGGCTGTCCTGTAGGTTACCAGAATCCTCTAACTTGTAGCAATTCCAATATTAACTTTAAGTTGTGGGAGCAGCCCTATTAATAGAAGGTAAGGTCAAAAAATGTGTCCTACCTCTTTCAGATTCAATATTACTGATGACTGTGTGATCGAGTATTATATAGCAGCCAGATGAATTAATAATGAACTAAAATCAATCTGTATTCTAAACATTAAAAAACTTATGGTACTCCGACCAAGAAGTCTACAAACCAAAAGCATTTTAATGCTATTAAGGTTCCGAATAAAGATTTTCTTCCCGGCATGCTAGTTTAGAAATAATTTTGGACTATTTGTACTGAAGCAAGTACAGCCATGTGCTCCCTAGAGAGTCTTCCCATTTTAGAAGTAGAACAGGATTGTTTGTGTCGGTACCTCGATTGCAAAACTATGCAAACCAAACATACAGTATACAGTGTAAAGGGTCAATGTTTTGGTCGATCAGGTAACTATAGATTATAGGTTAGTATCTTTGGATCAGTTAGTTACTAGAGATGAGCGAACCGGGTTCGGGTTTGAGTCCATCTAAACCGGAACTTTCGGCATTTGATTAGCGGTGGCTGCTGACCTTAATAAATAAAGCCCTAAGGCTATGTGGAAAACATGGGTATAGTCATTGGCTTTATCCATGTTTTCCAGACAACCTTACAGCTTTATCCAAGTTCAGCAGCCCCAGCTAATCAAATGCCGATCGTTCGGGTTCGGATGGACTCGAACCCGGTTCGCTCATCTCTATTAGTTACCCATATCAGAAGTTGTTGACCTGACTTTACATTAAAGCTCACAACAGTGCTCTCACTTCCATGCCTCCATTGCAGCTCATAACTCATATCCTGAAGGCTGTGTACCACACAGAAACTGGTTTCACTCAAAGGGGTTGTGCAGGACATGAAAATGATAGTCTATTCACAGGATGACATCTAACTCTCCTGTTGATCCGTTGTTTTGCAACCACACTACATGTCGCCTCCATTTCCTGTGTATGGGTGGCACCAGGGTACTGCAGTCTTAGCACCCATTGAAGTGACTAGGGGCTGAGGCTGCAGAACTTCTGTAACTGCAGAAAAGGTAACAGAGCCAACTGATTCCAGTTCTGTTCTCACTATAGTGCAGGCACAGGACAGCTAATGGACTGGGGATCCATCCATGGCACCCTGACGATCAACTATTGGTAGCCTATCTTGTAGATAACATATCATGTTATCCTGGTAAACATCTTGAACACTCATAAAGTAGAAGCTGACACAGGAGCAGTGTGCAGTTTTGTGCAACTCTTCATTTAAACAATGACAAATACAAAGCAGTTCAGGTTGATAGGAGGCAGCACTGGCAGAATTGCATATGAATATTTAATGAATATTAGCAATGGAGTAAATCAATTTAAATAATGGTAAAATAATATAGGTTATAATTTCATATCAAGGTGGTTCCCAGAGTAAACTCCATTCGCCATGATTGTAAGCAGAGCAGTTGAGAAAATCTTCTTTTACACCAAAATACTTTTTGGTACCCTATGCAATAGTGACATGTCCAGGATCTGAGCCCTTATCGATCGCTAAAACAAAGGGTCAGATGGACCTGGTGGTGATTTGTACTACTTAGGCCATGTTAAGCTCTTCTCTCCTCTCCCAGGAGATGTGATCAGAGAAATATACAGACTTCTAAATGTCCTCTGAACCTGAACACTACTTAAAGGAGAGCACTGAGCAAATGTAAAATCCAGTGAGGGCAGTGGGTAGTGGGAACATAATACTGAAATTATACTTATCCGTCATGGTGCCACCTCGGTGCAGCAACAAAGCTCACGGTCAGGAATTAAAGGTGTAATCTGATTGGTTGCTAGGGGCAACTGAGCCAGTTTCACTTTACACCATGTTTGATAAATCTCCCCAAATTTGTACACACACACCGGAAGATTTGTGAACCATTAGTAAACGATTAACAATGATTTTATGGTCAGCTCAAAAGATGCGATCAACAATATACAAACAAATTTTCGTTTGCTGTTTCATTGTTGCCTACATACACACGGAAAGATTATTGCTTAAATTCGAACAATATAACGATTTTTTGCACAATAATATTTCCGTGTAATAGGGCACTTACTGTAAGAGCATTGAGACGATGGAACTTTCTGCTGAAGGATTTTGTTATGAAGAATTCAATGAGTTCAAAAGGGGCTTAGTTACACTTCTGGAGTGTAATACTATTACAGTTTATAATTAATAGATTCTGGGAAAGGGTGGTTGATCCAGGGATTTATTCTGATGACTGGAGCAAGAAGGATTTTTTTTTTTTTACAGAAAGCGATTTTTTTAACACTAAGTGATTGCTAGCCCTATTTGGCCAATTATCGGCCATTACAGCCGATAATTGCTTTGTGTAATAAAAGGCAACAATCAGCTGACATGCACAATGCTGGCTGATCGTTGCCTTTCAACGTCTTTCAACTTGTTGAAAGACTAAAGACTAGGATACCAACGATCTGCTGCAGTCGATCTGTGTAATAGAAGAGGCGGCATCAGACCATTTCCTATTGGCTCACCGGGCAATCTAAAGATCTAAAGCTCCCCGCGTACCCCCCCCCCTGTATTTACCTGCTCGCTGTCGTATAATAGGGGCTTAACCCAAAATGGGGAAAGTTGACTTTTTAAAGCTATACAAACCGTGTTACTATGTTACAGCCAGATCGGTAAAATGCTCTAGAATCTGTCACTGAACCACTGTAACAAAAAAAGCCCCTAATTATGTGAATGTACTGAAAGGATAAACTGTGAGCAAAAGAGACTTTTTAAAGACAGGGTTTTTTTTTGTTTGTTTGTCAACATGCACATGGCAACGGGTGGAATATATACATCAAATACAGTACATTAAGGTTTTTGTAGCAGGAAGTATAGGCAATAGGGATCTAAGTTACTTTCATGATGGTCAAATTGTGATGACTAGACAAATGGGACAGAGAATCTACAAAACAGCAGGTGTGGTGTTTCCAGTAGACAGTGGTTAAGGGTCCTTTTATACACCCAGATATTTGACAGATTAATTGACAGAATTTTAAAGCCAAAGCTAGGAACAGATTATAAACAGAGAACAGGTCATTAAGGAAAGACTGAGATTTTTCCCCTTTTCAAATCCATTCTTGGCTTAGGCTTAAAAAATCAGATAATCTGTCAGACATCTGTGTGTGTGTAAAAGGACCCTAACACAAAAACTGGTCCAAGGAACGATTGCAGGTTAATCAGCCACATAGTCATAGGCGCTCAAGGCTCACTAATATGTGTGTGGTGTACAAAGACTACCTATTTCAAGTCCAGATCATGTTTTTCTGTGCTTGTCAGCGCCATTTATATATAGTCTATACTCAATTCAGCTAAATAATACATTATAGGCTTCCCAAAGATTATACCTCACCGACTTAAGCTAACCAGCTGTGGGTCATGCTTTGAATCCTTTACTACCATCAATACCACTTCAACTGTATTTCTTTACCTCTGTTATAGGGTACTTTTTACTATGGTGCCATGCACCGCTTGGTGTGCAATTGTAACCAATGCCAAAAGATGGGTTTTACCACGCCTGCCAAGTTCCATGCATTAAAGGAGAACTCCGGGCTGGGGTGATTTTTGGATTGTGCTACGAATGGCCTGCCACTGCAACTGATGCCAAAAAGGTTGCCATGGATACGTCCCATGCCAGCTGAGTTCTGTGCACAAGCCTTATTCTAGCATTAAAGGAGAACTCTGCGCTGGGGTGATTTTTGGCAGAGTGCTAGGGAGCAGGAGAATGAAATAAATAACATGCTCTCACCTCCCCAACTCCATCGCTGGTGCCAGTATCCCGCAGCCCTGGTCCCCAGACGCTTCTGAGTCTGAGTGGGGCCCCGGGACGTGACTTGTCAGGCCCGTTCAGCTGGTCAGCGGCTGTAGCAGGGTCCCGTCAAGGCCACTGACTGGCTGAGTGGGCCTAACATGTCACGTCCCAGACCCCCCTCAGACCCAGAAGCACCCGGGACCAGGGGACCAGAGCTGCGGGATACCAGCACCAGCAATTGAGTGGGGGAGGTGAGAGCATGTTATTTATCTTATCCTCCACCTCCCCAGCCAAAAATCACCCCAGCCCCAGTTCTCCTTTAATGCTAGAATAGGGCTTGTGCACAGAACTCAGCTGGCATGGGACATATCCATGGCAACCTTTTTGGCATCAGTTGCAGTGGCAGGCCATTCAGAGCACCATAGTGAAAAGTATCCTTTCATTTCCAGATCGAGCTACTTTACAACAGCAGATAATTATTATGATATAAAACTAAAAATGTTAAAGAAACAAGCAGTTATAATATTTGTCAGCGGCACAGAAGTTCATCGACAGAGACGTGCTTTGTGCTGTGGTGTTCTCGTATATGTTGTCCTAATTTCTTACTATTCCTGCTAACACACTGTAGCTTCATTGACCGTGTGGCCTAACACTGTACTGTGTATGCTGCTCTATTCTACCTGACTCTTTCTCCTAATAACCCCTCCCCCTGATTGCGCCATTTTCTTCTTGTTTTATGACTTTCTCGTTGTCTTCCTGTCAGTGTTTCTCTCCTTTTCTGTCTCCCACGCCCTTCACCTGCAGAAAGTGATATTTCCGAATCAGGACGATGTGCTCATCTCCTTCTTGCCTCTGGCTCACATGTTTGAGAGAGTAATACAGGTAAGCCTCTTGCCTGGTCTGACTTGGCCTTGTTGGGCTGCCTGTGTTTTTTTTTCTTTCCAGAGTCAGTGGTCCCCCACATCTGAGGATGTACACATTTCCTATTTGCCCTTAGCACACATGTTTGAGAGAATGGTGCAGGTAAGGTCTTTATGTTGGTGAAAGTAGTGACACTCTCACCGAAAACCCAATGAAATCATCTGAGATGATCAAAGTCATGACTAAAATAAAATCTGAGATTACTAATAAAACCAATCATTATCTGGGTAACTAACTTTGTCAAATCACTGTTACACAAAATTCTTTTTATATTGATATCTACCATATTATATGTTGATCTTCAATGAACTTGATTTCAAGAATTCCGTCAGCAAAATCATTCAAGATTAAAATTGTACTGAGCAAAACCTACTGCTGTAAGCAATGTGACTGCAGCTTAACATGCAATACTGAAATCTAGAAAATCCTGATATCAAACTATTTGCCCCCACACAGCAGTGACATCATTTTGAGATATTGAAGCATCATGCAACCTTATTAGGGTATAGTCACAAGCAGTAGATTTACTTTCAGCTCCATTTACACCCTGCAGTGCCTGGTGGGTATATTTGTCTGCACTAATTCATCCAACAGAAAAACTGCAATCTTAAAAGAGCTGAACTGATATCTTGAAAGAATACTGGCTCCAGTTCTGGACACATCACCTAAAAAAGGATATTGATAAAATCCAAAGACAGAGAAATGGTGGAGTGTGTCAGGCATAAAACATCAGGAAAAAACTTTAAGTGTACCTGTTGCTATAACTTTCAAAATCGAAATGAACAGTAGATGTGAAATAAAGCAAGTTTGCAATTTACATTCATTATTTTATTTTGTTGTTATCATGCTGTAAAACAAAGCTATCCTTACCAGAAATCCAGGTCCAATCTCCTGAAGGCTTGTGTTTTTCTGACTGGTTGTAAAAAACTGACTAAACAGAGAAATTTCAGGCAGTACAAAGAGTCACCGCTCAATGTGTCCATAAGTCACATGACCACGTTCTCTCTGTGAGCACTCAGATGGCCTGGGATACACGGTCTTTCTGTTTTCTGACTGTTTACTTTTTTTTTTTTTTTTTTAAAGAGTCAGAAAACAGGAAGTGCCGTGTTTTCCATGATAACTAAAAAAATAAAATAATGAATGTATATTGCAAACTTGCTTTATATCATATCTACTGTTGATTTAGATTTTGAAAGTTATAACAACAGGTACACTTTAAGGGTTTGAATTGATATAGTCTGGAGGAAAGAAGAGAAAGGGGGACATGATCGAAACCTTTAAGTACAGATGTAGCCTCTCTTAACTTGATCACAATGACGTGTTTAACTCAACTTTCTAATTGACTTAACATAGCACACAGTTGCTGCATCAGGGATCATGTTAACCCTGGCTCCATCTGTATGTTAAAGGACTAAATAAGTTCAGGAGGGAGATGTTTTTATAAAAAAAACTGAAGTCAAGAACAAGAGGACACCGTGAGAGGTTAGTTGAAGGAAAGATCAGAAGCAACATTAGAAAATATTACTTTACTGAAAGAGTAGTAGATGTTTGGAACAGTGGCAGTTGTTTTGGAATCCTTATGAAGTGGGCAGGAGCTACTGGACATTTTTAGGAATTAAAAACTGTGTATAAAAGGTTTGTGCAGTGTGCACAATGGCAGATAGACCCCTGACGAAGTCACGTGAGGTGACGATACGCGTAGGGTTACAGACCGGAGCCCCATCTCAGTGCCCTGGGTGACATGCGATCATTCTGTTATGGTTTCGACCCTGACTCTCTGATATGATAGGATAAGTTTTGCACTTGGTCATTTTTTGGGGGGGGATTATAAGGATTTTCAGTATTTACATTTCATACATGGTCGTTTATTCATTTATTTATTAGTTCATGCTATTTTTGTGAGCACGTGCACTTTAGGATATGTGTATTTTGAACAGTTAGGGTTTTGACTTATTTGTTTAGATAGGATATAGGGCCTGATATTTATTGTTATTGGGGCTGCGGTTGGAGGGACACGTATATTATTACGAGTACTCCCTGTGATGGTTTACCCGGATTGGGTTTTTTAGGTGTTTTTAAGTGTATGTTCATTTGCTGTTTTGTTTATGTGTTTTGAAAATAAAGATATCGAATTTATTCATTATTATATTGTGGGTGCGCCATTCTTTGTCTTTCTGTCTTGTTTGGTATATGTTCTGTTTAAAGGACATGGGCAGCATCCCATTTAGAGATTTTTAGTAGCTCCCACCTTCTCTTTTTGTACACAATGGCAGATAGGTCCTCCTTAGTAAGTGCTATTCAAATTTAAAAACTTTGATTGATTTCTAAACTTCCCTTCGGAGTACCCTTTTGTAGTGGATTAGTCCAAAGCATCAGCTAGAAGTATATCCATCTGAACATATATAACATTACATCAGACTGCTTACTAATATTATGTGTGTATTAAACTTTAATATTTGGAATTTACTCTTAATCTTTTCTCACATTAACAGTCGGTAGTATATTGCCATGGTGGACGCATTGGGTTCTTCCAAGGTGACATTCGTCTTCTATCCGATGACATGAAGACTTTACGGCCCACTATATTCCCAGTTGTTCCAAGATTATTAAACAGAATGTATGACAAGGTGGGTACCTTCAGCACAAATGCAACTGTAATCTTTCATGCAAATTGGTTTTCTCTACAGATCATTAAAACATAAACACATATTGGCAGAAATGGGCTTCCCAATGGATCAAATGATCCAGAGATCAATAACTAAAACATATCAGCATTTCTTCCGAGCTATAGATATTGCTGCTTCACTGTATTAAATGGGTTATTTCCATTGCATAATATTATATCATATCATATCAATATTATAAAATAAGACATCCCCCTAAAGTAAGACCCCAACTAGTCTATCAACTAGCCCAAAGTAAGGCATCCCCCTGAAAATAAGGTACCCCCACCCTTAAAGTAAGGTGCCCCTCGACAGTAAGGCCATCTACCACCACCTGCCACCGCTCACAGCCTCTCTCCCAGGGGCGTAGCTAGGGGTTCAGCCTAGGGGGGGCGAGTGAGTCTGAGTGGGCCCCAACTGATTAGGTTACCCATAGGGAACCTCAGCAAACGGCAACGTTTTCTAAATAATGAAGGGTATATTCTGCTACATTATTCATAGTGACTCATTACTCATTTCACATATATAGCCGTATAAAAATTAAAGGGGTTATCCAAGACTAAATAAACATAGCTGCCTTCTCCCAGACACAGCACCACTCTGCTCCTCAATTTGTCTCTGGTATTGCGGCTCAGTTCCACTGAAGTGAATGGATCAAAGTTGTAATACCGCTCACAGCTTAAGGGCAGGTATGGGGCTGTTTTTGGAAGAAAGCAGCTATGCAATAAGCTTTTAGACAGTAAAAGATGTCAGCTGGTTGTATTCTCATGTTAGGATGAGCTCTCATGAGCTGCTAGATATCTGTTTCCTACCGGATCTATCAATGTACCTCATATTTCTATTCTATCTATCTATCTATCTATCTACTATTATCTTTCTATCTATCTATCTATCTATCTATCTATCTATCTATCTATCTATCTATCTATCATCTATCTATCTACAGTATCTATCTGTCGATCTACCTATCTCCTATCTATCTATCTATCTATCTATCTATCTATCTATCGATGTATCTATTATCTATCTGTCTCCTATCTATCTATCTATCTATCTATCTTTCTATCTATCTATCTATCTATCTATCTATCTATCTATCTATCTATCATCTATCTATCTACAGTATCTATCTACAGTATCTATCTATCTATCTATCTATCTATCTATCTCCTATCTATCTATCTATCTACTATTGATCTATCTATCTTCTATCTATCTATCTATCTATCTATCTATCTATCTATCTATCTATCTATCTATCTATCTATCTCCTATTGATCTATCTATCTATCTCCTATCTATCTATCTCCTATCTATCTATCTATCTATCTATCTATCTATCTATCTATCTATCTGTCTCCTATCTATCTATCTATCTATCTATCTCCTATCTATCTATTTATCTATAAAGCAAAAATCCACGGCACTCGGATAAGGTATAGAACGGGTGCGACCCCAGCACTGTGGAAAATAGTGCAATATACAGAAGTCCAAAAAATAGGTAACGGCACTCCGATATGAAGGTGAAATCAGTGATTTATTTCAGCACATAGGAACAAAAAATAGCTATTAAGTCCGCCGTGTTACCTTTGCTTGAAATTTCTGTGTTTGATCCATAGTGGAACCATACCCGAAGATGGTTGGAGGTAAAAGACTGCAGGCACTCTTAGGGTATGGTAGCACTGAGTAATTCAAGTGGAATTCTGCAGCAGAACTTTCCACCACGGAATCCCACCTGTCTCAGTGTATTATAGCCCGTCTATGGGAGAGCGCATGCTCCTCCGCTGCTGCCGATCTCCGCTTAAAGAAGTGACATGTCGCACACTCTCCCATAGATGGGCTATAACACGCTGAGACAGGCAGAATTCCCTTGAATTACTCAGTGTGAACATTCCCTAAGGGGGAAAGGGGAGAAGATGAACACTATGGATTTGGCACTGTTGGGGCACATGTGTGATACATTTACTGTATGTGGCTATTAGGGGGTAAATAAAAGAAAGAAAAAGAACCATTGCTGGATTGGACTCTGGGGAGGGGGGTCACAGTTATTGGCTGAAAATGGAATAAACTTATAAAGCAATCGACCTAAGCTGCTGCCTGTACAGGGATCCCCAGACTGCAGCATCAGATGGGGGAGCCTGTGCTTCCTCCTTACACAGTCTATCCTATTCCAGCAGCCTGACAGACACTTTAATAACACTAACTGTCAGTCAGAGCTGCTGCTGCTCCTCTTCTCAGTCCCTGGCAGCCATGCACAGGCAGGACACCTCGGCTGCTGCCATCAATCCTCCCTCTTTTCTCTTCCTCACGGGACGTTTCAGCATAGTGCAGTAGAGGGGGGGCTGTCAGCAGCAGCACCGTGCAGGAGGAAGTGAGAGAGGAGAGCTCTTCCCGGCCACATACAGCTTCCGGTGACCGAGTGAGCCCCCCAGGAGCAGGGGGCCCCCACTTGCTGGGCCCTGATGGCATCTGGGGGCCCACTACACACATGTGCCAAGGCTGTCTGCAAAAGCAATAGCTTTTGTAGACAGCATTTACAGCTGAGACCTCAGTGGGCCCCTGCCAGTGTGGGCCCGGGAGCGGCAGCCCCCCCTGCCCCCACCTATTTTCGCCACTGCTCTCTCCCCATGCTTGTCAACCCATATTCTCAAATTGAAGGCTGTCGTCATTCTAACAGCTTCTTGAATTTAGTCTGCAAACATACTGAATCAAGGCACTATCTAACACAATGGCTTGGATCCCATTGAGTGTCACTCTTGAGCTGGATTTACACATTAGATAGCTGTCTCTTGTTCCCCCAACCATATAATGCAATAAGTTTTCAGCAGGGAAAGTTGGGTAAAAGGTGGCTTATCTCTACTTCAAACAACAGGATTAGCCCTATTTAAATCTAACTATCCTATTGTTCTGAGAACCAATGAAGAAATCTAGCACCCAGGATGGGAATAGTGTATATCGGAACGTCTTTATTGCAAAATGATCACCGTACAGGAACAGATAACTGTAGGTGACGCGTTTCTGCGTATAACACACTTTGTTCATAACTCAGTTACTCAGTTGTGAACAAGGCTTGTAATATGCCAAAACATGTCAACTATAGGATATCGCCCCGTATAATAAGGGCTTTACCCTCTGACTGGTCAGTGCTCGTTTGCTCCTAATATTGGGCCGTGTATTAGGGCCTTTACTCTGAGAAGCCTCTGTAACCTGAATAATGGGGGGGGGGGGGTTAAACATTCCATGTGAAAATTCTGTTGAGAGCTTGCATATGTCCGGCTAATTTATCAATGTGATGAATGTGTTATAATAAATTTGAATCTGAAATTATTGTCTGTCTAATGTGTATATTAATTGTTTTAAATGGTTTGTGGACATTTTAGCTGCTAGGTATGCTCATGGCTGGAGCCAACGTAAACAAAGTTGTGGCTTTTTTTTTCTTATTTTAAAAAGTTGTATTTCATAGATCTTGCTTGAATGCTAAGTAATACTCAAAAGTGAAGAACATTGGTAGGGAGCATATTAATGACAAAAATTAAAATTTTTGCAGAAGAGACTTGCTCAATTTTTTTTTACTTTTTGAAAAATTAAATAGCTTTATAAATTCTCCTCAAAAGCCCCTATTGTTTGTAGTTTGTCAGAATTTGTGAAAATGCCCATGATTGTAATACTTACTCTGTTTCTGAAATAGAATTGTCTTTCATCTTCTTCTGTGCTAGATTTTTAGTCAAGCAGACACAAAAGTTAAGAGATGGATCCTTGAATTTGCATCTCAACGGAAGGAAGCTGAAGTTAGAAGAGGAGTCATTCGGAACAATAGCCTTTGGGACAAACTACTTTTTAATAAAGTCCAGGTAAACTTTAAACTAATTAGAGACGCTTTCTATGTGAACCTGAACTGGTACAAATCCTTTTATAACATACAGCAGTGTTCCTGTAATAAAGCAAAACAGTAAATAATGAAGTGCTCACTTGTCAGGGCCCCTGGGAAAACAAAGACACAGGACAAGTGGGCCCTATGGCTAAGACCCCCCACACTGTCCCTACCTACTTGCAGAGCAGGTCCTAAACGACCGTCCGCAACTGGGCGGCGTTCCCTACCCTGCAGTAAGTGCAAACACAAAACAAGACGAGACAAACTAACACAATAAAGAATAGTCGGCTGGCAAGGTTGGCAACAAACGGGCAGCAGTAGTACAGAATCAGAATTCACAAGCAAAGTCGAGGTCACGAAATCCAGGTCAGAAACACTAATAAACACGGAACGGAGATACAAGGAAAAGGTACAAGGAACTATACGCAATAACAGACAGTAAACAAGGTACACGGTGAAACAGAAACCAGAGACAATAACCAGGTAACTAGAGGACAAGGCAAGGAACACTAAACCAAAAGACAAAGGCAAGAAACAAGCAAAGGGATCAGGAACTAGGAATACAGACAATCTGAGGAAAGGCAGGATCTAGCTGACAGACAAGCTGAACAACGCTATCAAGAGCCCTGAGTGAAGGGAGAGGCACAGGTATAAGGGATCAGAAGTCCCGGACTCCAAGCTGATAGGTGGAGCAGGAGAAACACACAAGAAATCACAGAAAGCCAGAGGTGAGGAGACCTGTCCATCACAACACAGCAGACAACAATCAGAGAACAGACCACAGCAAGGAAAGTGCAGGGAGAACTAAGAAAACATGGACCAGAACACAGATGACATAAGCAGAGAACACAGTAAAACCAGGAATGGATTATTGCCAAAAGCGCAGTCTTTGGCGCAGAGGTCGGACCTTCACCGCAGAGGGTGGAACTGATGCCTTTTCAGGCACAATCATGACATCACTACTGAATAATTACCGTACAATAGAAAACCCCATGCTTACCATTGCAGTATTATACCTGCACTTAAGGCCCTTTTACATGGGCCGATTATAAGCCAGGTTCATAGCTAGAAACACTCATTAGGCCGATAATCGCCCTATGTAAAAGTGACAACGATAAGCCGAGGAGCGGGAAATCGTCCGATCCTTGGCTGGTCGCATTTTTTGAGCAGGCCTTAAAATCCGGAGATGTGCCACCAATAACAATAATTTTAAATGGGCACATGAACCATGCAGCCATCATTCGTATGGCCCAAACGCTCTATTACTTATGTCATGTGAAGGCCCTACAAACAAGTGCCAATCAGTGACAGACAGCCTAAGATTGTTGACCCTTAGTCCCCCCTTTCGGAGAAGAAGCAAGATCTGGAGTGGCAGACGCAGGATTAGTATGCCAGGAAACAACTTAAATTTTATAGAAATAGTGATAACAATAACATAAAAAACAAACAACCCTACCCCAGAGATCAACTTATCCAGCTTTTGAAACTCTCAGCGATCAAATGTTATAGCTTGGGGAGCCATGACTGTTCCCACGTTTTGCCTGCACAAGGCAGGTCACGTCGTCCAAAACAAAACTTTTACACTCTCCTTTGGCTAAGGCCACGTTCCCACATTTGTGATCATGAATACCGACCCCTAGGCTCTTGCTTCACAGGAAGATGACATGAGCAAGTTCATCTCTGCTTATTAATAAGAGGCTTTTATTACTGTGAGTGAAGGGACAACCCAACAATTGCTGAATCATTTATGTGGCTGTTCACTTTTGTCATTGTTAACAAAGCATGCCCTGTTTACATGGGGAGATGTGATGTTGACTAGCAATGAGTGTCATATGATCCCAGCGATCAGCTGACTGCTAATCTTTGGACCTACATTATGGAATCTGCGTACACAATATTGAAAGTGAAAATCATATTTTGCCAATGAAAATTTCTTCCTTGTGCAACCACACAATAAAAAATAAATACTGTAGCAGTAGATGTAATAAATACTTCACCATCACAGAGGATACCACCTTTTGCAAAAATTCTAGTTTTAGTTTTATACAGAAGTTTTATTACAGTAGATATAATTTATTAGAACTATAAAGAGGCAGAATACATGAGGGCAGCACCAGATAAAATTTAATGTGGAGAGTGACAAAAGCAACAAGTGTCAGGGTAATGCATTCCTTATCTCGGCGTGAAGAACACACCAGCTGATACTGTAACAATAGTTTCAGACTCAAAGCCTTATCTCTATGATAAGTCCAGGTAATGCATGGGGCTGATTACTTCATATTACAATGTAGATATGATTTGGCTGTGCACAGATTCTGAATGGCATTTATTAGGTTAGGGTCCTATTAGACAAAGGGACCTTTTGTTTCCTCAGATTAATAATGAACGATCACAAACGAGCGCTTTTGCGAACAACCTGAAATCATTCATCATAATACATGAAACGATAGTGGTTAGTTACAATCGAAAATTACGATCGTTCGCATACTCTATGCACCATCTGATCCCAGCGATGAATAAACGATGTGTACATACACGGAAAGATTTGCAAACAATTAACAAACAATTAACTATGATTTTATGATCAGGTTAAAAGATGCGATCAATGACACATGAACAGATTTACATTACTCGTTTGATCGTTGTCTGCATACACATTTAGGCTATGTTCACACTGCGTACGAGTCCGGACGCATTTCGTACGCCGTCGTACATGTGCGGCTGAAACTACGGGCTTGGGAAAAATCGACATGCGGCCGGATGCATATGCACCGCGAACATACGCCCGTAGTACAGTTATGCTTCCCTAGCTTGTTTCGAAGTGATCTGAAACAGGTCATTTACTTGGAAATCTTCGCCCAGCCCCGTAAACCACACAGAACCTTTTGGATAGAAAAATCAAGTTCAATTTGGCTGAAATAAGTACTTCGTACGGGACCGCATGGAAATCCACGGCCGTGAGTTGGAACATTTCTGTCCTCAAACAAAGGTCGTGTTCATTTTTCACGGCGCCGTATACGATCCGGCCGTAAGCTCATACGTGCGAACCGCGAATATACGCACGTAGTTTTGAGGTTGATGCGTTCGCTTGAAAGTATACGATATACGCCCGCACAATGCACTAGTGTGCATTGTGCGGGCGTATATCGTATACTTTCAAGCGAACGCATCAACCTCAAAACTACGTGCGTATATTCGCGGTTCGCACTATGGCCGGAATCATACGCAGTGTGAACATAGGTTAAAGATTAATAAGGCGTAATAAGGCGCTTACCCTGCTAAAGCAACTTCTTACATGAAACACTGTGAAGTTGCTTAACCCTGAAAATAAAGAAATTAAAATCTTGTGCGGATTAAGGCCAAGTTCCTATATGTGTTGGACCTTCGTTGCAGATTCCGGTCAGCAGGGGCAAATAGAATTGGTTTGCTGGGTTCCCCTTTTGGAATGTTCATATAAAGTGACACTTGAAGAGATTACTTTTAGAGATGAGCGAACCTGGAGCATGCTCGAGTCCATCAGAACCCGAACGTTCGGCATTTGATTAGCGGTGGCTGCTGAACTTGGATAAAGCCCTAAGGCTATGTGGAAATCATGGATATAGTCATTGGCTGTATCCATGTTTTCCAGACAACCTTAGAGCTTTATCCAACTTCAGCAGCCCCAACTAATCAAATGCCGAAAGTTCGGGTTCGGATGGACTCAAACCCGAACCCGGTTCGCTCATCTCTAATTACTTTATTTTTATTTTGTTTTACAACATAACACAAAATAATTTGGTTATTGATGGACAAGCTAGGTGGTATAAGACACCTGAAGATTTTTTTTTTTCTTTTTTGTTTTACTGAGGTGGACAAGCTCAGGTCTACTTCTTTAACAAACCAACAATACATTCTCATGTACTTCCATTACACAATGCAAACAATGTCATTTATGGACAAGCTCTGCTTGTTCCTTTTGTAGCACTTTAGCACCTTAATAAACACATCTGTATCAGAGTTGGCATATTTGGGCTCAAGCTGAAGTTTACATCTCCTGTAAGTTGGTAGCCAGGAGGCTATTATTCCTGCTGCCCAGCTATTACAAGAATGGCAGTGCCTCTACATATCTGTCTATTAGCCCACTATACAGCAGATCATATATTCACAAATTGTGCAGTACACAACCTACCGTGCTGTTGGCTTCTGGCTCCATTTGCTCTGTATGTGGCACAGAGTGTCAGTATCTGAGAATAGGCCACCAATAAAAAAAAAGTCCCAGAAAACCACCTTGGTGCCACATACCATTAGGCATATCTAGAGCTCTTGTAAAGTCTATGACTCTATGAGTTTATTCAAAAGCACATATAGTGCATGTGGAACAGATATAGTACAGGGTATAAACAATGTAAAATATAACTGTGATGTTATGAATTCACATGATGTTTTGGTTCCTGTGTCCAGGCAAGTCTTGGAGGACGTGTCAGAATGATTGTTACAGGAGCTGCGCCTGCATCCCCCACAGTCTTGGGATTTTTACGGGCAGCCCTGGGCTGTCAGGTAAGGGAAGACAGTTTATCTTGCTGCAAAGAAAGCTTTATTGTCAAACTAGTACATATCAGAACCATTGTACACATGGCTCCTAAATAGATCTCATAGTAAATGGCACACACCAGTGTTTTCTTTTCTTAACTATAGTTTTTTTTTTTATCTGCCTTGCCTGTTTAGCCTCATCCTACCTTTTCTTCTTTACTTCTTAATTTCTACTATTTATCATAATTATACAATCATGCAAGGTTGTTGGGTATTAAACAGTGCTAATACAACAGTGTGTGTAACCCTATAGTAGAAAACAATGTGCCACTCTGCAATAATTTATTGGCAGTCATTTAGTGTCCATGGGCCATTAAGCTGGGTCAACACATTCCTAGTGTGCCACATGGGCAATTACTACACAGCAAAACCACCGAGTGCAAGATCATTTTGTTTTTGCAGTGCAGTTTTTGCTGTGTGAGTTCTAAATGTGAAAAATAAATAAAAATATATAAAAGAATCATATTTGCATTGCCAGACTGCAGTTTCTTTTATTCCTGAAGGCAGCCAGTTCTACATGGGATAATGATAGTTGTAAAGGTAGAAGGTAAAATTAACATATTCAGAGTCCATGTATTAAAGCTTGCAGAGATGGGTCCAAAATAATGAGCTGGGATGGGGTTTTCAAGGAAGGTATCTTTCTTTCAGTGTAATATTACCAGAGATACAGGAACAGAAGGTTTTCTTAGAAAGCATTGTGCATTATCGGAGACACAAAAGCGGAAAGTGTTGCATTTAAATGACATGAAGTCCTGTCCCAGTCATGGGCAGAAAATTAGCTCTAGCAGCTGCTTTGGGGCCTGGAGGTTGAATGGGGCCCACTTAGCTGCAAGAACATTGTAAATTTATGTAGGAAATAATATGTTGGTAGCTATCGACTATTTACTGTGGGTTCTTCGATACATGGCACTATTACCCAGACTTTACTTTTGTTACTAACACTAGTTTTAATTTCCTGTCATTTGGTCATTGGTGTTCATCTTTTTATGCTATGGTGGCCCATAAATTCTACTACAGCCCTGATTCTAGCCATCAAGAGATTAATGCTGACTTGTCAATACAGTGTGATTGGTGCACTGCTGTGTCCACTGTGAGAAGGTGTCACTGCTTCAGTGAGAAAAGGTGTGCAAGAGACAAACTCAACAGCCATGTTTTTTTATTTTACTGATAACCAATAGCTACATTTGGAAATTTATTAATGTTCTTCGATTATCTATGTAACAGGTTTATGAAGGATATGGACAGACAGAATGCACAGCTGGGTGCACATTCACCACCCCTGGAGACTGGACCTCAGGTGGGACCTGTTTATTGAATCCTTTAGTAAAGAGGAAGAAGTCCAGCTTACCATTTAGATCTCCACTTGCACGGATCCTCATTTCAATATGGTGCAGGAATTGAGGATAAATTCACTGGATCCAGTGAATTCGCACACCCTCAGGTATTAACGCTAACACGTTTCTGGTGCAGCTATGGCACCCTTGGCTGAGCACTCAAGTCATGAGTAAGGGTGCCGGAGCTGCACCAGAAATACGTTGGCATTTAATATGCAAGAAATAAAGTGGATAAATACATTTCCGAATTTGCTCGATCCAGTGAATTTATTCTTCTTATTGAATCCTTTAATCATTCTGAGATGAAAAAGTAAATATATTGATTTACACTAATAAGCCATAACATTAAAACCTGGCAAAAAATATGAACGTCTCCTGTATGCTTTCAAAGGAGCAATGACCCATTGAGGCATGGACTCCACAAGACATCTAAGGGTATCATGTGGTGTGTGGCTCCAAGACATTAGTAACAGATTAATTAAAGGGAATATGTAAGCAAAACACCAGGTATGAAGCTGCAGACAACAGCGGGTGGTTATTAGGGAGTGAAAAACATACCTTTCTCTTGATTGATGGCTATTTTCACAGTCCTAAAATCATTTTATCTTTGCAACTGAACTGCCATAAAGACATTGCCGAGTCACAGCAGCATGCCTCTTCCTTACCCTCCCTGGCCTGGTTGATTAATGTACTGAGCTTGGCTTAAAGCGCATAGCCCTGTTTCCAAATTGTGTTGCTGCTGGTATGCACAGAGCTGAGCTTACAGTGCTGAATCCTGTGTGTGCTGTACTTACCAACTGTGACACGCAGAATTTTGAGAATTTGTAAGCCAAGCCCTGTATATTAATTGAGCAGGACAGTAAGGGGTGGGGAATCCCTGAGCCTGATAGAAAAAAAGATGATTTAATACCTTATCAGAAAGTCATCTTCTTAAAAACTCTGTTATGTTTGATTTCATTGCCTTTTATTCTATCCACTTATGTCTCCAACTCATGCCATAAAAATGGCAGATTAAATTTTTCAGCAATTTTTGCTACTGTAGCTATTTAGTGGAATCAGAAGCGATGAGATAGATTTCACTCTGCATACACATCAATGAGCGCATCAATGACCTTGGTGCACGTTTGCTGGTTGTCCTTTCTTGGACTAATTTTGGTAGGTACTAAGCACCGTATACCAGGAACAGGAAATCAGCCAGTGCCATCGCTGAGACATAGCAAACAGCACTGATTGTTTTTTTACATTAGTTACCAAGGATTATATGTAATGTGTATGTTACCCAGTTCACTAGAGTACTTGCATGTCATTTGCAGGACATGTGGGGGCTCCACTACCATGTAACTATATCAAACTAGTTGATGTGGAGGAAATGAATTATTTTGCTTCAAAAGGAGAAGGGGAGGTATGTACTATGCTATATGCAGTCCTAATTGCCACTGACCTAAGAATACATATAAACCAAATTCAAATAGTTTTTAGTATTGAAAAGCACTTAGAAATGTTTTTTGTTATGTGGTTGCTACTTTCAACTCAAATTGTCTAATTTAAAAGGCTGAATGGAATCAGTCAGCACCCAGACCCAACCCAAGGTGCTGACTAGTGATAAGCCAGCCGAGCCTCCCGAACCCAGAATCATTCCAAACTAAAAAATTCATTTGCTACTAAATGGAACTTTTTGCAAAGTTCGGACTGGTTTGGAAAGATACTGGCTGCTAGAGATGAGCTTCAAAATTTGCAACCATGACATGTCAAAAGTTTTGATTGGTCCTGGTCTGAACACTACGACATGTCAAAAGTTTTCCCAAACGACAGTGACACTTTAAGTAACTATATAGTGGGGGTTGAGGGAATTATACTCACCGCTCAGATCTTCTTTCTTAATTATCACCGCTCAGCCAATCAGCAGCTGAGGCAGGACACTGCCACTGTCAGGCCCTAACCAATCAGATATTGATGGCCTATCCTGAGGAAAGGCCACCAATGGAAATGTCTTGACTGTCTGTACAATTTATTTTAATGAATTTAAGGAGTTTTCTTCAGGGGAGGGACAGTTGTTAAGACCCCCACTGATAAAATGAAAGAAGAAGTTATTCTCAGCTTACCACTGTACCCATTCATTCCTGCTCAACTCTCCAAGGAGGGCAATCCAGCTGTCTATGGATTCTATAAGCAGCCCATGAGCCTTCAAAGTTCTGCTGTTTTCGCCATTGCCATTGTTTTTCTTTCAGATATGTGTAAAAGGACCCAATGTATTTAAAGGCTACCTTAAAGACAAAGAAAAAACTGCAGAAGCTTTAGATGAGGATGGCTGGCTTTACACTGGAGACATTGGAAAGTGGTTACCGGTAACTTTTTGTTTTTCCAAATATTTTAGTGACACTTGTATTTTCTTCTAGTTTAATTTATCAGACTTGATTCATACAAGGTGGCATCACATTTTCTTTTGATGGCATTCATGTCTTTCATAAAAAAAAAAAATCTACATTAAATCATGATGTATGAATATGGCTGGCAGTGGGAAGTATATGTGTATACAAAAGTCTTAAAAGTATCTAATCTTCTTACCCAGGGTTCCACCTGCCCAGTCAAGTTAAAAGGGTACCCTAGGTAGGAGACATTTTTAACTATGACCAGGGAGGGGGTAGATACTGTATAAACAATGAGGTCCACACTTACCTCTGTTGCTGCTCTGGTCCCTGGTCCCCTGCCTGCTTCCCGGTTTGAGACTGGGCTTGAGATGTGACATTTCAGGCTCATTCACACAGTCAGCAGAAGAGGTGGGACCTTGCTACAGCTGCTGACTGGCTGAGTGGGCCTTTAAAATCACGTCTCAAGGCCAGTCTCAGACCAGGAAGCGATCAGGGACAGGAGCAGCTGGATGCCGGCCTCAGTGCTGGAGCCGAGGAGGTAAGCGGACGTCATTGTTTACATCCAACCCCTTCCCGGCCATATTTAAAAAAACATCTCCCATCTAAAGTACTCCTTTAAAGGGTTTATGCAGGATTAGAAAAAAAAAACATAGCTGTTTTCTCCCAGAACAACGCCACTTTGGCCTCTGTACGTGTGCAGCTTTGAAGTTCAGTTCCTTTAAAGTAAAAGGGACAGAATTAACCCCTTACATGTACATGTGTGTGATTTTGCTGTTAAGGAGGTATTGAGAGGGCTTATGATGGAAACCTGCTCCATACCCATTTGCTCCTGCTGTTTTCAGCTACAGGGACCGTCCAGCATTGAGCGATCTCTGTGCTGACTATTTAACCATTTAGATGCCACTGTCAAAACGGGTGTGCCTGCATTTGAATTCAGCAGAAATGAGGATCATCTTCATTAACACCAGCTGTTCTCATACGTAGTGTGAACCCGGCCTTAATATGTAATAAGAAGCCTAATGTTATCTATTTTTTCTCCTGAATTCAGAGTGGTACACTTAAGATTATAGACCGGAAAAAGCATATTTTTAAACTTGCACAAGGAGAGTACATCGCACCAGAGAAAATTGAGAATATTTATATACGCAGTGAACCTGTGTCGCAAATATATGTCCATGGGGACAGTCTACAGGTAAGTGCAATCATTAGCATAATTCATTATGTTTATTGCCATCAGGAATTTAGAATCAAACCATATTAAATTAAAGGGAACCAATCACTACAAAATTGCCCCTGCAGCTATAAATACATGGCCCCGAGCACTGTTTCCAGGCATATAAGTAATGGATTTTAAGCATTATTTATATGGCCCGAAAACATACTTATAAAGTCTTACCTATGTAGGCATGGGGGTAGTCCTCAGCTGCTAACTAGTTATGGATGGTGGGAAAACTCTTTGTTAATCACGCCTCCCCAGGAGCATTGACATATAAGAGCCATTAGCGTCACAGAGGGGCCGTCCCTGAGCGCTGGAACTACCAAGAAAGTTGTGATTATCGAAGAGGTTTCCCACCAGCCGAGGCTAGTTAGCAGTCTATAAGTAGCAGCAGTTAGCTGTCTATAAGCCAACTTCTTCAGCCACCTGCTTCAGCCTTCTGCTATAAATAGAAGGTATCTTTAGCTGGAGCAGAGGATTCCCTTCTACCCATCAGTAAACACTGTCTTGTTTCTCTGTCCTTACATATACACAGGAAAAAATATCAGGCAAAATAGTAAATACAAGGGATAAATTAGTGGAAAAGAAAATCAAAAGAAAATTAAAGGACAACTCCGACGAAATTTTTTTTTAGCTTATTTAACACACATTACAAAGTTATATAACTTTGTAATGTGGTTAAATACCCGGTCTGGCCCCCTTCCCCCACTTTCGGACCCCCGACCCCCCGCCCGGAAGTTAAAGAATATATACATTACCTATTACGATCGTCACGGTCCTCTTCTCCCAGGCGGCATCTGGTGACGACGACGTCAGAGCCGGGGGGCGGTCCGGGTCTTCTTCCTCCTCGGTGTCTTCATAGAGAATGAATGGGACGGAAAAGGCTGCTGGTGCACATGCGCACCAGCAGCCTTTTCATTGGCTGGAGCGCATCACATGGCTTCCAGCTTGCTCAGCCCTGATTGGCTGAGGTTGCTGGAAGCCATGTGATGCACTTCAATCCCCAGACAGAAAACCTGAGCTTGGGTTACTAGGTTAACAAGCTAGACTGAAATGAACTCACACTGGAGAGCTTTGAATGATGTGAGAATAAAGAGGTGTATTACTTCAGAACCTGATTTCTTATTATTCATTTTTGGGGATAATTTCTTTTAGGCAGCTATGAAGCAAAAATGAAGCAGTTATACTTTAGGAATATATTTTAGAATGCGAAGTTGAAAAGTAAACATTTTGGGGGACATTTAGGGAGAAGGTTCAGATTCGCCCCTTCTCTCTGGCGTACACCAGCCATATCTCCTGCTCGCCCGATGGCCAAGCATGTCAAGGTGGGGAGGAGGTCTGGCCTCCTCTCACACCAGATTTACCATGATTTACTTTTGCTCGTAGGCAAAAAGCATGGCAAAAATCTACACCTGCTCAGTAGGTCAGGCCAGTTTCATTAAGAGGCAGGCAGTTTTCATAAATGTCCCCCTTTGTATTAAATAAGTAAATAAATAAATATGTTTACAGATTTTTGTTTCTTTTGTTCACTAGGCTTTTTTAGTTGGCATTGTTGTTCCTGATGCCGAAGTGATGCCAGGATGGGCAAAGAAGAAAGGTTTTGAAGGAACATTTACAGAACTATGCAATAGTCTGGTATGAAATGAACACAGAAAAAAATATTAACTATGCTAAAGAAGATTGCAGAACAACTTTTAGTGGCACATTTATCAATGTATGATTTTTTTGTAAGCATAGCTAATTTAAAATTGTACTAGTTTCCTGGGGCTTAATTTATGAGGAGGCTTCTGGACAACAGGCTAAAAAATGTACGCCCGCTTGGAGATGACATAGATTTTAAACCGTTTTTTTTTTGGCTAATCAAGTGTAAAATTGATATATTTTGTGCACAAGGAGGACATGCCTCTGCACACACTGTTGTGACCTGCCATCTCTCTGCCCATATGGTGCACAAGGTGCAAAACTTCAAAAAAGCGTGCAGTTGCATGTGTGTGTGTGTGTGTGTGGGGGGGGGGGGGGGTTGCCTTGGGAAAAAAACTTGCAAGTTTGAGCTAGGGGCAGACATTGATGGATGTGACTCTAGGGTGTGTTTACACAGATTTGAAAAGAGGACAAATCTCAATCTTTCTTTTGGCTTTAATAATCTGTGAGATAAATCTTTCGCTGTAAACACAGCCTTAATGTATTGGTCCACAAAAGACCTTAAAATTCCAAATTAACTTTTATTATCTGCTTTGCAGGCATGTGACACAGTGATCCTTGACTGTGTCACATGTGCCCCATAGCCATAGACTATGTTCACACACAATAAAATAAAAGATGAATACCGCCAAAATAACCTCAAAATTAAGTCTGTGTTTTACCTTTATTTTACGGTGTATGAACATAAAAGTACAGATTAGGAGCAGATCCCTCTTCTGAAAGTAGCTATACAGATGGTTAAAAGTAAAAAAAAACAAAAAAAAAAAAACCCTGATACCATTAAGTTAGGAAAGATTTCGCTAAAATCAGCTTTTCTCCAATTAAAAATTTGTATAACTTGAAAACTTACATTGTAGTAATATGTTGACTGTTCTCTTCTTTAGGAACTTAAAAAAGCAATTATGGCTGATATGGTGAGACTTGGAAAAGAAAGTGGACTCCATTCATTTGAGCAGGTAATTTATACTAAAAAGCTGTGTGGCCGTGTGACTGTGTCAGTACAATAGCAGGAAGATTTGAACAGGGTCCAAGCTCCTGACATCATAATACCTGATGCTGGGAGTTCCCAATGCCAACACACAGCTTCACGCTGCGTAGCATCCGTGATCTACTGAGCGTGTGAATGCCCCTTCAGGGTATGTTAACACTGAGGAATAGGTGAGGAATTGAAGAGGAAATTTTTCTGCTTGAAATTTCCTCTTCTTCAGCTCTGGTGGAATTGGGGCAGAATTCCAGCGTTTGGTTATGTTTACACAACGTCAAAAATAGAGATAATGTACCAACAGCCGTTATTGCACTAAGGGAGGGCCAGACAGCTAAATGACGTCCGTTATTTTAGACTCAAAATGACAGACGTAATTTCAAATGGAGCTGCAAAAATGTTGTGTGAACATAGCCTATAGTTGAAATACAAAGCATTTCTGTAGCGGAATCCACCTAAAGAATTGACATATCAATTCTTTGGGCGGAAAGCAGATCCATGGTGGAACATTCTACACAATTTCTGCAGTGTGAATAACAGAGCATAAGTCCCATTGAACACAATGCTACAGCCTCTTTACTGCTTACCAGGCTAGGCTGTATACATTTGATGGTGCATGGTATTGCAGCTGATCTCATTCAAGTGATCTGATACTGAGGGCCTATCCTTATTATTAATGTGCCTGAAAATGCCTGTGTTTTTTTTAAACTACTAAGTCTAACTTGCTTGAATTCTGGCGGTTTATTTATTTACTGTATATTTATTTGTATGCTCATTGTTGTACTTGGTGATTTGGAGCCACAATAACCTCTCCATTATATCAATTCTCCTGACAAAATTCGGAAAGGGGCAACTTTGTATGAAAACAAATAACAAATAACAAATATTTATCCTTGTTATTAGGGGACTTCTGTCTTTAAAAAAAACAAAGATCCAATCTGGATCAAACAAAGAGATGCAGGACAAGTATTACTATGAACAGTATTTTATTTATTAAATCCAAATTAAAAAAATATATATATTAAAAAGGAACAAAAGCAGTGCTAAACACAAAAGAATCACTGAGAGGACATATATTCATCAATTCATATAGTTTATATGATGTACAGCACATATTGGGCTATAGACATACTGAATATGTGTGAGTATACAGCTCTACCACTAGATGGCACAATAGTTTTAATATACAATGATAAATATAGATAAAAGTGAAGCAGTCCAAAGAAAAGAATGAGTATAGTTAGTGCGATGCACTGGCCCCTAGGGGCCACTCCGCAGTATAGATGGTGCTAACAGGCAGGAACCGGGGCAGCTGTAGGATAATGTGGTCACGGTGTAGGCACGAGGGTGATACAGCTGGAAACCGGGCTCCTGACCATGCGGGAATACTGGGCATGCGATTTTTCGTTGTCCTTAGTCAGGGCACCAATTATCACACCAATGCCAAGGTTCAGAAACAACGGTAGTTGTATATTTATTGTAACGGTGGTAACTAGTAGCAACAGTCTCTCCGGATGCAACCGGGAATAAGGCAATCTTGGATAAAGCAGAGTAATGGGTGATGCTGCAATAGGCTGTGAGAGTAGCGTGCTGAATGATGGGAGTAGTAGTGAAACTGAAGTTGAGATGCTGGGTGGAATGAGACTTGAATGAAATACTTGCTGTTGATGATTAGAGAAGATGATGATGATGATGAGAGGAACTGAAGAATGACTGAAGAATCGACACCCAGATGAGAATCTTGAGACTTGAGACAGGAACACAGCCAGTGGACTGGAGCAGCAGAGCACACGCAGGCCTCTCTCTTAGCAGGGAGAGAGGACAAACACAGAACTTGTCTCCTGAAGGTGGAGAACAAGACTCAGGTAGAACAGAAAGTCACATGGTAACCCCAGCCAAAAGCTCGATGACCATTGGTGTTACCATGGAAGCAGGGCACAGTCACGTGACATCCAGCCATTGCATCATCACACCATTAGGCATATACAGAGAAATATACATGAGAAGTACCATACTTGAACACTAGGGGGCGACATAATACCATTAGGCACTGATACCTGAATATACATGCAATAAATGAATGAAATAGCAGACTTGAATACTGCAGGGGTGACACAATACACGCAGTTTGCAGTGGACCATAGCTTTCCAGAACAGAACTGGTTATAATAAAAGTGTGACCATAAGAAGGGCTGTTCTGGGACACTGCATTAGTTTCAATTGATCTGACAGGATCTCACTTGTAAGCTATAACTGGACGCTCACAACTAAAAATAGGTAAAAATAACCTTTTTGAGCAAAAGAAATACACAGCCAAAGATCTAGATTCATATAATCAATGTTCTAACTCATCTACTCACCCTACACGTGTTTCATGTGGCTTTGTCAAACTACTACTGCTGTATGTCCACATAGCACCTTGCAAAGCCAATTCATTAATAACCCCTCTTCCTACATGTAATCTATAGTAGTCTACTGCTTAAAGGGGTATTCCCATCCCCTAACTTTTGTTAGAGGTTATGGGGGACGCAAAAGGAAGCAACTTTAAAAATGTTTTGCAGTAGCAAAATTGCTTACTTTTGAAGTTTACCCCCTTTGTGTCCCTGTAGTTCTGTCAGCTTGTTGCCAGTCGGGTGCTCAGGGCCTTGGTCAGCAGTAAGTATACTTTATTCTCCTTACACTGTCTCCCACTAAGCTTTCACAAGTCTCCAGGACTTGGATAGTCTTTGGAGACATGTGTAAGCCTAGCTCAGCAAAACCGAGCTGATTCAGCTCAGCACCACTATGTCTCGTCATTGGCTGTATCCATGTTTTCCAGACAACCTTAGAGCTTTATCCAAGTTCAGCAGCCCCCGCTAACCAAATGCCAAAAGTTCGGGTTCGGATGGAGTCGAACCCGAACCCGGTTCGCTCATCTCTAATTAGCATGTAGAAGCTCCAAAAGGGGGGGAGGGGGTGTCAGGACAGGGTCAACAATTTATAGGAAAGTGCTTTGTGCAATTAACCAATTAAGGGCATACTGCCCCTTTGAATCTGCGGTGTGCTCGTGCTCTAAGAGGTGGAGCAGTAGTGGGAAAAGGTAAGGCTCCGACGAGGAGGCTGCCCTGGGCCCCAGCATACGGCCTCTTGTCTCCATCAAGGCATAGGAGCCGGTGCAGCGGTGGCCCAGAGTTCAGGATGCCGCCACCGCAGCCATTACATCAATCTAATAAAGACATGCAGGTTTTAAAAAAACATTGAAAGGTACACTTTAATGTATGCTACCATTTTATCCATTTCCTTATCCCCATTTTCCGCCTCCTTTATGCGCAATTTTTTATTTTTTTCAAAATGTACCTTTTTTTTTTGCAGGTCAAAGCAATTCATATCCATAAAGAGATGTTCACTGTACAAAACGGTTTGCTGACGCCAACACTCAAGGCAAAAAGACGTGAACTCAGAGACTTCTTCAAACAAGAGATTGAGGAGCTTTACGCCACGGTTTCTGTCTGACAAACTGTGGACGGTCAAACTTCCTGCAAACTGTCCGCAATCCTGCGGAAGTCCTACCAATATGTGGATACTTTTCCCCCCTTCTTTTTGGATTTCTTTTCTTTAACCCAGTTATCGTCAAAGTGCTTGGAATGCATAAAAGCAATGAAAGACAACAGAGGTTAAATTAACCAGTTACTATTTTTCTGTTACGTTACTAGCATGTACTGTACAGCAGCAGACTGAAGGCTAATACTGATAGTACAGGATGCCAGCACAGCTTCAATAAGGACACTTTGTTTTTAAGCACAGAAAATATTTTAGAATTAAACTACTGTTTAATAAGTGCACGAACCATAAAAAGACAGAACATTGACCTGTTTCTGGATTGCAAGGACAGCTGTGTCCTTTTTATATAGCGGTACATATTGCGCAAGCTGTGTAAAATGTTTAAAGATTTCAAAAAATTAATAATTTTCAATAAAACAACTATAATGGTATAATTTACAGATTTACTTACTGTGTTTATTTAAGGGACATGTGGTGCCTAGATTTTCTTTTACTAATCAGAACCAGGCACTGAAATATGTTATTTTATTTCTAAGTTTTTTTTTTAATGATTTTTTTTTTTTTTTTTTTTTAATTATTTATTTTTTGAACATTGTACTTTTTTTTCTAAATATATATATTTTGCCTGAGTGGATTTGAAGGAGAATTCTGGGAAAATGTAAAAAAAATATCAGGGAGGGCAGGGGGTGTTGGGAACACAATAAAGAATTTATACTTACCTGCCCTGATGCCACTGCTCATGGTCACCCGCAGGTCTCTTGTAGCTCCCGGTGATGAGATGTCACAGCTCGGCTTACAAATGCTTGCTCAGCCAGTCATTGACTGGGGCGAGAAACCTCTGCAGTTGCTGACTGGCTGAGCGGTTAGTTCCTTCTGGGTCGTGTAGACTGAAGGGCTGACAGTCAGTGGTGATGCTGCAGCTGTGTGGGCACGGGGACAGGTATCACCTCTTTATTATTTTTCCCACCCACTGCTGCCCACCCTGGATTTTTCCATTTGGCTGGAGTTCTTCCTCAATAGCATTTAGTGATATGATTTAGGAGGCTGCTATTGACTTCCATCTACTATCTATCTACTGGTGGCACCTGGCGCTGTAATCCTGATCCAGATAATTTTTCAGCAGCCTCCTCTTATGAACACAGACACAACAAGATGTCTCAGTTTATTTTGTGGGTGGCCATACGCCTTACATAACTGACGGCCGAATCAGTTAAATCTCCTGCCTGCTGCCTGTCCTCCCCAAACACAGGAGCATTCAGCATGGCCAAGGGAAGCGGTAAGCCACAGCGAAAGTGCTTTAATTGTGGCTTATCTCTTTCTGAACAAAGGGGTTCACGGTTGAACCCTATCACCGCCAACATCATCTGTTACATAGAAACATAGAAGATTGTCGGCAGAAAAAGACCACTGGGTCCATCTAGTCTGCCCTTTTAGTATTTTCTTTCTCATTATCTTAGGATAGATATATGTTTATCTTAGGCAGGTTTAAATTCTGTTATTGTAGATTTTCCAACCACCTCTGCTGGAAGTTTGTTCCAGGTATCTACTACTCTTTCAGTAAATTAATATTTTCTCACGTTGCTTCTGATCTTTCCCCCAACTAATCTCTCACTGTGTCCTCTTGTTCTTGAGCTCAGTTCTTTTACTAAAAACACTTCCCTCCTGAACCTTATTTAGTCCTTTAACATACTTAAAGGTTTCAATCATGTCATGTCTGTTGATGGTGGTTCAGATACAAATGGTAAGAATGGAAACTGAAAGATTTCAGGATTATTTTATAATAATGCAGTGGAGACGAGCCCAGTGCCCCCAGTGTTTCCCTTCCCCTAAGTCACATGGCCACACTTGATTCTTTTGGGGGCGCGTCACCCAGGGGATATTATTATGTTACCAGCCTCCACTGCATAGAGCGGGTCAAAGCGCCCATGAAGAAACCAGCGTCGATCGTGGGAATCAGCAGAAAGGAGCAACCAGGGCTAGCTCCAAGCACTTCTGGGCCCCTGGGAGACAGAACCTCAGTGGGCCCCTTTGTATAGCTAATCATGTGGCATCACTGTTACGACCTAACTACTTTGGAAAGAAGATTATTACTTTTTTATATAATAAAATGGTCAACAAGGGTTCTCTGGGATGTTTTCATTCTCTAAAGATCTTTATAAAGTTGTTGTGTTTTTTTTCTTACTTATTTTTGGCTTAGTAGTGGAAGCTGTCTAATAGATGGCATCCATTACTGAGACGGGGCTTACCGTTAGCCCACAGAACAGGTAACACTAACCCCTCACTTATTACCTTGGTTCCCACTGCCACCAGGGGTACCGGGAAGAGCACGATACCATCAGGCCTGGAGCGTCAGAAAATGATCATCAAGGACTGGGTGGCATTAGGTTGGAATTAATAGGCTGGCAATGACTCTTGCCATCCTCTTAGGGTGGTATTACACGGGCCGATGGGGGCCTGATAATACCTGTAAACGAGCAGCGATCTGCTAGATCGTTGCTCGTTTACTGGACCTATTACACGGCACGATAATCGTTAAACAAGGGCTGCAGGGACATCGTTACCGATGTCCTTGCAGCCCTTAGTACATACATTACCTATCCACGTTCCAGGGCTGCTGCTGCGGTCCTCTTCTCCACCGGTCCTGCGCGCTCTAACTTCAGAGTGGCCTGTCAGCTGAGAGGCCGCTCAGCCATTCACAGGCCGGGACCGCAGCGGACTGTGATTGGCCGGGCGGCCTGTCAGCTGACAGGCCACTCTGAAGTTAGAGCGCGCGGGACCGGTGGAGAAGAAGACCGCAGCAGCAGCCCTGGAACGTGGATAGGTAATGTATATCGTTAGTTGCTGGCCGCGCACGGCTATTACACGTAGCGGTGCGCGGTCGGCGCCCAACGAAAATAGGTCCAAACCTATATCAACGATTAGCCGATGATCGTTGTCATCGGCTGATCGTTGTATTTATTACATGGAGCGATAATCTGCTGAATCGGACCGATTCGGCCGATTATCGTTCCGTGTAATATTACCCTTACTGTCAGGGTTTTGTTGCTTGGAATTGTATCTGGTTATGGAAAATAGGGGGGGGGGGGCTCATGCCATATATATATATATATATATATATATATATATAGCCAGATATCCCTCTCTCCAGAGAAGGAAGCCCGTTGCCAAGGGGTGCCTCCTAGTGGGGGAGAGCACCAAAGCACCCTGATACGTAGTCCCTCAGGTCCTCACTCTGTTGTGAGCTTTGGGACCTTAATAGGGAAACACCAGGGTGGCCCCGAAACTGCAGTCTGTGGATGGATGCCTGCCTTGGTAACCCTTGTCTTATGTCGTTATACTTGCCACAGAGTTAGACTTTGACATACAGGGGCCACCCTGGTGTTTCCCTATTTAGGTCCCAAAGCTCGCAACAGAGTGAGGACCTGAGGGACTACGTATCAGGGTGCTTTGGTGCTCTCCCCACTAGGAGGCACCCCTTGGCAACAGGCTTCCTTCTCTGGAGAGAGGAATATCTGGCTATTCCCGTGTTTCGAGACCAGTAACTGAGACTCCACGGACCCCTTCTTTGCATATTCAAATTTTGTAGGGGGCAATCAGCGGAGACTCGTAAATGAGTACTCCATTGGATTTTTTCGCTGTTCTCCCTGAGTTCAGTGATTGTTGTTTTGTTGGTTTATATATATATTTATTTATTTTTTTAATTATTAAACTAATGCGTGCAATCCCCCTATTTTCCATAACCAGACAGATACAAACCCAAGCAGCAGCAGCCTGACACTATCAGAGTGGCAAGGGTCATTTTTTTTGGCTGTTGCCAGCCTATACCAGCCTGCTGCCGCTCAGACCTGATGGTATGTGGCTCTTCCCGGTACCCCTGGTGGCAGTGGGTACCAGGGTAATAAGTGGGGGGTTAGTGTAAGCCATTCGATGGTCTAACACTGAGCCCCGCCTAGTAATGAACGCCATCTATTAGTCAGCTTCCACGAAGTCAAAAATATGTAAGAAAAAAACTACAAAAAAAGAACTTTAAAAAGATCTTTATTGAACTAAAATTCCCCAGAGAGCCCTGGTCGACCCATTTATTAAATAAAAAAAGTAATAATTTTCTTTCTGAAGTAGTCTGGTCGCCTTCAACCTGTAAAGTAAAATAAATAAATAAAGACTAGAGATGAGCGAATTGGGTTCGGGTTCGAGTTGATCCGAACCCGAACGATCAGCATTTGATTAGCGGTGGCTGCTGAACTTGAATAAAGCCCTAAGGGTATGTGGAAAACATGGATATAGTCATTGGCTGTATCCATGTTTTCCAGACAACCTTAGAGCTTTATCCAAGTTCAGCAGCCTCCGCTAATCAAATGCCGATCGTTCGGGTTCAGATCGACTCAAACCCGGTTCGCTCATCTCTAATAAAGACACCTTCACCGAGTAGCAAAAAGCAGTCTATTGTCACTAATAAGGGGTCTAAGCAGAGGCTCTTGTCCTCCCCATACTGTGTTGAGACCCCCTAATAATAACAGTAAAACATTCCACATACCCCCCCATTTGAAAGCATTCCCCCTCCCTCAAGAATAGTCACCACTTTGCTGCTGGTGCTTAGTCTTGCTTGCTGGTGGCGGGACAAAAGACAGAGACAAGCAACATTACACAGGAGCTCTGTTTGGCGCCAGCCATGAACCAGGGGGGATGTGCTATTAATCTGAAGTAGGCAATCAGTGCCAGGTGCCAGGCAGCAACGCTGGACCTGTGTTCCGTGCAGGGGGCGGGCAAGTGCCGAGGGGGCCTCCAGTGGCGCTGTGGGCCCCGGCACTTGCCTAAGTATGCCGATGACTGACGCCGGGCCTGGCAGCAGCTAAGCACTGGGGAAAGGAGTCTAAATAGACAATAACAAGTATGGAATGAATTGTTAGTCTCACTATGGGCAGCAACATATCACAAGTTATGTTTGAGTGGAATCCCCCTTTAAACACAAGGACATGTTCTGATGGCAAAGGTAAATTACATGTTGAATTGGTTATAAATTCACACGGATAGAAAAAAAAAGTTGTAATTTTATCGCATGAACTATTCTACCTGTTTAGTGTACAGTAATTAGAGATGAGCGAACCTCGAGCATGTTCGAAGGCTTATCTAAAGTGGTGCACATGAAACAAGTAGTTGCCCATAGCAACCAATTAGATTGCTCCAATCCTTAAGTCCAATCTATAAGTAGCTATGAGCATATGCTTCACTTCCTCCTAGCATTAGGTTTGATTCATTTCCTTCATTGTGCTGCAAAATGCTATAGAATATATTACTATTAGAGATGAGCGAACCTCGAGCATGTTCGAGTCCATCCGAACCCGATCGTTTGGCCATTGATTAGCGGTGGCTGCTGAACTTGGATAAAGCTCTAAGGTTGTCTGGGAAACATGGATACAGCCAATGACTATATCCATGTTTTCCACATAGCCTTAGGGCTTTATCAAAGTTCAGCAGCCACTGCTAATCAAATGCCGAAAGTTCGGGTTCGGATGGACTCGTGCATGCTCCAGGTTCGCTCATCTCTAATCCCCACAGATCTAATTGGCAGGTCAAAAAAAAATATTAGGAGTTGTTGTGTACTTTAACCTGTCATTTGAAAAATGTTTGATATTTGATGGAGAACAACAGATAATAAAGGTTTGTGTGTTCAGACCCTGTCCTATCAGGATGTTTTTTCTTCTAGCCCTGTCACGTGACCTGCATGGACTTCCAATGCAAGTCTATGGGGCCTTCTAAGTCTCAGACGTGGTAGATGAGTGCAGCAAAACGCAGACAAATATGGCTGCATACTGCATTCACACATCCTGTGTTCGCTCTGTAAAGCACTGACAAGGGATCCTTGTACTGGAGTGTTTCCCCACATGGCATGATGTATTACCATCATGCTGGGAGCAGGGAAACTGTTTGAAGGATCGCACCACTGTAATGACTGCATAGCCCCGAGAGCGTGGGCACTTACATTGTCACAGACACACCTCTGTTAGCCTGAAATAAAGAGTTTTTTTTTTTTTTTTTTACTAAAACACCGGATCACAGAGCAGTGCTAAAGTAATGCTTGATGCCTATTAAAGGTGTACTCTGGCATAAGAAAATTATCATTAAATAAATCTCCCCTCAAGATATATAACTCACTACTAGTCACCCAGCTTTCCAGGCATCATGTACTCAGTATGATGGAGGTCAACCAGCTTTCCCAGCATGTTGTACTCAGTATGATGGAGGTCACCCAGCTTTCCCTGCATTCTGTACTCAGTATGATGTCATCCGGCTTCCGAGCATCTTGTGCTCAGTATAGTGGAGGTCACTCAGCTTTCCATCATGTTTTATTGTACTTAGTAGGTCACCCAGCTTTCCCACCATCTTATACTCAGTATGATGGTGATCACCCAGCTTTCCAGCATCTTGTACTCAGTATAATGGAGGTCACCCAGCTTAATCTTCTTAGCACTCCTTTCTCCGCTGAAGCTTGAATTGAGAAGGTAGGGGCAAAGCATAACAAGTCTGGCACTGATTGGCTGGTTCAGCCACCCAGTGATAATGAATCTGGTCAGCTGACTATAACTAGGGCTTATATATGGAGTAGGGCATATATTTTTAAGCCTACTCCAAAAAGCCTGCAAAATTAAGCTCAGTCTTATTTTAGGAGTAGGTCTTATTTTCTGTTAATATAATATACTGTATTATAGTACTGGTTTCAGCTTGGTTTTGCATGCTTCACCACTGGCAGAAAATAGAAGAACTCCAAATATTGTCTACATCTTTTTGACTCCCCCCTCTCTTTGTGACCATACATTACCCTCTGATGTCACAGAAGACCCGACTGGAACGTGAATTGTACCTCCTAAAATGCTACTACAATGTGTTCCCTGAAAACTACCTCACACACTGCCTACCTGAATATAACACACAAGCTGTGCCCTGAACTTGCATATAATGCACACTGTACCTCTTGTGGTTAAACAAAATATACACAAAAGTTCCTGAAGTTCTTTATTAAACACTCTGAAAAATAATACAAAATCAACTGTAATCCAAATTGTACCACCTAAAGTTCACAATAACACACACTACCTCCTGAAATGTATTGGGGTACACATTGTGCCTCCTGAAATCAACTAATATGCATAACATGAACTTTGTATTAAATACTCTGTGTCCTCTGAGAAAGCAAATAGCCCCCAATCCCAAGTAAAATTTACCTGTCCCCTCTCTAAGGGTGGGTTCAGACTACTGAATTCATGCGGATAAAAATCCAGCGGATTCCGTAGCTCGTACTCACTCACGGCCGCACACCTCTCCACCAGTGCCATAGACACCATTCTATGGGCCGGCCGATTACGCTATCCGCCGAAAGAATTGACGTGTCAATTCTTTTGGTGGAATCTGCCCTTGCATAGAATGGAGGGGAGAGGCGCACGGCCATAAGCACGTACAGGCAACGGAATCCGCTGGATGTTATCCGCGCAAATTCCGTAGCCTGAACCCGCCCTTAGGGTGGGTTCACACTACGGAAATCTCGCGGACAATGTCCGCGGAATTCCGTCAGCTGTCCGCCTGCACGGGCACGCGCTTTTCCGCCAGCTCCATAGACACCATTCTATGGGGCGGCGTATTCCGCGATCCACTGAAAGAAGTGACATGACACTTCTTTCAGCGTATAGCGGAATACGCCGGCCCATAGAATGGTGTCTATGGAGCCGGCGGAAAGGCGCCCAGATGTGCTGGCGGACAACTGATGGAATTCCGCGGACATTGTCCGCGAGAATTCCTTAGTTTGAACCCGCCCTTACACATGCTGCTTTGATGTCAATTGGTCAGGTCTAACTTTTAGTAAAGGTACAAGGTTTGTGAAGTCTGCATCGTGGGAAAGTGGGGATTGGGGGGACAGGGAGCTGGGGACCTCCTTGCATCTTACCTTATGGGTAAGGTATTGTCAATCAGCACCAGTGCATGCCTCCGGCTCAGTGGTAGTACTGACACTGACCTGCCTCAGAAGCTCCTATTTGGAAAACCTGTTATGATGGGATCCCCTGCTCCTTTACAGTAAGGAGTGGTGTGCTTTGCGCCGCTACTTGCTGCAAACCCAGTGGTGATACATTTGCATTCACCTCATAACACTACACTCTCTGGGTTGGGTGCTCTGCATCTGACCCATGGAGTGGTAAAAACCAATTAAACAGATTTACATTATTTTTTATGGGAAAACACAACACGGTTCTCAAGCTGCTCCGTTCTGGAACAGCCTTCCAGAACAGATTGTGTTTGAAACCAGAGGTATGAGGGTACTATATGAAGTGCAGTTTTTAGAGATAAGCGCGCATGCTCGGACTATGACTCTGTCCATGTTTTCCTGAGCTCCCCAGGGCTGCATTTGAATGCAGAATGATCAGACTGGAGTTGTGCAAGTCCCATATTTCTCTCATGTAGAAACACCTTTCTTTTGTAAGAGATTACACGAATCAAGTATCTAGCACTAAATGCAGCCTTCCATTATAACCCCCAATGGTTCTCTTACGCATAGCAAATTTGCAATAATTATCGAAATATAGTGATTATCTGCTCATGTAGATACAGCTAATGATCAAAATGAGCGTTAAAGTGATACTGTTACCCCACTTTTCCTGTGTACTGTTATTGGCACCATTAGTTACAGTGTCACTAGGGTGGGGCTTAGCGTCCGTTGAGCCCCCTCTCCCTGCCTCGGTCAGTGCTGTTATCTACACTCATCCTGTGATGAGGCAGGGCGAAGGGGTTCAGTGGACACTAAGCTGTTGGGGGTTGTATTGCTTGTATCTTCCAATTCCTGGATTGTGAATTCCTGGATTGTGAGTAGGGACCACAGTGTTGGTAGTCACTGCATTGTGTCTTTTATTTGGTCAGAAAGGCAAGGAATTGCCATGGACTTGGCTGTATACCATAATGGGTAAGGATCCCCCATATTACACATTTAAGTGTAATGAAAAGCTGTGCTGTTTATGTATGGTCAGAAATTCTCTGATACTTGTTTGTATGTCGGAGATATCATTTGCCCTCAGACCACATTGCTGGAGGAGATGGTTGTCAGGTACAGTAAGTAGATAAATGAAAAAGTCTATTCAATTGCACATTCAACATAGTGGCAAATGATAGGTATAGTCTTTCACCTCCGGAGGCGCAGATGTGGGGAAAATGGAGTGTAGCTTCGGCAGGTGGGTGCCCAGATGATGGCTGCTCAATAAATCTGTAAGATAGTTAAAGACAAAGTTAAAGTTTCTGGTAATAAGTAGAGATGATCAAACAGCGCTGATGTCGAGGTTCGTACAAACTGGAACCATCGGTATTTGACTCCCGCAGTCTTCCCGTTCCGTGGAGAAGGTGAAGACAGCCCAAGTCCCGCCTGGAAAACAGGAATACAGCCTGGGCCATAGGTTGTATTCCTGTTTTCCAGGCGGGACTCGGGCTATCTCAACCTTCCCCACGGAACGGGAAGACTGTGGGAGTCAAATACCAATGGTTCCAGTTCGTACAAACCTCAACATCAGCGCTGTTACAGCAATCCAAAACAAAAAGGACATATGAGGCACTCCATTCCAGTAAAATCATATACCTTTATTGAATGCACACAAGTATAAAAAATCCACATAAAATGTGTATAAAGCAACGCGTTTCGACGCAATCGTCTTTATCACAGCATAACACTCATTGAATTAAAAACACTCCTCTATATATGGAGAAAAGAAATGAACAATAGGAGCTATCGCTTACCCCCACCTCCGTCAGCGTCCAGATGAATACTATGCGCATGCGTCAAATCAGACAAAGCTAACAGCACCTGAAATCATGACACCGTCACTGGAGAGTGGGAGAAGCCGCTCAGCTCCAAGTGGATACAATGGGAACAACGGCCAACACTGAGAGCAATGAACATAGTCAATAAATATATAATAAATCAGTCCTGTAATTCAGTCCTTTTGGGAAAAGGCTATCCAGATTTAATATCGAGTATGCTTCACGATTAAAGAGCTTTTGGGAACAGCTGTCTCCTCTGTAATTTTTATACACTTTTTCTATGGCAAAAAAGGAAAAATATCGTAACTCACCATCATGTGTCGTAACTCACCATCATGTGCCCCTGATACATTATCACCTTTTTTGTTGATATCGTATATATGCTCCGCTATCCTAGTTTTCAATTTTCTGGCTGTACAACCCACGTACAGTTTGTTGCAACAGGAGTAGACAATACCATATATCACATGATCACTATTACAGTTCATGAAACAGGAAATATCAAAACTTCTACTATTGTCTGAGGTAAAAACTTTAGAGGTTTTCTTAACATATTTCCATACATTACATCGGGCCCCCCCACACTGAAAAAATCCCTTCTGGGAAAGCCACGTTCTAGTGGTGTTGAGTTTTTGGCTAGGGACCGTGGGAGAGATGACATTACCAATTGTTCTGCCCCTTCTAGCTACATCTTGGATGCACAAAGTTGTCACCCCAAACACACCATTTCAGCCATTCCTAAGGGAGAGTACCTTAGGACAAAGAGAGCCTGTTCGAGACGGGAAGACTACGAGAAAGAGGTAGAGGGGATAGAAACTAGACTGAGAGAGAGACACTATGCCCCCTGGATGTTAAAGAGGGCTAAAACCCTCACAGAGTCCAGAGATCGAGACTCGCTACTTTTTTCTCCTGATACAAACAGAACGGAAACTAACAGAGGTAACAGTAAGATACAGAAACACAATATTACGTTCACCACGTCATATAGTACTCAGTTTAGGGAGATTAAACAGATTTTTAATAAACATCTGCCCATTTTATATCAAGACGAGAAATTAAAGGGGTAGTGCGGCGGTAAAGAATTATTGACAGAATAACACACATTACAAAGTTATACAACTTTGTAATGTATGTTATGTCTGTGAATGGCCCCCTTCATCGGCTGCTCAGCCGCGATTGGCTGAGCATCTGATGACACTGAAGAGGGCGGCCGGCACAAAGGACGCTCGGAGGGATTCGGCCCGGCCGTCCGAAGACGACATCGCAGACTGAAGATCGGAGACGAGTTGGCACGTGACAGGTATGTATAGCGCACCACACTTCCGGGTACACGGGTGGGGGTGGTGGGACACAGGGAAGGGGGCCATTCACAGACATAACATACATTACAAAGTTGTATAACTTTGTAATGTGTGTTATTCTGTCAATAATTCTTTACCGCCGCACTACCCCTTTAAGTAAGTTGCTAGAGGAAGGATGTGGTGTAGTAGCTAGAAGGGGCAGAACAATTGGTATTGGTCATCTCTCCCACGGTCCCTAGTCAAAAACTAAACACCACTAGAACGTGGCTTTCCCAGAAGGGATTTTTTCAGTGTGGGGGGCCCGATGTAATGTATGTAAATATGTTAAGAAAACCTCTAAAGTTTTTACCTTAGACAATAGTAGAAGTTTTGATATTTCCTGTTTTATGAACTGTAATAGTGATCATGTGATATATGGCTCCTGTTGCAACAAACTGTACGTGGGTTGTACAGCCAGAAAATTGAAAACTAGGATAGCGGAGCATATATACGATATCAACAAAAAAGGTGATAATGTATCAGGGGCAGCTAAGCATTTTATCACGACACATGATGGTGATTTATATTTTTCCTTTTTTGCCATAGAAAAAGTGTACAAAAATTACAGAGGAGACAGCTGTTCCCAAAAGCTCTTTAATCGTGAAGCATACTCGATATTAATTCTGGATAGCCTTTTCCCAAAAGGACTGAATTACAGGACTGATTTATTGTATATTTATTGACTATGTTCATTGCTGTCAGTGTTGGCCGTGGTTCCCATTGTATCCACTTGGAGCTGAGCGGCTTCTCCCACTCTCCAGTGACGGTGTCATGATTTCAGGTGCTGTTAGCTTTGTCTGATTTGACGCATGCGCATAGTATTCACCTGGACGCCGACGGAGGTGGGGGTAAGCGATAGCTCCTATTGTTCATTTCTTTTCTCCATATATAGAGGAGTGTTTTTAATTCAATGAGTGTTATGCTGTGATAAAGACGGTTGCGTCGAAACGCGTTGCTTTATACACATTTTATGTGGATTTTTTATACTTGTGTGCATTCAATAAAGGTATATGATTTTACTGGGATGGAGTGCCTCATATGGACTTTTTTGCTTTGGATTGCTGAAACTGACCTAGCAAGCTCCTAGGTATAGAGTGCACCTCCCAGAATACCAGTGGAACACGACCAGAACAGGTTTGCATGTGAATTTTCTCATAGCACATAATTGTTGGTTGATGCGGTGAATACTAAACATTTTTTACATCAGCGCTGTTAGATCATCTCTAGTAAAAAGGTCCTCAGCAGTTATCAAATTTGCATAAAAATGGCCTGCATGTTCTAAATTTAATCTTGTCTAACTGCAATTCATGGTTTAAAAACTGCTGACACTGCTGTTGGACGGGAGACACATGGTACCTCTAATAGATCCGGCTTTACACTGAAAAATTAAAAGATTTTTCTGCATTCTGGAAGCTATGTCAGAGATGCTTTTCAAGCTCCTGATCTGCTGCAAGATTGAATACCTTTTCACTCCCCCTTACTTTACTGACTACTTGGAAAATGGCTTGCAGCTGACTGTCATTCAAGAAGGGTCAGGTATGGCAGGGGTAGTTGGGGGCATTCCAGCTTTTACAGCAGATTAGGAGCTTGGGAAGGCATCTCTGGCACCTTCTAGAGGGGAATAAAAGTGTTTTTCTTTATTTTCAAAGAAAATTTAAATATATAAGAAAGGTACTGTGTGTCTCCTTGCCCAAACAGATAATAGTGTCAGCAGTCTGGAATATGAATTACAGGTCTCTCAAAGAAAAAAAGCATATGCACAAAAAATGGTAGCACATCACAAAAATCTTTAGTATAACACTGACATAGATAGTGTTATAATAAAAATCTTGATGATGTGCTACCATTTTTTGTGCATATGCTTGAGAGGTTGATGTAGTATATGCATTGGTTTAGCACTCCATGATTATTAGTGGTGCCCATTAGCTTTATACATATAACATATGAATTACAGGTGACACATTCCCTCTAAAGCCTGTCATATTAAAGGGGAACTCCAGGTAGATGTTAAAAAAATGAAACTTCTGCAGAAGCATAGAGCATTACTTACTAGAGATGAGCGAACCGGGTTCGGGTTTGAGTCCATCCGAACCCGAACGTTCGGTATTTGATTAGCGGTGGCTGCTGAAGTTGGATAAAGCTCTAAGGTTGTCTGGAAAACACGGATACAGCCAATGACTATATCCATGATTTCCATATAGCTTTAGGGCTTTATCCAACTTCAGCAGCCACCGCTAATCAAATGCCGAAAGTTCGGGTTCGGATCGACTTGAGCATGGTCGAGGTTCGCTCATCTCTATTACTTACCTATCTATTCCATTTTTTTTAAACTACCAAAAATCCATTTGTTTGGCGGGGTTTTGTTCTGTTTTTCTGCACTTCCTGGTTTATCAGTTGTACACAGCACTACAGGTTCCAGAATGCAATGCTTTCCCTCAGCTGTTCATCACAGTCCTCAACCCTGCCCATTCGCCGCCCAAATCTGTTGCAGAACATCTAGGCTGTGTTTACACATTGCAGTTTCATTGTGTTACTGAATTATTTTCAATAATTTATGATTTTGTTGTGGTCCCACCCACACAGCACGCTGTATTCTCTACCTGTAACACCACACAGCACGCTGTATTCTCTACCTGTAACACCACACAGCATACTGTATTCTCTACCTGTAACACCACACACTGCTGTATTCTCTACCTGTAACACCACACAGCACGCTATATTCTCTACCTGTAACACCACGCTGTATTCTCTACCTGTAACACCACACAGCACGCTATATTCTCTACCTGTAACACCACACAGCACGCTATATTCTCTACCTGTAACACCACACAGCACGCTGTATTCTCTACCTGTAACACCACACAGCATGCTGTATTCTCTACCTGTAACACCACACAGCACTCTGTATTCTCTACCTGTAACACCACATAGCACACTGTATTCTCTACCTGTAACACCACACAGCACTCTGTATTCTCTACCTGTAACACCACACAGCACACTGTATTCTGTACCTGTAACACCACGCTGTATTCTCTACCTGTAACACCACACAGCACACTGTATTCTCTACCTGTAACACCACACAGCACGCTGTATTCTCTACCTTTAACACCACACAGCACGCTGTATTCTCTACCTGTAACGCTGATATTGAATAAAAGTAAAGAACTTTTTGATTTTTTTTCCTTTTCATTTCCACACACATATTATGATAAAGCATCTGTTATCTTTGAAGTTGAGCCCCACAATAAGGCTCTGATCCTCTCTGCCGTTTAGCATCATTTACTTGTGTTACTGTATCATTTTTGTGAATACGCTGCAGTACTGCAATGACTCCAACATGTGTGAACACAGCCCTAATTTAACTGCACACTTCTGCACAATCAGAGAAATCAGTGCAACACCTGCTTCTGGACGGTCAGAGATGGTGGATCACTCAGGGGATTAGAGGATCCAGCCAAGCCTCCTGGGACATCACGCCCTGCCCCCTGTCTGCATCATCAGCCTGATCTCAGCAAACACACACAATGTGAGACAGAGGCAAGATTTGTCTCCTAAGACTTAGGGGAAAGCAGAAGGAGCAGGAGACAATGTGGATTGGCACAGGGGCCATTTTTTTCCCACTTCCTGGATTTCTATCAGCTACCAGTGTGGCAGAACTGTACAGATACAGTAATACATTGCATAGACACATATATTTAACTTTTAATGTACAGCACTTTTAATAGAAAACAATTTGTTCTTATCCGGAGTTCCCCTTTAACCCTTAAGGTCAAAGCCAATTTTCTTTTTTTGCGCTTTTGCTTTTTCCATTTTATGTTTAAAAGTCCATAGCGATTGCATTTTTTCACCTAGAGACTTATATGAGCGCTTATTTTTTGCGAAACCAATTGTACTTTGCAATGACAGGCATTATTTTTCCATAAAAAATATTGTTGTGAAACCGGAAAAATATCATTTGCGCTGTAAAATTGAAAAAAAAAAACAAAACGAATTTGTTGTGATTTCGGGGAGTTTTGCATTTACGCCGTTCGCCCTATGGTAAAACTGACTTGTTATGCATGTTCCTCAAGTCGTTACGATTACAACGATATGTAACATGTATAACTTTTATATTATTTGATGGCTTTTAAAAAATTCAAACCATTGTTAACAAATATATGTTCCTTAAAATCGCTCTATTCCCAGGCTTATAGCGCTTTTATCCTTTGGTCTATGGGGCTGTGTCAGGTGTCATTTTTTGCGCCATGATGTGTTCTTTCTATCGGTACCTTGATTGCGCACATACGACTTTTTGATCGCTTTTTCTAAAAAAATTTCTGGATTTGATGCGACCAAAAATGCGCAATTTTGCACTTTGAAATTCTTTGCGCTGACGCTGTTTACCGTGCGAGATCAGGAATGTGATTAATTAATAGTTCGGGCGATTACGTGCGCGGCGATACCAAATATGTTTATTTATTAATTTTTAAAATGGGAAAAGGGGGTGATTTGGACTTTTATTAGGGGAGGGGGCTTTTTATTAATAAAAACACTTTTTTTTTTTTTTTTTTTTTACATACTAGAGGTCCCCCTGGGGGACTTGTAAATACACAGCACTGATCTCTCAGAGATCAATGCTGTGTATATACACAGCAAAGATCGATTAGATTGGTCATAAATTGCGTCATTGCGACGCTGAGGCCCGGGCCGGCCAGAAGAACAGAGATCCGTCCCACTAGACACCAGGGATGTTGTGCATAAAGCACTTTAACCCCTTAGCGACCTATGACGTATCTGATACGTCATGGTGCCACTCGGGGTGTTCAGAGCGGGGTCCCGCCGGGACCGCGTTCTGAACGGCGCTGATCCCGGCTGACATGTGCAGCCGGGCAGTGCCTCTATTAGCCGGCGCGGGTCCCGTTGCCGAGCCGGCTAATTAAGCCTCTAAGTGCAGCTGTCAAACCTGACAGCTGCACTTAGAGGCTTCAGACCTCACGTCCCTGGTGTCTAGTGGGACGGATCTCCCCCCCGCGATGCGATCGCGGGGGGGGAGATCCGTTCTTCTGCCCGTGCCGGGCCTCAGCGTCGGAATGACGCTGATCCCGGCTCGGCAATAGATTGCTATGGCCTGCAGCAGGCCATAGTAATCTATGACCGATCTAATCGATCTTTGCTGTGTATATACACAGCATTGATCTCTATGAGAGATCAGTGCTGTCTATATACAAGTCCCCCAGGGGGACTTCTAGTTACAGTAAAAAAAAAAAGTAAAAAAGTGTTTTTATTAATAAAAAATCCCCTCCCCTAATAAAAGTCCAAATCACCCCCCTTTTCCCCATTTTATAAATATTAATTAATAAATAAATAAACATATTTACTATCGCCGCGCGCGTAATCGCCCAAACTATTAATTAATCACATTCCTGATCTCACATGGTAAACGGCGTCAGCGCAAAAAAATTCCAAAGTGCAAAATTGCGCATTTTTGGTCGCATCAAATGTAAAAAAAATGTAATAAAAAACGATCAAAAAGTCGTATATGCGCAATCAAGGTACCGATAGAAAGAACACATCATGGCGCAAAAACTGACACCTCACACAGCCCCATAGACCAAAGGATAAAAGCGCTATAAGCCTGGGAATGGAGCGATTTTAAGGAACGTATATTTGTTAACAATGGTTTGAATTTTTTACAGGCCATCCGATACAATATAAGTTATACATGTTATATATCATAGTAATCATAACGACTTGAGGAACATGCATAACAAGTCAGTTTTACCATAGAACGGACGGCGTAAATGCAAAACTCCCCAAAATCAAAACAAATTCGTTTTTTTTTTCTCAATGTGACAGCGCAAATGATTTTTTTCCGGTTTCGCAGCATATGTTATGGAAAAATAATGCCTGTCATTGCAAAGTACAATTGGTTTCGCAAAAAATAAGCGCTCATATACGTCTCTAAGTGAAAAAATGCAAGCGCTTTGGACTTTTAAACTTAAAATGGAATAAGCAAAAGCGCAAAAACGAAAATAGGCTTTGACCTTAAGGGGTTAATGCAGCTGTCAGGTTTGACAGCTGCATTGAAGTGCTTAATTAGCCGTCGCGGCAACAGTACCCGCGCTGGCTAATAGAGGCACTACCCGGCTGCAGATTGCAGCCGGGAGCGGTGCCGTTCAGAGCGGGGTCCCTCTGAACACCCCCCGCGGCACCATGACGTACCAGGTACGTCATGGGTCGCTAAGGGGTTAAAGGGGTTTTTCAGCGAATATCTTTTTCTTTCAAATCAACTGATATTAGAAAGTTATATAGATTTGTGTTTACTTCTATTAAAAAATCTGGAATGGAATGGATAAGTCTAGTCCAATGCCTAACCCCTCAGCATTAAAATATTTGCAGTGACTCTCCGTTAGAGAGGATAGTTTCCCAGGGGGTAGTAGGTAGCATCTAAGCCTAGAATAATGAACTATAGGGTGAGCAATTAAGAAACCAATACCAAAAAGAATATAAAACTAAGGCTGGGTTTTTGCAATGTTTTTTGAGTGCATCCGTTTTGATCCATTTTTTCATTGACTTCCATTAAACGTATCCAATTTTTTTTAATTGCACACAAAAACCTAGTCCTCGTTTTTTGTGTCTGTTAAAAAAAAGGGGATTTTTTTTTTCATAGAAGTCAATGGAAAAACGGATGCACACAAAGGCATCAGTTTTTTCATCCGTTTATTGCAAAAATCAGATTGCAAAAATGTAGTGTTAACCCAGCCTAGGCTTTATGTACCATTAGAATATAGGAGCGTATGTATTCAGCCTTATCGAATTGCACCACTAGGTGGCATCCTAGGTATATCAACGGAATACAGAAAGGAGGAAGCCTGTATTTTCAGACACTCATAGACAAGGAAAGTGGTACCTGACAGTCAATCAGAATATTATGAAATGGCTGCCGTTGTAGTTAAAAGGTAGCCATATGGCATGTGGGATAGTTTATCATATCAATATGGATATTGACGTCAGACAGGTGTAATCTGCAGCAACAACCAGGGCTGTATTTAGAGTTCATGCTGCTCTAGGCACTTTGGATGCTGAGGTGCAGGTAGAGCAGGACCCTATAAGCTGGTAACGTCACTGTACACAGACAAATCTGCACTGTATACACACACAGCTGCTTTTTAGACATCCAACACAGCTCTGAACTGTGGGCACATACACTGCAGAGCTGTGTGTGCATACATTTTTACCCTTACACCCATGACAGCACCCCTGTAGAGGACCCCTCACTGCAGGATAGGAAACCAGGGAATATAAAAGAAAGATACACTTCTCCGCCACTCAGTTCAGGTTTCCTGTCCTACAGAAGGGAGCCTGGGGTCCCTTCTGAAGGGATGAAGCTTGGTAACCTCTTCGCTGCTGCAACTAATATGGCAGTATTGGCCTGCCCTTATTGGATAACTGTTACTTCAACCCAAATCCATCTTTGCCTTTTCTTACCCTCCCCTTTTTTTTCCCTGCAACCACTTATATTGACCACTTTACTACCTTGCTACTACACTTCAGTGGACATTCCCATCATCACCATTAGTGTTGAGTAAGCACTAAAATGCTAACGTAATTGTTACTCGAGTTGAGTATTTCTCAATGCTTACTGTACAAGAGAAGTGGGAGCTGCTATATAAATAAAAACGGGATGCTGCCTATGTTCCAACTACAAAACATACCATAAATAGAAACAGAGAAACAACAAATGGCGCACCCACAAACGTATGACAAGTATATTAGGTTCTCAATAACATCTTTATTATCACAAATACATTAAAAAACAAAGCAAAATGGACAAACACTTAAAAACACCTAAAAACCCAATAAGGGTAAACCATCACATGGAAAACGCATGAAAATATACATGTCGCTCCCACCGCAGCCCCAAACAATATGTTCCAGGCCCTGTATATTACATAACCAAATTGATCTTATATCCTGACACTCCAAAAGAATACCTATGTAAAGTGCAAGTGCTCACATAAATAAATAAATAAATAAATAGATAGAATGATCAGTGAAAAGTTGAAGCATGGAAGCATAAACAAAGTGACCATGTGCTATTACACCCTGAATGCCAGAGAGTCAGTTGCAGAAAAAAAGAATATATTAGATAGCTTATCACCCAGGGCTCTGCGATGGGGCTCCAGACTGCTTTTATTTATGTGAGCACTTGCACTTTACATAGGTATTCTTTTGGAGTGTCAGGATATAAGATCAATTTGGTTATGTAATATACAGGGCCTGGAACATATTGTTTGGGGCTGCGGTGGGAGCGACATGTATATTTTCATGCGTTTTCCATGTGATTGTTTACCCTTATTGGGTTTTTAGGTGTTTTTAAGTGTTTGTCCATTTTGCTTTGTTTTTCGATGTATTTGTGATAATAAAGATGTTATTGAGAACCTAATATACTTGTCATACGTTTGTGGGTGTGCTATTTATTGTTTCTCAGTTTCTATTTATGGTATTTCTCAAAGCTTGACTACTCAACTCGAATAATGAACCTCTTTAAAATCAATAGGAGACTTGAGCATTTAACCAGGTGCCCCTCTGTTCAGCCGAGCAGAGGGCACCTGGTTCACCTTCAATGTGTTTGGCAGTAAGGAATTGCAATTTTTTTTTTTTCTAATTTCGGTATTTTGCATTCCTTAAAGTGTCACCGTCATGAAATTTTTTATTTTTTTTTGCAGGAATCATTAGTCCAGGCGATTTTAACCCCTTCGGGACCAGGCTAATTTTCGTTTTTGTGTTTTCGTTTTTTCCTCCTTGTGCTTAAAAGGCCATAGCACTTGCATTTTTGCACCTACAGACCCACATTAGCCCTTATTTTTTGAGTCACTAATTGTACTTTGCAATGACAGGCTGAACTTTTGCATAAAATATGCTGCGAAACCAGAAAAAAAAATTATATGCGAAGTGAAATTGAAAAAAAAAAAAAACAATTCTTTTTCTTTGGGGGGATTGTGTCCTATGGAAAAACTGACATGTTTTATATGTCCCTTAAGTCGTTACGATTAAAACGATATGTAACATGTATAACTTTTCTTTTATCTGATGGCCTGAAAAAATTCAAACCATTGTTAACAAATATATGTTCCTTAAAATCGCTCCATTCCCAGGCTTATAGCGCTTTTATCCTTTGGTCTATGGGGCTGTGTCAGGTGTCATTTCTTGCGCCATGATGTGTTCTTTCTATCGGTACCTTGATTGCACATATGCGACTTTTTGATCGCTTTTTATTACAATTTTTCTGGATTTGATGGGACCAGAAATGCGCAATTTTGCACTTTGGGATATTTTTGCGCTTACGCCGTTTACCGTGCGAGATCAGGAATGTGATTAATAGTTCGGGCGATTACGCACGCGGCGATACCAAACATGTTTATTTACTTTTATTTATAACCTGGAAAAAGGGGGTGATTCAGACTTTTATTAGGGGAGGGTTTTTTTTATTGACAACAACACTATTTTTTTTACACTTATACTACAAGCCCCCCTGGGGGACTTCTAGTATATATACTTTGATCTCTCATTGAGATCTTTGCTGTATACTTATACAGCAAAGATCAATGAGATCGGCACTCGTTTGCTTTTGGCTGCTGCAGCCAATAACAAACGAGTGCTGAGTCGGGGACAGCGCCATCTTGGAGCGGTCCCCGGCTGGCTTCAGTAAAGGAGATCGCTCCTCCAGGACAACGTCCCGGAGAAGCGATCTCCCCCACTAGACACCAGGGAACGGCTGAATCCGGTAATGGGAGGCAGCTGTCATCTTTGACAGCTGCCTCTGATTATCTAATTAGCGGGCACGACGATCGGACCGTGCCCGCTAATAGCCGCGATCCCAGGCTACATGAGGCACCCGGGATTGCGGCGGTTCAGAGCAGGGTCGCCGCGCGGCCCCGCTCTGAAAGCCCGTCCTCGTGCGGGAAAGGGTTAAGAAACTTTGTCATTGGGTTTATTAGCCGAAAAATGCATTTTAATCATGAAAAAGCAGTTTGAAGCTCTCCCCCCTGTCTTCATTGTTCTCCTATGGAGAGAGCTAAATAAAAGACCAAAACAGGACAACAAAGAGTTAATCTACAAATCCATCACCCTCTATCTCCTCTGACAGTCACCACTGACCTCTCTGAGCTCTGATTACAGCTGTCACCCAGCTCTGTGCTTGTATTCCTTTGTTCTCGGCTTTCGGCTAACTCCCTCCTCCCCCCTCCCTAGAACAGACTGAGTATTGCTGGGTTTACAAGAATCGATAATTGGCCCGATCGTACGATTAACGATGTCGGAGTAAAGATTTTTTTTTCATAATGATCAGCGTTTAGACGGTACGACATATCGTACGCAAAAAATCGGTTTGCGAGCGTTTTAAGATCGCGTGCCCGCAGCCCGGCCCGCCTGCAGCCCGGCCCCTGCTCATCCGCAGCCCGGTGCCCGCAGCCTGGTCCCACGGTCAACCGCAGCCCCTGCGCCAGCTCGGTCGCCACTGCCCCGATCGCACCCACCGCGAGCATACCTTACCTGCTCGGCCTAGCAGGTGTTTGAAATTCCCGGCTCCCCTCTTCAGTGCATTGATTGGCTGAAGAGGGGAGCCGGGAATTTCGCAATGACTGTTTACACGGAACGATCGGCGAATTTTTGGCGAACGACGATTTAAGAACAAGTTAAAAGATCAAAATGAACGATTTCTCGCTCTTCGTTCACTGCGTTTACACATATGATTATCGTTCAAATTCGATCGTTATCGTGCAAATTTGCACCATAATCGTTCCGTGTAAACCCAGCATAAGTCTGATGCAACAAGTCACAATTTCCTGATTCTAAGCAGTGGATGGAAAAGAGGAGGGGGGGGGACCTGGGAAAAGGCTTTTTAAATGCAGATAATGGCATATTAGGCTAATAAACCCAATTACAAAGTTTCTTAAAATCACCTGGACTATTGATTTCTGCAAAATAAAAAATACGACAGACTCTTTAACCTCTTGAGGACATATGACGTACCTGAACGTCATATGTCCTCAATAGCACATCAAAGCGGGGCCACGCGGTAGCCCGGGACCGCCGATATTAGCGGGCAAGGTCTGATCGCCGTGCCCGCTAATTAGCTAATTGGAGGCAGCTGTCAAAGTTGACAGCTGCCTCCGATTACCGGAGGCAACCGTTTCCTGGTGCCTAGTGGGGGAGATCGCTCCTCCGGGACGTTGTCCCAGAGGAGCGATCTCCCTGTCTGATGTCGGCCGGGGACTCATCCAAGATGGCGCCGTCCCCGGCTCGGCACTCGTTTGTTTCCAGCTTCAGCAGCCGAAAGCAAACAAGTGCCGATCTCATTGATCTTTGCTGTATATATATATATATACAGCAAAGATCTCAATGAGAGATCAAAGTATATTTACTAGAAGTCCCCTAGGGGGGCTTCTAGTATATGTGTTAAAAAAAAAAAAAAAAAAGTGTTAATAAACCTTTTCCCAGGTTTTAAATAAAAGTAAACAAATAAATAACCAAACAAACATGTTTAGTATCGCCGCGTGCGTAATCGCCCGAACTATTAATCACATTCCTGATCTCGCACAGTAAACGGCGTCAGCGCTAAAAAAAATCCCAAAGTGCTAAATTTCGCATTTTTGGACGCATCAAATCCAGAAAAAATGTAATAAAAAGCGATCAAAAAGTCGTATATGCGCAATCAAGGTACCGATAGAAAGTAAACATCATGGCGCAAAAAATGACACCTGACACAGCCCATAGACCCAAGAATAAAAGCGCTATAAGCCTGGGAATGGAGCAATTTTAAGTGACGTATATTTGTCAACAATGGTTTGAATTTTTTACAGGCCATCAGATACAATATTTATACAAAGTTATACATGTTGTATATCGTTTTAATCGTAACGACTTGAGGAACATGCATAACAAGTCAGTTTTACCCCAGGGCGAATGGCGTAAAAACACAGTTCCCCCAAATAAAAGAAATGTTTTGTTTTTTTCAATTTTTCTGGTTTCGCAGATTCAGCCTGTCATTGCAAAGTACAATTAGTGACGCAAAAAATAAGGGCTCATGTGGTTTTCTAGGTGGAAAAATGCAAGTGCTATGGCCTTTTAAACACAAGGAGGAAAAAACGAAAATGCAAAAACGAAAATGGGCCCCGTCCTTAAAGGGTTAAAGGGATGTGTAAACAATTGATGGCATACCAGAGTTCTAATGTGTTTTAAATAAAGGACAAGTGAGGGATGCATCAGTGTCTTAACTAAATCAAAAAGGTAACAAATCACAATCGTGGCTGCTAAACATAAACATCCTTCATTTAATAGACTTTAGAACTAAGCATACTGCCAGAGTTCTAATAGGTCTTGCAGTAACCCAAGCATGCTTGCTTAACTTACTTTAACGGCTGGGGAGTGAATTTCCCAATTTAGATGGGGAAAAAAAACCATACATTACTCGCCAGAAGCATATGCTTTGCATGGCAAAAGAAGGGCCTTAACTTACCAATTATGAGATGATATAATGTATGCTTCTTTAGAATTAGTAGTAGTTCATTGGTTACATAATACTAGCCATTACTCAAACAAATTTAGAAAGCAGTTTTGCAACCTTATGGAATTTAAAGGCTTTATTACTAGCTATGCAAGACTCCCCACCCAAAAGGTTGAATTAACACTTGTACAAGTGTCCTAGACAGGCAATATGCAGGTCTCCTGCCTATTAATATCTATGAGTAAGGCCAGAGTCAACACCTGGTGAACCTGGGAAATGCTCCTGACAGGTCCACTCAGCCACTGGGTGCTGCACTTGGCCCTTTTAACTGTCAGCGCATATGAATTGTACACTTGCAGTTAAATATGGTGCTCAGCTTAACAAAATGAGAAACCATTTCCTCCTCACTATGTCATTCACCTTTGTGACTGCAGGCAGCAATTTTCTTGCGATCACAAGAACCTGCTCTCTTCCTCTCAGGCTGTATTCACATATTCAGTACAGAACACGGACGTGGAATGGCTGTAATGGACTCTCCCCCCGCCCGGGCAGCATCTGTTATTAGATGCTGGGAGCGGGGGAACTGTACAGATATGCACCGCGCTGTAATGACAGCGCCACACGGCTACTTCATTACAGGGCGGCGCATATCTGTACAGTTCCCCCGCTCCCAGCATCTAATTACAGATGCTGCACTGGCGGGGGGAGAGTGCTTTATAGGCATTGCACGTCTGTGTTCTGTGCGGAACACGGAACATGTGAATGCAGCCTAAGTTTCTGATGCACAAGTGAGTAAAACTGCCTACATAGGTAATACTTCCTACCAGAGTGGGCTAACTACATCTTGTTGGCTACAGGGATAGTACCTACATCGATACCTACCTACAGGGGGTATACAGTCTAAAGTGTGTGTGGGGTGGGGTAACTACTACCTTATTCCACAAAAACGTAGTGTGTCACAACGGCGATCTACGCTGTGGGGACCCAGGCACTGTCACAAAAGCATAACTTAGTGATTAGGCAGGTGAATACCCTTATTTTTTTTTTTTTTTTTTAAAGAGAGCCTGTATTGTGTATTTACAATCTCTGTGCTTTCTCCAGAGGATCCACACTGTGGATTTCCCTTTTAATTTCCATGAAGTTCTGGTCATCTATCCATATACCTATCCTAAGATAATATGTGGCAACCTCAAAGGGTTAATTTAACAAAACCATAAAAGGTTTTTTAAAAATCAGTTACACTTTAATCAGTTTTTACTGCATTCAGGCAGGATCAAAAGTGAAAGAAGACATAACAGCCATGAGTAAATATCATCAGATATTGTTATCATATAGCACATAGGGAAGCCTGTACAAAGCTCAAACAAGATATCTTACTGCAGTTCTTGTTACACAAAACACATTATTAACATGCAATTGATAAGCTATAAGTATTGTTGCCTTGCAAACCTGAGACATGACATCACTCCTGGTCAGGATTTTCTTACCTTTGTGGTACAGGCCACAGACAACTTGTGGGAGAAAAGACTGACAGCTACTTGAGATCTCTTCTGATCTGTGTTCTCATGCTTTTATAAATGCATCCACAGTATCAGTAGGTTATATATCAATGGGGTGGACTGTGCAATGTGGCTCGCCAAAGCAATCCTAAATTATGACTAAACTGACAGTGACAACAACATTGCGCACATATCCTCACCACAGAACAGTGACAATTTTGATGATATAATGGTCAACACTCGGGGGAATTTATCAAAGTCTACACCTGGTGCATATGTTTGTAATCACAAGGACAAAACAAAAGCGCAAAAATAAAAAGTAGCCCTGTCCTTAACCCTTTTAGGACAGAGCCAATTTAAAGTTTTGCTCTTTCATTTCCTCCTTGTGTTTAAAAGGCCATAGCGCTTGCATTTTTCACTTACAGACCCACATGAACCCATATTTTTTGTGATACTAATTGTACTTTGCATTGACCGACTTGAAATTTTTCATCAAATAAGTCGGTCAATTCTATGGTTTGCCAGATTCTGCCTGAAGAATAGGCGGGTTCATTCTTCAGGCAGACAGCAGAATCTGGCAAACCATAGAATGAAGCCTATGGGACCAGCAGAGATGCGCGCGGCTGCCAGTGCCCGCGAGCAGGGACGAGTAATACGTTGGGATTCTGTAGTGTGCACATACCCTCAATAACGTTGAAAGAAGACAATAGTCCATCAGGTTCAACTCAAGAGAAACCCAACTGGGTTGATCCAGAGGAAGGCAAAATAGACCAGTTTTGTAGCTCAGGAATTGCGGCAGCTAGAAAGACGGGAAACGGCTCTAACCTGCGTTCCTATATCACCAAGGTTTGGGAGAAATTCTTTTTTTTAGCTCTTAGGTGGAATTTCCCCTTTCAAGAAAACATAGTTGATTTCTTGCAAAAACAGCACCACCCCTGCCCCGAGGTTGTGTGAGGTATTACAACCAGGATCCATTTACTTTCAGTGGAAGTCAGCTAACACCCAAACTGAGGAGGAGAGTGCTGCTGTTCCTGGGAAAAGGCAGTTATGTTTCCCTAATCCTAGACAAACCCTTTCATTTTTACACAGTGCTATATATGAAATGTAGACAGTCTTGTACACTGTTCTCACTCTGAGCAGAATATAGCCATCATTATCTGGAGACCACTGTCATCTGCGGAGGTTCCCATGGCTAACCTTACATAATCAGTTTGGTCCCCACTCACTCACCCCCTAGCTACGCCCCTGAGGGAAATAAAAGTGGAGAGAATGGGGTTTCTCTCCATAGGCCGCTCCATCTGTCATTAGGCAGGAGCCCGCACAGCACACGAGGAGAAGCTTTCGGTCACCCACGCACGAGGAATCTCTTCAAAACACACACGCACACACGCCACCAGTGAACCCAGGAGTCATCTGACCGCGTCACGTGATTCCCCAGCCGCGGACTCCCTCACATTACAACAGCAACAACTATCTTTCGTCCAATCAGGCGGGTCTGACGAATCGGCCAATCAGAGCAGCTTTTACGCTTCGCGCTCCAGGAAGTGGCTGGCACAACCTAGGAGTGGTGTATTCTTATAATGGAGCGCGTCCCCGCCCAGCGCGCCCCTCCCATGTGACAGCTGCGGGTGTCAGAGCAGTCATATGACTAGTGTAGAGATGGAGTGCCGGAGCTAGGCACGGGCTGCCAGGGAAGTGCCAGGCTCTATGCCATGCACTAACTGCTCTTTTTCTTACCCAGCAAAATGCCACCGACTCTTTTTCAGAAGCTTTTCAATAAGCGGAGCGGGCAGCTGTCCCCGAGCAGAGACCCGAGGGAGGACTATGCCTTCAGGTAGGACACAGGGCTCTCGGGTGCTGAGGGGCTGCATTGTTATCCATTCTGCTAGTAGCCAGGTAGGGCTCTGCTCTGCATATAACCTGTGGCTGCTCTGGGCTTTGTAGAAGTACAGTCAGAGAAGGCTGGGACTTGTAGTTCTCCAGCAGTATAATGCTTTGCAGCCTACTGACATGTAATGTCTACTGTGAGGAATATAGCTTTGTCTCATCAGCTGTCCTATGGGCATTATAAAGCCCTGTGCCCTTCTCCAGGTGGCATCAGTGTATGCTGTTACTGGCCAGCTGGCAATACCTGGTTTGCTCCTAAAGTTTGGGTAGGGTATACTGTGCCTTATAGAAGGTTGTAGGTGGCGTCACTGGGCACAATGGTAGACACAGTCATAGCAAAGGGGGTCATGCATCACTGTATTGCTTATGGATGGAGATCACATCAGTGAAGGTAATGTACCGGCTACATGGGATTTAGCAACAAGAGTTTAAGGTTTTTGGTAGATCTCGGGAACAGCTATGGGTCTGTGCACATAATATCCCACCATCTCTTGTGACAGATCCCAGTTCAGTGTCTTGGGGACTCTCCCAGGATCCCCTTTTGCTCTGCACTGCTCCAAGGTATGGATATACATCTGACATACAGACGTATAATGGATGAAATGACATCAGTATTGCTTTATCATTGCACCTGTAGTTTATGAAAGTGACATGTTAAATTTTTTGAGCGGAGAATGAGCACTCTCATCGAGATGCCGTTTGGCAGGTGGGATTCCGCAATGGAGAGCTCCGCCGCATTTGCTCAGTGTGAACGTACCCTTAGGCAGGAAATCGAATTACACCTTAAAATAGCAGATGCAAAATAAGTAAAGCATACTCCTTATATTAGACTGGAGTATAGATGTAATGCTAATGCATCTGTATTTGAATCCTCCTCTATAGACTTTAAAGAATGTACTCCAGCAGCAAAACAGATGAATGTAGCATATGGACATTTTATATAGTCCTATATGTTAACCTTCTATTATACTGTTTGCAAAAAAAAAAAAATGTAGTACAGATGTTAAAATATACTGTGATACAGGCAATAGAGGGGTCTACCTTTGACGGCCTGACTTTCTGGAAGTGGTGCCCAGGCAATGTGTAAGTATAGCTGTCCTGGTGGTGGATCCCTGAAATCACTGTTAATCTGCGACGTGATGCCTGAGACAAGGCAAAACATTGATGGTCTGCAGAATTATTGAACGTCCATTGCACAAATATTGCACGCTTTGGGTCATTCCAGTTGATCTGTGAGGTTATAGGGTAAGAAGTCCAGAGTGTAGAGGCAGTCCTACACATTTATTGACCATAGGATGTGTCATAGTGTTTTCACAGTATATGGCGTCTTATTATTAGCGATGATGACCTCAGCATCACATGAATTCCATACTCATACATCATGTCGTGTACATAGGTGTCTGCAGTGATTCACACACGGCTGTAGTATCCTTCCCATGGAGAAGGGATGTGTTGTAGCTTCTGTTTATTGTACGTTTCTCAAGCTGGAATGCATTGAAATGCCAAAAGCTTTATATTCGGTATAGCCCGAGCAAGCCGCCCTTTGAGAGTTCTAATGATTCTTTTTCAGGACATATTTAAAACTATGGCTGGATTTGTTTTCTGAAATCTAGATTTATACAACTGTCTAAAATCCAGAATGTCCTAGTCACTTATAGGAACCAGTCGGTGCACTTTTCATTTTTTAAAGTGAAAGCTGTAGTATGGTTGCAGTGAGCAACGCAATCTATGAAGCCTTTTAGGATACGACCACACGGGGAGCCAGTGAAGGGAACTGGCAGAGGAGGAGTAAGGGTAGAGTTGTATTATTTGGGCTTAGGGTTAAAGGAGTTGTCCAGGGAAAATCAAATCAACTGGTGTCAGAAAGTTGTATTTGTAGTTGTAAATTTTTTAATTTACTTCTTTAAAAATCTCAAGTCTTCCCATACTTATTAGCTGCTGTATGTTCTGCAGGTTATGTTTTCTTTTCAGTGTGACACAGTGCTCTCTGCTGACATCTCTGTCCGAGACAGGAACTCTCCAGGGCATCAACAAATCCTCATAAAAAAACGCTCCTGCTCTGGTCAGTTCCTTTCTTGGACAGGGACTATAGCAGTGATCTGCTGCCACCGCCACTCCTGTTACTTTGGGCGATGGCCAGCAGACCATCGCTATCGTTCTAGTTTTCTTTCAACATGTTAAATGACAAAGATCAGCCAACGTTGTTCAGGTCGGCTGATCCTTGCGTTTTAACAGGAGCTAATACACCAAGCGAAATACAGCCAATAATCGCTTGGTGTAATAGGGCCTATAAGTAAATGTGTGTATATGTTATGTTTATACACAGTGGTCTCCCAACTTACAATAGCCTCAGGGTACAATATTTTTAACATACAATGTTACTTTCTGGACCATTGTAACTTGAGACCAGACTCAACATACAATGCTACAGACATTCAGGATCTGTGGCACATGTAGATAAAGAGATCATAGACCAATGAAAGTGGCCATTTTACTGGTAAAATCCCAGTATTATTAAGTGCATGCACTAATGGGCTATGTTCACACAACATCTTTTGAGCTCCGTTTAAAATGACGCCCGTTATTTTGAGTCTAAAATGACAGACGTTATTCAGCTGTCTGGCCTCCCCTTAGTGCAATGACGGCTGTTGGTACATTATTCTAGTTTGGATTGCTAATTGGACTTTGGATGTGGCTTAATTGAAAAGTCCATTGAATTTAATAGTAAAAAAAGAGAAAGAACGGTGGAAAAAGAAAAACTGTGTGTGAACAACTAATAAAAAACGTCCGCTGTTTGCAAAAGATGTCCGAAAATAATCATCGTGTTCATTATTTTGACGTCCGTGGTAAAAACGTCCGTTATTCAATGCATTGTGTGCATTAGACATCCGTCTTCCCATTGATTTCAATGCATTTCCATTGCAGTCAGTTAAATCGCGGCAAAAACAGACGTTTTTTAAATATGAAAATCGGCCGCCTTTTCAGTATTTTTGACGTTGTGTGAACGTAGCCATTGGGTGTCTAGTATCTCCTCTCTACAGTACAGTGTGATACTACATGGTATATACTTCTCTCTACCTGGGCCATGAATTGGTCCTTTGGAGACCAGATGAGGACGGCTTCATTTTATTTTTCTGGGACACTGTGTCCTCTGTACAGGACCCTATGCACACTTCAATACTCTACATAGAAAGTAATTTACAGTCAAGAACCAATTAATACCGTATGTTGAGGGAACACTAATATATATAATATATATATATTTTTTTCTACAGATTACTGTGGTCCACCGTTGTGTTAATATATACACAAGAATTCGTTTCAGAGGTTTTAGTTTTGATATTAGGGTACAACATGTGATACTGTAGTGTAGATGTAGTTTACTGGGATAATGACAGCCTGTGCCACAGTCCTTGTCTGGGATAATTGTAAGATCTTACAGTAACAAGATCCTTTCACATTCTGTTCCCATTTCTCAGGGGATCAGGTTCCTAGCTATGAACATTGTAATGCAGAAATTGTTTTATTGTTTATTGTTAGAATGCCTGTCGTGTCCTTACAATATATATATATATATATATATATATATATATATATAGTTAGAGCTATGGGTTTTCTTAATGATTTTTAATGTTGGGGTTTTGTTAAAGGAGACCTGTCAGAAGCCGGCGCGCATGCTCTGGAGAGAGGTCCGGCGTCAATAGAGAATGAATGGAGCCATGCGCGCGCTGCAGAGATGAGTCCGGCTCCATTCATTCTCTATGAATGCCGGACCTCTGTCCAGAGCACGCGCGCCGGCTTCTGACCGAGATATCCCCGTCCCGGGACCGGCTCCGGCAGCGGGACTCGGCCGGATCAGGTACGTATAAGGGGATCTACCTGGGGGTCGGGAGCCTGTCACCCCGGCACGGGGGGTGACAGGTCCTCTTTAAGTTGAAAACAATTTAACTCTTAAAAAAATGTGTTTAGGAGCAGGGTAAGATAAGGGGATGCTGCGTACTGAGGAGGCTGTGGTCACGCACAGTATTACTGGCAGTTTTACCTTTCAAAATCAATTGGTTTTGCTCTGTGTTATATCGAAGTCTGTAGAAAAATCTGTGCAAAACTAATCGGCCAGCATGAAAAAAAATGGCCATAAATGTAGCATAAGTTGTGACCGTTTAAACATGTATATGCCCAGAACTGTTAATCTGCGACAATCACAGCTAAGGTCTTGTCAGCTGCAATTCAAGCCCTAAACGCTCCAAGATAGCTGTTAGAACAAGGAGACACATGGTACCTTTTATATATCCGTTGCTGCTTCCATAAGATAAAACAATACATTTATTCTCTGGTATAATGTGTCAAAGAGGCTTCCCCAACCCCTGAAGTGCTGAGGGCTGTAACACCTCGCTCCCCCACCCATCTCTATCCCTGCTGAACAGCATGAAAGCTGTGCCCTCCTTCTATGTCTCACACGGCACATAATTTGTGTGCACAGCACAGGAACAAGATATGGAAACGGCCCATCTGGCAGGGTCAGGGATGGGAAGGGAAGGGGAATGAGGAGACATTAAAGCCCTCAGCACTGGAAAATGAAAGCATTTTTTATGTTATGGACGCACATTAAAAGTTAAAGGGAAAAAAGAATAATCTAACCTGCTGATATGTATGTCCCTATAGTGCATGGAGCTCTGAGGATAAAGGCAAGCTTCTTGCCTTCATCCTTGGTGCTGTTTTTGTGATATTACGAGTTTAATCCCTTAGCTAATGACTTCTGGAACTACTGCCCCAGTGCACTAATCTGCCCTTCTAAAGAATATCAGCATAGCGGGCTGTCTGGGGTGGATCAGTGCACTATGGGCAGTAGTCCCACCCCCAGTGCACCAGAATGCATTAGTAGCATAGAGAACAAACTGCTAATATCACAGGTAAGCAACTTACCTACATCCTCAGAACCTTGTGCCCTATAGGGACACATGGGCAGGTTAGATGCTTCTCATCTGCTGGTAGTTTCCCTTTAAGGTAAAGTACCGCATGTTTCCTTTCCCAAACAGCTGTGTAACAGTGTCAGCAGTATGGAACATGAATTGCAGGTGACAGATCCGCTTTAACCCCTTAACGACATCGGGCGTATGTGTACGCCCCCGCAGCCTGGTACTTAACGCAAACGGGCGTACACATACGCCCGATGTTTACCGGATCGCTGTGTGTAAACACACGGCGATCCGGTAACGATGGCTGCTGTAATACACAGCAGACCATCGTAGCTTGTCAGCACGGGGGGTGGATTACACCCCCCGTGCAGACGATCGCTGTAATTGGCTGATTTATTCAAATCAGCCAACTACAGCAATTTTCCGGTTCCCGGGTCATCGGTGACCCGGGGACTCGGAATTTAATGGTGATTGGTGCTGTACGAGACAGCACCAATCACCATTACTGTGTATAGTGAAGGGGGCCATGGTGCCACCCCCCAGATCGCCGCTATTGGCCGGCCAAGCCCGGCCGGCCAATAGCGGCGATCAAAGTAAAAATAAATATTATTACTTTTCTCTACACCCCTCAGCTAGTTAGCCAAGAGGTGCAGAGAAAGTGTGTGTGGTGTGCAGGCACCAAACTCACCGGATCCCGGCGTCCGGACGGAAGATCTGCGGTCCCGCGGCGTCCACGTGATTCGTCCACGTCGTCTCCGCTCGGCTCCTGTCGGCTCCGCTCGGCTCTCGTCGGCTTTCGTCGTTTTTCTCCGGATATCTTCGTCCAGGTACTTGTACTGCCCCCTAGCGGCTGACTAGTGTATATAATACACTAATCAGTGGCTTTGGAGTAAAGAGGTTTTTTTTTTTTTCTTTTTCTTCCCAATTTTTTTTTTTTTTTTTTTTTTTTTTTGCGCCCTTCCACCGCTGAGTGCTGATCAGCATCGCACGTAAGTGCGCCGCTGATCAGCAACTCCTCTTTTTTGGCGTAGGGTTTTTTTTTCCCCCCTCCCCCCCCTTTTTTTTTCTATATCCTACCGCCACTGTCTGCTGATAAGTGCGGAATTTATCAGCAACTCCTTTTTTGGCGTAGGTTTCCCCCCCCCCCTTACTGTGAAAAACACGTATAAAACACTACATTACACTACACTACCCCACATTACACATTACACTACTTGAAATAAAGTTTTACACTACACCACTACACTACATCACATTTACATACCCCCCATACACCAATCCCCGAATAATGTCCCAGAGAGTGTTTTCGGTGGAGGAGGCATACGCGCTTATTGCCTCCGACACCGAAACAGCCAGTGAGGATGAATGGGGGGATCCTTCTTTCCTCCATTCATCCTCATCATCATTATCATCATCATCATCATCCAGTGATGATGACTATCGACCTAAGCGTCCAAGGAGGACGCCTCGGGCTGCCCGCCAGACACGTCATCCCATCCCGCCCCCTGCTCCCCAGACAGGTGACCCCATCCCGTCCCCTGCTCCCCAGACACGTCATCCCATACCGCCCCCTGCCCCCCAGACAGGTGACCCCATCCTGCCCCCTGCCCCCCAGATAGGTGACCCCATCTGGACCCCAGACCCCCAAAATTATCAGCCCTGGATTCCTGGCTTTATGGCAACGGCGGGAATCCAAATTAACCCCACAGGTCTCAGAGAAATAGACTTTTTCAAGCTCTATTTCTCTGATGACCTTATCAATTTGATGGTGGCGCAAACAAACCTGTACGCGCACCAATTTATAGCCCAGAACCCCTCCTCTTCTTTTGCTAGGCCCATGGCGTGGACCCCTACTGATGCAGCCGAAATGACAAAATTTTGGGGGCTCCTGCTGCACATGGGCCTAGTAAAAAAACCCACAATTCGGCAATACTGGAGTGGGGATATTATATATAATACCCCACTTTACAGTATGGCCATGGGACGGTTTCGATTCGAAGCCCTCCTAAAATTCTTGCATTACAATGACAATGCAAGGTGCCCCCCACGAGATGATCCCTCGTATGACCGACTGTACAAAGTACGGCCGGTCATAGAGCACTTCTCAGCCAAATTTACTGAGATGTATATCCCAGAGAAATACATCTCAGTAGATGAGTCCCTCCTGAGCTTCAAAGGAAGACTCCATTTCCGCCAGTACCTTCCTAACAAAAGATCGCGGTATGGCGTGAAACTATACAAACTCTGTGAGAGTACCTCAGGGTACACTTACAGATTTAGAGTATATGAGGGTAGGGACACCCAAATCCAGCCCCCAGAATGCCCCCCCATCCTCGGAGTTAGTGGGAAGATCGTTTGGGAACTGATCTTCCCACTGCTGGATAAAGGTTATCACCTGTACGTTGATAACTTTTATACCAGCATCCCCCTGTTTCGGTCACTCGCTGCCCGAGCTACTGTAGCTTGCGGCACGATCCGAAAAAATCAAAGAGGTCTACCAAGTCACCCTGTTAGACAAGTAATGCCAAGGGGGGAGAGCAAGGCCTATGCCTGTGACAATATGTTGTTGGTCAAATATAAGGACAAGCGCGATGTCCTTATTTTGACCACAATTCACAGGAATAGCACCACCCCTGTCACTGTACGTGGTACCACAAACGTGGTGAACAAACCTGATTGTGTTCTAGAGTACAATCAGTATATGGGAGGAGTTGATCTCTCAGATCAAGTCCTGAAACCATATAACGCCACGCGAAAAACCAGAACGTGGTATAAAAAGGTGGCCGTATATCTGGTACAGACAGCGATGTACAACGCTTTTGTGCTGTACCGATATGCCGGCCACCCGGGGAAATTCCTTGATTTCCAGGAAGCAGTAATCAAAGCCCTGATATTCGGCAGCCACGGAGCGGGCCCCAGCGCTTCTGGATATGAAGGACCCCGTATCGTACAGGGACAACATTTTCCAGGTGAAGTCCCCCACACTGGAAAAAAGGGGAGATCCCAAAAGAAATGCAGAGTGTGCCGTAAAAGGGGGATCAGGAAGGACACCACTTACCAGTGTGACACCTGTCCTGATCACCCCGGCCTCTGCATAAAGGATTGCTTCAAGGCGTACCACACGTCATTGGAGTTCTAAATTTTCTAAATTCTGTCCCTTATTCCTATTTCAGGGGTCACGTTGATCCAGGGATTAGTCTGATTGCCAATATGGAGTCGGGAAGGAATTTTTCCCCTGTGATGAGGCTACTGTCGTCTGCCTCACGAGGGTTTTTTGCCTTCCTCTGGATCAACACAGGTTGAATTTGATGGACACCTGTCATTTACAACCTTATAAACTAATAATTGGCCTAATACCCCCAAATAAATTAGAATTGTCCCTTTTCCCCAACTAAATAGGCATGGCCCCCATTCCCATTAGAGGATGCCATGATGCAATTAGAAAGCCTCTGTGCGGCCAGGACAGTAGAAACCCCCCACAAGTGACCCCATTCTTGAAACTACACCCCATAAGGAATCTAACAAGGGGGGCAGCGGGTATATGGCCCCCTGGTGACGGCCACATTTGGGACGTGAAAATGAAAAAAATGGTATTTTTCATCTTCACAGCACATGTTCTACATATGTGCCCGTCACCAGTGGGGTCCATATGCTCACTGCACCCCTTGTTAGATTCCTTATGGGGTGTAGTTTCCAAAATGGGGTCACTTGTGGGGGGTTTCTACTGTCCTGGCAGCACAGGAGCTTTGTAAATGTGACATGGCCTCCATCCTCCATTCCAGACTCTAAATGGTGCTCTGTCCCTCTGGTAGCTTACCCTGTGCCCATATGGCACATTATATCCACATGTGGGGTATTTTCGTACTCAGGGGAAATTACCCTACACGTTTTGCATTTATTTTCTCTTTTAACCCCTTGTGGAAATGAAAAAAATTAAGGCTAGACCAACATTTAGTGTAAAAAAAAAAAAAAAATTACACTAAATCATTGATCTAGTCTTTATTTTTTCTTTTTCACAAGGGGTTAAAAGATAAAAAAAACACTAAATGTGTAGCGCAACGTCCCCCAAGTATGAAAATACCCCACATGTGAACATAAAGCACCAGGCGGGTGCAGGGTAAGCCTCCGAAGGGAAGGAGCGCCATTTGGCTAGAATGGATGGTGAATGCCATGTCGCATTTACAAAGGCCCTGTCTTGCCAAGACAGTGGAGGCCCCCCAAAAGTGACCCCATTCTGTAAACTGCACCCCTCAAGGAATCTAATAAGGGGTGCAGTGAGCATATGGACCGCTTGATGACTGGCACATTTGTGCTGTGAAAATGAAAAATGGAAATTTTTCACTTTCACGTTACATTGTTCCCTATTTGTGCCCGTCACCAGTGGGGTCCATATGCTCACTGCACCCCTTGTTAGATTCCTTGAGCGGTGTAGTTTCCAAAATGGGGTCACTTGTGGCGGTTTACCATTGTCCTGGTAGCATAGGGCCTCTGTAAATGCAACATGGCCCTTGAAATCCATTTCAGCCAAATCCAGCCTCCAAAAGCCAAATAGTGCACCTTCCCATTGGAGGCTCGTCTTGCGGCCGCATGGCGCTTTATGTGCACATGTGGGGTATTTCTGTACTCGGGACAAACTGCTCTACACGTTTTGTGGGTTTTTTCTCTTTTAAACCCTTGTGAAAATGAAACATTCACGGCTAGGCCAATGTTTTAGTGTTAAATATTTTATTTTTACACAACATCGTTGATCTAGTCTTGACATTTCTCATTTGCACAAGGGGTTAAAAGAGAAGAAACAGAACAAAACATGTAGAGAAATTTCCCTCGAGTACGGAAATACCCCACATGTTGACCTAAGGCGCTATGCGGCCGCAAGACAAGCCTCCAATGGGAAGGAGCGCCATTTAGCTTTTTGGGGCTGGATTTGATTAGAATGGATTTCGAGGGCCATGTTGCATTTAAAAACTCCCTGTGTTGCCAAAACAGTGAAACCCCCCCACAAGTGACCCCATTATGGAAACTACACCCCTCAGGGAATGTAACAAGGGGTGTAGTGAGCATATGGACCCCACTGGTGACTGGCACAAATGTGGAACAATGTGGCGTGAAAATAAAATATTAAATTTTTTTACACTATAATGTTGGTTTAGCCTTGAATTTTTCATTTTCACAAGGGGTTAAAAGAGAAAAAAAACACACAATGTGTAGAGCAATTTCCCCCGAGTCCGTAAATACCCCACATGTGGACATAAAGCGCCATGTGGGCGCAGGGCAAGCCTCCGAAGGGAAGGAGCGCCATTTGGATTTTGGAAGCTGGATTTCACTGGAATGGATTTCAAGGGCCATGTCGCATTTACAGAGCCCTCGTGCTGCCAAGACACTGGAAACCCCCCACAAGTGACCCCATTCTGGAAACTACACCCCTCAAGGAATCTAACAAGGGGTGCAGTGAGGATATGGACCCCTTGATGATGGGCACATTTGTGCCATGAAAGTGAAAAAATGAAAATTTTCCCTTTCACGTCACATTGTTCCACATTTGTGCCCGTCACCAGTGGGGTCCATATGCTCACTGCACCCCTTGTTAGATTCCTTGAGGGGTGTAGTTTCCAGAATGGGGTCACTTGTGGGGGGTTTCCAGTGTCTTGGCAGCACGAGGGCTCTGTAAATGCGACATGGCCCTTGAAATCCTTTCCAGTGAAATTTAGCTTCCAAAATCCAATTGGCGCTCCTTCCCTTTGGAGGCTCGTCCTGCGCCCCCTTGGCACTTTATCGCCACATGTGGGGTATTTCCGTACTCGGGAGAAAATTCGCTACACATTTTGTGTCTTTTTTTTCCTCTTATCCCTTTAAGAAAATGAAAAATTGAAGGCTAGAACAACGTTTTAGTGTAAAAAATATTTTTTTCTTTTTTCACGCCATATTGTTCGGAAAATCTGTGAAGCACCTGTGGGGTCCAAATGCTCACCGCACCCCTTGTTACATTCCTTGAGGGGTGTAGTTTTCTAAATGGTGTCCCTTTAGGGGTGTTTTTTAGGTTTTGGCACCCCAGAGCCTCTGCCAACCTGAAGTGGTACAGTCAAAAATGACCAAATATAACGGAGGCATTGAAATTCACTAGGCGCTCCCTTATATCTGAGGCTTGTGGTTGCGTCAAATAGCGCAATAGGGCCACATATGGGGTATTTCTATAAACTGCACAAACGGGGCAATCAATATTGGGGTGAATTTCTCTGGTAATAGGTTTATAATTATGAAAAATATTGGATTACAATAAAATCTCTGCACAGAAAATTAAAATTTTCAAATTTCTTACACACTTGGCTTTTATTTCTGTGACTCCCCTAAAAGGTTAAAACACTTTCTGGATATGCTTTTGCAGAGTTTGGGGGGTGCAGTTTCTGAAATGGGGTGCTTTGTGGGGCTTTCTAACATACAGGCCCCTCAAATACACTTTGAACCTGAACAGGTCCCTAAAAATATCTGATTTTGAAATTTTACTGAAAATTTGGAAATTTGCTGCTAATGTTTTAAGCTTCCTATCATCTAAAAAAAATGAAAGATAGTTTAATAAATGCCGCCAACATAAAGTAGACATGTTGCTAATGCTATTTAATATATAATTTATGTGGTATAACCACTTTCTGTATACGCAAAAAAGTTTCAAAGTTGGAAAAATGCATTTTTTCACATTTTTTCACATTATTTGGGTTTTTTTCATAAAGATTTGTTATGAGTATCGACTCCAATTTACCAGAAATGTAAAGTACAATATGTCACGAGAAAACAATCTCAGAATCAGCCGGATAGGTAAAAGCATCCCGAAGGTATTAATGAATAACGTGACACTGGTCATATTCATAAAATTTGTCTCTGTCATTAAGGCCATTTCAGGCTCTGTCCTTAAGGGGTTAAGTAAGTTTTGCCTCCCCTGCTTGCAAACACCTACTGACATCTTGAGGTGCTGTGTGTCTTGGCTTGAGTGCAGGATGAGTTCTATAATAAATACCACATGCGGATAGGTAACACATGGGAGTCACTGAGTTGGAACACCCCTACTACCCCTTTACATGTCTTTCCTATGTATGTTGCTTTCACCAGAGAACTGTTTTATACTACTGTAAGTGTGTGGTTGCAGTTTGATTATAATTCTCTATTTTTGGTATTATTGAATGTGTGGTAATGTATTCAGTCATTAAGTGCATCTCCCATAAGTAGTACACCAACTTTAGGTTTCTACAGGGAAATTTACTGTTGCTCAGAATAACTTGTTTGACGACTTAACACTGAATAATTGTGGGAGATGAGTGATTTGTGTAAGCTATGAAATAAAATACGGCTGATATCACCCACCTCTTCTCCTGTGCTGCTGCTGCCCACATTTTTACTTGACGTGTCTCAGATTTTAGAATTCACGGGGAATCACGCACCACATCAGAAGTTTACAAACATTGACATTTTTCTGCCACCTTTAGTTTCAGAGACTTTATAGCAGCAGGTGATAGCCTCATGTGTCAGCACTGTATTTGCACTGCATTGGAGCCATAACCAAGATGTTGTTTCACTTCTTGTATATTTTTTATTGTCTTACAAGGATAAAACAAATTTGACAATTATGGCAATATCTACTTAGCAAACCTACAACCTGTAGATACATGATTGAGAAACGCCTTGCAGGGTGTGTGAAGAAGCACTACACGTAAACTACTATTATTATTATTATTCTAGGTGAACGCGGATGAACACTAAAATTGGGGAATATTGTAGGAAGAAATTGGAAAACAAATGGTTTGGGGAGGGGCATATAGGTACGAGGGAGAAGAGGAGGAACATGTACCCAAGTTGCAGAGATGGTACAGTTTAATATGATTTTTTTTTTTTTTTGGAACTGAGTATACCTTAAAGGAGAAGTCCAGTGAAAAGTTTTATTAAAGTATTGTATTGCCCCATAAAAGTTATACAAATCACCAATATACACTTATTACAGGAGATGCTTATAAAGTGCTTTTTTCCCTGCACTTACTACAGCATCAAGGCTTCACTTCCTGGATAACATGCTGATGTCACTTCCTGGAAAACATGGTGATGTCACAAGCCGACTTCCAGAGCTGTGCAGGCTGTGGCTGCTGTAGAGGATGATGACAGGGGGACACTGAGCATCCCTCTGCCATCATCCTCTCCAGCAGTCACAGCCCGCACAGCTCTGGGAGTCGGTTTGTGACATCACCATGTTATCCAGGAAGTGAAGCCTTGATTCAGTAGTAAGTGCAGGGAAAAAAGCACTTTATAAGCATTTCCCGTAATAAGTGTATATTGGTGATTTGTATAACTTTTGGAGGGGCAATACAATACTTTAATAAAAAATTTTGCCGGACTTCTCCTTTAAAAGCTGTATAGTAGGGATGGTCCGAACCCGCCGAGGTTTGGGTTCGGCTGAACCCGAACGCTCGGCATCGGATTCCTGCTGTCTGCCTGCTCCATGCAGCGGGCGGATACAGCGGGAGGAACGCCTGGAAAACTGGGATACAGCCTATGGCTGTATCCCAGTTTTTCAGGCATTCCTCCTGCTGGATCCGCCCGCTGCACGGAGCGGGCAGACAGCGGTAATCATTGCGGAGGGTTCGGGTTCGTACGAACCCCGTCCGAACCAGGTTCGGACCTCCCTACTGTATAGTTATCAGGAGTTATTCCCCACTGCTACCATTATACTGCTCACAGGTTTCCCCCCCGATCACTGCTTCTTGGTCCCTTCTCTGTATACTGGCAGCAGCACCACCTTTGACTGGGCAGGCATTATTGTTTGATAAAATGGGTTAAAGATTGGAACCGCAGCAGCAGCTGGAGATTGGGCAGGTGAATAATGCTTTCTTAGGATGAGTTTACACATACAGGATTGGAAGCAATTTTGATGGTGCAGATTTAATGCTGTGTTCAGTTATTTAGTCAAATCTGCTGCGGATCTGCCCCATCAAATCTGCTGCAGATCCTGTATGTGTGAAGCTACCCTTCGGGTACATTCACACGTACCGTGTTTGTAGTGGTTTTTATGCAGCAAGTTTGGCTGTGAAATCCGTTGTGATACTAATTGCTATCTTTAGCACCTCATTCTTGCAGTGGAATAAAAATCCGCTGTGAGAATAGAGTGCCATAGACTTTAATAGCAGTCAGTATAGTAGCTGATTTAACTGCGAGAAAACTTAACCTTGGAAAATAAAAACATACACAGACTGCCCCCATTAGTTAAGTTCTCTTAAATGGTTCCAGTCAGTGTTAGGCCCCGTTCCCACTGAGCAAAAGTAGCGGAATTCCACGACGGAATTGTCCGCCGCGGAATGCCGTTAGCCTCCCGCTCATAATGGGAGTCTATGGGAGGCACGCGCTCCTGCTCTGTACACGCTGAAGAATGAACATGTTCCGCTACTTTTGCTCAGTGGGAACGGGGCCTTATGATCCAGTGCAAATAGATGTTGATTTTATCTTTTTCCAATGTAGCAGTATCCAAATGCATAAGCCCATATGAGGGTTAGGCTAGGACTAGAATAATCAGTAAGTGGTTGGATCTTAGAGCTCTCCCACCATATATGTAAGAGGGTTTCAATAGTTTTTCTATATTTCCAGCAGGAGTTAGTCATGGTTTGATACATTTAGTTATACATTGAGTCAGATACCATGCAGCTAGGACTTGGTGAGGGCTCTATTATAGAAACAATTATCAGCCAAAAATGCCGATCTCCCTTTTTATTATGACCTGTGATCAGCCAATGAACCCAAATACCCTTATGTCGCCACTTATCTCCCTGAGTAGTAAAGCAGGCGCACCCAGTAATTGATGCCAACGATCATTGTCACAATGCTGGCCCACGCTTCAACACTGGACTCTATGTAGGACGGTGGTGAAGCTTGGCACCTCCTCCAGAAAACTAGTGCGCCCATTTAGCAAAGTGTGTGAAATAGAACCAGGTGTAAACTGTTCACAGCAACCAATCACAGCTCAGCTTTCATTTTACCACAACTGACGGCTGAGCTGTGATTGGTTGCTGTGAACAGTTTACACCAGTTTCCATTTTGCACACTTTCGTAGGTCTGAGCCTGTGTTTCCTTTGGTCCAGAGGCAGCACAGGTGACACAGTTGTGTATATAGCCTTACAAGCAAATGTTATAAATATGTGGGTAGCTCATAATGTCCAGCTTCTATAGTTGTGGTTACATTTAGCTGTTTCTCTTTACTCACAGGCTTGGGACAGAGTCTTGTAGGGTTATTATAAGGCACATGCCTTGCAGTGAAGGTAAACATTAGGTCCTGGCATCCCTTCAGGTCATTGTAACTTCCTTACATTTGGAGAAACAATGAGACTTTTTTCCTCCTAACAAAACATGGACTGTGTATCCTGAAGATCTTCATAATAGTCCTCAGTGGGTTTTGTGAGGCACGTGTGTTCTGCCAGCCCTATGCCAGGTAGAAGTAGAGTAGGGCACTCTGCACCTTTGCACAAGTGGAGACAAATGTGTGTTTCTATGCGTACACCCAGAAATGTAACTTTGGGAGGAAGTGTTTATGATCTTTTGTCTTCCTTTCTAAGGGCCAGTTCACACTGAGGAATTGGCACTGAATCAGCGAGGAAAATGTTCTTGCAGAATTCTCTCCAAATTCCATGCGTAATCCGTGAGGAAAGTGTCCTGCCGTATTAACCTCTGGTGGAATTCCGCACAAATTAATTTTTCATTTAATCAAATTAATTCCCTGCGAGAATTATTGACGTGTCCATTCTTTTCTGCCGTCTACCCTTACCTAGTTAGATTTAGTTAGGTGTGATGTTTTAAAAAGAGGAGAGACATGGGTGCACAGCTCACCATACTCACTGTTTTAGGGCTCTTTCAAACTGCAGCCTGTGCGGGGAGCTCTGGCTGACTACCACTCAGCTGTGATGTGCTGCTCGAATGGAAAAAACAAACAGGGAATTTGGAAAAATGCAACTAAGGCACCACATACAGTATCGGCCTCATGGGGGCAGCAGAGGCCTCAAGCCTCAAAAAGAATTCAGACCCTAAACCAAACACCCCAGATCGGAAATGCAAACTACCCCAGACCAGACTCTTAAATAAATCCTTGCCCCACACCCGATCTCCTGTATCCTAGGCCTTCCTAACTTCTGGTGCTGCCACATGACATAGGCTGGAGTCAGGACCTAGTGAGGTTCCATGAAGACGCTTGTATTATCTAATGGATTTGATGCTTATGCAGATAACTGATATAGATGAATGCTTATTAGACATAATAAAGAAAAAAAATCTTCAGTGTGTTTGGGGAAGGGGATGTGCATATAGCCTATTGGCCATAAAGGTCCTCTCATGTACGTCAGTCTCTTACACATAAAGCTGTATACGCTTTACCAAGTGATGGAATTTCCTGCTTTACTCATTTTACAACTAGAAACTCCAGGGGTTCAAAGGGAATCAGTATACTAAAGTTCAAAGTAAAATAACTAGAGTAAGATATCAGCCAGTTTACCCTTACTATAGGTGTCAGCTACTATGTGACATCTGATAGAAAACACAGGTATACATTGATATAGACTTGAGCTGTATTTCCCTACACTAGAATGCTGTTGCCTGTGTTGCACTAGGGATATCCTCCATGGATTGTGAAGATACTTTGTGGCAGAAATCTGCAGATGTATCTCGGATGTCTCCTGTCGCTGATATCATAGCACGTGGCGTAGCCCCATTGTAATTCACCGGAGTTCATCTGAGGCTTTTCAGCATAGAATATGTGCTAATAATAAACTTACTGTGGATTTTGTTTCTTTCATGCAGATTTTTCTCAGAGCATCAGAGTTCAATATCCATTCCAAGTTTAGTATCCTAATACTCGATAACGATTATATAAAACCCACAAAAATACAAACTTTGTCTATTTCCTTAACATGAAATGTTTATTGACCTGATCACCGCAATCCCGTGTCACTTTGCCAATGTTTGCGTTTGAGCCATATAATACTGTTTTCGGTGGGGCTATGTGACAGAAATTTTTTGTGATTTGTAGTTTTTATTGGTACCATGTTTGTATATATGTGACTTTTATATATTGTTTATTGGGATGTGATGTGACCAAAATTTGATAATTTAATTCTTTGGATAATTACGTGTGTGATAAAGCCAAATATATATGTGTGTGTGTGGTTTTTTTTTTTTTTTTGTTTTTGTTTTTTTTTTACATTTTGGTAATTGAAAAATGGGAAGAGGGTTGATTTACAACTTTTACTAATTAGGATTCATTTTGATAATTTTTAGAAACATATATAATTTATTTTAACTCTTTTTAACCTCTTAAGGACGGAGCCAATTTTTTTTGTTTTTGCGTTTTCGTTTGCATTTTTCCACCTAGAAACCCACATGAGCCCTTATTTTTTGCGCCACTAATAATTTTTGCATAAAGTACACTGCGAAACCAGGAAAAAATTCAATGTGTGGTGAAATTGAACAAAAAAAAATGCATTTCTTTTATTTGGGGGGTATTTGTTTTTACACCATTCACCCAGGGGTAAAACTGACTTGTTATGCATGTTCCTCAAGTCGTTACGATTACAACGATCTATAACATGTATAACTTTTATTGTATCTGATGGCCTGTAAAAAATTCAAACCATTGTTAACAAATATATGTTCCTTAAAATCGCTCTATTCCCAGGCTTATAGCACTTTTATCCTTTGGTCTATGGGGCTGTGTGAGGTGTCATTTTTTGCGCCATGATGTGTTCATTCTATCGGTACCTTGATTGTGAATATGCGACTTTTTGATCACTTTTATTACATTTTTTCTGGATTTGATGCGACCAAAAATGCACTTTGGAATTTTTGGGCGCTTACGCCGTTTACCGTGCGAGATCAGGAATGTGATTAATTAATAGTTTGGGCGATTACGCACGCGGCGATAGCAAACATGCAGCAGAAAACAAACGAGTGCTGAGCCGGGATCAGCGCCATCTTGGCGGAGACCCTGGCTGGCACCAGACACGGAGATCGCTCCTCCGGGACAACGTCCCGGGGGGGCGATCTCCGCCACTAGACACCAGGGAAGAGCTGCAAAAGGTAATTGGATGCAGCTGTCAACTTTGACGTCATGCGTCCGCAAGAGGTGTTCAGAGCGGGGCCGCGCGGCGACACCGCTCTGAACCGCCGCGTGTGGCCCCGGACCGTGGCTATTAGCGGGCACTGTCCAATCACCGTGCCCGCTAATAGCCACGGTCCGGGGCCACACGCGGCGGTTCAGAGCGGTGTCGCCGCGCGGCCCCGCTCTGAACACCTCTTGCGGACGCATGACGTACGGGTACGTCATGCGTCCTTAAGAGGTTAAGCCTCCCCTTTCCCCCTACTTTTCATAATCGACTGTCAGATTGCTAATTCTTATTTATGTAGTTGCATTGCATAGATAAGTGAGACCTGTGATGCATCCATTCCAATGCAGCGATTGCTTTACATCACTGCATTGAAAGGGTTAAATGAGTGCAATCAGTAAGATCACTGATATCAGGCATTGGCAGCGGGGGTCTGCTACGCCTAGTAGCTGACCGCCACTGTGTTTGGAGTGGGCTTAGGAGGGGTTAAAGGAAAAGTCTGGGGAAAATTTTTGTTAGTTTTGTATTGCCCCCCAACAGTTATACAAATTACCCTTATACACTTATTACGGGAAATGCTTTTAATGTACTTTTTCTCTGCACTTACTGCTGCATCAAGGCTTCACTTCCTGGATAAAATGGTGATGTCACGACCCGACTCCCAGAGCTGTGCGGGCTGTGGCTGCTGGAGAGGATGATGGCAGAGGGATGCTCAGTGTCCCTCCTGTGCCCTGTGTCCCTCAGTGTCCCCCTGCCATCATCTTCTCCAGCAGCCACAGCCCGCACAGCTCTGGGAGTCGTGACATTACCATGTTATCCAGGAAGTGAAGCCTTGATGCAGTAGTAAGTGCAGGGAAAAAAGCACTTTAAAAGCATTTCCCATAATAAGTGTATATTGGGGATTTGTATAACTTTTGGGAGGCAATACAATACTTTTTCGGTGGGACTTCTCCTTTCACATACAGTTTTAAAAACCAGGGAATCCTGGTATTGTATTGTTTTATTGAGTATCGATCAGCTGTATTGAAGGTTCCTGTGTATGGGAAGGACTGGGTCAGGTCAGGAGAGATATCTGCTAGCTGAATAATTGATCAGCCATAAGTTATATTTCTCACTTGCTGCTTTTGGCTCAAAAGGTTGAGTGAAAAATACTCCAGTGTTAAAAAAAACAACAACTAAAAACAACTATGTGTGAACCTAGCCTGACCAAGCAGATCCATCAGCTCAATGCGTCCATCAACCAAATGACAGCCTTCTCTGTGAGCGCTCAGATGCTTGGGACTTCCTGTGTTTAGTCTCCTTTTTTTCCCCTTCAAAGAGACTAAACACAGGAATACATGTTTTCCACAGTAAATTAAAAATGAAGATAAAGATAATTGTAAATTGTAAACTTTCTTTATATCACTTTATATCACTTTATAGAACTACAGTGACACATTAAGGTAAGCGCTTTAAGAAAATAAATTATCTTTTGTTATCTTTTTCCCAGTAAACTTCAGTTTAGTTACAGAATAAAACATCAATGTGCCAAGCCATTCTTAATTGTAGCCTAGTCCTGGCTACTTATTGTAGCCACTGTGTCTTTGGTGTTCTACATCCCTACATAAGGTCTCTTTGGCAGCTTAAAGGGGTAGTGTGGCGGGGATTCCGCCGTCCGTCCGAAGATGACGTTTGGCACAAAATGGCGGACGGCCCTCGTCACGGATCAGGTAATGTATAATGCACCACACACTTCCGGGTACACGTGCGGGGGTGGTGGGACACGGGGAAGGGGGCGATTCACAGACATAACATACATTACAAAGTTGTATAAGTTTGTAATGTGTGTTATTCTGTGAATAATAATTTAACGCCGCACTACCCCTTTAATAGAGTGGTTTTAGGTTGTGATACCATCTGAATAATGGTTACATAGGTCACTAGATGTCTCCATTGGCAGATCTGTAGCTCTGTGCTTAATTCTAGATATGTCAGTCTGGCCTGGGGAACTAATTGTTCCTTGAGACATCTAAGGGGATCATGAAAGGACTGAGGGAAAAGATAGGACAGTACGTTATGTACCTTATTTCCCTGATAAACAAACACTCTGTATATCACTTGGACTTAATAAATGTTGCCAAACCACGTGTCTATACATAACCATCACCACTTTTACTTCCTAAGGTGACACGTTTTACACTTTTATGAATGGGTACTTGGTTTGTCTTGACTTTCGTTACATTTTTTTTTTCTCTTTTCATATCAGCCACACATCTTCCTCAGATCACAGGATATGGTCATACGACTGATCATTCTGTGAGTTACCTGCGTGTTCAGAACTAAATGTGCAATGGTATACTGTATACATTTCTTTTGGGAAATAAAAAGTGGGAAATACACTTTGATCATTAATGTATGTGTTTCGGTATAGTGAATGAAGAAGGGCTGGTAAAAATTATAGGTATATTATAGTTAAGGTATATTGTTTAGCAATTTACTTCACATATATGTACATGCAGTTTCAAGAAATTATTCTTCTGACATTGAGTGTTCATTGACACATAGAACAGCTACTACTTCTGCTCCAATGTAATGACCGAGTGGCGTCACCAATTCTCATTCTTCAAATGATAAACCACAAATCTTCTTTTCTCTGTATGAATAAGTTTTTCTATCTGAAATGTAGTTTACTCAACTGGAATGGCCTTCTGCATGCTCGGGACCATCTGCTTAATGACTAATGAAAGTGAAACCCTGCAGAATGGATAACCCCTGCAGTACGATGGAGATAACCCCAATACATTTTTGGTTGTTGTATTGCTTTTGTGTGGGCTTTTAATTTTCCACGTTTGACAGTTGAAAACGTGTATGAAGAGTCTGAGTATCATTCTATATATAACCTAGAAATGGTATTTTCGAAAAGTAAAAAAAAAGTGCCTATGATAAGTAAGGGAGAGTACTGTGGAAAGCCTTTCTATACAGCTGGATTCCACTTGGCAAAGCCCTGTACATCTGCCAAGGTGGCTGTGTTGTCTGAGTGAACATGATGTACGGCCGCCACTGGATCTGATTTCTGTCAAATAAACAGAAAGGGATGGTCAGGCCTCGTCTGACTTTGAACATTTGGCTGTTCTAGCGATGCAGTCACAGAATGAGAAGGACATACGCCAGGTTGTACTTGTATATTTATTTACAAGGTGAGACTGTCTTAGCCATTGTATTTGTTTTTCATCACTAGTGAGGAGAAAAGTCAAGGTTGTTATGTACACTTGTGCCAACACTCCCTGTGATCGGGTATAGAGGTGCCAAATCAGGTTAGAGGTCGTGGCTTGAGTCACAGATTTGTGCTTTTTATTTTGATGAGAGTTCCTGGAATGGTTGTGTCTATGGCTGCGAATGCTTACCATCTACAGGATGTGCACACCTATTCTATTTGATTTTGATGCTAAAACCTAAATTTCATTTAGTTGATAAGAAATCTGGCATTGCCCAGTCATCAAGGAACGCTAAACATAGAAAATGGTAAAAAAAAAGGTTGAGATCTTCTGCTTTGATCCTGTTATGTCTGATGTTACAATAAAATCAGAGAAAAATGTAATGAAATCCTCTGTATGTATGCCAGGGGTTCTGACATTTCCGCCTACTTCTTACTATCCTGTAGATGAAACAGGTTGCCATCCTCTACCCTATTCTTGGTAGTACAAAAGGCTTCAGGGGTACTCACTGTCAGCTATTTCATTCACTCTAATGGTGCGTTTACACGAAACGATAATTGTCCCGATCGTACGTTTAACGATGTCGAAGTAACGGTTTTTTTTTTCATAACGATCAGCGTTTAGACGGTACGATATATCGTACGGAAAAATCGTTTTGCAATCGTTTGCGGCCCCCCGCTCGCAGCCCGGTCCCCCGCTCATCCGCAGCCCGGCCCCACGGTCAACTGCAGCCCCCTGCGCCGCCTCGATCACCACCCCCGCCGCCGCTGTGATCGCCACCTCCGCCGCCGCTCCGAACGCCACCCCCACCCCCCCGCCGCTGCTCTGATCGCCCCCGCCGGCCCGTTCGCGAGCATACGCTCCCTGCTCCGCGTAGCAGGTCTTCGACATCCCCGTCTCCGCTCTTCAGTGCACTGATTGGCTGAAGAGGGGAGCCGGGAATTTCAAACTGCTCCTCTTCAGCCAATCAGTGCTCCTCTTCAGCACTGATTGGCTGAAGAGGAGCCATTTGAAATTCCCGGCTCCCTTCAGCCAATCAATGCAAGGCAGCACTGATTGGCTGAAGAGGGGAGCCGGAAATTTGAAACTGCTCCTCTTCAGCCAATCAGTGTTGCCTTGCATTGATTGGCTGAAGAAGGGAGCCGGGAATTTCAACCGGCTCCTCTTCAGCCAATCAGTGCTGAAGCGGAGCACTGATTGGCTGAAGAGGAGCCGTTTGAAATTCCCGACTCCCCTCTTCAGCCAATCAGTGCACTGAAGATGGGAGCCGGGGATGTCGGAAGACCTGCTACGCGGAGCAGGTAACGTATGCTCGCGGGGGTGGCGATCGAGCCAGCGCAGGGGGCCGGGCGGCCGGACTTTCGCGCGACGAATGGCGATTTGATAACATGTTGAAAGATAAAAACGAATGATTTCTCGTTCGTCGTTTGATCGTTCGCTGCGTTTACACGTACGATTATCGTTTGAATTCGATCGTTATCACGCAAATTCGCATGATAATAGTTACGTGTAAACGCACCTTAACACACATAGCCACTTCTCTAATCAATCCCTTTTTCCATACCTTTTTTACCTAAAGACTGACTTGCTTATACAACTGCTGTTTTTTTTTTTAAATATTGACAATCATTGTCAGTTGCTGATGCCATTTTTTTCCCCAAAAAAATCTTGGATTGGACCTAGGAACAATAAGTCTGACTTTTTCCTAGGTATATTTCAGTTTTCTTTAAGCCCCTTTCAAAAAGACACTAATTCTGTACTGGCAAAGACTGAAGGCCATATTTAATGGTATGATATTGATGGAGAAGCAAGTGGCTGAGGGGGGGGGGCACAAGGGTAGAGGGTGGCCTTAGGTCGTCCAGGCTGCTCATTGAAGTCTGCGGCGGTGTCCTTGAGATGTTCCTGTTACATGGAGAGATGAGCAACAGACAGTCGACCATGAGCAGGTATTTCAACATGCTCATGTTTTTTCGTCATGCGCTATTGCACCAAACGATTATTGGCCTACAGCCAGAATACAGCCATTATTTTTCTACGGCCCTCTACACACATGTATGTGCGTGTATTTTGAATGCAGTGGTCCGTGCCCTCCAACACAGACTGTGTGGACAGTTGTGTATGCGCATCTGTAGTCCCACTAGTAAGGAACAGTTTGGAACAGTTTATGTTATATGTGGTAAAGCTTATAGGAGCAATATGCATTGTTGCTTTTGGAATATTTAATATGAATACCATTGGAAAAGTTTATCTGTAAAGATGGTTTATTGGTGCATATGGCTGCATGGTGTCCACTGAGCGCTCTGAAGTAACCCAGGTTTTGTATGAAGCAGCGTGGTCCCATCTGTTGAGGTTGGTCTGGCCTTGGCAAGGCGCACAGCAAACATCAGTGGAAGCAGCACCGTGGATGATTACATAGTGTTCCCGCAGTAGTGTTGCACCTAGACTCCATAAGGTTAGTAGTTATCTCTACTACTACTGGCATCTATTGGTCTGTCTACATTATTGTGCTACACTGGGGAGCGCCCCTCGCTTGTTTTCTACCATTTTAGCTGTTGGTTTGGAATATCATTTCCCAGAAAACCTGTCCAAGTAAATGGAAATAAAAAAGGTCATGTATTTCCGTTCAGGCTGGTGGAAGCTTTTACAAGTTTGCTGCTATGTTACCATGCTCTTATGTCAGCACATAGCTTAGGTGATAGTGAGCTGCTAGATAGAAACAAGTTAAAATGTGGCGTTGGCCATAAAGCCGCACAAAATACTGTATTTTCTATAGGAAAAGGTGGTGTCACCATATTTTCTCTGTAAAGGAAAAAAACATCACACAGTTTACAGGTAAAGCAGCAAAAGGGTTAAGTAGACAGGTACTGTTCAGATGATGCAAGCAATAGAACTGATGTGATCCATCTACGCATGGATTCTACAGGAGAAAGGACAAGTCATAGTAAAAATTGATATTTGTGTACATCCTGCCTTTTAAAAAACAGAGTGATCAAAAAGTCGTATGTACCCCGAAATTGGTACAAGTCATCCTACATCTCTTTTGACTGAAATTTTTTTTCGGGATTAATGGTTGTAACGACACCAAAAAAAAAATTATTTGTAAAAGTAAACATGGAAACTTTATACATTTGGCATTGCAAAACGCCCACATTTTTTATTGAAGAGGCACAACTGGTAATGCAAAAAAACAAAATCAAAACAAGCAGGTACATAAAGCACATCTGGTGATGGATAAAAGGCAAAAAAAATGTAAAGGTGTGATGATGGGGAAAAAATTAAATGGCCCAAAAAGCCACCGAAAAATATTTTTTTATTTTGTTTTCCTGCAACTTTTTTATTTATTTTTTTATTTTTATTTTACTTATTGTTCCCTAATAAGGTTATACAAAGTCTTTTGTGGGATTTGTTTTCACATACTATGCTATGTAGCATAGTAGGAGCTGAGCAGATTAACAAAATTGTCAATATAATTTTTTTAATAAAATCACGAGAACTGGGAAAAATAGCAAGGTGAACATGGCGTCGGCGGTTAAGAGTAAAAGCCCATTTACACAAAACGAATATCTGCCTTACAATAATTGTTTTGTGTAATAGCACATGCTGAAAGGCAATGATTAGTCGAGTAATAATATGCAATAGGAGCAGTGGCAGCAGACCGCTGCCGTCTTCAATGGGACACCTGAATATTCTTGTTCGGGCAGAGCTTCCCACTTCTTCCCTGTCTTAAGTGTGTAATAGCACAGGCAGCGAGCGGGGAACAAGGGGGAAGCGAGCACTGACCTGACAGGTTGGTGCTTGCTTTCCCTGGAAATCGTGCAGTGTGATACGGCCGTAACATGTTGAAGGCCTTGAGGAAGTGATACTGTTCACCTAATGGAAAGATTCTTTGTCCTCTGACTAGCGTTTTCCACTGACCACCATGTATGACTCTGAGGTTAATAATAATGTGTCAATGAGAATCTCCTTCTCAGTTTACTTTTTAGTAGTTTTGGTGGGGGAAGCTGCTAAAGAAGGAAGTGTACATTCCTCCTGCCTACTGGTAAAACACTATCACAGATGTAAAATAGCTGAACTAACGTGTGATATGTCCTGCCTGTTCTGAATCTGCGGAGAGGAAGTATTGTTTCTGGAAATCACCCCTACTTCTTACTACACCGGAAAGTTCTGCTTTTGGAGATGCTCAATGAGTGTAAACAAAAAGTGCTAGCATCTTGTGCTGTATAAGCACGCTCAGCAGGTCCCTCTCAGCAAGAGTGAACTTTATGCCATAAATATATATCTTGTCTCTCTTCAACAAAGAGCGGATAATTTTATTTCTATGTGAAACATGAAGGTTTAAAAGCTATGCTCACATGCAGTAAAATAATACCAAAATACAGCCGTGAATAAAACAATGTGTGGGCAGGTGGAAAAACAGGCGTCTTTTTTTGCAAAAGTGGGTGGTAAATAATAAACATTTATTATTTGAATATTATTTAATTGCAATTATCAGCCAATCAGCAGGCATAGTGGGGTCCCTCCTTGGTTGCTGACTGGCAGAGCGGACCTTACACGTCACAACCTTGATCCCCGCTCAGATCAGGAAGTGTCCGGGGACCCAAGGACCGGAGCTGCACTATGTGGCCACCAGCACTGGATTGGGGGAGGTAAGAGCATGTTATTTCTTTTATTCCCCTCTCCAGCACTTGCTTAAAAATGGGTCTGGCCAGACTTCTCCTTTAATTATGGATGTTAATTGATGTGTACACTCTGCCTTTGAAACTTCCCACTGACTTCAATTGAGCACATTATTACATTGAAAATACTGACACATTTTGGTATTATTTTACTGTGTGTGAACGTAGCCTTAAAGCGTTACTGTTATTTAAAAAACAAAACAAAAAACTTTTGACATGTCAGAGACATGTCAAAAGTTTTGATCTAGGTGTCAGACCCCCACTGCTTGCTGGATCAATGGGGGAGAAGCACATTGGTAGGCTCCATAGACTTTTTGTAGAATCCGTCTTCTGCAGCGAGGAGAGAGCCTGGGAGAGAATCGCCTAGCTAAATACTTGTTCCTGCTTGATTTATTGATCCATGGGGGTCTCAGCACCCAGACCCTGCCTGATGAAAACATCTGACTTTTCTCTGATGTCTCAGAAATGTTTTTCTTTCTTGTGAACGATTGTAAGTACACTTTAAGTTATTGAATTTCCATTTCCTTGTCATCCATAACTTGAGTTCAGTATACAAACATACATACATAAATGATAATTTGCAAATCTCACTAGATGAGGAGCAAATGACAAGAGAAGTCACTGCTCTGATAAATATATCTTCTGGCAAGGGTGGAAAAATCCCGGGAGGTGCGCTGCCAGTGCCAAATGAATCCAACCAACTCCTAAAATCTTATGTCATTTGTCTAGCTCCACTTAAAAAAAAAATGATACTTTAAGGTGTTTCTGTCATTGGATTGCTGTTTAAGTGGCCAGCCAGGGGGCTTCCTCCCCGTATAACTAACAATAGGAAGGGATCATAGACTAGAACAGAGCTGCCCTTGCACAATTTTCATTGCATAGTTTGCATTGGTCTTATATAATGTTAGATTTTTTTATTTTATTTTTTTTTAAATTTTACAATGTCCTTTGAAGTGGGTAGAGATGAGCGAACCTTGAGCACGCTCGGGTTTGCCTGAACCTGAGGGTGCGGCATTTGATACCGGTTGCTGAAGAAATTGGATGCTGCCCTAAGGCTGCCTGGAAAACATGGATACATGGAAAACATGGAAAACATGATACATAGGATCATTCATCTCTAGAAGAGGGGGAAAAACTGTGTACCTCAACTATATGACAAGACCTAGCCATATCTGGATGGTAGCAATAATTACATATCTACCCCAGTCCCCTCCACTGTTTATTTATTTATTTATTTATTTATTTATTTTTTCTTTTTCTTCTTCAATGATATGCAATATGTCATTTTTGTGCATACATCTTTTGACAGGAACTGTCCAGAGCAGGAGAGGTTTTCTATGGGGATTTGCCACTGCTCTGGACAGTTCCTGTCTTGGACAGAGGTGGCAGCATAGAGCACTGTGTCATACTGAAAGGAAAAACTTCCTACAGGATGTACAGCAGCTGAACTGGAAGACTTTTAAATAGAAGTAAATTACAAATCTATATAACTTTTTCAAAAACCAGTTGAATTGAAAGAAAAAGATTTTCACTGGAGTATCCCTTTAAAGAAACCTCAGTGATTGGTAATTATAGGGTATATTATAGCTGTATATTATAGATGCTGTTAAGGAAAGCATGACCGATCCCGCTCTCCTCTCATTCCTGTCATTCTCAGATAAAATTGTCTTTTCCTGTTGCTTTGATGCGTAATTCTTGGTGCCCTAATTTCCTCACTGACAATTGTCTCATGACTGAGTGAATCAACTTCCAGCTTTGCAGGTCACATGTCAGACAGAATGGGAAGTTCTTCATAGCCTCATGCAAATTCCTAAGATAATACTTGGCAACTGAAGTCTGCATGCCGTGCAACATTGTATGCTGATGTGTGTATAGATGTATCTATGTAATTAGATGGTATATTGTATAGCGTGTCTACAATACCATATGGGCCTGTAAGCAGCTCCCAGTGTCTTCACATTAAACTAGTGACATTGTTAACTTCTAGTTTCAGGTTGGTCTGCACTTCCGTTCACCAGCCATGTATAGGGTACACATGGGGCCCTTTGGCCGTTTTGTACTATAAGGCTATGTTCACACACTGTAATATAAAAGAAAATTACGTCTGTATTTCCTATGAAATAACGCGTTCCATTAAAGTCAATGAGAAATTGGCCTGCAGTGGACGTATAGAATAATATACACGTTCAGTAATAATATACAAATAATATACACGCTCAGTATTTACCAATTGCTGTTGCAAAATATGCTTTTTTTCATTTGTTCACATTGTTTTATTTTTGCTCAAAATTCTGTCTGTATGTAAGAAAACTCAGTGTTGCTCTCCTGGAGTTTAGGATCATGTATGTTTAAATTTTTTTTTTTTGTATGAATTCTTGTTTTTATCATGGTAAATAATAAAGCATTGTTCGATTTTTGATTCTTTTTGTTATATACTGTGTTTTGTATATATACATATTGATGTGCATGTTATCATTGGAGCCTCTCTGGGTCTGAACTACCTCTCATGCTGGCCGTGTAACCTACTAGATGTCCTAGTCAAGGGTGAGACAAATAGCCACCCTGTGCCAGAATCCTCTGGGGTCTGATCGGCTATGGCGAGCTACATTACAAGTACATGAGTTTCAAGGGGTTTCAACTGGTGTCAGTAAGTTAAATAAATTTGTAATTTACGTCTATTTAAAAATCTCAAGTCTTCCAGTACTTATCAGCTGCTGAATGTCCTGCAGTGTTTTCTTCCCAGTCTGACACTGTGCTCTTTGCCGCCACTCTGTCAGTGTTAGAAACTGCCCAGAGCAGCAGTCTAGATTCACTTATTTATATGTTTTGGATATGGGAGGAAACCCTGTTAACCACTGAACCACTGTGCTGTAAGTTTCACATGAGTTATATTTTTGTGTCCATGTTAGGCTGGATTCACACTACGTCTTTGCAATCTTTTTTTTTCCATCCGTTTTTTTTTTTTTTTTTTTTTTTGCTAAAAACAGATAAAAAAAACAGCTGCAACTGTGTGCATCTGTTTTGATCCATTTTTCCATTGACTTCTATAAAAAAAAAAAAAAATCAAAACGGAACCGTTTTTTTAGCATACACAAAAACGTTGTCGACCTAATTTTTGTGTCCGTAAAAAAAATATAGATCCCTTTTTTTTTTTTTTTTTTTTTTATAATGGAAGTCAATGGAAAATCAGATCAGTTTTTCATCTGTTTTTTTGCAAGAAACAAATTGCAAAAACGTAGTGTAAACCCAGCCTTACAGCCAAATCCTGTTTGATATCCAAACTCAGACATATAGGATGCTGGGAGTTTGGGTTAACAGATCCATGGTTGGGAAGGCACACAGCTGCAATGCTGACAGAAAAGGGAAACTATCGGCAGGTTAGGAACATCTCTATAGCGCCTGGGAAGTTGAGGATTAAGGTGGTTTTCTAGGTGGTTACACGAAACAATAATTGGCCCGATCGTACGATTAACGATGTTGGAGTAACAATTTTTTTTCATAGCGATCAGCGTTTAGACGGTACGATATATCGTACGGAAAAATCGTTTTGCGATCGTTTTAAGATCACGCGCCCGCAGCCCGCTGCCCCGATCGCCACCCCGCCGCTCCGATCGCCCCAAAGTCCCCCCGCCGCCGCCGCTGCTCCGCGTAGCAGGTAAGGTATGCTCGTGGCGATCGGGGCGGCGGTGGTGGCGATCAAGCCGGCGCAGGGGGCAGCGGATGAGCGGGGGGCCAGCGGCCGGACTTGCGCGCGATGACTGTTTACACGGAACGATCGGCAAATTTTTTGCGAACGACGATTTAAGAACAAGTTAAAAGATCAAAATTAAAGATTTCTCGCTAGTCATTCGATCGTTCGCTGCATTTACACGTACGATTATCGTTCGAATCCGATCGTTATAGTGCAAATTCGCATGATAATCGTTTCGTCTAAACGCAGCATTACATTCATCCATGATGTTTTCAGGAACTTTTTTTATTTATTTAGGACTACCAACCCGATCTGCCCCAGCCCCTTCTAATTAATATTTTTCCGTCACTTTGCAGTGATGAGCGCCAGAGACATCACTGACATCACTGCAGAGCGCCACTTTGATATTCATCAGAAGGATCGAGTCGGCAGGGGCAGATGGTTGCGCTGCGGGTAGTAGTTTCACCCCAAGTGCTCCAAACTGCCTTATTTACATATCTAATAAACTCCATCCTCAGTACCCTGTGCCCTATAGGGACAAGGCAGGTTAGATACAAAAACAAAAAAACTTCATGTAGTTAAACATGAACTTAGGCTACGTTCACATTAGCGTTTGACCATCCGGCACCATTCCGTCTACCTTTTCCGTTTTGGAGTAAGCAAACTGTCGGATCCGTTAAAATCCCCATAGATTCCCATGCTATTTTAGCGTGCTCAGTTTGCCCTAATTGTGCTCCGTTTGCATGCAATCCGTTCAAGATCCGTTTTTTTGAACGTAAGAAAAAATAGTGTTTGCAGTATTTTTTCTTTCCGCTTAAAAAAACGGATCACGAACGGAAAGTGCACTTCCGTTTTTTTTTTTTACATTGTAAGTCAATGAGGACGGATCTAATACGGAAGGTATTTCCGTTCACATCCGTTTTTTTTTTCATCCATTTTTGCACTGAGCATGCACAGAAGCAGCAAGAAATCAAAGCAGAAAAATAAACGGATAGAAAAACGGATGCTGACTGATGCAAACTGATGTACAAATGTCAGTTTTTTTAAGCCAAAATACAAACGGACCATTAAAAAAAGATGAACACTTTGCAATCAGTTTGCATCAGTCTGCTCATCAGTTTATGCTCATCCGTTTAATTAATATAGACGGATCCGTTAGAAACAAAGAAAAACCCTAGTGTGGCCGAGCCCTTAGACGTCAGATTTTTATTGATATTCAGAGTAAACCATGAAGCACAGGAACAATACGCTCATTGATATAACAAATACTGCAGCTGTCAAAACTGTAAAATGAATACAGAACAATTACATGGAATCCCTGTGCAAGATTCTAGTGTTTATTTCCACACCATCTGCATGTAAGGTTCCTCATACCCCTCCTCGTCAGCACGTAAGATCTTCCTGTTTCCCAAGGCCGGCGTGCCATGGCATTTGAGGACACCGGCAAACATTTATTTGGCATAGGGTCATATTGTTAAATCTGATCTAGTCACAAGTGAGAGTTATACATGGAACAAGCCAAAACAAGTTATTTTGCCAATATTAACAGCAGTTGACATCCAATGTCTTAAATCCCAAACAAATAGCATAATACTAACATGGTATAGTAGTTACTAGAGATTGACATCCCACTGCGAGTATGTCTTTTATTTTAGGCTGGGTTCACACTACGTATATTTCAGTCAGTATTGTGGTCCTCATATAGCAACCAAAACCAGGAGTGGATTAAAAACACAGGATCTGTTCACACAATGTTGAAATTGAGTGGATGGCCGCCATTTAATGGCAAATATTTGCTGTTATTTTAAAACAACGGCTGTTATATTGAAATAATGGAAGTTATTTACTATTATATGGCAGCCATCCACTCAATTTCAACATTGTGTGAACAGAGCCTTTCTGTGTTTTTAATCCACTCCTGGTTTTGGTTGCAATATGAGGACCACAATACTGACTGAAATATACGTAGTGTGAACCCAGCCTGAAAATGAATGACAAGGGATTCACAGCGGATTTTGCTGTGAATTCAGTGTAAAATCCGCTGCGGATCCGATGTGTGTGAAGCCACCCCGAATAGTAAAGTGAAGCGCTTCATTATCTCTGCAATCTGTTCATTTGCTGCTGCCTTGAACTGACTGACAATCCTCCCCTGGTGCTGGAAAAAGCTGGATCCAGTCCTGGGAAACTTCTCCCAGTTTCCCAGGACTGGATCCAGCTTTTCCTGTCATCCGTGGCAGAGCAGCATGGAGTAGCAGTGAATTACAAGGCAGCAGCTGATGAGCGGATTTCAGAGATAACTAAGCAGTTCACTTCATTTTTACTGTAGATTTGCTTATTGCTAGTAATAATCTTAAGGCCATGTTCACATATTGTATAACACCGGCCGTTCTGTGACACGGATGGTGTTACTGAAGATCATCCTGGCCGGGGATTCAAATACAACAGCGCAAATACAGAAAATTGCAACAATGGCTGTGATTTATGCTAAACATACGTTGTGTGAACATGGTCTAAGGCTGCATTCACACTTCCTGTTCTGTCCATGAAACCCCTTTCCTGGACTCTTTCCCCACACGGCATCATGTATCAATATCATGACGGGAGCAGGGAAACAGTTTGAATCCCTGTGCCACTGTAGTGACAGAGCCGCGCGGCAAAAGAAATGCCTAATAAACCAGTGAAACAAGAAGAGTATGTTTCCATGGGTCGTAGCGATATAACATGAATGACGTCAGACCCAATCACAGATGTTCAGCACGGTCATTTACATAAGTGTTTAATGTTCAATCTGTTTCTCTATTCACTCTTGAGAAGTTTTGCCCTCATTGTAAAGACTGCACAGCACGTGACGTGGACTTGTATTAGGAGCGGTATAAATAATGTTTGAGAGAAACAGTCTTTGGGGGGACTTTGAGAAAAAAAAAGACTATTTTGTATTAAAGTTCTATTACATGGATAAGCAGTTTATACCGCAGCTCTGGTATGGACAGTCCAGTTAAATGGTTGTCTCAGAGTCTGATAGAAGCTCCTTTGTCTCCCAGTACCAGCTGGTATTATGTATGTCTGTTCTTTAATAGGTTTTGTGTGTGACGAGGGATTGTAAGGAAGTAATAAATACTGTAGTGTATGTGACGGGTAAAAGCAAATCCTATACGGTCATAGTAGTTTTTTGTAAACCTTGCGAAATGATATAAAATTGTGTTATAGATGAATAGATATTCCTTTATTTGCCTTTGTCGCGGTTATCACCTTTTTGATTCATTTGTTCTTTCCACAAATTTGTGGAACTTTGCAAGAATTTCCAAGAATATGCAGCAAGGAGAGATGAAGAGCTGGGCTACAGCATGCTGTCACTACAGCGCGCCCTCGATGTGTACCGACACCCTAAGATTGGTGATCTTCTATCAGTATGTTAAGATGTTGGCTACATTTTTAGCTTCTTTATTTCTCACTCCACTGCCGGTTTACAAGAGGATCCCAGTGATGGAACAAAACTACTGAGCATGTGCGACCACCAATGTAGGACACAGTAAGTGGGTGTCCTTAGAGGGAATGTGTAATAGCAATATCCAGACACAGGTGTGTGTGTGTGTGTGTGTGTGTGTGTGTTGTTGTTTTTTTTTTTTTTTTAATTTAAATGGAAAAACTAGGTATTATCTGTGTATTTATGTGTATTTATTTGCTTGTAATAATGGTAAATATTTAGTCAATCACTGTAATTTATGAAGCACTAGAACATGCTAGTGAATTTTTTTGTAGTTCACATATCCCTTTATTGCTGTAATTTATTTTTACAGCAATTTATTTTATTTTTTTTAGCTGAATATTGCTTTCATTGCCATAGTAGGCAAGTGCTGTTGTCGAGCCTTGTTCTTCATAGTGTGTACCTGAGATCAGGGAGTTTCACGAGTGCTTTTCCTGTGCCGTCCCTGTTTATTTTTGATCTCATGTTCAATCATCTCTCTGTGGTTTTACAGAAGTTGTAGCAGCCATCTAAGCATAAGACTTCCTCTTCTGGTCTGGCGAGCTGGGATAGAGGTCAGTGCAGCACATGACTGTCAGCTCTGTTATATTTAGCATTCGGTCAGACTGTGAGCATCACCTACTGGAAAACACTCATTAGGATCCAACTGTATAGGTCCACATTTACCAAGCAGAAATTTTTCCAATAGATTCATATGATTATGTTGTGACGTGATTAATGCAGTTTGGTGCAAAATGGTGCAAGTAGGCGCACACACAAAAAAACGGCCAAATACACCAAGGGCAATCGGACACCTAATAGATCCAGTAGGATAAGAAACTAAAACCATAATTTGCGTGGGTTCCACGTGTGCATGTGCGGCCACCTCCTTTACATTTTTATGTCACGGAGACGTGTCAGACGTTTTTATCGGCTGGTCAGGGTCTGAGTGTTCAGACCACTAATTGTTCTCCTTCGATGAAAACGTTAGTTATGTCTCTAACATCAATTTTTTTTTTTGTGTTACTAGCTATTTCATGCAAAAATTGTGAAATAGCAATGTGCTGCCATTTTTTTGAGTATACTGTAATGTGAAATCACAAACGTATGTATAAACGTACCAAAGTCTGGTCTCAAGGGATATGGAATGGTTGTACTATAAAAACTGTAGGTACACATACTGGAATCTTACAGTGTAACTATATACACATGCATGCTTATATAGTGCGCTTTTCCTTGTTATTATAATATTATATGCAGTTTATTTCTTGTACATGTTATAAGTAAGGGTGCCTTAATATACTTGTGTATCAGGGCAATGAACTAGTAAATGGCCTGAAGCTGTTAGATCCAGTTCCCAGTTAAGAATTATCGAGTGCCTGGAATGAAGAGAAAGCATTGCTCGGATTGGTTGGCAGCTGTGCACAGGATTCAGGTGGCTAGCACTGACAGCTCCGTGTCACATGGCAGCTGTCAGTGCCTGCTTTTCTACTTGTCTGGCCTGCTACTCAGCAGCACTGACTGCAGGCATCCCACTGCTCCCAAGAATGTCACCCATGAAGCTGGGGAATCAGCGAGGACAGAATTACTGCAAAGGCATCTTCATCTTGCAGCCCCCTCACTCCCCTCACTTTAAACTGTCTGACACTTTTTGGCTGAGGAGGTGCATAGTCACAGCTGCCAAGAGAACCTAGTCAGGTGGTCGGAGACACATGAGAGTCATTTAAGAAGCAAGAGAGAAGCTGGGCTGGCACAGGGCACAGGCGGCATACAGTGTCCCTGCTAATTAGCCCAGTCCGGGGGCATCGTACACCACAATCACAGAAGACTGCAGCCTCTCAAGATTCAGAGCTTCTTAAATGGCTCTTGGTGCTAGAGTAAAGACTTTGCCGCTGGCAGCAGATGATTTAGTGGTGGCTCTTCTGATCTGGATGGTGCTGTGCTGTTTCAGACATAACATGGATAGCGTATTGTTCAAGCAACAGCTCTCCATCCGTCACGTGCCGGCCTTTCTCATTTGGTTGAAAATAGCTTATTGCTGTTTTTAACAGCTGCTCGATTGTTGGGTGATTTTTGTCCGAGAGATTTCAGGCAAAGGTGACGAAGATGCAGACCAGGTAACTGAAATGGCAACGTTAGTGATAAATACTCTGTGTGAAAAAACTCCATTGTGGTATTAAACAAGTGTCACTTTTTGGGGGTTTAACTAGTTAATCTCTAGGTGTTTTACTCTGATTTAGGTCTCATATAAATAATAGTCATTATAGTCTCGATAGCACATAATTATATCTATTATAGTACATTTCAAAAAATGGTTTACTCCTTTCATTGTGACTTTCCTTAAAAACCCATATTCCAGTGTCCTTGTATACATGTAGGGAATAACACAAGCCTACCAAGCAGAGATGAGCTGCTCGTATCTATAAATACAGCAAGTACGTAGAGTCTTTATAAATAGTCTTTGGGCTTGTCCCTCAAAGCAAAGTGTCTTTAAGCAGAGTAAAGCACTCATAGATACTCAGCCATCCTATGGCTTTGTCCGCACGCACAAGAGCGTGTGGTTTTTTTTTTTTTTTTTTAATAAAGAATTCCACGAAGTCAGAAGGGCACATTGCTACTGAGTCAATATGGAGACACTATGATAAAGCAGCTTCACATGATCACAGGAGATAATGTGTGTGCTGCTGATGCTCTTCCGGCTTTTTGTACTGATGCTTTGAGAGTGCCATTGAATTCCAGTGTAAAAAGATTTAATGGGTATTCCAGCCAAAAACATAGGTGATAAATGTGGAGGGGATGACCCTTAGCAAGCGACCTTATCCCCCTATTTTCCTTCATCTTTACCACCACTGCATTGTGTTTTTCAGTTGAATGGCGGGAATGTTTTTGTAGCTAGAAATACTGAGACTCTGTTCACACAACAGACAGTACAATCCCTATGTCTTCGAAATGGGGGTGGGGTTGGCAGCATAGAAATGCAAGGGCACCAGAGGCTATAAAGTGGTATAAATAACTACATTTTTTCCACATGTCCTCTTTACATGTTTATTACCTGTGCATTAGTCTATGATCCAAATGTCTTTTATGTCCTCATTGACCACTAGAATGACCAATGAAACAAGAACAGGGTATAGTGCCATGCGTACAATTGGCAGCGGCTTGTACACTTGTGACTGAGTTACAAAGGCCAAGGCTGCGTAGGGTTTACACAGGGTCAAGATTCAGGGGAATTGAAAGAGGCAAAAACCACAGACTGGGCGGTAGGGCTCATTCACAAATGTATTTCTTTGAAGCAGAACAGTGAAAATAATAGCTCTGCTCTTGGTCACAAGACAGATACCAGTGGTGCCCAATGAAACCCATCGACTCTAATGGCATCTGTCAGATTTTGTTGAAGGTGTCATTTATTTTGTTGTACAAAGTAGACTTTGTTATGTTGTCTGTTATCTGTTTCCGATGTCATATAGGCTACGTTCCCACAACATCTTTTTTTTGTCCTGAGTCAAAACAACGGCCGCTTTTGGTTCAATTAATGGAAAAAAATTGATTAAAAAAGGATGCATCTGTTTTTTCATCCGCTTTTTCCATTAAATTGATCCGTTAAACGGACGGTAAAAACTCAGTGTGAACCTAGCCTTAACACATCTCAAAATAGATTTGCTTGTCATTCATTTGAGTCAACTGAACAAAATTGGGAGTCAACAGGCTTCTCCTAAGATATTTTCCTTGTCGAGGCTTCTCCTAAGATATTTACCAGAAGTCTCACAGCACCGATGCCAAATGCCAGTGTCATCTCTTTATGACAGTAAATGATGACCACCAGTCTTATGATTGAGGACATCATTGCACAAAGTAACAATCTGATGTTGACTTTATGACTTGTACTTTTTCTACATAAAGTTTTCTGGCCATATTTTTTAGTGCTCCTAAAGTTTGTACCAATGATAAGGTTAAAAAATGTTGGACTCATATGAGGGTATGATGGACTGCGCCATTATAGGGTAACTAGTAGGAAGAAGCACATCTGCTTAAAAACGTTTTTCATTTTTCCTGTTTGGAGATGCAAATTGGTAATTATCCCAAATAATTTATGATAAAAGGACAAGTAGCTTGTATTATCTGGCAAACAATTTTTTTTATACTTGCACTTAGGCAGACAAATAAAAAACAGCCCCATACTTCCTAATTTCCCAATCTTGATCACTGGCTGAGGGGCTCATTTACAGTCAGTGGCCACAGTAGTGTCTAAGCTCAGCCATTTGTTTGATGGGGGTGCAATGGCTCGTGCCTTTCCCCAATCCTAGAGGTCCTGCACATGAGCTAGGTTTTTAAATTACACTGTCCTTTTTTGTTTTGCACTTATTGGGTTAATTGTGGTTCTTGACCAGGCATAAGTGTTTGGTAGGTACTGGGATCACCCTACTACCATATGCAGTCCACCACCTGTAAGGCGTTCTTGCCATCACCAACATACAGTACAAATATCTAAAGTATATTGTACATAACGTTTGCCTTGAATTGTACATACACAAACAGTCTATACATTTTGCTACTTGTGTTAAACTCTAAAATGCCATTTTTTTTTTTTTATAGTTGGCCATCATATGAATTTGACCCAAGCCAGATCCGCCTGATCGTTTACCAGGACTGCGAGAAGCGAGGACGAAATGTCTTGTTTGACTCAAGTGCCAAACGCAAGACAGAGGAACTCTCCGTGTCGGTGAGCCGCTTTTCTCTGTAATATGACTATATTATTGCCGTGTGTTTTGGAACATGCCAGGATTACAGCAGAGAGGTTCTTCTGGTTTCTGGTTTATTATCATTACATGTCCCGTCTGGGTGCAGTTATGTGATACTATATCTCAAAGGTGAGATTTGTACACAGCGCAGTCTCCTTAGAGGAAGAAAGCGAGCGGCTTTTATGGATGTTTACAAATGCAAGACGCACTGAGCAAACAATCAAATCTAATAACTTGCTAACCGCAGTGTTTGTTAGAAAATTGTCATTCATTGCCAGTAGGTGACAATTAGCATTGTTTATAACAGGCTCCTGCTGTGTTCACACCAGTGCTAGGGATTGCCGTTTAGAGAGCTTTACCATGATTGACACCCCACTTTTGAAAGTAAGAATAGCACAGCATGCAGCACTGTTATTAAAGCGTACCTGTCATAAACTTTTCATACGTCACAGAGATATGTCAGTTCTTTGGACGGATGACGGATTGAGCTTGAGAATATTATTGAGTCAATGGGACAGAAAGGACTTCAAGCGAAGTCGATCACGCGGCCTGCACTTGAAATTTCTGTGTGTGTTCTGTAGTGTAGACATACCCTTATGCGTAGTGATGGTGATGTGCAACTGCAGCTCAGTTTCTGTTCTAGTGAACGGCAGCAGAGATTTAGCTACAGGTCACTACTGCTACACAGTTAAAAAAAAACCAAAACCCCTTTCACTGTGTAGCTTGTGTGCCAAACAGCTGCTCAGCACGGGGATGGGGGGGGGGGGGGGGTGGCACAAATCAGTCCATTTTGGCTGGAAACCCCCTTTAAAATCATTGTTTTCCAGCTTTACACAGCCCGATCTAAGACAGGCTTAATTAAAGGGGTTGACCACTTTATAGTAAAATAGTTCAGTGTACTCACTGTATATACTGACAGCAGCTCCCTTCATTAAGCTCAAATTAGACACCCCTCCTCCAGGCTGTGCTGTCCTGCTTTGTGGTGAGTCTGTCCATAAAATGACCGCCATGGAGGAGCATGTGACTATGCCTCGCCCCCAGTGTCCTCCATAGGTATAGGCATATACAGGCTCAGAGGTAGACACTGGGGGGGCGGGGCATGATCACATGCTCCTCTATGTCAGCCATCTTATGGACAGGATAACCAGAGAGCAGGGCAGCACAGCCTGGAGAAAGGGAGGCTGATATTGGCTCAATGAGGTACACAGGGAGCTGCTGTCAGTAAGTGCAGTGAGTAAACTTACTAATACTGTACACTGAACGATTTTACTATAAAATGGCCAACCCTTTTAATTGTGTGGCCAGGCCACAGGAATGATAGCAGGATCGTTCATGTGGCCATTTAAATGCATTATCGGCCACAAATCCCCTGTTTGGACAGGGAGATGTGCGACCAGTAACAATAATTTATATGGTTAAATAGAAGATTCAATAAGTGGACAAGCTTTTGCGACAGCTGATCGCTGGCCCTTTTACATGGGCTGATTATCAGGTGAGGTTTCCTAGGAATACATATTACTGATAATTTGCCCGTGTAAAAGGGCCGTAAACAGGTAACAATGTGTGTTCAGCCTGTGTAATGCCCTTTTTTTTAAAGGGGTTACCTGACTCTTTTGAGACCACTATGTGTAGTCAAAGTTTAACAAGCTGGTCTTCCTGGGATGTGCTCTGTACATTTACTGCTTTACTTTCATAAGGAATAAACCATAAAACACTCACTCACTACCATGTTTCCTCTAAAGGAAGGCATGGTCCTATAGTTGGTATAATACTAGTTTCTCTCCTACTGAGTGACCAATCACATAGTTGTACAGTCCAAGCTATTCTTTGTTAGCAGATACAGTGAAACCTTTCCAAAATGCCACATCTTTGAAAATACCAGATTTCCAGTTTCACCATAAATTATGCATACTGGCCATTTTTTTTAATTAATAAGAACACTCACAAAGGACCATGTTTCAGTGCAGTTTTGGTTGGTCATCTAAGATGATCTAGATTTACCATAAGTCATAAAGACAAACAACCACAACTGATTAGAGATAATCAAAAATCTTAGGTTCTATCGAACTCGAACCTTGTTGAACCTTCCGCATTTGATTCCCGATGCCTTGGGAAAGGAGGAGACAGCCCGGGTACCGCATGGAATTCCAGGCTGTCTCCCCCTTCCCCACGAACTGGTAAGGCATCGGGAATCAAATGCGGAAGGTTCGACAAGGTTGGAGTTCGATAGAACCTAAGATTTCCCGATGTTCGATCATCTCTACACCTGATTTCACCACTTTGTGGTGGTAAGTACATGGCTCTGCTGACACAACTGTAGTTTATTCCATGACCCTTACCAGGAAATGTTTTCCCCTCGACTTTACTTCATCTGTATCTTGGGTGTCTTAATAGTATATTCAAATATACTATTCATATACAGTGGTGCCTTGGATTACGAGCATAATTTGTTCCGGGACCATGCTTGTAATCCAAATTCACTCTTAAACCAAAGCAAATTTTCCCATAAGAAATCACTGATGTGCAGACAATTGGTTCCACACCCCAAAAATAATGATTTATTATTCTTAATAACATGTAAAACAAATGAAGAGATTACCTCCACAGTCCTGTCCCCTGAGGCAAGCCCCAGCCTGAAGTGGATCTGCTATGATTTGGAAAGTGAGGAAGACTTCCTGGGTCAAAGTACAGTGCTGTAGACCCCGCTATGTAGACAATGTCCCTCCTTTACTCCACTCCCACCCAGTACAGGGAGCTCTTAAACCAAAGCAATGCTCTTAGACCAAGTCACAATTTTGAAAAACTGAGCTCTTAAACCAAGTTACTCTTAAACCAAGTTACCACTGTATTAAAAACAGATTGATTATTGCCTGCATCTGCATAAGCCCTTTAAAATGAATTTCCATTTTTGGCAGCATCCATGAATGTTTGTGTTGATCAGGTACTGTAAACACCAGTCAATCATATTGGCGTTTATGTGATCTGCAATTGTTTCTACATATATCATGCCCAGTCAGAAGCTAGGATATATATAAAATCCCAGGGCCATCATTTCTTGCCAGGGCGCCACATTTTAACATTGATTTGTAGCTTGGAAGTCGCTGACATGTGGTATCCTGAATATGCTGACTGCTGCCCTGCACAACTATTCCACACCAAGGATCATGTGGCTGTGGAGTGAACTGCTGCGTGAGCCTGGTGCACTTGTCTCTATAGTAGAAGATCACACCTTGTGACCTTGTCACGACATCTGATCAGGCTTTAGCAGACTTCATTTAGGCTAGCCTTAAAAGTATATTTTCATGAGCACTAAATCCAACTTTTTGGCACGTAGTGTTGTTCTGCTGCTTAAAGGAGAAGTTCGGACAAAAGCATTTTTTAATATGGTATTACTTATGGAAAGTTAGACAAATTCCTAATGTGCATTAATTATGGGAAATGCACATATACTGTTATTTCCCTTTATTCAGTAGATCAGAGAGGCTTTAAATTCCCTAAAAACAGTTGCAATTACTATGGAGTGTCCAGCAGGGGGCGCATTATATGTAGAAATACAAATCAAATCATTACAACTGATTCGTGATGTCACAGTTTTTTAGGGAGTTTGAAGCCTCCCTGATCTACTAAATTAAGGGAAATGTCAGTATATGTGCATTTCCCATAATTAATGTATATTAGGAATTTGTCTAAATTAACATAGGTAATAACATATTTAAAAAATATGTTTTGGCCGGAGTTGTCCTTTAGGGTGCCTTCACACCTACCGGATCCACAGCGGATCTCACTTCTGCGGATTCAAAGCGAGAACCGCTGCGGGTCCGGTACCATTCACCCCTATGATAGCACATATTCGCAGCGGGATTAACATCCCGCTGTGAATATGTGCTTTAACCCCTCGCTGTCCGCAGCCCCGCCGCCGCATCCCCCATCTCCAGCCGCATCCCCCCCATCCTAATGAGCGGGATCGGAGCCAGGAGCCTCACTGCAGCCGCGCCGCCGAGCAGGTAATTTATGCTCTCGGCTGCGGGCTGCAGGATGCGGCTGGGGATAGGGGATGCGGGCTGCTGGATGCGGCGGGGGATGGGGGGGATGCGGCGGGGATGCGGAGAGCGAGGGGTTAAAGCACATATTCACAGTGGGATGTTAATCCCGCTGCGAATATGTGCTATTATAGGGGTGAATGGTACCGTATCCGCAGCGGTTCTCGCTTCGAATCCGCAGAAGTGAGATCCGCTGTGGATCCGGTAGGTGTGAAGGCACCCTAAATCCCAATACTCTATTGAGGGCCTGTAAATAAAAAAAGAGAAAATTGTTCAATATCTTTTATGCTTGGACATGATTGTTTAAAGGGACTGTACCATCAGGCCTGGGCTGAAGCAATGGAGGCGGGCTAACCCACCCCCAATGGGAGGAAACCTCTGCCCCTCTATGACACTGCTCCATTAGAATCAATGGAGCTCTATCATAGAGGAACGGGGGTTTCCTCCCATTGGGGGTGGGTCAGCCTGCCTCCAGTGCTTCAGCCCAGGCCTGATGGTACAGTCCCTTTAAAGTTATAGGACCAAAGTCAGAAGCGTCATTAAAGTGAGCTTCTGGTGATATTTGCTTCTGATGGTGCAGCTTCAAATCACATTACATATGTCTCCAGATGTGCAAGCCAGACAGGCTAGCCCAAGGTAGTTTGTGATGTATTCTCTATAGCAACAGTGCACTTGAAGAAACTCATGATGGGACATGTTGTCATCAGAATATCTGCGGCCTCAGGCTTTGGGACCCTATATACCCTAAGAGGGCTTTTTTTTTATTTGAGATATGGCTCTATTAGTACTGAAATAATGTAGACTCTATTGTGGTAAAAGATAAGCCTGAAGTACATAACAGATCTGGAGAGTGACACATACTGCAGCATCTTGTATTGGATGCACTGGCCAGTTCTTGGAGAATATGTTCTTTGAGGATATGTCTGATTGTTCCTACAGAGTGATACTGCAGTGTCACAGAAGTGGTCTAAATCCCTGATTTCTCCATAAATATGCTGGCCTGCATCAGCCCACGGACAAAGACTTATTTCAGTAGGAGGGTGACTTGCTGCCCGACACCCCTCGCTTCCCTGGGGAACAAAGGATCAGATATGATCCATCTTGTCTTATCCTCCTCTCCCATGACCAGAGGGGGAGCTGGAGGGCAGAATACATATGTGGATAGAAGATTGTGTGTGTGTGGTTTTGTATGTACAAGTTTCCCATAGCCAGCAGAATCAATGTGGTGCCTGTCACATGCCTGCTGAGCTTAGCCAGAAACTTTGTTTGTTAGGTCAGAGATAAATTGCAGTTCTAGTTCACAGACTGTGATCATATGACTGCCTCGTACATACTCCACCCTGGTGCAGAATAGTAACTCATGGATGGCATTGCTGCGCATAGATGAAACTTATTGTTGACAGGCACTGTTTTTTTTGTCCTCTGTACATAATCTTTATTGCACAATCTATTTGGTATCACTCTCTAACTGCATGGCTAAAAGGGGAATGTAGCTCAATGGCATCAGTTGTATTAAGGAGTGGAGGAAGTATCTATTATATAGTCATATGAGTGTATGAGTCATATGAGCATGTGAGATGAGGCTTTCTGAAGTAAGCGGGTCAGGTTTTCTCATTACTCCACAAAAAATGCAGAAAAAGATTCATCTCGCATACAAAAATGTCATTTTTCTTGAACGGTGCTGTTACAGTATATACAGCCAAGTACCACTAAGAAAATGTAAATTTTTTTTTAGCGTCAAACTGTAAGTCTGATGAGATTCTTTTGCCTCTACCAATATGTTTCTTCCTTACGACCCAGAATATGAGCCACTTATAATAGTAAGTGGTTTATACTGGATTTTAACTCAAAATGTGACTTCTATACGTTGTTTCAACATTTTGGTACTGAAAGTTTTGCGTGGGGTAGCGGCATTCCCAACTCCCAGCTGGTCTCAGACAACCTGTTCTGTAGCTACGACCAGGTTGTGTCATATACTGCCCCCGCTAACCTGGGTTATATATATCTTCCCTCTGGAGAAGAGCATGCCTTCATACTTTATCCCTGGGAGCATTGTCTTCTCTTTAAGACTCTCTTCACCAGCTTAGTGTTCTCTGCAAGGATACTCATATCAAAAGCCTGTCACCCTGATAAACGGCACCTTGTTCTGTACTGATGAGGGTCAAGAATCCCTAAATAGCTCCTCCTTTTGGAGGAGATTCTGGTGATCCTAAAGCCCCTATTGCACGGGGCGATTCAGAGTAGCAAGCGAGCGCCGACCTGTCAGTTCAGTGCTCGCTTGCTCTTCATTCCCCACTCCCTGCCAACACTGATCGCCAGTGAGATTGTCCGGGCAGCTCAAATAAGATAGCGGCGGTCTGCTGCCGCCACTCCTATTACACAGGGCGGCGGCAGCAGATCGCTGCCATCTAGATCGTTGACATTTCAACATGTTGAAAGACCGTGATCAGCCGACATCATGCATGTCGGCTGATCGTTTTCTTCTATTACACAAAGCGATTGTCAGCTAAATACGGCCGATAATCGCTTCGTGTAATGGGGCGAAAACTCATGTTTCAATCACTTTTAGGGATAAACATAGAGAGGGTAACAACCTTCAATAGAACTAGAGAGCTAACATTCTTTCTGGACGAGTGCTCATTGCCTAGGGAACTAGTATGGCTGCACAAGCACAGAAAATTGTGTCTACTGATACTGTGTTCCTACCCTATGCTTTAGGCCTTATTCACACATCCTGCAAAGTTTCCAGTGATTGCGGATCCGCAATCACGGGTCAACTTATTGCCCTATTGTGCTATTTATACATTCCACTTTTTCACTAATCTGCAATCCGTTCTGTGAAAAAAATAGTACAAGTCATAGGACGGATTGTGGTCGCGGTATAGATTAGCCATTAGAAGTCTATGGGATCCGTGTTTTGTTACGGATGTTGCAGATGTCACATTTCTGACATCTCTGAAAAACACAAATCAAATCTAAGCAAGCTAGTTAATTTTTTTTTAACCAATTTAATGTTTTTGCAGATGCGGATGCACATGCAATTACGACTATTTTTCACAGATCTCAGAGTAAAAATAGCAGGCCTATATACGCACCTGAAAAATCACTGATTGTATTAATGAGACTTTACACTGCAGCTCTGCCTTTCCTAATGGTGCTGCACTGTTGAATCCTAGCAACTCTAGTGTAGTTTAAGCCAGTCTAAAATGAGATGACGCTAACAATTTGTGAAGTAACCATAGACACGCAATAAGTTTCTCTTTATTTGTTGATAGAAATCATGATACTGGCGTGGAAAATTATGACAAGATGAATTGCTTTAGACAATGTGGACATGTTTTTGGCAATATCTAACATGTCATCCTGTTAAAAGGTTTATATGGAATTTAAAAGACCTAGAATAAATGATCTGCGCAGTGTTCACACGTTAATCCCCCAGCTACAGCCAAGTAGTGTCCGGGCTCTAAGCTGCCATCACCTGTCCACCAGACATGGCACATAGTCCAGTCTGTAGAGTTAATATACCAGTGTCAATGCCTGCATTTGTAGACATTGATTAAACACTTTTTATGACCTCGCTTTTGTCGCAGAAAATTATTCTTTTTCCTTGAACCTGAAAAAAAGAGAGATTTTGTACATGGGTTCATATGAAGCAGATCATGGTCCTCTTGTCAATCTATTAGATAAAAAAAGCAGCTTTCAAGTAGTTGTTTTCTGTTCTCTGATGTTACCGGTTTGCACGTGGCGGGCAAGATGAACTGACGTGCCAGCTTTTAAAACATTCAGTCTTCTGATAGCCAGCTTCTATTCCTGGAGCTTATGTGGGTGATGCGTGAGCAAAATAGTGCCCGTGTTTACTTGAAAGAGGGTGAAAATATTATTTGAAAGGTCAAATCTTTTTAACATCACATCATTCATATATTTTAACATGGCGGTTAGAATAGATAAATTACTATATTAGTCTCTTTTTACTGTGATATTACTCATTGTGAAATCTCAGCCCATGGTGGCATATGACTTTTTATGTCAGTAGTTACTATGATCAGGAAGAAAAATGAACTCTGCTTCTTTGCTAGAGGTCCGAGACTAAGGCTACGTTCACATCAGCGTTTGACCATCCGGCACCATTCCGTCTACCTTTTCCGTTTTGGAGTAAGCAAAACGGAACCTGTCGGATCCGTTAAAATCCCCTCAGATTCCCATGCTATTTTAGTGTGCTCCGTTTGCCCTAATTGTGCTCCGTTTGGCCGAATTGTGCTCCGTTTGCATGCAGTCTGTTCAAGATCCGTTTTTTTGAATGGAAGAAAAAATAGTGTTTGCAGTATTTTTCTTTCTGCTTAAAAAAACGGATCACGAGCGGGAAAGTGCACTTCCGTTTTTTTTTTTTACATTGTAGTCAATGAGGATGGATCTAAAACGGAAGGTATTTCCGTTCACATCCGTTTTTTTTCATCCATTTTTGCACTGAGCATGCGCAGAAGCAGCAAGAAACCAAAGAAGAAAAATAAACTGATAGAAAAATGGATGCTGACTGATGCAAATGGATGCAAACTGATGTACAAAAGTCAGTTTTTTTTAAGCCAAAATACAAACGGACCATTAAAAAAAGATGAACATTTTGCAATCAGTTTGCATCAGTCTGCTCATCAGTTTATGCTCATCCGTTTAATTAATATGGACGGATCCTATAGAAACAAAGAAAAACGCTAGTGTGGCTGAGCCCTAAGTCATATGAAAGATAAAAAACTAGATATGCGGTATGGACATGCCAGCTGCAAGGAGGATCTTTTAGTCTCGGAAAACAACCTCCACAGATGTTTCTTGGACTTCTATCAGTAATCCCATTGGAGAACCCTTTATTTCCTCAACCTGCAATGAATGTATACCAAAAATTTTTATAATTTACATTTTTATACTGATTGAAGATCCTCTCAAGATGGCAGATTGAAATTTTATTGAATTGTTGATAAAATAACATAGCCAATACTGTGTAGTAGGGTGGGAATATGGCTCTACCGGGAGACAGAAACACCTTTCATCCTTGTGATTGCCTTTTTGTTATTTTTCTGCAAAGATGTTTAAAACTGAAGAGTTAATATTTACTTTTCCATTCTGCAGAAACTGGTGAGCGACACTCCGGTGCGGGTGTTTGGAAAGTGTTGCCAGCTCAGACCCGGAGGAGACAGCTCAACTTCTCTGGACAGTTCAGCTAGTTCACTGGCTTCTGACACAAAGGAACAATGTCCAAAGTACCAGGTTGGTAAAAGTTCTCTGTTGCTTCACAGGTTTGGATGTTATTTAAAGTAAATCTATCACAAAATAAAAAAAAGCCTATTATATAAAGGTGAATTGAAATGTTGATGCCTTCTTTACAGACATAGGAACACATGAAGCTAAAGGCCTAAAGCATGAGGCTGCACTACTATTCTCTTAACAGTTTGTCAGGATGTCTGTCAGCTTATGTGTTGTCATGAAGACCTTGTGTGACCAAATGCAGTCATTTCTATTTAATGTGGCTTCAATTGTCATGGCTATGTTTGTATAGATGGAGCTCCTGGCTTCAGTCAGGGACAGTGAAGCGATTCATTCAACTTTCTTGAACCATGTATAAAATGGTTATCATAATATCTGTCTTGGAATTGTTAGACTTGGTTCTTCATTCTAGGCAGTCATTTTGTAAGGTTAAAACATTTTAAATAGCTCCCTGCCATTGTAAAAAACAATCAACGTGCGAGGTGTCAAAAGTTTTTATAGATTGGGGTCTGATTCTGTTTAGACCTCCACCGATCTGTAGATATAACCGGGAGAAGTGCAATGGGAAATGGCTTCAGTCCACGACTTGCTGCCTTTTCCATAGGTGGCTCCTTAGAGTTATAGTGGAGTTTATGTCCTGCAGCAGAATAGAGATCATAGCAAGTTGTGGAGAGAAGTTTTTTTTTAAAAAATAATAAAAATAACACTTTAACTTTGGGGGTTTATCATTGAAGCATCAAGGGAATTCCCAAATTCCCCCAGTCATATCAAAGAGCACAGTACTCTGTTCAAGAACTTGACAAATTATCAAGCTGTTTAGGGCCTACATGGTGCACAACACTAACACCCTCTTAGGGTGCGTTCACACATACAGGATCTGCTTTCCAGAGTAAAAAAGTAATAGACATTAAAGTGATGTGGTCTATTGGTATAAATTTTTCCCATGTTGTCCTTACTACCAGGTTTATAGGATAATAAACATATTGCATATTGCAAATCATTTGAAAGCAAAGTGGAATAAAGTGGCAGAGATGTATAGAAAACCACTTGCATCATGGCAGCCTTAGGATAGCTTCACATCACAATTTTGCAATCCGTCTAACTGCATCCTAGATGCATGAAAAATGCTTCATACTAGATGCATGAAAAATGCCTCATTTTTATTATTTTTTTTTAATTTTTTTTACGCTGTCATGGTGTGAGTGCTCGTGCCAGTGTAGACGTGCTGATTGTATAGTCTCGCCAAGTATGGGCCAGTTCACACTGAGCAAGATCGTCGGAATTCCGCGGCGGAGATTTCCGCCGTGCTCAGTGTGCTGCTGTAAAGTGAACGGAGAGCGGCGGCAGCGGACGAGCGCGCACCCTCTCCATTCACTTTACAGCAGCACACTGAGCATGGCGGGATTCCGCAGGGGAAATCTCCGACGATCTTGCTCAGTGTGAACTGGCCCTATGCAAGTATGATTTGCATTTTTCTTCTCTCAACACCAAAGAGAGTTAAAAATGATGAGAACAAGTGACTTGTAAATGCTGAGTTGTTCCTCTGGCTCTTGGTCTGGGATCTCCTCTCTTGGCTTGAGTTACCTTTTACATAAGAGAAGGGATTTTGGCTGCAAGAGAGGGCAGTCATCTGACACAGATAAATATTCTTCCTGTCAAGTGAACTTGCAGAGATCACAAGTTTCTGGTTACAACATCCCAAAAATAGTGCTGTAAACTCACCGCCACCTCTTTGTGAAGCTGTCGGTTGTCTTGCTTCTAATACAGTTGGGTCGAACCATGTTGTAGTTTGTCCCATCATTTACACAGGGAATACATTTTTCTCCAGCCTAGTGATCAGCTATCATAGTAGCCCAGTTTTTCAAACATTTAGAGGTTTTTTAGATGAATAGATAGGACAATTTTCCTGTATCCTGGGGGGGGGGGGGGGGGGGGTTCATGTGAGTTACAGTACAGGGCTCCAGACTAAAAAATTTACCTAGGAGCCATTGGCTCCTAACCTGAAAAATTTAGGCGCCAAATAGAATATTTGGTCGCCAACATTTTAAACCATGTAAAATTAATGTTATGTTACATGGGACTTACTGTGTGCAGAGGCCACGGCAGCCTCCTCCTCCTCCTCCTTTAGATTCTCTCTTTTCTTAGTTTGAAAATGTTCAACATGGAAACTTGCAACCTGACAACCATATACAGTCTGACAACCATATACAGTCTGACTCAGTACTTCAGCTTCACTTGGCTAGCCTTTTAATGAGGCTTACTCTTCTGAACTTGAACTTAAAGGGAACCTGTTGACCCCCGTGCCAGGGTGACAGGTTCCCGACCCCCCGTTAGAGCCCCCTATACTCACCTCATTGCGCCGGATCCCGCTTCTGAAGATGGTCGGGTCACGGAGATCTCAGCCGCTGCAGCCCGGCGTGCGCTGAGAGATGAGTCCAACGCTCAGAGAATGACAGGAGAGTCCAGCGCTCCGTCATTCTCTATGAGTGTTGGACTCATCTCTCAGTGTGCGCGCCGGGCTGCAGCGGCTGAGATCTCCGTGACCCGACCATCTTCAGAAGCGGGATCCGGCGCGATGAGGTGAGTATAGGGGGCTCTAACGGGGGGTTGGGAGCCTGTCACCCCGGCACCGGGGGTGACAGGTTCCCTTTAAAAGCTTGCAACAGTCTATACATACTGAGCTAGACTTATGACTGCAGCCATAGTGACCCCCCACAAGATGAGTATATAGATAGATATATCTCTCACCTAGTGACTAATGCAAGTGACCCCCTACAATACAGACACCTGAGGGGCCCTGATAATAATAATTCTGCATATATCTATCTCCCAGTGTCTGCAGCCAGTTTGCCCTACACTTATAGATGGCCCCCTCCCCTTATAGATGACCCCCTCCTCCCCCCCATTATAGATGCCCCCTTCTCCCCCCCATTATAGATGCCCCCTCTCCCCCCCATTATAGATGCCCCCTCTCCCCCCCCATTATAGATGCCCCCTCTTCTCCCCCCCTTATAGATGACCCCCTCTACCCCCATTATAGATGCCCCCTCCTCCCCCCCCATTATAGATGCCCCCTCCTCCCCCCCATTATAGATGCCCCCTCTCCCCCCCCCCATTATAGATGCCCCCTCTTCTCCCCCCTTTATAGATACCCCCTCCCCTTATAGATAGCCCCCTCTCCCCCCCTTGAACATGGCCCCTCTTCTCCCCCCATTATAGATGCCCCCCCTTCTCTTCCCCCCATTATAGATGCCCCCCCTTCTCTTCCCCCCATTATAGATGCCCCCCCTTCTCTTCCCCCCATTATAGATGCCCCCCCCCCTCCTCCTCTATGCTAAGCAGTATTTAAAAAAAAAAAAAACCACAAACTCACCTGACAACCCGCTCCCCCGGCGATCCTCTTCCTCTTCGGACGCTGTCCCCGGCTGATGCGCGGCTGCCGGGGGTGTCCCGTCCTATCCCCGGCAGCGCGGCGCGTCAGTGAGCTCTCTGTACGCCGGGGCTGTGACTTCTGACACAGGAAGCGTCTCTGACGTGCGCTTCCTGTGCCGGAAGTCAGGGCCCCAGGCAGCTCACTGATGCGCCGCGCTGCCGGGGATAGGACGGGACACCCCCGGCAGCCGCGCATCAGCCGCGCATCAGCCGGGGACCGGACTTAGAGACAGCGCGCCGCCGCCGGGGCCAGTCGCAAATGGCGCCCAGATTAATAAATCTGGGCGCCATTTGCAAAATATTAGTCGCATTGGCGACCATTTTGGTCGCCATCTGGAGCCCTGCAGTATATGACTTTCAGAGTATCATGGAGTTGATGAAGCAGCTTTGCAATAAAGTGTGCATATTGCCCCAGCCTTAGATTGTAAGCTCCTATGGACAGGGCATGTTATGCTGTCTCCTCCTCTTTAGCATTCTTGTCTATGGCTGTGAATGCACTTAACTTGCATATTAGGGTGGCTTCACACGTACCGTACAAATTTGATGGTGCGGATCCTGTACGTGTGAATGCACCCTTAAACTAGATCTGCACTATGTTATACAGAACTGTTATGCTTTGAGGGGTTTTCCAATCCCATAAAGTGATCTCTAGGTAGGATATGCTACTACTTTATGATCAGTGGGGGGTCTGACATCAGGGACCCCCTGCCGATTGTGAGAATGAAGGGAACACAGCATGATAACAACCATAGTATTTTCTTACTTATACTTCCTAGCTGATATCTGCTTAACATTTGTGCTGTATAGCTCAGTCCTAACAGTGACAGCTTTCAGTAGAACCACACTTTTACAGTTAAATATTATCCATTGTGAATAAGTAGCGGTGTGACGCTGACTGTATGGGTGATTTGCAATAAAAACAACGTATCCTGACAGTAGGAATGGCTGCCACCTCAGAGTGGGTTACACTTTAACACCAGTTATGGTATGTGAATGGCAATCTGCATGCCACAGTGGCATAGGGCCTGTATACTTTCATTTCTTGCTCGCCCCAGGGATTATTCTTATGTTTGGAATAGTTTCAGCTATTGCGTATTAAATAGTGAGTGACAACCTGTGATTAGCTGTGTTATTCTGCTGAAATAATGCATGTAAAAGTCTACTTGTCTGTAAAGGTGAAAATACACCATACCTGTCTACTGTCCAGACACAAGCATTATAGAACTGCTGGTGCCCAGTGCCAGCTCTGTGGGAAGCTTTAGAATAACACAGTAACATTTGGTGAGTTTGTAATATCATGCTGTAAAAATGTTTTTTTTTATAAAAAGTTTTAGGGGGAATTGTTTTCTAGGGAATAGTAGTTTTGCAACAGCTGGAGGTCCGCATTTTGACACCCCTGCCATATACTAAGGTGCATGGTTACCTCCCAACTATTCATTGACACTGTCAGTGGAAAGAAGAGTTGTGCGAGTTGGGTTTTTACCCCCTGACCCTATTGTTTGGAGTCAGAGCAGTCTGATTCTTTCTCTTTTTTTTTTTTTTCTAGCTTTATAGAAATAGTTATGCCTGTCATTTTAACCTTTGCCTATTATGTTTTGCAGAGCTCTCGGTGTCCTTCGGATGCCAATATGCTTGGAGAAATGATGTTTGGTTCTGTGGCCATGAGTTACAAAGGCTCTACTCTAAAAATTCACCAGATCCGGTGAGTCCTACTTGAAATATAAATACCTCTTAAAGGGGTATTTCAACTTAAAACTAACTTGTCCCTTATCTACGGGATAGGGGAGAAGTAAGAGATTGAGCCACATGAACGGACAGTGACCGCTGCTTTGTTCATTCTCTTTGGAGCTGCCGGAAAGAGCAGGGTGCTGAACTCGTCTCTTTCCGGCGGCTCCATAGAGAATAAATGGAACTGCAGCTCACAAGCTGTACCCTTGGCTCTATTCTGAACAAAGGAGTCGGGGGTCAATGTGGAGATCACCTGGGGGTACGGAGGTCAGACCCACAGCAATTTCTTACTTCTCCCCTATCCTGTGGATAAGAGACAAGTTAGGTTTAAGCGGGAATAACCTTTTAATATACTGTCCATCCCGTAATCTCATAGGAGCCATTGATAATGTTCTCCTGGCACCACAGCTTCCATCATGCCTTTTATTACCTTTATTACTCTTTATGAAGTCACTTTTAATAGTGGCCCTTCGGACAGCAGCAAATTTGTTGTTTTTCGGAAGTAATTGGTTTACATAATAAATGTGAAACCTTTATTTGAATCGGATTCAGGTTCTGTCATATTTCTACCATCATTTAAATGTCAAGCATTATAACTATTTTCTGAAGAGTTTTCAAGGTTTCTTGAAAAGTTGTGGTCTTCAAAAATAAAATCTTGAATTTTAGACTAACATAGAACTTTTTATACAAATTTTATAATCTTTTCCATTTTGTATATACAGCTCCCCACCCCAGCTCATGCTGAGCAAAGTCTTTACTGCACGGACAGGGAGCAGCATCTACGGGAGTCTTAATACGTGAGTTTATTTTGACTTTGTTTCGATTCATCTTGGAACATATTGGTTAAATGAATGCATACTAATTCTATATACCATGTGCACAAGATTATGAGGGTTTATCTGCTTTCGGATCGTTCTATTTGAGCATGACAGCTGCTGAATGATGTCATTATCTATTGTGGTGTCACTGGCACCAGTTCAAGCCTTCATCCTAACAGCATTTCTTCCATCAGCTGACTGGTAACACCACTGGAATCTTTTATGTTCTACAACAAAAAATAATGTCCAAAAACTGTTCTATATTCCTTCCACCCCTAAAAAAAATTAAAATCAATTCTGATTCGGACGATCCGATTGACTTTAATGATCCATTAACTTTTTGCAGACTGCAAGATAGTTTTGAGAACATAAGCCATGATAACACCCTGAGGGCTGAGAACAGCAGCATCATGAACGGGCTCCTTGGGAACATAGGTGAGTGTATTTTAGGGGATCTGTTCCATGTTAAGCCCTCACCAAAGAGTACATGTCAGTTGAGTGTAAAATATTTAATTGGATGTATATAATAGAAGTCTAACAGCATTGTATACTGGTTCTTAGATGTTTGTGACTCCATAGCCATCAGTCAGATGACTTTTTTTTTTTTAATTATTTTTATAAACTACTCTGGAATGTCATTGGTGTTCATAATATTACAAAGTGTACTGTAAATCGCTACAATAGTAAGGTACAATTTATATGTATGAGCAAGTTATAGAGGTAGGTATTAACTTTGAATGAGCAGTTTTGTGTCTGCATTTTTTTTTCAGACCCTGTTAAAATTTCAGTATGGCGACAATAACTTTTTTCTGTATTAGCCAAGATATGAGTATCAAAGTCTTCTGCTGCTCCCAAGGACTATATTGGACAAAGATTTAATTGTTTTTTTTCTAGGGAACTGTAATGGCTAAACATATAGCTATCACATATTCTCATATCTAGGTTAATACAACATGTAATTCTGTGCTTTGTTTTGTTGCTGTGTTAGTGACCTGTTTATGTATGTACTGTTTATTGAAATCCAAAAGTATTTTTTTTAACTTCTGGTCTGGTCAGTTGCATCACTTTAGTAATAATGTATATATACAAGCATGGGAGTGAGCACAACGTCCAGTTGCAGCATTTTATAAATGCATAAAACATTGTCTACCCAAATGAACATCTGGTGCATCGAGGATCTTGATGTATTGATTCTAATAAAGCCGTGTCATAGAGGGGTGGGGGTATCCCCTACCCCCAGCTTCCCTGCACCAGCGCTGTTCTATCCATGTGCAAAACTTAAAGTGAATGTATTGATGGTACATTCGCTTTAAAGGTAAAATGTAGATTTTTTTGTTAGACTAATTCCTAATATTTTGCTAGTGTGTCTATTGGTATATGGTACTATTGCTAATGGCTTGACACCATCTCAGTCTGGTGTATATTTAGTGAGGAGGGTCTTTCTATTTAGTGAGTACTTCCAAGCTTACAGTGATTGTGTGTGCTCACTTCCATGTAAATCTGATTCACTGACCGCCATCTTTTTTTATTTGTTTTCTTTTCCTGTCCATTTTGTTTCCTCTGTAGGCCACACATTTCCCTATTAACTATATTCTCTTCCGTCTGTATTCTGCATTCCAACATGTAGGTCTGTCTCAGCTCTGCAGCCCCAGACGGGCATTCTCTGAGCAGGGCCCGCTCCGACTCATCCGGAGTGCTTCTTTCTTTGCAGGTGTGCTGCTTGCTGTGTGAAGTGTAGTGTAGCTTCTGTGTGTCTCTTTGCATGCTCACTTTTTGACACCACTATGGAAATAAGAGACAAACTTGCGTCTCAAGGAATCTGGAGTGAATCTGTCCAATCGCATAGAACCAGAAAATGAAAATAGATCACATTTGGTCCTATATGTTTATACTTTGTGCCATTTTAACTTCAGATTCAGTGTGAAAAGAAAGTAGACAAAAATAAACCTTCTTTTCACAGTCTATGGTGACTTTCATCAACACACCTTTGCATGCATATGTTAATTTTGCAATGTTGATATTCTAGATTCCCTCACAAGCATGTGACCCATCAGTGTTGATATGTTGAGGCCAGCTGAACAGGATTTCCTTTGATATTATTTGCTAAAAGAGAGTGAACTGTACATAAGTACTTTCCATTAATCTAAAATTGGAGTTTTTATTCTCATTGTCATGGTTCACAATTGCTCTTTATAATGTCTGCAAAATTGACTTTTGGTATGTGGCATACAGTATGTTTCACATTATATTATGTATACATAATTGTATGAATAAAAAAAAAATTAGGATAAAAAGAAAGTCATGATGGACTAGAGTACACGCTTGTTCAGCTGAGCTGGAGCTTATGGTGGTTGGTTTGCATGGCGTTGTCACTTGGGTGCTTACATTCGTCGCTCAGGTAGTGTCTACTATTTGCGTTCACTTTATTTCTTTAAGATGAATTCACAGGTGATACTGATTGTTTGCTGGGTGAAAGTTTCCCAGTTTAGATATCCTATACATAACATAAGTATCAAATTTTTTTACAGTCCATAGCAATCCCATGGATATGCCAGGCCGAGGGTTTAATGACGACCGGGACAGTGGCATAGCAAGATCAGGTGAGGTCATTTTACACTTGGCAATGTAAACTTTATTTCTGTAGCGATTTGTTTCACTGACCTGTGTGTGTCTGCTCATGTCTGTCTCTAGCTTCTCTGAGTAGTCTCCTGATCACTCCGTTTCCATCACCAAGCTCATCACTTAATAGCAGCTGTGCCAGCAGCTACCAGCGACGCTGGCGTCGGAGCCAGACTACCAGCTTGGAGAATGGAGTTTTCCCACGATGGTAAGTAAAATAGATTTAAATGTCCTTTTTTGATTGTTGGATGTCCCTAAAGCCTTTTCACAAGCTGCACAATACTATTGTCCTGGACAGGCTGCTCACAGACACATCCACCAGATTTTTCCTTAGGAAAAATATTGCTTGCACGTATGTAGTGTCTTTTTCTAAGGAGCAGTCGGATAGACACTTTGGTCATCTGCTCCTCCATCATTTCCTCCCACTGGTTTCATTATGAGACCATGATATATTATTTGCATTGTCTTTTAGCACTACAGAAAACCCAAAATTAAGAGTGACAAACTCTGCTCTGCTTTATCCAAAATGACAATTATTCCATTATCATAGGTCAATAGAGGAAAGCTTTAACATGTCTGATGAAAGCTGTGGGCCCAACCTAGGTGTTACACGGAAGAAGAAGATCGCCATTGGTGTTATATTCTCCTTGTCAAAGGATGAGGAGGAAACCAGCAAGTTCCATGAGTTCTTCTTTTCTCATTTTCCTCTTTTTGAGAGTCACATGAACAAGCTGAAATGCGCCATAGAGCAGGTAACCTCAATAAGGAATTTCATTAGATGGTATAAGAACTGACATGTGGTAACTATAAAATGTAAGAGCTATTTTTTGCTTATTGCCTTTAATAATTCTTAGTGTTTTTTTCTCAAAGGCCATGAAGATGAGCCGCAGATCTGCAGACGCCAGTCAGAGGAGCCTGGCGTACAATAAAATAGTGGAAGCTCTTAATGAGTTCCGGTAAGGGCCATGTTATTTTGCTATTGTTTAACAGAGTAGTTCTTTAGTATGTATATTCCCTGTCCTTGGGAAGTCCTGCGTTGGTTCTTTACATTTCTTTGTTTGTGTGGAAAATCCCATGCTACTTTCCTCAGACGTCACTCTGAGCAGAATTGAGTTAATGTGCGGGGGCATTCATTGCTGGGGGGCTTGTACAGTGTAACATTCTTAACCATTCGACTCTCAGAAGGAAATGTACCTTTCCTTCGTACCACGGTGATGGACTAGGATGCAGCATGATCTTATGGCCATGTACCATTATGGCCATAAGATATTTGGTGCAGCAGTATAATCTGTTTGTAGACCCAGGCGGCATGTGACAGGCAGTGTACTAATTTGTAGGGATGTTGGACACTAATGTAAAATTTCCTAGTAGAAATAACTGCAGTCTTCTGCCACATTGACTCTCTGAAAATAGCTTAACCTGCTTTAGTTTTTTCTTTACTTTTCCACCTTCTCCAGCATGTTTGTGACTTGGGGCCATAAATATCAGCACTAGGCTAAGTCATGAGATGTTCAGATTCTGCAGCTTGGTCACATTTTTAAGGCCATGTGATGTTGAATTGTATTTCCTGAATTGTATTTTCTGTAAAGATCCACTTAAGGAACATTTTTGCAAAAGTTGACAAAAATATACTTTTTCCTGCTAGTAAGAGCATAAAACAAGTGTGATTCCTTAAAAAGTCTACGCTTCAAAAATAAATGCACTGACTATACATTCACATAGAAACTATGGGGAACACGCCAGTCCTAACCAAAAGCCCATCCCCATTTACCTGGCTGGGCTCAATTCAGAGGCTCACTCCTCTTAGTGAAGTTAGTGGGACCTGTGCCTGTGTCACATCTGCTCCGGAGCATATGCAGATTTCTCCATGGTTTACACCTGTTTTTCAGGCGTAAACTATGATAACATGGGAGGCCACACTCCCTCCCTGCATTGCCAGGCGAGTGGCTAGCAATCGCCACGGAAAAAGTAAGAATCTCTGCCCTTTACGTAGTGTATGGGCAAGTATTATTTCATTTTAACCTCTTAAATACTTAATAGCTAAATGGGTATGAAAGGGAGTAATAAGACTCTATGAGCAGTTGCCCTGGCAGCCAACCAGATCCCAGCTCTCATGTCATCAGTTCTGTTGTGCTGTAAGCTGCTACACAGATATGTTACAGCTTCTCTGTAAACCACTCTGATAAACATGCTACTCATTGTCCATTCATTGCTTAGGGTACTATAACACAGGCCGATGAAGGCCCTAAAATAGATGTAAACAAGTGACGATCTGCTAGATCGGCGCTCGTTTACAGGGCCGATAATCGTTAACAAGGGCTGCAGGGACATCGTTACCGATGTCCTTGCAGCCCTTGTTTAAACTTTATACATTACCTGTCCAGGCTGCAGGCCTCCTCTTCTGTGCTTCTCCCCGAATCTGCACTCTCCAGCTTCAGAACTGCCTGTCTCAGCTGATGGGCCGCTCAGCCAATCACTGGTCGCAGCGGTCCTGGCCAGTGATTGGCTGAGCGGCCTGTCAGCTCGGACAGGCCGCTCTAAAGCTGGATCGCACGGGACCCGTGGAGAAGCACAGAGCAAGAGGAGCCCTGCAGCCTGGATAGGTAATGTATTCCTCTTTGGTAATCGTCAGCGCCGGCCGCGCACCACCATTACAAGTAGCGATGCGCGGTCGGCGCCCGACAATTAAAGGTCAGAACCTATATCAACGATCAGCCGATGACAACGATAATCGGCTGATCGTTGTCTTTATTATATGGAACGATAATCGGACGGATAGGGCTGATTATCGTTCCGTGTAATTGTACCCTTAGATTAAGTCAGAATGTCATACTGGCACATTATAGGTAGTATGTGCCATATTCCTGTACAGGACAAATGCCTATGATCTATAATAATCCGATCTATTTTATCACTGGAAATGTAATTCTCTTTATTTTGTCTGCTTTCTCTGTGAATGATATCCTTATTATTTAGTTTTTTTCAAGTATTTGGCTTGTTTGCCATAATCTATTTCTAAATTTGAACAATTTTCTGGTATGGACAGTGGTAAATGTATAATCTCATGCAATCTGACTTAGGCTGGCTCTGTTCTTTAAGGTCAAGGGCACTTGGCCATTGACCTCTGCTATAAGAAACTCCCATAAGAGGAGATGGGTATGCGCCCAGGATACAGGTTCTAACTCCCTTGGGCAGTGCTAGTGCACTTGATGACTGCCACTCAGACAGATGGCTTCAACTACTAAGAAAAAACTAGGAGGGCTGAAGGAGCCAATAACCTCAGATGCCCCCTGTGACTCCTCAGGGCAGCAGAACATTACTGTTCATTGTCATAGCATTCTGAGATGCTTTGTCCTAAATTTCTGGACAAAGAGAGAGAGAGCAAGTGACTGACTGTGTCGTCTTATAAAAAGTCACGATTGTTAGAATTACATGAGAATAAAATTTGGCATCACAGAAATCAGAATTCTAGTCTCTGGTAGTCTGAATGATCTGTAATTCAAAATCACAATATGAAAATATATGCAATGTGCTGTATAGTATTAAAGTTCTTAGTCCGGTCTTCTTATCCTAACGTCTGGCATATGAGGCTGGTACTTTGATACTTGCTGTATCAGTTATACGTTTTCTTATAATGGATAATCACTGCAAACACGACATGAAAACAAATCCTCATTCGTAGTCATGTATATATTCAGAACCACTTTTGTGTAGCACACATACAATTTTACAACTATAGAGCTATTTATTCCACCTCTTAAAGTGGCAGTAAAATGTGTGACTTTTTTATTTTTAAACCAGTCTAGCACCTAAATACGGGTGTGGCCAAGCAGAAGGGGGTGTGGCCTAGCAGAAGGGGGTGTGGCCCATGCACAGCCTGATATATTTACTAATGATTCACACCATGAAATTGCCATTAATTTTGCTTAGGAAGTGTACACATCCTTGTAATAAGAGTGACTTAAAAAACACTGCCCATAATTTAGTTTCTCCCTAAAGGTATGTTCACACTGAGCAAATCAGGCAGAATCCTTCCTGTCTCAGTGTGTCATTGACCCTATTTGCTCAGTGTGAACATACCCTTAGGCTGCATTCACACGTTCTGTGTTCCGCACTGGACACGGACGTGGAGTGCCTGTAACTGACTTCTCCCCCCCGCACGGGCAGCATCTGTGATAAGATGCTGGGAGCAGGGGAACTGTACAGATATGCGCCACACTGTAATGACCGTGCCGTGCGGCTGATCCATTACAACGTGGCGCATATCTGTATAGTTCCCCCTCTCCTAGAATCTTGTCACAGATGCTGCCCGGGCGGGGGTAAAAGTCAGGTACAAGCATTCCACGTCCGTGTTCTGTACGGAACGTGTGAATGCAGCCTAAGTCTGTGACTAATTTATGACTTATGCAGTCATAAATCGACAACCTTATCTCAGGTTCTAGCAGGCAAGTATGGCGTTCAAGTTTAGGGCATACGTTGTGACCAGTCTTAATGGTGAAATAGTTTTCTTGGGTCTTCCCACCACATGTGATGGTGCAAATGCCTAATTGGACTGATTCTGCACATGGTCTTAAACCCATTCTTATCCTCAGTTTCGCTGTGGGTTTGCAGCTCAGTTTCACTGAAATGATTTTAGTTGAATTGTAATACCACACTCAACCTGAAGACAGGAGTGGTGCTGTTTGTGCAAGAAAGATGCCTTGAGTGGGGGCAGTATAGGTCCCCTTACCTTCTATTACTACTTTTAATCTTGAGAGCTTTTGATGGACCCCAGGGACTCCCTGGACTCCAGTTGGGGACACACTGCTTTATATCACAGTATGTGCAGTTGTGTATTATTGTGTTGAATTACAATGCAATGTGAATAACAGGAAGCAGGCTTATATCTATAGGTTCTTTTTCTCATAAGCCAGCTGTGTGGGAGCACCTGGCCATTACCGTGACTTGTCTATTGTTAATATGATAAGTGAAGCATTGTGGAAACCACAGCTTCTCTGCTGTCTGCTGGTGGCTGTGTGCTCATAGAAAGGAACAAACTGCAATTGTATTTCTTCTCTTACTTTCTACCATAAACCTCGTCCCTTTCATGCCAGAGCCTCACATACAATCTGACATGGAGGATATATACTGAAATTGTTTGTCTCCTACATAGAAATGTTCTCATAGTATTCCTTTCACTTTCTAATTTTATAGTTTCCATCTAACATGTGACGTGAAGGTTACAGTAGTTTGTTTTAAGAGTTAAAAGATTCAGGGGAACAGGGTGTGAGCGTGTGTACACGTAGCCGCTGTGCCCTGCCCTTGGTCCGTGAGCCATTAATACTCTGGTTTCTGGTATGGAGGGTTCCCTTTATTACAGTCACATGTCTGCTGGAGGGCAGCCAGCCGAATCTGATCTGTCTTGGAGGAAACACTATCAGCAGCAGATTCAGCCAGGGTTACCAGAATAGTAAATAATGTATCACAAGACTCATTCTGTCTACACTGGGCAAACAGAGTTTAACACCTTCTGGACAGATGGACTTTAAATGCCCTATACATTTCTTCCTATAAATATTCCACCCTCCTTGTTGTACGTGTGCTCCTTCGCCACTTCAGATCTTATACTTTGTTTTTTTTTTTTAATCCTATTTCTCATGCAGCTGGGAACAATATATTGGTTTAATAGGACAAAACTCTATAAAGAATAGGTAAAAAAATTTACTAAAACCTCTTTTAGAGGTTTTAGGCGGAGTCTACACATGTCCCAGATTTATCTCCTCGGCTTGGAATGTTGGCTAGATCTGAATTATCTGAAGGTGTTAGATATGAGCGCCCCTCGTATCTCCTGCACACAGTCTACTGGAAATATTATTAGGCTGAGTTCACACAAGGTTTTTGAAATCCATTTTTTTCATACGTTTTTGCAAAAGAAAAAAGGATAGAAAAACGGATGCATTTGTGTGCATCCGTTTATCCATTGACTTCCATTATATAAAAAAAAAAGGATCAAAACTGGTTTTTGTTTTTTTTAACAGACACAAAAACGTAGTCGACCTCATTTTTGTGCCCGTTAAAAAAAAAAAAAACGGATGAAAAATACAGATAGGAAAAACTTAGTGTGAACCCAGCCTTGCTGTAAAAACATCTATTTGACCTAAAAAAAAAACCCTTTGTGTTTCAATCTCCAGGACAACGATCTGTAACCTGTACACCATGCCCCGGATATCGGAACCTGTTTGGCTCACTATGATGTCTGGATCGCCTGAGAAGAATCAACTGTGTCAGCGGTTTATGAAGGAGTTTGCCTTCCTGATGGAATACACCTCAAAAAACCAGTAAGGATTCCTATTCATTTCTAGTTAGTGACTGATAATACATCGATATATATATATATATAATATATATATATATATATATATATATATATATATATATATATATATATATATATATATATATATATATACACACACACACACATATATATACTACATTTTCCGACATATAAGGTGAATTTTTGACCCAGAAAAATCTGCCCAGAGGTCGGGGGTCGTCTTATACGCCGGGAATGTTCGCCGCATAAGGCGGGGAGCTCAAAAACGGCCGCATCCCCACCATATGCGGTGACTGCTATAAAAAAAAAACAAAAAAAAAAAAACAATTCAACTCACCTGTCACCTGTTCCCAGCAGCCACGCTTCTCCCGTCATGTTCCCAGGGCAGGCAGCGTGATGCAGAGACACTGCCTGCACCAGAAGTCCTCAAAGCCTCTGCCATTCTCCCAAAACTCTCCCGGCAGCAAAGCGTCTCCAAGTCTCTCTGATGAGAAGTTCTGCTGCCCGGGAGAGCTTTGGGGACTTCCAGTGCAGGCAGTGTCTCTGCATCACACTGCCAGCACCGGAAATATGATTGGAGAATGCGCGATTGCTGGGAACGGGTGACAGGTGAGTGGATAGTTGATTTTATTTTATTTTTTCCAATGGGGGAGTCTGGCGGTGGGGGATGTTCCTGCCTCCCGCTTTAGTTAACCCCCAGGGCTCCAGCTGATAAACCCTGCTGTGGTCAGGCAGAGGTTAACATTTTCCAGCGTATAAGATGAACCCCTGAAAATCATCTTAAAAGTCAAGGGTCATGTTATATGCCCAGTTGTATTATACGGCAGAAAATGCGGTATATAGATTAGGACTTCTCAATTTCTTATCTGCCAGAAAAGAAGCTCTACCGCCTGTGGTCAGAGTCCACGCCAAAATAATAATAATTCTCAGTTTATCTTTTGTTTGTCTTCCGAACCAAGTATAATGGTAAGATAAGCACAAAATGAGTCATTCAGGTTGCTAATCTAGAGATTGCTGCAGACATGGACTTGTCCAACACACAGTAACGTCTGTGAAAACTGCCCAAAATAATGGTAACAGAAATTACATCTTGTCCATCAAGTTCTAAAATTCCTTGCACAGCACATCCCCCGGCACACACATACTACCTAGGCTGTCACCTGAGCGACGCCTGGAAAATCATTGCATTTTTTGGGGATGTATATTACTAATTTGCTGTGGACAGAAAGGGGAAAATAATTAATAAAAAAATAAAAAAAAACTATTAAAAGTCAGGCAGGTTTAGATAAAACTTTATTGTCTTACAAACGCATGGCAGAACACAGAGAAGCGCTCTCTTTCAGCCCACGTCCGTTTCGTGCCCTCCAGTGCTTTTTCAAGGCGTGCCTTGAGAAAGTGCCGGAAGGTGTGAAGCGGTACATCCCTGCTTTTGTGCCTTATTAGAAAACACGGTGCAAGCACATGTTCTGAAGGTAGGGCTCAGTTCTGTAGATGAGCTCTGTTTGCCAGTCATCTAGGTCAGAGAAGGTGAGTGAACGCCAGAAGGCAGATGATGCTGCATCACTTCAGCAGCTCAGCCCCGCCTCTTTGACTCTTCTGAGATAATTCATAAAATCATGAATACGCCAACAGCTTTATAAATAGTACTATTTGTTTTATTGCCTCATAATCTGTCAGCTTATTCCCTTTTTGTCAAATCCATTATGCCAAGGGGGGGTAAAAAAAAAGAGTGGATACTTACTCTCAAGAATTTTAAGTGCCAGTTGCTGTAAACACACACAAAGTTATTTTTAGGTTTGGGAAGGTCTCTACCTGTAATTTTTTTTACAGATATCCCCCTCTCAGTAAACAGCCCAAAGTCTGGCAATGTGACCTGAAAGATCAGTCCAGTGTAAACAGGCACTATCAGTCACAGTCAAAGGACTGAGTACACAACCAGCATGTCCTATGAAGGGCCTTAGTACTCATCTGCTCATTTACTGGTTAAACCCTACTTGTTTTAGTTTACTATGATAAAACAAGGTATCACTTATGTTATCAACATATTTCTGATGCTGGTGTTATTTTTATTCTATTTTCTGTGTATTAATATGTAGCAAGCTATGTTGCCTGAACAGAGCATTCAGATATATGCATTACAGCAACTGCAAAAGGGATTACAGGAACCAGTAGTCAAGAACTGTCAAGTTCTTTTAAGCCCTGTGACTTGTGTTGAGGTCATTGTGCAAGAAAGGGAAGGATGGGTCCAGTGACCATAACATAGTCTGAATGGTGTTACAGTGTATACTGTATTATAATATATTGCACCATTTGTTGTAATCCTGCCTGTTGTGATAATGAGATGACTGCCAAATGTCTGCTTTTTTTTATTAGGCTTAGTGGTCAGAATGAAAACTGCTGGTTTCTTTTTAAATATAGATAATGCATAAAAAAAATGCATAAAACTTGATAGAAAATTCTTAAAAGATGTGTAATCTAAAATATTACTAAGCAATAGGTCACTGTCCGATGATACATTCCCATTAATTGTAATCTTTGTTTTATAGTTTATTATGATGTAGATTCATGTTGTTTGTCACAGAGGAGTGTATCAGGCTGATTGGCAGGATATTATACACGGCCATAATAAATAGTCTATAAATGAAGCATGCTTATTTTCGCTACAATATCCCCTTGAGTACTTTTAGCCAGAGCAGATTATCTGTCAGTTTGGAGTGGGGCAGCTCATCATGTGTATGGGGGCCAGACTTAGTCAGATTTTTGCTCCTCAGGTCACATTCCTTAGCATGGTCATTGTTGCCCAATATAGATTTGTATATTAAAATTAGTATTTACCACCATTTATGGAACGTGGCATGATTCTATTCACGCAAGGCAATGGATAGCAATGTTTTTGGTACACACATACTGTACCATATTGTATTTCCTCTTGGCTTCCTTCAGAATATGAATAGCTCATTTGTTTTCTCTCTGGTGATCAGGCAGTATACATTGAAGTGCAACTACTTTGGCCTCTAGTATGACCCAGTTGGCACCTGCCCCATAAGGGTCTTTGCTGTTATCTAGAACAACACTTTAAAGCCCTGAATGATTATCGACCTTACTTGGCCGATTTCCCACTATTCAGGGTGATAATCATTCAGTGTAAGAGAGCATGTTGAAAGATCACGATCGGCCTGCTGTGCCTCACTCTGCGTAAAAGCAGCAGACCGCGGCTGACTGCAATGGGCCATCCGAACAATCTAAGGATCATTTGGGTGGCCCCTCACGTTGCTCCACGCTTGTTGTCTGTGTATTTAATAGCTCATTGCAGCAAGTGGAGAATGAGGGGGAAGCGAGCCCTGAGCTGACAGGTCGGCACTTGCTTCCCCGGCGCATCTGGCCGTGTTATACAGCCTTAAGCTCAGTGCTCAGCAGTATTCAGCAACCCTATAGAGAATGACTAGAACATTGGTCGTGCACATGTGGAGGTTTGACCCCCACCAATCAGCCTGTTATCCCCTATTCCCCTATTCTGTACATGGGGGGGGGGGGGGTAACTTTGTGAGTTGGGAATACCCCTTTTAACATATTATGGTTGACTGTATAGTTGGACAAAGCAAAAAATAAAATAAAGTTACCAATGCATGGAACGCACCGTGGTAACTATAGTCTGTCTATGAGGAAATGTTCATAGATTCTCCATACCGTCAGTTCAGGTGTAGCATGGTAAGGTCTTTTGAAGGGGTTTTCAGGGTTAAAAAAAAACATAGCTGCTTTCTTCCAGAGACAGCACCACTCCTGTCTTATGGAGTAGTTCAGTTTAAGTTATGATATTGCAGGCTGGGTTATAATACCACACACATGCTGAGATGTGGTGCTGTTTTTGGAAGAAAGCAGGCGTGTTTTTTTTTAATCCTAGATAACCCTTTCAAGTTGTTTAGCTGCATTTGACTTTAAAGTTTACACATTTTGCCAATTTATGAAGGAAATTTATTGGTATTAATGACATTTCCTTCATTAGCCCGGCTAATTATAGAAGAGTTTGACTAACTAGCCGAGAGTTATTAACATACCAACTCTATTTATAACTAGTGTAGTAAGCACACGAATGCAGGCTGTAGAGCTGGAGTCGTGGAGTCGGAGCTAGTTTTGGCTGGAGTCAGAGTTTGAGTCGGAAAAAATGTCTCCAGCTTTAAAAAAAAAATCTTAGAACAATTTAGAATTGAGTTTTGATATGAATTATTATAAGTTTTGCTCATCAATATATATTATGAGCATCATTCTAATAGGACACTGTCCCTATTAGATAAGGGTGGTCGGGGAAAAGTTGTCGGTCACTATTTGGCAGTTTGTTTCTGAGCTGGAAGAGTCCATTGTGTGGGGGGAGATCTTTACTGTTCTCTTCCTGGATGCAGGAGAAGATATCCTGTGTAATATAGAGGAGGAGAAGACATTAGTAGTGTAGCAGTAACCTCTATCCTCAGTGTGGTCTTTTTCTCCAGTGTTCTATGGCTGCAGTAGGCTGTGTGTGTATGCTATGGCTGCAGCAGGTTGTGTGTGTGTGTGTGTGTGTGTGTGTGCACTATGGCTGCAGCAGGGTGTGTGTGTGTGTGCTATGGCTGGCTGTGTGTGTGCGCGCACGCTATGGCTGCAACAGGCTGTGTGTGTGTGTTTGCGCTATGGCTGCAACAGGCTGTGTGTGCGCTATGGCTGCAGTAGGCTGTGTGTGTGTGCGCTAAGGCTGCAGCAGGCTGTGTGTGAGTGCTATGGCCTGCCCCCACACCCACAGTGACCCCTCTATATCACTATGTGTGACTTCTCTATATCACTATGGCTGACATCTATATTACAGGTATCTGACATTATTAGCAGTGTTATCAGTGTTTCTGTGTGTATGGTGACTATTTAGTTAGAAACATAGAAGACTGTCAGCAGGAAAAGACCACCTGTTCCATCTAGTCTAGTTGTGAGTAGTTCAGGACATGGAGGCTGGAGACTGGCTGCATTCACTACACACACACACACACACACACACACACACACACAAGAATCTGCTTTATATCTTTCCTTTTTCCCTCAGAAGTCGCCCCAGGATCATGTAGAACATTAGGGAGAAGCTGCTGGCCAGTGTGATAAATAACTCCTCTGTTATCTGACCGGCCATTTATGAAGGAGCAGGAGTCTGAGTTGGAGTCGGAGCTGCGGCTTACCGACTCCCCAGCCCTGGTCTTTCCATACTTACCAGCTGCAGTATGTCATGCAGGAAATGTTGTTTTATTTTCAGTCTGACACAGCACTCTCTGCTGACATCTCTCTCGGTTTTATATGAATTCCCATAGAAGACCTCTCCTGCTCAGGACAGTTCCTGTCTGACACAGTGCTCTCTGCTGACATCTCTGGTTGAGATGGAAAATAAGCCATTTCCTGCATGACTTATAGTAGCTAATAAGTATGAGAAGACTTGAGATTTTTTTTTTATAAAAGTCAATTACAAATCTATATAAGTTTCTGACCCCAGTTGATTTGAAAGAAAAATATTTTCGCTGGACAACCCCTTTAATAACCATAATAACTGTACTTTAAGTTATCAGAAATAACATTTATATTAACTGTATACTGTGTGTATATACTGTGTACATTTTAAGCATATGTATTTCTTATTTCAGGTTCCTTCCAGCTCTTCTCACCGCTGTCCTCACAAATCATCTGGCATGGGTCCCCACTGTGATGCCCAATGGACAACCACCCATTAAAATTTTCCTTGAAAAACACTCTTCACAAAGTGTAGACATGCTGGCAAAGACTCATCCATACAACCCTCTATGGGCACAGCTGGGTAGGTTCTATATGTCATTTGATTTAAAGAGTCTTCAATCTTTTGATTACACTAGCAATGTCAAGTCCTTACATATAAAAGTCAGAAAGAGCTGTTGGGTGGTGTAAATCTCTTGCACAAGTAAAGACATTAATGTATAGAAAAGATGTGTACTTTACTGTAAAGAGGTGCTATTGCACAGCCAAGTAATGTGGTCATGCACACACTTCAGTTAGGCCGTGTTCACAATTTCCAGACACCTTGCTGGAAAACTGATGGACCCCATCATAGTCATTGGGCTCAGTTAGATGCAGTAGATGTCTGGCCTGAAACAGAGCCATCGTGGCCTCGTTTTTGTTCTGCTGAGCCTGAGTGGAGATGTGAACATGACCTAATACAGGACCTTTACCAAAGCTTCTGCCAGTTCGCTGAATCTTTCTACCAATCACATGGGCCCTGGTCCACAGTCTTTGTGAGCTAGTGTGTTAAAAGTGTCAAGTGTCAAGTTATGATTGCCCAGGACAGATCACTGTTGTAATTTGAGGACTCCAGTAACTTCCAAGATCACTTTATGCATATGTGCTGGTGGGTCTTCATTAGGTGAAATATTAAGTATTTTCAGCTGCTAAAATTGCAGAAATAACTCCTTTAAATGACCATGGAAATGGTGACCATGTACTGTGTGGGCACATTCACTATGTGGCACCATTGTTTCGGCTTGTGATGCTATGTACTTAGAAATTGCTGTGTGGGCACACAGATTTCATGGTCATAATAACTATGAGGATAAACTGGCGACTGGAGGATAAAAAGGGACGGCTGCATTGTAAGTGGGGTTAAGTAAATTTTCTTGCTGGTTTGCTTGTCAATAGGATAGTAATGGGAAAGTAATAGGAATTATAAATCCTCCCACGGCGTACATCTGACGAGTGTCTTAGAACTATAGTGTGCATGGGCGCTGTATGGCTGTGCTTCAAGTGATGTCCATAGAAAATAATGTTTTTTTCCCATGTTAGAGGGGAGAATAAACTTAGTTACAAAACCTGTGGGTGTGGCTCACTTATTGTGTCCTGAGCTCTGCTGCCACCTGCTGTCCATTTTTCAGCATTAAGGAAAATCTTTTATGTTATTTTAAAGACCATGGGGTAAAATTTACCGACTTAAGGCCGAAACTACATCATTGTGTTGCCTAGGTTTGTATTTTTCTTTGTAGTTAGCTCTTATTTATCAACAGTAGGATCGCTTTTACATTTATATGTCACCATCCTATAGAAGCAATGTCTCATATGTCTTTTGTCTTAGCAGCAGTTCCATAGTTGACTTGCCATACTCTGTGTATTGCATCTGGATTTTATAACAGAAACTAAAGCATTTGGCTGCAGATAAATGGTGTATTTGCTTGTGTGTAACAGGTTAGGGCTTGGCACAGAGGGGTTGTAGTCAAAAGAAAAGGTAATCAATGTGTATTTGTAATGATAGAGCTTGTAAACCTTGTGGTTTGATAAGACACAAAGCAAGGGTAAACTTTGTTTATCCTTGGTAAGGAAATAATAGACAACAATCAGCCATAACAATAAGATCCCCTGGCATATGTTGTGTATGATATTTTGAGCTTACAGTTGCCCTTCTGTGGGATAGGACCGGCCTGGCTAGTGCTTAGTTTACATCAGGGAGACTTGGGGACCCATGACACTATTGCCAGTTCACTGACTGTCCTCCTTTGGATGAGGTTTGGCTTTGACCCAGTCATCTAGCCATCACTAGTTGGCCCTTATCATAGTCACTCAGATCCTTAACTTTTCCTAATTTGAACATATCTTCTTCAAGACCTAACTATTCACTTACTGCTTAATTTACCCTGTCTCTTGACTGGAGATAATCCCTGTTATTCACATCATCACCAGTCAGAGCATTTAATGTTATAGTGAATCTGTGTATGTATAAGAGGTAAAATACAAATACACCAAAACACAGTACCGCTCTATTACCTTGGTATTATAATATGTTTACTAAATCTTCTTTTGTCTCTATGTAGGAGACTTATATGGAGCTATTGGGTCTCCAGTGCGGTCATCAAGAACGGTTGTTGTAGGCAAAAGGCAAGATCTTGTGCAGAGGTTGCTGTATTTTCTGACCTACTTCATCAGATGTTCTGAACTTCAAGAGACCCATCTCCTGGAGAGTGGGGAAGATGAAGCCATTGTTATGCCTGGCACAGTCATCACCACCATGCTGCAGAAAGGAGAGGTGGAAGAGACGGACTATGTGCTGATCACAATGCATAAGAATAAGGGATGTTTGCTGAGTAGTGAACCAGAGGTAACACGAACGTCTGATAATAAGTGTCAGTGTTGCCAGTGTCCCCTCACTGACCAACCGAACAACAACTTGCTAGAGGAAAACAGTCCTAAGGATTCCTTTTCGGAGTCAGTGGAGGCAAGCAGTGATCGGAGCCAGTTAGTTTCTCAATCATCCGGCCAAGAGGAAGATGGTTATTCTGAAGTCTATAAGGATAAATCAAGAACTTGTCTGGACGCCAAGATAGAGACTGTCATTAACATTGGGGCAGCTCCCTTAGATAAATGTGTCTTGGCAGTGGGGAGTCTTGAGCCAGTGGTTCAGGGTTTGGAAAATGAAAAACTACAAGATGAAGGCCTGACTGTCAAAGGCATGAAAACTGGTGAGATTGGTATAGAGAAGAAACCTCCTGACAAGTCTGCAGCCATGCCTTGTGGCTCCGGTCACCTCCTGAACAAGGTGAAATTTCAGATTGGCGATTCTATGTCACCTGACTCAGATATAGAGATAAAAATCCAAAATGTAGCAGATCAGATGCAGAAGCATCAGCTTAATCCAGTGCAGGAACAGAGGACACTATCTGATCACCAGTTCAGTATGGCAAAACCAAATACTGAGGACCAAAAAACTGGTGGCACATGTGAAAAGCTTCCCCGGGTGGCAAGCAAAATGCAGAACTGGAATCCTTTTCATCCTGAAAACATTAGCATGTTTGATGAGTATTTTCCAGATGATGGTTCTATCGAAGTGAAGATCATTGATGAAATTCCAAAAGGAGGAGCAAAAAAGTCTGATTGTGACAGCGACTCTGGGTGCACGAAAAAACTTTGTGAGGTAGATAAACCATCTTCTGGTGTAACAACAAATTCAGTTCTTCCAAATTTATGCAAAAACTGCTTTGCTGAGCTGGACCAAAGAGACAAAGTCTCTGTATCTGTCCCCCATGGGGATAAAGAGAAATCTGATAGTAAAGTTGCAGTAGGCGCTGACTGGGACATACCGAGGAATGAGAGCTCAGACAGTGCCCTGGGTGACAGTGAAAGTGAGGATACTGGCCATGAGCTTCTCGCACCAAGTATTAACTACTACGGGGCCGAGCAGGAGGAATGGATGGAAGAAGAGGAAATACAGTTTCCAGGGTGAGGATTTACATACACATTGTTAGGGTTCACTACACACTGTATTACTTAATATGTGACAATAAGATTAATTATAAAATAGCCCACAAAGGTATTTTGCTAGTCTAGAGAAATACTGAGTCTGCACCTACTTGTTTCTCTGTTCCCGCATGTTTTTGGTGTGACAATCTTGAAGACAGGTTTTGAATACTTCTGGGGAAATACGATTTTATGTTGTAAAATCATAAAAATGCTAAAATTTACTGTACCTTTTCAAGTACAAATCTTATGCACTTCCAACTTTTTTCATGTGTGTGTTTTCTCGTTTTTCAGATCAAAGCTGGTTGAGGTTAACTCTGTAAAGCCCAACATAGCCAACTTTGGGAGATCCTTGTTAGCTGGCTATTGCTCGTCCTATGTACCAGACTTTGTTCTGCAAGGTATAGGAAGCGAGGAGAAGTTAAGGCAGTGCCTGATGTCAGACCTGTCACACGCTGTACAGGTAGGTTATGGACATATATTGGGGGCTGATGAATGACTACTGTCACTAGCCCACTGGTTAATCCAGTTATTTGATTTTCTTCCATAGCATCCAGTGTTGGATGAACCTATTGCAGAGGCTGTCTGCATTATTGCAGACGTGGATAAATGGTCAGTACAAGTGGCCAGTAGTCAGAGGAGGACAACTGATAACAAGTTAGGCAAGGAGGTGCTGGTATCCAGCCTGGTCTCCAGCCTTCTTCATTCCACTCTCCAGCTTTATAAACACAACATATCAGCAAACTTCGTGAGTACAGTTTATATCATTTTTCTTATTTGGGAGGAGTTTGGAAGTGGTTGGGTGGTTAAACTTTTGTTTAAAGTGTCACTGTCGTTTGCAAAAACTTGACGTGTCATAGAGATATTTTTGATCGAGTGTTCACACCCATACGCGGTCCTTTTCTGGCTCTGTGTCACGCATTGAGACGGGCTCCTAATGTAAGTCTATAGAGCCCGACCCTATCACGCAGTGAGTGTTTACACCCAGACCAATCAAAACTTTTCACACGTCTCTACAGTGTTGACTTCTTAATAATAGAAACTATATAATAATTTTCATCAAATTTCTCTTTGTGCTTGTGACCACAGATAGTGGCAGAATTTGCTGGGGCACAGCAACCTCATTTTATTTCCATTTCCTTTTTTTCTCCATAGTGCATCATGCATCTGGAAGACCGACTGCAAGAGCTTTACTTCAAAAGCAGAATGCTTTCCGAATATCTAAAAGGACAAACCAGAGTTCACGTGAAGGAGCTGAGCATGGTGTTAGGGTAAGATACATAGTTTATTACATTTATTTTAACAGCTTCAGGTACATTTGCTTTAAAGGGGTTATCCAGCACTACAAAAACATGGCCACTTTTCCCCCTACTGTTGTCTCCAGTTCAGGTGAGGTTTGCAATTAAGCTCCATTTACATCAATGGAACTGAGTTTTAAAACCCCATCCAATCTGGAGTCAGTAGGGGGAAAGTGGCCATGTTTTTGTAGCGCTGGATAACCCCTTTAAGTTTTTTTTATATGAATAGACTGGTAGTCTATTTCCCTGCACCGGCCCAGCCTGAAGCACAGAAGGCGGGTTTGCCAGCCCCCAGTGTGATGAAACCTCCGCCCCTGTGTGACACAGCTCAATTACAATGAAGGAAGCCACATCTCAGAGAGGAGGGGCTTCCTCATATTGGGGGGGGGGGGGGGCGGGCTCACCTCCAGTACTTGAGGCCGGCCCAGTGCCCAGGAAAGGACAAGAAACGGACCGCGGCACCATCTCCCACACGTCTGCGCCAGTCTATTCATATGAAAAAAAAACCTAAAGCTTTAAGGGTAGCTTCACACGTACCGGATCCACAGCGGATTTCACGCTTGGTGCCACGGCTGTGTGTGAGGCTCCTGTCTCTCCTCGCTCCCCATCAGCCAATCAATGCACGGCAGCTCTGATTGGCTGATGACTGATGGGAGCCGGGAGCCTCACACACAGCTGTGGTGCCGAGCAGGTAATGTATGCTCCGCACCGAGGGCTTCGGGGATTAAAGGGGCCAGGTTACATATCTGCAGTGGAATGAAAATTCTGCTGTGGATATGAAACCCCATAGACCTTCATACTACCAGAATCCGCACCGGATTTCCCTGCATACTCGCAGCGTGAAATCTGCTGCAGATCCGGTACATGTGAAGCTACCCTAAGACTAGACAGTATGGGGCTAGGCCACATCCATGCCTTTTCAGTTAAATGAATTACATCCCAATTATTATAAGCCCCTGCATATTTGCCCATCTTATTGTTTTATAAGGACCGACATGCTTCATGTTTAGCGCAGTAAGTAAACCGCTGTTTTTGTTTAACTTTTTTTCCAGAATTGAATCCAGTGATCTTCCGTTACTTGCTGCAGTTGCAAGCACCCATTCTCCATACGTTGCACAGATCCTTCTGTAAAAGGGAATATGTTATCAAACCACAAGCTTCATTGGAGGGGACAATGTCTTATTGCAGTATTTGGTAATAGTGATGAAATAGACTTTACGGCTGAGTAGTATTTCAGCTGATATTCAGGAAGATAATCACATTGCAGCAGATTATTCCCCATCTTTTTTTATGAAAGGAAAAGAACTTCTGGATCATGAGAAATAAACCGCATACTTTTATGGGTCCTTATTACAGCAGCATTTCAGACGCTTTTAAAGACTTCAGATTTTTTTTTCTTCATCTTTGTAACTTTGTATGAACTTTTAAAAAAATCAGTTTTGTAAATAGGGTGAGAAGTGAACAAATGTTGAGTGTGACTTTGAATGGCTGCTTCTTACAGTACAAATCTCACTTTCATGTAACAAGTTTCACTTGCTAGCAAACCAGGTCCTATGAAGAAGGAAACTATTACCTTTCACAAAGAACTGTTGTCTCTTATTTACAAGGGGTCACCAAAAATTGTGCAAGGCCTAATGCAACCTTGGAAGTGTGAGAAGTGTTGTAGCTTTACAGAGGAAATATACAGTATAATGGCATAAAACACAGTACAGCAATTCCTGACAGTCACTGCAGTGGACTGAACTGCCAAAAAGGGCTCTTTATTATGGGCCAAGTTCTGATGTTACACTACCTTGCCTCAAAAATCATCTTTCTCCTACATAACATGGGGGCGGCCATGTTGTAGGCAGAAACACCGTTCATGAAAATGTTGCTTTTACATTTATCAAAAATGCCCCTGTCCATTGTATATTGTCAATTAGCATGTATTAATATTTCTTTAAATGGAAAGAACCTTAAGAAGATTCACTTCATCAAGTACGGAAGGGCCTTTTCACAATGTTCAGTTTCTTTCGTTTTCCTCCTGGAAATGTGTGAATACACTTGGGTAGTTCCATTGTTCTTCCAATGGGATGTGCAAATACACACTCACACTGCCCATATTTTTTGGGTTTGGACACACTTCCACCGACAAGAGGAATAGTAGCACCCAGTTGTTTATGTATTCATACATTTCCAGGAGGAATAACAGAGGAGGAGTAGAATGTTATTTTTTTGTAGAGAGTATTTACTACATAAGACATGTCAGGAGAGCTGACCTGTTTCTTCAACCCATATATAATTTTATTTTATTTTTTTCATTTGTGTAAAGCAGTACCATAACATTTTGGTTAATATGATGAAATGTGGGGTCGTACAGAAGTTAGTTAGGAAATGATCATGTGCTCATTGAACATCCACTATTTTCTCCTTTGTTTTTTTATGATGCCAGCAAATATCAGAGGAATATGTTTCATTGTTAGTATAAATGTTTTTGTGTTATCACCACTTTTGTTAAATTTACCCCTTGTACCACAAGTCATTCAATCAAGGCTGGTGGGACAGCATGAAAGTGATGACAGCTTCCTGTTAAAATAAATGTCATTATAGTTATGACGATAGTGGGAGTTATGATGGAGTCCTAATAAATAGCTGAGTACTAGAGGCTGCGAAAATGGTAGAGAAGCGCAAAGTAATACCCATAGGTAACATGTTGCAATGCTTTTCACTAAGATTTAACATAAAAAAATCTATTTTTCCTCATTTTTGTTTTGTATGTATTTCATGAAGGAAATTATCCCTATGGATGTAAGGAAATAATAGCAATTAGAGAAGGGCAATATAATATTCAATAACTAACATGTTAGGCTATTACAGTGCTGATTATATATATATAATTTTGTTTTTATACTATGAGCCTCATCTTGATCCACATGTACAGTCATGGCCAAAAGTTTTGAGAATGACACAAATATTATATTTTCACATGATCTGCTGCCCTCTGGTTTTTATGTGTGTTTGTCAGATGTTTTTATCACATACAGAAATATAATTGCAATCATATTATGAGAGTTAACGCAGCAGGTCAATATTTTCAGTGTTGACCCTTCTTCAGGACCTCTGCAATTCTCCCTGGCTGCTCTCAATCAACTTCTAGACCAAATCCTGACTGATAGCAGTCCATTCTTGCACAATTAATGCTTGCATTTTGTCAGAATTTGTTGGTTTTCTCAATGGGATTAAGATCTGGGGAGTTTCCAGGCCATGGACCCAAAATCTCTGTTTTGTTCCCTGAGCCATTTAGCACCTTTGCTCTATGGCAAGGTGCTCCATCATGCTGGAAAAGGCATTGTTGATCGCTAAACTGCTCTTGGACGGTTGAGAGAAGTTGCTCTTGGAGGACATTCTAGTGCCATTCTTTTTTCATGGCTGTGTTTTTAGGCAAGACTGAGAGAGCCGATTTCCCTTGGCTGAAAAGCAACCCCACACATGAATGGTTTCAGGATGCTTTACAGTTGGCATGAGACAAGACTAGTGGTAGCGTCTTCTCCGAATAAGCTGTTTTCCAGATGTCCCAAACAATTGGAAAGGGGATTCTTTAGAGAAAATGACTTTACCCCAGTCCTCAGCAGTCCACTCCCTGTACCTTTTGCAGGATATAAGTCTGTCTCTGATGTTTTTGCTGGAGAGAAATGGCTTCTTTGCTGCCCTCCTTGAGACCAGGCCTTGCTCCAAGAGTCTCCGCCTCACAGTGCGTGCAGATGCACTTACACCTGCCTGCTGCCATTCCTGAGCAAGCTCTGTACTGCTGGTAGCCCGATCCCTCAGCTGAAACACTTTTAAGAGACTGTCCTGGTGCTTGCTGGTGTTTCTTGGCGCGCCCTGGAGCCTTTTTGGCAACAATGAAACTTCTCGCCTTGAAGTTCTTGATGATGCAATAGATTGTTGACTGAGGTGCAATCTTTCTAGCTGCGATACTCTTCCCTGTTAGGCCATTTTTGTGCAGTGCAATGATGACTGCACGTGTTTCTTTAGAGATAACCATGGTTAACAGAAGAGAAACAATGATGCCAAGCACCAGCCTCCTTTTAAAGTGTCCAGTGGTGTCATTCTTACTTAATCATGACAGATTGATCGCCAGTCCTGTCCTCGTCAGCACCCACACCTGTGTTGGAGCAATCATTGAAACAATGTTAGCTGGTCCTTTTAAGGCAGGGCTGCAATTATGTTGAAATGCGTTTTGGGGGATAAAGTTCATTTTCTAGGCAATTATTGACTTTGCAAGTAATTGCTGTTAAGCTGATCACTCTTTATAACATTCTGGAGTATATGCAAATTGCCATTTTAAAAACTGAAGCAGTAGAATTTGTAAAAAATTTTGGCCATGACTGTAAGCTGTCATCTAGATTGCAGGAGCATTTATGTCTTTGTTATTTTATAAAAACTTTTGACATGCCATTGAGAAATGTTAAAGGGAATGTGTCATCAGAAAATGACCCAATGTTTAAATCAACTTTTGATTTTAAAGGGGAAGTCCAGAGGAAATAAAAATTTTCAAGTAGGCAGAGGCAGGGATGGACATAATAAACAAGCCCTACTTTCCTCTCCCCTCTTGCAACTGTAGCGCTGACTTATCACTCTGGGACCCCCGCTGGGTTGGGGATCTCCTGCTCCAGCGATGTCATCGCCCTGCTGATAGATTGCCCGCTTAGCCAATCAGTGACTGGGTTGTGACACCGCTCCAGGTACTCTGATTGGCTGAGCCTGCAATCCATCAGCCTGGTCAGGCAGATGAGTTTCGGCAGGGATCCTGGACCCTGTGACGCCGTGCTTTGTTGGCACAGGAAGAGGTAAGTAGTGATTGTTCCCACCTGCCCCTTCCTGCTTTCAAATTCTTTTTTTTTTCCTCAGGACTTCTCCTTTAAACATATATGTTAAGAATTTTTGGTGATTTTTATATATTTTTTTTATTTTTATAAAATAATCCTAAAATCTTGCAGTTTTCATTCTCACCACTAGGTTTTAACCTATACTGACGCTTTCTGTTGTGTCTGTGGTGATAAGAGGCTGCAGTAATGTTGCACATTTGTCTCAAGGAGTCAGGGACTGTGTATTGTCATCTATGTTCATGGGGCTTGCTATAAAGCATGTTACTAAATGCTGTTCAATTCAGCTCAGGCAAGATGGCAGCCCCATAAATGTACAAAAAGTGAAATAAAAAAAAAAAATAGTCAAAAAATAAAAACTGATTAGAAAAAAGGGTTAATTATCCGATTTTAATCAGTAAAGAAAATCTAGTTATCTAGTTAATACAATCCTAAATTTTGATCTGTGAGGTGAACTGAGCATTTTCTCTCCCTGCTGTTTCCTTGCTACAAGAAACACTTTGTAGAAAGTCTACATAGTGAGAAGACCATAAAGCTTCATTCACACATTCCGTGTTCTGACCATGAAAAACTGGCGACACATATGGAGAATGTCTGTCCTGGACTGTTTCCCCACACGGATAGAACACTGAATGTGGGAATGCAGTCTGATGAAGAGAAAGCGATCAGCTGAGTACTAGTAAGCAGCGGGGGTCTCATCACCTTTTTAATATGTCTCTATAACTCGTCATTTTTTAATGGAAGTACCAGCTTAGGCATTACTAGATCAACCAGACAGAAAATATAGTATTGTCTAATAAATATGATATTGTCTATTAGCTCTTAATTGTTAACACAATCCCACTTGTTCTTTATGACACAAGCCCAACTGCAGTGAAGCCCTGTCTAGGTGACCACCAATCAAATTAAGTGATTTTAGAGCAGAAAGAAGACATAGATATGTTTTACACAGTTAGATATAATATGTGCTGCATCTAAGCTTGTGCATGGTGCAGAGAACTGTGCATAGAGTAAGAGGGGTGACCGTATCACTTTAAGACAAGGCAGTGCCTCATATATGGATTCCGAAGCAGCATATTCCATATAATCCTTATTATCCTGGATTATTCAAAACATACATAACTTTACTACATACTAATAAATAAAGCTTAAGGGTAAAAAAAACTAAGAATATAAAACTTTATGCCTTATAAAAATAAGCTGCATCACAGCCTACGTGAATTAACCACTTGTGGTCTACTCTGTGTTCTCAATGTGAACTGACAGCAATCTAAAATACAATATATTTTGCTCAGCCTATTGAAGTTAACCATTGTAGAAGACATTAATAAGCAGAAAAAAAAAGGGTCTTTTGATTTACCCTCTGTACCTTTTCAGTGCAGGTTTTATAGGCTCCTGTCCTTGACCAAATTCTGGATCATTTGTTATTGTCTTAAATTCCTGGTTTAAATATCCGCTGTGTGTAATATCTGCTCCTCCTGGATTGCTAGAAAGCATTGGTGGTATTGTCTGTTTGCTTCCTTAAATTATTTGGATGAATCATGTGTATAATGTACAGAGCCGTCTTCCTGTATATGTAAATATTTTTCCATAATATGCACTGTATTATATTACTAAACCCAATTTTATGGGCAACCTTTTGTGCAATAAATACCAGTCTTGTCAATATTTATTGCTGCCGTTGTTTTTGTGAACTTAGAGCATATTTATATCTATTCTGAAACCTATTTTATGGTATATGTCATAAAACCAGCAGAGCGGTATGCCAGTATATACCTAACATACTTCCATATTCAGTGTTTTTGCAGGACTTGTGGCCATCCTGCTGGTTTGCTGTCATATACCACAATATATGAATCAGAAACTATATAAATATGTCCTAAGATTTTGTTAGCTGATAATATGTGTGAGATGGCAAATACAACATTTTAGAGAATGCTGTATGAGTTGATGAGCAATAAAAGATGTGTGGCTCCAAACAAACAAACAAACAAAAAAGGCATGCAGAGCTCCCATAGCAAGCTACAGTATGAACTTACAGATCAGTACAACACCAATACTCTAAGGAGCCAGTGCAGATAGCAAATATGAAACTTATTACATTATAGGAAATATCAAAAATACACTCATTAAGAGTGCTTTATTAAAGGGGTTATCCAGAATTAGAAAAACAGAAACTTCAAAAAGATTAAATAGAAGTATTTTATAAATCTGTATTGGACACCAGTTGATTTGAAAAAAAATGTTGTTTTTACTGGAGTACCCCTCTTAAGCCTAAAGTTCCGCCCATACACTTTAATGGTGCGTTCACACCTACAGGATCTGCAGCTGATTTTCTGCAGCAGATTTCATTTAAATAACTGAACACAGCATCAAATCTGCTGCAGATCTGCTGCAGATCCTGTAGGTGTGAACGCACCCTAAATAAGTGATGGCAAAAATTGTTTGGATGCTAATCAAATCTTCCACCTGCTGCCCATCATCTCTATGAAGAGAAGAGCGGTAACCCAGCTTATATTTCTCTGAATAAAGGGGCTGGTTGTGATTTTCCAGCCCCCATTGTCAATGGTGGTTCTAGGTGGGCCCCATAGATAACATGTCCGTTTTACTACAGGGTGAAAAATGTTAAAATGAAACCCCTGTCTTATTTACTAATGGTGTGTTACACAAAAATGCCAGAAACCTGACTCTCCTGTAGTTTTTGTCTAAAAACTCAAAAAGTGGGTGCCTAATGGGTTATAACTGAAATATTTATCAAACAAACATGATGACCGTTCTGTCCCTACGTAAATGGCTGATAGGATAGTCTCACAGTCACTATCTTCGTATCCAGAATGTGGAACAGACCGGATCAGAACCAGCTCAGCTTCTTAAAGTGTGACTGTCGTTTTTTTTTTTTTTTGCAGAAATCAATAGTCTAGGCGTTTTTAAGAAACGTAATTGGGTTTATTAGGCAAATATGCTAGTATCTGCATTCAAAAAGACTTTCTCCAGGTCCCCTCCTTCCCTCCTCTCTCTCATTCACTGCTCATTATCAGGAAATCTCGGCTGGTTTACATCAGTCCGGCCCTGTCTGTTCTATTGACAGGGGAGGGGGGAGGAGGAGGAAGGAGGGAGATTAGTCATCAGCAGAGAGCAGAGAACAAAGGATTACACAGCAGGAACTGTGTGAAAGCCGCTATTCAGAGGTCAGAGCGATCAGTACTGACCTCAGAGGAGATAGACAGGTGATGTAGCTGTAAATTAACTTCTTATTGTCATGTTTCAAAACAATGAAGAAGCGTGGGAGCTTCAAAATGCTTTTTCATGATAAAATGCATTTTTTGGCTAATAAACCCAATTACAAAGTTTCTTAAAATCACCTGTACTATTGATTTTTGCAAAAAAATTTTAAACGACAGTGACACTTTAAGACTCTTATCAGTGATATGAATCAAGTTTTGGTTTATTCAACTTTGATACAGCAATAATGAATGGTAAAACACTGTAATTAGTTGTGTAGTTACTAAAACTGATGCCTACACAAGCGCAAGAACAAGTGTGCTCCCTTTCTCACAGTGAGGACCAAACTGGTACATCAGAGCAGGTAACTAGGAAACAGAGCTGCGAAAATAACACCTAACTTGAAAAAACTTTATTCAAAAGAACAAGCGTGAACACAACACATTCTGGCCACCAAATGGCAGCATAGGAAACAATGCATAGAATAAACAATACAATTGAATGTAGAACTTAAAAACGGTATATACTGTTATGAGGGAAGAACTGCACATTGAGGTTTTGTATTTTAAATATCAGCCACTTCTAGTGTGATGGGATGGTTGGGATTTAGTTTTGTCTTGAGAAAAACCTGCCAGATTTACTAAGGGCAGGAGACACATTAATAAATCTGGTGGTTTGGAAAACTAAAATGTTGATAGGTAGGGTTGTTGAAAACCTGACAATATTAGTAAATGAGGTATGTGGTGGTTTATGGATAGAGACTATGGCACCTTTCATTGGGCCAGCTCTATTGGAACAGAAAAGTCAGAAAAGTCATATTATCAAGGCCAGATTCATGCAGGGTTTAAAACTGCATCAAAAACGCTTTTGTTTTACTTAAAGGCCACTTTATAGTAAAATTGTTTTGTGTGTAGTTATGTGGTGAACCCCCGGATGATGTTGTACCGGTGGGACGGCCAGTCACTTGCTAGATGGAAGTGTGATGCCACTACTGTGGTGGATGGCCAAGATACAGCCGGACCTTAGGGTTTTGTCACGTGACGCCAGTGCCTGGTGGGCACATAGGTGTGATGGCACGCCTACTTTTAAAGTGTAAGGCCGGTTGTACCTTTTTCCCCTGTGATCGGTGTCTTGTCAGGTTGCTGCAGAGTCCCTTGGGATAGTGTAGTCACAGGTGGCCAGAGTGGTGTAATGACCCTCATGAATAGTAGTAGGACCCACCACTTACAGAAAGGGGAGATTCCCCAAGGTTGCGATGTAGGTGCTGTGCAGGTGGTGATGAATTATCACAGACTCAGTTGATAACGATGACTTGGTTTACTACTTGTTAATATGCAGCAGGAAATACAACAAATGTTGAGACACATTTGTTCCAATAAATACACAAACATAGAACCACCAAATCTGTGTGATAAGTGCTAAGTAGGATGTAGCGGGTTGTACGGAGGTAGCATAGTAGAGAGGAGAGTGCCATGAGAGTCTCAACCCAAGTAGTAATGTGCTCTGCAGGGATGTTGGAGTGTAGAGAAGAATACTTGTAGAAGAAGAAAAAACAACCTGTGCCCATGTATTGACTTTCCTATAGTCTTCACATAACCTTATGCCCACTAGCTTTGGCTGAACCGTACTAACGGGTGACACAGGCCCCAGGGCTTGTTACTTGGGATGAGCGGAATGGTCAGAATTTTCTGGTTACTCTCGCACTGCGAGATGGAGTTCATAGACTTTACGTAACTTTGCTCCACCCGGATCAGTTCCTAGCTCTTTGGCTCTTTTGTGGATACTGTCCTGCACTGTAGAGCTCCTAGTCCACAGCGTGGGTTGAGATGATCTGTTGGCTAGTCCTCCCCTGAAGTGTTTAGCACTGCATAGTGCAGGTGTGGTGCTTCAAGAAAGAAGTTTATAAGAGGTGACTGTCCTGCGTCCTACCCATGCGAGGTACTGACTAAGACTTGTTTGGGGGGACCTGGGAGAGGGCCAGGGCCCAGGCAAAACCACTGTGGAGAGCTGTCTGAGCTGCGTCCTTTCTCCACAGAATCTCAACTAAGACTCCTCCCTCACCCAAGGGACTAACTTCTTAAGCAGCGTGTGAGACGCGCTGTGTTTGGATGGAAAGAAGTGTAATAGAAGAGCAGAAAGGGAAGAGGTGATCAGATAGAAGAAAGTAGAGATCCTACTGGTGCACAAAATGTGGTATACACAGATACAATAACCCTTTGAGACACTTAATCCATGCAGCTTCCACACGGGGGCTGGGTTCATACTACGTATATTTCAGTCAGTATTGCAACCAAAACCAGGAGTGGATTAAAAACACAGAAAGGATCTGTTCTCACACTGTTGAAATTGAGTGGATGGTTGCCATATAACAGTAAATAACTGCCATTATTTCAATATAACAGCCGTTGTTCTAAAATGCCAGCAAATATTTGCCATTAAATGGCAGCCATCCACTCAATTTTTAACATTGTGTGAACAGATCCTTTCTGTGTTTTTAATCCAGTCCTGGTTTTGGTTGCAATACTGACTGAAATATACGTAGTGTGAACGCAGCCTTAAGCTATACGATGCAGCGACATCTAGTGGTCATCTCTAGTAACACTTTAGCTGCAACAGGACTACAAAAAGTACAGACCTTTTACAAAGGGTGTGGATAATAGTAACACCCCTAGTGGGACACCACATACTCCCCCACTTGAGAAAAGCCGTCCACTGCGTAATACCTTGAGAAAAAGGCTGGGCAGTTGTTAAGGCACAGCATGGGTTATTAGAACATATCATAGCAAAAATACTTTTAAGAGCATATACACATATAAAACTTTCAATTTGGTGCTTTTGGGCAATAATAAAATTATTCACTATAGAACTTATGGGGTACTGGATGAATCTGTCCATATGCTCTCCGGGTAGTCCCTCTTTCAGAAGCAACAGTGAGGCACCTTCCTTACAAGAAAGGGGAAATTAGGGAAGGGAATCACGGCTAGGCCGGGTACAGGATCTTAAACAGGGGCGGTACAACTGGGGACACAGGAACTGTAGGAGCCAACGTGGCTCAACAGAGCAGCTCAGCTGAACTGCCCAAGGTACAGCATAGCGTCCTCTTCAGTATCCCTTTGTGGGGCCACCCTTTTAGAAGGTTAGGGAGCGTCAAGGAGCCAGTTTGGTAGACTTCTTCCTTGGCTGTGCCGGAAGCAGACGTCTGGATCCAAATCTTTTACAGCAGACACACTCCTCTGTCATAGTTGAAGCTGTGGTCATGACTGGTGCTGGAGCTGTGGTCACAGCAACGTTATAGGTAACTTGAGGCTGGATTTGTGACACAGTGCTGACCTCTGTGATAGCTGCTGCAGGAGGGACAGCAATGGTTGCAGTAGCAGGTTTCCGCCTGACATCTGGTTTGGTAAACGATGGAGGTTTGGAGTCAGTGGTTGTAGCCACAACAACTTGCTCCTCCAGGGCTTTTCTGTGGTGGTACTCTTCCCAGGTCTCGTTTCAGTCCTGTGAAGCAGTGGGTTTGAAGGATTTCTGGACATGTTTTGGTCTTGTGATCACGCCAGCCCATCTGAGTCCTTAAAAGTTATAAGAGGTATATTCGACGATCTCACCCTCTTTCAGGTACCTGGCAAATATGACCGCTTTACCGCCTGATGACTCACACGGATCTGCTCATCAGTGTAGGAGTCTTGTACACGTCCATATCCCTTGTCCTTGTCAAATGAGAGTACCGTGACTCTCCGTCTCACCAGGGGCTTTTCACCAGGGCAGGGTTGATCATAGTCCCCGATCAGTTCTCTGTCCAGCTCTGATGCAGTGACTCTCCTGGTAGCTACTGGACCGGGACTGTGCTGGTACCGCTGAGGCCTGTGGCTTTTCTGCCGCCGGACCAATGTCTCTTAGCTGTCCAGGAGCTGCTGGGTCTTACTCTTGTGAGCCTGTGACAGTAGTAGTGGAGGCGGTCCCGCCTCAGAAGGGTTGCGGCCCTGCGGCTCTGCTTGGGACGGAGTACAGGAGCGTGGTGGAGGCGCCTGGAGTAGCTGCGTACTTGGTATCGTCATCATCAAAGGCTGCTTCAGTCGCATACTCATCTTCGTCATGCATGAAGAACTCTGAGTAGGGATCACTGTCTTGATCGGGGTCTCAGATGGCAAAGAAGTCACTCTCACCTCCTGATATGGCATCCCAAGTCAACGGCTGTGTGACCGGTGGTCGCAGCAGCTGGGCTGGAGTGGAAGACGGTGTGGCAGGGTCCAGCTGTTTGTCTGGGGAGGTGGCTGACCAGTGGGCCATGGCTCCGACAATCTCTGCAATGGCTTTGGTAGACGCGTCATAGACCTGCTGCTCTCGGTTCGCCATCTTGTCATCTCTGAGGACAGAGTCCTCACTTTCGGTGGAGCGCAGGGCATGTACATGGGCATCGGCCTCCAACATCATGGCTGCGCCGGAAGTAGGAGAAGGGAGGAGTCTCACCATCAGGGGTCCTCCAGGAAACAAGCCGGTGCTGCGTAGTTCTGCCAGGGAGCTGCGTTGAGCTTTTGGCGCGCTTTCAGGCGGCTTTTCCTGCGCTTTCCTCATTTTGGCGGGCTTTCTTGATAGTGATGGCTCAGTCAATTTTCCAGGCAATAAAGATGGCTCCCCCACATTTATAAACACTGTAGGGCCACTAGAGCAGGAGTAGTTATCTTCAGGGCAATAGGTGGTGCAATACTGAGTACACAGTTCTAACAGTGAAATACACATCATACACAGCATTTTAGGCAGCGACAATAAACAGCAACAAGGCTTGTAATCCTGTTCGTGATGCTAGTTCAATGGTGAGCGCCCGGATGATGATGTAGCGGTGGGACATCCGGTCACTTGCTCGATGGAAGTGTGACGTCACTACTGTGGTGGATGGCCGAGATACAGCCTAACCTTAGGGTTTTGTGTGACGCCAGTGCCTGGTGGGCACACAGATTTGATGGCACGCCTGCTTTTAAGGTGTAAAGCAGGCTCCACGGACTCTTGTTTTGCATATTTACATTTTTGGGGGTATCAGTGGAGACTCTTTATTGAGTACTTCTTTGGAATTTTTTCACTGATCTCCTTGAGTTCAGTGATTACTGTGTTTTGTGTTGGTTGATTTATCATTGCCCCAACTATCCAGAATCCTGCTCCACACTGGCAAATACCTTGAAATGGCTGTGGATAGATACCTGCCTTGACAAGACCTTATCATGTCGCAATACTCGCACCTCTAATTAGACTTTGACAAAAAGGGGCCACCCTGTTGTTTCCCTATTTATGTTACAATACTCGCAACCTAGTGGGACCTAGTAATTTTATTCACACTACTTACTGAAAGCAGTTCCCTGTGTACCTCCTAGAGCTAAAATCAGACTCCTCTCCTCCAAGTTTTGGTGCCCTGCTCTGTGGTGAGTCTGTCCACAAGATGTCCAACATGGAGAAGCATGTGACCATGCCCCGCCCCATGTGTCCACCACTGAGCCTGTATATGCCTATAGAGGACATTGGTGAGGGGCATGGTCACATGCTCCTCCATGACAGCCATCTTATGGACAGAAACACCACAGAGCCGGGCAGCCCAGCCTGGAGGAGGGGTATATGATTTAGCTCTATGAGGTACACAGGAAGCTTCTGTCCGTATATACAGTGAGTACAGTTACTAATACTTTGTACTGAACTGTTTTGCTATAGTAAGTGGCCAACCCCTTTAACAACTGTAATAGTTTTTTCTTTGTCTTTTTGTATATGTTTCTTGAAGGGTTTTTTTTTTTTTTAAGGTATACAAGGTTTACAATGCCTTTTGAAAGCCCCCAAATTTTCCAGAAATTGCCAGGGATTGCCACAATAGAACTGTGCCAGGCAAGATCCTGTACCCGTGTGAAAGCACCCTTAGGCTGGGTTCACACTATGTATATTTGAGGCTGTATTTGGTCCTCATGTCAGGTCCTCATAGCAACCAAAACCAGGAGTGGATTGAAAACACAGAAAGGATCTGTCCACACAATGTTGAAATTGAGTGGATGGCCGCTATATAACGGTAAATAACTTCCATTATTTCAATACAACTGCCGTTGTTTAAAAATAACAGCACATATTTGCCATTAAATGGCGGCCATCCACTCAATTACAACATTATGTGAACAGAGCCTTTCTGTGTTTTCAATCCACTCCTTGTTTTGGTTGCTATACAGCCTCAAACATACAGCCTCAAATATACGTGGTGTGAACATAGCCTTAATGTGGAAATGCCATAGCTTCTAGTTCGGGATCTAGAAGCGTGCCTCCCATTATACTAACCATTACTGACATTACTAGGCCTCTGCTATGGAAGGTTATAACATCTCAAGTCATTAGAAAACATCATATTTTCATACACGCAGAATGGCTGTCATTCCTTATACATAGATTTAAACAGAATTAATGCATTCAGACAACATCTGGAAATCTTAATGTCTAGTATTTCCTAACATAAAATTGCTGAAAGTAGTTCAACAAAGCCATCTTTTCCACAATAATATCGGACCAATGTGCAATGATTATGATGATCAAAAAGATGCTTTCTATGCAGCTTCTTTTTTAAAATTTCATTTGCATCCTCCATACAATGTGATGTGTCAGTCAAAATGACTTCAAAAAATTTTATTAAAGGAAAAGCCTTATCGGTCCATTGTCTGCAGCAGTGTCCCCTGGTGTAGGTGTGGTGTCCCACAAGAGAAACTAGCCTGGATAGGGCAAAGCTGCCGTAAAGAAGGTCCATGTATCCTATTTCGCAGTGCAGGTAACTGGGACACCCCCAGACACCTAGCTAAGCCCAGATAACCATGGCTGCGGCTTGTAGTACCCTAAAAGGACGGGTCACTCAACACTGTAGGGCACAAGGTGGTCAGACACAGTCTTAACACAACTACAAGTAAACATCTCACTCATTAAAAGTCTGTATCAAAGATTTATTTATTCTACCAAAGTGTACTGTACTGCTGAAAGACTTTACAGTAAAGCTTTCTATTTTTACAACATTGGGACTCTATCATACTTTGTACTCACCAGCACCCATAAACACCAACCATACACCTTGGGTTATTTTTCCCCTTTCTGTGGGTGGCGGTACCGATAGTCCGGGTGGGTCACTTGCCACTCAGGACTACCGTGACAAGAGTACAAGGGACCCACTACAACCCGACAGGTCGCTGACCATTCAGGAACCCAGCCAGCCACATAAACAAAGCAGGTAGCAACATCACACCTGTGTGCTGGACAAGCATTGGCGTCAATACCATCTTTGGCTGAGTTGATGTAACATCACCACCAGATTTAGACAACCACAGAGGCAGATCTGCATCTGTATCCATTTATCCATACTGAGGTCTCATGCTTATATAGAGTTGTGTTCCTCACAGTGTTCTCTTCTAGAATCAGCTGTCTAAAGGAAAAATTGAATCTCACAAGGGGAATGTGTCATACACAAAAGAAAGTTTATTTCTGTCCAAGGAGAAGGCGAGGTCCATGCTTTGAGTGCTGTCTCCCAGCTCCCTGTCATGTGACTGAGACAGCTGCATAATGTAAGTCTATAGGGTCATCTTCCTCACATGGACACATAGCAACAAAGTTTTTATCAGACACTGAGTGTTTAGACCTTGCCCAATCATGAGAATGAGCTACTGCCCACCTTTCTTCTCACTTAATCTCCTGATCAGTCACAAACCTGAAGGATCAACATTTTTGACAAAATTTTATGTGTCTATGACATTACAAAGTGCAGAGTATCCCAACAGCACCAGGGAACCAAGTCCTTTTAGGCCATGTATGTAGAGTGCTGGATGCACGCTGCTAAGCCCACAGTCCCAAGTGTGGGTGCATAAACTCGAGAAGATCCAACAGCATCCATAGTAAGTAATATTCCAAATTTTAATGCATCAGATCAGACTCAGCAAGGCAGCATTTCAACCCAAAGAGTCTTTGAATGCTTAACAAAGAGCCTTTGAGTCGAAACGTTGCATTGCTGTACCTGATCTGATGCATTCAGTTTGGGTTTTTCCTTACAACGGCTGCTGGAGGATCTTCTCTTCTTCATATCTCCCTGACTTGTCAAAATGGCCGTCCAGAAAGATGGCCGTAAAATCCTGTTGTGGGAAAATAGCTTAACACACACAATATTGCAGAAGATTTTATGCTGCAGCAGGTTTGATCTAAATAACTGAACACCGCATCAAATCTGTTGCGGATCCTATACATGTGAATGCACCTTAAGGCTATGTTCACACACAGTGTTTTTGCTCAGTATTTTGGTTCTCATATTGCAACCAAAACCAGGAGTGGATTGAAATCACAGAAAGGCTATGTGTACACACTGTTGTAATTTAGTCAATGGACGTTATTTAACCCCCTCCCGCCGCTGGGAAGTAAATTAACAATGCTGTGCCTGATGCTGCAGCGACATTAATTAACGCCGCAGGATGACACAGGCGCAGGAGCTGCACCCGTGTCATCCGCGGCAGGTCCCGGCTATCAGTGATAGCCGGAGACCCGCTGCAGCTCACAGCTAGAGATGAGCGAACCGGCCGAGGTTCGGGTTCCTATGAACCTGAACTCTCGGCTTCTGATTCCCACTGTCTGCCCGCTCCGTGGAGAGGGTGGATACAGCCTGAGGACCGCCTAGAAAAACTGAGATACAGCCATAACCATCATACGAACCCAAACCTCGTCCGGTTCGCTCATCTCTACTCCCAGCACCGGAGCCACGCTCCGGTGCCGAGAGTTATCCCTATAGATACTGCGGTCAGCCCGGCTGCAGCATCTATAGGGCTTCTGACAGAGGCTTGGTGCAGGGGATGCGTGGCCATGAGCTCTGCCCCCCTCCCCTCTCTCCCCTACCGCTGTAACAAAATTGTAACAGCAGCAGGGTACAGAGGAGAGGGGGCAGACATAGGGACATCAGCTTATGGGATCGTTATGATTCCATAAGCTGATGTCCTAAAACGACCTAGGCATTGATGCATCAATGACCCCAGGTCGTGAAAGGGTTAATGGCAAATAATTGGCGTTATTTTAAGACACTGGCCGTTGTCATGAAATAACAGCCATTATTTATCATAAAATGATGGCCATCCCCTAAATTTCAACAGTTGTAAACATAGTATTTCTGTGTTTTCAATCCATTTCTGGTTTTGGTTACAATATGAGGACCAAAGTACTGAGCAAAAATACTGTGTGTAAACAAAGCCTAAGGCTATGTTCACACTACGTAAGTTCTGCATAAAACGCGGCTGTTGTTACAACGGCCGTAATTTCTGCGGTACTTACGTAGTGCTGCAGGCTGTGGGAATCCAGGCTGGAATAGAAACCCTGTCAGTTCATAAAATGGAGCGAGCGGCTCCGGCCGCATGCTCCATTGTATGCTGTGGGGAGTTCTGATGTGGGCGCACGCTGATGCGCCAGCATCAGAACTCAGTGTTACTAAAGGGGTGATCTTTTCTGAGACCGGCTTTTCCGTGACCCGGCCGGGCCACGGAACGGCCGGTTTCTTACCAAGTGTGAACATAGCCTAAGGCGGCAAATCCTGGCCCAAAAATGGGTCTACCAACCTAGTAGCCATTATCAGCATGTGCAATACAGGTTTAGGCCATGTTCACACATGGCAGAACAATGGCCGTTCTGAGACACAACCATGTCACAGAACCGCCGCTGTCTGAGAAGTTCAACCTGGCTGATACTGCAGTATCAGCTGGATGAAGATTTCTTCAACTTAATTGGAATGTGGGCACATTCCGGTGTGCCCTCACTGCAATTAGCCATAGCACAAAATATAATTATATTTTACATTGTGTGCACAGTCTATTTCGTGCGGCCACAGTTCACTGAACAGCGGCCGCACACATTGGACATGGCAGTTTTCTGTGCGGCCACGTGGAGTCCTGTGATTCCATATGGGTTAATGCGATCGGTCACTGTAATTAAACAACGACCGTTGTTAAGAAAATACATTGTGTGAACTTGGCCTACAAATGTGGCTGCTTTACACTCCTGTCAAACCAGCCTTTATTACAGAGCTTGTTTTACAGAGATGTCACAGTAAAATTATATTACATATATGCATTTTAACCTTTAGCCACATGGTGGCATCCTAACCTTTTTGAGAATCACAATAATACTACAGTCACTTGTGTAATAAATTCTTCTTGACTTGATGAACAGTTGCAAAATAACTTCAAGCTGGCACATATACCTCTGTGTGATGCAAAACAAGTAAGTTATTAGAAAGATTCTAACATCATATATCTACCTGAAAAATCACATTTGAAAGACAGAAGGAGACAAACACCAAGCTATAGTATGGTATTACTGATATTCAAAAATATCTCAACAATTTTCCGATACCTTTCCATTGATATTGTATATGATAATAAATATATGGCATATAAGGCCATGTAAAGATATCATCAAAATACAGTTATTAGGCTGGCTTCACACTGCCTCAACATCTTGGAAAAATGCCAATGAAAACGCTATGGCATTATTTTTTTATGCAAAAACACCACTGGCCAGAAGTTAGCTGGAGGTCAATGGAAGTTTATGATCTGCCTTGAACATACCTGTCGTTTTTTTGGTGTGGCATTTTTCTCCCTTTTCTGGCGTTTTTGATGCTCTGTCGCAGTTTTTCCAAAATGTGGCAACAATGGGGTTGTTAGGGTTTTTTTTTGGAGTTTTTGACACCTTTTGTGGTAGAGCAGCTAGGCCATTTGATTGCAGAGGAGAAAAAAGTTCAGCACACAAAAATGCCTAAACCACGAAAAAGATCATTCACATATAAAGACAAAAACCCTTAAAAAAAAAGGCCAGAAAAAAACGCTAACTTTTGAAAATGGTGCCTTGTGCCGCATTGTTTTTTTTTGCCTGAACAAAAAGTGTGAGGGACATGACAGTAGCCTCTTTTTATATTTCATAAGGTCGAAATAAAGGTTTACTATACCTTACTACTCTTTTACAACAACCAGTATTACAGTGGGCCAGAACCCTCCCTACGCTGGGATAAAGCAGTGGACACTAACCCTCTCCTGATGGTCCCACTCCAGATGCTGGTCCTACCGTGCAGAAATCACCACCACACTCATTATGCAAATGAGCAAAGTCAGTGTCGGACTGGGCCACCGGAGGATTCCTTTAAACTAGGCTGTTTTCTTAGATTTTTTTTTTTTTACCAGCCAAGTCTAACATTTGTACATTTGATACATACATGAGATCATGATGGACGCCGAAATCTTCACTGTGCAAATGCCACTTATTTTGATTGGCTGTAACAATGCGGGTTGCCAGAGACATGCTCAGGAGGTAATGGATCATTATAAAAAGTATTAACAAGAATATTTTCATAATAACCCCCTGAGGAAGCTGGTATGAAACTGGCAATACACGTTGGGATATTATTGGTGCTGCACCCCACCTCCTTATGGTCTGTTATTTGAGTTTCTTTATTTTCTATATATTGTATATACCTGTATTACAATGTTTGAGAATGGCCTCCATAGTGAATTTGCATTACTAGTGGATTGCTGTGGGTTTGAGAATCTCTTGGCACCATGACAGTTTTTATTTCCATCTCTGAGAACAGGTACAGCAGTAGAGAAAGATGCAGTGATGCTATTATTACTATGCTGCCCTGTCAGGTGTGATTTTCTTAATCCCAGTTCTGAAAAAAAGATTTGTATTTGATGGCTGCTAGAAAAACAAGTTAACCGCCTAAAATGGACCAATACTGTGCTAAAAGTTTTCGCAAAGTCAGATACAAATGAGATATGGATAGAACAGGAGAGTAAATAACTAGACTGAAACACGCTTTTCCCTTAATCCTAATCGAGTTTGTTCTATAATCGGCTAAACAATTTACAATGAATGTGTGTGGGTGTATAGACACCATAGCATGTCAGTCATTCACTACTCAATAAGATTGTAATTTCATTGAAGTGTCTTTATAGATAGCCCCTATGAAATGCTAAATTGCTAAGGATATAAGTCTGAAGAGATGTGATCTCCAACCAGTGGCTATATATGTGTTGTAAAACTATAATTCCCAGCATACCCTACAGCCTCAGGCATGTCAGGAGATGTCATTTCGCAACATGTGGAGAACTACAGACTGGAGATCGCTGAATAAATCTGAACAAAGTGGAAAAATAGCATGAAGTAATAATGCAGTTTATTTTGGGTTGTTTTGGTTTTCAGACATTTCTCCTCCATGTTTTACAGTTTATTGCACATAATGTGATACAACTGTATCCTATAGAATATTGTATGTTCATGCACTTTCATTGTAGGCTATGAACAAGGGAACCTATGAAGTCTCCCACTATGTGTTCATACCTCCCTACTTTTGCTGGGAGGAAAGAGGGACAGTCATGGCAATGCACCACACCCCCTTTAGCCACGCCCTCCACATAACCACGCCCCCAAAGCCTCACCCTCATATCCACGTCACTTATTACCATTATATAAAAACAAATATTATCACCACATCGTGACTTATACCCCCCATACCATTACTACATAACATCCACTATACAAAGACCAGTATCTCCACTACACTGACCCATATAGAGATAGATAGTGACTCACAGGGGGCGTCTTCTCTGATTGGAATTGCTCGCTTTTTCTTTTCTTCTCCATCTGGTACAGTCTATCATGAAAACCACTCCTGGCAATGCCTCGTCTCTGAAGAATCTGCCAGACAAATATTTTAGGCTTTTTGCTTTTGCACCATCCTCACCATCTATACAAAGTCCCCATCTATATTACTCTGCATTGTAACAGTGCTGACTCTATGCCACCGTGTAGTGTTTAGGCCTGCTGTGGATCCTCAAATAGTACTTAGGCCTCTCTGTGCCCTCACATAGTGGATAAGCCACCTCTGTGCCCTCATATAGTAGTAAGACCCCTCTGTGCCCTCATATAGTGGATACCCCACCTCTGTGCCCTCTTATATTAGTAAGACCCCTCTGTGCCCTCATATAGTGGATACCCCACCTCTGTGCCCTCATATAGCAGTAAGACCCCTCTGTCTTCCCCAGTAGTAGCTAAAACTCTCTGTCCCCTGGTAGTAGCAACCCGCTCCCATGTAGCCATTGCCTCCTGTCCTGGTAGTATGTCCCCCCTCCAATGTAGCCATTGTCCCCTGGTATGAAGGCCCCCCCATGTAGCCACTGTACCCTGGTAGTAAGGCCCCCTGGAGAACCTACATCAAGTCCTGTATACAATGTATCAGTATGGAGAAACTATATCCAGTCCTGTATACAGTGTGTCAGTATAGAGAACCTATATCTAGTCCTCTACACAGTGTATTAGTATAAAGAATGTATATCCAGTCCTGTGCTGTACAGTCTGAGCTGTATACAGTGTACCAGTATATATAACATGTAACAGGCAGCAGCTGTAGCTCACAAAGCATTGTCTGTGTCAGGCTCGCAGTCCTCCAGCTGTTGAAAAACTATTATTTCCATCATGCCTGGACAGACAAAGCTTTAGATATCCAGGCCTGATGGGAATTGTAGTTTCGCTGCAGAGGGCTGCAGTTGGGGTTTTAGGTTGGGGGTGTGGAGAAGTATGCAGCTGTCAGGACATGCTGGGGGTTATAGTTGAGTAGTATGCAGCTGTTAGGGCATGCTGGGGGTTATAGCTGTGGAGCAGTATGCAGCTGTCAGGAAATGCTGGGGGTCTTAGCTGTGGAGCAGTATGCAGCTGTCAGGAAATGCTGGGGGTTGTCAGTTGTGGAGCAGTATGCAGCTGCCAGGACATGCTTGGGGTTGTGGAGCAGTATGAAGCTGTCAGGACATGCTGGGGGTTGTAGTTGTGGAGCAGTATGCAGCTGTCAAGACATGCTGGGGGTTGTAGTTGTGGAGCAGTATGCAGCTATCAGGACATGCTGGGGGTTGTAGTTGTGGAGTAGTATGCAGCTGTCAGGACATGCTGGGGGTTGTAGTTGAGCAGTATGCAGCTGTCAGGGCATGCTGGGGGTTGTAGTTGTGGAGCAGTATGCAGCTGTCAGGACATGCTGGGGGTTGTAGCTGTGGAGCAGTATGCAGCTGTCAGGACATGCTAGGGGCTGTAGTTGTGGAGCAGTATGCAGCTGTCAGGACATGCTGGGGGCTGTAGTTGTGGAGCAGTATGCAACTGTCAGAACATGCTGTGGGCTGTAGCTGTGGAGCAGTATGCAGCTGTCAGGACATGCTGGGGGTTGTAGTTGTGGAGTAGTATGCAGCTGTCAGGGCATGCTGGGGGTTGTGGAGTAGTATGCAACTGTCAGGACATGCTGGGGGCTGGTAGTAAGCCCCCCTCAAGTAGCCATTGCCCCCTGGTAGTAAGCCCCCCTCAGGTAGCCATTGCCCTCTGGTAGGTAGTCCGGAGCTACGAGGGAGAGAGTGGCCTCTTGTGGCTGGAGGCAGAATGACGCCTTCAGCCACAAGTGGTTTAGCAGAGCAGGAAGCCGATGTCTCCTGCTCTGCTAGTGTAACTAAGGTGCGGGGGGCGGCAGGACACATGGGGGCTGTCCTGGGACGGCAGGACATGACCCCAAAAACTGGACTGTCCCGCCGGATCCGGGACAGTTGGGAGGTATGTGTGTTTTTTTTTCTTCTCTTCCACCTTGGTAAAAGTGTCTTACTCTAGTGTCACAGGTTAGGACAGGTGTCCGCTGTTTCTTACTCCAACCAATAGATGTCACACTCTCACAGCACAGCTACAGATAACACTAGGTCTAGCAGCACACACACTTCCCTTTGAGAGTAACTTCTTCCTTTCTTCTAGCAGTTAGTGCCTGGCTACAGGTAAGGCAGTATGTGATTGTAGTTTTTCCTGACACTGGCTTCCCAACCTTCATGGGTTGCTAGACAAAACTCCTAGGGAAACCAGAGACAAGGGAGTCTTCACCTACACTGAGGACATGCTTTCTAACACAGGAAAGTCGACCACCTTAGAAAAAGAATGGGCGATGGTATGTCCGGCTTTCTCCTGTAATGTATACCCGCATTATTTACATTTATTGAAACATTAGAAAAAGAATGGAAAAACTCAAGGCTGGACCTGCAGTAGAGCACAGTGCTAGTACACCACTCTCTACTGACAAGACGCTCAGCTTTGTAAGAAGGACACTACAAGCCAGCTGTACCCAAGCAGAGACCTGGAATTTGTACTACCCCAATAGGACTGAAACCTGACACTGTGGGGCAGAAGGCAGTTAGGTGAGATAACTAAGACTCATCCATGAGTATAAGGATTTCTTCAGAACACTTCTTTAACACTTCACCACATCCCTGCAGAATACTTAGTAAACTAGGCAAGGGCCCTTCTATGCGGTCCCTATCTCTGGTTACTGTTTCTTCTATCAACTCACCTATCTACCTGTTGGACTATTGTATTGATAATTTTTTGCACTAAGTACCTGAGCACTGTTTGCACTAAGATATCTTTTTCATGAACTTCCGATTCTGGCGCGCATGAAGGTAGCCGCAGCTTAGGAGAGCTCGGGTACCGCACTCACCGCACAAGCTTCCCGCCACGTACTCTGCACTCCTCGGCATTGCCAATTCTGGTCTCTGTCTCCTGTATCCCCCAGAGAGATGGGGACACTCTCCTGTCACGGCAGGGAAGTGCTGCAGCTCCTGTCCTCATAATCTCCCTCACTACCTCATGACAGGGGGAATAATAACATGGCGCCGCCCCCCCCCCCCCTTTCTCCTCAGAGCCAGTCAGGAAGGATATGCAAATTCAGTGCTCAACACCTCAGTCAGCACTGCAAAATGTTACTGACACAGAATCCATCATCCCAGGACTTAACTTGTCATGTATATCACTTGCTATTAAAGTAGCCAAAATATTAGCTCCTAACATTAATGCCTCACTAGATGCTACTATTATGTTTTCATTAGCTTTAATACAAGGGGACATTGTGAAACACACCTCACAAATATCTGAACTGGAGGAAAGAGTTAATATCTTAGAAGAGGAATTATATCTTACCAAATCTAAACAACAACAAAATTTACGTATAACTACTTCATTACAAGAAAAAACGGACGACTTGGAAAATCATTCTAGACTAGTGATGAGCGAGTACTAAAATGCTCGGGTGCTCGTTACTGAAGACGAATATCTCCCGGTACTCAAGTGATCGTTTTGAGTAACCAACCCTATTGAAGTCAATGGGAAACTCGAGCATTTTTGCAGGGGACCCAAGTTCGGTAGAGGGAAGGTCGTGTGAAAACCTGTCAACCTCAGAAAATGATGGAAACACCACAGAAATGGACAGGAAACAGCAGGGACAGCATGTATGGATGTCTCTGAGGCTGCCTAATGGCACCATTATGCCTAATTCTGGGCAACAGCTGTGGGATACAATCTGTTGGTGGCTGCACCGATACACACTCTGTGACACCCCCTTGACACTGAACAAGCAGAAGTGAACTTAGATATGCCTTGCGTAAGAAATACAGAAATCAGAAAATATAGTAGAGGGACCACTAGTTTTTAGGGGGCTGTGGGATACAATCTGTTGGTGGCTGCACCTATACACACTCTGTGACACCCCTTTTAGGGTCTATTCACACTTCAGTATATTTTCCAATCCGCAATTTTGAATCCGTAAGCAATCCGCAAATTTTCATCCGTACTGCATCCGTATTGCATCCGTAAATACGGACCCTATAGAGTTGTATTGGGTGTGTCAGTTACTGTCCTTACTAGGGCCTGTCCTTTTTTTTTTGCGGAACGGATTGCAGCCCAGTACACAACACGGATATGTGTATGGGTCCATTGAAATACATTAGTCCTATTTTTCTGCGGATCCGCAATTGCGGACAGGAACAGGATGTGTGAATAGGGCCTTACACTGTGGAAGCAGTAGTGAACTTAGATATGCCTTGTGTAAGAAATACAGAAATCAGAAAATATAGTAGTGGTCCCAATAAAATAGTACTGAGCACTTCTTAGGGGTCTGTATGCATCACCTAATGTCCCCTTTCTGCCAGCAGCCGATCGCCACAGTGTGCTGCTGAAATTGTGGTAGCTGCACTGCAAGTCCCAGCCAGCAGTCTGTAGTAATACAATTTAATAGGCTGGGTTCACACTAGGTATATTTCAGTCAGTATTGTGGTCCTCATATTGCAACCAAAACCAGGAGTGGATTAAAAACACAGAAAGGATCTGTTCACACAATGTTGAAATTGAGTATATGGCCGCCATTTAATGGCAAATATTTGCTGTTATTTTAGAACAACGGCTGTTATATTGAAATAATGGCAGTTATTTACTGTTATATGGCGGCCATCCACTCAATTTCACCATTGTGTGAACAGATCCTTTCTGTGTTTTTAATCCACTCCTGGTTTTTGTTGCAATATGAGGACCACAATACTGACTGAAATATACGTAGTGTGAACCCAGCCTAAAAACGATTTGAAGCCCTTACAAGGGCTGTTTGGTTGTTTTGCTAGTATATACCCTGCCTACTGAAACGCTAACTCCCTCCCTAAAGCTCTCCCTGACCAGCAGCAGCTCTGTCCCTAATCTCTTCCAGCATACGTCTGAAGCGAGCACTGGCGGCCGCGATTTTTATATAGCAGGGTCATCTGATCTGGCCAACCAATCGCTGCTATAGACATGTATGGGTCCCACGTGATCGCAGGATGTACCAAAGAGTGTCCTGCATGTTTATTGGCTGAGAAAAAGCGCAGAAACTTACAGGAAACGGATGATGAGATTTTCTAGAGTATCGCGAGATGCTCGTCCAAGCAACGGGTACCATCGAGTACCCTAATACTCAAATGAGTACCAAGCTTGGACGAGCATGTTCGCTCATCACTATTCTAGACGTAGAAACCTCCACATTATAGGCCTGCTTGAGTCTATTCCTTTTTCACAATTGCATACCATATGCTCCTTAGAAATCCCACAAGTGTTGGGAATACAAGGTCCCCTTATAATTGAATGTACACACCAAGTAGGACCTCCGCCTGCAAAAGCCATACAAAACCAAACACAAAAGGAACTTAAATCCAGGCAAGTGATAGTAAAATTCCTTAACTACACTGGTAAGTCCACAATCCTCCAACATTTTAAGGAGTTGACCTCTGATGTGATCATACGGGGCCACAAAGTCCTAATGTTTAACCCCTTAGGGACCAAGCCTATTTGAGCCTTAATGACCAGGCTCATTTTTCAAAATGTGTCTCACTTTATGCGCTTATAGCTCAGTGATGCTTTAACATATGCTTTACTTTTCTTCGGTGTTACGGGGCTTAGAAATGTATCAGCAAATTACCAATTTTTGAAGTGTGTTTAGGAGGCTTGTATACTTGAAACCTCCATAAATGACCCCATTTGGGAAACTAGACACCTTAAAGAATTAATCTAGGGGTATAATAAGCATTTTAACCCTATAGGGGCTGGAGGAAAGTATTCACAATTAGGCCGGAAAAAATGGAAAATAGAAATTTTCAAATAATATGTTAGTTCAGATTAAAGTATCTCATTTTCACAAGCAACAGGAGAGAAAAAGCACCCCAAAATTTGTAACGCAGGTTCTCCTGAGTACAATGGTACCCCATATGTGGGCGTAAACTACTGTATGGGCACACAGCGGGGCTCAGAAGGGAAGGAGCGCCAATTAGCATTTTCAGTGCAGATTTTGCTGTACAAGTTTTCAGGTGCCAGGTGCGTTTGCAGTGCCTCTGTAGTGCCAGGGAAGTGAAACCCCCCCAAAAGTCAGCCCATTTTGGAAAAATAACCCCTCAAAGAATACATCTTGGGGTGTGGTGAGCATTTTGACCCCACAGGTATTAGAGGAAAGTATTTAAAATTAGACAGTAAAAATAAAAAACTAGAATTTTTCCAACAATATGTATGTTTAGTTTGAAATTTCTCAATTTCACAAGGAACAGGAGAGAAAAGGCACCCCAAAATCTGTAACACAGGTTCTTCCGAGTAGAAAGGTACCCAATATGTGGGCATAAACCACTGAATGGGCACACAGCTGGGCTCAGAAGGAAGGGAGCGCCAATTAGCATTTTCAGTGCAGATTTTGCTGTAGAAGTTTCTGAGCGCCAGGTGCGGTTGCAGAGCCCCTGTAGTGTCAGCAGTGTGAACCCCCCATAAGTCACCCCATTTTGGAAAGTGCACCCCTCAAAGAATACATCTTGGTGTGCGGTGAGCATTTTGACCCCACAGGTATAAGAGGAAGGTATTCAAAATTAGACAGTAAAAATAAAAAACTAGAATTTTTCCAATAAAATGTTCCTTTAGTTTGAAATTTCTCAACTTCACAAGGAAAGGGAGAGAAAAAGCACCCCAAAATCTGTAACGCAGGTTCTCCTTAGTACAACGGTACCTCATATGTGGGCATAAACCACTGTATGGGCACACAGCGGGGCTCAGAAGGGAAGGAGCGCCAAATAGCATTTTCAGTGCAGATTTTGCTGAACAAGTTTCCGAGCGCCAGGTGCGTTTGCAGTGCCCCTGTAGTGTCCGCAGAAGAGAAACCCCCCAAAAGTCACCCCATTTTGGAAAGTACACCCCTCAAAGAATACATCTTAGGGTGTGGTGACCATTTTGACCCCACAGGTATTAGAGGAAAGTATTCAAAATTAGACGGTAAAAATGAAAAACTAGAATTTTTCCAATAATATGTTTTAGTTTGAAATTTCTCAACTTCACAAGGAAAGGGAGAGAAAGCGCACCCCAAAATCTGTAACACAGGTTCACCTGAGTACAACGGTACCCCATATGTGAGCATAAACCACTGTATGGGCACACAGCGGGGCTCAGAACGGAAGGAGCGGCAATTAGCATTTGCAGTACAGATTTTTCTGAAGACGTTTCCGAGCACCGGGTGCGTTTGCAGATCCCTTGTAGTGTCCGCAGAAGAGAAACCCCCCAAAAGTCACCCCATTTTGGAAAGGGCACCCCTCAAAGAAGTCATCTTGGGGTGCAGTGAGCATTTTGACCCCACAGGTATTAGAGGAAAGGATTCAAAATTAGAAAGTAAAAATGAAAAAAAATGCATTTTTTCAATAATATGTTTGTTTAGTTTGAAATTTCTCAATTTCACGAGAAACAGGAGAGAAAATGCACTGCAAAATTTGTAAAGCATGTTCTCCTGAGTACAACGGTTCCCTTATATGTGGGCATAAACCACTGTATGGGCACGCAGCGGGGCTCAGAAGGGAAGGAGCGTCATTTTGCTGGTGCAAAACCGCAGCTAGTATCGGTTATTAGAATAGCGCAGGTGCTTAAAAAATTTTTTAAAAATGAGATTACAGGTCATCTGGGGTAGTGACGGGCAACCTGGGAGTGTTTACTTGCTATCTGGGGTGTTTATTGGCAATCTGGGGTGGTACGAGCAGTCTGTGGCAATCTGGGGTGTTTATGGGCAATCTGGGGGTGTTTACTGGCTATCTGGGTTGGTTACGGGCAATATAGGGGTGTTTACTGGCTATCTGGGGGTGTTTACTGGCTATCTGGGGTGGTAACGGACAATCTGGGTGTGTTTACTGGCTATATGGGGTGGTAACGGACAATCTGGGGGTGTTTACCGGCTATCTGGGGTGGTGACGGGCAATCTGGGGGGGGGGGGTCACAGGCAAACTGGTGTGGTGATGGGCAATCTGGGGGAGGAGTGACAGGCATTCTGGGGTGGGTATGGGCAATCTGGGGTTGTTTCGGGCAATCTGGGGTGGTTACGGGCAATCTGTTGTAATCTGTAGTGGTTATGGGTAGCCTGTGGCAATCTGGGGTGGTTACAGGCAATCTGAGCAGTTACAGGTAAACTGGAGTGGTTATGAATAATCTGGGGTGGTTACAGGTAATCTGGGGTGGTTACAGGTAATACGGAGTGGTTACAGGTAATCTGGGGTGGTTACAAGTAATGGGGGGTGGTTACAGGTAATCTGGGGTGGTTACAGGTAATGCGGAGTGGTTAGAGGTAATCTGGGGTGGTTACAGGTAATGCGGGGTGGTTACAGGTAATGCGAGGTGGTAACAGGTAATCCGGGGCACTTTACTTTTTATCCCATCACCAATGATTTTTGGTGACGGGACAAAAAGTGCCGGCAGCATTTGGAACAAGTGATCAGTGGTATATAGTATATACCGCTGATCACTTGTACCAGGACACATCGGCTAGTCCCTGATCAATGCCCCATGCTCTCCGCCACCTCTGGTGGTGGAGAGAATGAGAGTTTGATCTTTTTTTAAGGGTACAAACACACTTGTCGTATCCGCAGCGAGTTTCTAGCTGCGTATTAGCAGTAAGACTCGCTGAGGATCCCAGCCATGTGTACTCAATGGCAGACAAACTCGCAGCAGGGATGTACATCCCGGCTGCGAGTTTGTCCGCAGCTCGCCCTGTTAACTCCCCGGCCGCCGGAGACTATCAGTACTGCGGTGGGGCACCGCACTGATTGGCTGAGCGGGACGTGCCTGGAATCAGCGAAGGACCAGGTGATGTATAGTCGGGACCAGGTGATGTATAGTCTCCGGCAGCTGGGGGGTTAACGGGTCCCTGCTGCGACTTTGTCTGCCATTGAGTACACTGGGCCGGGATCCTCAGCGAGTCTCGCTGCGAATACGCAGCGAGAAACTCGCTGCCGATACAGCAAGTGTGTTTGTACCCTAAGGAATTAATCACTGTGAACACTAAGGGTATTCCGGGGGGACAGGGGGGGGGACATTCATCTCCTCTCACTGTGGATTAACGGTGAGAGGAGATGAAAGCATGCAGTGCCCGTTACCGGTGGCCGCCGTTATACTGGTAATAACGGCGATCGTCGGTGCGGGGACTGGCCGGGACTGAGCCCACACTCTGCCCCAACTTCTCAGCGACCTCCGGTAGCTGAGAGGAGGGGGCTGCGGGCATTACCGGTGCCGCTGCACTATTCTGCACCATCGCCATAAAGAGCTGATGGCAGCAGAATAGAGCCCATTAGTGATCGCCGTAAAAATCCGTATCGGCGGTCACTAATAACATAATACATGTATTCTCTGGGTTACTACGGTTATGGCGATACCACATTTGTATAGGTTTTTTTTAACTATTACCACTTTGGCGCAATAGAAACTATCTTCCTAGCAAAATCCCACAAAAACTGTCGCCACATTGCAAGATCCATAGCGTTCTTATCTTTTGCGCGACAGAGCTGGTTTTGGGCTTATTTTTAGCGGGAAGATCTGTAGTTTCTATTGATACCAAGTTTTATATGTATATGACTTTTTGATCTCTTTTATGATGTATTTTCTAAAGCAAATTGATAAAATACAGCTATTCTGGTACTGTTTATTTATTTATTTTTTTACAGCGTGTGTCGTGCGATATAATTATTGATATCGTTTTATAGATTGGGTCGTTACGGACGTAGCAATACCAAATATGTAAAGGATTTGTATTTTTGATCACTTTTATGTAATGTTTTATAGTGTATGGGGAATGTAATGCATTTTTATTATGGGGGAGGGGGGGGGCTAGGGGGATTGTGTTTGGTGCACTTTTTTTTTACTTTTTTACACTAGTGTACATTACTGTACACTAGTGTAACACTTTGATCACAGTATACAATACACTGTACTGATTCTGCAGTACAGTGTATTGTGTCATGTGACCATCCTGCTGACAGGCAGTAGCACAGCCACCCCTGTCAGCAGGATGGCTTATCGATGGTAAGCCCGGGGGCCTTCATTAGGCCCCCGGAGTTACCATGGAGACGTCGGAGGGACCGGACGGCGCCACGTGACCTCCGATCATGTAAGTGGACCTGCGGCGCCGTCCGATACACACCGGAACCCGTTAGATGCCGCTGTCATGCTTTGACAGCGGCATTTAACGGGTTAAACTGCCCGGAGCGGAGAATCTTCCGCTCCGGGCAGTTACAGGAGGGTGTCAGCGGTCACACTGACCGGTGATCACCCGTCCTGCAGCCGCCGCCGGGCGGTAATTTATTCCGATGCGCCCGCCGTTAAAAGGTGTACGCATCGGAATAAATCCCATTAGTGGCCGCCATGAAAAGGCAGCATGGCGGTCACTAAGGGGTTAATGACTATTCTGCACCTTTAGTGCAAAAACGTAAGGCTCACACAGATCTGTACAACGCTAATACGATATCAAATACGTTTTGCTCTGCTTTTTCCGGCCATTTTAAAAATATTCAAATCAGATGGCTCCATCTCTCTCTACCATACTCCAGAAGAAGAAATGTCTCTCATTAAAACCTTGCAAGATGGGATCTTGCCACCTCAAAATTAAAGTAAACAATGTCATCTTAACAGCTCTCCAACTACTGAAATAGACATGGCCTGACTTATCAAGCAACCAATCTATTCCTAATTGTAGCTAAGTAAACTGATCTGGTCTTAAATTCTTACTATAGGATACTGTATATGAAGATTTACTTTAAGGAAAAATCCCTGTGTTTGATCTGTTCTAAGTTATTGTACCTTCCATTGTATGGTATATTCAAATTTTCTGCATCACTTTATAGCTCACCTAGTTATTTGTCATGCATATTTGACTGAATTTCTTTTTCTCACCTTCTTAAATCTTTCCTCCCCATTTATCTACACTAATTCTCTCTGACTTATGTCAACTTAAAGGACAACTCCGGCGAAATTTTTTTTGGGCTTATTTAACACACATTACAAAGTTATATAACTTTGTAATGTGGTTAAATACCCGGTCTGGCCCCCTTCCCCCACTTTCCGACTCCCGACCCCCCCACCCCAGAAGTTAAAGAATGTATACATTACCTATTACGGTCGTCACGGTCCTCTTCTCCCGGGCGGCATCTGGTGACGGGTGACGTCAGAGCTGGGGGGCGGTCCGGGTCTTCTTCCTCTTCGGCGTCTTCATTGAGAGTGAATGGGAGAGAAAAGGCTGCTGATGCACATGCGCACCAGCAGCCTTTTCATTGGCTGGAGCGCATCACATGGCTTCCAGCTTGCTCAGCCCTGATTGGCTGAGCTTGCTGGAAGCCATGTGATGCGCTCCAGCCAATGAAAAGGCTGCCGGTGCGCAAGCGCACTGGCAGCCTTTTCTCTCTCATGGACCCGGAAGCAAGAGACATCGCTGGACACAGGTGACGGTGAGGCGGACGGCGGGCGAATGGAGTGGCGATCGTCACCGGAGGGATGGTGAGTATGGTGTCTGTGTGTGTCTGTGTTTTTTTTTTTGGGGGGGGGGTCCCGCCGGAGTTGTCCTTTAAATATATACTCTCCCTTTACTGTTCACTTTTTTTTTTCTTTAAAGTTAGGATGGATTTATTCTTCTGAAAATAATACCAGTGCGGTTTCTGGAAGTTATCTTCTTAGTTTCCTTCTTAGTTTACTTTACTTACTTTACTTATTAATGCAGAGTCAGCAAACACTCCGTTCATTGAACCATGTGAAAAATGTAAAGTCTATTGTGATGATGCTTCACATAGTTTTCTTAGTTCTAAAAGTGTTTATTATAATTACACCTCATATACTGTAATGTTTCATGCACACTATCTTTACTTATTGTATGTTAGAGATTTAACCTTTTTATATAGCTCCTAGAGTCCTTTGATACTTTCCCTGTTATCTAGTGTTACTATATGAAGCTAATAACTTGGAATATTAAGGGATTAAAGGGGTAGTGCTGCGCTCAACATTTATTCACAAAATAACACACATTACAAAGTTATACAACTTTGTAATGTATGTTATGTGTGTGAATGGCCCCCTCCCCCGTGTTCCCCCACACCCCGGAAGTGTGGTGCATTATACTCACTGCATTCGTGTCGACCCCCGGCCACCATCTTGTGACAACGACGGCATCTTCGTGAGGCCGGCCGAACCGCTCCAGCCGTCCCTCATGCCGGCCCCCTCTGCTGCGTCATCAGCTGCTTAGCCGATTGGCTGAGCACAGGCAAATCTCCTCAGGAATTATTATTATCTGAAATGCTATCATCTGCCTCCCTAACAGACATATGGCATCATCTACATCCAGATAACAGAGAATTTACCTTTTACTTTCACTCTTAAACCACATGGTCCAGAATTGACTATTGCCTGGTATCTGTTGACACTATAAACACAGTAGAAAATTCTGAGATCCATGATCTTGTCATCTCAGATCATTCCCCAGTTACAGTAGCTTGACTCTTAGGGCCCTATTACACGGGACGATTATTGTGTGAAAAACTGTTATATCATATGAATTTAAGCGATAATCGTTCTGTGTAATTGCAGGCAATTGAACCGAAAATTATCGTTAATTATTCGCTAATCGTTTGCTGTAATTCCACATTCGTTCGCTCAAGTTCCACATTTTTTTCACTAATCGTTCAGTGTAATTGCACATTGTTCATTGTTTTGCTGGGATCAGATGGAGTAAACGATCATAGTAACATTCGTATCTAACGATTATCATTCTGTGTAATATGGTGAACGATTTCAGGTTAACGATAAACAATTTTGTTTGTGATCATTTATCGTTAGTCGTTAATCGTTAAAAATCGCTCCGTGTAATAGGACCCTTAGAGACACATTTCCTAAAGGTACAGATATACTTTGGAGATTATCTACCCCTACCTAAAACCCTGGTGGCTAGATTTTCATTCTACTAATGCCGAACATGTACAATCTCCCTTGTTATTTTGGGAGACTGCAAAAGCAGTAATTAGAGGAAATACAATCTCTTATGTAGCCGCCCGTAAATGTGAAGCACACAAAAGATATGCCCAACGAATCCAGGCCTTACGTGACTCCTATACTTTATTAATGTCTTCCCCAACAGATGATAACAAGACTAAATGGATAGCCGCTAGACAGGCTTTTGAAGTGGCCCAAGAAAAACTTGGGCCAAATGACTTTTACAAAAACCAATACATGGCACACTTATGCAGATATGGTAATAAATCGAGAAGAATATTAGCAAATTTAGCTAGAGGTCATAGACCAATACCTTATATTACTGAAAGTACAAACTGTCCCAAAGATTATTTTAAATATTCTCCATGGATTCTATTGTTCGCTTTATTCTTAAGATAGTTTAAAGCTTTAGCAGCACCTTGGCCTTTACCCACCCTGCTACATGCTAAATTACCAGAACTTCCCCCTAGAAATTAAGAGAAGTGTTATCTTTAAAGACACCATTGCCACATGGAAGGCGATACGAAAATTATATGGTTTACCCTTTTGCCTATCGAAAAGATTTCCTCTGTGGCATTCACCACTTTACCCACCTGACTACTCGGAGTGGCAGAGTGCACATGTTTCTTCTGTTGGGGATCTGCTGGATACTAATTCCAGCACTTTCTTATCATTGGATATCGTCAGAACACAATTTAAATTGTCTTCATTTCATTTACCTCAATACAATTCTATAATTGAATTTCTTACTTCCAGAGTACGGGACATAGCAGAAGCAGAAAGTGATATAGAATTTGATAATCTATTCCCAACACCACCGGTTCATAATTCTTTATCACATACATATGGAGAACTTAGATCACGCTCTCAAAAGAATTTATCTAGACAATTTTTTTTATAAAAATGGTCCTCCGTGATTTTTTCAGAGGATCTGACCCAACAAATATTGAGAGGATCTCAACTAGTGCATTCTGCCACTCCCAATGTGGTTCTACGTGAAATACATTTCCGCTTTATACACAAGGCTATATATGCCTTTAATATTCCTTTTTCTAACTCCCACACTTCTCACATAAACAGTTGCCCGAAATGTTCACTTCCTAAAGCAGACTTGTTTCATTGTGCCTGGGCCTGAATGCGAGTGCAGGAATTTTGGGACTCTGTGCGGCTCTATCTTTTGTCCACTTGGGGCCATGCCATACCACTTCTCCCTCTTAGTTATCTTTTTCATTTTATTGATATAGACTCTACTACTCCCTCTCCTAAATTACTTACTTCTAAAGGAATTCATTTAACTCTATTAGTTTCCCTGAAATGTTTATTAAGACACTGGATACTGGATACTCTACCAGACATTTCTGAGGTAATCTCCGCTCTGAAGGAGATCTTTCATTGGGAACTTTTGGATGTATTGCGCACCAAAGAAAAATCAACAAAAACATTTATGTCCAAATGGACACAATTTTTAATTCATGATTTTACTATAGAAGAGAGAGACTCTGTCATTAATCAATTTAAGGACACTGATTGGTATTGCATGGCCGCCCAAAAGGGAACTCTGGGAGCACTCCAAATATCTTAAGCTTTTCCCTTTCTCTGTTAAAGACAATTCTCTCCATTCTATTGGTAGCATATTTGAATATCTGACATCTATACCATGTTTTAAGGTGATATTATAAATTACTGTTTTTCTACTTATGTTTTTGGTAAGACTACGTTGTATTGTATATGATAATATATCTTTTAAGGTTATTACAAAGGCTCATTGTATCTGTATGATATTGTAAACATACAATCCTTTGTTGCCTATGAGCGACTTTCTTTTTGAATATGTAATGAATTTTCAATATGTATGTTCAAATATTACATAAGCCACTAATAAAATATCATTAAAAAAAAAAAAGATAGTTTAAATTTAGAGAAATTCTTTATCTCTTCCATCAGTTGATAAGGTCTCCCTAAATTCTTTAAATGCCCTACTAACATTAGACAAAATTACCCATTCCATGTAAACTTAATAATCCTTCCCCTTCTTGTTGGAAACCATCAAGTCGGATTCATGGAGTTATTAACATTCGTCTTAGCTGCCCAGGAAGCGGTCCAGTCTAAAAGTCACCCCACCCACTCACCAGGATTGCTTTCCATAGATGCTAAAAAGCATTTGATAACATCAGCTGGGAGTGGTTGGGATTGACACTGACTAAATTTGGTATATCGGGTCAGTTTCATGATTTCAGTTTCAGTTTCTATCTTATACAAAGCTTTTTCACTACAAAAGCTTTTCCACTACAAAAAGGAACCTGTCAAGGTTGTCCCCTGTGCCCTTTATTATTTAATTTGGCGATTGAACCCCTTGCTAGATATCTCATAGACTCAAGCACTTTCAAAGGCATATCTTTAGGTACTCAGGAAATCAAACTCCAGGGCGGAGGGGACTGCACTGATTCTGCACACTACATGCTGCTGCCTGTCACCCCCAGTCGCTCCCTGCCTCTATACAATGGGATGAAACCACAGGTTACTATATAAAGGCAGTGAGTGACCTGGTGACAGATGTATGCAGCAGTGTCATTATGGAGCTGCTAAACAGGAAGGTCCTCCAGAGACTTACCAAGGGGTATGGCACACCAAGGTATACCCCTGCTCCCCTGTGGACAAGTCCATGCAGAGGGTATAATAGAAATAGATTATGGTCATATTGGGGATTGTAGTGTTGTAGGTATAGAGTATTATAGAATTGTTATTATGCTCTCATCCAGTGGTCGGGCCATGTTGGGGGTTGTGGTGTTATATGCAGAGGATATAATAGGAATAGATTATGGTCATATTGGGAGTTGTAGTGTTGTATGTACAGAGTATTATAGAATTTGTATTATGCTCTCGTCCAGTGGTCGGACCATGTTGGGGGTGGTGGTGTTCTATGCAGAGGGTATAATAGGAACAGATTATGGTCATGTTGGGGGTTGTGGTCTTCTATGTATGCAGCATAATAATATATTATGGTCACATTAAGAGTAGTAGTAGGGGAGTAGTTGTAGTAGTATTTTATGTTTTTACAGAATAAAACCGTGCAATATGTCCTGATAGGATTTCTTTAACGAAACAGAAAATCTAGGCGTGTTCCACATTTGAGACAATTCACAATCATTTATGACATAAAATTGTAACATCATAACATTATGATTCAGAACAAAAAGCAAAAACAGGAGGTATTGCACAACTTTTTAGACAGCCAAAAGAGGAACACTTGTGGTTCCGTCTAGGAAAATTTTACAGATGTTTCTATACTTTTTTTTTTTCAAAGGATGCTATCACACATACAGGACCTGCTACAGATTGATGCATTTAGTTATACAGTGGTCCCTCAACACGCGATATTAATTGGTTCCAGGTAATTGGTTCTAAATACCCCCCCAAAAAAATAAAAAAGAAATTTAAAGGAAAATAAGCAGCTAACCAATATGGATACAGCAAGCCCTTACAGATAACAGTCAGAAAGAGCTACAGGGACTAATTTTTTTTTTCTATATAGAGGACTGTCGCATTTTCAGGGTTTTGTACAGATAACACAGGGTCCCAGAAAAATACAATTAAAGGGGTAGTGCAGCACTAAACAATTATTCACTAAATAACACACATTACAAAGTTATACAACTTTGTAATGTATGTTATGTTAGTGAATGGCCCCCTTCCCCATGTTCCACCCACCCACGCTAGACCCGGAGGTGTAGTGCTCTATCCTCACCTGATTCGTGTCGACCCCCGTCCTCCATCTTGTGAAAATTATGTCATCTTCGGGAGGCGGCCGAACCGCTCTGACCAGGGGCGTAGCTAATGTCTCCTGGGCCCTGGTGCGAGAGGTCAACTTGGGCCCCCCCCTTTCACGACCAAGTGATGCTACTGGTAGGTGTATGTGTGTGTATGTATATGTATATGTATATGTATATGTATATATATATATATATATATATATATATATATATATATATATATATACACACACACACACTCCAAGACAGATATTACCAATAACACCAGCATATAGGAAGTGAAAATATTATCACCATATATATTACCGACATACTGTTACTGTATACTGAGACCAATATTGCCAATAATACAAGTATACAAGGGGCAAATATTAACGCCACACCACAACCACTACCATCACCACCACATTGTTACTGACCAAAACCAGTATACTGAGACCAATAAAACACAGTACCGGATAACAAGTAACAAATATTACCACCACATACCGACTAACACCGCCACATACCGACTAACACCGCCACATACTGACTAACACCGCCACATACTGACTAACACCACCTCTGCTACTGAATAAGATCCACTGTACACAGATCACTATCACCTCATACAGTCATATAGAGGTGGAAGCAGCTCCACACAGGTTGTATACTCCATATAAATTACAGCGCAGATATATCAGGTGACTCACAGGGGACGTCTTCTCTGATCGGAGTTCTTTCCTTTTCATCTTCTTCTCCATCTGTCCTGGGCCGTTATGAGAACTTCTCCGAGCCACGAATCCACAGAATCTGCCAGACAGACATATTAGTTTCCTCACACTGACACCATCCTCATCTCTATACACACTGCACATCTGTACTGTCCCCTTTACACCCTCATTTGGTGGGTAGCGCTGACTCTATGTGACCCCCTTATAGTATATATAGATGGCCCCCACTGCATGTTGCACCCCCCTTCCCCTTATAGATGCCCCCTCTCCCCCCCATTATAGATGCCCCCTCTCCCCCCATTATAGATGCCCCCCTCCCCTTATAGATGGCCCCCACTCCCCCCCTTGAAGATGGCCCCCTCTTCTCCCCCCCTTATAGATACCCCCTCCCCTTATAGATGGCCCCCTCTCCCCCCCTTGAAGATGGCCCCCTCTTCTCCCCCCCTTATAGATGGCCCCCTCTCCCCCCTTGAAGATGGCCCCTCTTCTCCCCCCATTATAGATGCCCCCCTTCTCTTCCCCCCATTATAGATGCCCCCCCTTCTCTTCCCCCCATTATAGATGCCCCCCCCCCTTCTCTTCCCCCCATTATAGATGCCCCCCCTTTCCTCTATGCTAAGCAGTATTTAAAAAAAAACAAACACACAAACTCACCTGAAAACCCGCTCCCCCGGCGATCCTCTTCTTCTTCAGGCGCTGTCCCCGGCTGATGCGCGGCTGCCGGGGGTGTCCCGTCCTATCCCCGGCAGCGCGCGCATCAGTGAGCTCCCTGTACGCCGGGGCTGTGACTTCTGACACAGGAAGCGTCTCTGACGTGCACTTCCTGTGCCGGAAGTCAGGGCCCCAGGCAGCTCACTCTTGTGACCGCAAGCAAATCAATGCTTGCGATCACAAGAGTAATTTAAGGGGGGAGCAGTGCAGTGGCAAGGGGGGGCCCTCGCGGGCCCCCCCTCGTAGCGGGCCGGGTCGCAGTGGCGACCGCTGCGACCCTGGTAGCTACGCCACTGGCTCTGACCGTCCCTCGTGCTGGCCCCCCGTCATCAGCTGCTCAGCCGCGATTGGCTGAGCATAACTGTGCTCAGCCAATCACGGCAGTTTCCACTGTCAAGCTAATTGACTTTTTTTTATTTACTTTACAGAGGTACCCCAGCAAAAAGTTTTTTTTTCTGAAACCAACTGGTGTCTGAAAGTTATATAGATTTGTAAATTAATTTAATTTAAAAGCCTTTCAGTACCTATCAGCTGCTGTATGTCCTGCAGGAAGTGCTGTATTCTTTCTGGGTTGACACAGTGCTCTCCACTGCCACCTCTGTCCATCACAGGAATTGTCCAAAGCAGTAGCCACAGAAAACCTCTCCTGCTCTGGACAGTTCGTGTCATGGACAGAGTTGGCAGCAGAGAGCACAGAGAATACACCACTTCCTGTCGGACAGCAGCTGATAAGTACTGTATTTTTAAACAGAAGTAAAATACAAATATTTATAAGTTGATTTGAAAGAAAACAAATTCGCTGGAGTACCCTTTTAATTTTACATAATTCACTAGAAATCTGAACCAAGATTAAGATTGATGCACTTTTTACTGCTTTATGGTGTTTTTTCTGGCACTTTTTCTGACAATTTCAGTGTAAAGTATTTCTAGTGTTTTATCCCCTGCGGGGTTTTTTTTTCAGTATATGTCACATGATTCTTTATCATGTAATTTTAGGTTTTCTGTTGACGAACTGGGGAAAAACATTAATTTCTATATACACATGAGAATATTACCCCTACAAAAGACTGTGGCAAAACACCATACACATAGCCTGCTAAGATTTCTCAAAACAAAAAAACAAACAAACCAAAAACAAACACCATAGCAGAAAAATGTCCTATGGGTATTGTGTTTTGCTTTTCCCGATCCACTAACATCTGGACTCATTGTTTTTAACCCACAAAATGCCATATGACGTATTTTTGAAAAACGCCTAGTGTGAGTCCAGCATATAGTACATGAGAACATAATGTACCCCTCTCCCAAAGTTATTCACAGGATAAGGCTTAACAAGACCTATAAAGAATTAATGGAGCACCATCCCTACTGTTTATTTGAAGGGGACACGTTCCCAACATTCTCGTCACCACCGGAACCCCTACGAGCTTGATATCCCCTGTCCTGTGAATTTGAAAGGGGGGGGGGGAGCTACCTAGGCCCCACCTGGATGTACAGTATGTGTGTGAGGGCGCAATACTTTGCCTTGCCCCTGATGCTGCCCACTCACAAGAACTACTAGGTGGTGTATATATGATGTATATGTATGGTAGTGTCCATGTTGCTATGATATACTATGAGTGGTGTGACTTTATAACTTGAAAAAAACTTTTGACAATCCTTGCAGATGTAGGTATAAACCTTGCAATGCATGTTTTACCTTTAATCCAGGGATATGCACATACATGCAGAATTTCTACTTTCCACTGCTCCATCCTACTTGCGCTAATTGTGTAGGTGACAGACCTGTGTAGCTTTATGACTCTGCAATATGTGATGGACCCCCAACTCCCAAGCATAAACCAAAGAACGCAAAATAAAGACACAACACATTGTAATCAGGTGTCAAAGGGTCCCAATTTTATTTATAATTACATGACACCGAAAATGGCAGACCCCCGACTCACAAAGAGTCACTCTCCAGCACTCAGGCGAGGAAAAACCCCCTTGTGGGGGAAACCTCGAAGGAGCCATGGCTGGAGAGTTGCCCCTCCCATGGGCTTAGAGGGTAATACCATACTTTAAGTATAATAAACTGGATGTGAGAGAAATCTGTCTGCAACATCTGTCACCTTATTGATGGCTAGGCGGATGTGTCTCTTCTGTCTCACAGATCCAGGTCTACTTCTTAAGAAGGTGGAGACTCGATGAAGGGGTAGTTTAAAGCAGACCACCCCTTTTCCCCTGCTAGAACCTCCAAATTGCATCAAGGGTAAGGGGCAGTAATGTGGTCAAGCTCAAGGTCCTCTGGCGCATCCAAGATGGCACTGATCAGGGCGCGGTGCATTGCTTTATGGAACCTTCTTTATGACATAAGCGCTTGTCATCACAGTGCACGGTTGCCATGGTTACTGCAGGTAAATACATGTGAAGCATTAACCCATTAATGTGCTTTACTGCAGAGGCCACTAAAAACACTTGTGACCAAGCAAACAGCTTTTGGTTAGGCCACACTAAGAACACTAAATAATATGGTTTGATGTGGCCCAGAGCAACCAATCACAGCTCAGCTTACTTTTCTGAACTGTGATTGGTTGCCATGTGCAACTTGGACAGTCTAACTTACCCATAGCAACCAATCAAAGCTCTGCTTTAATTTGATTAGACCTTGTTAAGATATGAAAGGTGAGCTGTGATTGGTTGCCATAGGCAAATCAATCTTTGGCAGATTGAAAAAGCTGCTCCACTGCTGTAAAGCTTATGATGATGATGATGACTGAAAACACATGACATCAGGCTTCCCCATAATGCTTTGCAGTCAGCCCTTCCTCCATATCTCCCAACTTTTTGGAGGGACACTTGTAGTTCACAGACATTTCTATACACTACAATTCCCAGCATTTCCTGTCACTCAGTTTACAATCCACTGGTATATGGTTATATACGGCGGATTTGTTAACATGAAGAAAACGGCTGACAATCTGATGTAATTGTATGTGGAAAGGGCTGTCAAAGATTATTATAAATAAAGCCCCTGAAATGAATAGAGTGCGCAAGGAGGTATGCTGGGAATTGTTGTGTTGGGAGGCTACTGCGGCAGAACTGCAACTCCCAGCATACCTTCTTGTGTATATAAAACTCCCAGCATACTGTACCTCTTTGTGTATAACAACTCCCAGCATACCTCCTTGTGTATAACAACTCCCAGCATACCTTCTTGTGTATAACAACTCCCAGCATACCTCCTTGTGTATAACAACTCCCAGCATACCTTCTTGTGTATATAAAACTCCCAGCATACTGTACCTCTTTGTGTATAACAACTCCCAGCATACCTCCTTGTGTATAACAACTCCCAGCATACTTCCTTGTGTATAACAACTCCCAGCATACCTCCTTGTGTATAACAACTCCCAGCATACCTCCTTGTGTATAGCAACTCCCATCATACCTTCTTGTGTATATAAAACTCCCAGCATACTGTACCTCTTTGTGTATAACAACTCCCAGCATACTTCCTTGTGTATAACAACTCCCAGCATACCTTCTTGTGTATAACAACTCCCAGCATACCTCCTTGTGCACAACAACTCCCAGCATACCTCCTTGTGCACAACAACTCCCAGCATACCTCCTTGTGCACAAGAAGGTATGCTGGGAGTTGTAGTGCACAAGGAGGTATGTTGGGAGTTGTGTTGGGAGGCTACTGCTGTAGAACTGAAACTCCCATTATACCTCCTTGTGCACTACAAATCCCATTATACCTCCTTGTGCACTACAACTCCCAGCATACCTCCTTGTGCACTACAACTCCCAGCATACCTTCTTGTGCATAAGGAGGTATGCTGGGAGTTTAAGTGCAAAAGAGGGTATGCTGGGAGTTATAGTTTACAAGCCAAAGCTGAAGAAGCTAAAGAAGGTTCCCCATCCCTTTGCTAGAGAGACATGTCAAAAGTTTTGATTGGTCCTGGTCTGAGTGTTGAGACCCTGACCGATCATGAGAATGAGCCAGAGAGAAGTTATTAACTGTGCTCAGCCAATGGCGGAAGGAGGCCGGCATGAGGGACAGTTGAAGCGGTTCGGCCGGCAGCCCGAAGATTACATCATTGACACAAGATGGTGGATGGGGGTCAACACGGATCAGGTGAGTATAGAGCACTACACTTCCGAGTCTAGCGTGGGTGGGGTAAACACGGGGAAGGGGGCCATTCACTAACATAACATACATTACAAAGTTGTGAATCCGTGCGATCCGATCGGCGCTCTGGTCACTGATCACTGCTATGGCATTATGCTATGGAAGTTAAAATTACTAACACACTACCTCAAAGCCCCTCCCCCCCATAAAAGTTGAAATCACCCCCCTTTCCCCCCCCCAAAAAAAGGATTTCATGAAAAAAAAAAAATATATATAACTTTAGAAAATCTGTAAAAAAAACCTGCATATGGTTGTGTTCGGACTGACCTATAGAATAATGGTATCATGTCGCTTTTACCATATAGTGCATTACGTAGACACAGGAACCCCCCAAACGTTGCCATATTGCATTCTTTTTTACGATTTCACCAATTTATATCTTCTTAAATAATAATTTTGGGTCATTTAGGGCCTGGTCCTCAAAGGGTTAAAGTGTACAATTTTGCAGAGTTGGACACAAGACATGAACCAGCACTAAAATTCTGCCACTAGTTGATTTAGGCTACAAACACACAGGGTGGATCCGCAGCGGATTTCTCGCTACGGATTTGCAGCAAAATCTGCTGCAGATCCCTGGCCTGTAGTTTGTATGGAAGATATACTCGCAGCGGGATGGACATCCCACTGCAAGTATGTAAGGAGACGGCCTGTTAATCCCCCCCCCCCCCCCGCCAGACGGAGCATATACATTACCTTCTCTAGGATGCAGCCTGCTTTGGGGTTCCCGGCTGGATGTCCTGCTCAACCAATTATGTTGCTGCGTCGGGGCAGCTCACTGATTGGCTGAGTGGGACATCCAGCTGGGAACCTCGAAGCAAGCAGCCTCTTGGAGCAGGTAATGTATATGCTCTGTCCGGCGGGGGGGGTTTAAGGGGCCGTCTCCTTACATACTTGCAGCGCGATGTCCATCCCGCTGCGAGTATATCTTCCATACAAACTACAGGCCAGGGATCCGCTGCTGTTCTGCCCTGTATGTTTGTAGCCTTACAACTATTTTTTTTTCTCCAGAGTACTCCAAGTATTTTTTTTAGCATCTGACTGTAGAAGAATATGAACGAGTATGTACATAAAGATGGGGACGTGAATATAATTTCATTATAAGCTGTGATTTTCCGCAGTTGTATATGCAATGGCTATATTAACCACGGCCTTAGGTGGCTGTTATTCATGGACCAATACAGATTGTAAATTTGACCTAAAAAGGTTAGTGAATGAATTTTTTTTTTTTTTTTAATTGTAATATAATATGGAGCCTTGTGAGAGTCTGTCAGAATTAACCCACAATAGGCAATATTTTATTCTTTCTAGCTACTGCTTAGATCATTTCCTATTTTTGTTTAAAGAAAACAAAACTGAATAGACAGACACTGAAGCAATCCCTTAGAGATGATGACTCTCTGCATTTCAGCATGACCTTGGTGGACCTGTGTACACTACATTCTGGTTAGGTCATATCTCTCTGTCATGTGCTGTAAATTGAATGTGATGCAAGGATGGGGGGGGGGGGATTTATTCAGCAGCTGGAGGTTACCTGAATAAAAAGATGCTCTTGTCAAAGCAGAACAAACCAGGTACAAAAAATATGCACTAGGCTATGAAGTAGCATGCTACTAGTCTAACCGCACATGAACCCTGTAATGTGTTTTTCCCCTTTCTAAAGTTTATTCTTGAAACCATGAAAAAGGAGATTATGCTTTTCTGTCATAGATAATGGAACGTGTCAGAGATATGTAATTTAACCAATATGTGCCTGAGAATATAATTGGGAACAATAATTGGTTAGGTTATAATATCAATATAGAAGAAGTAATTACTGTAAAATGTGACATGAAGTGTTGGTAGTAGGGGGTCACACTGCAGATGGGAATAGTGCTAAAACCTCAAGTCATGCATTACTAATGAACAATTAATAGAGCAGAGATTGAGGTTTTCTCTCCATTGCCTTAATTACCTCCACTATTTCTCAATGTGAGAAACGTAAAAATTATATACGTGTGTGTGTATGTATGTATATATATATATATATATATATATACATACTGTATATGTATGTGTGTATATCATTAAAGAAAGATAGAGCAGGATGGACAGTGGAAGGGAAATAAAGAGAAATGTAACCAGATGGAGGAGAACATATAGATAGCAGTTAAAAGAGAGAATGTGACTAGGGGTTAATTCACACAATCTGGAAATTTTGCAGATCAAGTAGATTAGAGATTTATAAAATCACATCCGCATGGGACACTTTACACACAGATATTGGCCTTATTTTAAAATCTAACAAATATAATGGTGACTAGGCAGTCATGACAAAGACCCAGGGCCGTCTTAACAGCATTATGGGCCCCTGGGCAGAGGTGCGAATTGGGCCCCCAAACAACCCCCCACCCATCGCGGCCGCCGCCATCAAAACCCCCCATCTTTGCAACCCCGCCCCTAGTCAGTACACAGGTATACAGGTGATGGGTAAAAGGCTAATTAATATATATTGGTGCCCCTCTCTATATATGAGACATGTTGCTGTCCCTCTGCATATATGCCATGTTGTCTCCCTGTATACTGTATAATACAGGGAGTCTGTGTATACTGTATTATACAGTATACAGGGAAACAACACGGCTTATATATAGAGAAGGGAAAAACAACATGTCTCATATATACAGAGGGGAAACAACATGACTATTATATATGAGAACCACATTGTTTCCCTGTATGTATACTGTATAATACAATATACAGGGAAACAACATGACATATACACTCACCGGCCACTTTATTAGGTACACTATGCTAGTAACGGGTTGGACCCCCTTTTGCCTTCAGAACTGCCTCAATTCTTCGTGGCATAGATTCAACAAGGTGCTGGAAGCATTCCTCATAGATTTTGGTCAATATTGACATGATGGCATCACACAGTTGCCGCAGATTTGTCGGCTGCACATCCATGATGCGAATCTCCCATTCCACGACATCCCAAAGATGCTCTATTGGATTGAGATCTGGTGACTGTGGAGGCCATTTGAGTACAGTGAACTCATTGTCATGTTCAAGAAACCAGTCTGAGATGAGACTAGCCTTATGACATGGCGCATTATCCTGCTGAAAGTAGCCATCAGATGTTGGGTACATTGTGGTCATAAAGGGATAGGCTGTGAAGTTGCAACGATGCTCAATTGGTACCAAGGGGCCCAAAGAGTGGCAAGAAAATATTCCCCACACCATGACACCACCACCACCAGCCTGAACCGTTGATACAAGGCAGGATGGATCCATGCTTTCATGTTGTTGACGCCAAATTCTGACCCTACCATCCGAATGTCGCAGCAGAAATCGAGACTCATCAGACCAGGCAACGTTTTTCCAATCTTCTACTGTCCAATTTCGATGAGCTTGTGCAAATTGTAGCCTCAGTTTCCTGTTCTTAGCTGAAAGGAGTGGCACCCGGTGTGGTCTTCTGCTGCTGTAGCCCATCTGCCTCAAAGTTCGCCGTACTGTGCGTTCAGAGATGCTCTTCTGCCAACCTTGGTTGTAACGGTTGGCTATTTGAGTCACAGTTGCCTTTCTATCAGCTCGAACCAGTCTGCCCATTCTCCTCTGACCTCTGGCATCAACAAGGCATTTCCGCCCACAGAACTGCCGCTCACTGGATGTTTTTTCTTTTTCGGACCATTCTCTGTAAACCCTAGAGATGGTTGTGCGTGAAAATCCCAGTAGATCAGCAGTTTCTGAAATACTCAGACCAGCCCTTCTGGCACCAACAACCATGCCACGTTCAAAGGCACTCAAATCACCTTTCTTCCCCATACTGATGCTCGGTTTGAACTGCAGATTGTCTTGACCATGTCTACATGCCTAAATGCACTGAGTTGCCGCCATGTGATTGGCCGATTAGAAATTAAGTGGTAACGTGCAGTTGGACAGGTGTACCTAATAAAGTGGCCGGTGAGTGTATATATAGAGAAGGGCAAAACAACATGTCTCATATATACAGAGGGGCAACAACATGACTATTATATACAGAACCATGTTGTTTCCCTGTATACAGTATACAGGGAAACAACATGGTTCATATATAGTATACAAAAAGAGCGAAAACAAGGCTTCAGCTGAAATTCATAGTTTAATTTTCACATAAAAAAATTAAAAACAAAATGTATCACATAATTCAAAAAAGTTACAAAAGATTGCAAAATGGCGTCCTACAAAACACACTGCTTCTACTCATAAAATACTAGGTTAAAAATGCCTGATGTCTGGAGTCAATTGTGTGTTGCTATCTCTAGTACATAATAGAGGGCCTCCCAAAATAGGAATAAAACATAATTCTGGCCACTATCTGTAAACACAAATCTATCAGATCATATTGACTCACCCATGGCAGTGTGGTAGTACTTGACCCCAAGGGCCCTGCAAAGACCAATGTGTACTCCTTACTATGGCGCTATAAAAATAGTTTTTAATTGGAGATGTGGATCGGCCAGAGGCAGCATGTCTCACATTTGGTGGGAGTGCAGCCGCATACAAGATTACTGGAAGGAAGTGCTTTCTACTATACAGAAAATCAGGGGAATGCAGCTAGCAAATGACCCTTCGACGCTTTTACTATTCATGATACTGGGCCCTTGTGTTACTGAAGATCATCCCATGGCATAGCAATGATCAGTGTATGTAATGTAATGTAATGTAATGTAATGTAAAAATGTTAAAGTCCCTTAAGGGGACATAAAAAGTGTAAAAAAAAATATTTTGAAAACATGACATAGCCCCTCCCCCAATAAGAGTTTAAATCACCCCCTTTCCCATTTTATAAATAAAACACATAAAAATAAATAAATAAGCATATTATATACCGTAGCGTGCGTAATCGTAAAATCTAATAAAATAAATCAATATTGTTCCCACATGGTGAACAGTGTAAACAAAAAGCAGTAAAAAAAAAAAAAACACGTCAGGATTGATTATTTTTATTACATTTTATTTAAAAAAAATGAATAAAAATTGATCATTTATATCTCATCTACACAAATATGGTATTAATAACAACTAGAGATCATGACGCAAAAAATGACACCTCATATAGCCCCATACGTGAAAAAATAAAGGCGCTATAAGAGTAAAAAAAGGGCCATTGTAATCATACCTATTTGCAAAAAATAAATTTTATTGTTAATAAAAAATAGTAAAACATTAGAAAAGCTATATAAAATGCATACCGCTGTATTCAGACCGACCTATAGAATAAAGATATCATATCAGTTTTACTGTAAAGTGCATTACGTAAACAGGGCCCCCCCCCGCCTCAAATTTGCAGAATTGTATTTTTCCCCCAATTTCACCCCATAAATGATATTTTGGGGGTTCCATCATACACGGTATGGTAGATCAAAAGGCACCTTTACAAAGTACACCTGTTCCTGAAAAAAACAAACTACAGCTCTTAGAAGATGAGAAGGAAAAAACAAAACCGCAAAATTGAAAATTGTGCAGGTCCTTAAGACCATTTTGGGCTCTGTCCTTAAGGGTTTAATCAGGAAAACCAATATGATTATATACCTTAATTGTGGCAATGGATCTCATAAAACATAACCTTGCCAAACTTGCCAAAAGTTTAGACTCACAAATGGTCAGCAATGGAATTTGCTGTGTGAAGGTGAATGCAGCCTCATGCAGTCCTCAGGCTGCATCCACCTTCTCCAAGCAGCAGGATTCAGATGCTAATTGTTGTGCGAACCCAAACTTTCGGTAAGTTCACTCATCTCTATCCACAAACGTCAAGTGCAAGATAGTTATTAGGAAAAACGGGACACAGATAATGAATGCTTCTTTAAAATGTGCAGCGTGACAACTTCTGTTGCATATTTTTACTGTCCTTATTAAGTCCTTATGGATTTAATTCTTTTGTTTAGCTATGTTTTTGAGTGTTAACTTAATGTGTGCCTACTCTCTGTACACTTCTACCCTCTCTCTCTCACTCTCACACTGCCCTATATAAGGTCGGGGTTTCCTGTCAGGAGTCAGTTCTAAGTCTAGAGAGTGTATGACAGATAGAACAAGCCTAGGAGTTCCTGCAGCAGTAACTAAGTTGGCCTTGCTTAGGTGAGAGCCCTTGACAGGGACCAAACTTTTTCCTATATGCTGAGAAAGACAGCCAGTTTGTAGTGCTTTCAGGGGTAACCTGATAATAGGAAAACCTTTGTGTGGCGTGTGCTCGACCGGTCACTTGCTAGATGGTACTGTGTGACGCCAGTTCTGTGGTGGTTGGTCGGAGTATAACTCAGATGTTAGTTTGTTGTGACGCCAGTGTTGGGCACACAGGTATGGGGGCACACCTGTTTCTAGTTTAGAGTGGCCGACTATACCATTTCCTCTGTGGTCGGTGACCTGCCGGGCTGTGAGGGGGTCCCTTGGGCGCTTATCACAGTGGTCCAGAGTGGAGTTGTGATCCACCCGGACTATTGGTACCGCCACCCACAGAAAGGGGAGATGACCCAAGGAAGGTGCAATTGCTGTGTAGGTGTTTCAGTAATAATCACTGAGTCCTGTTACCATAAATAAACTCTTCTTTACTTCCGGAATGCTCAATGCAATAGTAGACAATAGACTTCTTACTTAAAGCAGCTCTGTACCCACAATCTAACCCCCCCCAAACCGCTTGTATCGTCAGATAGCTGCTTTTAATCCAAGAACTGTCCTGGGGTCCGTTCGGCAGGTGATGCAGCCCTGTGAACAATGGGCGTGGCCTAGATTGTGTATGCATTAGGCTGGCACAACCTCTCTGTCCCTCCTCCCCACCCTTTTCATGCTCCAGGCAGATTGCCTCCTATTCATCAGCTGTGTGGTAGCCTGGCACATGGTCTGGATCATTAAGCAGCTGTGCAATGTTCAGACAGGAGGAAATGTTTCAGTGGCATTCCTTATGATGAAGAAGGTGGGGAGGAGGGACGGAGGGGTGGTGCAAAGTTAGGGCACAGATACTCCCGTTTGGCGCGGGCTGCAAGTTTAAAAGTTGTTTTTTTAGGACAATAACTGCATCACCTGCCAAAGGGACCCCAGGACAGATCTTGGATTAAAAGCAGCTATCTGAAGGTACAAGTGGTTTGGGGGGTCAGATTGTGGGTACAGAGTCACTTTAATAATATACTTTGGACTTGACTGACAAGACATGTGCTGAGAGCTTGAGAGGTAATATAGCCGTGCTAGCTTATCTGCGTGCTGAGAAGTAGAGTAAGTTCTGAGAAGTGGGGAGAGTCCCAACCCAAGTAGTAATGTGATCTGCTGGAACTTTTAGAGATGGGAGAAGTAGAATACTGGAGAATAGAAATAATACATATGCCCATGTTTTGACATTTGTCTTTGCACCACCTAATGCCCTACATTGTCGGGTGACCCGTCCTAGGGTGACACAAGCGCCAGACCTTGTTACCTGGGTTAGGCAGAGTTGTCCAAATTTTTGGGTTACACCCAGGGCCGTCTCAACAGTATTATGGGCCCCTGGGCAGAGGTGCGAATTGGCCCCCCCCAACCGCCACCATCAAATCCCCCACATCTTTGCATATAGTGCCCCCCATAGTAGCCAATCCCCCCATAGTAGCCAATCCCCCCCATATAGTGCCCCCCATAGTAGCCAATCCCCCCATATAGTGCCCCCCATAGTAGCCAGTGCCCACATGGTAGCCAGTGCCCCCCATAGTATCCAGTGCCCCCCATAGTAGTCAGTGCCCCTCATAGTAGCCAGTGCCCCCCATAGTAGCCAGTCCCCCCCATAGTAGCCAGTGCCCCCCATAGTAGCCAGTGCCCCCCATAGTAGCCAGTGCCCCCCATAGTAGCCAGTGCCCCCATAGTCAGGGCCGTCTTATCCATTGGGCAGAATAGGCGGCTGCCCGGGGGCCCTTGCGTCCTAGGGGGCCCCTGCCCTCTGTGACCTGTATTTTTAGCTTTATAAGACGCACTTATAAAACTAAGTGCGTCCTATAAAGCAAAGACGGCTCCCAAGCAGTGCTGAGCACCGCAAGGAAGCCGTCCCGCCCGCCCCCTCTATTGCCGCTCACTAAGCATATGCATAGTGAGCGGCCCTGAGCCACCCCCTCCGCCCGCCCCTTCTATCGCTTCTCAGCTGACAGCCGATCAGAAGCTCAGGAAAGTGCAATGAGCAGCACTTTCCTGGGCTTCTGATCGACTCAGCTAAGCGGAGATAGAAGGGGCGGGCAGTCCAGGAACTCACCCGTCCGGCGGCCCCAGCAGCTCCTCTCCCGGCAGCGCACACTCCCGACATCCTCCGGCACAGGCAGCGGGGTACAGAGACGCTGCCTGTGTCCTGGATGTGTCATGCAGCAGGTCACTTCCGGCACAGGCAGTCTCTCTGTACCCCGCTGCCTGTGCCGGAGGATGACGGGAGTGTGCGCTGACGGGAGACATCAGCTGCTGGGGCCGCCGGACGGGTGAGTAACTGGTTTGTTGTTTTGGGGGGCACTGGCTACTATGGGGGCACTGGCTACTATGGGGGCACTGGCTACTATGGAGGGCACTGGCTACTACGGGGGGGGACTGGCTACTATGGGGGCACTGGCTACTATGGGGGGCACTGGCTACTACGGGGGCACTGGCTACTATGGGGGCACTGGCTACTATGGGGGGCACTGGCTACTATGGGGGCGACTGGCTACTATGGGGGGGGACTGGCTACTATGGGGGGCACTGGCTACTATGGGGGCACTGGCTACTATGGGGGGCACTGGCTACTATGGGGGCACTGGCTACTATGGGGGGCACTGGCTACTATGGGGGGCACTGGCTACTATGGGGGACACTGGCAACTATGGGGGCACTGGCTACTATGGGGGGCACTTGCTACTATGGGGGGCTTTGGCTACTATGGGGGCACTGGCTACTATGGGGGGCACTGGCTACTATGGGGGCACTGGCTACTATGGGGGGCACTGGCTACTATGGGGGCACTGGCTACTATGGGGGGCACTGGCTACTATCGGGGCCACTGGCTACTGTGGGGGGCACTGGCTACTATGGGGGGCACTGGCTACTATGGGGGACACTTGCTACAATGGGGGCACTGGCTACTGTGGGGGGCACTGGCTACTATGGGGGCACTGGCTACTGTGGGGGGCACTGGCTACTGTGGGGGGCACTGGCTATTGTGGGGGCACTGGCTACTATGGGGGGCACTGGCTACTACGGGGGGGGGACTGGCTACTATGGGGGCACTGGCTACTATGGGGGCACTGGCTACTATGGGGGGCACTGGCTACTATGGGGGGCACTGGCTACTATGGGGGCACTGGCTACTATGGGGGCACTGGCTACTATGGGGGGGCACTGGCTACTATGGGGGGCGACTGGCTACTATGGGGGGGACTGGCTACTATGGGGGGCACTGGCTACTATGGGGGCACTGGCTACTATGGGGGGCACTGGCTACTATGGGGGCACTGGCTACTATGGGGGGCACTGGCTACTATGGGGGCACTGGCTACTATGGGGGACACTGGCAACTATGGAGGCACTGGCTACTATGGGGGGCACTGGCTACTATGGGGGGCTTTGGCTACTATGGGGGCACTGGCTACTATGGGGGGCACTGGCTACTATGGGGGCACTGGCTACTATGGGGGGCACTGGCTACTATGGGGGCACTGGCTACTATGGGGGGCACTGGCTACTATGGGGGGCACTGGCTACTATCGGGGCCACTGGCTACTGTGGGGGGCACTGTTTACTATGGGGGGCACTTGCTACTATGGGGGCACTGGCTACTGTGGGGGGCACTGGCTACTGTGGGGGGCACTGGCTATTGTGGGGGCACTGGCTACTATGGGGGGCACTGGCTACTATGGGGGCACTGGCTACTATGGGGGGCACTGGCTACTATGAGGGGCACTGACTACTATGGGGGGCACTGGCTACTATGGGGGCACTGGTTACTATGGGGGACACTGGCTACTATGGGGGCACTGGCTACTGTGGGGGGCACTGGCTACTATGGGGGCACTGGCTACTGTGGGGGGCACTGGCTACTATGGGGGGCACTGGCTACTATGGGGGGCACTGGCTACTATGGGGGGCACTGGCTACTATGAGGGGCACTGACTACTATGGGGGGCACTGGCTACTATGGGGGCACTGGCTACTATGTGGGCACTGGCTACTATGGGGGGCACTATATGGGGGGATTGGCTACTATGGGGGGCACTATATGGGGGGGATTGGCTACTATGGGGGGATTGGCTACTATGGGGGGCACTATATGCAAAGATGTGGGGGATTTGATGGTGGCGGTTGGGGGGGGGGGCAATTCGCACCTCTGCCCAGGGGCCCATAATACTGTTAAGACGGCCCTGCCCATAGTAGCCAGTGCCCCCCATAGTAGCCAGTGCCCCCATAGTAGCCAGTGCCCCCATAGTATAATTATTATTATTATTTATTTATAAAGCGCCCTTAGTTCCAGAGCGCTATACAATAGATAGGCAACAGGCAGGAACAATACAAGATCAGAAAACATTACATGAAGGCAAAAGACAGACTGGTACATGGGGGAAGAGGACCCTGCCCGCGAGGGCTCACAATCTATGGGGTATAGGGAGAGAAACAGGAGGTAAAGTGCAGCCATTCAAGTGTGATGCAGACTTATTGTAGGTTGTAGCCTTGTTTGAAGAGATGGGTTTTCAGGTTACTTTTGAAGGACTTGATGGTGGATGAGAGACGGATGTGTCGGGGTAGCGAGTTCCAGAGTATGGGGGAGGCTCGGGCAAAGTCTTGGAGGCAGGGCCGGGACAAGGAGTTTTGGTGCCCTAGGCAGAGAAGACAAATGGCGCCCCCCCCCCCAGAATAGACTGTACGCTATGCGGGGACAGCCAGGAGGCTATACTGTATAGCGCCATATACACATCATATACTGATCCTGCCACATACACCTCCCCTATACCATGACCGCACAGTCACAGCGCCATATACACATCATATACTGATCCTGCCACATACACCCCCCCTATACCATGACAGCACAGTCACAGCGCCATATACACATCATATACTGATCCTGCCACATACACCTCCCCTATACCATGACAGCACAGTCACAGCGCCATATACACATCATATACTGATCCTGCCACATACACCTTCCCTATACAATGACAGCACAGCGCCATATACACATCATATACTGATCCTGCCACATACACCTCCCCTATACCATGACAGCACAGTCACAGCGCCATATACACATCATATACTGATCCTCCCACATACACCTCCCCTATACCATGAGAGCACAGCGCCATATACACATCATATACTGATCCTGCCACATACACCTCCCCTATACCATGACAGTCACAGCGCCATATACACATCATATACTGATCCTGCCTGACCCAGTACAAGGACCCAGTACAATAAGGATATAAAGCACCAGTGTGAGAATTAGCCTGTACATAATAAACACATGTGTTCACCAACCTGTGGGTCCCAAGCTGTGGCAGGACTACAACTCCTATCATGCTGTGACTGTTGTAGTTTTGGAGCAGCTGGTGACCCTCAGGTTGGGGAACAATATGGGAAGTGCTGTGTATAGAGGAGCAGTGCAGGGATATGGGGCAGTGTTATATGGGGCAGCCCTGTGACCTAGGTGACCTACCTCTCCCAGCACTCCCAGCCTCCCTACACCTACAGGATGATGAGAGTCAGTCAGTGAACTCACCAGACAGCCGCCCCAGCAGTCGGCACGGCCTCCAGCAGTCAGATAGTGAGGAGGTCACATGGTGAGGAGGGGGCGGAGCTTCTGTAGTCCGAGTGAAAGGTCCTAGCAGGTCCTTGCAGGCCATCTTCAGGGCAGAGCAATGATCCTGCTCGGGGTGAGGGGATATTCACACTGCCTGCCTAGGAGGGGAGAGAGTGGGAGGACATGAGGATGCTGAAGGTGAGCAGGGAGGGGTAGCACCAGGAGTACAGGAGCCTGTAGTGATTTTTTTTTTGGGGAGATTGAAATTGCGCCCCCTGTGACTCACCACTAGATGGCGCCCTAGGCCATCGCCTACCCTGGCCTACCCTTTGTCCCGGCCCTGCTTGGAGGCGGTTGTGCGAGGTACGAACAAGGGTCCCCCCCCATAGTAGCCAGTGCCCCCCATAGTAGCCAGTGTCCCCATAGTAGCCAGTGCCCCCATAGTAGCCAGTGCCCCCCAAAACAACAAACCAGTTACTCACCCGTCCGGCGGCCCCAGCAGCTGATGTCTCCCATCAGCGCGCACTCCCGACATCCTCCGGCACAGGCAGCGGGGTACAGAGAGACTGCCTGTGCCGGAAGTGACCTGCTGCATGACACATCCAGGACACAGGCAGCGTCTCTGTACCCCGCTGCCTGTGCCGGAGGATGTCGGGAGTGTGCGCTGCCGGGAGAGGAGCTGTTGGGGCCGCCGGACGGGTGAGTTCCTGGACTGCCCGCCCCTTCTATCGCCGCTTAGCTGAGTCGATCAGAAGCCCAGGAAAGTGCTGCTCAGTGCACTTTCCTGGGCTTCTGATCGGCTGTCAGCTGAGAAGCGATAGAAGGGGCGGGCGGAGGGGGTGGTTCAGGGCCGCTCACTATGCATATGCTTAGTGAGCGGCAATAGAGGGGGCGGGCGGGACGGCTTCCTTGCGGTGCTCAGCACTGCTTGGGAGCCGTCTTTGCTTTATAGGACGCACTTAGTTTTATAAGTGCGTCTTATAAAGCTAAAAATACAGGTCACAGAGGGCAGGGGCCCCCTAGGACGCAAGGGCCCCCGGGCAGCCGCCTACCCTGCCCAATGGATAAGACGGCCCTGGTTACACCCACGCTGTGAGATAGAGTATGTTGGCTTTTAGCAATTTTGCTCTATCCGGATTAGTTCCTCTTGCTTCAGGATACTGTCCTGCACCTTTAGATATGTTCACAGCATGGGCCGGGATGATCCCTGACTTTGTCCTCTCTGTGAGCATCTAGCACTGCATAGTGTGTAGAAGTGCTGCTTTCAAGAAAGGGGTGTCTGTTCTTCCCATGTGTGTCTGTCCACTACCTCGCTTCAGACTACACTGGACCAGTCCTCTCTCAGGGGACCTGGCATAAGCTAGGGCCCAACTTGACAGCTATAGGGACTTTTCTGGCTTGTGTCCTCTCTATACAGGAACCAGACTAAGACTAAGTGAGACTACACCTCCTCTCCCCATGTGACAACTTCCTACAGGGTATGTAATACCTGCTGTGAGTGGGTGAGAAGAGAGTGCAAAAGAAGAAAGAGAACAGGGGTAGGTGGAGAAGAGAAAAGAGCTCTCATTGGTGCACAAATCACAAAGAACAATAGCCCCTTGAGTACTACAGCTGTGCAATACTTGAGTCCAAAATATAAATACTAGCGACATCTAATGGCAAAACTTAGGTACTCCATTACCACATGAACTAGTAACATCCATGGTGGGAGACCACACTTGGGTACGCTGTGGATTTCTACAGTCAGGGCGGTAACCCCCTTAGGAAAGGGGACTGATCCCCAGTAAGTCAAAGATGCTAATAGCCGAGGAACCGTACTGACAGACCCTTGTCCACTCAGTGATAGTCTTAAGTGGGGGCTCAAACTAGAGACAAAGGCCTAGGACTACCTCACAGGGCTGTCTCCAATACTGTGTAGGCAGAAGGCGATCAGATATCAAAGATATATCTAAATGTGAGTACAAGAAGTTCTTCAAGATTGAGTATTTTCTTCACACATGCCGGCAGAGTACTGTTCTAATTAGATAGGGGCTCCTACCTTGCCCCTAGGCTAACCTCCCACACAAGTCCTCAATTCTTCTATTCTGCTCAAGTCTACTGCTAAGTTTTTCTACAAATATTATCAAGTATTTTGCACTAACACTGATAACCAGTATCTTTCTATCTTGTCCTTTTATTGCACTGAAGATATTTTTGAGTAAAGTTAAAGAACTGTTTAAGTTGGGACTCATCTCTTGTGCCGCACCTGTACCTTACACCTGCACGTCACACAAGTTCTACCAAGGTGCCCATGTGTCCGGGGGTGGGCACAAAACACCAGAGTCCACCAGCTGCACACACCACCTGCAACCGGCAGCCCGGGCTAGGGCACTAGAGTGGGGACGGACTGGGGCACAGCCTAAGGGGAGTCCCTCATGACAGGGATTTGACAGGACAGGAAAGTGAGGGTCAGTAGGCAAGGGGCTAATGTGGCATAGGGGTTTACAGTAAGGGGGTGGGGATAAGAATAAGGGGGTTAGTTCTGGGGGGGGGCGGGGGGTGGGATAAACATTGGGGGTGATTGGCCGACGGGGGGGTGGAGTAGCTTGGGGGTGGGGTGGGGGACAGGTTATATAGGTCAGCTACACAGAGGGTCGGCAACCATTTTAGGAGAAGCAGTTGGGAAAATCTCCCACCCACCCTTTGTTGGTTAAGGATTTGTGGACCGCCGGCAGCACAGAAGAGTTGCTATTGGTGGTCTGGTCCAGCAGCTGGGGGTAGTTGGGTGTAGGGCGCGTTGCTACTTGTCACGACAGAGCGGAAACAAAAGGGGGTGGTGGAATGTATGGCCTTGTCAATACCCTGGTCATGGTAACCTAAAGTTTTATAATTAAATCTATACTTGCTCATTCATGTTTAGATCCTTGATATTTAACCTGTTCCTAGTTCAAAATTTGTAGCTCCTTTCAATGTGTTCTTGCCAGTCAGATAGGTCAGAAGTGAAAATGGCAGGTCGAGAATGATGCTGCCTTCACAAACTCTCATGTATCAGCACAACTTATTTCTTGTACTGCGTTAATGTTCTACAGGTCCTAAATGGTTCTCCACTCCTCTGTACAAACATATTGACATGATGCTGGGGGCAATGCTGGATCTCCCTTCTGTCTGATGCTGCCTGTCTGATCTACAAATGTTGCTGTAGGGTTCACACCTCTCATTACTCAGCCTGTGTGATCTCTCCCTCTGCAGACTTTGGATTCTATTCTCATTGCTCTTATAACTTACTTTGCCTTGAGTACAAACTTACCCTGCAGATACTGCTAACATTGAGAGAAGACTATTTTCAATATAATAATGCACTGCATCGAAGTCAATAGGAAATTAGCCGGCAGTGCATGCACAATATAGGATAAGAGCCGTAATTGATTACGACCATGCAAATAATGAACATGCTTATTATTCACCACCTGCTTAAAAAAACAAACCAAAAAAACTGCTGTTTTTTTCACCTGTTTTTTTTTTTTTTTTTAAATTATGGCTATATTTTGGTATTATTTTACTGTGTGTGAACATAGCCTTAAGGTGAATATTGTCTTTAAGGTTTCCAGTGACCAATATTTTTGCACATGTTTTAGTGCCCCATGATGGTGTCATCCTTAGTGTTCCCTTTACAGTACCAGCCTGTATAAATCTCTTCCAAGCATTACAATAGACAAGTGCATGTAGAAAAGCTCTCCGCTCATTCTGACCTTCAGCCATTCAGACGTGCTGACATCTGCAGCTCTCTGAGGTTAAATGACTGGCTGATGTTAAGAAAGTGCAGCTCAGAAAGCGCACCTTTACTAAAGTATAGCTGTAAGCTGCCATTTAAGGCTGACTGCAATATTCATCGATGGGATTATTGGCTAAGTCCTGAGAAAATCTGCACACATGATAACCACTTCATTTGCGGAGAACCTTCAAAGATGTTTGCATCCATATTTATGAAAAATCTGATATTTTTTCTGTGTGTATTTCAGGGTTTAAGGTCTTTGTGCCTAAAATGCTGCTATTTACTGTGTAGGTGGTTTTGCAATCCCCAGTAGTAGCATTCATAGGCAATATAAATGAGCAGATAGACATCTGACAGCTTTGGACATCAGGCACAAATAACTGTTGATTTCCACAGTGTTTTACTAATCGTACACTCTTATGCATGCTTAGCTTCCTTCTCATTTCCAAACAGCATCCACACAGATTGCTTTACAGGATGAAGAGCCTCTGGCAATACATGGATTACATTTCTTAGAACGCATACATTAAAACACTAACATTTTCTGTAGATGTCATTGCCTAAGGCAAGACACACTTTATTTCTTACTTAATGATCTACTTACTAAGATAACAATTAAGCCAATTTGAAAAAGTACATGTTCCTTCTGGAAAATGTCATGTTTTAATGTGACTGTGCAGCTGATATTAACTCAATGATGTTTTAGTTCCTTGAGCAGGAGATCATATCCAGAGTACAAAAGTATGGAGTATTCAGTCTAGTACTATAGATTCCTGCAGTACTGTTGTAGTGTCCCAGCATGGGTGTGCAACAAAGTTCTTATTGCACCCGGACAAAGTAACTCGTATCAGGTTCACACATTTTCTCCTGTCACAGGTGCAGGCTGTTTTCCCTCCTTTACCTGACCTATCCTCTTCTTTCTCTCTTCCAACAACCCCACCAATCACTGGGAGGTTTAGTTCACCCCTAGAAAAGGAGATTAGTTCCTGGTGGGAGGAGTTCTCTAGTCAGTGGAGAGAGAGCAACCTAGAAAGACAGTTCCTGCTGCAGTAAAGCCAGGGCCTGGCTTAGGCCAGGACCCTTGTCAGGGACCAAGAGACATAACTTCTTTTACTTATGCAAACAACCACAAGCATGCATTGCCTCAGGAGGAAAGGATGTCCTCTGAGGATCACTTTGTCTACACTAGGGATACTCTCTACACAGTACAGGGCAGTGACCTGTTTCTAGTTAGGCACTAACTCCAGTGGAACAAAGTTGCATTTAGCCTTATGTATTCCACTGCATAATGCACAGCTATCCTGGAAAGGTTCGGCACAGGGACCTGTGACCTTGTACTACCCTGCCAGGATGGGTACCCTGACACTGTAGGGCATTAGGTGGTCAGTAAACGTGAGTATGAGTACAGTATATCTTCTCTTCTCCTTTACTACTCTCAGCTACACTATCCTGGCAGAGTACAGTGCTACATTGGACAGGGCCCTAGAGAAACTCCTCTACTCTACTTTCTTCTGGTTCACAGACTAGTGTACACTTGGGTTATCGAAACCATAGGAAATGGAGCCCGTCCAACCGGGGTGGGTAATAACACCACTCCAGGCTACCATGACAAGTGCCCAAGTGAGCCTACACCCACCTAGCTGCCACAACATCGCTAACCTCCCTCCAACAAGGACCGGCCAAACCCATTGGCTACCGCACTATAAATACCCTTCAAACCAGGCCAAGCTAAGAATTACTCTATCATATCATAAGTATAGGGGTCTGCAATAAAGTACAGTGAAACCTTGGATTATGAGCATAATTCATAGTAACATAGTTAATAAGGCTGAAAGAAGACTGAAAGAAAGAGTCCATCAAGTTCAACCTACAGAAACCTACTGTTATGAGAATGTGTTTGTAATCCAAATCACCCTTATATCAAAGCAAATTTTCCCATAACAAATAATTGAAACACAGATGATTCATTCCACAACCCAAAAATAAGGTACTCTGTAGATAAGGTGCTCTGTATCAAAAAAGAACATTGTATCAGTAAAGAAGGGGTTAACTCTCTCGCCACACACAACTCTCCAGGTGACTAATAACCTGCTGGTGCTGATACCTGCTGATACTAATGGCGGCTGCCTGAAGGAGCTATCTGGGAAGGGGTTAATTCAGGGTTGAGAGGGAAGCAGCCGTAATGCAATAAATCAAATTTTTCCGCTGCTGGCAGGGGCGGATTAACTTTACCATAGGCCCTGGGCTGTTCACCAAGCTTCGGCCCCCCAAACCCACTGTGAGGCTTCGTTCCCACTGAGCAAAACTAGCGGAATGCCGTTAGCCTCCCTCTCATAATGGGAGTCTATGAGAGGTGCGCGCTCCTGCTCTGTCCGCGCTGAAGAATGAACATGTTTTTGTCTGCTACGGAATTCCGCTAGTTTTGCTCAGTGGGATCGAAGCCTAACTATGGCAGCACTAGCTTAGTGTTCATAGTACAGGATAGATAAAGTCATGATGCCCTGAATTGGGCAAAAGTGCGGTAGAACTGTAGCCAGGAGACACTTCACCATTAAAAGTATCAGTCTTTTAGGATGGCCATGGGCCCCCCAGGAGCTCAGGACCCTGGGCTACCACCCGAAACAGACTTATTATAATCCGCTACTGGCTGCAGGCTCTCCTCTTCCACCAGTTCCCACCAAGATCCACCTGGGGATCTTTGGCTTATTTCTTTGTCTAGGAATACAAATACTTGTAAATTAGTCACCTTCTTTCTATAGTGCAGGTTCAGCCCAATACCCTTTGCTGGCTGCCAGGCTGTCCAACCACATTCATGTATCGCCTTGACAAATCTCAGTCAGATATAGATGCCAAATAAAAAATGGACTGTTCTCAGGGGCACAACTAATGCATTATTATTGAAATTCTATATTAGGGCATTTTAATACGGTGTATGAAATCAGCAGAACATCTGTAGCAAATCCTCAGAAGAATAGAGCATGATGCGGATTTAAAAAATCTATAGTATGCCCTCAAATCCACACAGCAAATCAATGGGGTTGTGTAAAACTCCCTTCAGATGTAGAAAGTGAACATATCAGCATATCAATACCGCAGACATGTGTTTCTTCGTTGATAAAATATACTATAAATATGCAATAGATTTATTCACTGAACGATTTCAGCACATTTGCTAGATAGTAATGCCTTTCCACACTGTCAGCAGATGTGCCATTTCTTCACGAAGAAAAGCTTAACAAGAGTTATATGATAAACCTGATGTTGTGTATGTATGGAGTGGACTCAGCTTCTGAGATTGTTCTATAGCACCCCACCCAACCCTGTACTGAGAGTTATTTCATGGGTCAGAAAGGGGTTAAAGAGGTTTTCTAGGACTTTAATATTAACATATAAAATATTAAAATAATATTTAATTTAAAATATTTAATTAAAATAATTATTTAAATAATTAAATTAATAAAATATTTAGAATAGGTCATGAATATCAGATACGTGAGGTTTTGACCACAGATCAGCTGATTGAAGATGTGTTTTTTTTTTTTTCACCAGGCACAGTGTAGTATATTTTGTACTACCTGTGTCCAGTAATGCAGTTCTCTGCAGCCCAGTCCATTCATGTGTGTAGATGCCACCCAGTCCTGAAAAGCTGCTTCACAGTGGATTAACATGCAGTAGATTATAAGATTTAAAAAATGCCACTAGACCAATCTTATTAAACCAAAGGCATGCCTATATCTACAGTATATACCACCCACAGCTAGAACAAATGCTGGACAAATAATCACCTCAAAAATATATTCAAAGACATTTACTTTATTAATTACACATAACTATTAAAATGACATTACAGATTGAATACAGAAAGCAGTACAAAACATTAGTAAATGGTCAACAAGAGGGTACACGGTGGCCGGGAGTGGTATGCCCCCCCTGGTATATACTAACACACGTCCAGTTCTCAAACCGGTGAACAGTTTACTGTAGACTTCAGTGCAATGCAAGGAATAAAATATAGTGCATAGTATTGAGCTGAAATACCAAGGGGACCTTGCCTTAGAGGTAGCAGAACTCAGGGGTCAGGGTAACCTGACTGTAGAATACTTGATAGAAGATACCTGTACTAACGGTTTGGAGAATACCGCCTCTTGCCAGAAAGATCACAGAGTGCCACTTCTGGTAGCACAGGCCCCGAGCTTGCACAACCACATGTAGCTAGAGTAGTTACTCAAAATATCCTGAGAGGACCTAGCGTCAATCAATGGAGTACTTCAGCTTAACTGCAATTTGCTCCACTGCAGTTGAACCTCTTTGGAACATCCTGACTTCATTAGGAAGGATAGTCACTCCAGACATAGGCGAAGGGTTATCCTTATAGTGGTAGTTATCCCACCTTTGGCTTTTATCACTGCATATAATAATACAGGAACACAACTAGCTAGAACTCTCTATAACCAGTGTAAAATATACATTAGTGTAAACTGCCCATAGCAGCCAATCACAGCTGCTTGGTTGCTGTGGGCTGTCTACACCAGTGTATATTTTGCATCCCTTGATAAAAATGGGCGTATGTCCTAAATATATTTTTGAAGTTATTATTTGACCAGCATTTTTTTCTAGTTGTAGGTGGTATATGCAGGAGATTATGTTGCAAGAATTTCTGCAACAGTCCCTAAATGGAACATGAAAAAAATCCATGTGCTTGCCACTAACAAAGCTCCATTCAGATAAATGGTATTGATTTATTGTCACAGAAATCTTTGCAGCACAATCTCCCAACCATACCGCCATCCTCAGAGTGGGAATAATCTACTGGAAATGTGTGAAAGTAATAATTACAATGGTATGTATAATTCCATTCTTTCTTTTCAAGCTCAAATGTACAGGACTAAAGGCCCTATTACACAAAGCAATTATCGACTTCATTTGGGCGATTATCGGCCGTTACGGACGATAATCGCTTGGTGTAATAGGCAATGTTAAAAGATAACGATCTGCTGATAAACACTATGTCGACTGATCGTTGTTCTTCAACATGTTGAAAGAGAATGACCCCGCTAGTGATGGTCTGCTGGCCATCGCTCCATGGGACAGGAGCGACGGTAGCAGAGCACCGCTATCTTTTAGGCTAGGTTCACACTACGTAAGTTTCCGGCCGTAGCGCGCTCCGTGAATAAGCGGCCGGAGATTTATGTAGTTTGCGTACAATGAAAAGTATACGATCTACGGCTGCACAGTTCACACTACGTACGAACTTACGCCCGGATCGTATGCGGTGTCGTAAAAAATGAACCAGACCATTGTTTCGGGACAGAAATGCTGTAACTTACGCCCGCATCGTGACATGCATTCCCGTACGGAGTGGTGATTTCTTCTTTTTTCCACTTTGATTTGCCGATCCAAAAGGTTCTATGGGGTGTCCGGGGCTAGCCGAAGATATCCCAGTAAAATACCGCTGTCAGATCGCTACGTACGCCGCTCGGGAAGCGTACGTAGCTTACGGGCGTAAGTTTGCGGACCGTACGCAGCCGGCCGCAACTTGCGTAAATCCCGGCCGGAGTTTTACACGTATATGTCCGGCTGCAAAAAATATGCGGGCGTACATATATACGTAGTGTGAACATAGCCTTAAAGATCGTCCGGGCAGCCCCTTCCCTGCAACTCTTCGTTCCTTCCCACTCATTTTAATAGCACTGAGAGTACTGAAAGCAAGAGCCCGCTTGCTCCTTAACATCAGGCCGTGTAATAGGGTCCTTACAGAAAACCTCCCTGTCAGGAACCGGTGACACCAGACACACAGAGGCAGTGAGCCCTAAGCTCAGCCCCGCCCACTGACTCTACCTATTTGCCCCCCTAGGCTAAACCCTAGGGCAGCAACTGGGCGGCGGTCCCTGCACTGGCTTGGTGGGACAAAAAGACAAGACAGACAGACAAAACACAATAAAGAATGGTCGACCAATCCGGGTCACAACAGTCTGGCAGCAAAGGTACAAAATCAGGATCCAAAAGAGTAGTCAAATAACAGGCAATATGGTCGGGGGCAGGCAGCAAGCAAGTGAGGTCAAAAGATACAAGGCAGAAGTCAGGAGAAACCAGAAACCAGAACACACAAGCAGGCAGAGACTAAGTCAATAACTGGCCAGGCACAGGCAGAAGCTGAAATCTTAAATAGGAGACCAGGAACCATGTCCAGAAAGTGATAGGAGGGACCAGCTGTCAATCACTGAGGCAAAGGCAGGTTAACTGTTACAAGACCAGAAGAAACTTAGCAGAACAGACACGGGTGGGGCAGGGAAAACAATTAGCAGACCAGAAGGAATAAGACACAGTTCAGACAGGGCACAAACAAAGGCAAACAAAACACAGAATAAATGAAAGATTATGGCCAAAATCGCAGTTTTTGGCGCAGAGGTCTAATCTTCGCAGCAGAGGGTGGCACTGATGCCTTTTCAGGCGAGATCATGACACTCCCTTTACCAAACACACCCCTAATGGGGGGAGGGTTGTAATCAATAATGTTTATGTGAAATTAAAAGTTTCCTCCAGTTTGACTGATCTGTTATTACTTTATACCAGCATCAACATATATTTCTTTACTGCAGCATATTCCGTAGCAGGCAAATATTTCCCTTGATAGGTCTTACCAGAGACATATTTTCTTGTAGACATACAGTATAAGTACCAACATGTTTCAGTGATTTCCCATTGTCAATTTGTCACCACTAGGTTCATCTCTTCACATGATGCAACCTTCATTTTACCTATTATATGTCTTATTCTCTCTTGGCCAGTTAACTACCCACAATGGGATCTGCATTATTTCTCCACTTTTAGAAGTATGAAGTGTTGATTCATTATCTCTCAGAGCCATTCATGTTCTCCTCCCCATTGTTACAGCATGTGCGAGTCATTGACGGACCTGCTGTCCCCAGATGCACATATCTCAGGATCCTGCTGGATTAGAAGTGATTAGGATAATAGCTTTATATTAAAGGTAGCAATATTAATATTACAAATGGGAACATCATCAAGTGGCATACAGGCACAGGTATAATTACATGTAATATTATAACAGCAGTCATTTCATTGTTCTAAATCTGGATGCTGATGAAATGCATCCTATCAGAGATGTACCATTTAATAATCTTCATAAATCATAACAAAGCCTTCATGACAATGGAGCATAATCTAAAGCTGTGCTCTTTAAAGGAGAAGTCTGGCGAATTATAAAGTTCAGGAGCCGGCAAGGACAGAGGGTAAATTGATTACAAGTACTAACATACCTCTCCCGATGCCTGCGATGAGCGTCGGGACCGGCTGCAGGACTACTGCTGGGCATTAGTTGACACGTCACATCCCGGCTAATGGACTGGCCGTTCAGCCAGTCAGCGACTGGGGCGGTACGCCAGTACGCTGCTATCTGCTATGGGCTGCCTAGACCATCTAGCAATCACCAGGGCAGCCCCCCCACACCCCCCCTGCACTGACCCACTCGCTGCCAATGCGTGTAATAGCGCCATCAGTGAGGGGGGAACAAGGAGCAAGCGAGTGCTAACAGCATCGCCCTGTGTAATAGGGGCTTTAGAAGTGGATCAAAGCCAGACTGGTTAGGTGACCCAGTGGGCCCACATCTGTTGCCTTCTAGAAGCCTCTTTTTGTAGTTAGCTACAACTAAAAACTTAATTAACAGGTTTTTTAAAGTACCCAGATGGGCATAAAAGCAGACAACAATACCTTCGCACTTCCTACTTTCCTGTCTGCAGACATATAAACAACTTAGCAGCTGTCAGCGAATAAAATGAAAGAGTACCAGAGCTCTTGGCACAATGTATGATATTATTATGGTAGCATTATATAATTTAGAAATATAGTGGAGTTGTAGAGGTAAGACATATGTCTATCTATCTATCTATCTATCTATCTATCTATCTATCTATCTATCTATCTATCAATTAATTATCTATCTATCTATCTATCTACACACACTGTGTGGGGTAGAGAGATCTTTGTATCTTTATTCAATAGCATAAATGTTCAATGAACATCAATGAATGAAAAAGCCAAATTGCTACACACAGTATATGCTAGAATAGGCTATTTCAGTGAACCAGACAAGCAGATTACTATTTGCTATGTGAATATTTGTTCCCCTCCTAAGGGAAAAAATAAATACAGACAAGAAAAATGATGCATTTTCTAGTAATAATACATTCATAAGATGAAGACTACACAGTGATCTATATCTTTTGATTTATACTGCGAAATACTCCAACTGGGAGAACACTCTTTTTAAATTCTTCCTGATTGATGTTTATGGTCTTCAGGATGGAGAAAATAGATAAATTATTGCAGTGAAGCGTAACACTGATCAACTATAACATCCAAAACCACTGGACCTGTGTAGCTCCTCCTCATGTCACCAAATCAGTTCTGACCTGTTAAGGTGTGGACAAGATTTCCGATGGTGTCCTGTCATATCTAGGACGTTAGCACAACCCTTTAGGGGTAAATGCACATGATGCAGAATTTTTACATGGAGTTTACAGGCAGAAAATCTCCGACATTTACAGTAGCAGCAGCGTAGATGGGATTAAAAAAAATTCTCAGCCACACCCTGCAAAAAAAAATACTCAAAGCTGCAGAAATTGACATAAAGAACAGATTTTGGCAGTATATCAATTTTAGTATTGGATACGCAATGGATAACTACATAATTTCCCAATTGAGTTAAATGAGCAAATCAAATTTTGCAATAAAGTTTCTACAATCGGTTTCTTCAAAAAAGAGATGTGATGGAGTGTTCAGATGTGTCATCTAACACTACATTAAATTGTTAGCTTTAGGGGTTTGAGAATCTACAAAAACAGGTGGTCTAACTGTTGTTCTATTTGTAAGGAACATGTTGGATGAATTAGGAGGTTATTGGCTTTGTTCACTTGTTGCAGTTGCATTGCTGCAGCAAGTGCAGAAAACAATAACACAGCTCTCTTTCTTCATCTTTGTCTTCCTGCAGAAACCATGTTTGTCCATGGACAATGTCTGGTGTGGCATGTCAGCTACATACAACTACAACTGTAAAAGTGCGTAAACTTGTGTAACAAGTACAGCACATGGACGTCTTCTATATAGGTTTAGGGTGGGTCCGGAATTATTTTCTTATTGCTAAGAATAATGATCTCACCCCTTTTCCCATTTATTGTAGAATCATGAACCTTAAGATAATTATATAAGGCAGATTTACTGCAAACATTCTTGGGATTGGTCCAGGATTTAGGGGGTTGCATCTCCTTGAGAAAAGAGCCAAACTTGCTACAGGCCATAAAATGCTCTTCTGAAAAGAAATATAAAAAGTAGTTTACCCAGAGACAGTGGTGTAGCTATAGTGGTCACGGCCAGCACTCCTTGCCACCTCACTGTGTTCACACATTCACCTGCGTCCCGTCTATTCCCCACCTGCATCCCACCCATTCCCCACTCGTGTCCCGCCTATTTCTCACTTGTTTAAGTCTCTGTGTGGTGCTGTGTGCTGTGTGTGTTTGTACATGCGTGCATCTGTCTGTGTGTAGTGGGCCAGTGGTTGTTTGCCCCTTACCAACGTCAGCTACCGAGCCTGCCCCTTAGTTTGTGGTTCTCTGGTGGATGGTGGCTTGGCTGGCTCCACCTACCAATGCCATGTGCCTTCAGCTCACTGGGGAGAGATAAGGAATACCAGGTGAGTATTTTTATTTTTTTAATATTACAAATGGATACTTCTAGGGGGTGGGGATGCCTACATGAGGGGGAATACACATAGGGTAGCATTGAGATGGTCGATTACTACAGGGGAGGGAGCATTTACTACAGTGGGATTAATATATGGGGAAGGATTACTGTGGTGTCCTACCACGGGTGTTGTTATTGGTTACACCCTTCGAAAAAGCCTGTACTTTTGAGGTTGAACGGTAATGTATTAGTAATAGAGTTTTGCCACAAGATGTCGTTATTGCAAGTATGTATACCTAGATATTGCATGGCTGTAGTACCCAAAGGGTTAATTTTTTTTTTGTGTGTCACATGTGTCTGCACACAAATAAGAGTTCTTTCTTCTCTTCTCTTATCATCTCTCTCTTTACCTCTCTATATGCACTCCTCAGCCACTCACAGCACACCTTACATGTGCTGTAGGAAGTAAGTCACATGGGTAGAGGAAGTGTAAGGTCTTTTGCCTTTGGATTCTGTGGAGGAAGGACACAAGAAAAATTTTAAAATTTTATTAGAATTCACATGAAAACACCAAAAGACAGATTAAAAACATCTAAAAGTTCCAATCAGGAACACAAAGAAATTCATGGTTCACCCACATACAAAAATATCAATGGGTGTATAACCTACAGGGGGCTTTATGCAAATAATATTGCTACCATGACCGGAGCAAATATGAATCCCAAAAAATATATATTCAATCAATCACAAGGGCAAAGCAGAAGAAAAAACATGATTATATACATATGAAAAACGTGCAAACATACATCAGTGCAAAGAATGAATAGTAATAGAATAATGACCAACCCCTACTGATCTACTCACATAAAGTGCAATGATATCATGATAAAGTGCACTGTGCATCAGGTAAGTAACCAAAGTAAATAACAAAAATGGAACTGTGCAAATCAAGAGAAATGAATATATGATCACATATGAAAATAGCCTATCACCGCTCATCCCAGGTAACAGGGTCTGGGGCTTATATCACCCTCTAGGACAGGTCACCCCACACTGGTGGGCAATAGGTGTTGCAAACACCAAAGAGTCAAAACACAGGCACAAGTATTCTCTCTTCTCTCTTCTGAAGTATTCTTCTATTTCTTCCAGTCCAATAGGAAAAAGAGCTAGCACTCACCATCTGCTGAAAACATACTCCATTTTATTCAGGGTTCACTTCAGCATGTGTAAGGGGGAGGCAGGTGAAAGCAGGTGCGTCAAAGCGACAGGCTGTTTCACGTGCACACAGGCACGTTTCGTCAGGTTCTTCTATTTCTACCTCCAAAGTTCTGGCAGAGCACAGTACTACTTGGGTTGGGATTCTCTTGACATCCTCCCTTTACTCTTTTGATCCTCTACTTCACCTCTCATCATGCAACTCATTCAGCACGACTGTACCACTCATTCTACTCTCAGTGCAGATCTGAATTCTAAATGATTAAGTAACCTATCAAGTGTCAAGTATCATATCAAGGCAAAGTTGTATTATCTGCTGCCCATCTCAAGTATCTTCAGAGTAAACAAGATTATATTTATGCTAAAGAGACTCTGTGATTCCTTGTCAAGCACCGACACAGCACACACACAAAAGTGGCATCACAGAGTTTCACCTAACATGTGACCGTCCGGCCGGCCGGCCCTGCTCACCGGTAGGGCGGTCAACACGGAATTGGCATCACGAACAGGATACAAACCTCATTGTTGCCTATAATCTCCACCATAAAGAACTGTGTACGGTGTGTGATATACGGTATGGAGAGTTGCCACGAACTGTGTACTTCTCATTCTCAAAGCGGATTAAAAAGTGTTAGCCACCAGAACCACTACTGCCCAGAAGAGAAGTGCCCCGAAGAGAATCACCCTAACCATGAATATAAAAGTGAGGGAGCCATCTTTATTGTTTCGGGACTGTATCCTGTGTTTTCTAACTACACCACCACTTTTGAAAAGCCCGCCAACCAGAATGTGGGAAAACTGCAGAAGCGTGCCAAAGTCTCAACACCGCCCCCTGGCGGAACACCAGTGTTCAGTACCGTTTTCGGGAGGTCCCCTGATGGTGACACACCCTCTCGTTTGCACTTTCGGCGCAGCCATGATGGAAAAGGCTGACGCCCATTTATGTCTCCTGCACTTCACCGGAAGTGATGACTCTGCCCTTAGTTGCAACAAGGTGGTGAGCAGAGAGCAACAAGTGATGAATGCTAATGCAATTTCGGAAATTGTGGGAGCCCTGGCCTACTGGTCAACGGCGGCTGCAGGCAAGCACGTACATGCTGCAGCCCCAGTCCCTGCCACTACAGGTCTGGCACTGCCGCTGAGACCTCCAGCTACACAGCCGATCCCTAGGAGGAGTCCCAAGGGGGAGAGAGCAGCTTCTTCGGGATCTGGGACCCCGACCAAGTAAGTGTAGTGACCTTCCTTAGGTGATCTCCCCTTTCTGTAGGTGGCAGTATCAATAGTCTGGGTGGGTCCCTGCTCCACTCCGGACCACCGTGATAAGTACCCAAGGGACCCCACAACAACCCGGCAGGTCACTGTACACAGAGGAAAAAGGTATAGTCAGCTCATTAAAATAAAAGCAGGTGTGCCACCATACCTGTGTGCCCAACCGGCACGGGCGTCACGACACAATACCATTGCGCAAGGCTATATCTCGGCCAACCACCAAAGAAGTGGCGTCTCGGTGTTTCAGCTAACCTGTGACCGACTGGCCGTCCCTGCTCACCAGCGGGGCAGTCACCACATTACCTACAGGAGATATTGCCTATAAGGTTTAACTGTTATATGGATTCACAGGGGTGTCTCACTACTATATGGGGCCATAGAGGTTGCCTATATTATCTGAGTGCACAGAGAAGACCTGTGCTATATAAAAGCACAGAGGGGGCGTAATACAATATGGAGGAACAGAGGGGGCGCAATAAACATGGGGAGTTTCTATATAGATGAGGATGATGCTGGAGCGAGAGACCTAACATGTTTATCTGGCACATCCTGTGGAAATGAGTGATGGCTAGACCACCATCATTAGACCAGTGAGTGTGCCGTGACACATGGTCGGGTGTGCCGCGGGGCAAGTTCCCCAAACTATGGTGCCCCTGTGAAACAGGAGAAAACAATGGGGGAGAGAAACCTGGGGATGGGGGAGAAACAGGGGAGAGAAGCAGGGGGGAGAGAAACATGGGGATGGGGGAGAGAAACAGCGGAGAGAAGCAGGGGGGGAGAGAAACATGGGGATGGGGGAGAGAAACAGCGGAGAGAAACATGGGGATGGGGGGAGAGAAACATGGGGATGGGGGAGAGAAACATGGGGATGGGGGAGAAACAGGGGAGAGAAGTTTGGTGGAGAGAAGCAGGGGGGAGAGAAGTATGGTGGAGAGAAGCACAGGAGAGAAGCACGGGGGAGAGGAGCACAGGAGAGAAGCAGGGGGGAGAAGTATGGTGGAGAGAAGCACAGGAGAGAAGCAGGGGGGAGAAGTATGGTGGAGAGAAGCACAGGAGAGAAGCACAGGGGGGAGAAGAAAACAGGCCCAGGTTTCACACTGAGTGAGTATAAATACATTTAGAATCTATATTATTAACTATATGTATAATATGTACTGTTTTAGTGTCACTTTGTGCCATTTTGGTTGGTGGTGTGCCCCGGGATTTTTTAAGTATAAAAAGTGTGCCGCGGCTCAAAAAAGGTTGAAAATCACTGGGCTAGACAAAAATTTCATGATGGCTGGGCCAGATAAAGAAGAAAAGGAAAAGGGAAGACCTTCGATTAGCAAAATCGTCACCAGCAGAGAAGGCATCTCTTGTAAGTCACTGGATGTAACCGCACTATAATCACTTATAAAGTCTACAGAATCTGTGTACAGTGGGATCTACTTTTATATGGTCACTGCCTAGGAAGTATATTGGCCTTTATACAGGGGATTTTATGCAGTAACAGTATAGTGGTGTTATGCAGTGGCAGTGGAGGCAGGTTTGGAGTTGCGCTGTGTCCATTGGTCAAGTGAGGGTGGTGGTGGTCCAAGTTGACCTTTTGCACCAGGGCCCATGAGATGTTAGCTATGCTCCTGCCTACAGATATACTTTGAGAGTTAGTGGCCCAGCAAGTCAAAGCTCAGCCCTTTTCATTGTCACATTCACCTAATTTGCTTGCTAAATGTATATATCTCCCCCTTAAGGTTCTCAAAATTTTTGCCCCACTATTCCTAAAAAGGTTCACCCCTGTTGCAGGTAATGGTTTATAGATAAAAATGGGACAAATATGTCATAATGTGGGACAGACATGCAATAATGGGGGTTCTCTGGATAGCAGAAAAATAGAATACATCCTCCTATTACTGTAAATAAAATCTGGCTGGAGATTATCACTATGTTTGTAGCCCATCTACAAAATGTCCAAATGTTTAGATGACATGTCCACTCTTACATGCAAAGGTTCATTTAATCTTGGAAAATGTAAAATTTTGCTCCTTTTCCCCAAGTTGAATAACACAGGGATGAATTGTAGATTTGCCAAAATGGCTCCTGCATGAATGACCCTGGCTGTGGTTTCTATAATATCAAGAGGATACGTATTAGCATTATATTACAAATGTGTATAACATATATATTTTCTAATAACCAAAAGAAGTTATTAACTACAATGGCCACTAAACACATTTGTTAGACTTCCTCTCAAGAATCATCACAGTGTGTTCCAGCACAAATTATATTATGAGTTTATTCATTGCTTTTTATAGATCATAATAACAAACTGCTACGTTTTCCTTCATTTAAATGGCTGTTTATTATTGCTTCAGCCATAAAGGTTTTTAAGTCTCTATTAAACTAGCCCACGGAGAACATGTAATGCTTCAAGAGTTTGTTATAGACATAGAAGGTCAGTGAAAAGGTTAGATTTGCTTGTTTGTTTATTGAGGAGTTTATGGATTTTGTTTACCCTTTTTAGCCTTTGTTCTTGTTGTGATTAGGTAAAATTTGGTCTCAGGGATGTTGGGTTGGATTCCTGTTGCTACGGTAATGCAGTAGTAATGCTCATAGTTAATAGTCTCTCTGTTCGGAAAAACCTTTCATATAAACATTATTCTGTTCTCTTTGTTCAGTGGCCGAGATTCAACCCACGCTCCACATTTTCCAAAAGTTATTTGTGCAAGTTTAACTCTTCCTTTGATGTAAAGTTACACATACAGTAGTTACATATAGTTAAATGGATAAGATAGGAAAAAAAAAAAAGAACTCCAACTTATAAACCTACCATGTTAATCCATGTTAAACCTAACATGTCAATTCTTTGAGTGGAGAGCGGAGGCGCGTGTGAGGCATCGCATTGACACACTGGCAGGTGGGATTCTAAGCGAAGCCTACGGTCGAGGACGGAATACCACCACTTTTACTCAGTGTGAACATACCCTTACATATCATGATGTAGCAAACCTTATACTGAAATTAAACACATTATATTCCATTGAAAACGTCAACTTATTTAATGTGTTCAAAACAAAACTGAAAAAAAACAAAACAACAACCTTACACTTACTTGCCTTGATCCCCCACAACGTCTGTCCCGCATTGCCTGCTTCTGTCTGTGCAATGCAGCCTGCTTTTAATATATAAGAAGCGCCTGCTTGGTTAATCACCAGTTGAGATGGGTCATCAGGACACATATACTTTATTTTTGCAGACAACCCTTTTATTTAACCTAATCAGAGATCACTCCAGTTATTTGTCAGGAGTCCTGTCACAGTACAGATCGGGAACCCTGCCATGTAGCAGGATGCCATCTGGTTGTCATAACAGTCAGAGGTCCTTTGAATGTCTCTGTGGCTGGTTTTATCTCCCGATCACCCATCTACATGACAGATTCCCTTTAAATGTTATCTGAAGAAGAGATCTGAAAAATAGCAGTTTTAAATTTCTCTGTATGAAAGGAACCACACTCAAGTGTATGAGGACTTATCCTAGACGTAAAAAGCATTTTATCAAAGGGGTAGTGTTGCGCTTAAAAATTATTCACAGAATAACACACATTACAAAGTTATACAACTTTGTAATGTATGTTATGTCTGTGAATTGCCCCTTCCCGTTTCCCACCACCCCCGCCCGTGTACCCGGAAGTGTTGGTGCATTATACATTACCTGATCCGTGTCACGCATGTCCTCCATCTTGTGCCAAACGTCATCTTCGGCCAGCCGGCCGAATCGCTGCCGCAGTCCCCCCTCTGCCGCGTCATAACTGTGCTCAGCCGCGATTGGCTGAGCACAATTATGCTCAGCCAATCGCGGCTGAGCAGCTGATGATGCGGCCGCGATCAGGTAATGTATAATGCACCAACACTTCCGGGTACACGGTTGGGGTGGTGGGATACGGGAAGGGGGCAATTCACAGACATAACATACATTACAAAGTTGTGTGTTATTCTGTGAATAATTTTTTAGCGCTTCACTACCCCTTTAAATGACATAAATTTGCTTACTAAACAAATCCTGTGACACAACAAAGGAGTAGTGATTGTCTTCAAGGTCATTATAACCACCTTCCTAGCATCAAATAGCAAGATGCAAAAAAAAATAAAAATTAAGTGTCACTGCCATTATAACTTTCGAAATCTAAACCAACAGTAGATGTGAAATAAAGCAAGTTTGCAATTTACTTTTATCATCATTTTTTTTAGTTATCATGCCGTAAAACTTTTTAGTATTGTGCTGGTTGAAAAAAAGAGAATAAACACATGAAGTCCTGGCCAGTACAGAGAGTCATGGCCTAATATGTCCATCAGTGACATGACTGCCTTCTCTGTGAGCACTCAGATGGCCTGGGAAACATGGGACTTCCTGTGTTTGGAATGTGCTCATATGAATGTACCCATAAAGTGCCATCCATAGTTTGGAGTCTTTACCGCCACCTTATTGGCCAATTGATATTTTTTCCTTAGACAGAACTGCGTGTGTCACTGAAGATCATCATCATCAGATGATCTTTATTTCTGTTGAATTGGGATGCGGGCACATCCATGTGCGCCTGCATCCCAATTCACCATTGAACACAATAGAGAGTACGTCGGGAACCGCACTCTCCATTGTTTGACCTGTCAGGGTTGTGCCGCCGCTATTCAATGTATAGCGGCCGCACAAAACTGACATGTCAGTTTTCGCTGCTGCCTCTAGGGATCCCAACTGGAGCTTATACTATGTGTATACACTCCGGCCAGGATCTCATTGACTGCAGTACCACGTAAGTTCTGTATTAATCATGTATTGTTGCAAATTAGCAACAACGACTGTGATTAATATAAAACTTACGTTGTGTGAACATAGCCTTAAGATGCATTTATTTTGAAAAATAACTTTAACTTCACCAAATCTATTTTTTGTATATAGCATCATAAACGTGTTCAAAGAGACTATTTGTCTGTGTATTGTCTGTCGAGGTAATATTTGCCTGCACACCTGGCCCTTTACCTGACTTCGAACCTCATATTATAAATGAGTGGCCAAATGGGATTGTTTTCTTCGGGCAATCATCTTTATGTTCCATTAGAATGGCACCAGGCAAACGTTTCTTTATCGTCTTTCTGGGCAGTGCAGATTGGTAATTCATCACTGAATATCACTTTCATCCAATCCGTCACACTCCATGGTGCTTCTCTTTAGCTCTTGGTTTCTTGTTTTTCTTTGTATTTCAAAACATTTATTCATTTATTCAAGCAGTAAAACCATCTAAAGGCTATTTTCCCACTACAAAAAAATTACATCTGTCTATCAGTAATGACTAGAGATGAGCGAAGCAGCCAGAAATTTGTTTCGCGAGCTTCTCGAATTTCGGGTCAAACTTCACAAATCGAATCTTAACAAATTTCATTAAAACAGCCAAAACTATAGTAGCTACAGTACTGGGATTATTACAGAAGGGCAAATTTGTTAAAGCATGTTGTAAAAGAGTCAAAAATCGGAATATCACAATTTAATCAGCCAGTCATAATCTAATTTCCGCCATGGACAGCAGTGGACCTTGGTGGATCAGTAGAGTAATATCAAATTTTGGAGTGGAGAGCTACCACTGATTATGTAAGGCGCACACTCAGTTCCGTAATGAAACCCAACTTGCATAACACAGTAGGAGTGGAGTGCAAGCACAGATTAAGTGAAGCGCACACTCAGTTCAGTAATTAAACTCAACTTGTATAACATAGTAGAAGTGGAGTCCGACCACTGATTATGAAAGGTACACTCTCAATTCTCTGATCCCAGTAAATTGGTATAGCTCAATAGCAATTTATAGGAGTTTAAAGGAGTATACAGTGCCCAGTGGATGAATAATATGGACTGTGTCTTCACTGGTCCCAGTGAATTCCTATAGGCACCCAGTTACTTGGTAAACTAGACACTTGGCTGACAGCTACAACAAAAAAATCACCCACGATCAGGCCTCTTAGCCTCTCCTCTGCTGACATCACAGAGGGGCCTGCAGCTGATTGGACGGGTGCTAGGGATTATGGTTAATCCCTTTCTCCCGCCCAGTGATGCTCCAGACAGCTTGTGTGACTGTATTTCCTTAATAAATGGGTAGCCGAAGCAAATTGATGAACCAATTCGATGAGAATTTTAATTCGCCGGATTCACTTAGCTCATCTCTAGTAATGACGGGTGTAATGTTAAAGACAACAGTGAAATTCCATGGTGGGAACATAGACAAAATTTGCCGATATGTGTCAGAACATTGTACCTAGTTTTGGATGGTTTTACTAATTGAATAAATAAATCTGCTGGACACCTTGAGTGAACAGGGATAGAGGAGCACTGGGGATCAGGCTGTCTTCAGTGGTAAAAGTTATCCATGGTTTTTGCATATGCATTCCATCCTCAGATGGGGCTCTTCGACATTTGATCTTTGTTGTTCATTTGTTATGACATACTGAAGTCCTTGGGACCCCACCAGCAGTTGATTGCAGCACACCAGGAGATTTGAGTCTTTTGTTTTTTAAATGGTGGTTTATGGAATCTCCACCACTCACAAGTGTTAGTGTTGTTTCATGAAACCTATGTTTTATGGGTTTGAATCAGTATTGCTTGTTCAGCTGCTCCTGATTTTTTTCTTCTATACCTTTGTGGTTTATTCAAAATAAAAATAAAAAAATACAATGAGTTGGTAAAATTTTTAGAAAAAAAAAAAAATATATATATATATATATATATGTTTCTGCAATCATTTCTGCTGTGTGAGACAGCAGAAATGATGCTTTTTTTTTACTGTATATTATGCAATGATTAACACATTTTTACATGTTTTTTTTTCCTTTTTATGGCGACTGTTGCAGTTTTTTTCAATCTATATTAATAGACTATGATGCAGGCCTTGAGCTTCACGCAATCTCTTTCTTGCTCAAAATTTGCAACTTTATAGACACCAAAAGCCTAGGTAAGCATATACCTACATACAACTAATTCACTAGACATTATGTGGCTATTTGATAAATTGGTTGCACACTGGTACATTAGTTTAAAGAGTAAGAACAGCTGTACAATAGAGGTAAATGATAAATTCCCCCCATAGTATTAATAGCTAAAAGTAAACATGAACCAACAAAGGAGGATAGGGCATATATCATTTGTGAAACAGCTGACAGTACTACAAAAAGAAGGTAAGGTAAATAGGAAGCGTAGACCCTCCAAGGAATGTAAGTTTTCTTAAAGGACTTTCCCTGAGACAAAGCTCAGCTTTCACTCAATCATTGTTTTGTATCATATTGTATATAATTTTTTTCTCATAGTTTCTTTGTTGTATGCATCTATAGAATATAACATCCTATAGCCTATGTAACACAAAACCCACTTTACCCCAGTATCCTCCTGCAGTGTCTCCTGGTCCTCTGCTGACTGCTGCCACTTTTGAGACATTCTCATCTTGGCAATGAAAGTCCGCTCAGCCAATCAGTGGCTGTGGCGCTGTCTCGCTTCAGTCAGTAATTAGCTAAGATGACTGTCACTGCCAGGACAAGTCTGCCTTGGAAGTGGTAGTGGTCCCAGGAGGATCACAGGAGGACACTTCGGGAGTGCAGAGAGGTAAGAATAAAATGGTATGTTCTCTGCCAGGGCAACAACAAGGGCCGGAGTACCCTTCTAAGAGATTATGATCTAGATTTATGAAACTGTGTGAAATACAAGCAGGTGTAAACTTCCCACAGCAACCAATCACAGTTCAGCTTTTATTATACCAGAGCGTAGAGCTTAGCTGTGATTGGTTGCTGTAGGTAGTTTACACTGGTTTCTGTTTTAAACACTTTGATAAATCTAGACCATCAGATGTGTCTTGATATTCCGAATTTTTAGCCCTGTACATTCTGTGGAATTGGCTTGTAAGGTATATACAGAATATATTCTTTGCTTTCTCTATCAAATATTTCCTTAACATGGCAGAACAGAAAAAATCATGTCTCTGTAGCCAGCCTTTATTTTAATTGTTCTTTTAAGCATCAATATTTGCTTATTGAACAATAAAGAATCCATCGCTACTAACCAAATGAATGATAGACCCGATTATCTCCCTGGCGATCATAAAAACACACAACAAACCTCCGCAATTATAGCTTTCAGAGGACAATTAAGAGGATGACAAAGGGAATGGAGCAGATAAGACCTTTAAATATCTGATTTGCTTTGAACCACAAATATTATAGTGTATTCATCGGCATTGTTTACAAGACAATATGTATACAATGTAAATATATGTTTATATTGCGGGTGAAGGTCAGCCCATAGGGTCAGAGACTAGAATCCCAAAGAACAAGTTACAACTCAATTGACCTAAATGAGAAAATAATAACATCCGATGAAAGTAGCCTAAATTATTATGTTAAAATGCTGCAGCAGGGAATAATAACTCACCCTAAAGATTTCCCAGTTCATTTGTAATCTTCTGACCAGTGTATTTTTGCTAATACTTGTAGACTTACTGTGTTAATTTTCCTCAATGCACACTCAAATTCATGTCAGACATGCAAAGAATAATAATAAGGTAAAATGACAGCACATACATTAAATATAGTATTTGCATTAATTCACTGAGTAGAACATTCACTGTAAAAACACTGAATGAAAAGGGATCACTAACCTTAACATTTCCTGACGCCTGAACAGTAGATTTCAACATTTAATGGCCATGAAAAAAAAAAAGTCATCTTTTGCTGATGGCACTGAATTGTGTCAGGCCGAACATTCATCTCACTGTGTAATTTCTCTGCATGGGGACTTTGATATATTGAGCCTGGGCGCTGGGTGCCAGACACATATTAATGTAGACAAATGTTGGTATAGGCATTTAGTGAACAGTGATAAACGCAATGGGCACAAATCCTAAAAATGGCATAGAAGCAGTGTTTTCAAAAGGAGACTGACATATTAAGGTGTTAATAGAAAACACACATGCAAAATACTTACATATACATAGGGCAGGGAATGGGAGAAAAAAAAATGATACTCACCTCAGCTTGCTACTAGTGCAGCCTCAATCAAGCAACACACTGCAGCTGATGGCTTACCTCAGAGGCCGAGAACAAGTGAGTATAAATGCAGAGGGTTACTGAAGAAAACGTGGACCCAACATAAGAGTTGTCAATCAAAACAGCAGATTGGATTGTGAAACTCATTGAGGCTATGTTCCCGCAATCTCTTTTTAGGCAAAATAACGGCCGTTGTTTGATAATGATGGACACAAGTGTTCATGAACATTATTTGCGTCTGTCATATAAAAAAAAAAGCCCTGGCAGTTTTTTCCCCCTAAACATAGCCTCATAGTCTCATAGTGTGGTAAAAGATGAGGGTGGTTTCCATGCAGTTGGTTGCAAAATATGTGCCAAAATATACAAAATATACAAAAGACAAGAGAGACATTAACACATCTGGATAGAAAACTGAAAAAAACAAAACAATATGCCTTGAAATTAGAAAATGTACAACAAAACAAAAGGAAAAAATAAACAAAGGTAACAGGAGTTACAGTTTGTAATAAAACTTTAAAGGGGTTATACGGCGCTACAAAAACATGGCCACTTTTCCTCCTACTGTTGTCTCCAGTTCAGGTGCAGTTTGCAATTAAGCTCCATTTACTTCAATTGAACTGAGTTTCAAAATCCCACCCAAACTGGAGACAACAGTAGGGGGAAAGTGGCCATGTTTTTGTAGCGCTGGATAACCCCTTTAAAGTGTACCTGTTGTTATAACTTTCAAAATCTAAATCAACAGTAGATGTGATATGAAGCAAGTTTGCCATATACATTCCTTATTTTTGTTGTTATGCTGTAAAACAAAGCTGTACTTACCAGAAATCCAGGTCCAGTCTCCTGAAGGCAGATTTTCTGACTTGTGCTGGTTGAAAAAGAACAGACTAAACTTAGGAATTCTGGCCAGTACAGAGAGTCACGGCTCAATTTTCAGACCCATAGTGTGCGATGGGGAACCGATACACTTCAGGATTTCTCCTGAAGTGTGTTTATGCCACAAAATAGCTCAAAAATATAGGACATATCCTATATTTGTCCAGAATTCCAGATGCATGGCATGGCAGCCCAGGCCAACACTAGCACCCAAGTAAGTGTCCCCGAATGCTGAAGCTGGCCCTTTAGCTGTACACGCTCCTAATCAGGAGTGCATGCAGTTAAATGCAGCACTGTAATCGACTGAGCTGGCAGCATAATACCTCAGGCCACAAGAGGCTGCTAGCGGTGCACAAGTGATCTCACTTGTGTGCACACAGCAACAGAAGGAGGAGCCTGAGGAGGGCACAGCTGCAGGCTGCAGCAGGTGGGTATGTTTTTTTTTTTTTTTAAAACAGGCACCCCTTGGCAACAGGTTTCCTTTTCTAGAGGGATATCTGGCTATATTTGTGTTTTGAGACTCACAACTGAGGCTCCAAGGACCCCTTTCTTGCATATTTAAAGGTAATTCCTGCTCCAAAGTTAGTTGGTGTGGTTATAAATGTGGATACTAAAAAAGTAATTTATCAGTTATATATAATTTAAGAGAATTGTTCCAGGAAATGTTCTAGATTAAAGGTCACCATACACCTTAGACCAGCAGCCCCCAAACTACAGCCCGCAGGCCACATGTGGCCCCCTGCGGTTATTCATATGGCTCTGCGCAGCAGCCTTGCTAAGAGGCAACAAGGAGAAAGCTCCTCTCCCCCAAACATGTCACGGCAGCCTGGCACCATCCCCGCACCCCCCCACAGCATCTCCAAGCCAACAAATGCCCCCTCTTGACAGAGACAAATGAGAAGAATGATCCCTACCTCAAAGACAGTGTCATCCTCCACTGCTACTGGTGGGGGAGTACATGTATATGTTTAAATGTGTGTGTTAGTGGAATGTGTGTGTGTGTGTGTGTGTTTGTTAGTGCTTATGTGTGGCTGTGGTAGAACTACAACTCCCAGGATGATCCTGTGTGGCAGAACTGCAACTCCCAGCATGATCCTGTGTGGCTGTAGTAGAACTACCACTCCCACCATGCAACTGTGTGGCTGTGGTAGAACTACAACTAACAGCATGATCCTGTGTGGCTGTGGTAGAATTGCAACTCCCAGCATGGTCCTGCATGGCTGTGGTAGAACTACAGCTCCCATCATGCTCCTCTGTGGCTTTGGTAGAACAACAACTCTCTCAACATGATTCTGTGTGACTGTGGTAGAACTACAACTACCAGCATGATCCTGTGTGGCTGTGGTAGAACTACAGCTCCCAGCATGATCCTCTGTGGCTATGGTAGAACTACAACTCCCAGCATGATCCTGTGTGACTGTGGTAGAACTGCAACTTCCAGCATGATCCTTTGTGGCTATGGTACAAATACAGCTTCCAACAAGCTCCTGTGTGGCTGAAGTAGAACTACCACTGCCAGCATGCTCCTGTGTGGCTTTGGTAGGAAAACAGCTCTCTCAGCATGATCCTGTGTGGCTGTGATAGAACTACAACTTCCAGCTATTCCTGGGTGGCTGTGGAAGAACTTCAACTCCCAGCATGCTCCTGTGTGGCTGTGGTAGAACTGCAACTCCCAGCATGATCCTGTGTGGCTGTGGTAGAACTACAACTTTACCATCCCAAGCCACTCCCAATGCTTCTCCCCCGGACCAGAGACAGATAAACAGTATGATCCGCCACTCTACCTCCTCCTCATTGGCACAGACAGTGGCATCCTCCTGCTGCAACAGCTCCCCGCAGACCAGATATAGCAGCAGCATATAGTCCGGCCCTCCATCGCCTTGAGGGACAGTGAACTGACCCCTGTGTAAGAAGTTTGGGGACCCCTGCCTTAGACTTTGATGGGCCATACCCGCAGAGACCCATCAGCAGTGTTGGAAGGTGAGTATAGGCCTCTGGCTGCTAATGTGACCCATTGGCAACCCCCCCTCCCTAAAGCATTACGGGGGTGGTGATCAAACTTCTGGCGGTGCAACACCTGCCTTTCAACCCATTGAATGCTGAGATTGTGTAACATTGCAGCTCTGACGGAATCACTGATATGAGTCATTAGTAGATTATGCTCAATTCACTCGTTCATGTCATCTGACGTAAATAGCCTTATGGCTGACGTGAGGGGGTTAAATAAATGTTGGTGTAATGTACCTGTAAGGGGCAGGCAGGTGGGCAGACAGAGCAGTGTCACATTTCCTGCATGTTTAGAAAAGGAAGAAGTGTCAGAAAAATTAGGTCATTTTGACAACTTTTGTTATAAATTGTGCTCAGGGTTTTCCTTACAGTATTTTGCTCAATCCCTATGTCCCTTATCCTTGAAGGAATTTGTATCTAAAATTTAAATAATTCAGTCTTATTAACCCCTTATGCATCAAAAACGGCAGTGCTGCAGTTTTTCCAAAAACACTCTATGTGAACCAGGGGTTCTAAAATGGTTGCGACTTAAAATAAAATTCCAATCATAAAAGAGGTTAAAGATTAAAGGTCAACTCCGGCGGGACCTAAAAAAAAACAAAAACACAGACACACACACAGATCATACTCACCAATCCCTCCGGTGACAATCGGCACTTTAATCCCCCGCCCCCGCGACTCCGTCACCTCCGGCCAGCATCTTCAGAACTCCCTCACTTCCGAGTCCATGTGCAGCCAATGAAAAGGCTGCTGGTGCGCAAGTGCACCAGCAGCCTTTTCATGTCCCATTCACTTCGCGAGAAGACGCTGAGGAGGATGAAGACCTCGCTTGCCCCCTGCTGTGACGACATTGACACAAAATGGCGCCTGGTAGAAGAGGACGGGGTTGACCGTAATCGGGTATGTATACTTTTTTTAACTTCTGGGGGGGGGTGTGTCGCGGGTCGTAAAGGAGGGGATCAGAGCCAGACCGCTTATTTACACACATTACAAAGTTATATAACTTTGTAATGTGTTTTAAATAAGCTAAAAAGAAAAACGCCGGAGTTGCATTTTAAATAAGAATAAACAACTGGAAAGAAACAATAAACTAAAAGACAGGTGGTAGCCATTTACTATGGAGTCTAATGTGTGCAACTATTAATGAGGATTGGTGTGTATTTTGTTCCAATAACTTGTGACTGATTTATTAAAATGTAGCACTGCCATAGTGAATGTATCTAAGTAAAAAGTTGCACAAAAAGATGCAAAAATTGCACAAGCATATTTACCTGGTATTGACGAGACGTAGGCTTGCCCCTGTTTGTGAGACGGATATGATAAATGATAACTTGGGCGCTAATCCCGGTTTATGTGAACTTTTGGGAGAATACTCAAAACAGGCAGATTTAAAAATAAGTTGCATCTAAAAAATAGATAGAACTTAGACCAAAAATGGGTGAAAAATCCAATTATTCACCAAAAAAGGTGCAAAACCCTTGATAAATTTCCCTCATTGTCTTTTCTTGAATAAGCACAACTTATTTTTCTAATTTCCCTGGACAAACAGAAATTATATCTAAAATGTGTTTTTATAAAATCCACACCAAGATTTATTACTATTGTCCAAGTGACACAGAGAGAGAAACAAATATGAGCAGTTTCAGAAATTTACTTTCACATATTTTCTTCAAAGTGCCATTACCATATAACCTCATTTTCAGATTTATGTCCAATTAATCTTATTTGTAAGTATGCTGCAAATGACCATAATATATAGTATATTTATTTAATGTGATGTGATATATTTAGTTGCATATGTTGGAATAGTTCCAGAACCCTATTAGGATTCTACAAAGAATAAAACCATTGTTGATTTGCTGCAGATTTCAGTTGTGATATTGTTCATGGTATTTGGCATACAACCCGCTGTATTATAAGGGCCAAATCTGCATAAAAATATGAATAAAAAAAGGAGACCCAATTGAAACAAAACTAAGGTTGGTTATTCTCAGATCAGTGGTGAACACATGAAAACCTAGCTGTTCGTACTACTGTACATGTCTGAGAAGTGCCGCTGTTTCATGATGGTGGTATTCATATGCGTAGCTTGGACTGGTGGAACACATAGGTTAAATATACTCTGCCGTCCACAGCCAAAAGCTGTTGAAGTATAGCAACAGCTGCAACTATATGTTTTGTGCTGTCATGTATCATGACCAAAGCAGAGTGAGTAGATGGGGTGTGCTACACTATCCCCATATAATCCATTCCTGTTAACAAACCTCTGTGCTATTCCATAGAATAGAATTCTTCCCAAATATGTATACTATAGAGTATTCTTTTTTTATTTTTTTTTATTTTTAACAGAGGGGTGTATGCAGGACCGTTTTAATACACTGGTGGGCCCAGTGCAAAGACCTCAAGAATGCCTCCCCCCTTGCACCCCCAATGCTGACAGCAAACATAGCGCCACTACTCCTATCAGCACTCACTGATCTGCTACTTAAAGAGAACCAATCACCTAAAATTAACTGTCCCTATAATAAAAGATTATCTCTCCCTAAATCTATTCCTGAAGATACAGACTGCCTGTGCAGTCTGTATCTTATGCTTTTACCTAATCCTGTAAAGCGGAGCAGTAAGGACGGGGGCGGCCATCTTGATGACGTCACAGTGGTGCATTCCAGCGCTGGAACGCAAGGGACGTAATCAAGATGGCGCCCGGCTTTACTGCACCGCTACAGAGGACTGGGTAAAGTATAAGATACAGACTGCAAAGGCAGTCTGTATCTTCATGTAGTTTATTTCTGAAGATACAGACTGCCTGTGCAGTCTGTATCTTATACTTTACCCAGTCCTCTGTAGCGGTGCAGCTAAGCCGGACGCCATCTTGATTACGTCCCTTGCGTTCCAGCGCTGGAACGCACCAGTGACGTCATCAAGATGGCCGCCCCCGCCCTTACTGCTCCACTATACAGGATTAGGTAAACGCATAAGATGCAGACTGCACAGGCAGTCTGTACCTTCAGGGACATACTAATAGGCCCAGTTAGAATAGACATACACAGTGATCTCGCGCTGTATAGCGCGGGATCACTGTGTATTTACAGAGTGGCGGCAAAGGCTCATGGGAGCCCTTCCCGCCACTTGGCATGCCGGGAGCTTCCTGTCTCACGCCGGCTCTTTTCAAAAGAGCCGGCGCGAGACAGGAAAAGAGAATGTGTATATTGTAAAATCACGGGCATAAAATTAAATAATTCCAATTACAAATATTAATAAAATATTAATTTACAGCTAATTAGCAAAAAAAAATTTTTTTAATTTCGCCCATGATTGGTTCTCTTTAAGGTACAGAGCACAAACTCCCAGCACAATTCCAGCCCCTGCCTATAGACAGGGCCTCCTGCAAAACATACCGCGCATTGTGTCAGCAGCTCCAGGCACGGTGCCTCCTGTCTATGGCAGCAGGTAGGAGCCAGTCACACTGTAGCTCCTCGGCCTGGGCCTCTTTCTTCAAGGTAGGAGGGGTTGTGAGGACATACACACGGAAGCCACACCCAGATCCCTGCTTCATCCTCTAGAGATGGAGGGTCAACCCTCCTCCAGCTGCGGGGGGCAGGGAGGGGAAGGCTCTGTATGGCTGGGTTGGGTGTAGCGGGCTCTGCTAATGTGGTGTCCTACCACGGGTGTTACAGTTATATACACCCTTCGCAAAAGTCTGTACTTATTGCACTTGTGTGGTGATGAAAGTAGTACTAACGTTTGCCACTAGATGTTGCTGTATTGTACATGCTTATGTGGAAGCCGCACAGCTGAAGAATGTAAAGGGTTATTGGTTCTCTATGTGCCACCTGAGTCTGTAGACCAGTAGGATTCTCGTTTTCTTCTCTCCTATCACCTCTCGTCTTATTTCTTCTATTGCACTATTCATCCACTCACAGTGCACGTTAGGTACGCTAAGGAAGTATGTCCCATGGGTGGAGGAGGAGCACAAGGTCTTTCATGTTAGGCATTGTGGAGGAAGGACGCTAGCTAGGTAGCTCTCCACAGTGGTCCCATCTGGGCTCTGGCCCTCTGCCAGGTCCCCTGCCAAGTCGGTCTTAGCTAGAACCCCATATGAGAAGGACGCAAGACAGTACACCTCTAATAACTTTCTTACAAGTAACACTACACAGCACTATGCATTGTTAAACCCCTCTTAGGAGAGGACAAGCCAGAGACGTAACAGAGCAGGACAGTATTCACTAAAGCCAAAGAGCTAGGAACTGGTCTACATAGAGCAAAGTTGCAGTAAGCCTAAGAACTCTATCTCGCAGCGCGGGTGTCAGCAGAAAACCTTCTGGGGCCTGTGTCACCCTCTAGGAAGGTTCAGCCGAGTCTAATGTTCATAAGGTGGTGTGAAGACTAACTCAAAGTCAATACACGGGCACAGGTGTTCTTCTCCTTCTGAGTATTCTACCTCATCCTCCAACATCCCGGCAGAGCACAGTACTACATGGGTTGGGACTCTCACGACATCCTCCTCTCTGCTACTCTGTTTCTTTGTATTACTCAACGCACTACTCAGTCAGCACAACTATACCCTACACTGCACTTCTACTACTGATTAGGTTGCTGTATTGTTAATTATTTATTCAGAACTATTCTCAAGTGTGTTCTCAAGTGCTTTATCCAGAGAAACCTCATACTGTTGATTCCGTATGGCCTGCTGCACAATTGAAACTAGTAAACCCAGCTTTCTTGCGTTAAAAAGACTCTGTGATTTCTCGCCTTCCACCGACACAGCACATACCATAACCTTGGGACACTTCCCCTTTCTGTGGGTGGCGGTACCTATAGTCCGGGAGGGTCGCTACACCACTCTGGCCATCCGTGAACACTTTAACCCAAGGGACCAAGTAGCAACCCGGGACACTGACCACAGGGGAAAAGGGTACAAGTGGCCCTCAGAAATAAAAGCAGGCATGCTATCACACCTGTGTGCCTCACTGGAACTGGCGTCACATGGTAACATTCTAAGGTCCGCCTGTATCTCCGCCAACCCCCTCCGGCGTGGAGTCACACTCTACCATTTAGCAAGTGACTGGCCTCTACTCCGATATAACATCAAACCGAGGTACACCACACTAATCTGGGTATTGTCCTCCCTGCATCGAGCTCTGCTAGAGGCTATGGCTGGCTGCTGTCATTGCAGTGGGGCAAAAAAAAAATGTTTGGGGCAAGGCTGAATTCATTTGGGGATTGGGTGACGCAGGGGGCCCCTGTCAATGGTGGGCAAGGTGCAAATGCACCATCTCCCCTATGTTTAAAGCGTCCCTGGGTCTATGTATGTAAGTTGCTGCAAAATGGCATTGATTATGGATATATGGTAGAGATATAAACGCTTAGAGTCCCCTGCCGGACACCACATAATTGTGGTGTGATAAAAGCCTTTCTTTTCTGCTATTAAAACGTAAAAAAAAATGTTGCGGGTCACTAAAAGGGTTTGGGGAGCCGATGCCAATATCTGGGCAGAGATGAAGCAGCATCAGGATAAACTAGAAAGTGTTGATGTAGTGGAAAATGCTAACAAACTCTGCAGTTAGAGGACTACAGAATGCAGAGAGGGTCCGACTCTTCCAGCCCCAATACACTGTAACCTTAAGGCTTGGGCTGACTCCTACCACAAGTAAGCAGTCTGCACAGTACTCATCATCCTCACACTTGATCCCAAACAAAGCTTGGCTCGCCCCTATCTAAAGCGCTCCCCCTGATGTTATCAACATGGTTTCCCTGGACTCTCTAGTAGTCTTTAACTTACATGCAGGTTTAGTCTACATGGCATCAGCCATCAGCAGGGCCGTTGAGACAAACAAAACACCTTAAATTGTAGAGGGGAGCCACCAGTAATGCTGTCACCCGCTAATATTGAATCAGGATAAAAGGACGATGAACTTGGGGCCCGGCAGTGTGGCTCATCCAGGAAGTTAAAAAGGACATGAGAGAAAGAGGAGGCTTCAGGAGTCATCCTTCCCTCAGTAACAGTAACAACAAGAAAGTTTCTAGATACAAGGAAGACTAGGAGGTAGGCCCCATAGAAGTACATTACGTATCATCACATTGCAGTCTAACATGAAAGGTAAATGTGCATAATGTACTGTTTTGGAGCCTCGACAGTAACAATAATATTATTTATTCCTATACTGTAGGAAAAACACACAAGTTAGTCAACTAAGGCATTCAAACGCCTACATAGGCAATGCAAACAGTCACTAAGTCTTATACCAACCACTAAACCCAAACAATCCTCTGTAGCGGAAAGGCAGATAAAGATGAAGGGAGAGCTCGAAGACCTTGTTACGCTGGGTCAAAAAGGTCACACTTGCTTGACACAATTCACAAACTTAAGCAAGCGTGAATTTACGGACTGTTTACTATGATATATAATGTGACTCAGAATACATGACTCCCACAGCAGTGTTACAGAAATAGATTAATGGATGTCTTGATTTACAGCTCAGGATAAGCTAATGATTCTACAGGTAGGAATTCTGTATGTTTAGATCAATGCATCAATGCTAACATAAGATATTTCTCCTGATATCAATTCTAGAAGCTAAGCATCTTTAAAGGGGTAGTGCGGCGCTCAGAAATTATTCACAGAATAACACACATTACAAAGTTATACAACTTTGTAATGTATGTTATGTCTGTGAATCGCCCCCTTCCCCGTGTCCCACCACCCCCACCCGTGTACCCGGAGGTGGGGTGCCAGTGGCGTAGCTATAGGTGTCGCAGTGGTCGCCATGGTGACCGGGCCCCTACGCTAGGGGGGCCCGCACGGCCCCCCTTGCCACTTGTCTCTGAGCATCCCGAGAAGCTGCGGCCGTGCAGCTTCTCGGGATGCATAGATCGCTTCGATGTTCCGCCCGCACAGTGAGCAGGCAAAACATTAAAGCGATCAGAATAAAGGAGCAGGAGCTGTCAGCGTCCTCCTCCTGTATTCCCTCCCATAGGCTGCCGACACTTCATACCAGCAGCCTATGGGAGGCCGGGACATGACCTCTCCGGCAGGCGTGATGATGTGACGTCACATCATCACGCCTGCCGGAAGTCCCGTCCCTGCGGCTCGCAAGATGGAGCCCGTAGAGGAGGAAGAGCTGCCTGCAGCCACAGCGCGGATTAGGTGAGTAGGATGTTTGTTTTTTTAGGGGCACCTCTGGGGGCATTATTAATTCATGGGGGGCACCTCTGGGGGCATTATTAGTATATGGGGGCACCTCTGGGGGCATTATTAGTGTATGGGGGCACCTCTGGAGCCATTATTAGTGTATGGGGGCACCTCTGGGGGCATTATTAGTTCATAGGGGGCACCTCTGGGGGCATTATTAGTTCATGGGGGCACCTCTGGGGGCATTATTAGTTCATGAGGGCACCTCTGGGGGCATTATTAGTTCATGGGGGCACCTCTGGGGGCATTATTAGTTCATGGGGGCACCTCTGGGGGCATTATTAGTTCATGGGGGGCACCTCTGGGGGCATTATTAGTTCATGGAAGCACCTCTGGGGGCATTATTAGTATATGGGGGCACCTCTGGGGGCATTATTAGTATATGGGGGCACCTCTGGGGGCATTATTAGCTCATGGGGGCATCTCTGGGGGCATTATTAGCTCAAGGGGGCACAGCAGGGGATCCTACATACAGGGGGCACAGCAGGGGATCCTACATACAGGGGGCACAGCAGGGGATCCTACATACAGGGGGCATCCCACACAGCGCAGTTACTTTGGGAGCCTACAGGAGGGAGAAAGGAAAGGAAGTTGCTAGAAATGTGCGGAGCCTCTGAAAAGATGAAACTTATCTGGAAGGAATCATCATGGAGGTCTGGGCTCGATGGAGAGGAAAAGGGAAAGTGTTGCCTCAGATCAAAGAAGACGTCACCTGTGAGTCACTGTATGACACTTTTCTTATTTTGTAGAACATCATTTAGTAGGGGTGCCCCGAGGTGACAGCTACTACATTATCTGTACTCAGAGATATCACTGTGTTATCTGTGCTGTTACATAGGACTGCAGGTGACATCTACATTATGTGTACTCAGAGATATCACTGTGTTATCTGTGCTGTTACATAGGACTGCAGGTGACATCTACATTATCTGTACTGAGAGATATCCCTGTGTTATATGTGCTGTTACATAGGACTGCAGGTGACTACTACATTATCTGTACTCAGAGATATCACAGTGTTATCTGTGCTGTTACAAAGGACTGCAGGTGACATCTACTACATGATCTATACTCAGAGATATCACTGTGTTATCTGTGCTGTTACATAGGACTGCAGGTGAAATCTACTACATTATCTGTACTCAGAGATACCACTGTGTTATGTGGTGTTACATAGGACTGCAGGTGACTACTACATTATCTGTACTCAGAGGGATATCACTGTTATTTGTGGTGTTACATAGGACTGCAGGAGATATCAGGTGACTTCTCCAGGTTGCAGAAGTTAAAACTTCATCGTGCCCTGCTGACAGTTTATTATGGGAGTTGTAGTTTGGCAGCATGTGGCTCCTCAGGTTGCAGCACTACAACCCCCATCGTTTCCAATTGGCAGTTCATGATGAGAGTTGTAGTTTTTCAGCTGGAGAGTCAAAGATTGGAATACAATGATTAGACAATGACACAGTACAGTCCATTAATTATAGGGGGCAGTAGTGCAGTACATGAGGTGGAGGCAGTGACAGGGCATTAGAACATGGTGGCACATTAGAGTAATTAGATATAATGTTAGATATGACTTTGCCTGATGGGGTGAGATGGGGGGGCCCCAAGCTAACATTTTGCACCAGGGCCCATCAGCCTTTAGCTACGCCCCTGTGTGGTGCATTATACATTACCTGATCCGTGTCGAGGGCCGTCCTCCCTCTTGTGCTAAACGTCATCTTCAGATGGACGGCTGAATCGCTGCCGCCACCCCCCCATCCGCCGCGTCACAACTGTGCTCAGCCGCGATTGGCTGAGCACAGTTATGCTCAGCCAATCGCGGATGATGACGCGGTCACGTCATCAGCTGCTCAGCCGTGATTGGCTGCGCACAGTTATCGGAGACGGGTGTCGGCACGTGACAGGTGAGTATAGCGCACCACACTTCTGGGTACACGGGTGGGGGTGGTGGGACACGGGGAAGGGGGCCATTCACAGACATAACATACATTACAAACTTGTATAACTTTGTAATGTGTGTTAGTCTGTGAATAATTCTTTACCGCCGCACTACCCCTTTAATATCTGTTGCCTGAATTATCAGTCTTTCTTGATTGTTATTTCTCCTGTCCTCCACATACACATGAACATTTGGAGGGGAGGGGTAACCGGCAGCTAGACAGCCTTTATCTCTGAGAATAAAGGGGTCAGGAAGTGACATACAATTACAACTGATCCCTATCCTCACCAACATGATCTCCTTGCAATAATCTGCCTAATCAGGCAGATTATCACTCCATGTAATAAAGATAACCATCAGCCGACGAGACGATCTTATCGCCAGCATGGATTTATGAGGGATCAGTCCTGTCAGACTAATCTGATCGGCTTCTATGAAGAGGTAAGTTATAGATTGGACCTGGGGGAGGCTGTGGATGTTGTATATCTGGACTTTTCAAAGGCATTTGATGCTGTGCTGCATGAAAGGTTGGTCTACAAAATGAGAATGCTGGGACTCGGGGAAAACGTATGCAAATGCGTAAGTAACTGGTTGTGTGATAGAAAACAGAGGGTGGTCATTGATGGAACATATTCAGATTGGGTTTTAGTTACGAGTGGGGTACCACAGGGGTCAGTGTTGGGTCCACTTCTTTTTAATATTTTTATTAATGATCTTGTTGAGGGGCTACAGAGTAGAATCTCCATTTTTGCAGATGATACTAAACTGGGTAAAGTAATCAGTACAGAGGAGGATAATATCATATTACAGAGGGTTTGGAGAAGCTGGAGGCTTGGGCGATGAAATGGCAAATGAAGTTTAATGTGGATAAATATAAGGTTATGCACTTGGGCCATAGAAATAATAAGTACAGTTATGTGCTAAATAATAAAACACTGGGTAAAACTACTTCCGAAAAGGACCTGGGGGTATTGGTGGACAGTAAACTCAACTTTAGTGATCAGTGCCAAGGCTAATAAAATAATGGGATGCATCAAAAGAGGTATAGATGCTAAAGATGAGAACAGTTTTGCCTCTTTATAAATCACTGGTCAGACCACGCATGGAATACTGTGTACAGTTTTGGGCACCGGTATATAAGAAGGACACAGCTGAACTGGAGCGGGTGCAGAGGAGGTCAACAAAGGTCATTAAGGGAATGGGTGGGTTACAGTACCAGGACAGGTTATCAAGCTTGGGGTTATTTACGCTAGAAAAAAGACGTCTTAGGGGCGATCTGATCACAATGTACAAATATATGAATGGACAGTACAGAGATCTTTGTAGTGATCTTTTTACTCCTAGGTCTGTAACCATGACTAGGGGGCATCCTCTATGTCTAGAGGAAAGAAGATTTTATCATCAGCATCGACGCAGGTTCTTTACTGTACGAGCGGTAAGACTGTGGAACTCTTTGCCATATGATGTTGTCAGGGCGGATTCATTAAATAAGTTCAAGGGAGGCCTGGATGCTTTTTTTTTTAACAATATAATATCACAAGTTATGGGCATTAGATTTCCGGTGATACGTTGATCCAGGGGTTATTCTGGTTGCCATTGGAGTCGGGAGGGAGTTTTCTCCCTGTGGTGGGGTGGTTGTCGTCTGCCTCATAGGGGTTTTTGCCTTCCCTGGATCAACACAGTAGAGTTTCCCTAGGTTGAACCTGATGGACTCTTGTCTTCTTTCAACCTTATTTACTATGTTACTATGTTACAGTCAGTATGCAGGCTGCCCTTTGCCTGATCCGGAAGCCGCTTACAGTTACTAAACTTGTTCCTACACTTCACACCCCTCCTGCTTGGCTCCGGACATCATGTGACATTGGTCAAAGGCTTAGCTGCAGGTCTGGAGCCAAGCAGAAGAAAAGTACAGGTGCCTGCCACCGCGGGGCTGGCGCCTGCAGCTGCAGGGCAGAGCGGAGAAGGGATGCTGCTGCTGGTGAGGTCGGGTGGGGGATTTTTTTTATATATTGTCTGCCGGGAAAGGGGAGGGCACTGGGGTGCCGGTGGTATGTGAGTGCAGAGGGGCAGCACTTATTGGGCGCTAGGTTGAGTAGAGTAACCTGGAAAAAAAAACTTGAAAGAAGTGGAGACTGCGCCCCCTGTAATTCACTACCAGATGGAGCCCAAGGCATCACCTACCCCTGCCTACCCTTGGTAATGGCCATGCTGCCGGGATAGAGTAGTGAAGAACAGAAGAAGAAGATACTTGTTTTCACGTATAGATACCCTGATCTGACCGCCTTTTGCCCTATAATGACGGATTCCTGTCCTAGTAGGGTAGTACAAGGTCCCGGGACTTTGCAACTGAGAGCATGAGGAGGAAGAACACATAAGCCAAGGGGAAGAATTAATAATTTTTTTTTTTTTTACTATTCAGTCTGGCTCTACACTTCTGTCACATTTGAAAGGGACTTGTAACCTGCAAACGGTTGGTGGTCACTGCTCTAAATATGCCTGCACCAGGTTCACACACATCGGTGCACATAACCGATAAATGACACAGTGAGTACAGCTTCTAAGGGTGCAATTCCTACTCTCCACAATCTTACGCTTATGTCTTTAGCTATTCCAGTATTAGTCTTAAAACGTTCCCCTTCAATAAATAAAGTGGCTCCCATTGTCTTATAAATATAGCAGCAAGGCAGCACTGAGTGAATGCGGTAAACCCATCAGCCTTGTAAGGTAATTTATTCCAGCATTTCACAGGAGACGTGAACAAAAACTGTAACACGCCCACACTTTATATCATTTATCTACCCAATATTCATGGAAAAGGGAGGTATGGATTAAGCTGTCATACAATATACATGCACAGCACAGAATATATTGTCATTTTAGACAACAAAACATAATATGCATTCACAACACAGATTGGGGTTTGCTACTATATCAAAGTCACAAAGAGCAGAGTACATTTTTCAGTTCTAAGAAATGTAGGAAGACAATCCTATCTTATATTACAAATACAGCTAAGAAGGGACAACAACGTCACAGGTAAAATGGGATAACATTTTGTATCCTTGCTTTGCACTGAATTTGAGGGTAATTATGTTTTTTTTCTTCCCTCATGTCTAAAGCAAAAAATTCTTAATTCTGCTGGTTTCATGTTGCATCATGGGAGCTTAGATGTCACAGGTTTAATCATAGAGTGTAAAAAAACGCAGATAAGAGCGGATGAGCTTTAGAATTTATAAAGCAGCTAAATGTAAATAGAGAACTCAATGTGTAATAGCTCAAAATCAGTACAGAGTTATATGTATGTGTATAATACTTCACAGTTCAAATCTAAATACAAACTAAAAACTGGAGTACACCTATAATAGTTTAGAGAATAATTATGTATACTCTATGGGAGAGATTTATCAAGGGGTATAAAACAAACACTGGTGTAAACTGCCCACAGCAACCAATCACAGCTCAGCTCTCAGCTCTGGTAACATGAGGAGGAGCTGTGATTGGTCGCTGTGGGCAGTTTACACCAATCTTTATTTTACACACTTTAATACCCCCCCCCTCTATATATCTTTCTAAAAAATTAATACCATAGCACTCAAACGATTCTGCAGAAGCATATAGCATTACTTGCCTGTCTAACCCAGTTTTGAAACTACCAAAAATCCATTTATTTTGTAGGGCTGTGTTCTGTATTGTGTGGTTGTACTTCCTGGTTAAGCAGTTGTACAAAGTAATATAGGTACCAGAATGCGTTGCTTTCCCTCAGCTGTTCATTACAGTCCCCCACCCTGCCTATTCCCCACCCAAATCTGTTGCAGAACATCTAGGCTGTGTTCACACATTGTAGTTTCATTGTGTTACTGAATTATTTGCAGTACTTTATCATTTCATTGTGCCCCCCCCAGCACACTGTATTCTCTACCTGTAACACCACACAGCAGCACACTGTATTCTCTACCTGTAATACCACACAGCACACTGTATTCTCTACCTTTAACACCACACAGCACGCTGTATTCTCTACCTGTAACACCACACAGCCTGCTGTATTCTCTACCTGTAACACCACATAGCACGCTGTATTCTCTACCTGTAACACCACACAGCACACTCTATTTTCTACCTGTAACACCACACAGCACGCTGTATTCTCTACCTGTAACACCACACAGCCTGCTGTATTCTCTACCTGTAACACCACACAGCACACTGTATTCTCTACCTGTAACACCACACAGCATGCTGTATTCTCTACCTGTAACACCACACAGCACACTGTATTCTCTACCTGTAACACCACACAGCACGCTGTATTCTCTACCTGTAACATCACACAGCACACTGTATTCTCTACCTGTAACACCACACAGCACACTGTATCCTCTACCTGTAAAACCACACAGCACACTGTATTCTCTACCTGTAACACCACACAGCACACTGTATTCTCTACCTGTAACACAACACTGCACACTGTATTCTCTACCTGTAACACCACACAGCACACTGTATTCTCTACCTGTAACACCACACAGCACACTGTATGCTCTACCTGTAACACCACACAGCACTCTGTATTCTCTACCTGTAACACCACACAGCACACTGTATTCTCTACCTGTAACACCACACAGCACACTGTATTCTCTACCTGTAACACGACACAGCGCACTGTATTCTCTACCTGTAACACCACACAGCACGCTGTATTCTCTACCTGTAACACCACACAGTACGCTGTATTCTCTACCTGTAACACCACACAGCACGGTGTATTCTCTACCTGTAACACCACACAGCGCACTGTATTCTCTACCTGTAACACCACACAGCACGCTGTATTCTCTACCTGTAACACCACACAGCACACTGTATTCTCTACCTGTAACACCACACAGCACGCTGTATTCTCTACCTGTAACACCACACAGCACACTGTATTCTCTACCTGTAACACCACACAGCACACTGTATTCTCTACCTGTAACACCACACAGCAGCACACTGTATTCTCTACCTGTAATACCACACAGCACACTGTATTCTCTACCTTTAACACCACACAGCACTCTGTATTCTCTACCTGTAACACCACACAGCACACTCTATTTTCTACCTGTAACACCACACAGCACGCTGTATTCTCTACCTGTAACACCACACAGCCTGCTGTATTCTCTACCTGTAACACCACACAGCACACTGTATTCTCTACCTGTAACACCACACAGCACGCTGTATTCTCTACCTGTAACATCACACAGCACACTGTATTCTCTACCTGTAACACCACACAGCACACTGTATCCTCTACCTGTAAAACCACACAGCACACTGTATTCTCTACCTGTAACACCACACAGCACACTGTATTCTCTACCTGTAACACAACACTGCACACTGTATTCTCTACCTGTAACACCACACAGCACACTGTATTCTCTACCTGTAACACCACACAGCACACTGTATTCTCTACCTGTAACACCACACAGCACTCTGTATTCTCTACCTGTAACACCACACAGCACACTGTATTCTCTACCTGTAACACCACACAGCACACTGTATTCTCTACCTGTAACACGACACAGCGCACTGTATTCTCTACCTGTAACACCACACAGCACGCTGTATTCTCTACCTGTAACACCACACAGTACACTGTATTCTCTACCTGTAACACCACACAGCACGGTGTATTCTCTACCTGTAACACCACACAGCGCACTGTATTCTCTACCTGTAACACCACACAGCACGCTGTATTCTCTACCTGTAACACCACACAGCACACTGTATTCTCTACCTGTAACACCACACAGCACACTGTATTCTCTACCTGTAACACCACACAGCACACTGTATTCTCTACCTGTAACACCACACAGCACGCTGTATTCTCTACCTGTAACACCACACAGCACTCTGTATTCTCTACCTGTAACACCACACAGCACGCTGTATTCTCTACCTGTAACACCACACAGCATACTGTATTCTCTACCTGTAACACCACACAGCACGCTGTATTCTCTACCTGTAACACCACCCAGCACGCTGTATTCTCTACCTGTAACACTACACAGCACGCTGTATTTTCTACCTGTAACACCACACAGCACGCTGTATTCTCCACCTGTAACACCACACAGCACGCTGTATTCTCTACCTGTAACATCTGACAGCGCACTGTATTCTCTACCTGTAACACCACACAGCACACTGTATTCTCTACCTGTAACACCACACAGCACGCTGTATTCTCTACCTGTAACACCACACAGCACACTGTATTCTCTACCTGTAACGCCGATATTGGAATAAAGTAAAGAACTTTTTTTAATTTAATCTAATTTTTATTTCATTTTCATCTCTACGCACATATTATGATCAAGCATCTTTTATCTTTGAGATTGAGCCCCACAATAAGGACTTTATCCGATATTATCTTACATGGGATATACTGTTTATGCCTCGTTGTTTGTGCAGGTAGAATTGGCAGTGCCAGCTCTGATTCTCTCTGCCGTTTAGGATCATTTACTTGTGTTACTGCATCATTTTTGTGAATACTCTGCAGAACTGCAATTAAACTCAGTATATATGACGTATATATATGATCGTAATTGGGTTTGTATATATTCTGTGAATATTCGTCATTGTGTTTGTATCTATAAACTGTAAACGATTAGTGTTTACACTGAGAGACTTGAGAACGATTAATGATTTTGAGGTCAGCAATCGAGACACTAACGAACTTCCACTCATAGTTTGATGGTTGCCACGTTTATACCAAAAGATTATTGCTTAAATTCGGCCGATTTGATGATTTTTTGCACGATAATCAGGCAGTGTAAAAGGCCCGTAAAAGGCCCTTTAGACCACAAATACAGTGATGCAGATACTTATCTTCAATGTACTAGACCGAGATGCTGTTTAATACTCGTCTGGATTCTATTTGAAAATAAATTGGGAGAGGAAACGTAGGGCCTTGATCGGAACTTTTAACATATAAATAAAAGTGACACTATTTATAATGCATCATGAATGTGTAAAGCGTTATATATATCATATTCCTCATGTAGAAATAGGCAGAACTCGCCAGTCTTTTTTTTATTTTCCTTTATTTTAGTTCATATGTATACATACATAGTAACATAGTAACATAGTAAATAGGGTTGAAAGAAGACAAGAGTCCATCAGGTTCAACCTAGGAAAATCCTACTGTGTTGATCCAGGAAGGCGAAAAACCCCTATGGGGCAGAAGACAAACGCCCCACCACAGGGAGAAACTCCCCCCCCTCCCCCGACTGCAATGGCAACCAGAACAATCCCCGGATCAACGTATCACCAGAAATCTAATGCCCATAACTTGTAATATTATATTTTTCAAGAAAATCATCCAGGCCTCCCTTGAACTTATTTAATGAATCAGCCATGACAACATCATGTGGCAGAGAGTTCCACAGTCTTACCGCTCGTACAGTAAAGAACCCGCGTCGATGCTGATGATGAAATCTTCTTTCCTCTAGACGTAGAGGATGCCCCCTTGTCATTGTTACAGACCTAGGAGTAAAAAGACCACTACAAAAATCTCTGTACTGTCCATTCATATATTTGTACATTGTGATCAGATCGCCCCTAAGACGTCTTTTTTCTAGCGTAAATAACCCCAAGCGTGATAACCTGTCCTGGTACTGTAACCCACCCATTCCCTTAATGACCTTTGTTGCCCTCCTCTGCACCCGCTCTAGTTCAGCTGTGTCCTTCTTATATACCGGTGCCCAAAACTGTACACAGTATTCCATGTGTGGTCTGACCAGTGATTTATAAAGAGGCAAAACTATGTTCTCATCTTTAGCATCTATACCTCTTTTGATGCACCCCATTATTTTATTAGCCTTGGCAGCTGCTGCCTGGCACTGATCACTAAAGTTGAGTTTACTGTCCACCAATACCCCCAGGTCCTTTTCGGAAGTAGTTTTACCCAGTGTTTTATTATTTAGCACATAACTGTACTTATTATTTCTATGGCCCAAATGCATAACCTTACATTTATCCACATTAAACTTCATTTGCCATTTCTCCGCCCAAGCCTCTAGCTTCTCCAAATCCCTCTGTAATATGATATTATCCTCCTCTGTACTGATTACTTTACCCAGTTTAGTATCATCTGCAAAAATGGAGATTCTACTCTGTAGCCCCTCTACAAGATCATTAATAAAAATATTAAAAAGAAGTGGACCCAACACTGACCCCTGTGGTACCCCACTAGTAACTAAAACCCAATCTGAATATGTTCCATCAATGACCACCCTCTGTTTTCTATCACACAACCAGTTACTTACCCATTTGCATACGTTTTCCCCGAGTCCCAGTATCCTCATTTTGTAGACCAACCTTTCATGCGGCACAGTATCAAATGCCTTTGAAAAGTCCAGATACACAACATCCACAGCCTCCCCCAGGTCCAGTCTATAACTTACCTCTTCATAGAAGCCGATCAGATTAGTCTGACAGGACCGATCCCTCATAAATCCATGCTGGTGCTGCGTCATAAGATTATTTTCATTAAGATACTCCAGTATAGCATCTCTTACAATCCCCTCAAATACTTTACCTACTATAGATGTTAGACTTACAGGCCTGTAGTTTCCAGGATCACTCCTTGACCCCTTCTTGAATATTGGTACCACATTAGCTATGCGCCAGTCCTGTGGAAGAATCCCTGTCGTAATAGAATCTTTAAATAATAGGAATAACGGTCTGTCCAACACAGTATTTAATTCTTGCAAAACCCTAGGATGGATACCTTCTGGGCCCGGTGACTTATGGATTTTAATGTTTTTAAGGCGTTTCCCCACTTCTTGTTGTGTTAGGCAGGTGAGATTTATGGGAGGATTAACATTATCCCTAGTCATGTCGTCTGTTATGGGATTCTCCTCTGTGAATACAGTAGAGAAGAATGTATTTAGTAGATTGGCCTTTTCCTCTTCCCCCTCCACCATTACACCCAGATTATTTTTGAGGGGACCAACATTTTCGGTTTTAAGTCTTTTGTTATTTATATAGGTGAAGAACATTTTGGGATTTGTTTTACTTTCTGTGGCTATCCTTCTTTCTGTTGCTATTTTGCTTCTTTTATTTGCGTTTTACACATTCTATTCTTCTGTCTATAGTTGCTCAATGCTTCCCCACTACCTTCTTGTTTTAGTAGTCTGAATGCTTGTTTCTTATCATTTATTGCACCCCTTACAGCTGAAGTTAACCACATTGGATTTCTCTTATTTCTACTACGTTTATTCCCATATGGTATGTGCCGTTCACACAATTTACCCAGGATGCTCTTAAATATGTCCCATTTCTCTTGTGTACTTTTATTTCTGAAGGCATTGTCCCAGTCTATGTTCCCAAGGTCCTCTCTTAGTTTTTGGAAATTAGCCTTCCTGAAATTTAATGTTTTTGTAGCCCCTCTGCTAATCATTTTATTGAAGGATAATTGAAAACTTACTATGTTATGGTCACTATTACCTAGGTGACCCCCCACCTCTATTTTTGATATTCTGTCGGGCCTATTGGTTAAGATCAGGTCCAGAAGGGCCCCCCCTCTTGTTGGTTCCTCTACTAGTTGGGAAAGGTAATTATCTTTTACTATTTCCAAAAACACGCTTCCCTTCCTGGAGCTGCAGGTTTCTGCTTTCCAGTTGATATTTGGGTAGTTAAAGTCCCCCATAATAATGACTTCCCCCTGCTTCGCTGCCGCATCTATTTGTCTTATAAGAAGATTTTCTGATTCTTCCACTATACTTGGAGGTTTATAACTCACTCCTATAAGAATTTTATTATTCTTTGTCCCTCCCCTTATTTCTACCCAAAGAGACTCCACATTATCATCACATATATCCTCCCACAGAATAGGCTTAAGGCATGATTTAACATATAGACAGACCCCTCCCCCTTTCTTATTTTTACGGTCATTTCTGAATAGACTATAACCCTGGATATTAACGGCCCAGTCATAGGTCTCGTCCAGCCATGTCTCGCTTATCCCCACTATATCATATTTCTCTTCAACCATTATGAGTTCTAATTCCTCAGCTTTATTAGTGAGGCTTCGAGCATTAGTATACATACATTTAATATATTTGTCCATATTCCCTTTCCTTTTATCACTAGTGACTATTCTAACCCCTCCCGCCGCTCCACCCCCAGTTCCATAATCTAGGCCCAGCTCTCCATCTACTCTGTCTTCACTTACTATATTGTAGTTGCCCTCCCCCCCGGTCCCTAGTTTAAACACTCCTCCAACCTCTTAGCCATCTTCTCCCCCAGCACGGCTGCACCCTCCCCATTGAGATGCAGCCCGTCCCTACCGTAGAGCCTGTAACCGACCGAGAAGTCGGCCCAGTTCTCCATGAACCCAAACCCCTCTATCCTACACCAGCTCTTGAGCCACTTATTTACCTCCCTAATCTCCCGCTGTCTCTCAGGTGTGGCTCGTGGTACAGGTAATATTTCGGAAAAAATCACCTTGGAGGTCCTAGTTTTAAGCTTCCTGCCTAAGTCCCTGAAATCATTTTTAAGGACCCGCCACCTACCTCTAACTTTATCATTGGTGCCAATGTGCACCATGACTGCTGGGTCATCGCCAGCCCCTCCCAGTAATCTGTCAGCCCGATCCGCGATGTGACGAACTCGAGCGCCAGGAAGGCAACACACTGTTCGACGATCCCGGTCTTTGTGACAGATTGCCCTGTCTGTCCCCCTAATAATTGAATCCCCCACTACCAGTACCTGCCTGGCCTGCCCTGAACTCCTGTTTCCCACCTTACTGGAGCAGACACCCCCCTGGCTTTCAGAGGCAGTGTCCTGCTGCAGCAATGCCACCCCTGAATCAACATCCCCCTCATCCGCCAATTTGGCAAACTTGTTGGGTGTGCCAGATCAGGACTGGCCTCCCTCACACTCTTCCCTCTACCCCTTTTTCTAACTGTGACCCAACTAGCTGCCTCTTCCTCCTGTACCTCCATGCTATCACTCTCTCCCCCATCTACCCCTTGGAGTGCTTGCTCAGTGAGAAGCAGACCCCTTTCCAGTTTGCCAATGCATCTCAATCGTTGCAGCTGCTCATTTAGATCCAGGATCTGGGCTTCCAAACCAGCAACATGCACACATCTCCCACAATGGTATGCACCCTCGATCGGTTGATCAAGGATTGCATACATCGCACAAGATGTACATTGGGCCGCATTGTCAAACATGGCGCTCATTTATATGGGGATATTATGTATAAAGAAAGAAAAAAACAAACAAGCGACAAAAGCAAACAATGTGTTCAAAAGCAAATAAACTATTTGTTTTCCTCTAAAACTCCCCGAATCTAAAGTCCCAGAATATTAAAGTCCCACACTTGAGACAAAAACACACTTCAGATCAAAAACTCGCACGCTCCAAAACTCGCTCACAATACAATATAGAAGTACTTAGCTTGCAGAGTTTGTTGCTTCTGGCTCCTGTGTTTGAGAGACTGGGAGGCTTCACACAGATGTAATTTATCAACTCTTAATTAGCAATCAGTCCCCTCCCCTTCCACCTGTGTAACCTCCAGCAAGCTTGTGTGTATACAGGCTATAGTAATGTGTCCCAAGTAAACCAGATACAATGTATATAACCTCTAGGAAAATAAATACAGATAGACTAATCTATAGTACCTTGCTATATACTATATGTGTACAGGGATTTGTTATCTATAAACCCAGTAAGGACAGATATCACTCAGTAACAGGTATGTTATACACTCCTTCCCAGAATATTAAAGTCCCACACTTGAGACAAAAACACACTTCAGATCAAAAACTCGCACGCTCCAAAACTCGCTCACAATACAATATAGAAGTACTTAGCTTGCAGAGTTTGTTGCTTCTGGCTCCTGTGTTTGAGAGAAGCAAACAGTTTCAAAATTGCTTAAAACACAGGGAATAGGTGACAGCTGTTTCACGCCCACTGGCGCATCATCAGATCAGGTAGTGGTGATGCGCCAGTGGGTGTTAAACAGCTGTCACCAATTCCCTGTGTTTTAAAGCCTTTGTTACCTGCACAGTTTTGTACACGGATAAACTGAGAAAAAGGAAAAGAAGAAAGAACACTAGTGATTGCCACCTATTTGTTCATGAGATGTACGTCATGCCTTTTTCTTCACAAAGCTGAGCTCCACGAGTCAATACTTAAAGCAGTTATTTCTGGTAATAGGCAGTATTACAAATATATATCGTATAACAGAAAAGGAGAGTAAAGTTATACATTCAAAGATGGTAGTTGAGAATTCAAAGTGAATGAAGGATATAACTATAGATACTGTCCAAATGTTTACACTGGAAAATAAAAAGGATATTAGAATATTATAACAAAAGACATGTCAAAACCATAAACATGCCCGAGCCAAAAAATATACATGGAAATACAACTCACTAAAGGTGAGGAGAAAATGAATAGATGTGGGCAATCAATATATAATAGGTGTGTCATATGGATGCATTTAGTATCTTGGTTGTTAGAAACAAGAAAGTTGGACAGGGTAAAGGAATGTGCCTAGCCAAAGTTGCCTTTGATACATACACCAGTCCTGTTTGTTTTGTTGTGCTGTCAAAGTTCTCACATAAGAGAAGTTGCAACTATTAACCCCTTGCCCTGTACATGTAAACTTAAAACAATAAACACATGGTTTAGAATTGCCATTTTTTGACATTTTTTCATTTACAGAGACATAGGACTTATTTTTAGCGCTATGATCTGTACTTTTTATCGGTACATTAGATCGGTACATTTATTAAATTGCATATGCTGATCAATGCTATGCTTCTGCGTAGCATTGATCAGTTATATCGGTGCTCTGCTGATTAAGTCTGCCTGAGGCCACAGAAGGTAAGATAACCCTCCAGCTGTCTTAGTAACCGACCAGCACCCCTGTTCTTTGCTTTGTGGGTGTTAGTCAGAGCCCTGACAGGCCTGCAACCAGTCAGGGCTTTCTGTGCATGCTGGGATCAATATCAAGCCCCCACTCATGAACCTCTGCTGGCCTCCTGCAGCTCTTGCAATGCAATGGCATGAGAAATGCCCACTCAGCCGGTCAATGACTGTACGGGATACTGGTGCAGACACTGGCTGGATGAGCGGATATTTCCTGTTCTCAGTTAGCGGGTTGTGGTTGGTGGCTGGTGGCTTTGCAGCACAGGGACGGGTTAGTATAATTTTTTATTATGCTTCCTTCAATCCCTGTCCACCCCGGATTTTTATGTTTCAGCCAGAGTTCCACTTTATAATCTCCAATACCTAGCCCAAAAACACTCTTCTGTGGATTTGCCATAACTGTTTAACTGTTGAGATGGAACCACCCCTTTAATATTTTTTGTAAGGGAAGTAGAAACCATACTGCACATTTAAGCTTTATAAGCTACACTAACTTGTGACTAAATCAGCATCCGGGACGTTGTACAAAAGAATTTCTTGCCTATGAGTATTAAGGCATTAAATAATTCTGTTCCTTCAAGTGTTAGGCTTCATTATTAAAAATGTGTTAAGATTTACAGCAACAATGTCTCTTCAGATTAATCAAACCAAAAATGAAAGAAAGGAGAAAAAAAAGAAAATACTGTACTATATTCCCGAAGCCTGATAGACCTTCAATTAGGGAAGTGCTTAAATATTATAGGCTATTCATGATATTGTGAATAAAACATATTCAACTTCAAAGAAAACTGTCTGTTCTTGGTTCTCTCGAATAAGTGAAATTGGCTTCTTACGCAATTCACTCTCACTTTGAGGATAATTCTATCACAATGGTCCCACCATTTCATTTCAAGCAGGAGATTCGCAGTCATAAAAAGACAGACTGTATCAGTTCCCAGTGGTATTATTACTTGCAATACCATTTTCTGGCTGTGTTATCAATGTGTGGAATTCTACGCAAGATGTTCTACAAGAAGGTCCCGATATAATTACTTTTACAATGACAGGTAATATGAAAACACAGCCGATAAGTGTTATCATAAGTGGATCTTGCTGCTTCAGTTATATTTATTTATTCTTATACAGAGAGGGGACATGTTCCGACCCATCATGGTTACTGCATATTGACATTGAGTTATTGCTCCTTTTTACACCTTCTCAAACAATATTTAAAAATATTAACTTTAGAGTGAGGCAGGAATAGTGACTTTCTTATAAGCACTTTCATGACACTGCTCCCCGAGGTCTGTATACTGTGTCTGGCATCTAGCTAAAAAGAACAACTGGAATTGGGAGGAGTTTTGTGAATAGAGGCAATAGGGATTTATTCATCACCATTTATCATTTATGAAAACTGCTCCCAGCCAATAAGCGTTGCTTTGTGTTTTATTTTAGTCGAATGGCAGGCACAGTATGTGTCAGGCAGGGGCGTAGCTAATGTCTCCTGGGCCCTGGTGCGAGAGGCCAACTTGGGCCCCCCCCCCCACCCCTCCTTTCACGACCAAGTGATGCTATTGTTGTGTGTGTGTATGTATATATATATATATATATATATATATATATATATACACAGTGGTGCCTTGGATTATGAGCATAATTCGTTCCAGGACCGTGCTTGTAATCTAAATCCACTCTTAAACCAAAGCAAATTTTCCTATAAGAAATCATGTAAATGCAGACAATTGGTTCCACACCCCAAATATATTTATTATTCTGTACTGTACAGTAATGGAGAGGATGGGAAACACAAGGGCTGACAGAGACTGCAGGGAGCATGAAGGAATGAGCAGGGCAGATGTGGGCACATACATGCAGCACTCTCTGCCCGGGGAGAGAGGGGTTACAGCTATGGAGAGATTACCCCCCCCCACACACAGTCCTGTCCCCTGATGTAAGCCCCAGCCTGAAGGGGATCTGCTATGATTTGGAAGGTGTTTAGAGTACAGTGCTGTAGACAGGCCTGTATTTAGAGTTCATGCTGCCCTAGGCACTTTGCACGCAGAGGCGCCCCCCCTCACCCCCCCCCCCCCGCCGCGCCGTTACTTTACATGCATGGTATATACCCTGGCACTTGGGTGCCGCTCTGCTTGATGCCCGCTGTTCTCATCAAACAGACGTGATGGAGGAAGGAAGGAGGCCGGGGGACTGGTTCTGTCCAGTGTTGGACTGGGGTACCTGGAGCCACCAATATACAACCAGTGAGACACGACATGCTGACCCCGCTCCTTTCCTGAATTCATCTGTATCTGTGACAAATCTCAGAACACCCTCCATTTATACAGCTCTCAGGGTATGCTGGGAGTTGTAGTCTCTGAGAGGACAACCCTGTAATAAATCACTGTGTGCAGAGGCTCCTGGTGGCTGCAATCTGTGGGTGACTACCATCAGCCCTGAAGGTCCAGCAATACATCTGTCTACAGCCGCAGTTATCATAGGATTGTACTACTGTACTACAACTCCCAGCATATCCTGAGGGCTGCAGACTGTCAGTACATGCTGGGAGTTGTAGTGCCTGCAGCTGTTGTAGTTGGGTCCTGGAGGCGTTGCGGGAGATCAGAATACATAGATCTGTGGGGGCTCAGTGCAGGGACATGACCCCAGAACATCACTAATAGGGATAGGGGGAGATGTTTTTGTTCTATCCCTATTAGTGATGTTCTGCGGTCACTTCCCTGCACTGAGCCCCCACAGATCTATGTATTCTTATACACCACAAAGAATCCAGTGTATAATGCACCTAAGACCCAACTACAACAGCTGTAGGCACTACAACTCCCAGCAAGTACTGACAGTCTGCAGCCCTCAGGATATGCTGGGAGTTGTAGTGCCTGCAGCTGTTGTAGTTGGGTCCTAGTTAAAAAGTTTGCACTAGTATACTGTAGTGACCCTGGGGCTGTGTCAGTACACTACCGCAAACAATAAACTGACCCTTATAGACCCCAATGGTGCACAGGCTCTGCACACTATAGAAGTGATTACAGTGCAGTTACTAATGACTCACAGGTGACGTCTTCTCCGATTGCCGTCGCTAACTTTTTGCTTTCTTCTCCATCTGGCGCAGCATCATGAAGACTTCTGCGACCACAACTTGTCTGCAGGGGCAGCTGGGGGTGACGGGGGAAGGGAGGCAGCTGGGGGGGGGGGCTGGGAAAGGGAGGCAGCTGGGGGTGACTGGGAAAGGGAGGCAGCTGGGGCGACAGGGGGACTGGGGAAGGGGGGCAGCTGGGGGTGACAGGGCAAGGGAGGCAGCTGGGGGGGGACTGAGGGTTAGGTGGAGAGGCTAAGGGGTTAGGTGGAGAGGCTGGGGGGGGCAGGGGAGAGGCTGAGGGTTAGGGAGAGAGGCTGGGGGGCAGTGGGAGAGGCTGAGGTTTGGGGGGAGAGGCTGGTGGAGAGGCTGGGGGGAGCAGGGGAGAGGCTGGGGGGCAGGGGAGAGGCTGAGGGGCAGGTGAGAGGCTGAGGGGCAGGTGAGAGGCTGGGGGGCAGGTGAGAGGCTGGGGGGGGCAGGGGAGAGGCTGAGAATGCAGGGGGGAGAGGTTGGGGACCAGGGGAGAGAGGCTGGGGGGGCAGGGGAGAGGCTGAGAATGCAGGGGGGAGAGGTTGGGGACCAGGGGAGAGAGGCTGGGGTCAGGGAAGAGGCTGAGAATGCAGGGGGGAGAGGCTGGGGACCAGGGGAGAGGCTGAGGGTTAGGGGGAGAGTCTGGGGGGGCAGGGGAAAGGCTGGGGGCAGGGGAGAGGCTGGGGGGGCAGGGGAGAGGCTGGGGGGGGCAGGGGAGAGGCTGAGGGTTAGGTGGAGAGGCTAAGGGGTTAGGTGGAGAGGCTGGGGGGGGGCAGGGGAGAGGCTGGGGGGCAGGGGAGAGGCTGAGGGTTAGGGGGAGAGGCTGGGGGGCAGGGGAGAGGCTGAGGGTTAGGGGGAGAGGCTAAGGGGTTAGGTGGAGAGGCTGGGGGGGGCAGGGGAGAGGCTGGGGGGCAGGGGAGAGGCTGAGGGTTAGGGGGAGAGGCTGGGGGGCAGTGGGAGAGGCTGAGGGTTAGGGGGAGAGGCTGGGGGGCAGGGGAGAGGCTGAGGGTTAGGGGGAGAGGCTGGGGGGCAGTGGGAGAGGCTGAGGGTTAGGGGGAGAGGCTGGGGGGCAGTGGGAGAGGCTGAGGTTTGGGGGGAGAGGCTGATGGTTAGGTGGAGAGGCTGGGGGGAGCAGGGGAGAGGCTGGGGGGAGCAGGGGAGAGGCTGGGGGGAGCAGGGGAGAGGCTGGGGGGCAGGGGAGAGGCTGAGGGGCAGGTGAGAGGCTGGGGGGCAGGTGAGAGGCTGGGGGGGCAGGTGAGAGGCTGGGGGGCAGGTGAGAGGCTGGGGGGGCAGGTGAGAGGCTGGGGGGCAGGTGAGAGGCTGGGGGGGCAGGTGAGAGGCTGGGGGCAGGTGAGAGGCTGGGGGGGCAGGTGAGAGGCTGGGGGGCAGGTGAGAGGCTGGGGGGGGCAGGTGAGAGGCTGGGGGGCAGGTGAGAGGCTGGGGGGCAGGTGAGAGGCTGGGGGGGCAGGTGAGAGGCTGGGGGGGCAGGGGAGAGGCTGCCCCCCAGCAGGGGGGCAGCTGAGGATGCAGGGGGGGCCGGGGGGGGCGGGCAGACGCTGTGGGGCTGGGGGGAGACGGGGCGGCCGGGAGCAGGCTGGTGGGCAGGCTGGTTCCCTCCCCCCATGCAGCGCCGAGGTCCGGGGTCCGGGGTGCGATGCAGGGGGTGAGCTTCCGGCACACACAGTGTGACAGAGGCCGGAAGCTCACAGCTGCAGCCCCGCGTTCCTGGATCTTCTCTCCTGCTAGGCGATGACGTCACATCACGTGAGCGCCGCCGAGCAGGAGAGAAGATCCGGGACCGCGGGGCTGCAGCTGTGAGCTTCCGGCCTCTGTCACACTGTGTGTGCCGGAAGCTCACCCCCTGCATCGCACCCCGGACCCCGGACCTCGGCGCTGCATGGGGGGAGGGAACCAGCCTGCCCACCAGCCTGCTCCCGGCCGCTCCATCACACCTCCCCCCCCCCCCCCCCCGGCGCGGACTAGGCACCCGTGGGCCGGTGCCTACGGACGTTTTTTTTTTTTTTTTTTTTTTAAATAATAAAAAAAGTGTTCCCTGCGGGTGCCCCCCCCCCCAGGGCGCCGCCCTAGGCACCGGACCACGGGTGCCTAGTGACAAATACGGCCCTGGCTGTAGACCCCGCTATGCAGGCCATGCCCCTTCTCCACTCGCGCTCCCACCCAATACAGGAAGTTCTTAAACCAAAGCAATGCTCTTAAACCAAGTCACAATTTTGAAAAACTGTGAGCTCTTAAACCAAAACGCTCTTAAACGAAGTTACTCTTAAACCAAGGTACCACTATATATATATATATATATATATATATATACACACACACACACACCAAGACAGATATTACCTATTACCGCCATACTGTTACCGACCAAATCCTGTATACTGAGACCAATATTACCAGTAATACCAGTATATAGGGAGGAAACATTACCGCCACACCACAACCACAACCATCACCACCATATTGTTACTGACCAAATCCAGTATACTAAATCACCTCATCCAGTCATATAGAGGTGGCCCCAGCTCTACACAGGCTCTATACACCATATACATTACAGTGCAGATATATCAGGTGACTCACAGGGGGACGTCTTCTCTGATCGGAGTTCTTTCCTTTTCATCATCTTCTCCATCTGCCCTGGGCCGTTATGAGAACTTCTCCGAGCCACGAATCCACAGAATCTGCCAGACAGACATATTAGGCTCCACACTCTGACACCATCTCCATCTCTCTACACACTGCACATCTGTACTGTCCCCTTTACACCCTCATTTAGTGGGTAGCCTGACTCTATGTGACCTCCTAATAATATATGCCCCCCTCTGTGTATTCCCTCTCCCCCTATGTTGCCCCCCCAAATAGATGGCCCCCTCTACCCCCTCCCTTATAGATGGCCCCCTCTACCCCCTCCCTTATAGATGGCCCCCTCTCCCCCCACCCTCCCTTATGAATGGCCCCCTCTCCCCCCACCCTCCCTTATAGATGGTCCCCTTTCCCCCCCTCCCTTATAGATGGTCCCCTTTCCCCCCCTTTATAGATGGTCCCCTTTCCCCCCCTTTATAGATGGTCCCCTTTCCCCCCCCCACCCTCATAGATGCCCCCCTCCTTTCCCCCCACCCTCATAGATGGCCCCTCTTTCCCCCCCACCCTCATAGATGGCCCCCCTCTTTACCCCACCCTCATAGATGCCCCCCTCCTTCCCCCCCACCCTCATAGATGGCCCCCTCCTTTCCCCCCACCCTCATAGATGCCCCCCTCCTTTCCCCCCACCCTCATAGATGCCCCCCTCCTTTCCCCCCACCCTCATAGATGCCCCCCTCCTTCCCCCCCACCCTCATAGATGCCCCCCTCCTTTCCCCCCACCCTCATAGATGCCCCCCTCCTTTCCCCCCACCCTCATAGATGCCCCCCTCCTTTCCCCCCACCCTCATAGATGCCCCCCTCCTCCCCCCCACCCTCATAGATGGCCCCCTCCTTCCCCCCCACCCTCATAGATGGCCCCCTCCTTCCCCCCCCCCACCCTCATAGATGGCCCCCTCCTTTCCCCCCACCCTCATAGATGGCCCCCTCTTTCCCCCCACCCTCATAGATGCCCCCCTCCTTTCCCCCCCACCCTCATAGATGCCCCCCTCCTTCCCCCCCACCCTCATAGATGGCCCCCTCCTTCCCCCCCCCACCCTCATAGATGGCCCCCTCCTTTCCCCCCACCCTCATAGATGGCCCCCTCTTTCCCCCCACCCTCATAGATGCCCCCCTCCTTTCCCCCCACCCTCATAGATGGCCCCCTCTTTCCCCCCACCCTCATAGATGCCCCCCTCCTTTCCCCCCACCCTCATAGATGGCCCCCTCTTTCCCCCCACCCTCATAGATGCCCCCCTCCTTTCCCCCCACCCTCATAGATGCCCCCCTCCTTTCCCCCCACCCTCATAGATGCCCCCCTCCTTTCCCCCCACCCGTACAGGCTGATAAAAAAACAAAACTTAACTCACCTGACATCGCGCTCCCACGTTGATCCTCACTCCTTCGCCTTCGGTCTGTCCCCGGCAGCGCGCGCATCCCAGAGCTCCCTGCGCGCCGGAAACCGGAAGTCAGGGCCCAAGGCGCGCAGGGAGTTCTGGGATGCGCGCGCTGCCGGGGGTAAGACGCGACACCCCCGGCAGCCGCGCAGAAGCCGTGGGAAAGACGGAGCCAGACTCTTGTGACCGCAAGCAAAACAATGCTTGCGGTCACAAGAGTGATTGATCGGGGGGCCCCGCGGGCCCCCCTTGTGGCGGGCCCGGTCGCGGCGGCGACCCCCGCGACCACGGTGGCTACGCCACTGGTGTCAGGCTATATTCTATTTTCTATACTTGCATTCTTTTAATTGGTCCAATAAACCTGAAAAAATCAACCAGGAATGATGGCCATTCCTTCTGCATGCTTCTTTGGGAGACACAGCCCTGTAACTGGGTGGTAGTTTTTATTTGCGCTGACTTCCTCTCTTGAATATTAATCCTGGGAGGTCTTGCTATTTCTATAGGTCAGTGCTTCTCAAACTTTTTCTAGTGGAGCCTCACCCAACAGACCAAGGCAATGCCTGGGCCTCACCAGACTCACCAAGAGAGTGCACTTGTTTACTGGGCCTATTACACGCCCTGATAATCGTTTAGCAAGGGCTAGCGATGTTTTAGCAATCCTTAGCGATGTCCATGTAGCCTTTGCCTAAAGAATTTTTATATTATCTATCCACATTTCCGGTCTTCTCATGTGTTCTACATGCTTCCCCCCAGTCCAGTGCGCTGCAGCTTCAGAGCGGCCAGTAAGAGCTTACAGGCCGCTCAGCCAGTCACTGGCCAGGACAGTGATTGGCTGAGCGCCCTGTCAGCTAAGACAGGCTGCTCTGATCTGCAGCACAGAGAGGAAGCATGCAGAGCGCAGGAAGAGACCAGGAACAGATAATGTAAAAACTGTTGAATCATCATCTGCCAGCTGCGCATTGCTATTACACGCAGTGATGCATGTTTGGTTCCCGATGATTTTAGGTCTGGGTCTAAGTTTACGATCAGCCAATGATCGTTTCATCGGCTGATCATTGTCTCTATTAGACGGAGCGTAATTGAAGTTGTACAGTTAGTAAATTGTATAACGTTGCATTGCAATGTCCTGGCCCATAGCTGACATTATGGATGCCACTGTGGTAGAACCAATCCTAATAAATAAATATTACATATCTATACAGGCATGAAAAATTGTCACTTGCCAATTTAATTTCCAGAATTACCATTTATTTAGGTAAAGAATAACAAAAAGTGATAAGTGGCAAATGCTTCTTTTCGTTCACAAATTATACTTACTGTAAATGTCTGTTTTTCTGTTTATATTTTACATACAAATTCACGTAAAGCAGCAAATCAATGGTTTAAACGTATTTCTACCCAATGTAGATGTTGTGCTAAAATATGCAGATTGTAGATAGTTCCACATATTGTAATTTAGTTGGTAGAATTCATTACAAGCACTGGATCTGGTACAAAGCACTTAGGAGCCTTTCCTCCTTCCTCCGAAGAACAAGACTTGAATAGTAATGAGGGCAGCGGTTAGGAGTCCCACTGAATTTAATACTTGAATAGGAAGTGATCAGTTGGTATTTTTAGTTTTTTTTCAATGCCTTCATTTCCATAACTAACATGTCAAAATGCTAAATCCCTATTATAAATTAAAGTGACTCTTGTGTGACTTCAATTTACTGTATTGTACACATTATGCTAAACAAGAACTTCCATTAAATAGAATTTATCATGTATTTTACAGCATTTAAAACTATTTTAAAGATGTCAGCCAAGCTCCAGCCTCATGACATCCTATGGTACCTGAAAGTACTTCTGCCTCTTATAGGTTTATGAATAATAATATATCACATAGAATGTGCCATATCTGCTCTGGGTGACACCAGAACAACCAGTCATCTCTTCCAGGTTGGAGTTTGCATACTGCAGGTTCCTTGCATGCTGCTGTCTTCTGCACAGTCTGCAGCCTTTCCTGTGTCTTATACCAGCAGCATCTCTGCATAATCCTGCGTACAGTCTTGTATCACTCATATTCCAGAGGCATAGTGTCAAAGAGGCGGGACTAGATAATCCATGCCCTAGGCCTTTTTAACCTGTTAGGTCTTCCTCCCCGCTCTCCTTTGCATATACAGTATGCAGTTGCGCCTGAACCAGCACAGGCACGCTGACCACCTTCGCTGCAGAAGTGACAGGTCCCAACAGAGGAGAAGTAAATTGCGCAGCCACAATGACAGCCACAATGACAGCACCGAAGATGCTGATACAGCCCAGGGGATGTTGCCTCCTTGACACTGTGCCACCTGGATAAAAAATGTCTTTTACTAAAACAAAGGCATCAGGAGGCAAACAGACCATAGAAAAGGGATTGGATTGAATGTGGCTTTCAAGCAGTACCAGGGGTGGGCGGGTCACAGGGGGGTACAGATTCACTTTAAGGCTAGTTTCACGCATACTGTATTGCAGCAGAATTTAAGCTGCAAGTGTGCATTTTCTATGGCTTTACATCCTTGCAGTGGATTTTTCATTCTGCTGCGAGAATGTAGCCCCTTCCTAGTTAACCCACCGCTGCTGGGCTAATACACTACCCTCCCACACCCCATGCTCTTGGCTCCCTGACCTCCTGCTCATCAGCCAATCAGTTGCTGAAGGGGCTTTACATACTCGCAACAGAATGAAAAATCTGCCTCAAGGATGTAGAGTCATAAAAAATGAAGTACTAGGTATTGTAGCAGATTTCGCTGCGAAACTCACAGCGTAAAATTCACTGCGATAAGGTACATGTGAAACTGGCCTAAGGGGGTAGTCTGGTGAAAAATCTCAAGTCTTCCAGTACTTAGCTGCTGTATGCCCTACAGGAAGTAGGTCTGACACTGTGCTCTCTGCCGCTACCTCTGTCTGTGATGGGAACTATCCAGATCAGTAGCAAATTCCCATAGAAAACATCCCCTGACAGAGGTGGCAGCAGAGAGCACCATATTAGACTGGAAATAATACACTACTTCCTGCAGGACATACAGAAGCTGATAAGTACTGGAAAACTTAAGATTTTTAAATATAAGTACTTTGAAAAGCTATACAACTTTCTGGTACCAGTTGAGTTGAACTAAAAAAAGGAAAAAAGGAGTTCCCCTTTAAGCTTCCCATACACTTTAGAATGCCAGAAGTCCATGGGCTTGGCTGTGTTTTAATTAAAATATATGGAGCCCTACCAGTAATGATGTTGGGGGGGAAAAAAACTTTTGGGGACATTGAATTTCAACTGCGCAAACACTTTGTTCTCAGAGAGATAAGCTGCCCTAGAGCTGTTTGGCAGTGACTTGCCTGTTTTCTCTCAACTGAGAACACATGGTTCATATGCATAGGGAAATTAGGTGACAGCTACTGAGGGTGTAAAGTCTTCTTATAGTGCAGATTCCTGGGCAATGTCATGTGGGACATGTAGTTGCCATTGCTACTGGCTAGTATAAAGTGTCCCTGACATCTACAGAAAGGTTTGCGTTGTCACAGACGTGTCACTTCACTCCCTAGATCACTGCCATCTCTGTTACACTGTTACAATGCAGTCTGGGTAATGGGGGCGTTGTAAATGATTTCCTGTGTCTTCTAGAGTATTTCTATAACAAGTATTAAATAATGAAATTGCGCTGTTCTATACATCTTCTAATAAACTGCAACTGAAGACATCAATAAATAGAGCGATATTAGAAGGAAGGGAAGCAGAAATTAAAAGGATCAATCATTGTACCGGATGCTGGAGTCCATAATTCTAGATAATATGGGAATGCCAGCTAGAGAATCAGATGGGAAGAAAACAGATTTATTTAGTGTTTCTTGTTTTATACATTGGAACGTGATTAGCCACGGCTATTGGTATATGGGTTACAGTGTTATAGTTTACATACTTATTGTCAGTGATGTTTATGCAATACATTATAAGAGCACATAGAACAAATGACTCTTACACATAGAGCTACAGGGAGTAGGGACACAAATACACAAAAGCTTTGTGACAACAAGGAAGTGAGTGATAGGAGGAGAGTGTGTGAGGTACCTGCAACAGTGATTGGTCAAACAGTAAAAAGCAGAAAACACTAGTTAACCCTTATTAATTCAGCTGTACGTTGACAAACAAACAGGGGAGAGTGAGACACCAAGTGGTGATGATGCGAAAGGTCACCTACCATTCCTGAGTGTGACACTTGACAGAGTTACCATTAGTTAACTCAAGCGTTTTCTGTCTTGCTCTCACTCAAAGTAGAAGGCTCGAAGACCATCCCACCAGGAACTTTAAGCCCGGGACTAACCTCCTATTGGTGGAGAAAGTGCTACAAAGAAGAAGTGTGTTTGATAGGTAGAGAAGTGTGAGTTACCTAATTCACAGATTAGACTTTACAACACAGAACAGTGAACGTAGTTATACCCTTCTAATCCTTAACATAATAGGGAAGAGTGGGACACCAAGTGGTGAATGTGCAAAATGGCACCCTGCATCCCAGAGTGTGACACCTGATAGAGATACCTTGCCACAGGTGAAATACAGATGAAGTTGCACACCTGTACTGGGACACTACATTTGGAAATCACAAAGAATATAGTGAGACATCTAGTGGCGGGAGAGCAGAATACACCTTCCTCAGAACTAGATATGAGCGAACCTGGAGCATTCTCGAGTCCATCCGAACCTGAACTTTCAGCATTTGATTAGCGGTGGCTGCTGAAGTTGGATAAAGCCCTAAGGTTATGTGGAGAACATGGATATAGTCATTGGCTGTATCCATGTTTTCCAGACAACCTTCCAAGTTTAGTAGCTCCCGCTAATCAAATGCCGAAATTACGGGTTCGGATGGACTCGAACCGAAACCCGGTTCGCTCATCTCTACTCAGAACACTTAGCCTAAGGCTCTTCTTTCAAGGGGGACTACACAAACTAAAAATAGTGAAAAAAAAGTAATGGTACATCAGTTTTGGGGCATTATATATTTTTCTGTGGTACAAGTTGGCAGTTGAAGTCTTTTCTAGGCCTCTGTTCCTTCCTCATAACCAGAACATGCAGATCTGCAGGTATCAAAAATCGGTGTATCCCTTACTAGATACAATTCCTTTACGTTCAAATCTAACTTTTTTGACAATGGAAAGCCACTAGTGCTCTACAAAATCATATTGTATATTGAGGGTATTATTAGAAAGTGGTTTAAGTGAAGTGGTTGGAAATTCAGATGTGGGTTACAATTGAAATTGGAACATCCTTTCCTTTTCTGGCTAGTGCCTTGACTTGATTCTATTTTACACAAGCTATTTTTTGTATTAATCACGGACGTTGTTGCAATTTGCAACAATGGCCGTGATTAAAACAAAAGAAACATTGCATAGAAGTCAGAGGGAATCCCGGCCGGAGTACACACTCCGGCCGGGATTCCAACCGGCTGCACGGAAAACTGACTTGCCAGTTTTGTGCGTCCGCTATTCATTGAATAGAGGCTGCACAGAACTGTCAGTTCACACAATGGAGAGTGTGGATCTGGCCGCACTCTTCATTGTGTGCCATGGTGAATTGGGAGCTGACGTAATGATTGAAGAGGCTGCAGTATTTGCATAAGCAATGCGGTCACCTCAAACTGATTGATGGGGGTGCAGAACAGCTGGTTGGTGGTCATGCAGGGAGTCAGATTCCCACCAATCTAATATTAATGGCCTATTTTAGGAAGATCCCATATATTTTTTAAGGGCTTGAAAACTCATTTAATGTGGGCCACATAACAAATGCTGAACACACAACTCTGGTGCCAGAGCAGCATATATAGTTAGAATTGTGGATTTTTGCTAAATGTAAGTTTCCTGAAGTTTCTGAAAAACACTACTCTGTGACCTGATGTCCTCTCAATATTTTTCTTACAAAAACATATGAATGAAGTCTATAAAAATCAGACAAGTATGAATATGATCAGCATTTTCATTTACCATGCCTGTGTTTCCATGACAACCACAAGCTTAGACTAGATCCTAGCACCTTTAATATTTTTTGACAAACTAATTGTGATCCTCGAAAATCCTCAGGTATAGGGTACGAGTCTGAGCGGCTGTAATGAGGAGATAAATATAGATGAAAGCAAGGCCGGCACATTAATTACCTAATACCTCTGTATCATTCATCAGCCTCAAGATGGATGCACATGGGATACCTGCTAAAAGCAACAGTGCCACTTACTATAGAGAATGACAATTGTAAATAGTAGTAGAGTTGTAAAAAATAAAGCAGTGAAATCCTTTAATCAAATTAGTAAAAATGTCTAAGGGGAAATATAGCTAAATATATTCCTAATAGAGCTGACAAGAAAAAAGACGTGACATGCTTCATAGGGCAAAAAAGTTGCGAGCCTCTAACCACGGGACTCACCAGATATCTCTCAAAAGATGGACCTACCAAAGAGATGGCTCAACGGAAACCACCATATTAAAGTGTACCTGTCGTTACAAAAAACTTTGGACATGTAACAGAGAGATTTCAAAAGTTTAGATTGGTCCGATTGGTAGATAGAACTGGGAGAGGACCGCAGCTGCAGCACATCCTCTCCCCGCTCTGAGTTTAAAAAAACAGTCAACAGAGCCCATTATAAGTCTGCCTCTTTTTTAAAAAAATTCTGAATGCTTAACACTCAGACCTGGACCGATCAAAACTTTTGACATGTCTCTATGACATGTCAAAAGTTTTTTGTAATGACAGGTACACTTTAAGTGGCCCCTTCAGTCAATATCCAACTCAATTACAAGTCTGATGTAATCAGGGAAAGACCAAAGCCAGGTATCTATCCACAGGCAGCTCATCAGTGTGGAGCAGAATTCTGGCTAGGTGGGAACAATGCCTAGTGGACAAATACAGCAAACAAGTCACTGATCTCAGGGAGAATATTAAGGTCCTTTTCCGTGGGGTGATTATTCATTGAACAGGCCAATTATTGACCCATAGAAAAGTCTCAGTTATCAGGTGATGAAGAAAAAAAATTGTCATTGGTCGGCCTGTGTAAACTAGGTACGTGTGGCCGGCAAAGATGTAAGCGAAGGGCAGCACAATCCATGTAAATGTCTCTTTGTCTCTGCTAGATCACTTGCATCAGGCAAGGGTTCGCCCATTTAAAAGGCCCATTGGGGGGAATTTAGTTATAATGAAGTATATTGCAAAAATGTGCACAGTTAATACAAATTACACATGGGTTTCGCAGAAAGTTGTAATTTATACACTGTAAGGCTATGTTCACATTACGTATGAGTCCGGCCGTAGTTCGTTCGCAGCTGTACAATAAAACACACAGAACCTTTTGAATCTAAAAATCACATTCAATTTAGCTGAAACAAGTACTCGGTACGGGACCGCATGGAAATCCACGGCCGTGAGTTGGAACATTTCCGTCCTCAAACAATGGTCTTGTTAATTTTCCCAGCGCAGTATACGATCCGGCCGTAAGCTCATACGTAGTGTGCACTGTGCGGGCGTATATCGTATACTTTCAACGTTTCAAAAGATTAGGGTTTTTCACAAATAATTATTTTTTTTCACAAGACAATCAGTAGTTAAACTATTGGTAGCAGAAAGATGCTATAGGGAAAGATGGAGGGGGAGTGGGAGACAGGGAGGGGGGTGGAGGCGGGGTTAGAGAGGAAGGGGGGGGCCGAGGGGAGGGGGCAAAGTAGGGGGGGAACAACGAAAATGGGGGGGAAGAGTGGGAGGGGAGAGATGGAGGGGGGGGGAGAGGGGCAAGGGGGAGGGGAGAGGAAAAGGGGGGGAGGGGGAAAGAGAGAGGGGTGGGGGGGAGAGGAAAAATGGGGGGGGAAAGAGCAACGATTGATAGGGGGGAAGGGAGGAAGAGGGGAGGGAAGGGGAAATAACGGGATGCAACCATATCGTATAACGTTGCCTGAGGATAAGGGAGGGAAGGGGAACATACATGCTAATACGATAACATAAGAACAATGGAGTTATGTAAAACAGTAACATACCTATATAGCATTGTCACACTTAGTAGCATATAAACGACCCTTCACAGAGCAAAATTAGGAGATAGATATAACAGTCGTAGTGAGCCTGTGAGGTGACAGTAGTAGGCACAAAGGTACAGCTACATAAACAATGGTAGCATAGACGGGGAAACACACATGGGGTACAGCATCAGCTGAATGTGGGAAGGGGAGAAGACGGACAGGTGTCCGCAGAAGATCAGAGATCAAGCGCTGATCTATAGCTACAGACCGGGGCAACAAGGGGGCACAGAGTCAGTTTCAGCTGAGGTGGAAACAAATAAGTGTAGGAACCAAAGCCATTTGGGTAGTCGATCAAACGAGAACTAAGAATGGAGACCAGCAAGCAAGTCCAATAGTCCAGTAAGCATGAGATTCAAATAAAACGATATGCCAAGAGTTCACTGCGGATGAGAAGCCAATGAAGGGTCAGGGAGGTTCCAGGATTGCATTAGTTGTAGTCCTTCGTCGGGGTCACTCAGTATGATAGTGTCAGTTCCTTTTAGGACCACAAGGCCTGATGAGCCTTGCTAGCGGTACTGAATAGGGCCGTCGTGACAGGAGCGAAGGATCTGCGAAAGTTCAGTGTGGCTGCGGAGAGGTCCGGAAAGACCGCAACAGCGTTGTAAGGAGCCGGCATATGAGAGGTGTTCCTCATGGCTGTGAGGAACGCTGACTTAGTTGGTAGATGTCGGATACGCACCAGGGCATCTCTCGGTGTATTTGGGGGTTAATGAGACGGCCCACTGTCAGCTCCTCTGAATGATGATCAGGCAACACAGCTTTCAGCATATTATGAGTGAAACTGGGCAAATCAGTAGTTGCGACAGATTCCGGCACTCCCCTCAGTTTCACATTGTGCACTCTGGATCTGTCATCCACGGCAGTCAAAGTCGCACAGAAAGCACACACCTCCTCATCTAGACACAAGTGGGAGTCCACCAAAACATTATACTCATGCACAAAGTCAGTTATTTTATCCTCCGCTGTCTGTAACCGCTTCTCTTCCTGAGCCACAGTGTCCCTTATAGCAGCAGTGGCATTGTCCAGCCTAAGCTGAATAGAGTCACGGAAGGCTAACAGAATGTCTCTCAGCAGGGCAGGCGTGAGCGGGGAGTCGGGAATATGTAGCTCATCGAAGGGATCCCGTGAATGTAGCGCAGATATCCCCTCCGGAGAAGGAATGAACAATGGAGCTGTAACATTCAGTGCTCGAGGGGTAGAATTCACGGAAGGAACAGCGTCCCGGAGGATAGGGCTGCTGATCGGCTTCTGAGAGGGGAGGGGGTCCAGGAGTGTGACAGGAGAAGCAGAGTGGCTGCGCTGCGTGTCAACAGATACGTGCAAGCTTGAGCGCTGATGGTGATCATTAACCTTTTGTCCCTTCCGGTCCTCACCTCTCTGTAGTGTCGGGGTAGTACTCACTGTGGCAGGTTATGGTACAGGGTCTCGCAGCACCCCCAACGGTGGTACATGAAGCGGGGCGGTCTGCCACCCCGCTCTGCTCAGTACAGAGCGACAGGCAGGAGGAGGTCTAGCAGTGTTGCCCGCGCCATCTTGCCTCGTTCTCGCTGTAGGGAGTAAAGCTACCAGCTTCCTCCGTGCTGCAGCTGCTGCTCTTCTGGAGGTTCTCCTCATGTCGGGTGGTAGTAGAAGGTGGTAGCAATTTCCAGGAGAAATATCAGCCAGAACCGTTTAGTGTAGCTGAGTAGAATCGCTAATAAAGCAGGAGCTCAGACACCACCATCGTATACTTTCAAGCAAACGCATCAACCTCAAAACTACGTGCGTATATTCGCGGTTCGCACTACGGCCGAAAAGATACATAGTGTGAACATAGCCTAAAGGATTAAATCCACATAGAAATCCGCTCTGGAATTTAAAATATGTATAAGTCCTTATTTCTGGATTGATTTTTCCCAGAATGTGGAGATGAGGTTCCCATCTCTATTATACTGAGATTTTTAGTGCAGGAGACTCCTCCAGAGACATAACATCATCTTCTGGGGTCCCATGAATAAAATGAATAGACAAAGTAACAGCATTAGTGTAAACATTCTATTCTGAACTTTCATCCTGAAAGTTCTCTACTCAATCAAGTTCTGTGTATGTTTCTATAGCAGTCTAGTAATACTGACTATGATCAGGGCTTAGCTGGTCCCTCTCATTTTGGATTACACATTGGTTTACCACAATTACATTTTAGGCTAGGTATTCCCAAGTGTACAAATCCTTTGTAGCTGCTTAAAGGACACTCTATAGCAATGCAATGCCCGGGCCTCACCAGACTGACCAAGAGGGTGCTTGGGCCTCACTATCTGTGGTGAAAGTCTATTTAAAAGCTGAAAATAATGCTAGGGCTACCCTTTCACCCATCTCCCAAGATCTATATACTAAAAAAACAAGTACAAAATAAATTAATAATGTTGCTGAAATTGAGATTTCTGCGAACAACAAAAGGACTGTGCAGATCATAGTTACTTTGTGAAAACTGGCCCCTTGGCTGGGCCTCACTAACAACTAGGAGGCACCTCACAGTTTGAGAAGCACCACTCTATAGGAAACCATTTTCTTTTTATATTGTAGTTTTTCCTTATTGAGCTCACTTTGACATAAAAACAAGAAAACTTAAATAGTATTTATATGAGCATGTGCCATGTGTACAGTAGACTTACTGTATAGCATCTGTTTGTACACATTCTTTTACTAACAATGGATGATTATTTATATGCAATGAGTCATTTTGAATAAAGAGGTTTCGACTCAGTTGGCTCAGTGGTTAATACTAAGGTTGCACCATTGGGGTCCTGGCTTCACATTTAAGGGCAACACCTGCATGGAGTTTGTACAGTATGTTCCTGTTTTGTGTAGGTTTTCTATGGTACTCTGGTTACCTCCTACACATTAGATTTTTAGAGGTTAATTGGCCTGCTATGGAATTGGCTCTACTGTGTGTGTATGTGTGTTTGTGTTTCAGCCAAACTATTTAGACTGTCAGCTCCACTGCAAGTGATGATAATCTCATCCTGTTGTGAAACTTGCAAGTAAGTGGAAAAAATAGAGGAAATAAAGATTAAGTAAATTCACTAGCTACAATCTGGGCTAACACAGTTATATTTGTAGGACTGGTTGAGTAAAAATTTGTTCTTCAGGAAACAAGCCCTCATATGACTATGTTGACAAAAAATAGACTGCTGCAAGTGGCTGTTTCAGGAACTACAACTCTGATCCTGACACAGTTACAGTGCTAGCAATCCCGAGCCTCCCTTTATGTGTTCTAGAGATGAGCGAACCTCGAGCATGCTCGAGTCCATCCGAACCCGAACGTTCGGCATTTGATTAGCGGTGGCTGCTGAAGTTGGATAAAGCCCTAAGGCTATGTAGAAAACATGGATATAGTCATTGGCTGTATCCATGTTTTCCAGACAACCTTAGAGCTTTATCCAACTTCAGCAACCCCCCCCCCCCCGCCACCACTACTACCGCCACTGGAGGAACACTTTAAGTTGGACCTGTCGGCAGGTTATTGATTCTTAAACAGAAGCTGTGGCTGTATAGTTCTTCTATCCCCAAATATATGCGCACTTTTTGTTTTGATAATCACCCCCTCCAGCTCCAAGGTTAATATAATAAAACGAAAGTAAAAAGGTTAATTACAAAAAAACTGAGCGCCAGGAGCCCTATACAGAGAGATTTATCTGACAGAATTTTGAAGTCAAAGCCAGGAATTGATTTGAAAAGAGGAGAAATCTCAGTCTTTCTTTTATGACCTGTTCGTTGCTTATAGTCTGTACCCGGCGTTGGCTTTAAAGCGACTCTGTACAAACAATCTGACCCCGCCAAACCACTTGTACCTTCAGATAGCTGCTTTTAATTCAAGATCTGTCCTGGGGTCCGTTCGGCAGGTGATGCAGTTATTGTCCTTACAAAAATACTTTTAAACTTGCAGCCCTGTGCCCTACGGGAATATCTGTGCCCTAACTTTGCACCATCCCTCGGTCCCTCCTCCCCACCCTCTTCATCATTAGGAATTCCACTGGAACATTTTCTACATGCTGAACATTGCACAGGTGATTAACGATCCAGCCCATATGCCGGGCTGACACAGGTGGGGAATAGTAGGCAATCTGCCTGGAGCATTCCTAATGATGAGGAGGGTGGGGAGGAGGGACAGAGGGGTGGTGCAAAGTTAGGGCACAGATACTCCCGTTTGGCACGGCTGCAAGTTTAAAAGTTGTTTTCTTGGTCAATAACTGCATCACCTGCCAAACGAACCCCAGGACAGATCTTGGATTAAAAGCAGCTATCCGATGGTACAAGCGGTTTGGGGTCAGATTGTGGGTACAGAGTGGCTTTAAAAATCTGTCAGATAAATCTCTCTGTGTAAAGGCACCATAAGTTTATTAAATGAAAACCTGCTGTCAGGTCTGCTATGATTTCTGTTATGCATAAATCAGACCTGTCTGTGGTTCATTCATCAGGAATCACCGGGCTAGTTCAGTTTAAAACCAACCAATGGTGAACTCTCTCTAATGACCCCTCAGTAGCCACATTAACACTGTACAAACTGTTTTTACAGCAATTCAGCTTTTTTTTAACCACTTAAATACATTCTTCAAAAATGTAAGCAAAAATGTAATGTTATGTAAGGTTTAGCTCTGAGCATTCTTGAAACAGAGCTTGTGGTGTAGGTAAACCTTGGATTCTAATACTAAGGGTATGTCAAAGAAACCATAAACAATTACCACAAAAACAACATCCTAGTAATAGATTTAATATACATGATAAATATGAATACAATGCATATAAATAATAGATATTGTCTGGTGCTTAATCAGATTATCTGCTTCTGAGTCTCTAGGGGTTAAACCTTTTTTGTTGATGGTTCCACTCCTGCATCCCTGTCTAGTAATAGCATCCATAACAGTAAGGATCATGTTTATTGACAGGTATATATATATATATATATATATATATATATATATATATATATATATACAGAGATAAAGGTGTTCTCAGCTACTTTTTGTTGATATGATAAATTATTCATCCTAGCAGGTATAACACATGCAAGAAAAACAAATAAGCCTCCTATGAGTCATACATTAGAAGGAAGGAACATATGGATTATATTGGTAATGAACATATGTAAGTTATTCATATCTTAAGGCAGAAGGACAAATGTGAAAATCCAGTCTTCTCTGCTTGGGTATTAGATCCTGAGTGTAAGCTGAGTTACCTCATAGGCAGCAGTAGCAGCAGTAGCCCCTAGCCAGCCATGTGTCTCTCCTACAGGAGACAGAAATATGTGTGAAAAGCCTGGCCATTTACTCTATTCCAAAGTGCTAAGGAGTTAAGAGATTTAGCAATGCCTGGCACAGTGCCCAATCTAAATGGCCGTAAAAGCGGCTGATTAAATAGAATTAACATACTGATTGCCAATCTGTAGCTGGTGCTGGTGACTCTACAGAAAATCATTACCTGCCCCCTATGTAATAGCAGGCAAGGAGCAGGGAAGCAAGGAGGTGATCAGTTCTCCATGTTAATATCAGGAAGCTGTGACATATCACAGTACCCGGAGAGATTCAGCAGCAGCAGCAGCAGCACAGTGCCCACAGCTCCTCTGCTGCTGCTGCTGGTCACATGCTATGTGTGTGTGCTCAGCGCCTGTTCAGACTGGCTGGAGGACCTCACCGAGCACACACACCAACTTTGGAGTGCCTTAAAGGGAAGATCGCTGTGGATTCTATACTACCTGGATTATGAGCATATCCTTCCCTGAGATGACGTAAAGTTTCTAAGTAAGGTGAGAGCCTCCCTATAACCTCAGCAGAATCGAGAGTATGCTGAACGCATCGCGTTTATTATAAGGTCTGAACATGGATCTGACCTGCTACATGGATGGGACCCCCCTGACTATATAATGCACACACACCTCCATAGAACAACATGGGCTGCACTCTGAGAGTCCCAGCAGCACACGACTTTGTCTGGGGCTTTATATGTTTCTGTTGATATTCACCTCATTCCGGAGCTGAAATCCTGTTAGGAGGAGGGTGTAAGGGGATCATCTGTAGTGACAGATTTGGGGGACAGACCCCCTTCCTATTATTCTGGATTACTTAGGATACAGTGTGCTGATGGAATGAGACACATCAAGGAGCTGGGATTCTCTTATCTTAGGAAAGATGAAGACTTCTCAGGTTGTTTTAAGCACTGAAAGACTGTGAAGACAGACCTGCTCACCATGATCATGTATGGAGAGATGCTCCTGAACTCCAGCAGTGCCACAGAAGCCCAGATCATGCTCCAGACCAACACCCCTTACCTGAGCAGCACCCAGAGACCAGTCAGCTCCTCAGCCTTCTACATGTCCACAGCCAGGGTGCTCAAGGAGGGGGAGATCAACAAGCCTGACCTCATGACTTACATGGTCCTGTTTGTCCTGCTCTTCCTATCTGTCACTCTCATTGTGCTCTTCATTAACTGCCAGCTAAGGAACTCTTTCTTTGCAGGTTTACCTTATGACAGGTCCCTCAGAGAAGCCAGGAGTCCTTGGAAGACACAGTCAGTCTGAAGCACACATAGCCAGCATCTGGGATGCATTTTCCTAGGATTTTTATAATGTAGTGGCATAGGGTGACTGGTACAAGACTTCTGCTTCAGGAGTAAACATTTGTAAATGCCATTTACTGTCATTGTTACAATCATTTTTTATTCATGCCAAAGTGTACAGTCCATTGAGAAATGATGATGTGATTCCCTTTCATAATATTTTTAAAGCTCTATTACATTATATTTGGTAGAGCCTCAGTATTTATAAGGACATTGTGATTTCCATCTATTTCTATATAACTGCATGATCCAGGCAGACTCCATCGCTGGATGTCAGGAGCAACTAGTACATGCTCAGGAAGCTAGTGGTTTGGCGCTCCTAGAGAACCAAATTTGTGTGTCTATATAACAGCAGAGGCATATCTCAAGATGTAACTAGAAATTCTATAAAAATGACACCTTAAAGTGAAATAAATAGCAATATTGCCTTTCTTCTTGGAAACACAGGGCAGTGTATGGGTCTTTTATTGTGACACTAGATTACATTGATTTTATCACCTCCTTTATAGGGGCTATGCCAAAATATTATGTACTTTTGTCTACCAGGATGATATGTTTGAGGCAGAGCTCTGCAGCAATAAGCTAAATTCCCTGAGGACCCTGACCTATTTAATGCACCCATAGGAGGTGCCAGTCCAGACAGAACTCACTGTGTTAAGCCTTGTGCAGGTCTTTCTGCCATGTATACCTAACGTCAACCTTCCATTGCTTTTGTAAGGTATACGTCTTCATATTTCAGTTCTGATGTAAAATTAAGCAAACTGAAGCTGAAAAGTAGATTTTGCTGTCTTAACCCTTAACCCAGGTCTAGTGAGCGTGGCTTGTTGGCTCTCCTTATCTGGCAGCCATCACTCAAGGCACATTCCCACTATATGTCTGAACAAATAGTCTGCTTACACTATGTGCCACATAATTTAAGTATTAACCCTAAAATGCATATATATATATATATATATATATATATATATATATATATATATATACACCAAAAAGAATACTTAACTGTATGTTCTATGCCAGTCTTAATTCATTTCATGATTTACAGATGGTAGAGGCACTGAGTAGGCATACAATTGTGTGTAACAAATCGATATATGTTAGTATAATATAGGTGACATAAGATTTATATACACTTGGTAAAATGTGCAGAACTGCCAATACATTGTTGACTTTTTTTCCGGGAAATTGCTATTTTCCAAGGTAGCAGAGTAAATATGCTTGCATAAATGTTTTTTTTTGGGTGTGAGCCAGTGAACAATAACAACGTGTCTCTTTCTAGTAAAATGTTTATAGTAACCGAGAGTTTCAGGTCAAAGCCAGTTAGAAACAAGAATCAAAAGGACATAGTTAATGAAGACAACCCTTGTTCACATTGGGGCATAAAGGTAACATATCCCTTGGAGGAATTCATCAGGGAATCACACACAATGAAATCACAAAGAAAGGCCATACTTAAAGTGTACCTGTCGTTATAACTTTCAAAATCTAAATCAACAGTAGATGTGATATAAAGCAAATTTGCAATATACATTTATTATTTTTTTGTTGTTATCATGCTGTAAAACAAAGCTGAACTTACCAGAAATCCAGGTTCAGTCTCCTGAAGGCAGATTTTCTGACTGACTGGTGGAAACAAACAGACTAAATACAGGAATTCCAGCCAGTACAGTCAATGTATCCGTCAATCACATCACTACCTTCTCTCTCTGAGCGGAAGTCCTGGGATACACAGTTCTTCCTGTTTTCTGGCTGTTTTCTGTTTTTTGAGAAAAAAAACTGTCAGAAAACAGGAAGTGCCGTGTTTTCCATGTTAACTAAAAAATAAAAAACTAATGTATATTGTAAACTTGCTTTATATCACATATCACGAAAGTTATAATGACAGTGACACTTTAAATACTGGTACAATCCAGGAAAACTGGCTTAAAATCCAGCTCCCAGCATGAAAATCCGCAATGCTAAATGTGAAGGGTTACACAGCGGCAAAATGTTGAAGAACAGTCACAGACACACCTACATGAGCGGGACAGCTGCTAAGTATTACACATGCACATAGATAAGGCTTGTATAGGGTGCCAGTCATACAATTATATGCAGTGCACCATACTCACTTATAGCCTATTAGTTATGTCCATATTATTCAATCAGGCTGTCCAGCACCTTTTTACATGCACCACATACAGTACTGAACCCTATGGCACCAACATATCACATAACCCGACTGCTGATATTTCGACCAAAATACACAAGCTGGCAACCAGCATGGCACACTACACATAACTATGTGACTTGGACACTATAGAAGCCTTATCAATGTGCAAGAATATCACTGAACAGCTACCCTCTCATTGATAGCAGGCATGTGAGTAGACGGTCAGCAGTATTTTGCACCTGCATGGTGGCTTGTCTGTGTCCTGCTGGGAGCTGGTTTTAACCTTGTTTTTTACTAGTAAGTAGTAAGTATGGTCCTTATCTGTGATTTTAAGTCAATTACATCTCATTGGCTGTGATTTTAAAAAGGCCTAATACAAAATTGCTGAATTCAATGTAGACTTTTACCAAGCTCATCACTCTTTGTAAGATCACCTTTATGTTTGTTCATGGCCACATGTTCAAAGGGAAAACTCAAGCCACCTGATAGGGGTGATCAGCAACAATACTTGTTACTGCAGGTAAAAAAAAAAATTGAACAATTTTAATGCCGATTAACACTATAACCACTGGAGGAAAGGCAGGCCACAACCAAAAAGATAATGCAAATGCAAGTTTGTTCCAGAAATAATAGCTCCTAGAGATGGATGCTTCTTATCAGCGACGCTTTTCTGTAACAAACTTGGGTCAATAAAAAGGCCACATCACCAAGAGAAGCAGAGCAAGATAAGGAGTGTTCTTCACAATATTTGTCATGACAAATAACAAAGACAACAAAGTAACTATACAATCCTCTTGGCTCTGAAAACACAAAACAAATGTAATAGAAAATACTGTATAACATGGCTGCAGTTATAAAATAAGGCAGATACAGATATGATACTGTGTTTACTTAGAATTCATTCATGTTCTGAGTATTACTAATTACATATTGAATGAAGGTAGAGTGGACCTCTGCTTATAATGGAGGTTACATTCATGCAAACATAAGGATTTGTGAGCTCAGGTACCTATTCAGTTACCACTACCGGATCATAGCGGGGAAATGCAGCCATTAATATTACGAGATGGCAGCCTTTTTCCGCTATGATGCTGTAGTGGGAACATAGCCTCATAAGGTAACTTTTTATGCCTTTCCCTATTTAGTCCCATTTCTCTGAGATCTGAATGCAGCCAGCAATGTAAACAATGGATGTTTTTAATCTGGTTGCTGTGGCTATGTTTGGCGATATGTATGAATGATGTACTGTCTGTAAGTTCTGGACTTTTAGTAGTCTGCACTTTAGAATGATTCTTCCTTTCAAATGTGATCTCAATGCACTTGTGATAAACTTGTGCGTATAGGCAGCGGCCAATCTGAGAAGTAAGAGCAGTAGCATAAACCAATCATAAGACAGGAGGTGTGTCCCAGATTACTTCAGACACCCTAGAGGTAGCTTAAAGTGTACCTGTCATGAGATATAAAAAATATAAACCCTCACAAAAATATTGCGTTATGTATGCTGTTCATCTTTATTTTTATTTCACTAACCCCGCAGCCCTTAGTGCCCTATCATGCTGCTCATGCTTCTGCCTTTCACTCTGAGCCTGCAGATGGTCTTTTTATCAGTTAGTTTTCTCATCTGCAGCAGTGTACGGCTGCTGGCCAATCAGCATTCATGTGTATTAGGCCAACTTACATTATTTCCTGCATTTGGTCTCTTTTTTGTGCTGTTACTAAAGACAAAATCTCCTTAGTGATGGAGCCTCAACTGCAGTTTTTCAGCAAGTGAGACACCTAGTGGGTGATTTTATAGCATTATATTTCATATAGAAAAAAGGCATCTCCCCTATTGACTTTGTAGATATTTGTTAATATTGTAACTATTCCCTAAAAAACACTATGCTGCATGCAATGAGTATACAAATACTATAAAAAACTATGACCAGTAGTTACTGACTAACATGTAAATGGAAATCTACCAAATAGTAAAAAATAAACACCTCCACCATTCACCATTTCCCTTAATTTCTTACAACAGGTTACCCAGAAATCACTAGTGCCATCATTGTAGATAAGAGGTGATTTTATTATTATTTTATATACAGTATTTTCCCCCGGTTCTGCTATTTTTGTGACAGTTAATCTGTCTTTCATGGCTGGGTAAACTTAAAGCACTGTAAACATGTCTCAGTCAAGAAATCATTTGAGGATTATAGCAAGAAGAGATAAGCAAGCTCCTTAATTGTTTGCTTTGTTAATGGATTTACAACTATGTCTTTCATATATCTCTGTCGCAGTCCCATCTGACCAAACTGGAGAAGCACAATGTGACATGAAAGCATTTTCACAGAGGTCACATTAAAGTTTTGCTATGATCACAGTTAAGACAAAGTCTTATTATACTTAAGCAATGTTGAGTTAATCCCATGGAAACACTTTTTTCCCCCTCTACTATTACTGAAAGTTTCAGCGTGTTTACCTTACAACCTCATATTATAGATTCTGCTCCAATAATTTGTAATGAATAGATGTTGACTAACTTTGCTGAAGGGTGTAATTTTCCACTAAAGCCATGGCAACCAACCAGACATTTGCTTTATTGTCTGTCTACTGGAATTGCAACTGTCTCAGAAAAACAATGGCCTTGCTTTCAACGGCAACTAGACAATATATTTCAGACAGACAACCCAAAACAAAGTCCTGCCTAAATAAATCTACTGTGCAACCAAACCTATACACACAACCAAAGAAATTGCACAAATAATCTAGAAGTATAACAAATCCTTTATTTCCATATACATCATATACATAATATTAAAAACTCAAAATTTCCATGGGGAATGACACAGATAACACTAAGGCCAGAGGGGGAGAAAGATCTCAGTGCGGTAAACCAACCGAATATATATATATATATATATATATATATATATATATATATATATATGCTGAAGTGCTAAAGCGTAATATGTGCCAATTACAACGCTGCCATCTGGTGGTCACTAATAGTAAAGTACAGGCAGTGATGTTGAACTAGAACACCCTAACATAGAAGTGGACAGCTAAACCAGTACTATATAATCTATAGAGGAAAACAGGTATGTAATTCCTCAGCTGGCCACCAACTAACAGAGGAGCGCCAAAAATAAAACACCATATACAATTGCAGTTCATATGTGACCACACACCAGCGTCCAGGCACCGCACACACACTGAGATCTTACCCCCGTCTGGCCCACAAGCCCGACGCACGTTTCGCTCACTTCATCAGGAGCTAGTGAAGTAAGCGAAACGTGCGTCAGGCTTGTGGGCCAGACAGGGGTAAGATCTCAGTGTGTGTGCGGTGCCTGGACGCTGGTGTGTGTGGTCACATATGAACTGCAATTGTATATGGCGTTTTACTTTTGGCGCTCCTCTGTTAGTTGGTGGCCAGCTGAGGAATTACGTACCTGTTTTCCTCTATAGATTATATAGTACTGGTTTAGCTGTCCACTTCTATGTTAGGGTGTTCTAGTTCAACATCACTGCCTGTACTTTACTATTAGTGACCACCAGATGGCAGCGTTGTAATTGGCACATATTACGCTATAGCACTTTAGCATATATATATATATATATATATATATATATATATATATATATATATATTCGGTTGGTTTACCGCACTGAGATCTTTCTCCCCCTCTGGCCTTAGTGTTATCTGTGTCATTCCCCATGGAAATTTTGAGTTTTTAATATTATGTATATGATGTATATGGAAATAAAGGATTTGTTATACTTCTAGATTATTTGTGCAATTTCTTTGGTTGTGTGTAGACAATATATTTGTATACTATTAGTCTCAAAGTAGAACAAAAGCCGGCACATTTACGTGAAATACCTATATGTTCAAATACCCTTTGAACAGGCTGCCAGGCCAGAGGCAGTCTTCAAGTGCTGATTGGTATAGCAACCCGATAATGCCAACATGACTGAAGCAAAAGATTGGGGCAGCAGAGGAGGATCTGGGTGCCCAGCAACTGAACACAGTCAGCAAGACATGGAGCTGTGACAAGGTGAAGTGAGTATGTGAGAGCTGGAGGTGGGCAACTCTTATGGTTAGAAGCTCTGATATTCAGTATTCTAATTTTTTTTTTTAATTTGTCCTTGATCAATACTGTTTAGGTTACACTAGTTGATGTTTAAAATTAGCAGTAACAAGGCTACTGATTTCAATTTTCAGTTGGTTTGATGATAATGATTTTTCAGCATTGATGGGTTCAGCTTTATTAGTATTATTTTTTCATTTGTAAGATATTTGATTTATTTGCTTTACTACTGAAATCCGAACCAGCTTAAATGACATATGTTCTGGTGATGGCAGGTCATGTGTGATATATGATTATGTGTGATGAGGTTTTTACATCATGAGAGAGAAAAATTGATTTCCAGCACCTCCGTGAAATAATCTTTATTCGTCTTCATTAAAATATGTCACAGCATGACAATATGAAGAGGCTTACATGTTTAGGACAAGATTTTCTTTCCGAAAGCATGCACATGTGATACAAAAGGTTTTCAGCCAGTCACATATAGGGTGGGTTCACAATGAAGAATCCACGGGGAGAAGTTCCAGCGGATTCCGTCGCTCACCCCCACTTGCGCCCTCATGCTTCTCCGCCTGTACCCTAGACTCCATTCTATGCACAGGTGGATTCTGCCGTCCGCCGAAAGAATTGACTTGTCAATTCTTTCAGTGGATGGCGGAATTCGCTCAACCATAGAATGGAGTCTATGGTACAGACGCGAGTGACGGAATGCGCCAAAACTTCTCCGCCCAGATTTCTCAGTGTGAACCCACCCATAATGTTGTCATCTCTTACTCAAATGACTTTACTTGTTAAACATATACCTAGCTGCCGGCCATATATTAAAAGGCGCATCACAACCTTTTTTGGCTCTTCTTAAGAAGACATAAGCCCTCTAAATCAATTTATACCCCAGATCAGACCTCTAAATAATTTAATACTTCAGACCCATAAAAATATAGACAGTTAAATGCTGTAAATTAGCCTGTCAACAAGACCCTAATTTAAATGTAGACCCCACATCAGCCCCACAAAATATTAGACACCAGAATTTATAAAAAAATAATTCAGACCCCAAGCTGACCCTAGGCTTGAGAAATGATCCCTAAACGATTTTAGAACCCAAAGCACAACCCAAGATAGTTTTAAACTCTAAACCAAAAATCAGACGAGACCAGGGTTATAAGCAATTGATGTTGAACCATTCCCAGAAGTACTTATTCTAAAAAACACAAAAGGTTTTTATGCTTGAGGTAAAAAAACTGTAAAAAAAAAGATCTGTTGTTAGTTGCCTGAAATTCTCAACCACCTATAATAAAAATGTTAGCATCATTGAATAATATTGTATACCGCCATTTGAAATCAAGTTCCAAACTTTGTAAAATTGTGAAATCATGTCTGTAGATGTGTGTCAAAGAAAGGGCATACGTTACATGCCATGTATTCAGGGTTAAAATGTTATTTAATTTGCAGTAACATTTGACATAAGGCATGTAAACAATTACTGATCACGCCAGGTCTTTCTCCTGAGATATGCAGTGATCCTGAGATGCAGCCAGAATCATTTGTTTCATTAGAGTCTATGGCGTGAACAAGTTAAATGTCCCTGACCAATTTTTTTTTATAGATAAAGATGTCCATTTAAATTTTTTGGTAAAGAACAGGTTAACAAATTCCCAGGAAACATAGGGACAATAAAAGAAGTCCATAGAAATGTAGTGGATAGAGTTTTAACATCAGGTTTTTGAAGAGAGATGAGCATCAGAAATGACTTAAAGGGAACCTGTCACCATTTTCATGCTTCCTAATTCATGTGTCATCAGGGCAGTCCCTGGGGGCTTCTGCCTTTCCCGCTAGTCTTAGATAGACTTCTTCCTGTTTCACTATAGAGAGAGAGATATATATCAATCAAGTCTAGTCAGGCAGAGAGAGGCCGCCATGAACACCCAGTTAACTTGTGGTTCAGGAAGCATGAATGTGATGACAGCTTCCTCTTATTGTATGTATGCTAATATTTTCACACTGTCACTTTTTCAGCATGTGTTGGTGCATATGTTTCTGTTGACACATAACATATATGTATAATAAATTAGTCAGTTTGAGTAAGAGATGACATTTTATATGACTGGCTGAGAACCTTTTGAACCGGTGATGATTTTTCATGCTATGACTGATACCGTCTTGTTCAAATGCGCAAGTCTGTTAATGTATGCTATATATGCTATGACATATTTTGATGGAAGACAAATAAAGATGTTATTTCATGAGAGTGCTGGAAATCATGTTTTTTTCTGTTATAAGGATTAGACCTGCAAGCCAGCAAGGTTTTTCCTTCTCTCCAGGATGGCAAACGTGTATGATAAGGAGCTGCATTTGTTATACTTCTTCCTACAGCTTTAACAGCAATGTTGGTGTAGGGCAAATGCGAGTGGAAGGGTACTGCTGAATTACGGGTACAGAGATGGTGCAGAAGTGTGTGGGTGAGAGAGCTATTAAGTGATAATACCAGTGTGCAGTGACCAATGACATTTCCATACATAATGTTATAAAAGTGATTTAGTGCAACTATTAAAGGGTTATTCCCATCACCTAAACATTTAAGTGATAGAGAATGTGAAAGAAAAATCATTTTGCAAATGCTTTGCATTAGCAAAATTGGTTTACTTAGTATTTTGGCCCCTTCATCTCCCTGTAGTGCTGACAGCTCATTACCTAGGTTACTTAGGCTGCCTAAGCTGTGACATCACTCAGGTGACCGGGATCCTTGGGAACAGTAAGTATGTACTTTCATTCATTTCTAAGCTTCCACACATCTACAGGGCTAGAATTGTCTCTGGAAACATGTGTAACCTCAGTGGGAGACACAGTGATGCTGAGCTGATTCCTTGCTTCCCTGCAAGTCCCCTCGCTCTCTTTGGTGCTAAACCAGGAAATGAGAGGGGATGCAGCAGTGCCAAGATGAATTCTTAAGAGAAACAGATTGCTGAACTCAGGGAGAACAGCCAAATGACAACACTGCTGGCTGCTAATGAAAGCGCTCAATGCAGTGAAGTCCTAGGTGCATTGCCCCCTGGGAAACATGAGTATGCAAAGAGGAGTCCGTGGAGCCTCACTGAAGAGTCTCAAAACACAGGACTAGCCAGATATCCCTCCGGGAAGGACCGAGCCAAGTGGCAGCTCCTGTTAGGAAACCACCAAATCCACCATATTAAGTGGCCCTATAAGTCAGTGAAATGACAAGGGATAAACCAAGGCTAGGTAACCATCCACAGACAGCTGTTTCGGGGTGTTGCCCTTCATCAGTGTGGAGCAGGATTCTGGCTAGGTGGGAGCAATGCCTAGTAGAGCCATAAGAGAAACAGATTGCTGAACTCAGGGAGAACAGCCAAATGACAACACTGCCGGCTGCTAATGAAAGCGCTCAATGCAGTGAAGTCCTAGGTGCATTGCCCCCTGGGAAACATGAGTATGCAAAGAGGAGTCCGTGGAGCCTCATTGAAGAGTCTCAAAACACAGGACTAGCCAGATATCCCTCCGGGAATGAATTCTTGGCAGCTGAGAATACCCCTGTAAAGTGCCACTGTTGTTATAAATTATAAAATCTGAATCAACAGTAGATGTGATATAAAGCAACTTTGGGTTTAGTCTATTTTTTTCAACCAGCACAGTCAGAAAATCTACCTTCAGGATACTTTATTTCTGGTAAGTTCAGCTTTGTTTTACAGCATAATAACAACAAAAAATAATGAATGTATATTGCAAACTTGTTTTATTTCACATTTACTGTTGATTTAGATTTAGAAAGTTGTAACAACAGGTACACTTTAAGCAAAAATGAAAAGGAATAAGCCACAATTACCAGGCGGTGCAGTTTTCAGCAAGTATAATTTAACTTCTTCCTGCAGCTGTGCTGGTGGTACAATCCTCATACCAGGCCTGTCTATGCACAGTCACTATAATATACATAACTTATTTATTTCAATCTAGATTGGTAATAATTGCTAACAAGTATTACTAGTTGTGAATGTCATGTAGAAAAGGCTTGTTTCCAGTGGAAATTGCTTGCTTGGAATTATTGTCTACAACACATTCTTGACTATAAAAAATGTTTGTGTTACTTTGGACTTGCAGAATTAATTTGCCAGCCGTAGAAATCAATATTCAATTACCTCTTTTTAACATCTTCAGTGCCAGAGGTATGCAAAAAGATGCAATGCTGATAAAAGAGGTACAAGTGCCATGAACATTCAGAGAATGTTATTTTGTTATTAGTATTTCATTTCTGTCCCATTTTTGCAGTAAAGAAAGTTACAGGTCCTACTGGTGGTTGAAATTAAAGGACACAAGCCTGTCTTTAGCACTCTGCACAAAGGGAATCGCCTAGCAGAAGAATACATTGTGTAAAAAAGCAAAACAGCAAAAATTATTACGAAGAGAATTATTGCACAGGTACTCGAAAATACATAAATTATTTGGATCGTGTATGTAATAATTACTTTCAAGCTTAACCCTTTGAGGACCAGGCCCAAAATGACCCAGTGGACCGCGCAAATTTGGATCTTAGTGTTTTCGTTTTTCCCTCCTCCCCTTCTAAGAGCTCTAGCACTCTCAGTTTTCTATCTACAAGCCATGTAAGTGCTTGTTTTTTACAGGAATAGTTGTATTGTGTAATGGCGTCATTCATTTTACCATAACATGTATGATGGAATTCCAAATATATTATTTATGAAGATATAAATAGATGAAATCGTAAATAAGAATGCAATATGGTAACGTTTGGGGGGTTCCTGTGTCTACGTAATGCACTATATGGTAACAGCGACATGACACTATTATTCTATAGGTCAGTCCGAACACAACCATATGCAGGTTACACAGATTCTCTAATGTTATATATGCATTTTTTTATGAAATCCTTTTTTTTGGCAATTAAATATTAATAAAATGGGCCTATTGTGACGCTTATAACGGTTTTATTTTTTCACCTACGGGGCTGTATGGGGTGTCATTTTTTCCGCCATGATCTCTAGTTTTTATTAATACCATATTTGTGAAGATCGGACGTTTTGATCACTTTTTATTGATTTTTTTTAATATATAATGTAACATAAAATCGGTAATCTGCGCACTTTTTCCCCTCTTTTCGTGTACGCCGTTTACCGATCACAATGACGCTTGTTATATTTTAATAGATCGGACAATTACGCACGCTACGGTATATTATATGTTTATCCATTTATTTATTTTTATATGTTTTATTTATATAATGGGAAAGGGGGGTGATTTAGACTTTTATTGGGGGAGGGGTTTTGGGGTAGTGTAATAGTGTTTTGAACTTTTTTTTTTTTTACACATTTGAAGTCCCTTTGGGGGACTTTTACATACAGTACTTTGATTTATACACTGATCATTGCTATGCCATAGGCATAGAATTGATCAGTGTTATCGGCGATCTGCTGATTGAGCCTGCCTGTGCAGGCTCAGTGTAGCAGATCGCCGATCAGACCGCACGGAGGCAGGTAAGAGACCCTCGGTGGTCCGTTTCAACGATCGGGACCCCCGCAGTCACACTGCGGGGGTCCCGATCGGTAAGTGACAGGGGACTCCCCCTGTCACTTACACTTAAACGCTGCGGTCGCGATTGCGGCGTTTAATGGGTTAATGACACGCGGCAGTGCGATCACTGCAGCGTGTCATTACCAGTGAGGTCCCGGCTGCTGTTTGCAGCCGGCCCCCACCTGCTATGAAGCACGCTCCGCTCCGGAGCACGCTTCATAGCGGGAGAAACACCCAGGACGTAAGGTTACATCATGGGTCGTCTGGGGACAGACTTCCATGACGTAACCCTACGTCCAGGGTCGTCTAGGGGTTAAAGGGGTTGGCCACTTTATAGTAAAATTGGTCAGTGTACAGTATTAGTAGGTGTACTCACTGTACATACTGACAGCAGCTCCCTGTGTACCTCATAGAGCTAATATCAGACTCCTCTCCTCCAGGCTGGGCTGCCCTGCTCTGTGGTGTTTTGGTCCATAAGATTGCTGACATGAAGGAGCATGTGACCAAGCCCCACCCCCAAGTGTCCACCACTGAGCCTGTATATGTCTATGGAGGACACAGTGGACAGGGCAGGGTCACATGCTCCTCCATGTCAGCCATTTTGTGGACTGAAACAAAACAGAGCAGGGCAGCCCAGCCTGGTGAAGGGGAGTCTGATTTTAGTTCTATGAGGTACACAGGGAGCTGCTGTCAGTATATACATGGAGTACACTTACTAATACTTTGTACTGACCTATTTTATAATAAAGTGGCCAACCCCTTTAATGAAAAATGCTGAACAATAAAAAACTTAAAACTGAAAATGTTGGCCCTTCAAATATAATCTGTGTGTACTGTTGGAGGAGGATGAGGAAAAGGAGAGTTTAGTAAATACCTTCGTCTCTACTGTATTTACAAGGGAAAATCCTATGACAGATGACATGCGTAGGGATAATGTAAATTCTACACTAAATCTCATCCACTGAAATGTGGTGCTGCCTTAATATTCGTACCAGAGTTTTGCAGGAATGAAGTGCCTTGCTAGACAAACCCTTTTCCCTACTATTAAGGCTGCGTTCACACTACGTATATTTCAGTCAGTATATGTATATTTCAGTCAGTATATTTCAGTCAGTATTGCAACCAAAACCAGGAGTGGATTAAAAACACAGAAAGGATCTGTTCACACAATGTTGAAATTGAGTGGATGGCCGCCATATAACAGTAAATAACTGCCATTATTTCAATATAACAGCCGTTGTTTTAAAATAACAGCAAATATTTGCCATTAAATGGCGGCCATCCACTCAATTTCAACATTGTGTGAACAGATCCTTTCTGTGTTTTTAATCCACTCCTGGTTTTGGTTGCAATACTAACTGAAATATACTCACTGAAATATACATATACTGACTGAAATATACGTAGTGTGAACCCAGCCTAAAAGTGTAACTATCATAAAAAAAAATTCTGACAAGTCATAGTGTCATGTTAGAAGTTTGCATTGGTCAGAGTCCGGGTGCTGAGTCCCCCACGATTGCTAGAATGAAGGGGCAGACACACTTAGCAGCGCATGTGTGGTATCCTACCACGGGTGTTTCTGTTTTGAACACCCCTTGCAAAGGCCTGGTGCTTCAAAAGTAAAGTGGTAAAGAAGTCATGTATAAGTTTTGCCACTAGATGTCAGTATTATGTATATTTATGTATGTATATTGCATGGCTGTAGTCTTGTAAAGGTTATTGTATTGTATCTTATGATTTTGTACACCAATGAGAGAGACTCTTTCCCTCTACCTATCTCTATCCTCCTTTCTTGTCACACTCTCTTCTCCACCATTTACCAGAGATGTTACATACATCCTGTAGGAAGTTCTTCTTTGTTTATCAGTGGAACAAGACACACAGATCAGGCATCCCAGCTGAAGAACAGACTTACTGAGAGACTTATAGAGAACACAAAGACTTTCTTTCTTTAAGCAACCTTTATGTTAACAATGCATTGCTTAACACCTACAGAGAGGACAAGTGAGGGATCACCCCAACCCACGCCGTGAACATCTCCAAAAGTGCAGGACAGTATCCTAAAGCACAGGAACTGATCCGGATATAGCAGAGCAGCCAGGAGCATACATACTCTATCTTGCAGCGCAGGTGACTCTGGGACACCCTCGGACACTTAGCTCAACTCGGGTAACCAAGACTGGGACTTGTGTCACCCTGATAGGATGGGTACCCTGACACTGCAGGGCAAAAGGTGGTATAGCGACAAAGGTCGAAAAAGGGCACAAGTATTCTTCTTGTTTTAAGTATTATTCTCAAGTATTCTTCTTCTTCTAATGTTCCGGCAGACCACAGTACTACATTGGGTTGGGACTCTCAAGACAAACTCCTCTCCACTACTCTGAACTCTACTCTTCTCAAAACACAACCAAGTCAGCAAAGCTATTTCACTCTCTATCTCAGTATCTCAGTACAGATCTGATGAACGCAAGTCTGTATCTCAACAGTCACAATTTATCTCGTACCATAGACGCCTTGCTAGTAAAGAAAGTGTTATTCATTCTACTGGGACTCAATGCACCAGCACCTACACACAAGCTACATCATCCTTGGGTCATCTACCCTTTCTGTGAGTGTCGGTACCGACAGTCTGGGTGGGTCATATCTCCACTCTGGACCACTGTGATAAGCGCCCAAGGGACCTATCACAATCCCGCAGGTCAACGACCATTGGGGATCAATATAGCTAGCCACAAAAAAACTAAAAGCAGGTATACCATCACACCTGTGTGCTGAGTTAGCACTGACGTCATGACAACCTCCTAACCGGCTGACATTACCACCTAGCAAGTGACTGGTCGCAGATGCAGGGCAGCCACCACGCATGCTCTACCCCTACTTCTCTGCTATAAACTTGTAATACGAGCGATCTGCGTGATAATGGTAGTCTATGGAACTTCCTGTAGACAGAAGTATACCTAGTGTGAACCCAGCCTTACTCAGTGCACTTCCAACAGCACTAGGGGTGAGATTCCTGAAGACTGGCAGATTTACTAAGGAGCACATGCTCCAGTGCTCCTGCCATGGTTCACACCTGTTTGTAAGCGTAAATCATGATAAATCAGCTGCTGAAGAAAATCACACCTCCTCCCTGCTGTGCCCCACTGCCAACCTATCAGGCGAGCGGGGCGTACGCCATGGAAAAGGCGCCGATTTTTGCACAAACCGTTTGGTTTGTGCACAAATCTGTGTCTTTTCTGTGACATACACGAGGGGTGCAGATGATAAATCTTTCCTTGTCTATTGACATAGCAAAGAGAAGTATGTAATGTATTGTGCTGTACCCTGTTTCCATCCCCTTAAATGAAGAGAATGAGAAATAGTTGTGCACTGTAGAGGTTACTCTCAGGGATTTAGTTACAACAGGAAGAGAACTAAAATCACCTTGTCCCCACTCTGAAGGGTTAATCCATGCATGTTTTTTTTTACATTTGTTTAAAGTATTTTCAATAACAAAAAATAATTTCCTCTCAAGCTCAAACAGTGTACTAAACATCCACACCACTTTCACAAATAAAATGAACAAAATAAAATAAAATAAAATGAATGAATGAATAAAATCTTCTCTTAAGCCCAAGTAGAGTATGTTTAAATCTTCAAGTTGAGAATATCCAGTGCTGGAAAAGATAAAAATGTCCATGACAGCAGGCATAAATGGTTCAAAAAGTTCTCTTGTATATTGTACTTGCAAATACATGAGTAAAAAGATACATAAATAATACTTTTCTTTAAAGGGAAACTATCAGCAAGGTAAAAGTATCTAACCTGCTGATGTGTCTCCATGGTGTGGGTGCTGAGGAGGAAGGTAGATTTCTTACCTTGATCCTCTGTGCCATTTTTGTGCTATTAGCAGTCTAATCCTTATGCTAATAAGTTATTTTGGTACATCGGAGGTGAGGCTACCACCCCTAGTGCACAGATCCGGCGTGGCCAGCCCATCCCTGCCAAATAAATATGAGAAGAGTTGGCTGGCTGGGCAAATTGGTGGTAGTCCCTCCCCCAGTGCCCCCAAACAACTTATTAGCACAAGGATTAAAGTGCTAATAGCACTAAAACAGCACAGAGGATGGCGGTAAGAAACTTGCCTTTATCCTCAGCGCTCGTGCACTATAGGAACGTATCAGCAGGTTAGCTGTAAGGGAACCGGGGTCCTGGATGGAATACAAAGACAGTTAGATAGTATGATCCCCTAGCCCCCATGACTGTTGCTACCTACTTGCCAGTCTTGTGCTAGGCCACAAACAACAACAGGACAATGGTCCCCCCGCTCGATAAGTGAAACAGAACGAATCAAGACAAACCAGATATAGCAGAATGATACAAGAACAGCAGGCAAAAAATTGAGCCAAACGAAAGACAATCCAACGTGAAACACTAGCTCTACCTACAAAAGACTATCTCAAGCAAGGTCCCAGAGCACAAGTAGACTTCTTATGAACAGCCCTCTGACATCCAAACCACACAGAGCACAGAATGAGAATGGTGATGTGTGACGAAGGCAATTGTCCAACAACACCCTACCTTTAATGCCAAAAAGTTTCTGTTATGTCCGTTATATCACCTGAAAGCTCTCCTGTCCTTTGTTTACTATGTTACTATGTAATACAAAGGAACAGCCAGAGATTTAGTAAGCTGTGTAGCCAGGGCCATTACATTGTTGACAATAAAAATTCAGACATTTACCCATTTCAGTTGCACACGACTAAAAAAGTCACCTGGCTCATAGTGTGTCATCCTCATGCCACCAAACACAGCTCTGACCTGTTGAGGCATGGACTCCACAGGACCTCTAAAGATCTATGATGGCATCTGGTGTCAACATGTTAGCAGAAGATCTTTTAAGTTCTATAGGTTGCATGGTGTGTTCTCCATGGATCAGACTTGTTTTTCCAGCACATCTCACAGCTTCTTAAAGGAGTACTCTGGCGAATTGTTTTTTTTTAAGCTTAATTAACACACATTACAAAGTTATATAACTTCATGTGTGTTAATAAGCTATCTGGACCCATTCCCCCCCTATCCCTCCCTCCCCCTTGCCCTGATTGGCTAAGCAAGCTGGAAGCCATGTAATTCGCTCCAGCCAGCTTTTTCTCTCCCATTCACTGCTCTCCCTGAAGTGAGGGAGATCTGAGAATGGCGGACGGAGATGACGGGAACGCAGCCGGCGGGAGATTTAAGCGCCGTCTGCTAGAGTACTTCTTTAATCTGATTTAAGTCTGAGAAATGTGGTGGCCAAGTCAACGCTGTTCATTCTTTGTTATGTTCTTCATCAAGGGTTGTCTAGATGGACCAAGTGGTCTTTTTCTGCCATCACTCTTCTATGCTTTTATACCATGCCTGAACGATCTTGGCAGTATGGTAGAAACCATTATCCTGGTGACAGAGGCCATTGCCATTAGGGAATAATAATGTACTTGCCTTACTACCGCTATAGACGATTTTCTAGCAGACCAATGCTCAGAGCAGCACACTACTTCCACCTGCCTGAATCTCTCCCACTGTACATACTGACATCAGTACATTATGCACTACATGATTTTTAAGTAAATGTGATTCACCATGCCATGTTCTTCCATTTTTTACATGGTCCAGTTCTGATGGCAAGCAAGATTGCCAGTGAACATACTGTAGGCACATTAAGGCTATGTTCACATATAGCATGTCCGTCAGTCTTTAGGTCAGTCTTTTTTCAAATAATAATAATAATTTTTATTTATATAGCGCCAACAGATTTCGCAGCACTTTACAATTCTGGGGGTACATACATAGACAAAAATCAGACATTACAGAGATACATATAATTATCCATACATGAGGAGTGAGGGACCTGATCGCATGCATGAGCTTACAGACTATTAGGAGGGGGTGCACTGCACTGGCGCCTTTATAAATAAGGCAGTGCAGTTAAAGGTGGGTGAACCAGTCACCAACCAATGCCTGCCTGCTACAGGTCTAAGTGCTTGAATGCCTGGCGTATGTATTTGGGGGAGGGAGGGGGGCAATTTAGGGAACCTGGTAAGCCTGTTTGAACAGATGTGTTTTAAGGGCACGTTTGAAGCTTTGTGTATTGGAGGTGCGCCTGACTTGGGTAATGCATTCCATAGAACTGGTGCAGCTCGGGTGAAGTCCTGGAGACGGGAGTGAGAGGTGCAGATTAAGGTGGTTGTTAGTCTTAAGTCGTTAGAGGAGCGTAAGGCACGGGTAGGACGGTAGACAGAGATGAGGGAGGAGATATAGGGAGGTGCAGCACTGTGGAGAGCTTTGTGGGTGAGCAGGAGGAGTTTATATTGTATCCTGTGTTTAATAGGGAGCCAATGTAGTGACTGGCACAGGGGGGAGGCATCGGTGTAGCGGCTGGACATGGAGATGAGCCTGGCTGCTGTATTGAGAATGGACTGGAGAGAGGAGAGTTTAGAGGAAGGAAGGCCGATTAGTAAGGAATTGCAGTAGTCAAGACGGGAATGGATCAGAGCGACAATAAGAATTTTAGCAGATTCAACAGTAGGGAGGGACAGATTTTAGAGATGTTTTTTAGATGCAGATTACAGGAACGTGAAAGAGATTTAATATGAGGATTGGGTTGAAAACACAGAACTGTGCAAATCTTTTCATTTTAACTTTGACCTGTCAGTCCCACTCCCGATTTTGGTTGAAAAAACACTGACCAAAAGACTGACTATTTGTGAACATACCCTTTAAAGGAGAAGTCCGGCCAAAATTAATTTTTGATACGTTGTTACTTATGAAAAGTTATACAAATTTCTAATGTACATTAATTATGGGAAATGCACATATAGGGCTATTTCCCTTAATTTAGTAGATCAGGAAATGTTAGAATTCTTTCAGGGGGTGCTCTATATGTAGAAGTCTAAGGGACTTTATTGTTTCTATAGATGTCTATGTAAAGTAATGTAATGTAGTGTACAGTATGCTTTATTGAATGAATACATCTATGGAATACTTTGAGGAGCAAGTGGCCTTGCTCCCCAAAGTATTGCATAAATGTATTCATAAGGGTACAAACCCACACACCGTATACACAGCAGATACGCAACAAATACGCAGCAAATACGCAGCAGATTTGTTGGTACAGATTTGATGCTGTGTTCAGTTATTTAGATCTAATCTGCTGCGTATTTGCTGCGTGTTTGCTGCGTATTTGCTGCGTATCGCAGCAGTAAATACGCTGCTTATACGGTGTGTGGGTTTATACCCTAAAGTACATTAGGATATCACAGTAAGCCCGCCGATCCGCCGCATTCCCGCCGCCCGCCGCATTCCTGCCGCCGGCTGCCCCCGATCCGGACTATATACACTGAACTACTGCTCCCATCATCTGCTCATAGTATGAGCAGGTGATGGGAGCTGTAGCTGGGTTATGGCTATGACTTGCCTGCCGCCGCTGATGCCAATGCTTATGGCGCCGGGTGCAGGGGGGAGCCGCTCAGTACACAGGAGCGCCCCCCCCCCCTCCTCCTTCCGGGATCCTGGGAACCTCCCCTTTATCCCAGGGCTGACTCCCCGCCTGGCCGCCGCTCTCCCCCCACACATACCGGCTCCCGATGCATCAGTGCGGACACCAGTGGCATCAGCAGCGGCAGGCAAGTCATAGCCATAACCCAGCTACAGCTCCCATCACCTGCTCATACTATAAGCAGATGATGGGTGCAGTAGTTCAGTGTATATAGTCCGGATCGGCGGGCGGCGGGAATGCGGCGGATTGGCGGGCGGCGGGAATGCGGCGGATTGGCGGGCGGCGGGAATGTGGCGGATCGGCGGGCTTACTGTGATATCCTAATGTACTGAATTAATACATTTATGCAATAATTTGGGGAGCAAGGACACTTGCTCCCTAAAGTATTCCATAAATGTATTCATTCAATAAAGCATACTGTACACTACATTACATTACTTTACATAGACATCTATAGAAACAATAAAGTCCCATAGACTTCAACATATACAGCGCCCCCTGCTGGACACTCCATAGGAATTACACCTTTCGTCATGACTTCACTGTATCTGAGAGAATTCTAACACTTCCTAATCTAATAAATTAAGGAAAAATAAGGGAAATAGCCCTATATGTGCATTTCCCATAATTAATGTACATTAGAAATTTGTATAACTTTTGTAACAACATATCAAAAATTAATTTTGGCCGCACTTCTCCTTTAAGTAATGTTTACCAATGGTTATATTGAAATGTGTGATTTGATTTGTGTTGGGAGACAGAAGTGTTACTTTGGACTAAGAATTGTTAACTGGAACCTTATTTACTTATTCACCTTAAAGTGAATCTGTCAATGGTTTCACATAGTATACCTAATCAGTCACCATACCAGATAGGGGTTAAAGGCACATTCACTGCCATACCATTAGATTTGTGAACTTCCATTTGTAAGGTGAGCAATTTGATAGAAGTACACAGAATATCCATCCATATTGCTGCTTGTCTCCTCCTCTTTTTTTCTCTTCTCTGCACTTGATTGACATCTTCTGTGCTGTAAAGAATGGAAAGTCTGTGCACTTCAGGTGATCGGCCCCTCCGTGTGGGCACGTGCTACCATCTGAAAGATTCCATTTAAAATATACTAAAGTGGATGAACATTATGTAGTATGTAAAATATAGCACTAGTGAATAAAATACTTTGTCAGACAATCTTCACTTCATCTTCATTTTAGGAAACAATGGAACATTGTATTAGTTAATCTTATGATGTTGCCAGCTGTGTTCACAGAAAGAAGCCACTACAAGATAAGTGGTTGGAAGACTCAGACACTTGAGGACAGGGTATCTTGCATTATTCATACTCATTTTTGAAATCTCATTATTAAAATTTCTTGGGGCTGGGAGATGTTCTGCAGTGAATTTGGTGTTTATGCGGAAATAACTTTGCTTGGCATGTTGCGAATGTTTGTCAGATATGTAAACAGTAGCGCGCTGCAGCTAAGTGGGAAGATTTGTGGCTGAATCATATCAAAGCTGTTGGGCAGAAAAAAAAAATTCCATTCTAGAAATAACCGTATAGTAAGATCAACATTCTCAAGAGAATCTAGCTAACTTAATATTTCCCTGCTGGGTTCCTGTTTTCAGAGGATCTTTTCTTCTTCAAAAAGAGTGTAAAGATCATTATGCACATAGTTCGCTTTTAATTTCTAAATTGAAAAAAGCTATTTCAAATAACTTATCGTCTGTATAATGATTAGAACCCCAAGAATATAGGGTAGTGACGTAACATATATAGTACTGGGAGGTACCAAAATGTTTAGAGACTTCTGAAATTTTCTGTAGGATAGTGTCACACTGAATCAGCACTTGCATTTGTTAATTCATATACTGTATGTTAGTCTGTTAAATTAAGCCCCTATTACACAAACCGATGGTGAGTGAGCGCAGATCAGAGCTCGCTTGCTCCTTGTTCCCCGCTCATTGCCGGCACTATTACATGCGCTGACAGCTAGTGAGTAAAAGCAGAGGCTGCGGGGAGCTGCGGGAGAGGCTCCCTGGACAATCTTTGTGTTTTGTTCATGTACATCTCTACTATTGCTTCAGAGTGGGCAGTCCTACTGAATGACTGATGCTATTTCCTATAAGACTGAATAAAGAAATAGATTTCAATTACTAGATTTCAATTAGGGTAACCATTAAACTTCTTTCTATGCTTAAAGGGAATGTGATGATTTATTGTTTAAAAAATGTGTTTTTATGTTAACCATATTTAAAAAATTTTTTTTCCATTTTTCTATTTGTATTATAAAATAATCCTGAGATCTTGCAAATTTCATTCTCACCACTGGGGCTAAAACTAAGCTGAGACTTCCTGTTGTGTCTGCGGTGATAAGAGAAGGCTGCTGTAAAGTGATCTGTCGAGCATTACAGCAACAGGTGACACCAGTACATAAAGGAGACATTAGCAGCTTCCTTTGGAAGGATCACTTTTATGCCCCTATTCCACCGGTCGTTAAGAGGAGCAAACAAGTGCTCTCAGCTCTCGTTTGCTCCTCGTTCCCCGCTCGCTGCCGCCGCTATTCAGCGCGGCAGCTCGGAGGATCGCTGATTGTCCGGGCAGCCCATAGGATACAGCAGCGTCTGCTGCCGATGCTCCTATTCAACGGAGCGACAGCAGCAGATCGTTGCTGTATCAGTTGCTTGTTTTTCAACATGTTGAAAAACAAGCGACTGCAACGATCAGCCGACATAAACGATGTCGGCTGATCGTTGCACTCTATTCCACGGGACGATTATCGTTTGGAGCGGCCGATATCGTCCGAATACGAACGACATTCGTTCCGTGGAATAGGGCCTTTAAGGTCACAGAGCGTGCTGAGTAATGCTTCACATTCATCTCAAGGAGACAGACTCTGTCTATTGCCATCTATGTCCATGAGTCTTGCTGTAAAGCATGTCACTAAATGCTGTTAAACAATGTACAAAAATTAAAAAAAAACAAAAACACAGAAAATAAAAACAGATTGGAATAAAAGAATATTTTTTAGTATCTGACTTTAATCAGTAAAAGAAAATTTGGACAATACATGCCCTTTAAGGCCCTATTACACCAAATAATTATCAGCCGTACTTGGACGATTACCGGACGATTGGACCGATAATCTTTTGGTGCAATTACCGCCTGTTAAAAGACCACGATCAGCTGACTTCCACAATGTCAGCTGAACGTGGTCTTTCAACAGGTTAAAAAATCCAGATCACAATAGTGATGGTCTCCTGCAGGGGCGTAGCTAAAGGCTGATGGGCCCTGGTCCAAAATTTTAGCTTGGGGCCCCCCCCATCTCACCCAATCAGGCAAAGTCATATCTAACGTTATATCCAATTACTCTAATGTCTAATGTCCAATTACACTGCCTCCACCTCATGTACTGCACTACTGCCCCCTATAATTAATGGACTGTACTGTGTCATTGTCTAATCATTGTATTCCAATCTTTGACTCTCCAGCTGAAAAACTACAACTCTCATCATGAACTGCCAGTTGGATATGATGGGGGTTGTAGTGCTGCAACCTAAAGAGCCACATGCTGCAAAACTCCCATAATAAACTATAAAAGTCACCTGATGTCACCTGCAGTCCTATGTAACACCACAGATAACACAGTGATATCCCTCTAAGTACAGATAATGTAGTAGTCACCTGCAGTCCTATGTAACACCACAGATAACACAGTGATATATCTGAGTACAAATAATGCATTAGATGTCACCTGCAGTCCTATGTAACACCACAGATAACAGTGATATATCTGAGTACAAATAATGCAGTAAATGTCACCTGCAGTCCTATGTAACAGCACAGATAACACAGTGATATCTCAGTACAGATAATGTAGTAGATGTCACCTGCAGTCCTATGTAACACCACAGATAACACAGTGATATCTCTGAGTACAGATAATGTAGTAGTCACCTGCAGTCCTATGTAACACCACAGATAACACAGTGATATCTCTGAGTACAGATAATGCAGATGTCACCTGCAGTCCTATGTAACACCACAGATAACACAGTGATATCTCTGAGTACAGATAATGTAGATTTAGACCCCTGTGTAGCCCCCCCATAGTATAGACCCCCTGTGTAGCCCCCCCACAGTATAGACCCCCTGTGTAGCCCCCCACAGTATAGACCCCCTGTGTAGCCCCCCCACAGTATAGACCCCCTGTGTATCCCCCCACAGTATAGACCCCCTGTTTAGCCCCCCCACAGTATAGACCCCCTGTGTAGCCCCCCACAGTATAGATCCCCTGTGAAGCGCCCCACAGTATAGACCCCCTGTGTAGATCCCCCACAGTACAGACCCCCTGTGTAACCCTCTCATAGTATAGACCCCCTGTGTAGCCCCCCTCCCATAGTATAGACCCCCTGTGCAGCCCCCCTCATAGTATAGACCCCCTGTTCAGCCCCCCCCCTCATAGTATAGACCCCCTGTTCAGCCCCCCTCATAGTATAGACCCCCTGTGCAGCCCCCCCTCATAGTATAGACCCCCTGTGTACCCCCCATAGTATAGACTTCCTGCGCAGCCCCCCTCATAGCATAGACCTCCTGTGTAGCCGCCTCCAATAGTATAGACCCCCTGTGCAGCCCCCCTTTTAGTATAGACCCCATGTGCAGCCCCCCTTAAGTATAGACCCCCTGTGCAGCCCCCCTCATAGAATAAACCCCCTGTGCAGCCCCCCTCATAGTATACACCCCCTGTGCAGCCCCCCTCATAGTATACACCCCCTGTGCAGCCCCCCCTCATAGTATACACCCCCTGTGCAGCCCCCCCTCATAGTATACACCCCCTGTGCAGCCCCCCCTCATAGTATAGACTCCCTGTGCAGACCCCCCTCATAGTATAGACTCCCTGTGCAGACCCCCCATTGTATAGACCCCCTGTGCAGCCCCCCCATTGTATAGACCCCCTTTGCAGCCCCCCCTCATAGTAAAAACCCCTTGTGCAGCCCCCTCATAGTAAAAACCCCTTGTGCAGCCCCCCTCATAGTAAAAACCCCTTATGTAGCCCCCCTCATAGTAAAAACCCCTTGTGCAGCCCCCCTCTCATAGTAAAAACCCCTTGTGCAGCACCCCCCCAGTGTAGACCCCTTGTGCAGCCCCCCCAGTATAGACCCCTTGTGCAGCCCCCCCCCCCTGTATAGACCCCTTGTGCAGCCCCCCACATCGCAACATTTATGTAAAAAATGAAAAAAAAAACAAAACAAAATAAACTCATCTCACCTGGATCCTTGATCTCCCTCAGGCCTGGCAGCTTCTCTTCAGTTCAGTGAGCTTCCGGGATGCCGGCCCTCTCCGGAAGATAACTGATGCAGGACCGCGGCGCCCGGATTTCTCCTCTTTACTGCACGGCGGCTGACATGTGACGTGATGACGTCACACGTCAGCTGCCGAGGAGGAGCGAGGAGAAGTCTGGGCGCCGTGGTCCTGCATCAGTTAGCTTCCGACCAGGGCCGGCATCCCGGAAGCTCACTGAACTTAAAGAGGTCCGGCGGCCGCGGCCATTTAACTGCACGGGGGGGGGGGGGGGGACCGGCCCTGCCCCAGCCGCACCCCCCCCCCCGGATTGGGGGAGCACAGGAGGAAGTGGCAAGGGGGGCCGTGCGGGCTTCCCTAGCGTAGGGGCCCGGTCGCCATGGCGACCCCTGCGACCCCCATAGCTACGCCACTGGTCTCCTGCACCTCTATGTAATAGGATCATCCAAGCAGCCTCTCCCACTCCTCCCGCTCTCTGTCTGTGGGTGTAATAGCACAGACAGCGAGCAGGGATTGAGGAGTAAGCAAGCGCTGACCTAACCTAGCACTCGCTTCCTCCTCAATATCATGCCGTGTAATACAGCCCTAAGAAGTGCAGTAAGTGGACAAATTCTACTGAAATCAGCACTATCAATCAGGAATATTGTCATCATGATCATTGCTTGCTTATGATACTGTATCTAGAGCTCTGATGAAAGGTGGCATGGAAGAGCTGGTTGCAGAGACAACTGTATATAGTAACTTGTTCTATCTTTGAGTTTGTCAAGTTGAATTGTCAAGACTTTGTGCTTTATGCTTTATGTTAGTGAATATGGCTGCTGGTTCAGCATACACATGGTTTGTTACCAAACCAACCTAATTAAACAGTGTGGGCATAGGTAATGCATGAACCCATTTACAGATTTACAATTCTAATGAGAAAAAAGGTGATGACTTGCGGCAGTCATATTATTTGTCAGTTTTCTTATGAACAGGTAACAATGAAGCCCTTCCACAGAATTTTCTGACAGCTTTATTGAAGCATAGGGAATACACGGGTTTGCTTGTAATATTTTGTGTTTTTATATTAATTAAAATGACATTACTACAGTGATGAATGTTGACAACGTAGAAGATTTTTGTTAATTAGCAAAGCGTCATGAAGTTTTTCTGATGGTTTCTAAATACATTTTCTGTTAAAACAATAATGTGGTAAGGCAATCAGTTCTTTGTTCAAGTTTTTTAAACATGTGAAAATTATGGTTTTATTATTTTATTACGGTTGTTGTACAACATCAGTTAACCCTTTAAGGACATGGCCCATTTTCGTTTTTACGTTTTCGGTTTTTCCTCCTTGTGTTTAAAAGGTCATAGCACTTGCATTTTTCCACCTAGAAACCCACATGACCCCTTATTTTTTGCGTCACTAATTGTACTTTGCAATTACAGGCTGAATTTTTGCATAAAGTACACTGCGAAACCAGAAAAAAATTCGAAGTGTGGTGAAATTGAAAAAAAAAACGCATTTCTTTTATTTGGGGGAAATGTGTTTTTACGCCATTCACCCTGGGGTAAAACTGACTTGTTATGCATGTTATGCATGACAGATAACACAGTGATATATCTGAGTACAAATAATGCATTAGATGTCACCTGCAGTCCTATGTAACACCACAGATAACAGTGATATATCTGAGTACAAATAATGCAGTAAATGTCACCTGCAGTCCTATGTAACAGCACAGATAACACAGTGATATCTCAGTACAGATAATGTAGTAGATGTCACCTGCAGTCCTATGTAACACCACAGATAACACAGTGATATCTCTGAGTACAGATAATGTAGTAGTCACCTGCAGTCCTATGTAACACCACAGATAACACAGTGATATCTCTGAGTACAGATAATGCAGATGTCACCTGCAGTCCTATGTAACACCACAGATAACACAGTGATATCTCTGAGTACAGATAATGTAGATTTAGACCCCTGTGTAGCCCCCCCATAGTATAGACCCCCTGTGTAGCCCCCCCACAGTATAGACCCCCTGTGTAGCCCCCCACAGTATAGACCCCCTGTGTAGCCCCCCCACAGTATAGACCCCCTGTGTATCCCCCCACAGTATAGACCCCCTGTTTAGCCCCCCCACAGTATAGACCCCCTGTGTAGCCCCCCACAGTATAGATCCCCTGTGAAGCGCCCCACAGTATAGACCCCCTGTGTAGATCCCCCACAGTACAGACCCCCTGTGTAACCCTCTCATAGTATAGACCCCCTGTGTAGCCCCCCTCCCATAGTATAGACCCCCTGTGCAGCCCCCCTCATAGTATAGACCCCCTGTTCAGCCCCCCCCTCATAGTATAGACCCCCTGTTCAGCCCCCCTCATAGTATAGACCCCCTGTGCAGCCCCCCCTCATAGTATAGACCCCCTGTGTACCCCCCATAGTATAGACTTCCTGCGCAGCCCCCCTCATAGCATAGACCTCCTGTGTAGCCGCCTCCAATAGTATAGACCCCCTGTGCAGCCCCCCTTTTAGTATAGACCCCATGTGCAGCCCCCCTTTAAGTATAGACCCCATGTGCAGCCCCCCTCATAGAATAAACCCCCTGTGCAGCCCCCCTCATAGTATACACCCCCTGTGCAGCCCCCCTCATAGTATACACCCCCTGTGCAGCCCCCCCTCATAGTATACACCCCCTGTGCAGCCCCCCCTCATAGTATACACCCCCTGTGCAGCCCCCCCTCATAGTATAGACTCCCTGTGCAGACCCCCCTCATAGTATAGACTCCCTGTGCAGACCCCCCATTGTATAGACCCCCTGTGCAGCCCCCCCATTGTATAGACCCCCTTTGCAGCCCCCCCTCATAGTAAAAACCCCTTGTGCAGCCCCCTCATAGTAAAAACCCCTTGTGCAGCCCCCCTCATAGTAAAAACCCCTTATGTAGCCCCCCTCATAGTAAAAACCCCTTGTGCAGCCCCCCTCTCATAGTAAAAACCCCTTGTGCAGCACCCCCCCAGTGTAGACCCCTTGTGCAGCCCCCCCAGTATAGACCCCTTGTGCAGCCCCCCCCCTGTATAGACCCCTTGTGCAGCCCCCCACATCGCAACATTTATGTAAAAAATGAAAAAAAAAAACAAAACAAAATAAACTCATCTCACCTGGATCCTTGATCTCCCTCCGGCCTGGCAGCTTCTCTTCAGTTCAGTGAGCTTCCGGGATGCCGGCCCTCTCCGGAAGATAACTGATGCAGGACCGCGGCGCCCGGATTTCTCCTCTTTACTGCACGGCGGCTGACATGTGACGTGATGACGTCACACGTCAGCTGCCGAGGAGGAGCGAGGAGAAGTCTGGGCGCCGTGGTCCTGCATCAGTTAGCTTCCGACCAGGGCCGGCATCCCGGAAGCTCACTGAACTTAAAGAGGTCCGGCGGCCGCGGCCATTTAACTGCACGGGGGGGGGGGGGGGGGGGGGGGGGGGGGGGGGGGGGGACCGGCCCTGCCCCAGCCGCACCCCCCCCCCCCGGATTGGGGGAGCACAGGAGGAAGTGGCAAGGGGGGCCGTGCGGGCTTCCCTAGCGTAGGGGCCCGGTCGCCATGGCGACCCCTGCGACCCCCATAGCTACGCCACTGGTCTCCTGCACCTCTATGTAATAGGATCATCCAAGCAGCCTCTCCCACTCCTCCCGCTCTCTGTCTGTGGGTGTAATAGCACAGACAGCGAGCAGGGATTGAGGAGTAAGCAAGCGCTGACCTAACCTAGCACTCGCTTCCTCCTCAATATCATGCCGTGTAATACAGCCCTAAGAAGTGCAGTAAGTGGACAAATTCTACTGAAATCAGCACTATCAATCAGGAATATTGTCATCATGATCATTGCTTGCTTATGATACTGTATCTAGAGCTCTGATGAAAGGTGGCATGGAAGAGCTGGTTGCAGAGACAACTGTATATAGTAACTTGTTCTATCTTTGAGTTTGTCAAGTTGAATTGTCAAGACTTTGTGCTTTATGCTTTATGTTAGTGAATATGGCTGCTGGTTCAGCATACACATGGTTTGTTACCAAACCAACCTAATTAAACAGTGTGGGCATAGGTAATGCATGAACCCATTTACAGATTTACAATTCTAATGAGAAAAAAGGTGATGACTTGCGGCAGTCATATTATTTGTCAGTTTTCTTATGAACAGGTAACAATGAAGCCCTTCCACAGAATTTTCTGACAGCTTTATTGAAGCATAGGGAATACACGGGTTTGCTTGTAATATTTTGTGTTTTTATATTAATTAAAATGACATTACTACAGTGATGAATGTTGACAACGTAGAAGATTTTTGTTAATTAGCAAAGCGTCATGAAGTTTTTCTGATGGTTTCTAAATACATTTTCTGTTAAAACAATAATGTGGTAAGGCAATCAGTTCTTTGTTCAAGTTTTTTAAACATGTGAAAATTATGGTTTTATTATTTTATTACGGTTGTTGTACAACATCAGTTAACCCTTTAAGGACATGGCCCATTTTCGTTTTTACGTTTTCGGTTTTTCCTCCTTGTGTTTAAAAGGTCATAGCACTTGCATTTTTCCACCTAGAAACCCACATGACCCCTTATTTTTTGCGTCACTAATTGTACTTTGCAATTACAGGCTGAATTTTTGCATAAAGTACACTGCGAAACCAGAAAAAAATTCGAAGTGTGGTGAAATTGAAAAAAAAAAACGCATTTCTTTTATTTGGGGGAAATGTGTTTTTACGCCATTCACCCTGGGGTAAAACTGACTTGTTATGCATGTTCCTAAAGTCGTTACGATTAAAACGATATATAACATGTATAACTTATATTGTATCTGATGGCCTGTAAAAAATTCAAACCGTTGTTAACCAATATACGTTCCTTAAAATCGCTCCATTCCCAGGCTTATAGCGCTTTTATCCTTTGGTCTATGGGGCTGTGCGAGGTGTCATTTTTTGCGCCATGATTTGATCTTTCTATCGGTACCTTGATTGCCCATATACGTCTTTTTGATCGCTTTTTATTAAATTTTTTCTGGATTTGATGCGACCAAAAATGCGCAATTTTGCACTTTGGGATTTTTTTGCGCTGACGCCGTTTACCGTACGAGATCAGGAATGTGATTAATTAATAGTTTGGGCGATTACGCACGCGGCGATAGCAAACATGTTTATTTATTTATTTATTTGTTTACTTTTATTTAAAACCTGGGAAAAGGGGGGTGATTCAGACTTTTATTAGGGGAGGGGGCTTTTTACTATTAACAACGCTTTTTTTTTTTTTTTTTACACATATACTAGAAGCCCCCCTGGGGGACTTCTAGTATATACACTGTGATCTCTCATTGAGATCTCTGCAGCATAGATATGCTGCAGAGATCCATGAGATCGGCACTCGTTTGCTTTCGGCTGCTGCAGCCGAAAACGAACGAGTGCCGAGCCGAGGACGGCGCCATCTTGGACGCGTCCCCGGCCGGCATCAGTAACGGAGATCGCTCCTCCGGGACAAGGTCCCGGAGGAGCGATCTCCCCCACTAGACACCAGGGAAACGTTGCCTCCGGTAATCGGAGGCAGCTGTCAACTTTGACAGCTGCCTCCGATTAGCTAATTAGCGGGCACGGCGATCAGACCGTGCCCGCTAATAGCGACGGTCCCGGGCTACTCGCGGCACCCGGGATCGCGGCACTTCAAAGCGGGGCCGCCGCGCGGCCCCGCTTTGAAGTGCAAGTGAGGACATAGGACGTACCGGTACGTCCTATGTCCTTAAGAGGTTAAAGTGTAACTCATTTAATTTTTTTTGCAAAAAAATCAATAGTACAAGCGATTTTAAGAAACTCTATAATACGTTTTATTAGGCAAAAAAGTTTCCTTCTCTACTCAAAAAGCTGTTTTCCAGCCCACCCGCCCCCATCTGCTCATTATCAGGCAAAGCCGTGTTTGTCAGAGAGGAGCAAAGTGAAGACCGGGTTTGCTGAGTTCCATTATAACCTATGAAGGGAGGAGGGGCGCTGAGGATGTGTTAGGAGGGAGAACAGACAAGAAGCTATACAGTTTGGAGACTGGGCAGATAAAATGCTGGATTCAGAGGTCAACGCTTATCTGAGAAGATTGCAGAATGAGTAGTGTTTTGCAGGGCTGCCTTTTCTCCTCTCTGTGCTCACTCACCCTCTTCGACCCCTCCCCTCTCCATAGAGCATAATGGACACAGAAATCCTGCTTCTTCTGAAGTGAGGGGGAGGTAGAAAAACAGCTTTTTGTGTAAAAATTGAATATTTTTTGCTTAATAAAACCTTAAAATCGCTGGAACTTTTGATATATACTTATTTCTGGAAAATGACATTTAAATGACAGATAGACTTTCTGGAAAATGACATTTAAATGACAGATAGACTTTAACTATTTAAATAATAACTTAAACCCTAATTTAAAGAGTGCTGATAGATTTTTTTTTATTATTATTGATAATATCTATTATCATTGAAAATATCTATTCTAACTGGCCATAACTAACTGGCTGACCATAATACTATTTACAGCAAAGACTAGGACGTAGAGGCTGAGGAGGGAAATGAGGAAGGAGGACATGGAGGAAGGCATGGAGGCTGAGGAGGACAAGGGAGGAAGCTAGGATTAAATAGGAAGATAATGAAGCTGAAGGATGAGAGAGGAGGGCATGGACCCGATACTCTCTAGTTATCTGAAGTTTCTCCTTACGCATGGTGGTGCCAATGGAAAGGAAATGGGCCAGGCAGCTGAAAGAGAGAAGCTGCTGCTCAGGCTCTTCAGGATCTCATTCCTGTGCTGTGACACTTCATACTGCCAGAACCAGCATTCATCATGCGCACTACAGGAGGGCATTATATTTTTTTGGCAAGTCCCTCATTACTCTTGGTTTAGTAATTCTGTAATGCTTGTTTGCTTATGTACCCCCCCCCCCCAAAAAAAAAACAAACAAATTGTAATGTATAATGATTAATATCTCAGAAAAAGTGACCAAATCTAATAGCTATATACAATTTTCTCCACTTCAATTATTAAACCATAGTATTCAAGATATGAATATTTCAAAATGGATTGAAAAAGGCATAGATACTATTGATAAATTATCAGACTCAAAAAATTTGGATTTTAATATATTTAAAGATAAATTTCACTTAAATGATAGAGATATTTTTATATATCTCCGGATTAAAAACTTTATAGAGAACCATGATTTTGAACCACCTTTATGTTGTCCACAACTATTTACTAATATTAAATCTAAAGTTTTGGGTCTTAAACCAATTTACAATGTCATGGACAATCATATGCTATTTCAGAAAGGAAAACCTTTTTACCTTTGGGGAAAACAAACTTAAATGCTCTATAACTGCACAACAGTGCACACATATAATATACCTGCCCATAGTTAGACCCTTTTGGTCTTGTATTTGTGGTTTACTTTCTTTTTTCAATGTTTGTTGTGTGATGTTGTTTTATACATATAGGGAGACCTTTCTATGTACCCCTATATGTCGTTGCATACAGACGTAAGATTTAATATATTGCGAAAATATTTTATTATGTCTGTTGTTAAAAAACTATATTACTAACAATAAAAAACAACTGGGTCAGCTGACTTCCTGTGAACTACAGCATGTCATTACCACTTTTGAGATCTTTTCCTGCTACTCATAGACCCCACTCTTCCCTTTCCAGCTCAGTCTGTGCAGCTTTTGTCTATTTTTTTCCTGAAATCACAGGGGGCTGCCACCTTACCTGGGCTGTTCTTAACAGCTTTTTGTGACATGCTTTACAGCAAGACTCATGGACATAGACAACAGTAGACAGAGTTTTTTCCCTTGAGATGAATCTGAAACCGCTGAGCGTGCTCTGTGACCTTTGAAGAGGTCTCCACCCCCTCTCTCAGCAAAACCGGAGACGTCATGGAAAAGGTAGACAGCATTAGAAAAAGACTTCAGTGGGCAAAGGAACTGAAATGGCTGAAATTCTATGCCTGCCACATCAGCTAAAGCTACGCGTGAGGCATACACAAGTAATCAGACCAAGAGAGTAAGAAATGTTTCACACTGATAATTTGGATATTTTAATGAATATAAACAGCAATGCTTAGAAACAGATTAGAGAAAACCATATTGATTGTGCATTGGGTTTACTTGTCATGAAATAAATATGAGATTGCTAGGGCTCGATAATTGAAAAGGTGATGTGTATTAGCTTCCAGTTATCTTCAATACATCCTTAGGACACGTGTAAAGGAATATTTCAGTATCTGTCCAGAAAAATATAAAAACATTTTATCCCAAATACTTGGACAACTATCTGTGTATACGTGTGACTATAGATAGAATTGTCGATTAGTTAATAGGACCACCCACTTGACTACCTAGAACAGAATGAACAGAGATTTACATGAATTAATGAGTGGTCCTGAAAGTTTTCTCACAAAATGATGAAGCTGCTCAGCTCTATAATATGATGCCTGCCGATCAGACTGTTTTTTTTTTTAAATGTGACAGCTTCACTTTAACCCCTTGCAAACTCCAAGCAAAATGACGTTTCTGGAACGTCATGTAAAGCAGGTCGTTCCTGCAACATGACTTTCCAGGAACGTCATGCTTTCCCTGCCTCCCCCCGCTGTCCCTAAGTGAGATCGGGCAGCAGGAAGAGGCTGTGTCACACAGCCTCCTCCTGCTGCCACTGCCCGGATGGGAGCCGTGCTCCCCCCATAGATGCCGCGGTCAATGCGAATGCAGCGTCTATAGAGATATTCAGTGGCCCCACCGATCGGGCAGCGGGAGGAGGCTGCGGCACATTGCCTCCTCCCGCCGCCACTGCCCGATTATCCCCCCCGGGCCGTTCCCCCACTCAGATCGCCCCCCCCCCCCCCAGATCTTCCCCGTGCTCCGCCGCCCGCAATCAGCATCCCGCCCCGTGCTCTCCCTCCCTTGTTCCGCCAGTCCCCTGATCTGCGGCCACCCCCCTGTATCTCTATCCTTGTGCTCCGTTGCTCTGTCCCCCCCATCTGCCTCCCCACTGACTGCTCATTCACTATACAGTATAATGTATTACAGCACACGTCACATGCTGTTATGCATTATACTGTATTTATGTACCTGTAAAGTAAAAAAAACACACACACACATAAATACATAAATAATTAAAACAAATACATTAAATAATTAAATAAATACATAATAAATAAATAATTAACCCCTTAACCCCTTAAGGACAGAGCCTGAAATGGCCTTAATGACAGAGACAAATTTTATGAATATGACCAGTGTCACTTTATTCATTAATAACTTCGGGATGCTTTTACCTCTCCGTCTGATTCTGAGATTGTTTTCTTGTGACATATTGTACTTTACATGTCTGGAAAATTGGAGTCGATACTCATAACGAATCTTTATAAAAAAAAACAAATAATGTGAAAAAATTTGAAAAAATGCATTTTTCCAACTTTGAAACTTTTTTGCTTATACAGAAAGTGGTTATACCACATAAATTATATATTAAATAGCATTAGCAACATGTCTACTTTATGTTGGCAGCATTTATTAAACGATCTTTCATTTTTTTTAGACAATAGAAAGCTTAAAACATTAGCAGCAAATTTCCAAATTTTCAGTAAAATTTCAAAATCAGATATTTTTAGGGACCTGTTCAGGTTTAAAGTGTATTTGAGGGGCCTGTATGTTAGAAAGCCCCACAAAGCACCCCATTTCAGAAACTGCACCCCCCACACTCTGCAAAAGCATATCCAGAAAATTTTTTAACCCTTTAGGGGAGTCACAGAAATAAAAGCTAAGTGTGTAAGAAATTTGAAAATTTTAATTTTCTGTGCAGAGATTTTATTGTAATCCAATATTTTTCATAATTATAAACCTATTACCAGAGAAATGCACCCCAATATTGATTGCTCCCTTTCTGCAGTTTATAGAAATACCCCATATGTGGCCCTATTGCGCTATTTGACGCAACCACAAGCCTCAGATATAAAGGAGTGCCTAGTGAATTTCAACGCCTCCATTATATTTGGTCATTTTGACCGTACGACTTCAGGTTGACAGAGGCTCTGGGGTGCCAAAACCTAAAGAACACCCCTAAAGGGACACCATTTAGAAAACTACACCCCTCAAGGAATATAACAAGGGGTGCAGTAAGCATCTGGACCCCACAGGTGCTTCACAGATTTTCCGAACAATATGGCGTGAAAAAAGAAAAATTAATTTTTTACACTAAAACGTTGTTCTAGCCTTCAATTTTTCATTTTCTTAAAGGGATAAGAGGAAAAAAAAGACACAAAATGTGTAGCGCAGTTTCTCCCGAGTATGGAAATACCCCACATGTGGCGATAAAGCGCCAAGGGGGCGCAGGACGAGCCTCCAAAGGGAAGAAGCGCCAATTGGCTTTTGGAAGCTGAATTTCACTGGAAAAGATTTGAAGGGCCATGTCGCATTTACAGAGCTCTCGTGCTGCCAAGACACTGGAAACCCCCCACAAGTGACCCCATTCTGGAAACTACACCCCTCAAGGAATCTAACAAGGGGTTCAGTAAGCATATGGACCCCACTTGTGACGGACACAAATGTGGAACAATGTGACGTGAAAGGGAATATTTTCATTTTTTCACTTTCATGGCACAAATGTGCCCGTCATCAAGGGGTCAATATCCTCACTGCACTCCTTGTTAGATTCCTTGAGGGGTGTAGTTTCCAGAATGGGGTCACTTGTGGGGGGTTTCCAGTGTTTTGGCAGCACGAGGGCTCTGTAAATGCGACATGGCATTCATCATCTATTCTAGCCAAATCCAACCTCCAAAATCCAAATGGCGCTCCTTCCCTTTGGAGGCTTGCCCTGCGCCCACATGGCGCTTTATGTCCACATGTGGGGTATTTACGGACTCAGGGGAAATTGCTCTACACATTTTGTTTTTTTTTTACTCTTTTAACCCCTTGTGAAAATGATAAATTCAAGGCTAAACCAACATTATAGTGTAAAAAATTTAATATTTCATTTTCACGCCACATTGTTCCACATTTGTGCCCGTCACCAGTGGGGTCCATATGCTCACTACACCCCTTGTTACATTCCTTGAGGGGTGTAGTTTCCATAATGGGGTCACTTGTGGGGGGTTTCAACTGTCTTGGCAACACAGGGGCCTTTTGAATGCAACATGGCCCCTCGAAATCCATTCCATCCAAATCCAGCCTTCAAAAACCAAATGGCGCTCCTTCAATTTGGAGGCTTACCCTGCACCCGCATGGCGCTTTATGTCCACATGTGGGGTATTTCCGTACTCAGGGGAAATTGCGCTACACATTTAGTGTTTTTTTTTATCTTTTAGCCCCTTGTGAAAATGAAAAAATTAAAAAGATTAATGATTTAGAGTAAAAATTTTACAAAAATTACACTAAATGTTGGTTTAGCCTTGATTTTTTCCATTTCCACAAGGGGTTAAAAAAGAATATGAACACAAAACGTGTAGGGTAGTTTCCCCTGAGTACGAAAATACCCCACATGTGGGCGTAATTTGCCATATGGGCACAGGGCAAGCCACCAAAGGGACAGAGCGCCATTTAGAGGCTGGAATGGAGGATGGAGGCCATGTCGCATTTACAAAGCTCCTGTGCTGCCAGGACAGTAGAAACCCCCGACAAGTGACCCCATTCTGGAAACTACACCCCATAAGGAATCTAACAAGGGATGCAGTGAGCATATGGACCCCACTGGTGATGGGCACTTACGTAGAACATGTGCCGAGAAAATAAAAAATACAATTTTTTTCATTTTCACGTCCCAAATGTGGCCGTCACCAGGGGGCCATATCCCCGCTGCCCCCCTTGTTAGATTCCATATGGGGTGTAGTTTCCAGAATGGGGTCACTTGTGGGGGGTTTCTACTGTCCTGGCCGCACAGAGGCTTTGTAATTGCATCATGGCATCCTCCAAGCGGCCATATCTATTTAGCTGGGGAAAAGGGACAATTCTAATTTATTTGGGGGTATTTGGCCAATTATTAGTTTATAAGGTTGAAAATGACAGGTGTCCATCAAATTCAACCTGTGTTGATCCAGAGGAAGGCAAAAAACCCTCGTAAGGCAGACAACAGTAGCCTCATCACAGGGAAAAATTCCTTCCCGACTCCATAATGGCGATCAGAATAATACCTGGATAAATGTGACCCCTGAAATAGGAATAAGGGACAGAATTTAGATAATGTAGAACTTCAATGACGTGTGGTACGCCTTGAAGCGATCCAGTATGCAGAGGCCGGGGTGATCAGGACAGGCGTCACACTGGAAAATGGCGTCCTTCCTGATCCCCCTGTTACGCCACACTCTGCACTTCTTCTGGGGTCTCCCTTTCTCCAGTGTGGGGGACGTCACCTGGAGAATGTTGTCCTGGTGCGATACGGGGTCCCTCATATCCAGAAGCGCTGGGTCCGCTCCATGGCTGCTAAATATTAGGGTTCTATTACTGCTTCTGATATTTTCGGATTGTGCCGCAAGCTACAGTAGCTCGGGCAGCAAGGGACCGGAAGAGGGGGTGCTGGTATAAAAGTTATCCCCGTACCGGTGGTGACCTTTATCCAGCAGTGGGAAGATTAGGTCCCAAACTATCTCCCCACTAACTCGGAGGATTGGGGGGGGGCATCTGGGGGCTGGATTCGGGTGTCCCTTCCATCATACACTCTAAGGGTACGTGCACACTGCGGAATCGCGACAGATAACCCTTCGTGCATTCCACAGCTGGCACCCACCGGCGGAGTGATGCAGGCGCACGTCTCCATCCGTGTCATAGACTCCATTCTATGCACGGGCGGATTCCGCTCTCCGTCCAACGTGTTCATTCTTTGGATGGACGATGGAATCCGCCCATGCATAGATTGGAGTCTATGACACGGGTGGAGACACGCGCCCGCATTAGTCCGCCGGCGGGTGCCAGCTGCGGAATGCACGAAGGGTAATCCTTCGCCATTCCGCAGTGTGCACGTACCCTAAATCTGTAAGTGTACCCTGAGGTACTCTCACAGAGTTTGGAGAATTTCATACCGTCATCTCTTATTGGGACGGTACTGGCGGAAAAGACGTGTCTGGGGGGCAGCGTACGCTACGCTACCCCCAGACACGTCACTGGATGATGAGAATGATGAGGATGAATGGAGGAAAGAAGGATCCTCACTTCATCCTCACTGGCTGTTTCGGTGTCGGAGGCAATAATAACGTATGCATCCGACGCCGAAAACACCCTGGGGGCCATCTTTATACGGGGACTACTATATGGGGTATGTAGTGGTGTAGTGTCAAACTTTATTCAATGTAGTGTGGTGTAATGTAGTGTTTTTTACGTGTTATTTTACAGTAAGTATAAAAAAAAAACTACGCCAACAAAGGAGTTGCTGATAAATGCCGCACTTATGTGCGGCACTTATCAGCGGACCGTGGCAGTAGAATATAGAAAAAAAACACCCTACGCCAAAAAGAAGAAGTTGCTGATTAGCAGTGCACTTTCGTGCGATGCTGATCAACACTCAGCGGCGATAGGGTGCGGAAAATAGAAAAAAAAAATTGGGAAAAAAACAAACAAAACTTTTTCTACATTCTGAACATACCTGTAGCTGCTGATAAGTGTATTACACATATCAGCCGCTAGAGGGCAGCAGAGCGCAAAATCCGGAAAAAGAAAAGACTGGAGCTGAAAATAGCCGAAAAAAGACGATGGGGACCGCCGGAAATAGCCGAAGACCCGACAGAATGACGGAGGACGCCGCGAACCCGGAAGACGCCGATCAGGACCCGGGACAGGTGAGTAATGTACAAATACCTGCTCTGGACCCCTCAGCTACCTAGCTGAGGGGTCCAGAGCAGGTATTTACTATTTTTGTGGACTCACGTGCCGTGTTCACGGCGATCGGGCCGGTGGCACCGTGACCACCATTACTTTTTACAGTAATGGCGGTCGGTGCCGTCCTCGGACAGCACCGACCGCCATTTTTTCCGGGTCATCGGGTCACCGATGACCCGCAAAGGTTCCGATCGCCGCTATTGGCTGATCTGAATTGATCTGAACTACCCCCCGTGCCGGGAAGCTAAGATGGCCTGCTATGATTTAGCGATCGGGGAAACATCGGGCGTAAATTTACGCCCTGATGCGTTAAGTACTAGGGCGCAAGGGCGTAAATTTACGCCCAATGACGTTAAGGGGTTAAGGTCAAAGCCAATTTTTGTTTTTGCACTTTTGCTTTTTCCACTTTATGTTTAAAAGGCCATAGCGCTTGAATTTTTTCACCTAGAGACCCACATGAGCCCTTATTTTTTGTGAAACCAATTGTACTTTGCAATGACAGGCATAATTTTTCCATAACATATGCTGCGAAACCGGAAAAGAAATCATTTGCGCTGTAAAATTGGAATAAAAAAGGAATTTGTTTTGATTTCGGGGAGTTTTGCATTTACGCCGTTCGCCCTATGGTAAAACTGACTCATTATGCATATTCCTCAAGTCGTTGCGATTACAACGATATGTAACATGTATAACTTTTATATTATAAAATTGTAAAAGAATTCAAATCATTAGTAACAAATATGTTCCTTAAAATCGCTCTATTCCCATGCTTATAGCGCTTTTATCCTTTGATCTATGGGGCTGTGTGAGGTGTCATTTTTTGCGCCATGACATGTACTTTCTATCGGTACCTTGATTGCGCATATACGACTTTTTGATCACTGTTTATTACATTTTTTCTGGATTTGATGCGACCAAAAATGCGCAATTTTGCACTTTGGAATTTTTTGGCGCTTACGCTGTTTACCGTGCGAGATCAGGAATGTGATTAATTAAAAGTTCGGGTGATTACGCGCGCGGCGATACTAAATATGTTTATTTATTTATATTTATAAAATGGGAAAAGAGGGGTGATTTGGACTTTTCATAGGGGAGGGGATTTTTTATTAATAAAAAAACATTTTTACTTTTATTTTTACTTTAACAGCAAAGATCGATCAGATCGGTGATAGACTGCTATGGCCTGCTGCAGGCCGTAGCAATCTATTGCCGAGCTGGCATCAGCGTCATTCCGACGCTGAGGCCCGACACGGGCAGAAGAACGGATCTCCGTCCCACTAGACACCAGGGATGCACGGATCAAAGCCTCTAAGTGCAGCTGTCAGGTTTGACAGCTGCACTTAGAGGCTTAATTAGCCGACGCGGCAACGGGACCCGCGCCGGCTAATAGAGGCACTGCCCGGCTGCACATGTCAGCCGGGATCAGCCCCGCTCTGAACACCCCCCGCGGCACCATGACATATCAGATATATCATGGGTCGCTAAGGGGTTAAAATAAATAAATAAATAAGTTTGAATAAACAAATAAATATACAGATTCCCTAACCCCCCCTTTATAAATGATCCCCTATTAATAAGATACACACATTTGGTATCGCGGCGTCTGTAATGAGCGCGTCTATTAAACCGTTACATTAATTATACCGCCCAATTAATGCCATAAAAAAATAACAAAAATGACATTTTTTTGTTAATCCCGCCCCCTAAAAATATAGAAAAAAGCTATCAAAATGATACATGTAACCAAAAGGTGTACCACTAAAAAACGTCAGCTTATACCGCAGAAAAAAACCCCTCACTTAATTCCATTGGCGAAAAAATGTAAATAGTGCAGGTGTTATAATATGCAAGACACAAACAGTATTTATAGTATTAATGCCATAAGCTATAACAAGCTATATAAAATGGATATCACTGTAATCGTACCGACCTGATGAATAATGATAACATGTCATATGTGACGTATAGAAAACAGCGTACAAAAAATGATGTTGAATGCTGCTAAATTGTGATTTTTTATTCAAACCACCTCATAAAAATTTTTATAAAAAATTGTAGGGTGTCACATGTTCCTCAGAATGGTACTGATGGAAACGTCAACTTGTCTTACACAAATATTTTGGCACTGCAAGGCTTCTGTGACATGATATAATGGCTATAAAAAACTGAAATAAAAAAAGACCCCAAAAATACACAAGGCTTCTGTCATGTCTCAGGCCTGTGGTTGAGTCAGGTGACGCACTGTGGCCACATATGGGGGATTTCTAGAAACATTGAAACATGGGGAATAAATAGTGGGTTCCATTTCTCATTTAGTATTTGCTGTGCTAGAGGAAAAAAATTGATTAAAATGGAATATCTGCCAAAAAAATTTACAATTTTAAATTTCCCCTCCAACTTGCTTACATTTCTGTGAAACACCTAAAGGGTTAATAAACTTATGAAATGTTAGGGCGGGTTTACACTATGGAATTCTAGTGGACAATGTCTGCGGAACTCCGTCAGCTGTCCGCCCGTACGGGCACGTGCTTTTCCGCCGGCTCCATAGACACCATTCAATGGGCCCGCGTATTCCGCGATCCGCTGAAAGAAGTGACATGACACTTCTTTCAGCGTATAGCGGAATACGTGGCCCATAGAATGGTGTCTATGGGGCTGGCGGAAAGGCGCCCAGATGTGCGGGCGGACAGCTGACGGAATTCTGCAGACATTGTCCGCGAGAATTCCGTATTGTGAACCCGCCCTTACTTTGAATACTTTGGTTCAGTTTTTACAGTGGAGGGATTTATGGGGGTAACTAACATACAGGCCCCACAAATCCACTTCAGAACTAAACTGGTCCCTAAAAAAATCTGAATTTGAAAATTTCTGGAAAATTTGAAAAATCGCTGCAAAAGTTCGAAGCCCTCTAACTTCCTAAAAAGTAAAAGGATGTTCACCAGATGCCGTCACCATAAAGTAGACATGTTGTAGATGTTGCAGTAATAATTAGTTTATGTGACATAATCATAATAATTTTTGCGCAAATGTTGTGTTTTTTATTTACAAAAAAGAGTGTATCAACCAAAGTATACCACTAACATAAAGAGGAATATGTCACAAAAAAAACAATCTCAGAATAACCGTGATAGTTAAAAGCAACGCAGAGTTATCACTACATAAAGAGAGACAGGTTAGATTTGAAAAATAGGCCCCTGGCATTAAGGCCAAAACAGGCTGAAGAGGCAAGGGGTTAAAGTGTACCTGTCATTATAAAAAACTACATGTAATATTGACATGTCATAGAGAGGTTCGACATACAGGACTACTGCCATTACTATCATACTGTTACTAAATAAAACCACTAAGACCATTTTCTCCCTAAGTGACCATATACTGGTAGATACCAGGTCTACATAGGCTCTGTAGACTGTAAAATGATGATAGTGACTTATAACATGTGCCAACCATATAGTAATTAGGTCCTTCTGTATCCCATAAAGTAGTTAGGTCCCCCTCCTTGCCCTCATATAGTAATTAGACCCCCCTATGCATCCATATAGTAATTAGGCCTCCTCTGTGCATCCATACAGTAGTTAACCCCCAAATATAATAGGGCCCTCTGTGTCCCTCATATAGTAGTTAGGTCCCCTCTATGCCCCTAGTAGAGTAGTAAAGCCACTTGTATTCATCAGTATACGAGTTAAGCTCCCCTGTGCCCCTATGTGGTAGTCAGGTCCCCTCTGTGTCCCAATTGAGTAGTTAGGTCCCCTACATGACCCCATTAGAGTAGAAGGGCCTCATCTGTGTATCCATTAAGTAGTTAGGCCCCCCTCTGTGCCCTCATATAGTAGTCAGGTCTCTTCTGTTCCCTCAAAAGAGTAGTAGGTTCCCCTCTGTGCATCCATGCAGTAGGTAGGTCTCCTCTGTGCCCCTATATAGCAGTTAGCTCCCTTTGTATGCATATATAGAAGGGCCTATTTGGCCCACATATAGTATAAGGCCCCTCTGTGCATTTATCCAGTAAGTAGGACCCCAGTAGGCGGTATCTCACTGCAGCGAACCCCCCCTCACACATTAAATAAAATCTCATATCCCCCTGTAGATAGCCCCCCTCCCCTCCAATAAAGGCTAGCTCCCTGTATGAAGTTAGCCCCCGGGCTCTTAATTGCAGCATAGGTAGTGATCCCCGCTTCTTTACTCCTATGTAGGCATCCTCTAAAAGAAAACACACACACAAAAAGACATTTATACTCACCTGGCTCCCGTGGGTCTCCTCTTTACTTCTCTGCAATTGGTCCTCGGGTGACATCAGTTGTGGCACCGGCGGGGGCTTCACTTTATATCTTCAAGGCTTGGGCCCAAGATATTTATGTCTAGCAACAGAGAAAAATTATAATGCACAGTTTCTGTGTTTTCATCTAACTGGTTTGGGTTGAAAAAACTGACTAAAATACTGTGTGAACATAGCTATAGGATAGTGTTCTATGAATTTTCTAGGTTTTGGAGTGTAAGGCTACAGTATGTTCACACACAATAAAATAAAAGCAAAATACACATGTAAAGAAAAAGTATAAAATTTGGCCGTGTTTGAATGATGTGCTACATTTAAGTCTATAGAAATGTCAGTCTGTTTTTCATAGACTTAAAGTGACACTGTCACCCTCCCTTTTTGCATTCTAAATTCTCTACACAGGGTAATGGGTAAATTTAGCAGTTTTTATACCTAATTTTATATCATACGTCATGGTGTTTGTTTAAGTAAAAAGTGATCTTTTATCAACTGCAGATTGTGCTAAGTGTGCGGGGCTTCACTACAACAGTTAAACCTAGCCTCGCCCACAGTGCCACCATTGGCCCTGCCCCTCCGTGAAGTCATCCGCACCCCCCTCAACGCTCATTGGTATGGGCTGACTTAGAGGGGGTGGGTCCTAGACCTTTTGGCCAGCCTGTTCCAATGGTTGGCGAGAGGGGGGGGGCCTATGTGCCAATGACGTCAGGGAGAGGGCAGGGCCTACGGGTATGAAAACTGCTAAATTTACCCTTTATATCTATTAAGAGAACTCAGAATGCAAAAAGGGGGTGACAGTGTCACTTTAAGCACATATACTTATATGCCTGTATCATTGTTGTATTTTGCTTTTATTTTACTGTGTGTGTAAACATAGCCTTGTAATTATTATAAATCTTATATATATCGTAAAAAGTATTCTGTGGCGCAGCACTCCTTTAAGAAAAATATGGTTGGTGCCAAACAGAAAGCACCTTTGTGACCATAGGTGCTAAATAATATAATCAAAGGAATCTCTGTGGCACTCAAAAGATAGTGAAAAAAACTCGTGGTTTATTTGCCCACAACCGCAACGTTTCGAACTCACAGTGAGTCCTTTCTCAAGCAGTGTTCAAGCACATATGGCATAGAGTGAGTATAAATACATACACAGTGATCATTAGCAACAGTGGTAACAATTTAGCAATCAGTGTCAACAAAATCAAAATAAACAACAGCACGTGTATATAGAGCAGTGGCAATCACTTACAGTGAAAATCTATACGGTGTAAATAAACAAGTGTAATCACCAATTACAGTGTTAAAAGAGTGTCTATAAGTTCATTAAAAAAAAGTCCATATTTGTACAAAGTATCTGGAATCTCTGGGATCATCACCCACCATGATGTCGACATAGCTGCGGCTCCCAAGATGGTGTATTCGGCGTTGTCCAAGACCGACTGCGCATGTCCAGAGTGTCACTCCATAGAATCAGCTATCCATCCGCGATCCGTGTTGTGACGTATTCAGCTGGGTTAACCGCTTCATTGCTGACTGAAGCAGATACTGTACTGTACGTCGTGGCAAGGGTAAATCAACTGTAAACGGAGAACGTCTTCACGGCAGGTGCGCCCGCTTCATCTCGGCCTTATCTGGACACTAATTCTGTACTACCATGTAGAGGTGATCGGGAACGAGCTATCCGGGCTGCTGTGAAACAACAACACACGTGACCGCTCGGTGTATGGAGATCCCGGACTCGCTAAAAAACAAACCATGGATCACCTCCACTAAATTCACTCACTCCACCACCTACGGGTTCCAGGTAAGTATCCCAGCCGTGCCTGCTGACGTATAATCTCCAACAGTAATGACACATGCCACAAAAAAACGTAGCCCAAAAAAAACGCAGTATAGACTCATGGTCTGAATGGTGGTATAGGACATATAAGCCGATGGGAGGTTCGTTCTCTGAATCATCATGTGGTGGTGTTCCCTTCAATTCCAGAAATAAGAATGCTTGGATATCTAAATATAAAGAAAAGAAAATTAATATCCGATAACATATATTAAATGCCATATATGCAATGGGTCCACATATAAGAAGAAGAGGGAAGCAGATACTGTCAAAACCTCTAGTGAATCCTTATCCACATATTCTAGGAGTAATTTTAAAATCCACATTGAGTCCAAATGGTTTTAGGGAATTAAGCTCAAAGATCCAGTATAATTCCCGTTTTTTCAACCTTGCTAGTCTGTCCCCACCTCTTATAGGAGAAGTAATATGTTCAATGAACATGATGCGTAGGTCTTGTTCTTGGTGGTTCCTGTCACAAAAATGTTTGGAAACAGGTAAGTCTAATCTCTTTTTCCTTATCGTGTATCTATGTTGGATGAGGCGTGTCTTAACGTCAAGTGATGTTTCCCCAACATAAATCAGGGGACATGGACAAATAATCACATAAATGACCCAATCCGTTTCACATGTAATGTGTTGTTTGATGGGATATGTTTTTTGTGTAGTGGGATGGATGAAGGTGTCACCTTTAATAACATACCTGCAATTGATACATCTCCTACAGGTATGGCAACCCGGTCTCAGGGGTCCCAGAAGAAATTGTTGTGTGGGTCCAGGAGTACTATGTGTTGTAGCATGTACAAGACGGTCTCTTAGATTGGGAGCTCTCTTATAAGATAGTAGAGGCCTATTTTGAAAATCCTCAATTTCTGGAAGTCCCCGTTGCAGGACCCCCCAATGTTTATGGATGATTTTAGCAATCTGGCCACTCAAGCCATTAAATTGAGTGACAAATGGGATTCTGGAGTCAGTGTTGCGATCTAAACGTTTTGTGAGAAGGTTTTCTCTTGGTATCTCAGACACATCCTCCATGGACTTCTGGGTTATGTGCCTGGGATAGCCCCTTCTATGAAAATTGGTGGCAAAATTCGTCATGGTATGTTGGAGTTCAGACTCATCTGTGACTATGCGTTTAATGCGCATAAATTGGCTTTTTGGAAGGGATCGCACAGTGTTCCTGGGGTGGTTGGAGTCAAATCTCAAAAGGGTGTTTTTATCTGTAGGTTTGGTATACAATTTGGTTATATATATCGTATCTTTTCAGCTTGATAACTAACTGTTGGTATGTTTGAGTGTTTACATAGTATTTCTAGAAATATAAGCAAACACTACGTCAAATCCCAACCTCTGCTCTGCTTCTTCTATATAGCATTCCTTGCCTTAGATGTCTTTTTCAACGTATGTTATATTGCTAGTGGATAATTATCTGTAATTGAGCACATTGTGCCATGATTGTATCTATATTTATTAGAACGAGTCAGTGAGATAAATGGAAACCAGTTGCTCAGATTGTAGGCTTGAAGTGTAGTCATTTCATATCAGCATGTATAAATGTTAATGGTGTGTTACTAATGGAGGTTATCTAAATGATCTCTTAAACCAATAGCAATGTCACTTTGTTCCAGAATTATTCAATTACCCAAACTATCCTTGTCGTCTAAGCTATTTGCACACTGGATGCCAATAGAAAGGAATTTTCACCGGTTTCCATAGTTGCCAGTTTAGGAGAAGGAAACACATTTATGTTTTTGTATGTTACCTTTTTGGCATTTGCTCTATGGATGATTTTACAGGGGAATTTTAATTGCGGTAGCTTCATTAAGTCACCTACTCATATCAGGATGTCACTAGAATAGGTTAGAAATAATTGATTTACCTCGTACCTTAGGATTGCTATAATAGAGTTATTTTTTCTTTTAAAAGCGTTTCCCTTGAATATATTATGCAAGATTTATTTAATGCTACAATACTTTAATTACCTTAGTGAAACAAAATTGAAGGAACGTGAATTGCCTTTTTCAGTGGAATTTATTTTCAGGGCATGCAGCACATCGTATAATTAGGTAAATGTAGTATATTAGTTGCAGGTTCTACTTTTTATACACCGATCTGCTGCGCACATCTATTTTGGGATCAAAGAAAAGGATGTTTAACATAATAAGGTCCAAATGATGTCACAACGTTCCTTCATGCCAGCAAGAGATTAAAGTAGAGTGTATTATTTAGGAATCCATCCAGAAGTGCAACACTGTAACTTTTAATAGCTCAACTGCATGAATCGCTGTTTAAGAAGTATGTATCGAGCTGCCTGAGAAGCGCTAAGGTCAAGTGGCTTGGTGGCAATAAATTTGAATTGCTACTTGATAGGATTTCAACTATTTAAAATGAAGCAGATCATTTTTTTTCTCATCAAAATTGATACTACTCCAATAAAAAGAACATTCTATGTTATGATTACTCTATGGAGAAAATAGCTAAAAAACAGTTCAACAGGTTTTCACCATAAAATTGCAGTCGACTATAAGTAGGGTATATTCACATAGTACATATTCATTGCAGAAATTTATGTAAATGGAAGTCAGTTCAATCCATTTGATTGGGATTATTTTAGTGCATCTTGTAGGCCTGTGGTAGATCAGGGATGGGGAACCTTCGGCCCTCCAGCCGTTGCAAAGCTTTGACTGTCCAGGCATGATGGGAATGGCAATTTTGCAACAGCTGGAGGACTGAAGGTTCCCTATCCTTGGTCTAGATCAGTTACGTCAAACTCTGGCCCGCTGTGCCATTATTTTTGGCCTGCCAGGCAATTCAGAGTTTGAATTACATCTGGCCCGCCATGGCTACTATAAATGTGACTATGGGGGAGGGATGGCTACTATAAACGAGACTATGGGGGAAGGCTGGCTACTATATGAGACTATGGGGAGGGCTGGCTACTATATGAGACTATTTGGGAGGGCTGGCTAGTATATAAGAGACTATGGGGTAGGGCTGGCTACTATATGAGACTACTGGGGAGGGCTGGCTGCTATATAAGAGACTATGGGGGAGGGCTGGCTACAATATGAGACTACAGGGGAGTGCTGGCTAATATATGAGACTATGGGGGGCTGGCTACTATATAAGAGACTATGGGGAGGGCTGGCTACTATATAAGAGACTATGGGGAGGGCTGGCTACTATATGAGACTACAGGGGAGTGCTGGCTACTATATAAGAGACTATGGGGGGCTGGCTACTATATAAGAGACTATGGGGGAGGGCTGGCTACTATATGAGACTATGGGGTGGATTGGCTACTGTATGAGACTATAGGGAAGAGCTGGCTACTATAGGAGACTATTTTGGAGGGATGGCTACTATATAGGACACTTGGGGGACTGGCTACTATTTGGGCACTTATTTGGGCACTACAGGGAGGACTGGCTACTATGTCGGGCAATTTTGGTTGGGTTGGCTACCACATAGGGCAATGTTGGGGTCTAATCATATCATAGCAATCTATCATGTCATTTATCATAGTGCACAACGCTGGGAGATGCACACAACTGACAGTGCCAAGAGCGCCACATTCGCACTTTAATAATTATTTAGGTTGACCTGCGACTTTGTCCACTTTTAAAATTTTGGCCCACTGTTTATTTGAGTTTGACACCACTGGTCTAGATTGTGGTGGCCTTAATGAAAGCCCTGTTTGGGACAGCCCTGGAGGCATTGAGCTTGGCCTGCTAGAGAGTAGATGGGGTGATAAAGTGAAGTCCCCGAGAGTTGGTTCAATGTATGCAAGACTGTCCCCTAACTGTGTTAGGAGGAGAAATGGTGCCTAGTCAGGGGTAGGATTAAAATATCTAATGAAAGGTTGCGTATTTGGTTTGAAAGGTGCACATAGTTTACATACACCAATTGCATAGCCAGATTAAAGCATCACAGAAGGATTTACCATAGCTACAGCTCCTAGTTTGCCTTAAGCATTGATAAGGGTATTATAGGAGTTGTCTCACCGCCCATCGCTGCAGATCTTGAGCACAGCACTTATAGGACAAAGTGAGGAAAAGATATGTAATGACACCTGTAATGCTGGTTTCACAAATGCCAGTTCTTTGGAAAACTGCCATTGCAATTTTTGAGCCAAAGGCAGGAGTAGATCCAGAAAATAAAACATTTGGATTTTAGGCTTTAGAAGATTAAAAAAATTTATGTATTCATGACATTAAATGTTTTTCCTTTAATAAATGTTAACATATTTAAAGGGGCATTCCCTCGATGCTCTCCGTATCCGACCCCTCCGGCTCTGTTATAAATAGAGGCCCAGGTCGGCACGCGACCTTCTGCTCTATTCATAACTATACAGGGTGTCAGAAAGAGCCGAGTACGCTGGGGGGTTGAACAAAGCCAGCTGGGGTCCTGGGGGTTCAGGGATCGGACCCCCCGCGATCTTCTTCTTTTCACCTATCTTGGGGCTAGTGGAAAAGTTAATTTTCTCTGGAATACCCCTTTAACCCCTAAAGGACACTGTAGGTTTTGGCTTTATGGACCAGGCCATTTTCGTTTTTCCCCTCCTCGCTTTCTAAGAGCTGTAGCGTTTTTATTTTTCAATTTAAAGGGCTGTTTGTAGTCCTATTTTTTTGTGCCACAATCTCTAGTTTTTATTGGTACCATATTAATATTAATGGGATGTTTTGATCTCTCTTATTTATTTTTTTTCTGATATATATATCATGCCTGCCTATGGAAGACTTTATTAGAAGATGGCAGAGCTGACTGCACGGAGGTACTGTAAATAAGAGACCTCCGGCAGTTGGGCAAATGATCGGGACACTTGCAGTCACACTGTGGAGGTCCCTATTGGACAGTGACAGGAGTGCAGCTCCTAAGTTCGCTTCATAGAGCCTGTGGAACTTCTGGTGTACGTCATGGGTCCTTAAAGGGTTAAAAGTATCACTGGCTCCACATGCCTATTATCTTGTTGCAGAATTCTGGGAACCAATTTCCCAGCCTTATGGACCATACCATTCTTCAGATGACACATTTTAATCTCACCCAATCAATCTATCTGTCACTTAACTGCGGGTGCCTGGGAATTTAGTTAGCTCTGTGAGAATCAGTCATAAGACATATTTATTTAGTGATCTGAGTTAATAGTTGTTTATCTGAGAACCATCTTAATTGAAAATCAAGCTATGAGTCTATAAATCAAAGATGAGGATACACAAGAGAACACAATAAATCAAATCCCATGTCACTGAAAGGAAAAGCTGCTTTGTTTAAAGATTATTTTTACCCACCCCAACATTTCACAATAGAAGGGGAAGGGGGCGATTGGAGATAGAAAACCATAATATTGGAACCTAATTTGAATAAAGTGAACAAGGGTTTTATTTGAATCATCGAATTATATTGACGGAGCTACAGTGAAAATAAAGAACAAAAAGAGGGATTATTCTCTTCAGAACATAAGGAAAGTCAACCATGTCGGAAAAGGATGAGATAATACAAGCAGCAATGTAGAATTTCACAGACACTAAGCTGATTTCTGCTGAACTTTTACAAGACAAAAAATACTTTATAAAAATGTTTTTACACTAGAAATATAAAAAAACAACTTGATTTTGTTCAGTACTTTTCAAGATTGATTGCATAGCCATAGGCTATGCCATGAATATGATCAGTGCAGGTCTGGTTACCCAATGATGGAGAGAGGTCCCTTGAGAGTTACTGTCTCTGTGATATGTTATCAATGTGTGATTGGTGCAGGTCTAGCCTTTACAAACATAAACATGAAGGAACCTGTATGGAAAGGAATATGAGGGGCAGCATGTAACCTGGGAGGAAGCATTTGCTGGAGGGGAAAAAAAACTCTGGTATGGCTGGGGCTTCACAGCTTTGTAATGGTTGTCACTTGGCTCCAGGGTAATACCCCACCCCAATGGGTTTGCTGCAGTGGTGTGAGGGCTGTGCAGATGGCGGTTTATTCCCCTTGGGCAGCTACTGGTCCCATGGCCCGGCCAAAGGCAGACGAATGCCCTAGACATGTGGCTATGTAGTAATTCATTGGGTTCAGTGATTCGATATTTAGACATTCTATACCCATGTTTCAAAGAGGAATGTTTTGCTGTTAACCAAGGCAACCAAAATGAAAAAGGCGTTATAATACCTAATACTGCATAAGGGAGCCGAATCCTGTTAATCTGTTTTAATGGGAGGGCTTGTGCATTTCTGCTCTCTGCGCCTCTCTGCTCAATAAATTGACGTGTCAGTTCTTTCAGCGAAGAGGCGCAAAGAGCAGAGGCGCACGAGCCCTCCTATTCAGATAGCAGGCAGGATTCGGCGCCAAGTCTGTGCGCGGGGGTTCCGCACACCGAATTTCGGTGCTGATTCCATAATGTGTTTGTGCCCTAATAGCTATTGCTTTCTCATTGTAGACTGTGAGGCACAGATATAATGTTTCACTGAATGGGGCAGAGTAGTATGCCAGTACATTATGTGAAGATAAACATTGTAACTAGGGGTGAGCAAATTTTTGCAAGCTTTGTTTTTAAATTTGTGCAAAAAGAAAAAAAATTATATGCTCATCTGTCCACGTTCCTCAGGTGTCCTCTGTGTCCCAGTGACTAACTGAAACGGAACAGCGCCGGAGCCAGTGATATGCTGAGCGGGCTGTCACTCTTGTGTCTCAAAAGTGACAGGTAACTCAGCCAATCACTGGCTGTGGCTCTGTCCCTTGGTCCGTGATTGGCTTAGCAGTATCTTGGCTGTGGGGGGACACTGAAGACCAGAGACTGAGGACACTGGGGGAGTACAGACAGGTAAGTATTGATCACGGAACAGAAGTTTTTTTCTAAACTTCTGCTCTGAATATTTAATGATTTTCCGTAAGATTTTAAGTAAAGTTTGCAAACCAAACTTTTGAAAAGACATCACTAACTGTAATGCTTATCTCAAAAGCAAATAGCCTCAATTCTGTAGGAATATATATATATATATATATATATATATATATATATATATATACTGTATATATATATATACATATTGTGAGGGGATTAGCTCATGGGATCACCATCTCCTGGGTTAGATGGGCGCTTTTTGGCACAAAACACAGTCCACACCAGCAAGTAAGGTGCAACTGGCCGCAACCAGTTTTATTTTTCTTTGCAGCAGATAAAATAAACAATGATACAAAAGTAAACCTACGACGTCTGGCGACTAACTAAACAGTTATGAACTAACTGACCAGAGCTGAGCCTACTGCACAGCTCTCAAACAAAACATGCAGCACAGTGTACTCACAATGAAAGCAGAGAAAGCAGAGAGAGTAACCAGAGTCACTCCCAATACCTGGAGTGGCCAAGTGGAGTAGGAGCCCACCCATCTCTCCTCTACTCCAAAACAGCCAGGCCCTTTATCCGGTCTTTGCCAAAACCTATAGCAAGGAACCAGATTCTCCTTGCTATACTAACTCCCTGGCTGCTTATTTAACACACATATGACAGGAACCTTGGTGAAACATACATTCCATCCACGACTTTGCCCCTGGTCCTGTCACAATATATATATTTAACATTCAACTGTTTAATTTGTAGTTCTTTCTAAATGAAAATTAGTACTAATGGCACGTATAAACACAGGGGTGAATTTATAAAGCCTTTACACTAGTATTTTCTTGTAGAAAAATCCTACACGCTTCTGGTTTGCATAAACATTTGTGATTTTGGTATGATTGAAGTGGTCCATGGCAACTTGTCAGAGCTTAGTGAAAAAGTGTGGCTACCTGCGGACACAAGTCCCCACCCCCTACCCTATTTATACCAGAGTCCTGGCATAAGTTACAGCTGAAATCTGGAGTAAATTTGAAAGTGCAGCAGACAACAGCCTCTGAAGTACCAGATTTATTAAAAAGGTATGGTGTTAATGTTATATAAACAACAGAAAATAAATACTATTCACTGCCAATGCATACAAACAAATACAGAGTAGTGTAATGCAACATCTGTGCTGCATTGATGACACTGATAGAAAAAGGGACAGCTTTAAATAATACTCCATTTTGTAAACGCAATAGTAATGATCCATGCCGCCCACAGTGCATGTTTTATGAATTGCAAAAACAAACAAACAAAAAAAAAGCAGCACCAAAGGGATCTTAGTTCTTCATTGTAGAGATCAGTAGGAGCATCGTCTAAAATAGATATATAAAAAATATTGCTATTTGGGGACATCCCCATTTAGATCAAGCATGAGGTAAGACGATGAGGTAAGTTGCTCATTTGTAAATATAGTCCTAATCATACTGAGAGTCGAAAACTTCACATGAAAGAGCTTGCTGTGCTCTCTAATGAAAAACAATAAAGGGTACAAGGAAGCCAATGTAATATAGGGCATTAATATAATGCAATGACATGTAGCATGAGGTACAACATTGGGTGAAGATATAATTGTCACCCTAAGTAGCGTCTGTGCACATGCCCTTAATTGCCCTTGAAATTAAAACAATTAAAGGTTCCTGGAAAGCATTTTCCAGATACCACTTAAAACATCAAGGTAATTTACAGAGTAGGTGACTACCAAAGCATCTCAATGTATTAATGACAGAAAGTAATGTCACCTCTATATAACACTGGAACATTGGTAACTTGTTTGCACTGTTCCCTTTTAATGCTTATGAATTCCAATTTATTTTCCGTGTAAAATGAAAACAGTAAAATAAATGATAATAGCTTGAAATGTTCAATCATCCTCTAATAGTTGATTATGTCCCTAAAGCACATGTGTAAATTATGCATTTATAAAATCTGAACAATACAAGATTTTACTGCTTGTGCCAAGAGAAATTACTAGTTTAGCTGTTCATATTAAACCTTGTGGTCACATACAGTATCTCATATATTACTGTAAGCAAAAACTTATTCAGAGATTCAGTTTGGCAGGGTGGGCCATTTGTTTTTGCAATCTTTTCTTATGCATTTAAGCACCAGTGGTTTTACTTTAAAGGGAAATTCCAGTGATCCCATAAAAAATAAAATGCACAAAAAGTATATAGGTGCACTATAGGTGCACCGACCTCCTATCAATCATTTGACACATTTCCCACTTGCCTATGCTGCTGGATTAACACTTTTCCAAAGGTAATAGTTTTACATCATGGCACTAAGCCGGGAAACTAGGCATGCATTGCACCTCAGCGCCAACTGCTAAGTAGATGCCTCATCTTAAAGTATTTGCCAATTGATGGCTTTTTGTTTACACTGTAAACAAAATATCTATCGATCTACATAGAAAGAGAGAGATGAAACAACTGTGTTTCCTTTTGCTTATACTGCTCAGGAGGTTCTTAGTGTTCTGTTACACTGTTCTGAGGTGTCACAGCTTGCTTAGCAACAGAAGAAACAGAGATCATGTGACCTGGGTCTCAGAAAGGAGAGGGAGTACACAGGAGTGGAGACAGAGTGGAGCAGGAAGTGAGTATTGCTTCCTCTCTCCCCTCCCTACTTGACTGACACCTGGAAACTGAGTCCTGAGCAGGGTCAGGTTTGGGAGGAGGTGGAGACAAGGTATTACAGCTTGCTGCTTTTCATGCTGAAGAGCTTCTTAGAATTAAAATATTTTTCTATGTTCTCGAAGCACAGACGCATATATGGAAGGTTTCATGAGTCTCCTTATCATAACAACTATCTAACAGTGTCAGCAGTTTGGAATGTGAATTTCAGCTAACAGATGGCTACTTTCTTCCAGAGACAGCACCACTCTTGTCTACAGTTTCTAAGTGGTTTACAATTAAGCTTCACTTGAATGGAACTGAGTAGCAAAACCTCACCCAAACTGGAGACAAGAGTGGTGCTGTCTCTGGAAGAAAGTGGCCATGTTTTTATAGTGTTGGATAACCCCTTTAAGAAAATGTACCCTTACCCCTTTCTAACATTGTCAGACACTATCATAACTCATTATCTGAAAGACCTATCTCATAACGTAATATAATGAAGGTTTTCTTATGGCTCCATGCAGGGGTGAGTGGGCACTGACAACCAGAACCTTAAGCCCCTATTACAAAGTGCAGAGCAAGCAAACGGTGACCTGTCAGGTCAGCACTTGCTTGCTCCTTGTTCCCCTGCCTGCTGCCAATGCTATTACACTAGCTGACAGTGAGCAAGAAGGAGCAGGTGAGAGCACGCGCAGCCCACAGGAGACAGCGGCGGTCTGCTGCTTCTGCTTCTATTACGTAGAGCAACAGCAGCAGATCGTTAACAGGCTGATCGTGGTGTTCTATTACACAAAACGATTATCGGTGTAGTGGACAATATCGGCCAAATGCAGACGATAATCGTTTTGTGTAATAGGGTCTTTACTTTAGGACCAATACAGATGTTCAGTCAGTAGTAATAAGATTTAAGCTCTGTAATTAGACAATACTATTACAAATCTCATTCTACTTTGAAGCATTCATCTTTCTCTTGTGCTAATAGTAACAAACGCTAATAAGAACTAAACATTCTTATCTACTGAGTAATACTAATAAAAGCGAGAATTCATAGATCTGCCATGAGACCCTGTATTATCCTATGTACTTTCTGCAATAGATAATCTAAAATGAACATTTAAAGGTACAGTGTTGGGGGGAGAAAATCTCATTTTAATGATATGGGATTTTTAAAGGAATTGCTATGTTCTTTTCCAGGCGTGCAGACATTCATTTTTCTTCTTTATTGTTTCATTTTACAGTATTGTCATCAGAATGCCTTCATTAGAAGCAGGCAAATTTAAATTTTCCAAAATTTTCCCCTCTTCCTATGGTGTTATTTTTTTTTTTAATAAATGGTTGTTCTGTAGATCTTTTATTATGCGAGAAATCACTGACAAGTCATTTTAAATAAAACATACCAATCCAAATGTATGAGACCGAAACGAACAGAAGTCAATTGTTCATTTCAAGGGTTTATCTACTAAAAGGCTTCATGTCATTTGAATCTGACCTGTTGGCTAGGGCATTCAGGTGGAAAATGGAGGAAGCACCACTTCAATTAGTTTTCCGTTGTGCTTGCAACTAACAGCTTGTGGGATGGCAAGTATCCCTGAGAGATGTTACCGTGCTCCAGCCTCTTCTTGCTGATGAGCTCAATTACTGTTATGTTCAGAACCCAGAGAACTAAGGCTGTTGTTTTTGCTGAGAATGAAGATCAGTTTCATTGATCTTTAAAGAGTTCATTTTATGCAAGATGAAACAAAAATCGAAGACATTTGTACTGTAGCCTGAAAACCGATTACATGCCATTTTCTTTGGTTGATAGTGCTAATGTTCATGGGGGTGAACAGCATGTATGTGCCTATTCACAGAACACTGAGATATGTTTGTACTTATTAATCACCCACAAAGAACAAGAATAGAGAAAGGGCTTTCATTCTTAATCTCTTTAAATATAATGCTTGGGGATTGTAAAATCATTGTCAAACAAATTCCCTTCTATTTAGATATAATATATAAAATGCTATGAATGCAGCACCTCAGGCTTATTATTAGAGAGGTTAGAATCAATGTCTGATTGGAGGGGTCCTCCTATTACATGACAAGGATGCCAATGGGCTGACAGAAGGTGGTTTGTTTGAATGACCATGAGCTATCATGTTGTCAGGAGCCGGCTGTCACAATGTGTCCGGCTGGCCTCCTGGAAGCGCCAACAACATCCCTGACAATGAGCCTGGCCGTCCTTGGTTTCTTGCTGCGGCCTGGGCTGCACCGCCCCCCGGATAAACGGCCCAGGTGTTGTACATTGTGTTTTGCTGACTGGCGGCCGGCACCACGAGTCAGTTCAGTGAGGGGGCTGGGGGCTTAAGTCTCTGCCCCAATCTCGCCCTGGTGCTGGGACTCCAGCCTCTATAAGACTACTACCCTATCATGCCTCTTTGCCTACGAAAGAGCTTCTTAGAGTGTGACTAAACTAGCGTTTATATCCTCACTGTGATTTCCTTGGTTTCCAGATTTTTGGCTTGATGTTTGAACTATCCCCCTTACTTCCTGATTTTGTACTGCTACAGCTGATTGTTACCGACCTTGCTAGTGGACTAGTTCACTTAATCAGCATAGTGACCAGTCTTCGGGTTGGGGCCAGCCTGCTAAGGAGCCCTAAACTCCAAATGGCAGGGACTGTTGGGTGACAGCATCAGGGCCTCAGTTGTCCTAAATCTCAAAGTCCCAGCCTAACAGATTTACTATTATGTCATAGGGTGGAAAGAGGTTAAACAGTGAGGAATCTTAGGTTGCTCTGATAAAAATGGATATTGCAAACAGTGCCTATAAATCACAGTAGCCTAGTGATTGTGTGAGCAAAACTGCTGTGATCACCCCCACCACACATTTACTTTGAGTTGTTGCATGGGTTTTTAGACTATTAGACTAAATAATATCTAAAAATAAGAAAAAAGTTATTTTTACGCCAGGTCAATCAAGCAGGGTCGGGCATGAGAAGGAGGAGCAAGGAGGCATTACAGCCTTGAGCACTTCAGGGGCTCAGGAAAATAAAATAAATTTTGTTATGGAAGCACAGACCGATATATGAAAGGTTCCATGTGTCCATGCCCTAACAGCTGTAAAACAGTGTCAGCAGCTTTGAATGTAAATTGCAGCTGACAGATTCTTTAAAATAAGAACTGCAGAGGACAGAATTCTACTTCCAATTCTTTTCTAATGAGGTCTAACATGCACCACTTTTTTAGGCCACAATTTGTTTCCACTGCATTCAAAATCTGCATAAAGGGGTTAGAAAAGCATGGTCCTTTCTTCCAGGGAAAGCACCACTCTTGTATTCAGTTCAGGTGTGGTTTGCAATTAAGCTCCATTGACTTCAATAGTGCTGCGTTTACATGGAGCGATAATTCGCCCGATTGTATGATTAATGATTTCGAAGTAACGTTTTTTTTTTCATAACGATCAGTGTTTAGACGGAACGATACATCGTACGGAAAAATCGTTTTGCGTTTACACGTACAATTATCGTTCGAATTCGATCGTTATCGTGCAAATTCAAACGATAATCATTCCGTGTAAACGCAGCACAGAACTGAGTTGCAAAACCCCACCCAAACTGGAGACAAGAGTAGTGCTGTCTCCGGTGAAAGTGGCCATGGGAGGTCAGACCGGCTATCGGCAACATATCCTTCTGTCACTGCTCATGTCATTGTTGAAGTCGGATTCGGGTGGCATACTAAAGAAGGGGTGAGTGACAGAACGCTCAAATACCAGCCGCACAGCTCCACATTGAGTGGGTAAACAGAGGGGCCATTGCTGCAACAGCCATCTTTGTTACCTCCGTGCTCTCACTCCCCAGTTTACCTACTCCATGTGGAGTTGTGCGGCCAGTGTTGGAGCATTCAGTCACTTACTGACATAGAACACCTTTTTCATAATAACCCAGCTTTCCTTCTGCTTATTCTTCAAAGCCTGTTCTAAATAAGGGGGAGGGGTGGGGCAATACCATATACAGAGAGACCTTTACTATATGGGGGGGGGCACTATATTTGTCACGGCTGCGGCGGCGTCCCGTGCTCCGGGCCGCTGTGGCAACCTCCCTCTGCCCCGTGCAGCCGCCGGGGTCCATGTGCAGCGCTGCTACTAGTTGGGCCCCAGGGGGCGCCTTACCTCGCACGGCTCCTGTCTCTGTCTGTCCCGGCCGGCGGGGACGCGCGCGCGCCGGCTGTCTCAGATTTAAAGGGCCAGTCCGCCCCTAATTGGAAGTTGCACTAATCACTCCCTATAAATCCCAGCATGCTCTGTCCCTCGTGTTGGAGCCTCTACATGCTTCCCATAGCGTTTGGCCCAGCTCCCTGTTGTACCTGTCCTCAGTCCTTGTTACTAGTTCCTGTCTGCTGTTCCTGTCCTTAGTCCCCGTCCGCTGCCTAGTCCATTGTTTCTGTGCTCTGCCTGTCATCCGCGGTGACGCCTATCTACCACTACCAGCACTATCACCTGCCTACTACTCCTGCCACACCTCGCCCGCCGTCACTAGCAACCAAGCCAGGGGTAGCGACCTGGGGGTCGCCTGCCGCAGCAAGTTTATCCCGCCTTGTGGCGGGCTCTGGTGAAAACCAGCGGCCCCTTAGACTCCGCTCCCTGGTGCGGTTTGTGCCATCGCTAGTGATGGTTCAGAGGGTCCACTACACCAGGCGTTACAATACTATATATGAAGGAGGCTGTACAGAGTGGGTCTATTATTAGGGTATGTTCACACAACGTATATTTTCGTAAAAGTATGGCCGTTGTTAAAATCAGCAACAAAGGCCATACTCTTTGCAGAAATATACGTTGCCTTGTCTTGTATGGGATCCCGACCGGAGTGTATACACATAGTATACTCTACGGCCAGGACCCCTAGCGGTGCCGCAAACAACTGACATGTTTTTTACTGAATAGCGGTGGCAGAAAACCATGTCAGTGCACACTATGAAGCAAGCGGCTCTGGCCACAAGCTCCATAGTGTGCAGGGGAGAGCTCTGATGCGCCCACATCAGAACTCTGCGGCCATGAAGATCATATAGACAGTACTGCAGTACCATCTGGAATAATCTTTTCAGAGACATGGAACGGCCGGTCTCTCACGTTGTGAGAACATAGCCTTATACTGTATAAGGGGGCCCATACTGTATAAGTCACCTAGGGGACTTGCATAAGCAATCATTAGATTGCTTTTGCCATTCACTGCATTGCCATAACAATGAAAGAATAAATAAATTGATGTCTTATGGTACTGTATGCTACATTCACTTTTACACTACGGTAGCAATGTTCTTGTGTCAAGTTTTTATTTTACCCAACTTTGCTTGACAATTGCCCAGCTCTCCTGCCATCCTGTGTAGAGGTGGCTGAAGCTTAGAGGGAACATTGCTTTCTGGGGGTTTAATTTATTCTCCTGTACACTATTCAGTTGATGTCACACTTTGAATCAGTTTGGAAATCTTACATTTAGTAACAAGATAACAAGATGGAGACCTCTAAAGTTGCTGTGCGCAGCAGCATGTACATCACCAGCAGTGAGCAAAACCCACCCACTGCATAAAAGGGCAGAGTTATCTGGCTGGCAATAACCTTACATCATTACAGAAAGCTGGAAGCAGCTTAGAGGAGATTTAGTAACAGCAGCAAAATCCACACAGCTACTTGCGGTTGCCAACTAGTGGATTTCTGTTAATGGTTCAAACGTCTGCGGCTTCTCTGATGATCCAGTTCTACACTAGGTACATAATGCCCCAACTAGCTACAACATAAACTAATGTGTCTGCTGGTCTACAAACAATAGATTTTCCCTACCTGGCATTGAGACTTTTTAGTTAAGTAAACTATTTGGCAGTCTTTAGGTGTTTTACCATTAGCCAATTTTTCTTTTAAGTCACAGTTGTACAAAACGTGACTGATGGTATTTTAATGCTTGGCAGCACTTTATAAACAGAACTGACTTGGAGGAAGAAATTTGGATTGGATTAAGAGATTAAGCTTCGATTGTTTTTATTAAAACCATTCTTACAGTGAGAGTGTAAAATAATAAAAAAAGAATTCCTTTTATAGCTTGAAAGCACAAGCTCTAAACAAACCAGCCCTAAAATCTGAAACAATGAAAAACTGATATATATAATGCAGAAATAATCTCCCTACCTGTTTTATTCCCCCCAAATACAGTTTTTTTGATTGTGCCATCTTGTTGGAAGTAGTAGTGTAGTATGGCAGCCTACATGCATGGTTGACTATTAGGCTATGTTTGCACTATGGGAAAATGGTGGCCATTTTTCTGGATGGCTGTCATTTTAGCGACAAAAGGCGGCGTCTATTGGTAATGAATTGATGTCTGCAAATAATGATCATGAACGTTATTTGCAGCAGTCATTATGCAAAGAAGGCCTTCTTTTGGTGCTAAAAAAAGTTTTTGGTGTCCAGAAAGACGTCTGTCTTTTTCCCATTGTGGGAACATAGCCTAAGGCCATGTCCACACATGGCATAACCCCGGACGTTCTGTGTCATTGCAGTACCGGCCAGATGATCTTTATTTCTGGTGAATTCGGATGTGGGCGCATCAGTGTACGCCCGAATCCCAATTCACCGTTGCACACACCCTTGTGGGAACTGACATGTCAGTTTTCTGTGCGGCTGGATGGAATTTCTGGTTGGAGCGCATACTAATTTATATTATGCTGCTTATTGACTGGTTGATTGTTTGACTTTTTTTTAATTGGCATTTTCCCATTTTTGACACTGTCATTCGTTGCAAAAATCATTGCTCTGTAATAGTCCCACTATTGTAGCTACTATAGTTAGGCTTTTTTAATTTGTGAATTAATTTGTGAATTTAATTTGTGAATTAGCACAAATCAGACCCAAAATTTGCAAACCTCGCGAAACAAATTTTCGACTGCTTTACTCATCTCTAATTATAATTTTAAAGGCATTTAGCTCATCAATGTGGGAGGAGTTTTGGTTACGATGTTCCAGTTCCTAAAAATAAAGATGGTCACTTTGAATAACCCAGATATAAGTATGACAATAAAAATAATTCAAATGTGTAGGGGTAGGGCACAACATTTATTTTGTCAGAAAGGATCTTGCATTTTATTAACTTACCTTGATCATAGAGTGCACCAACATCCCAAACCACCTCTTCCATTACTGGCATGTGCTTGTTATTTTCATCTTGGTGACTGCAATAAAGATCAATGCATATTATACTTGTACAATTCATACAAAAATGTTTTCTCTGGGGAACTTCTGAGATCTATTGAGATCTATAAGCAACCATGTATTACATCGTCACTAGAGATGAGCGAACCTCGAGCATGCTCAAGTCGATCCGAACCCGAACTTTCAGCATTTGATTTGCGGTGGCTGCTGAACTTGGATAAAGCCCTAAGGCTATGTGGAAATCATGGATATAGTCATTGGCTGTATCCATGTTTTCCAGACAACCTTAGAGCTTTATCCAAGTTCAGCAGCCCCAGCTAATCAAATACTGAACGTTCGGGTTCGGATCAACTCGAACCCAGTTTGCTCATCTCTAATCGTCACTCCTAGAGATACACTATCAGTCACTGGGGAACTTCTTTCTATGATGTATATGGTATATGCCCCAGCAAAACTTTAATGGGATATACCAGGTTAAAACAAATGTAGCCCCAGGGTCTTAATAATTGGAACTTGGGTTGGGTTTTGGTATGAAGCACGAAGTTGCAGTTGTCTGCCACTGCTCCTAAAATAAATGGACTACCACTCCATTCCAAAACATGATTTAGGTCCACAATTTTGAGAATGCGGTTTTTGTTTTTTTTACTTTTTAATTTGGAATACATATATAATCAGCACTAGGAAAGACACCACTTTCTGTTCTTGTTTGGTTTCCTACTGGATGTTACCCCTGTACTACCTGTAAAGTCACCTATATTTTTTATATGTTTTCATTTTGTCAAATTGTTTAAGTAATGCATTGATATATAAGCATAAGTGTTGTGATTTATGTGCAAATGTATGCTCTGTTTTCTAGGAGAGAAGGATAAAAAACCAACTTATTTTAGTGATTTCATTCTTCTGGAACTGACTCATATTTAAATATAATACATTCAGAAAGAAAGTATACTTGACTGTTTCATTAGAAAATATAATTTTACTTCACTGTAGAACCTGTCAAAAATAAAATCAGAGGGTGTTTTACATTTCACAGAAGTGACAATTATATTCCACTGAGTATTCACTCTCACATTTAGTTTAATATATTGAAATGTTAGAACTATTTCTTGAATCAAAACTTTCATTTTAAAGGTCCACTTAACATAAACTGCAAGCTAAAAAAAAAGAACAAATGATACTTGATATACAGTGATATCCATGTTTTGTCCAATGTCAGTTTCAGAAAAAGTGAAAGAAAGTGAACAAAGTGAACAAAAAACCCCATGAGAAGGTCCACAACAGAGAGACTTTTTGAATTATACACCTTCAATAAGCATCATTCGGCTTACAGTTATCTTTCCCATCTCTACGGCAAGCATGAATGTTCGACATGGCCAAACGATTATGTGATCCCTATTGAGGATGGAGGGGGTATGTGTGGTACACCCACATTAGGGAGCTTGCGGCCGGTCACTTGCTAGGTGGTAAAGTGTGACACCAGTTCTATGGTGGTTGGTTAAGATGTAGCCGTACCCTAAGGTGTTCTGGTTGGGCACACAGTTATGGTGGCACACCTGTTTTTAATTTTAAGGGCTGGTTACACCTTGTTCCCCTGTGATCAGTGACCTGCCGGGCTATCGCTGGGTCCCTTGGGCTGTTATCACGGTGGTCCAGAGTGGAGTATTGACCCACCCAGACTATTGGTACTGCCACCCACAGAAAGGGGAAATGTCCCAAGGACCATGTTTAGGAAAAAAAAAATATTTTTTTTTTCTAAAAACAGTGCCCCCTTGTAATGGATGCATTAAGTTACTTCAAATTTCATAATGCAATGCATTGTAATTGTTCCCATGAAGTTATATCTTTGCAGATTAATCTCAGAACTGTTCCCACAGGAATTAAGCAAGAATTTGTTTTTGGAGTAAGATCAGATGCTTGCATTCCACCGCTACATTTGTCACTGTGCTGAAAGCACTGCCAAACACATTAACTGCTGTTAGTCACAGAACTGCAGAGGGTCACCAATTAAAATACTCTACGTAGAACTAAAAGATTTCTTACTTTATATGTGTTATTTACTGGATACTGAAGCATAAGCATCCACACTTTTGAGTCCCACAGATGAAACGTATATGGTTGTTAGACAGTCACAAATAGATTACTTTTCGTCCAGTAAAATCTATGTTGTGCCCTTTATCCATTTGTATACTTACGTACCCTACAGGGTATATGCTCCAAAACCTGCAATTGTAATTTTAATGACTACCCAATAAATACTTTGTCTTTGCTGACACAAAAATATTTCCTTGATACACATACAAAAACACAATGGGGGAATGTTTTATCCTCATATGTCTGTTTTCTAGCATGCAAAAGTTGCACATTTTTATATAGTCCTCGTTTGGCATAAACATTTATGACATTTCATCCCTATATGCCACTGTTGCCACACTTAAAAGCAACTCTGTACCCACAATCTGCCCCCCCAAACCATTGGATAGCTGCTTTTAATCCAAGATCTGTCCTGGAGTCCGTTCGGCAGGTGTTGCAGTTATTGTCCTAATAAACAACTTTTAAACTTACAGCGCTGTGTCAAATTGGCGTGACCAGAGTGTGTGTGCCCTAGGACTGCACCGCCTCTCCGCTCCTCCTCCCTGCCCTCTACATCATTAGGAATGCCCCAGGCAGGATTTCTCCTAATCTCCACTTGTCCATTCTTCAGTAGATCTATATCATAAAAATGAAAGTCTGTCTGTCTGTCTGTCTGTCTATCCTGTATAGACTTCCAAACGCCCAAACCGTTTGACCCCAAATTTGGCACACAGATACATTGGGTGCCCGGGAAGGTTATAGCGAAGGTCCCGTCCTTGCCAGATGTACAGGAGAGGAGGGGGATGCAGAAGAGCGCCCCATAGAGATGAATGGGAAAATCTCCACACTGAGCACACAGGTGACATAATCAGCTGCAGCTTTGCCCAGCAGTAAATGGCAGTTGGGAGCCTTAGCAACCAATAGGATTAATACTTTCATTTTCACAGGGAGCAATGGTTGCTAGGGCAGCTGCCTCACAACATCCACAGTAATAACTGGTAGACCCCCTACTCCATCTATACAGTACATGTATACAGGACCCCCTACTCCATCTATACAGTACATGTATACAGGGCAGTATTACCAGCTGCTGCTGCCCTAAGCACTAAACCTGAGGACGCCTCATCCTCACTCACCAATTAGCATAATGATAGATTGGTAGATAATAGCTCCAGAGGTCACATTTAACACCAACATATCAGACCTGACCAATACCGCCATACTGTGACTGGATAACACCGCCACACCAGACCTGACCAAAACCGCCACACTGTGACTGGATAACACCGCCATACCAGACCTGACCAATACCGCCACACTGTGACTGGATAACACTGCCATACCAGACCTGACCAATACCGCCACACTGTGACTGGATAATACCGCCATACAAGACCTGACCAATACCACCACACTGTGACTGGATAACACCGCTATACCAGACCTGAAAAATACGGCCACACTGTGACTGGATAACACTGCCATACCAGACCTGACCAATACCAACACACTGTGACTGGATAACACTGCCATACCAGACCTGACCAATACCACCACACTGTGACTGGATAACACTGCTATACCAGACCTGACCAATACTGTCATACTGTGACTGGATAACACCGCCATACCAGACCTGACCAATACCGCCATACTGTGACTGGATAACACCGCCATACCAGACCTGACCAATACCGCCATACTGTGACTGGATAACACTACCATACCAGACCTCACCAATACTGCCATACTTTGACTGGATAACACTGCCATACCAGACCTGACCAATACCGCCATACTGTGACTGGATAACACCCCCATACCAGACCTGACCAATACCACCATACCGTGACTGGATAACACTGCCACACCAGACCTGACCAATACTACCATACCCCCCTTCGAAAAGACTAGATTTTCTGCCAAGTCTGAACAGGAGGTGGAAGACTAGAAAAAATAAAAAAATATTAAAAGTTGTTTCCTTCCCCCTGCTCCCTGGTGCTGCGCCCATGCAAGGTGATGCCCTAGGCAGACCACGAGTGCCTAATGGTAAATACGACCCTGCAGGTATACAGAACACTACAGGTATACAGGACCCCAAAACTATACACTACAGGTGCACGGGACCTCCACCAACTATATACGACAGGTATCCAGGACCCCAAACTATACACTACAGGTATACAGGACCTCCACCAACTCTATACTACAGGTATACAGGACCTCCACTGACTATATACTACAGGTATACAGGACACCAAACTATACACTACAGGTATACAGCACCCCCACCAACTCTATACTACAGGTAAACAGGACCCCAAACTATACACTACAGGTATTCAGCACCCCCACCAACTCTATACTACAGGTACACAGGACTCTCAAACTATAAAGTACAAGTATACAGGACCCCCGAACTATATACTACAGAACACTACAGGTATACAGGACCCCAAAACTATACACTACAGGTATACAGGACCCCAAACTATACACTACAGGTATACAGGACCCCAAAATTATACACTACAGGTATACAGGAACTCCACTAACTATATACTACAGGTATACTGGACCCTCAAACTACAGTATACACAACAGGTATACAGGACCCCCGAACTATATACTTCATGTATATAAGATCTCCAACTCTATACTACAGATATAGAGCACCTCCACCAACTCTATACTACAGGTATACAAGACCCCCACCAACTCTATACTACAGGTTTAAAGGATCCCAAACTATACACTACAGGTATACAGGAGTTCCATCAACTATATACTACAGGTATACAGGACCCCAAAACTATACACTACAAGTAATCACAACCCCCAAACTTTACACTACAGGTATACAAGACCTCTACCAACCATAAACTACAGGTACACAGGACCCCCAAACTATACACTACAGGTATACAGGCCCCCAAACTATATACTACAGGTATACAAGACCTCCACCAACTATGCACTACAGGTATCCAGAACCCTCAAACTATAAACTACAGGTATAGAAGACCTCCACCAACTATACATTACAGGTATACAGCACCTTCACCAACTATATATTACAGGTATACAGGACCTCAACTATACAGTACAGGTATACAGGACCTCTACCAGCTATACACTGCTGGTATACAGTACTTCCCAAACTATACACTACAGGTATACCCCCCCCCCCCCCGCCAATTACACACTACAGGTATACAGGATAGATGTTTGAAGTTTTTAGTTTATTTCTAATGTGCATAAGCTACAATTTACATAAACAGTGCAGAATTGTCGGGTATATAGAGGCATATAGGGCTACTGGCGATTTTCCCTTAAACCAAAAAAAACAAGGACATAGATTGGCCTCCTGGCAAATTAACACACTGAAATTTATACCCGGGCAGCGCCGGGTACATTTTCTAGTTTATAATAATTTACACCAGAAATTGGTGTAAGTTATATAATAAATGTACTCCAGTTTAGTAGATTTCAAAGTCTGGCCAGCACCTCCTCCACTATTCTATGACATGACATAGTAGTGAAAAAAGTTCACAACTGAACAAGCTTGCACTGTGTTGGGGGATGATTTACAGTAAAGTACTATAGTATATAGTATAGTAGTATGTATATGGGCACTAGTTTTGCAAGGTGCAGTGTCAGCAGAAATGAAGAAAACGGCAAGTACTTTACAATTACAGAGGCGTTATGACAAAAGTTGACGCAAACTAAGCACGGAACTGCTACTGCTGCTGCTGCTGACAAGCTACAGAATGGACAAATGCTTAAAACTTGCACCCTTTGGATGAGGTTGACAGGCGTAGAATGGATCCACACAGTCCAGGCTTTCTGCCCTACACAACACTTTTTAGGCCCCACTTCCACTTCCTGTGTCCGTCCTGGTCTTTTTGCTGCTAAATACAGAATTCCCTTAAGGGTTGCTTCACACGTACCATACTAAATGAATGAACACAACATCAAATGCGCACTGTAAAATCTGCTGCGGATCCGCAGGAGAAAATCCACTGCGATATGGTATGTGTGAAGCTACCCTAATAACAATAGACAGGCACAGATACGTTCTGGTGAAAGAGGAGTGCGGACAGCAGGCAGGACTCACGTAGTGGATCAGGGGGTCGTGGTGCTGCTCACAATAGCCAAAGTCCATGCTATAACAACCAAAGTAAAGAGGAAAAGGAGCGCACTCACCCCGTAAAATTGAACATTTCTTTATTCTTTCATCAAAGGTTAAAAGCCATCCATGTAAACATCGGGTGGTAGAACGCCAAAACACTGAAAATCACTCAAGACAGCAGGGAACTGCATGAAGCTGGTATTGAGGGGTCAGAGAGGTCAGTGCTTACTGTCAAAGAAGATAGCCAGTGATGTCCCTCAGCCCCTCCCCTCTCCATAGACAATCATGAAGACAGGGGGGAGAGCTTCAAACTGCTTTTTCATTATAAAAATGCATTTTTGGGTAATAAACCCAACTACAAAGTTTCTTAAAATCACCTGTACTATTGACGCTTTAAGTTTTTATGATTTAGTATTTGATTTAGATTTTTGTGTAAAGTTAGCACTGGCACTTTACTTACTTCTGTTGGCATGCTGCTTTTGGTATTATGAATTAATACGTTACCCCACCTCCGGGATTGCCCCACCATTAGTTAATGTGTCGTTTCAAATCTTTAAAAGATATTTCCATTGACTGCTAAATGTTCATTGTCATTTTGTAGGATTATATGTTGTTTGTAGCAGGGTTACAGCGTTACAGCTCAGGCATAGGACATACCATTCCCACACAGGAAACTACTTACTATTAATTACCACTAATATTAGGGTTCTCCTGTGTTATGTATGTGGATGCTATTTTGGCCATTTTTGGGGGAGAAGATGGGAAGGAGTTAAACATTTGGTATTCTGAGGGAATCTTCTATAACATCCTTATATTTGTTGGCTGTAAAAGACAAAGAGCGAATGAGAGTCTTAGGAATAGAATTTTTTCTGAACAATCTAAAAATATACCCAATTTGGCAATATTTTCCTTGAAGACATTTCAGCTCTCTATGAAAATATGAATATTTCATGTGCTCGTAAGTAATGTGAACTTTCTCCTAACCTCTCTTCTGCTACTCAAATCATACATGTTATTTCAGATGATGTCTTGCTGACTGCAGGACGTTCTGTACACTTGTCTATAAGAAGGGGTTTTAATTAGGTCCAGATTGGTAAAACCAAGCAAAATGACGTGTTAATGAGATAAACAATAAACCGCACTGCAGGAGTAATAAGATTACAATAGAAAATTCAACAAATCAAGCACAAATGCACTGTTATTCTATCTAAGCAGGACATTCCAAGGAATTAGGTATTTATGTGCTATGTCTAAGAGCCGTATAAGACACCCGATAATTAATGTAAATGAGTGCTGATCTGCTAGATTGGCACTCGCTTACAGAGCCTATTACACGGCTCCATAATCAAGCAGCAAGGGCTGTATACATTGTTAGCGATATCCGTGCAGCCATTGCCCTAGTGTAAAATTATAAACCTTATATATACCCAGTGTCGGACTGGGGTACCTGGGGCCCACCAGAGGAAATGATCCTTGGGGCCCACCAATATACAACCTAGCGAGACATGACAGTCTGACCCGCTCCTTTCCTGGATTCATCTGTATCTGTGACAAGTCCCTTGTGAATAGCATTTTCAGTCGAACTAAAACCCTCAGAACCCCCTACATTTATACAGCTCTCAGGGTATGCTGGAAGTTGTAGTTTCTGAGTGGACATCACTTTAATAAATCACTGTGTGCAGAGTCTCCTGGTGGCTGCAATCTCTGGGTGACAACCATCAGCCCTGAAGGTCCAGCAATACATCTGTCTACAGCGGCAGTTATCAGAGGATTGTCTCCTTACTGTACTACAACTCCAAGCATATCCTGAGGGCTGCAGACTTTATATACACATACACCAAGAACTGCAGACTATATATACACATACACCAAGACCGACATTATTGACCAAATCCTGTATACTGAGACCAATATTACCAATAATACCAGTATAGAAAGGGGAAATATTACTGCCACACCACAACCACTACCATCACCACCATATTGTTACTGACCAAATCCAGTATACTAAGACCAATAAAGCACAGTATCGGATCAAAAGTAACAAATATAATCACCACATACTGACTAATACCCCCGCATACTGACTAACACTAACACTGCTACTGACTAATACCACCACATACTGACTAAAGTCACTGCTGCTACTGAAGAAAATCCACTGTACACAGACCAATATCATCTCATACAGTCACCTGACATCATCTCCTCCTGAGGCCCAGTCCGACACTGTATATACCTCTCTGAGCTCCCAATTGTCCTTCTCACTTCTGCCTGCAGCCGCCACTGGAACTTCTGGTCCCGTCTCTGAAGTGACAGGCCGCTCAGCCAATCATTGGCCTAGATGGGACTGCTGCGGCCAGTGATTGGTTGAGCGGCCTGTCACTTCAGAGCCTGGCTCTGAAGTTACAGTGGTGGTTGTGGGCAGTGGGCAAAAGTGAGAAGGACACTGGGGAGTGTAGAGAGGTATGTATAAGGTTTATTATTTTTTCTACACAGATATCAGCTGTCGGCTGCACATGCAATTATTGACTACAAAGCCATGAATGGATTCGAAAAGTACTAGTCTTTCCCTTGTTTGTGAGTGCCCTTTATATCCGCTTCTTGCTTTGTGTTCAATAATCATAAATAAAAACCAGAACATATAAACACACCTTAAGGCCAGTTTCACACGTACAGGATCACAGTGAATGTCACGCTGTGAAATCCGCTGCGATCCTGTGTCTTGTAATTTTCTATGGGTTCACATACTCGCAGTGGATTTTTTTATTCCGCTGTGAGTATGTAAAGCCCTGTCCCACTTAACCTGACCCTACCCGGCTAACACATTACCTGGCCGCGCTCCTATTTGCTGCTCAGGCTCCCGACTCCCTGGTGTTCTGCTTAGAAAATCAATGCACTGCTCACTGCAGCCACTGATTGGCTGACCGGGAAGTCAGGGAGCCGGGAGCCTGAGCAGCAAGCAGGAGCGCGGCCAGGTAATGTATTAGCCAAGTAGCGTCAGGTTATGTTGGACAGGTTGCTCTTTTATGTCAATCCACTAAGCACGTCCACGTTCTCAGTCTAAGGCTACATGCTACAGGGCTGGCTTCTGTCCCGATATAACCCTGTTATTGGAGGAGCTAGTTGCAGTACTACTGACCTGTTGACTGAAGTTAGTGACAGGGGTCACTCAGTCTTCCTGTGCCTGTGTGAACAGGGGTGTAAGTGTAAATCTGTACCTACAGTACCTGACCTTGCATTCTTCTGGGGAGAGTGTGGAACATAACAAAGACTATGAATCTTTTAGTCTCTAAATAGAGAGAAGCCTTCTTTCACTGATAAGCTAGAGAACCAGGAAGCCCCACTATACATTGGCATCTGAGGTGTAAGTCACTGTCATATTTTTTTATTTTTTTTGCAGAAATCAATAGTCCAGGCGATTTTAAGAAACTTTGTAATTGGGTTTATTAGACAAATATGCCATTATCTGCATTTAAAAAGCCTTTTCCCAGGTCCCCCCCTCCCTCCTCTTTTCCATCCACTGCAAAAAATCAGGAAATTGTGACTTTTTGCATCAGACGTACCCAGTCTGTTCTAGGAGAGGGGGGGAGGAGGAAGGAGGGAGTTAGGGCCCTATTCCACCGGACGATTATCGTTCAGATTATCGTTAAATCGTTCGAATCTAAACAATAATCGTTCGGTTGAAATGCAGTTAACGATTAACGACCGAACGAGAAATCGTTGATCGCTTTATAAGACCTGGACCTATTTTTATCGTTGCTCGTTCGCAAAACGTTTGCAAATCGTTCGCATTGAATAAGACATCGTTCGGTCGTTCGCAATAGATACGAACGCATCAGCGAATAAATAGTGAAGAAAAAACGATTACGATCATAAGTAACGATTATCATTCCATGGAAATGAGTGAACGTTTTCAGGTCTTTCGCAATAGCGGTCGTTTGAGATCGTTAATTGTTAACGATTATGCGAACGATAATGGAATAGGGCCCTTAGCCGACAGCAGATAACAGAGGATTACAAGCACAGAGCTGGGTGACAGCTATAATCAGACCTCAGAGAGGTCAGCGGTGACTGTCAGAGGAGATAACGGGTAAGGTATTTGTAGATTAACTCTTTGTTGTTTTAGTGTTTTATTTAGCTCTCTCCATAGGAGAACAATGAAGACAGGGGGGAGAGCTTCAAACTGCTTTTTCATGATAAAAATGCATTTTTTGGCTAATAAACCCAATTACAAAGTTTCTTAAAATCACCTGTACTATTGATTTCTGCAAAAATAAATAAATAAATAAATAAAAAAATAATAATAATAATAAAAAAAAAAATATATATATATATATATATATATTTATATATGTTCACAACAGTGACACTTTAAGGTCTACGGGTCTGGAAAGTTTAGTCTGTAACTGGATTGAAAACTGGTCTAATAATCGTACCCAGAGAGAAGTGGTTAATGATTCCTACTCCGAATGGTCCCCGGTAATAAGTGGTGTACCCCAAGGGTCAGTACTGGGCCCCCTTCTGTCTAACTTGTTTATTAATGATATTGAGAACGGAATTAACAGCAATGTTTCTATCTTTGCAGATGACACCAAGCTTTGTAGTACAGTACAGTCTATGGAGGATGTGCAGATGTTTTAAGCTGACTGTTTGGGCATCCACTTGGAAATGAGGTTCAATGTGGACAAATGTAAAGTTATGCACCTAGGTACTAATAACCCACATGCATCATATGTCCTAGGGGGAGTAACACTGGGCGAGTCGCTGATAGAGAAGGATCTGGGGGTACTTGTAGATAATAGACTACAGAACAGCACACAATGTCAGTCAGCTGCTTCTAAGGCCAGCAGGATATTGTCATGCATTAAAACAGGCATGGACTCTCGGGACAGGGATATAATATTACCGCTTTATAAAGCTTTGGTGCGGCCTCATCTGGAGTATGCTGTCCAGTTTTGGAACCCGATTCATAAAAAGGATGTTCTAGAGCTGGAGAGGGTACAAAGACGGGCAACTAAACTAATAAGGGGAATGGAGCATCTTAGTTATGAGGAGAGATTAAAAGAATTACATTTGTTTAGTCTGGAAAAGAGACGTTTAAGGGGAGATATGATTAACTTATTTGATTATATAAATGGCCCCTGAAAGAAACATGGGGAAAAGATGTTTCAGGTAAAACCCCTTGAAAAGACAAGGGGGCACTGCCTCCGCCTGGAGAAAAAAAGGTTCAATCTCCGGAGGTGACAAGCCTTCTTTACCATGAGAACTGTGAATTGTGGAACAGTCTACCACAGGATCTGGTCACAGCAAAAACAGTAGAGGGCTTCAAATCAGGCCTAGACAAGTTCTTTGCCCAAAATAACATTAATGCATATGTATAGAACTTATCATCATCCGCCCCACCTCCCCTGTATCCATCCCCTCCTTGTATTTCCCCCTTCCCTGCATCCATCCCCTCCTTGGTTGAACTTGATGGACATGTGTCTTTTTTCAACCGTATTAACTATGTAAGTATGTATCATTATGGAAGCCAGTTATGGGAACCAGTTTCTTAAGTTGGTGCAAAGTAGCTGCAGAAAGATCAGTAAACAGAGCAGTCTATTGGCATTTCTCAGGCAGATGTCATTAAAGCAAGGTCATCATTCCACATGAAAACAATGTAGACAAGCAGGAATGTATTAAGGATCCTCCTCTGAGAGTTGTTTATGGAGTGCAGATCCTAGTCTGCTCAACCACATGATCTAATGGTGTGCAATCCAGCAAGACAGCATTTATAAAGTCCAGGGCCGTTTCTAGGCCATTTTGGCTACAGGGCAAATCTGAAAAAAGTGCCCCCCCCCCTTTCCCTCAATGTGCCATCATCAATCAGCTGTCAATCACTGTCAAGTGAGGTGTGAGGTCCAGGGGGGACCTAGACTGCATAGCGCCCCTATCACGAACATGTGTCCTGGATTCCTGGGAGGGCTGATGCTGGGGGACACTTACAGAAGGAACCAGTGAGAGGACACAGGCTCACCTGCTCCATTCTCCCATCCTGGACTGATCTGTATCTGTGACCACAGCTTCCTTGTAAATAACAACTACAACTCTCAAAATGCCCTACACTCATAAAGCTCTCAGGGTATGCTGGGAGTTGTAGTTTGTGAGGGGACAACACCTTGAGGTGTCTGTTCATTTGTACTTCAACTCCCAGCATATTCTGAGGGCTGTGGACTGTCAGTAAATGCTGGGAGTTGTAGTGTTTGTAGGTGTTGCAGTTGGAGGGTCCTTAGTGCATTGATTTATGATGATTTACATCTGAAAACAGGTGGAAATTATGGTGGAAATCTACAAGAGCAAGTGCAGGCCTCACTGAAATTACTTATGGTGCGTTTACACAGAGAGATTTATCTGACAGATTATTGAAGCCAAAGCCAGGAATGGATTTAATAAAAGGAGAAATCTCAGTCTTTCCTTTATGATCTGTTCCCTTCTTATAGTCTGTTCCTGGTTTTGGCTTAAAAAATCTGTCAAATAATTTGTCTGTGTAAACGCACCATAAGAGATGTGTGATTATCATTAATGAGTATTCCTAAGGGTCCATTTACACAGAAAGATTATCTGACAGATTATCTGCCAAAGATTTGAAGCCAAAACCAGGAACAGACTATAAACAGAGATCAGGTCATAAAGGAAAGACTGAGATTTCTCCTCTTTTCAAATTCATTCCTGGCTTTGGCTTCAAATCTTTGGCAGATGATCTGTCAAATAATCTTTCTGTGTAAATGAACCCTAAGGGCTTATGCCCACATCCCATAAATTATGGTCACTATGGACGGTTAAGCCCTGTAATGGAGCATGACACAGAGACAGAGCTGTGCGGTTGTGTCATTCAGTTTCCCTGCCCTGTATCAACATCATGCCAGGTGGGAAACAGTCCATCCCAGGGCTTCCCTGTACGTAGGGCCTGTAATTTACGGGATGTGGGAATAAGCACTTAGAACGCTCCTTCACCTACAGCCATATAAAAGGACCAGCGATCAGGTGACAGGCGAGCATACGCTCACTTGTTTGCTAACTGGATCTTTTGGGCGGCCATATAAATTATTGTTAAAGGTTGCACATCGCCCTGTATATACAGGGGATGTGCGGCTGATAATGTATTTATTTGGCCGCACGAACGATTCAGCAGCCTGACTGCATAATGGGGCACTATACTAATATAGGTCATGTACTGGGAATATTTTCTCTTACTATACTTATATGGCTCCTGTACTGTGACTATCACTTCTCTGGCTCCTTCAGTTTCTCCTCATCAGACACTTATTTACTGCAGCAAAGAGACAGGTGTAACCCTTACATTGCCTGCACAGGTAACTGATTCAAGGCAGTGTAAGGTTTTAACTCTTAGCAATAAATACAAGTGATGATGAAGAGAAACTAGAGAAGCTGCCCATCCCCCTCACATCGGGACTCTGACCCTGCTGTCTTTCTAGTGACCCCCAGCTCAGATCAGCTGTATGTAGATAAAGGTGAGAGAGAGCAGGACTTACACAGGGGCTGTCATGCTGTGGCCGGGTCAGGGGAGGAGACTCTCTGAGGGCTGCTGGCTGTGTGCAGGGTCATGTGCAGAGGGGTCAGATAAGGTCCCGGCTTTGCTGCACTCTGCTCTTCACAGGACACAGGATAATACAGCACCAGCTCTCAGGACACAGAAGGACCTTCCAGGAGCCGTGTGCTGCATGTGGGGGGCGCAGTGGAGTCTATGCCTGCTGCTCTAGCACAGACAGGATGTCTGCAACTGCTGCTGAGTGAGGTGTGGGATGGCGCCCCCTAGCTGTCAGCATCCCGTGCGGCTGCCCCTCCTGCATGGTGCTAGAAACGGCCCTGATAAAGTCTTTACACCCTTTCATAAATCTCCCCCTTTAAGTCTGAGGCAGGCATAGTCTCTGGAATCAGACAGAACCTTATATTGTTCCTGTGAAATTTGTCCTCAAGATCCATAATGTTTAGGCAGAGAGCTTGTTGAACCCCCTGGCTCAATTTCATGTGATGTGGGAATGAGAGGACTATTGAGCAAAGTCAGAATACATAGATTGCTTCACTGCCAGTAACATTTGTACAGTTACCTCTATCAGTGGCATTAGTAAAGGGTACAGTCAGGGCCGGCGTTAGGGGGGGGCAGACAGGGCAAATGCCCAGGGCCCCCATGCCCTGGGGGCCCCCTACGGCAGTTACAGTATGTGTCAGGGGCAGGAGTGCACAGACAGCGTCCTGCAGGCTCTGGCAGTGATCTCTGGCTACAGCTGATGGCTGATATCAGGGGTCACATAGAGGCTGCAGGACCCGCTCTGCTCCGGAGTGTGTAGCTTCCCCCTCCCTCCAGCTTCACTGCACCTTGTGACTTCCTCTGTGTCACATGGTGTGATATTACAGCAGTCGGGACATGGAGGAGAGGCCTGCAGGCTGCAGTGTGAGGATCCCAGCCTGCTGCTGCTGCATGGACATTAGAGGATGCACCATTACTCCCAGCATACTGCTAGTGGTAGTAAGTATACTGTATATGTAGTGTGTAGTGTGTATAAATGTAGGTGTATGAGGGATGAATCTAGTGTGTGTTACATGTCTGTGTACTGTATGGACTGTATGGTTTTGATTTGTATGTGTTTTCATGGATGTGTTAGTGTGTGTGTATATATATATATATATATATATATATATATATATATATATATTGTATAGTGTGTGTGTGTATTAGCATTGCTGACTCCACTGTCCAACAGAGGTGTAGAAGTGAATAGACTGTATATAGGAGCTGCAGCCATTGTCCGGCCTCATCCGTCCTATGTAATTGCTGGCGGTGACCACTGAGGCCGATGATTGGCTGCAGCTCCTATGTATAGTGTATGATGATGTCACTAAGGCAATACGGTGTGTTTTATTGAGAAAAAAATAAGGTGGTATTCAGTCACTGGTGGTGGTCACTGTATGGGGGTAATATTAGTCTGTATATAGTGTATATAGAGTCATTACTGCCATAGACTGACCACCACATAATATAGTTCTGTATATAATGCATACATAGAGTCATTATGTGGCGGTAATATTGGTCTGTATATAGAATGTATAGTGTCATTATGTGGTGGTCAGTCTATGGCGGTAATATTGGTCTGTATATAGAATGTATATAGAGTCATTATGCAGTGGTCAGTCTATGGTGGTAATATTGGTCTGTATATAGAGTCATTATGCAGTGGTCAGTCTATGGGGGTAATATTGGTCTGTATATAGTGTTTATATACAGTCATTACTGCCATAGAGTGACTGCCACATAATGACTCTATATACAGACCAATATTACCAACATAGACTGACCACCACATAATGACTCTACAGTATATACAGACCAATATTAGCACCACACCATAACCGCCACATAATGACACTATACATTTTATATACAGACCAATATTACTGCCATAGAGTGACCGCCACATAATGACTCGTATGTATGCATTATATACAGAACTATATTATGTGGTGGTCAGTCTATGGCAGTAATATTGGTCTGTATATAGAATGTATAGTGTCATTATGTGGCGGTTATGGTGTGGTGCTAATATTGGTCTGTATATACTGTAGAGTCATTATGTGGTGGTCAGTCTATGGTGGTAATATTGGTCTGTATATAGAGTCATTATGTGGCGGTCAGTCTATGGTGGTAATATTGGTCTGTATATAGAGTCATGTGGTGGTCAGTCTATGGCGGTAATATTGGATTGTATATAGAGTCATTATGTGGTGGTCAGTCTATGGCGGTAATATTGGTCTGTATATAGTGTATATAGAGTCATTATGTGGTGGTCAGTCTATGGCGGTAATATTGGTCTGTATATAGTGTATATAGAGTCATTATGCAGTGGTCAGTCTATGGCGGTAATATTGGTCTGTATATAGCGTATATAGAGTCATTATGTGGTGGTCAGTCTATGGTGGTAATATTGGTCTGTATATAGAGTCTTTATGTGGCGTCATGGTATGGTTCTAATATTGGTCTGTATATAGAGTCATTACGCTGTGGTCACTCTATGGTAGTAATATTGGCCTGTATATAGTGTGTTTTCTTCAATAACAGTTTGGAGGTAATATTTGGTCCTGATATAGTGATTTTTTTTAATTTATTTTTTAAAACAATTCATATAAATAGTTCTTGTGTTTACAACACTAGCGGCAGTCCTGGCATGTACAGTAGCGGCAGTCCTGGCATGTACAGTAGCGGCAGTCCCGGCATGTACAGTAGCGGCAGTCCCGGCATGTACACTAGCGGCAGTCCTGGCATGTAACCTTCTGAACTGACTCAATGTGAATAAGGGCCCTAATGCAAGGAGCGAAAATTGTTCGAATCCGGACGATATCGCTCTGTGTAATAAAGACAACAATCATCAACTGATCGTTTTCTTTTGGCAAGTTTAAAAATCATTGGCTGATGTGCATATAAAATAATAAAGCTGTTGCTTACCTGATCATGTTCCTGGTGTACTCAGGCTTTGTCTGTTTGTTATGGCCAGTGATTGCCTGAGCGGCCTGTCACCTCAGAGAGGGGACTAGAAGTGAGAGCTGCAGCTGCGGTGACTGGAGGATCCCACAGACAAGGCCTGAGGACACCAGGGAACGTGATCAGGTAGTATATATATATATTAATTATTTACTATATACAGCAAGGGCTGCACAGACATCACTAATGATAGATTATATATATACAGCCTTTGCTGCACAATAATTGAGCCATGTGGTTGGCTCTGTAAGCGAGCTCCATTCTACTAGATTGGCGCTCACTTCTCCGGAATATCAGGCCGTGTAGTACGGCCCTTATACTGTCCGTACACTTTCAGTAGCTGCTGGCTGAACAATCCTTCAGCTGACAATTCTCTCTCCCATCCGGCCCCGTCCTCCCCATACACAGGAATGTTCGGCACAGATAAGTGTTCCTGTGTCCTCTATAAGAGGGATAAGCTATAGCCAGACAGATCTGATGGTGGCTTATCTCTCTGACAACAAAGAGGTTGGGTGTTGATTTTCCATCAAGTCTGACCCCATATGTCCACTGATATCATCTGTCAGAGGACTGTCCAGAGAGCCCCATACACCTTACACTGATGGCCGAACCCACCACAAGCAGCAGTTACCACCAACAAAAGTGTAAAATGTATGGGGACCTTAAATTGTTGCTACAATATTTCAGCATATGGGGCCCCACCTTCAACTTTGCCCAGGGCCACATTTAGTCTAAAACCGGCCCTGGGTACAGTTCATATAAACATCACTCCCAGCATAAACTATCTGTTGGGGGTTTACCCCATTGTCACTCACCCAGATAGCTGACTGCTTATCCACATCCTGAAACCTCTTTCTCTGTGGTTTGTGTGGAGCAAGGGAGAAGTGAGCTGGAAGTGAAAGGCGTGCAGGTGCCGTTTTGGAAATCTTCCGGGCCCAGTGCTTGGTAAAAATCCATTCAGCTTAAACTTTCCCTGTCTTCTGCATTCTAGAAGTCATCAGGATGCATAGGAGCTAAAAACAAGCAAGCTTAAGGGCCAAAAGTTGTTGTAGTTGCCATATACAGGTTGGAGTTCAGAGCTTCGGCAAAACCAGATATAGGTTTAAAGTGGACATGTCACACGGTTTTTGATGATTAAACTAAGTGTATTGTTGTATAAAGCTTCTCAGTCTGATTTCCTTGATTTTTCAGATTGTGCCCTCCAGTGCTTAGATAGCTGTATTTTATTAATATGGAAATTAACTCCAAAAACCCAGTGGATATTTCCCCTGGATGCAAAAGCCCAGACATGTGCATGCCATGCTTGCTTGCAGCATCCCTGTGTTCACTGCTTTTTGTTTCCAGAAGCTTGATTGACACTAGGCTTTACTTTTAACTTCACCTACTGAGAGCTTGTCCCAGCAGCTTCAAAGACTGGTTTGCACTTTGGCTTTTGACAGCTCAGGCACGTCCTCGAAGTAGCTGAAAGAATCCTAGATAGCTGTGCAAGCAGTGAGTATTGTTTGCAGATCAATCATGCAGGATTTCATCTCAGGTTGTGTAGTTGAAAGTAAAGTCTAGCAGATGTCAATAAAGCAGTTGGAGGTGGAAAGAAGTAAGCACAGGGGCATTGCAGGCAAGCCTTGGGATTTACACAGCTGGGCTTATGTATTCAGGGGGAACACATTCTGGGCTCATTTTCTTAAAGGGGACCTGTCACCCTGGCTGCCCGGGTAAAGCCCAGCCGACCCCCCGGTGGAGCCTCTTATACTTGCCCCTTCCTAGAAGTCCCAGTCCCGTACCCCGGGAAAAATCCCCGTTGTAAGCTGTGCGTACGCTTAGCAGAGATGAGTCCGACGCCCATAGAGAATGACTGCTCCAGTCATTTTCTATGGGTGTCGGACTTATCTCTGGTGAGCGCTTACATGACTTCCGACGGGGGTTTTCTCAGCGGTGAGACGGGGGACGGGACCGGGACTTCGAGAGGGGGATAAGTATAAGGGGCTCCACCAGGGGGTCAGGCGGGCTTCACCCAGGCAGCCGGGCAGACAGATCCCCTTTAATAATAAAAAGGCAGCTCACCTCCCCCTGCTCCTGTCTCCGTCTGTCTTGGCCGGAGCGCGCGTCCTCGCCTCCTAGGGCCTGCGCGCCGGCTGTCACAGGTTTAAAGGGCCAGTACGCTCCTAATTGGTGTATGCACACAATCACTCCCTATAAATCCCAGCACGCCCTGTCCCTCGTGTTGGAGCCTCTACATGCTTCCCTTAGTGTTTTTGGCCCAGCTCCCTGTTGTTCCTGTCCGTTGCCCGTGTCCGTTGTTCCTGTCCGCTGCCCGTGTCCGTTGTTCCTGTCTGCTGCCCTTGTCCGTTGTTCCTTTCCATTGCTTCTGCCACCTACGGTTACACCTAAGACCACCATCTGCACAGTCACCTGCCTACTGCTCCTGCTACACCTTGCCCGCTGTCACTAGCAAACCAAGCCAGGGGTAGCGACCCGGGGGTCGCCTGCCGCAGCAAGCCCATCCCGCCTTGCAGCGTGCTCTGATGAAGACCAGCGGCCCCTTAGACTCTGCTCCCTGGTGCGGTTTATGCCATCGCTGGTGACAGTACAGAGGATCCACGACTCCCATTGTTACAGTGAATGAGTATTTTTCTGACAATTGACTCAGCTGAAAGTTTTTATATTTGACCTTTATTGCATTTTAGGTTAAGATGTAACTTTTTAATTGGCCTACTAAGAAGCTGTGCTGAACATTTCCATATATTTGTCACATTCCTTATATCCTACCATTAACACTTGCGCAATGTATAGCTGATATTCCATCTATTCTACTTGAGGTCACATCCTTTATTGACCCCCAGAAGATCAAGTGACAGATGTTATTTCTATATGAAATATCAGCTGTATAATTATTCATAATGCACCTAGCTCTCAGAACGTTAAATATGAGCTTTTTGACTGGAAAAGTGTATACTAGCTGTATGATATGACACTTCTTCTCTTACTTGATTCCACATCATCTATTAAAACCAATGAGAGAGATTTTTTGTGAACTGTTTGTTTTTTGCGGAGTGAATTGTTGCAGATTATGCCCATATTCATATACCCCAAGGGATAAAATCACTGGTGGAACATGCTAAATTCCTAGACTGTGTAACTTTAAAGTGAATGTACCAGCAGTACATTCGCTTTAAGATGTTCTCATGGTTAGAACGGTGACGGCGCACTGAAGCCGGTGGTGCGGCCTTTTTTTAGATTGGCGGCCCAGTTCCCAAGTACGACGTTGTATTCCCATGCACTGGCCGGTGGTGAAGCACTGGAGGTGTTCGGGCCCACCCCCAGTGGAAGGAAACCCCCGCAACTCTATGTTGCAACCCATCTCTAGTGCTTCACCTCCGGCCGGTACCCAGAAATAGAACAGCGCCGTACGTGGAAATCAGGCCGCAGTTCAAAATAAGGACCACCGCACTGGCTTCCCCGCGCCAGCACCATTCTATCCATGTGGGTATCTTAAAGCAAATGTACTGCCGGTACATTCGTTTTAAATACACATTGAAAAAAACACTATGTATAACTATAGGGCAGTGCGTGTGTTTGAGCTCATAGGGAATTTTGGGTTAACCTTCTGGAAATATCTGGAGATATTGTACGGGTGTAAGGAAATACATATATATTAGAACCGCTTGACTGCCAGTGAATTCCCAAGAAAAGTCTCTTACTCACACTTACACACGATACAGGTCCTCTGAAATCCCAGTATTATTGTACTTCTGGTATAATAAAAACTGAGCAAGTTTGTCTGAAGGAGTCTTTCTGGATGATACTGTATCTGTGTAGCACTAGTACTAGTATTGAACTACACAGTCATTGTACAAAAGGTATACAATATAGATGCAATTACGGCAACATACGGATTCATTGTAGATCACAGGCAGATCAGGTGTGGATGCATCCGTAGGTTAAATACTTTCTATAGACTTCAATAGGTATGCTTGATATTCAAAATCGTTACATTTTCTAAATTATGCACGTATTTTAAATGCCCATGTTATTAGACCCATAGATTAACATTAGTTTCTATGAAAGAAAGAAATATGGAATACTGATGAGAAATATGCAAAAATATGTGTGAAAGCAGTCTAAGGGTAAGTTCAAATGTGACAGCTTTACAAATTACAATATAATGCATGTACATAGGGCAATGAAGGTCTATGGTCTGCAGTGATGTCTTTTAGCTGTTTTAATGCTCCTGCAATTAGTGGGTTTAGTATCCAAGTGTGAGGAGGGTTATAGAGAGTTATAACTTTTCTGTCTTCATAATGTTCACTGAGCGCTGATCCTGTGATTGCCGTCTGCTCACCAGCATAGCATAGCTCTGTCAGTGGCCATGAGATTGTTTTTCCTTATAACAGAGGATCCTAAGGAAGCCACAAATTATGATGGAAAACTAAAAACACAAACAAACAGTATGTATGTATGTACAGTATAGTGCAAAAGACTTTCTGCATGTGTAGATGTGCAAAAGCATGTTGGTGTGTGTGTATATAAGTACATTAATGTGTAAATGTGTGCCAATAGGTGTAAAAAATGATTGTATGTGTGTAAAAGCGTGCCTGTGTGTAAATTATGTGCTAGTGTGTATATTTAAAAATTAAAGGCCCATGTGAATCTGTAAATGTTGGCATTGTGTTTGAACGCCTGACTGTGTGTAAAACCATACATGTCACTATAAACTGTAAGTATCGGCTGAATAAAGGACGTCCTGAAGCTGTTTTGTTTGCTCTATGCTGTAGATTTCTCCAGAATTTTTTTTCCACAACATTTCAGTCACTGCACCCTTAATCTGCCCCTGAACCCCCCACCCCCCCACCCCACATTACTGGCCTGATTCAGCATTCCTTTGTTCTCCCAGTACCCCAGAGTCGTCACTCTTGTGCTGGGGAGCTGGGAGAAGGGAGGAAAGCCAATGGACTGCGCCATGCCAGGTGAGTATGTGGGGGGAATAGAGGATTCATGGGGCCCAGTACAGTGAGCGGGGCTTTTCCTTCCAGGGAACACTGCTCATGGATCCTAGCTATGCCCCTGGTTATTAATCTTTCATTGAAAATGTGCTAGTGCTCATCTGGCATCTTTACTATACCTGGTTACCTGACTTTGTTACTTTCTGACCTCGCTACTTGGATTCCATTTTCGTACTGCATTGCTCATTTGGTTTTGCCCTCGGTCTGCACAACTACCCTTGGTGTTTGTTCTTCTTGTAATTGTTTTGTGTGACATGTTGCCACAGGTTAGGGACTGTCGCCCAGTTGCCCCGAGGGGCTGTCCAAGGGAAGAAAGCAGGGGCAAGGTTACTGCTCTTTATCTGTGTCTACCTTGTCCCTTCCTTGTCTGATCTCTACCTGCGGTTGTGACAATAGCTTGAAACAAGTGGAGGTACGAGACCACTGGGGAGTGAATGGATGCCGATATGAGATATATCTCATTAGTGCAACACAGTGGCCAGAAGCAAGGGGGCATGTGAGTGGCAGTTAGTAGTAGAATGCCAGCAGGAGGCACCCATCAGAATGACATAATTCCTACAACTACCAGACTGGGGAATTTTACAATCTCCATTAAAGGGGTAGTGCGGCGGTAAAGAATTATTGACAGAATAACACACATTACAAAGTTATACAACTTCCCCGTGTCCCACCACCCCCACCCATGTACCCGGAAGTGTGGTGCGCTATACATACCTGTCACGTGCACAGTTTGGCTCAGTCAATCGCGGCTGAGCGACTGATGACGCGGCCGCGTCATCGGCTGCTCAGCCGCGACTGGCTCAGCACAGTTATGCTCAGCCAATCGCGGCTGAGCAGCCGATGACGCTGAAGAGGGCGGCCGGCACTCAGGACACTCGGAGGGATTCGACCCGGCCGTCCAAAGACGACATCGCAGACTGAAGATCGGAGACGAGTCGGCACGTGACAGGTATGTATAGCGCACCACACTTCCGGGTACACGGGTGGGGGTGGTGGAACACGGAGAAGGGGGCCATTCACAGACATAACATACATTACAAAGTTGTATAACTTTGTAATGTGTGTTATTCTGTCAATAATTCTTTACCGCCGCACTACCCCTTTAAGTTTATTGGTGTTTATACTAGCCTATGACGTTTGCTTAGAGAACCAATTTTCTGGCATCATCATGATGGGGGTAGACCCTCACTATGATAGACAAAGACAGAAATAACTGTTATTTATAGAACAAACGTATAATAAATCATCTTAGCTGCCATATGAAAATGTGCTCTGTTTTTTTAAAAAAAGTAGAAAAACATAAAATTGGAGGAAGAGCAATACACCTATCCTAAGTTATTAGGAAATCATCATTAATATAAAGTATATTTAGTGTACTTGGCATATAGTCAGTAATTTTCACCTAATTAAAACACAACATGTTCTGTACAAGTAGGCAGCCATAGAGACTACTGCTTACTAGTGACAGCTGCAAAGAAAACAGCAAATAAAAAATACATGACACATTGGAGAAATATAAATGTAGCATATTAGGAAATACAGGGTTTATAAACATGCACACTATAGTGGTGTGAGATAGAAAGCACATGGTGAGATGGGAGTTATTTTAAAATGATAATAAAAGTGTGCGGCTGGAGTCATAAGGGCAATACTGCAGGGGTTAAAAACAATTTCTCCAGCAATGTGTGTCTGCACACAAATAAAGTGCTCAATGTGCCAAATAGCTTACTAGAGGATAAATCCATTCCTAGAAAGTAGAGACATCTGCCAATAATGCATTTACCTAGGTTTTGTTGTTTTCAAAGCAATAAAATGTATTTTGACAATAAAGTTACCCAATTACAAATGAGAAATGTAATATATTACATTTTCTTTCTTAGTGGGACCATTTATATTAATATCACTACTGTTTCACTTAATTTAAAGAGTACCTGTTGCCAATTCTAAAAAAATTTGATGTTACTACCAATAGATAGCTTAAAGCGTACCTGTGATTAAAAGTTTTCATGTAGGTGTCACTGCTCAGATCCCCACTGATCAGGAGAACAAGAGGGGAGCGGCCCACTGAACTCCCCTGCTGTCAATCATCTCTGCCCATTCAGCCTAGTAACAAAACACAGTAATCACTGAACTCAAGGAGTTCAGTGAAAAAATTCCAATGAAGTACTCAATCAAGAGTCTTCACTGATGCCCCCCAAAATTTAAATATGCAAAACAAGAGCCCATGGAGCCTCGGTTGCTAGTCTTAAAACATGGAATAGCCAGATATCTCTAGCCTGTTGCCACGGGGTGCCTCTGTGATGGGGAGAGCACCACACCAGCCTGATAGGTAGCCCCTTAAGTCCCACTCGGTTGCGATTATTGGAACATAAATAGGGAAACAACAGGGTGGAACTTTTTTGTCAAGATCTAACTCAAGGTGCAAGTATTGCTCTCAAGGTGCCTGCCTTGGCAATCCCTTGTCATGATCGCAATACTCGCACCTTGAGTTAGACGTTGACAAAAAGGGGCCACCCTGTTGTTTCCCTATTTATGTTCCAATACTCGCAACCAAGTGGGACCTAAGGGGCTACCTATCAGGGAGGCACCGTGGCAACAGGCTAGAGATATCTGGCTATCCTGTGTTTTGAGACACGCAACCGAGGCTTCACAGACTCTTGTTTTGCATATTTAAATTTTGGGGGGCATCAGTGGAGACTCTTGATTGAGTACTTCATTGGAATTTGTTTTACTGATCACCTTGAGTTAAATGATTACTGTGTTTTGTTGGTTGATTTGTCATTGCCCCAACCAGCCAGAATCATGCTCCACACTGATGAGGGGCAAATACCCTGAAATGGCTGTCTGTGGGTGGGTGGATGGATGCCTGCCTTGGCAAGCCCTTGTCTTGATCGCAATACTTGAACCTTGAGTTAGACTTTGACAAAAAGGGGCCACCCTGTTGTTTCCCTATTTATGTTCCAATATTCGCAACCGAGTAGGACTTAAGGGGTACCTATCAGGGTGGTTTGGTGCTCTCCCCATCATGGAGGCACCCTGTGGCAACAGGCTAGAGATATCTGGCTATCCCATGTTTTTAGACTCGCAACCGAGGCTCCACAGACTTTTGCACATTCAGCCTAGTAGACTTAAAATGGAGCTGTCTGGATGGATATTGTTGTAAGCTGGGGAGTAAAATGTGCTACCTCGCCTTTCGACTATCATCTATGGCCGACGTTCGGGTGCGTCACGTACCTAGATCCTCCAGCTGCAACGCCACTGCCCAGATGATTGGTTGCATACTCAGCCAGTCAGTGACTGGGATGGCTTCTTGTCCCAGTCACTGATTGGCTGAGCAGACAATTGATCAGCTGAGTATGTGACATTGCAGCTGGAGGAGCTGCAGGAGGGCAGGGGCTGTCAGTGAGACCCAGAACTACGGCACAGGGTAAGTATACTTTTTCATTATGTTCCCACACCCTCCTGCCGGCCTGTCAATTTTAAGTATAATCGGATTGCTTCTTTAAGGTGTCCTAATTACACAATGTTTCTGGATATGCTTTCTGTTCCCAGGATATGTGGGTTTATAGTTTGTCGGATAATTCAATTAATAAATAGGTGTGAACTTTAGACCCCCTCTTTGCTGTTTATATCAACGAATTAGAGATCCACTTTACAGTTCCCAGAGTGATATGAGAAATTAAAGTTGAGCTTTGATTGGTTGCCATAGGTAACAAAGATAATCTTTTAACTCTAAGACAGCTTGATATATTGAATTGCAATGTCAGATTATGTACAACAGGGAATGTTCATAACTAACACAGCAGGATAACCATAGCTATGCAGAGGTTGCAGTGCACCTGGTACCTGGGGTGGCTTGATGGCTTTTCTGTCACATAAGACACTAGCAAGTACAAAATAAAGAAACACAGAGTATACTTATAGACAAGGGTGAACACAGGTAATGAATATATAATCTTTAGTCAGCAGTAAACAACCAAATATAAAAAGTCATGCCATTTAAAAACAGTATCATGGAAAGGTGCCAGTGCTTAAAACCTTTCATATGGAAAGCTTATAATGTGTTTAAACAGAAAGATTACACGCACATATTATTGTAGTGTAGTTTCCTAGTACAGGGGTCATTAAGGTTTTCACCACCCGTCAGAAAGTAACTCTGTCAGGTGTCACACCAAGAGCTGGGAGCCGTGATCTCCGCTCCAGCCACTAGGTGTCTCACTCTCCACTGTGCACAGCTGCACTGTTTCTAAAGGTTTAGCTATGCATGTTTAGCCAATCATAACTGCAGACCTTCTACCCTCACACTCTCTCTTTCTTCCTTCCTTCCTGTGACCCAGCCCTACACAAGGTGGGGTAACTCCTTGGTCTGAGTCTTTTTCAGTCTTCTTTTGTCAGTGCGTATGGTGAGAGAGACAGACAAGCCAATAGTTCCTGCTGCAGTCAGTAAGCTGGCCTGGCTTAGGCCAGAGCCCTTGATGAGGACTGTTATTTCTATGGAAGACTGAGACAACCAGTATAAAGTACTAAGTCCTTAGAGGTGGAGTAACTGTGAACTGGGACAACCCTTGTCTATGCTGTGGATCTTCTAAGTCAGGACAGTCACCCCCAAAAGGAAAGTAAGAGGGACTGATCTCCATTAAGACAAAGTTGCTAAGTGCTTAGTATCTTACTGACCATGCTCGACTACTGTTGCTTGGGGAATTTTGAGGAGTTAGCTTTACCTAGAGACAGAGACCTAGGACTCATGCTACCCAACCTGGTGATCTCCGAGCTAGTTAGGCAGAAGGCGGTCATATATGCAGAGAACATATGTGAGTACAAGGATTTCTTCTAAGGTATAAAGGATCAAATATCTACACAATCCCAATCAAGGCAATCAAGGGGGAATTCCTTCCGCCTGGAGAAAAAACCCCTTCAGTCTCTGGAAGCAACAAGCCTTCTTTACCATGAGAACAGTGAATCTGTGGAACAGTCTAACCAAGGATCTAGTCACAGCAAAAACAGTGGAGGGCTTCAAAACAAGCTTAGACAAATTCTTAAAACAAAATAACATTAATGCACATTCATAGAATTTATACATCCTTTTCCCCATCAACCATCCCCTCCTTGGTTGAACTTTATGGACCATGTAACTATGCCACACTATGTAACTATGCCACAGAGATTGCCACACCAGATATCTTTAACTAAATCAGCTTTTCAGGATCATTTAAAAAAATAAAAGGGAAATAATTAGCACGATTGTTCTGATATAGTTCCTAGAATCATAGTACAGGGCTACTGTGTAGCTTGGGGCACGTACCAGCCTCTGCTGCAGCAGTAGCTTTAGTAAGGAAAAAAGGACTTTTATTTTGCCGTGTGAGGCAGGGAGAGAGGCAGCAACTAGTCATCTGGGCGGGGAGCTGCCTGTGACTAGTCACCATCTGTTAGTGGCCGCTTTGCCTGTCAATCATCCCCGTACTGTGTGCCGACAGGCAGAAAGCAGTGACTAGTCACAGGTGGCTCCCTGCCTAGATGACTAGTTGCCACCCCTCTCCCTGTCTCACGCTGCAAAATAAAAATACTTTTCTCCTTACTAAAGTTACTGCTGCTTATTATTTATATGGTGATTAAATATTATTAAGGGTGCAATCACACGTACCGTATCCGCAGCGGATTTCACGCTGCGAGTTCACAGTGAAATCAGTTGTGGATACCTTCTCTGTCATTTTCAATGAGAAGACATACTTGCTGCAGGATTGTCATCCCGCTGCAAGTATATAAGTGACAGCCCCCTTAAACCCCCCAACCGGCCAGTACATACATTACCTGCTCCATCCTCCAGCTTGCTTCAGGGGCTCCCGCTTTCTGGACATCCCACTCAGCCAATCAGTGGCTGCAGCGGGGCAGCACACTGATTGGCTGAGCGGGACGTCCAGCCGGAAACCCCAGAAACAAGTTGGAGCGAGTATCGCATCGTGAAACCTGCTGCGGATACGGTACGTGTGAGCGCACCCTTAAGGGGTGTTCCTTTTTTTCTATCTACCTTTCTCACTTGCGGTGCAAGTGTAGGTCCCTGCTGCCCAATACTTCCAGGTGTCGGCACAAGGACCTACCCGCCTAGCCAATCAGTGGTGCGGTGGCTGAATAAACAGGTGGACTGGCAGTGGGATTGAGGTCTGTGACAGCGGTGGTGGCATGGGATATATAGGATAGGATATGTAGGATAGCACATATAAGATTTTTTTTCTATTTAACTATTTAATGAGCATGAGAACAAAACTTTAACCTAAGGCCCAAAAAACTTTGTTATTGTCAAAGTGTCAAAGCAGTAAAGCCACACAAAATTTTCAATGAGGTGACAATCTATATCTGTATATCTGTATAATGCTTATAATATAATTATAGCCATAATTTACATTTTTTTATTTAAATAGTACTACTGGGACTATTATCAAAATCCCATATCTCTAAACATATATCTTAGAGGAAATTTCTGAATATTTCAATTCATTTTTTAACCAGACTCTCACATAGACAGCTTGAATAAAGTTGACTTTGGAAAGCACACAACTTGTTTCGGGAGCTGTTGTATTGTTTTGACAGCAATAAAGGAAAAAAGATTCAGTGAGAAGCTTCCTTACATAAGTGACCTCATTGTCCGTTCTTATTAAGACAAGGCTTCACAGCACTTTACTCACTGTGAGTTAAATGACACTTAAGCCTAAATGATGCCACCAACACAAACATTTTCTTGTGGAAGAAGTTTACACGCAGGTTCACAGCATGTAGGTGAGTTCATAAATGTTCTCTCGTCCTCATTCTATTTTCGCAGCATGCTATTGAAAGGATATTGGCTGCAGATAGCTCTTAAAGCTTCTGACTTTATTTGCCTGTAGAAAATTAATACATTTTAAGTACCTGTTCAGTGAAGCAGCAGGGCAGCCCATTAAAAGTTCTACTTCCCTCCTCAGGGGACCTTGTAATACTTTCCTAAAATCTTTACTGTAAAAGAAGGGTCAGAGGTAATGGTTACTAAGTTGAGCTATTTAGGAAAAAGATATCTTAGCAATCCAACATAAAAAATACTTTACGCTGTATACAGTTACACTAATAGGTAAATTGAAAACACATTAAATATGGGAAACAATGACAATTATTGTAGTGTAAATAAAAAAAAATAAAAATAAAAGTGTGTGTTCGTTTTTGAATCTCCTAAGATGAATGTACCACTGCCGATGGCAAGTACAGTATCATTATGTCCAGTGGCCATAGGTCAGCTCTACTGGCTTTGGGCTTCATACTGTTGCATCAGCAATGGGACCACTGTGTCTAACACCTCTCACTACGGTTTGCAGTTAGATATGATAGATTCTGTCACTTTCAAGATGTATAAATATTTTATTGTGAAATACAGTAGCAGCTTCTCCATTGGGAGGCAAAACCCTGAAAGTAAAATCCAAGAAAATGTGGAGCATTGTTTACACACAATATATTAGAAATCTGTAAACTTTTATTTTCTATCCATAGACAGAACTGTATGAGGGCTTTTTTTTTTTATTTTTTTTTTTGTTAGGGACCAACTATGCCTTTTAATGGTCCTTTTTATTATATCACTGTAATAGGCAACTGAAGTGGACCTGCTGTGCTGCCAAACCAGTTGGGCTATGGACAATGCTCTGTAGTCTAGGTATATTCTAGGTCTCCATCCATTATCCCACACCAGGATATAGAATCTGGGCTCCTGCTGGTTACCAGGTCATTCCCCAAGCTTGCTCCTGGTATGAGTAGCAGCTGGTTCAGTGAATTATAAAAGGGAATTATAAAAGTGCATTATAAAAGGGAGATCAGCGAGGTAGACATGGTCAGTAGGCTAAATGGCTAATCGGTTGGGGTTACAGCACCAGGAACCAAACTGATCAGAACTTTTGACATGTATGCTTTCATTTGTTTTACAACTCAGATTCCAACTTTGTAGCACTGGTAGGGGGACCTTGGCATGCAACATAGCAAATACTACAACTGTTAACTGTGGTGGTTACCAATTGTAGTATTTCCTTAGTAGTCTACCAGTGTCCCTCATGTGTTATATTTCCATGGTTAGCACAGGCTTCAGCTGGGCTATAGAAGAGAACAGTGGGTTATCTCTAGAAGGAAATTTTTTGAAAATTGTTTTGTTCATGGTATGGCCTAGAAATGACTCAGCTTTGGCCCAAGTTACTCCTTTGTGTTATTGCTTTAGACAAAGCACAGTTTAACCTCTTCCACTGGCATGTATTCTGGACCTTAAAGGGGTTATGCAGTGTTACAAACTTTTTAATATAATGCTACCTTGTTGGAAAACATAAACCGTACCTCTCCATGTTCTTACAATGTCCAGTTGTGGCATCTCCAGTGTACCTGATGGCTGCAGCCACTGCCACTCCCAACCCATCTCGGGAGAGACAGCTCGCTCAGCCAATTACCGACTGAGACAGCAAATCGTCGTGGCCAGTGATTTGCTGCAAAGTGCCCAGACATGCTGCCATGGAAACCCATTAGCACTGGTGATAATGTTTACAAGAAGCTGATGGGTAGAATGGCGTCCACAGACTCCTTTGCTGTATTATTCTGACTGCAGCATGTAAGGGCAAAACCTACTAGGAAGCTACAGCATGGGACTGGCTGTCATACTGATGACTGAGCTCCCACAATCCCTATAGACCCTTGGCACCCTATTATTTTAGGCCATAACATGAATAAGTAAGTAATAGAATAATGACTCCCATAAAAAAAGATGTATCGGTGGTCATTAAGAGATTACCAAAATCATTCTGACAATGATGTTATAAAAGAAATATTGTGTATACAGAATGATAAGATCCTTCTTCTGTGGCATCATGACATGTCTGTTATTTGGAGTTGGAAAACATGACGTTCTGTCTCCATCAGATGAAACTTTTCATAGCATAAGGTTGTGACGCAAAACCTTTGATAATCATTTAAACATGGCCAGGAGCTAAACTCAAAATTACATTTTCTTATCCTTTGCTTGGTTGTGCCCCACTGATAATGAAAATTCCTTCACACACAATGAAAGCGTTTTACATAATGTTGAAATGGAAATGATAACTAGAAAAGTAACTTGATTGGTTCTAGAGGACTGATTAGTTATACTGTGGATACATTGCTGTATTTGCATTATATGCAGCTGGTGAAGGCTTTCGGAATAACTAACAAATGAATATATGAATAGAAAATGTGTGATGGAGAAAAAGAGCCCAAGTTTTATGGCAGTATCAATGTATCAGCTATTTAAAACGCAGCATATTATTAATTTAAAACTGTCTTTTACAAAGATAACATGCTCATTATATTCTGATGAGAATGGCGCAGGATATCAGCCATTGTTTTAGGAGCATTGCACAGCTGCAGACATATCTTATTGTCTTACACTGTGGATTTATGTGAGTTTCTGTGGCTCATGTAGAATGGAGTTGGATTTCTACCACTTCTCCAACAAGTGGTAATAGTGTAGATGTAGAAAGGACAAATTCACAAGTGGACTCTAGGAAAATGGCTTTAATATATCACTATAAATTAAAAGTATAGATACTGTACTATGTAGTAAAGAAGAGTTTGTAATACTATGATGTGGGATTCACCCGAAACATTTGCTTAGTTGGTTTTCCATAGTAAGTTATTATCTAGTCATTGTTTTTGTTTTTTTGTTTAGAAAGTTTCTTAACACCACTAACAGTGATGTCCTTAAATGTTACAGTGCTCCGTAGCACTATTATATTAAAATCTAAATAGTTCCAAATGGTATGTTTTATTAATTTTTTAATATATTTTTTATATCCAGAGCTAAAAGATACAATTCTATATGTCTATAGTTAAAAGCACAAAAAGAATAATAATAATAATAGTAATAATAATATTTATTATTATTATTATTATTATTACATTTTTATGTATTTTTTAGCTCAGTTATAATCGTGTATAAAATTCCAGGATTCCCCCTTGATGGCACCTGAAGAGAACCATATTTGAATTGTTTACCCCCTATGTTCACAAAAAAAAAATTAGCTCCCTTTAAGGTGACGTACGTCATTTTGAGTCTAAAATAACAGACATCATTTAGCTGTCTAGCTAGTCCTGTGCAATGACGGCTGCTGGTACATTATTCTAGTTTGGGTGGACTAATTGCCCTTTGGGCAGCATGGTGGCTCAGTGGTTAGCACTGTATCTTTGCAGCACTGGGGTCCTGGGTTCAAATCCCACCAAGAGCAACATCTGCAAAGAGTTTGTATGTTCTCTCCGGTTTCCTCCCACACCCCAAAACATACAGATAGGGGAATTTAGATTGTGAGCCCTAATGGGAACAGGGAGCAATGGAGCAATAATTGGTAAAAACTATGTGAAGTGCAGCAGATTCTGTGTGCGCTATACAAATAAAAGCATTTGGGTGTGGCTTTATTGAAAAGTCCATTGAATTTGATAGTAAAAACGGAAAAAGAATGGTGAGAAAAGAAAAACTGTGTATAAAAAACATCCGCAAGCAGCAACAGACGTCCGAAAACAACTATCATGGTCATTATTTTGACATCCGCGGTGATAACGTCCGTTATTCAATACATTGTGTGCATTAGAGGTCTGTCTTTTAATTGACTTCAATGCATTGCATTGAAGTCAGTTAAATAGCGGCAATAACAAATGTTTTTTCAATAGCAAAAGAGGGCGAATTTTCTCTATTTTTGACGTTGTGTGAACATAGCCTTAACCAGGAATCCAATTTTAGCTTTACTAATGTTTTTCTCTGTGCTTTGTGTAAAGCATACCTTTCTGAAATGCTTAATATTATATAACTTTTTGAATTCTTGTTTAGATGTAGATTTTCAAAGTATCAATTTAAAATACATATAACATTTATGTGATCTTTTTTTATTATGTCACAAAAATGTTAATGGTTTCAAATCTTTTAAAATGTCATTATTAGATGGGGAAATAGCACATGCAAATTATTAGATGGGGAAAAAGCACATGCAAATTATTAGATGGGGAAATAGCACATGCAAATATGCATATATAGGAGCAAATAAATCATTCAAGACAAAAAAGAGGGGCGCACATAAAGCAGGCAGCAAAATATACCGTATGCCATCTACCTTTCCTTTACAAATTGATTACATGTATCTCAGAGTACATGCTGTATTGTAAATAGCTTAAATCAAACTATTAAGAAGAGGCTTTGCAAAGCTAATTGCTTCCTAATGACTTTGCTAGCACAGTATTCAATCAATTATTTTTTTATTTCCAAAGATAACTAATTTACATCAATTTCTATACCATTTCTTCTGAGCACATAAATTACAGTATAATGAGCACTGGCCAGAAAACTTACATTCTCCAAGATCTCCTATTAAATCTGAGCTGACAGTTACTTTTCCACACATTTTAACCCAATTCATTATAGATTCCCAAATAGAAAACAGCATCAAACCCATCACATTTTATTCGTAATACTTAGAGCTAACCACCTGAAATTCTTTCAGGTTAAATACGGTAAATTAGAAAGCAATTATATGATAAAATCTTTGAAACTGTTCCTAATTGCAATAACTAGTGCAGAAAGTCAGAATTTCTATTTTATCGTGTTTTAAGGTCACCCGATTGTCACTATACTTTGTAAAGGACAGTTTTTTTCCCCTGTCTGTAGAAACACCTAGAATCCTTTTGTATTAATGTGAATATGCTGGTTGCTTCAGACATGATCTGTGTTATGCTGGAATCACACATAGCAGTTTTTTTTTAAACTGTCACTGCAGTTTTTGTGCCAAAACCAGAAATTGATCCAACAGGAAAGAGAAGTACAACCCCCATATATATTTTCCATCCTACTTGATGCCACTTTTGGTAGCATTGAGAAGCCAGAGAGGAGCTGGGAGAAGTGGTGTGTGAGGTGAGTTTTTTTTCTTTTAATGGGCATATGGGAGCAGTGTGGGGGCCTATCCACTGAATAGGGGCAGTGTTGGACTGGGGTACCTGGGGCCCACCAGAAGAAATGATCCTAGGGGCCCACCAATAAACAACCAGTGATAAATAATATGTCTATTAGTGTTACTGCAGGTTCTGAGCTTGGGACCCACCAGAGGATCCTTCGGTCCTCTGGTGGGCCAGTCCAACACGGAATAGGGGCACAAAAACACTTATATGAGAACACAGAGGGGACTGACCTTCTGTTTAAAAGCATAGAGGAACCTTAATACTCTTAACTACTATATGGAGACTAAAGAGGGCCTATCTTCTGTAGCAGGTAACAGAGGGATCTACCCACTCTATGGCAGCACACAGAGGCCTTACTATTTTATGGGGGCACAGAGAAGCTTAATATTATATAAGGCACAAGGAACCCAATGCTGTATGGGGCAGAGAGGGGCCTGCCTATTCACTATATGGGACCACAAAGTGCCCTTTTTACCATATCGGTGTACAAAAGGGCCTATACAGTATATGAGGACACAAAGGGTTCTATTCACTTGATGGGAGCACAGAGAGGCTTATTTAATATTTAAGGGCACGGAAGAGCTTAAAAAAGGAACCACAGAGGGGCCTAACTACTACCGTGTATCCCTGTAAATAAAGCACCCTGCCCCGAAAGTAAGGCTGCCTATTGCCACCCCTCTGCCGCCTCCCAGGACTCACCTAATCCCCTCGCGGACCTCTAAAATCGGCACTGCAGGCAGCCTGGTCCATGGCCCCCATGTCCTCCACACATCCTCCACATGGGGAGGTCCAGGGAGAACTTCTTATTTCTCTCCCCCCGTGGTCGGGGGAGGGGGGGCGGGGCGGGGTGAAAGAAATTAGACATTCCCCAAAAAAGAGGCAGAGTGCCTGTTTTTTGGGGAAAAAAATATAAGGCACCATCTTATTTTTAGGGAAACACAGTATAATGTGCCCTGAAGTCCACAGTACTCTATGTATGCCCCTGTTGAGAGTTAATGGGAATTATGCAAATTGTGCGATGGCTTTTTTTTGGCTTCCCAACCTAACTCTGGCAGACATAGTAACATACATAGTAACATAGTAAATAAAGTTGAAAGAAGACAAGAGTCCATCAGGTTCAACCTAGGAAAATCCTACTGTGTTGATCCAGGAAGGCGAAAAACCCCTATGGGGCAGAAGACAAACGCCCCACCACAGGGAGAAACTCCCCCCCCCTCCCCCGACTGCAATGGCAACCAGAACAATCCCCGGATCAACGTATCACCAGAAATCTAATGCCCATAACTTGTAATATTATATTTTTCAAGAAAATCATCCAGGCCTCCCTTGAACTTATTTAATGAATCAGCCATGACAACGTCATTGTTACAGACCTAGGAGTAAAAAGACCACTACAAAAATCTCTGTACTGTCCATTCATATATTTGTACATTGTGATCAGATCGCCCCTAAGACGTCTTTTTTCTAGCGTAAATAACCCCAAGCGTGATAACCTGTCCTGGTACTGTAACCCACCCATTCCCTTAATGACCTTTGTTGCCCTCCTCTGCACCCGCTCTAGTTCAGCTGTGTCCTTCTTATATACCGGTGCCCAAAACTGTACACAGTATTCCATGTGTGGCCTGACCAGTGATTTATAAAGAGGCAAAACTATGTTCTCATCTTTAGCATCTATACCTCTTTTGATGCATCCCATTATTTTATTAGCCTTGGCAGCTGCTGCCTGGCACTGATCACTAAAGTTGAGTTTACTGTCCACCAATACCCCCAGGTCCTTTTCGGAAGTAGTTTTACCCAGTGTTTTATTATTTAGCACATAACTGTACTTATTATTTCTATGGCCCAAATGCATAACCTTACATTTATCCACATTAAACTTCATTTGCCATTTCTCCACCCAAGCCTCTAGCTTCTCCAAATCCCTCTGTAATATGATATTATCCTCCTCTGTACTGATTACTTTACCCAGTTTAGTATCATCTGCAAAAATGGAGATTCTACTCTGTAGCCCCTCTACAAGATCATTAATAAAAATATTAAAAAGAAGTGGACCCAACACTGACCCCTGTGGTACCCCACTAGTAACTAAAACCCAATCTGAATATGTTCCATCAATGACCACCCTCTGTTTTCTATCACACAACCAGTTACTTACCCATTTGCATACGTTTTCCCCGAGTCCCAGTATCCTCCTTTTGTAGAAGAACCTTTCATGCGGCACAGTATCAAATGCCTTTGAAAAGTCCAGATACACAACATCCACAGCCTCCCCCAGGTCCAGTCTATAACTTACCTCTTCATAGAAGCCGATCAGATTAGTCTGACAGGACCGATCCCTCATAAATCCATGCTGGTGCTGCGTCATAAGATTATTTTCATTAAGATACTCCAGTATAGCATCTCTTACAATCCCCTCAAATACTTTACCTACTATAGATGTTAGACTTACAGGCCTGTAGTTTCCATGATCACTCCTTGACCCCTTCTTGAATATTGGTACCACATTAGCTATGCGCCAGTCCTGTGGAAGAATCCCTGTCGTAATAGAATCTTTAAATAATAGGAATAACGGTCTGTCCAACACAGTATTTAATTCTTGCAAAACTCTAGGATGGATACCTTCTGGGCCCGGTGACTTATGGATTTTAATGTTTTTAAGGCGTTTTCCCACTTCTTGTTGTGTTAGGCAGGTGAGATTTATGGGAGGATTAACATTATCCCTAGTCATATCGTCTGTTATGGGATTCTCCTCTGTGAATACAGTAGAGAAGAATGTATTTAGTAGATTGGCCTTTTCCTCTTCCCCCTCCACCATTACACCCAAATTATTTTTGAGGGGACCAACATTTTCGGTTTTAAGTCTTTTGTTATTTATATAGGTGAAGAACATTTTGGGATTTGTTTTACTTTCTGTGGCTATCCTTCTTTCTGTTGCTATTTTTGCTTCTTTTATTTGCGTTTTACACATTCTATTCTTCTGTCTATAGTTGCTCAATGCTTCCCCACTACCTTCTTGATTTAGTTGTCTGAATGCTTGTTTCTTATCATTTATTGCACCCCTTACAGCTGTAGTTAACCACATTGGATTTCTCTTATTTCTACTACGTTTATTCCCATATGGTATGTGTCGTTCACACGATTTACCCAGGATGCTCTTAAATATGTCCCATTTCTCTTGTGTACTTTTATTTCTGAAGGCATTGTCCCAGTCTATGTTCCCAAGGTCCTCTCTTAGTTTTTGGAAATTAGCCTTCCTGAAATTTAATGTTTTTGTAGCCCCTCTGCTAATCATTTTATTGAAGGATAATTGAAAACTTACTATGTTATGGTCACTATTACCTAGGTGACCCCCCACCTCTATTTTTGATATTCCTTCGGGCCTATTGGTTAAGATCAGGTCCAGAAGGGCCCCCCCTCTTGTTGGTTCCTCTACTAGTTGGGAAAGGTAATTATCTTTTACTATTTCCAAAAACACGCTTCCCTTCCTGGAGCTGCAGGTTTCTGCTTTCCAGTTGATATTTGGGTAGTTAAAGTCCCCCATAATAATGACTTCCCCCTGCTTCGCTGCCGCATCTATTTGTCTTATAAGAAGATTTTCTGATTCTTCCACTATACTTGGAGGTTTATAACTCACTCCTATAAGACTTTTATTATTCTTTGTCCCTCCCCTTATTTCTACCCAAAGAGACTCCACATTATCATCACATATATCCTCCCGCAGAATAGGCTTAAGGCATGATTTAACATATAGACAGACCCCTCCCCCTTTCTTATTTTTACGGTCATTTCTGAATAGACTATAACCCTGGATATTAATGGCCCAGTCATAGAGCATAAGCATTCAAATAATAAGCAAATGGGTACGTTGATGGGAAAAAAAAGTTATATCTCTCAGTTTGTGGGCATGACTAAAACAAGGGAAGAATGTAAAATAAATATTCATTTAGCTATCTATTGTAAAATATCTTACAATTTGAGAAATATATTCTCTTTAGAGCATACCTTTTACCTCGTTACACTCTAAGTGAAGTCCAAATGCAGCAATTGTTATGATCTGTACAGTATATACTATTTTAAACTTTTTGTAACTTTTTCCTTTTAGATTACTTTTCTTTAATGTTAACATGAATGCTTTTTAGGTGAAGCCTACAAGGTCAATGGATCTAATCTCATTGAATCTCACAATATATTTTCTTAAATTCAGTGAAAATTCCCATCTATTTTAAACTAAAATTAGATTCTTTTCTTTCTTACAGCATTTAAAACCTCCTCTTCTGCTTCTAAGAGAATGTCTTCAGTCTTTCATCTTCTATTTTATTTCCTGCCACCAAAGATTTTTTTCCCAAACAATCTTAACAGATTTAACACATGGTTTGACCTGCTTCTCTTAAGTCACCCCTCTCAAGCTTCCAGCACTGCCTACTACAGTAGCCTGTGCATTGATCTGTCCTACTTTTCTGCTATTACTTTACAGTTATTGTTTCTTTCTTTTGATTTTTTTTGGGTCATACTAGTCTGTTTTTTTAAAATATATAAATAAAATGAATGTATATTCCCCATAGGTTAAACTTAACCCTTTCAGTATATTCATACAAGGCATTTAAGTCTTGGAAGTATTTTATTTAAACCTTCAGATGTTACCTTGAAAGTCTAAACTTTTTGTTCCCACAATGTGATCAGCAGCCCCACAGTGACATGGGCTGCTAATGGGCAATCTAGCGGTTGAGTACTCCGTAAGTAACCTTTAGAAAGCAGAAGCCTACTGCCATATCAAAAACGAGTATCTTAAAGTGTAACTGTCATGTTTTTTTTTATTGCAGAAATCAGTAGTCTAAGCGATTTTAAGAAACTCTGTAATAGGTTTTATCAGCCAAAAAAGCCTCCTTCTGTACTCAAGAAGCAATCTCCCAGTCTGCCCCCCTGACTTCTTATCTGTGCATTATCAGGCAAACACGTCTTCATTACAGAGAAGCCAGTGAAGACGGGTTCTGCGCTCGCCATTGTAAGCCTATGATGGGGGGAGGGGCCAAGGGAGATGAGGGAGCAGGAAGAGGTGACATAAAGGTCAGCTGTTTGTAGACTCTCTGGGCACCTAAAACACAGGATTCTGGGGTCAGAAAGGTCAGTGCTTATCTATGAACCTACTGAGAGAAGATTGCAGGGTGTTGTTGCGATGCCCTGGCACCTAGGGGCCACTCCGCAGTATAGATGGTGATAACAGGCAGGAACCGGGGCAGCTGTAGGATAATGTGGTCACGGTGTAGGCACGAGGGTGATACAGCTGGAAACCGGGCTCCTGACCATGCGGGAATACTGGGCATGCGATTCTTCGTTGTCCTTAGGGCACCAATTATCACACCAATGCCAAGGTTCAGAAACAACGGTAGTTGTATATTTATTGTAACATTGGTAACTAGTAGCAACAGTCTCTCTGGATGCAACCGGGTATAAGGCAGACTTGAATAAAGCAGAGTAATGGGTGATGCTGCAATAGGCTGTGAGAGTAGCGTGCTGAATGATGGGAGTAGTAGTGAAACTGAAGTTGAGATGCTGGGTGGAGTGAGACTTGAATAAAATACTTGCTGTTGATGATTATAGAAGAAGATGATGAGAGGAACTGAAGAATCAACACCCAGATAAGAATCTTGAGACTTGAGACAGGAACACAGCCAGTGGACTGGAGCAGCAGAGCACACGCAGGCCTCTCTCTTAGCAGGGAGAGAGGACAAACACACAACCTATTCCCTATGGGATAGGAGATAGACTGAGGTGGAACAGGAAGTCACATGGTAACCCCAGCCAAAAGCTCGATGACCATTGGTGTTACCATGGAAGCAGGGCACAGTCACGTGACATCCAGCCATTGCATCACCACACCATTAGGCATATACAGAGAAATATACATGAGAAGTAGCATGCTTGAACACTAGGAGGCAACATAATACCATTAGACACTGATACCTGAATATACATGCAATAAATGAATGAAATAGCAGACCTGAATACTGCAGGGGTGACAAAGTTTGCAGTGGACCATAGCTTTCCAGAACAGAACTGGTTATAATAAAAGAGCATGAGAAGGGCTGTTCTGGGACACTGCATTGTGCTTTGCAGAAATCCTCCGTGCTCAGTCACTTCTAACAGCCCCTCCCCTCTCCATAGCCACATAATGGAGACAGAAATCCTGCTTCATTTGATGTGAGAGGGGAGGCTGGGAGATTGCTTTTTCAGTACAGAAGGAAACTCTTTTGGTTTATAAAACCTATTACAGAGTTTCTTAAAATCGCTTGTACTGTTGATATTTAATGTTTTCAGAAAAATGACCCTGAAATGACAGTTACGCTTTAAGAAGAAGTAACGACAGTTACGCTTTAAGAAAGAGGAGGGTGAGTTATTAAAATTTTAAAATTTTATTAAAACTACTGTATTTTCCGGCTTAATAACCCCTTAGCGACCCATGACGTATCTGATACGGGACCCCGCTCTGAACGGCGCTGATCCCGGCTGACACGTGCAGCAGGGCAGTGCCTCTATTAGCCGGCGCGGGTCCCGTTGCCGCGCCGGCTAATTAAGCCTCTAAGTGCAGCTGTCAAACCTGATAGCTGCACTTAGAGGCACTGCGCCGCACGTCCCTGGTGTCTAGTGGGACGGATCTCCCCCCCGCGATGCGATCGCGGGGGGGAGATCCGTTCTTCTGCCCGTGCCGGGCCTCAGCGTCGGAATGACGCTGATCCCGGCTCGGCAATAGATTGCTATGGCCTGCAGCAGGCCATAGTAATCTATGACCGATCTAATCGATCTTTGCTGTGTATATACACAGCATTGATGTCTATGAGAGATCAGTGCTGTCTATATACAAGTCCCCCAGGGGGACTTCTAGTTGCAGTAAAAAAAAAAGTAAAAAAGTGTCATTATTAATAAAAAATCCCCTCCCCTAATAAAAGTCCAAATCAATCCCCCCTTTTCCCATTTTATAAATATAAATTAATAAATAAATAAATAAATAAACATATTTAGTATCGCCGCGCGCGTAATCGCCCAAACTATTAATTAATCACATTCCTGATCTCGCACGGTAAACGGCGTCAGCGCAAACAAATTCCAAAGTGCAAAATTGCGCATTTTTGGTCGCATCAAATCCAGAAAAAATGTAATAAAAAACTATCAAAAAGTCGTATATGCGCAATCAAGGTACCGATAGAAAGAACACATCATGGCGCAAAGACTGACACCTCACACAGCCCCATAGACCAAAGGATAAAAGCGCTATAAGCCTGGGAATGGAGCGATTTTAAGGAACGTATATTTGTTAACAATGGTTTGAATTTTTTACAGGCCATCCTATACAATATAAGTTATACATGTTATATATCATAGTAATCGTAACGACTTTAGGAACATGCATAACAAGTCAGTTTTACCATAGGACGGACGGCGTAAATGCAAAACTCCCCGAAATCAAAACAAATTCGTTTTTTTTTCAATTTGACAGCGCAAATGATTTTTTTCCGGTTTCGCAGCATATGTTATGGAAAAATAATGCCTGTCATTGCAAAGTACAATTGGTTTAGCAAAAAATAAGCGCTCATATACGTCTCTAGGTAAAAAAAATGCAAGCGCTATGGACTTTTAAACTTAAAATGGAATAAGCAAAAGCGCCAAAACGAAAATAGGCTTTGACCTTAAGGGGTTAAACGCCCGATCGTATAAGACGATCTACAGTTAAAATATAGAATTTGGGATAAATTCGCTGTATAAGACTACCCCTCTTCCAATGCACACAAAATAAAGATTAATAAAAAACATCAGACAGCAGGTACAAGGGCGGTCCAGACAGATGAAAGAGGTGTGTTTTTCTGGGCACAGCGCCCCTCTACCATATCTCTTTCTCCATACCCTGGAAGCCTGCAGCTTGCTCCTCCCTTCATATGGTGGCCACATACAATAGGGATGCGGCTGTTTTTGAGCTCCCCCCAATGTATGCGGCGACCGCAGATTCTCAAGTCCGTTCCCGAAGTTTTTCAGCACACACCCAAAAAACGACACCCATGTATAAGACGACCCATGGCTTTTGAGAAGATTTCCCTGGGTTAAAAAGTAGTCTTATACTCAGGAAAATACAGTAATTAGAAAGTGATATCAGCAATTCCATAGGAGGACATACTGGCTATGCAGTGGATTCATTTCCACAGCATACAGGGGCTTAAAATACAGGGGCTTAGAAGAAGAGGGGGGCCTCAGAGAATAGGTAAAAACTGTACCTTCTCCTGTATGTCTACGGATGAACATGAAGGACATTAGTCTTTTTTTAATTACACTCAGAATGTTGCTGCCCATGTCCCTGTCCCTGGCAGGCTGTATCTGCACCTTTGTAGAAACTTTGTAAGGCTGGGCATGAACAGTTATGTTTGAGCGGAATACCTCTTTAAGAATTGGGGACCATGAAAGCAATCGAGAACTTATATTCAACCCACGACCAAAGTACCATTATGGCATGGTGTATTGTCTTGTGTTTCCTTGTGCTAAAGGGCTAAGAAGCTGCCATTAAGAGATAACCTTGGTTGGACACAACATTTTTTAGATATTACCATCCTGGTATCTAAAGACCCAGGCTGTACCAACAAAACAATCCTAATGCCATTATGGCACCTTTACCAGACTGAACTGTTACACCATCACAGGAAAGGGCAACTTACTCTTGCTGCTTGCACCAAATTCTGACCGTCAAATTAGCACAGTGGATTCATTTTCATTGCTGGGCGATCCAATATTTGCGCTGTTTTGTCTTCTCTTTGTCTTAGAAAGCAATGACACCTGATATTTTCTGATATAGCCCATGTGCTTAAATACGTGCATATTAGTTGAAGCACCAATTTCCTAGGTGATGCTTGAAATATTTGTAAATCATTTAGCTAGAGTTATGCAGGGAAAAATAGACTGTAAGCAGTAATAACCTGCCTGCTGTGCCTCACAAGTGTACCTGAAAGGTCAGTCAAGACTTCCCTCCTATCACCCATAAAGTTCTGTATAGCTGCCACTTGTATTACTACTACACCCACAGTGCCGCCTCCTGAATGTAAACCCCTCTCCATTTAGCTTGCCATCCTCCTTATCAACAGCAGCAGTTACATGGTTAGACCAGGTGCCCTTTTCATGTCATTTATTTCTTTTTATCTTTCTGTTTTATAAATTTTTGCTTAAATAGTACCTTGAGAACTAAGTGTATCAATAACCCCCTTGTCTCTCCACAAGCCATCTATAGTACTGTACCTTGTAAATCATCAGGCCAGCACACTATCGGCCTGTTTATTCCAGAGTACTTTTATTTAAAGGGGAACTATCAGCAGGTTTGTGCATAGGAGCCTACTGATAGTTCCCAATAGATGCAGAAGTCTTCTTACCGGTGCTGCAGTTTTAAGGATAATGAATGCAATACAAATATGCTAATACACTCATTAGGAGTACTGGGGGGCATTTCTTGGCTCCCCAGAGCACTGTTCGGCCCGCCTGCCACCTTCACCATTTACGCCTACTTATGCATTTTCCTGTCTGCTTGCTTATGCATATGCATAGGTAGTTGTGAACTGTGCTCTGGGGAGCTGAGGAACACCCCTAGTGCTCCTTACAAGTGAATTAGCATATTCACTGAAAAACAGCAATGAGAACACGAAAATCACAGTATTTCCCATCTAAACGGCTAATTTACCAAAACTTTGATTTGTAAAACAATCTTTGGAAAGTACATGTACACTTAAATTATGTGACCCTGCTTGGTTCATTATATTTATTATTATATTAACACAATTACATTTTCTATAGATAAGGCAAAAAGTATCTACTTCTAAATGCAGGTTCATGTGGAACATATCCCCCCTTAATAAAACTGTTTCATACTGACAGCAAATTGCTTTTAGTCCCAATGTTGATTCACAAAATAACTGAACCATAACGGCAAAACATATGTTCACAGCAATCTTGTTTAAATAAGCTGCACTAAATCTACATTTACAGTATTTCTAAGAATAGATAAAATAATTCTACATCTATCATTATATTAATGTCCAATTAAATCCCACTTCTCAATAGCAAGGAAGACAATGGAACATTATTACTTTGTTTTATTACAGCAATATTTATTTTATATTTACTTTCCACACAGCCTGTATAAATAGCGCACTTTATGCCACAAAATTCATTTCAAAAGTCGAAATTTCACTTAGACGCTGTTACATGTTCCTGATTTGATATTTTGCGCCTTTATTTCTATTAGCTATAATAGGGTAAAAAGATAATGAAGAAAACAACATTATATATTTTTAATTCTTTTAACTGCACACATGAAATGTCAGACTCTCGCACTAGCAATGTAAATTTTACATAAAATTTACATACTAGAGTTTTTAATGTGGATCTCAAGAAACAACATTTTTTTTAAATGTTCTTACTGCTTTCTACACATACAAATGGCATTAATAAACTAGATTTGCATTTCCAGGGAAATACATAGTGCTTGAAAATAGCACCTCTTTACCAGTCATTTCCATTTAAGAGAAACTTTAATCCTGGGTGCCGTCCCTTTAAGAGAGACTTGGGTCCCATCCCTTTAAGAGCAACTTGGCTCCTGTCCCTTTAAGAGCGACATGGGTCCCTTTAGGAGCGACCTGGTTTGCTTAACCCCTTAAGGACAGAGCCTGAAATGGCCTTAATGACACAGACAAATTTTATGAATATGACCAGTGTCACTTTATTCATTAATAACTTCGGGATGCTTTTACCTATCCGGCTGATTCTGAGATTGTTTTCTCGTGACATATTGTACTTTACATTTCTGGTAAATTAGAGTCGATACTCATAACAAGTCTTTATGAAAAAAAAACCAAATAATGTGAAAAAATTTGAAAAAATGCATTTTTCCAACTTTGAAATTTTTTTGCGTATACAAAAAGTGGTTATACCACATAAAATATATATTAAATAGCATTAGCAACATGTCTACTTTATGTTGGCGGCATTTATTAAACTATCTTTCATTTTAGGAAGCTTAAAACATTAGCAGCAAATTTCCAAATTTTCAGTAAAATTTCAAAATCAGATATTTTTAGGGACCTGTTCAGGTTTAAAGTGTATTTGAGGGGCCTGTATGTTAGAAAGCCCCACAAAGCACCCCATTTCAGAAACTGCACCCCCTACACTCTGCAAAAGCATATCCAGAAAGTGTTTAAACCCTATAGGGGAGTCACAGAAATAAAAGCTAATTGTGTAAGGAATTTGAAAATTTTAATTTTCTGTGCAGAGATTTTATTGTAATCCAATATTTTTCATAATTATAAACCTATTACCAGAGAAATGCACCCCAATAATTATTGTCCCGTTTCTGAAGTTTATAGAAATACCCCATATGTGACCCTATTGCGCTATTTGACGCAACCACAAGCCTCAGATATAAAGGAGCGCCTAGTGAATTTCAACGCCTCCGTTATATTTGGTCATTTTTGACTGTACCACTTCAGGTTGGCAGAGGCTCTGGGGTGCCAAAACCTAAAAAACACCCCTAAAGGGACACCATTTAGAAAACTACACCCCTCAAGGAATGTAACAAGGGGTGCGGTGAGCATCTGGACCCCACAGGTGCTTCACAGATTTTCCGAACAATATGGCGTGAAAAAAGAAAAAAATTTTTTTTACACTAAAACGTTCTAGCCTTCAATTTTTCATTTTCTTAAAGGGATAAGAGGCAAAAAAATACACAAAATGTGTAGCGCAGTTTCTCCCGAGTATGGAAATACCCCACATGTGGCGATAAAGTGCCAAGCGGGAGCAGGACGAGCCTCCAAAGGGAAGGAGCGCCAATTGGCTTTTGGAAGCTGAATTTCACTGAAAAGGATTTCAAGGGCCATGTCGCATTTACAGAGCCCTCGTGCTGCCAAGACACTGGAAACCCCCCACAAGTGACCCCATTCTGGAATTTACAGCCCTCAAGGAATCTAACAAGGGGGGCAGTGAGCATATGGACCCCACTGGTGACGGGCACAAATGTGGAACAATGTGACGTAAAAGTAAAAAATTTCATTTTTTCACTTTCATGGCACAAATGTGCCCGTCATCAAGGGGTCCATATCCTCACTGCACCCCTTGTTAGATTCCCTGAGGGGTGCAGTTTCCAGAATGGGGTCACTTGTGGGGGGTTTCCAGTGTTTTGGCAGCACGAGGGCTCTGTAAATGCGACATGGCGTTCATCATCCATTCTAGCCAAATCCAACCTCCAAAATCCAAATGGCGCTCCTTCCCTTCAGAGGCTTGCTCTGCGCCCACATGGCGCTTTATGTCCACATGTGGGGTATTTACGGACTCGGGGGAAATTGCTCTACACATTTTGTTTTTTTTCCCTCTTTTAACCCCTTGTGAAAATGATAAATTCAAGGCTAAACCAACATTATAGTGTAAAAAATGTAATATTTCATTTTCACGCCACATTGTTCCACATTTGTGCCCGTCACCAGTGGGGTCCATATGCTCACTACACCCCTTGTTACATTCCTTGAGGGGTGCAGTTTCCATAATGGGGTCACTTGTGGGGGGTTTCAACTATCTTGGCAACACAGGGGCCTTTTGAATTCAACATGGCCCCTCGAAATCCATTCCATCCAAATCCAGCCTTCAAAAACCAAATGGCGCTCCGTCCCTTCGGAGGCTTACCCTGCACCCGCATGGCGCTTTATGTACACATGTGGGGTATTTCCGTACTCAGGGGAAATTGCGCTACACATTAAATGTTTTTTTTTATCTTTTAACCCCTTGTGAAAATCAAAATATCATGACAAGATTAATGATTTAGAGTAAAAATTTTACAAAAATTACACTAAATGTTGGTCTAGCCTTGATTTTTTTCCATTTCCACAAGGGGTTAAAAAAGAAAATGAACACAAAACGTGTAGGGTAGTTTCCCCTGAGTACAAAAATGAGGCAGACGACAGTAGCCTCATCACTGGGAAAAATTCCTTCCCGACTCCATAATGGCAATCAGAATAATCCCCAGATCAACGTGACCCCTGAAATAGGAATAAGGGACAGAATTTAGATAATGTAGAACCCCAATGATGTGTGGTGCGCCTTGAAGTGATCCAGTATGCAGAGGACTGTTATGCCACACTCTGCACTTCTTCTGGGGTCTCCTTTTCTCCAGTGTGGGGGACGTCACCTGGAAAATGTTGTCCTGGTGCGATACGGGGTCCCTCATATCCAGAAGCGCTGGGTCCGCTCCATGGCTGCTAAATATTAGGGCTCTTATTACAGCTTCTGATATTTTCGGATCGTGCCGCAAGATACAGTAGCTCGGGCAGTGAGGGACCAGAAGAGAGGGTGCTGGTATAAGAGTTATCCCCGTACAGGTGGCAACCTATATCCAGCAGTGGGAAGATCAGTTCCCAGACGATCTTCCCACTAGTTCCGAGGATGGGGGGGGGAGGGGGCATCTGGGGGCTGCATTCGGGTGTCCCTTCCTACATACACTCTAAGGGTACGTGCACACTGCGGAATCGCGACAGATAACCCTTCGTGCATTACGCAGTTGGCACCCTCCGGCGGACTGATGCAGGCGCACGTCTCCACACGTGTCATAGACTCCATTCTATGCACGGGCGGATTCTGCTCTCCGTCCAACGTGTTCATTCTTTGGATGGACGACGGATTCCGCCCGTGCATAGAATGGAGTCTATGACACGGGTAGAGACATGCGCCCGCATCAGTCCGCCGGCGGGTGCCAGCTGCGGAATGCACGAAGAGTTATCCTTCACCATTCCGCAGAGTGCACGTACCCTAAATCTGTAAGAGTACCCAGAGGTAGGCTCACAGAGTTTGTAGAATTTCACACCATACCGTCATCTCTTATTGGGACGGTACTGGTGGAAAAGACGTGTCTGGGGGGCAGCGTACGCTACGCTACCCCCAGACACGTCACTGGATGATGAGGATGATGAGGATGAATGGAGGAAAGAAGTATCCCCCCCATTCATCCTCACTGGCTGTTTCGGTGTCGGAAGCAATAATAATGTATCCCTCTGACGCCGAAAACACCCTGGGGGCCATCTTTATACGGGGACTAGTATATGGGGTATGTAGTGGTGTAGTGTCAAACTTTATTCAATGTAGTGTGGTGTAATGTAGTGTTTTTTACGTGTTTTTTTACAGTAAGTATAAAAAAAAAACCTACGCAAACAAAGGAGTTGCTGATAAATGCCGCACTTATGTGCGGCACTTATCAGCAGACCGTGGCAGTAGAATATAGAAAAAAAACACCCTACGCCAAAAAGGAGGAGTTGCTGATTAGCAGCGCACTTTCGTGCGATGCTGATCAACACTCAGCGGCGATAGGGTGCGGAAAATAGAAAAAAAAAAATTTGAAAAAAAAAAAAAATTTCTACATTCTGAACATCCCTGTAGCTGCTGATAAGTGTATTACACATATCAGCTGCTAGAGGGCAGCAGAGCGCAAAATACGGAAAAAGCCGACGCTGGAGCCGAAAATAGCCGAGAGAAGCCGAACGTGACGTCACGGAGGAAGCCGAAGACCCGAACGAACACGAAGACGCCGATCAGGAGCCCGGGACAGGTGAGTAATGTACAAATACCTGCTCTGGACCCCTCGGCTACCTAGCTGAGGGGTCCAGGGCAGGTATTTACTATTTTGTGGGACTCTGATCGCCGTGCCACCGGCCCGATCGCCGTGAACGGCCGGCTGGTCCCGGACAGCCATTCACGGCGATCGGGCCGGTGGCACGGTGACCACCATTACTTTTTACAGTAATGGCGGTCGGTGCCGTCCTCGGACAGCACCGACCGCCATTTTTGATCAGCCTATAGCGGCGATCGTAAGCACGGGGGGTGTTAACCACCCCCCCTGCCGTGAAGCTAAGATGGCCTGCTATGATTTATAGCAGGCCATCTTCCCCGATCGCTGTGTGCGAACACGCAGCGATCGGGGAAACATCGGGCGTAAATTTACGCCCTGATGCGCCAAGTACCAGGGCGCGAGGGCGTAAGTTTACACCCGATGTCATTAAGGGGTTAAAGAGCTCTTGAAGGGACCCAGGTCGCTCTAAAAGGTACCCAGGTCACTCTTAAAGGGACCCAGGTTGCTCTTAAAGAGACCCATTACGCTCTTAAAGGGACCCATTTCGCTCTTAAAGGGACCCATTTTGCTCTTTAAGGGACATATTTCGCTATTAAAGGGAACTGGGTAGCTCTTAAAGCGACCAAGGTTGCTCTTAAAGGGACCCAGGTCCCTCTTAAAGGGACCCAGGTCACTCTTAAATGAAACCAGGTCTCTCTTAAAGGGACCCAGGTCCCTCTTAAAGGGACCCAGGCCGCTCTTAAAGGGACCCAGGTTGCTTTTAAAGGGACCCAGGTTGCTTTTAAAGGGACCCAGGTCACTTTTAAAGGGACCCAGGTCACTCTTAAAGGGACCCAGGTCGATCTAGCGAAATGGGTCTCTTTAAGAGCGACATGGGTCCCATACCTTTTGGAGTGACTTGGGTCCCTTTAGGAGCAACATGCGTCCTGTCCCTTTAAGAGCGACTTGGATCCCTTTTAAGAGCGACATAGGACCCTTTAAGAGCGACTTGGGTCCCGTCCCTTTCAGAGCGACTTGGAACCCGTCCCTTTAAGAGCGACTTGGGTTCCTTTAAGAGCCACATGGCTCCCGTAACTTTAAGTGCGATTTGAGTCCCTTTAAGAGCGACTTGCGTCCCTTTAAGGGCAACATGGGTCCCTTTAAGAGCAGCTCTGCTTCTTATAACGGTAAAGATCATTGCTTGGTTACCATGACAATCTTACTCATGTCAGTGAGACAAAATCGTTAAGGACCTTCCATATATTACATCTTCTATTGGCCAATAGTGGACATGTGACTGTGGATGTTGTGATACATTGCTTGAAAAGACCTTAGAGTTCCTATTGGCTGCTATATTTCAGCTATTTACATATGTGCTGTGATTGGCTGTCAGCGTTTAGAGTGTGGTCATTATTTCCAATGGGCCATTATTTTCTATGGGAAATTAGGGGTCTTTAAACGTAAATTATTTAAAAAGTACAAATCCGATCTAAACGAAAAATAGATAGCACACCTCACACTGCTGAGGGCTTCAAAACGCAGTTTGAATGGAGTCTGTGCGCAAAGTGGTTCGGGCTGTATTACGCACAGAAAAATGGCTGGAAGAAGAAGAAGAAACGGAAAGGGAAACGGAAGAAGAACACGGATTACAATGTAGTGCTTTTCAAGCACTATAACAAAAAGGCTTGTTCACACCATAGAGCCCAGGCATCTCTTTGCTGCTATACAGCCTCTATCAGGTGGCAGATGCATAAAGACATTTCATATAAAAGATACAGAATAGGGATGAGTGAACCGAACCGTAACAAACCAGATTCGTAACGAAATTTGCAAAAAGTTCGTAACGAATCTGGTTAAAATAACAATAACAAATAAAATCAAAGACATCCAAGACATCTTTAGAAAGTGATGCAAACACCTCTGGAATGCTTCTGGGAAAGTAGGGAAACAGTATTACATGAATCGGCATTACCGGGTTAGCGATCCTCCGCAATAATGCCGACTCCTCTAATGGTTAATATATTTAATTAATAAAACACATTTTCGTTGTAATAAAGTCACTTTCGTTGTTCAATAATTTAATTAAAACGAATCCATGATTGTGCAATTAAATATACTGTTAGGGTGCCTTCACACCTACCGGATCCACAGCGGATCTCACTTCTGTGGATTAGAAGCGAGAACCGCTGCGGATCCGGTATCAATTCACCCCTATGATAGCACATATTCGCAGTGGGATTAACATCCCGCTGTGAATATGTGCTTTAACTCCCTGGTGCCCGCAGCCCCACCGTCGCATCCCCGTGAGTATAACGCTCTCCCCACCCCCTCCCCTGCACTGCACCCATCCCAGCAAAAGGGAGGGTCACTTAACCCCTTCCCTGCTGGTATTGGTGCAGTTTGACATCAGTCTGGCCCCCAAGGGGTTAAGGGGGTTCCAAACATCCTCCCTTAACCCTTGGGGGGCCAAACTGTAAGCAGCGATCTGAAAAGATGCTGCATACTGTAAGGAGCACAATACCGCTCACAATGATGGGTGTTGTGCTCCTGTTTGTGTGGTTTTTGTGTGTTTCTCCCTTTTTGTTTTTCAGATATCGGTATCCTGTGGATTACATCAGATTTGATGGACTACGTCGATGAACAGCGGTTGTTTGGATTTTTTATTTTAATAAAATGGTCAATGAGGGGTGTGAGGGGTGTTTTTATTTGAATAAAAAAAAAATTTCACTTGTGTCTTGTCTTTATTTTTTTACTTTATAGACTTAGTAGTGGAAGCCGTCTAATAGACGGAATCCATTACTAAGTTGGGGCTTAGTGTTAGCCGGTATAAAATGGCTAACATTAACCCCCCCATTATTACCCCAGTAGCCAATGCCACCAGGGGTCCTGGGAAGAGCCGGGTGCCAGTGGTCCAGGAGCGTCAAAATTGGCACTTCTGGACTGGGCGGCAGCAGGCTGGTAATATTTAGGCTGGGGAGGGCCTAAACCAATGGCTCTTCCCACCCTGGTGTTACCAGGCTGCTGTTGCTTGGTTTTTAACCCGGCTGGTTATGAAAATAGGGGGAACAAGTAAAACAAGTAGGGTTCCCCCTATTTTCATAACCAGCCAGGTTAAAAACTAACTAATTGACATAGATTTATTCTGAATGATACAGTGAGCTCCAAAACAGCTCACATCCTCCACTATTGAACTGACGTGGCTGTGTCAGTACAGCAGTGTAGCGCTTTAAAAGAGAACTATCAGCAAATTAGACAAATCTAACCCGATGATATCCCCCTATAGCACCGGGGACACTGAGGAGGAAGGTGTGTCTCTTACGTTCCACCTCTGCACCAGTCCCGCGCTATTATTCAAGGTAAACTCTGGAGCACTGTTAGGAGCACTGCTGCGTCATTCAGCCCACCCCCTCCATTGATTATTATTAAAAGGGGTGGGCTGGATGACACAGTAGTGCTCCTTATGGTACTTCGGAGTTTATACCGAATAACAATGCAGGAGCGGTGCCAAGGAGGAAGGTAACACCCATACCTTCCTCCTCAGTGTCCCCGACACTATAGGGGGCTATACAAAAGTACAAAAAAAAACAATTTTTTAACAGAGCTGAAAGCTGAGCTGTGATTGGTTGCTGTGGGCAGTTTTCACCAGGTTTATATTTACACCCTTTCATAAATCTCCCCCTTCCTTTCTGCAAGCTACGATGAACAGTTCATTCAGGGACCTCCATACCTGCAACAACACAACGTGTAGTCATCAATGTTCCAGTTATAGCATATAGGCTCCTTTCACAATGCGGTTTTTCAGTGTCTGGCAGAAATAATCCCCTACACATACTTCTTATGTATGCCACTTATTCATACAAAGACTCCCATGTGTAAACTACACTATGTACTATTATACAGGCTGGGTCATTAGTATGGATACACCCTGATAAAATGAAAGTGGTTGCTGGCATATTGGTACATGGGAGTGAGAATATTTGAGGCCGGGTGACGCCCATGGCCGGCAAAGCCGGCAAGTTTCCTTATTGCCTTCTGTGAGACAAAGGTGTAGAGTGACCTTCTGTCTAGATCCAGAACATTGATACAGACCACCTTTACCATTCTTTTAGTTAAAGACAGCAATTTCCCATTTAAAAAAATTTACACGTTTGTGACATGCTAACAAAATCCTTAATTTTGTAATTCACATTACAAATACATGGGTAGCTCACACAGACATGTATGGAAAAAACATCTGGCATAGTATTGCAAAACCATATTCTTTTGATAATGTTTGTATCAATTTTTTACCAGCTATTTCTCATATATAGGTTTTAGAACTGAGGACAGAAGAAAAACAAAGATTAAAAAAATTACCATGACACTTTAATCATAAGGAAATTACAAATCAATCAGATCCAACCCAATAAAACAGTCATATTTAGATGGCATAGTTACATAGTTAAAGGGGTTATCCAGCGAAAATCTTTTCCTTTCAAATAAAAAAATTTCAAGTCTTCCCATACTTATCAGCTGCTGTATGTCACGCAAGAAATGTTTTATTTTCAATCTGACACAGTGCTCTCTGCTGACATTTCTGTCTCGGCCAGAGATGTCAGCAGAGAGCACTGTGTCAGCCTGAAATAAAACATTTCCTGCATGACATACAGCAGCTAATAAGTATGAGAAGACTTGAGATTTTGTATTAGAAGTAAATTACAGATCTATATAACTTTCTGGTATCAGTTGATTTGATAGAAAAAGATTTTCACATCTTTTATGCACACGGGCAATGTGAGAAATGCCAAATGTATGAAGCAGCGTTCTACATCCTTAACCAGTGCACTTTTATCAAGACTGACATAAGAAAGTCATTTATCACTTGCTTACTGCTGTTTATCCCAAACCTCCACCATTGTCTATTGGTGATAATTCTCTTCTTCATACACAGAAAACAATACCTGATAGTGTACCAGTGCCTATTTTGTTCATGTATTTGTATCCAATGTTACACTTGATTAAAATATCCTGCATGTTACTTATCTTTTCAATCAGATGGGTTTAAAAATAAAAAGAACCTTTATATTGTAGTTGCTCTCGTATATTTGGCGTTTTCTTCCCAGGATCTGCAGTAGCATGTGCACCTAGGTGTGATATCTATTAATTTGTTTCCTTTTCTCTCGGTTGGTTTTCCTGCTGTTGCTAAGTGTTACCAATTTTAACTCTGTAACGCTGCCAGCTTCATAACATTCCTGTGCTACTCAACAACTCCAACACACAGACAAGCTCTTACTATTGACTGCAGTGCTGTAATATTTCTGATATAGAAAACATTGCATTGTCAGTATCAAGCATGCACTTTCACAAACTATATATTGCTGGTATATAATGGATAGGGGGCATGGGTTTCCAAACTGCGGTCCTACATTTCCCTTCATACCTGGACAGCCAAATCCAAAGCTTTAGCTGTTCGGGCATGATGGGAATTGTTGTTTTGCAACAGCGGGAGGACCGCAGTTTGGAGACCCATGGGATAGGGTAACCTACATGTACACATTAAGGAAATGGCATACCCAACTACTACATAACTACTAACTTTATGGGAGATTCCAACTCATAGGGCAAAGTAAAAACATCCAAATGTCCCACATCCGACTAAATATTATTTTCTCCTTATTCCTGTAGTCCACATTACCCCTGGTGCCAAAGCAAACAGTATTAATGGGGGTAGGGGTGCAGCTCAGTATGTTATCCGTCACAGCACCCTGAAGAATGAGAAAATGGTCGAAAAATACTCTGGACACTGGGCCAAAACATAATTTTTCAGAATCTTTTTATTTAAAAGTTGGTAAGTATACAGCTATTCGCTTCACAAGTAAGATCAATCTAGTATTCAGATCCATAAGCCCTGCTTCTCCCTTGGTATCCATCAGTAGTCTGCCTATAAAGCATTAAAGTGCCTATATCTGATGACTGGTTGGCAGAAAAGCTGTAGGGACTTCGTCTTTTTCTGTTGATTGATTCCAGTAATGGATACGTATTATATATTGGAGGAATGAGTAAACAGTATTAGCATAAATTCAAGTTCAAAGACAAGTCTCATTTAAAATACTGTATATCCAAAGTTCACCATTTCACAAACTTAATCTACATAAACTTGAGTAAACTTTGTAAATCTATATTACATTACTTATCTTGTATTGAGTTCCAGTTTTTATAATCGTTCAGAGCAGCATTCACAAATATGCTGCTTTTAGGACTGAATTGCTTGCTGGTTTGAAATCTGCAATCTTGCGTCAGCCATTTAATTCTATTTTGTGAAATCTTCATACCAGACACTACAGTATATTTGTATCTAGATTTGTATTAGATGTCAGAATTATAAGATGATGGTAGCATTTTATGGTGTTTCATGTATTTAAGGGGTATAGCACATAAAGCGACTCTGTACACACAAGCTGCCCCCCCCCCCCCAAACTGCTTGTAACATATTAGCTGCTTTTAATCCAAGATCTGTCCTGGGGTCCGTTCGGCAGGTGATGCAGTTATTGTCCTAAAAAAACACTTTAAGGGTACAAACACACACACCGTATACGCAGCTTATTAGATCTAAATAACTGAACACAGCATCAAATCTGCAACATCAAATCTGCTGCGTATCTGCTGTGTTTACGGTGTGTGTGTTTGTACCCTTAAACTTGCAGCGCTGTGTCAAATTGGCGTGGCCTAGGGTGTCTGTGCCCTATGCCTGCAACTCCTCTTCGTCCCTCCTCCCCGCCCTCTTCATCATTAGGAATGCCCCAGGGCAGGATTTCTCCTAATCATCACCTGTCTAAACATTGCAGGTGCTTTAACGATCCAACACATATGCAGTGTTCAGACAAGTGGTGAATAAGAGAAATCCTGCCCAGGGGTGTTCCTGATGATGATGAGTGTGGTGAGGAAGGACAGAGAGACGTCACAGGCCTAAGGCACAGACACTCTAGGCCATGCCAATTTGACACAGGGCTGTAAGTTTAAAAGTAGTTTTTCAGGACAATGCAATACAGGAGAGAAAAGAGCGCTGCACCTCACACCTATGGCTGACACTAGTGCCTCTCGGCTGCATAAAAAACATCAGAATTTTGTGTATCAATTGATCAAGCCACACTGCCCCATGTACCGCATGCAGGTATCTGATACACATGGGTCCCTACACTAAGTACACACTGTGCCGGTCAGTGACCACCAACCCCGCAGGCGTGCACAGTCAGAGAAGGGAGGCCATGGAACGGCCCTGTGACCCCCATATCACAGGACCAGACCCAAAAATGCCACGCCAGAACCCGGCCAGCACCGCCGGCGGAGAAGGTCGCCCCCAAACAGCACGAGTCTAGATGAGGTATTGCGCTCACCATAGCTACTGCAGATAGAATGGGACAAACAGGAGGGATTAAAAGTTTTTTAGGACAATAACTGCCTCACCTGCCAAATGGACCCCAGGACAGATCTTGGATTTAAAGCAGCTATTTGATGGTACAAGCGGTTTGAGCAGATAGTGGGTACAGAGTCAATTTAAGGCTACATGTCCGGCCACATATTTATCGCGGCCGGACATATACGTGTAAAACTCTGGCCGGGATTTACGCAAGTTGCGGCCGGCTATGTACGGTCTGCGAACTTACGCCCGTAAGCTACGTACACTTCTCCAGCGGCGTACGTAGCGATCTGACAGCGGTATTCTACTTGGATATTTTCGGCTAGCCCCGGACCCCCCACAGAACCTTTTGGATCGGCAAATCAAAGTGTAAAAAAGAAGAAATCACCACTCCGAACGGGACCGCATGTTACGCTACGGGCGTAAGTTACAGCATTTCCTTCCCAAAACAATGGTCTGGTTCATTTTTTACGGCGCGTAAGTTCTTACGTAGTGTGAACTGTGCAGCCGTAGATCCTATACTTTCCATTGTACGCAAACTACGTAAATCTCTGGCCGCTTATTCACGGAGCGCGCTACGGCCGGAAACTTACGTAGTGTGAACCTAGCCTAAAACAGGAAAAGTTACAGGCAGCACACACATAGGGGGAAATTTATCAAGGACTTTGCACCTATTTTTAGGAGAATAATTGGATTTTTGGAAGTTCTATTTATAAACAAGTATTCAGCGGGTGAATATTTTTATATCCATTTTTTTAATCTGCCTGTTTTGAGTAAGCACCCAGAAATTAGCAAAATCCGTGATTTGTGCCAAATTTATCATTTATGACTTTTAAAAAAAAGTGCATTTGGATGTGTGGAAAACTAGACTGCACTCACCTACTAATTTTGCGCTGGGAGCATAACATCTATCTGAGCCTGTATACACCTGTAGTGCCACACAGTACTGGGTTGCTGTGGCTGATCTACCCTGGTGGACTGTCTGTTCTATAGGTCTGACAAAACGTCATGCCCGCTGTGAGTGGCAGGGATCTCTGCAGCTGACACGTCATGACCTGGTAGATGGACTGGATGCTCAGCCAGTCACCGTGGGCACAGAGAGAGGTAAGTTTTTATTTGCAATCAATTTCCCCCCTGCCCCTTCCAGCTGCAGGATTTTATTATCAGTTGGACTTCTCCTTTAACTATTAATTACACTGAAGTTTGCTGAAAGGAAAGTTCTATACTAAAACTTGTATAAATGGGTTTTCTAGGGTTAGAATTTTTGACATAATGCTGCCCTGTTGAAAAACATAATAAACATTTTCTGCTTCTCTCTCCGCCCTCGACCGGTGTCCTCCGCTGACTACAGCCACTGCCATTTTCGAGTTTTGGGAGTGACAGCTTCCTCAGCCAATCATTGGCAGTGGCAATGTCCCGTCCCGTCCTGTCAGTGATTGTCTAAGCAGGTTTCCACTCCCGAGACTAGTTTGTCTTGTAAGACCCCTTTTTTTTCTAATTAAACCACACTGACTTACTTATAACACATGCCCTCTGTCGAGCATGGCATATACAGGTAGGTGTCTTAAGAGTGGCTAAACAAATAAAACATGGGATACAAGTTACGTATCCTTTGATGTACATGATCTTATTTATTACCGTAGTGTTCAGTATACAAAAGACTATGTAATTTGCAAGGAGGTCGGTGCCAAGCACCTGCTGCTAACAATGTAATTACTTATTTTACCTGGAAGCAAATTCAGCTCTAATAAATGTATGTATATAAAATTAACATGACTTGATAACAATATTATCTGCCACAATATAGTAATTGAATTTGTAATTTGACTGTGAGCATAATGTCTGTTCAGTACAGATTGCTGAGAAAATATACTTTTTTCTTCTCATAAAAGCAAGGTGTGGTGACAGGGGAAAGCGATATGCAGTGGCACAGAGATGATAAGACTTGGAGAAGTCCCCTGTGTCAGCTATACTAAAAAGTGCAGACAAAAGCAGCTAGCAAAGAGCAAAAGCACAGTGGAAATTGGCAACAAAAAAAGTTCCCTTTTCGTTTGCTGTTTTGCTTGTCAAACAATAGGCAATCTGAGCACTTTCTAAGCCGCAGCAAATGAAATCCATGTCCAAACACCAAACTGAAGAACCTAACTGCCCCGGGGTCAACAAGCAGCTGTATACTCTGTAGTCCTGCCATTCTATTCTGGAAGGCTTTTAAATAGGACAAGTGGATATTTTGAGATGTTGCACGTTTTCATTGTCAATCTCATCTTCGTTTACCTAGTTGCAACTATGTGAATATAACATAAAATATTTTATTTTATTTTATTTGGTATTACTTTATTAGCCTATATAATTCTTTAGCCATATTGTAGCATTATAGAGATCATAAGTTAAGGGGGATTTCCTGGCTGCCAAGAATCAATCCCCTCTCTCTTGCTGGATGTGTGTGTGTGTGTGTGTGTGTGTGTGTGGGGTGAAGGGAGAAAAAGGACGGATGCAGCTGAATCAGCTCGGCATCATTGTGTTTCCCACTGAGGTTACACATGACTCCAAAGACAATCCAAGCAATGGAAACGTGTAACCTCAGAGGGAGACATTGGAATGGAGTCAGGGAGTAAAAATCTTACCGCACCCAAGGATCCCCACCACCAGAGTGCCTGGCTACGGTTCTCGCAAAGCTCAAGAATGTAGTCAGTGAGCTATCAACTGTACAGGCACACGAAGGGGCCAAGCTACAAAAGAAAGCAATTCTTGCTAAAGTTGAAGTGATGGGAATACCTCTTTAATAATGTTTTAGAAGCCAAAATAGGAACGATTAAGCATTACCCTCAAGAACACTGGGGAATGTCCCCAAAATGTCCACTGTTAGTTGGGTTTTAGACAAATCCTATTTTCTTTGTAGACATCAGCACTAGACACTCTGCATTATCACTTAGGTGTTTACCCGAGCACAGTGTGAACAGAGCCTTAAATGTAGAAGTGCAGTCGTGGTCATCATTGTCATTATTGCTGCTAGCTGTATTCCCCGCTTGACTAATGGGCGGGCAGGGGTGCTCGGGGGAGGACAGGTCAGGGAGGAGGTGTGGCCAAATCTAAACTTGGTGGATTAAAATGTGTAGATTTGGTTTGCCAGAATCAGGCACACGGCCGACCATATTTACTAAGAGGCATGCGCCTCTTAGTGAATTTGGCTGGGGGAAAGGGTGCAGGGTCTAATTTAAGACCAACATATGAGTACGCCGTCTTAAGAAATGTCCCCTTAATTCATCCTTTATGGGCACTTGGCTGTTAGGCAGGCTCCAACACAATGAGCATGACCAATAGGCTATAAGCCACCATGGTGCACTACACATAGGCATGTAATTTACACCCTATGTAAGTCTTATTATTGTGCAGCTAGAATACTATGCATCATACTGTCCTCATGAATTTAGGCATGTTAATGGATCTTCCTACGTACTTGCATTGGTGCTTTACCCTACAAGTACTATGAGGTATCATTGATACGTTGAGATTACTTACTTTTCAGAAAATTGTGAATTATCTGCAGTATACAGGACTAGATAATAAATATTAGATTTGGAAGCTAAACAGCAATGAAGGTTTACCCATAGGATAATAGTTCACCAGATCAGGACATACAGTAAATGTATGCAGAAAGACCACAAAAGAAATCCTGTGAAATCAGAGAAATAGTTTAGGATGTGGTTTAGAATTCCTTCTCTTATATTTATTTTAGACAAAATGACACATATAGGATAAGAGGGAAATTTATCAAGGGCTTTGTGCCTATCTTTTGGTAAATAATTGGATTTTTCACTTATTTTTGGTCTAAGTTCTATTAATGAACCAATATTTGGGACTGGTGAATATTTTTTAGATGTGACTTCTTTTTAATCTGCCTGTTTTAAGTATTCACCAAAAAGTTCACATAATCCGGAATTAGCGCTCAATTTATCATTGGCGACTGCTGCAGGCCTACGTCTGGTCAATACAAAGTGAATATGATTGCGCAATTTTTGCATTTTTGCGATGGAAGTGCTACATTTTAATAAAACAGTCACAAGCTATTGAAACAAAATACACACCAAACCCCATTAGAAAAGTTGCACACATTAGACTTTATAGTAAATGTCCACCTAAGTGTTTTCCTTTGTATTTTATTTGTAAAACACACAGAGAGGAGCAGAAGAGGATGTGATAGTTGTGGCGAATGTTAGGGATAACGCTATTCATATAGCAGGAAAATCTCTGGAGGAATAGTGAATAATTAGATTCCTTTGATGATAAATTTGTCTCAAGGTTAAATAATGAATCATCTTGGTGACATTTTTGCTTCAAATAACTGTATATGAATTTTTCATCTTTATAACAGCAATATGTGTATGAATATAGAAGAAAAAGATAAAAAAAAATTACAAATTTCATAACCTTATAAACTGATCTCTTTAGCGGGTGCAAAACAAAAAGTCTGTTACTGTCAGAAGATGACTGCACAAACAAGTCTTCTCCTGACCTTATTTACAGACCTGTCAGACATGACTGAACATTTTCACAGAATGCCGCTTAAACAATCCTTCAATATAAAAGCAAGGCTAAAACTCACCCAATAGAAGTGCAGATCTGTGACATTAAGATGTTGTTACTCTTGTTCTGTTTGAAGATGTTTAGCTCATAAAAATGAGGGAGCTAAAGAACATCTAAAGAAAAACAACCAAACTAAGAAGTATGGAAATCTGAGGTATTATAATTGATACTGTTATAATGTTATTTATGGGATGGGATCACAGGTGTGGGGGGATTAATCATTATGGTGGAAATAAGGCTCAAAGCTCCAAATGTATCTGTAACAGAATGGCCTCTAAGGTAGTCCAGGTGTTCCTAGATTCAAGCAAAGCCCCGGGGCCTACATGAAGTAGGTTAAATAGTCATTTATTTATTTAATTTTAATGCTCTCATTGTATATGTCATCAATACCTTTCCTGTTAATTAAATGAAACAGGGAAGTCTTCCTTTCATAAGGCAACTCTGTTAGGGAATAAGGGATATATAAACAGCTGGAGGATGCTCCTCTGTTGTTACTGTTCACCTTGCTTAGTTGTTGTGTACCGAGAAAATCTTTATGATGAGAAAATGTCAGTGAAGCCTACGCCAGCTCGGAGCGAACAGAGAGGCTCCAGTGTGCCTCTCTTTGTAGAGGTAATGTTCCTGTGAGCCTCGGCGCTGCAGGGACAGCGCAAAATATGCCAAACTTAATAAATGTCACCCATAGTTTCCATTAGTATAAAGTAAAAAAATCTTTCCTAATAAGAACCCTAAAAAAAGTTAAAAACTCACTGCATTTGTGAAGGCCTGTATTGTAAAACTATAATTTCATCACCATTCCCAATAAACCTTGTATTATTAAACACGTAAAAGAAACAACAATGGGATACATGTTTACCCCCTTAACAACCGTAAATGTACGCCTCGAAAGTCTGTGCCTTAATGCAAACGGACATACACTTACACCCGCGGTTTTCCCGATCACTGTGTCTACACAAACAGCGATCGGGGAAGATGGCCTGTTAAATATATAGCAGGTCATCATAGCTTGTTGGAACCCCCCCCCCCCCTGTGCCGACGATCGCCGCTATTGGCTGATCAATTCAGATCAGCCAGTAGCGGAGATCTGCAGCTTTCCGGGTCATCGGTGACCTGGAAAGCAATGGCGGTCGGTGCTGTCTGAGAACGGCACCGACCGCCATTACTGTTAAAAGTAATGGTGGCCACGGTGCCACGTCCCGGCCGGCCGATCATGGCGATATAAGTCCCCCAAGAAAGGGTTAAATACCTGCTGTGGACACCTCCAGAGCAGGTATTGACCCACACTCGCCTGATCTTGCGTCCCGATCGCGTCTTCCGGGTCCCGATCGCGTCCTCTTCTTCGACGGCGTCTTTGGCTTTTTCTGTCGGTCCCCTTCGGCAATCTTCAGCTCCCTCATCGTCAAACTTTGGCTTTTTCTGGAATTTGCGTCGTACTGCCCCCTAGTGGCTGATAAGTGTATATAATACACTTATCAGTAGCTATAGGGTTGTAGAAAGTTTTTTTTTTCCCCCGCACCCTATCGCCGATGAGTGCTGATCAGCATCGCACGTAAGTGCGCTGCTAATCAGCAACTCCTCCTTTTTGGCGTAGGGTGTTTTTTTTCTAAATCCTACAGCCACGGTCTGCAGATAAGTACCGCACATAAGTGCGCCATTTATCAGCAACACCTTTTTTGGCGTAGGTTTTTTTATACTTAATGTTAAAAAAACATGTAAAAAACACTATTACACTACACGAAATAAAGTTTTACACTACACCACTACACATTTATATACCCCATATACCAATTCCTATATAAAAATAGCCACCAGGGTGTTTTCGGTGGAGATGGCATACGCTATTATTGCCTCTGACACCAAAACAGCCGGTGAGAATGAATGGGGGGGATCCTTTTTGCCTTCATTCATCCTCACCATCATCATGTGACGTGTCTGGGGGTAACGTAGCATAAGCTGCCCCCCAGACACGTCTTTTCCGCCAGTACCTTCTCAAAAAGAGATGACGGTATGGCGTGAAGTTCTACAAACTCTGTGAGAGTACCTCAGGGTACACTTACAGATTTAGGGTATGTGCACACTGCGGATTAGCGAAGGATAACCCTTTGTGCATTCCGCAGCTGGCACCGGCCACTGGACTGCGTGTCTCCGCACATGTCATAAACTCCATTCTATGCACGGGCAGATTCCATCGTCCATCCAAAGAATGAACACATTCATTCTTTGGACAGAGGGCGGAATCCGCCCGTGCATAGAATGGAGTGTGACACGAGCGGAGACACGTTCCTCCATCAGTCCGCCGGTGGGTGCCAGCTGCGGAATGCACAAAGGGTTATCCTTCGCCATTCCGCAGTGTGCACGTACCCTTAGGCTGGGTTCACACTACGTATATTTCAGGCAGTACTTGGTCCTCATATTGCAACCAAAACCAGGAGTGGATTGAAAACACAGAAAGGATCTGTTCACACAATGTTGAAATTGAGTGGATGGCCGTCATATAACGGTAATTTCAATGCAACAGCCGTTGTTTTAAAATAACAGCAAATATTTGCCATTAAATGGCGGCCATCCACTCAATTTCAACATTGTGTGAACAGATCCTTTCTGTGTTTTTAATCCACTCCTGGTTTTGGTTGCAATATGAGGACCACAATACTGACTGAAATATACGTAGTGTGAACCCAGCCTTACAGTGTATGAAGGAAGGGACACCCGAATCCAGCCCCTAGATGCCCCCCATTCTCAGAGTTAGTGGGAAGATCGTTTGGGAACTGATCTTCCCACTGCTGGATAAAGGTTACCACCTGAACGGGGATAACTTTTATACCAGCATCCCCCTCTTCCAGGCCCTCGCTTCCCGAGCTACTGTAGCTTGTGGCATGATCCAAAAATATCAGAAGCAGTAATAAAGCCCTAATATTTAGCAGCCATGGAGCGGACCCCAGTGCTTCTGGATATAAAGGACCCCATATCGCACCGGGGCAACATTTTCCAGGGGACTTCCCCCACACTGGAAAAACGGGAGACTCCAAAAGAAGTGCAGAGTGTGGCGTAACAGGGGGATCAGGAGGGACACCATTTTCCAGTGTGACACCTGTCCTGATCATCCCGACCTCTGTATACAGGATCGCTTAAAGGCATACCACACATTTTAGGAGCTCTACATTTTCTAAATTCTGTCCCTTATTCCTATTTCAGGGGTCATGTTGATCCAGGGATTATTCTGATTGCCATTATGGAGTCGGGAAGGATTTTTTTCCCTGTGACGAGGCTACTGTCGTCCGCCTCACAAGGGTTTTTTTGCCATCCTCTGGATCAACACAGGTTGAATTTGATGGACATCTGTCCTTTTAAACCTTATAAACTAATAATTGGCCTAATACCCGCAAATAAATTAAAAATTGTCCCTTTTCCCCAATTAAATAGGTATGGCTGCCATTCCCATTAGAGACTTGCCATGATGCAATAACAAAGCCTCTGTGCGGCCAGGACAGTAGAAACCCCCCACAAGTGACCCCATTCTGGAAACTACACCCCATAAGGAATCTAACAAGGGGTGCAGCAGGGATATGGCCCCCTGGTGACGGGCACATTTGTGCCGTGAAAATGAAAAAAAAAATATGGTATTTTTTATTTTCATAGCACATGTTCTACATATGTGGCCATCACCAGTGGGGTCCATATGCTCACTGCACCCTTTGTTAGATTCTACTGTCCTGGGAGCACAGGAGCTTTGTAATTGCGACATGGCTTCCATCCTCCATTCCAGCCTCTAAATGGCGCTCTGTCCTTTTGGTGGCTTGCCTGTGCCCATATGGCACATTATGTCCACATGTGGGGTATTTTCATACTCAGGGGAAATTATCCTACACGTTTTGCATTCATTTTCTTTTTTAGCCCCCTGTGGAAATGGAAAAATACAAGTCTAGACCAACATTTAGTGTAAAAAATTTTAAATTTTTACACTAAATCATTGATCTTGTCTTGAATTTTTCATTTTTACAAGGGGTTAAAAGATAAAAAAAAACACAAAACGTGTAGAGCAATTTATTCTGAGTACGAAAATACCCCACATGTGGACATAAATCACCATGCGGGTGCAGGGTAAGCCTCTAAAGGGAAGGAGCGCCATTTGGCTTTTGGAGGCTGGATTTGGCTGTAATGGATTTCGAGGGCCATGTTGCATTTAAAAGTCCCCTGTGTTGTCAAGACAGTTGAAACACCACATTATGGAAACTACACCCCTCAAAGTATATAACAATGGGTGTAGTGAGCATTTGGACCCCACTGGTGATGGGCACAAACGTGGAACAATGTGGTGTAAAAATTAAATATTACATTTTTTACACTATAATGTTGGTCTAGCCTTGATTTTTTCATTTTCACAAGGGGTTAAAAGACAAAAAAACACACAAAATGTGTAGAGCAATTTACCCCCAAGTCCGTAAATACCCCACAAGTGGATATTAAGCACCATGTGGGTTCAGGGCAAGCCTCCAAAGCGAAGGAGCGCCATTTGGATGTAGGAGGCTGCATTTGGCTAGAATGGATGATGAACGCCATGTTGCATTTACAGAGCCCTCGTGCTGCCAAAACACTGGAAACCCCCCACAAGTGACCCCATTCTGGAAACAACACCTCTTAAAGAATCTAACAAGGGGTGCAGTGAGGATATGGACCCCTTGATGACGGGCACATTTGTGCCGTGAAAGTGAAAAAATGAAAATTTTCCCTTTCACGTTGCATTGTTCCACATTTGTGCCTGTCACCAGTGGGGTCCATTTGCAAGCTGCACCCCTTGTTAGATTCCTTGAGGGGTGTAGTTTCCAGAATGGGGTCACTTGTGGGGGGTTTCCAGTGTTTTGGCAGCACGATCGCTTTGTAAATGCGACATGACCCTTGAAATCCATTTCAGTGAAATCCAGCTTCCAAAGGCCAATTGGCGCTCCTTCCCTTTGGAGGCTCGTCCTGCGCCCGCTTGGCATATTATGTCCACATGTGAGGTATTTCCGTACTCGGGAGAAACTGTGCTACACGTTTTTGGGGGTTTTATTCCTTCTATCCCTTTTTGAAAATGAAAAATTGAAGGCTAGAACAACGTTTTAGTGTAAAAAAAATAATTTTTTTTTTTTTTTTTTACGCCACATTGTTCTGAAAATCTGTGAAGCATCTGTGGGGTCCAAATGCTCACCGCACCCCTTGTTACATTCCTTGAAGGGTGTAGTTTTCTAAATTTTGTCCCTTTAGGGGTGTTTTTTATGTTTTGGCACCCCAGAGCCAACCTGAAGTGGTACAGTCAAAAATGACCAAATATAATGGAGGCGTTGAAATTCACTAGGCGCTTCTTTATATCTGAGGCTTGTGGTTGCGTCAAACAATGCATTAGGGCCACATATGAGGTATTTCTATAAATTGCAGAAACGGGGCAATAAATATTGGGGTGCATTTCTCTGGTAATAAGTTTATAATTATGAAAGATATTGGATTACAATAAGATGTGCTTTTGCAGAGTGTGGGGGGTGCAGTTTCTGAAATGGGGTGCTTTGTGGGGCTTTCTAATATCCAGTCCCCTCAAATACACTTTTAGGCTATGTTCACACTACGTATATTTCCGGCCGTAGTTTTTACGCGGCCGGAAATGTGCGGCTGAAACTACGGCCGTGTGAAAAAATAGACATGCGGCTGAAAACATACGGTCATTTATTTGGAAATCTGGTTCAAATAAAAATAACAAATAAAATCTTTAGAAAGTGATGCAAACACCTCTGGAATGCATCTGGGAAAGCAGAGAAAAAGTTTACAGGAATCGCTATTACCGGGGTTAGCGATCCTCTGCAGTAATGCCGATGCCTCTCATGGTTAATATATTTAATTAATAAAACACATTTTCGTTGTAATAAAATCAGTTTCATTGTTCAATAATTTAATTTAAACGAATCCATCATTGTGCAATTAAATATACTGTTAAAATAAATATATATATAAATAAATGTATATTTATATATCTATATATATTTATTTTTTTACAGTATATTTAATTGCACAATGATTGATTTGTTTAAATTAAATTATTGAACAACGAAACTGATTTTATTACAACGAAAATGTGTTTTATTAATTAAATATTAATTATTACAGGAAGCTCTATTAAGCCGTTAATTGATATTGCCGGTAAAAGAGCAAACTGTAATAATCAATACTTTATTAAAACATCAAATGTTTCTTCTAATTATGTTATCACAATAGCATTCTTAGAAGAGACATTTTGAATTATATGTGCGCTCAGCTGATCGGCTGAGCGGCTGAAGGCACATATAATAAGCCGATCCGCAGTACAGTCGGTATTGTGCTGCGGACCAGCGAAGAGGACACATCGGGACATCGGATGGTGAGTATAAAGCTCTCCCCACCCCCTCCCCAGCACTGCACCCATTCCAGCAAGGAAGGGGGGTCACTTAACCCCTTCCTTGCTGGTATGGGTGTAGTCTGACATCGGTCTGGCTTCCAAGGGATTAAAGGGAAGCAATACATCCTCCCTTAACCCCTTGGGGTCCAGATTGTAAGCAGCGATCTGTAAAGATGCTGCAAACTGTAAGGTGCACAACACCGCTCACAATGATGGGTGTTGTGCTCCTGTTTGTGTGTTTTTTGTGTGTTTCTCCCTTTTTGTTTTTCAGATATCGGTATCCTGTGGATTACGTCAGATTCCATGGACTATGTTGATGACAGGCGGTTGCTTGTTTTTTTTAATATAAAATGGTCAATGAGGGGTGTGGGGGTGTTTTTATTTGAATAAAATGTATTTTTCACTTGTGTCTTGTCTTTATTTCTTGACTTTATAGACTAAGTAGTGGAAGCCGTCTAATAGACGGAATCCATTACTAAGTCGGGGCCTAGTGTTAGCCGGTATAAAATGGCTAACACTAACCCCCCCATTATTACCCCAGTACCCAATGCCACCATGGGTACTGGGAAGAGCCGGGAGAGCATAGGGTCCCCCCTATTTTGATAAACAGCCGGGTTAAAAACCAAACGACAGCAGCCTGGTAACACCAGGGTGGGAAGAGCCATTGGTTTAAGCCCTCCCCAGCCTAAATCTTACCAGCCTGCTGCCGTCCCAGTCCAGGAGCGCCAATTTTGACGCTCCGGGGCCACTGCCACCCGGCTCTTCCCAATACCCCTGGTGGCATTGGGTAGTGGGGTAATAATGGGGGGGTTAGTGTTAGCCATTTTATACCGGCTAACACTAGTAATGGATTACACTAGTAATGGATTCCGTCTATTAGACGGCTTCCACTACTAAGTCTATAAAGTCAAGAAATATAGACGACACAAGTGAAATTTTTTTTTTACTCAAATAAAAACACCACCACACCCCTCATTGACCATTTTATTAAAAAAAAAAAAAAAAAAGCAACCGCCGGTCATTGAAGTATTCCATGGAATCTGACGTAATCCACAGGATACGGATATCTGAAAAACAAAAAGGGAGAAACACACAAAAAATACACAAACAGGAGCACAACACCCATCATTGTGAGCGGTGTTGTGCACCTTACAGTATGCAGCATCTTTACAGAACGCTGCTTACAGTCTGGCCCCCAAGGGGTTAAGGGAGGATGCATTGCATCCCCCTTAACCCCTTGGGGGCCAGACTGATGTCAGACTGCACCCATACCAGCAAGGAGGGGGTTAAGTGACCCCCCTTCCTTACTGGGATGGGTGCAGTGCTGGGGAGGGGGTGGGGAGAGCTTTATACTCACCATCCGATGTCCCGATGTGTCCTCTTCGCTGGTCCGTAGCACAATGAAGTGACTGTACTGCGGACCCAGCTCATTATATGTGTCAGCTGAGCGCACATATAATTCAAAATGTTTCTTCTAAGAATGCTATTGTGATAACATAATTAGAAGAAACATTTGATGTTTTAATTAAAGTATTGATTATTACAGTTTGCTCTTTTACCGGCAATATGAATTAACGGCTTAAAGAGTTTCCTGTAATAATTAATATTTAATTAATAAAACACATTTTCGTTGTAATAAAATCAGTTTCGTTGTTCAATAATTTCATTTAAACGAATCCATCATTGTGCAATTAAATATACTGTAAAAAAAAAAAAAAAAAAAATATATATATATATACATTTATTTATATATATATATATATATATATATATATATATTTATTTTAATGGTGCGTTCACACCTACAGGATCTGCAGCTGATTTTCTGCAGCAGATTTCATTTAAATAACTGAGCACAGCATCAAATCTGCTGCAGATCTGCTGCAGATCCTGTAGGTGTGAACGCACCCTAACAGTATATTTAATTGCACAATGATGGATTCGTTTAAATTTAATTATTGAACAACGAAAGGGACTTTATTACAACGAAAATATGTTTTATTAATTTAATATATTAACCATTAGAGGCATCGGGAATGGCACTATTGCTGATTTGGCGGCTTTTTTTTACACTATTTTTGCACTTTTTAATTTTTTTCCACTTTTTTCATTGTAATAGCAACTGCAACTACACAAAGGTTTCAAAAGTTCACTCATCCCTACTTATAATATAAAAATCAAGTTGGATTTTGCTGAAATAAGTACTATGTACGGGGCCGCATGTAAATTTGGAAATTTGCTGCTAATGTTTTAAGCTTTCTATTGTCTAAAAAAATGAAAGATAGTTTAATAAATGCCGCCAACATAAAGTAGACATGTTGCTAATGCTATTTAATATATAATTTATGTGGCATAACCATTTTCTGTATAAGCAGAAAAGTTTCAAAGTTAGAAAAATGCAATTTTTCATGTTATTTTGGTTTTTTCATAAAGATTTGTTATAAGTATCGACTCCAATTTACCAGAAATGTAAAGTACCATATGTCACGAGAAAACAATCTCAGAATCAGCCGGTTAGGTAAAAGCATCCCGAAGTTATTAATGAATAAAGTGACACAGGTCATATTCATAAAATTTGCCTCGGTCCTTAAGGCCATTTTTGGCCCGGTCCTTAAAGGGGTATTCCCCCCAAGAGCTAAAAAAATGAAATGCTCCCAAACCTAGCTGGTCTTACTCACCAAGTCCCTCTGAGTATTTTGAGCCGTCTCCCATCTTTCTAGCTGCTGCCGTTCTCAAGTTATAAGTTTTTCTAAAAGCCGATCTATATCCAAGATAGGAAACTACATTTCCCATCATGCAATGCTTCTGCCTGATGATGGTGAAGTAGCAGAGCTGAGACAATGAAGGAGATGATGACAGTGTAGCAGAGCTGAGATGGCGGTGTCGGCGTAGCAGAGCTGAGTTGGAAGTGATGGCGTAGCAGAGCTGAGTTGGAAGTGACGACGTAGCAGAACTGAGTTGGCGGTGATGGCGTAGCAGAGCTGAGTTGGCGGTGGCGGCGTAGCAGAGCGGAGTTGGCGTTGACGGCGTAGAGGAGCTGAGTTGGCGGTGACGGCGTAGCAGAGCTGAGTTGGCGGTGACGGCGTAGCGGAGCTAGCCGCGGACGATTGTGGGGGGGGGCGGAGCTAGCCACGGGCGATTGCGGGGGGGGGGGAGCTAGCCGCGGGCGATTGCGGGGGGGCGGAGCTTGCCGCGGGCGATTGCAGGGGGCGAAGCTAGCCACGGGCAATTGCGAGGGGGGCGGAGCTAGCCGCGGGCGATTGCGGGGGGCGGAGCTTGACGCGGGCGATTGGGGGCGGAGCTAGCCGCGGGCGATCGCTGGGGGATGGGGGGGTGGAGATTGCCGGGGGGGGGGGGCGGGGTTGCTGCGGGATGCCACGGGTGATGGGGGGCGGGGGGCTGTGTGCTGCGGGTGAGTGCTGGACGGTGCGAGCTCTGGGCTGGGGGTGACCGGGTGGCTGCTGTTAGAGAGGGATGCAGTCACAGCTGCGCTGATCACTGTCTCCCTCTCTAACAGCAGCCACCCCATCAGTGTTCTCAGTCACTTCACTGTGCTGGGACTGAGGACACGTGATGCCGTCTTGGAGGGTCGGGGCCAGGAGCAGGGAGCGTGTCGGTGTGGACTGAGGTCTGATGATTCTATGCAATCCATGGAGGTGAATGCAGCTGGATAACAGCAAAACTGTGCAGAATCCGTAATAACTTTATATTGGAAAGATGGAAAGCTACGGGTGGGCAACGTATTAATGCAAAAATAATTTTGGGGGGAATACCCCTTTAAGGGATTACAAGACTACAGAATTATTTTGTAAACAGTATAAAAATTAAAAATAAGATCATATGACCAGAACCATTACAATCTGGTTTAGTGATTAAACCGGCAATGGAAACTGGATAGGAGGGGGAAGCAGAGGATGTGGGAGGACGTGAAAAAAAGAAATAGGGGAAGATTAAGGATGGAAGAGAAAAAAGAAAAAGGGGGACAGGTAAATCTTATGGATAACTTTTGTGCAAGGGTGGAAAAAGGCAGGGGATTCAGCATGCTGGTATACATTTATGTGTGTGGTATATACAGTATACTGCTGGTATAAATTTATATGTGGTATATATTTACTAGTGGTATATATTTATGTGTGTGGTATGTTTACTGCCTGTCATATTAACTCTTCCCATTTTACAATTTAAATAAGAAAAAATGCATATGAAGCACAACTGGCATCTGTTTCCCTTGTTATTTGTCTTCCTCTCTGATCTGTTTAAATTAAAAGTTTCAGACCCAGGTGATTTGCCTTTATAAGCCAGCTCATGTACTTTACTTTCATAAAAACTCATTCTTAAAGCTTCATTATTCCAGCTGGATTAAACTGAAAGTTCAAAAACACATATTCAGCCACTGTGTTCTCCAATAAGCTTAAGTGGTATAAATGAGCAGCAACTTCGACAGTCTCTCCAGGAATATCAAAGTCAAAGTTTACATTTTTCATGAATTCATCATAATAAGAACAGATGGAATCCTGTTTCTTGTGCAATAATGTCAGCTAAGCAAGATGAATCCCATGGCATGTTTGCATTATAAGACTTAGCAGTGGGTGTGGCATGCTAATGCCGGAGTAACATGTTTACAGAGCATTTTCTATTCCTAGCCAATTATTTGTGTCAAACAAACTTATTTCCAAAACAAATGGGGAAAACAATCAACACAATCCCATCAAGCTGACAGCAAGCATCCAATGTTTTAAGGGATTTAGCCTTCCATTATGGGCTGCTCTACTTCCACCAAGACAATTGGTTGTAATACCACTGATGTAACTCGCTTGTGCTACCTAATCGGTTTGACTTCTAGCGATATCTCTGGTACCTTCAAGGTTTTTACCCTATATCATATTTCTGGATGTTGAAGCTGGACTTAGCTGCTAGAGGGTACCAGGATGCTTCCCATGACTGACTCTGGTGTGGGCACGGATGACCCAGCAGAACAATAGACATTGGTGTAAAGCAAGCGAGTGAAGACAGCAAAGTAAGACAACAAAGGAAGGAACAGGAAGGGTTCGGGCAGCTGCACAGATTCTAGGTCAATGGTGTGGGTACTGAAACATATTCTTTCTTTCTAATCCTCTTTTCTGTTTGTTCTAGGGCAGTAGCATTGGCAGAAGGTATCTCTAAGATATTCCATGTCCAAAATAACTCCTGAACAGCAAACAGGAATGTTTTGGACAAAAGTGGCCCTCCATTTATTTACCCTACAGTAAGACTATTTAGTTGTTTCCTAAAGGTCCCCATACACCTTAGACTGTTGACAGACGAACCCACAGCTTGCAGCAGATTTGAGATATAGTGCAAAAAACCATTTTATCATTCAAATTTAAGTGATAATCTTTCCATGTGTATGCAGACAACGATGAAATGACCAATGAAAATTCTTTGGTATGTCTTTGATTGCATCTTTTGAGCTAACCATAAAATCATTGTTAATCCTTCGCAAATCTTTCGGTTTATGTAAACATTGTTTGTGAGTAATTATGATAGTTTGTATAATAAAGTATACAAACAATCACAAACAATTACTATCATAACTAATGACTATCGTTATGGTGAATAATTTCAGGTAGTTCACAAAAGCAATGTTTGCAATAGTTTGTCATTAAAATAAATGAATAAATACTTTGTCTAATGGGACCCTAGGTGTATGGGGCTCTCTCAGGGGCGTAACTAGAAATGGCTGGGCCCCATAGCAAACTTTTGATTGGGGCCCCCACCCCCTCAATCGACCACTACGCCATCAACACACTCAGCTCTACACAGGTTCTGTACACCATATAAATTACAGTACAGTTATATTAAGTGACTCACAGGGGACGTCTTCTCTGATCTGAGTTGTTTCCTTCATTTTCTTCTTCATCCTTCCTGGGCCATTAGAATTTCTCAGAGCCACGAATCCACAGAATCTGCCAGAGAAACATATTAGGCTCCTCACTATGGCACCATCCTCATCTCTATACAAACTGCACATCTGTATTGGCCCCTCTACCCCCTTGTTTAGTGGATAGCCCTGACACTATGTGATCCCCTTATAGTATATGCCCCTCTGTGTATTCCCCCTTACCGATGCCACCCTTGTTGGCCCCTTATAAATTACCCCCGGTGTTGTCCATCCCCCTTAAAGATGGTCCCCCATGTTGTCCCCCTATAGATGAACTCTCATTTGGTCCCCTTATAAATGCCCCCTCATGGTGTCGCCCTATAGATGGCCCCCTGTATTATCCCCCTATGTATACCTCCCTGTATAATCCACCATAGATTGGCACCCCTGTATTATCCCCCATAGATGGCCCCCTGTATATCCCCCATAGATGGCCCCCTGTATATCCCCCATAGATGGCCCCCTGTATATCCCCCATAGATGGCCCCCTGTATATCCCCCATAGATGCCCCCCCTGTATATCCCCCATAGATGGCCCCCTGTATATTCCCAATAGATGTCCCCCTTGTATTATTCCCCATAGATGGCCCCCCTGTATATCCCCCATAGATGTCCCCCCTGTATATCCCCCATAGATGGCCCCCTGTATTATCCCCCTATATATACCCCCCTGTATATCCCCCATAGATTGCCCCCCTGTATATCCCCCATAGATTTCCCCCCTGTATATCCCCCATAGATTTCCCCCCTGTATATCCCCCATAGATGTCCCCCCTGTATATCCCCCATAGATGGCCCCCTGTATATCCCCCATAGATGTCCCCCTTGTATATCCCCCATAGATGGCCCCCCTGTATATCCCCCATAGATGTCCCCCCTGTATATTCCCCATAGATGGGCCCCTGTATATCCCCCATAGATGGCCCCCTGTATATCCCCCATAGATTTCCCCCCTGTATATCCCCCATAGATGTCCCCCCTGTATATTCCCCATAGATGGGCCCCTGTATATCCCCCATAGATGGCCCCCTGTATATCCCCCATAGATGTCCCCCCTGTATATCCCCCATAGATGGCCCCCCTGTATATCCCCCATAGATGGCCCCCCTGTATATCCCTCATAGATGGCCCCCTGTATATACCCCATAGATGGCCCCACCCTGTATTATCCCCCTTTGCAAAGCAGATAGAAAATAAAAAAAACACGGGATATAAATAGTAAGTGCAGAGGTCTATACTAAGCCAACGGCAATAATCTAAGAGAACAGTTAATTACTGTGTCAAATATGAGGCAGGTAAATAAACTGGAAATATATGTAGGAGGTCTGGCATCCCATATAGCTCCTACTTCTGCTATGATATATGAAGAATTAGAACCACTGGCATGTAGAAAGAGATAACAGATAGCTAATATAATGAAATAGCTTTGTCTAGAGCAGTGCTTCTCAAACTTTTTCTACTGGAGCCTCACCCAATAGACCAAGGCAATGCCTGGGCCTCACCAGACTGACCATGAGGATGCCTGGCCCTCACTATCTGTGGTTAAAGTCCATTTTAACCTTTTATTCACACGTTGTAACAGTGCGGCTGTATTTGCGGCTGTAATTGTGCGGCGGTATTTTTGGTGGTTCGTGTGTATGTTTGGAAGTATAGGATATGCGGCTGCACAGTGCACACTATGTCTGAATCTACGGCCCTATCGTAAACGGACCCTGCAGGCTGATAAAAAAAAAAAAATCTTAACTCACCTGACAACGCGCTCCCACGTTGATTCTTCTCCTGGTCTGTCCCCGGCTGCTGCGCGGCTGCTGGGGGTGTCGCGCATCCCAGAGCTCCCTGCGCGCCGGAACCAGAAGTCAGAGCCCAAGGCACGCAGGGAGTTCTGGGATGGGCGCGCTGCCGGGGATAAGATGCGACACCCCCGGCAGCCGCGCAGAAGCCGGGGGAGCAGGACTCTTGTGACCGCAAGCAAAACAATGCTTGCGGTCACAAGAGTAATTGATCGGGAGGGCCCCGCGGGCCCCCCTTCGTGGCCACTGCCTGGACCCCAAACAGCTGTAGCACCCGGGAGGCCTGCTCGGCCGCCGGGTGCTACAGGCTATGTGAGCTCCGGGGGCCCGTGCCACGGGCCCCCAATACGGCGGGGCCCCGTGGCGGCCGCTACGGCTGCTAAGGCGGTAGTTCCGCCACTGGGCTCTCTGGATTGTCCACTAACAGATGATATCGCTAGATATAGGGGTCAGGTGTCGTGGAAAACCCCTTTGATTCAGGAGAGATAAGCTTTTACGCTGCTGTTTACCACTGCCAATAGAGAATATAGGAATTCTCGGCCGTTCCGAAGGTTCCTGTATATGGGGACGACGGGCGGAGAGATGACTGAAGGTCAATCTATTGACCATCAGTTATTAAAAGTGTATGAGGAATTTAAGTCTAGACCAATGCTTCTCAAACTGTAAGGCGGGCCTCACCAGTGAGGTGCCCCCTAGTTGTTGGTCAGGCTAGCTGGGGAGCCAGTTTTCAAAAAAGTAACTATGATCTGCACAGTCCTTTTGCTGTTTGCAAAAAATCTCCATTTTAGCAACATTATTAATTTATGTTGTACTTGCTTTATTAGTATATAGAAGTTGGGAGATGGGTGAAAGTAAGCCCTAGCATTGTTTACAGCTTAGGCTGGGTTCACACGCTGTAACTGTGCGGCTGTTTTTTTTATGCGGCTGTAAATGTGCGGGTGAAACTCCGGCCGTGGGAAAAAATAGACATGCGGCTCAAAACATACGGTCATTTACTTGGAAATCTGGTTCAACTAAAAATAAGAAATAAAATGTTAAGAAAGTGATGGAAACACCTCTGGATGCATCTGGGAAAGCAGGGAACACAGTTTACATGAATTGCTATTACCGGGGTTTGCGATCCTCTGCAGTATGCTGATGTCTCTCATGGTTAATATATTGAATTAATAAAACACATTTTCTGTCTAATAAAGTCCCTTTTATTGTTCAATAATTAAATGTAAACGATTCCATCATTTTGCAATTAAATATACTGTTAAAATAAATATATATATATAAATAAATGTATATTTATATATATATTTATTTTTTGACAGTATATTTAATTGCAAAATGATGGATTCGTTAGAAATAAATTATTGACCAACGAAAGTGTCTTGATTACAAAGAAAATGTGTTTTAGTAATTTAATATATTAACTATTAGAGGCATCGGCATTCGGCATCATTGCCGGCTATTTTTGAAGTACTCCGTACGGACCGCCTGTCAATCCTCGGCCGCATGTTCAGCCGCAAACAATGGTCTTGTTCATTTTTTACGGGTCCGTTTACGATAGGGCCGTAGATTCAGACATAGTGTGCACTGTGCAGCCGCATATCCTATACTTCCAAACATACACACGAACCACCAAAAATACCGCCGCACAATTACAGCCGCAAATACAGCCGCACTGTTACAACGTGTGAATAAAAGGTTAAAATGGACTTTAACCACAGATAGTGAGGGCCAGGCATCCTCATGGTCAGTCTGGTGAGGCCCAGGCATTGCCTTGGTCTATTGGGTGAGGCTCCAGTAGAAAAAGTTTGAGAAGCACTGCTCTAGACAAAGCTATTTCATTATATTAGCTATCTGTTATCTCTTTCTACATGCCAGTGGTTCTAATTCTTCATATATCATAGCAGAAGTAGGAGCTATATGGGATGCCAGACCTCCTACATATATTTCCAGTTTATTTACCTGCCTCATATTTGACACAGTAATTAACTGTTCTCTTAGATTATTGCCGTTGGCTTAGTATAGACCTCTGCACTTACTATTTATATTCATTTATTTAGTTAGTTCCGTTTGATAATTACAGGTGACAATTAATACATGTTATTCTGTGGTTATCCAGGGAACAGAAGCAACTCATTCAGTGGGGGGTTTCTATTTTCTCACAGCATGTATGGCTGACATTCACTTAGCTGTGTACATTGCCTATATACTTTAGTCGGGACTGCAAATATTTGTTGCAACTCCGTATGTTTCATAAGCTTATGTAATGGAAAATAAATGAAAATAATGTCTAAAAAAATTATTATATTAATTATTATTATAATTATTATTGTGCGCTCCCTGATATCAAGTCCAGAGGGGTTCTGCTGGAGTACACAAAAGTTCACCCCACTAAAGTAGATAAACATGGTAGTAGATAATCATTTACTGAAATGTCTCTTCTTTTACAGCATGGTCATTATGGCCAATATATACTGTACTTACCCAATTAGGAACAGTTCTTGTATGGTTAGTTTTTATAATTCATAAACTGCTTTCCCAGAGAAGACTTCCATCTTTTTGTGGGATGCCTCCCATGACACTTCTGTTTGTAGGTACTTTCTTTCCTACCTCCACAGACTGAAGAGACACCTCCCTTCTCGGCAACCTTTTGACATTTCAAGGGTTTCTCATTCAACATCAAAAGATATTACATTTTTTTCTTCTGCCCTTAGTGTCATTGTTGTTATAACTTTCAAAATCTAAATCAACAGTATAAAGCAAGTGCAATATACAGTCTTTTTTTTTTTTAGTTATCATGCTGTAAAACAAAGCTGAAATCCAGGTCTAGTATCCGGAATGCAGATTTTTAGACTTGTACTGGATGGAAAAAACAGATTAAGGCTATGTTTACACTACGTAAAAGTACGGCTGTACTTTGTACGGGTGAACACGCCGCATGTTCTTTTATGGGATCCCAGCCGGAGCGTATACACACGTATACACTCCGTCCGGGATCCCTCGCTGTGCTGCAAAGAACTGACATGTCAGTTTTCTGCGGCCGCAATTCAGTGAATTGCGACCATAGGAAACCCTGTCAGTTCTCACAATGAAGTGAGCGGCTCCGGCTGCTTGCTTCATTGTGTGCTGTGAGGAGTTCTGATGCGCCCGTATCAGAACACTGCGGCCGGAAAGATCATCCGTCCGGTACTTAAGTACCTGCCGGGATGATCTTTGCAGAGGCCGGGTCACGGAACGGCCAGTCTCTTACGTAATGTGAACATAGCCTTACACAGGAATTCCGGCCAGTACAGAGCCACAGCGCAATGTGTCCATCAGTCACATGACTGCCTTCTCTCTGTGAGCGCTCAGATGGCCTGGGAAACACAGGACTTCCTATTTTCTGACTGTTTCCTGTTTTTTGAGAAAACAGGAAGTGACATGTTTTTCCATAACTAAGAAAAAAAAAATGAATGTAAATTGTAAACTTGCTTTATATCACATCTACTGTTGATTTAGATTTTGAAAGTTATAACAACAGTGACACTTTAAGTGTTCTACTGAATAGACTCCCACTCACTTCTAGACCCGTCTGTCTGGGGGAATTTACTCCTATTAGGGATGGTTGTGTAATCAAAGGTCACTTAGAAATTAAATGATAATGGGGGAAACACCAGCCTTAAATAACCCCCCCCCCAATACACCCCACCAGATTTACTAAGAAGTGCATGCCTCTTAGTAAATTTGTCCACTAGTAGGCGCAAATCATGGTAAATCAGGTGTAGGAGGCCATGCTTCCTCCCAGCCTTCCCATCTGGTGGGTGCGGCAAACGTCAAGGAAAAGGCACAGATTTTTGTGCAAATCAAGTTAATGACAGTAGCCACTTATATAACACTAAAGACAGCATCTGAATCATACCAAAAAAACAAAAGTCCAACAGCACCTTGGAGATACTCCGGTTATGGCTACAGTAGGAGATATGGGATGCACGCAGGTATGCTCATAATCTTAGGTGTGAGCTTTAAACTTCAGAAAAAAGGATTTCCCACAGCATCCGTAGTGATATCAGTGTGTTTATTCACACATCAGGGTACAAAAACATGCAACGTTTCGGCCTGCTGGCCTTTCTCAAGCTTGAGAAAGGCCAGCAGGCCGAAACGTTGCATGTTTTTGTACCCTGATGTGTGAATAAACACACTGATATCACTACGGATGCTGTGGGAAATCCTTTTTTTCTGAAGCATCTGAATCATAACACAAAGGATTATTTACATAATCTAACTAAACTATAAATGGGAAAAATAGGAAATGGTTGGCATGTAATGTTACATTTCCCATGCATCGGACACTTATGGGGTCTATGCATCTATCGAGATGTGGCTTTTCCTAGCAATAGAATCTTTTATCTAAAGACAAAAATGTCATCACTGTATTCGGGGGAATACCTGCTCACTGATGACATCTCTTTTATTTCAAACAAAGGCTATTTAACCTAATATAATAAAACCCACCCCAGTCATTGAAACCCCTCCCTAGTACATAAGTAATATCTGATTGTGGCAATCACAATCAAATTACACCCCCTAAGAAATCAACACAGAAACTAATTGCAAAAAATTTTCTTTTTATACACATATTGTTGAAAAATTTCCCATAAAAATACATAAAATTGGCACTGTGGCACTGGTGAAGGAAGGCTTTAGAGGTTTTTTTTTTTTACATACGGTTTTTCCCTACATATGTTTCATTAGGTTTCACACCCCGTTTCTATCTTATGGGTTTATTTTCACCTGGATAGATCACTATACACAAGGATTTGAGTGTGGTGTTGTTTTAAAACTGACCAATAGATGGGGCCAATGTAACACAATTCTATTTAGCCATGTTTCTGAGCATAAGTTTGATATAAGAATACTATTTGGGGTAATTATTATTGCCATGTGTCATGCCAGCTCCCAGTGTACCGATGTCCTAGACCAAATTGTCCTGATGTCCAAATTTTTAAGTAAGATATTACCTTTTATTGCAGTTGGTTTCTATGTCGATTTCTTAGTGGGGGTCTAAGATAACAAAAAGCAACTACAGATAAAAAAGAAAAAAAAAAGCTTGAATGTGGACCTAAGAACAAAATATAAACTAACTAACATTAACTAACAAAGTAATAGAAAACACATAAAATAAAGAATAAAAAGAGAGAGAGAAAAGGGCCTCACCAATAACAATCAGCAGGCCACACCACAAAAATCTGATCAGAATATTTAAGCACATCTATCTGGGCTGCATAGACATCCCCCAGTTGTGCATATATAAATGCCGATTTGGTAAGAATTTCTATTACTGTATGTTGGCACCTCTAGAATATGGCAATATTAGTATTATTATTAATAATTAGTATGTTCTCAAGATAATAAAACTCCAGCTAATCTAAAAGGTAAAGCAGGGCCACAGACTATGCAGATGTGAAAATAATTGTGAAATAGGACTGAGAGTGTTCTGAAAAGGAGAACATTTATGCAGTAATCCTTTAAGATGCTTGAGAGCTGAGAGCTGGCCATGTAAGAACATAATTAATATGTAGGAATGTCTACCCGGCTGTTTCCATGGCAACAAATGCTTAAGTCACTTTCCAATAAAATGTTAGTGGATAATTGTGTTTTACTTTTTTGAACTGGCAATTAAAACAGATTTTTTAATATTTCTCTTAGTATTCCGTGCACTCAAATTTTATGCAAAAGCACAGATGAGAATTTAACAAAAAAAAAAAAAAATTGGAATTGCCGACAACTTCCGTCACACAAGACATGGCTCCCTTTTTTAATAGCTATCTTTCTTTCAACTAGGCTTTTCCTGCTGATTTAGACACTTGAAAATAATACTGTCACTTCATAGCAAGAAATAGGCAATCAAAATTGGATTTAGATTTTGTATATAAGCAAATTGGGTGTCTTAGATGAAAAAATCTGCCATTCTGTTTGGTGGATGCATAGAAGGACATGATTGATTTACTTTTATCATTGAGCTGCAAATGCACTGAATAGATTTACTGAAGCTAAGGGAATTGCATCATGCGAAATGACAGGCAGCTCGGCAGTGTGTACAATCTACAGTCTTTTCAGGTAGGTGATACAGGATCAGCACTGTGTACGTGCTAGAGAACATATGTATATCTGAATACTGGCATAAGAGAAACAAGTTTTGTTAATGAGAGCCATATATAAAAATAGCCACGACTGATGACAGGAAGACAGACTCAGTAACGGAGGGAAGGCTTTTGTTCCGAAATCACTTTTTTTTTTAAACTTGCTTTTATGGCCAGAACAAAATCCCAATGACGTTATGATGCAGTCACATTTCTCTCACTTCATGCCTTAGTAAGTCTGCTGATATATTTTTTAAATAAACAGTTATTTCTTAATCATTTTCCAGATTTAGAAGAAACCATTAACCCCTTGCCTCCGCAGCCTGTTTTGGCCTTAAAGTGACTCTGTACACACAATCTGACCCCCCAAACCACTTGTACCTTCGGATAGCTGCTTTTAATCCAAGATCTGTCTTGGGGTCCTTTCAGCAGGTCCATTCGATGCAGTTATTGTCCTAAAAACAACTTTTAAACTTGCAGCCCCGTGTCAAATGGGAGTATCTCTGCCCTAACTTTGCACAACCCCTCCGTCCCTCCTTCCCACCCTCTTCATCATTAGGAATGCCCCTGGAACATTTTCTCCTGTCTGAACATTGCACAGGTGCCTTAACGATGCAGCCCATGTGCCGTCCTCACACAGCTGAGGAATAGGAGAAAATCTGCCTGGAGCATTCCTTATGATGAGGAGGGTGAGGAGGAGGGACAGCGAGGTTGTGCCAGCCTAATGCAGGGCCGGCGTCAGCACCCGGCTAAGTAGGGCAAATGCCGGGGCCCCCAGCTCCTCTAGGGGCCCACTCCCGTTTGTTACTACATTTTTTTTGTTAGTAAAAAAGAAAAAAAAGTGTAGTAACAAAGGGGACTGGGCCCCTAGAGGCCGCATGTGACAGTTAGGGGCCCGCCGATCCATACTGGGGCCCCCCGAGCACCTGTCTTCCATCACAAATCTTCCCTACAGCCGAGTAGGAAAGAGGACCTGTGAGTGTGTAGGACCTTTGATGATGTCACGGGTCATGTGATCGGACACATGACCTGAGGGCAGCAGGTAGGCTCTGCAAACTAAGTGTCCTGTATGTGCTGGTTCTTCTACTTGTTTTGTGTATAGAGGTCCTGCTGTAATATATCTATATCTATTACAGCAGGATATATATATATATTACAGCAGGACCTCTATACACAAAACAGATAGATAGATAGATAGATAGATAGATAGATAGATAGATAGATAGATACAGATATCTAGTTATCTCCTATCTATCTATCTATCTATCTATCTATCTATCTATCTCCTATCTATCTATCTATCTATCTATCTATCTATCTCCTATCTATCTATCTATCTATCTATCTATCTATCTATCTATCTATCTCCTATCTATCTATCTATCTCCTATCTATCTCCTATCTATCTATCTATCTATCTATCTATCTATCTATCTATCTCCTATCTATCTCCTATCTATCTCCTATCTATCTATCTATCTATCTATCTATCTATCTATCTATCTATCTATCTATCTCCTATCTATCTCCTATCTATCTATCTATCTCCTATCTATCTATCTATCTATCTATCTATCTATCTATCTCCTATCTATCTCCTATCTATCTATCTATCTAATCTATCTATCTATCTATCTATCTATCTATCTATCTATCTCCTATCTATTTATCTATCTATCTCTTATCTCCTATCTATCTATCTATCTATCTATCTATCTATCTCCTATCTATCTATCTATCTATCTCCTATCTATCTATCTATCTATCTATCTATCTATCTATCTCCTATCTATCTCCTATCTATCTATCTATCTAATCTATCTATCTATCTATCTATCTCCTATCTATCTATCTATCTCCTATCTATCTATCTATCTATCTATCTATCTATCTATCTCCTATCTATCTATCTATCTATCTATCTCCTATCTATCTATCTAATCTATCTATCTATCTCCTATCTATCTATCTATCTATCTATCTCCTATCTATCTATCTATCTCCTATCTATCTATCTATCTATCTATCTATCTATCTATCTCCTATCTCCTATCTCCTATCTATCCATCTCCTATCTATCTCTTATCTATCTATCTATCTATCTATCTATCTATCTATCTATCTATCTATCTATCTCCTATCTATCTATCTATCTATCTATCTCCTATCTATCTATCTATCTATCTATCTATCTATCTATCTATCTATCTATTTCCTATCTATCTATCTATCTTATCTATCTATCTATCTATCTATCTATCTATCTATCTATCTATCTATCTATCTATCTATCTATCTCCTATCTATCTATCTATCTATTTCCTATCTATCTCCTATCTATCTATCTCCTATCTATCTATCTATCTATCTATCTATCTATCTATCTATCTATCTCCTATCTATCTCCTATCTATCTCCTATCTATCTATCTATCTATCTATCTATCTATCTATCTATCTATCTATCTATCTCCTATCTATCTATCTATCTATCTATCTATCTATCTATCTCCTATCTATCTATCTATCTATCTATTTCCCTATCTCCTATCTATCATATGAACATGGTGAGACCTCTAGTTCTCCTATATTCAGGCCCTGCAGTGATATACAGTGTGTGTGTGTGTGTGTATATATATATATATATATATATATATACACACACACACACTGTATATCACTGCAGGGCCTGAATATAGGAGAACTAGAGGTCTCACCATGTTCATATTATAAATAAATATATATATATATATATATATATATATATATATATATATATAATGCTGGTGCTGCTAGTTCTCTAGTATACAGCTCCTGCTCTGTGTGTGTGTATGTATATACACACACACACACACACACAGAAGGAGCTGTATACTAGAGAACTAGCAGCACCAGCATGATATATATATATAATCATGTGACTGGGTCTGACTCCTCCAGAGTCCTGACTACTGCAGAGATCAGGAGATACAGGAGGAGAAAGATATGCAGCAGCCACATGTTTCTTCTGCTGCAAATCTTTCCTCGCCTGTCTCTCCATGATTTGCTCCTCAAAGGGGCCCGCCGAGGCTCTGTCGCCCAAGGGCCCACAAAAAGCTGGAGCCGGCCCTGGCCTAATGCATACACAATCTAAGCCCCGGCCGCTGGGCACAGGGCTGTTAGTTTAAAAGTTGTTTTTTAGGACAATAGCTGCATCACCTGCGGACCCCAGAACAGATCTTGGATTAAAAGCAGCTATCCAAAGGTACAAGTGATTTGGAGGGGTCAGATTGTGGGTACAGAGTCACATTAATGACCAAGCTAATTTTTCATAACCTGACCCATCTCTCTTTATTTCATTGCAACTCTGCAATGCCTTAACGTATGCTTGTGATTCTAAGACTGTTTTTCCGTAACCCATTGCACTTTATGTTATTGTATTTAATTGCTCAATATAATAGGTGTTTTTTGGGGGGGAAAAATGCTAAATTTTATGAAAAATATGAAAAATTTGCATTAGTATGACTTTGAAAATTTTTGCTTCTAAAAAAGTTAGTCATGCCACATAAATGAGTTACTAAGTCACATAAACAATAAGTCTGCTATGTGCTGACAGGATTTGGTAAACATGTTTTACTTTCTTAGGATGTTACAAGGCTTAGAAGTTTATAAGCAATTTTCAAATTTTGACAGGGGGAGCTCCCTTCTCCAGTCAAGCCTACAGATTCCACAGTCAGTACTGGCCACGGCATCTATAGGGTTAAACTGACCAGTAGGGCTTGGGGTTGTCTCCTAGCTATTACTAAGAGACCCTGGGTCCTGCCGGTGGCCGGGAACAGTAAACATCACCATGTAATTTTGCACGGTGCATGTTTACATTCATGAAGTCATGGGACATCAAAATACATTAAGTACTTGCATTTCATGACGTTTCAGGGCATCATTTTGGGGCAAGGGGTTAAAGGGGTATCCCTATCTCAACTAACATAGTTAAACTTGTACGGCTAGTCAAGTAAAAGAATATATATATTTTTTTTCAAATAAGCCGATAAACACAGCAATCACTGAGCTCAGGGAGATCAGTAAAAAAAATCCAATGAAGTACTTACTCAAGAGTCTCCATTAATACATTGCCCCCTATAAATTTAAGGGGGACTGATGCCTGGCTTCGGTAAACTCTTGTAGTGTCGCAATACACACAAAAGCTATATTTTCATGTCTGTAGTGGGTCTGTGTCTTGCCATTGCGGTTAGCTGTTGCTTTTTTTTGTGTTTTTGTGTGTTTGCAACTTCAGCCATAGCAACGTGCTCCTGCCTAATGTGAATGGTGTTCTAGGAGAGCTGACCAAATTTGTCTTTTTTTTTTTTCTGTGTTCCAGATGGGGGAGTGACTGCCTCTACTTGGTCGTGCACTCCACCTATCCCACCCAGGTGGTGTAATTACTTGTGCCGGTATAAGACAGATCTTGCATGCCCAGAGCATAGGCATATTTCATGCCATGGAAAAGCCACAGTACAGTGTAGGACCGCCCCGATCATGAAGCCACCGTAACGTGGTGGGGCAGTTTACACCATTTTCAAATGGTAACCAAGAGCCTCATTATTTTAGTGGAAGTGTTTTTTGGCAGTTGGAGGGGCTTGCTTTTAACTATTTTCATGTCTGTAGGGGATCTGTATCTTGCTATTGCGGTGAGCTGTTGCATTTTTTTGTGTTTTTTGTGTTTTTGTGTGTTTGCAACTTCAGCCAAAGCAACATGCTCTTGCTTAGTGTGAATGGTGTTCTAGGAGAGCTGACCAAATTTTTTTTTTTTTCCACCTATGTCACAATACTCACAAAAGAGTTAGGCTTTGATGCAAAAGGGTCCATCCTTTTATTTCCCTATTTGTGTCCCAATACTCACAACCGATTGGGACTTAAGGGGTTATGTATCACAGTGATTTGGTGATCTCACCGCTGGGAGGCACCCCTTGGCAACAGGCTTTATTTCCCTGGAGGGATATCTGGCTAGTCCCAATTTTTTGAGACTCGCAACTGAGGCTCCATGGACCCCTTTTTTGCATATTTAAATTTAAAGGGGCAGTGTATCAATGTATACTCCTGAGTGAGTACTTTATTGGATTTTTTTCACTGATCTCCCTGAGCTCAGTGATTGCTGTGTTTTGTTGGTCTACTTTTCATTGCCCCCGTTAACCAGAATCCTTCTCCACACTGACGAGGGGCAAATACCCCAAAATGATTGCCTGGCTTTGCTAAACCTTTGTCATGTCGCAATACTCGCAATGGAGTTAGACTTTGATGCAAAAGGGGCCACCCTTGTGTTTCCCTATTTATGTTCCAATACTCACAACTAGGTGGGACGTAAGGGGCTACGGATATCTGGCTATCTTTGTGTTTTGAGACTCTCAATTGAGGTTCCAAAGACCCCTTTTTTAATATTAATTGATGTCAAAAAGTTATGCTGATTTGTAATTTACTTTTATTGAAAGATCTCAAACCTTTCAGTACTTATCAACTGCTTTATGTTCTGCAGGAAGCCGTGTGTTCTTTTTAGTCTGACATAGTGCTCTCTGCTGCCACCTCTGTCTGTGATAGGAACTGTGAAGAGCAGAAGAGGTTTTCTATGGGGATCTGCTATTGCTCTGGACATCTCCTGTCACGGCAGCAGAGAGCACTGTGTCAGATTGGAAAGAATACACCACTTCCTGCAGGACATTCAACAGCTGAGATTTAAGTGGAAGCAATTTACAAATATGAAAAACTTTCTGGTACCAGTTGATTTTTTTTTCTTCTCCTGATATGCTGTTCCTTCTCTTCCGTTGTTGACAGCTTGTTACCGACCACTACTATTTAACTTAGCCTGTTTTGCCCAAACCAGGGTGAATGTTGTAGTACTTAAAATAGAGCAAAAATCACCAGTTTACACTTACACTATATACATAAAATTATTATTAAAACATAGAAAAAGTTTTTTGCATTTACAACAGGGTTGCCTGACTCTCCTTGCAGAATGTACCAGCTGCAGTAATTCATGCATATACAGCAATTACTGAAACAGATGTTGTTATTGATAAAAAGAATATTGAAAAATGAGCGATCTTTATGAAAAGATGAAAAATATGTAAAGGTTATTTAGATGTAACCAATTTGGTTGATATGCTCATAGCTGACTTCATAATTTGATAAACCCTTCAGGGACATAGCCTAGCTTAAGCTGTATAACTACTTTCCTATATTATGAATTATGGAATATTGCCTCCATTTTAGGATTACTGGGCTTCCAATCACAGTTGGTAAAAAAAAAAAAAAGAGTGAAGGGGCCACAACAGTTAATCAGTCCTACTATTTCACAGTCTTTCCTCATTGTTGAAAAACTGGTTATGCGGGGCACTGCAACCCTCCCCATTTATTTGAAGGGTACCATGCAGGCTTACGTCTGGTCAGTACCAGATGAATATGCTAGCGCAATTTTTGCAACTTTTTTGTGACTTTTTACTTACTGTAGATACAGTAACTATGGCAGTGCTACAATTGAATACATCAATCACAAGATATTGGACAAAATATACACCAATCCTCATTAGAGTGGTCGCACAAATTAGACTCCTTAATAAATGTCCTTCAAAGATTTGGCATTCCCTAGCAATATGCCATCACTTTATTAAATGGTAATATTCCTTAACTTTACAGGCACTTTTAGTGATATTCAGTGAAATAATATGAGATAATAATGCACATTTACAATATGTTTACTCTATGTCTGCATTACTTGGTAAAGGTTCTTTAAATTTTTAGGTTAGGCTTTGAAGTTTAGCAACATTTTTCAAATATCACCAACAGTAAAAGCAACAACAATTGAGTACGGTAACAGAAGTGATGATCACATACACTAACAACGGCAACAGTCAGATACGCTAACAGGAGTGACAATTAGATGCACTAACAGATGTGGAGATCAGGTAAAACAATGGGAAAGGGATAACTTTTAATAGGGGTGACTATTGGAACAGTAATGGGGGATAATTGAGACTATCAGGTACAGCAACAAGGAACACAATCAGGTACAGCGGGGGGTGAGTGATTATTAGGTATAGCAACAGGGGTCAGGGTTGATTATCAGGGTAGGAAAGGTTTAATTGTTGTGTTATGCATACTTTACTGTGAATGTGCTGCTGTCCTCTCCCAGATCTGAACTTCAACCACACACAGCTATCAGAAGCCGACCCTCTTGTCATTCTCACTGCAATTAGTCCACCTGTAGTGATGGACTAACTGGAGCGATCCCTGACCAAGGCGAGTGATGATAGATCCCTGGTTGGTTGCTACTAGAAATGAGCGAATTTTGGGTTCGTATGAACCTGAACTATTGGCTTCTGATTCCCGCTGTCTGCCGGCTCCGTGCAGCGGGTGGATACAGCATAAAGACCGCCTGGAAAACAGACATAGCCATAGGCTGTATCCCAGTTTTCCAGGCAGTCCTTACGCTGTATCCACCCTTTTTACGGAGACTGCAGCAGGAATCAGAAGCAGATAGTTCAGGTTCATACAAACCCGAACTTCGGCAAAGTCGTTCATCTCTAGTTGCTACCTTAATTCAAAGTTTAACTTATAGAGGTACATATATGCAGGGTTGGGGTGGGGAGGGGTCTTATTTATTTTTTTAAATCTAGGGTATAAGTGAAAGGGAATCTGTCAGCTCCTGGGCCCTATCTAAGGTGCTTACAGTGTGCTGTAGGTGGCAGTCCCCTTTTGAGCATGTTATTTTTTGGTGATTTTTCTGTGCAGTGGATTATGCACAGTCCTTCTGTAATGAAGTATCAAAGTATTGTTTGTGCCACACTCTGGCACATCTCACCACTCCCTTCCCCTTCCCCTTTATGAATAATCAGGAGTGGAGAGGTGTGGCCAGAGTGTGGAACAAACAACTCCTGTTTGACTCTTCACTACAGTAGGAGACTTGAGATTGTGCATAATCCACTGCACAGACAAATTACCAAAAGGCACCATGCTCACTAGGGGACTACCAGCTACAGCACACTGTCAGCACCTCAGGTAAGGCCCGGGAGCTGACAGATTCCCTTTAATTGGGCGGTCAAAGGTGTCTTACCAGCCTCAAAAGGATGAAAAGTGTTCTCAATTTATTCATAGATTTTCAGGAGGAATAATGGGAATGGCACACCACAGAATTATTTCATCAGCATACCTTTTAGATGGGGAAAAAGTATGACCTTGAATAGTCTGTAGAACTTTAAAGACTATCTGGCAAGTGTATAGTGGTATTATTGTTTTTTTTATAATGGCAGCATATCATATCCCTAGCTATATCATTACATGTTTATTTATTTCCCTCTTATTTTTCTTTATTAATCATGTGGTTTCTACTATGTAAGAGAGTGGTGAGGAAATTGACCAAATAAGGCTAGGTTCACAAGACCAGATGGAAAAATGGCAAATTCCATTGAATTAATGGGATCTCTGGGATTAATGATATCCATTGGTGTCTGTCTATTGTGGCAGAGTCTGCAACAGAGGCTCTGAATAAAGCCCTGAAGCAACCTAATTTTAAGCAGAATACGACATGGAGAGAAAGGAGCTGTTGCACATCACACCTATGGTTGACACTAATGCCTATGCGCTACATTTAAAAACCAACGCCAGGATGTTGGTATATACAGTAATTTGATCAAACCATATTGCCCCATGTACCACGTGCCGGTCTCCTGGTTCACATGGGTCCCTACACTGTCTCCACACTGTGTCGGTCAGCGACAGCCAACCCCGCAAAGCGTGCACATGCAGGGAAGGGAGGCCATGGAATGTCCCTGCAACCCCAATGTAACAGGATCAAACCCAGAGGGCCCCCCCAAAACCCAGCAGGCACCACCGGCGGAGAAAGCTGCCACCAAACAACACAAGGGTGATTAGGATCTTGTACTCACCATAGCTCCTGCAGGTAGAATGGGAAAGATAGGAGGTACTTGACATGTGTGCACAGGTGCCTCCTGCTAATTTGGGTAATGTGGGTCTAACAAAGAGGAGTGCCAACTGCTCAGAAAAGGGAGAAAAGTAAAATAGGACATGGAGAGAAAGGAGCTGTTGCACATCACACCTATGGCTGACACTAATGCCTATCGGCTACATTTAACCTCTTAAGGACCCATGACGTACCAGTACGTCAAGGATCGCTGTCACTTAAGGACCCGGCCCTTTAAACGGTCCGGTAAAGATGGCTGCTGATCATTACAGCAGACATCTTCCTTTGTCACGTAGGGGGCAGTTTCCCTGCCCCCCCGTGACGACGATCGCTGTAATTGGCCGATGACTTCTCATCGGCCAATCACAGCAATTTCCCCGGTTTCCGGGACCGGACCCCAGCACTAAGCTGTCTGAGACAGCACCAATCACAGCAGTGCCCGGGCATCACCTGCCCGTGGATCCGGCCCCCAGATCGCCCGTGATTGGCCGGTAACCACGAGCCGGCCAATCACGGGCGATCTTTACTACTACACCCATCATCTCCTTCTCTGCTAGCCAGAATCAGCTAGCTGAGAAGGAGATGATGGGAGCAGCGTGCTCCCCCATGCTGCCTCCTCCTCCCCCTTCCCCCCGTGCTGCCTCCGTTACAGGGAGATCAGCAAGCGGTTCCACGCTGCTCGCTGACCTCCCTGTGTTGTCTCCTCCTCCCCCAGTCCCCCATCGCCTCCCCCTCCCCCCTCCGGGATACCTCCTCCTGTCCGGTCCACAGTGCCTCTGCCTTCTCCCCGATTGCCAATGCTGCCACCCTCCCTCCCTCCTTGCTGCCACCCTCCCTCCTTGCTGCCACCCTCCCACCTTCTCCTGATTGCCACCCACCCACCCTCTCCGCTGCCCGCCACCCTCTCTTGATTGCCTCCCACCCACCCTCCCTGCTGCCACCCACCCTTTCCTGATTGCCACCAACCGCCCCTGCTGCCACCTACTCTCTCCTGACTGTCACACACCCTCTCTGTTGCCAACCACCCTCCCTCCTTGCTGCCACCCACCCTCTCTATTGTTTTTTAGTGTAATTTTTTTTTTTAATTATTCCCCCCCCAGGTGTGCCCCAGGCTAAAAAAAAAAAGTCAAAAACACACACAAATAAAATGTAAAAACAGTACATAAAACACACACACTAACACTTTCACATGTAAAAGCATAATACTTACACACCCCTCTAAGGGTGCCTTCGCACACACCGTATCCGCAGCGGAGTGCATCCCTATGAGAATACATACGCGCAGCAGGATTGACATCCCGTGCGTGTATGTAAGTTAACCCCCCGGCGGCCGGAGCATACATCATCTCCTCCCCGCTCCGGCTTGCTTCGGGGGTTCTCGGCAGGACTTCCGGCTCAGCCAATCAGTGGCTGCGGCGGGGCAGCGCACTGATTGGCTGTGCGGGATGAGCAGATGCTGGGATCTCCGAAGCCGGAGCAGGGAGGAGGTGATGTATGCTCTGGCTGGCCGCCAGGGGGTTAACTCACATACACACAGCGGGATGTCAATCCCGCTACGTGTATGTATTCTCTTAGGGATGCACTGACACTGGATGAACAGCGGATTTCGCTGCGAATCCACAGCGTGAAATCCGCTGCGGATCCGGTGTGTGTGAAGGCATCCTAAAGAAAAAAAAAAAACACATACACCTGGATTGCCTCTGATGTTGAGACAACCAGTGAGGGAGAAGAGGAAGATCCCTCGTTCCTTCTGCCTTCCTCTTCTTCCTCATCGTCATCATCATTTAGTGATAAGCCCCCAAGGCGCCGCCCCAGGAAGCCCCACAGGCCCCCTCAAGTGACCCCACCCCGTATGAACCACAGATTCCTGAGTTCGTTAGGGTCACTTGTGGGGGGTTTCCAATGTTTTGGCATCACGGGGCTCTGCAAACCCTTTGTCCTCCATTCTGGCCAAATCCAGCTTCCACAATCCAAATTGCGCTCTTTCCCTTAGAAGTCTTTCCTTGCGCCGGCTTTGCACTTTGTGTCTACATGTGGGGCATTCCTGTAATCGGGGAAAATTGCTCTACATGATTAGTGTTTTTGTTTTTCTTTTAACCCCTTGTGAACATGAAAAATTCAGAGTTACACCAACGTTTTAGTGTAAAAAATTTAATTTTTCATTTTTACGGCACATTGTTCCACATTTGTGCCTGTCAACAGTGGGGTCCATATGCCCACTATACTTCTTGTTACAATCATTAAGGGGTGTAGTTTCCATAATGGGGTCACTTGTGGGGGGTTTACAATGTTTTGGCAGCACGGGCACTCTGCGAATCCGACATGGCCTTCGTCCTCCATTCTGGCCAAATCCGGCTTTCAAAATGCAAATTGTGCTCCTTCCCTTTGGAAGCTTTACGTGTGGCGGCTTTGCACTTTGTGTCCACATGTGGGGTATTTTTGTACTCGAGGGAAATTTCTCTACAAGTTTTAGTTTTTTTTTTCCTTTTAACCCCTTGACAACCTGAAATATTTAAGGCTAGACCAAGTATTAGTGTAAAAAAATTAAATTTTTCAATTTCACAGCTCATTGTGCCTGTCACCAGTGGGGTCCATATGCGCACTATACCACTTGTTAGATTCCATGAGGGGTGTAGTTTCCATAATGGGGTCTTTTGTGGGGTGTTTACAATGTTTTGGCAGCACGGGGGCTCTGCGAACCTGACATGGCCTTCATCCTCCATTCTGGCTAAATCGAGCTTCCAAAATCCAAATTGCGCTCCCTCCCTTTGGAGGCTTTCCGTGCGCCGGCTTTAAATATTCAAAGTTACACCAACGTTTTAGTGTAAAAAATTTAATTTTTCAAATGGAGTCATTTGTGGGGGGTTTACAATGTTTTGGCAGCACGCAGGCTCTGCGAACCTGACATGGCCTTCCTCCTCCATTCTGGCCAAATCCAGCTTCCTAAATCCAAACTGCGCTCCTTCCCTTTGGAGGCTTTCCATGTGCCAGCTTTGCACTTTGTGTCCACATGTGGGGTATTTTTGTACTCGGGGGAAATTTCTCTACAAGTTTAATGTTTTTTTTCCCTTTTAACCCCTTGTCAACCTGAAATATTTAAGGCCTGACCAAGTTTTAGTGTAAAAATATTAAATTTTTCAATTTCACGGCACATTGTGTTTAGTTTCCTTAATGGTGTCCCTTTAGGGGTGTTTGTTAGGTTTTGGCACCCCAGAGCCTCTGTCAACCAGAAGTGGTACTTTGAAAATTGGGTAATTGTAAGGAGGCTTCAAAATTCACTAGGCGCTCCTTTGTATCTGAGGCTTGTGGTTGCATCAAATAGCGCAATAGGGCCACATATCATACATTTCTATAAACTGCAGACATGGGGCGATAAAAATTGGGGTGCATTTCTCTGGAAATAGGTTTTCTATTAAGAGAGATATTGGATCACAATATAATTTCTGCAAAGAAAATTGAAATTTTTAATTTTCTAACACACTTGGCTTTTATTTCTGTGACTCACCTAAAGGGTTAAAAAACTTTTTGGAATTGATTTTGAACACTGTGGGGGGTGCAGTTTCTGAAATGGGGTGCTTTGTGGGGCTTCATAATATACAGCCACCTTAAATCCACTTCAAATGTTAACTGGTCCCTTGAAAAATCAGATTTTGAAATTCTTGTGAAAATTTGGAAAAATGCTGCTAAACTTTGAAGATTTTTATTGTCTTAAACAATTGAAGGCAAGTTTAATAAATGCTGCCAACATAAAGTAGACATGTTGCTTATGCTATTTAATATATAAATTATGTGGCATATCCATTGTCCTTACAAGCACAACATTTCAAAGTTTGAAAAATGCAATTTTTCTTATTTTTTCACATTATTTTGGGGTTTTTCATTTGAATTGTCGATTTAGTGGTCACGTTTTGCACTATAAATGGTATTGATTTATTTGGGATGCAGGGGGTTGTTTCTCGGGGGGGGGGGGGTTGTGGGGAGTCTGGGGGGGGGGGGTTGTGGGGAGTCTGGGGTGGGGGGTGGGGGGGGGTTGTTTGGTTTGTGCAGTAGCAAGGCTTTGACTGTATCCAGTATTTTGATTTTGGTGCACCTAACATGGCATCTTCTATGTTCCAGAATATATATATTTCTTGTGTGAAGCATCATATCTCCCCTGTTATTACGTGGAAGAATGGCAATGAGAATGATCCTCCTTTGCTCTGGACCTGTACCGCCCTTTCTGTCCTCCTATGGAATTTCATCTACTCTCCCTTTGTGGAATTCTGCAGGTGACAGGAGGACATCTTTAATCTTGCGTGGAGCAAGACTTTTCTTCTCCTATACTATATGATCTTTACCTCTAGGGTACATCCATTACAATTCAATCTACTTTAGTTTCTTGTGTGGACTTCTGGACTCTGAACCACTTTTGGTCTATTAAAAGCCTTTTTATGTACCGCCCATGTATATATGTATATACTTTGCATATAGTGCACTATGTCATTTGTGGGATGTTCATTTGGTGTTCCTCTCACTGGACCTGGCGCCATCTTGTACGGTTTCCTATTAATTTTTCATTTATAAATATATTTTTACAATTTATACTACTACCTTTCCATATTTACCTTTCCATATTTATGTAATGGTGTATAAGTGATGGATTATGCTTTGATCACGTGGATGGAGGCGCATGTATGAACACGAATGAATGTGGTTTTTCATTATATTGTTATCTATTTTTATGAATTTTATATTTCCATATTCATTGTTGTGGCTATGCTTGCGCATGTACTGTGGGCATTCATATATATTTTGGAGCTTGCTTGATATACATCATGCTTGGTTTGATATACACATATATATATACACATACGTGTGGAGTTCATATTATTCCACACTTTGTCTAATTGACGGGTCACTTCAATGCTTTAATTCTGATCAATCTCTTGACCACACAACCTTTGTGACCCGTCTGTCTTTTATATATGTATATTATGTGTTAATTGTATAATGCGCCTCTAAACCAGTCATTGCGCTCCATTTATATTTACATTTATTATTATTTACATTATATATTCTTTGTTATGTTTGTATTGAGTGCAATTCGTATTACTTGTAGTTTTACTATATATATATCTTCACATCTTAGTTGGACGCACAGACACCATATATATTGTTTGGTACTTGTCTGTGTTGGACGCACAGGCATCATATATTTTGTTTGGTATTTGTCTGTGTTTATTTATATGTTTTTAGCTCTGCCCTTTTTGCGCATGCGCTGTGCACAATTTCGTGCACTCAGACTAAGTCCATGTTTATTTATATGCTTTCAGCTCTGCCCTTGTTGCGCATGCGCTGTGCACAATTTTGTGCACTTAGACTATGTTCCATCCTGACCTTCCGTACATTCTGATAGCTGTCAGGTGATTATTACGTCATGTGATACATCATGTGACCGGAACAAGATGGCGCCGGGTCCATGCGGGGTCCGCCGATCTGTGCTTTCCACATGTGTCTGTGAGTACTGTTTAAGCCATACACCTGCTTACCATGTATTGATTTATATTACTGCCTATATATAGTAGCATTGGGGACAATAGCATTCATCCCTGAGGAAGTCTATGTGACGGAACGCGTGGGATGTTCTCCCCTACCCACTGAGCGATGGCCATAAGTGGTTGTATTATATTTACTCCCTCTTCCTTGCACTTTGTTTGCACTTGCACTTTCGATTACTTGCATTGTGATGATGTACTTATTCATGGAAATTAGTGTGCTTTTAGCACAGGGGATTTGACACACCACTGTGTCAGGTTATTGTATATATTTATTTATTCTAATATAGTTGTTCACACACACATTGATGTATATACCTATTTATTTATCTATTTATTCTTTGATGAAGAGTATGGTCATCACATAATATATTTTTCAGTGGTCCGGGTGCCACCTGGCCGTATCGGGGCCGGTGGTTTGGTGGTATTTTTTAATTGTTTTTATGGTTTTTGTTTTGTTCCTGGCATTTATGTATAATAAAATTTCTATTATTTTTGCATTATTTGTGAGGTGCAGTCCAATTTTTCAGTCTTTCTTTCTTGCGGCAGGCTGTAAGTATCGACTCAATTTTACTAGAAATATAAAGTACAATATGTCACGAGAAAACAATCTCAGAATCAGCAGGATAGGTAAAAGCATCCCGAAGTTATTAATGGATAAAGTGACACATGTCATATTCCTGAAATTTGCTCCGGTCCTTAAGGCCATTTTGGGCTCAGTCCTTAAGGGGTTAAAAACCAATGCCAGGATGTTGTTATATAATTTGAGCAAACCATATTGCCCCATGTACCACGTGCTGGTCTCATGGTTCACATGGTTCCCTACACTAATTTAAAGCTGAATCGATAGAGGTGGATGGTGTATTTAGGCTGGTGGGGTTTGTGTTCTGGGGCTGCTTTTTAGTCCCAGTCTGGTCCTGCAATATTCCACAAGTTACAGTTTTGTGCTAAGCATTTATCTGTATTGACAAAATTATGTAATCAGGGATATGAAGGCACTCACAAAAAATTCTAGCCGGTGAGCAATTTAAAATGAAAATAGCCAAAGTTAAGTATAGCTCCTAGATATAGATGTAATTAACGATGCATTTGATGATGGTTATGAAACTACTTCCACTTCTCATCATGTTCTCTTATCTTTTAAGTTTAATAAAAAACTACAGGAGGCAACATAATATTTTATTCAGTTAAAAATATGTATATATATATATATATATATATATATATATATATATATTGGCTTATATGACACTTCACTAATTAATTGTGCAGTCAGCAAGGGTGGGTAGTCATAAAACACAGAACTGTTTTGACATTCCCTATCTTGTATGATTGGCGCACGTCATCATTATGAACTTTGAATGACAGAAATAAATACACTTTGTTTCCTGTTGTCTTTATAGCTCTCATAACATTATAAATTATTCAAACTAGATTAAATGAACCAAGATATATTAAAGCGAACATGCTCAGTCGATCATAGTGCTCCGTCAGGGTCGATACTCGACTGAAACACCTCGAGGGAAGGGGGCCTGGGGTGCTTTTTAAATATTTTCCCTACTTGATTGACACAGCACGTCAGTACAGTAGAGCAGAAATTTAAACAGTTTCAGCTGTAACACAAAGCCGAACTTACCAGAAATCCAGGCCCAATGTCCTGAAGGTAGATTTTCTGACTTGTGCTGGTTGAAAAAAAGAGACTAAACACATAAAGTTCCGCCCAGTACCAAGAGTCACAGCTCAATGCTTCCATCAATCACATGACTGCCTTCTCTGTAAGTGCAGATGACCTGGGAAACACAAGACCTGGGTTTAGACTCTTTTAAAGAAAAAAAAAAGAGTCAGAACACAGGAAGTGCCATAGATGACATGTTTTCCATTACTAAAAAAAAAAGACAGGTACACTTTAAAAAGCACCCTGAGCGCCTAGGTATCTTTACAATATAAAAAAAAAAAAACACCTGGGACACCTGGTTAAATAATTCTCCCATTGATTTTAATGGCATTTTTAAATTTTGAGTGCTTATAACGCAAATTATATTACTGCACACTGTAAGTAAGCAAAATATGTCATATAAATATGCCTCATTGTAGATAAGTTAAATATTGTAGTTGACAGTAGTTGCTTCACTCAGTAGGTTTTGACATTGGCCTTCTTGTTTATGTATTGCATGGCATTGCATGGCAATTTCTGATCCTGGGCCCTATGTTGCTAGAAGTTATTTAACACTGTGTCCTGACTAGGAAATCCTGTAGGAATGTGGGATGCAAGAGGCACACACTGCAAATGTGCCAAGATCTTATTGTCATTGAATTGGAAAATGTCTACTTTAAGTCTGAAGATGCTGAAGAATTCTTCAGATTCTCTATGTTTAGTACTTAAAGTGGGTTATTTTTCTAAAACATTTCTTTTTTTTCTCTACAGTTATCAGAGTTTTGATGAAGATAATATCATGTCTAGCTGTAATAGTGCAAATTCTGTCAGTTATAACAAAGAGGCAATTTAGTATATATCATGTGTGTCATATAATAAACAAACCTTATGTCATTTTGTTTCAAAGGTATCTGCTGCTTCTTCTTCATTCCTGTGATGCCTCGTTTTAGAAGGAATTGCCCTCTTAGCCCAGTATATGGCAGTTCCTAATTGAGAAAGTACAGTGCATGGTTATCTCTGACAGTCCAAAACTTTTGACTCAAAAAATGAAGATAAAATAAATTGTAAGTGCCTTAATATAAAATAAAATTTTAAAAATGAAAGCATCAAGGTAACAGTTGAAAATTTTCCTTTGTTAGGTGATAGCTTGGTCAATCCAGAGTCCAGATATAAGCGAACCAAATTGTACAAACAAAGAATTGTTCTGAACTACCAGAGATACAGTACTGGCTACCAGAGATAAGCCAGTACTAAAATGCTTGGGTGCTCGATACTCGAGACAAATATTTCCCAATGCTCGGGTGCTCGCTTCAAGTAACGAACCCCATTGAAGTCAATGGGAAACTCCAACATTTTTGCAGGGGACCAAAGCTCTGCACAGGGAAGGTTGCGTTAAAACCTTGAAAAGTCAGAAAATGATGGAAACAACACATAAATGGACAGGAAACAGGAGGGGCAGCATGCATGGACATTCACAACAGAGCAAGTTTGTCAGCTCACCCCCATAATGCTGGTCTCTCCTGCACCATCAGCGTCCCAGGAAGGAGCACATAGAGAATACTCGGGCCGTATCCCGGCAAAGTAATGTCGAAAAAATGCAAATGGATCCCACAGCTCTGGTAAAATGTAGAAAATTTATTGACACATAAATAAAAAAAAACAAAGTGATAAAAATCGTGATAAAAAATCTATATAAATCCTGAGCGCACAGAGCCCGTCCGTGCGAAAATTTTGAAAGCATCATTTTACCACCGGAAAAATCATAAATGCAGCGCGCACAGAAGCCGTGCCCCCTTTGCGTGCTGCTGCACTCCCCGTAACGCCCCCTCTCTGCCCCACTGGTGAATGTGGCGCAATTGGGGCCGATGGAAAAAAGAATATTCGCAAAATTACCCTTTGCAAATATTTTTACGCAAAACAGCCCCATCTGCACCTAAAAAAGGCATTTTTGCCTTTTCATACATGTCCCCCATTGTGTATTGAGCAGGCTCAGCTACTGGGATGGCTCCGTACACCCATTCCCCTGTAACAGCAGATTTGTAATGGATGATTTTTTTCTATTTGATTAAGTGGTGCATATAAATCATTTTCATAATAACCAAAACAACATTGTTTAATTTTTCTATTACAGCAATCCGAGAATAGAAGCTTTCAACACTTTACAGACATGGAACACCAGTTTCTTCTAAATAACATTGAATTGCTATTCATTTGGGTATTATATATAAAATCAGACCCTAATCTGAATTACTTTTTTTTTTTTTTTAGTATGATGGACAACTCCCAACAGATTTAAGCTTCGAATTCTAGGCAATGTGGTTGATAAATATTTTTTTTCTTAATTATTTTTTGCTTTTAAATGTTATTTGCAGTAAAAGATATTAAAGTAAGTAAGATATTAAAGTCAAACTGGTGTAAAAGTAGAATTTTCTGATTTGCCCCTAGCAACCAATCAGATACCACCTTTCATTTTCCAAAGGACCTGTGATGAATGAAAAGTGGAATCTGATTGGTTGCTAGGGGCAACTAAGACAATTCTATTTTACAACAGTTTGATAAATCTCCCCCAATGTGTTTTTTAATTTCTTAATTAATATTATGTAACAAAAAGTGCACGTATCCCATGGAAGGAAGACTCAGTAAATTTAGCAAATCTTTGAAAAGTAATATTCAACTTTTAATGATGAATCAATAACAGAAAAAAAAATCACATATTATATATAGGTGGAAGTGACATATTCCTGGATCTGGAACTCTCTGATTCCAGCAATATGTGGTATTCTTTACACTAGGTATCTATTAAGTCTCAAGCCTTTAAGTCACCCTGACAAAGTTCTGAACTGACTAGACAGTTCCCCCTGGTAGCCCTCTCTCTACTTTGCACGCCCTACTACTTAAAACTTATCAAGAGACTTACAGATCAAGCCCATCCTATCTAAAACAATTTCCAATTACTTTAAGTGGCAATCATATTAAAGCACAAGCTGCTGTAATCAAACTTGCGCTAACAATTAACCTTGTACTGTCTCTTTAAGAACTGTTCAGCAAATCATTCAAGTGGTTAAAGTGTAACTGTCATTTTTCAGAAATCATTAAAAACAAATCAATAGTACAAACAATTTTAAGAAACTCTGCAATAGGTTTTATTAAGGAAAAGAGTATCTGTGATGATAGGTCAGGGACTCATGAACACAAGGACAAGGCAGTAGCATAATTTGTTGGGGGAAGAGGGGGAGTCCGCTCCAGGGCCCACACAGGCAGGGGGCCCACTAAAGATTTTGCTAGTTAATGATGTCCTCAAAAGCCATTACGTTTGCAGACAGACTTAACAAATGTCTATTGCACTGTAGGTGGCCCCTGGCCAGCAACCAGTGCTCCTGGGGGGCCCACACGACAACCGAATGTTGTGTCTGACCATTTAACTGCATGCACTTGTATGCGAGGAGAACATACAGTTGAATGCAGCAGGGTGATTGACAAGGCGAGGAGAGCATTGGCTCTCCATCCTGCGAATCACTGTTGTGGCCACAAGAGGCTGTTTCCTCCCTTAGAGCTGCGGGACATGAGTGATGTCCCTCGTGCGCTCAGAGAGGAGGGAGAGAGTTGACATCAGAAGACTACAGTACTGCAACCGCACAGCAGGTAAGTATGACTTTTATTTTCTTAGTTATAGAGGAGGAGACCTATGGGGTTGGGGGTGGCTAACTCCTGGGAAGGATGTTATTTATGGGGTTGGGGTATGAGATGTGCTGGCTAACTGAAAAGGGGGCACCTACTTTGGAGGTACAGTCTACTCACAGTGGTAGTGGTGATGTCTAACCATCAGGAGGATTACCAGGGAGATTACTGCTGGGGTGGCTGCATGGGGAAAACATACTCCGATCACCGACATAAAATGGTGCTGGAGGAGATGCCTACTTGGAGGATAATACCTTTTTTTTTTTTTTTTTAGGGGGGATTGCCTGCACAGAGAGTTCTAAATACTAGATTAGAGATGAGCGAACCTCGAGCATGCTCGACTCCATCCAAACCCGAACTTTTGGCATTTGATTAGTGGTGGCTGCTGAAGTTGGATAAAGCCCTAAGGCTATGTGGAAAACATGGATATAGTCATTGGCTGTATCCATGTTTTCCAGACAACCTTAGAGCTTTATCCAAGTTCAGTAGCCGCTGAGGTTCCCTATGGGTAACATAATCCGTTGGAGACTTACTCTGCCCCCCCTCCCCCCTAGGCTGAACCCCTAGCTACGCTTCTGGGACAAAGTGAGACCCTGATGCTGCTCTCCCTAATCTGCCCCTGCCTTTGGGGGGAAACCAACTCCTTAACAGGTTGGCCCTAACCTGAAGACTGCAGAATACACAAGTGGTTGCAATACACAAGACAAAGACAGGACAGAGGGAACACAATAAAGAGGAGTAAGCAATTAGGGTCAGCAACAGTTGGGCTATGAGGTACCAAGTGAAAAAGCAAAGGGGAGTCCAGGAAACTAAGCAAAAGTTCAGGTTCACAGGTATAAGTTCAAGCAGGTATAGAATGATGCGCTCCCGGCCTCAGCGCTGGTAACCAGGGACGCCATTGGAGTGTCCGGCCGCGCCTGGTTACTAAGGTTGACTTTGGGAGGAGAGCATCTTCACGGCAGCCAGTGTGCTCTTCCGCTGTCACGCGCTACTGTCAGGAGCCGACTGTCAGCCAACTGTCAGGAGCTGTCCGTTATGGTTTATAGAGAGGGGAGGGGTCGAGGGAAGTGAGCACGGAGAGGAGAAATGGCAGCCCTGTGCAAAACAACATCCTGCAATGTTCTTTCACCAAGCTCCTAGATAAGCACTGACCTCTCTGACTTCTGAATTCAGTGTTTTATGTGCTCAGTCAGTCTTCAAACAGCTGGGCTGCTTTTCTGCTCTCCCCTCTCCCTCTCTCCACTCCATGGGATACCTCCACTACTACACCCCTCATCCACTATACCTCAACTACTTCACCCCTCATCCACTATACCTCAACTACTACACCCCTCATCCACTATACCTCAACTACTACACCCCTCATCCACTACACCTCACTACTACACCCCTCATCCACTATACCTCACTACTACACCCCTCATCCACTTTACCTCACTACTACACCCCTCATCCACTACACCTCACTACTACACCCCTCATCCACTACACCTCACTACTACACCCCTTATCCACTATACCTCCCTACTACACCCCTCATCCACTATACCTCCCTACTACACCCCTCATATCTACCTGTACTACTACACCCCTTATCCACTATACCTCCACTACTACACCCCTCATCCACTATACCTCAACTACTACACCCCTCATCCACTATACCTCCACTACTACCCCCCTCATCTATTATACCCCACTACTACACCCCTCATCCATTATACCCCACTACTACGCCCCTTATCCACTATACCTTCCTACTACACCCCTATCCACTCTACCTCCCTACTACACCCCTCATCCACTAGACCTTCACTACTACACCCCTTATGATGTTGGTCATTTCCAGCATCTTGTACTCAGTATAATGGGGTCACCCAGCTTTCCCAACATCTAATACTCAGTATGATGGAGGTCACCCTGCTTTCCCAGCATCTAATACTCAGTATGATGGAGGTCACCCAACAAAGCAGCTATGGTTCTCTTATCTTGCATAACCCCTTTAAATTTTACATGGCCATATATGTGAAAAGTAGAAAGCCTTTTACACTGCTCTCAGTCCCTGTTCTCTATGAGTAATGTAGTTAAATATTTCCTTTATTATTTGGAAAGCAGTGTCTTCTGCTGAGGTTCCCTATGGGTAACTTAATCGGTTGGGGGCCCACTCAGACTTGCTCACCCCCCCCTAGACTGAACCCCTAGCTACACCCCTGCTCTGCAGTGAAAACTACACAGGTGCTTAATGATCCAGCCCATGTGCCATCCTCTCACAGCTGATGAATAGGAGGCAATCTGCCTGGAGCATTCCTAATGATGAGGAGGGTGGGGAGGAGGGACAGAGAGGTTGCATACACGATGTAAGCCACGGCCAAAGGGCACGGGGCTGCCAGTTAAAAAATTGTTTTTTATTACATTAACTGCATCAACTGCTGAACGGGACCCCAGGACAGATCTTGGATTAAAAGCAGCTATCTGAAGGTACAAGCGGTTTGGGGGGTCAGATTGTTGGTACAGAGTCACTTTAAGACCTTTGTTTTGTTAGAGCCCAACCAGGCAGGTGTTTATTTTGTAGCCTCTTTTTGCAAGGTGTTACTCTGTTTCTGTTTGCCTGGACTTTATATGCCAGAAATAAAACAAAATTGGGGTCTTTTTTTGTTAAATTGGCATATGGACTGTTTGATTCTACGCCACACCATGTTATTTTTAAATAATAATAATAATAATAATAATAATAATAATAATAAAAAAAACAAACAAAAAAAAAAACAGCAACTAAAATGGAAGCATTTCGGATTGCTGCAAAGCAATACTGTTAACTTAAAAGCTGTTAGCACTTCACTAAGGGCTCACTGCTTACCCCATCTTGTTGCAGGGTTCTATGGTAAGTCACTGGAGCTCACTCAGAAATGTAATAGTATACCCTGTACTGCATTGTACCTCTATATAGATCACCTTTATAATTCTCTTAATGACTAATGAGGGGTTTATTGGACTTTTCTCTGACAGATTTCAGCTGGAGCTGTTTCTGCAGGGCACATCTAAACACTAAAAAAAAGTTTTCTTCTGAGGATTGTTCTTAACAGGTTTCATGTAAATCCTGAAATTCATTTTATTTCAAGTTCTTCAACGCTATACACTAGGAATCCTTTGTCATGATCTTCATCAGAGTCATCAGAGTGTGAGGTGGTGTAGCTGAACGTTTGATGTATAGCTTTAGGCTCTATTTCCATCTCTTCACATAGAGGATGAACCTCTGGAGATTCATTTAATAAAAATATCCCTTCCTCTTTTAGTGATAACAAAAGTGTTTCTTGTGGTTCAAACGTAACGTCTTCCTGACTTTTCTATGAATATGTCATGACTATGATATAGCTGAGTCCTTCTCCCCCCATCCCATAACCTTACCCAATAACTTGAGACAGACAACGAGGTGGATTAATTGGCCACAGCAGACATTTATTTAAAAATCATAACATAAACAATGTATAACATGTCACCCCAATACCCCTAGTATGGGGTCTCACTAACTCAGCCTACCAGATCCATATTCCCCAGGCAGTCCTCGGAGCCCTAATGCTAACGGTCCCCTTATACAGGCATCCCCATGTGGGATTTGCCAGCAGCCGCCTTTTCGGGCACGCTAGCAGCACTGTTGCCCCCCATGCGTCCAGGATGACTTCCTCTTACTGAGGCAGGAGCCCCCCTTTACAGGTAAATCCCGGACCGTCAGCCCATCCCACGTCCAGGAAGTCCAGATACAACCTTGTCTCCCCCCCTGCACATAAGGCACCACTGAGCCTATTGCCCACCGATTCCGAGGACCCCTCCTCAACATAACCACCTGGCCGCTGCGACAAAAAAATGGCCACCGACTAATCACCACCTTGCCAACCCCCAACTATGCAAACCCCAAGGGAGGGAGGGTGGGAGATTGTCCTGTTGATCCAACCGAGCTGGAATGAACTAACTCATTCCTCTTGCCCCCCTATATACCCTAGCACATCCCTATTCCTTATTTACTATGACCCAACCAATCCCCTTTCTCTAGTCCCCCACCTGACCAAGAATTGTTACATTCTCTTCACCAACTACTCTCCCTCCCATCTGCCCTCTGAATGACCCAGCTACTGGTTACCCTAACTCCAGTCCCAACTTACCCAGTCATGTAGGCCTCTCTCCTAGGTTACCTCTAGTACGACCTAACTTAATATTTATAAAAGGAAGTTTTGTCTTGATTTGTGTTGTGTAAGGCTGGGTTCACACTGCGTTTTTGCAGTCCATTTAACATATACGTTTCATCAAAAAAAAAAAAAAAAACAGATAAAAAAACAGTGCAAAAACAGATGTAATTGTGTGCGCTCTGTTTGGATCTGTTTTTCTCTTGACTTCCATAATAAAAATAAAAGGAGCAAAATAGATAGATAGAAATAGTTTTTTTTTTTTAAAGTTCACACCACATAGTTACCCCACCTCCTGATGACAAGCCCTGCCCCCAGTGCTAAACATGGGTAGGATATTAACTCTATCACTGCCAGAGTGCACAGGGCCTGAGGAGGAGAGAAGGGCTGTACAGCAGGTGGGATATTAACTCTCTGCCAATTAGAGGTCACCCAGCTATCCCAGCATCTTGTATTGTACGCAGTAAGATGGAGGTTACCCAGCTTCCCAGCATCTTGTACGCAGTATTATGGAGGTCACCCAGCTATCTCTGCATTTTGTATTGCACTTAGTATGATGGAGGTCACTTAGCTATCCCAGCATCTTCTATTGTAGTCAGTATTATGGAGGTCACCCAGCTTTCCCAGCATCTTGTACGCAGTATGATGGAGGTTACCCAGCTTTCCCAGCATCTTATACACAGTATGATGGAGGTTACACAGCTTTCCCAGCATCTTGCACTCAGTATGATGGAGGTCACCCAGCTTTTCCAGCATCTTATAGTCAGTATGATGGAGGTTACTGAGCTTTCCCAGCATCTTTTACTCAGTATAATGGAGGTCACCCAGCTTTTCCAGCATCTTTTAGTCAGTATGATAGAGGTCACTGAGCTTTCTCAGTATCTTTTACTCAGTATAATGGAGGTCACCCAGCTTTCCCACCATCTTATACTCAGTATAATGGAGGTCACCCAGCTTTCTAGCATCTTGTAGTCAGTATGATGGAGGTCACCCAGCTTTCCTAGCATCCTGTACGCAGTATGATGGAGGTCACCCAGCTTTCCCAGCATCTTCTTCTATGATGGGGGTCACTCAGCATCCTTGTGCACCTGATAGATATTAGACAGATAGATATTTCATATATATAGGGGATAGATGAAAAGGAGAGATAGATCATGATATAGACATATGAGATAGAAAGATAACCCAGCTTTCTCAGCATCTTGTACTTAGTATGATGGACGTAACCCAGCTTTTCCAGCATTTTGTACTCAGTATGATGGAGGTAACCCAGTCTTACTAGCCTCTTGTATTCAGTATGATGAAGGTCACCCAGCTTTTCCAGCATTTTGTACTCAGTATGATAGAGGTCACCCAGATTTCCCAGCATCTTATACTTAGTATGATGGAGGTCACTCAGCTTTCCCCACATCTTGCACTTAGTATGATGGTGGTAACCCTTATTTCTCAGCATCTTTTACTCAGTATGATCGATGTCACCCAGCTTTCCAGCATCTTGTACTCAGTATGATTCAGGTAACCCAGCTTTCCCACCATCTTATACTCAGTATAATGGAGGTTACCCAGCTTTTCCCACACCTTGCACTTAGTATGATGGAGGTCACCCTGATTTCTCAGCATTTTGTACTCAGTATAATGGAGGTCACCCAGCTTTCCAGCATCTTGTACTAAGTATGATAGAGGTCACCCTGATTTCTCAGCATCCTGTACTCAGTATGATGGAGGTCACTCAGCTTTCCCCACATCTTGCACTTAGTATGATGGTGGTAACCCTTATTTCTCAGCATCTTCTACTCAGTATGATGGATGTCACCCAGCTTTCCAGCATCTTGTACTCAGTATGATGGAGGTAACCCAGCTTTCCCACCATCTTAAACTCAGTATAATGGAGGTTACCCAGCTTTCCCCACACATTGCACTTAGTATGATGGAGGTCACCCTGATTTCTCAGCATCTTGTACTTAGTATAATGGAGGTCACCCAGCTTTCCAGCATCTTGTACTAAGTATGATAGAGGTCACCCTGATTTCCAGGGGCGTAGCTAGGGGTTCAGCCTAGGGGGGGCGAGCAAGTCTGAGTGGGCCCCCAACCGATTATGTTACCCAAAGGGAACCTCGCTTGACAACAATGCTTTCTAAATAATAAAGGGTATATTCTGCTCCATTACTCATAGTGAATTAAGAGCAGTGTTAGAGGCTTCTACATTTACATATATAGACACATAAAATGAAACAGTGACTTACAAGGGGTGTCTTCTCATCGGAGTCGCTCACTATCCCAATGTCATGGATGTATGGGCAGTATAACAGGTTCACCTGAGATCTGTAGTTAAAACTGTAAAAAAAAGTTAAATCCATTATGCAAAGACTATTATTTTCCCTATACACTGACTGACCCATATACCATAGAGGTAGATAATTTGCATTCTGCCTAAGACAGGTGCATCACTCACAGGGAGGTACCGCAGGCTCAATCACTAGCTAACTCGGGCAGCCACTACAGGCTGCTGCACCCTGCTCTCTGTGATCCGAATCACAGCTTTCTGATTTAAACATACTTGTCCCTTATCCTGTAAGAGACTGGGGTGGAGGGGTCGGACCTCTGCCCCCATTCCCCCAGGATCTCCAGATCAGCCCCCAGCTCCTCTATGAAGCTGCCAGAGAGAACTGGGCCAAATAGGGTTAAATCAGAAAACCACTGTTTTCCACATGTCCAGCTCCCCCTGGTTTCCACATGTCCAGCTCCCCCTGGTTTCCACATGTCCAGCTCCCCCTGGTTTCCACATGTCCAGCTCCCCCTGGTTTCCACATGTCCAGCTCCCCCTGGTTTCCACATGTCCAGCTCCCCCTGGTTTCCACATGTCCAGCTCCCCCTGTTTACCAGCTCCCTCTGTTTCCACATGTCCAGCTCCCCATGGTTTCCACATGTCCAGCTCCCCCTGGTTTCCACATGTCCAGCTCCCCCTGTTTACCAGCTCCCTCTGTTTCCACATTTCCAGCTCCCCCTGTTTCCACATGTCCAGCTCCCCCTGTTTCTACATGTCCAGCTCCCCCTGTTTCTACATGTCCAGCTCCCCCTGTTTCTACATGTCCAGCTCCCCCTGTTTCCACATGTCCAGCTCCCCCTGCGTCCACATGTCCAGCTCCCCCTGCGTCCACATGTCCAGCTCCCCCTGTGTCCACATGTCCAGCTCCCCCTGCGTCCACATGTCCAGCTCCCCCTGTTTCCACATGTCCAGCTCCCCCTGTTTCCACATGTCCAGCTCCCCCTGTTTCTACATGTCCAGCTCCCCCTGTTTCTACATGTCCAGCTCCCCCTGTGTCCACATGTCCAGCTCCCCCTGTGTCCACATGTCCAGCTCCCCCTGTTTACCAGCTCCCCCTGTGTCCACATGTCCAGCTCCCCCTGTTTCTACATGTCCAGCTCCCCGTTTCTACATGTCCAGCTCCCCCTCTTTACCAGCTCCCCCTGTGTCCACATGTCCAGCTCCCCCTGTGTCCACATGTCCAGCTCCCCCTGTTTCCACATGTCCAGCTCCCCCTGTTTCCACATGTCCAGCTCCCCCTGTTTCCACATGTCCAGCTCCCCGTGTCCACATGTCCAGCTCCCCGTTTCTACATGTCCAGCTCCCCCTCTTTACCAGCTCCCCCTGTGTCCACATGTCCAGCTCCCCCTATGTCCACATGTCCAGCTCCCCCTGTTTCCACATGTCCAGCTCCCCGTTTCCACATGTCCAGCTCCCCCTATGTCCACATGTCCAGCTCCCCCTGTTTCCACATGTCCAGCTCCCCCTGTTTCCACATGTCCAGCTCCCCCTGTTTCCACATGTCCAGCTCCCCGTGTCCACATGTCCAGCTCCCCGTTTCTACATGTCCAGCTCCCCCTCTTTACCAGCTCCCCCTGTGTCCACATGTCCAGCTCCCCCTATGTCCACATGTCCAGCTCCCCCTGTTTCCACATGTCCAGCTCCCCCTGCGTCCACATGTCCAGCTCCCCCTGTTTCCACATGTCCAGCTCCCCCTGCGTCCACATGTCCAGCTCCCCCTGCGTCCACATGTCCAGCTCTAGTCTATTCCTAAAGATACAGACTGCCTGTGCAGTCTGTATCTTATGCTTTTACCTATAGCTGTGTAGCGGAGCGGAGCAGTAAGGCCGGGGGCGGCCATCTTGATGACGTCAGTGGTGCGTTCCAGCGCTGGAACGCAAGGGACGTCATCAAGATGGCGCCCGGCTTTACTGCACCGCTACAGAGGACTGGGTAAAGTATAAGATACAGACTGCACAGGCATTCTGTATCTTCAGAAATAAACTTCATGAAGATACAGACTGCCTTTGCAGTCTGTATCTTATACTTTACCCAGTCCTCTGTAGCGGTGCAGTAAAGCCGGGCGCCATCTTGATTACGTCCCTTGCGTTCCAGCGTTGGAACGCACCACTGTGACGTCATCAAGATGGCCGCCCCCGGCCGTACTTCTCCGCTATACTGGATTAGGTAAAAGCATAAGATACAGACTGCACAGGCAGTCTGTATCTTCAGGAATAGACTTAGGGAGAGAAAATTCAATAGCGATCTGAGTGGGCCCCTGCCAGAGTGGGCCCGGGGGCGGCCGCCCCCCCTGCCCCCCTATCAAATTTCGCTACTGCTGATTTCTCAGCATCCTGTACTCAGTATGATGGAGGTCGCCCAGCTTTTCCAGCATGTTCTTCTATGATGGGGATCACTCAGCATCCTTGTGCTACCTGATACATATTAGACAGATTGATATTTGATATATATAGGAGATAGATGAAAAGGAGATATAGATCATGATATAAAGATATGAGATAGATAGATAGATAGATAGATAGATAGATAGATAATATGAGGTAGATAGATCCAGTATGAAATAGAATCTCCTGATGGATCTTGTATTCCTCGCACATGTACTATGCCAACATGAGATCAGCTAACAACGTGTAATGTTTAAAAGTTTATTACCTATACTGCCATTATGTGTGGGCAGAGATAGTCTAGCTAGAAGGGTTATTCAGGATTAAAAAATATTGGACTCTGAGGCTGCAGATCGTCTGGATAGCTTTCACATGGCTGCAGTAATGAAGTAAAAAAGTAAGAAAACAGTACTCACGGACAAGTACACCTTGCTGTAATATGACACCTATGGGGCGCATCCAGGAGTGCTTGGCACCAACGTAACAGTTTGTAAGAGTCGACCTTGGCATTAGCTGGAACAGGACTTGGCGAAACACACGCCTCTAACCATTGGCTAGGCTTGTCGTATCTGTAATGAGCATAGAAGCAAAATTTGCAGCAAGAAATTTGTTGCAAATGCGGTATGTGTGAACTCACTCTTAAAGAAGAAGAACCTCTCAGGGGAATGAGGAAACATAGTAAGGCTCTGATAGGCCAATAGAGGGGACAAAATTCTCACAAACTTAGATAATGTCTGATACTTTAAAGCGTAACCGTCATTTCAGGGTCATTTTTTTGAAAACATTAAATATCAACAGTTCTAGCGATTTTAAGAAACTCTGTAATAGGTTTTATGTACTGAAAGAGTTAAGTTGTGGACTAAACAAGCAATCTCCCAGCCTCCCCCCTCACATCAGATGAAGCAGGATTTCTGTCTCCATTATGTGTCTATGGAGAGGGGATAGGCTGTTAGGAGTGACTGAGCACGGAGGATTTCTGCAAAGCACAACACTCTCTAATCTTTTCTCAGTAAGTTGATAGATAAGCACTGACCTTTCTGAAACCTGAATCCTGCGTTTTAGGTGCCCAGAGAGTCTACAAACAGCTGACCTTCATGTCACCTCTTCCTGCTCCCTCATCTCCCTCGGCCCCTCCCCCCTTCATAGGCTTACAATGGAGAGAGCAGAGCCCGTCTTCACTGGCTTCTCTGTAATGAAGACGGATTTGCCTGATAATGCACAGATAAGAAGTCAGGGGGGGAGGCAGGGAGATTGCTTCTTGAGTACAGAAGGAGGCTTTTTTGGCTGATAAAACCTATTACAGAGTTTCTTAAAAACGCTTATACTACGGATTTCTGCAATAAAAAAAAACATGACAGTTACACTTTAAGCTGAGAATACTTCTCCCTGCTTCTTGTTCTGAATGGTCACAGTCTGAATACTCAGACCACGACTTATCAAAACTTTTTTATATGTCTCTCTGACATATAATTTTTTTTCTTCCAAGGACAGTGCCCATTTAATGTGCGTACAATTTTGAGCCAGTGAATTGTTTGATGCACTGTGCTTTAGATTAGACCAAATCCCTTTGTGGTGCATAACAATTCAGTGTGACGTATTTTGGACAGAATTCTGGCATGGACACACTGATATTTATCAGAATATATACAGGGAATTTTTTTCTTTTTTTCATTCACAAATTGTAAAATAAATATAAACAATAAAAAAAAAATCAGACAAGAAGTGCTGTCATGGGAACATCAAGTAGACTTAGGATAAATAAATATAATTTATTACCAAACACTTTACACTAAAGGGCATTTTACATGCCATTTTGCTAGGTAGATTATCTTCTTTTTTGCTGATCTACTGCTGATCTAATGCTGTTCACAGATGACACCACTAGAGGGTGCTCTTGGGTTACATTATAAGCATAATATATTGTGTGCAAAGCCTTTGTCAACCAAAGCTGTTTTTAGTTATGCATGCACACCATGAAAGTGGGAAGTTTTGAGTTAACTGGTCTTATCCCCAGGTTACAGTTCTCAGAGTATCCACTAGTTGGCAGTGGTCTGGAAATACATAAAAAACGAGGATCTCAAGGGCAAAGCAGTAGGCAAAATTTGGGGAAGGACAGGGTAGCAGGTAAGTACATTAACACTTAAAAACACCAATATAACCAATATCCCCTTCCATATAGTAACTATAATTAAATTACAGTGCGGTTACAGTCAGTGACTTACAGGTAATATTACTAATAGTATGCTTGACAAACTTATTATAGGGTTGAAACAATGAATGTACCTGGTCACTTGAAGAATTTTGACTACTGGATGCTTATTGACCTCCTCATATAAAGAGCCAGTTGAGGGACCTTTTGGAGTACTAACATGCAATGTAATATTGACTTCTGATTTAAAGCCAACTATGGTGGTGTTGGACCCCTTTAGTATTCACATTTTCATTCCAGACTAGACTGCCATGAAAGACCCCGACACTTTTCTGCAAAAAAAAAAAAAAATATCATAGGCTGTCTCTCCAAAATTTCTACACCCATAGTTGCCCAAACCATAATAATATCCTTAAGTCTGTTATTGCCATTAGGTACCAGTGGGCCTTTGCCTAAGGCAGCAATGTTAAGGAAGGCAGCAGTGCACAGTACATAGCATGCTTCTTCTGTTTTGTTTTTTTTTTGTTTTGGAATTAACCTAATAGGGTATATTCTGTTTGAGTGCCTAGGGGCAGCAGGAGCTGTAAATACTGCCCTGAATGTCTGCCTTTAAGGGATTATCCAGGATAGGTGTCCATTCTACCCCATAATAGGTTGGTTGGTAGTCCACCATATTAGCTAAGTACATAGGCATTAGGATGACTTGGACCAGACTCTCATAGTGCATAATTTATTGTCATTGGAGCAATAATACTCACTATATTAAAATGTTATTGATCTTGGGGAGGTTTTATTTGAACACAATTTTCCTATACCAGATAACCCCACTAATGGGATATAATGCAGTGTACTCCCCCCATTAATGACATATAATGTACTATGCCCCCATGCATTATTTAAAACTCACCTCCCCAGCTGCTGGGATGTCCTCAGCAGACATCACTCTGGCATCTGCTCATCAGGTCTGGCTCCTAGGATGCAGGCAGCGTCCCTCCCTATTACCCTGCAGGAAGCACACATTGGTGGCCCATCCATAAACACACGCCATTATTGTTATGTCTGAAGTAATTTTCTGTATTACACCCCATGAAATGTTAACATGCCAGTACAGTATGGCTACTGAGACAGCTTGGTGCCTTATGCACAGCAGGCCATTTTTCAATGAGAAGCAGTTACAGAATATTTTCTTTTTTTTTTCCTTCTCGTGAGGGGTGTGCATAGTCATAGTGGGAAATAAAGAGGGCATTTAATATACAATATACACCCATCAGTAAAATTAAAGACATACAGTAGAACGTCACTACTTCTTTCTTCACTATCCCTGTTTACCTGCCCACTACCAGGAATCTCAGCTTTCCGCTCTAATACCTGTACCGAACTGGATATAGTAATTGATTGATAAAAGGTAATACAATCTGTAATAGTCTGCCAAGAAAGAAGTAAAGAAAACCCTGTACTGTGATGGTGCAATAATCTCCAGTTAGTAAAGCCTGTGACTGATGGTCTATTTGCAGGGAACTATTTGTATACACAGACACCCAATGCTGAATATATTAATGCATCTTCCAGTACCTTAGGTTTGTTTTTATTGAATCCTTCAAGTTTTTTTCCAGCTGTGCTAAGGAGGTTAAATTCTATTTACATGAGGAAACTTCTCTTTCTTTTTCTGTGGAGTGACTGTTGCTTTGTTCAAATATGTAAGAGAAATTTCTGAGTAGAACAGCAGGAAGTTAGAATGACATTTACAGGTGACCAAAGAAATTTACAGTCCAGCAGGGACTAATTTGACAGCACGTCAGTATAATTCTATGGAGATGATTATTTTTCAGGAAGTAGTAGTTTTAGACATTAAAAAAACATATGTGACTCGTTTATGATGTAAATTGTATTAATTGTAACTTATTTACACTGAATGTACAACAGTGATGACCAAGCTATATGTGATGAGTTATAAAATCACTGTAAAGGTATGTTCACATGTGCAAAAAAAAAAGACAAAAATGCCTTGAAAACAATTATCATAATTGGTCCCAAAACACACAATTTCCAGTATCTGGCTTCACTGGGGAATGCTCAAAAAGCATAAAAATCATAAAGCATAAAAATCAGCAGGAAAAAAAGAAGTGACTTATATTTTCAGAGTGGTTCGAGCTCACAATGAAATTAATAATCAAAAAATGCCTTAACCCCTTAAGGACAGAGCCTGAATATGACCAGTGTCACTTTATTCATTAATAACTTCGGGATGCTTTTACCTATCCAGACGATTCTGAGATTGTTTTCTCGTGACATATTGTACTTTACATTTCTGGTAAAATGGAGTCGATACTCATAACGAATCTTTATGAAAAACACCAAAATAACGTGAAAAATTTTAAAAAAAATGCATTTTTCAAACTTTGAAACCTTTCTGCTTATACAGAAAATGGTTATGCCACATAAATTATGTATTAAATAGCATTAGCAACATGTCTACTTTATGTTGGCGGCATTTATTAAACTATATTTCATTTTTTTTTAGACAATAGGAAGCTTAAAACATTAGCAGCAATTTTCCAAATTTTCTGTAAAATTTCAAAATCAGATATTTTTAGGGACCTGTTCAGGTTCAAAGTGTATTTGAGGAGCCTGTATGTTAGAAAGCCCTACAAAGCACCCCATTTCAGAAACTGCACCCCCCAAACTCTGCAAAAGCACATCCATAAAGTTTTTTTTAACCCTTTAGGGGAGTCACAGAAGTAAAAGCAAGTAAAAGTAAGAAATTTGAAAATTTTTATTTTCTTTGCAGAGATTTTATTGTAATCCAATATCTTTCATAATGATAAACCTATTACCAGAGAAATGCACCCCAATATTGATTGCCCTGTTTCTGCAGTTTATAGAAATACCCCATATGTGGCCCTATTGCGCTATTTGACGCAACCACAAGCCTCAGATATAACCTCAGGTACTGGCGGAAAAGACGTGTCTGGGGGGCAGCGTACACTACGCTACCCCCAGACACGTCACTGGATGATGAGTAGGATGCGGATGAATGGAGGAAAGAAGGATCCCCCCCATTCATCCTCACTGGCTGTTTCGGTGTCGGAGGCAATAATAACGTATGCGTCCAACAACGAAAACACCCTGGGGGCCATCTTTATACGGGGATTGGTATATGGGGTATGTAAATGTGTAGTGGTGTAGTGTAAAACTTTATTTCATGTAGTGTAGTGTAGTGTTTTTTACGTGTTTTTTTGACAGTAAGAAAAAATATCCCTACGCCAAGAAAGGAGCTGCTGATAAATGCCGCACTTATGTGCGGCACTTATAAGCAGCCAGTAGCGGTAGGATATAGGGGGGAAAAACGCCCCTACACCAAAAAGGAGGAGTTGCTGATCAGCGGCGCACTTACGTGCGATGCTGATCAGCACTCAGCGGCGTTAGGGCGCAAAAAAAAATAAAATCTTTTTAACCCAAAGCAACTGATCAGTGAATGATATTCACTGATCAGCCGCTAGGGGGCAGTAGAGCGACGCTGCCGGAGATTGGCGAGACCCGCCGAACCAGAGGACCCGAGCGTTTCCGAAGATTTGCGATGCTGGACGACCGAACCCAGAAGTGAAGCGAAGAAGACGCGAGGACGGCGCGGACCGCAGATCGTCGCTCTGGACGCCCAGATCAGGTGAGTATGGTACACCTGCACCACACACACCTGTTCTGCACCCCTCAGCTACCTAGCTGAGGGGTGCAGAACGCGACAAAGCTGTTTTTTTACAGTTTGATCGCCATGATGGGCTGGCCGGTACTGGCCGGCCTATCACGGCGATCGTGGGGGTGGCATTGGCGCCATCTTTGGTGGGGACACTAATGGCGATTGCTGCTGTCTCGGACAGCACCAATCGCGATTGCTTTCCGGGTCACCGGGTCACTGATGACCCGGAAAGCTGTTTTCAGCTGCTATATGCTGATCTGTATAGATCAGCATATAGCAGCGATCGTCGGCACGAGAGGGGTTAATCAACCCCCGTGCCGACGAGCAGAGATGGCCGGCTATACATTATAGCAGGCCATCTTCCCTGACCGCTGTTTGCGAACACACAGCGATCGGGGAAACATCGGGCGTAAGTATATGCCCGTTTGCATTAAAGCCCACCCTGCGGGGGCCTATACTTACGCCCGATGTCGTTAAGGGGTTAAAAAACATAAGGAAAAAAAACATCCAAAGAAGTGTTGAAAGTGTTTGTTTGTTTTTTTAAACACTTTTTGCAGACAGATTTTAAAGGGAATTTTTAACAGTAAGTTATTTTCCAAACTGCTGATACTGTTAGATACAGTAGCTGTTAGCTCCAGAATGTAGAAAAATTCTTTTATACTTTATTACAAAGAGACTTTCCTGAGCGCCTGAAATGCAGCAAGCTGTAAGACCTCTTCAGAAGGATAAAAGGAAGTATTTCACAATGGGTACTGTCACTGCGACAGCAGCAGAGGGGGAGCAAGGAAGGTAAGTATACATGTATGTGTTCTGTAGGTGAGAACAGTTCATTTTGCATCCTGACAATGCAGATGTAGTTGAAAGTGGTGGTGGCTAGGGGCAATTGATAAAAATCTGGATTGAAAAGAAATTGAAATCTGCTGTAGCTATCTACCAGCCTGCCAGGACTAGTATTTCCCCCTCAAACAGGACCAAACTACATCCTACCCTGGGCTTTTGCATGTAACTGCTTGCCCTATTACCTATAGATTGCCCATGATTTTACCTCTGTAGTCTCATTGGACTTCCCAAGGTTAACCACATCCTGTATAATCCAACTTTAGTGGCAGCTAGAGATGAGCAAACGGGTTCGGCCGGTATGGGATCCGGTTTGGATTTTTCCAAAAATCTGCGTCCAATCGGATTTGGATTTTTGGAAATTCGCTCCGATTTTTTTTTTCTTGCTTTCTATAATGGCAGCCGCCATTCTAGAAAGCAGGAAGTGTTCCGGGTGAAAAAATTGCTTTCCCATGATGCCCGGAACACATCCAATCAGCAGGGATCTTGAACTAGCCCACCCCCGTGTGACGTCGGTATTGCTTTAAGAGGAACGGTCACATGACCGCACCACGCAGTGTGTAGAGAGAGAGAGAGAGAGAGAGAGAGAGAGAGAGAGAGAGGAAGCATACTGTTAGCGGTGCACAGAGCTCGTCATTGACAAAAAGCTGCCGGTGCTGCTGCTGTTGTGTACTACAGACTACTGAGAAGATATTGTAGGAAAGGAAAGATTAGAAAAGCGGAGAGGAGAAACATCTAGTGATTGGGAGAGAAATATAGAGAGGGCGAAAGATAGATAGATTAGGCATAGGACAGCAAAGGGTGCACGGAACAAAAACATGCTCTACAGATATACAAGTCCTATACTTCTGATAGTGTGTATATCACATCCCTCTTATCCTGAGAGACAAAAATACCTGGTGCAGGTGTATAGCATAAAAGTCTTTAAAAAAAGTGCTATACATATAGACAATTTCTATACTCGGACCCTTCTGATAGTGTGTATATCACATCCGTCTTATCCTGAGAGACAAAAATACCTGGTGCCGGTGTTTAGCATAAAAGTCTAACTGGCATCCAGGTTGACTACTGGGGTTCCTGCCCTTGTCTCTATGTTGGCTACTGCTGGGCCTTAACTGGCATCCAGGTTGACTACTGGTGTGCCTGCCCTTTCCTCCATGTTGACTACTGCTGCTCCTGTACTGGCCTCCGTGTTCGCTACTGCTGCTCCTGCCTGGCCTCCATGTTGACTATTGCTGCTCCTGCCTGGCCTCCGTGTTGGCTACTGCTGCTCCTGCCTGGCCTCTATGTTGACTATTGCTGCTCCTGCCTGGCCTCCATGTTGGCTATTGCTGCTCCTGCCTGTCCTCCATGTTGGCTACTGCTGCTCCTGCCTGGCCTCCATGTTGACCACTCTTGCTGATGCCTGTCCTCCATGTTGACTACTGCTGCTCCAGTACTGGCCTCAAATGACTATTGCAGGACCTCCACTGGCCTCCAATGACTACTGCTGCTCCTTCACTGCATTTGTGACCTTTTTCCTGCATAGACCCAGTAATGGTGAATTTCCTGCATAGACCCTGTAATGGTGAATATTGAAGTCTAAAAAAAAAAATTGACTTTGACATATCGAAAAGATAATGATGTTACTAACATATAGAGCCCTAAATTCAACCAAATACACTACCCCCGTATCATATAGATGCTTTAAACTATGAAATCCAGAAGAAATCCGAAATTTGGTCGAACCGAACTTTCCAAAAAAGTCCGGTCGGAACGAATTTTTGTGGCAGCCTTCACAAAATACTGTAAGCTGTCTGTCACACCCAGGTCATTCTAGCCACAAGATAGTAGCTGACGCAATGTAAAAGGCAACACATTACAAGTGGAAATCATGGGATTGTCCTTTTTGTCTGTAGAATAAAAATCATCCATTTAACTGATATATACGTTTTTCAGACAACTAATATAGCTGCCATTATACAACCCACAGGGATTTTCACACAGGTTTTCTATCTTATGAATGGGCAAATCTGCCTTGTTATTAATCCCAGTTATAGGATGATACATGGCAGCTCCCTCATTATGATGTCTAGGAAAGCTAGGTGACAATCTCCCTAGGAATAACTGTGTTTAGATTGTAGTTGTCACCTCACTCTCCAAGAATCATATTACTAAGAAACCGCTGAATAGAAACTTTAATTACTTAATAAAGGAGGACAAATAAGGACAAGGATTACGTGATGGTGATGTCATCTACTGATGGTGGAATCTGAGATGGAAGGATTTCATAGTTGCATAGCTACTTTTGTGTTGTGAAAAGTGCAATTGACTGACTTGCATAAGATCCTTTATTTTCAGAAAAGGTTGTTACGTGGCATTTCACTCTTTCTAGCTTAGTAGGAAACATTCTTTATTTTATGGATAGGTATGCAACGTTCACCTCTGTTTCATATGACTGTGCATGCCGCTGTAGTTTTTTAAGAGAATGTATTGTCTAGATTAGTTTTTACTGATTATACTGTAGCCAAACACTGGAACATGTTCTTTTATTCTAATCTGTGTCTATTTTCTAATTGTAATTTTTTTGTATTCATAGTGCATTATTACCAGGGCTGTCATCTTGTCAGAGCTATTGTTAACAGTATTGAGTGACATGCTTTTAAGAGAATGTGTCTCCTAAATGTTCTTTTACTGTTTAGAGTCAGATACTAAAACTTGTTATTTTATTCTAATCCGTTTCTTTTTTTTCTGACATTTTTTTTTCATATTTTTTATATTGTTATGGGGGCTACCATATTTTGCTGGGGCTGTTCTTAACAGCATTAAGTAACATGCTTTACAGCAAGACTCAAGGACATAGAGGGCAATAGACAGAGTCTGTCACCTTGAGATAAATGTAAAAAATAATTGAGCGTGTTCTTTGACCTTTGAAAAGATAATTTCACATGGAGTCTTGTATTGATGCTATCTTTATACTGATACAATACTCTAATCTTATCACTACAGACACAACAGGAAGTCACCAAATTGCTTATTTAAAAAAATATGTTTAACATAAAGATATTTTTTAAACACTATAAGTCATTTTCTGATGACACATTCCCTTTAAGGCAAGCCTCATGGACATAGACACAATGAACATTTCCAGACCCTATTCTTTGTATGTGACACATTTGTGAGCATGTTTTGTAGTCAGGGGAGGGGTCGGAGTTTTTAGCAGCAGCTATGTGTTCCTCTGTTATCTATACACTGGCATCACCTGTCACTGTACTCCTTTCTGTGTTCTTTATAGACTGGACCTGGATTTCTGGTAAGTTTGGCTTTGTTTTACAGGATGATAAAAAAAAATGAATGTATATTGCAAACTTGCTTATTTCACATCTACTGTTGATTTTGAAAGTAATAACGACAGGTACACTTTAAGGCAATTCAAGAACAGACTATAGGTATAATTATCAATATTAGTGTTAAAGGGGTTATCCAGCGCTACAAAAACATGGCCACTTTCTTCTAGAGACAGCCCCACTCTTGTCTCTAGCTTGGGCGGAGTTTTGCTGCTCAGTTCCATTGAAGTGAATGGAGCTTAATTGCTAATCGCCCCTGAACTGGAGACAAGAGTCGTGCTGTCTCTAAAAGAAAGTGGCCATGTCTTTGTAGCGCTGAATAACCCCTTTCAGCTCACCCTTATGGTGCTTTGGTACTCTACCGGAATGCTGGTGCTGTGGTTCTTTTTTTGAATTGTGGCCAGGTTCCTGCGCACACCGCCAATCAGCCCCCAGTGTGATGAAACCCCCTCCCTTTTGTGATGTGACTCCAATTTCTTAGCCCTGTCACAGACATTGTTTATCATATTGATTTAGGTAGGAAGCGTAAGTCACCTTATGTCGGAAGTATTTCAGCACTGCATTGTAGTACTTACTAAGGTATTGTGAGGTGCTTAGGTTATGGCAAAGTTACTTACACAACTAGCTTGATTATTTTGGCCCCATCCTGTGTGTTGCAGATTAAATTGTCAATGTTGTTTGGAAAAACGTTTGACATGTCAAAAATTTTGATCAGTCTGGGTCTGAGTGTCCAGACCCTTACCAATTGTGAGAACAAGTTGTAAGAGGACCTCTCTCAGCTCTGTGTCACATGATGAGTCGGTTTTCTAATTTACAGTAACTCCATGGAGCCAGACTCACTGACACAGAGCTGGAAGCAGATCACCCGTGCAGCAAAGTACTCTCCCCTCTTGTTCATAAGTTTGATACAGGTCTAAACACTCAAACCCAGACTGATCAAAACTTTTGACATGTCTCTGTGACATGTTAAAAGTTTTTCCAATTGACGGTGACACTTTAAATTTTATGGTATAGTTATGTGTACTGTATGACAGGACTTCATATGGGAGATATCAACTTACAATGCACTATCCAATCTAAGACTGGCTTGACTTTTACTATATAGCATCAGTGAGGACTACAACGACCAGGGACACTGCTGGAAGCCAAGACATTGCCCTTTGATGAAAAAGAGTTTGCAGGCTGATCCTGTTACCACTAGCCTAGCATAGGTCGAACAAGGAATCAAGGGACCCTATGAGGGACTGATCATATTGTCAAATTTTGCCTGTGGTATCTCTTGAGCCTACTGGACCATACCTGGCTGTAGCAATACCTGGCCCAGCCAAGCACTCAGGATCTGTCCCCACTTAAGTGGTGTTCCCTGTGGATGCATACTAGTAGTCTATGACATATGTTAAACACATACCTTAAAATTCTTATTTACCCCCTATCCAGCCTCTATGGACCCCTCTTTGTCCAGTGTATTATTTAAATCCAAAAGGTGTGTCCTCTATGTGAGCACATTGGCCAATCACAGCCACTCATGCCTGCTTAGGTTCCCCTTATTGTGCCTGTCCACTTATATTACATTTATGGATGTGCTTCTGATTACACAAGAGGCCCAGAAATTCTTTGATCCAGGTGATCCTAACTGCATGCATTGGAGTGAGAAACCAAGAACATTGACTTAATTAGAAACATAAATGACACTTTTAGTGACGTTTATAAAGTCCATAGCCCTGAGAATGTGACCTACTAGGGATTTCTATATAGAAATGTATCTTTTACTTTTAGTTCATCATAAATACCCTGCAGTGCTTAAAACATTTTAGCTCTTTGCAGCAGTTAAGCTATTCCATATGGGAAAATGAACACATATATAAAAAATATATAATGTTACAGCTGTTTCCATCAGCATGGGGCAGCTTGACAAATGTACTGTAATGTCACACAAGATAAACAAGATGTCTTTTCAAGTTTCTTCCTGGGAAGCAGCTGTCCATGTTTTTTTCTCATTTTCATCTTATTTTACTTCTTATAAATGTTAAGTGACATGTCTTGTGTCTCTCATTTGTATTTATGCAGCTCTGATGTTTTTGTTTAGTTATATAGTATGATTTTATATGGTTGTATACCGTAATATTCAGCTGCTAAATAATTTGTATACACAGATATATTACTGTATATACACAAAAACTTAATGCTATGTTTACTTGACCCTTTATCATGTGTCTTTTTGTGCAAAGTACATATGTATTCTATACTGAAATACATATGAAGGTTGCCCACCATAATTCACACAATAATACTTTGTGTAAAAAAAAAATCCAACAAATAGTACAATGTAACTGCTCTTAAAAAAACCACAATCCTCTAACAATGACCGCAGCAAAGATGTTATCGGGCTGCCCTACAAACAATATAACAATCCCACAAAGAAGCAAATGAAACCGCCATATAAATATACAAATCACAATAATACTTGATTTAGATAAACATACAGAATGGATAATATTCATATAAAGAAGCCACAATAACGACAAATCAAAAAACAAAGCTCGATAATGAAATGCTAGGACACTAGGATAATATTTAACAGCGGAGGGGGATATAAAACTCAAAAGTGGTACAGTGTAGTAAATGCCTGATATGCCTGTTGTCTTCTAAATGCATAAATCTCCGAAGTTTCATCCAATCAGCACGTAAGAGAATCCACTTCAGAGTCCACTCTAAACACAGCACTTATGACTGACATCAGCTATCACACTGATGTTGGTTATTAAACCCTTCACAATCAATAGCAATTGTGACATTGAACTAGTATAATGACAGCACGTAACAGTCACATAACAATGCACCCCAAGGCTATGTAACACGTTATATTTCTGTAAAGAATGGACGCTGACTGCAATGGAATCCACGTCCGTTCTTTACTGCAGGGGCAGCATTGCATTGAAGTGAATGCAATGCCGCCCGCTGTATTTACACATCTTTATTTTAACAACCGCTCTGGCCGCAACAAGCGTTAAAATAATGTACATGCATATTATTTCAGGAAACTGTTCCATGAAAGCTGTTCAAACAATGCAAAGTGCAGAATCGGCCGCACTTTGCATTGAAGTGAATGGTTAATTGATTTGGGGGCACACCCAACGGTGCCCGCAAGTCATTTGTAAAGAAAGAACGTTCCTGCAACCGATAACAAGGTATGAGCTGCAGGAACATGCTGAATGCAGCCTGGCGGCCAGCAGTTTACCGGCGTCTGTTGCATGCGCTGTGTGAACATAACCTTACAATGCACATGGGCACCCCGGTACAAAGACACCGGAGAGCGGTCACACCGGGGGCTTAATAGTCCACCTTGGCTTAATACTCGTCTTTGGCTTAATTTTCGGCATTTTTGACTACCGGTCCCTGGGCTTAACTCTCGCCCGGATTCGATGCACCATGGGTGGGTAAGCCTGGGACATCGCCTCACGGAGCTTAACCCACCTCAGGGTGCACTGTTGTCCCCGGGTACAATCTGGTTACCGGATCCCCATAGAGGACCGACCGGTACACCTCGACCGTTGTACCGTGGCCACAGTGCACCCTTTCCCGGTAAGATCCGGTGACCTTCCCGGAGCCCGCGAGTCGCGGGTCCTCCGCATGTGCATTTTAGAACCGTTTCCCGGTACCCTGATTGTCCTAACCGACTTCCATGGGGGGTCTCAATGGCCAGGTACAGGCGCGCGGTATGACCCGGTCGGTTCTCCATGATCATGCTAGGGGCATGACTTTGGCGGGCTGCTGCAGCTGGCCGGTAAGTGGCAGGTACGCGGTTGATGGCTCATGTTGTAGCCGGGCATCTGAAGTTTAAAATGAGCCTACCAGCGAGAGTGTAAGCCCAGTGAACCCCGAGATATGGAGGCCCAAGTTCGCATTACCGTTCGCATTTTTTGTCTAAGTGTCGACTATACTTCCAGCCGAAGCCTATTTTGAGCTTGCGGCTGAAGTTCATTGTGAGCCACTTCGGGCACGCTGTTTCACTGTGTTGCCTGGACTTGATGGTCGAGCCATTTTGTGAGCATGTTGTCAAGCTTATTGCGAGCCACAACACGTCCTGTGAGTCCACGGAGCCGCGTGGGAGCCTGGGCAAGAAAGTGGCAATCCACGAGCCCATGTATCACAAGTGTCTATCTCTGGTGCCTTAAGTGCTAGAAGCCCCAAAGTTGGTATGCCGGTAGAGTAGCTCGTTCAGTGTCCAACGAGCTCTTGACTGACAATGTGGCCCTTGTGGCCCCCGAGCTACACCCGGATCGAGTACCCAACTTTGGTCGACCCTCCCGGGCAGGCCTTTGGGGAAAGAGGCCCCAAACCCTCTGGAGCTCGTAGGGGAAGACACGGCCTTCCAACGAGCCATGAATCGACCTCGTGGCCCCAAGGGGCCCGGAGAAAGAGCCCACCCAAGCCGGCCACCTCTTACCGGGACGAGGTCACTTTCTCCCGGTACTGTGACCTGGCCATAATAGTGAGCCACACGCCCACTAGTTGGGCTATCCAGGGAACCAAGAACCGAGTCTCTAACCCAAACCGTTCGGGAGAAACAAAATCGGTCCGAATTCCCTATGGCGATTTCAATGCATTTGACACTTAGACGATTTTTCATACTTTTCCCTATGGGGGAAGCAATGTTAAATGTTCACCGGGACGAAGTCACTTTCTCCCGGTACTGTGACCCGGCCATAATAGTGAGCCACATGCCCTTTCCCATGCTCGTAGAGGAGGAGGGGCTCTCCATGGAACCAAGAACCGAGTTTCTAACCCAAAAAGCACGCGAGATATAGCGCCCCAAAACCGTCGAAATTCCCTATGGCGATTTCAATGCATTTGACACTTAGACGATTTTTCATGCGGTTCCTCCGACTTTGTTCTGCGGCCACGGGCCCCGCTTAAGACCTATCCTGACACAATTAGGCACACATTAACTACATAGACTTAGCTTTCGAAAGAGCCCGGACTTGTATTTGTGTGACCTCAGGGAGGCACCTCGCGGGGGGGGGGCACGTCGGTTTTCCTTCAGGTGCTCCCCGGCCGTGCAAGTGCGGAGCCTGAGCTTCCTAGGGGTAAGAGTCAAGTGTCCTGGGAGCTCCTCGAGCCTATCCGCGGATCTTTAGGTGCCTTGGCCGCGGAGCGGCAGAGTTCCAAAGTGCGGTCCGGCGGATTCGGACCGGCACTTGGTGTCCGATTTGCCCCAAACTTTCTGGGTAGATAGCCCTATATGTGTCCTTTCGAACGATGGTAGTCCCATTAGTGTGGCCCCAAGAGAACCGGAGATACGCAGGGCCAAAGTAGGTCAACTTTTGGCCGCGAAGGTCCACTTTGGACAGGTACCGAGCGGCCGCCTTACGGGCTAAAAATCCCAAACTCGAAGGGCATGTAGAGGAGACCTGGAGCTATAACATACCGGTCCAAGCTCGGGAGAAACTTAGCCGCAAAGTCGGTCCAAATTCCCTATGGCGTTTCCCATGTTAAAGTTTCCCTATGGGAAAACCAATGTTAAGTTTCACCGGGACGAGGTCCCTTTCTCCCGGTACTGTGACCCGGCCATAACTGGTAGCCACACGCCCTTTACTGGGCTCATAGAGGAGGAGTGGGGCTCTCTATGGAACCAAGAACCGAGCGGCTGCCTTACGGAATAAAAATCCCAAACTCGCAGGGCACGTAGAGGAGACCTGGAGCTATAACATACCGGTACAAGCCCGAACCGTTCGGGAGAAACTTAGCCGCAAAGTCGGTCCAAATTCCCTATGGAGTTTCCCATGTTAAAGTTTCCCTATGGGAAAACCAATGTTAAATTTCACCGGGACGAGGTCCCTTTCTCCCGGTACTGTGCTCGTAGAGGAGGAGTGGGGCTATCCAGGGAACCAAGAACCGAGTCTCTAACCCAAAAGACACGCGAGATATAGTGTCCCAAAAAAGCCCGAAATTCCCTATGGTGATTTCAATGCATTTGACACTTAGACGATTTTTCATGCAGGGAGATGGTATCGCCCAATGGGGGTAGATGAGATCGTGCATTGCTCCGGCGCCTTTGTAGACAGGGACCCCAGGCTTTCTGGGGTCACAGGAGAGACCACCGTCACATCGAGGATGCTAGTCGCTAGTTTCTAGGTGCCTTGGTTCGGTATTTACGCGCCGAGGAACTTCCCACGATGTTCCGGGTGGAACGTATCATTAGGTCCGGCTCCCCTCAGCGGTGGCTCCCTTTAACCTGGTACCAAGCGGCCGCCTTACGGGCTAAAAATCCCAAACTCACAGGGCATGTAGAGGAGACCTTAAGCTCTATCATGCCGGTTTCTAACCCGAACCGTTCGGGAGAAACTTAGCCGCAAAGTCGGTCAAAATTCCCTATGGCGATTTCAATGCATTTGACACTTTTGCATTTGATTTCAATGCATTTGACACAATTTTTCATGCGGTCCTCTATGGGGGAACCAATGTTAAATGTTCACCGGGGCGATGTCATTTTGAACCGGTACCGAGTGCAGGCTGTTAGAGTTAGAGACCCCAAATTCACAGGGCTAGTAGAGGACACTTTAGGCTTTCTAATGATGGTACCCACATATTTTTGTGACCCGCGGATTCCGAGATATTCGGCCCCAAAGTCAGACGATTTGCGAACTCCTGATTGGCTGGCGCCACGGCCATATGCAAATTAGCCGGCGAGTATCCTCGCATTCAGGCAAGTATACTTACGTTGAAAGCACCCGAGCATCCCACCGACCTTTCCTCGGGGCTCTAGTCGCCATGGGCTGAAGAAACTTTCAGCCCAGTCCGGCCGGTTCCTCCAAAACCGGGACCAACGGATCCCCCCGGATCTCCTGAGGCACGGGCTGGCTCCAGAAACCTCCCCTGGACCCAGGCGGGTGCATTTCCGGGATCTGACCAGTCCCTAAGATGCAGGAGCTCACACTTCACCAGTTCAACTCCACCGGAGATCGGTCACACCGGGGGGCTTAATAGTCCACCTTGGCTTAATACTCGTCTTTGGCTTGATTTTCGGCATTTTTGACTACCGGTCCCTGGGCTTAACTCTCGCCCGGTTTCGATGCACCATGGGCGGGTAAGCCCGGGCTTAACTCGCCTCACAGAGCTTAACCCGCCTCATGGAGCACCGTCCCCGGGCTTAACGGGCTTAACCCGCCTCAGGGTGCACTGTCCCCTGGTACAATCTGGTTACCGGACCCCCATGGAGGACCGACCGGTACACCTCGACCGTTGTATCGGGGCCACAGTGCACCCTTCACAGTTATTTTTTTCCAGTGTTTTACACAATTTTTATTATTTTACATGAATAGGAATATCTTATCCCTTCCTTGTCTTCAGATCATTTTAGATAACTTCTCAACAGCTTACCTTTAATTGCTCTGGCTCATCTGTATATTATCCTTGGTTTCTCTGGTATCACAGTTCCTGGCATACTGGCATCGGGGTGGAGATGCCGGTGGCACGGTTCTTTTTTTGAATCGCCGCCCGGTTCTCACGCAGGGTGCCAGTCTATTCCTGAGCACCAGCTGGGCAACACTGGAGGCAGATCCGACGGGCCCCAGTGTGATGAACCTCCATTCACTCTGTTAAGCAGCTCCATTAGAATCAATCGTCACAATGTGGGCTGGCAGGTCCACCCTCAGTGCTTCATGCAAGCTGGTGCTTGGTAATAGACCAGCAACATGCACGAGAACCAGGCGATGGTTCAAAAAAAGGACCGAGCCATTGACATCCCTGTGCTAGGGACGGTCTGTTAATGTAAAAAGCCCAAAGCAATGTACCTAGTGGCACTTTAGCTTTAAGGTAAATAAAATTGCTACCAAGGTCCCAGAAAACAATGGACAAATAGGAACCCCCAATGTCTGGCCTAACAGAGGGCTGACAGTTCCGTTTAATTTCTCATGAGCACGTCTGTGCCAGTTAATAGTTTAGACTTCTGGTTCTCCTCAGTGACCCTTTCTGTTGTAAAGACCTTGGCTTAATACATGATCCTAATTTTGGATAAATATCAATAATATTATTAATTATGATTATTACTATTATTACTGTTGATATTATTATAGGCCATCAGTTTTAGAATCCTGGATAATATCTTACGTAGTAATCTAATGTAACTAACATTCATTTTTGTCAAGAAAGAAAGCTAATCTGCTAACATTAAGCATTTTGGCTTTGGACATAGTTCAACACTGACCATATGTATCATGGATTAGTGACTGTAATAAAATGCAGTCTATACAATTTGTCTAAAATCGAACATATGTTTTTTTTTTACATTGAGAATCAGAGATTCCATTTAAAGCTTACTTACAGAAAGCCTGTTGGTTATAGCATGCAGGTGTTTGCATTGTATAATCAATAGTCTAGACTAGAATTACATGTAAGTTTCAAAAGATTTCCACAACCACATAAAGGGATAAACTAAATGAAAACACAGCTCATATAATGTGACATGGCTTTTGGATTTAGAATGCACCATGTAAACACATTTCCTAATGTTTTTATTCTATGTTGATCTTGCACTTAAGATAACCCCTGTGTTGGAAGGCTGCAAGGGAATCTAGGCTGTAATTTCCTGTTGTTTCCAAAACTCCAAAACTTTGTGATCTTCTTCTACATTTCACAAATCATGTTCTTTTCTTCATTTTATAAATATGCAAGCATATTTTCTTAAGGAAGTTGAGAGAGTGCCTTAGCTTCTGGGTGAGTTAGAAGATACCTTAGCTTTGCCAGAGAAATACTTAGGATTCCAATTTTAGTCCAACTGGTTTTAGTTCTTTCAAAGACTTTCATCTTACCAAATGTCTGAGCTCCACGTTTTGGCTGTAAACTTTAGGCTCGTTTCCAAGGAAAAATGACCTTTTTACCCTTAGCAACCAGAGCTCAGCATTCTTTTAAAGTATACCTCATTTTTAATAGAGAAAATGGTGCAGCAAAAACTGTGCACAATAAGCGCTTTTTGTAAATAATCAGAATTTCATGTTTTCTCCGTAAGGGCCGGTTCACACTTAGCAAACAAGGCGCAATTCCATGGCGGAGCTCTCCCGGAATCCCGCCGTTCTCAGTGTCCTGCTTTGAGCGAATGGGAGAGCGCGCGCCTGTCCGCTCCCTCTCCCCTCCGCTCAAAGAATGAACATGTTCATTCTTTGAGCGGCGAGCGGTGGCAGCGGACGAGTGCACTCCCTCTCCATTCACTTAACAGCAGGACACTGAGCACTGCGGGATTCCGCGGCGGAGAGCTCCGCCGTGGTATTGCGCCATTTTCTCAGTGTGAACCGGCTCTTAAATGTAGCACAAATCATCCAATGTCCATATCTATGTCAATGTACCAGATTCTGCTCTGTTTGCTAGGCTCTTATATCCAGTAGGGGAGCCAGAAATGCGGAACGTAATGTGATTCTACAGCAGTGGCTCTTGTAATGATATACCCTCCTAGGACACTCTACCCCGCTGGGGTCTCAGCACTCAGAACCCCACCATTACAAACTTCTGACATGTCGCTATGACATGTTAGAAATTTGTTGAAATTATAGAGACACTTTAAACCTGTCTCTGATTTTACTTTTTTTTTTTTTTACTTTAGATATTAGATTAACTCTTAACAGTCCTATCTGTTCACTGCTTTCATGTTTCTGTGCTTGCCTACTAGTATTTCAGTCTATAGTTCTAGTAAGGTGCATTGTCTTTTCAAACTAGCTGCAAGTCCAATGTTGCCAGACTCCCTTGTATGGCCCAGTCCTAAGTCAAATCTATTATCATTGCAGTGGGTCCACTATCTGTCTTCTGGTCAATAATAGAGAAAATCAACTCTCAGAAACTACTTTTTGAGTCTGCAAAAAACGATAATAGGAGAAATTTATTGGAAATCACTTTGGAATAGTTTTTTTTGTTACCAAGGAGTACATGAATGTTTATAGGTACCTTCAGAAACTCCATCATATCCTTTGTTATAAGAGGAAGTCTTAGTAGTGTGAATATTGCAATGAGACACTAAAATTTTATTTCATTGTAAGTAAAGCTTACTTAAAGGTTTGTTAGCATATTGAGCAGGCAGCATTCTGTTAACCTGTTGTCACTACTCTGTCATCCAGATGGACTAGCAGTTTGCATTATGTCACTTGCATATTGTTTGTTACAAAATGACACCTACTGTATTCAATATGGAAAACCAAAAAACAAGGACAACCAAACTGTGTCGCTGTTTAACTATTGTTAATAATAACAACGTGGCCTTTTAGTTGGGTTATAGGTTGAACTTGATGGGCTCTTGTCTTTTTTCAACTTTATCAACTACAGATATGGCCAGGGTTAACATGATCTCTGATGCAACAATTGTGTCATGTATGTTGAGTCAATTTGAAAGTTGAGTTAAATGCGTCATTGTGATCAAGTAAACACAGGCTACATCTGTAAGTAACTATTGTTGTTTTGACAAATGTTGCACAAATTAATAGTAAAAGCAAATGTAAGCAACTTTGTATTGAAACTTTTTAGAGATTAAGCCTGCTTTCTCCACTTATCAGCCCCTCCAAAAAACGAACAGGAAAAAACAACAACTTTAATTTGCTTAAAAAAAAAAAATCAGTTTAACTCTCTCCTGTGTTTCCAATATGGACTAGCTTGGCACTGAGAAACACACTAAAAAAAAATAAAAATAAAAACAAGAAAGCACTTATTAAAAGGTGGTGTTTATTTTGTACACTCTGTGACTGGTGGGTGTACGCTGTGATGGATATTCTGATGTTGAAAGTACAAAGCTTTATTTCAAAATGACTTTGTGGCGAATGGACAAATAAAGGAACAATCACATTATCCATTAAGATTCTAATAGAAACATGTTTATAATATCAACTCAACATTGCACCATAACGTTAATGTGACACAGGCTAAAACACAGATATAAAAATACATAATACACAAACCCATCTAAGCTAATATTGCCATTGTCACGCAGTATGGAAAAGTCTTCTTAGGATTTCACTTATTGTGTACTTGGTATCATTCTGCAAAGATTTTTATTTTTCTATGGAACTGCAAGTTACCAAACTTACACAGCAGAGTCTCAGTGATATAGTAATGAATCCACATTTTGAGTTGCTGCAGGGCAGACATTAATGGCATATATCCAGGATATTCTATCCATACTCAATCATTAGGGTTCTGCTCTGTGACCCCAACCAATCACTAGAAGAAAGTGGCAATGATACTTAAAAAGCATAGTGTCACTTTTTATCTGACAGCCCTGCTCGTCTTATTGAAGAGCTACTGTCTCTTCAAGGGTTCCCTGGCTGCAGTGCATAGACCAAATGTTATCCTAGGAATAAACCACTTATTGTCAACAAGCATTGTTTCTTATGTTAACGTGTGCAGCTAGAACAAGTGCCTCAAGCAAGGATAACAGTTGAAACATGTTGCCAAAATTCTCAATTTGTCAACAGGAAACATACAAAATTATTTTACAAGAACATTGTTACAAAATGTGAATCATGTTATTGAAAAACAAAGAGGCACCAATGGTGATGACCGCTGCACAATTTTTAATCTGAAGATCTTGGTTTCATTTTTGACATTAACATGGAATATCCGGGCGCTGAAAGAGAGAAAAGGGAGGACGTCTCAATAATATTGTATGACAAATTTAACGTAACACCTTAAGTTATGATTTAATGAGGTCAGACAGACATATCAAAAGTTTTGATTGATTGCGATATGAGTATTCAGACCATGACCAATCAGGAGAACAAGCTGGGGAGAAGTCATAACCAGTACAGTCCTCTCTCGGCATTGTGTTATGTGAGGAGATGGCAGCAAAATTAAAGTCTATGGGGTACATAACTCAACACAGAGTGGGGCAGCCTCTCCCAGCTCATTCCTCTGATTGATCAGGGTGTAAACACTCAGACCCTGAACAATAAAAACTTTTGACATGTCTCCCTGTCATGAAGACAATAGGTGATTCATAGGTGATCAAATTTTTTACGCTTTATTTACATCCACAGCTACAGCAATGCAATTTTTCGACCTCAAGAGGTGCTGTTGGACTCATCTTAATTTCGGTTATGTATCCCCGACATGTCCAAAGTTTTATTTTCGTGACAGGTACTCTTTAAGTTAAAGAGAAATTGAAAAAAATAACATCTGAGAACTAACATGAATCATCTGAGATCTGAGACTATGTCCAGACCTGTACTGATCGGGAGAACAAGCGGGGAAAAGACGCACTCCAGCCTGTTAGAAAGAGAGACAAACTTATAATGGAGCTTTATGAAGCCCAACTCTTTTATTTTCTTTTATCCCCAGAAGAAAGGAGCATTCTAGCATTTAAAAATTTCTAAACTGCTGGGGGAAAAAGAAAAGAGTTCTGACGGTAGGTCCTGCTGAATATCTTGTTTCTGACAGTTTTATTTCTTCGCTGACTTTCTCCTTCTCACTTTTCAGATCAGAGCTTGGAACGGGACCTTACAATTCAGCCAATCACTGACCAAGAGGAAACTGCTGCGTCCAGTGATTGGCTAAGCAAGCAGGCCATGCTTCAAGCTCTCATTTTGGATGCAGGCTGACAAGAGGAGGGGCAGGGGACTGGAAGCGGATGAAACTGGAGCTAGAGTGGAACCTGCAGAGGCACCTGAGGAAGTGAGTTTAGTTTTTTTTCCCTATGTTTTCACGGTCCCAGAAATTAAAGAATTTTTAAATAGTAGAATACACCTCTAATGTTAAAAGGTTTTATCTCACATTCTAAACAATCACACACATCAGTGTTAGGCGATTGTAACAACATATTTACCTAATCGGGCATGTCTTTGTGACACCTATAAAGAAAAAAAAAGACAATCATATTATTTGAACCAGAAGACAACAATGTCCTGTCACATGATTGATGACTCAATATTGTTTTTCGCTGTGGTCTGGGAAAGAACTTGAAAGATCAATTATAGCTTTGTTCTTAATGCATAAATTTCATGCTACAAACCTCAGCTAATAGCATGAGGTAGACGTTCAAACATTGCAACAAAGCACAGTCTTTGCCATGAGGATGCTTAAGCATAACAAACAGAAGCTTATTTACACATTTTTCAGCTGGGATCTATAGTATATAATGCACCAGACTCTAGGGCAATGCGTATGGGGCCCCATGCTGTGACTAAGGTTTGCTAAGTAAACACAGACACATTTGATTGACTTTCTTGGAGAAGCCCCACAAAGCCTCTACTTACAAAGTGTATACTTGCTACTTTGTCTAAATAACTAAATTGAGGCAAGGTAAAAGCAGCCTAAAGCTGAGAATGCTATTATGAAACCACCCCATCCTACCTCTTCCATGCAGTCCATTTAAACCTCCAGACATAACCACAGCAATGTAAATGTAGTAGTCGTAAAAATTGAGAACTTTCAGTAGTTGATACATTTTAATGGCTGAACAGGTGATGACAAAATGTACGTGTAAGCTTTTGAGGCTACTAGGCCAGTTCATCAGATATGATGAACATGGACGTTTCTTCTGAAGACAACCCTATAAATCACTTTTTGGCCCTACTGCTTGGGTCATTACTTAGGATCAAAATCCTCTACTATGTACTATGGTAACTGGTCCAATACCAGGAAGGGAGCAACAGGTTATATTTGTAGGCAATCTTTGCTCAGTAGTTAGACTTTTATGAGTTATTTAAAGGGTATGGGGTCTGTGTGTGTGGGTGGCTTGAAGGTGACTCAATGTCTCCATGCAGTCTTCCTCTCTACCAAGGCTGTACTTATCAACTTTACTTTAAATCTTACCTTGGAATAGGCAGCAGCTTGTCTCAGGATATCTAGCCCAGAATCTGAGAGTTCATCTCCTCTTTCTTGGGATTTTGCTGGAATAACAAAGAAAAAATTAAGATCAATACACAAAAACACACATTCATACACATCCACAAGGTAAGCCCAACCAAACAACAGTACAATGAGATGTACAGCACTTTAGTGCTTTACACTGGAAGTTCTAAGTTTAAGCAATCAAGCAAAAATAAGGGCACCATGCCATGGCTAGTAGGAATTTTGGTGCAAAGTCTGTTGGTCATCATACTTTTGAAACAAACCAGAGAAAAAGAATAGAGTTTTGCCTTACAGGTTAGGAGCCTAACAAATGGATGTGTTTTTTCAGAAAAGGTGTCATGGCTTAAGACTGGGGCTACACATCTCTCCTTACTGGATTATCTTAGACTGTGGGTCATGGCATCATTTACATATATGAGTGAAGGGTTGTTTGACAGGCAGCATTAAACAGCGGCTCCTGGTCCTACGATCAGCAATCACTGTGTGCACCAGCCTAAAGGCACCAAAAACGAAGCTAAATTAAAGATGGTGCAAACTAAGGCTATGTTCACACAATGTATATTTTCACAAAAGTACGGCTGAAATCGGCAACAAAGGCTGTACTTTTTACGGAAATATATGTTGCCTTGTATTGTATGGGATCCCGGCCGGAGCGTATACACATAGTATACGCTGTCTCCGGGACCCCTAGCGGCACCGCAAACAACTGACATGTCGGTTTTCTGCGGCTGCTATTCATTGAGTAGCGCCTGCAGAAAACCCTGTCAATGCACACTAGGGAGCAAGCGGATCCGGCCGCTCGCTCTTTAGTGTGATGTGGGGATTTCTGATGGGGGCGCGCACGGATGCGCCCGCATCAGAACTCTGCAGCCCGAAAGGTCATCCGACCGCTACTGCAGTACCGTCCGGGATGATCTTTTCAGAGACCGGCCGTTCCGTTGTGTGAACATAGCCTAAAACTATACAACCTAAGGCTATGCTCACACTACATTGTTTTTGAGTGAAGAACGGATGCTGATTGCAATCGAATTAGCATCCGTTCTTTACTGCAGGGGTGGCATTGCATTAAAGTCAATGCAATACCGCCGCTGTGTTCACACAGCGTTTTGGTAATGCTCGTTCTTTAGAACGGGCATTAATATAATGTACATGCCTGTTATTTCAGGATGCTATTCAATGAACAGCATCCGGAAATAATAGCTGTTCACACAATGTAATGTGGGGCGGCGCCACTTTACATTGAATTGGATGGTTAATTTATTTGCAGACACACCCAACAGTCAGTGTTAAAAAAAAGAGGTATGGGCTGCAGGAACGTCCTTCATGCAGCCCGGTGGCCGGCAGGAGCATCAGGTTTATAAATTGCCTGAGCCACTGTTAAAAAACTGGTGCATTTGTAGAATGACCAGGGTACGCTAAGATTTTTTTTTTCCCCCTTTTTAGTGACCAATTCAAAATTGCACATAGTTTTAGTCTATGTAACTGGCTCTAGATTAATTTAAATGTGGCTCTAAAATAAGACTGTGATCTGCATTAGAGAATTGGCTTATAAATAAATGGAACTACAGTACATACTTTATGTAACATGGCTCTGTGGCAAATCCCTTGCATGACAATGTCCCCATTATGCTGAAACTCTATAAGGTTGTACAACTCATCAGGTACTATGTGTTACCCCATTGTGGGCTGTATTCTGTGGTGCAATTCTGATGCAAAGCTATAATTGTGCAGTTGTAATATAAATCCAGCTTAATTGAATCTAAGTAGCGTTAAGGTCTAAAAGATGAAGGAGGCATCTGGGACCGTTTAGGGATGAGGACTGGTATGGTGTGTAACATCTGAAATGCATTATCTCCAAGTCACTAAATTCATGTCTATCAATTATATAGCATTTCCATACAGCAAAGATAAAGCAATTATACACATTTCAGTCAGGCAGTTCTGACCTTTGCCAGGAACAAAAGTCATTCTTCATATCTGTTTTACTGTATGTGTGAAGTGTCAAGAACACTTTATTCCACTTAAAGGAAACCTGTCTTATTAAAAATGCAATTCAGTCTGTAGGCATCATGTTATAGAACAGAAGGAGCTTTGCAGTGCATATATATACTGTATATAGAAATGGTTTAGTATAAGTAGCATTTTTGTTCTAAACCTCTGCTCAGTTTTAGGAGTCCAGTGGGTAATCCTCATTAGCAATTGACAGTCTTCTCGAACTGCTTAGCTCCACCTGCAATATACTGTAAAATGTTGTCCACAGACTGAAGTGCATTTAAGTTCCCTTTAAAGTGGTCTTGTCACAGTATATGGAATATTCAGTCCCAGAGTTTTAGGGGCTAGAATACCCCTTTAAACTTCACATTACCAATAGATAAGATTTATTGACTGTCTAGTACAACTGGAACTAAAGTTGTAATTTATGGATTGTGTATCTCGATTCATATTATTATTATTAGTAGTAGTATATCAAGCATACAAGAAATGGATTGCCCTCTCTCCACCTTTGTGTGCAAAATATCCATTCTTAGTTTAATTTTAATAGGTCAGAAAGTCTTACAGTTCAACCAGTGTCTGTGTGCAAGCATTGCAATTGTTCGGATCAATATTGGGTTCTTATTTGTAGTTTTCTGTTTCATGAATGGCTCACATTCCACATTTAGCCCCCAAGGTGCATTCATCCAACTTTATGTGACGCCAAGCAACACTCTTTTATTATTCACCTCTGTATACAATCACTACTGTGAGGCAAACTGCAGAGGTCTATATAAAGCCACTGTAAAATTTATTAAAGGAGACCTATCAGCAGGTTGGATGAATCTAACATGCTGATAGGCCCCTATTGCGCAAGGGGCACAGAGGTGGATGGTATGTCTCTTACCTTTCTCCTTTGTGCTGTTACAGTGCTTCCCCATTGAGCGGGGCATGGCAACGGCACAAGAAGAAAAGTAAGAGACATACCTTCCTCCTCCGCGCCCTGTGCCCACTAGGAGCCGATCAGCCGGTTAGATTTGTCTAAACTGCTGACAGGTCCCCTTTTAAAAGCATTGAACATGGATACAGTTGCCATATACTTATATACAGTAGCTATAGTAACATTGCATAAAATATCTTCCATATGAATGCATTTTTTATCATCCTGACAAATTTGACTTCCCATGCAACAGAGTCTTCTATAGCCTCAAATCTCTGCCATTCCATAGTTAATAAAATTTCTAAAGCTGGATCTCTAGACAATACCTTGGAAAGTTGGACCTACGATCTAACACGTGTACAAATGAATATGCACCATAGATATTTAATAAAGATCATACCTATGATGTTTCCTAAAGATCCTGTATTATCTCCTAAGTCCATCTGCCTGTGTTATGACTGAACCAGATTACATTGATTCACAAACTTTATGTGGAGAATGCCAAGTGCATAGAGTTATTGAGACAAATGACTTCAGCATATGCTGCAGAGCTGTCAGCCAAGTCATTTCTCAGTGCAGTCAACATTAACACTGTGGAAGAAAAGAAATAGACACCCATGGCACATTCTGTGTATTAAAACTTTAGTCTATGCAGCAAGATTCCTAAAATGATGAGGGCAGAAAATGGCACGTATACAGGGACATTTTCTGCTTCAATGGTGGACACATGGCATATTCTCTAAGATATAAGATATACAGTTTATTCATATAGTTACAAAGTGGGAGTTTTTATTTAAAAGAGAATGTGTCAGGAATGTGACTTTGCGCTCCTCGGTCCGTGCTCGGCGACCGAGGAAGCGCTGAGCCTCTGGTTGTTTTCTGTTTGCAGTTCTGTCTGAATGCTGTCTTATTTTTCCAGCCACACCCGCATTGCCTGTTACACTCTGGCAGTGCGGGGGTTACTCCTTCTTAAGACCTGTCCAGCTGAGCTGGGTGCTGGGATCAGGGCTGATCCAATCAGTTGCTGGACCCAGTCCCTGATTCCAGATAAAAAGCAGCAGACTCTTCATTTCCCTGCTGGCTATTAAGTGTTACTCTGCTAAGCGCTTCATCTCTCCTGGTTCTGTTACTTCTGTTGCCTGACCTATTGCTTGATCTCCCAACCTGCTTTGTCTGCTGCCTGCCCTGACCTCCTTGCCTGTCCCCGACTCTTCTTCTGCCTTACGTTTTTGTACCTCGTTGACCGCCGTTGCCGACCCGGACTGTAGACTCTTCATTATTGTGTTTGTTTCGTCTGTCATGTTTTGTGTATCACCTGGTGTAGGACAGGGACTGACACCATGGTTGTCCGCGGCCGTTTAGGGCCATTGAGGCAAGTAGGTAGGTTCTAGTGGTTAGGGCTCACTGTCTTGTCCTGTTCCCTATCTACGTCCGGCGCCTCTGTGACAGAATAGCCAGCCCAAAAAGTTTTTTGGGTCACCTGCATCATGGACCCTATGAACACCCTGGTGACCCAGATGCAGGGTCTGAATACGTTGGTTCAGACCCTTGTTGAGCGTGTGCAGGAACAAGAGTCCTTGCCCAGGCAGATGTCTCTAACCCCCAACCCCCCCACCCCCGCAGGCTCCTGAACCCCCTGTGCAGCTCCCTGAGAAATTTAAGGGGGACAGAAAAAATTTCCAGACCTTTCGGAGGGGTGCAGATTATTTTTTCGGCTACGTCCTCGCTCCTCCAGAGATGAGACCCAGAAGGTGGGCATTATTATGTCCACCCTGCAGGACCCACACCAAGAATGGGCATTCTCACTACCTTCTGACTCCCCTGATTTGATGACTGTTGACAGATTTTATACAGCCTTGGGCCTTCTGTATGATGATTCAGACCGAGCAACAGAGGCAGAGCACCAATTGACTACACTCAGACAGGGTAAGAGACCAGTGGAAGAATACTGTGCTGACTTAAGGCAGTGGTGTTTACCCTCTGCTTGGAATGACCCAGCTCTGCGTTTCCAGTTTTGTGCGGGCTTGTCTGACCAAATGAAGCACTTGTTAGTAGCCTATCCTAATTCTGAGACTCTGGAGGAAACTATGACCTTAGCCATACGGGTAGATAGGCGTATGTGGGACAGACGAAAAGAGAAAGAGACGTCTAAATTTCCTTCTGGTTCATGTCCTTTGACCTTACCTCCTAAACCTTCTTTTTCCTCTCCTGTGTCCCCTCCGCAAGACGAACCTATGCAGATTGGGTCAACTGATGCCAAGGCCAGACGTGCATATCGCCTACAGAACCATCTGTGTCTCTACTGTGGCAAGGCGGGGTATCAAGTACGACAATGTACCGCTAGACCTGGTTCACTGCCGGAAAACTTCAGCGCCTGAATGATTATCGAGTGGGTCATTCAGGTGCACAGGTAACCTTCAACAAGAAAAAGAAGTTGCTGTTGCCTATTTCTTTGACTTTGGGAGATAAATTTATCTCCGGATATGCCCAGGTTGACTCTGGGGCTTCTGCTAACTTTATTAATACTGCTTTCTGGCCTGGTCTGTGGGCATGTCCGCTTCAGCTTAAATGTCCGTTGAATGTGACTGGAGCGGACTCTGCCCCTTTTGCTCAGGGTAATATACGATGTATTACCCCCATCTTGAGGTAAAGGTGGGATCAGTTCATTTTGAAAAGCTTGACTTTTTGCTTATGGAAAATTTGTCTGCTGATGTTATTCTGGGGTTACCCTGGTTGGACCAGCATAACCCCGTGTTTGACTGGCCCAACAGGGGACTGGTTCGCTTGCTGAATGTTCTTCTGATGGGGAGATTCCAGAGTTTCTACTTGATTATGCTGATGTGTTTGATGGGAGATCAGTGGATGGATGGATTACCTCCCCATCGTCCCTATGATGGTACTATTGATTCCAGTACCCTAAGGATAAAATATTTAATTTGTCCTGTCTGGAAAGAGAGGCTATGCGAGATTATATCAAGGATAGCTTGCGTAAAGGTCACATCCGTCCCTCCTCTTCTCCCATGGGGGCGGGATACTTTTTTGTGGGTAAATAAGACGGTGGTCTACGCCCCTGTAATTATTATCGAGAATTGAATAACATCATCGTGAAAAATCAACACCCTCTGCCTCTCATACCAGACTTGTTTAACCAAATTGTGGGAGCCAAATGGTTCTCTAAGATTGATTTGCGGGGAGCATACAACTTAATAAGAGTAAAGGAGGGAGACAAGTGGAAGACTACCTTTAATACTCCTGAGGGACATTTCGAATACGTCGTTATGCCCTTTGGATTATGTAATGCTCCGGCAGTCTTCCAACATTTTGTTAATGACGTGTTCCGTGAACATCTTTGGTGGTATATCTAGATGATATTTTGATATTTTCTTCTGATTGGTGTTCTCATGTTCAGCATGTTTGTACTGTGTTAGAATTGCTAAGGCAAAATCACCTCTTCGCCAAGCTGTCAAAATGCCAGTTTGGGATACAGGAGGTCTCATTCTTAGGGTATAAGATCACCTCCAACTCATTTTGTATGGATCCCCTTAAAGTGACACCCTTTGAAAATTGGGAGCGACCCAGTAGCCTTAAGGCCCTACAAAGGTTCCTGGGATTCGCCAATTACTAAAGAAAGTTCATCAAGGGTTTTTCTGTCATTGCTAAACCTTTAACTGATCTAACCAAAAAGGGGGCAGACCTGGTTAATTGGAGTCCTGAGGCTATCCTGGCATATGACAAGCTTAAGAGGTGTTTTGCGGAAGCTCCTGTGTAACTCAACCTGACTTTGAACAACCTTTTGTCATTGAAGTTGACGCATCTGAGGTTGGGGTAGGAGCAGTTCTCTCACAAGGTTCAGAGACCCTCACAAACCTCAGACCCATTGCCTACTTTTCTAGGAAGTTCTCCAAGGCTGAAAACAACTATGACCTAGGTAAAAGGGAACTTCTGGCCAATAAATTAGCCTTTGATGAATGGAGACATTTTCTGGAAGGGGCTAAACATAGAATCAAGGTGTTAACAGATCATAAGAATCTTATATATCTGGATAAAGCCAAACGTCTCACTCCTCGTCAGGCCAGATGGGCTTTGTTCTTTACACGATTTAATTTTGAAATTACTTTTCGACCTGGGTCTAAAAATGTTAAAGATGACGCCTTATCGCGCAGCTTTGACTACGACACGGTTCCCAGGGAGCAACCAAAGACCATCCTGTCACCCGGGGTGGTGGTGGCCACTTTGCAACCCGATCTGCCAGCTCAGATTGCGGAATCTCAGTCTCTGGCTCCCCAGGACACTCCTGGGTCCAAACTGTTTGTTCCTCCAAACCTTTGTCTTAAGGTTTTGGAGGAGATTCATAATTCTGTGCTGGCTGGTCACCCGGGAATTGCAGGTACTAAGTACTTACTCTCACGGCATTATTGGTGGCCTTCATGGGCAAGAGATGTCAAATAATTTTTCGACGCCTGTGAAACTATGTGCCAGATCCAAGGTTCCGCGTAGACTACCTGAAGGTCTCCTCCATCCCCTTCCGGTGCCTACCAGACCTTGGACTCATATTTCTATGAATTTTATTACTGATTTGCCACACTCTAAGGGTAAAACAGTCATTTGGGTGGTTGTTGATAGATTTTCTAAGATGTGTCACCTTATTCCCCTGCGTAAGCTCCCTAATGCTCGTACCTTGGCTACATTGTTCATAAACCATATCTTAAGTTTGCATGGTGTTCCAGAAAATGTAGTTTCTGACAGGGGGGTACAATTTGTTTCCAGATTTTGGAGGGAATTTTGTGGTCGGCTGGGAATCTCATTATCCTTTTTGTCGGCTTTTCACCCACCATCTAATGGCCAGACAGAAAGGTGAACCAATCTCTGGAACCATTTTTGAGGTGTTTGTTGCAGCGACCCAAGATAAATGGAGAGAGTTTTTATCCTTAGCGGAATTTGCTCTAAATAATCGTGAAAATCAGTCACTCAAGATGTCGCCATTTTATTGTAATTATGGCTTTAATCCCAGATATTCTTCTGTACATGCGTCAGAGTCCGTAAACCCTTTGGCTGAACGTTTCTATTCTAAACTATGCACAGTTTGGGCCCAAGCTCTTCAGAACTTGGTCAAAGCCCAAGAGACAGCTAAGAAACAGGCGAACAAAAGACGCATATCTGGCCCAGATTACGGCATAGGAGAAAAGGTATGGCTCTCAACTAAGAACTTGGAATTCAAGGTTCCCTCTGGTAAACTAGCACCCAAGTACATTGGTCCGTATGTTATCACAGAGATTATTAATCCTGTTTCATTCAGATTATGATTACCTGGGTCTATGAGAATTCACAATGTATTTCAAAAGTCTCTTCTCAAAAAATATGTTAATCCTGTGCTTCCTTCAGTCCTCCCTGCTCCTCTGGTCATCCATGGGGAGCTGGAGTTTAAAGTGGACAGGATATTGGACTCTCGTCAAATTCAAAATTCCGTCCAATATCTTGTCCAGTGGAGGGGATATGGTCCTGAAGAAAATATGTGTGTTGCCAGTAAGGATATACATGCCCCACGTCTCATCCGGAAGTTTCATGACCATAACCCCTCTAAACCGGGTCCTTTAAATAAGGAACCTGTCAGGAGGGGTACTGTCAGGAATGTGACTTTGCACTCCTCGGTCTGTGCTGGGCGACCGAGGAAGCGCTGAGCCTCTGGTTGTTTTTTGTTTGCAGTTCTGTTTGAATGCTGTCTTAGTTTCCCAGCCACACCCGCATTGCCTGTTACACTCTGGCAGTGCGGGGGTTACTCCTTCTAAAGACCTGTCCGGCTGAGCTGGGTGCTGGGATCAGGGCTGATCCAATCAGTTGCTGGACCCAGTCCCTTATTCCAGATAAAAAGCAGCAGACTCTTCATTTCCCTGCTGGCTATTGAGTGTTACTCTGCTAAACGCTTCATCTCTCCTGTTCTGGTAGGGTGCAGAATCCTGCCAAAAGATGCCAATGCCATTAGGAAATTATGCTGCCATGAAGGAGTGTACTTGGTCTCCAAGATCCACATAAATGCTCAAGGTTTCCCATTGGAACATTGATACTGTATATCACAGAATGCTACACTGCATTTGCAGATTTTACCTACTCCTGTAGAACATCTCTTCCTAGGCACATACTATTTTAAAAAACTGACTTATCAGATCAGAGCACCTTCTTCCATTGCCCAGCTGTAATGCGCATGGGCCCTTATTAGGTAATTTAAGCATTGGACAGATCACCATAGGAACTCTGACCAGTCTGTGGTTTCGCATCCCCATATGGAACAAGCGGTAATGCAGTCTGTGATCTGACATGTATTTATCATACCATGCACTTCTAACAAATCGTGCTACAGTATATCTTCTGTAGAATTAACCCAGATAAACTAATCTTTACTACCCTTGGTCATGTTGGTAGTTTACTGGTTGTTCTTTTGGTAGGTAACCCCTTGTTGTCCAATACATTCCACCTTATGATGCAATTTGTCATGAGATAATATTATAATTTTAGTGGATTTAAAGTTAATGTTTAGACACATCCTCGGTTGCAAAGGTAGACATAGGCTTTACAGGCATATTATGTGACTTTAAGTATAATAAGGACTACATAATCTTACCTGGCTGTAACACAGTGTTTATAGCATGAACCACGCCATTTGTGGCCATCATGTCAGCTTCAGAAACAGCTTCCTTATTGACAAATAAAGTTGAATTTCTCTGCAATAAATCATAAATTATCAGTATAAACAGACCCACAGTATGAAAACTGACATCCTGTCTATCTAAATGTTAATTTTTTTTAAACCCTTATGCCCTATTCCCACGTTCGCAATTGCGGATCTGCAATTACAGACAGATAGGGTCAATGTATTTTAAGTGCCCCAGTCACACATCCATAGGTGTGTACAGGGCCGTGATCCGTGCTGCAAAAAAAAGGACAGACCCTAATGCAGACTGAAATTTTTCCACAGACACACCAATAGAACTCTATGGGAACTGTATTTTTGCGGACGCAATCCGCAAAAAATATGGATCCACAATCCGCAAATAGCGACTAGTTTATTATTAAGTACACTTTTTAATTTTGTGATTAGCAAATATTACAGATGCAATACAGATGCAATTTTGAGGATTGGGGATAAAAAATTGTGCCAGCATGTGTAGATTTGTTGTGCTGCCTGCAGGCTCAGGCACACGGACGGATGTATTTACTAAGAGGTGCCTCTTTGTGAATCTGGATGGGAAAAATGGGGCGGGGCCTAATTTAAGATTGGCATACCAGGATGACGGTCTTAATAAATCCCCCCAAGTCTGCAGGAGGGTATATTAGCAGTCTCTGACTTATAGGCAAATAAATAAAAAATAATTTTAGCTTACACTTACCACATGTGCAATGTGTGAATAGAGCCTGATCTTAGCAGATTTCAGTGCAATATCAGTAGGTATTATGTAAGTATACAGGATACAAATGAAGCAATCACATCCTGGTGACTGAGTGGGAACTAATGCCCCTCTGCTACATCCAAAAGGCATCATAAAAGGCACATGGTAGGTGGGCGGCCTGTTACAGATTTTGCTTTGATGGCCTAGGAGTTAGAAGTAACTCTCTATGTAATACTCTCTAAGTAATCTCTCTATGCAGTTGTACCAGTGCACAGAAATCCTATTAAATGCTGTAAAATATATGCCAAGAATTAAAAAATAAACGTAAAACATATCTCACCAATGATGAGTGTCACATTAGTATAGACAGAACATGAGTATTAGCCACTTACAGACATAGCTTCCAGTTTTTCTCCCTGAAGTGACTTCATCCTTACAAGCTGACTGACAGCTCCACTGACCAGAATCTCATCGCCAATGTGATACTTCAGAAGGTTAGATAGTTCTTTTGCATTACCTAAACATATAGGAAATATGTAGCTAGTACTTAGTGTACTTAGTAATTTAAGTCATCAAAACAAGAAAAAAAAAGTCAAGATAATGTAACTGTATCACATAATGCTGAATGGTGACAATTAAAATCGACAAAAATACTTTATATATATATATATATATATATATATATATATATATATATATATATACAAAACACAACAATCACTGAACTCAGGGAGAACAGTGAAAATTCCAATGGAGTACTCATTTACGAGTCTCCATTGATTGTCCCATACAAAATGTAAATATGCAAAAAAGGGGTCCGTGGAGCCTCAGTTACGAGTCTCAAAACACGTATCAGGGTGGTTTGGTGCTCTCCCCACTAGGAGGCACCCCTTGGCAATGGGCTTCGTTCTCTGGAGAGAGGGATATCTGGCTATTCCCGTGTTTTGAGACTCGTAACTGAGGCTCCACGGACCCCTTTTTTGCATATATATATATATATATATATATATTTATATGTTAAAGTGCAGATAAGCAATATAAATGTTTAGGTCACCTAACACTATCTTTCTTCTCTGCAATCCATAGGGCAGCCTGGGAGTATTGTACATATGCAGATGACTCACATTATTATAATCTTTCCTAGTAAAAGAGCAAGTTTATGAGCGTAATTTTTGCCACCAGAGGAAGCAGTAGAGAATAAAATGTGTAGGTGTGTAATATTTGATTGCACTTTCCTGATAACAGTAGAAAAGTGTAGATTAACTGTTTAAGGCTATGTTCACACATAGTATTTTTGTCAGTATTTTGAACAGCATTTTTTCAATTAAAATCAGCGATGGAGCTGACAGAGTAAAATTATAATGGAAAGATTTACGCAGTTTCTGTCTTTTCAAACCACTGCTGTTTTTGGTTGAAAAAAGACTGACCAAAAGACTGAAGGAAATACTATATGTGAACATAGCAGTACATTATGCACACATCTTAGGTGATCCATCACTAAACCCAACAAAATATACAGTACAGGGTCACAGCACTACACATATGGAAAGCACTTTAATCAAATTTGAGTATGAATCCATCTTTGCTGATCATGTACACATTGGTTGGAAGAGCATGAAGACTTCAGATTATTACCCTGGTCCCCTAATTTCTGCTCTATAAATCCTCCCCATGCACCCTCCAGCAGCTGTGACCACTCTGCTGTCAGCATGGCTCCCGTGACAACCTAGCATAACCTTAAGGGTATAAACCCACACACCGTATATGCAGCGTATTTACTGCTGCGATACGCAGCAAATACGCAGCAAATACACAACAAATACGCAGCAGATTCGATCTAAATAACTGAACACAGCATCAAATCTAAACCATCAAATCTGCTGCGTATACGGTGTGTGGGTTTGTACCCTTTAAATCACTTGCAGCCTGGCTAGCTGCTGTATGTGCTGCACACAGTGGTTAGTCTGGATATTAGCTGGTGGTCACAGTAATGCAACTCGACTGTGCATTATGGCACCTTTTATTGTCCGTAAGGCAGCTATCCACTATGCAGTGATACTTTCAGATTATCACAATAACTAAGATTATAAAGCATTTAAAGGAAACAATAATCATAAGGTCTATTCTATATTAAACATATTTATTTAATATTCCCCCCACCCTTTTGCCTGGAATCCATTTCCATGTTTCCCTAAGTAGAAAAGGCTGACATACCCTAATACAATAATGATTTACATTAACAAACTCCATTATTCACTTCCTGTCTATTTTTATTCTTGGTCCCTTGCCAGCGGATCTTCAAAATCATCAGTTTATGATTGAGGCTGTTTTCACTTTTTAGTGATGCCAAGAACATGGGCAGGGCTGTAGCAACCTCTCTTTTTTATATAATTTTAGAAATGTTTTCCTTTTGGTAAATTAGGTATTATAGCTGGTGTGTAAGCAAAGTGGATGTGGGATGTCAAGATTTATGCCTACATATGTTTCTCTTTAATGAATATATAAAATTGCTAGCAATACACATAAGTAGTGTTTTTTTTTAATATTAAGGGGATATCTATTTATAAATGTTGAATGTATTTTCCCTAACACCATAAAAATATTCTCATGAAAAGTCACTCATAACCTTAAAACGTATGCGCATTTAAACAGCCACATGTATTTCATTCAGATGATAAAGTGTCCCTGCCAGTTTTAAAATAAACTTTTGACATAGTCACATAGACATGTTAAAAGTTTTGATCATTTGGGTCTGGGTGTTCAAACCCCCACTGATCAATAGACAAAGATGGAAGAAATGTGCAGTTAGCGCATCATACTACATGTTGACACTTTTTCCGTCTCACAGCAGCAGGTGCACTCCACAGACTTATAATGCTGCATATCTCCTGCAACAAGACGGGGAACACCGTGAACCACGAGCTTCTTCCAGCTCTATCAAATGATTGTGGGGTCCGAGTCAGTCTATAAGGTTATATTGATCATTTTCACTACCAATGTATGATTTTTTGCACTGTTAATACTTAAAGGAGAACTCTGGACAGGGGTGATTTTTGGCAGAGTACTGGGGAGGGGGGGGGGGGTGAAAGAAGTAACTTGCTCTCACCTCCCCTGCTCTGGTGCATGTGCTGGTATCCCGCAGCTCTGGTCCCTGGGTCCTGGCCACTTCTGGGTTTGAGTGGCCGCACCTTGGAGGTGATGTGTTAGGCCTGCTCAGCCAGTCAGCAGCTGAGGCGGGACCCCTCTACATCCTCCCCAGCTCCTTGCTAAAAATAATCCAAGCTCAGAGTTCTCCTTTTATCAGAGCCGGCGTCAGCACAGGGATTACTTAGGAAAGTGCCAGAGCCCACAGTGCCTCTAGGAGTCCAGAGAGGGAAAGGCGCCTGGTGCTGTAATGTTCAGCTTGCTCAATGTAAAGTAGGTTGAGCGGGTGAACATCAGAAGACACAGGAGATGGAGCAGGACCTGCACAGAGGGAGAAAAGGGTGAAGGACCTGATCACATGACTTGAAGGTCCTCAACCTTACAGCGTGGAGAGCAGCCTGACAGAGAGGAAGAGAGAGAGGACTGAGCTGTAAGTGCTGTGTGTCAGTGTCAGTCAGTGTGTGGCAGTCAGTTAGTGTGTGGCAGTTAGTCAGTGTCTGTGTCAAAAATGTGTGTTTGTGTATGTTAGTGGTGCCTCAAGTGAAAAACTGATACAAGCGTTATGCTTATCACAGTCCTGAGTCACGAGAGGCGGTGCATAACTTAATGTCCTTATACATGTGTGCCCCCTGTGGTTTTAATTGATTTTAGGTTGTCTTGTGTGATTTGAAATATGTTGATATCTTAATAAAGCATTTATTACTTATATTTTTTGCTTGGTGTGCTGGATACTGCATATTGCATACTTTTTTTTCTTTATGGGTGATTTTGCTATTTTTGTCAATTACTGAGCACGCCCTTAGCACTTTATTGGCTAAGCATAGTTGATTGTTTGTTTAAAGCTCAGATTTTTCCTATGTGTTCTTAATTGTATGTGTATATATTTATATATATATATTTTTTTTTAAACATATTTAAACATATATATTTAGAAACATGCTCAGACCTCCAGTAAAGTGCTAATCTGGCAGAGTTATATAGTGCTTAGGCTTTAGTTTGGAGGTTTCGGCAACTGTATTTATTTATTTATTCATTCATTCATTTATTATTTATAACGTGCAAAATATCTTGTAAAAATCTTTCAATTCTATTGTACTGCCCCTTGAAAGTGTGATAAAACAGGACATGCACACAAACGCTTCCATCCTTCTTTTGGTCTCTATAGACTATAATTATAGAAATCTATAATATTATTAAATTAACAAAACTCTTTCCATATTTTGCATTCCTAAAACTGAAATTATGGTTTGGTTTTATGGCCTTTATGCTTGGGTATGTGTTACATCGTTGAATCCTTAAAGAGGAGCTGACAGGGAAAGTTATTGCAGACTGTAAAACAGCAATGCCCTTCAGGGTGAAAATCTCCTTTAGAGACACTTCAGATTTGTTTTGAGTGTAGAAGGAATGTTGAAGCCTATATCTTAAGAGATTAAGAACACAATGGTTCATCATAGAGATTAGTGAAGCAATTATAAATGATACAGAAATGCAGATGCAAAATAGGTTACCATGTATTAGGAGCCCAGCCGGGCAATATACATGTATACACCTATACATGTATATTGCCCGGCTGGGCTCCTAATACATGGTAACCTATTTTGCATCTGCATTTCTGTATCATTTATAATTGCTTCACTAATCTCTATGATGAACCATTGTGTCATTCTATAGTCTCCTGATGATCCCAGAGCGACCTCTGGGTGAAACGCGTAGAGACCTAAGAGACATAACGTGACATAACGTAAAGACAGAAATAGTACACTATTAGTGATTACCCTGTTTTGCGTATCTATCAGTGCCATTGAGCACGAGTAAAACAGGGTACCTGGAGATTTAATACTCCAGCATTGTTGTAAGGTGCCCTTTTAGTATTTTGATATAATTTCTCCTTTTTTGCTGTTGTAGCTAGGTTGGTTATACAACACTTTTAAATTAGTTATTAAAAGTTAAATTTTAAATACGTGATTCCGGTAGTTTTTTTTTCCCTAGGTTTGAACCTGATAGACTCTTGTCTTCTTTCAACCTTATTAACTATGTCACTTACCGTTCCTCAGGAAACCCGCACAACATGTTTTATCGGCGGACAACTTATTACACGAACAGAATTACCAAAAATATTTTTTCAAAATGTTGAAAGACAAAAATTTCATTACAAATTTTCATACATCGTTTGATCACTAGGTTTTATTAAAAGGACAGATAATCGCTCATTTTTGATAGTTATAGCGAATTTTTAAACAAAAATTGCTCCGTGTAATAGGGCCTATAATTAAAGTGACTCTGTACCCACAATCTGCCCACCCCAAACCGCTTGTACCTTCAGATAGCTGCTTTTAATCCAATATCTGGGGTCCGTTCGGCAGGTAATACAGTTATTGTCCTAAAAAACAACTTTTAAACTTGCAGCCCTGTGTCAAACTGGCGTGGCCTAGAGTGTGTATGCATTAGGCTGGCACAACCTCTCTGTCCCTCCATCCCGCCCTCTTCATCATTAGGAATGCAACAGGCAGATTTTCTCCTATTCATCAGCTGCGTGTGTATTGCACATGGGCTGAATTGTTAAGGCACCTGTGCAGTGTTCACTGCATAGGAATAGGAAAAATCCTGCCAGTGGCATTCATAATGATCAAGAGGGTGGGGAGGAGGGATGGAGGGGTGGTGCAAGGTTAGGGCACCAATACTCTAGGCCAAGGCAATTTGACACAGGGCTTGAAGTTTAAAAGTTGTTTTTTAGGACAATAACTGCATCACCTGCCGAATGGACCCCAGGACAGATCATGGAATAAAAGCAGCTATCTGAAGGTACAAGTGGTTTGGGGACGACAGATTGTGAGAACAGAGTCGCTTTAAAGGTGTGACCCATTACAACCATTCTTTAATTTTTTTTAATTTTTTCCTATTAGTTTTTCAAATGCAAGGACTTGTAGTGTCAGTGAGACATTGCCGACAACGAGCATGATAGGAGAATGATATGATCATTTTGGCATTATGGTTATAATTTAGCAAGAAAGCAAGAATGGTCTCAGAAACGCATATAGGAGTTTTCCTTGACTTCAGATGTCTTCAGATGCCCAACCATGAAGGATCTCTGGACTGTGCACTGAACATTGTAACAGCATCATAAGGCTCGATAAGCATCCGAGAATTGTAGCTGATCTCAGAAAGTTCTAGCCTAACAGATCCTTAATATAAATTCAGCAAGAATACTTTAGTAACTGGGAGTCTTTACACTATATGCGCTATGGTACCTACCTCTTATATCTAAAACCAGTAGCTCTTGTTTAAAAAAACTAGTGCAAAAAATACAAGTATTGTCCAGACCAGCCAAACAAGTTTGTTTTTCCCAATGCAGCTCATGAAGCCCCTACAGCTATTTGATTGATTTCTGTGGACTTGTCTATAAAAAATACCCGTAATGAGGCCTTAGCGTAATAAAGCTGAAGCAGCCAACTTCACAGCAAGTCAACAAACATTTGTTGCACAATCTTAAATGAGATCATGCTTTTCTTTTTCATTGTTTTTTTTTCTTTTCTCTTCCTGAACTTAGTATGCAGGCAGTTTATGAAGAAATTCCATTGGCCTTATTCACAAATTCCTTGTTCGAATAGGTCTGGATGTTTTTTATTTCATTTATGGCTCCTTGTGTAGCATGCAGAGATTTAAAGACAGTATGCTTACCTAAGAGTTTGTTTAGTTCTCCACTTGGAAGCGCACGGAATGCTTCATCTGTTGGCGCAAAGACAGTGAAAGTTCCTTCTCTGTTCAGTGTCTCAGTAAGTCCGGCAGACTGGATTGCAGCCACCAGCATGCTACAAGGACAGAAAAAAAATGTGAAAGATCATTATTTATGTATTTTTAGTTACTTAACAAGAACAAAGATTTGTCCATTTACACTAAAAATTACATACAGTATATAAAGTTACATGGTCTGCTATACCGATTTCTCTGTAAGGGAACAGCGGAACATGCTGTAAAGCTTAGAAGGCCCCTTAAAAGCCATTGAAAGACTTAAAAAGCCTTAGACTGGGGACTCCATGTTACTTATAGCTTGTAAGATGTTGTCTGGGCTGATCCCTTCCACAGGTGTTAACCCTTTAAGACCAGAGGTCAAAGCCCATATGCCCAGAGGTCAAAGTCTATATGGCTGCCATGGGCTATGGAGGTTGATCACCTGCCTGGGATAAAGCTCCTGTACACACTCTCCCCAGGTGGGTATTTTAGGTTATTTATGGGTACCGGTCGGTTCTGGGCTGCTGTCACAATGGTAGAAAAGACTGCTCCAGAACCAGAGACCAACTAGTGCCGAAGCACAGAAGATTTCTCTATGATTAGGTTAAACAAGACACTTTGGCAATTGTGATTGTTTCTGTAGCTTCACTTGCTGTTTCAGTAAATTGCAAGCCAAACACAACCGCATGCTTGTGGCTACTGTAATTTGGAGGTCCAGAATCAGGGTTGCCTGTGCCGCCATCCCACATGCTATCTTATATGTCCTTGTCACAACTCATCCGCACATATAGACTACTGAATATCACCAGGTGTCAGTCTTTACTTTAGTTATTACAAGGTGCACAACCATTTCCAAAATGCCCCAGAAAAGTAAAATCACATTCAATAACACCTACTTTGTAATTTTCTTTATATTGTTATCATTTATATGTATAGCATGATCTGAATTCTATATAGAATTCTTACCAGTAGTTGTAGATGTTTTTTTTTTAATTTGCAAATGTATGGTACAGGGGTTAAATTATCAAACTGATAATTTATCATACTGCCCAAGGTAACCAATCAGGGCTCAGCTTTTATTTTACCAGTTGAAAGCTGAGCTCTGATTGGTTGTTATATAAAATAAATAGAATCTTACACTAAGATTAGATAAATCCCCCCCATGGTCCTTACCACGAATCCACAGAAAGTCCACCACATGCACCGAATTCCATTGTGCCAACCGACATGTTCATTGAATAGCGGCCACAGAAAACTGACATGTCAGTTTTTTGTGCGGCCGAAGGGAATCCCGTCCAGAGCGTATAATGTGTATATACACTCCAGCCAGCATTCCATTCAGTCACATGCAAATTGCAACAACGGTCGTGATTTATGCAAAAAATACTTACTGTGTAAAAATAGCCTTATAGGGGGGAGTTTCGAAGCGTACGCCAGGGAGAGGGTGCAGATTCGCCCCTTCTCCCTGGTGTACACCTCTCGTATGCCACGCTCGCCCGATGGGTGGGCTGGTGGAGCTTGCGGGGGGGGGGGTGATAAGGCAGGGGGAGGCGTGGCCTCTCCCACGCCTCATTTATCATGATTTAGGCCTGCTCGCAGGCGTAAATCTTGATTAAAATCTACACCTGTTGGAAGCGTGCGCCTCTTAGAGTATCCGGCAGGGAAAAAAGGAAGGGGCCTAATATAAGTCAGGCGTACTTGTACTTGTACGGTGTTCGTAAATCCCCCCCCCCCCATAGTGTATATTTGTCAGTGTTAACAAACTATATTAGAAAACACTTTTCACATACATATTTCCACCGCATGAATACATCAGTGTCAGTGATGCGGCTTAGTAATAAAACTTTACTATGCATAAAAATATTATATGGGTAAACTTGTACCTGAAGCGACTATCAGCCTTAAGGACATCCATGACATTTCCTGATGGAGGAGTCAGCAACTTGTCGACAATAAACAGGGTGCCATATCTCCCTTTCTTATCATGTGCGTCAATACAGCTGTTTTCAATGCAAAGGGCCTAAAAGTAATTATATTCTATTACTGGGATGAATATTTATACTAGCAAGTATCAAAAAATACTCATACTTAGTTTTGGAATTATTCTTGAAATGTGCCACCCCTAACATTTAATGGACCTTTGCTGTACATTCATGTGCTTCCAATTTTCACATGAAGGCACATGAGTTGCTGTGACAAAATGTTTCATTACATTGTTTTTATTTGTATTTTGGATTCATGTCGCAGGCTTTGTTCCCTCATCTAAGAGAAACTTTGGAAAAGGGAACTTTTCCAAGAGAACTGTAGCCTGTAGTATTGACATCTTAAGTTAGTGCTGTTCTTTCTGCATAGTAATATACTTTTACACAGTTTCAAAGAATTCAGGTTATGGCTATGTTCACACAACGTTTTTTCAGCTCCGTTTACAACGATGTCCGTTATTTTGAGTCTAAAATAACAGACATCATTTAGCTGTCTGGCCTCCCCTTAGTGCAATGACTGGTATTTGTACATTACTCTAGTTTGGGGTTACAAATTGGACTTTGGGTGTGGCTTAACTGAAAAGTCCATTGAATTTAATGGTAAAAATGGAGAAAAAACAGTAGCAAAAGAGAAACTGTGTGTGAACAACTAATAAAAAAAGTCCGCTTTTTGCAAAAGACGTCCGAAAATAATGATCATGTTCATTATTTTGACGTCCGCGGTAAAAACGTCCTGTATTCAATACATTATGTGCATTGGACGTCCGTCTTTCCATTGACTTCATGGCATTGCCATTGTAGTCAGTTAAATTGTGGCAATAAAGGACGTGTTTTTAAATATCAAAATCAGCCGCCTTTTTTCTATTTTTGATGTTGTGTGAACATAGCCAAACACAATATTTCAGTTTTAAAAAAAACATGTTACACAGACACTATGGAAACCTTCTCCTCCAATGTGTTACGCAGAGCAAGCGAGTTGGGGAAGGGGCACACAATCGCATGGTTTTTCCAGCTCTATCTGATGATGGTGCTGTCTATGCTGAGCAGCAATTTCCTGTGGGAATGGTACATCAATGATCACAGATTGAGTTTATGCTAGAGATCTTAGAGATCTGTGCGTTCTTAAAGTGTTGTTATAACTTTCAAAATTGAAATAAGCAGTAGATGTGATATAAAGCAATTTTGCAATTTACATTCTTTTTTTTTTTTTTTTTTAGTTATAATGGAAAACATGGCACTTCCTGTTTTCTGACTGACTTATTTTCTCAAAGAGTCAGAAAACAGGAAGTCCTGTGTACTTCAGGCCCCTGCTCCCTCTGCTCTTCCACCTTAGGAGACAAATACTCCATGCCTCTGTCTCACATTGGGTGTGTTTGCTAGGTACAGGCTGATGATGCAGACGGGGGCAGGGCATGATGTCACAGGAGGCTTCAGTAGCGGATTATAACAGGTCCTATACGGGCAGTAGCCTGGGGCCCTGAGCTCTTGGGGGGCCCATGGCCACCCAAAAATACTTTCAGTGGTGTATTGTCTCCTGGCTACAGTTCTGCCATGATTTGCAAAAATTGCAGCTTTTTTTTACCACAGTTTTGCACAAATCAAGGCATCATGAGATTATCTATCCTGTACTATGAACCCCACACTAGTGTTGCCATAGTTACAGTAGAGTTGGGGGGGCCAAAGCTTGGTCAACAGCCCGGGGCCTATGGTGAAGTTAATCGGCCCCTGGGAGGCTTGGCTGGATCCCCCAATCCCCTGAGTGGTTCACCATCTCTGACCGGCCAGAAGCAGCTGCTGCAAGGACTGTGGACTGTGATGAACAGCTGAGGGAAAGCATTGCATTCTGGAACCAGTACTGCATTCTGGGAACTGCACAACCAGGAAGTCCATCAAGTTCAACCAAGGAGGGGATGGATGCAGGGAAGGGGGATAACAGCAAAAAAAATATAATGAATGTTTATTGCAAACTTGCTTTATTTAACTTCTACTGTTCATTTAGATTTTGAAAGGTATAACCACAGGTACACTTTAAGTTCTTGTAAATGAATTATATGTGTATTCTGGTATTGGGGATGGAATTTTATCCAAATGATCCAAAATGATAGACACATGAGGAACAAGTGCATTGGCTCTTTTGTCTTTTTATGGAGAGTAAGTTATGTAAGGTGCAAGATGAAACTTACAAGAGCAGAAGTTGCTAGAGCACATTTTGTACTTAGACCAGATACAACTTGTTGCTGATTTTATGACTATGATCAGCCACATTTCTTACCTGTTCTTATTTTAGACTTGATGTACATATATAACATTTACAATACTGCAGTAAAAGTTGGACAATACATTAAATATTAAGGGGAAAGTTATCAAACTGGTGTAAAGTAGAATTGTCTTAGTTGCCCCTAGCAACCAATCAGTCTAGTCTAGTCTGGTTGCTAGGGGCAACTAAGACAATTCTACTTTACACCAGTTTGATAAAGCGCCCTGTAAGAGTATCTAGTGCTTATATGGGTATTAAACCTGGTATTTTTAGAGATAATAAGATTTAACAACAGGGATAGATAGATAGATAGATAGATAGATAGATAGATAGATAGATAGATAGATCAGAAAATGGGTATGCTTTCCAGAGAATCATACTAATAATAGTACAGTACTTACATTTCGGTACACAAATACTCTAAGTTTTTTCCCACCAATTGTCTCTAAAACTTGCCCATGATAAAGATATTTGGAAGACAGTTGTTCTTTTACAATATGATTCTGAAGCAAATTTTTCATGTCTCTGTCAAGCACGGGTGTTCCAGCTGAACAATAGAAAAAGACAAAAGATAGCAACCATTAAGTATGGAAATTGCCCTGTGCCTCCATACGACCACATACTATTATATCCTACCTTTCTCATAAACCCGAGTACTCTTAGCTGCAAGCAAGCAAACCTTACATAATACTTGCCACAACACAGGAGTCCAGCTCCAAGCCACCAGATGGCATACATAATCCTGGTCAAAGATTGTGTGAAAGAGGTGGAACCCCTGACAACACAACAAAACCTACGGCAACATTTTGATTGTAAATTTAACAAGGAATGCTTGATTCTTGCACAATGTACTGTATCATTCAGATACATTTAAATTTAAATACCTACAATGCCTTTACTTCTCTGGGAACTTTAGTGATAACCTCTGTTAAAAACCTTCCTTCCACTGATTACAACATACGTATTGAGTTCCAGGGCAGTATCAAAGGAACCTGAAAATTAAGCAGCTTGCCTTCCTGGTTCTGGAATCACTAGGTGAAACCATCTAAACCTGCAACCCAAAAAATTCTTTTAAAGTGTCATTGTCATCATAAAAAACGTTTGACCTGTCAAAAGTTTTGATCGATCTGGGCAGGGGCGGGCTGGGCCGGGGGGGCAGGGTGGCATATGCCCCCCGGGCCGGTCCCCCCAACTCACCAAGGGCTGCGGCAGCCGGATGTCAGTAAGGCTGCTGTGCAGGGCCGTTTCTACATATCACAGGCAACAGGAACAGCTAAAGCACATTCAGGCCGTATTTGCCTAGGACGGCACCTTCAGGGGAAGGGGAAAAGGTTTTTTTCTCTCCCATGGTCGCCTGTGAGTGGGCGGGGCCATGATCGCGGGGGCGGGGCCACGGTCGCTGCGGGAGAGGGTGCTTACTTGTGTGGTTCTTCCTTCACTCATGGAGCAGGCAGCACAGCTCACAGCTTCCTGCCCACTGCCCTGGAAGAGAGGACAGACCACCCCCTCCTGCCTGGGACTGATGGAGAGGACCCCCATCTACTATGGCCTAGGTAAGGGTCGCGGGTGAAAGTGGGCGGGGCCAAAGTTGTGGGGGCGGAGTTTCGCGGGCGGGGGCCCATCCACTAGGCCTGAACAGTATATGGGTAAGATGTTTATTATGAATTATACAGTATCCCCTCTCCCCTGCACCATGGCCTAGTAAGCAGTATTGTGAGGGCAGAGGGGATCTGTACCCACTCCCATGTACTGTTCAGGGCCTGGTGCCCAAATATGCAGGGGGGTCTGTATGGGTGCCAGGCCCTGAACAGTACATGGGTGAGGGGATCCCCTGCCCCCTCTCTGTATACTCTGGTCACCCAGCTTTCCAAGCATCATGTATGTAAGTGTAATTGAGGTCACCCAGCTTTCCAGCATCCTGTAGTCAGTATAATGGAGGTCACCCAGCTTTCCAGCATCCTGTAGTCAGTATGAGAGGTCACCCAGCTTTCTAGCATCCTGTAGTCAGTATAATGGAGGTCACCCAGCTTTCCAGCATCCTGTAGTCAGTATAATGGAGGTCACCCAGCTTTCCAGCATCCTGTAGTCAGTATAATGGAGGTCACCCAGCTTTCTAGCATCCTGTAGTCAGTATAATGGAGGTCACCCAGCTTTCTAGCATCCTGTAGTCAGTATAATGGAGGTCACCCAGCTTTCTAGCATCCTGTAGTCAGTATAATGGAGGTCACCCAGCTTTCGCAGCATCCTGTAGTCAGTATAATGGAGGTCACCCAGCTTTCGCAGCATCCTGTAGTCAGTATAATGGAGGTCACCCAGCTTTCGCAGCATCCTGTATGTCAGTATAATGGAGGTTACCCAGCTTTCCCACCATCTTATGGTGTGTTTACACAGAGAGATTTATCTGACAGCTTTTTGAAGCCAAAGCCAGGAACAGACTATGAACAGGGAACAGGTCATAAAGGAAAGATTGAGATAACTCCTCTTTCCAAATCCATTCCTGTCTTTGGCTTAAAAAAATCTGTCAGATAAATCTCTCTGTGTAAACGCAGCATTAGGGTACAAACCCACACACCATATACGCAGCAGATAAAAGAGAAAAGTTTGATGGTGAAGATTTGATGCTGTGTTCAGTTATTTAGATCTAATCTGCTGCGTATTTGCTGCGTATCGCAGCAGTAAATACGCTGTGTATACGGTGTGTGGGTTTATACCCTTATACTCAGTGGCTGGTAGCCTCGGGGAGCTGCACAGTAGATCTATACTTTGCAGCTGAAAACCACATCAGCACAATTGTGATAATTGGTTCCCTATAAAGGAGCACTCCAGCCCTTACCTATTATTACCCTCCCCACATCAGTGCAGGGATGGTAGATAGCACCCCGGACCTGTACTTCTGCCAGCAGCGATGTTCTGACAGTTCGGATAACGTCTCCAGCCCTTCTGGTCATTTGTGACCAGGGAATTTCTACTGCTCTGTGTGAAGGGGCCAGAAGTCACTTTGTCAATAGAAGTCTATGGGACGGTTCTGTTTCTGTGATGAGCCGTCCCATATACTTAGGGTATGTTTACACCAGGGCTGTGGAGTCAGGCGGAATAGTCACACTGAGACAGGCGGGATTCCACCGCAGAATCCCGCCTGTCTCAGTGTGAAACTGCTTCTCTATGGGAGAGCATGCGCTCTTCCGCTGCCGCCGCTCTCCACTCAAAGAAGTGACATGTCACTTCTTTGAGTGGAGACAGCGGTGGAGCGTGTGCTCTCCCGTATAGAAGCCGGGATCCCTAGTGGTGCTGCAAGAAACTAGCATGTCATTCATTGAATAGCAGCCACAGAAAACCCTGTCAGTTCACACAATGGAGCGTCCGGCTCCGGCCGCATGCTCCATTGTGAGCAGGGGAGAATTCTGATGCGGGCGCGCACGGATGCACCCGCATCTGAATTCAACAGCGCTGAAGATCATCCTGCAGTATCGGCCAGGTTGATACTATCTGACACCAGCCGGGTCACGAAATGGCCAGTGTCATACAGTGTTTGAACATAGCCTCATACAGGAAAGTGACACAGGGAGCAATTGGAATTCCCTGTTTACAAATGAGTGGAAGGCCCGAAGACGTTATCCGAACTGTGGGAACATGGCTGCTGGAGGACGTACAGTTCCAAGTTACCATCTACCTTCCCTGCACTGATGTGGGGAGGGTAATAATAGGTAAGGGACAGGGTGGTCCTTGAAGGATGGGCCGCTAGCCGCTACTCATGGGCCAGTGCTGTGGGCTTGCCCCCCCAGGCTAAAATTTGCCAGCCAGCCCCTGGATCTGGGTCTGATTGTTAAGACCTCTAGCGATTGTGAGAATGAGTTCAGAGAAGCCGATGCTACAGTGTGGTCTGCTCCCTGCCAGTGAAATCAGTCAGGCTTCATAGACTTACATAGACTATGAGTGGGAGCCTGACAGATCACGTGACACTGCTGAGCGCTGTCTTCTCCCAGCTCTGGAGAAGATCTGGACTGATCGAAAGTTTTTCATGATGACAGCAAGATTTTAATATATCTTACTGTACATCATCTAAACTGAACTGAAAAAAAACAGACACAACTTTGACAACACCTTTTTTTATATAAATACTTCCCCAGTGATCAGCCAGTAAGTGGTAGCTCCTCCCCAGTCATCACAACTGCATTAATTGGGTATTCCTATGTCCCCTAAATGCTTCCTAGTCCTGCCTTTCTAGATTGTGGGTGTCGGAGGTTTTCAGGAAGCTGAAAATAGCTAAAGCTTGTGAGTTACACAACTTGATAACTTAATAACCCTTAAGAATGGTGTAGCCATTTCAGCTATGCTGTTAATATAACTTCAGGTGTTGTGAAAATAGCACAGCTAGTGGGGCTACACCATTTGTGCAACTCCCATTAATTTCAATGAATGTTAAGTAACTTGCATAATTCACTGGCTTCCCCATATTTGGATTCCCCAACACTTTCAACAGCAGAAAACTCTCTGGAAGATGCCCATAAGCATTTAGGAAAGTACAATTTGGGAATATCACTTTAAGCTACAGTTTTTGTGACTCAAACTTATAACAATCTGTTCTCACTAAAGAGTGGGATGCCAAGGAAAAATGTGATACGTTTAAAAAAAAACTACTGTTGGAACAACCAGTTTAGGTATTCGGGAGACCTCATAATCAGATCTTTAAATGGTTAAAGCAATGTTAGACACATTGATCATTTCAGTTACTGGAATAAAACAATATAATAATAATAATAATAATAATAATAATAATAATAATAATAATAATAATAATAATAAAAAGAACCTTTGAATGCATTGTTGTGTGGAGCTATGACCGTCACTCGTTCATTAACAGCAAGATGAGAGTTCAGCCCTGCTTGCTGGAAGAGGTCAATAGCCGTAGAGGCTACAGAGTCTTTCCCCAGTTCAGATAATGTTTTAGCTGTAAAAGAAAATTACAGGTGTCCACTCATACTACTATTGGCAATCTTTATACACGCTATACATTCATATTATATATAGCTTACTAACATCATCTTATATAAGTCTTCAGTTACTAACAAAAAATGTTCTCTTAAATGTAAAGTAATATAAAGTGATATTTATACTGGGATAATACAGATACATAGACTTGTAATAAGAAATAGCCATTGTTACAGTTATTAACCATACCTGAATCTGGAATCAACAGTTCATCAATAAAGTGAACAACTCCATTTGTAGCCAAAACATCTTTCTTAGAAATGATTGCTTTTCCATTGAGTGTGAGGTCATCTCCCTGACAGCCAACTTCCAGTGGAGTTCCCTCAATGGTTTCAATGGAAGATCCAGCAATAATTGCTTCAGAGCACTGGGCAGAGTGTAACAAGTGATGATGTAAGAGGTCTGAAAAAATAAAGGTTCATTTCTTTATATATAAATGGCAAGTTCTGGTTGGTGGTTGGTGTTGGTGGATATTCATGTTATTATTGAGATCTGACATAGATTTTATTTGTAGGACTGCCACTCTTAAAGAATTCATGTTAGACAAACAGTCATCCTAACTAGTCATCCTATTGCCTAATTCACATGTCTCCGGTATCATAGCTGTTATCCAGAGTATCTGATTAGCTTAAGGGTATGGGAGGGGTATTAAAACCCCTGGCAAAAAGATTGGACCCACCACTATGAGAGAATGTTCAACCAGCCTTTCATAGCAAATTCATATGACTTAGTAAATTCCTATGCTACAAAACAATGTTTAATAGCTGAACAATTTGGCTTGATGAAATAAAAGGGAATATTAATAGCATATGTTTTTCCTAATCAGCTAGAGAAAAAACTATGGACTCATCAAAATTCCAATTAGTACTTTATAGCATAGTTTGAAGCATAGACTTGTCTAATCATAGACAATATTCCACATCAAGCTGCCTTTAACTTCCTTGAAGCTTTAACATGGGCCAACTGTTTTAAGTTCCCACTGTAAATTTTCAATTAGAATGAGATTCTTAGTGTTTGCAAGCCATGCTATTGACCTAATATGCCATTGCTGAGGAATAGCGTTAACACTCTAAGGACGGGTTTACACTTAGTAAGACACCAGTCTTTCTGTGACACGACCGCGTCACAGAACGGCCGGTGTCAGTGAAATATATGCCGGCCAGTATTGCAGTACCGGCAGGATGAACTTCATTTCTGTTGGTGTGTGCTATGGTGAATTGGGATGCGGGCGGACCGGATTGCACCAGCATCCCAATTCACCATAGCACACAATTGAAAGTGCAGCCGGAGCTGCACTTTCCATTGTGTGAACTGACAGTTTTGTGCGGCCACTATTTAATGAATAGCGGTTGCACAAAACTGACATGTCAGTTTTTCTTGCCGCCGCTAGTAATCCTGGCCAGAGTGTATACTAGGTATAATCTGGCCGGGATTCCTGACTTCAAATTTTACGGACGGTGAATGCCTGTCCTTGATGGTTTCCCCGCCCGGAAATCTGAAAAGTATTGCTTTGCTCATTTATGATTTAAAAAAAAAAAAGTATGATCATGTACGTATATATAGAAAAAAAAGAGGTGCTGCATGGGTATCTTGCCTTTAAGTGCTTCAGGGTCTCCAAGAATTCGGGTGAGAGTTTCCTGTGGAACTTTTTCAAAGGCTTCATTAGTGGGAGCAAGCAGAGTGTACTGTTTATCTTCAGACTGTAGCAGCGTATCAAGGCCTGAAGCTGCTACAGCGGCCTGCAAATATAACATTATGTAAAAAAAATGCAAAAAATCTAAAATTTTTAGGAAAAAAGTGAATTGCTCTTTGCTTATGGTTACATTTAGAGATGAGCGAACCTCGAGCATGCTCGAGTCGATCCGAACCCAAACTTTCGACATTTGATTAGCGGTGGCTGCTGAAGTTGGATAAAACCCTAAGGCTATGTGGAAATAATGGATATAGTCATTGGCTGTATCCATGTTTTCCAGACAACCTTAGGGCTTTATCCAAGTTCAGCAGCCCCCGCTTATCAAATGCCAATCGTCTGGGTTCGGATCGACTCGAACCCGAACCCAGTTCGCTCATCTCTAGTTACATTACATTTTACCATTCTACATATTCTACTATAAACATAGATGCTTATTTTGACATCGATGCTGCAGTTCAATGCTATTGTAAAAGCCAGACTTCCAGACTTCTCTTGGCTAACGCTCAGACAGCTCCTAGCAGTTCTCACGGTAAACCACCACAACCTAATGTTTAGCTGTGAGTTGTCCATTTATTGTACATTGGTCAGACTACTGGAAACCCTACAACTAATGTCAGCACAATGTAACAGATTTATGATACCATAGTATGTAATTGTCTTTAAGGCTAATTGTATAGTACTGTTATGTAGTTAAGGAAGCCACACATGTTGTTTTATGAACTGTATCTGGCAATACACCTTGAACATGAACATACCCTTAATGTTTCCAGACTATCTTCTGTTTCAACCACTTCGCCAAGGTTATTTGTGACTGCTGTGATTACTTTATCGATTACATGGACCACACCATTTGTAGCATGATGGTCTGCTTTAATGAGCCGGGCACAATTTACTGTAACAATCTGTAACCAAGGAAAAGGGCAGGGTAGAAAATAAGGGAGAAGTCATCAGAATGGTATAAAGCTTTTAAGATGATGACAAATCATTGATCTTACCACCTTTTCTGTTTTCCCTTTCTTCTTCGACCCTATTTCCCTAGCTAATTTTTTCATATAATATAATGTCTAATAATAATATTTATTTGTATAGGGCCAACACATTCGGCAACACTTTCAATTCTGGGGTTACACACATAGACAAAAGCAGACATTACATAGATACACATGTAACCATCAAGTCAAACAGGAGGACCGAGGGCCCTTCTCTCAAGAACTTACAATCTATTCTGTCTACAGAATAGACCCATATACTGCTTGGACTTCAAATTTATGATACTGTCCTTCCGACTCCTCTGCAGTTCTGGGCCCTTGAACTGCAACCACCCTTATCATCTTACCAAACAACTATTGCTGCAATTGAATTCCTTCAAAATTCCAAAGACTTTGCAATTCTTGAACAGTATTTATCCCTCCTCTTGGCCTGACCATGTACCTCTCATGGAACTTGATGCCTACTACAGGGTACTGTACAGAGTACCTTGAGAACTCTTCTTATGAACCCCCACATCTTTAACTTCCCTCTTCTACTCCCTGTTATTCTATTTATTGTTATTGTTATTGTTGCTATGCAAAGATATGGGTTTCTTCCTATGTTTCAGTTAGCCTTTATTTTTAGCATTTTTTATCTGTATTGTTACAAAACCTGAAAATATAACTGAATTATTAAAACACTCTGGTTAAAAATGGTTTTCTTGGAAATATCCCAGACAGTCACCTCATTTATATCTCTCTGCGTGCCAGTTTTCAAGCCAATAAGAATTGCTGTACATAGTTATTTAAATGTGAAATTCTGGATTTAAAACAAAAGCCTCACATCTGCTGGAAGTCTGTTCCAATGGTCCCATGCATAATTCTTACTAATATTACCCTTGATCTTTCACCCTACCAGTTTCAGATTAAGCCCTCTTGTTCTTTAGCTAACCTTCTTTCGGAAAAGTACTCCTGAGCCATATGGAATAAATGTAAAACATATGTTCTATGAGGAACATATTGTATTTGTTCTAGGGGCATGCAATGGTTTAAGTATTCGATTTATACAGATTTCATGACATCCACATCTTTAGAATTGAAGCAAGCAAGTCATTAATAAAACGTGAAAAGTATTATAGTAAAAATACCTTCCCATCTCCAGACGATGACATGATATTTAAAGCGAATGTACCATCAGGTACATTTGCTTTAAGTGTTGCACATAAATAGAACAGTGCTGGCATGGGGAAGCTGGTCTGTTACCAAGCCCTGGCCTGAGCTGAAGCACTGGAGGTGGGCCTGCCCGCCCCAGTGGGAGAATTTCCCGCCCCCTCTGACGTTATAATTAATGGAGCCATGTAATAGAGGAGCTGGGGTTTCCTCCCACTGGGGGCGGGCCAGCCCGCCTGCAGTGCTTCAGCCTGGACCAGTGCTCTATAATAGACTGGCATTGTGCACGGAAACTGGGCCGCGGTTCAAAAAAAGGATGCCTGATGATACATTCGCTTTGAGATTAAAAAAGATTAATGAGTACTTTCCATTATAATCCCCATTACAAATCAAGCCTGTTCCATAACACTTTTCTAAAGATTGGTGCTATATTTCTTTAGTACAGATTATTAACCGCCTGTTCCCCTAACAGTACAAAATAAAAATCTGCTGTAAGTGCGGCTATATGCAGTTCTAATTCAGCAGTACACCAAATATACAATTTCTCTACACTTTTCCAATTCTGTAGTGGTTTTAGTTGGTTACTAACAAAACAATATGGTAAAAAATAGAAATTCTGAATAGTGAAAAAGAATAAAGCAGAATAAAAAAAACCAAAACCATATTTATGAGTACTGGTGTACCCCTTACCCCCACCCCCATGGAAAATTACAGCACACCTACATAGCTTCAGCACGTTTTCTAGTCATAGCTTTCACATTTTTTCTCTGTAGAATACAGGTGGGAGTATGTGTGAATAAGTAGTAATTCATGTAACATTGACACGTGTCAAAACTGAAGTGACACAGGGATTGATAAATAAGTAGTTTTCTAACACAGGTGCAGGTTGATAAATATGTACCACTAGGTTGCCCATTATGGTAATTATACCTCCAGTGAATAGCAAACCTGTGCCCTAATCCATACTATAATTATTGTATGACCTAAAATAACATGTGTGGGGAATTTCCTCTAATTCCATGCTTGGTGTCTATAGTCCCTGTCCCATTTGCACATTATAGGCCGCCATAAATCAGGGCCATCAGTAGAAGTCTTCCCATTTACAGATGGCTTCCATGGATAACTGAAACTGTGAAAGTTATAGAAATTTATTAGATAATTGCTAAAACTTGCCTTGCCTTTTTATTTTTCCAAAATGTATAAAGTGTAAACTACCCTTGTTCACAATGTTTAGCTAGTATTTCAGGTTAGGCAGGGCTTAGTTTAGCAGAAGGGTCTTAGCTATCCTTGTTTGCTTCAGCAGAAAGGGAAAAAGAGGGGAAGTACAGTGTCTTACAGCCAGACACAAGACCTTAGCAGGGTTGTACGGGGAGCAGAAGATGGATGAAGCCTTCTGCTCCCTGGGATCTCTTTCTTAGATTCCACATCTCAGAAGCCTTTCCTTGCCTACTCTGTTTCGTCTGCACACAATGATCACAACTTAGCCTCACCCACCCCCATCTTGGAAGGTGGGGGGAAACGTTTCACAGCCTGTGAACATAAGGCTTTAGCTGTCTTCTGCTTGCCGGGCAACCTCTTTAAGGAGAAGCAGTAGAGTGGAAAATGGCTAATCTTGAGGAAATAAAGACGATTTAACTATATATTTTTTTTCTAAATTTTCATTGAATTATATACAACAAAATAGAATCAAAGAAAAGAAGATAAAAGCAGAATTACTGGGATATACACTACCATTCAAAAGTTTAGGGTCACATTGAAATGTCCTTATTTTTGAAGGAAAAGCATTGTACTTTTCAATGAAGATAACTTTAAACTAGTCCTAACTTTAAACATACACTCTATACATTGCTAATGTGGTAAATGACTATTCTAGCTGCAAATGTCTGGTTTTTGGTACAATATCTACATAGGAGTATAGAGGCTCATTTCCAGCAACTATCACTCCAGTGTTCTAATGGTACAATGTGTTTGCTCATTGGCTCAGAAGGCTAATTGATGATTAGAAAAGCCTTGTGCAATCATGTTCACACATCTGAAAACAGTCTAGCTCGTTACAGAAGCTACAAAACTGACCTTCCTTTGAGCAGATTTTGTTTCTGGAGCATCACATTTGTGGGGTCAATTAAACGCTCAAAATGGCCAGAAAAAGAAAACTTTCATCTGAAACTCGACAGTCTATTCTTGTTCTTAGAAATAAAGGCTATTCCATGTGAGAAATTGCTAACAGGCTCTAACCAGAGTAGAAAAAGAAGTGGGAGGCCACGTTGCACAACTAAGATAAGCACATTAGAGTCTCTAGTTTGAGAAAAAGACCCCTCACAGGTCCCCAGCTGGCATCTTCATGAAATAGTACCCGCAAAACACCAGTGTCAACATCTACAGTGAAGAGGCGGCTGCGGGATTTTGGCCTTCAGGGCAGAGTGGCAAAGAAAAAGCCATCTCTGAGACTGGCCAATAAAAGAAAAAGATTAAGATGGGCAAAAGAACACAGACATTGGACAGAGGAAGACTGGAAAAAAGTGTTGTGGACGGATGAATCCAAGTTTGAGGTGTTTGGATCACAAAGAAGAACGTTTGTGAGACGCAGAACAAATGAAAAGATGCTGGAAGAATGCCTGATGCCATCTGTTAAGCATGGTGGAGGTAATGTGATGGTCTGGGGTTGCTTTGGTGCTGGTAAGGTGGGAGATTTGTACAGGGTAAAAGGGATTCTGAATAAGGAAGGCTATCATTTGAATAAGGCTATCACTCAATTTTGCCATGCCATACCCAGTGGACAGCGTTTGATTGGAGCCAATTTTATCCTACAACAGGACAATGACCCTAAACACACCTCCAAATTGTGCAAGAACTATTTACAGCAGATGCAGGCAGCTGGTATTCTATCGATAATGGAGTGGCCAGCGCAGTCACCAGATCTGAACCCCATTGAGCTGTTGTGGGAGCAGCTTGACTGTATGGTACGCCAGAAGTGCCCATCCAACCAATCCAACTTGTGGGAGCTGCTTCTAGAAGCGTGGGGTGCAATTTCTCCAGCTTACCTCAACAGATTAATAGCTAGAATGCCAAAGGTGTGCAATGCTGTAATTGCTGCAAAAGGTGGATTCTTTGACAAAAGCAAAGTTTGATGTAAAAACAATGTTATTTCAAATACAAATCATTATTTCTAACCTTTTCAATGTCTTGACTCTATTTTCTATTCATTTCACAACGTATGGTGGTGAATAAGTGTGACTTTTCATGGAAAACACTAAATTGTTTGGGTGACCCCAAACTTTTAAACGGTAGTGTATTTTTAGAGCTTGGTAAAATTATTGTTCTTTTAAGACATGAATGCTTGCAATGAGTTTTGATTGGCTACAAAAGTCAATAAGGTCAGTTTAAGTGTTAGACAGTCAGTAGAGAAGAGCACAACTCGACCATGAGTCTGATCGTCTGTCATTTGAATCACAGTGGCTGAAGGAAGTTGGATGCGGACTTAGGCTATGTTCACACTACGTGCAACACTATTGGCAACAACGGTCGTAATTATTACGGAACTAGCGTAGGTTTGCCGTCTATGGAATCCCGGACGGAGTGTATACACACAGTATACACTCCGGCCGGGATCCCTAGCGGCGCCACAAAAAACTGACATGTCAGTTTTCTGCGGCCGCTATTCATTGAATAGTGGCCACAGAAAACCTGTCAGTGCACACTATGAATCGTGCGGCTCCGGCCACACGCTCTATTGTGTGCAGCAGTGAATTGGGATGCGGTAGTGCACGGATGCGCCCGCATCCCAATTCATCAAGAGTGAAGATGATCGGGCCGGTACTGCTGTACCAGCCGGGATAATCTTCTCTGACACCGGCCATTCCGTGACCTGGCCAGGTCACAGAATGGACGGTGTCTTACGCCATGTAAAGATGGCCCAAGGGAGTACAGGAAAACATGGATACAGTCTATGGCTCGAGTTGCGCTCATCTCTAACCGTCAGCTAAGAGAAGACCGACTTAAATTGGTTTATATAACTACTCTTTTTTTTTAAGTCACTTACTCCGTTTGGATAGTGATGTATATGAATATCCAGGTTCTGGTACATTGATGGCACAGTAACTCCATGCTTCATTTCATCTGTGAGAAGACGTTTGTCCACCATGTGATATCGCAATGCATTAAGAAGCTCGATGTTAACATTGCTCACTAAAGCATCTAATATTTCCTGTAAGACATTGTTAGCAATAAATATGTCAGACACATCTCCAGAATGTACAGATGTTTTGTGTTATTTGAAGTCATTTTGTTCCCTTTCGCTGCACAATAATCAAACTTTATCCCTTCTAGAGACAGACTTCCATACTTACAGCTGGCAAAGCTGCCCAGGCCTCATTGCTTGGTGCAAAAATAGTGAAACTTCCAGGTCCTTCAATGTCAGGTCTTAAGTTGGCTCTGTCCGAATATAGTTGTGTTGTAGCTGCTCCAACAATTCCCAGTGTGTCATAAATATTTGAAAGAGGGAGGGCTGTAGAAGATACAAAAGGTAGATGATATGATTTTTATACTAATTCTGCTGCCTTTGAAATCATATTTTTGCATATTCTGCAACAATAGACCAGGGCTCAGCATACCTCCCAAGTGTCCCTCTTTTGGAGGGACAGTCCCTACTTTTGACCCATGTCCCTCTGTTCCTCTTTGCCCCTTATGTCCCTCTTTTTAACTAACTTTTAATATGCGAGACCCAAACTTGCATATTATTCCAGCAACAAAAATTGTTATATTCAGATGAATCAAGAGACATTATGGTCCCTTCACACATGCAATTCAAATGGCCCCATGCACACATCTGTAGGTGTTACAGATCTGTTTTGGGGACGTGATCCATGCCCCAAAAAAATGAAAATCACCTATTTGAATCAGTTGGTCCTTGCATATGTGGACAGAAAGCCTGGGTTCACACTGCGTTTTTGCAGTCAGTTTAACGTATACGTTTCATGCAGTCACACATACAGGATTTGCTGCAGATTTGCAGATCTCAATGTAACTAAATGCATCACTCTGCAGCAGGTCCTGTATACTGTACGTGTGTATGCATCCTTACCTTAAAAAGTATAGAAATGTCTGTAAAATTTTAGACAGAACCACAAGTGTCCCTCTTTGGTCGTCCAAAAAGTTGAGAGGTATGGCTCAGGTTAACCCTACTGAAAGGGGCTAATGAGATCCTCTGAGGATGGGCCTCAGTTTTTCCTAATATATTTTACTTTGACATAAGCTCACTTGCTGTGTGTTCAATCACCTGCTATATGGATTCTCTTATTAAAAAAAAATCTCCACCCCTGTGTAGGGGCATAGCGTGAAGTTACTGGGTCCCAATTAAAAATAAGTAACAGAGCATCCATCCAGCAGACCATCTATAATGCTTAATTTTTTAGAAATGGTTTACTCATATAGGAAAGAGAGGCCACAGGCTCCTTGGCCAAGATACCACCTTACCCTCTGTACTCCCTATAGTTATGCCCCTGCTGCTCCATAACATTTTCTTCTTCACAAGGGAGAGGTAGGTAAACTCTGTCCACCTGTTCTGTCCAACTACATTTCCTATACACATCCTAATGTCTTCAGTTCTACTGGGTAGAATGAACATATCTCCTAAAGATCTAATAAATAAGCTGAGTTTTTTTTCTCACTGGTGGCCCCTGTGGCAAGAGTTGAGTTGCACTTTACGCTGAATGAGGCCATACAGGGCCACCAGAATAGTGAAGTCCATGCACACAAAGTACTGGAACACCTGTGCAGGGTGGTAAAGTGGCAACAGTGTCAAACAATGATATGAATAGCGTATTTCAGGGGGGACTTTCCAATATTATGCATACTTTGGCTAGTTATGTCTAAAGGGTAATATTTTAGTACTACAACATAAATTACAATCATAGCATGAATAGTCCTTTAATCTTGCTCTGCTTAACTCAGGTCTAGGATTTGCATTTAGGTCCTTTATGCAAATAAACAGTAAAGTTATTTTGCGTTTCACTAAAATGCTTCACATTCCAAAATCAATATTAATTCATCAAGCTGTTTATACACCATAAATCAAAGATTTCTATAGCTCCCAGGCAATGCTTTCCTCTATCTACATATATATTTACATGTAAAATAAAGATATTTATGCTATGCAAGGGTTGCACCATATATATTGTTTACATGCTTTTAAAATGTTAGCTAATTTATCTTACATACAGATGTAGCACTGTGCACTGTGGTCCATACTGTATAATATGGTAGGATTGCCTTATATCTTGTGGAACACAATGGTTGGAGAAGCAGCTGTTGGGCAAATAAGCACCCAAAGGGCATGTACAGTATCTATGTACAGTATGTGGATGGTTTAAAGGAGTTGTTTCATGAGAACAATTACTATCCATATGCTATACTAGGGCATATGAACATAGAGAGCAGTTTCTCACTTGAGATGTTTGGGAAGGCCCTAACTGTTCTGCTCTCTGGTGCTCTAATTTCCCCAGCGTCTGACATACAAATATATTGTTTCAGCTTACATGCAATGCTGCTAACATGCATCTACCCTCCTTGACTCACTTATGAGACATCCAGGCGGAGAAAGTGGAGCATTGCGGAAAAGAACAGGTAGTGCCTTTTCTGCTCCCTGGATAATCCCTTGAATTAGCTCATTTATACTTCAGTAGTCAATATATTATATGATTGCTGTTGCCTAGAAATGAGCACAACTTGAGCATGATCGAGTCCAATCGTTCCGTGCTTGAAAACCAGTGGCTGAAGAAGTTGGATTCAGTCTGGGAAAGCATGGATACAGCTTATGACTATGTTCACACAACGTAAGGGATCGGGCGTTCCGTGACCCCGGCCGGGTCATGGAACGGCCGGTGTCTGCCCGGATCATCTCGGCCGGTACTTAGGCGCCCGCATCAGAGCTTCCCATAGCACACAGTGAAGGGAGCGGCCGGAGCAGCTCGCTTAACTGTGTGAACTGAGAGGGTTTCCTATGGCCGCAATTCATTGAACTGCGGCCGCAGAAAACTGATATGTCAGTTCTTTGCGGCGCCACACAGGATCCCTGCCGGAGCGTATACGATGTGTATACGCTCCGGCCTGGATCCTATTGAAGCAGAGGCATTGTTCCACTCAGCCATTGTTGCCGATGGCAACTTTTACGTAGTGTGAACATAGCCTATGGCTGTATCCATGTTTTCCAGGCAGCCTTGGGGCTGCATCTCACTTCTTCAGCCACTGGTATTGACATGTGAATAATTGGGCTTGTGCATGCTTATTTCTATTGTCATTTCAGACAGACAATGCAGCTTGTCTTTAGCACAAATGAAATGATAACGGAAATAAGCATCCTCTGCAGCAAAAGTCCAAATGAAAACTAAACAATACTTCTCCTAAATTACTGTATAGTCCAGAACCAACCAATGATTGTAGTAAACAATATTTTTTCCTGTATTACTTTCACTTATTGTGTGGCTTCTAAACAGGTGTAAGGAGCGCCTGGTGTCTGTGCTTCCAGCTGCTTATAACTATGCCTTAGGAGACAAAGTGACCTGTTCTTTCACCTGTAGCCAGCATGAGATCCAGCAATGTAGAATTCAATGTCACAAGGTCTTGCATTGGCTATGGGTGCTGTAGGCAAAAAGCAGACAATATCCTCCCCTAATGCATACTTATGAGTGGCATAGACTACAGCTGCCTCTTACACCTATTAAAAAGCTGAATATTAAGTAAAAGCAATTTAGAAAAATGAATATTGTGGACAGTTCTGCACTATAATAATGTTTCATCTAACATTACAATTATGCTTTAGATTTTTATTTAGCTAGTGTTACACAATCACTCTTGGTACACAGATCTCCTCAGCAGACCAGTCACTGCACACTCCGACACCCTCCCCTGACCATAACCTAGGTGTTTTATTAGTTACCCAATATCTCGCAACTCAAAACATCCAGGGGTTATCCAAGATGTGAAAAACGATGGCCTTTCATCTCAATAAGAGGTTGTAGAGGTTCTAATATATAGAATTTATTAAACGGAACAGTACATATAAGATGTTAGTATGAATAAATGGAGATTCATTTATTAGAGATGATTTTATTGATGTACCTGCTGGGCAGCCTTTCTCTCCTGGTACTTTTTCATATCCAGGGCAGCATTCATAGACTATTACACTGTCAAGATAGAAAAATAAGTTGATGTTACTTAAATAATATATTTAGAATACAAGACGATTCCATTATTGTCATAACCCGTACACATACACATAAAAGTCACAGCATACATAATGACCGAGATTTGCAAAACTATTACTTTTTATGAATCAAAAAACTATGATATAATCTACACTGCACTATAATCTGATTATATGATATAATCTACACTGCACTATAATCTTCACCTCATTATCAAAATGAGGTGAGAAGCATTGTATAGGTCCTATTACACAAAACCATTATCTGCCATATTCGGACAATATCGGTCGTTAATCGTCTTGTGTAATAGAAGGCAACGATCAGCCGACATGAACAATGTCGGCTTATCGTTGCAGTCCTTTGTCTTTCAACATGTTGAAAGACAAATGACTACTATACAGTAGCAACGACAGCTGCTATCTGCTATAGGCTGCCTGGACGATTTAGTGATCACCCGGGGAGCCTCCCTGCGGCCCCCTCTGTATTCACCCGCTCTCTGCCGACCAAGTAATAGCGGCGGCAGTGAGCGGGAAACAAGGTGCAAGCGAGCGCTGTCAGCTCTCGTTTGCTTCTTTCAGTCGCCCCGTGTAATAGGGGCTTAAGTTGAGGGAACTTACAATGGCCTTAGGTTACACTATATTCAATATACTGTTCAATTTTCTGGACCATTGTAACTTGAGAGCAGACTAAACATACAATGCTACAGACAGTCAGTCAGGATCTAAAGCACATGTGAACAACTGGATGAGCAACCAATAAAAGTGTCCATTTTAATGGTAAAACATCAGACCAGACAGAGGTTTGACTCCACACTGACAAACATAATATAACAGCATCATTCTTGGTATGTTACTTCTCCCTAATACAAGGGTTCTAACTGTCTAACTTTGCATCATGTAAATCCAAAGTATGACAGGATAAGTCAAGCTAAGTATTTACAAAGAGAGTTTATACTGCACAATATTTTACATTTTTATTGGAGAGGCATTGTATTTAAGTAATCCGGAATACAACAATGAAGCCAGGGATATTTCAAATTCTTTGTGGTTGCTTTGAAATTCCCAGACAGCAAACATACATCAGCTTGTAGTCTGGGGCAAAACAAATACAGAAGACACTTGGAATACAATTTATTTTATTTATTTATTTAATTTATTGAAATGCTCTTTTTTATTTGAGAAAAGTTGGACACAAACAGGTCGAGGATATAGTTTCCACTCAAGGACCAAAGTTTTATACAATGACAGCTGTAGCAATGAAAAAAATTATGAACAAAACAACTTCATTTTTTTTTTAGCAGCTATAACATTGATTTTTAGTTTGCAGCTTAATTTTCTTGGGAAAACATCACGTCTGACATGCTGTTTGTAGCTAATGGCACATTCTTCAACAAGCCATCTGAATTACTGGTAAATCAGGGACACCCTTAACAGTAAAAAAAATGTATTGGCTTATTGCTTACATGGTCCTCCAGCTTCAATAAATTTCTATATTTCTATATATTATTATATTTCTCACAAAAAGTTCCTAATGTGTTTTTATTAAAATATTTAGAGGTCCAAGTCTTTTAAAGATGGAAAAAATATACTGCATGATATAAAAGTGTGAGGTTGTTCTAAAAAACCTCAGGTGCACCCTGGTTAGAGGAGATGCACTGGACTGTATTTGGGGAAAGAATGGGATATTATCAGGGGCGTAGCTAGGATTCACGGGGCCCCATAGCAAAAATCTTTAAGGGGCCCTCCTCCCCTAAACACAACACAAAGCACTGCACACAGGGGTTATCAGATCAGTGAAGCAGAGATCTCGGTCTTCTGCTTGTTAACCCTTTTTTTGTGTTGCAGCATGTAAGTAAACATTGGGTCACGTACACACTGCAGTACATAAGTGGTTAAACAGAAGGACAAATGCTCTTAACTTCTCCCCTGGGGCCCCCCTCCTGCACAGGCCCCATAGCAACTGCCTGCCCTGCCTCTATGGTAGCTACGCCACTGGATATTACAAGTACATTGTTACTAACTTTTGACATGTCACACAGAGAGTGCCAATCTTGGCTGCCCAAACTGACTCATTGCAGGAGACAGGCTCCAATATAAATCTGTCTCATATGATCAATCGGACTTAGCACCAAACTGTGTAGTAAATTCCGTTGCTGAGACCCTAGCTGATCTTAACATTTGACAAGTAGTTTTAAAATGATTTCTTTTCCTAACATACAGTAGATCCATAGGTAAGCATTTGTTTGGGTTTACTGACACAAGAATGTCGTCAACTGCCAAATAATTCTGTTAAAATTTAGCATGCCAGTGTCATAAGCTGGGCCGCACGCTCAGCTCCTGGCTCTGCTAGAGCGTGCTTCTAGCCTGTGAGACAGCTTCCTGGTAATCAGCCCTGATGGTTGCTAGGGGGAACGCCTGCCACGTCCTTAGCTACCACACTGGGCACCACTCCCCGGCTGAGCGTTCAGCTGTGCTTGGTTACCGTTATGCTGACTGGCAGGTGCAGCTGCCAGTTAGCTTTGGATCTCTTTAGGAAGATGGAATCTGAGGCCCCAATCAGTTCTGGGGCTGGGATTTCACCTCCCATAAAACCTGCCTATTCCCCTTCCTCCTGGCCTGCGACAGAGCCTCAGTACCCAAGTGTCCCTTGACCTAGCAATTATCCTGATTGCTGTTCCTGGCTTCCGATTTTGGCTTTGACTTACTTCCTCCCCTTTTGACTAACAATTTTGTACTGCGCTGTCCGCTTGTTAATGACTTTGCTTTCCGAGTTATTGTGTTTGTTCATCTTTTCTGCATTTTGTGTTACACCAGGCCAGGCCAGGAACTGTCACCCAGTTATCTGCTACCACTTAGGGCAGTTGCGGTAAGCAGGCAGGGTCAGTGAGGCGGGTGTCAGTGCTAGGGCCTCACCTGCCTTGTGTTTTTCAGTCCTGTATCTGACAGCCAGTACTTTGTTACAAGATCAGTAGAGGGGAGTTCAGAGAAATAAGTTGCATTGTACTTACTCTTGCAACTTTTTTTTTTTTTTTTTTTGCACGGATATTTTTAAAAGCATATAAATGAGGCTGCAGAAACTCTATACACATGCTTGGAATACAGACTATCATTGGATTCAACATGGATTTTGGCGTGGAATCAGTGCCAATATCCATATCACATTTAACACATGTGTATAAGGTATTGAATATTACTCTAACTTGCTGCCAAAAGTGGAGCAAACTTATGATGGAAGATGAATAATAGTTGGAAGAGATGTGACTTAAGATTCCATTACATATTACTAAGTGGCCTGCTGTGTGCATAAACATTTCATTGTTTAGATGAGATCTCGCTTCTTGAGATGTGTTTAACACTAACATTAAGCTCTGTTGTGGAGGGAAAGACAAATGACGAAAGGCTGCAATGCACGCCAACAGACTCTGTTTTATTTAATCCGGGCCTCTTTAAACCTTTTGGGTAAAACTGTAATTCTACAGTATGTCATGCACATAAATAGTTACAGATGACAGCTCAAGGAGAGTTTAATGCATTCAGAGTGGTATGGATTCTGGCATAAAGCTGAAGTTTTTGGTATATTACTTTCTATGGGGTTTCAAACCTTTGACCTAAAAGGCTCCAACAGTAGGTCCCTCCTGCTGCGCTTAAGATGCTTTAAAGATGCTACCTTACCTAGTTTATTGCACTTATGATGTAACCCTTTTCCTAGAACAGTAGCCGCCAAGATCTATAGAACTCTGCAAAATTCAGCTTCACCTTATGACAGCCCAGTTTAAGCCTTTGCTTCAGAAATTGGTAGAACATATAAAAAAGGAAACTTTGTAACATGAATTAATAGATGGGAATGGCACCTTACTCACCTTTCAGAAGCACATACTGCACCTCTTTTTGCCTGCTAGAAGTTCTCTGTTAAAGCTCATGGATGATAGGGGAGGAGGGATCAGGGTGCAGACAACTTAATACATAACACAGTCTCTAGATCAACACTAGCTTGAAAGGACAAATTTATGCCCTAAGTATCTCACTATTTTAACACATGTTCATGTCCTGATTATTTCAGGTTAAAGCGGGCACCAATGGCTGTGTTGGGAACTGCAGGTCTACACAAGCCCTAGTTCTGGCACAATTACATATTGCTAGCTCATATTTTACAGTACCTTACATAATGGCCAATGTCTGTTATATATCTGTAATATTATAAAGGATTTCCGGGATACTGATGGCCTATTCTTGCAAAAGGTCATCAGTATAATATTGGTGGGGGTATGCCTACTGACACTCTTATTCACTTAAATGAAACTGATCTGCAGAAAGCTGTAATGTCAGCGTCAAAATATATATATGGCTATGTCTAATAAACCTCAGATGACCCTTTCAGCCAGCCGATCATAGGGTAGAGGGTGTCTCACATCTTTTTATTATTGACAACCTATCCTGAGAATTTTTAAAACTGATAAGGTCTCCCTTTTTTCTTCTATGAATTGCATCACCTTCTCATATGATTAAAAAGGGGAAGCTCAAACTATGTTAATTAGTATTTTGCTACAATGGTTTTTTTCTGCTCTTTTTTTAGTGTTCAAAATGTTTTTAGACAAATAAAATCCTCCTAGTTCATATATCAGAGCGACAGTCATGGGCAGATAGCTGACTGAGAGATAAAACAAATCATACCTGTCCGTTAACTGATGGCTTCCTGCAAAGTTATTAAAGGATGTTTTCTTCCAAGCTCAAGGGTCATAAAGGCCGTGCTGAGCTGCAGCATGCATGTCTCCACCGTCTCTCATGCCTCCTTGCCCTGCATTATTGATGTGCAAGGCTTAGTGCTTGAAGCAAAACCCAGTACCCATCAGACCTGTAATACTAATAATAGGCTTCTATACTTACTGTATGCTTCTTTACAGATCAGGTCCAGTATTGAACTATGCATTATTTACAGTATTGAATGCCACAACCTGTGTCTACTTTAAAGTGTCACTATCACCATAACAATTTTTGACATGTTCGATTGGGAGAATGAGCCTGGGAGAAGGCTATGTAATGTAAGTCTATGGAGCCTGACTGATTATGCAGAGACGGGATTAGTATGGGCCAGAACACTCAGAACTGGACGGATCAAATGTTTTACATGTCTCTATGATATTTCGAAAGTTTTCTATGTGTTCACTTTATCTGTATATGTTGTAATCTACTGTACTAGCTGTTCCTCCTGATGCTTGCATCTAAAAAGGTTAATAACAGCAGCTCAAGAAACACGCTATGTAGAGCAACACAACATGAATGCATTCCTCACCAGATTGGACCAAAGTCTATTAAATGCAAGAAATAGGTCTGGAGACAGCACTTCAACTAACTCACAGGAGTTTATTTATCCCAGTATGTGGCATAGCCTTTCTTAGGAGGTGACAGAATGCATTCATACCAATCAGTATAAATGTACATACATATGTCATCCTCTCAATTCAGGTGTATTTACAAAAGTACAATTAATCAATAATAGGATTTCTATGGAGTACACATCTGTCTTTGATTACAAATCTGAAAGCAAATGTAGCTGTGACATTCTTGATATCATAGTTCAAGAAAGACACTGAAGTTGTTGACTGTTTTGAACAATCTATTTTTACTACAGTACATTATTTAAAGGGCATCTGACTCTTTTGACCATCAACCATTTATTGTAAGCCAATGGGGCACTTCTTACAGCTTCTTTCTGTTTTGGCAGTGCATGACCATATCCATAAAATAAATGTCCAAGATAAAGTGTCCAAGATTAGAAATCAGCACCTCTTTTGTCCTCTTTTGGGTTCTGGCTAGTATTCCAAATCATCCCCATTTAAACCCCAATATACCTTCAATAACTGCACCCCCCCCCCATCCTCCCCATACACAGGAGCGATCAGCATGGACAAGCATTCCTTTGTTCACTATAGGGAGAGGAGGGTTAGGCCGGCTGTGCTGTGCGTCACAAATCTCTGCAACAAGAGGCCGAGAGACCCACACACTGCACTTAATTACATAATCATATTCATTGTGAATGCGTGCACCACGCAGGTCCTCAAAATCAGTGAAAGGGTATAGCCTAGAGCCATGCAGGGAAGCGAGCAGGCAAGGCCTGGTGTGACATGTGCATTTTTTATTGCGATTTTATTGGCTAGGGCGGTCAAGGGGAAGGAGCAGAGTGGCTTCGGATGCGTCTGGAAAGGGGGGGGGGGGGTACGGGAAGTTTATAGTTCTGCCCAGAGGCCCATAATGCTGTTAAGACGGCCCTGGCACCGACTCACTTATGGACTCCACCAGATAGCCAGGTGATCTTATTGGAGCTCATTAAAAGAATTTTAGTGATGAGACTCCCCACCTTCTCTCTGCAAAGCCCAAATCATTTTAGAAATATGAAGTAAATATGGATGATAACCTATGCTTGCCCCATTGATAAAAACAGGTCAGCAGAAGGCATACGCAAGAACCCCCACATTATCTAACAAAAGCCTATGCTGTACTACATAAGCATAATAAATGATCCTGGAGTCCTTCTTTGAGGTAATACTGTAAGCATGCCGCCCCCAGCATATTGTTACACTTTGGTAGAAAGATAAACATTGCTGTATTTTATATTCTAGGGAATTATTCATACTTACAATCTGTTTATAGCAAACTATCCGAATTTTTAGTAGAATTTTCCAAGCTTTGTCAAGAATACTTTAGCAATCCTCTTTTCTAGTTGTGTGTCACCAAATGAATTCAATATGTCAAGAAAAGTTTAACAAATAGTCAAGGATACATGAGTGTTACTATTCGCTACTGTATAGTGTATTGATAGATGTATTTGCCCAAATAGACATGGGTTTGGATTCAAATATGGACTGAGGGTACAAACCCACTTGACGTATTTACTGCGTGAATCAGTCTTAAAAATAAGCAGGCAAAATGCAGGTTGGCTTTATACGATTGTTCTGCGTTAAAATACGCAATTGCGTATTTTTGAAGCGTGAAGCTTGTTGTTAGCAAAGCATCAGTTGTTAACAACCTGTGCGAAAAACGCATGTAGCTTCATGCTTCAAAAATACGCAATTGCGTATTTTAACACAGAACAATTGTATAAAGCCAACCTGCGTTTTGCCTGCTTATTTTTAAGACTGATTCACGCAGCAAATACGTCAAGTGGGTTTGTACCCTGACAGTCATTCTTAAAGCTTGGGGGGTAAATATTTAGGAGGTTATAAACAGCTTACAGTTTCTAATAATTAGTTACATAAATGATATTATATAAAAGAAACTCATTTGTAAAGTAAAAAATAAATTATGTAAATGATCTCAGTATGTCCACTAGGATTTTTTTTATAATAACAAATATTGTAGTTGCAATATCTGAAAGAGTCTGTATCACCTATTTTTTATTTTTATGTTTTAGTTTTTTTTGTACATAGGAACAATACACTAAAGGGCAGATATTCATTAGTTGTATGTGTTGGATGCCCTGTGCAGATGTCATTGTGAAGGGAGGGGAAAGGCTGGAATCTGGATTACCAAACCTAAAATTTGGTGCTCCAGTTATCCGGGGGTCCTGTTTGAAGAGGAAGTCCCATGAAAATAAAAAAATCACTACAGGCAGGGGGTGCATGAACATAATAAAACAAAGTATACTTACCTGTTTCCGTGCCTCCATAGCTTCCTGATGGATTGCCCGCTTAGCCAGCCAGTGATTGCAGCAGTGTCTCTTTCCAGTCACTGATTGGCTGATCAGGCAATCCATTATGTGTCATTGCAACAGAAAGAGCTGCTGGAGGCAGGCAGCTAGCAGATATCAGGAAGGCATCGCTGCAAGAACATGGGGATGGGTAAGTATACTTTCTTTATTATGATTCCGCACCCCCCTGCCTGCCTCTGATTTTTTTGTTTCATGGGACTTCAAGATAAAAACCTGAATTAACCAAAGGGTCACTTTCTGTTGAAACTAAAAAAATAGGCTGAAAAAAATATCTGTTATTAGTTTCCAGAGACATTTTTATCTTGAATTGCTAAGATAATTCAAGGGTAAGAACAGATATGGATACATACAAATATAACCATATAATTGTGAAACATTAGCTAATTGTCAGGCAAAACACTGATTTTGACAAGGTCGGTCAACTGTATAAAGTGTAAGATGGCCTCCGGCTCTCTCGAGATAAAGGTCGAGCAAGTTGGATTTCAATAGAACAATCCTTCTGTTTTCAGGTACTAAGCTGCTATCTGAGGAGTCTGGCAGCGGCTTACCCCATCTCTTTATTGAAAGCATGTGCATGGTAGGTTAGGCCAAGCATGTATATATGGGGTGATCAAATGACATCGATGGCAAGGCTGTTTGAATCATATCGAACACTGCTAATTCACAACGTGAACAACCGGCCGTTCCGTGATCCCGGCTGGGTCACGGAACCGCCAGTCTCTGCCCGGATCATCCCGGCCGGTACTTAAGTACCGGCCAGGTGATCTTTCTGGCCGCAGAGATCTGATGCGGGTGCATCAGCGCGCGCCCGCATCAGAGCTTCCCATAGCGCACATTGTGTGAACTGACAGGGTTTACTACGACCGCAATTCATTGAATTGCGTCCGCAGAAAACTGACATGTCAGTTATTTGCGGCCCTGCACGAGATCCCGGCCGGAGCGTATACGATGTGTGTACGCTCCGGCCGGGATCCCATTGAAAATAAGGCTATGTCACACACCGCAAAAAGTACAACTCTCTTAGATTGTACTACTTAACGACCCCAATAAGAGCACTTTCGTCATGAACATCCTGTTCCTAGTCAAGATTATTGATCATGTATATCACTAACAGGCATTTTACCATTTCTTAATGACAGATTTATTTTCAACAAATAATTTAATAAAAATAAAATAAAAATATATTTACCTAATATTTGTTAAAGTGTATCAGTGTCGTATCAAGAATTCATGAAAATATTTAAAAGATATAAATTTTTTTATTACTACAATAGTAAACTCATGTTAATAAACTTTTGCTGGATTTCTAGTCATTTAGTCTACATGATGAAAAAAATTATGTAATTGGTGCTCCTACTATCTGAGTCATTGTGGTGCAGACACAAATGTATGTGTCACACTTTCATAATGTAAACTCCAATACAAAACCAGACTCATTTAGTCTAGACATTGAAAATTCCGTGTGGAAAATGCTTGCACAAAGAAATAATTTTCATTGTCTATGGGGACAGCTCAGTTCGACAGAACACAGAGTACATCTATAGAATGCTTAATATACATGTATTTATATTACTTCATGTTTTCAAGCAGACAGGATAAATGGCTGCAGAATAAATAATAGTAAATTGTCTTTTAGTATACAAGATGCTTGTTAAAAATTCATGCATTAAAATGTGGGCCACTGACTATAAAAGCTACAATAAAAAAAAAATCTGATATCCTTTCTGATAATTACATTATTATAAAACAACATAAAAGTCATGTAGCATCTCATACTATTATATACTGTAAAACTATTTACACCATTTTAAATACAGTGGTACCTCGGTTTAAGAGTAACTTGGATTGAGAGCTCTTTTCAAGAAGAGCTCACAGTTTTTAAAAATTGTAACTTGGTTTAAGAGCATTGCTTCGGTTTAAGAGCTCCCTTGTAGTGGGTGGGAGGGGGAGGGGTATGGGCTGCATAACATGGTCTACAGCACTGTACTCTGACCCAGGAAGTCTCCCTCACCTTCCAAATCATAGCAGATCCACTTCAGGCTGGGGCTTGCATTAGGGGACAGGACTGTGGAGGTAATCCCTTCATAGCTGTAACCCCTCGCTCCCTGGAAAGAGAGTGCTGCTATACTGTGCCCACATATGCCCTGCTCATTCCTTCATGCTCCCTGCAGTTTCTGTCAGCTCCTAGAATGAATGGCATAGCCAGCTCTCCGTTCAAGCTCTATGGAGCCAAGTTTGGCACCTAGAAATGTTTAGTGACCCCCACAGAGAATAAATGAAATGTTGTCCATACATACATAGTGCACCACCATTTATTATGGGACCAATTAAGTCGCCACACAGGATAGAGGATTACTTAATCAGATAGGAATACTCCCTTTAATTCTTATACGTGAATAAAATATACAGCTTATGTATTATAAAATGCAACCCCCACAAAGCCACCAGGCGCTAACCGACCTACTGACCTTTCTTTTTATCTTGGATTTAGACTGGCTTTTAGAAAAACTTGTAACTCAGGAACTGCTGCAGTTAAGGCCCTATTATAGGGAATGATTATCAGCCGTATTCGGCCGATAATCGTCCTGTGTAATAGAACACAACTATAAGCCTACATGAACTATGTCGGCTGATCATTGTAGTTGTTTGTCTTTCAGCATGTTGAAAGACAAAGGACTCATATAGCAACGATCTGCTGCCATCGCTTAGTGGAATAGGAGCGGCGGCAGCAGACCGCCGCTATTCTTTATGGGCTGCCCCAATGATTTAGCGATCACCCAGGCAGCCTCCCCAGCTCTATCCTGCTCGCTGCTGCCGTGTGTAATAGCAGCAGCAGTGAGTGGGGAACGAGGAGCAAACAAGCGCTGACAGTGCTTGTTTGCTCCTCACAGTTGCCCTGTATAAATGGGACTTTAGAAAGACGGAAGATTGTTCAAAATACTCAGGTGGACATGGTGAGTAAGAACAGCTTGGGAGCATTTCATTCTTTGGATTGGATAACCCTGCCACACTGGATAACCCTGTCACACTGCCTTTTTGCTGTCTGTTTAATACCCGTTTAATGGAGAAAAACTGATGAAAAAACTAATGCATTTGTTTAGATGTATATTTTCATTGACTTCCATTAAAAAAAAAAACCGGATCAAAACCATGTCTTTGTGTACGCTTAAAAAAAACTTTTGATTTATTTATTTATTTTTTTTAATAAAGAAGTGAAAAAATGGACCCAAACAGATGCACACTAATGCCTGAGGTTTTTTTTGCAAAAATGCTGTGTGAAAGCAGCCTAACATGATGGTGCCATTACTTAATAACTTTATGGCAGTACTATGTGAAAACAGTACAACATCATCGTACAGAAACTGTGTGGCATTCTTTCTTGGACACTACATACACAGATTACATGGCAGTATTACAAATTTATACAGCATCAGTGTTTTTGAATATAATTTAGCATTATTTTTTTACATATGTGCACTTCTTGAACCCTTCAAGGTTCACTTACAGGATTTGGGCGACCAATCCTAAGGTGCATTACTCCAGCTCCTATTCAACACTGTGTTAAACATAATATAGAGAAGATCATAGTGGTTCAGCAATAACTACAACTCACAAAGATGTACTCTTTTCTGTTTTAAAATAGATTTTCCTGTGCATGAAATAATATATGTATCCATTCACTTTAATGGAACCCAAACATTGGAGAAGAGTGGTGCTATTTCTGAATGACCAAAGCCATCGTTTTTCTAAGGCTTTAAAACCTCTTTAACTTTTCCTAAGGACCCTTTATAATGGGCCAATGGGTTGTCTATGATGAGCGCCCTTACTTGCTGACTGGTGTCTCTCCGTAGAGCCTTTAAAGGCATAATCAACTGCACGGCCAGGCCGAACTATCCCTGATCAGGGCGAGGTGCAGCTCTTTTACCTGATAATCAGGCAATGTTAACTCTGCATTTAACTCTGAGGCTTTGATATTATGCATTTGTTTCTAAAGTTTAGCTCTATAAACACAGGATAGTTTTCTCATTCATTGTCTGAGTGGGCACTTCTTTAACTCTGTAGTGGCATCAGCCATCTTCTTCGGAGTGGCCTGCTGGGGGAGCGGCATATCAACCAGCGATAGGAACAAACTGGACAAGCTGATCAGAAGGGCCAGCTCTGTCCTTGGAAGCCCGCTGGAACCGGTGCAGGTGGTGGGGGAGCGAAGGATTTTGTTAGTCGTCAGCGCCATACTGGAGAATGACTCCCATCCTATGCACGAGACCGTGATAGCACTGGGCAGTACTATCAGTGACCGTTTAATTCACCCAAATTGCAAGAAGGAGTGATATCGGAAGTCCTTCCTTCCTGCAGCGGTTAGGCTGTACAACCTACACCGACCTATGCAGAGATCACTCTACAAAAAGAACTAAAATAGTCTAATGTTTTTATTGTATCTTTTTTTACCTTTTCTTCTCTTTATCTACTTTAATCGTAATGCCTTTACTTTACCTTTTAGTATGTGTAATATCCATGCCGCTGTAACACACTGAATTTCCCCATGGCGGGACTATTAAAGCATTATCTTATCTTATCTTAACAGATTTTATGTCCACCACAGTGGATGCTATTAAATATTCTCTTAATTTTTTATAATTACAGTCAAGTACTTACTATTGATGAACTATTATGGCATATATATATATATATATATATATATATATATATATATTTATATTTATTATTATTATTTTTTACAGTAGTGTATGGTAACTTCAGACCCCATGACCTTATGATCAGTGTCGGACTGGGGTATCTGGATCCCACCAACGAAGAACCAGTGAGAAATGACGTCAGTCACTGTTAGGACAGGCTCTGAAGCGTGGGGCCCTCCGGAAGATTCTCTGGTCCGACACTGCTCATGATTTTAGCTAAGCACCCTCGTGTTCTTGATAAAAAGTATTTACACCTACGCTGAATATTAGGCTAACAGAAGTATACGGTAGCACTACTCTGCCTTATGGCTCCTCATTTGTTTTTTTAGGTTGAATACAAGAAATCCAGCCCTATGCATATATTCAAATGTAGACACATCTGCTTCTGCAATATGGTTGATATCTCTACAGGGTTTTCATTTTTATCAGTCTTGTCACAACCCTTTGATATAAACTGAGAAAGTAAAGGAGAATTTAGTCGACAAAGTTAATATGGAATTTTCATGTTCTATAGTCAAGCTGGACAGTTCCAGGTTTCACAAGTCTTAATGGTTCTTATATGGCAGAAAGGAGACCCTAGAGGTAATGTGTAGAAGAAAACAACCATGGTAAAGGTGATAAGTCAGGACCTGTGCTTGTCACTGCATAGGGAATGTAGATGTCACTTTTTGTGGTAACATAACTGTCATTGTTTGGCGCCCTGAGTATGTATTATGGCTTGCTCTGTCTGGCAGTGGTTTTAAGAAGCTGTGGCTGTCACTGTATGGGAGAAATATGGACTGTTTCCATTTAAATGGGTAGAAAAGTCTCTTGCAAGTTACTCGGCTTAGTAAACAGATCAGCTAGAGAGCAATATTTATATCCTATGTGTGCCAAAGAAAATAAGAATCAAATCCCCTTTGTGAAATAGTTTGAGGTTTTCTCTACTTCTGAACTGACAAAGAGATTACAGTATTGGATCGGGTCCAGTAGGCAATGAGTGGAAAAATGTTGCACATTACAAGAAGTCACAACTAAGATGAGAAGTACATTGACCCAAGAATGTTCTCTCTAATACTTTATATGCCATGCAGGTAATAGAGGATCATTCATCAGAATAGGAACATTTATATAATTTCTACTAGTATTATCTAGTGAAATGTCAGTATCTCTGATTGGAAATGAAACAAATGTACTAAGTTCTGACAATAGCTTATGATTTCCTAATACAGTAATTCTACAATTTGGGTGGAATGCCCCAATATGCCTAAAATATACAGAAGATTCTTCTACCTATTGCCTGTAACAGCACACAATAGGTAAGGTATAGAAGGTTTTATACCAATTTGTACTCACATGGTAGCCATATAAAATATTATAGAGAAAACATATTATGAAATATAATATAATACCATATAGAAGTTTATGTGTGCAGTTCGTGCATCTGTTCTGTAGGGTTCTATGTCTGGCTGTGTTAGGGTACCCATATACTTTAGTTGAAAGTTGTCAAAGCCCCCCAACTCCTTCAGGACTGGTCAACTATCTAAGGCACAGGTGTGAAAGGGCCCCCCAGCTGTTGTCAACCTACAATTCTTCAAAGCTTAAGCTTCCGTTGTCCAGACATGATAGGAATTGTAGTTTTGCAAGAGCTGGAGGGCTATTTCACACCTGTGATCTAAGGTGTGCTGGGACCTCCCACCTCTCTCTTCTGACAGATGATGTTGGGGAAGAAGATGTTCAGACATGTTGGACTGCTTGACCCTTTTGTTCTCAGTGAAGTAAGCCACTGCCAGAGCTATGAGACAGCAACTTACTCCTCCTCTTTTCATTGAGAAGTTACACTTTAAATGTTTTGGTTTGGTGAATGTGGAGGACAACTTTTCAAGGTGCATAACCACTTTGGCACACACTAAGTAAAAAAAAAAAAAGAAAAGAAAAATGGTGTCCGCTTTTTTAAATAAGGTTCGTTATAACTGCATTTTAATTATCCTCTAGCAATGCACTGAAGTCAATGAAATGACGGCCGCCCAATGCACACGGTATATTAAATAACGAACGTTAATTGCGTGGACGTCAAAAGAATGATCATGACAATTATTCGTGGATGTCTTTTGCAAACAACAAACATTATTATTTAGTTGTTCACAATTTTCTTTTCTTTTTCCACCGTCATTTACGATTAAATTCAAGACAATTAAATTAAAGACACGCCCAAAGGGCAATTAGTCCACCTAAAGTAGAATAATGTTACAGTGGCTATCATTGCACTGACGGGCACTGAAGCTTGATGAACCACGGACGTTATTTGATACTCAAAACAACGGCCCTTGTTTAAGGTATCAAACAATGGGCAGAAAATAAAAATGTAAAGAGCCTAGTACCGATTCTAATAAAAAATATTGGAGAATTACTATTTGGACACCCTTTGTCTTGTTTTTGTATGTAGCCGAAATATACGGAAAGTTATCACAGCTGTAAAACTGAAGATATAGCACAAGTCAGCTTTTGCAATTAAAAGCCAACCTCCTCATATGAATATAGCTGTCTGTTTCTGAAGGGAGTGGAGCAACAGGGTAAGACATCAATACAGCAATTTGACCCCAAGTCACTTAGGATCATTTCAACTCTGGGTGGTAAATACATGGGGTTTTTGTATTCTCCCTTTGAAATTTCATGGCTGTGCTCTCAGTTCTCAAGTTTCCTCTCACAGTCCAAAGTAATACCAGTTAGTCAAATGAATTCTAGCGAACACTGGCCCTGCTTGTTTATATACAACAACATATCTGTAAGTTCTCAAGGAGCAATGAGCCATGGAAAAACCATGTATAACACATTGTTTAGTTTTAGCATAGTATGATGTTAATTTAGTATATAGTAGAAAGTGCTTTCATCCATGTAAAAGCAATATAAGCTTATGCTCACTAATAGAAACAAGAAAAAGGACTAAAAGAGCTGTATAAGATTAGAAATAAAGCTGCCTACTTGCAAAAACAGCGCCTCTGCTGTTCAAGGGCTGGCTCTCATATGAATAAGAATGACCCTTTTTTGGAGGAAACAGCAGTGGCTTTCCAGTCTCATACAATTCCTTACAAAGAGGTTTTTGAAATATGTATATTTGATGCACAATGGATATATAAGTTACCTATATTCTCTAAAGCAATAGTAAGGTGTAAGGGTCTAGTAAGAGTAAGCAAAATGTATAAGAATTTTTGTCAAAAAGGGACATTACAATTAAATTTCTTCTGCTTTTCTGCTTTCTATCTTGGTGACAGAGAGGAAACTCTAGTCTTGTGTCAGATTTATTATATTAAGTAAGCCATTTTGTTTTATCAATGTAATATCCAGTATTTTCAGTATTAACTCCTTGCAGTGTCTAATATTGTTGTCTCCTTTATTGACTATGAACCGTCATTGGTTACAACCAATGGATAAAAATTTGCCCCAGATCATCACTCAAATACTGTATAACAAATAGTTTACAGGGTAGGTAGAATACTATGTACATAGCTTAAAGTTCTGTATGTTAGTTGTGTGATGTATACACAGCTGTAACAATACACTGGTGAAAGCTTTATGTGCATTCTTATGGATTTCCTTTAAAAAATGACTATGTGACAATGGTGTATTAGAGTATTGCACAGCATATGAATAAACTACATGTACAGTATTCATTATATGCAATGTAATATATTTCTTACAATGTAATGTAATAAATTGTGCTGTAAGGATGTGCTGGCTAATATAAAACACAGCCCCTCCTTACAGATTCAATGTCATCTGCAACATTCATATTACCAATTTTGCTGAACTTTTATTACCAGGACAGTGTTAAGTGCTGTCCTCTCAGTGAGGCTTTTAGCATTAATATGGTGTTTGTAGTTGCACTTCCACAGCTACTGTCCAAATTCCCTAGCACCAAGCACTCAGCAAACAGTAGCCATATCTCCCACCATGCATAGCAGCTCTGCAGAAAGTGATCACATGATAGTCTGGCAAGAGCCTTAGAAGTCAATGAGAGACTTAACACAATGCACGAGATGACTTACGTTGACTTGCCACATATCTTTCTTTGGTACCATTGCTTGCAGTTAGTATAATACTGCTTGTTGGACCCCATCACCTTCTGCACTGCACACACATTGGGCCTGTGATAAGAACAAAGGGTTGAAAGTAAATAATACAATAACATAGGAAAAGGCCATGCCAACGTCACATCGTGGTAGTAAAGATTATTCCATAAGAGATCCAAGTAAAGCAGCAAAACATAAAACTACTAAAAAGTAGATAAAAGCATTATCAATAGCCAATTCTAGCATTGTTACAGTTAATCATTCATAGCACATTCTAATTGTAGTTATTGGGATCATATACCATAGGCTTAACATAAGACAGGTCTTACCCATGCTGTCTGCCCCTGATCCTGCTGTGCTGCAGAACTTTCTGATACGGATACCTTGCTGAAGTTACTAATGTGGTCAGCAGTGTAAGAGTCAAGGCGAGCAGCACAATGCGATTCATTCTGAGAGGAGTAAGTGCAGGTTGCGAACTCCCACTGCTCTGAACTAAAAGCCAGGAAACATAAACTGTGCTGTGTTAAATAGACCGAGAGCTGGAATGGGTGGAGAAAACAAGCTACTGCTGCAATCTGAGCCTGACTTTCCAGGCTGACTCTTTGGGGAATATGTAACCTCTTGGCTGTGTGTCTGAAAGAGTTTTAGAAATTCAGAGGTACAATTCTCAGGACTGGCCTGTGCTGCCCGCTGTCACCCCTTGTGTAGAATGTGCCCATTATTTCAGCCACTATTTAGCATTGCATATTTCTATTTATGCTTCTCATGAATGTTTCAGATTATATTTCCAAAATGTTTTGCTTAGGCTGGCCTTTTTTCCATCTTGTTCCAGTCCCTTCAGGCTCTATATGAACTTTTTTTTACTTTAGAATTTTTTTTAATCTTCTTTTTTTGTATTATGTGCGAAATGAGCACAACTATTACAAGCGAATGGTTTATTTAGTGGAGGATATATGCATAAGTAAACAAACAAACATATTCCCCAAGTAAGATGTGTGTGTATGGGGGGAGTCCCAGAGAATCTGTGTAAGCAAATGCTCAGCTTAGTGGGAAGGCTTTCCACTAATGGACTGTGAAGTAAACTGAAAAGTGTGTCAACCTTCCATTTGGCTTTCAAAACAAGCTCTTCTCAATAGTAAGAATCCTGCTCTTTGTCCATATGAATGTCAATGAAAGCTGTACGTCAGCTTTATATCATACATACATGAAATCATATCCCACAAAAGGACTTGACTATAAAACACATAATACACAGCATTCATCAGTGCCTTCTTGCTTTGCACCATAGTGCATCCATACAACTTTGCAATTCCTGAACTGATATTCTTATGGCACTCTCACACATAACTTGCAGATGCTGGCTGTGTTGTACAGCTGACACCTGTCTGCAATAGGTTGTATTGTAATTAACTCTCAGCCATTTACCTCCTTTGATGCCCCAGTCGATATCAACCATGGCATCTAAGGAGTTCAAAAGACAGAAAAGGCTCCCCCTTTTAGGCAGTCGGCATGCCCACAATTTGATGGGTTACTATGAAAGCTATGACACTATGACACACAGAAAAAAAGCAGTAGAAAAATTTACCTACAGTTGATAGAACTCGGTTATATGTAGATTGTTGCAGATTTTCCCCATGGACTTTACAGCAAATGCATTAGCTGAAAAGTAGATGTTTTTTTTTTTTTTTTTTTTTTAAAGTCACACACTGTTCAAAAAAAAAAACCTTCATAAAATTGATGTGTACCCCAAAGTTCAAAAATGACATTAAAACAATATAATGTATTCCACAAAAACACAAACTAATGGGCAAAAAAAATGTATGTTCATACATAGATGCAACTTCAATAAATTACTGATTTGTGTTAATCCTGACTCCGTAGACCTCTGTTGAATTCCTTATTCTGCTGGATGCTATTAGAGACAGTCAACAAGCTTTATGACAAACACAATCCTAAAAGTTCCTTTAATTCAGTGGATTAGATAACTGTACAGTGTATAAAAAGTGTTAGGGTCCTATTACAGGGAGCAATTTTTAACGACTAATGGCTAACGATAAACTATCACAAACGAGAGTGTTTATTGTTAACCTTAAATCATTCACCATATCACACAGAACGATAGTCGTTAGTTACGATCGACTACAATCATTTACTCCTTCTGATCTAAGCAAACCAATGAACAATGTGCAATTACACTGAACGATTAGTGAACACACGCGGAACTTGATCGAACGAATATGGAATTACAACGAATGATTAGCAAATGATTAACCATAATTTTAGGTTCAGATCTAAATCAACAATCAACATCACACAAACACTTTTTCAATCGTTGCCTGGAATTACATAGAACGATTATCATTTAAATTCAAACAATTTAACGATTTTTTGCACGATAATCGTCCCGTGTATTAGGGCCCTTAGTATCCAAACCATCAGAACAAGCTTAGTATAGTCATTCCTCCAGGACGGAATGCTTGGAGACATAGCTCTGAAGAGTTATGAAGCAGATCTGGACTACAACACAAGATGTAACAACAAAACTTAAGTACCGTATTTGCCGTATTACTAATCTTAATTTGGTGCCTAAAAATTACTTTAGCATACCATGAAATTGCTAAGTATTTATCTGTACTCATGTAACCAAAGAGAAAACAGATTGTAAGAAGATATGGGGGTTGCAGAAGCAAGTTGTATGTGCATATACAGTAGCTGAATTGTGAGAACATTAAAGCCCAGCCTTAGGCCCCTTTCATACCACATTTATGGCCTCAGTCATAAAGATATGTTTAAAAAACCTACATAAATAACCTACAACCTACATAAATAATAAAAAAAGGAAAACTCAACATTTTGTAATCTGGATTACCTTAGAATCAACAATTTGATGGATCCAAACCAGCATGGCTTTACTGCAAGCAGACTAATCTCATTTGTTTCTTTTATTATGTCACAAAAGTGCTGGATGAAGGTGATGCTGTGGATATCGCCTATCTGGGCTATAGCAAAGGCTTTGATACAGTTCCCCATAAAGAGCTGATAAAAAAGTTAGTGAGAATTAGACTTAATCCCTGGATAGTTCAGTGGATTTGTGTCTGGAAGAAGGATAAATATCAGAGGGTTGTTGTTATTGGTGTATATTCCGAGAAAAGACTGGTTACAAGTAAGTGCTGCCATTTTCACAATATTCAATCTTATAAAAATATGAAAATTAACTTATTAGGAACACTGGGGCGTAAAATATATCAGGAAAGACTTAAGGATTTGAATCTTTATAGCTTCCCCTGATTGAAACCTTTAAACATGTTAAAGGACTAAATAAGGTTCAAGGGGGAGATATTTTTTAGAAAAACCTGAACTGAAGAAGAAGGGGGCACAGTAAAAGGTTAGATGGGGGTAAGATTAGAAGCAATGTGAGAAAATATTACTCTACTGGAAGAGTAGTAGATGCCTGGAAAAAACTTCCAGCAGATGTGGCAGGTAATTCTACATTTAGGGTATGTTCACACTGAGCAAATGGAGTGGAAGACCGCATCTCTATGGGAGGGCTCGTGCGTCTCCACTCTCCTCTCAAAGAATTGACATGTTAATTCTTTGAATAGAGGCGTGCAAGCCCTCCCAGAGAAATGAGGTCTGACACTGAAGAAGGCAGAATTCTGCAGTGGAGAGATCTGCTGCAGAATTCCACCCCAGTGTGAACATACCTAAACAGAATTAAAACATGTCGGGAATAAAAAATATATCTATCCTAAGATAATAAGAAGGGGGATAACATAGGTGCAGACTAGATAGACCAACAATTACTCCTAACAATCTTCTATGATTCTGTGTTTATATTATGGTAAAAGATGATAAGGAAAAGGCTAATCTACCAAATACTTTCCACTTTCCTCCCTACTGTATTCACATGGGAAAATCCTACGACAGATTACATGAATAGAAAAAAGAAAGACAGGAGGGTGCCTTCTGGTGCAATATCACTCTAGTAAGCAGATGATTGTGAAGTGCAATTATTCAATAGTGCAGGTGCAAGTGCACTCACCTTTTCGTGTTGTGCAAGATATAGGCACAACACTATTAAGGGCTTTACTGGGTACACCGCAGCCGCTATCACAGGGAGTATCCCAGCTAACAGATTGTTAGCGGGTGAATCCAATAAGTAGTGTAGGGATTGTCTATGGACCGACAAAACCTCCAGAGTGCTCCCTTGAGTGAAATGGCGCAGATGTGATGTATTTTCTCCAAAAATCGGCATCCAAAGGTGGATTAATAGCAAAAAACATAGATTTATTAAGGCAACGCGTTTCGTCTTGTTTAACAACGGACAAGCCTTTCTCAAGCCATATAAAGATATATAAAGTTTATATGGCTTGAGAAAGGCTTGTTCGTTGTTAAACAAGCTGAAACACATTGCCTCAATAAATCTATGTTTTTTGCTATTAATCCACCTTTGGATGCCGATTTTTCGAGAGAATACATCACATCTGCGCCATTTTACTCAAGGGAGCGCTCTGGAGGTTTTGTCGGTCCATAGACAATCCCTACACTACTTGTTAAATTACATGAATAGGGATAATATAAATTCACATTTACAGTTTACCTGCTTAACCCAACAAGTGGTGCGGCACTGCCTTAAAAAATCACCAATCATTGAATCAAGTTGGCATCCTTCCTAGATTTCTGCAGGAATTATGTACTGTGTTAGACAGACCCTTATTTTTAATATTTAAAGATTCTATAATGACAGGGCCTGATCCACAGAGTTGGTGCTTAGCAAATGTGGTGCTAATATAAAAAATATTAAAGAAAAAGCGATCCAGAGAACTTTAAGCCTGTAGGTTTAAATATTTTTGTTGGTAAAATATTTTTGGGTTTTCTGGAAGATGCTATACTGTTTTTTCTTCCAGTGGTTTCAGAAAGTCACATATGAGTGACCAGACGCTGAATCTGCTACTGTGGCTACTGCTGCACCTCATGCCTCCATTAGCAGCCGTGGTTGTCGAATACCCATTGGCCCCCAACTTCTTGGGAATGTAGGCTCGTGTTTTTGCTGGTACACCTCTAACCATATGCTTTTGCTTTTGGCAATAGCCTGAAGAGCATATGGAGTCATGGCAAGCGTCGCCCTTGTCACAACCGCCCAGCTACAGGGTGGTTATTGAGTGCGACTGGGATGAGGAGCCCAGTCCATACTGGGAGGCAACAAGGAGCATGGATACAATTATGAAGACACTCCACGCAACCAGGGTGCAGCAGTCCCACTGAGGCCATCAAGGTTTCCTGAGCCTGCAGCAGGCCCACTAAAGCCCTCAAAGTTTCCTGGGCCCCCTCCAAGAACCCTTAGTGTCAGATAATTATGTGGGATGGGAAGAAGAGAGGTACTTTCTTCTGCATCAGCACAATCACCTTCTACTCCACCCCTGTCTTCTTAGAAATGGTTTGGGGAGAAGAAGGAACAGGAGTGGGACATCAGAAGTCATCTGGAGCTCCCAGACCTGGGGGAAGAGAGTCCTGGGCGGAAGCTAGCCACTATGCAGAAATTTCATAAATACAAGGTGTACGGATTCCTAAGGGATGTTCATTAGCCATACCCTATTTGTTATCAGGAGCTTGGTTAAAACAGAGTACCTTCCAGAGTACCTGCAAAAGTCGGTGCAGTACACCCCTGTGCGAGGGCCATGTGTATGGTGGGCTGCTGCAATCACTCCCAACAGAGTTGGAGGTTTGGAAAGAAGATACCCAGAACCCATGTCAAGACTTGGTTGGCCACCTTAGGCCCGAGCCCGAGACATCTATGTCTCAGAAACCATCCCTGCAGCATCTGGTTCCACATCACCAGCTCCTCCTATATGCTATGGAGTCCCTCAAGCAGCCAACACTATCCCACCTTCACACTTAGTGGCAGTCAATCTATCTCTAGCTAATGCATATGTATGTGTTTAGTTTCATACAAAAGCTGATTTGCTACAGTTTATATAGTGAAGGCAGGGCTGGTTTTTCCATAAAATGTGTCCCTGGGCAAAATTAGAGGTGGGGCCCAAAATACTTTAAGCTTCAGTGAATTCAGAAGGCTTTATTACCTAAATCTGAAAGATCAGAGAGATCACCCCAAGGCATATGTACTAATACTTTTATTAAGAACTTGATTGTCAAATAACACTGCTATATACTAGGACCAGATATTACCAGCATTACTTATAAGTGCTATATCTTGCAGAGTCCTCCATCTTCTCCTGCTCCAAGACATGTTCCCCCGCCCCCATCCCTCTTACTGCATCCCCTGCTGGTGGCTGTATGTAATCAGTTCTCAGTACAGGCAGGGTGAAATAATGCCAGGCTGAGATGTTTCATTCATACTCCATGGAGCCTCCATGGGGATGAGGCCCTAGGCAGTTGCCCAATTTCCCTCTCGCTAACGCCATGCCTGAGTGAAGGAAAAAGTGTGATGTTGCAGGCTGGTGTCTTACAGTAAATTACACAGCAGCAAGGGATTAGGAATAACCTCATTGCACTCAGGCTTTTGATGTAATGTAATTTTCAATGTGTCGCAGCCATCTTTACAAACTCATTATAAACTTCTAAAAATTTGGTTCAGTCATAATGCTTGATGACATAATGACATGATCTATTTCAATAATTCACTTATGCTGTGTTTACACGGAACGATTATCGTTCGAATTTGCACGATAACGATCAAATTCGAACAATAATCGTACGTGTAAAGGCAGCGAACGATCAAACGACGAGCGAGAAATTGTTCATCTTGATCTTACAACATGTTCTTAAATCGTCTTTTGTCGTTCACAAGAAATTCGCAGATCGTTCCGTGTAAACAGTCGTTCACCGATTTAATCTATGTGCAATATAGGCTTAAGCGATCGCAAAACGATTTTTTTGTACAATATATTATTCCGTCTATACACTGATCGTTATTAAAAAAAAATCGTTACTTCGAAATCGTTAATCGTACAATCAGGCGAATTATCGCTCTGTGTAAACGCAGCATTAGGCATGTACACATTAGAACTGTGAGTATGGAGCCTGAGCGTAGGCACACACATATTGTGGAGTCTTATGCTATATTACAGAGATAATAAACACTAAGGGAAAGTGTCAGGCTAATGGCACTCTGTATGTGTGAAACCAGAGGCATTCAGAAGTACAGTAGAGCTCCTTAGATTTTTATGGGTGCTGCAATACAAGTCTGTACAGCAAAGCTGTAAAGAGATATAATATGGTGAATGAACCTGTTAGGTGATTTATGCTGCCCTGAGAGTAGGATATGAGAATATTGAGCTTAGTTGTGATATATAGGTTTGTATAACCTGGTGCAGCTTTTACTAGTAAAAGAAGTGTAAAACTTGACTGGACACCTAGAAGACATACAGAATCCTGTATACCCCATAAAAAATGATCTGATGGACAGGAGGGATAAGCAAGACTCTCACTATCTCTTCTAGTCGTGGTAAATACTTGTAGTCAAAGTATTTTATGAGTGATACCTTTATTGGCCAACAAAAAATAGTTAAAGCTGGGAGCTTTTGGGATTCAAAAGATCCCTTCGTCAGACAAGTTCACAAATGAATGACTTATAGAAACAGCACAACATTTTAGGGATGTTACAAACAAGAAGAGAGAGACATCTGTGAATTGGAAAGGGGGGTGGAGGGGGTATATACATCACATCACATATATACATCACATAGATAAGCCAGGGCAATAAAAAGGACTTGTTGTACATTAAATCTTATGTAGAAGTCCAAGATTCTTGGTCAGTTCAGTCTTATCTGTGGAGTGTGTCCATGTAGTGGGTCATAAATCCAGGTGCCAGGTTTAGTCCATGTGTTAATGACTGGAATGTTTCTATCAATTTTTATCAATTTGAATATCTCTCCTAGGAATCATGTCAACAGTTAGGCTGGATCCACATTACGATTTTTCCATCCATTTTTTTCGTTCTGTTTTTGCATTTGTGTGCATCCGTTTTGATCCGTTTTTTCCACTGACTTCCATTATTCCACAACAAAAAAAAAAAAAAACAGATCAAAACTGATCCTTTTTTTAACATACACAAAAATGCAGTCAACCTCATATTTGTGTCCGTCATATTTGTGTCCCTTTTGATTCGTTTTTTTTTTTAATGGAAGTCAATGGAAAAACAGATCAAAACAGATGCACACTAATACATTCATTTTTCAATCCGTTTTTTTTTTTTTTTTTTGAAAAATGGATGAAAAAAACATTGCAAAAACGTAGTGTGAATCCAGCCTTACTCCCAATTCCTGCCTCCAATTGCAGTGAGGAGAAATATATGTGCCACTGCTGAGTGTTGTTACTGTCAATAGGTACTAAGGTATTGTTTACACCTGTAATTTCCATGTAAGCTTTTCTGATCTGTTCTATTCACCTTAAACCAAGAGATGCCACCACTGAGTATTGCTTCCCTGTGCCATCTCATTGTAAGTTAATAGAGGTAATGCATCTGCTTGTAACTTATTACTTCGTCAGCACAAGGAGTGATTGCCAGTGTGTTCTCTGTGCCTAAGCCTATCTCTGGTGAGTTCTAAAATGTTCCAACCCAGTAGCGGATTATAATAGGTCCGTTTTGGGCGGGAGCTTGGGGCCCTGAGCTTCTGGGGAGCCCATGGCCACCCAAAAAGACTTACTTTCAGTGGTGTATTGTCTCCTGACTACACTTCTGCCATGATTTGCAAAAAAATCACTGCTTTTATACTGCAATTTTGCCAAAATCAGGGCATCATGACATTATCTATCATGTACTATGAACACCACGCTTGTGCTGCATAGTTACAGTGGGTTGAGGGCCCAGGCTTTCCCATCTCCCATCTGTTACAGAGCTGGGATGGGGGGAACACTATACAGTAAAAGATGAGTGAGGAGTTGGTTACTGTACTATAATTGCTAGTTTTGTTGAATGTTTCTTGTGTATAATGTACTGTACATTATAGTGCTGTTCTGTAATGCACTGTAGAGATTGAACTAAGCACTTATCAATGTAATATATGAGTACTGTAGGTAATTATTGGTTGGTGCTGGAACCAATTAAACACATTTACATTATTTCCTATGGGAAGACACTGCTCAGTTCTCAAACTGATCGGTTCTCAAACTGCCTTCCAGAACCAATTAAGTTTGAGAACCGAGGTACCACTGTAATGAAAAAATGCAAATGCACCAGAAACTATAATGTCATAATAATTTGAGCCAAAAGCCGTCTTATTTGACTTCTGATATGTGTTTTAGACACTTTTTCTTATCTGAATGGCATGTCAATGTAATATATAGGTGCACAATTCTGGTGCCAAAAAATTAGTCTTAATAATTCTGTCCTTCAGTATGTTATCCAATCTGTAGGATTGAATGATCAGTGACATCTTTAGCATTTATTATGGTCAGACAGGCTAGTGTTTGCACTAAAAGTATAATAAAAAAAAAAAGTAATACATAATAGTAATACAGAAGGTGCATAGTAGATGTTAAATTGAGAAAACATTAAGAGGGACATTTACTAAGGAGTCTAATGTGTGTGACTCTTCTAATGAGGATTGCTGTATATTTTGTTCCAATATCTTGTGACTGATTTATTAAAATGTAGCACTGCCATAGTGAATGTATCTAAGTAAAAAGTCACAAAAAAAGTTCAGAAAAAGCAAAACTTGTGCATGCATATTCACCAGGTACTGGTACATCTAAAAAATATTCGCCCGTCGAATATTGGTTTTAAAAATAGGACTTCCAATCCAATTATTCGCCTAAATATAGGCACAAAACCCTTGATAAATTTCCCCCTGTTTTTTTTCTACTATAGAAAAACTATTTCAAATAAAGTATTAAACCAGAAATCATTTTTAATGCAGGATGTTGTTATACTGCCCTCTGTTGGAAAAGACGTAAAACTATCCCTGACATCAAACCTGTAAATGCTGAATATCAGAAGAAAAAAAAAGGCTAAAAAAGGCTGCACAGTTCATCCGTGCATGCTTCCTGAGTGAATGTGAAACTAAATATTACTAGTAGTGACAGTACTATATGTGTGCCTACATTAGCAGTGTTATACTGTATATGTATTTTGGCTTCTCCCTCTCCTAAAGATTTGTTTCAAATGTAAATATGCACAGTTGGAGCACTCACTCCCGGATTTGTTTTGCATGACCTAGACGAGCTCACACTACAACTAACACCAATAGATATAACTGTGTATCCAATCCAGTAACTACAAAAGTCACTCACAAATGAGATTTTGCAAATAACTTTCCATTCCATTTTTTGTGATGGAATAAATAAAATTGTGTTATTTGCAAAATCTCATTTGTGAGTGACTTTTGTAGTTACTGGATTGGATACACAGTATATCTATTGGTGTTAGGTGCTTGAATCGATACTGAGTATCAGTAAAATATAGGTTGTTTATTTATGCAATTTTCTAGGAATATAGGTGTTTGAGCTCACACTACAAGTCTATAGTCGCAATATACGGCAGTTATTGGATGATCGGGATATGTGCCCACCCCTCCACATCTGGGAAGGCCTACTCCCAACATGTCCAAAAGCCAGAAGTGGGTGCAGGAGACAGAGGTGTAGCTAGGCTCTCCTGCACTTGGGGCAAAGATTCAATTTGGCGCCCCCCCTTGTGTGCGCAGTAAGCACAGGGGGCCCATGTTGTCCCTTCACTGCTGGTATATAACATATACTATATATATATATATATATATATATATATATATATATATATATATATATATACTGTATATATATATATATATATATATATATATATATATATATATATATTTTTTTTTTTTTAATTAAGTTTAGATAAGCGATTGTTTAGATGAGCAATTCGCTCATCTCTACTGGCAGCACTAGTGTGGTGTTCACAATATGGTATACATAATGTCATATTTTCTGTGTACCTGGAATGTTTTTATGAAGAATGATTATTAGGCAGCTCTGGGCCTAATCAGCATTTTTTAAAGTACTTCCATTTTTCCCATTTAAAATTTGGTCCCTAAGTACCTTAAAGAAGGCGTGGTTGTCTCCGCTCCCTGCTGTCTGTACCTGAGGAGGCGCCATTGTCTCCGCTCCCTACTGTCTGTACCTGATGAGGTGCCATTGTCTCCGCTCCCTGCTGTCTGTGAATAAGAAGACAAAGATTCCTGATCTATCTCCAGTGTGACACCCAGTGTAATGTGATTCTATGGTGCCGTCTCCTAATGCACAGGTACGCTGAGTAGTAGAGTTGATCGAACCTCGGGAAATCCTTGGTTCAATTGACCTTGAACATTCATGAACCTGCTGCATTAGATTGCTAATGCCTTCCCGGTCCGTGGGGAAGGAGGAGAGTGTCCGGAAACCACCTGGAATTCCAGGATTCAGCCTATTACCTAGGCTATTACCTAGGCTGAATCCCAGAATTCCAGGCGGTACCCGGGCAGTCTCCTCCTTCCCCACGGACCAGGCAGGCATCAGCAATCTAATGTGGCAGGTTCATGAATGTTCGAGCTCGATCGAACCTAGGATTTTCTGAGGTTTGATCAACTCCACTTAGCAGCAGAGACAACAGAAGCAATGCCTCCAGTAAGGTATTCCGTCACCTCCAGTAAGGTATTCCGCCACCTCCAGTGTGGTATTCCATCACCAAATTCAAAATAGAAATAATTTAGAAAAATGACTCTTGTATCATGGTCGCTGTATATACAGATACAGGTGCTTTATAGATTGGCGTAGGGAACCTTGGCTCTACAGCTGTTGCAAAACTACAACTCCCCATCATACATGGACAGTCAAAGCTAAAACTTTGGCTGTCCAGACATGATGGGAGTTGTAGTTCTGCAACAACTGGAGAACCAAGGTTCCCTACCCCTGCAGATAGTAGGTGAGGTTTATATAAATGTGATATATATTTGGAGAGGGCAGTTATTAAGGGGTTATGAAGTATATAATTATGTACAACCAGACCAGACCCCTAAATAGACACTGGACATTCTCTTGTGTGTCTCCCCCAATCCCAGACTGGTGTCCCTCTGTACCCCCCTGCCCCCCTCCCCGCTCCTGGGCACCCCTGATTGTCCTCCCCTTTCCACACACCTGTATTTTTCTTCTTCCTCCTCCATAGTGCAGTGTACATACAGGACCTGCGGTGACATCATAGTCACATGTCCAGGTCCTTCACCATCTACACAGTAATTTTGCTGTACTGTCTCCTGGCTGCTGTTTAGCCCTGATTTGCACAAAATCTCAGTAAAAACGCAGCAATATTGCACAAATTATAGCTAAATAGCAGCCAGGAGACAGTACAGTATGGGAAATACCTCTTTTGATTAAGTTAAAATCGTCTCCTGCCTCCCCACACTGACAGAGGTCAGGACGCTTCCAGGCTCCCTCATCCACTGTGATCCTTCTCTCTCTGCTCCCTGTGATGGCGCTCCCCCCTGGTCTCTGCGCCCAGGGCAGCTGCCCCCCCCCCCCCCCCCCGCCTCACCCTTCAGGTGTCTTTAGAATGTGGTTTGCAGCTGAGAGATTCCCTTTTGTTAAATATTTAAATCCCACCTTGATTAAGAATTATAAAAAGAAGTCCACTATAATACAAAAAAATAATTATACTAATAAAATGAACAAAATTTACTAAAACTTTAATTCTTTTAGGTGTATTTAGTTTAACGGTGCCTTCACACACACCGGATCCGCAGCAGATTTCATGCTGCAAATTCGTAGCAAAATGCGCTGAGGATCCAGTGCCTGTTCATCCCAATGAGAATACATATTTGCAGCAGGATTAACATCCCGCTGCGATATGTGCATTAACCCCCCCTGCTGGCTGGAGCATACATTACCTCCGCGATCTGGCTTGCTTCGGGGGTTCTCGGCTCGTTGTCCCGCTCAGTGGCTGTGGCGGGGCAGAGCACTGATTGGCTAAGCAGGACAAGCAGATACTGGGAATCCCAGCAAGCCAGAGCGCGGAGCAGGTATGCCTCGGCCGGCGGGGGATTAACTTACATACACGCAGCAGGATGTCAATCCCACTATGAGTATGTATTCTCATTGGGAAGAAAGGGCACTGGATCCGCAGCAGATTTTGCTGATGATCCGGTGTATGTGAAGACACCCTGACTTATAACTCATAAACGTTAGGAATAGAATTAAAGGAGAAGTCCGGCCACTAGTAAAAAAAATCTCAAACTCCAGGGGCAGGGGGGAACATAACAAACCATCCAGACTCACCTCTCCCTTTGCCTCTCAAATGCTAGTTCGCCAATCGGGGATCTCCTATGCTGCAGATGTCATGACTTGGTTGATGGACAGCCTGCTCAGCCAGTCAGTGAATGGGGCGGGACACCGCAGCAGTCACTGTTTGGCTGAACAGGTTGTCCATTAACTAGGAAGGGCATTTTCCCCTGAGTTGTGACGTCATCACAACTCGGGGGAAAATGCCTTCCGGGGGTCTCGGGGTGAATCAGATGAACACTTCATTGCTATGTTCTCCCCTGCTGTCTGTCAAATATTAATACCCAGACTTCTCTTTTAAAAGCAAAATGAAATATAAAATTTTGCACTAAAATAATTCTCATTTACAAAGACTGATGAATCATTCTTAGGCCTTATATACACAAGTGTATTTGGAATCTTTATTACATTGATTTCAAATGCAAAGACCATGCATTTTCATGAGGCTATGGGAATATTTATAGTTTTTTTTTGTGGAGTTGTCTGGTCCATATTAGTAATTTAACAGGCCCCTGGTCCTGCGGGGAACATTACAGACATGTATACTTACCTGTGCACTTCTTCACCACTTTCCGGGATTCACATGTCTACCATTGTCCTTTTCTTCAAAAATTCTGCTGAAGTGCCAAACGGTCTAGAAGTGGCCACTCTACATACAGAAGTAGGCATTTCTTGTCTAAACTGCACATCAGTGGGAACTTTGAAGAAGAGGACAGCAGCATACATTGGGCATACTGAAAAATAGTCTGTGTGTGTGTGGGGGGGGAGGCAGGTTCAGGTAAGTATACATGTTTATATGTATACATGGCATACCTTTGGAATAACTTTTTATAGTGAACCACTGTTTTTTATAAATCCTAATAAAACAGTAGGCGGTGGCCCTGATCTACACTCTTGTCTATAAGGTCAGAGACATACATGCAGTATTGGAGCCAGTATTGGAGACTGGATTACTATTACTAGCTGTAGCACATAATACTGGGATATTGTATGGTATATGGTGTTCTTGTCAGTCACACTGACAGACTACTAGTCCTGAACTAGAATTGTTGGATGTTTGGTGAATCTTATCACCTGCCCAATACATGCTCTTTTCCTGCTCCAGCAGTTCTCCCTGTCAGCTAACAAGACCGCAAGTGAATCGAGCATTAGGAGACCTGAATCTACATACACCCAGGTCACCTGATGAAGTGGCCAATCGCTGCTTTGCCAGAAACCAACATAGCTGCTGTATAGCAGGACCCCCAGCCCCTTCCCCACATCTTTATTGCCTAATTAATTATAATTAAAGTTATAGCTACCTTTCCTGGGCCAGTGCAGAGCCGCATCCTGCTCTTGGAGCCAGCCTTCTTCTGAGTTCCCTACCACGGATTCATCATGATCCAGCTGACGGATGCCCCACTCGAAACCAGGGTACCGGGGTCTGGTAGCTCTGTGATGCGGTGCAGCGTAGGCACTAGGTGTGGTAAGCATAGTGTCTTTTTTATTTCCCCCCCACTTTCTGCCCGTACTGATTTTTTTACCCCACCCCCTACCAGACTTCTCCTTTAATTGTGGAAAGTTTGAGACAATAAAAACACAAAGAGTAACAGCAAAATCTGCAATTAATATTATTTATAGAGGATCAGTGAAATCTTCTGATGATAATAAAAGTGAAGGATTGAGTGCGGGTTCACACTTGCTTATAAGAGCATCATATAAAGATATCAGGAACGTTTTTGTAATAAGCATTATGACTGCTTACAGTTACAGAAAAGAAATATTAGGAACTGACAAATACTGTAGATAATATTCACAGTTCTACTGATGTCTGTTAGAGATAATGGGTGCATCAACAATTCAAGTAGCTGGTCTTGGCAGTCTCCTGCATTGTATCTACTAGAAATCAAGGGTAAACTCTCTATATTACAGTATATCCAGTGCAATAAGAAACATGTAGATATTAGGTTATGCCCACAAATATTTGTTCAAGTGCCCTCTACTGTTAAATAACAACGTTTTTAGGGGGGTGACATGTAGCCATGGGCCCCATAGCAAAATCTGAACTAACTATGAATACTTTCAGCAATAAGTGCAGAAAAGTGTATAGTTATTTAGGGTCATGTACTGGTCACGAGTACTGTCACAATACAGGGATGATGTACACAGTATGGTTACAGTAACAGGAAAGTGTACACATTGATGTCACAGCACAGGAATAAAGCACCCAGTGATGTCAAAGTACCAGGATAATGCTCACAGTGATATTACAGTACAGTCATAGTGCCCAGTGATGTAAGAACAGTGGGATAATATGCACAGTGATGTCATGGTAGAAGAATAGTGTACTTCATGATATGATGCTATATATAATAGCAAAGGTAAAATGTATATGTTTTATCATATAGCAGGTTTAAAGGAACAGGTAATGGCTCAAAAATAGCTATACAGCCGGGGTAACTATGGGACTCCATAGTAAAACTAAAGGTCCTTGGATACAGGCCAATTCTTGGCAGACAACGCTAACAGCTGATATTAAGCTTGTGTGTAAGGGCCAGCAATCAGCCAAAGAACGAGTAATCTCTCATTTGTCGCCTGCTTGCATCTTTTGTGCGGCCATCTTGCTTAGTCCCCCGCACATCTTCCCTTGTTAGGGTGCGTGCACACTACGGAATTCCCGCATATAACCCGTGGCAGATTCCGACGCTCGTACCCGTACGTGGCGGCGCCCATCTCCGCCCGTGCCATAGACACTATTCTCTGCACGGGCGGATTCCGCATTCCACTGAAAGAAGTGACATGTCAATTCTTTCGGCGGAATGCGGAATCCGCCCGTGCATAGAATAGTGTCTATGGCACGGGCGGAGATGCGCGCCACCGCGTGCGAGTACGAGGGACGGAATATGCCGCGGGTCATACGCCGGATTTCCGTAGTGTGCATGCACCCTGAATAGGAATTTGCTGCAAACAATGATGAACTTCATAAGTCACTCGAACAATCCAGTGATCATTCATTGAACTGATGATCGGTGCTCATTAACACGGCGGTGTCAGCACTTTCCATAGACAAAAAGTGGCTTTGCTGCTCCCAAAACATTTAAACATGGAAGAGGAACCAAGCAGCCTGTGGACATTAGTTGGTAATTCCATACCACCCATGTTCCTGATTTGGGCACTATCTCCTATGCTTTCTCTTAACTGCCTTTTGCATAAAAATAGCTTCCAATAGTTACTTTTACTTGGGACTTTTACCAGGATTTCTGTGCCAAAATAGCTTTCAACAAAATCTGTCCATAATAAGTGGCTGCTATCTCTGCAGGAGTTAACTAGAGATTAAAAACAATGTCATTAAAACATCATACAACGGATAAGGAATGCCTGGCTTGTTTGGCAAGCACAATGAGCAGTGATTATTTTTAATGAACTCAAACTATTTATAGAGGGGTATTTGGTTAAAAAGATTTTCTGGAACATTTTAAGGTCATGGTTAATTTGCTCTACCACCTCTTCAGTTCTGCAGTGATCCAGTCCAGTGTAGGGGCTCCAATGGTCTTCTTTGGCCCAGATGTATCAAAGTGTGTAAACTAGAAACTGGTATAAACTGCCCACAGTAACCAATCACAGCTCAGTTTTAAGCTTTGTTAAAATGAAAGCTGATCCGTGATTGGTTGCCTTGAAGTTTACACCAGTTTTTATTTTATAGTTTGATCAGTCTCAGCAGTTATGTGCCCATTTACAGCATCACTGCTCAGCAATAGAAGCCAAGATTCCAGGGGACAGTATGTGACTTCTGTGGCCTCTGGTTGCCTGTGACCAAAATTACACTGTGTAAATTTGGTCTTAGATCTATTACTAACTGCAATTAAAGGGGTATTCCACAAAAACATAACTTTTCATATGTTGCTGCCCATAGTGAGACTAACAATTGTTATTATCTATTCAGTCTCCTTCCCCCAGTTTTCATATGATGTGCTGGCTGTTTGTAAACAAAACAAACTAACCAAACAAAACAAACTAACCCCCTGCGATCTTCGTATCGGACTCGCCAGCTCTGTTATGAATAGAGCCCCTGGTGGCGGCTCTATTCATTCCTATAGAGTGATGGAAAAAGTCGGGTACGCTGGAAGAGCACTGTACTTTCCATCACTCCATGGGAATAAATAGAGCTGGGGGTCGCGTTCCGACTCAAGGCTCTATTCATAACAGAGCTGGCAGGGTCCCATATGGAGATCACCGGGGGGGTTCAGAGGTCAGACCCTCAGCGATCTCCTACTTTTCTGGATAGGGGAAAAGTACATTTTTCCTGGAATACCCCTTTAAAGGGGTAGTGCGGCGGTAAAGAATTATTCACAGAATAACACACATTACAAAGTTATACAACGGGGAAGGGGGCCATTCACAGACATAACATATATTACAAAGTTGTATAACTTTGTAATGTGTGTTATTCTGTGAATAATTCTTTACCGCCGCACTACCCCTTTAACTTAATAAAATTGCCTCCAATCATAGCTCATATTTTATTTCCTAAATCATGTTTTTCAGCATTTAACATCCATGTTACCAACTTGTACCTCTTTTAAATGTCAGGCAAGTTAGAACTCAGGGGCTAATTCTTCTTCATGCTGCAAAACCAGTCGTAGCCCTCCCCTCCCTTCCCACTTTCCTGCTGTGAGCTCATAGTCTCATCGCAGAAAATTTTATTGCGCCACATACTACACCCTTTCCATCCCTTCCCGCTGTGTTAAATGGTTCTCTCCTACATTGAGGCAGACACTTCTTCTTTTCACCATGCTAGGCTATAATGTCAGGCCAGTCTCCCTGCTGCTTATGGGGTTGCTTTCAATCACTGCAGCCTGCTTTGAGACATCTAAAGGTTATTGGAGTCTATGAGCTGGGAAGAATTTGCTAAAAGAAAGAAGGCTGTAAGAAGACTTCATTGGGTAACCAAAGCGTTTTGTAACTTTAAATAATACAAAAAATAGGTTTTAGTTGCTGATATAAACCAGATGCACCAAAACTACACTGTGTAAATTTGGTCTTAGATCTATTACTAACTGCAATTAAAGGGGTTTTCCACTCAAACATAACTTTTCATATGTTGCTGCCCATGGTGAGACAAACAATTGTTATTATCTATTCAGTCTCCTTCCCCCAGTTCTAAGCTGCTGCTTTCTGCTGACTACTCAAAAAATGAGAGCTTTTCTCTGTCTACCCCTCCTCCTCATCTCTTTAGAGATGGCTGATGTAAACACATCCCTGGTGGGCTTTATCTGCAATTTTGTAGCTTCTTGGTAATGCTAGGAGGGTCAATCTGTGGACAAGTTGCTAATGACTCACTGTGATTAACCCTCCCGACATTACAAAGTTGCAGATAGGGACTTGTCAGCTGTCTCGGAAGGGAGGGGGAGGAGGGGGAGACATAGAGCCTCACGCACAGATTTTTGTGTTCTCAGAAGAAAGCAGCAGCTCAGAACTAGGGGAAGGAGACTGAATAGATAATAACAAGTATGGAAGGACTTGTTAGTCTAACTATGGGCAGCAACATATGAAAAGTTAAGTTTCAGTGGAATACCTCTTTAAGCATTTTTGCATTTTGTATATTGAAAAATAAGCAACTAATGCGTCATGTAACATGTTCTAATAATTACCATGACTTAAACTATGAAACGATATCTCATACCAATGGTTATTTGCTAAAATATTCTTGTCATTTCATAGGAGTAGACAATATCATAAATTACATCTCAAATCAAACTGGCCTCCTAAATTTTAATTAGTATATATCTTACCGTCCAGTGTTGGGTTTGTAGAATAAACACAATGGTTTGTAAAGAGGTGGCACTTATAGTTTTCTACATTGTCACTTTGGGCCGGAGGTTACTAGCGGGTGTTTCTACAGTCTTTGGTAAGAATCATTTCCATTCCTTAAAAGTAATCTCCGTGCAGGACAGTGCACAGTCAGACACACTGGTCCTCAGGCAAGCCAAGTTTCTTAGAGAATCTGACAGCTTGTTATTGCTGTGGAATTCTACACTGCTTTATAAGGGTGCATGCACTTCCTACATGTGTCATTATATTTATATTTAAGGAAAACAATTGGCAAGTAAAACTAGACTCCCCCTTGCATTTCATTCTACAAAAGGGAGAACATTGTGTGCCAAAAACAAAGGCAAACTAACTGTCTTAGAGCTACTGTAATAAGAAGATCATGTCCCCAAAACATTGGCAATATGCAGTGTTGGGAGATGCGTCAGCAGGCTACAGGAGTCTACACCCATCAACCTAAACCCCATTAATTAAAATACAAGAGGGGGCACATAAACAAAATAATGGAATCCATAAGATAACTTAGTTTTTGTCATCACATCGAGTATGTCATAGCTTGTAATTCTTATTTTATAATACTATTAATCTGGCTTTACTGCCATTAACTCCTTAAGGACCAGGCCTTTTTTTACTTTTTGCACTTTTGTTTCCTTTTTTTGTTTTTCTTTATCTTCCTCGAGTTTTGTGGGTCTTTTCTCACTGACAGACCCACATGAGCCCTTATTTTTAGGTAACACCAGCTGTACTTTGTAACAACAGACTTAATTTTTCCATAATTTTTTTTTTTTAATTTGTTAATTTTTGGGGTGTTTCATCTTTAGGCAATTCCCCCTGTGGTAAAATTGACATGTTATCTATGATCCTCAAGTCAGTACAATTATAATGATAAGCAACTTCTAAAAATTTTATTTAATTTAACTGCTTTAAAAAAATGAAAACCTTTGTAAAACATTAAAAATGTGTTTAAAATTGGTCTATTACCATTTTTGTAATGCTTTTATTTTTTTTACTCTATGGGGCCATTTGAGGTGTCATTCTTTGCGCTATGATGTGTAGTTTCTATTAGTAGCTTACTTGCATATATGTGACTTTTTGATCATTTTTTGCATGTGAAAATTTTTTTTGCATGTGAAGTGACCTAAAATTTTAAATTTTGCACTTTGGCTTTTTTTTTTGTGAGATCAGGAATAATAGTTTTAGAAATTCTGCACATGGTGATGGCAAATGTATTGGTTTATTTATTTATTTTTATTTTAAAAGGGGGAGGGGGATTTAAACTTTTAATATGGAAAGGGATTTCTTTTTTTTCATAAAAAACTTTTTCACAGTAGTTTGTAGTCCTTTCAGAGGACTTCTATGAGCATTCAACTGATCAATGCAGTACATATGTACTGCATTAAAGGGGTTGTCCAGCGAAAATCTTTTTCTTTCAAATCAACTAGTGTCAGAAAGTTATATAGATTTGTAATTAACTTCTATTAAAAAATCTCAAGTCTTCCCATACTTATTAGCTCCTATAAGTCACGCAGGAAATGTTGTTTTATGTTCAGTCTGACACAGTGCTCTCTGCTAACATCTATGGCTGAGAGAGGAACTGTCCAGAGCAGGAGAGGATTTCTATGGGGATTCATAGAAAACCGAGAAAGAGTTCCCACTCCAGTTTGTCGTACTCCAACGTGTGAAATTTTGCACCAATCAAGCACTGACCACAGAGGGTGGCATGGTATCAAATAGGTTGGCAGCCTATCTGGTTATATACTGTTTATTAAAATATATCCATCCTTATGAGAATCAAAGCATCCTTCTTCTAATCAATTTCTTCTAATCAATTATGCCAATCACGCTGCTAATGTGAAATATCACTTTATATCTGGTCAACTCAGTGCAGACCAAATGGGCCAGAATCTGACGGGGAAACTCATACTAAATGTGTCAATCCTGCCTTCAAAACGGCTAAAACATCCAAGGAAGGTGGAAGGTGCTGTTCAGCAGTTTTAGCACCGCCTGTTGGCGCTTACCCACGGCAGTGCTGCTGCGCCTAAAACTAAAATAGCCGGATTATGGCTAGATTTAGCCTCACACCCTCATGCAGTTGTGCATGAGAGGCATATCTTTGGAGGTAGAGGTGAAGAATAACAATACAGTCTTCTTAAGAGGCCCCGGAATTTTATTAAAAAGATCTGGTCAATCCTGCCTTCAAAACGGCTACAACATCCATAAAAGGTAGAAGGTACTGGTGAAAGGACAGCAAAGGACACCCGTAAAGGTGACATCCACAGATAATATGGTTTGAAATGGACAAGACAAGGATGCTAAATTGAAATTTACTTTGAATTTGACTGTAGCAGTTGGGATAACATTCCCTGCATCATGTGACTCACCACTTCTCCCCCCCCCACCGCAGTTTTGACTTTGTATTTGACTTTGCATTTGACTGTAGCAGCTGGGGTAATATTCCCTGCATCATGGCAGGCAGTGGCAGTGAGGTAGTGAGGACACAGGGAACCATTCAAATACAGGTAGCATATGAACCACCCAAACACTTTGTCTGACACATCATCGCGGTGAGGACATAGAGAACCATTAAAACATAGGTAGCATATGAACCAACCCAACATTTAGCCTGACACAGCATGGCGGTGAGGACAGAGGGAACCATTCAAATACAGGTAGCATATGAACCACCCAAACACTTTGCCTGACACAGAATGGCGGTGAGGACACAGAGAATCATTAAAAGTGAGCTTCCCAAAAAACATTCCCTGCATCATGTCACTCACCACTTCTCCCCCTACCGCTGTTTTGAGTTTGAATTTGAGTTTGAATTTGACTGTAGCATTTGGGGTAACTTTCCCTGGTTGACTTGCGGAATTGCGCACAGATGCGGTACACCTTGGTGAGCAAGTCAGCCAAATTGGGGTAGGTTTTAAGGAACAGCACCAACACTAGGTAGAAGACGTGGGCCAGACATGGTACATGTGTAAGGCTGCCGAGTTGCAGAGCCGCCACCAGGTACCACCCGTTGTCACACGCAACCAAGCTCACTGCTAATTACACAGGGTAATACAATACAGTCTTCTTAAGAGGCCCCGGAATTTTATTAAAAAGACCTGGTCATGGTCAATCCTGCCTTCAAAACAGCTACAACATCCAAGGAAGGTAGAAGGTACTGGTGAAAGGACGGCAGAGGACACCAGTAACATGGCATGGTACATGTGTCAGGCTGCTGAGTTGCAGAGCCGCCACCAGGTTCACACGTCACACGCAACCAACCTCACTGCTAATTAAACAGGGTAATTAGCAGTGAGCTTGGATATGGCTGCAATAAGAAATAAAGAAATAGTAAAATTAATAAATGTCAGCGCTGTCAGTTGACAGGCGGGGGTGCTTATTAGTAACTAGTGATGCCACCAGCGGCACTGAAGACCCGCTCTGACAACATTCTAGGGGCAGGGCAGCCCAGCACCTCCAAGTGAAACTCAAAATCAAATCAGCGGTGGGGAGAAGTGGTGAGTGATATCCAAGCTCACTGCTAATTGCCCTGTGAAAGATGGTGGCATAAACTATATAGCTGCAATTACCCACAGATTGTATGCGACAACCTCCAGAAACTAGTGTGACCAGTATATTTTTTTATTTCTTCATTTATGACTGCAGTCACATCAAAGCTCACTGCTAATTGCCCTGTGAAAGATGGTGGTATGTACTATATAATAGTAATAATAATAATATAATAGTACTGAGGACTTAGGGGTCTGTATGCAACACCTGCTGTCCCCTTTCTGCCAGCAGCCGATCACCACAGTGTGCTGCTAAAATCTTGGTAGCTGCACTTCATGTCCCAGCCAGGAGTCTGACTTTGAGTTTGACTTTGAGCACAGTGGAGGTGAAGGGGTGGGTGTAAGGCAGGAGGCGCTCGTGCCTGGGGCCTGGGCGGGGGGACTGACAGAGCCAGCATGTGACACAGGGGAAGGAGCACTAAGTGAACGGCTTTGCTTCCAATGAGTGGGGTGTTTAGCACTCATATGCCTATGCATGCTGGTAGAGGTTAGCCTGGTAGTGGTGGCCCCCCTGCTGATCCTGGCGTGACACAGGTCGCACACTACAGTCCATTGATCATCCGCAGTTTCTTTAAAGAACCTCCAGACTTGCGAACATCCAGGCCTGCCCACGGGAGTTTGACTCCGTGAAACAGTTGCTGATCTACTTGCTCTAGCCCTGCTTCTCCCTCTTCCCACCCCTCTTCCAACCTGTCATGTGGCTGAACTTAACTCCCCCTTGGAAGCACTGTCACTCAGCTTATCCACCCAGCTAGGGTTAGTCACCTTGGCTCTCCCTTGGCTAGCGTGGGTGGACTGCGTGGAAAACTGGGTGGTGGATAAGTTACTGGACACATTATCCGCTATCCACGTCAGCACCTGCTCACTCTGCTGCGGTTTCAATAGTGGTGTACCCTGAGACCCCGTAAGTTGCGCAAAGAAGCTAGGGAGTGAATGTCTGCTGTGTGCCACTGTTCCCTCCTCAACGGGTGCTGCTGTATCACCCTGCCCAGAATCACGGCCTCTGCCCACTGCATCACTTGGAACCCCACGCCCTTGTCCTCGTCCTCGACCCTTACCCCTGGGCTTCACCATTTCATGGACACTGCACAGTCAAGACTGAGATAGCTGCACTACAGATCACAGCAAGCCAAGAAAATATATTACTCAGACTACTTTTGGAGGTAGTCGTATAGAGTCTGTGTGTAAGTGCTGCTATATGGTGTATAGCAGCACTTACTCAGGGCAATTAGCAGTGAGCTTGGATATGCCCACAGTAAGAAATACAGAAATCATAAAATATACTGATGGTCACACTAGTTTTTCGGAGGCTGTGGTATAAAATCTGTTGCTAACTGCAGATATACACTGTATGACACCCCCTAACACAGGGTAATTTGCAGTGAGCTTAGATATGCTTTGAGTATTAACTACAGAAATCAGAAAATATACTAGTTGTCCCACTAGTTTTTGGAAGGCTTTGGTATACAATCTGGTGGTGGCTGTAGCTATACACTACTGTGTGACACCCCCCTTACACAGGGCAATCAGTAGTGAGCTTAGATATGCCTTGAGAAGTAAATACAGAAATCAGCAAATATACTGGTGGTCCCACTAGTTTTTGGAAGGCTTTGGTATACAATCTGGTGGTGGCTGTAGCTATACACTACTGTGTGACACCCCCCTTACACAGGGCAATCAGTAGTGAGCTTAGATATGCCTTGAGAAGTAAATACAGAAATCAGCAAATATACTAGTGGTCCCACTAGTTTATGGTATACAATATGGTGGTGGCTGTACCTATACACTGTGACACCACCTAATGCTGCGTTTACACGGAACAATTATCGTGCAAATTCGCATGATAACGATCGAATTTGAACGATAATCGTACGTGTAAACGCAGCGAACGATCAAACGACGAGCAAGAATTCGTTCATTTTAATCTTTGAACATGTTCTCAAATCGTCGTTGATCGTTCGTCGTTGATCGTTCGCCGATTTAACCAATGTGTGAGATAGGCTTAAGCGATCGCAAAACCAAGCAACCAATCAGATTTCACCTTTCATTTCCCAAAGCGTCTGTGAGGAATAAAAGGTGGAATCTGATTGGTTGCTAGGGGCAACTGAGCCAGTTTTACTTTACACGATTGTTGATAAATCTCCCCCTCTGTGTTTAAGTGGTGGGCTGTGGTCTATGGCACCTGTTACACAAGACAATGAGCATTGAAGTATGCAGGTGTAGTACAAATCACAGCAATAAATTCTACGACATCAGCACCAACAGCCACAAAATAATAAAATAGTACTGAGCACTTCTTCAGGGTCTGTATGCAACACCTAATGTCCCCTTTCTGCTAGCAGCCGATCACCACAATGTGCTGCTGAAATAGTGGTAGCTGCACTGCAAGTCCCAGCCAGCAATCTGTAGTAATACAAATTAAAAACGATTTGAAGCACTGACGGCCGCGATTTTATATGCCATTTATATGGCAGGGTCATCTGATCTGACCAACCAATCGCTGCTATTGACATGTATGGGACATGTACCAGTCTCCTGCATATTTATTGGCTGAGAAATTGCGCCCAAACTTACAGGAAACGGATGACGCAATTTTCTCGAGTATCGCGAGATGCTCGTCCAAGTAACGAGTGTCTTTGAGTGCCCTAATACTCGAATGAGTACCAAGCTCGGACGAGCATGTTCGCTTGTCACTAGTTATTAAGTATTAAAATACATGATTGCTTTCTTTTAGAAATAGCCCCTCTCTTGCCCTAAGTTTATTTATGGTATTGCAGTTCCATTCCATTGAAGAAGCCAAGATGAAATACTGCACACAACTTGAGGAGAAGTATAATGGTTTTCGGTAAAAAGTTACTTTTGTCAACCTATGTTTGAAAATAACCCCTGGTTATTTGAACTTGGGGCAATGACCAGGTGATCCCTGCGGAAGAATAAACCAACTACTGCAGAGGAAGTCGAGTTTTACAGTCCAGCTCGTCATTTAAAAATACATTTGTAATACATGGGTGGAAATCCTTTTTTTGTTATCTGCTACCTAATCATAGAGGAAAATGCAGAGCAGAGGATCCCATCTTTGTCATCCATATGCCTTAATAGAGTGGGGGGTCACCCAACATTGAAGTAAACTAGTCTTAATGTGAAATATAATTGAAAAGATGTATGTTCAGACATCAGCGAATATGCTTGCTCGAGTTCACTATTCACTCAAGTATCGGGGTACCACATAGTGCTTCAGTAAAAATTAAAGTCTCCTCTCCGTATTTTTGGTGGCTTTAATTAGCCAATAAACATTTGGGGAAGGGGGTTGGAAGATTATTATTATTATTATTATTATTATTATTATTATTATTATTAATAATTATTTATTTTTTTATAATAATTCCAGAGAGCTATACAGTAGATAAGGGTAAAAAACAGGAACATTACAAGATCAAGACACATATGAAAGCAAATGGCGGACTGATACATGGGGGAAGAAGACCCTGCCCGTGAGGGCATACAATCTATAAGGTACGGGGAGAGAAACAGGAGGTAAAGTGCAGCCAGTCAAGTGAGATGCAGAATTATTATAGGTTGTAGCCTTGTTTGAAGAGATGGGTTTTCAGGTTACTTTAGAAGGACTTAATGGTGGATGAGAGCTGGATGTGTCGGGGGTAGTGAGTCCCAGAGTACTGTATATGGGAGTCTCGGGCAAAGTCTTGGAGGTGGTTGTGCGAGGTACGAGCAAAAGGGGAGCTCAGAAGGGGATCACTGGAGGATTGAAGGTTGTGTGAGGGATGGTAGCGGGATATCAGGTCAGAGATGTACGGAGGGGACAGATTGTGGATGGCCTTGTACGTCATGGTCAACAATTTAAAGTGAATATGTTGGGCAATGGGAGCCAGTTGAGAGATAGGCAGAGCGGGGAGGCAGAGGCAAAGTGAGGGGAAAGGTTCATTAGTCAGGCGGCAGAGTTAAGGATAGACTGGAGGGGAGCAAGGGAGTTAAGATGGAAGGCCAGAGAGGAGGATGTTACAGTAGTCCAAGCGGGAGATAATAAGAGCATGGACCAGCAGTTTTGTGGAGTCAGGATTCTGGAAATGTTTTTGAGGTTACTATGGGCCTGAATATGTGATTTTAAAGCGCCCAAGGCAGCGGACTTGAGGGACAGGGGATAGAGAGCAGCCATTGATAGTGATTGACAGATTAGACGGCAGGGTGGAGCGAGATGGGGGAAAGATGATTAGTTCTGTTTTGTCCATGTAGAGCTTTAGAAAGCGAGAGGAGAAGAAGGAAGATATGCCTGACAGACACTCTGGAATACTAGATAGCAAGGAGGTGACATCCGGACCAGAGAGTGTCTTCGGCGTAGAGGTGGTACCTGAAGCCATGGGATTCTATGATATGTCCCAGGCCAGAGGTATAGATGGAGAAGGGGAGAGGCCCGAGTACAGAGCCTTGGGGAACGCCAACAGTGAAGGGACAAGGAGAGGAGGTGGTGTGGGAGTAGAAGACACTAAAAGTACGGTTAGAGAGGTAAGAGGAGATCCAGGAGAGGGCTGATCACACCTGGGACTGGGACTCCAGGCTCCATAAGTATTCTCCCTTGTCTATGGTTCCCTGCCTACGATAGAGCCTCATTGCCCTATTGACTACTCTTTTGGATGTCGTATTTGTGCTTCGCAGACCGCTAGTTACTGACCCGGACCTCTGACCAAGTTTTTTTGTGTTTGTTTGTCTTGTCCGTTCAGTGTCACACCAGCATAGCCTAGGGACTGTCAACCAGTTGTTCGCTGCTGCCTAGGGCAGTCACGACAATTAGGTAGGGACAGCGGGGCAGGTGTTAGCACCAGGGCATCACCTGTCTTGTGTCATCAACTTTCCTAGACCTTACACAGAGATTGTTGTAAAAAGATGGTATCCCCATACCATACCTCTCATGATATGTTGTGATAGATTAAAAAGGACAAAAGCCAATAGTAAAGTAACTTTTTTAGTAAACACACAGATCAGCTTTCATTTTACCAGAGCCCATTAGGCCTGAGAGACTCCGCGAAATGTGATAGATGTGGAGAGGAGGGGGCTGGATTAATACATATGTTCTGGCCGTGCAGAGAACTGAGTGTTTACTGGAAAGGGGTAGAGGACAACTTGGTAAGGAGAGGTATATATTCCTCCCCGTTATCTATAGAGCAAGCCCTTCTGGGGGATTTTGGTGATCTCGGGGAATATGGACCTCTTCTCTGTAAACTTTTATTTTTGGCTCGGTTGGTGATACTTAGGAGGTGGGTTGGTTCAACTGTCCCCACGTGCAAGGAATGGGAAAACCTTGTTGATTTAACTAGAAGATATGAGGGAGTGGAATCTCAGGGTTCCCAAGCCATTAGTAACAAAGTGCAAAAACAGTGGCAAAAATGGATCCTGGCGGATTGAAATGGGATTTGTAGCCACAGGAGCTTTTCCTTTTTTTTTTTTTTCCCGCTGGCTCGCTGGGGAGAGGAGGGGAGGGAGGACTGGGTGGGAAGGGATAATAATGATGAAATTGTGTTGCATTGTATGGTTCAGGAAGCCCTTCGGGGACCAATTACATGGTTGTTCATGCTTAAATGTATAGATGTACTTTTTATTGTGATTTGTGAAATTATGGTCTACTCCTTTGTTGTGCATCTACCAATTGTAAACCGTGGTTCTGTCTCTTCCTTTTTTTAAGAAAAGTTAAAAATAAAGAATTTATTTAAAAAAAATACTACTCTTTTGGATTTCGTATTTGTGCTTCGCAGACCGCTAGTTACTGACCCGGACCTCTGACCACGTTTTTTTGTGTTTGTTTGTCTTGTCCGTTCAGTGTCACACCAGCATAGCCTAGGGACTGTCAACCAGTTGTTCGCTGCTGCCTAGGGCAGTCATGGCAATTAGGTAGGGACAGCGGGGCAGGTGTTAGCACCAGGGCATCACCTGTCTTGTGTCATCAACTTTCCTAGACCTTACACAGAGATTGTTGTGAAAAGATGGTATCCCCATACCATACCTCTCATGATATGTTGTGATAGATTAAAAAGGACAAAAGCCAATAGTAAAGTAACTTTTTTAGTAAACACACAGATCAGCTTTCATTTTACCAGAATCCATTAACACCTTTTTTTTTTTTTTTATAAATAACCCACTTATGTAAAATGTAAAACCTAACCTTACATTTCAATGTAACATATCTAGAAAATAGTAATTGTTTGTGTTAGTATAAATAAAAATATTCACTGTGTTTAAACCTACACAAACAACATTGTATCGGTAAAATCTATTCCAGATGCCCGGATCACTGAATCTCTCATAAAGGGACACAACTGAAGGTTGGGTTATTTCCTGTTTCTTAACAGGAGGCAGGCTAATCTTTCCACGGAAACCTTCCTGTTTTCAAAAAGGAAAGGCCTCCTAATTATTTTTACAGGAGATACAGTATGGCTTATGCTACTCGTTTTTTTTTTGTTTTTTTTTGAACAATGAAAAGTATTGAAACAGATATAAATGTTTCTAGAACAGAATGTTTTACTTATTGGAACTCATGTAAACATCACTATTCTTATAAGCAGTGCAGAACATTGTCATTGCTCTGCCACAGCAACCAAATATGGATGGGGGACACATCTGGAAAGGTAGTAGCTGTCAGACAACAATGGTGAATATAAGTTCGGTTGCCACCAGATCTTACCTATGGAACATTTTTAAAGTTCCATGAACAGAAGAACACTATAAATTTGGGGTTAATAGTAAATGTTTTTTTAAGATGGGTGTTTTATAAGTCAGCTTTATCGAGCTAAACTAATATATTTCATTTAGCATCTGTGACTTCTTGAAACAAAAGTCTGGTTTTACGCACAGGCCCAAATTTACTATGTCTGATGCAGTAGCATTCTGGCCTAACATGCGCCAAAATTGAGGCATGAGTCTGTCTTAATAAATGTCCCCCTTAAAGTGACTTTGTACCCACAATCTGCCCCCCCCCCCAAACCGCTTGTACCTTCAGATAGCTGCTTTTATTCCAAGATCTGTCCTGCGATCTGTTTGGCAGGTGATGCAGTTATTGTGCTAAAAACAACTTTTATACTGGCAGCCCGGTGCCCTATGGGAGTGGCCTAGATTGTGTATGCATTAGGCTGGCACAACCTCTGTTGCTCCTCCCCGCCCTCGTCATCCTTAGAGATGCTCCAGGCAGATTGATGATGAAGAGGGTGGGGAGGAGAGACAGAGGGGTGGTGCAAAGTTAGGGCACAGATACTCCCATAGGGCACGGGCTGCCAGTATAAAAGTTGTTTTTTAGCACAATAACTGCATCACCTGCCAAACGGATCGCAGGAAAGATCCTGGATTAAAAGCAGCTATCTGAAGGTACAAGCGGTTTGGGGGGGGGGGCAGATTGTGGGTACAGAGTCACTTTACGTTTACTTAATAGGATTCATTACATAACAAGTGTGTGTATAAACAGACAAGCAAAGATTTTAGATCTCAAACAGAGTGTCATGGACCGGGCCGTGCACTCTTCTCCCAGCATCGTCATAGTGTGTGGCCAGCCTGTCCGACATTCCGCTGACGTCCCTAGTAGCTTGCCTGGTTGTTTGCTGGGAGTGTGCCGATGGTGTCCCTAGCTGGCAACCAGGTTGCTAGAGGCGTGGTGGTGTCCTTTAATGTTGCCACGGCCAGGGCTGCGCTACCCTAGCTGAGTGGCACAGCTGTAATGCATTTTGTTTTACTAACTGGCAGCTAGCACCGCCAGTCAGATTAAAGTATATGCCCTGGGGCTGAAATCTCAGCCCCAATTACTCCTGGGACTGGGACTCCAGACTCCATAAATATTCTCCCCTGTCTATGGTTCCCTGCCTGCGATAGAGCATCGTTCCCCTATTGACTACTCTTTTGGACTTCGTATTTGTGCTTTGCAGGCCGCTAGTTACTGACCTGGACCTTTGACCACGTTTATTTGTGTTTGTTTGTCTTGTCCGTTCAGTGTCACACCAGCATAGGTTAGGGACTGTCGACTGGTTGGCCACTGCTGCCTAGGGCAGTCAAGGCAATTAGGTAGGGACTGCGGGCGAGTGTTAGCACCAGGGCATCACCTGTCTTGTGTCATCCACTTCCCTAGACCTTACACAGAGATTGTTGTGAAAAGATGGTATCCCCATACCATACCTCTTATGATATGTTGTGATAGATTAAAAAAGGACAAAAGCCAATAGTAACGTTTTTAGTAAAAAAACTTTGAAGAGTTAGAATACCTGTGAATAAAAATAACTTTGGACATGTCATCAAGCATTGAAGCATATTAATTACAGTGGGTCTCACTACTGAGACCCACTGTGATCCGAAGACATAGCAAGGGAGAGAACGCATACAGCATTGCCATCCACTCCCCGATCGTATCTCTGCAACGGCTAATTCCGACTATGTAATCTAAGAGACTACATTGTTGGAATTAGTGAGCAGCTAGGGAGTAGCTCTATCTGCTGCTGTGCTCTTTCCACGGCTATATATCCTGATCACAGTGAGTCTCAGCAGCGAGACCCACTGCGATCAATGACAGGTACTCTTTAACACTCTTTTTACACTAGTATTTAAAATAATAAATCTAACTAGTCACTAGCCATCCTTTCTTTCACATATTTTCCCCGCAGCTGAATTCATTACAGCTCTTCCAACTGGATCAGTTTTGCTGAGATGGAAATAATATTCCTTTGTGAAAAAGTACACTTCTTAAATGCAAATTTATAGTTGGTTTTCGTTGTAATCTCTTTAAAAACTGATCCTCATAGCTGTTATGACTCCATTACAAATAAAGGTTATGACTCTCAGGTGAAAAAGAGCTCACAATAAATACTTGACATGCGTGTATATCTTGTGTGTATAGGGCTGAAACTCCTACATGATTAGTGTTTGACTGGTCCTTCTAAAGCTCTACTTATCATGAGTATTTATGCCATCTTGTATGAATTCTTATTCAGCATATGTATACATGCAAAACCTATTACAGATAGTAGGCTACTTGCATAATACAGATTGATTGGAGACAGATTTTACCATCGTCTGCAGAATGAGAATGACAGTAGCATTAGGCTATACATCAAGAACAGGCTTCAAATTGGAATCCAATGTATCATAGACTTAAAGGTGTTACGTGTTTGATTTTACTATGTGTTCTATTTAAAGAAGGCTTTGTGGGTTCATGCATTTAGCCTTTTACAGTTTTATAAGGCTGGGTTCACACACAGTATATTTCAGGCAGTATTAGGTCCTCATAGCAACCAAAACCAGGAGTGGATTGAAAACACAGAAAGGATCTGTTCACATAATGTTGTAATTGAGTGGATGGCCGTCATTTAATGGCAAATATTTGCTGTTATTTTAAAACACCGACTGTTATATTGAAATAATGGCCGTTATTTACTGTTATATGGCGGCCATCCACTCACTTTTAACATTGTGTGAACAGAGCCTTTCTGTGTTTTTAATCCACTCCTGGTTTTGGTTGCAATATGAGGACCACAATACTGACTGAAATATACGTAGTGTGAACCCAGCCTTATACGTTCACACTACGTATATTTCAGTCAGTATATGTATATTTCAGTCAGTATTGCAACCAAAACCAGGAGTGGATTAAAAACACAGAAAGGATCTGTTCACACAATGTTGAAATTGAGTGGATGGCCGCCATTTAATGGCAAATATTTGCTGTTATTTTAGAACAACGGCTGTTATATTGAAATAATGGCCGTTATTTACTGCTATATGGCGGCCATCCACTCAATTTCAACATTGTGTGAACAGATCCTTTCTGTGTTTTTAATCCACTCCTGGTTTTGGTTGCAATACTGACTGAAATATACTGACTGAAATATACGTAGTGTGAACGCAGCCTTAGAAATAAAACTTTTTAGCATTCTCTAAAAAACAACCAGCATGCTACTTGTCGGGTGTAGTTTTAGGAGCTGTTTCTGTCATTATGCCTTTTAATAGAAACTTTCCATTAACTCATCCTTAAGTGTAGAATTTGTAGAATTTCTTTATGCGCGTTTACATTTCCTTAAGCTACTGCAATCTCATGCTGTAAAACTACGGATCTTTTACTGCATACTTTTTCTTTTCTTTTTCTTTTCTTTTTTTTCTACACAATCTTGTACATTTTAACTGCATATAGTAGGCATTTAATACAAAGTACTGTAAAAAAGAGGAAAGAGTATCGAAGATATAAAGATGTGCCAGAACATTTCCATGTTATGTGGTACTTGAGGGTGGAAAGTAAAATGATGAGAAATCACTCCCAGTCTTGTCTACTGAGCTGACTCCATTAATTTGCTGTAATATCCTCTATGACAAAACCAAATCCACCATTAACATGAAAAGCTTTGCTTGTTAATCATTTGCTTGGCTTTGGATAACACAGATTCTTGTGGATAGGACATAGTAATCATGTACTATCAAACCATGCAGAGTACCAGTAATTCTTTGCCTTCACAACATTACTGATCTAGTTGGTATCCATGCCTTCTTGCACATCTTTATTGGCTTAATTAAATCTTGTGCAAAGCTCAAGGAAAGTATAATTAAGAAGTGCACCTCATAAACAGTTTTTACTCCCACAGAAAATGTTACCTGCTCGGAGCCATGGCTGCAGTGAAGCTCCCGGCTCACCATCAGCCAATCAGTGCTGCCGCGCACTGATTGGCTGATGAGGAGCGAGGGGAGCTGAGAGCTTTACACAGCTGCGGCACCGAGCAGATAATGTATGCTTCGGGCCGAGGCTGTGGGTGGCAGGATTAAAGTGGCGGGTAACATACAGGCAGCGAAATGAAAATTCCACTGCGTTTATGCGTGTATTCCGCTACAAACTCGCAGCGTGAAATCTGCTGCAGATCTGGTATGTGTGAAGCTATACTAAAGGGGTTTTCCAGGCTGGGGGTCATTTTTTATCTAAAGCCTCTTTGTGCAGTAAAAAAAAACTTGCATTTTCACCCTTCCTGCTCCTCTGCCGCTGTCACTATGATGCTGCCTAGTCCCCATTCTTTTCTTCTTCCTTGTTCCTTGTGATGTTTTGCTCCCCAGGGATTGCTCACCCAGCCAATCATTGGACAGAGTTAGCAGTTCCTGCTGACATGAAAAATTACTTCAACAGGGAGCAGAGGGAAGCAGGGACTGAGTAGTATAAGAGGAGTAGCAGGGAAGTAAGGTAGGTGAATATAGTAGATATTTTATTTGCATCTAAAGACATTAACTTAACATACATTGGAAAGCATAGGGCTAATCAGTGCCTTATATCAATAACACCCATTCCAGAGGAGTACAGTTAAAGAAAATTACTTATTCTGGTGTATTTGAAATTTGAATGCAAAAAAAAAAACAATGGGTGTGCATTGTGTTGCATGCATTTTTCTTGTCATGTATTATACCATGTATATAATGTATTATGCGTTTTGGGAAATTATCTTTTAAAGAAAAAGATATATAAAAAATGAAACAATTGAAATCACTATTGAAGAATGATCACTAGAATTAGGGTCCTCAGTCACTTTTCCTACTCACAGCAAAACCTCAGTGATCTGGAGTTTGAATGATCAGCCGATGCAACGATTATCGACTAATCCTATCTTTAGGCTCAGACCTAAAATCATCGGGCGCCAACTATGCACCGCTACATGTGATAGGGGTGCATCTTCAGCAGCTGACAGTGATTGACCTGAGGAAACATGCAAAGCACAGGAGTAGACCGGGGAGGAAGCATGAAGAGCGCAGGAGGAGATTGGGGAGGAAGCATGAAGAGCGCAGGAGGAGATTGGGGAGGAAGCATGCAGAGTGCAGGAGGAGATTGGGGAGGAAGCATGCAGAGCGCAGGAGGAGATTGGGGAGGAAGCATGCAGAGTGCAGGAGGAGATTGGGGAGGAAGCATGCAGAGCGCAGGAGGAGATTGGGGAGGAAGCATGCAGAGTGCAGGAGGAGATTGGGGAGGAAGCATGCAGAGTGCAGGAGGAGATTGGGGAGGAAGCATGCAGAGTGCAGGAGGAGATTGGGGAGGAAGCATGCAGAGTGCAGGAGGAGATTGGGGAGGAAGCATGCAGAGTGCAGGAGGAGATTGGGGAGGAAGCATGCAGAGTGCAGGAGGAGATTGGGGAGGAAGCATGCAGAGTGCAGGAGGAGATTGGGGAGGAAGCATGCAGAGTGCAGGAGGAGATTGGGGAGGAAGCATGCAGAGTGCAGGAGGAGATTGGGGAGGAAGCATGCAGAGTGCAGGAGGAGATTGGGGAGGAAGCATGCAGAGTGCAGGAGGAGATTGGGGAGGAAGCATGCAGAGCACAGGAGGAGATTGGGGAGGAAGCATGCAGAGTGCAGGAGGAGATTGGGGAGGAAGCATGCAGAGTGCAGGAGGAGATTGGGGAGGAAGCATGCAGAGTGCAGGAGGAGACCGGGAATATGGATAGGTAATGTAAAAACTGTTTAGGCGAAGACTGCATAGACATCGCTAACCATGTCCATGCTGCCCTTGCTAAAGTATTATTGGGCTGTGTAATAGGCCCAGTAAACGAGAGCTGATCTAGCAGATCGGTGCTCCTTACAGTATTGATTGGGCTGTCATCAGCCCGTGTAACACCCTTATAGGAAACAGCCTTAGGCTATGTTCCCAGGGGCATAGGGGAAAAGGTGTCCATCTCGTAATATTGATGACAGCAAAAAATTATCATGATCATTATTTGCAGCTGTCAATATTACGAGACGGCTGCCTTTCCCTGCTATTTTCTCGAAGTGGGAACATAATCTTATACAGTACACGGTTATTCCTTTCAGCCCCAAAGAAATGCATGGTTCAGCATGGCATATGAGTTCCCACTGGTCCATTTAAACTCCCTCTTACTGTGCAGTAAGGGGGAATGGGTGATTTAGTTCAAATCAACAGATCCCAGTTCTGGAGACTCCTGCGATCATAAATTTATTACATATAGGTGCTAAATGTTTTTCAGAATAACACAGGACTTTTATGTAATTGTAATACAATTTGACCTTCAGGCTATGTTCACACACAGTATTTCTGTCAGTATTTTGGTCAGTATTTGTAGCCAAAATCTGAAGGGAGACAGATTGCAATGGAAGGAAAATTACTGACCAAAATATTGAGGGGAATACTGTGTGTGAACAACCTAAAGTAGATTTCCTAAATGAGTGACCCAATCTAGTGAATGGCCAAAGGTGGGTCATAGCCGAGAGTAACAGGTTATAAAACAAAAGAGGCACATGGGGGCATTAGTAAGTCTATATCTCTAACAATACATTCTAAGAAATGCTTGTACATTTGAAATATGTTTCATTCAACATAATGCATAATTATATACCTATTTGCCTTTGTAACACAACCCATTTAAGCATTCTAAAATTAATCAATATCAAACAAATCAATCTACTGTATGAGTCAGAATGAGGGGAACATTAATCTTTGATTAACTGTTCTCTTAGCAGGATTATCCAACCCAGACCATTCTGTTTTTGCTGGTAATGGACCCCTTACCAGTCACTCATCATACTCCCTTCACTTACACCAGAAAAGGGTCACTTCCCTGGGGATTTCTAGGAATTGATAAGCGAAATTCAAGATATCCCTTTGGATGAAACTATCTCTCTGGTAACCCTTGATGTTTCAACATTTAAATAAAATGTTACCAATTAGTTCAGAATAAAAGGATTAGATCACTGTCTCTAGTGAGATGCCTAGATGTTAACCAAATAGAATGACTTGTTAAATAGGATATACTTCATTTTAAACATTTTCTTTGGAATCCCAAATTTACCTGCAATTATATGGCAAAGCAACATGAAGAATAATTCCCCTAAAGCCATCCCTATAATAGGACATTTTGAAGATACCTACATCCCTGATAATACCATGTTTAGTTTATATATCATGGTATATCGATCTGTCTAGTATGGCAAGGTCCAGCAGAATCAGAAGAATCATTACTAGAAACTAGCAGTAGTAACAGCCATTGCATCTTTTTCACTACTCATCTTATGAAATAACTGAATTTAATTCAAACGTTTATTATAAAAGCTGGTTATTGCCACGTCAATACAAAAAAAAGAAAAAAATTCTACTAATACTTTAAAGACCAAGATAAGCGCGTTTAAATCAGATTTAGGCTGAAGGCATCACTTTGTGGCTTGGAATATAACAAAATGACCTTTTCTGTTTTAATCTTTATTATTAAATTGTTTTTGATTGTTTGTTACAAATTATAATGCAGACATTCAGTATGCCTTACAATGGACACACAGCTACAACATATTTATAAAATATGGAACAATACCATATCATTTTAGGCCTTTAAATACAAAAACGCTTTATATATTAATATCGTAAACAAACCCTGTCAACATACAGGGAAACAGCCAAATACTACAACCTCATGAACTGGTCTGTATCTTAAAAACCAGAAGGTTACATTGCTTCTAATACTGAAGCTTAATTTAGTTATCTGTTAATGGCTACTCCCTCCAGACTCTTATTCCCCTAACATCAACTGACCCCTGCGGTAGGTGATCTACTTCTTTATACAGCTATGGAGGTGAGTTCCCACCTCCAATCCCCAACCAGATTTGCCGTTTTGTAAATTGGGGGAGTTGATTTTTCCATACAGCTATTATCTACTTATATATGTAGGCCTGTTCGATGGTAGAGACCTATTCCACCTATTCCTGGAGGCTCATCCAGTGTCTGGCTATGATGTATTTTGCTATAGTTAGGATGATGCTAGCCAGGCCTCGAAATTTAGAGTGTACCAGGTCTAGACCCATCAATCATAGAGTCATCTGAGGGGTAATGTCTTATGATGAACTGTTTGATTGCCTCCTAAGTAAATCTCTGTATGTCCTCCCAAAATTGTCGAGTTAAAGGACATTCCCATAGCACATGTGTTAACGTACCATCTCCTCTAAATTGTCACCTATCTGAGCAAGATGGGAATATAATTTGTAAGCGCGATGGAGGTTTTGATTGCCGTTCCCACTTGTGACACGCTAGACAGAGATTTATGAGTGTATTTTAAGGGCCATCCTACAATCTCCCTTGGACCGTTTCATGCTCCCTACCCCAGGCCTTGAAAAGGCCTATCTTCTGAAAGCCTATACATTCACCCACCTCATTATAAAGATACTTTAGGCTCTTACTATTTGTGTTAAAATAGTGGAATATCACCTTTCTCCACAGTTTACGAAGCTTAGACTGTAGACTGTAAGAATGTAAGAAATGACTACCTCTGAAATAGGGAAAAACTCCACAGGCTCTGTGTACTTGGATTGCATCTCGGGAAATAATAATAGCCTGTTATTGGTCTTAGAGAGAGGAAACATATTATCTACCATTGGGATTTGCCATTTTGGTTTATAGAGCATCGCTTGTAAATTAACCTTGCCATCTAATATGTACTCAGTGGAGACCCAAGGGATATGCATATTTAGTTAGGAGGGTATGCACCGACTAAAAGAATTTAGCAGGAATATGAAAAGGAAGGACTCTATATAGATACAGCAGCTTGGGTAGTTTGGTCATTTTAAAAGCCATTACCCTGCCCAACCAAGAGACCTTCACTTTGCTCATACTTTCCAATTCAGTTTGTAAGGATTTTAATAAGGGGGTATAATTAGCCGAGAATAATAATTCCCAAATATAGTAATTCCCAAATATTTTATTCCTATTGGCTGCCAATCAAAAGAGTAGGCGGATTTAACTAATTGTAAGTTACCAAAATGTAAGTGTAAGAGAAGGACCTGTGTCTTCTCTTTATTGAGACAATGATTGGAAGGGGAACTAAGTAAGGAAATCAACTTTCAGGGGAAGTCAGTGTTAATATAATGTTGTCAGCATACAGAGATATGACATGAGACCTGTCACCAATCCGCACACCAAGCACCTCATTACTCTCTCTAATGGCTTGTGCCAATGGCTCCTCTATAGATACAATAAAAATCAAGGGCGAGAAGGGACATCCCTGGAGGGTGCCGTTTGTTATCTTGAAAATATCAGATGCCATTGAAAAAAAAGACCTTACAAAAGAACATTTTCTATAAAACAGTATAATAATCTGTAAGAGAAAATTCCTCTCTGCCGTGTAAAGAGACAAAAGCCTTCAGCTTGCCTATAAGGCGAGTTAGCAGTAAGAGTAAATATTAAGCGAAAATTATCTAAAACATCAACACCCGGTGGTAGTTTCCTAAGGTATCCTCCTTTTGTTGTTGGTGTACATTTGAGAAGGACAATATATAGGGAGGATTGGGGATTGGTCGCATTGGTGAAGATACATGAAATGATTGGACTACAGATTGCTCTCATGGGTGGAGAGACATGAGGTGACTAGAGATTGCTCTCATTGGTAGAGACAGAGGAGGTGACCAGATGACCTTACTCGCATACATGTGACAGGTGTGGTAGTGATAGAGAAGAATAGGTTTATCCCTTGCACTGACAAAACTGACAAAACCCATCAGTGTTGTAGAGCAATGTGACAATTGAAGTAGCAGTACATATAAAGAAATTAAGATACCCCAAAACTATTTAGGCTATGTTCACACAACTTCAAAAAAAAAGAAAAGGCGTTCACTTTAAAAAGACATCTGTTTTTGCTATGATTTAACTCACTTCAATGCAATGCATTGAAGTCAATAGGATGACGGATGCAGACAGTGTATAAAATAACGGACGTTGTCTGCGCGGATGTCAACATAATGATCATGACAATTATTTTTGGACGTCTATTGCAAACAGCGGACGTTATTTTCTAGTTGCTCACACACAGTTTTTATTTTTTCACCGTTCTTTCACCATTTTTATTATTAAATTCAATGAACTTTTCAATTAGAGATACACCCAAAGGCCAATTAATCCACCTAAACTAGAATAATGTACCAGCAGCTGTTATTGCACTGATCGGCGGCCAGACAGCTAAATGAAATCCGTCATTTTAAAGTCAAAATGATGAATGTAATTTTTAACAGAGCTGAAAAAACGTTGTGTGAACATAGCCTTAGAGTGCAAAGCAAAGTATTCATTATCCGCACAACAACATTATACATTCACCTTCTCCTCCTGCAATCAAGAGCCCTTCGCCTCATATAGTGAACCAGACTAAATAGTTTATCTCAAAAAAGTATACAGTGCATAAGCATGGAACCAACGAGGCTGTGTGAGTGGGGGCTTCCTTTCCTACCTTTTCTTTGTCTCCTTCTAAATTCACATTTGGTTTTGACCAGTGTCAATAAATGTTAATTGACAGTTTTGTTAATATTATCATCTTGCATTCCCTTTACTTTACTTTACTAGGCCCCAAGTCAGATTTAATATACATCATTTGGTTCTTATGCTTCAAAGAATACCAAGACACTGACACAGTCATTTGGATACTTACAATAAGCTCTAGATTGTATTGCCTCTATTTTCGCTAGGTATCATTTTCCATAATTGGTATTAACTTTGTAACACTTTTGATGTAATATTCTTATCTTAACTTTTAATGTCAGTAACAAATCTTTTGCTTATAAACAATGAATTGCAAAATAGATGAATAAATCCAAATGTTCACTGTTTAGAACAGGATTACCAATCACTTAAAAATATTAGGGCTTTTTGTCTAATATAAAATGACTCATCGTCTAGCCAGATTTATAGATGGACATAGACATCCGGTGTGTAATCGCTGAATTAACTGAAGGCAGACAAAGACCATCCATTTTTGTAGTCTACTGAAACATGTTTGTCATTAATTTCATGAGCTGACTAATGCCAGAAAGCATTATTGCAGAGTTCAACCACTTGCGTATTACTCAGCTTTTCCAAGATGTACATAGTGGGACATTTGCCAGTATACCAATTGCAAAGTTTAACACTTGCATGGAGTAAGAAAAGACAAACACAATACTGACAGGGATTTAAAGAAAACTTAACACCCAGATCTATTTTTACAGATTTGAACCAGATACTGGAACATTCTTTTTTTTCTAATCTGTTTCCATTTTTTGATTATAATTTCTATACAGGTTTAGTGCTGATTTTTTGTGCAGCATATGGTTGAGATTGTATTCAATGTAATCCACTTTATTGTGGATTTTCACTCAAAAATGACAAGTGAAAATTGCCAATTCTAAAAATTGCTATCTTTCTCTATATGCAAAGCATGTGTCTGGGCCTGCCATGCCTAACCATGCCCTCAATCTTCTCCCTCATATTTACGATAACTCCTGGCTATGTCCCAGAATCTGCTAGACAAACATTTTTGGCTCCTCACTTCTATATAAACTTCCTAACTGTATTGCCCCATAAAGTAAAAGTTCTCACTTTTTGCCCCCATATAATGGGCTCTTTCTATGATGCAAATAGTGATTAGCCCTCCTTTGTGCCCCCATACAGTAGTTAGGTCCCCTCTTTGCCCCCATACATGATTGTGCCCAAATTTAGTAGTTGAAGTAGTTATTTGGCAGTTACTATCTGATTGAACTCGCATACACACTATTGGGTAGTGACCCCAGGTGGCCCGCGGCCCCACAGTCACCTCAGACTAGCTGAGTTTCACAGTTTATATGCGAGAGATCGATACAACTTGCAATTTCCTGATCAGCTGTCAACCTTTACATAGAGATTTATTATATACAGTATAATTACCTTTATACCCCGACATAAAGGGGAATTGACTCATAATAGAAGAGCACACCACCAAGCAACTGTGTTTTTAATCAGCACATATTTGATTTATTACGTACACTAATAAAAGTTTTATTTTAGTCATATTCTGTACAACTATTGGTGACCCCTTCATGGGAGGGGAAACTTTAAGATAGAGGGAGCCCAGTGGGCTAACAGCCCTATATGTCTTTTTGTTCAAATTCAGTAGTTGGGCTCTTCTGTGCCCCCTTTAGAGTGGAGCTCCCATATAGTGTTAGGTCCATTCTGTGTCCCTATATAGTATTAGGCAACTTTGTTCCCTATATAGTATTTGTGCCTCTATATAGTGTTAGAAAATCTCTGTTCCCCTAATACAAATAGACCCATTTATGCCTTTAATAATTTCAGCCCCCATTGTGACCCCATAAAATAAAATAAAAAAAACTTCTATCACACTGCTTTACCTACAAGCCTGTTCTCTCTCAACTTTTGGTGCAGGCAACATGGTACAGAGATGCTGTCTAAACCTTAATTCCTTGGCACCCTTCTGAAGTCTCTGTCCATCCATGTAGTTCTTTCAACTGCTTCCCTTGATTTCCAGGAGGTCTCTGAAGCACATCATACTACACAAATGTTCACTCAGTGGTCCCCTTCCCTCCCCCTGTGCAGATGAACCAGCTGCACCAGCTATACTGTATGTGTGCCATTGCAAACAGGACTGTAATCACTTATATACTCTACAGAGTACCTGTGTACACCAAAACACATACCTTTGTGCCTGTGCCCCTGATCTAGAAATAACTCTGATTTGAACATTCATATTTGTAGAGGAAGGTCTACCTAGTTTTAAAAGGGAGCAATTCTGAAAATAACATCATAGATTATAGAAACATCATAGATTAGGGAATTGTTATTGGAGTAATTCTATCTTTGCTGAGTAAGTACACGAACAAGCACCTTAACTTTAAATGATGTAAGCCAAGAAGGTGCTTTGCAATAATATGAGCTATAGCTCAAAGTTGTTAAATCATTTAGCAGAACCCTACAATCTGAGGCTATGTTATTTGGAGAGACTCTGAAAAGCTTTATGACCACATGAAGGTAACCTCAGGGAAGCCCTGTTTGTGATTAACGAATTTCCTTAAAGCATGACGTACAATTTTCCAGCTTCTAGAGTCTACAGTTTGCATATAATCACATAATGGGTTTCCCAAGCATAATTTAAGCCTGATCCTCCAAAGAGATACAAAAAAGTCAGTATGCTTTATAATATAAGGTTTTTATTGCTTTAAATTTAAACAGCAGAGAATTAAAAATGACTTTGCTTGGTCTCCCATATAAGATACAGGTAGTTAAACCTAATTTAACAACCTGCCACCTTGGTGGGACATATAGCACATGCATTCTATCTTATTGGTATATAACTAGAATGTTAGAAATGTTATATAGTGATGACAAACCCAGGCAGAAGAAACATAGGAAGGCATAGGAAAGTGTAACAGGACACATGTAGGGGGTATGTATTATTAATGCAATTTTTTTGTGCTTATGCATATACTATTTTGGGCTTTTTTTCTTTGGCTATAAAATGGCTAACAAACTACATCAGTACTGCTGTGCAATAATTTTTATGCAAAATAAAAAATTACAAATGATAAATTTGGTTTAAAAAGTAGCAAATATAAACCACGCCCCAACCACAACTCTTCGGAGCAAAGGTGTTTTAAAAAAGGAGCAGCCAGCGTAAACTGTTAAAAAATAGCACAAATGGGTTGCTGCAGAAAAATATACGCTGTGCACAAAAAAACCTAATAGCTCAAAAAGAATGTTACATATGCCCTCATAATGTCTGTGGGAAGCTAGGTACAAACATCAATTGTCTATCAGTGATTATTACCCAGCAATCGATCCAGTAAGCAGAGCAGTAGTACAAAAAAGGATCCTTTGCTTTATGCAAACGGCATATTATGGATGTTTTATACAGATAGCAATACAGCAATACAACTTTGAACCTATACCACATATTTAGTTTTGTATTTTTCACAGGTTATTATTATTACACCTGATGATAACACGCACCCAAGTTTTAGAGGGAGAAAACAGGGGGAAAAATATGGGGCATAATGTTGTCATTATGTTGGTAAAGGTCCTTTTACATTTTAGGATGTTATAGTTCACATACAGTAACAGCAGCAACAATGAGGTACACAAACAAGAGCAACAATTAGGTACTGTAAAAGGGGCAAAGATCAGGTGCACTAACTGGTGATAGGTCTCTGGCTGGTTGCTAAGTTTTTGACCACAGTTAAAAGGGCTAAACAAATGTGTAAATTACATAAAAAAAAATATATCAATTCTTCCAGTAATTATCAGCTACTGTATGTCCTACAGAAAGTAGTGTATTCTTTCTAGTCTGACCCAGTAGAGGTTTTCTTTGGGGGTTTGCTACTGTTTCAGACAGTTCCAGTCACGGACCGAGGTGGCAGCAGAAAGCACAGTGTCAGACTAGAAAGAATACATCACTTCCTGTAGGACATACAGCAGCTAATAAGTACTTGATGGATTTAGATTTTTTAATAGAAGTAATTTACAAATAAGGATGGTCCGAACCATCTGATTCCCGCTGTCTGGCCACTCCGTGCAGCAGGTGGATACAGCGGGAGGACCGCCTGGAAAACTGGGATACAGCCTATGGCTATGGCTATGGCTGTATCCCAGTTTTCCAGGCGGTCCTCCCACTGTATCCACCCTCTCCACGGAGCGGGCAGACAGCAGGAATCATTGCCTCAGCAGATTCGAACCATCCCTATTTACAAATTTGCATAACTTTCTGACACTAGTTGAGTAAAAATTTTTTCACCGGAGTACCCCTTTGGGGGAAAATTGCTGCTGTGCCACAGTAACAAATTCATCATTCACATACATCTACGTGGGGTTGTGCTAAAGTGCAGCAACCAGATGTACATCTATGTTAAATAGCACAAATCTAAACATTGTTGGTTAGTGGGTTTCTGACTGTTTAACCCCCTCTCACCACTGTACCTTTACAACACTTTAAGGCTATGTTCACACTGTGTATGAATCCGTCCGTAGATCGTACACCGCCGTACATGTGCGGCTGAAACTACGGGCGTGGGAAAAATCGACATGCGGCTGGATGCGTACGAACCGCAAACATATGCCCGCAGTACAGTTATGCTTCCCTAGCTCGTTTCAAAGCGATCTGAGACAGGTCATTTACTTGGAAATCTTCGCCCAGCCCCGTAAACCACACAGAACCTTTTGGATCAAAAAATCAAGTTCAATTTGGCTGAAATAAGTACTTCGTACAGGACCGCATGGAAATCCACGGCCATGAGTTTCAACATTTCCGTCCTCAAACAATGGTCTTGTTCATTTTTACGATCCGGCCGTAAGCTCATACGTAGTGTGCACTGTGCCGGCGTATATCGTATACTTTCAAGCGAACAAATGAACCTCAAAACTACGGATTCATACGCAGTGTGAACATAGCCTTAATCTTCGGAGGTCAGTGGGTTCCCAGCAGTTTAACCCTCTCTGTGCCGCTGTTCAGCGATGCAATCCCCTCCTGGTGTCACAGTGCAGAGGCCCTGATCCAAATACACAGTATGTGCTGTCTCCTGGTGCAGGCGCCGTTAGAGCAAGTAAAGAGATGGTGACTTCACTGCCTCACCGCGCTTGTGTCACTGAGACAGAAGACGGCCTTTGCAGTGGGTCTCTATTGGAGTGTGGTAGATCTGGGCTGGATGCAAGTGTAAAGAGAAAAGATGACTCACACAGCAAATTGTAGAGGCTGTAGAAACTAGACTAAGCAAAAATTTTTATAAGCACAGCCGCGTGATTTAGTACAGTGCTGCAAAGATTCAAACATTACATTACAGTGCCGCAAAGATTCAAACATTACATTACAGTGCAGCTAAGATTCAAAGGTTACATTACGGTGCCACGAAGATTCAAACATTACATTACATTGCCGCTAAGTTTGAAGTTTAATCCATATGCTAATGAGGTGTTTTGGTGCACTGGGGGAGGGTACCACAAAGAGCACCAATCAGCTCTAGATGGCCCCTTCTAATAAATATTGGGGTGGCACTCTGCAGTGATGTCACTCCAGTGTTCATCACTGCAAAGTGTTGGAGAATATTCATTAGAAGAGGCTGGGCCCCATCGGTACACTGAGGTGGTAATGGATGAAACTACAAACTTAAAGAAAAAGGCACTGAGGATCAAGGAAATGAAAATACCTTAATCATCATCACCTCTTCCATTATTGAGACATAGCAGCAGGTTAGGTGCATCCAACCTGCTGTTAGTTACCCTTTAAGCCACTAAGATGTACAGTTATGTAAAGGTGACAGGAGCTGTGGCAGTATGATCCCTATGAGAGCCAGGTGCTAACTGAGAGTCCGGCTCCCATAGTAACAGCCAGGATTGAGATGACTATTCATCCTTGATATTGTGAGAACTGTAAACAGAACATGCTGCAATAGAACAAGAGTTACATATTTGGAAGGCTCTTTAATTTAGGTCATTTTCACACAATGTATGTTATCATTAAATAATGGCCGCTGTTGCAGGTTTGCAATAACGGCCATTGTTTAATGACAGCGGCCAAATACATTACAGCCTATGGAATTACGGCCGTAGTGTATACTCACAGTACATGTGGTTTTGCGCAGCCACACAAAAAACTGACAGTGGCCGTACGAAATGCTGGGCACACAATGTAAAGTATGGCTCCTGGCCATACTTTACATTGTGTTCTATGGCTGATTGGAGTGTGGGCACACCTGACTGCAGTATCGGCCTGTAAACATCTCAGACACCGGCCTTTGTTTGACATGGCCGTGTCAAACAACGGCTGCTATTTTTGCTATGTGTCAAAAAGTCATAGTTTCCCCAATGCAATAACAGAAAAATGCAAATACTCCTGCAGGCAATTACACCAAAAAAGATTGGTGCTTAAGGGGTTAAACCAATTTAGCCGGGGGGGGGGGGGGGGGGGGCGACAGTTCCCTAGGAAGCAGAAGGAGATCTGAGTTATACAGCCAAAAGTTCTAAGTGGGTGTCAGGTGACTTCCAAAGCAATGACATAAGAATTTGTGCAAGTCCAAATGGTGAATCAGTGTCCTGTACTCAGTGTTCCAACAGAACCAGATTTTTTTTTTAAATTAAAACAAAAGAATATCAGAAGAAATGGTAAACCTCTCTACAATAATACAAAATAATATTTTACAGTTTCACATAAAATGTATTGGGCTTTGGCTCATATTACATATTTTATTTACATCAGAGGTATATGCCAGGAATATTCCCAATGAATACCTCTGACGTATGCCTCCGACATAGGCCACTCTGGGCATACAGTGATATTTACGTCAGCCAGGGATGGGGAATGCTTGTTAACAGTTCCCCTCGTAGCACTTCGCCCACTAGTGGTTTAAGGACTTGTGGTTATAAAGGCCCGCTCACAGGTGTCATGCCTGCCTGTGTTTGTACAGTTGGAAAGGCTTTGTTTTTTTTCCAGCATCGCATAAAGGAGGAGTGCACAAATCCTTGCACTGCGTCAGTGGAAATGTGCAGCACATCTTGGGGATACTATGTCCTGGATTTACCCCTGACTGCTGAGATTACACTGGGGGGGGGAGGGGGTTAATTTACTGCCTTTTGTAGCAAGGCTCTTATGGCACTGAAGAGCACTGTAAGTGGCACTTATGTGTGATTCATTTATCAACTAGTCATACTGTACTTGGGTTTATAAAAAGTCACATATGTGTAAATGTGTTCTTTGAGTTATAACTTGATGTCAGGTTACGTAGCCCTTACAGTCTCATAACCATTGCAGACTAGCATTAAAAAGAGTCTGTAGCAATCTTATTGTTGCAGTTCTCGTAAATAACTTAAAGGGAATCTGTCAGCTGTAATTCATATTGGTAACTGCTGACACTTAGATACCTTTCAAATATCCAGCTGTGCTTGTGGCAACCCAGGGTAGCCAGGTGGTGTTAGCTAGGGCAGGTGGTAGTGTACCTCTTCGGCTCTTGTCATGGGACCTGAACGGTATGTGCCCTCCCCGGGTCCCAGGTGCACACCTTTGAAAGCTGGTGTAGGTGTTGTGTGATCAACTACAGAGTCCAGGATAGACTCAAACAGGTGCTGGCCTTTATGTGTAAAGGCACGGTATAAAACAAATCACAGTCCCTCCAATAAGATGCAGCAATACAGTAGTTTCTCCCTTGTGAAGCTGGGTCCTTTGAATAGTTTTAGACTTGAGGCTTTAGGATCACTGCTTAATTCAGGTGCACTGTAGAATAAGGCTAAGTTCACACAACATTTTGCACAGGTATATAGGGATAACAGGGGGGATCCTGATTGGGCAACAGACAAAGAATAACCCTCTGTGATAGGTGAATACTCCTGAGGTAGCTAGCTAAGGGATTGGTTAGTAAAAATTGTCAGACAGTGGCAGGAAATACACAATTAATAATAGAGACTTCAGTTAAAGGAGAGGTCCGGCGAAAATAAACACTTATTACGGGAAATGCTTATAAAGTGCTTTTTTCTTTGCGCTTACTACTGCACCAAGGCTTCACTTCCTGGATAAAATGGTGATGTCACGACCCGACTCCCAGAGCTGTGCAGGCTGTGGCTGCTGGAGAGGATGATGGCAGGGGGACACTAAGGGACACAGGGCACTGGAGGGACACTGAGCATCCCTCTGCCATCATCCTCTCTAGCAGCCACAGCCCGCACAGCTCTGGGAGTCGGGTCGTGAACCCATGCCGTACCTATACGTCATGAAGTCCAGCAGTGCTTTGAAGTAAGCTGAGGAGCTGAGCTCACTTCAAAGCATGTGGGGACTGGAGCCGCGATTGCGCCGCAGCCCGCCATTAACTCCGGCACTTACATCTGTACTCCTGTCACTGACTGATTGGGACCCCCGCAATGTCACACTGCGGGGGTTCCGATCGTTTTATCTGACCAGAGGTCTCTTACCTTCCTCCCAGCAGTCAGATCAGTGATCAATGTATAGAGTCTGCACAGGCATATAACAGTATATAACAGGTATAACATAACAGTTATAGCTCTTAGAAGGCGAGAAGAAAAAAACAAAAACGCTAAATTGAAAATGGTCCCGGTCCTTAAGGCAATTTTGGGCTCTGTCCTTAAAGGGTTAATAAAATTGTTCACCAGACTTCTCCTTTAGAGATGAGCGAGTAGTGAAATATTTGACTTTTGAGAATTCGAATCGAATAGGCAACTTGGAGGTCCCCAAGTCCCCCATGAAACCTCCCTAAATGATGCCAACACCTCCGGAATGACACTGGGACATTAGGGGGAGCATGCCTGGGTGCACGCAACACCCCAAAATCACAGTATAATTCCACTCTCCGCAGTTGGGAAGGAAAAATATTTGCGAACGCTTTGCAAACGTTTACGGCAATGTTCACACATTTCCTTTGTATTTCTTGCGCAGCGTTACATACATGATTCCAATGTGCGTCCGTAGAACGTCATGTTATTCGCACGTATGACACATTATGCTGTTCGAACGCTAGGTCGCAGCTGAGCAGAGATTAGGAGAGGTAGAAAAATGTCTAGGCGATCATCCCCTTTTGGCCGTGAAGAGCTGAAGCTCAGGGTGAAAATCATGGATCAAATGAATTATAGCCTAGAACGTGTCCCTGTCACTAACCCCAACACACATAAAAGGCGTTTAGTTAGGAAGGTGATACGTGCCCTCCAGCATGATCTCAACAAGAGAAGGACCCCCATCCAAATCCAAAAGAAATGGTAGGACCTGAAATATAAAAGTCCCCGGAAACTTGCAGAGATATGACACAGTGAGTAATAAGCTGTGAGCCTGATCGTGGGATGTGTAATATACTGGAGTTGTGATACTGGGATGTGTAATATACTGGATTCCTGAGACTGGAATATGTAATATACTGGGATCTGCTATTAGGGTGTGTAATATACTGGGGACTTTCACGACCCTTATACTTTGTACCCACAGACCCCCCAACCGAATGCCAACACATAGGCCCACATATATCATATGTTCCCTCCACCTGTCATGTGCAGCCCACAGCATATGGCCCTCCTTTTTATAATATAAGTAGCTTTTTAGGAATAAAACAGCTTAAGATGATGATGCTGATGATGACGTATATCCCTTTTTTTTTTTAAAAAAAGATCTAATGGAAGAACGAAGGTGGCAGCGCCGTAGTGTAAAGGAGCTGTCCAGGCATGATGGGAGTTGTAGTTTTGCAAGAGCTGGAAGGCCGAAGGTTCCACATCCCTGATCTAGTCTATGTAAACAGCCCAGCCGTCCACTTAAAAGAGACCTGTCACCCCCTGTGCCCATAGAGCATAAATGGAGCTGTGCGCGCGCTGCAGAGATGAGTCCGGCTCCATTCATTCTCTATGGACACCGGACCTCTCTCCAGAGTGTGCGCGCCGGCTTCTGACCGGGATATCTCCGTCCCAGGACCGGCTACGGCAGCGGCACTCGGTGCGATGAAGTACGTATAAGGCGATCTAACCGGGGGTCGGGAGCCTGTCACCCTCGCATGGGGGGTGACAGATCCTCTTTAAGTTTCCTGAAAGGTGAAGTCCCATGAAACTAACTGGGGATTATATGTCATCCTGAAGCTGCTAAACAGGGATACAGACCTCCTGCTCAGGGGCCCACCAGGGGATTCCCCTGCTCCCCTGTGGGCCAGTCCGAGCCTGCTTGTAGCGCAGGCCAAGTGCGTTACACACCGCATGTACTCTCAGGGAGAAGAGGAGAGCTTCCGATACGGGGGAGCGTGTGGAAGGTATTTGTTTTTATTTATTTATTTTGGATAGTTCATACAAAACCACCGAGGACAGACCCTCCCACACCGCCACCACTGAGAAGCCCCACCCCTCTGACCCCATCGCGAGCTCGTCTTCAAATGGTAGTTAAAACAACATGTGATACAGCTGGAATTTCTTTCTAGAAAACATAGGCTAATTTGCGCTTTTATTTTTTAGCTCCGACCCTCGGGGACTGTCCGGGGCGTTTTTCCCCAGAGCCAATGGAAGCAAGGCCCTTACCATCCATCGGTAAGAACCTTCCCCTAATTCTCCAAACTCCTCTAGCATACAGTATAGTAATGGCAGAAACCTGAAAAACTACAGGATGGAAATTATAGCTTTTCCTCACCTGTATAAGTTTTCTAATCATCACATAACTCTTTTCTACAACAAGTTGGCGGAGGAGACAGACCACCTCTCTAGGAGGGCATATGGGGCAACACGCATCTTAAGGGATGTGCAGCTGGGGCTGAGAAATCTAAAGGGCCAGATCGACAAGTTGCGCCAAACGCGTTTATTTCTTTTTTTTTATGTTTTTTTATTTTTTTGTTATTTGTTTTCCTAATTTTATAAGTAAAATATGTTATTTAGATCTCTAGGCAGTGTTTATATTAATTACTTCCATTCATTTTTAAATACACTATGCTCAAAGGCAGGCACTTCAGCTCAGCCTTCCAAGAACAAGGTAGCAGGCAGGCACTTCAGCTCAGCCTTCCAAAAATTAGGTTGGGGCCCATCAAGCAAGTCCCAGAAAAATTAGGTTGAAGACCATTAGGTGAGCCCTTGAAAAATTAACTTGAGGCCAATCAGGTGAGCCCTGGAAAAATTATGTTGAAGCCCATCAGATGAGCCCTGGAAAAATAAGGTTCAGGCCCATCAGGTGAGCCTTGGAAAAATTAGGTTGAGCCACATCAGGTGAGCCCTGGAAAAATTATGTTGAAGCCCAACAGATGAGCCCTGGAAAAATGAGGTTCAGGCCCATCAGATGAGCCCTGCCTGGAAAAATTAGGTTGAAGCCCATTGGGTGAGCCCTGGAAAAATTAGGTTAAAGGCCATCAGGTGAGCCCTGGAAAATTAGTTTCAGGCCCATCAGTTGAGCCCTGGAAAAATTAGATGGGAGGCCTTTGAATTGAGCCCCTGAAAACATTGGCCATAGTAGGCCCAAAATGTTTTTCCTTTTGAAAATAACTTTGGTGCCCTTAAAGCGAGCCTCCGGAAAAATTGGGTCTAGTAGGCCCTACAGGTGCAGTCAGTGGTAAAGGAGGAAGTAGGAGGTTGAGGAGGAGTAGGAGGTAATGTGAGAGGGAAGTGCACAAGGCACTTTACTCTTGGCTGCTTTGCTGTGGTGGACAAGTTCAGAACTCTGGGTCTATCCAGTTGTCGTTAATCTTTATAAGCATCAGGTGGTCAGCACTGTCCGTGGACAGCCAGCTGCGCTTATCGGTTAGAATTCCCCCAACTGCGCTGAAGACCCTCTCTGACAGCACACTGGCGGCAGGGCAGGCCAGCACCTCCAAAGCATAGAAAGACAGCTCCAGCCTTGTGTCCAGCTTGTTCACCCAAGAGGTGTATGGCGCCCAGGGATCGGGGAGGACAGGGTCACGGTCTGCCATGTACTCCCTTAACATCTGCCGATACTTGTCCCTCCTGCTGGTAGGAGACACCTCAGTGGTGGGCTACTGGAACAATATGTATGATGTGCCTTTTACTGGGCTACTGGAATAGTATGTATGACGTGCCTTTTTCTGGGCTACTGGAACAGTATATTTCAGGTGCCCTTAATGGACTACTAGAAGAGTATATATCAGGTGCCCTTAGTGGGCTACTGGAAAAGTATATATCCGGTGCCCTTAGTGGGCTACTGGAACAGTAGATATCAGGTGCCCTTAGTGGGCTACTGGAACAGTAGATATCAGGTGCCCTTAGTGGGCTACTGGAAAAGTATATATCAGGTGCCCTTAGTGGTCTACTGGAAGAGTATGTATGACAAGCCTTTTACTGGGCTACTGGAACAGTATATATCAGGTGCCCTTAGTGGTCTACTGAAGCAGTATATATCAGGTGCCCTTAGTGGACTACTGGAAGAGTATATATCAGGTGCCCTTAGTGGGCTACTGGAACAGTATGTATGACGTGCCTTTTACTGGGCTACTGGAACAGTATGTATGACGTGCCTTTTTCTGGGCTACTGGAACAATATGTATGATGTGCCTTTTACTGGGCTACTGGAACAGTATATATCAGGTGCCCTTAGTGGGCTACTGGAAAAGTATGTATAACGTGCCTTTTACTGGGCTACTGGAACAGTATATATCAGGTGCCCTTAGTGGGCTACTGGAACAGTATATATCAGGTGCCCTTAGTGGGCTACTGGAACAGTATGTATAACGTGCCTTTTACTGCCCTACTGGAACAGTATATATCAGGTGCCCTTAGTGGGCTACTGGAACAGTATGTATAACGTGCCTTTTACTGGGCTACTAGAACAGTATATATCAGGTGCCCTTAGTGGGCTACTGGAACAGTATGTATGAGGTGCCTTTTACTGGGCTACTGGAACAGTAGATATCAGGTGCCCTTAGTGGGCTACTGGAACAGTATGTATGAGGTGCCTTTTACTGGGCTACTGGAACAGTAGATATCAGGTGCCCTTAGTGGGCTACTGGAACAGTATGTATGAGGTGCCTTTTACTGGGCTACTGGAACAGTATATATCAGGCGCCCTTAGTGGGCTACTGGAACAGTATATATCAGGTGCCCTTAGTGGGCTACTGGAACAGTATATATCAGGTGCCCTTAGTAGGCTACTAGAACAGAATATATCAGGTGCCCTTAGTGGGCTACTGCAGCTGTATGTATGACGTGCCTTTTTCTGGGCTACTGGAACAATATGTATGATGTGCCTTTTACTGGGCTACTGGAACAGTATATATCAGGTGCCCTTAGTGGGCTACTGGAACAGTATGTATAATGTGCCTTTTACTGGGCTACTGGAACAGTATATATGAGGTGCCCTTAGTGGGCTACTGGAACAGTATTTATGACGTGCCTTTTATTGGGCTACTGAAACAGTATATATCAGGTGCCCTTAGTGGGCTACTGGAACAGTATGTATGACGTGCCTTTTACTGGGCTACTGGAAGAGTATAAATCAGGTGCCCTTGGTGGGCTACTGGAACAGTACGTATGATAGACCTTTTACTGGGCTACTGGAACAGTATATGTCTTGTGCTCTTAGTAGGCTACTGGAAGAGTATATATTAGGTGCCCTTAGTGGGCTACTGAAACAACATGTATGATGTGCCTTTTACTGTACTACTAGAACAGTATGTATGAAGTGCCTTTTTCTGGGCTACTGGAACAATATGTATCACGTGCCTTTTACTGGGTTACTGGAACAGTATATATCAAGTGCCCTTAGTGGGCTACTGAAACAGTATGTATAACATGCCTTTTAGTGGGCTACTGGAACAGTATATATCAGGTGCCCTTAGTGGGTTACTGGAACAGTATGTATGATGTGCCTTTTACTGGGCTACTGGAACAGTATATATCAGGTACCCTTAGTAGGCTACTGGAACAGTATATATCAGGTGCCCTTAGTGGGCTAATGGAACAGTATATATTAGGTGCCTTTAGTGGGCTACTGGAACAGTATGTATGACGTGCCTTTTGCTGGGCTATTAGAACTGTATATATCAGGTGCCTTTTTCTGGGCTACTGAAACAATATGTATGACGTGCCTTTTACTGGGCTACTGGAACCGTATGTATCACATGCCTTTTTCTAGGCTACTGGAACAATATGTATCAAGTGCCTTTTACTGGGCTACTGGAAGAGTATATATCAGGTGCCCTTAGTGGGCTACTGGAAGAGTATATATCAGGTGCCCTTACTGGGCTACTGTAACAGTATATATCAGGTGCCCTTAGTCAGCTACTGGAAGAGTATATATCAGGTGCCTTTACTGGGCTACTGGAACAGTATATATCAGGTGCCCTTAGTGGGCTACTGGAACAGTATGTATGAGGTGCCTTTTACTGGGCTACTGGAACAGTATGTATGACGTGCCTTTTACTGGGCCACTGGAACAGTATATATCAGGTGCCCTTAGTTGGCTATTGGAACATTATGAATAACGTGCCTTTTACTGGGCTACTGGAACAGTATATATCAGGTGCCCTTAGTGGGCTACTGGAATAGTATGTACAGTATAACTTGCCCTTAGTGGGCTAAACCAGGGACACTATAAGTCACTTGTACACACAGGGTACTGGAATGAATACACCTGCTGCTGCTATTGTTATCATCTATTTCTTAGCACCGAGAAGTGCTATGGATTCAGAGATTACTTTTTCGCTGGATATTAACCCTGCAAAGGACTTTTGGGTTCAGTAGTAATCCTGCCTAACCAAAACACTACTAAAACTTATCACTTCCTGCTCCAAGATCTTTTTCTGGCTAGGTTGAAAGCGCATTGGCGGTCGAGAAGCGAGAGCCAAGTATTTAAGATTCGAGGTCATGTGGTTCAACCATCCAATGAGGGTAGACACTGTTTTTGCGCTGCGTGCGTACTCCCAGGGTCCCTCCCGACCTCCCGGCATGGTGATTGGATTTAAAAAAGCGCCAACTGCGATGGGAGGGCTTTCGAATGTTTCCCGCGTATTCGCCACACTACTCGATTGAATTCGAATCTTTCGAATACCGCAATATTCAATCGAATACCATCTCAATCAAATTGTATTCGCTCATCTCTATTCTCCTTTAACTCTAGCTAACACTAGCTATCAGCCGTGCAATAGAACAGTGAAATTTGATGGCGGGAGTCGCATACTACAGACTTCAGTCTCAGAGGTTACCCATAATGCAGTGCCGACCTATACTTGTTAAGGATTATAATACCATACATGTAGATGAAATCTCCTCCACCGACTGTGGATTTTGTCAGCATGGAGATTGAAATATAGTGTGGATTCCTTTCAGTAATGTAAACACAGACTACTAAATCTGTGCGGGTTTAGATTGCAATTATTTGTTTTTAAACTATATTACCACAGTTTTTTTTTCAGGCCCAGAATACCCCTAAAACATGGGGGGGGAATAGATAGATTGATTTATTTTACTTTTTTCTATTGCATTAATCAGATATTATTCATTACAGCAGCCTCCCCAGGTGGACACATTTTGCACTCTTCTATTTGATGAGATCACTTCCAGTAAATGCCTCTAGTAATATGGAAAACATCTGCCTGTGCTGTATTTAACATTACCTCAAGCCTGGAGGTCTTTCACAAAAAAATAAAAAAACAAAGGCCACCCCTCCAGTGGACAGAGAACATTTTGGTGTTTTTTTCCATTAAAATGACTAACAATGTAGGAGAATAGTAAGAATTTATCATGTTTGGATTCTTCTAGCAAATTCTGATCTTATTGCATACAACTTAAGACCTTGTATACACATTTGTTTCAGTGTGAAGAACTGAAGAATGCCTTTATTTATTAATTTATTTATTGTATATTTATATAAGCATGGATGTTAGAGATGAGCGAATATAAAGTAATACCAAAGCAAGGTCCAAGAAAGAGGTGTGTGGATCCAGAACTTCCAAAATTAATCGTTAAAATCTGAACTTTATTACATATTCAAAAAAGATTTTAATAGATCCCACATAGGGTAACAGACTGACTAGACTGGGGTATAGCAGAATGTGCCAGCCCCTTCCCTGCATGTTTATTCAATATTTAAAGCCAACAAACATGCAGGGAATTTCATTTGAGCGCCACCTGGTATTCGTTCGATTTTCAGGTACTCTTGAGTACCCTGATATTCGAGCTAATAGTGAGCTCGAACGAGCATGTTTGCTCATCTCTAGTCAAACTTCTGGACAGTAGCTAGCCTCCACTCAGGACATGCTTTACCTGGGCCTGGGTGCTCCAAATGTCTTCTGGTGTCCTATTTCTTCTTCTCTCCAAACCACCTCCAAAAAGACAGGGTGGAGTAGAAGGAGATGGTGCTGGTACATGAGAGGGTCACTATCCTCTTCCTATCCCACATGAGGATCTGCCACTAAGTGTTCTTGGAGAGGGCTCAGGAAAGCTTGATGGCCTTAGTTTGACTGCGGCCCGCTTAGAAAAGCTCGACGACCTTAGTGGAGCTGTTGCACACTCAGAGCATTACAGTCTCAGTGGGGATGCTGCACCCTAGTTGCGTGGAGCATCAATTACATTGGTTCCCGTGCCCCACAATGCTTCCAAGTATAATGGTAATGGATCATAAGGAACTGGGTCCTCATCCCAACTGGACTCGACAGCCACCCTGTATCTGGACGGTGGTGATGAGGGTGCCGCTTGCCATTACTCTATCTCCTTCTCAGGCCCCACCAAAGGCATCAATGGACAGCAGGTAACTAGCTTGTGTGGAAGCACTTGCACCACTCTGCCCTCGCTTGTCATACTTTGTTCGCATCTACTTTCACTTTCATACAGAGGCAGGAACACATGGGCGCAGCTTCCTAGGGGCAGTAACAGAGGAATGGCCCTCTATTAGTGTTCACCATGCTTTTCTGGCCGTGATATTCATTTGTTCTTTTGAGAAAAGTGCAAGCAGAAACTTATTGAAATAACTGTGTCATTAAAAGCCCATTTTGACCCAGTTTTTTAGTTTAAAAGAGTCTCTATAGTCCCATTAATATAGCTGCAATGGTTTACCTGTTTTACTGTGGTTAGCCAATGTTCGAGAAACTTGCCAAACTGAACATTTGAAAAGTTCGCCCATCCCTAATAAGAACACCCCTTGAGCCACTTTCATATGGCAGTAATTTAGGGACCAGGCACACACTCCATATTTTAGTTGTTGATCAGTTCAGTTGATGGTGTATGGTACCTGTAAATGTACTCTGGTTCTGTATTTTACATCAATATTTGTAGGCCAAACCAGGAGGTAGGTTTAAAACACGTTGTGGCTTTTAAGTACTGGAATCCTGAACTAGATACTACCATTCGAGGTCCATTGCGTATAAACAACGACCGCTATTTAAAATGATAAATTGCATTAAAGTCTAACTAAATGACATGAACATTATATTGATGGCCGTAGTAAAACAACAGCCATTGTTCAATACATTGTGTAAATCAACGGCCGTTGTTTCCTTACTTGTTTCCTTTACTTGAAAACAACGGACGCTCTTTTCATAAAAAGTATGGTGTGTAAATATAGCTTAAGGGTGCCTTCACACACCACACATCCGCAGCGGATTTCTAGCTGCGAAATCCGCTGTGGATACTTGCCCATGTCATCTTGCTGCGAGTATGTTAAACTCAGCGCCGCTAACCCCTGCGGCCCGGAGGATACATTACCTATTTCACGCTCCTGCTTGCATCGGGGCCTCCCACCGTCTCCTGCCAATCAGCCAATCGGTGCACTGACCTGCCTTACTATATATAAACTATCTATCTATCTATCTATCTATCTATCTATCTATCTATCTATCTACGCACAGATGTTCAGCAGCACACCAGCATAGGTGAATAAGGTGATTGTTTATTGCAAGTAGTACAAAAATACAGAGAGATGCAACGTTTCGACCCTCTCACAGGGTCTTTATCAAGCATGAAGCTTGATAAAGACCCTGTGAGAGGGTCGAAACGTCGCATCTCTCTGTATTTTTGTACTACTTGCAATAAACAATCACCTTATTCACCTATGCTGGTGTGCTGCGGAACATCTGTGCGTACTATTGGGGATCCCCAGGCCGGGGGACTGACTCTGTACAGCACCCGCTTCATCAAGCTCTGGATGTGCGGCTTTTTCCTGTATCTATCTATCTATCTATCACACGAAAAAGATAGATAGATAGATAGATAGATAGATACAGAGGAGAAAGGAGCCGCACTTCTTCACAGGTGTAGCGGGTGCAATAGGATGTAAATCCCTTGGCTGGGGGGATCCCCAAGTATCACACGAAAATCCAAAGAACTCCAGCATAAGGTGAAAAAAAGTTGTGGTTTATTACAAAAATGTGCAAAAACACAGGATGCAACGTTTCAGTTCTCTCACAGAACCATTTTCAAGCATTCTTTTCAAGCATTCTGCGTTCTGTGAGAGAACTGAAACGTTGCATCCTGTGTTTTTGGACATTTTTGTAATAAACCACTACTTTTTTTCACCTTATGCTGGAGTTCTTTGGATTTTCGTGTGATACTTGGGGATCCCCCCAGCCAAGGGATTTACATCCTATTGCACCCGCTACACCTGTGAAGAAGTGCGGCTCCTTTCTCCTCTGTATCTATCTATCTATCTATCTATCTATCTATCTATCTATCTATCTATCTATCTATCCAAACCTCTTCCATATATTGAGAGTAAGGAAGAGTGTGATTCAATGTTTTATGCACAGTAGATAGCCATCAATTTACATAACCAATCCACATCCAATACTATATTTTCACTGAAGCAGATTTTCAGAAGACAGGCATGAGATGATCGGCTGGTCACTGGGCTAGATTTATTTCATAAAGGGATTGTCATGTCTAGAAAACACCTTAGATTCTAATGGAAACATTTGTGAGAGATGCTTTGTATTTTTGATCAGTGAAACACAGGCAGAACAAGGGTTAGGAAGTGAGCTGAGGTAAAGATGAAGGAATGAAGGCGCTTAGAGAAGTGTTTTAGTAAATGACTCCCCTGGGAATCCTAACAATACTACTATTGTAAAGCTGTCATTTTGGCGAGCTATTCTGAAATATCTCACATATGACTACAGTCTTAGCCGGGAAAACATGTTCTTTGTTATACGTCCGTATTACTTACAGATGTAGAATTTCTTTGCAGAACAATTGAATCTCATTATTGCTATGGTCTTTCCTCATCCTTTTCACAGGAAGCAATTATTCATTCATTACAAAGTTCTTGGACATTTTCGGCTCTGCTATGTTGCTCCTGTGCTTTAGCTTCTGATTGGAAATATGATGAAGAGGTAAATGTCTGAGGACTGAAGTCTCTGGGAAATCCATCACATATGAATTGTATTTGGAATGGGTTATAGTGTCCTCTATAGTACTCTACAGATTTTCCTTTTGATCACTCCTTACTATGGTCAGTCATTTATGGGCCATTATGCTCATATACTAGTAATACTATAGCATTTATTAAAAAGGTTATCCAGGAATTAAAAGAACACAGCTACTTAAAAAAAAAATAATAATAATAAAATTAAATAAACAGCACAACTCCTGTCCTCAAGTTGTGTGTGTTATTACAGTTCACCTTAAATTCAATGGAACTGACCTCCAAAACCACATCCAAAGTTGTACTGTTTGGGTGACAGACATAGGGTGCAGCCTGAGCCGTATGGCGTGAGAATGCATAGTGAGAGGTGAGAGTGTTGTGTTCCAGAACAGGTGTGCCGCTAACTTTAGCACCTGGGCAAAGTAACTCACTTAGATTCTGACAAAGAGGATGAAGTGAAACTAGGTGTCACTGTCTGTATTTTCTGGTTTCTATGTTGCACACAGCTGAAGGAAGCATTTAAAGGAGAAGTCCGGCCAAAATTAATTTTTTATATGTTATTACTGATGGAAAGTTATACAATTTTCTAATGTACATTAATTATGGAAAATGCTCATATACTGCTATTTCCCTTAATTTAGTGTATCAGGAAGTGTTAGAATTATCTCTGAAGCAGTGACGTTACGACGAATGGTGTAATTCCTGTGGAGTGTCCAGCAGGGGGCGCACTATATATAGAAGTCAATGAGTACCATTGACTTCTATATATAGTGCGCCCCTGCTGGACACTCCATTGGAATTACAATGGATGTGTATGTAAATGTAGTATACAGTGTTTTTGATTGAATACATTTAGGAAATACTTTGGGGAGCAAGTGTGCTTGCTCCCCAAAGTATTCCATAAATGTAAGCAATCAGTACATAACAGTAACCCACCGAACCGCCGCCTGCCGCTACCGAACGCCCGCCGCTCTGGACTACTGAACTACTACTCTCCCCACCTGCTCATAGCATGCACAGGTGAAGGGAGAGTAGTAGCTGGGTTATATCTCCGAGATGGCCGCCGCCGCTGATGCCGCGCAGGGGAGCCGCTCATCACTGCAGCCATCATCCCCCTCCGATCCCCCCTCCTGCTACTTCCTGCTTTCTTACACTATCTGATGGCTGACTCCCCGCCCGGCCGCCGGCACGTGTGATCGGAGAGCGGCGGCCGGGCGGGGAGTCAGCCATCAGATAGAGTAAGGAAGCAGCAGGAGGGAGGAGCGGAGGGGAATGATGGCTGCAGTGATGAGTGGCTCCCCTGCACGGCAGCATCAGCGGCAGCGGCGAACTACTACTCTCCCCACCTGCTCATAGGGGAGATTATATCTCTGAGATAGAGTAAGGAAGCAGCAGAAGGGGGATGATGGCTGCAGTGATGAGCGGCTCCCCCTGCGCGGCATCAGCGGCGGTGGCGATCTTGGAGATATAACCCAGCTACTACTCTCCCATCACCTGCGCATGCTTAGAGCAGGTGGGGAGAGTAGTAGTTCAGTAGTCCAGAGCGGCGGGCGTTCGGTAGCGGCGGGCGGCGGTTCGGTGGTTACTGTTATGTACTGATTGCTTACATTTATGGAATACTTTGGGGAGCAAGGACACTTGCTCCCCAAAGTATTTCATAAATGTATTCAATCAAAAACACTGTATACTACATTTACATACACATCCATTGTAATTCCAATGGAGTGTCCAGCAGGAGCGCACTATATATAGAAGTCAATGGTACTCATTGACTTCTATATATAGTGCGCCCCCTGCTGGACACTCCATAGGAATTACACCATTCGTCGTGACGTCACTGCTTCAGAGAGCATTTCCCATAATTAATGTACATTGAAAAATTGTATAACTTTCCATCAGTAATAACATATAAAAAAAAAAATTTTGGCCGGACTTCTCTTTTAATGCTCATGTTGTGTCTCATGTCATGTTGAGTCCTGTCACATGTGCAGGCTTGTTTTCCCTCTTGTTTCTGCCCTATCATCTCTATTCTTTCTCTTGCACACACAGCCCCACCAATCACAAGGGAGTTTATTTTGCCCTATAAAAGGGAGATTAGTTCCTGGTGGAAAGGTATCTAGCTAGTTCTGTCAGAGAGAGAGAGAGAGAGAGAGAGAGAGAGATTGTCGTTTTGTGCTGTTACTAACCATGCAGTGCTAGAGCCCTTAGGAGGAAGGACGTCCTTTGAGGATCACCTTGTCCTTGCCAGGGATACACTCTACACAACACAGGGCAGCATACCTGAGGCTATGTACTGACCCCAGTAGGACAAAGATGCAATTCAAGCCTACGTATCCTACTACAAAGCACAGCTATTCTGGGAAATCCTGGGAAGTCTGCTCAACCCAGCGTGGGGACCTGGGACCTCGTACTACCATAACAGGACAAGTATCTCAATACTATAGGGAATAAGGCGGTCAGATCCAAGTTATCTACACGTAAGTATAAGTATCTTCTTCTTCTTCTCTTATTTACTATGTTTTTCTGGCAGAGTACATAGCTACATTGGACAGGGCCCTCAAGACGCTCCTCTACCCCACTTTACTCTTGCCTACGAACTACCTCTCCTACCTCTTGCCTGCACCTCCGGGTGCTAAAGTATTATTGTATTGCATTGAAGATACTAAGTAAACAGACTGGGGAAAAGTAAAACAAAGAGAGGGGCACCTCCTAGTGTAATAAAGCAAAGGGGAGAAAAGGGTGCTGTGCAAGTGCAGAAATTGGCGCACTCACCTGGTGGAGTTGTGCAAGGTATAGGCACAACTCTACTGTAGGCAGAAGGCTATAGCTCAGATAGCAAACTGCAGCTTCTCCTCGGGTCGTCGCCACCAGCAGTGGGTAGGAACACACGGAGTAGTGAATCACAAAGGATCAACAGGAGCAAGGGGACCCCATAGATTGAAAAGTGCAGGTAGGCGTCCAAGGCAAAAGTACCATAATATACAGAGGCTATCACATGAGCATGACTCCGTATAGCATTTATTGGAAACAGCAACGTGTTTCGGCCCATACAATGGATCACGGGCCTTTTTCAAGAATCCTTTTCAAGATGATTGAAAAAGGCCTGTAATAAATTGTACGGGCCGAAACGTGTTGCTGTTTCAAAAAAATGCTATACGGAGTTATGCTCATGTGATAGCCTCTGTATATTATGGTACTTTTGCCTTGGACGCCTTCCTGCGCTTTTCCATCTATGGGCTCCCCTTGGTCCTGTTGATCCTTTGTGATTCGCTACTCCGTAAGTAAACAGACGTTATTCTGGTTAAGTTATTGGACTCTGGTCTATTCTTTTCTGAACCTGGACACACTAGGTTTACACTTTGGTTATCGGAAATCTTTGAAGCAGTGCCTGTTTGTCAGGAGGTGGATTTCAACGCCACTCCGGGCTACCGTGACAAGTGCCCAAGTGACCCACTGAGCTGCCACAGCAACGCACCAGCTACTCGGGCATATAGCCGCCTGCCTTCCACAAGAGAGTTCTTGCCTGATTCCTAAAAAAACATCTTGTTACCCTGCTCTTACTGGCTGCTGTTCAGGTTCTACACCTGCCTGTAGGTGATTATCACCTAGAGTTCATGCAGCTCTGTAAAACTGGATTAATAGTGCAAAAGAAAAGATAATCCCTTTAACATTTTCCATTGTACAGTCCAAAATTTCATCATGCCCTTTTAACTTAAAATAGGCTAGAAATTTCTGATATGAGAATGGCTGATAACAGATAACAACAGCTAATGCAGTATATGCCTGGCATTGACAGACATCAGACACCCTATGTACTTACATGCCAAACCTAAGGCCAAACTATTGACATATCTGAATGCCTATACAGGGCAGCTTGTAATAATGACTGAGAGCAGAACAACAGTTAGTAAGGGCTGTGTATATTCAGCAATTTCATTACTTTTATGTAATGGTATTTACATACATACCAAATTTGGGGTCAAGCTTTCCAAATCCATAATGAATCCACAATAGTGGCACATTTGCCATTTTACTGCACGCCTATTGATGTCAATGGACAGCCAAACCCACAGCCTTAGTGTGACATTAACAGAGAATGCAGTATGTATAAATGTACTCCGAGAGATGAACGGAGATAAATATGCAATAAATAAATAAGTGCTACTGTGCCCGCTGTGAAACTACTCAACTCAACTGAGTATCAATGCCTGTATGATGTTATTTGTGCATATGGCATATAATAGTAATATTTTTGGCCCACACAGAGAATCGCTATGCTTTAAGGAATCATTCACTACATGTCTTCTTGTAGGTCTGAAAAAATGGAATATTGTTCTACTGACATCTAGTGGCCAAAGTGAAAATCCCAATTATAATGGTGATGTGTACACAGTTTTTACAGTTTAATATAGTTATGAAACAAAAATCCAAATCCAAATTTTTTTTCAAAGCAGGGTTACAGATGTGTTATTTTTTAAGGATTTTAAAACACATTTGGAAAAGGATTTTTAGGGTATGTTACCAATATTTGTTGGAATACCACAATGTACAAGCAGTGGGTACATTAAAATTTAATATATTGAACATACTGTATTCGACTATGTTCATCCTCTTCTTGTTTTCTAGTATTAACCCATTTATATAAGATATTCATCTAATGTTTTCTGGCATCACGAAGAATCAAAACATAATCAACCATTCATTACCAATACAGTGCTTGTGTCAAGAGGGTGAACACATCTCTCTTGGGGTGCAGCCAGTGGCGTAGCTACTATAGAGGCAGGCCAGGCAGCTGCTATGGGGCATCAAGGCTTCACTTCCTGGATAAAATGGTGATGTCACGACCCAACTCCCAGAGCTGTGCAGCCTGTGGCTGCTGGAGAGGATGATGGCAGGGGGACACTGAGGGACACAGAGCACTAGAGGGACACTGAGCATCCCTCTGCCATCATCCTCTCCAGCAGCCACAGCCCGCACAGCTCTGGGAGTCGGGTCGTGACATCACCATTTTATCCAGGAAGTCAAGCCTTGATGCAGTAGTAAATGCAGGGAAAAAAGCACTTTATGTGCATTTCCCATAATAAGTGTATATTGGTGATTTGTATAACTTTTGGGGGCAAATACAATACTTCAATATAAATGAATAATTAAAAAAATAAAACCCTTGTGTGCTGCAGTGTGTAAGTGACCCAAAGTTCATTTATATGCTGCAACACAAAAAAGGGTTAAAAGCAGAAGACAAGGAGATATCTACTTCACTGCTCTGATAACCCCTGACCTCTGTTCTCCGAGCTCCTGCATTTGCTTTGTATTGTGCGTGGAGGGGCTTACAGTTTTTGTGCTATGGAGTCCAATGAATCCTAGCTATGCCCCTAGGTGCAGCCAAAAAGATTGTGCTGTCTTAATCTGCTGCCGCTGCACACCCACGCTGTGCACTTTATTTGTCAGCATGTCTTATCCAGGAAGTAAAGCCTTGATGCAGTAGTAAGTGCAGGGAAAAATCTCCTGTAATAAGTGTATATTGGTGATTTGTAACTTTTGGGAGGCAATACAATACTTTAATAAAAATTTTCACCGGACTTCTCCTTTAACCCCTTGCCGCAAAATAATCTTTGGGGAACGTCATGTAAAACAAGTAGTTCCCGCAACATGACGTTCCCCAAACGTCATGGCTTCCCTGCCTCCCCCCGCTGTCCCTAACCGTGATCGGGCAGCGGGAGGAGGCTATGTCACATAGCATCCTCCCGCTGCCTCTGCCTGGAGGGGAGCCGCGCTCCCCGCGGGCAGTTAACCCCATAAACGCCGCGGGCAATGCGACCGCAGCGTCTATGGGGAGATTCAATGTCCTCCCGCCGATCGGGCGGTGGGAGGAGGCTGCAGAACGTTGCCTCCTCCCGCCGCAACTTCTATTGTGTCCCCCGCCCCCCCCCTCGTCCCCCGATACCGTCGGATCGCCGCTATTACCGTTATAGCGGCGATCTTCCGGTAACGGGTATCATCGGCGGCGCCGATCGCTTTCATCTACCCCCCACCGTGAATCCACGGTGGGGGGAGATGAAAATGTATAATTCAGACCCCAGATCAGCCCCCCTAGTGGCCGATCACTAACCCTCCCCGGGCGGCCATCACATCCAAGAATTTGAATAAATGATCAAAGCCCCATGCTCTCCGCCACCGGAGGTAGCAGAGAGCATGGGGCAGTGATCGGGGACCCCCCCCGTGTGGTCCCGGAACAGGCGATCGGCGGTATATACTATATATCGCTGATCGCCTGTTCCCAGTGCAGGGAAGAACTTTTTATCCCCTGTCACCATAAATAATTGGTTACAGGGGATAAAAAATGTCAGTGTGTCGCCCCCCCCAAGTCGCCCCCAAGCTCCTTCCTCCTCGGCATCCTGGCTGGTTATGAAGTGCGCATGCGCTCCACAACCAGCCAGCTCTGAAAATTTTAAGTGACAGAGACCAATTTGGCCTCTGTCACTGAACTATGATTACTGTGATAGAAAATATCACAGTAATCATAGTAATACAGTGAAAATGAATGTATAAAGTACAAAAAGTGACAAACATACAAAAAGATAAAACACACACTTTTTATTATAGTAATAATTGCAGTTTACTCCCAAATTACCCCTAACCCCCCCCAGATTACCCGTTACCACCCCAGGTTGCCCATATCCGCCCCAGGTTGCCCGTATCCGCCCCCAAGTTGCCCGTAATCACGCCAGATTGCACGTAATCACCGCACGTTGCCCATAACCACCGCACGTTGCCCCTAACCACCGCACGTTGCCTCTAACCACCGCACGTTGCCCATAACCACCGCACATTGCCCATAACCACCGCACGTTGCCTGTAACCACCACATGTTGACCGTAACCACCCCGAATTGCCAGTGACCCCCTCCAGATGGTGCGTAATCAGCCCCGATTGCCTGTAATCCCCCAGATTGCACGTAACCACCGCACGTTGCCTCTAACCACCGCATGTTGCCTCTAACCACTGCACGTTGCCCATAACCACCGCACATTACCCATAACCACCACACGTTGCCCATAACCACCCCAGGTTGCCCGTATCCGCCCCAAGTTGCCCGTAATCACGCCAGATTGCACGTAATCACCGCACGTTGCCCATAACCACCGCACATTGCCCATAACCACCGCACGTTGCCCCTAACCACCGCACGTTGCCCCTAACAACCGCACGTTGCCCCTAACCACCGCACGTTGCCCGTAACCACCGCACTTTGCCCCAAATCACCGCACGTTGCCCCTAACCACCGCACGTTGCCCCTAACCACAGCACGTTGCCTCTAACCACCGCATGTTGCCCATAACCACCGCACGTTGCCCATAACCACCGCACGTTGTCTGTAACCACCACATGTTGACCGTAACCACCCTGAATTGCCAGTGACCCCCTCGAGATGGTGCGTAATCAGCCCCGATTGCCTGTAACCCCCCAAATTGCACGTACCCACCACACGTTGCCGCTGACCACCACACGTTGCCTCTAACCACCGCACGTTGCCTCTAACCACCGCACGTTGCCCATAACCACCGCACATTGCCTATAACCACCACACATTACCCATAACCACCGCACGTTGGCCATAACCACCGCACGTTGCCTGTAACCACCACATGTTGACCGTAACCCCCCCGAATTGCCAGTGACCCCCTCCAGATGGTGCGTAATCAGCCCCGATTGCCCGTAACCCCCCAGATTGCACGTAATCACCGCACGTTGCCTCTGACCACCGCACGTTGCCTCTGACCACCGTACGTTGCCTCTAACCACCGCACGTTGCCTATAACCACCGCACGTTGCCTATAACCACCGCACGTTGCCTCTGACCACCGCAAGTTGCCTATAACCACCGCACGTTGCCTATAAGCATCCCAAATGGCCAGTGACCCTCTCCAGATTGCCAGTAACCACGCCAGATTGCCTGTAATGACCCCAAATTACAGGTACCCATCCCAGATTACCTATAAGCACTTCAGTTTATCCGTAACCACCCCACGTTGCCCGTTACCACCCCACGTTGCCCGTAACCGCCCCACGTTGCCCGTAACCACACCAGGTTGCCTGTGACCACCCCAGGTTGCCCGTAACCACCCCACATTACCTGTAATCTCATTTTTTATTGTATTTTAGTAACTGCGCTATTCTAATAACTATTACTAGCTGCAGTTTTGCTCCAGCAAATTGGCGCTCCCTTCCTTCTGAGCCCAGCTGTGTGTCCATACAGTGCTTTATGCCCACATATGGGGTACCGTTTTACTCAGAAGAAGCTGCGTTACAAATTTTGGGGTACGTTTTTTCTCCCATTCCTCGTGAAATTAAGAAATTTTAAACTAAACGAACATATTATTGGAAAAATTCGAGTTTTTCATTTTTACTGTCTTATTTTGAATACTTTCCTCTAATACCTGTGGGGTCAAAGATGAGTTCTTTGAGGGGTCCACTTTCCTAAATGGGGTGACTTTTGGTGGGGTTCTATTCTGCTGACACTACAGGGGCGCTGCAAACGCGCCTGTCGCTCAGAAACTTCTTCGGAAAAATCTGCACTGAAAATGCTAATTGGCGCTCCTTCCCTTCTGAGCCCGGCTGGGTGCCCATACAGTGGTTTATGCCCACATATGGGGTACCGTTCTACTCAGGAGAACCTGCTTTACAGATTTTGGCATGCAGCTTCTCCCCTGTTCCTAGTGAAATTGAGAAATTTCAAACTAAACGAACATATTATTGGAAAAATTCTAGTTTTTCAATTTTACTGTCTTATTTTGAATACTTTCCTCTAATACCTGTGGGGTCAAAATGGTCACCACACCCCAAGATGAACACTACACTACAGGGGCACTGCAAACACACCTGGCGCTCAGAAACTTCTTCAGCAAAATCTGAACTGAATATGCTAATTGGCGCTCCCTTCCTTCTGAGCCATCCTGTGTGGCCATACAGTGGTTTATGCCCACATATGGGGTACCGTTGTATTCAGGAGAACCTGCATTACAAATTTTGGGGTACTTTTTTTCTCTTGTTCCTCGTGAAATTGAGAAATTTCAAACTAAACAAACATATTATTGGAAAAATTCGTGTTTTTCATTTTTACTGTCTAATTTTGAATACTTTCCTCTAATGCATGTGGGGTCAAAATGCTCATCCTACTCAAAGATGAATTCTTTGAGGGGTGTACTTTCGAAAATGGGGTGACTTTTGTGGGGATTCTATTCTGAGGACACTACAGGGGCTCTGCAAACGCACCTGGCGCTCAGAAACTTCTTCAGCAAAATCTGCATTAAAAAAGCTAATTGGCGCTCCTTCCCTTCTGAGCCCGGCTGTGTGCCCATACAGTGGATTACGCCAACATATTGGGTACCGTTGTATTCAGGAGAACCTGCGTTACAAATTTTGGCATGCTTTTTTTCTCATGTTCCTTTTGAAAATGGGAAACTTTAATCTAAACGTATATATTTTATTTAAAAATTTAAATTTTCGATTTTTATACGGCCTAGTTGTGAATATTTTCCTCCAGCCCCTGTAGGGTAAAAATGCTCATTATACCCCTAGATTAATTCTTTAAGGTGTCTAGTTTCCAAAATGAGGTCACTTATGGGGGTTTCCAGTATACAAGCCTTCTAAATCCATTTAAAAAAAGAACTGGTCCCTAAAAAAAATCAAAAATTTTCACAAAATGTGATAATTTGCTAATAAATTTCTAAGCCCCGTAACACCCTAAAAAAGTAAAATATGTTTCCCAAATTATGCAAGAATAAAGAGGACATATTGGTAATGTGATTTAGTAACTAATTTATGTGCTATGAATTCCTTTTTTAGAAGCAGAGAATTTCAGAAGTTCATAAAATGCTAAATTTTCTAATTTTTCATGATATTTTGATGTTTTTCACAAAAAATACACAAAGTAGTGACCAAATTTTGCTACTAATATAAAGTGTCATATGTGACGAAAAAACAATCTCAGAATCGCTAGCATATGTTAAAGCATCACTGAGCTATAAGCGCATAAAGTGAGACAGGTCAGATTTTGAAAAATGAGCCTGGTCATTAAGGCCAAAACAGGCTTTAGAGGCAAGGGGTTAATGCTAGTCACTGACCTCATCTGTCAACAACTTTAGGGTATTGACAGAGGCTTGTTTTCTGAGCCTATTTTATACATGCCTAAAGTGAATCTGTCACCCCCTGACTGGCAACACTGCTGAATAGATAGCAATAAATGCATTGAGAAGATACTTTTATTGCCTGTTTCTGTATTTTATTTTAATAGAAAAAAAAAAAAGTGTTTAAAGCGTAACTGTCATTTCAGGGTCATTTTTCTGAAAGCATTAAATATCAACAGTAAAAGCGACTTTAAGAAACTCTGTAATAGGTTTTATATAAAACCTAAAAGAGTACTAAAAGAGTTTCCTTCTGTAGTGAAAAAGCAATCTCCCAGCCTCCCCCCTCACATCAAATGAAGCAGGATTTCTGTCTTCATTATGTGGCTATGGAGAGGGGAGGGGCTGTTAGGAGTGACTGAGCACGGAGGATTTCTGCACAGCACAACACCCTGCAATCTTCTCTCAGTAAGTTCATAGATAAGCACTGACCTTTCTGACACCTGAATTTAGCGTTTTAGGTGCCCAGAGAGTCTACAAACAGCTGACCTTCATGTCACCTCTTCCTGCTCCCTCATCTCCCTCGGCCCCTCCCCCCTTCATAGGCTTACAATAGAGAGAGCAGAGCCCGTCTTCACTGGCTTCTCTGTAATGAAGACGTGTTTGCCTGATAATGCACAGATAAGAAGTCAGGGGGGGGGAGGCTGGGAGATTGCTTCTTAAGGTACAGAAGGAGGCTTTTTTGGCTGATGAAACCTATTACAGAGTTTCTTAAAATCGCTTATACTACTGATTTCTACAATAAAAAAAAATATGACAGTTACTCTTTAAGAGGTATAGCCTGTTGTTTTCTTGGCCCTAGCACGGCCCTAGCATGGTCGGGTTTTATCATGTGAAAAACCTGCCAGATTTACTAAGGGAAATCAGACACATTAATAAATCTACTGGTTTGGGAAATTAAAACCTTGAGGTGCAGGTTTTTTTTAACACCATACCATCTTATTAAATCAGCCCATATATATATACTTCCAATCCAAGTTAGGAGCAACAATCACAATGACCAGATGCACAGTCCCAGCCGGGTCGACTCTTCCCCAGTTTTCCGAAAATGTACAAGAGACTTGGGGACAGCATCTCTTCCAGTTATTCAAAGTTTATTTTTCCATATTAGCATGCAAAAAAAGTGTTTCAGCTTGTACATACTGAGCCTTTCTTAAGTATATATATATATATATATATATATATATATATATATATATATATATATGTTCAGTGACTGCATATAATGCTTTAACAGGATAACTGAACTTTGCAGGATAAGCACAACCCCCAGGATTAAGGCTATGTTCACACAGCGTAAAAGTACGGCCGTTGTTGCCATCAGCAACAACGGCCGTACTTTGTACAGTGTGAAACACTGCATTGCCTACTATGAGATCCCGGCCGGAGCGTATACACATAGTACACGCTCCGGCCGGGATCCCATGCGGCGCCGCAAAAAACTGACATGTCAGTTTTCTGTGGTTGCAATTCAGTGAATAGCGGCCATAGAAAGACCTGTCAGTTCACACAATGAAGCGAGCGGCTCTGGCCGCTTGCTTCATTGTGTGCTATGAGATTTCTGATGCAGGCGCATCAGAACCCTGTGGCTGGAAAGATGATCTTTTCAGAGACCGCCCATTCCATGACCCGATCTCTTACGCCGTGTGAACATAGCCTAATACTTATAAAACTGTTTTCTTTTTAACTTTGAAAATACTTACTTGTTCTTAACTTGGCAAAAATAACATCTGTTGTTATAGGTAACATTATCAGATCCACAGATTGGATTATACTGGGAAGTGCAAGCATTACTATTTTCAAATTTTTGACAATCATCCTGAATAAGAAAAGAAATGAGTGAGAGGTAAAATACTGCTGATATAGTAAAGGTATAATGCTTTTATATTGTATGGGATAGCACAGCATGGTACACAAATCGATTCCCTCTTGCTATTCACTTTAACCCCTTAAGGACAGAGCCTAAAATGGGCAATTTTCATTTTTTCCTGCTCGCCTTCTAATGGTATGTGCACACTTCGGAAAATAGAAGGAAAACCCGCCGCGAGCGGGCACGGGTTATTGTTCCATCTACAGGGCCATAAAAGGGCTTGTTTTTTATTTCAGAAACAAGTGTACTATGTAGTGGCACCCTTCAATCCACCATAAAATGAATGTCGGAACCCCCAAAAAATCATTTATAGGGTGAATTTGGGACAAAAATGCAATTCCGCAAATTTTGGGGGGTTTCCGTGTTTACATAATGTACTTTACAGTAAAACTGAAAGGATATCTTTATTCTATAGGTCAGTCTGAGTACAGCAATATGCATGTTTATATAGCTTTTCTAATGTTTACCTATTTTTATTAACAGTAAAACTTTATTTTTTTTGCCAATAGGTATATTTAAAATGGCCCCTATTGTAACTCTTACAGCGCTTTTATTTTTTCAACTACGGGGCTGTATGGGGCCTCAATTTTTGCAACATGATCTGTAGTTTTTATTAGTACCAAATTTGTGTAGATCGGACATATTGATTACTGTTAATTTTTTTTATATATAAAATGTAATAAAAAAAATCTACAAACCTGGCATTCTTTACCGCTTTTTGTTCACGCCTTTCACCAAGCAGGAACAATATTGCTTTATTTTAATAGATTGAACAACTACACACACGGTATTTAATAAGTTTATTTATTTCTATATTTAGATGTGTTTTATTAAAATGGGAAGGTGGGTGATTTAGACTTTTATTGGGGGAGGGGCTTTGGGGCATTTTTAAAAACTTTTATTCATTTATTAACACTTTTTTAGTCCCCCTAGGGGACTATTATAAATATACATTAGATTTCTCACATTGATCCCTGTTATACCATAGCATAGCAGGGATCAGTGTTATCTGCAATCTTCTGATGCCTGTGGCAAGCAGTAGACCTCCGGCAGTCAGGCAGTGCATATGGACTTACACTTAAACGTGGTGCGATTATGGCGTTTAAGGGGTTAATGGCGATCCCGGCAACACCATTAAGGGTGAGGGCCTGGCTGCTGATAGCAGCCGGTCCTTACCTGCTATGAAGCTCGCTCAGCTCCTGAGCTCGCTCCATAGTGCGGTCCCCCAACAGGGCATACATGTACACCCTGCTGCGTTAAGGCCCAGGCGGCGGGGGTGTACATGTATGCCTGCCGTCGTTAAGGGGTTAAAAGATGCTATATGGTAATGTTTTTATAAAAGTTTTTAATGTAATTTTATTTGAAACTCAGCATTAATTTTTCCAAAATGTTGTTCATAAGGCATGAGAATAGGGGGGAAAAAAGGATAATTTATAGCATTTTTGTAATTAGCAAAAAAAAAACACAGGGTAGGTAGATACTTACTCAGGTAACACGCATTATTATATAGAGTGTTACAATGAATCAATAATAATAATGCTATTTGTATAGTGCACACAGATTCCGCAGCACTCCACATAGTTTTTGCAAATTATTGCTCCCTGTCATCAATAGGGCTCACAATCTTAACCCCTAGACGACCCAGGGCGTATAGTTACGCCATGGAAATCTGTCCCCAGACGACCTAGGGCGTAACTGTACGCCCTGGGTGTTTCTCCCGCTATGAAGCGCGCTCCGGAGCGGAGCGCGCTTCATAGCAGGTGGGGGCCGGCTGCAGTGAGCAGCCGGGACCTCACCGGTAATGACACGCTGCAGCGATCGCGCTGCCGCGTGTCATTAACTCCTTAAACACCGCGATCGCGGCGCGACCGCGGTGTTTAAGTGTAAGTGACAGGGGGAGTCCCCTGTCACTTACCGATCGGGACCCCCGCAGTGTGACTGCGGGGGTCTCGATCGGTAAAACGGGCCGCCGGAGGTCTCTCACCTGCCTCCGTGCGGTCCGGTCGGCGATCTGCTACACTGAGCCTGCACAGGCAGGCTCAATGGGCAGATCGCCGATAACACTGATCAATGCTATGCCTATGGCATAGCATTCATCAGAGTAGAAATCAAACTAATCTATGTAAAAGTCCCCCAAAGGGACTTCAAATGTGTAAAAAAAAAAAAAAGTTAAAATCACTATCACACTACCCCAAAACCCCTCCCCCAATAAAAGTTGAAATCACCCCCCTTTCCCATTATATAAATAAAACATATAAAAATAAATAAACAAATAAACATATAATATACCGTAGCGTACATAATTGTCCGATCTATTAAAATATAACAAGTGTCATTGCGAACGGTAAACGGCGTAAACGAAAAGAGGGAAAAAAGTGCGCGGATTACCTATTTTATGTTACATTATATATAAAAAAAAAATTAATAAAAAGTGATCAAAACGTCCGATCTTCACAAATATGGTATTAATAAAAACTAGAGATCATGGCGGGAAAAATGACACCCCATACAGCCCCGTAGGTGAAAAAATAAAACCGTTATAAGCGTCACAATAGGCCCATTTTATTTATAATTAATTGCCAAAAAAAGGATTTCATTTAAAAAAAATATATAACATTAGAGAATCTGCGTAAACCTGCATATGGTTGTGTTCGGGCTGACCTATAGAGTAATAGTATCATGTCGCTTTTACCATATAGTGCATTACGTAGACACAGGAACCCCCCAAACGTTACCATATTGCATTCTTTTTTGCGATTTCACCAATTTATATCTTCATAAATAAAATATTTGGAATTACATCATACATGTTATGGTAAAATGAAAGACACCATTACACAGTACAACTATTCCTGTAACAAATAAGCCCTTACATGGCCTTGTAGATAGAAAACTGAGAGTGCTAGAGCTCTTAGAAGGGGAGGAGGGAAAAACGGAAACACTAAGATCAAAATCTGCGCGGTCCACTGGGTCATTTTGGGCCTGGTCCCCAAAGGTTAATTCCCCTATTTGTATGTTTTGGGTGAGGGAGGAAACCAGAGTACGCAGAGGAAACCAACGCAAACAGAGAGAACAAACTCTTTGCGGTTGTTGCCCTTGGTTGGATTTGAACCCAGGACCCCAGCGCTGCAAGGCTACAGTGCTAACCATTGAGCCAATTTTTTTCTTTAAAAACCACCAGAATTTTATGCTCTACTGTGAAAAAAAAAAATAATAATAATAATTCTTCTGCAGTGTTGTCCTTTTCACTTCATTGGACAATACTGCAATTCATTGCACCACCATTACTAAGGCCGGGTTCACACTGTGAGATACCGGCCATTCTGTGACCAGGCCGTATCACAGAACAGCTGGTGTCAGTGAAGATCCTCCTGGTCGGTACTGTAGCACCGGCAGGATGAACTTCATTTATGTTGAATTGGGATGCGAGAGCATTCATGTGTGCCCACATCCCAATTCGCCATTGCACACAATGGAAAGTGCGCCCAGAGCTGCACTTTCCATTGTGCCAATTGACAGTTTTCACTGGATGTAACCAGGGCCGGATTAAGGTTGGTGGAGGCCCCGGGCGACAATTTTGTTGGAGGCTCCCCCCCCCCCCCCCAAAAAAAAAAAAACAACAATATCACGATCTATATAGATGTCAGCTTACTGTAGGCGACTTAACACAGATCCCTCCTCGCTCCTGGCTGTATGGCTCAGCATCCTCCTCTGTTGTGCACGTGATGGTCACTAGAGGCTGCAGTGCAGAGGAAGATGCACAGCCCTAGAGACAGGTGCAGGAAGGGGTGAGTATCAGGGTGTGTTCTCACATTGTGTTTGTGTTAATAATGCAATGTGAGAACCCAGCACTTTCTGTGTGCTCTTAGCCACTGTGTTAGTGCCATATTACATAGTCTGATATCCTGGGTAAGCAGCGCCGTTCTGCTTGATTGGCGCTCACTTACAGAGCCTATGATAAGGCTAGATCAGCCATCAGCCGCACATCACTTCTAAACGTAGTGATGCATGGCCGGTGGCCAATGATTTTTGCTAGCGAGAAGCAGTGATGGTATTATGGCTTAGAGCAATGTAGCCTAACTTTTTTTTTTTTTTTAATAAACTCGAGGCACCCCTACCGAATAATGTTCTAAAAAATACAAAAGAAATGTCATCCAGTGACTTACAGGTGATGTCTTCTTTGATCTGAGGCATCACTTTCCGTTTCCTCTCCATCCGGCCCGGATCACCAGGAAGATTTCTTGACCTGCCAGACAAACATCTTAGGCTCCGCACTTTTACAACAACTTCCCTCCCTTTTTCCAACCCATAAGGTCCCAAACAGTATTAATTCCACTTTTTGGTGTGATTTCCAGTAAAGTGAGTAGGTATGTGGGTTGTCCCCTGTATGTCCCTTGCTGTTCCCCAAATAGTTTTAAAGTCCATTTGTCCCCATATAGTAATAATGTCCCCTGCTATGTCCACATATATAAATAATGTCCCTGCTGTACACCCCATATAGTAATAATGCTTCCTGTTGTGCCTCTATATAGTAATAATGCCTCCTGCTGTGTTCCCATATAGTACTATTGCTCCCTGCTGTGCCTCCATATAGTAATAATGTCCCCTGCTGTGCCCTCCATATAGTAATGTCCCCTGCTGTGCCCCCATATAGTAATAATGCCCCTGGTGGCTGTAGTCAACCCCTAGTGGTGTCCTGGTAGCTGTAATTGCCCTCCCCCCATCCCCAGTGGTGTCCTGGTAGCTGTAGTTCTCCGCGGGACCCTGCCATAGATGCAGGCCATATTTAGAATTCATGCTGCCCTAGGCACTTTGCATGCTGAGGCGAACCCCCCCCCCCCCCCCCCGGCACCCCAGCGTGGTGTATGCATGGTGTATACCCCGGCACAGCTGGCACCCCAGCACCGAATACTCAGCACCCAGTACTACTGAGCGCCCCCCCGGCTCTCAGTAGTGCTGGGTACTGGGGTGCCACTCTGCTTGATGCCCGCTCTTCTCATCAAACAGACGTGAAGGAGGAAGGAAGGTGGCCGGGGACGTCTTAGTTTGGGGTCCGCTTCTGTCTAGTATCGGACTGGGGTACCTGGGGCCCACCAGAGGAAATGATCCTTGGTGCCCACCAATATAGAACCAGTGAGACACGACAGGCCGCTGCTTTCCTGGATTCATCTGTATCTGTGGCAAATCCTTCCTTAAAAACATTTTCAGTCAAACTAAAACTCTCAGAACACCCTCCATTTATTCAGCTCTCAGGGTATGCTGGGAGTTGTATTCTCTGAGAGGACAACCCTTTAATAAATCACTGTATGCAGAGTCTCCTGGTGGCTGCAATCTGTGGGTGACAACCATCAGCCCTGAAGGTCCAGCAATACATCTGTCCACACTGTACTACAACTCCCAGCATATCCTGAGGGCTGCAGACTGTCAGTACATGCTGGGAGTTTTAGTGTCTGCAGCTGTTGTATTTGGGTCCTAGGTGCATTATACAGTGAATGCTTTCTGGAATATAGGAATACATAGATCTGTGGGGGCTCAGTGTAGGGAAATGACCCCAGAACATCACTAATAGGGGGAGATGTTTTTGTTCTATCCCCTATTAGTGATGTTCTGGGGTCACTTCCCCTCACTGAGCCCCCACAGATCTATGTATTCTTATATGTCACAAAGCATCCAGTGTATAATGCACCTAGGACCCAACTACAACAGCTTCAGGCACTACAACTCCCAGCATGTACTGACAGTCTGCAGCCCTCAGGATATGCTGGGAGTTGTAGTGCCTGCAGCTCTTGTAGTTGGGTCCTAGGTGCATTATACACTGGATGCTTTGTGGGAGATCAGAATACATAGATCTGTGGGGGCTCAGTGTAGGGAAGTGACCCCAGAACATCACTAATAGGGGATAGAACAAAAACATCTCCCCTTATCCCTATTAGTGATGTTCTGGGGTCACTTCCCTGCAGTGAGCCCCCACAGATCTATGTTTTCTGATCTCCCACAAAGCACCCAGTGTATAGGACCCAACTACAAGAGCTGCAGGCACTACAACTCCCAGCATATCCTGAGGGCTGCAGACTGTCAGTACATGCTGGGAGTTGTAGTGCCTGCAGCTCTTGTAGTTGGGTCCTAGGTGCATTATACACTGGAGGCTTTGTGAGGGATCAGAATACAGAGATCTGTGGGGGATCAGTATAGGGAAGTGACCCCAGAACAGCACTAATAGGGGATAGAACAAATACATCTCCCCCTATCCCCTATTAGTGATGTTCTGGGGTCACATCCCTGCACTGAGCCCCCACAGATCTATGTATTCTGATCTCCCACAATGCTTCCAGGACCCAACTACAACAGCTGCAGGCACTACAACTCCCAGAACAGTCTGCAGCCCTCAGGATATGCTGGGAGTTGTAGTGCCTGCAGCTGCTGTAGTTGGGTCCTAGGTGCATTATACACTGGATGCTTTGTGACATATAAGAATACATAGATCTGTGGGGGCTCAGTGTAGGGAAGTGACCCCAGAACATCACTAATAGGGGATAGAACAAAAACATCTACCCCTATCCCCTATTAGTGGTGTTCTGGGGTCACTTCCCTACACTGAGCCCCCACAAATCTATGTATTCTTATATGCCACAAAGCATCCAGTGTATAATGCACCTAGGACCCAACTACAATAGCTGCAGGCACTACAACTCCCAGCATTTACTGACAGTCTGCAGCCCTCAGGATATGCTGGGAGTTGTAGTGCCTGCAGCTGTTGTAGTTGGATTCTAGTTTAAAAGTTTGCGCGAGTGTACTGTGACCGCGGGGCTGTGTCAGTACACTACCGCAAACCATACACTGACCTATTTAGACCCCAATGGTACACAGGCTCTGCACACTATAGAAGTGATTACAGTGCAGTTACTAATGACTCACGGGTGACGTCTTCTCCCATTGCTGTCGCTCACTCTTTGCTTTCCTCTTCATCTGGCGCAGCCATCATGAAGACTCCTCCGACCACAACTCAACGGCAGAGGGGCGGACTGGCTGGCAGGGAGAGAAGCTGATGGGAGCAGGGGGATTGACAGAGGGGCGGGCTGGCTGGCAGGGAGAGAAGCTGGGGGGCAGGGGGATCACCGAGGGGCGGGCTGGCAGGGAGAGAAGCTGGGGGGCAGAGGGATCGGCAGGGAGAGAAGCTGGGGGGGCAGGGAGAGAAGCTGATGGGGGCAGGGGGAAAGGCAGAGGGGTGGGCTGGCAGGGAGAGAAGCTGGGGGGTAGGGGGATCGGCAGAGGAGCGGGCTGGCTGGCAAGGAGAGAAGCTTGGGGGCTGGGAGAGAAGCTGGGGGGCGGGCTGGCAGGGAGAGAAGCTGGGGGGCAGGAAGAGAAGCTGATGGGGGCAGGGGAATCAGCAGAGGGGCGGGCTGGCTGGCAGGGAGAGAAGCTGGGGGGCAGGGGGATCGGCAGAGGGGTGAGCTGGCAGGGAGAGAAGCTGGGGGGCAGGGAGAGAAGCTGGGGGGCAGGGGGATTGGCAGAGGGGTGGGCTGGCAGGGAGAGAAGCTGGGGGGCAGGGAGAAAAGCTGGGGGGCAGGGGGATCGGCAGAGGGGCGGCCTGGCTGGCAGGGAGAGAAGCTGGGGGGCAGGGAGAGAAGCTGGGGGCCAGAGAGAGAAGCTGGGGGGCGCGCTAGCAGGGAGAGAAGCTGGGGGGCAGGAAGAGAAGCTGGGGGGGCAGGGAGAGAGGCTGATGGGGGCAGGGGGATCAGCAGAGGGGCGGGCTGGCTGGCAAGGAGAGAAGCTGGGGAGCAGGGAGAGAAGGTGGGGGGCAGGGGGATTGGCCGAGGGGTGGGCTGGCAGGGAGAGAAGCTGGAAGGCAGGGAGAGAAGCTGGGGGGCAGGGGGATCGGCCTGAGGGGCAGGAGGGGCGGCCTGGCAGGGAGAGAAGCTGGGGGAGCAGGAAGAGAAGCTGGGGGACAGGGGGATCAGCCGAGGGGCTGGAGGGGCAGGCTGGTCAGGCTCCGGATCCCCCCACCCCCCGTTCACTTGCCGGCCAGGTGAGCTTCCAGCAGAAATCCTGTTACACACAGGCACGGAAGCTCACCGCAGCAGCCCGCGGTGGCCGAACTTCCTGCTCGGCGCGATGATGTCACTGTGCGCCGCTGCCGAACAGGAAGTCCGGGAATTGCGGGCTGCTGCTGTGAGCTTCCATGCCTGTGTGTAACAGGCTGTCTGCCGGAAGCTCACCTGGCCCCGAAGGTGACACCGCTACACCCCCCCCCCCCCCCCCGGGCGCAGACATAACCGGTGGGGGGCGGCAGAGGGGGGTTGATGAAAAAAAATGCACCAACCTGAACCCGGAACCCTGCTTCCGGGTTCGGGTTGGTGGGGGCCCCTTTGTGGTGGGGCCCCGGGGCACGTGCCCCGGGTGCCCACTCTTTAATCCGGCCCTGGATGTAACTGCACTGTAGTCACTGTAATATGCTATTCAGAGGCTAGTATCTAGCACTGGGGGTTATTGGTCTGTGTTGTTGTTTTTTTTTTAATTTAGTAACTGCATAGTTGTGGTTATAATATGTGATCACTAAGGGGAAAAATAATTTTTTGTAATACACTAGTGGCCTAACTGTGAAATTTACAAGTACAAAATAATGAAAATCAACCTCTGTACTGCATTTTCCTTCATGTAGAAGCTCTAGCTTGGCATTCCTGCAATTAAAAACATAAAATGGTATCAATATTAAATTCGGTTAAACATTCACTCAGGACTGCAATGATTTCTCTGGATGCTAGTGTTCACTATTTAACTAGACATTGTACACCCTATTTATATGAACACAGCTTGCTGTTATTCTGATGTCCCCTTGCTGTCAAGTGAATGAAAACATTAATTGATTACACTTACAGACAAAAAGCATGTACCGACATGAAATGAATCAGAGATGTCTGTTGCAAAGAGGTTAGGGCCAGGGTCACACCACTAGCCTATATGCAGGGCTGTATTAACAGCTGCTGCTGCCCTAGGCACTAAACCTGAAGACGCCCCATCTACACGCACCTATTGGCGATACCAGACCTGACCAATACCACCATACCCCCCACCCCTCTGGAAAAGACACCAGATTTACTGGCAAGTCTGAACGGGAGGAGGGAAACTAAAAAAATAAAAACAAAAATTGTTTTTTCTGTTCCCCTGCTTCCTGGTGCTGCCCCCCTGCAAGGTGCTGCCCTAGGCACCGGACCACGGGTGCCTAGTGGTAAATACGGCCCTGCCTATATGACCGTATTTTGGCAGTATTACCACCACAAGCCTTGACTTTACAGCTATCAGATCAGGTCATCATGGCTATACTTATGATCAGAATAGGTTTTCTTTCTCTGGATCTAAGAAAAGTCAGAAACCAGGAAGTCCTGTGTTTCCCAGGCCATCTGAGCGCTCACAGAGAGAAGGCAGACATGTAATTGATGGACACATTGAGCCCTGAGTCCAGGGGCATAGCTAGGGGTTCAGCCTAGGGGGGGGCGAGTGAGTCTGAGTGGGCCCCCAACCTATTATGTTACCCATAGGGAACCTCAGTAGACCACAATGCTTTTCGAATAATAAAGGGTATATTCTGCTCCATTACTCAAAGTAATTAAAGGGGTTATCCAGTGCTACAAAAACATAGCCACTTTCCTCCAGAGACAGCCCCACTCTTGTCTCCAGCTTGGGCGTGGTTTTGCTGCTCAGTTCCTTGAAATGAATGGAGCTTAATTGCAAACCACACCTGAACTGGAGACTGGAGTCGTGTTGTCTCTGAAAGAAAGTGGCCATGTTTTTGTAGCACTGGATAACCCTTTTAACCCCTTAACGACATCGGGCGTAAATTTACGCCCTGATGCCGGTAAGGACGTTCAGAGCGGGGCCGCGCGGCGACCCCGCTCTGAACCGCGGCGGTCCCGGGTGCCTCTTGTAGCCCGGGACCGTAGGTATTAGCGGGCACGGTCCGATCGCCGTGCCCGCTAATACAGTAATCAGATGCAGCTGTCAAACATGACAGCTGCATCCGATTACCGGATTCAGCTGTTCCCTGGTGTCTAGTGGCGGAGATCGCTCCCGGAGGAGCGATCTCCGTTTCTGAAGCCGGCCGGGGACCTCTCCAAGATGGCGCCGTCACCCGGCTCGGCACTCGTTTACTTCCGGCTGCAGCAGCCGAAAGCAAACGAGTGCCTATCTCATGGATCTCTGCAGCATATATATGCTGCAGAGATCTCTATGAGAGATCAAAGCACTTATACTAGAAGTCCCCTAGGGGGGCTTCTAGTATAAGTGTTAAAGTAAAAAAAAAAGTGTTGTTAATAGTAAAAAGCCCCCTCCCCTAATAAAAGTCTGAATCACCCCCCCTTTTCCCAGGTTATAAATAAAAGTAAATAAATAAACAAACATGTTTGCTATCGCCGCATGCGTAATCGCCCGAACTATTAATCACATTCCTGATCTCGCACGGTAAACGCCGTCAGCGCAAAAAAATCCCAAAGTGCAAAATTGCGCATTTTTGGTTGCATCAAATCCAGAAAAATTGTAATAAAAAGCGCTCAAAAAGTCATATATGCGCAATCAAGGTACCGATAGAAAGAACACATCATGGCGCAAAAAATGACACCTGACACAGCCCCATAGACCAAAGGATAAAAGCGCTATAAGCCTGGGAATGGAGCCATTTTAAGTGACGTATATTTGTTGACAATGGTTTAAATTTTTTACAGGCCATCAGATACAATATAAGTTATACATGTTACATATCGTTTTAATCGTAACGACTTGAGGAACATATATAACAAGTCAGTTTTACCCCAGGGCGAATGGCGTAAAAACACATTTCCCCCAAATAAACAAAATGCTTTTTTTTTTTCAATTTCACCACACTTTTAATTTTTTTCTGGTTTCGCAGTGTACTTTATGCAAAAATTCAGCCTGTCATTGTAAAGTACAATTAGTGACGCAAAAAATAAGGGCTCATGTGGGTTTCTAGGTGGAAAAATGCAAGTGCTATGGCCTTTTAAGCACAAGGAGGAAAAAACTGAAACTCAAAAATCTAAATTGGCTCTGTCCTTAAGGGGTTAAGGATTGAGAGCAGTGTAGGAGGCTTTCTAAATTTCACATATATAACCATGTAAAAAAAAGGGGTTATTAGAAAACCATAGCCGCTTTGTTCCAGAAACAGCACCACCCATGTCCTCAGTTTGGGTGTGGTATTGCAGCTCAGTTCCACTTAAAGAGAATAGAGACAAATTGTAATACAACACACACAGCCTGCAGGTATGTTGCTGGTTTGGGAAGAAAGCAACTAATGTTTTATTTAATCCTGGAGAACCCCTTTAATCAGACTATCTTTGTCTACACTTAATGGTGGTATAGGTAATAAACTTTTAGTTATAAGAAGGTGTTAGCTGGTTGTCATCACCGTATCACTATATCATCTATCTATCTATCTATCTATCTATCTATCTATCTATCTATCTATCTATCTATCTAATCTGTGCTGTAGCTGATGGCCTAGCATGGGACACACATACTAGCTACAGGCTACAGCAATTTTTGTATATATAAAGGATAATAATAATAACCTAAGAATTTTCTAATTCCAATTCTCTAAATAGCATCATAGCTGCCAAATAACACCAGTATACATGAAGTAAATATTCTCACTATACATGTTTATGCTATACTCACAAGAGGAGTCTTCACTACATGAATTACAGGTGATGTTTTTGATATTTCGCTTTTCCTTAGTTCTCCATCTGGCCCGGCCATCATGAAGATTTCTTTTACCATGACTTGTCCCTATAGAATCTACTAGAGAAACATTTTAGGCACCTCGTTCAAGCATCATCCTCATCTCCATACAAACTCCCCTGTAGTGAAGCCCCCTTTATGTAACCTCTTTATTGTATATCCCCCCATGTATATCCCCCCTCTGTGCAGTATAGGTCCCTCTGTAGTATACCCCTCTCTATGTGGTAGTCGTACAAGATGCGACTGGGAAAGCTGGGTGACCACTATTACACTGAGCTGGGAAGCTGGGTGACCACCATTACACTGAGCTGGGAAGCTGGGTGACCACCATTACACTGAGCTGGGAAGCTGGGTGACCACCATTACACTGAGCTGGGTGACCACCATTACACTGAGCTGGGTGACCACCATTACACTGAGCTGGGAAGCTGGGTGACCACCATTACACTGAGCTGGGAAGCTGGGTGACCACCATTACACTGAGCTGGGTGACCACCATTACACTGAGCTGGGTGACCACCATTACACTGAGCTGGAAAGCTGGATGACCACCATTACACTGAGCTGGGTGACCACCATTACACTGAGCTGGAAAGCTGGGTGACCACCATTACACTGAGCTGGGTGACCACCATTACACTGAGCTGGGTGACCCCCCATTACACTGAGCTGGGTGACCCCCATTACACTGAGCTGGGTGACCCCCATTACACTGAGCTGAGTGACCCCCATTACACTGAGCTGGGTGACCCCCATTACACTGAGCTGAGTGACCCCCATTACACTGAGCTGAGTGACCCCCATTACACTGAGCTGGGTGACCCCCATTACACTGAGCTGAGTGACCCCAATTACACTGGGCTGGGTGACCCCCATTACACTGAGCTGAGTGACCCCCATTACACTGAGCTGGTGACCCCAATTACACTGAGCTGAGTGACCCCCATCATACAAAGCACAGTGGCATTGACTGGGTTAATACCTCATGTGCTGTACAGCCAATCTCTTCTCCTTGGGTATCCCACACTTCAGCAGTGATGGTCAGTCAGTGTACAACCTGGGCCCGGACTGGGGGTGGGGCTTGTTGTCAGGAGGCGGGGCTTATCGGCAGCCGCGGCTGTCCCCCCTCTGTGCAGTGAAACTTTCCCCTCCCTCTTCTCTGTGTGGTAGCCCCAAGGTGAAAGTGAAAATAACAAACACCTACTTACCTCTTATCCACAGCTCCTGTGGGGACTCCTCAGCTCCTCTTCTAGCTTATGATGCAGGCAGCCAGCCTAACTTACAGAGGCTGCCTGCACAGGAAGCACCCTGCTCTCCCGCCTGCTATTCCTCAACTGTGTGTGCGGACGCACAGCTACAAGTCACTCTGGCCCGGGGATTTGGAACTTAGATTCCAGATCCCCAGGCAGGATTCCCTGAAGCTGAGGGGCGGGGCGCCGCAATAGGTGGCGGCTACAGCCCTAAACAGCTACTGGGGGACTGGCCCAAGAGGCAAATTTCACCCTGCCACCTGGATCGGCCGGCCTCTGTAAGTGGGCCCCCAGCCTTGGTGGGCCCGGGAGCGACCGCCCCCTTTGCCCCCCTCTATTTTCGCTACTGGCCCTGACTCTCTGTACTGGCTGGAATTCCTGTATTAAGGGTTACGTTCACACTTACCGGATCCGCAGCTGATTTTCTGCTGCTTATCTGCTGCGGATCCTGTAGGTGTGAACGCACCCTTAGTCAGATTTTTTCAACCTGCACAAGTCAGAAAATCTGCCTTCAGGAGACTGGACCTGGATTTCTGTTAAGTTCAGCTTTGTTTTACCGCATAATAACAACAACAAAAATAATGAATGTATATTGCAAACTTGCTTTATTTCACATATACTGTTGATTTAGATTTTGAACATTATAACGACAGGTACACTTTAAGGCTATGTTCACACTACGTAAGTTTCCGTCCATAGCGCGTTCCATGAATAGGCGGCCAGGTACTTACGTAGTTTGTGTATAATGGAAATTATACGAAGTGAGGCTGCACAGTTCACACTACGTACGAATTTACGCCTGGATCGTACGCGGCGTCGTAAAAAATGAACCATTGTCGTAACCAGAAAATGCCGTAACTTACGCCCGTAGCGTTACATGCGGTCCCGTACGTAGTGGTGATTTCTTCATTTTTGCAGCTTTTTGTGCCGATCCAAAAGGTTCTGTGGGGTGTCCGGGGCTAGGCGGAGATTTCCAAGTAAAAGACCGCTGTAAGATCGCTACGTAGGGCGCTCGGGAAGCGTAAGTAGACTTCGGGCGTAAGTTCGCGGTCCGTACGTAGCCGGCCGCAAGTAGCGTAAATCTCTGGCCGGAGTTTACCGCCTAATGTCCGGCCGCGAAAATATGCGGCCGGACATATACGCAGTGTGAACATAGCCTAAAGAGTCAAAGAGTCTTTCCAAAGTTCTTGAAGTACAGAAAGCTGTAATACCTCTGTAAAACCCCAACAAAACAAATATGTGACCTGTGGTGGTTAAACTTCTGCGAAGATTGGTTTCCCCACTAAAATATATATTTTTGGTTTGTGAAGCTGTACAATCTCTCCACCAGCACCTCTGATTAGGTAGGAATACCGAAACATGTTCGTATGATATTTTTTTGCCCCTAAAAATTAAACATGTACATACCTTAGGGCCTTCATTACAGACAATACCTAAAATATAAAATGTTAACAATGAAAACAAAGTGAGAGAAATAATGCATTTTAGGTAATAAATATCCTTAATATGCCAAGAATGTACTTTTATATTATAAATATAAATATTATAAATCATTTAAAAAAAACATTTATAAACGGCTAAAATTGTAACAAAGAACCTATTAGGCAATGATCAAACCTCATAAGCCAAAAAAAAATAGTAATAATCATGATGATGATGACGACAACAACACAATGAGTAATAGAGTAAACTATAATACATGATTATTAAGGATCAAAACCTGTGAAACTGGTAAAAACCACAACAGCAAAGACAATGACTGCAAGGGTCTTTATGGTGATGAGTTGTTTGGAAGATGAGCAATAGATTCTGCAAGTAAGTTGCCTATACCGTTAGGCCCCCTTCACACGTCCGGATTTCCGGACGCATAGACTTTAATTAGTCACGAACACTCTTCCGGATTTTTCCGGAAGGGTGTCCGTTTCCGAAAAAAGAACCGGAAAAAATAGAACATGTCCTATTTTTGTCCGGAATTCTGTCCCGGACGCCCCCATAGAAATCTACGGGGGCGCCGGAATCACAGGCACTTTCCTGATCATGAAAGTGCCCGGGATTCCGGATTGGTTAAGAGCCCGCCGGCACCCCCGCAGCCTGAGCACACCTTTCTGCCGGGCACCCGACCCCTTGGCTGCCGCCTGCTCGCACAGCCCCCCCCCACCGGACCAGGACTGCAGGCAGAGCTGGCTGCTGCGGGCCCCCAGCACACCCCTGTATCTCCCCAGAAGGTGCGTTGCTGATCGGCATGGCCCCCCCCCGGACTGTCATTGGCCCCGCTCACCTTCTGTGTCTGCCCAGCCCCCGGACAGCCTCCCCCCGACAGCAGCCCCCCGAACAGCGCCCCCTGGAAAGCGGCTCAAAATCCTCCTCCAGCAGGCACCCCCAAGGCCCCCCATCCCCCGATCCAAACTACTGCTGCCGTCGCTGCCGTCACCGGACTGCTCCATCTGCCAGGCAACCCCCGGACAAAAGTGATCAGAAGACCAGGAACCAGGACAGGTGAGATCACCCCCCTAAAACTTAAACTCCCACTATGCCCTGCTGACAGATCATGATGGGAGTTGTACTTCTGCAGTCTGTGGCCACCCAGGTTGCAGAAGTACAACTCCCTTCATGCCTGGCTGACAGGTCATGATGGAAGTTGTACTTCTGCAGCCTGTTGTCTTCCAGGTTGCAGAATTACAACTCCCATCATGCTCTGCAACCTGGATGGCCACAGGCTGCAGAAGTACAACTCCCATCATGTCCTGTCAGTCGGGCATGATGGGAGTTTTACTTCTTCAGCCTGTGACCATCCAGTTTGCAGAAATACATCTCCCATCATGTCTTATTTTTTTTCTTCTGATCAGGAAATCCTGAAGGCTTTTCCTGATGGTTTCCTGAAGGTAAAAACAGATTACTGTCAGGAAATCCTGATACTTTCCTGATGACATTTGAGGTTTCCTGACAGTAAAAACTGACACGGAAGTGTGAATGGGGCCTTACTGTGCATTTTTATCTCCTAAATAGTTTGCTTAAGGCAGGCCTAAAAAGAGACACCCTCAATACTGGTAAACAAATATAACATCCAAGTCATGTCATCATTAGCCAAGAAATACCGTCATTTCTCAGTTATTAAGTGGTAGCAATAACAAATATTTGCATTTACTCAATTAATAAGGAAATAGAGGAGAGGATGTTGCAGCCTTAGTTATATTTGTAAGAAGAAGGAAAGGTACGTGCTATAATGGCAAAATTGGCACACCAAATAATGAAAATATAAACGTACTTTATTTATCAGGTACAAAATACAATAAGAACAAAGTCCCAATTAAAAACATTTAAAAATCCCAAACTCCAAGGAGAGCATATGGTCTAATGCAATCTAAGACAAACAACCCCATAAATGATATATCATATCCCTATCATGTAGAACAGTATATATAAGTATATATAGGTCAAAACACAAGACAGATAACCAAGTCCAAAGGATACTAAGAATACTAATGTGTATACAACATAAGAATAATAAAGTAGCTATGAAAGAAAAAGACCAAAGCTGTATATCACCAAATCATAGTGGTAGGGGTAGATAGGGGTGTCGTCTGAAGAGCCTTAGTTATATTTGTTGTACGTAATGTTTACCATGTAAATAAAAAGAAGGATGTTACACTTAAAGGGGTAAACCAGAAGTCTGACAAGTGGACAAAAATTAAGTGGATATGAGAAACTTTTTACAAAAATAACCAACATTAATAAAATTGCTAGTGGGATAGACAAAAGTCCTAGGGTGGTATAACAAAATGAGCTCAACTTCTAAAAGAGGTAAAACAATATATTCTATACAAATAAAAACTCTTTAGTGTTTGTGTGTTAAATATAAATATGTATACACAGTGGAGGAGATTTATCAAATCTATAAATCATCTTTTTGATGTGAAAAAATATAAATTTTGCGCAACCACATAGCTGTGCAAAATTTTGAGACTTTTTCCTGTGGGGCACCAATCATGCTGAAAATAGGCATGATTTATCACGTGCGACTACTTAAAATAGTCACACATGTGGCACACACTGACTCCACACTAGAGGTTGTATTTTTCACCACCTAATGAGGAGCCAGCTCGTTTTGTGGGTTGGGCGCAGAGTGCCCTGTCTGCGGAGTATAAGAGGTTAAGCTGTGAGGCAATAGCACCACTACTTACTAGAGATGAACCCGCCGGATTTCTGGTTCGTATGAACCAGAAATCTTGGCGTCTGATTCCTGCTGTCTGCAGGCTCTGTGCAGCGGGTGGATACAGGAGGACAGCCTGGAAAACTGGTATACAGCCTATCCCTTAGACTGTATCCCAGTTTTCCAGGCCGTCCTTCGGCTGTAGGCTGTATCTCAGTTTTCCAGGTGGTCCCTCGGCTGTATCCACCCGCTGCACGGAGCAGGCAGACAGCGGGAATCAGACGCCGAGATTTCTGGTTCATACGAACCAGAAATCCGGCGGGTTCGCTCATCTCTACTACTTACCCTCTGGGGCCGAAAAGTAAAGAGTGGTGCAAAGCGCACCAGGGTATCCCCTCATAAAGCCCTGCTACGTATAGGGTTTCCCCCCCAAGTATAGAAAGCTTCTGCTTTTTAGCGGCCTTTTTGAATCTTCAGCGTAGGAGTTACAGTTTGGCTCCCAGTCTGTATGCAAAGGAGAGACAGATCCCAGCAGGCATATAGTGCAAGGCAAGAAGAGAAAGAGAGAGGATAGGATAGGAGAGTCCAATGTGGGTGTGTGTTTGTTGGTGCTGTGGATAAAGTTATCCTAGTGTGTGGGAGAAGTGGTCAGTGTCCAGTGAACCCAGGCTGTGGGTGGTTAAGTTATTGGTATCCCAGTGTGTGGCTGCTTTGAAGTCTCCAGTGAATCCAGTCTTTGGGTGCTGTGAAGTGTCCTTTCAAACCATTCTGTTAGTGTTGTGGGTGAGGTTAACCCATTGGTAACCCAGACTGTGGGGGCTACAAAGTGAGTGTCCTTTCAAACCAGTCTGTGGGTGAATTTAACCTGCTAGTATCATTGTGTGTAAGTGCTATGAAGCCAGTGTCTATTCAAACCAGTGTGTGGGTGCTGTTAAGCCAGTGTCCAGTAAAACCATTCAGTGGGTTTTGTTTGTGAAGTGAACCCAGTGTTCCTGCTCAGTGGAGTTCCTGCTCTACTGAAAAAACACAAAACAAAAAAAATAAAAAAAACACATTTAGATCCCCATCAAACCCCTTCCAACCCCTGTATAATAAAGTATTAAACCCCTTCCATTCCCTGTCACCCCCTTCCCCCCAATTGAGGTCACATTCGTGGCAGCAGTCATCTGAGACAGCAGTCATCTGAGTAGTGCCACCACCATTTTTCTATGACAAGGGTAGGATGTTTCCTTTGCCCTGTATCCTGTGATTTCTCAGACCCAATTCCGCTTGCCAGGGCCATCAGAAAGAGGGGTCCTGGCGAGCTTAGCACTTCCCCCAGAGTCTCAGCTGTTGTTCTCAGAGGATCTTTTGGAAGAATGTCCTGACAATCAGAAATTGAAAGGCAGCTTTGAGGCTGCAGTAGTTCAGAAGCCACAAGGAAGTCAGGAAATCTGGGGGAAGGGGGAACAGCTTCTGGCCAAAGTCCAGTCTTGTACTGCATGCCTATGGATGACAGCTTAGGAGAGGAGGAAACGTTTGTCCCCCAACTACAATGATGATGTTGCATATCGCATGTGGACTCTTGATCCACAGATGTCATCCTCTGCGTCATCATCAGGGGATAAAGCTTTATTTCTTACATGACCAGGCCAGGTCCCATCTACAGCTCGTAGGTCTGGAGGAAAAGGGGCAGGCATACAGCATCAGCCAGCAGATGTCGCTAAGGCCCAGGCACTCAATGGGTACACCAAGGCAGATGTGGCACTCCACAACAGCCTAGCAGTGTGCATGCTCTGAGGAAACACCCACTGCGATCATGCAATCAGCAATTTTGTAGTTCTTCTGTATCAGTGGTGGCAAAGACCATACAGCCATCTACAGTATTTGTAATCATAAAGTGGGTCATGGTTTGGATTCAAACCCAGGCACCACTTCTATGCATCAGTATATGGAGCGCCACCACCCGACTGCCTGGAAGAACTGGGACCTTTATGCCACTGCTTTCTTCATCATCCACAGTGAACAAACACCACCACCACTGTCGCCATCACCAGGAGACAGCACCACTCCAACAACCACTCAATGGTACAGAAACTAAACGCATACCAGGCTAAGCTTTCTGCCCTGCAGTCTTTCCCCTTTCAGTTAGTGGAGTCGAAGCTATCTGATTACTTGTGCACAACCAAGTTGGAGAGTGCCAAGTTGCCGTTTCTTTGACAAATAGGCTATTCCATTTATACTCAAAAGGTAGTAATGCCTCAGCACTACCAGTTAAGCTGTTAGCCCTTACGTCCTACAGGGTTGCTCAACATTAAGACAAAGTCCACGAAAGGGATACAACTATTTCACAATCACAATCGGTCCACTTCCGCTCAGCCCTGAGCGTCACCTGCATGAACTGCCCATTTAAAGTTACACACATTTATACACACATATGTATACTAATTAGCATAAATGGAAGATGAACAAATTGGTGATGGAGGAGGAGGTATACAGCCAGGTGTTCCAAACAGGTAGCATCTCTGGCCTGGAAACCCCAAAGTAGATGGAGGAATCTGCTTCAGAAAAGGTGACACCAGCACACCCTGGAGTTAAACAGAAGACACAGGTGAGGAAAGGTGCTCAGTGAAACACGTCCATAAAGCCATGTGTTTGTTGGAGTATTTGCGCTGTGTGGCGTGTAAAGGACATACATAGGATGGACGAGTACTGGCTGGCCAGCCTGATTGACCCTTGCTTCTGTCGGAAAATACCAGAATTTTTTACACCGATGGACAGGGACGCCAAAATCAAATTCTACCGTGAGCTTGGTTGAGCCTATCAGCAACAACACCAGCCTACAACGCCAACAGGTCACAATGACTTTATTTTCTAATTTATCCACACCAGCTTAATGCCTCACCATAAGACAATATACAACCCATGCCCCAGGAACAGGATTATTCAGACAAAAATCCCCATGACAGTTCAGCACTTAAAGTGACTCTGTACCCCCAATCTGACCCCCCCAAACCGCTTGTACCTTCAGATAGTTGCTTTTAATCCAAGATCTGTCCTGGGGTTCATTCGGCAGGTGATGCAGTTATTGTTCTAAAAAACACCTTTTAACCCCTTAAGGACCGGGCTAATTTTCGTTTTTGTGTTTTCGTTTTTTCCTCCTTGTGTAAGGCCATAGCACTTGAATTTTTAAACCTACAGACCCACATAACCCCTTCTTTTTTGCATCACTAACTGTACTTTGCAATGACAGCCTGGATTTTTGCATAAAATATGCTGCGAAACCAGAAAAAATTATATGCGCAGTGAAATTGAAAAAAAAAATCATTCCTCAAGACGGTACGATTAAAATATGATTAAAAGTACTATATGCAACATGTATAACTTTTATATTAATTGATGGGTCGTAAAAAATTAAAACCTTTTACAGAAAGTAAACGTTCCTTAAAATCACTCTATTCCTATGCTTATAGCGTTTATCCTTTGGTCTATGGGGCTGTGTGATGTGTCATTTTTTGCACCATGATCTGTAATTTCTATTGGTACCTTGAATGCGCATATGCGACTTTTTGATTGCTTTTTATTACAATTTTTCTGGATTTGATGCAACCAAAAATGCGCATGCGAATTTTTTTGCACTTACGCTGTTTACCGTGAGGGGTCATGAATTAAATAAATTTATATTTTGGGCGATTACGCATGCAGCGATACCAAACAAGTTTGTTTATTTTTTTATTTATTTTTAATTATAAAATGGGAAAAGGGGGGTGATTTGGACTTTTATTAGGGGAGGGAGTTATTTATTAATAAAAACACTTTTTTTATTTTCACTCACAGTAATTAGAAGCCCCCTGGAGGACTTCTTTATACACAGCACTGATCTCTCATTGAGATCAATGCTGTGTATATAACAGAGCACCGATCCATCAGATCGGTGCTTAATTATAATGGTCTGCTGCAGACCATCTGAATGGATTGCCGAGACGGGATCAGCTTCATTCATTAGAACGGATCTCCCCTCCGCAATCGCATCGCGGGGGGAGATCCCCCACTAGACACCAGGGACAGGGGGCACAGATACTATCCAAATGCAGCTGTCAGCTTTGACAGCTGCATCTGAATAGTTAATTAGCCGGCCGCGGCGGCACATAGCAACCGGGGACTGCGGACTGCAGAGAGGGCTCACGCCGGGAGCCCTCTCTGATCTCCCTTAACGGCCACATGACGGTTATACCCGTCATGTGTCGTTAAGGGGTTAAACTTGCAGGCCTTTGTCAAATTGGTGTTGCCTACAGTGTGTGTGCCCAAGCCTTGCAACTCCTGGTTTTGGTTGCAATATGAGGACCACAATACTGACTGAAATATATTGAGTGTGAACCCAGCCTAAAAGTGTGAACGTGGCCTAAAGACTGATCAGATATCAATATGATGTTTAGAAACTAGAAAATGATAATGCTAATTGGTGAGTGGAGATGGAACGTCTTCAGGTTTAGAGCCTAGGGCAGCAGTAGCCATTATTACGGCCCTGAGTGGTGTTACTACACACCTACTGCACTTACACCATCACTTACCAGAAGCCAAAGAGCCTTCAATTAAATTTTTTATTGCATTTCCTTAATATGATGCTGTCTGCATCATATGTGTATAAATAGCCCTACCCTGTCCTGGCTTCTCTGGTAGAGCCCCTGTGTTCCTACCCTATTAAAGTGTTGCTATCCGTTGTACTGTTCCCTGCTGCTGTTCCAGGCTGCACCTTGTCTACGTTGCTATCTGTTGCATCACACCAGCAACTGCAAGCAAGTCAAACCAGGGGTAGCAACCTGGAGGTTGCCTGCCACAGCAAGTCCAACCTGTCTTGTGGCGGACACTGGTGAAGACCAGCGGCCCCTTAGACTGTACTCCCTGGTGTGGCTTTCTCTATCACTTTCCGTGGTCCAGCGGATCCACATCCTCAACTGCTACACTAAGAGGTCATGTTCAGACATAAAATAACTGCCGTTATTTGATCTTAAAAAGTATGGGATTTATATTCAGTCTTCAATTATTTCCATTGAAGTCTATGGAAACAACGGCCGTTGGTTCACACAATGCATAGAATAACGGCCATTATTTTATGGTGTGGTTTTTTTTGCTGAACTTTCACCATCACCATGCACCAAAATTCAATAGACCTTTAGAAATAGCCACATCCAAATGGGTGTCGAATGCAGCCATCATTCAACCTAAACTTGAATAACATACAATGCCAAACTTTGTTAAACAACGGACGTTATTTGATACTCAAATAATGTCCGTTGAAAATCGTGTGAACATAGCCATAGATTTTTTTTCTCTGAAGAACACTGAGAAACCATTACTGCCATATATAATCATATTCATAAAACACCTTTAAATATCTAAGTATCCTTTTCCATTTGAGAGGATTGTAAAAGGGAATTTTGTAAAAAAAAAAAATTAATAAGGCATTAAAAAAATACATGAAAAATATGTTTGCTTTTTTAAATGCTCATTTCCTTTAATCAATGATAAGGGTCAAATGTAATAGAATAAAATCCAACATTACATCTTTCCATTCATTGCAGTTTTATTCTTCATATAAGGAGAAATTGAAATATGCTGCATTTATCCTTTCTTTGGACATTCTCCATGTGATACAAATGTGAGCCAGGGCTTGGCACTAAATAATGAGCAAAAGAAAAAGTTTCAGCATTATATAGATATATTTTTTTTAATATGCATTCATTTTTACACATTGGCCTGCTTTCCTGATTTAGGCTATGTTTACATGCTTTATAAACAACGACCATTCAACGGTTGTTTTTTAATGCTATCTACGCTGGAATTAATGATCTCGCCTATTAATTCTGGCCATAGGGAGCGCTAAACAAAGGGCGTTCATGCGAAATGGCTGTTTATTCAGTAAGAAAACATAGCCTTATGTACTGACTACTGATAGGTACAACAGTGGTGTATTTTAACCCTTTGAAAACCAAGCCAAAAATGACCCAGTGGGCCGTGCCAATTTTCAATTTTGTGTTTTAGTTTTTTCCTCCTCCCATTCTAAGAGCTCTAGCTCTTTCATATTTCTATCTACAGGGACATGTAAGGGCTTGTTTTTTTCCGGGAATAGGTGTACCATGTAATGGCGTCTTTCATTCTACCATAACATGTATGACGGAACCCCAAAATATTATTTATGAAAATATAAATTGGTAAAATTGGAAAAAAGAATGCAATATGGTAACTTTTGGGGGGTTCCTGTGTCTACATAATGCACTTTACGGTAAAAGTAATGTGAAACCATTATTCTATAGGTCAGTCCGAACACAACCATATGCAGGTTTACACAGATTTTCTGATGATTTTTTTTTTTTATTGAAATCCTTTTTTTTTGCAATTAATCTATATCATACAAATGAAAGTCTGTCTGTTTGTCTGTCCCGTATAGACTTCCAAACGCCTGAACCGTTTGACCCCAAATTTGGCCCAAATACACATAGGGTGCCTGGGAAGGTTAGAGCAAAGGTCCCGTCCCCGCCAGATGTACAGGAGAAGAGGGGGAGGGGGAAGAGCGGCGCCCCATAGAGATGAATGGGAGAATCTGCACACTGCAAACACAGGTGATATAATTAGCTGCAGCTGTGTCCAGCAAAGACGGCAGTTGGAAGCCTTAGCAACACACCACTCCAGCTTGCTTCGGAGGGGACGTCGAGAGCCATGAGGAGAGAGCTGTGCCTGGCAGCAGCAGCACAGCGCTGAACATACTGGAGGGGAGCCTGCACGATCTAACAGCGGTCTGTGTGGGCAGGATGATGGGTGCCTCTGTCAGTAAAAGTTATGCTCCGGCCGCCAAGGGGGTTAATTTACATACTCGCAGCGGGATGTCAATGCAGCTGCAAGTATGTAGTGTCACTGAGTATATCAACCGGCACTCCAGCTCAGGCTGCACGGTGCTCGTGGCAAACAGCAAACCAAATAAATGAATAGGTCCCGGCACTCGCTCTTGTATACTGCTTCTTAAAATTTTTATTTAAACATAAATGCAAACGCTGCACACGTTACGACCCTCCGGTCTTTCTCAACAGCATAAGATAAATGGTCATGATTACAACTTTATAGCAAGTGATCCACATGTGATCCACAATTAAGTGACGTCATTATAAAGCACATGTTGTGTTAACACATCCATTACTATCAAGACGCAAAGTGAATTCAACTGGGCAAAATAAAATAGACTTAATACAAAAGTAAAGAAAAAATAAAAAAAATAAAAAAATGGCTGCAAAGAACAAGATGATATGTAACAAAGTACTACTTGACAGAGTACTTATAGTCCTCCTTCTGAATGAGAGTTGTATTTATCCTGTTTCAACCTGTTCTTGTGCCTAAAAGAGAAATGTAAATAAACAAAGTGTAGATGAGGCTGGGCGATTACAAAACAGTAAACAACATTAGTCAAGGTGATATATCGACCCAATGCTCAGATATTACAACCATGATTAGATATGTGTTATCTCATACTCCCTGTTCAGACCAAGCGGTTCTAAGGTGCGTAGGGAGTGAATCCAATAAGCTTCTCTCCGCCTAAGGAGCTGTTTAATATCACCTCCCCTCCGTGGTACCTTGACCTGTTCTAATATTTGAAATCGTAACTGAGAAATCTGATGGTTGAACTTGTGGAAATGATGAGGAACCGGTAACAATAAATTTTCCCTGCGAATAGTGGACTTGTGTTGGACTATTCAATCCCTTATTTTTTGTGTGGTCTCTCCGATGTAGATGAGACCACACGGACATTTCAATGCATAGACTACATCCTTGCTGTCACATGTGTGATACCCTCTAATCTTATAAATCTTACCGGAATGAGGGTGAGAGAAGGTATCGCCTTTAATAACATTGGAGCATTGTTGGCATCGGAGGCAAGGATAAGTGCCATTCCTACTTGTACTCAACACTTGCTGTCTACTAGTTTTCTTCCTCCCTCCAACATCAGCTTTCACCAGCTTGTCACGCAAATTTGGGCCACGTTTGTTGCACATAAGGGGTAAGGATTTAAATTCAGTTACATCGGGGTGGGCCTCATTCAGTATATGCCAATGACGTCTGACTGCTCTATCTATCACATGATTGAGAGGGTGAAATTTCCTCACAAAAGGTATACGTGGGGAGGCATCTCTGCTATGAACTGTTCTAGGGTTATCCACTGCTGACAACAGCTTTCTCGGGTAACCTCTCTGAATAAAACGTTCTTTCATTTCCTCAACCCTCTCATTACACGTGACGGGATCTGACACAATCCTCCTGACTCTATCACATTGAGAGATCGGAATAGATTTCTTAGTTGCATGTGGATGACCACTGGAAAAATGTAGAATGCTATTCCGATCAGTATCTTTCCGATACAAGTCGGTGTCGAGTCTGCCATCAGCTGTCTTTAAGACAGATGTATCCAAAAAGTCCACTCTCTGCTGATGATAGTGTATTGTGAACTTTAACTCTTCCCACACTCCATTGATGTCTGAATGGAACAAAAGTAGGGTATCAAGTGGCCCCTCCCATATGCAAATGATATCGTCGATAAAGCGGTACCAAACCGCACATAATCACGGAACTGTGGATGTGAATACACAAACCTTTCCTCAAATGCCGCCATGTACGCATTTGCATAGGGAGGGGCCACATTAGACCCCATCGCCGAGCCTTGTTGTTGGATGTAAAAAGTATCACCAAATAAAAAATAATTTTCACGTAGCACCAAATTTAGGAGTTCTATGAAAAATTCTCGTTGTGCTAGAGTGTAACTGGTGTTAGACAGAAGGTCCTTGACAGCTTGAATCCCCTTGTCATGGGCAATCGACGTGTACAAGCTTTCCACGTCGATTGTCACTAGCCAACAATCTTTAGTAACAGGACCCAGGTTACGCAATTTCTGCAAAAAATCACCTGTGTTGAGTAAAAAAGACTTAGTTTGTCTCGTCAAGGGGGTCAAGATTTTTTCCAAAACAATAGCCAAAGGGCTCAAAATGGAGTTAGTAGTTGCAACGATTGGACGGCCAGGTGGGTCGTCCAGCCGTTTATGTATTTTCGGCAAAATATAAAGTACCGGTGTTATGGGATTTTTATTCATCAGGTAATCTGCAAAAGAAGGGTCAAGTACATCAGCCTCAATATATCTGTTAATCACATCCTGTATTTTCTTACGTATCCCATTCAACGGATCTTTTGAAATCTTTTTATATGTGCTGCCATCGGCCAACTGGCGGTGCACCTCCCGCATGTACCGATCAAGGTCCATTACGACAACTGCACCGCCCTTGTCCGCCGGTTTCACAATACAATTTTTAGTCTGTAAAAGAGAATTCAATGCATCAAAGTCTTTCTTGGAAAAATTACTCTCAGTGTGGTATATACTACGTTCGTAATCTCTATTAAAGCGATCAACTTCCATACAAAATAAATGTACAAAAGTCTCAGTCGCATGATCAGTCTTAGGTGGATTAAAAGTACTCACATTCCTCAGACCTAAATCCTTCAGGGACAATCTATTTGCTGAAACCTGTTCAGATCGTGCGACAACAGTCTCTCCAGTGTCCATTTTGGAGAAATAAGTCTTAAGTCTCACATTTCTGAAAAATCTTGACAAGTCAATGTCTAACTGGAACGTGTCAAAATGTTCAATCGGGCTGAATGTAAGCCCTTTCTCTAGGACACTGACTTGACCGGGTGACAATGGTACTGAGGAAATGTTAATGACTAATGATTTATCTGTACCTGAGACCGAGTTTGTACTCCAATTCCTCGGATGTTTCTTACCGCCTCTCCTAGTCTTTCGGGTGGAAGACGTGGACGGCCTCTCCGAGAAAAAGGACGTTGATCGCGGGAGCCCATTCGTTCGCCACTGGAACTTGAGGATTGGGAACCCCCGCCTCGTCTCCGGGAAAAACCTCTTGAGCGAAAAGAGGGATCTTGCCATCTGTAGACGCGGTGGTTATTATAATCCTCTGTATCGCGTAAGTACTTGTTGCGCTTTTTATTTTCCAACTCTTTCCTGAATGAAGCAATGTGTGTCTCAGCTGTTTCTTTCAACTGTGTGTATTCTTCTGTAGAGAGACAATCACTCAATTGCGTCTCAGTAGTAGAAATCTGGTCACGTAATGTAGTAGTTTCTTTCTCAAGTCTGGCTATCGTAAGCACCATAAGATCGTGTGAACACTTGTTTATCACTTTCTCAAAATCTGCACAATAAGTGGTATCCTCTGTGAAGAAAGTCGGCCTTAAGTTAACTCTGAGTCCACGTGGAATTTTTTGACTCCGAACGTATTCAGCTAATGTTGCTGCATGTAGTTCATAGCCAGTTAACTTTTTAAGGTCACGCTCATATGTGCGTTTCTTGAACTCACTCGCTGGAATCCGCAGGAACTGAACAGATGTCGTTATTTGTTCCAAAACCCGCGAAGTCTCTTCATCACTGAATGCCAAAGTCGTGAAGAGACTTCGCGGGTTTTGGAACAAATAATGACATCTGTTGAGTTCCTGCGGATTCCAGCGAGTGAGTTCAAGAAACGCACATATGAACGTGACCTTAAAAAGTTAACTGGCTATGAACTACATGCAGCAACAGTAGCTGAATACGTTCGGAGTCAAAAAATTCCACGTGGACTCAGAGTTAACTTAAGGCCGACTTTCTTCACAGAGGATATCACTTATTGAGCCGATTTTGAGAAAGTGATAAACAAGTGTTCACACGATCTTATGGTGCTTACGATAGCCAGACTTCAGAAAGAAACTACTACATTACGTGACCAGATTTCTACTGAGACGCAATTGAGTGATTGTCTCTCTACAGAAGAATACACACAGTTGAAAGAAACAGCTGAGACACACATTGCTTCATTCAGGAAAGAGTTGGAAAATAAAAAGCGCAACAAGTACTTACGCGATACAGAGCATTATAATAACCACCGCGTCTACAGATGGCAAGATCCCTCTTTTCGCTCAAGAGGTTTTTCCCGTAGACGAGGTGGGGGTTCCCAATCCTCAAGCTCCAGTGGCGAACGAATGGGCTCCCGCGATCAACGTCCTTTTTCTCGGAGAGGCCGTCCACGTCTTCCACCCGAAAGACTAGGAGAGGCGGTACAAACTCGGTCTCAGGTACAGATAAATCATTAGTCATTAACATTTCCTCAGTACCATTGTCACCCGGTCAAGTCAGTGTCCTAGAGAAAGAGCTTACATTCAGCCCGATTGAACGTTTTGACACGTTCCAGTTAGACATTGACTTGTCAAGATTTTTCAGAAATGTGAGACTTAAGACTTATTTCTCCAAAATGGACACTGGAGAGACTGTTGTCGCACGATCTGAACAGGTTTCAGCAAATAGATTGTCCCTGAAGGATTTAGGTCTGAGGAATGTGAGTACTTTTAATCCACCTAAGACTGATCATGCGACTGAGACTTTTGTACATGTTAGTTCGTATGGAAGTTGATCGCTTTAATAGAGATTACGAACGTAGTATATACCACACTGAGAGTAATTTTTCCAAGAAAGACTTTGATGCATTGAATTCTCTTTTACAGACTAAAAATTGTATTGTGAAACCGGCGGACAAGGGCGGTGCAGTTGTCGTAATGGACCTTGATCGGTACATGCGGGAGGTGCACCGCCAGTTGGCCGATGGCAGCACATATAAACAGATTTCAAAAGAGCCGTTGAATGGGATACGTAAGAAAATACAGGATGTGATTAACAGATATATTGAGGCTGATGTACTTGACCCTTCTTTTGCAGATTACCTGATGAATAAAAATCCCATAACACCGGTACTTTATATTTTGCTGAAAATACATAAACGGCTGGACGACCCACCTGGCCGTCCCATCGTTGCATCTACTAACTCCATTTTGAGCCCTTAGGCTATTGTTTTGGAAAAAATCTTGACCCCCTTGACGAGACAAACTAAGTCTTTTTTACTCGATACAGGTGATTTTTTGCAGAAATTGCGTAACCTGGGTCCTGTTACTAAAGATTGTTGGCTAGTGACAATCAACGTGGAAAGCTTGTACACGTCGATTGCCCATGACAAGGGGATTCAAGCTGTCAAGGACCTTCTGTCTAACACCAGTTACACTCTAGCACAACGAGAATTTTTCATAAAACTCCTAAATTTGGTGCTACGTGAAAATTATTTTTTATTTGGTGATACTTTTTACATCCAACAACAAGGCTCGGCGATGGGGTCTAATGTGGCCCCTCCCTATGCAAATGCGTACATGGCGGCATTTGAGGAAAGGTTTGTGTATTCACATCCACAGTTCCGTGATTATGTGCGGTTTGGTACCGCTTTATCGACGATATCATTTGCATATGGGAGGGGCCACTTGATACCCTACTTTTGTTCCATTCAGACATCAATGGAGTGTGGGAAGAGTTAAAGTTCACAATACACTATGATCAGCAGAGAGTGGACTTTTTGGATACATCTGTCTTAAAGACAGCTGATGGCAGACTCGACACCGACTTGTATCGGAAAGATACTGATCGGAATAGCATTCTACATTTTTCCAGTGGTCATCCACATGCAACTAAGAAATCTATTCCGATCTCTCAATGTGATATCAGTCAGGAGGATTGTGTCAGATCCCGTCACGTGTAATGAGAGGGTTGATAAGATGAAAGAACGTTTTATTCAGAGAGGTTACCCGAGAAAGCTGTTGTCAGCAGTGGATAACCCTAGAACAGTTCATAGCAGAGATGCCTCCCCACGTATACCTTTTGTGAGGAAATTTCACCCTCTCAATCATGTGATAGATAGAGCAGTCAGACGTCATTGGCATATACTGAATGAGGCCCACCCCGATGTAACTGAATTTAAATCCTTACCCCTTATGTGCAACAAACGTGGCCCAAATTTGCGTGACAAGCTGGTGAAAGCTGGTGTTGGAGGGAGGAAGAAAACTAGTAGACAGCAAGTGTTGAGTACAAGTAGGAATGGCACTTATCCTTGCCTCCGATGCCAACAATGCTCCAATGTTATTAAAGGCGATACCTTCTCTCACCCTCATTCCGGTAAGATTTATAAGATTAGAGGGTATCACACATGTGACAGCAAGGATGTAGTCTATGCATTGAAATGTCCATGTGGTCTCATCTACATCGGAGAGACCACACAAAAAATAAGGGATCGAATAGTCCAACACAAGTCCACTATTCGCAGGGAAAATTTATTGTTACCGGTTCCTCATCATTTCCACAAGTTCAACCATCAGATTTCTCAGTTACGATTTCAAATATTAGAACAGGTCAAGGTACCACGGAGGGGAGGTGATATTAAACAGCTCCTTAGGCGGAGAGAAGCTTATTGGATTCACTCCCTACGCACCTTAGAACCGCTTGGTCTGAACAGGGAGTATGAGATAACACATATCTAATCATGGTTGTAATATCTGAGCATTGGGTCGATATATCACCTTGACTAATGTTGTTTACTGTTTTGTAATCGCCCAGCCTCATCTACACTTTGTTTATTTACATTTCTCTTTTAGGCACAAGAACAGGTTGAAACAGGATAAATACAACTCTCATTCAGAAGGAGGACTATAAGTACTCTGTCAAGTATTACTTTGTTACATATCATCTTGTTCTTTGCAGCCATTTTTTGATTTTTTTGATTTATTCTTACTTTTGTAATAAGTCTATTTTATTTTGCCCAGTTGAATTCACTTTGCGTCTTGATAGTAATGAATGTGTTAACACAACATGTGCTTTATAATGACGTCACTTAATTGTGGATCACATGTCTTCCTTTTGCTATAAAGTTGTAATCATGACCATTTATCTTATGCTGTTGAGAAAGACCGGAGGGTCGTAACGCGTGCAGCGTTTGCATTTAAGTATGTAGTGTCATAGGGTTGAATGACACTGGATCCGCAGCGTATTTCGCAGCGTGAAATGCGCTGCTGATCCGGTAGGTGTGAAGACACCCTAACAGTGTACAGTGTATATACAGTGTATACAGGGGCTTACCTGCGGGGTGGGGGTGTTGGGAAATGTATACAGTAAGGGGGTGTTAGGGAATTTATAAAGCTTACAGGCTACCTGGGGGGGTGTATACATCATGGGGGCTACTTGAAGGTGGGAGTGTATACAGCCTGGGGGGATACCTGGAGGGCTGAGTGTATACAGCATGGGGGGCTACCTGAAGGGGGGAGTGTATACAACATGGGGGCTACCTGCAGGGGGAGTGTATACAGCATGGGGGCTACATGCAGAGGGGAGTTTGTACAGCATGGGGGCTACCTGAAGTGGGGAGTGTATACAGTATGGGGGCCATCTGCAAGTGGGGCAGTGTATACAGTATGGGGGATACCTGCAGGGGGGAGTGTATATAGTATGGGGGCTACCTGCAGGGGGGAGTGTATACAGTATGGGGGAAACCTGCAAGGAGGGGGGGAGTGTATACAGTATGGGGGCTACCTGCAAGGAGGGGGGAGTGTATACAGTATGGGGGCTACCTGCAGGGGGGAGTGTATACAGTATGGGGAAAACCTGCAAGGAGGGGGGGGGAGTGTATACAGTATGGGGGCTACATGCAAGGAGGGGGGAGTGTATACAGTATGGGGGCTACCTGCAGGTGGTGGAGTGTATACAGTATAGGGACTACCTGCGGGGTGTAGTGTATACAGTGTAGAAATTACCAGCAAGGGGGGGATTGTATAGAGTATGGAGGCTACCTGCAAGTGTGGGGGGTGTATAGGGTATGGGGGCTACCCGCAGGGTTGGGGGGTGTATACAGTATGGGGGCTACCTGGGGGGGAGTTTATACAATATGGGGGCTACCTGCAGGGAGGGAGTGTATACAGTATAGGATTACCTGCAGGGGGGAGTGTATACAGTACGGGGGTTACCTGCATGGGGGGGAGTGTATACAGTATTAGAAACTTTGAAACCTCTTCTGTGTTGTCCTCACCAAGGATGAAAGGTAGTGCCTAAGAGGGCCAGATTATGATGATGCAGGATTGTGTATGCACTTATTTTTATAAGCTGCAGGTTTTCTGCACACACCTTACATATGGTCTGCAGTCGGTGGGGGGGGCAAACTACACACTACAGGTATACAGGACCCCAGAACTATACACTACAGGTATACAGGACCTCCACTAACACTGTCAATGTTGTATATAACAGGGCTGTATATAACACTGTCAATGTTGTATATAACCAGGCTGTAAATACTGTAACTCTGCCAATGTTGTATATAACCAGGCTCAGTATAACACTGTAATGTTGTATACCAGGCTGTATACTGTATAACACTGCCAATGTTGCATATAACCAGGCTGTATATTACAATGACAATATTGCATATAACCAGGCTGTATATAACACTGACAATGGTGTATATAACCAGGCTCTGTATATAAAACTGCCAATGTTGTATATAACCAGGCTCTGTAAACAGTCTGATCACATGACATCTCAGTTTGGCTATTAGGTATTTAGGATGTTTAAAGTTTTTAGTTTATTTCTAACCTACAATTTACATAAATTGTGCAGAACTGTCAGGGTATATAGCGTATTAAGGGATAAATAGGGCTCCTGGTGATTTCCCCTTAAAAAAAAAAAAGGGTATAGATCGGTCTCCCGGGCAACCTTGGAACAAATCTAATTAACACAGTAACACTTTATACCCGGGCAGCGCCGGGTACATTTTCTTGTTGTTAATAAAACGGCCCTAATGTGACTCTTTTAACATTTTTAGTTTTTCACCTATGGAGCTGTATGGGGTGTCTTTTTTTGGGCCATGATCTCTTCTTTTTATTAATACCCTTTTTGTGCAGATCAGACTTTTGATCACTTTTTGTAAAAAAATTTTTATATATAATGTAACAAAAAAAATCGGCAATCCTGGTGCTTTTTTCTCTCTTTTCGTTTATGCCGTTCGCCATACAGAATGATAATTGAGGGGAGAATGGGGGTGATTTTAACTTTTATTGGGGAGGAGCTTTGGGGTAGTGTAAAAAACATTTTTACTTTTACTTTTTTTTACACATTAAGGCTGGGTTCACACACAGTATATTTCAGGCAGTATTCGGTCCTCATGCCAGGGTCTCATAGAAACCAAAGCCAGGAGTGGTTTGAGAACACAGAAAGGATCTGATCACACAATGTTGTAATTGAGTGGATGGGCATCATTTAATGGCAAATATTTGCTGTTATTTTAAAAGAACGGCTGTTGTATTGAAATAATGGCAGTTCTTTACCGTTATATGGCGGCCATCCACTCAATTTCAACAGTGTGTGAACAGAGCCTTTCTGTGTATTTAATCCACTCCAGGTTTTGGTTGCAATGAAGACCTGACATGAGGACCAAATACTGCCTGAAATATACTGTGTGTGAACCAAGCCTTAAAGTCCCCTTGGGGGACTTTTACATACAATTATTAGATTACATACTGACCATTGCTATGCCATAGGCATAGTATTGATCAGTGTAATAAGCGCTATGCTGATTGAGCCTGCCTGGGGCATGATGAAGGAGGAGGGAGCGTGCAAGCAGGTTGAGGGAGGCTGAAGGGCAAAAAGAGGAGGCGTGGCTGAGCTAGTAGGAGGTGCAAAACTGAAAATTGGCCTAGTCAACAAAAGGTTAAGCAAACCATAATTTTTTGACAGGTTTTCCATTCTAAGGCTATGTTCAAACGTAGCAAAACTAGTGGAATCTATGGGAGGCGTGCGCTGCTGTTCTCACAGCGTCTCTCTGCGCTGACGAATGAACATGTTCATTCTTCAGCGCGGGGAGAGCAGCAGCGCGCGCCTCCCATAGACTCCCATTATGAGAGGGAGGCTAACGGCCTGCGGTCCGCTTCTCCCCGGATCCCGCGCGCTCTAGTTTCAGAGTGGCCTGCCAGCTGAAGCTAGAGAGAGCAGGTCCCGGGGAGAAGCGGACCGCAGGAGCAGCCCTGGAGCGTGGACAGGTAATGTATATCGTCAGTCGCCGGCCGCGCACCGCTATTACACTTAGCAATGCACGGTCGGTGCCCGACAAATAGAGGTCCAAACCTAAATCAACGATCAGCCAATGATCGTTGTCATCGACTGATTGTTGTATTTATTACACGGAGCAATAATTGGCGGAATCGGGCCGATTCAGCCGATTATCGTTCCGTGTAACAGTACCCTTAGTCCTATCTGTTGACAGGATAGGCACAACTTCCAGGAACAATACTTATAAAACAGTTTTTTTAACATCACAAACACTCACTTGTTCTTAGCACTGCAAAATGCACATTTGTTGGGATGGGAAACAGCATCAGATCCACAGATAGGAACATACTCCATAGTGCAAAAATTGGTATCTTTAAATTGTCTGCAATCATTCTGAATTAGTTAAAAAAAAAGTATGTAAGATGTAAAATACTGCAGATATAGTGGGACGCAAGATATAATGCTTTTATATTATATGGGACAGCACAGCATGGTACAGAAATCGATTCCCCCTCATGTGGCATATGTTTAGTGTGGTGAAATAAATCAGTTTAAGGGTCGGTTCACACATACCGACTCGCAGCGTCTGAAAGACTGCTGCAAGTATGTAATTCTGCCACCCTCTTAACCCCTTCGGCTCCCACTGGGCTCCCGCTCCGTTGTCTGCATACATTACCTGGCTCTGGCTGCATGGGGTCCTGGCGTGCTGCTCTGCCGCCCAGCCAATCAGTGTGTTGCCCAGCCGCAGCCACTGATTGGCTGGGCAGCAGAGCAGCACGCCGGGACCCCATGCAGCCAGAGCCGGGTAATGTATGCAGACAACAGAGCGGGAGCCGAAGGGCTTAAGGGGGCGGAAGAATTACATACCTTCAGACCGCTGCAAGTATGTAGTGATCGGGAACTGCCAGGACCTGCCAGACTCGCAACGAGATTTACGCTGCGAGTCGGTAGGTTTGAACCGACCCTAAAGAGTCATTTTCGTATTTTTTTTTACAAAGGATTACACAAACACGGAGGTGGGTGAAAGCGTATTCAGAGGTCAGAGAGATTAGTGCTGACTGTCAGAGGAGATAGAGGGTGTTGTAGCTGTAGATTAACTCTTTGTTGTCCTGTTTTGGTGCCTCATCTCTCTCCCCCCCTCCCCTCTCCATAAGCAAGCCATGAAGACAGGGGGGAGAGCTTCAAACTGCTTTTTCATGATAAAAATGCATTTTTCGGCTTATAAACCCAATTACAAAGTTTCTTAAAATCGCCTGTACTATTGATTTCTGGAATAAAAATTAAACGACAGTGACACTTTAAGGCTATGTTCACACAACGTAAGACACTGGCTGTTCTGTGACCTAGCGAGAAACTGACATGTTGGGATCCCTAGCAGCGCAGCAAGAAACTGACATGTCAGTTTTCTGCGGCTGCTATTTATTCAATAGCGGCCGCAGAAAACTGACATGTTAGTTTCTTGCTGCGCTGCTAGGGATCCCAGCTGGAGTGTACACTATGGGGGACATTTATTAAGTCCGACGTTTTTTACGCCGGACTTAAAAATGTAACCGCATATCCGGCGCTACAGAGATTTATGTAGAGGCGGACTGCCTCTACATAAATCCTGTGCGCTCCGGTGCGCACGTTCGAAAACCTACGCCAGCTAAGGACTGGAGTAGGTTTTCAGTGTATCTTTTAGAGAAAAAAATAGTGAATCGCGCGGACTATGAGTCCACGCCCCCCGTTCTGCCCCAACCACACCCCCTCCCGGCCCGCCCCCGGCGTACCCAGCGTAAAGTTTTTGTAAAAGTTTTTAATTTAACCTTCTTATTTGAAACTCGGAATTAATTTTTCAAAAATGTTGTTTGCAAGAATCAGGGAAAAAAGTAGCCAGAAAACCCACAAGGTAGGTAGGATACTCAACAAACATGCATTATTATGTAGAGAGCTACAATGAATGAATATAAAAAGTCATTTGTTTTACATTAAAATTACAACAATTCTTAAAACTGTCATCCAGTCTTTTGAAAAATGATGACCTATTAAAGAGGACCTTTCACCCCCCGTGCCGGGGTGACAGGCTCCTGACCCCCTGTTAGAGCCCCCTATACTCACGTGATCCCGCCGGGTCCCGCTTCCTGAGCCGGTCGGGTCACGGAAATATCAGCTCCCGAAGCCCGGCGCGCGCGCTGACAGGAGAGTCCGATGCTCATAGAGAATGACTGAGCATCGGACTCCCCATTCATTCTCTATGGGCGTCTGACTCTGCTGTCAGTGCGCGCCGGGCTTTGGGAGCTCATATCACCGTGACCCGACCGGCTCAGGAAGCGGGACCCGGCGGGATCACGTGAGTATAGGGGGCTCTAACAGGGGGTCAGGAGCCTGTCACCCCGGCACGGGGGGAGTGACAGGTCTCCATTAAACCCCCGTAGATCAAAAAAAAATTGCTTTCACCATTACTGTAGGAACTACAGGAAAACGTGCTGCAACTACATGATAACTGGTTCCGCTCGCTCCATAGTGTGCACTGACATGGGTTTCTGCGGCCGCTATTCACCGAATAGCGGCCGCAGAAACTGACATGTCAGTTGTTTGCGGCGCCGCAAGGGATCCTGGCCGGAGCGTATACTATGAGTATACACTCCAGCCAGGATCCCATAGACATATTTTTTCGTATTAACTACGGCCGTTGTTGCAATCTGCAACAACGGGCGTAGAAATACGAAAAAGATACATTGTGTGAACATAGCCGTAAGGTGTTTTCCTATAGAGGTAAATGATCAGTGGATGAACATTGAAAAATACAAAAGCAACAAATTGCAACCGAACATAAGAAGAAGGTGATAAAAAAAAATGCATAGATAACAGAAAGACTTGCATCTCTTTTGTTTTTCGGACCAATGCAGAATTTTCCCACTCAAAAAGTAACATAATATGTTGACTGAAATACTGCAATATAAAATTGGACTCAGGAACGTACGCAAGGGGGTGGGTTTTATGGTTTTAACATTCCACTTGAGCCCTTTTCTAACTGTATGAGCATATTAAGGGCACCCATAAAGTTGAATATTGCAGTGGACTGTATTAGTGAGCAGTGCTTTTAGCAGTAAGGTTTTGCTAATGCAAGCAATAGTATGGAACAACACTCATTTTATATATTGCAGGCCCACTGGGGCCAATCTATAATAGAAAACAGCCTACTAGGACCTTATATTCTTGGGGACACTATCCTTTGGAGGCTATCTATAGGGAGCCAATGCCTACAAGGGGCCTATATATGAGGGCTGTTGCCTACTGGGAGCTATGTACAGGGGACACTACCTACTGAGTCATCTATATACAAAGGAAACAAAGTACTAGGGCACTTATGCTCTGGGGAAAATACCTACTTGGGCACCTCATTCATTTACTGTGGAAATTAGGGGGACCTGTCTACTTACTGGAGTAAGTTAACTGCCTACTGGGAAAACCTCTCCAGCCCCCAGCCCACTTACCTTCGCTCATTAATGGACTGGACACCTAGGGGGAATTATTACTGTTCTGGCACTATAGATAAAGGGGTAAGATGAAGAGTGATGAAATTGTGCAGAGCCTAAGGGTACTTTTACACGGCCCAATAATTTTAGTAAACAAGCTCCGATCTTCTAGATTGGCACTCATTTACTGGACCTATTAGATGGCCCTATAATTGGGCAGTAAGGGCTGCATGGACATTGATAGTGGACAGGACGCTCAGCCAAACACAGGCCGGGATTGTCGCTGCCTGTGATTGCTGAGCATCGCTGCGGCAAGCCCCTGACAATTTTAGGTCTAAACCTAAATCAACAATCAGCCGATGATCATTGTCATCGGTTAATCACTGTCTCTATTACACAGAGCAATAATCACTGGATGTAACTGCACTGTAGGCGCTGTAATATGCTTTTCAGAGGCTAGTATTTAGCACTGGAGGTTATTGGCTTGTTCTTTTTTAAATTTAGTAACTGCATTGTTGTGGTTATAATATTAAATCACGGTGTTTCAAAATAAATTCAAAATTCAAAATAAATTCTACATATATGAGTGGCCTAACTGTAACATTTACAAATACAAAATAATAAAAATTAACCTCTGGACTGCATTTTCCTTCATATAGAAGCTCAATGTTCGCTCCCCTGCAATTAAAAATATAAAATGGTATCAATATTAAATGTGGTTCAACATTTACTTAGAACTGCATTGATTTATCTAGAGGCTGTATACACAGTATTCACTATTAAACAGGATATCGTACATGCTATTTGAACACAGCTTGCTGTTAATTTGATGTCCCCTTGCTGTCAATGAATGGAAACCTTCATTGATTACACCTAGAGTCAGAAAATGTACTGACTAATGCTGCGTTTACACGGAATGATTATCGTTCGAGTTTGCACGATAACGATCGAATTCAAACAATAATCGTACGTGTAAACGCAGCGAACGATCAAATGACGAGCGAGAAATCATTCATTTTGATCTTACAACATGTTCTTAAATCTTTGTTCGCAAAAAATTTGCAGATCATTCCGTGTAAACAGTCGTTCACCGATTTAATCTATGTGCGAGATAGGCTTAAGCGATCGCAAAACGATCACAAACTGATTTTTCCGTATGATATATGGTTCCGTCTAAACGCTGATCGTTATAAAAAAATGTGTTACTTTGAAATCGTTAATCGTACGATCGGGCGAATTATCGCTCCGTGTACACGCAGCATATGAGCTGCTAATCACACCAATACCACACACATGCAGACTTCATCATCATTCACCCTGGGACCAATCATATTATCAGTCTAAGGTTCACAGTTTAACCCAGCCCATCAGACAGATGTACCTCTAATTATTTGTTGCGCACAAATGCCATGCCGACATGTGCAACTTGTTTACCTGTTCGGCTTTTTGCACAGCTCTATGAGCTGGCGATCATGTGATCATGCGATCACATGACCAGACACATGCATAGGCTCACATGACCGGGCTTATGGTGTGGGGAGGATCCTATAATGTGGCCCTGGTCTGGCTAAGCGGTACAGATATGTCCCAGCGTGGTGTCTGTGCGCAAAAAATAATTAGAGCTACATCTGTGTGATGGACTGGGCTAAACTGTGAACCTTAGACTGCAAATATGATCTCGGGGATCTCCACAGCTGACACGTCATGACCCGGCTGATGGACTGGCTGCTCAGCCAGTGAGTGACTGGGATGGGATGCCGATCCAGTCACTGATTGGCTGAGCAGCCAGTCCATCAGCCCAGACAGGCCTTTTCCCCCAAGTCATGATGTCATCACAACTCGGGGGAAAATGCCTTCCGGCAGGGGGCCCGTGGCTGGCACCGCCAATCGCTATGGGTAATACCTGACCTTTCCTTACCTGTCTGTTTTAGTAAAAATTGCATTACCCATAAAATAATAATTCAGAAATATTTTTTTCTTATAAATGTTTAACAGTATTGTGTAATTCTCCTGTTATTCTTACAAGAAATGTATGACTAAATAGCCAACTGGGTGTTACCTGCTGGGGGACTTTGTCTGATACAATTCAATCAATGTTGACATTACCAGACTATGTAGGAACAGTATCTTAAAGGATCTGTCCGGGGACTATATTTAATACTGAAATGTGCTCAGGCTGTGCAAGAAACCTCTACTCTCCCATGATCAGATCTCCCACCAACACTGGTGGTGGTCTTTTAAGGCTTGACAAGCTGCCCATACTTTGTAGCATAGGCAAAGTCATAGCCTCAGTGTTTGATACTTATACAGTAAGTCTGTTTCTCTTTGTTTTACAACCTAAACACTTACTTGTTCTTAGCACTGCAAAACATGCATTTGTTGGAATAGGAAGTACCATCAGACCCACAGACTGGTCTATATTCCCTGGTGCAAGCTTCTCCTATTCCTTGGCATACATTCTGCTTCTGTCCACCCTGAATTAGAAAAGAGTGGGCTGTAAAACTTTTGAAACAGATGATCAATTTGGCCATGGATTATTGCTTAGGTCATCTCTAAATCATTAATAATAATAATAATAATAATAATAATAATAATAATAATAATAATAATAATAATAAAAATGTGATAAAAAAAACTTCCTCCCTGCAGCATCTCACAGAGCTATATGTCGCCTTTGCGGCAGTGCTCGGTGTGTGCTACAGATGCCCTGGTCTCACAGCCTTTGCAGGGTATAGGACAAAGATATAAAGTACAGAAAGACTTCTTCCACTATGGCTGCATATGTACAGTGTAGTGAAATAATGCCCATATATGGCCACATTTACACTTTCCATAGATACGTCCCGTGCACAGTATGTACTGTATGGTAAGGACTGGACCTTGGAAATCCCGGCATCATGATTCATTATGATGCTATGAGGTCCAAACCTATTAAATCTCTGCGCTATTGTTCTCACTCCGTGCTACTAAAGACTTTATAAAGACCATGCAGGAACCAAAAATTAAACATGTACATACCTTAGTGCCTTCATTACAGACAATACCTGAAATATAAAATGTAAACAATAAAAACAATGCGAGAAAAATAATGCATTTTAGGTAATAAATAGAGATGAGCGAACCTTGAGCATGCTCGAGTCCATCCGAACCCGATCGTTCGACATTTAATTAGCGGTGGCTGCTGAAGTTGGATAAAACTCTAAGGTTGTCTGGCAAACATGGATACAGCCAATGACTATATCCATTATTTCCACATAGCCTTAGGGCTTTATCCAACTTCAGCAGCCACCGCTAATCAAATGCCGAAGGTTCGGGTTCTGATGGACTCGAGCATGCTCCAGGTTCGCTCATCTCTAGTAATAAACTTCTCTAATATGCTGAAAAAAGTACTTTTATATTATACTATGCATGTAATAAATCATTTTAAAAACATTTATTATTAGTTAAAATTGTCACAAAGCAACTATTGTGCAATGATCAAACCTCATATGCCAAATAAAAATAGTAATAATGATGATGATGACGACAACAACAACACAACGAATAATAGAGTAAACTAAAATACACGATTATTAAGGATCAAAACCTGTGAAACTGGTAAAAACCACAACAGCAAAGACAATGACTGCAATGGTCTTCATGGTGATGAGTTGTTTGGAAGCTGGGCAATAGATTTTTCAAGTAGGCTGTTGCTGCACATTTTTATATCCTGAAGAGGTTTGCTTAAGGCAGGCCTAAAAAGAGACACCCTCAATACTGGTAAACAAATATAACATCCAAGTCATGTCATCATCAGCCAAGAAATACCGTCATTTCTCAGTTATTAAGTGGTAGCATTAACAAATATTTGCTTTTACTCAATTAATAAGGAAATATCAGAGGGGAAGTTGCAGCCTTAGTTATATTTGTTGTACTTAATGTATGTAATTTAATAAATAGCAGGATGTTACTCTTAAAGGGGAAAACGAGAAGTCTAAAAGTGGACACAAATTAAGTGATTATGAGAAATTTTTTACAAAAATGACCAAAATGAATAAAATTGCCAGTGGGATAGACACAAGTTAAAGGGCAGTATAACAAAAGTAGATCAACCTCCAAAAGAGGAAAAGCAATATATTCTATACAAATAAAAACTCTGCTGTAAAAAAAAGTCACAAAATTTTGTGCAATCATATAGCAGAGCGCCCAGTCCATGGATTTCAATAGGTTAATTAGTGATGCAATAGCATCACTATTTACCTTCTGGGGCCGTAGAGTAAGGAGCGGTACATAGCACACCACTGCTTACAGTACAGGAGCAGGCAATTCCCTCATAAAGCCTGGATTCCTTGCTATGTACATGGTTTCCCACCCAGTAGCAGAAAGCTCCTGCTTTTGAGTGGATTTTTTGAATACCCGATGTGGGAGCTACAGTGACCCTCTCCCTTGCTGGGTGGGCGTGGTGCGTTTTCTATGGGGGGGATGGGGGTGGTGTCATACTTACCATTAACGGCTCACCTCTTTTTTTTTTTTGTTACTAGACCTGGCACACTGAGCTTGCTGTGTGCCAGGCTGGCTGCTGTATAATCCGATCAGCAGCTGCAGCAGTGGCCCAATTGGCTGATAAAAAAAAAAGAAGAGGTGAACTGAGAGGAACCTGTAAGTAAGTAGTTAGGTATCTTAACCCCTTACTTGCTGACCAATGTTCTTTGTTCAGCAAGTGGGGGGAGAGGCAATGCACCTAGGATTTCACTGTATTGAGCGCTTTAACCAGCAGCTGACAGTGTTATCTTTGGCTAGTCTCCCTGAGATCAGTGATCTGTTTCCAATATTATTGCCTGGCTGTGTAGAGTGTGCCCACACCAGTAAGTACAGGATTAAGGCGCTGTACATTCGAACCCCATACTTGCTGAATTTAGCAAGGGGGGGGGGGGCACACAAAAATCTCAAGTTAGTGTCTTGCTCCCCCCCCCCACACACACACACATACACTTGCTAACCCCGGCAAGTAGGATGCCCCTCTAAAAACCCAAATCTCTAGATTCTTGACAGTTGCTTTCTGTCTTCACAAAACACCTAACAGACCTTTTAAGGACTAGTAGTCTGTTTAATGTCTAATGTGAGTGGAAAAAAAAGAATTCTATACAATATGCCAGTATTCTACAAAATTGTATTCAGGTATATAGATAGTAATAGTCAGTTAATTACAACTATCCAAAAGTCCTTTACAGGACTAATATTCTGTCAGTGTGACTGAAAAAAAATAATAATAATTCCATATAATAGACCAGTATTCTACAGACTAGTATACTAGTGTATAGCTAGTAATAGTCAGTAATCCACGATCCAAAAGTCCTTTTTAGAACTAGAAAAAAACAAAAACAAATCTGCCATACTGTATAGTACCAGTATTAAACATTAACAAGTGTCATAGTGCGACAGTCTAGTGGTGCTCAATAAGTATACACCTTTACATACTGTGCTGCACTTTGTGTGCTTGGAGTACACATTAAAAAATGGAAAGTTATGTGTTGTAGTCTGATAGTAAGGTAAAACATGGACAAAAATAGTCTGATTAGGTCGTTGGCATGGTAAGATATAGGCTGCTGCTAACGGACCGCAGAGAATGCAGCTTATCCAGGATCCCTGAATTAAAGGGGTTATCCAGTGCTACAAAAACATGGCCATTTTTGCACCACACTTGTCTCCAGTTCTGGTGGGGTTTGAAACTCAGTTCCATTGAAGTAAATGAAGCTTAATTGCAAACCACACCTGACCTGGAGACAAAAGTGGCCATGTTTTTGTGGCACTGGATAAACCCTTTAATATCCCAATTAACAAAGTTGCATGTTACATCGCTATTGGATTCACAGCAGCGTGAGCAGGTGACGACGTGGATGGCGGATAATGCTTCCAGCAATTTGTCAACTACGCAGTCTTCCGTGCTGTCCAATGTCTCTAGCCAACAGACTAGAGGTATCAATCCTCCATTTAATTCCTCTTGCTCCCAACTGGGCCACTCTAAGCAACTGAAAGATTTTTAACCTGGTAGACTCCCCAGAACTGTTCCTAGTTCCTTTCCTTATTTGCTTCCCTGAATGCTTCAAGAGTCTCCGCAGAAACTTGTGTGCCCTGATGCCCATAGCCCTGAACTTCCTCACCCTGTTGTCTGTCAGGGAGGTGGTTGTTAGATCAACAAGTAAGGTGGAGTGGAGTGAGGATTTGGAAGAGAGGGGCTGGACTACAAAGTGACTGGCCCCATGCAAGTTGCTGATGAGGCAACAGGACATAGCAGTTCAGTGAAGAGGAAATCTGCATCACCGCCACGGACTGGAAGAGGCCATGGTGTGGCCAGAGGGAGAAGGCAGTCTAAAACAAGTGGTCCCAAAACTGTTTCCCTGATCACCCACTTGCCACAAACTACTTTCCAGAGGGGTCAGTCTTCTTTGGTGTGGCGTGTGGCATTTTTTTTTTTTTTTTTTTAAAGCTCATAGGATAGGTGCATTGTCTTGTGCAACCTTTGCCATGCAAAGATAACAGGGGAGCCACAACTAACAACTTCAACAACTGTGCATAATCTGGCACATGCCAAAGAAGCACCTGACTAGCAGGAATGAAAGCCGTGGCCCGCAAACCAGCGCTTGTGGTTGACACCACAGATACTTACCCTGTCTTAGGTGCTTTCAGTGCTGTCATAACCCCATCCCAGGACACAGGCATGTGCACCTCACATCATTCACCTGCCCTGGGCACAGCCATGTTTACCTCTCTCCTTGCAACAGGCTATTCATCTGCAGGGTCATCCGCATCGTCCAACAAGCTTTCCCATTCCAGTGTTCAGCTCTTAATACCCCAGAGCTTGGACTAAAAGAAAAAAATATGCTGCCACATGCACAGGCAATTAATGTGAAAATAGCCCATCTCCTCTGGAGATATTGCCATATAGGCTGGTGGAAACTGAGGCATCCTGCAGCCTCATGGAGACAGCCGTCCCTCAGTACTCCATCCATCCCCAGCTGACACTATTTTTTTCATTGTGCCGCACCAGCCTTACACCAGCATGTTATGCATTATATCACCAGTGCCCTAACCTCCATCCTGTCTGATTGGCGTTCTGTAGATAGAGTCTGCTCTTAGGCAGACTCTATGTACAGGTCGCCGATAGTACTGATCTATGCTATGCTATGGCATAGCATAGATCAGTATATGCAATCTAATGATTGTATGTTTAACTGTAAAATAAAAGTGAAAAAATTTTAAAAAAAGATTTTAAATGTATTAAAAAAAAAAAACTTATAACCCCAACCCAATAAAAGTTTAAAATACTTCCTTACCCATTATAAAAAAAACATGTGAAAAATAAATAAATAAACATATTACATATCGTAGCGTGCAGAATTGTCTGATCTATTAAAATACAACATTATTGTTCCCGCATGGTGAGCAGTGTAAATGGAAAAAAACACCAGAATTATATAATCAGAACAAAAAATTATAAAGAGAAGTCCACATTTTTCTTTTACACTTATATGATAGTAATAAAAATTTGAGATCATGGCGCAAAAAAATGACACCCCAACCAGCACTGTAGGTGGAAAAATAAAAGCGGTATGGCTCTTAGAAGGCGGGGAGGAACATTGCATTAAATTGACTCAGGCACCAATGACCTCAATCATGAAGGGGTTAATAGTGCCAAGGAATTTTTTGTCAAGGAACATTAAGGGGTTGCCAATTTCAAACAACTTATCTTTTGACCTCTGTAACAAAGTTATTCCCATATATAGAATGTGAGGGATATACTATGCCTAGTTAGCATGCAGCAGTAGCAGTTATAGAGTATAGTTTCTACTCTGCTTACATAGCCTGTATAACATGCTAGCATTAGAGATGAGCGAACCTCGATCATGCTCAAGTCGATCTGAACCCGAACTTTCGGCATTTGATTAGCGGTGGCTGCTGAACTTGGATAAAGCCCTAAGGCTATTTGGAAAACATGGATATAGTCATTGGCTGTATCAGTGTTTTCCAGACAACCTTAGAGCTTTATCCAAGTTCAGCAGCCCTAGCTAATCAAATGCCGAACGTTCGGGTTCGTATCGACTCAAACCCGGTTCGCTCATCTCTAGCTAGCATACAATATGAGCCCATGGCTGCAGTGCTTAGACAGAACATTGGTGACTTATTTTGAGGAATTGTATTTGGAGTCTCCCACCTTTCCGTATTGGTTTGCATGTGCTTGCATAATTTATACATTCTACACTATGTTTATTAGTTAAGAAACTGCATCTAAGTTTTTGATAGACTAACTGTTGCTTCTGTTTAACTTGTTTATTAATGATATTGAGAATGGAATTAACAGCAATGTTTCTATCTTTGCAGATGACACCAAGCTTTGTAGTACAGTACAGTCTATGGAGGATGTGCAGATGTTACAGGATGACTTAGACACACTGAGTGTTTGGGCGTCCACTTGGCAAATGAAGTTTAATGTGGATAAATGTAAAGTTATGCACCTGGGTACTAATAACCCACATGCATCATATGTCCTAGGGGGAGTAACACTGGGCGAGTCGCTGATAGAGTAGGATTTGGGGGTACTTGTAGATAATAGACTACAGAACAGCACACAATGTCAGTCAGCTGCTTCTAAGGCCAGCAGGATATTGTCATGCATTAAAACAGGCATGGACTCTCGGGATAGGGATATAATATTACCGCTTTATAAAGCTTTGGTGCGGCCTCATCTGGAGTATGCCGTCCAGTTTTGGAATCCGATTCATAAAAAGGATGTTCTAGAGCTGGAGAGGGTACAAAGACGGGCAACTAAACTAATAAGGGGAATGGAGGATCTTAGTTATGAGGAGAGATTAAAAGAATTAAATTTGTTTAGTCTGGAGAAAAGACGTTTAAGGGGAGATATGATTAACTTATTTAACCCCTTAAGGTCCAAGCCAATTTTCGTTTTTGCGCTTTTGCTTTTTCCATTTTATGTTTAAAAGTCCATAGCGCTTGCATTTTTTCACCTAGAGACTTATATGAGTGCTTATTTTTTGCGAAACCAATTGTACTTTGCAATTACAGGCATAATTTTTCCATAAAATATGTTGTGAAACCGGAAAAAAATCATTTGCGCTGTCAAATTGAAAAAAAAAACGAATTTGTTTTGATTTCGGGGAGTTTTGCATTTACGCCGTTCGCCCTATGGTAAAACTGACTTGTTATGCATGTTCCTCAAGTCGTTACGATTACTATGATATATAACATGTATAACTTATATTGTATCGGATGGCCTGTAAAAAATTCAAACCATTGTTAACAAATATATGTCACTTAAAATCGCTCCATTCCCAGGCTTATAGCACTTTTATCCTTTGGTCTATGGGGCTGTGTGAGGTGTCAGTTTTTGCGCCATGATGCGTTCTTTCTACTGGTACCTTGATTGCGCATATACGACTTTTTGATCGCTTTTTATTACATTTTTTCTGGATTTGATGCGACCAAAAATGCGCAATTTTGCACTTTGGGATTTTTTTGCGCTTACGCCGTTTACCGTGCGAGATCAGGAATGTGATTAATTAATAGTTCGGGCGATTACGCGCGCGGCGATACTAAATATGTTTATTTATTTATTTATTTATATTTATAAAATGGGAAAAGGGGGGTGATTTGGACTTTTATTAGGGGAGGGGATTTTTTATTAATAAAAACACTTTTTTACTTTTTTTTTTACATGGAATAGAAGCCCCCCTGGGGGGCTTGTATATACATAGCACTGATCTCTCATAGAGATCAATGCTGTGTATATACACAGCAAAGATCCATGAGATCGGTGATAGATTGCTATGGCCTGCTGCCGAGATATAAACCCCTCCCCCTTACCTGTATCCATCCCCTCCTTGGTTGAACTTGATGGACATGTGTCTTTTTTCAACCGTATTAACTATGTAACTATGTAACTGAACTTTGTATAGGCACAACCCTCAGGAATAATACTTATGGGACAAAAATGGCACTAGAACTTGGTGCAGAAATTGGTGCAGATGTTAGCTGAGAGTAATTTGAAAAAAGAAAGCAATACCCACATGATGTTTTCTGCCAAGGCAATTTTTTGTGCAGTTTGGCATTTTTCTGTGTGTTTTTTGTGAAATTGCAGTAGGCTTGCTTTCAGCTTTTTCCACACAAACATTGGCATTTTACCCCCAAAGACCTCTAAAGGAGGTACAAACGTCAGAAAAAAAACATTATGTATTTTATTCTGGTGGTTTTTTTTTTCAATTGAAATTCTGGAATCACATAATAAAGAATAAAAGACGCAGGGGGTAAAATGCTAGAGATAAAAACACCTTTACTTACATAGATTAAAATAAGAAAATGGCAGAAAAAAAGCTGGAAAAACTGTTTTTGTGGCATGCTTTATAGCCACCCAAAAGACAAACGAAAAAAAAACCCATAGTGCAACATTTGGGTCTGAGGGACAACAGAAACACTTACCTGTTCTCAACAGAGCACAACATACATTTGTTGGTATAGGTAACACTATCAGATCCACAGACTGGTCTATAATCCATAGTGCAAAAATGACTAAATCCTTGGCAGTCATCTTGAATGAGTAAAGAAATAAGTGACATGTAAAATACTGCTTACATATATTGTGCTACCAAAAATTAAAGGGGTTTTCAATGATTAAATTTTGAAATAATGTTTGCTTTTAAATTAAATTTGATTTAAAGCCACTCAAGGAGCTGAGATATTTCATAGCACTTTACAGAGGGCACATGTACAGGCAGAATTATTCTCTAGTAACAAACTAAATAACAAAATACACAACTGAGAGTTAGGGCCCTATTACACCAGCAGATTATCTGAAAGATTTTTGGAGCCAAAGCCCGGAATGGACTATAAACAGGGAACAGGTAACAAAGGAAACAATGATATTTCTTCTCTTTTCAAATCTATTCCTGATTTTGGCTTTAAAAAATCTGTCAGATAATCTGTTGGTGTAATAGGGCCCTAAGGGTGCTATGGTGTTATGAAGAACTTTTCCATGGGCAGTAGTGCATATGGTACAAATAAAAATATTTATTTTTAGAACCAAAAGATTCTGCAACACTTTACAATTCTGAGGGTACATTAAGGCTACATTCACACGTAACAAAACTAGCGGAATTCCACGGCAGAACTGTCCGCCTCGGAATGCCGTTAGCCTCCATCTCATAATGGGAGTCTATGGGAGGCGCACGCTGCTGCTCTCCCCGCGCTGAAGAATGAACATGTCCATTCTTCAGCGCGGAGAGACGCTGTGAGAACAGCAGCGTGCGCCTCCCATAGACTCCCATTATGAGAGGGAGGCTAACGGCATTCCGCTAGTTTTGCTACGTGTGAACGTAGCCTTACAGTAAGGCCCCCTTCACACGTCAAAAGGCATCAGGAAAGTATTAGGATTTCCTGACAGTAATACATTTTTACCTTCAGGAAACCATCAGGAAAAGCCTTCAGGATTTCCTGATGAGAAAAAAAAAAGTGATTTCAATATGGTGTAATTAGTATGCCAACATACATCCCAAGTACCCACATCGTCCCTTGTGTACCCTGCCACTGCGTCCTCCTCGTATACCCTGCCACTGTATCCCCCTCGTGTACCCTGCCACTGCTTCCCCCTTTTGTACCCTGCTACTGCGTCCCTCTCGTGTACCCTGCCACTGCGTCCCCCTCGTGTACCCTGCCACTGCGTCCCTCTCGTGTACCCTGCCACTGCGTCCCTCTCGTGTACCCTGCCACTGCGTCCCCCTCGTGTACCCTGCCACTGCTTCCCCCACATGTACCCTGCCACTGCTTCCCCCTCGTGTACCCTGCCACTGCATCCCCCTCGTGTACCCTGCCACTGCTTCCCCCTTTTGTACCCTGCTACTGCGTCCCTCTCGTGTACCCTGCCACTGCGTCCCACTCGTGTACCCTGCCACTGCGTCCCTCTCGTGTACCCTGCCACTGCGTCCCTCTCGTGTACCCTGCCACTGCGTCCCCCTCGTGTACCCTGCCACTGCTTCCCCCACATGTACCCTGCCACTGCTTCCCCCTCGTGTACCCTGCCACTGCATCCCCCTTTTGTACCCTGCCACTGCGTCCCTCTCGTGTACCGCCACTGCGTCCCCCTCGTGTACCCTGCCACTGCTTCCCACTCGTGTACCCTGCCACTGCTTCCCTCTCGTGTACCCTGCCACTGCATCCCCCTTTTGTACCCTGCCACTGCGTCCCTCTCGTGTACCGCCACTGCGTCCCCCTCGTGTACCCTGCCACTGCTTCCCCCTCGTGTACCCTGCCACTGCTTCCCCCTCGTGTACCCTGCCACTGCGTCCCTCTCGTGTACCCTGCCACTGCCCCCCCCTCGTGTACCCTGCCACTGCTTTCCCCTCGTGTACCCTGCCACTGCGTCCCCCTCGTGTACCCTGCCACTGCTTCCCCCTCGTGTACCCTGCCACTGCTTCCCCCTCGTGTAACCTGCCACTGCGTCCCCCTCTTGTACCCTGCCACTGCGTCCCTCTCGTGTACCCTGCCACTGCTTCCCCCTCATGTACCCTGCCACTGCTTCCCCCTCGTGTACCCTGCCACTGCGTCCCCCTTTTGTACCCTGCCACTGCGTCCCTCTCGTGTACCCTGCCACTGCATCCCCCTCGTGTACCCTGCCACTGCTTCCCCCTCGTGTACCCTGCCACTGCGTCCCTCTCGTGTACCCTGCCACTGCTTCCCCCTCGTGTACCCTGCCACTGCTTCCCCCTCGTGTACCCTGCCACTGTGTCCCTCTCATGTACCCTGCCACTGTGTCCCTCTCATGTACCCTGCCACTGCGTCCCCCTCAAGTACCCTGCCACTGCGTCCCCATCGTGTACCCTGCCACTGCGTCCCCCTCGTGTACCCTGCCACTGCGTCCCTCTCGTGTACCCTGCCACTGCGTCCCCCTCGTGTACCCTGCCACTGCGTCCCTCTCTAGTACCCTGCCACTGCGTCCCTCTCGTGTACCCTGCCACTGCGTCCCTCTCGTGTACCCTGCCACTGCTTCCCCCTCGTGTACCCTGCCACTGCTTCCCCCTCGTGCACCCTGCCACTGCATTCCCCTTTTGTACCCTGCCACTGCGTCCCCCTCGTGTACCCTGCCACTGCTTCCCCCTCGTGTACCCTGCCACTGCTTCCCCCTCGTGCACCCTGCCACTGCATTCCCCTTTTGTACCCTGCCACTGCGTCCCCCTCGTGTACCCTGCCACTGCTTCCCCCTCGTGTACCCTGCCACTGCTTCCCCCTTGTGTACCCTGCCACTGCGTCCCCCTTGTGTACCCTGCCACTGCTTCCGCCTTGTGTACCCTGCCACTGCGTCCCCTCATGTACCCGGCCACTGCATCCCCCTCGTGTACCCTGCCACTGCGCCTCCCTAGTTTACCCTGCCACTGCGTCCACCTTGTGTACCCTGCCACTGCGTCCCCCTCGTGTACCCTCCCACTGCGCCCCCCTCGTGTACCCTGTCACCGTCTCCCCCTCATGCCACATGTCATCCTCTTATCTGTTACAGAACTACAACTCCCATGCAATGTAGCCCTGCATATTACCACAAAAACCATGATGGGAGATGTAGTTCTACTGTGCCACTGCCTCCCCCCTCCTATACTGTGACATCCTCTAATCTGTTGCAGAACTACATCTCCCATTATGAACTGCCAATAGGGCATGATAGGGGTTGTAGTTCTGTAACAGGGAGAGCAATAGGTTGCAACACTACAACTCCCATCATGGACTGTCAGCAGGACATGATGGGAGTGGTAGTTCTGCAACCTGAATGGCCACATGTTGCAGAACGACAACTTTCATCATGGCCTGTCAGCAGGACATGATGGAAGTAGTAGTTATGCATCCTGAATGGCCACATGTTGCAGAACTACAACTCCCATCATGGACTGTCAGCAGGACATGATGGGGGTAGTAGTTTTAGGGGATAAACTCAACTGTCCTGGATCCTGGTTCGTCCTATCTCCTGTACTGGATCCTCTTGGTAAGAAGGTGCATCCTGAGCTCTCCGGGGTTGGGGGTCGGAGGCCGGAGGAATCTGTGGGGGAGGAGGTAGTCGGAGGCCGCATCCCGAGGTACGGTGGGGGGTTGGTCGGAGGCCGCATCCTGAGGTCCGCGGGGTATCGGAGGCCCCATGCAGAGGTCCGGGGGGGGGGGGGTCGGAGGCCGCATCCTTAGGTCCGGGGGGCCATGTGTGCGTGGGGGGGTGTCAGCAGAAGGCCGGGGCTACAGGGGCTTGGGCAGGCGGGGAGGGTAGCAGCAGGACGCCGGGGCACATCGGGGCGGCGGCGGCAACAGGAAGCAGGAGTGGCAGCAGGAGGCCGGGGAAGCCGGGTGCAGGTTGGTGAGTTCTGGGGGTGCGCAGGCAATCTTGGACATGCATCAGAAAAGCGCTGAGATGGTGTTGAGGATGTAGCAGAGCTGAGATGGTAGCTGGGTAGGTGCAGGGGGAGGGGGCGTGTTGGTGTTGTGGTGCCGCGGGTGAGCGGGGCTATAGAGTTGCGAGGGGGGGGGAGGTCTCGCGGATATGCCAAGGGTGGGGGTGGTTATGGGTCGTTGTGTTTCTCCCGCCGATCTTGAGGTTTGTTTTTCAGCAGGGCTTCCCGTTCCCACACGGTGGCCAAGTGTTGCTGCAGTTCTTCATTCTCAGAAGAGACAATGCGGCACTTTTGCTGTAGACTTACTATGTGTCCTGCTGTCGGGCCGCATCTTCCCCTCTCCGTGACAACTCTTCTGCCAGCAATGCCACCTGTCTGCCAGCCTCAAAGAATTGTTCAACACAATCCAGCATCATCCACCCCTCCTGCCGCGGGTGCACCGGGGTGATTCGCCGGCCATCAGGTGAGATGCGAGGAAGGGGGGGGGGGCTGCTTTCAGAGAGGGAGACGGTGAACAGCAGCAGTAGCTGTCAGTGTCCTCCCTCTCTTCAGTGGACTGAGTTAGAAGCGCTAGAGGGTGGGGGCCAGGAGCAGGGTGGGGGCCAGGAGCAGCGAGCGTGTCGGGTTGGACTGAGAGTTGATGACTCTATGCATTCGGTGGGGGTGAATGCATCTAGATAACAGCAAAACTGTGCAGAATCCATAATAACTTTATATTGGAAAGATAGAAAGCTAGGGGTGGGCAACGTATTAATGTAAAAAAAATTTGGGGGGAATACCCATTTAACCCCATCCCGCATAATGACGTGTCGGCATGTCCAAAAATGCAGCCCGTTCCTGCAGATGGACATGCCAGTACGTCCTCGGGATGACAGGGGCACATCCCTGGCGGGGCCCGGCTGTCAGTGATAGCTGGGCACCCCCCGTAACGAGCCCGGATGTCGGCAGTTAAACCTATAGGTGCTTCGATATGTGGGATCGCAGCACCTATAGTACTGCATGAAGGGAGAATCCTCCCTTCCTCCTCCATCGGGGCTGTGTGGTGAGATCGCACAGTCCCGATGGAGCTGTGACGTCAGGGGGCTTCCCCGAAGCCTCCTGATGTCTCAGCTACGGAAGCTGATCAGGCTCAGCCTAAGGCTAAGTCTGATCAGCTTTGCCTTTTACAGGCATAGTGCAATGCAATATGCCTGTAATCAGGCAATTGTACAGTAAAGTCCCCATGGTGGGACTAAAACACAAAGTGTAAAAAAAAAAAAAACACACATTCAAAATATATTTATAGCAAAATAAAATTTACATATAAGCCCCATAGCCCCCCAATACAATAATAAATGTAAAAAAAAAAGTACACATATTTAGTATTGCCGTGTGCAAGACAAATATTACATGAACCCCTTAGTGACCACCAATACGTATTTTCACGGCGGTCACTAATGGGCTTCATTCCGATACGTACACCTTTTAGCGGCGGACGTATCGGAATGCTCTGCCGCCCCCTTGTGGTGGCAGAGCGGGGGATCAGCTGTCAGTGTGACAGCTTATCTCCCCCTGAAACTAACCGGAGCGGAGGATCCCCCACTGCGGGAAGTTTGACCCATTAAATGCTGCTGTCATATTCCGGTGTTCCGGTGGCTGCTGCGGGTATACTCACGTGATCGGAGGTTCTGTGGCGCCGTCCCGTCCCTCGATTGTCTCCATGGTAATAACAGGGGACTAGTGAAGGCCCCCAGGATTACCATGGGTATGCTATCAGGCTGACAGGCATGGCTATGCAGAAATCCTGTCAGCATGCATGATGGTAGCACTTATCTGGCACCAAGGGTCGGCCAAGCAGGGAGCCCTTTAGCATCTAGCAGAGGCAGAGGTACACCTTCTATGGCAGAGGCAGAGGTACACCTTCTATTTCTTTCAGCAGTCCATCTGAAGGGAACACTCAATACGCAAGGGGATTATCTCAGCCGGCAGGATCTTTCCCCAGGTAAATGGCCCCTAAATACAGAGGTGTTTCAGTTCCTAATTGACAAATGGGGATCCCCCGAAGTGGACCTTTTTGTGTCTAGACGAAATCACAAAGTTCCGATGTTTCTCTCTCTTAATATAGGGGATCAAGCGGCGGAGATAGATGCGTTGTCCCAGGATTGGAATTTTCATCTCATGTATGCCTTTCCTCCTATCCCTCTTCTTCCAAGGATTCTTCAGAAGCTGCAGAAAGGGTCGGCTCTTCTGATTCAGATAGAACCCCACTGGCAAAACGTAGCTGGTTTGGTCTAATCAACAAGATGAAGATAGACGGGGCACTCCATCTTCCAGTGATCCAGGACCTGCTACATCAGGGTCCTATTCTCCATCCAGATCCACAAGAGCTTTGGTTGGCAGCGTGGCTTCTGAAGAGTGCATCCTAACAGCTAGAGGACTTTCATCCCCGGTCATTAGGACGCTTCGCAACAGTAGAAAGAAGGTCACTAATGCCATCTACGCTAAGGTGTAGAAGACCTTCTCATCCTCATCGGCTCCTGTAGTACCAGACCCGTTTTATCCTAATGTGGCAAAAATTCTGGATTTCCTGCAGGCTGGCTGGGAAAAAGGATTAAAGTCCAGAACAGTGAAGGTACAAGTATGTGCTCTATCATCCTATTTTGACTGTGATCTGGCCAACCACAGATGGGTTAAAAGATTTTTTGTGGCTATGTCCAGATTATGTCCCAAAGTACCAAAGTAAGTAATCAGGCCCCACTTCGGGACTTGAACACAGTTTTGCATGGATTAACGTTATCTCCATTTGAACCAATTGCCGACATAGATGTCAGAAAATTTGTCCTGGAGAACAGCCTTCCTTATAGTCATCACCTCTGCTCGGTGAGTAGGGGAGATTCAAGCATTCTCTAGTAAAGAACCCTACCTTAAAGTCTTGGAAGATAGAACTATTCTTAAATCAGATCCTAACTTCCCAAAAGTCGTGTCTACCTTTCATATGTTTGAGGACATAGTTTTACCATCCTTTTGCCAGGAACCTACTAATCCTAACGAGGAAGAGTTTCACTGCCTGGATGTCAGGAGATGTGTCCACAAGTATCTGGAAATTTCAAAACCATGGATGAAGGACCAGAACCTCTTTGTGCAATTCCAGGGTACCAACAAAGGTAAAAAGATCTCCAAAAATACTCTGACAAATTGGATCAAGAAGCCAATAGCGGAATCTTATTCCATTCAAGGTCTCTCTCCTCCTGTAAAGATTAAAGCTCACTCAACAAGAGCCGTGTCTACCTCCTGGGCCAAAGGGCTGATGCTACCATCAAGCAGATTTGCAGAGCTGCCAACTGGTCGTCGGCACATAATTTATCTAAACAATAGTGTTTAGTAAAGGTATCGGTGAAGGATCTTGCCTTCGGAAGAAAAGTTCTCCAAAGTGTGGTTCCGCCCTAAAGTGGCATTTCTCCTGTGGTGCTGTCATGCAGGATAACTGAGGAAAATAGAATTAGTTCTTACTGGTAATTCGGTTACTAGGAATCCTCCATGACAGCACGGATATACCTTTCCTTGTTCTCTGTCTCTGTTATGTTAATTTATAATACACTGTAGTATGATGTGGGGAGGGGCTTTTCAACCTCTTTGCTTCTGTTTCCTGTCCCTGTAGGGCACGGGGTCAACCTCCTGTGGTGCTGTCATGGAAGATTCCTAGAACTAATTCTATTTTCTCTATATATTATTATTATAATATTGTAAGGGATGGTATAACAATAAAGGACAAGCATTACTCACTTCGCTTGAGCCCCTGAGCAGCTGAAATTCTGATGTTCCTGTCTCCACTCATTACCATTTTCTCTTGGTTTCTGTAACACATCGCCCCTGCAGCGGCGCCTCGTGTGATACCGTAAAGGTATATGCAGTAGAGCAGGTGAACAGATTCAGTGCTCACATTTCCCCATGGGCTTTGTGTGTATCACCCCGAGGTGGTAAGGGGTCCAGGTGATTCTGGGTATGGTGTCTCCAACTGGTGCCACGCCCTGTAACATGGTGGGTGGCCAGAGCTGGCTAGAGTACATGCTGGATGCTCCCAAGAAGGGGTCTGTAAAGTAATAACGTAAAAGGAAAAAAATGCCAGTTGGACATACTCAAAGTTGTCAGTTATGTCGCAAAAACATTGGGTAGTTCAGGATGTAAAAATAAATAAAATTTATTGTAAAATAATGCACGCAGGCATTGCACGTGTCAGGAACACTTTCCCTTCCTCAGATACAGTGTATGCACTAGGGTAATAGAGACTTCTTTCAATTGTACAGTTCTCCCCTAAAAACATATCCTCTCTAATTTATCATTTCATTGACACATATAAAGTGTGTTATTCAATTCCAACAATTCCTTCCTGTGGGCATTTTTTTTAAAGTTGCATTATAGGCACTGCTACAAGAATTGCACAGAATAACAAAAACATGGCTGTCTTTTTCCAAAAACAGTACCACACCTGTCAATGTGTTGTATAACATATAGACAAAAATTCAATTAATTCAATTAGTTCAATTAATTGGAGGTAAGCTGAAATTCTAGATACAGCCAATTTGGACCCCAATTAACCAATTTTCTATAATCCAGTACACCCGATTGAACTTGTTTTTCACATGCAATAAAGAACAGTAGCAAAAGCTTATATAATAGAGATGGGTGAACCGGGTTCGGGTTCGAGTCGATCCGACCCCCAACGTTCGGTATTTGATTAGTGGTGGCTGCTGAACTTGGATAAAGCTCTAAGGTTGTCTGGAAAACATGGATACAGCCAATGACTATATCTATGTTTTCAACATAGCCTTAGGGCTTTATCCAACTTCAGCAGCCCCCGCTAATCAAATACCGAAAGTTCGGGTTCGGATCGACTCGAGCATGCTCAAGGTTCGCTCATCTCTATTATATAACCTTTACTTAGTGGTTTCCTGAAGCCTTGGAACTGGCTAGATCCGCTTACCAGTTGTTTAGTAAAGTTGTATAAAATCTCCAGTTTTAGGGTCAAGTTAACTTTAAAGAAGTATCTCACGATTGACAGTTACTTTAACCCCTTAACTCACCATAACATTCCTGTACATTGTGCATCATTAAGGGAACTGTCTGAACTTATTGTGAAAGCAATTGTGTAATAAAATCATGCATAAAACTTTAATTTATTTAAAAACGTGAAAAACCACAGGGCCCATGTGGATTGGTCAACTGATGGGTCAGCTGTTTTCCATTATTATAATTTTCCAACATTTTGTGAATTTTATTCTTTGTTTATAAGAAAGATGGTAATCCCACAAAAAATAATAGCAATATGCTCCCTCTGTGCTACTAACCTGGCTTAGCTTTGGGCTAAACCAGGAGGCAGAGTCTAAGTGCCCTCTAGGTCTTTACTCTTTATCCTACTGCAGGATATGGAAGCTGGACTTCTGTGGTTAAAGGGCACCAGGTTTCTCCACAATTGTGGTCCCGCAGTACCTGGGATCAGACTGGTATGGTTGTCAGACAGGCGAAGAAGAAAAGATAAGCGGCTTTAAAAGGCAGGTCAGAAAATCCGAGTTGGCAACAGGAGAGGCCAATGGTACAGACAGGTGTCAGGCAATATGCAGGAAAAATTTGACTCCAGAAGGAGACCGGATAAAACCCCTCACCAAGATGAATTTTGTCACTGATGTAACAAAATGAGTGATGGCGCTGTATCACCGCTCGTGATGACAAAGCCACACCAGGGAGAGGAGTCATAGGGGCTGCTGGTTTTCAATGAGGGGTGTAGTTCTGTAATGCTAGGACTAAATGGTTGCTATTTGAAGTATATCAGCTGCCATTTTGTGTGTAGGATTATAGGATATTCTCCATTTTACACCTCTAAAAGTCCTTTACTGATGGATGACCCAGATAACCGTATCCCTGAGACTTCTAGGTAATCCAAAACGTTTAAAGAAGGCTTTTACTCATTCAATGGAAATAGTTTGCTGAGCCAACAGAATGTTTAAACAGCTGTTTCTGAGTCAATACAGTATACAGTAGAATACTGAGTAGAATACAGTATAGTATCTCTAAACCAAAAACCATCAGAGAAACCTCATATCATTAGTTTAGGATTTCTCTGTGCATTGTCCCATTGTTTGAGTTTTGCCCTCTTAAGGGCCATTCTATTCTTTAACATGAGGTAATCCAAACAAACACAACAAGATCAGTGTATTCTATATTAAGTATAGCACTATGTTGTATTAAAGGGGTATTCCAGGGAAAATCTATAAATTAGCAATGGAAAGGGTTAACCAAGGTTAACCCTTTCCTAATATACTTACCTGTCCGTTTTTGGCCCCCCAAGGAGAACTCCGGTCCGGTCACGTGATGGTCCGGGCTGCAACTCGCGGATCCTCTTCTTCCGGTTCGGTGACGTCACCATAGCGGGCCGGCGTCGGCTCTCCTATTAGCAGCAGAGCACTAAACCCTGACTGGCTTGGTAGCGTGTAGCCAATCAGGGTTCAGTGCTCTGTGTCCCTGCTGTACCAAGTTAGCCGGGTGCTGATGTCCCCGGCCCCCCTCCTTCATGTATTATCACCCCGATCTCTCCCCCGGCCCTCTGTATAATTACCCCGATCTCTCCCCCGGCCCTCTGTATTATCACCCCGATCTCTCCCCCGGCCCCCCTCCTTCCTGTGTATACAGTCCTATTCAAAGATCGCTCAGCCCCCGATGTAACTGCTGCCTGCGCTGGCCCCGATCTCCGCACCTGTACTCAGCTGACAGGCGCTGTGTACGAAGCAAGGAAGAAATCTCTCCTGCACTCACTTACACAGCGCCTGTCAGCTGAGTACAGGTGCGGAGATCGGGGCCAGCGCAGGCAGCAGTTACACCGGGGGCTGAGCGATCTTTGAATAGGACTGTATACACAGGAAGGAGGGGGGCCGGGGGAGAGATCGGGGTGATAATACAGAGGGCCGGGGGAGAGATCGGGGTGATAATACAGAGGGCCGGGGGAGAGATCGGGGTGATAATACATGAAGGAGGGGGGCCGGGGGAGAGATCGGGGTAATTATACAGAGGGCCGGGGGAGAGATCGGGGTAATTATACAGAGGGCCGGGGGAGAGATCGGGGTAATTATACAGAGGGCCGGGGGAGAGATCGGGGTAATTATACAGAGGGCCGGGGGAGAGATCGGGGTAATTATACAGAGGGCCGGGGGAGAGATCGGGGTGATAATACATGAAGGAGGGGGGCCGGGGACATCAGCACCAAGCCAGTCAGGGTTTAGTGCTCTGCTGCTAATAGGAGAGCCGACGCCGGCCCGCTATGGTGACGTCACCGAACCGGAAGAAGAGGATCCGCGAGTTGCAGCCCGGACCATCACGTGACCGGACCGGAGATCTCCTTGGGGGGCCAAAAACGGACAGGTAAGTATATTAGGAAAGGGTTAACCTTGGTTAACCCTTTCCATTGCTAATTTATAGATTTTCCCTGGAATACCCCTTTAAGTTATTGATTTTAACTGTGTATAAAACTCAGGAGTTGCAGGCACCAGGTAGAGAGGATTCGACCTATTATAAGGATCCTTCCAAAGTGCAGGCCCAGGACTTGGTCAAATCGCTGGTTGCCTCCTCCCAGTGGTAGTTCTATGACAGATGAAGTATTAACATTAGAGATGAGCGAACCGGGTCCGGGTTCAAATCGATCCAAACCCGAACGATCGGTATTTGATTAGCTGGGGCTGCTGAACTTGGATAAAGCCCTAAGGCTATGTGGAAAATTTGGATACAGCCAATGACTATATCCATGATTTCCACATAGCCTTAGGGCTTTGTCCAAGTTCAGCAGCCACCGCTAATCAAATGCCGAACGTTCGGGTTCGGATGGACTCGAGCATGCTCCAGGTTCGCTCATCTTTAATTAACATGTTTCTGAAGATGATTTGTTCTCTGTCCTGCGTCGATTTGCGGATGATGTTTGGTTTCGGCCACTTGCAGCTTTGCTTCTAGCTGATGTGTGAAGGACAGGTGATGTAACTATGCACTAATGATAGTGTAAGTACTTAACCTTTGTATTCATATCTATGCAAAAGTGTACGCAATCTCATATTAAGAACACCTAGTTATTGTATTTCTGCCATAACATCAGTATATAATCATTTTATATATTTATTATCTTTTTAATCATGTGTTTAATAAAATTGCATTGTATCTTAAGTTAGGAAAACAAGTTCCAAGCAGCAAGTATATAGGACAGTCATATGGACAGTGTGGTGGCAACGTCTTAGGGTCCTATTACACGGGGCAATTTTTAACGATTAACGATCACAAACTAGATTTTTTATCGTTAACCTGAAAAACAATGAACAATGTGTAACTAGATTTGCATTTCCAGGGAAATACATAGTGCTTGAAAAGAGCGCCTCTTTACCAGTGACTTCCCTTTAAGAGAAACTTTAACCCTGGGTGCCCAAGAGTGACTTGGGTCGCGTCCCTTTGAGAGCAACATGGGTCCCATTAAGAGCGACTTGGGCCCCGTCCCTTTAAGAGCAACATAGGTCCCTTTAAGAGCGACTTGGGTCGCGTCCCTTTAGGAGCAACATGGGTCCCTTTAAGAGCGACTTGGGTCACGTCCCTTTAAGAGCAACATGGGTCCCTTTAAGAGCAACTTGGGTCCCATCCCTTTAAAAGCGGCTAGGGTCCCATCCCTTTAAGAGCGGCTTGGGTCCCGTCCTTTAAGAGCAACTTTGGTCGCGTCCATTTTAGAGCAACATGGATCCCTTTAAGAGCCACTTGGGTTGCGTCCCTTTAAGAGCAATTTGGGTCCCGTCCCTTTAAGAGAGGCTTGGGTCCCGTCCCTTTAAGAGCGACTTGGATCTCGTCTCTTTAAGAGCGACATGGGTCCCTTTAAGAGCAACTTAGGTCCCTTTAAGAGCGACATGGGTTCCTTTTTAAGAGCAACCTGGGTCCCTTTTACAGCGACTTGGGTCCCTTTAAGAGCGACCTGGGTCCCTTTAGGTGTTAAACGCTCTTAAAAGGACCCATTTTGCTCTTAAAGGGACCCAAGTCACTGTTAAAGGGACCCAAGTCGCTCTCAAAGGGACCCAAGTCGCTCTTAAAGGGACCCATTTTGCTCTTAAAAGCGACTTAGTCCACTTTAAGAGCAACTTGGTTCACTTTAAGAGCGAAATGGGTCCCTTTAAGAGCGACCTGGGTCCCTTTAAGAGCGACTTGGGTCCCTTTAAGAGTGGCTTGGGTTCCTTTAAGAGTGACTTGGGTCCCATCCCTTTAAGAGCGACTTGGATCCCGTCTCTTTAAGAGCGACATGGGTCCCTTTAAGAGCAACTTAGGTCCCTTTAAGAGCGACATGGGTTCCTTTTTAAGAGCAACCTGGGTCCCTTTTACAGCGACTTGGGTCCCTTTAAGAGCGACCTGGGTCCCTTTAGGTGTTAAACGCTCTTAAAAGGACCCATTTTGCTCTTAAAGGGACCCAAGTCACTGTTAAAGGGACCCAAGTCGCTCTCAAAGGGACCCAAGTCGCTCTTAAAGGGACCCATTTTGCTCTTAAAAGCGACTTAGTCCACTTTAAGAGCAACTTGGTTCACTTTAAGAGCGACCTGGGTCCCTTTAAGAGCGACCTGGGTCCCTTTAAGAGCGACTTGGGTCCCTTTAAGAGTGGCTTGGGTTCCTTTAAGAGTGACTTGGGTCCCATCCCTTTAAGAGCGACATGGGTCCCTTCAAGAGTGACCTGGGTCCCTTTAAGAGCGACTTGGGTCCCGTCCCTTTAAGAGCGGCTTGAAAACCGTCCCTTTAAGAGCGGCTTGGGTACAGTCCCTACTACATGGCTGCCTCAGCTCTGCTATTTTACTGACTGAACTCTGCTGCTTATAATGGTAAAGATCATTGCTCGGTTACCATGACAATCTAACTCATGTCAGTGAGACAAAATTGTTTAGGACCTTTCATCATCTACATCTTCTATTGGCCAATAGTGGACATGTGACTGTGGATGTTGTGATACATTGCCTGACAAGACCTTAGAGTTCCTATTGGCTTCTATATTTCAGCTATTTGCATATGTGCTGTGATTGGCTGTTAGCGGTTAGAGTGTGGCCATTATTTCCAAAGGGCCATTATTTTCTATGGGAAATTACAGGTCTTTAAACGTAAATTTCTTTAAAACTTCAAATCCGATCGAAACGAAAATAGATAGCACACCTGTCACCGCTGAGGGCTTCGAAACGCAGTTTGAACGGAGTCTGTGCGCAAAGCGGTTCGGGCTGTTTTACATGCAGAAGAATAGCTGGAAGAAGAAGAAGAAGAAACGGAAGAAGAATACGGATTACAATATAGTCCTTTTTAGGGTGCGTTCACACCTACAGGATCTGCAGCAGATCTGCAGAAGATTTGATGCTGTGTTCAGTTATTTAAATGAAATCTGCTGCAGAAAATCAGCTGCAGATCCTATAGGTGTGAACGCACCATTAAGCACTATAATTACACTGAATGATTAGTGAAAAAATAAGGAACTTGAGCGAACGAGGGAATTAGGGAATGATTAACGATAATTTTTAGGTCCAGATCTAAATCAAAGATCAACGACATACGAATGATTTTTTGATCGTTGCCTGCAATTACACAGAACGATTATCTTTTAAATTTGAACGATATAATGATTTTCTGCACAATAATTGTCCCGTGTAATAGGGCCCATAGCCTCCTTCTTACTGAAAGCATTTGCATAGAGCAAGTATTGGGGTGGCAGTCCTGGTAGACTCTCTTTGGAAGGACTTGGGGTCCCCATCATAGCAGGGATGCAGTGGAAGCTAGATACCTTCTGGATACCTGAGGAAACTGGAAGGTGCTGGACTTGTGGTTCCTCAGATGGATATACAGGCAGAGATGTCTTGCACACACTGCATCAATACATCAGCACCAGGTTGCTCCAAAAGTGTGGTCCTGGTGTGAGCAGCAAGTTAGTACAAGGCACCGGACAACAGGCCATGCACAGCTGAGGAGTGAACAAGATGGTGCTGCCACTAGTGAGACTTATCCGGCAGCGTTACAACTTTTAACATGGATTTTTTTTTTTAAAGGGAACCTGTCACCCCCCGTGCTGGGGTGACAGGCTCCCGACCCCCCGTTAGAGCTCCCTATACTCACCTAATCCCGCCGGGTCCCGCTTCTGGAGGTGGTCGGGTGATGAAGATCTCAGCCGCTGCAGCCCGGCGCGCGCGCTGAGAGATGAGTCCAACACCCATAGAGAATGACAGGAGAGTCCAGCGCTCCGTCATTCTCTATGAGCGTTGGACTCATCTCTCAGCGCGCGCGCCGGGCTGCAGCTGCTGAGATCTTCATCACCCGACCACCTCCAGAAGCGGGACCCGGCGGGATTAGGTGAGTATAGGTGGCTCTAACGGGGGTCGGGAGCCTGTCACCCCGGCACAGGGGGTGACAGGTTCCCTTTAAGGGACCAATTCTGAGGTGGATTTATAGGAGAAAATAGAGGTTTGGTGAAATTTTTTTTCCAGCTAGCTCTACATTCCTCCCCCCATGCCTCCACAGCTCCGTCTTACTGCTCCGGGACTACCACTGCCACGAGACAAAAAAGGTTCTGTCTCCTGGGACGACAAGCCTTCTTCATCACTTCATCATGTAAACAGTGAATCTGTGGAATAGTCTACCACAGGATCTGGTCACAGCAAAAACAGTGGAGGGCTTCAAAACAGGATTCGACAAGTTCTTAGACCAGGCATGTCCAAAGTCCAACCCGCAGGCCATTTGCGGCCCGCGTTCCGAACTTTTACGGCCCTCCAGGTATCAGGCAGCAACAGATACCTTGCGCCACGCCACTCTAGTGCACAGAAAAGGAAAGCCGAAATCTCGCAATGTCCGAGATTTCGGCTTTCCTTTCCCGTGCACTAGAGCAGTGTTTTTCAACCAGTGTGGCGCGGGCGCCGCCCCCCTCATCTACTGGCCCGGACGTGCTCCTCCAATCAGGGTAGACCAGGAGCGTGGTGTGCCACGCACCACGCTCCCGGTCTCCCCTGATTGGAGGAGCACGTCCGGGCCAGTAGGTGAGGGGGACGGCGCCCGCGGCGAGCATCTCAAGGAAGGCGAGCAGGGATGGGGGAGAAACAGGAGAGAAGCAAAGGGGAGAGAAACATGGGGATGGGGGATAAGCAGGGGGGAGAGAAACATGGGGATGGGGGAGAAGCAGGGGGGAGAGAAACATGGGGATGGGGGAGAAGCAGGGGGGAGAGAAACATGGGGATGGGGGAGAAGCAGGGGGGAGAGAAACATGGGGATGGGGGAGAAGCAGGGGGGAGAGAAACATGGGGATGGGGGAGAAGCAGGGGGGAGAGAAACATGAGGATGGGGGAGAAGCAGGGGGGCGAGAAACATGAGGATGGGGGAGAAACATGGGGATGGGGGAGAAACAGGGGGGAGAGAAACATGGGGATGGGGGAGAAGCAGGGGGGAGAGAAACATGAGGATGGGGGAGAAACAGGGGGGAGAGAAACATGGGGATGGGGGAGAAACAGGGGAGAGAAGCAGGGGGGAGAGAAACATGGGGATGGGGAAGAAAAACAGGGATATCCCTTTTGTGTTTATCGAAACAGGCCCAGGTTTCACACTGAGTGAGTATAAATACATTTAGAATCTATATTATTAACTATATGTATAATATGTACTGTTTTAGTGTCATGGTGTGCCCCGGGATTTTTTAAGTATAAAAAGTATGCCGTTTTCAATAAACTTTGTAAAAAAAAGTTTATTTGCATTCATTTTAATGGTCCATAGAATGTCAAGCAAAATGGCCGGCCCACTTCATCAAATTTGGCACTCTTCGAAAAAAGTTTGGACATACCTGTCTTAGACCAAAATAATATAAATGCATATTTATAAAATGTAGAATTCATCCATCCTCCTTCCCTTCATCCATCTTGGTTAAACTTGAGGGACACGTGTCTTTATTATAATACTGAACACTCATTTCATTTGTTTATCCAGATGCATTAAGGAATAGTTGCAAAAGTTTACATAGACTTACATAACCTTAGTGAATGTCTGAGGTTTGGAACTGACTAGATTTTAGTTAGCAGTTGTTTACTTAAGCTGTCTGTACTCAATTTCCTGCTTCTTCTTAGGCCATGTTGACTTAAATGTGTTGTCATTTTAACCATGACATAACTGCACGTCATTAACCTCTTTCCTCCCAGGCCACTTTTCATTTTTGCACTTTTGTTTTGTCCTCCTCCTGTTTAAAAGGCTTGCATGTGTTTATGCTGTTCGCCATATGGTAAGACTTACATGTTTATCTATGTTCCTCATGTCAGTACAATTACAACGATATGCAATTTTTATAACTTTTTATTTATTTGACTGCTTTTAAAAAATTAAAGCCTTCTTTAACACTTTAACCCCTTCACATCAGCAATCTATATATACGTTCCTATTGCACATGCCCTGTGCAGTAGGAATGTACATATACGTTCCTGACTGAGGGGGGCTTTATGATGAGAGTGGGATCGCTGAAGGGACAGCGATCCCACTCTCATCTGACTGCAGTCCCGGAGGTAATGAGAGTCAGCTGCGACCCCGCAGCGGACCCCCATTAACCCCTTAGTGACTGCCGAAACGGCGGTCACTAACGGGCAGGTGCCGCCGCTGTATTTCATCTCCCCCCACCGTGAATCCACGGTGGGGGGAGATGAAATAAGTAAAATCAGACCCCAGACCAGCCCCCCTAGTGCCCCAGTCACTATCCCCCCTCCCTGCGGCGGCCATCGGATCCAAGATGGCCGCCGCCATCACTGTGAACAGAGTAATGTCTGTTTACAGTGATCGTGTTGTAAAAATGAATGAAAGCCCCATGCTCTCCGCCACCGGAGGTAGCGGAGAGCATGGGGCAGTCATCGGGACCCCCCTGTGGGGTCCCAGTACAAGCGATCAGCGGTATATACTATATACCGCTGATCGCTTGTGCCATGTGCTCCAGGCACTTTTTATCCCCTGTCACCATGAATGATTGGTGACAGGGGATAAAAAGTGAAGTCCCCCCACCCCCCAAGTCGCCCCCCACCCCCCCAGTCACCCCCCGTCCCCCAGTCACCCCCCCTTCCCCATATACGTTACCTGATCCTGGAGCTCCTTCCTCTTCGGCGTTCTGGCTGGTCATGAAGTGCGCATGCGCTCCACAACCAGCCAGCTCTGAAAATTTAAAGTGACAGAGACCAATTTGGTCTCTGTCACTGAACTATGATTACTGTGATAGAAAATATCACAGTAATCATAGTAATACAGTGAACATGAATGTATAAAGTACAAAAAGTGACAAACACACAAAAAAATAAAACACACACTTTTTATTATAGTAATAATTGCAGTTTACTCCCAAATTACCCCTAACCCCCCCCAGATTACCCGTAACCACCGCAGGTTGCCCGTAACCATTGCACGTTGCCCGTAACCACCCCAGGTTGTCCGTAATCACGTCAGATTGCACGTAACCCCCCCAGATTACCCGTAACAACCGCACGTTGGCCATAACCACCGCACGTTGCCCGTAACCACCGCACGTTGCCCGTAACCACCGCACGTTGCCCGTAACCACCGCACGTTGCCAGTGACCCCCTCCAGATTGTCCGTAATCACCCCAGATTACATGTACCCACCCCAGATTTCCTATAAGCACTTCAGTCTATCCGTAACAATTCTAGATTGTCTGTAACCCCCCCAGGTTGCCCATAACCACAGCAGGTAGTCTGTAACCACCCTAGATTGTCTGTAACCACAGCAGATTGTCCGTATTCACCCCACGTTGCCCGTAACCACCTCAGGTTGCCCGTAACCACCCCAGGTTGCCCGTAACCACCCCAGATTGTCTGTAACCACCCCACGTTGCCTCTTACCACAGCAGGTTGCCTGTAACCACACCAGATTGTCTGTAACCACAGCAGGTTGTCCGTATCCACTCCACGTTGCCCGTAACCACCCCAGGTTGCCTCTAACCATCCCAGGTTGCCTGTAACCACCCCACGTTGTCGTAACCACAGCAGGTTGCCCGTGACCACCCCATGTTGACCGTATCCACCCCAGATTACCCGTAACCACCCCAGACTACCTGTAACCACCCCAGATTACCCGTAACCACCTCAGACTGCCCGTAACCACCTCTAGATTACCTGGAACCACCCCAGACTGTCCGTAACCACCCCAGACTGTCCGTAACCACCCCAGATTGTCCGTAACCACCCCACGTTGCCTCTAACCACAGCAGGTTGCCTGTAACCACACCAGATTGTCTGTAACCACAGCAGGTTGTCCGAATCCACCCCACGTTGCCCGTAACCACCCCAGGTTGCCTCTAACCATCCCAGGTTGCCTGTAACCACCCCAGGTTGCCGTAACCACAGCAGGTTGCCTGTGACCACCCCATGTTGACCGTATCCGCCCCAGATTACCCGTAACCACCCCAAATTACCCGTAACCATCTCAGACTGCCCGTAACCACCTCTAGATTACCCAGAACCACCCCAGACTGTCCGTAACCACCCCAGACTGTCCGTAACCACCCCACATTACCTGTAATCTAATTTTTTTTATTTTATTTTAGTAACTGCACTATTCTAATAACTATTACTAGCTGCGATTTTGCTCCAGCAAATTGGTGCTCCTTCCCTTCTGAGCCCTGCTGTGTGCCCATACAGTGGTTTATGCCCACATATTGGGTACCGTTGTACTCAGGAGAACCTGCGTTACAGATTTTGGGGTACATTTTTTCTCCTGTTCCTTGTGAAGTTTAGAAATTTCAAACTAAACAAACATATTATTGGAAAAATTCAAGTTTTTCATTTTTACTGGCCAATTTTGAATACTTTCCTCTAATACCTGTGGGGCCAAAATGCTCATCCTACCCCAAGATGAATTCTTTGAGGGGTGTACTTTCCGAAATGGGGTGACTTTTGGCGAGGTTCTATTCTCTAGACATTACAGGGGCTCTGCAAACGCACCTGGTGCTCAGAAACTTCTTCAGAAAAATCTGCACAGAAAATTATAATTGGCGCTCCTTCCCTTCTGAGCCCTGCTGTGTGCCCATACAGTTGTTTATACCGACATATGAGGTACCGTTCTACTCAGGAGAACCTGCGTTACAGATTTTGGGGTGAGTTTTCTCTCCTGTTCCTCGTGAAATTGAGAAATTTCAAACTAAAGGAAAATATTATTGGAAAAATTCGAGTTTTTCATTTTTACTGTCTACTTTTGAATATTTTCCTCTAATACCTGTGGGGTCAAAATGCTCACCACACACCAAGATGAATTCTTTGAGGGGTGCACTTTCCAAAATGGGGTGACTTATGGCGAGATTTTATTCCGCTGGCACTACAGGGTCACTGCAAACGCACCTGGCGCTCAGAAACTTCTTCAGCAAAATTTGCATGGAAAAAGCTAATTGGCACTCCTTCCCTTCTGAGCCCGGCTGTGTGCCCATACAGTGGTTTATACCGACATATGAGGTACCATTTTACTCAAGAGAACCTGCGTTACAAATTTTGGGGTACTTTTTTCTCTTGTACCTGTGGGGTCGAAATGCTCACCACACCCCAAAATGAATTCTTTGAGGGGTGTACTTTCCAAAATGGGGTGACTTATGTTTTTTTTTTTCTCTCTGCTGACACTACAGGGGCTCTGCAAATGCACCTGGCGCTCGGAAACTTCTTCAGCAAAATCTGCAGTGGAAAAGCTAATTGGCGCTCCCTTCCTTCTGAGCCCCGCTGTGTGCCCATACAGTGGTTTACACCCACATATGGGGTACCGTAGTACTCAAGAGAACCTGCGTTACAAATTTTGGGGTGAGTTTTCTCTCATGTTCCTTTTAAAAATGAGAAACTTTAATCTAAACGTATATATTATTGGAAATTTTTAATTTTTCATTTTTTTTACTTTCTTCCAGCCCCTGTAGGGTTAAAATGCTCATTTTACCCCTAGATTAATTCTTTAAGGTGTCTAGTTTCCAAAATGGGGTTACTTATGGGGGTTTCCAGTATACAAACCTCCTAAATCAACTTAAAAAAAGAACTGGTCCCTAAAAAAATCAGTTTTGGAAACTTTCACGAAAATGTGGTAACTTGCTGATAAATTTCTAAGTCCCGTAACACCCTAAAAAAGTAAAATATGTTTATGAAATGAAGCCAGAATAAAGAGGACATATCGGTAATGTGACTTAGTAACTAATGTATGTGATATGACTTTCTTTTTTTAGAAGCAGAGAATTTCAAAGTTCATAAAATGCTAATTTTTTCAATTTTTCATGATATTTTGATGTTTTTCACAAAAAACACACAAAGCAGTGACCAAATTTTGCAACTCATATAAAGTTCCATATGTGACGAAAAAACATTCTCAGAATCGCTAGCATACGTTAAAGCATCACTGAGCTATAAGAGCATAAAGTGAGACAGGTCAGATTTTGAAAAATGAGCCTGGTCTTTTAGGTGCAAATAGGCTTGGTCTTGAAGGGGTTAAAGACAGAGCAAATTTTCATTTTTGCGCTTTAGATTTTTCCTCCTTGTGCTTAAAAGGCCATATCACTTGCATTTTTTCACCTAGAGACCCAAATGAGTCCTTATTTTTTGCGCCACTAATTGTACTATGCAATGACAGGCTGATTTTTTGCATAAAGTACACTGCGAAACCAGAAAATGATTATTTGTGTGATTGTGGTGGTGGTGGGGGTTGTGTTTACAATGTTCGCCCTGTGGTAAAACTGACTTGTTATAAATGTTCCTCAAGTTGATACGATTAAAAAGATATGTAGCTTGTGTAACTTTTATTTTATTTGATGGCTTTTAAAAAATTAAAACCTTTTTTTTTTTTTTTTTTTAAAGTTCCTTAACCCCAGGTCAATGCCAATTTTCATTTCTGTGCTTTTGCTTTTTCCACTTTATGTTTAACCCCTTAAGGACAGAGCCTGAAATGGCCTTAATGACAGAGATAAATTTTATTAATATGACCAGTGTCACTTTATTCATTAATAACTTCGGGATGCTTTTACCTATCCGGCTGATTCTGAGATTGTTTTCTCGTGACATATTGTACTTTACATTTCTGGTAAAATGGAGTCGATACTCATAACGAATCTTTATGAAAAAAACCCAAACAACGTGAAAGAATGTGAAAAAATGCATTTTTCCAACTTTGAAACTTTTTTGCTTATACAGAAAGTGATTATAACACATAAATTATATATTAAATAGCATTAGCAACATGTCTACTTTATGTTGGCGGAATTTATTAAACGATCTTTCATTTTTTTTTAAACAATAGAAAGCTTAAAACACTAGCAGCAAATTTCTACATTTTCAGTAAAATTTCAAAATCAGATATTTTTAGGGACCTGTTCAGGTTTAAAGTGTATTTGAGGGGCCTGTATGTTAGAAAGACCCACAAAGCACCCCATTTCAGAAACTGCACCCCCACACTCTGCAAAAGCATATCCAGAAAGTTTTTTAACCCTTTAGGGGAGTCACAGAAATAAAAGCTAAGTGTGTAAGAAATTTGAAAATTTTAATTTTCTGTGCAGAGATTTTATTGTAATCCAATATTTTTCATAATTATAAACCTATTACCAGAGAAATGCACCCCAATATTGATTGCTCCGTTTCTGAAGTTTATAGAAATACCCCATATGTGGCCCTATTGCGCTATTTGACGCAACCACAAGCCTCAGATATAAAGGAGTGCCTAGTGAATTTCAATGGCTCCGTTATATTTGGTCATTTTTGACCGTACCACTTCAGGTTGGCAGAGGCTCTGGGGTGCCAAAACCTAAAAAACACCCCTAAAGGGACACCATTTAGAAAACTACACCCCTCAAGGAATGTAACAAGGGGTGCGGTGAGCATCTGGACCCCACAGGTGCTTCACAGATTTTCCGAACAATATGGCGTGAAAAAAGAAAAATTTATTTTTTACACTAAAACGTTGTTCTAGCCTTCAATTTTTCATTTTCTTAAAGGGATGAGGAAAAAAAAGACACAAAATGTGTAGCGCAGTTTCTCCCGAGTACAGAAATACCTCACATGTGGCGATAAAGCGCCAAGGGGGCGCAGGACGAGCCTCCAAAGGGAAGAAGCCCCAATTGGCTTTTGGAAGCTGAATTTCACTGGAAAGGATTTCAAGGGCCATGTCGCATTTACAGAGCCCTCGTGCTGCCAAGACACTGGAAACCCCCCACAAGTGACCCCATTCTGGAAACTACACCCCTCAAGGAATCTAACAAGGGGTGCAGTGAGCATATGGACCCCACTGGTGACGGGCACAAATGTGGAACAATGTGACGTGAAAGGGAATATTTTCATTTTTTCACTTTCATGGCACAAATACCCGTCATCAAGGGGTCAATATCCTCACTGCACCCCTTGTTAGATTCCTTGAGGGGTATAGTTTCCAGAATGGGGTCACTTGTGGGGGGTTTCCAGTGTTTTGGCAGCACGAGGGCTCTGTAAATGCGACATGGCGTTCATCATCCATTCTAGCCAAATCCAACCTCCAAAATCCAAATGGCGCTCCTTCCCTTCGAAGGATTGCCCTGCGCCCACATGGCGCTTTATGTCCACATATGGGGTATTTACGGACTATTTACGGGGGGAATTGCTCTACACATTTTGTTTTTTTCCCCTCTTTTAACCCCTTGTGAAAATGATAAATTCAAGGCTAAACCAACATTATAGTGTAAAAAATGTAATATTTCATTTTCACGCCACATTGTTCCACATTTGTGCCCGTCTCCAGTGGGGTCCATATGCTTACTACACCCCTTGTTACATTCCCTGAGGGGTGTAGTTTCCATAATGGTGTCAATTGTGGGGGGTTTCAACTGTCTTGGCAACACAGGGGCCTTTTGAATGCAACATGGCCCCTCGAAATCCATTCCATCCAAATCCAGCCTTCAAAAACCAAATGGCGCTCCTTCCCTTTGGAGGCTTACCCTGCACCCGCATGGCGCTTTATGTCCACATGTGGGGTATTTCTGTACTCAGGGGAAATTGCGCTACACATTTAGTGTTTTTTTTATCTTTTAGCCCCTTCTGAAAATGAAAAAAATCATGACAAGATTAATGATTTAGAGTAAAAATTTTACAAAAATTACACTAAATGTTGGTCTAGCCTTGATTTTTTCCATTTCCACAAGGGGTTAAAAAAGAAAATGAACACAAACCGTGTAGGGTAGTTTCCCCTGAGTACGAAAATACCCCACATGTGGATATAATGTGCAATATGGGCACAGGGCAAGCCACCAAAGGGACAGAGCGCCATTTAGAGGCTGGAATGGAGGATGGAGGCCATGTCGCAATTACAAAGCTCCTGTGCTGCCAGGATAGTAAAAACCCCGACAAGTGACCACATTCTGGAATCTACACCCCATAAGGAATCTAACAAGGGGTCCAGTGAGCATATGGACCCCACTGGTGACGGGCACTTACGTAGAACATGTGCCGAGAAAATAAAAAATACCATTTTTTTTCATTTTCACGTCCCAAATGTGGCCGTCACCAGGGGGCCATATCCCCGCTGCCCCCCTTGTTAGATTCCTTATGGGGTGTAGTTTCCAGAATGGGGTCACTTGTGGGGGGTTTCTACTGTCCTGGCAGCACAAAGGCTTTGTAATTGCATCATGGTAAGTCTCTAATGGGAATGGCGGCCATATCTATTTAGCTGGGGAAAAGGGACAATTCTAATTTATTTGGGGGTATTAGGCCAATTATTGGTTTATAAGGTTGAAAATGACAGGTTTCCATCAAACTTAATCTGTGTTGATCCAGAGGAAGGCAAAAAATCATCGTGAGGCAGACGACAGTAGCCTCATCACAGGGGAAAAATTCCTTCCCGACTCCATATTGGCGATCAGAATAATCCCTGGATCAACGTGACCCCTGAAATAGGAATAAGCCCCATCTGGGGCTGGATTCGGGTGTCCCTTCCTACATACACTCTAAGGGTACGTGCACACTGCGGAATCGCGACAGATAACCCTTCATGCATTCCACAGCTGGCACCCACCGGCGGAGTGATGCAGGCGCACGTCTCCATCCATGTCATAGACTCCATTCTATGCACGGGCGGATTCCGCTCTCCGTCCAACGTGTTCATTCTTTGGATGGACGATGGAATCCGCCCATGCATAGATTGGAGTCTATGACACGGGTGGAGACATGCGCCCGCATTAGTCCGCCGGCGGGTGCCAGCTGCGGAATGCACGAAGGGTTATCCTTCGCCATTCCGCAGTGTGCACGTACCCTAAATCTGTAAGTGTACCCTGGGGTACTCTCACAGAGTTTGGAGAATTTCATACCGTCATCTCTTATTGGGACGGTACTGGCGGAAAAGACGTGTCTGGGGGGCAGCGTACGCTACGCTACCCCCAGACACGTCACTGGATGATGAGGATGAATGGAGGAAAGAAGGATCCCCCCATTTATCCTCACTGGCTGTTTCGGTGTCGGAGGCAATAATAACGTATCCCTCTTACGCCGAAAACACCCTGGGGGCCATCTTTATACGGGGATTGGTATATGGGGTATGTAGTGGTGTAGTGTCAAACTTTATTCAATATAGTGTAGTGTGGTGTAATGTAGTGTTTTTTACGTGTTTTTTTACAGTAAGTATTAAAAAAAACCTACGCCAACAAAGGAGTTGCTGATAAATGCCGCACTTATGTGCGGCACTTATCAGCAGACCGTGGCAGTAGAATATAGGAAAAAAACACCCTACGCCAAAAAGGAGGAGTTGCTGATTAGCAGCGCACTTTCGTGCAATGCTGATCAACACTCAGGGGCGATAGGGTGCGGAAAATAGAAAAAAAAAACAAAAAACTTTTTCTACATTCTGAACATCTCTGTAGCTGCTGATAAGTGTATTACACATATAAGCCACTAGAGGGCAGCAGAGCGCAAAATCCGGAAAAAGACAAGCCTGTAGCCGAAAAAAGCCGATCGGGACCGCCGGAAATAGCCGAAGACCCGACAGAAAGATGGAGGTATTTACTATTTTTGTGGACTCTGATCGCCGTGCCACCGGCCACCGGCCCGTGACTACCATTACTTTTTACAGTAATGGCGGTCAGTGCCGTCCTAGGACAGCACCGACCGCTATTTTTTCCGGGTCATTGGGTCACCGATGACCTGGAAAGGTTCCGATCGCCGCTATTGGCTGATCTGAATTGATCAGCAAATAGCGGCGATCGTAAGCACTGGGGGTGTTAACCACCCCCCATGCCGAGAAGCTAAGATGGCCTGCTATGATTTATAGCAGGCCATCTTCCCCGATCGCTGTGTGCGAACACACAGCGATCGGGGAAACCGGGCGTAAATTTACGCCCTGATGCGTTAAGTACCAGGGCGCGAGGGCGTAAATTTACGCCCGATGTCTTTAAGGGGTTAAAAGGCCTTAGCGCTTGCATTTTTTTACCTAGAGATCCACATGAGCCCTTATTTTTTGCGACACCAATTGTACTTTGCAGTGACAGACTTTATTTTCCCATAAAATATGCTGCGAAACCGAAAAAAAATCATTTGCTTTGTCAAAAAAAAAAAGGAATTTGTTTTCTTTTCAGGGAGTTTCGTGTTTACGTCATTCACCCTGGGGTTAAACTGTCATTGTTGTATATGTTCCTCAAGTCGTTACGATTACGATATGTAACATGTATAACTTTTATATTATTTGATGGCTTTTAAAAAATTAAAACCATTGTTAACAAATATATGTTCCTTAAAATCGCTCTATTCCCATGCTTATAGCGCTTTTATCCTTTGGTCTACAGGGCTGTGAGATGTCATTTTTTGCACCATGATGTGTTCTTTCTATTGGTACCTTGATTGCGCATATGTGACTTTTTGATCGCTTTTTATTAAATTTTTTCTGGATTTGATGCGACCGAAAATTTAGCAATTTGGCATTTTGGAATTTTCATGCTCGAATATGCTCGAGTCCATCCGAACCCGAACTTTCGGCATTTGATTAGCAGTGGCTGCTGAAGTTGGATAAAGCCATAAAGCTATGTGGAAAACATGGATATAGTCATTGGCTGTATCCATGTTTTCCAGACAACGTTAGAGCTTTATCCAAGTTCAGCAGCCCCCGCTAATCAAATGCTGATCGTTCGGGTTCAGATGGACTCGAACCCGAACCTGGTTTGCTCATCTCTAATGCTGTGTATAGTCCAGAGAAAAGCCGCACATCCGGGGGCAAAGGCGTGGGTGCCAGCGAAGAAAGTCCCTTGGCTAGGGATCCCAAACACAGTCCACAGAAATCCGCAGCACTCCAACATGTGGTAAGAAAATTTATTCCATCAACACAGGTACAAAAATGGCGACGTTTCGACCCTCTCACAGGGTCATTCTCAGGCCTGAGAATGACCCTGTGAGAGGGTCGAAACGTCGCCACTAATGCTGTGTATATACACAGCAAAGATCCATTAGATCGGTGATCCATTGCAACGCTGAGTCCCGGCCCGGCCAGAAGCACGGATCTCCCCCCCGAGATCCGCCCCACTAGACACCAGGGATGCACAGAGCTAAGCATCTAAATGCAGCTGTCAGGTTTGACAGTTGCATTTAGATGCTTAATTAGCCAGCACGGCAACTGGACCCGCGCCAGCTAATAGAGGCGCTCCCCGGCTGCAGATCACATGGGACATAGCGTCATGGGACGCTAAGGGGTTAAAATTGCTCTATTACTATGCTTATAACGCTTTTATTTTTTGGTTTATGGGACTGTGTGAGGTGTCATTTTTTGCGCCACAATCTGTACTTTTTATCGGTAACTTGTTTGCGTATATGCAACTTTTTGATCACTATTTATTACAATTTTCTGCATTTGATGCAACAAAAAATGCACAATTTTGCACTTTAGAATTTTTTGCGCTTACGTGGTTTACTGTGCGAGATCAGGAATATGATAATTTAATAGATTGGGTGATTATGCATGCGGTGATACCAAATGTTTGTTTATTTTTATTTATAAAATTGAAAAATGGGGTTGATTCAGACTTTTATTAGGGGAGGGGATTTTTAATTAATATATATATATTTTTTTTTACACACTAACTAGAAGTCCCCCTGGGGGACAACTAGTATAACTACATTGATCTCTCATTGAGATCTATGCAGTACATACTGTATATACGGCATACATCAATGAGATCAGTGATCTATTGCTCTGGCTTGCTGCAGCCAGGAACAATAGATCGTTGAGCCGGGATCAGCGCCACTACGGCGCAGACCACCGGCTGGACAAGATGAAGGGTTCGCTCCAACATCGCGCCACGGGTGGCGATTCCCTGCCACTAGACTACCATGGATGGGGGAAAGCAGTAATTTAAATGCAGCTGTCAGCTTTGACAGCTGCATTTAAATAGCTAATTAGCGGGCATGGGAATCGGACCATGCTTGCTAATTGCTGCGGTCCCGGGCTGCAGATAGCAGCTGGGATCGCGGAGGTTAAGAGCAGGGTCGCTGCACAGTTTCCCCCTGAACTCCCCTAGCAACGCCAGGGTGTACATGTACGCCCTGTGTCGTTAAGGGGTTAATAAACTAAATGTGTTTAACTACTTAACGACCAGGGGTGTACATTTACGCCCCTGCAGGCTGGGCCTTAACGCAAAGGGGCGTAAATGTATGCCCCGCTGGGGGGCTGCACTATGAAGCGAGCAATAAGCAGCCGGCCCCAGCGTTAATGACGGGCCGCCGTGATTGCACGCCCGCCATCAACCCCTTAATCGCTGCGATTAAACGTGCATCTCCTGCCACTTACAGATCGTAACCCCCGCAGTGTGTCTGTGGGGGTCCCGATCACACTGCCTTACTGCTGGAGGTATACTCCTTACCTCCGTGCAGTCCGATCTCCTGATAGAGTCTGCCACAGGCAGGCTCTATCAGAAGTTCGCAGATTATACTGATCTCTGCTATGCTATGGCATAGCAGTGATCAGTGTGAGAAATCTAATGTTTGTATGTAAAAGTCCCCTAAGGGGACTTATGGTGCTATTACACAGAGAGATTTATCTGACAGATTTTTTAAGCCAAAGCCACAAACAAACTATAAACAGGAAACAGCTCATAAAGGAAATACTGAGATTTCTCATCTTTTCAAATCCATTCCTGGCTTTGGCTTTCAAAATCTGTCAGAGAAATCTCTATGTCTTAAATGCACCATCAAACAGTGTAAAAAAAAAAATTATAAAAGTTTTCAAAAATGCCCCAAAGCCCCTTCCCTAATAAAAGTGAAAATCACCCCCTCTTCCCATTTTATACATAAAACACATAAAAATAATAAAGTTAATTAACATATAATATACCGTAGCGTGTGTAGTCGTCCGATCTATTAAAATAAAACAACGGCGTGAACAAAAAGCGATAACAAAAAGCAGAGATTGCTTTTTTAAAATTACATTTTATGTATAAAAAAAAAAAATTATAAAAAAAAGTGATCAATCTGTATGATCTAGAAAAAAATGTTACTAATAAAAACTAGAGATCATGGCGCAAAAAATGATGCCCCATATAACCCCATAGGTGAAAAAATAAAAGTGCTATAAGAGTCACAATATGGCCATTTTAAATATGCCTATTTTTTTTTTTTTTAAAAGTGTTACTGCTAATAAAAATAGTAAAACGTTAGAAAACCTAGTAAACATCATATCGCTGTGTTCAGACTGACCTATAGAGTAACTAAAAAATTTCAGTTTTACAGTAAAGGGCATTACGTAAACATAGAACCCCACAAAATTTGCGGAATCATTTTATGACCCAAATTCACCCCATAAATGATATTTTGGGGTTCCGTCATTCATTTTATGGCAGATTAAAAGATACCATTACAAAGAACACCTGTTCCTGAAAAAAACAAGCCCTCACATGGCCTTGTAGGTGGAAAAATAAAATAGTTATGGGTCTTAGAAGGCGAGGAGAAAGAAACGGGCTCTGTCCTTAAAGGGGTTGGCCACTTTATAGTAAAATAATTAAGTGTACAGTATTAGTTAGTGTACTCACTGTATATACTGACAGCAGCTCCCTGTGTGCCTCATAGAGCTGAAATCAGACTCCCCTCCTCCCGGCTGTTTAGCCCTGCTCTGTGGTGTTTCTGTCCATAAAATGGCCGACATGGAGAAGCATGTGACCAGGCCCCACCCCAGTGTTCACCACTGAGCCTGTATATACCTATAGAGGACACAGGGGGTGGGGCATGGTTACATGCTCCTCCATGTCAGCCATCCAATGGACAGAAACAAAACAGAGCAGGACAGCACAGCCTGGATGAGGAGAGTGTAATAGTAGCTCTATGAGGTACACAGGGAGCTGCTGTCAGTATATACAGTCAGTACAGTTACTAATACTGTACACTGAACTATTTTACTATAACGTGGCCAACCCCTTTACGGGGTTAAAATTGCTTTATTTCCATCCTTATAACGCTTTTATTTTTTGGTCTATGAGGCTGTGTAGTCTACCGGCAATCTGCTGCAGCCACTCCTATTTCACAGAGCAACACGCTGCAGACCTTCCAACATGTTCAGCCAACATCGTGCATGGCAGCTGAATGTTGTTGCCTCTCAACATGTGCTTTTGCACTGAACGGTTATTGGCCTGATCCAAGTAGGACCAATTATCGATCAGTGCAATAGGGCCTTAACATCAGGAGTAAGTTTACCATTCTATCAAAGTGTTTAGGCTCAGACACTACTTTTAAATTCCTCATTCATGTGGGTCCCAAACCGAAATGGTATAGCGCCGAGCGGCCACAACAACAGCACTCTCAGAGGGAGGGACTCCAGCAGTACCACTGCCGCCAAACATGCCCTGGGCCTCAGATTTATACATGGCAGGAAGAACAGGTCCTCAGTTGAAATCTCAGACTTTATAGTGCATTGTTAGATCCATCCTTATTGTGGTTTTTATATCAAGTGGTGCTTGATATAGAATGTTTTTTTAAGGCATATTCATTTTTTGTTTTGTTTTTTAAATTCCCAGAAGAATTGCTGTTGGCATTCCACCTTAAGCAGGATTTATTTCATTTATGTATATTGTGATAATCCTCCTACAGGTTAGGACAGGTTGACTCTTATACATACTTTGCCTAGGCTTGGTGTAACTTATACTTTATTTCTGCTGTGATTGTTGTTTTGACTGTATCCTCACAACTTCTGTCATGCACAGTATAGTCTCTGGCTTACCATCCTCCTGTTTTCTTCACCATGCCTTGCTCAGTTTTGCACAGGCGTTATGTTCTAATGCGTGTCCAACAGTACTTTGGTTGCCATTTTGATTGTGCCATCTATATCCACCTAGTAAGGCAGAGTTTTTTCTATTTAATCCACCTTACGTCTCTCTGTGTGTGGCTTTATTGCTTAAAGGGGTACTTCCACATGAGGTAAAAAAAAAATAAAAAATGATGCAGAGTCATGTAGCATTGCTTACCGGTCTTCTCTAGTTTTGAAGCTACCAAAAAATCTATTTCTTTGGGGGATTTTAGTTCTGTATAGTGTCCTGTAGTTTCCATCATTTAATGGAGAAAATACCTTCTTTCTTTGGTCAGGGCAAAAGCTCCTACATATAACTTCTTTAAATTAGGCGTTTCTTATTGCTGGATTGTATTTGGCTAAAGACCAATTAGTCAATGTGTAATAGGAATAGTAATGACTAAGCTGTGCACTGCCTGTGTGCAAAGGGCAGCTGGTTGCTTCCTCTCTCCCTCCTTTCCTCCCTCCCATGTGCTCAGTACTAAAAGACAAAGACTGAAGCAGCGATCTGCGGCTTTCTCAGCATTCTCACTAGTACAACGCTTCAAAATGCCCGAAATGTTGATGGAAGTAGAGGAGGTAAGATGCGGACATTAGAAAATACATTGGGAGGACTTCTACCAACCAATACAGAGTATGGTATATAGATCTGTGAACGTGTGTTTAGTAATCCCATCCTGCATTTACAGACCTGACACATATGTGAGCAGGCTTTTCCTAAACACAGACATTGTAATGTTTCCTTGATAAGTCTTCAGTAACAATATGAAGGGTGATAAAAATCTAGAATACAATGTGTACATACATAAAATATACATTATTAATAGATTACTTTTTTTTACATGATTCTGTTAGGGATTTTCAGAGAAATTGGGCACTGTCGGTTTGTAATGTTACAGGATAAAATGCTGATTACTATTAATGGTATGTTGCTGCATTTAGAAGAGAGAAGGTAGTAAAAAAATGGAGGAGGTAGTGAAACAATAGCTTGTGTTTTGGTTAGGGAACTAGATCATGTCGAGCAATATGCTGCTTGATATCCCGGCTGCTGCCCCAGTAAGTATCCAGGAGGCGGCTCTTTACATTAAGTGTCATGTGATGTATTTAGTTTCCCCATCTCCTCCTCTTAGGTATGATCAGACAGAATCGTTACTCTGCCCCTTCTGCAGAAAAAGCTGTAAACGAATACATCAAGATAAGCTTACTTAGTTCCAGTCCATATAACCTAGAACCTATTTAATTTTACACATTTGTAGTGGATCCCATTTTTTTATTTTGGTCAACGGGACTCTATAAAGGGATTATCACATGAATCATATGGCAGGCTGGAACAGTAGATCCGTAGCAGCAGCCACAGAGGCCTAGTAAAGACCTTGGGCTGCCATGAAAACAGATCGGCTCTCCACAATCATGTTGTTGGGGAGATGATACGACCCCTGAACCACCAATAATCTGGCGTCTAACTAACTTCTGACAACAGCCACTAGATTGTTAAATAGCAAGCAGTTAGAACTCAATCCATGCTGGTTATTGAGAGTTAGTGTCAGCTGGTTATAGCAGCAGCTGGTATCCACTGGGTATGGAGTGGGCTTCATACAAATATATCATGGTGGGTTAAGGTGTTAATGGTGGAACAACAAGTTCCCTGTTTTCTGGCTTTGGGATTTTCTGATATCCTGCCATATGCACTGACCTTGACTATGCCTTGCTAATAGTATTTTTACACTCACCAATAATGGTCATCATTTGCATACTTGTTATCAGTGGCACAATTCATAAGTGTTAATGCCACTCATAACTCATGACTAGATAACATTTCCATACAATGACTGGATATCAACCACCGGTTCCTCAATAATATCACCATACTGTGACTATGTTACATCACCAGTTCCTGAATAATATCACCATACTGTGACTATGTAACACCACCAGTACCTGAATATCACCATACTGTGACTATGTTACACCATCAGTACCTGAATAATATCACCATACTGTGACTATGTAACACCATCAGTACCTGAATAATATCACCATACTGTGACTATGTAACACCATCAGTACCTGAATAATATCACCATACTGTGACTATGTTACATCACCAGTTCCTGAATAATATCACCATACTGTGACTATGTAACACCACCAGTACCTGAATATCACCATACTGTGACTATGTTACACCATCAGTACCTGAATAATATCACCATACTGTGACTATGTAACACCATCAGTACCTGAATAATATCACCATACTGTGACTATGTAACACCATCAGTACCTGAATAATATCACCACACTATGACGATGCAACACCACCATTACCTGAATATTACCATACTCTGACTATATAACACCACCAGTACCTGAATAATATCACCATACTGTGACTATGTAACACCACCAGTACATGAATAATATCACCATACTGTGACTATGTTACATCACCAGTTCCTGAATAATATCACCATACTGTGACTATGTTACACCATCAGTACCTGAATAATATCACCATACTGTGACTATGTAACACCATCAGTACCTGAATAATATCACCATACTGTGACTATGTTACATCACCAGTTGCTGAATAATATCACCATCCTGTGACTATATAACACCACTAGTCCCCGAATAATATCACCACACTATGACGATGCAACACCACCATTACCTGAATATTACCATACTCTGACTATATAACACCACCAGTACCTGACTCATACCAATATACTGTAGCTGAATATACTGCAGTGGTAGGCTGAGAACTGTTCTGGTGATCGGCGTGCTCACCGTTGTAGAATGGAAATAGGGGAATGTGGATAGGGAATAACGTTGTCAGATGAAACAACCCCGTTAAATGGGCATGTCACCATATTTGGGGCCACTAAACAGTCAGGTTAGTGTTCTAGAAATATCTTTATTAATTATATCCATTTCTGCATTAAGTTTAAAAAATTTTTTTATTGGAGTTCATTACCCATCCATAGACACTCATGCTGATGAAGCCAAAAACACTACACCTTACGTCACTACTCATCGCTTCCTCTCTCCGTAGCCTCTCCGCTCAAAGAATTGACATGTCAGTTCATTGAGGGGAGAGGCGCGGAGAGAGGAGGCACGTGAGCCCTCCCATAGACCACCTGTATGACCGAGGAATTCAGCCTCTTTTACTTAGTGGGAAAAGAGCAAGGGAAAATGAAAGGTGGTGGAATATATGACAGCTAATGAAATCAGCTGCTAAGAAATTATGTTATGCATGTCTTAATAGGAGGAACTCCTCCACATAAGGAGACAAAATAGGAGATGATTGCAAACTTCATTTTAAGGGGCTTGAGATGCTGCATGCAGTCTTTGTCCTAAAAGACCACCTGCTGCTATGTGCTACATGTATTCTCTACTGTTCAGCAACTAAGATGTAGCTGGGGGGGAGGGGGTCCATTTCTGAAGCAACCATTCCACACCCAGCGAGTTTTGCAAGAATTTAGAATAGGTATTAAAAGAGTCATAAAAGTGTGAGAGGACCGATGAAACAAGAATGGATGAATCAGATTGATAGGATTAAAAAAAAAATAGAGGGATTGGTGGCTGGTGAAGAAAGAGGAAGAGAAGAAAAATTCATTAACAAGTGGAATGTTTGGTAGGATGGTAGAGGAGGGTTTTTTTTTTTACACTCCACCCCCCCCCCCCCGATTAGTCTGGGGCAGGGGTTGGGGTTAATAAGGGGGAAAGTTCTTTTGTATAAAGTGATATATACCTATATCATGCGGACTTGTATATTCGATCATTGGATGGCATGTTTGACTGTAGGATAAGTTATTACTTTTGTTCTATTTTTGTTTCATTGCTGGTTCCCAGTGTGGAGCAAGTGAATAGAAGCACCTGGAGCCATTAGGTGATGAATGCCATTACGGAAGTATCCTCCAAATAAGATAAAAAAATAAGCTTTGTTTTAATGTCTAAAAACATGGTACAAATGGTTTCAGGAAGAATCCCTTAATCATTAAAGTGACTCTGTACCCATAATCCGCCCACCCCAAACCGCTTTTAATCCAAGATCTGTCCTGGGGTCCGTTCGGCAGGTGATGCTGTTATTGTCCTAAAAAACAACTTTTAAACTTGCAGCCCTGTGTCATACTGGCGTAGCCTAGAGTGACTATGCATTCGGCTGGCACAATCTCTCCGTTCCTTCCTCCCCGTCCTCTTCATCATTAGGAATGCCCCAGGCAGTTATTCTCCTATTCATCTGCTGTGTCAATAACGGCACATGGGCTTGATTGTTAGGGCACCTTTGCAGTGTTCACTGCAGAGGAATAGGAAAAATCCTGCCAGTGGCATTGCTAATGATGAAGAGGATGGGGAGGAGGGATGGAGGGGGGGTCGAAGGTTAGGGCACACATACTCTAGGCCACGGCAGTTTGACACAGGGCTGCAAGTTTAAAGTGACTGTACCACCAGGCCCAGGTTGAAGCACCAGAGGCAGGCCGACCCACCCCCAGTGGGAAGAAATCCCAGCCCCTCCATGACGTGACTCCTTTAGAATTAATGGAACCCTATCTTAGAGGGGCGGGGGTTTCCTCCCACTAAGGGTGGATCAGCCCGCCTCCAGTGCTTCAGCCTGGGCCTGGTGGTACAGTCACTTTAAAAGTTGTTTTGTTTTTAAACACTTTTTATTACTATTTTCTTCATATAAGTGGTATAAAACAGCATTCAGACACATTTACATCGCGTGCCCAAATTGAAGATACAAGTAGTGTGAGATGTTCCGCACAAAATCAACAGCATAACATAACAATAACCCCCCCCCCCCCCTCCTTCCACAGATACAGCAAGTTGTTTTTTTTAGGACAATAACAGCATCACCTGCCGAACGGACCCCAGGACAGATCTTGGATTAAAAGCAGCTATCTGAAGGTACAAGCGGTTTGGGGGGGACAGATTGTGGGGCTTTAAGGTGTTCTTCCAAAATGCATTAGTGTATGCTTTTATCCATTTGAACCATGTTTTAAGACATTGGAATAAAGCTTATCTTTTATCTTATTTGGAGCTGTGGACATTCTACATTACTTCTGTGATTACATGTATGTCTGTGGTTGCTTCACAAACCCAGGTGCACATATATATATGTAAATTAATTGAACTGTTGAGGTGTAAAATCGCACAATGACAGTTTAATTGACAGCCGTGTGGCTGTAATAGAACAGTTCCACAAAGATTTAAACACTTTCCCTGCTCCAGCATCATAATGGTACATGATGATGGGGGGGGAATACATTCTATTGCGCAGCCTCCATGGTTAACAGAATGCTCCCTAAGGATGCCTTTATACAGAGATTTATCTGACAGATTTTTGAAGCCAAAGCCAGGAATTGATTTGAAAAGAAGAGAAATCTCTTTCCTTTAGGACCTGTTCTCTGTTTATAGTCTGTTCCTGGTTTTGGTTTCAATGACTTGTCAGATAAATCTCTCTGTGTAAACGCACCATTAGAGATGAGCAAAATTTAGAAATGTTTGGTTCGGCAGGTTCACTGAAATTTGGGTAGCTTCACACACACAACGTGTCCGCAGCGGAAATCTTACAGCGAATTTGCAGCAAAATCCACTGCAGATACTTACTCATACACTATAATGGGCTGAAATACTCGCAGCGGGATTGTCATTCCGCTGCGAGTATGTTTAACGCAGCGCCATTAACCCCCTTGGCCTGGGAGCGTACATGACCTACAGGTAATGTATGCTCCCTGGCCTCGGAGGTTAATGGCGCTGTGTTTGACATACAATTTTGAATACTGGTGAAAATAATTGTATGCGAGTAGGGTGGGAAGGATCATTTTACAGACTATTACAAACAAATTTCTACCGAAGAAAGTAATCGCTGGATTTTTGTTTCTTCTCTAGTAGAACTACCCTAGTCTTTCTATAAAATTATTTTGGCCTTTGCCTCAGTTTGATGATATATGTTGTTTATAGCCTGAAGAACTAGTTAGAATTATTTTGTGTGTTCTGTGGAGTGAAATTCCTAAAATCACCATACTTAGGCCTAATTCACACGTCCGAATTTTTTATCCGTTTTCCCAACCCAGGAAAAACGGAATCCATTACAACCCATTATTTTCAATGGTGCTATTCATACATCCGTTTTTTGTTTTTTTTGCTGATCCGCAATCAGTGACCAAAAAAAAAATGGACGTGTTGTAATACGGTCCGTAATTACGGAATGGACACCCCAATAGAAGTCTATAGAGAGCATATCACCAAGCTCCTTCTGCCAGAAATATCCTGCTTTATAGAAATGATTGTAGAATGACCCCCAGACAACCAGGTGACCTTTTTTGGGAGGTTGGGACAGCTTCTGACATCATTTTTGCCATCCCCTCTTTTTTCTTCACACCTTGGATGGATAAAAATACGGAACACAATACGGATGCAAAACAGATGATTTTTTGCGGATTGCGGATGAAAAATAGAGGATCCAGATTTTCATCCAGGAAAACATGGACGTGTGAATAAGGCCTTACTGACCTTGTGCTGTAGGCTACTTGACCTTCTTGGTTTCTAGGTGACAGCACAAGCACACTTGTGACTTTCCTTTTATCCCCAGTATAAATGATCTAACTTTAGAAGGCCTCCTCTACAGGTAGGGACACACTAGGAAGAAATCTTGCAGTGTTTACCTTTCCTCCAATAACAGAATATAGTAGCAGATGAGTGGATGCAATTTTACAAATCATTTTCCCATGCCATGGATATTTTTTATCTAATAAAATTAATCTGTGTTTCAGTGAAAACAACCCCTATTTAGAACAATAAAACAGAATTTCAGTTACAGAAATTTCTGTAACCAATCTGTAGTGTGTGAATATATCCTAATATCCCCCAACGGTGTTTAATAAACCTAAAGATTAAGGCCAGGGTTACAAGATGATTTCTAGTCGCATGACCAGAAACCGAAAGTGAATAGGGTCATGTTAAGACCCACAAGTGGCTGCAACAGTCTCAAGAAATCCATCCATGATGGAACCACATGATCAGGAATCACAACAGGCACAACACAGTGGTTTATGGTGACGTGATCAGAAATCACAGCATAGCCCTAAGCCCTAGGGTAGAGGAAAACTGTAGGACATGCTACATTAATTAAACAGCCTTGCGGAAGTCCTGAAAAGAACAAAGGTGTTGAATACCTCATGATTTTTATACTTTCAATATGAGAAAAAATTTCAAGGGAATATTTCACCTAGATTTTTTTTTCTCAGAGCCAGACACTGAAATATATTTTCTAATCTAATTTTATTTTTAGATTTTTTTTCCCCCATTATTTGTATATTATTATGTAGCTATCTTGCCTGAGCTGTTTTTAACAGCACTTAGTGATATGCTTTACAGTAAGCCTCATGGACATAGACAACAGATAAACGGGAAACATTACTGACCATACTCTGTGACCTTTGAAGAGATCATTCAACAGGCATAGGGAGGCTGAGCTAAGGGTCCTATCAGACAAAGGGATTTTTCATTTTCTCTGATTATCAATAAACGATTGCAAACAAGCGTTTTTGGGATCGACCTGAAATCATTCACCATAATACACGGAATGATAGTAATCACAATCGTAATTACGATCATTCATATATGCTAGTATAAGAACGATCGTAGTTATGAAGCAAAGATGTGTACATACACTAAAAGATTAAATTTGCAAATGTGCAAATGTGATCAATGACATACGAACAAATGTTCGGTAGCCGTTTGATTGTTGCCTGCATACACATGGAGAGATTATTGCCTAAATTCAAATAATATAACAGGGAAATTAATCAAAAAGCATATTAATTATTTTTTGATGCATTCAGTGGAGAGTAGCTATACAGGCTGTTTTTGTCAGGTTATATTGTCAATATGAGCCAGTTACATAGCTATCTGTTTAGGTTCAATTGTTGAAAATTCTCCAATTCAGTTCAAATACAAATGTAGTAGAAGATGCAGAAACATCTGTTCATCTGTTTGCACCCCTGGTCTTAACTTGTGCATTGTCACAACCACTCAGCTCAGAACAAAACGTTTGATGAGATTACCTATTTGTTTACCGAATATTCCTCCAGGGAAACCTTAAAGCTTCTCCCTTTATCTTAATATTCTTTGGTGCCCATCTCATACAATAAGAGACAAGCTACTTTATCTACAGACAGGCCGTCCTTTCAGCTAATGGGAAAAAAATTATACAATTCCCTTAAAATTGCTTGCACCAACCACCAAGAAGGAGTAATAGAATTTAACCTGCCTCTCATATATAATACAGCTAACTGTGTGCTGTCCACACTGACTGGCTACGTTACCTTAGTGAAAGTCTCGCTGCTCCTGAGATGTTGATGTTCTGTGGTCTATGTCCTCAGTTCTCCAGCAGAAAGCAAGAGGTATGCTTTTTATGTTATATATATATATATATATATATATATACACACACACACATTTTATATCAGATGAAAAAGATGATAAAATATTCTAGAGATAATTCTTTTATATGGGAACCTATACTTGTGATGAAAAATATCGAAACACAAGTTATTATTAGACGGCATTTAGAGATGTATTAAGATGTTGCACTGAAGGGGTATTAAGCTCTTTTTTTGTGTGTGTAAAAAACTATAATATAACCTAAATTCTGGAGGCCCAATTGAAGTGACATATATATAAAATTTATTTTTTTTCCCCCCAAAGTTCACAGAATCGATAAAACCTTCAATTCTTTAGACTGCATGCCTTAGTGGAAAAAAAATCTGCATTTCAGTGGTTGGTATTGAATCTGAAATTTAACCAATTTATGACCAGGGCTCTGGAGGTATCACATACTGTACATATTTACTTGATGGGATTCAAGATAACAAGCTTTTAGGATTAAAGGAGAAGTCCTGTGAAATTGAAACAATAGAGGAAGGCAGAGGGTGCAGGAAAATGATAAACTAAGTAAACTTATCCGTCACAGTGCCTCCTACTCGCCACACTTGGGTCCGGCTGATGGCTGTTAAATGTCATTTTTGTCTGGAATCCGGGTATGTCACATACCCAGCTTTCCAGCTGTAACATCATTGCCTGGCTGAGCTATTGCTAACTCATCGTTGCAGCTGGAACAGCTACAGGTGGCTGTCGGCTGTCAATGGGATTTGAGAGCGGCACTACAGTGAAGGGTAAGAATACTTTATTGTTTTCCCACACACCCCTGCCTTCCTCCCTTTTTTCAATTTCATGAAACTTTTCCTTTAAGTAGTGAAAGACACCTCAATTCCAGCACTTTGCCAGTTATATATGCCTGTGGTGTACTTTATGTAATATTTACCAAATCAGCAAAGTAAATGCCATTTTGAGCATGACTGTCTTCAATGTCACAAAATCTTCTCAGCTTCTACCAGGTAACATGTCTTTTAAACCCTGGAAATATACCACTATATCACAGTATGAGGAAAGGTTTCATAAATTCAGTAGTAGCGCATAGGAGTCTGAGTGTTCATTAGTTTGGGTGTGGAGCTACATCCCTTTATTCTCATGATCAGTGGTGGTCCCAGAGGTCAGACATCGAATTATCTTAAAGGGGTACTCCAGGTGGGAGTGCTTCTTTCACTATGACCAGGGAGGGAGTGGATGAAGGCAACAACATCCACTTACCTCCCTGATTCCAGCGTTGACTCCCGCATCTCGTTTCTCCGGCTGCTTTCTAATCTATGATGTGGCTTGAGATGTGACGTTTCAAGCCTGTTCAGTCATTTAGCGTCTGTAGCAGGGTCTTGCCTGGACCAGAAAGCGGGCGGAGACCAGGGCAGCGTGATGCAGGACCCTTTTTCTTCCCATGTTCTACATAAAAAAATACAAAATTAGGTATTACCGCATCTGTTTCGTCTTAAAAAATAAAATAATTTTATATTTTATCCTGCATAGTGAACTCGGTAAATAGAATTGGAGCATTTTGTCATTAAAGGGGTTTTCTGATTTAACAATACTTGTCCCCTATCCACAGGGTAGGGGACAAGCATTAGATCGAGGGAGGTCCATGCCCCTATTGGCAGCGTGGGAATGATGGCTCCAAAGACAAGATTTTTTTGAATCATAGGGTTCCTTTAAAGGGAACCTGTCACCCCCCGTACCGGGGTGACAGGCTCCCGACCCCCCGTTAGAGACCCCTATACTTACCTCATCCCGCCGGGTCCCGCTTCTGGAGGTGGTCGGGTCCCGGAGATATCAGCCTCTGCAGCCCGGCGCGCGCGCTGAGAGATGAGTCCAACACCCATAGAGAATGACAGGAGAGTCCAGCGCTCCGTCATTCTCTATGAGCGTTGGACTCATCTGTCAGCGCGTGCGCCGGGCTGCAGCGGCTGAGATCTCCGGGACCCGACCGAATCCAGAAGCGGGACCCGGCGGGATTAGGTAAGTATAGGGGGCTCTAACGGGGGGTCGGGAGCCTGTCACCCCGGCACGGGGGGTGACAGGTTCCCTTTAAGGCCCAGAATATATTCCAGGGAAAGTGGTTAAAAAGGCATAGCACTTTAACTTTTTTCCACCTGTCTCACCAAGACTTTTTTTTTTTGCAACACCAATTGTACTTTGTAACAAGACTTAATTTTTTGGGTCTTGTGTTTCTGCAGTTTACCACGTGGTAAAACATGTTACCTATAGTCAGTATTAGTGTTGAGTGGACTTGCCAAACTGTTTTGGTTCAGCCAAAAAATATGCTTAAAACTGTTCTATTTGGACTCTTACAATGTTTTTATTTTTTTTGGTCTATAGAGCTGTGTGAGGTGTCATTTTTTTGCATCATTAACTATAGTTTTATTGAATCTGCACTCATTTGCTACAGTCTGCTAAAGCTGAGGGTAGTGTGTAGCAATCGCTGATCCCTGGCAGTTCGGAAGGCCTCGGACTGCAAGGAGAATCGATGAGCTTCCCGCAAGGAGCTGATCACCCCTACTGGGCCACCAATGACAGGTAATCCAGCGCCTCTAAATGCTGCTGCCAGTCAGGCCCCTCTCTATACCCCTTTACTGGCACCATGTGTGCTGTATGTTGTGGTACAAGATGGGGTTACCAGTTCGAAAAAGCACAGCTACAAAAACAGCACCACCCCTGGCCTCAGGTTGTGCTGATACAAGGATGCATTCACACGTTCTGTGTTCCGCTCGGAATGGAATGCCTGTAACGGACTTCACCCTCTGCCCATGCAGCATCTGTGATAAGAAGCTGGGAGCGGGGGGAACTGTACAGATATGCGCAACGCTGTAATGAATCAGCCGTGCGGCTCTGTCATTACAGAGCAGCGCATTTCTGTACAGTTCCCCTCGCTCCCAGCTTCTTATCACAGATGCTGCATGGGCAGAGGGAGAAGTCTGTTACAGGCCTTTCACGGAACATGAAACGTGTGAATGCAGCCTAACATTTTAGCTCAATTTGCTTCAATAGAACTGAACAGAAATGTTGCTGATTCTAGGAAAACACTATCAGGTTTTTCTAAGCAAGTATAACCCCTTTAAGGCCTAAAAGTACATAACCTCCTATATACAGTACACAGCCTCCTATATACAGTACACAGCCTCCCTTACAGAGTACATAACCTCCTATACACAGTACACAGCCTCCTCAATACAGTACACAGCCTCCTATATACAGTACACAGCCTCCCTTACAGAGTACATAACCTCCTATATACAGTACACAGCCTCCTCCATACAGTACACAGCCTCCTATATACAGTACACAGCCTCCCTTACAGAGTACATAACCTCCTATATACAGTACACAGCCTCCTATATACAGTACACAGCCTCCCTTACAGAGTACATAACCTCCTATACACAGTACACAGCCTCCTCCATACAGTACACAGCCTCCTATATACAGTACACAGCCTCCCTTACAGAGTACATAACCTCCTATATACAGTACACAGCCTCCTATACACAGTACACAGCCTCCTCCATACAGTACACAGCCTCCTCCATACAGTACACAGCCTCCTATATACAGTACACAGCCTCCTATATACAGTACACAGCCTCCCTTACAGAGTACATAACCTCCTATACACAGTACACAGCCTCCTGTACACAGCCTCCTATATACAGTACACAGCCTCCTGTACACAGTACACAGCCTCCTATACACAGTACACAGCCTCCTCCATACAGTACACAGCCTCCTATATACAGTACACAGCCTCCTATATACAGTACACAGCCTCCCTTACAGAGTACATAACCTCCTATATACAGTACACAGCCTCCTCCATACAGTACACAGCCTCCTCCATACAGTACACAGCCTCCCTTACAGAGTACATAACCTCCTATATACAGTACACAGCCTCCTATATACAGTACACAGCCTCCTCCATACAGTACACAGCCTCCTATATACAGTACACAGCCTCCCTTACAGAGTACATAACCTCCTATATACAGTACACAGCCTCCTATATACAGTACACAGCCTCCCTTACAGAGTACATAACCTCCTATATACAGTACACAGCCTCCTATACACAGTACACAGCCTCCCTTACAAAGTACATAACCTCCTATATACAGTACATAACCTCCTATATACAGTACACAGCCTCCTATACACAGTACACAGCCTTCTCCATACAGTACAGAGCCTCCCTTACAGAGTACATAACCTCCTCCATACAGTACACAGCCTCCTCCATACAGTACACAGCCTCCCTTACAGAGTACATAACCTCCTATATACAGTACACAGCCTCCTGTACACAGCCTCCTATATACAGTACACAGCCTCCTGTACACAGCCTCCTATATACAGTACACAGCCTCCTATACACAGTACACAGCCTCCTATACACAGTACACAGCCTCCTCCATACAGTACACAGCCTCCTATATACAGTACACAGCCTCCCTTACAGAGTACATAACCTCCTATATACAGTACACAGCCTCCTATATACAGTACACAGCCTCCCTTACAGAGTACATAACCTCCTATATACAGTACATAACCTCCTATATACAGTACACAGCCTCCTCCATACAGTACACAGCCTCCTATATACAGTACACAGCCTCCTATATACAGTACACAGCCTCCTATACACAGTACACAGCCTCCTCCATACAGTACACAGCCTCCTATACACAGTACACAGCCTCCTCCATACAGTACACAGCCTCCTCCATACAGTACACAGCCTCCCTTACAGAGTACATAACCTCCTATATACAGTACACAGCCTCCTATATACAGTACACAGCCTCCCTTACAGAGTACATAACCTCCTATATACAGTACACAGCCTCCTATACACAGTACACAGCCTCCCTTACAAAGTACATAACCTCCTATATACAGTACATAACCTCCTATATACAGTACACAGCCTCCTATACACAGTACACAGCCTTCTCCATACAGTACACAGCCTCCCTTACAGAGTACATAACCTCCTCCATACAGTACACAGCCTCCTCCATACAGTACACAGCCTCCCTTACAGAGTACATAACCTCCTATATACAGTACACAGCCTCCTGTACACAGCCTCCTATATACAGTACACAGCCTCCTATATACAGTACACAGCCTCCTATACACAGTACACAGCCTCCTATACACAGTACACAGCCTCCTCCATACAGTACACAGCCTCCTCCATACAGTACACAGCCTCCTATATACAGTACACAGCCTCCCTTACAGAGTACATAACCTCCTATATACAGTACACAGCCTCCTATATACAGTACACAGCCTCCCTTACAGAGTACATAACCTCCTATATACAGTACATAACCTCCTATATACAGTACACAGCCTCCTATACACAGTACACAGCCTCCTCCATACAGTACACAGCCTCCTATATACAGTACACAGCCTCCTATATACAGTACACAGCCTCCTATATACAGTACACAGCCTCCTGTACACAGTACACAGCCTCCTCCATACAGTACACAGCCTCCTATACACAGTACACAGCCTCCTATATACAGTACATAACCTCCTATATACAGTACACAGCCTCCTATATACAGTACACAGCCTCCCTTACAGAGTACATAACCTCCTATACACAGTACACAGCCTCCTGTACACAGCCTCCTATATACAGTACACAGCCTCCTGTACACAGTACACAGCCTCCTATACACAGTACACAGCCTCCTCCATACAGTACACAGCCTCCTATATACAGTACACAGCCTCCTCCATACAGTACACAGCCTCCCTTACAGAGTACATAACCTCCTATATACAGTACACAGCCTCCTATATACAGTACACAGCCTCCCTTACAGAGTACATAACCTCCTATATACAGTACACAGCCTCCTATACACAGTACACAGCCTCCCTTACAAAGTACATAACCTCCTATATACAGTACATAACCTCCTATATACAGTACACAGCCTCCTATACACAGTACACAGCCTTCTCCATACAGTACAGAGCCTCCCTTACAGAGTACATAACCTCCTCCATACAGTACACAGCCTCCTCCATACAGTACACAGCCTCCCTTACAGAGTACATAACCTCCTATATACAGTACACAGCCTCCTATATACAGTACACAGCCTCCCTTACAGAGTACATAACCTCCTATATACAGTACACAGCCTCCTGTACACAGCCTCCTATATACAGTACACAGCCTCCTGTACACAGCCTCCTATATACAGTACACAGCCTCCTATACACAGTACACAGCCTCCTATACACAGTACACAGCCTCCTATACACAGTACACAGCCTCCTCCATACAGTACACAGCCTCCTCCATACAGTACACAGCCTCCTATATACAGTACACAGCCTCCCTTACAGAGTACATAACCTCCTATATACAGTACACAGCCTCCTATATACAGTACACAGCCTCCCTTACAGAGTACATAACCTCCTATATACAGTACATAACCTCCTATATACAGTACACAGCCTCCTATACACAGTACACAGCCTCCTCCATACAGTACACAGCCTCCTATATACAGTACACAGCCTCCTATATACAGTACACAGCCTCCTGTACACAGTACACAGCCTCCTCCATACAGTACACAGCCTCCTATATACAGTACACAGCCTCCTATATACAGTACACAGCCTCCTATATACAGTACACAGCCTCCTGTACACAGTACACAGCCTCCTCCATACAGTACACAGCCTCCTCCATACAGTACACAGCCTCCTATATACAGTACACAGCCTCCTATATACAGTACACAGCCTCCCTTACAGAGTACATAACCTCCTATATACAGTACACAGCCTCCTCCATACAGTACACAGCCTCCCTTACAGAGTACATAACCTCCTATATACAGTACACAGCCTCCTATATACAGTACACAGCCTCCCTTACAGAGTACATAACCTCCTATACACAGTACACAGCCTCCTCCATACAGTACACAGCCTCCTCCATACAGTACACAGCCTCCCTTACAGAGTACATAACCTCCTATATACAGTACATAACCTCCTATATACAGTACACAGCCTCCTATATACAGTACACAGCCTCCTATATACAGTACACAGCCTCCTATACACAGTACACAGCCTCCTATATACAGTACATAACCTCCTATATACAGTACACAGCCTCCTATATACAGTACACAGCCTCCTATATACAGTACACAGCCTCCTATATACAGTACACAGCCTCCCTTAGGGTGCATTTACACAGAAAGATTTATCTGACAGATTTTGGAAGCCAAAGCCAGGAATGGATTTGAAAAGAGTCTGTCCTTTATGACCTGATCCCTGTTTATAGTCTGTTCCTGGTTTTGGCTTCAAAGATCTGTCAGATAAATCTGCCTGTGTAAACGCACCATAATAGAGTACAATTGATCACAGATAAGGAACAAACAGTACGGCCGCCGCAGCGCAGTGTCCACCGTCACGTGACTTGGGCTGGTCACATGACGCGCGCACGTCAGCAGGTCCTAACCGAGCAGGGGCTTCAGCAGCTCCCCTACAGCAGTAAGTGAGAGCAGAGGAGTGTGAGAAGAAGTGCGGTACAGTGCAGCGCTATGGAGGGGAGGCAGCCCGACTATAAAATCCGATTCCGACCCGGTTGGGTGGAGGTTGTGCAGGTAAGCACGTCGCTGCATCTGACACCTGGGCCTCGCTCCTTCTGCCTGCGGTCAGTAACTGCCCCTCCACTATATAGTGCGGTAGAACTGCGGGTCATACTATATACAGGGCGGGGGAGGCTGCTGGCTATATGTCCCGTCACCTGTAGTCTCCCCCCCCACCTTCCGGGAAATAGATGAGGCCGGTGCTGAGCAGGATGTTATGAGGACGCACCTAGCGCTGCATGGGCTGGGAGGTGTGCGGCACTGTATGCATATACATACTGCACATAATAAGACTATACATTGTAGTATACAGGCCGCAGCCTCTGTGGGATAGAGCGCCCCCGTGTGTCCTGTCATCACTCCTCCATCACTCTGCCTGGCAGTCACTATTAGGTTTGGACCCATAGGTTGCATTATAGCCAGAAGCCTGTATTAGCCTGGGGAAATGTATTAAAGGGGTACTCCAAATATACCTTTTTTTATTCAAATCAACTGGTGCCATGAAGTGTCACTTACTTCTATAAAAAAAAAAAAAAATCTCTAGCCTTCCAGTACTTGTCAGTTGCTGTATGTCCTGCAGGGAGTGGTGTATTATTTCCAGTCTGTAAAGCAGTAGAGGTTTTCTATGGAGATTTCCTGCTGCTCTGGACAGTTCCTGACATGGTCAGAGGTGGCAGCAGAGAGCACTGTGTCAGATTGGAAAGAATACACCACTTCCTGCAGGACATGCAGCAGCTGATATGTACAGGAAGACTGAAGGTTTTTAAATAGAAATAAATTACAAATCTCTGGCACTTTCTGACAACAGTTGATTTGAAAGAATTTTTTCCCCTCTGCTGGAGTACCAGTATTGATATTAGGGGGAATTTATTAAGAAGGTGTGCTTGCTTTATGGCATACAAAGTCACACCCAACTGGCGGATATTTCAGTGGGGCAGCTACATGTGCACCTGGATTTATTGAGAGTCATGAACTTTTATATAACTCCAGCCTGATTGTATGTTGATGGGTTTTTACTTAAAGGGGTACCAGAAAATTGTGGCCTCAAACTGCACTAGCTCCAGTATGCTTTTTCTTGACAGGAAGTCCCTTTATCTTTAGTGTTGTGTTGTCTCAGCCACTCCTCAGCTCCTCCTTCCAAGACGACGCTGTCTCAGGTGGCTTGGCTGGATCTTGCCTCTTCTCTAAGTCATGTCACCATGTCTAACCAACCCCCCACAACCTGCAGCAGCTACTGAAGGCTTATTGGCTCCACCAGCTGTGTATATAGATATGTTTCAGTAGAATTTTTATTTTTACCTGAAGTTTTATGACCCCTTTAGGACTGGCATATGAGCTGCAAATCTTGGTAAATAACTTCATTTGTTCCAGGAGTCTTGTGGTTTGTTGAAACATAAGCCATGTTCTTTTAAGAAATGAGAGTCTTTCTCCTTCTAAACAAGTCAGACCTGTTCAGTTATTTTCTAACTGTACTGACATGAACTTACTGAGGCCTGTAGCATCTATATGACAGCTCCTACACACTGCAGCCCTGCATCCAGACCCTATGCAGTTTTATATCACCCAGTACAGCTAAGACTGGCTCTCTGGATGCAGTTTAATGCGTCCATTTTTCCATTGATTTCCATTATTAAAGAAAGGATCAAAATGCATCCATTTTTTTTTTAAAGTGCGGTCAGCTATGTTTTTGTTAATGTTAAAAAAAAAAAAAGAAATGGATGCGTTTTGATCCTTTTGTTATAGTGGAAGTCAGTGATAAAACGGATGCACACAAATGCATCTCTCTTTCTAAACGTTCTTCATCTGTTTTTTGCGAAAACGTAGTGCAGGCCCTATTACACAGAATGATTATCTGCCATTATGGCCAATAATCGTCCTGTGTAATAGAAGGCAACGATCAGCCGACATGAACGATGTCAGTTGATCGTTGCAGTCGTTTGTCTTGCAAAATTGTTGCTTCGTGGAATAGGAGCAGCAGCAGCAGACCACTTCCCCATGCCATGCCCCATGTCTACCCCAATAGCTGGGTGATGTTGCTAATAATCCAGACACCATTGTGTGGCAGATAGGGAGGAAATGGGGTTCACAAAGTTTCAGCCACATTCAGAACACAAACATGGACACCCGGCCTCACAGCTGATTCAAAATATGCTAATTCTTCATACTGTACAGTATATTGCACACAGTAAAATCGTTTATTGAATCGTTCTAATCGCTTATCGAAACGTTTTAATAAAGTCTATGGCACTCTGTTCTGAATATAATAGTATAGAACGCTTTAAAATGAAATACTTAGCTCTCGACACCAAGTTTACCTGCCCCCATGCTTCTCTGAGTCCTTGCTCAGTGACGGCCCACTCAGCCAATCAATGGTTGCGGTGGGATAGCACAGTGATTGGCTGATCGGGCTGTCAGTATGTGGGGACCCAGGGAAGCACGCGAGAGCGCACCAGTGGAACGCAGAAAGGTAAACATGGAGCTACGTAGTGTAAATAGCTAAGTCTATAGGACAATATTTTCGCAGCAGGATTTTAATCCGCATGGACTTTATTGAAATTGATATCCGAGCAGATTTCACTGTGAGAAACTAACAGCGTGAAATGCGCTGCAATATGGTGTGTGTGAATCTAGCCAACAAAAGGGCCTAGGAAAGTTGCAATCTACCTATGTACCCATCTTTCTTTCTACATGGTAGTATACACTTACATGGAGGCCCTAAGCATCTCAAGTGTTAATAAAAGGTGATGAAATGGCAGCCTTGCGCAAGATCCTGTAACACATTCCAGTATACAGTATATAGAAGCACATATCAGTATGTAAAGAGTTCTGATCTATATAAAGCACAGACCTCAGGGGACCCATCTCCAGCAGAGGACACTACCTGTTTACTTATATCAGGAAACTTCTATGTATACAGTGCATATAAGCAGAGCACAGCCACAGTCTCCAATGCACTGACTATGTGCAATAATGTACCGGGCGTTTCCTAATATCAGCGTTTTCAGTGTCTGGCACAGTTCCCTGTGTTAATGCTTGCAGGTTTTTTTTTATTGTAGCAGGTCTGACTCTACTCTGTAAATACTGTGTAGAGCCATATTGAAATAACATTTTAAACCCTTGGTTGAAGGGTTTACATGCAGTTTTCTTTAGCTGAAGTCACTATGGGCATGTTATGTGGCAGCTTTAAAACCAGCATGCATTGAAGATATAGTTTTAGCAGAATGGGATTGTGTTACTTGACATATTTGGTATGTTACTACATCTGCATATTTTCCCTTTTTTACATCCACAAGTCATGGGACCGCAAAGGATGAACTTCATTTTAATGTGTCCATGTCATAAAAAAAAAATGTAACATGTCACAGACATAAAAAAAAATTTCATTAGTCAGGGCCTGGGTTCTGAGAGCCTCATTGACGTCAGGGAGAGGCACTTCTCTCCCCACCTCTCACCTTGCTGCAGAAGAAAGTCCATAGAAAGATGAGGAGAGAAACGAGGGGAAGACTCCTTTCAGTCTTAGCCCTCACACTCAACAGATAATTTCTTTTTATGTAAATCTATGAAATGTCTATTTTTTTTTTTTTTTTTTTTTAAATGATGGTAACTTTTTCAAGGGGTTTTCTGATTTAAAACTTACTTGCCCCCTATTTCCCTGTTTGACCTCCGTGACACCCCCCTCCCCTTGGTGATGCGGCAAGACTTGTTTTTGAAGGAGGCACGTGGAGGGAGGAGTCATATCAGTGAACTGGGGGCAATTAAGAAATTTGATGGGGTGGGAGGGGGGGGGGCTGTTCGACCTCTCTGCCTCACGCCAATCTCCAGTTCAGCCCCCAGCTCCTTTGTTTTGAATACAGCTGTGGGTCGCCACATAACCCACAGCAGGGCTCCAGATGGCGACCAAAATGGTCGCCAATGCGACTGACTTTTTGCAAATGGCGCCCAGATTTATTAATCTGGGCGCCATTTGCGACTGGCCCCGGCGGCGGCGCGCTGTCTCTTTAAGATGCGCGGCTGATGCGCAGCTGCCGGGGGTGTCCCGTCCTATCCCCGGCAGCGCGGCGCATCAGTGAGCTGCCTGGGGCCCTGACTTCCGGCACAGGAAGCGCACGTCAGAGACGCTTCCTGTGTCAGAAGTCACAGCCCCGGCGTACAGGAGCTCACTGACGCGCCGCGCTGCCGGGGATAGGACGGGACACCCCCGGCAGCCGCGCATCAGCCGGGGACAGCGTCCGAAGAAGAAGAGGATCGCCGGGGGAGCGGGTTGTCAGGTGAGTTTGTGTGTTTGTTTTTTTTTAAATATTGCTTAGCATGGGGGGAAGAGAAGGGGGGGCATCTATAATGGGGGGAGAAGAGGGGCCATCTTCAAGGGGGGGAGAGGGGGCCATCTATAAGGGGGGGAGAAGAGGGGGCATCTATAATGGGGGGGGGGAGAGGGGCATCTATAAGGTGAGGGGGTATCTATAAGGGGGGGAGAAGAGGGGGCATCTATAATGGGGGGGAGAAGAGGGGGTATCTATAATGGGGGGAGAAGAGGGGGCATCTATAATGGGGGGAGAAGAGGGGGTATCTATAATGGGGGGAGAAGAGGGGGTATCTATAATGGGGGGGAGAAGAGAGGGTATCTATAATGGGGGGGAGAAGAGGGGGTATCTATAATGGGGGGAGAAGAGGGGGTATCTATAATGGGGGGGAGAAGAGGGGGTATCTATAATGGGGGGGAGAAGAGGGGGTATCTATAATGGGGGGGAGGAGGGGGCATCTATAATGGGGGGGAGGAGGGGGCATCTATAATGGGGGGGGGAGAGGGGGCATCTATAATGGGGGGGGGGAGAGGGGGCATCTATAAGGTGAGGGGGAATCTATAAGGGGGGGAGAAGAGGGGGCATCTATAATGGGGGGGGGGGAAGAGGGGGTATCTATAATGGGGGGAGAAGAGGGGGCATCTATAAGGGGGGGAGAAGAGGGGGTATCTATAATGGGGGGGAGAAGAGGGGGTATCTATAATGGGGGGGAGAAGAGGGGGTATCTATAATGGGGGGGAGAAGAGGGGGTATCTATAATGGGGGGGAGGAGGGGGCATCTATAAGGGGGGTAGAGGGGGTCATCTATAAGGGGAGGGGGCCATCTATAAGGGGAGGGGGCCATCTATAAGGGGAGGGGGCCATCTATAAGTGTAGGGCAAACTGGCTGCAGACACTGGGAGATAGATATATGCACAATTATTATTATCAGGGCCCCTCAGGTGTCTGTATTGTAGGGGGTCACTTGCATTAGTCACTAGGTGAGAGATATATCTATCTATATACACATCTTGTGGGGGGTCACTATGGCTGCAGTCATAAGTCTAGCTCAGTATGTATAGACTGTTGCAAGCTTTTAAAGGGAACCTGTCACCCCCCGTGACGGGGTGACAGGCTCCCAACCCCCCGTTAGAGCCCCCTATACTCACCTCATCGCGCCGGGTCCCGCTTCTGAAGATGGTCGGGTCACGGAGATCTCAGCCGCTGCAGCCCGACGCGCACACTGAGAGATGAGTCCAACACCCATAGAGAATGACGGAGCGCTGGACTCTCCCGTCATTCTCTATGAGCGTTGGACTCATCTCTCAGTGTGCGCGCCGGGCTGCAGCGGCTGAGATCTCCGTGACCCGACCATCTTCAGAAGCGGGACCCGGCGCCATGAGGTGAATATAGGGGGCTCTAACGGGGGGTTGGGAGCCTGTCACCCCGGCACGGGGGTCGACAGGTTCCCTTTAAGTTCAAGTTCAGAAGAGTAAGCCTCATTAAAAGGCTAGCCAAGTGAGGCTGAAGTACTGAGTCAGACTGTATATGGTTGTCAGACTGTATATGGTTGTCAAGTTGCAAGTTTCCATGTTGAACGTTTTCAAACTAAGAAAAGAAAGAATCTAAAGGAGGAGGAGGAGGATGCTGCTGCGGCCTCTGCACACAGTAAGTCCCATTTAACATAACATTAATTTTACATGGTTTAAAATGTTGGCGACCAAATATTCTATTTGGCGCCTAAATTTTTCAGGTTAGGAGCCAATGGCTCCTAGGTAAATTTTTTAGTCTGGAGCCCTGCACAGCTCTATCCATTCTCTTCGGAGCTGCCAAAAAGAGCCAAGTGCTGTACTTGTCTCGGCTCCATAGAGCGTGAAAAGGGCCACAAGTCACATGCCAATCCGTGGTTGTACTCAAAACAAAGGAGCCAGGGGCCGATCTGGAGATTGCCAGGAGGCAGAGAGGTCAGACTCTCCTTTTCCCTGCTATCTCTTAATTATCCCCCAGTTCACCGACAAGGCCCCTCCCTCCACGCACCTCCCTCAAATACAAGTGTTGCTGAGACACCGAGGGATGGGGATATTGGTGCACTGGGGGTGCTAAGCCGCCTGCCTGCAGTGCATCGGGCGGCCCTATTTGCATATCAAAAACCGCGCACAATTTATTTCTTTCGGTAAGTGGTATAATCACTTTACGTTTTAAGGCACTTTCCCCTTTACCTCGAACATCAATAAATTTTGCACTGAAAGCCCCTATGGGGAAAATACTTTAGGTAGATGTATTAACATTGATAAACCAGTTTCTTGTGTGCACCACATCTTTAGACGTTTAAAAAAATGCTTGGGCAGACCTAGTATTTTTTTCTGACATCTTTCTTAACGCACAGCTCTAGCCTTCAAGCCATCTTTTTCAACATTCAGACATGTCAGAAAAAGTGACACGGTGGACTTTTTAGCTTTGGCCTAGAGCAATCTTCTCAGTGTATTTATAGCAGAAAACAGATAAATCTGCCTGAATGTTGATAAGCGTACAGTGATCTGTTCAGTGACTCATCGTGTACTTACATGCATATGAGATTACCTCAGGAAAACAAGTGCCCTCCATATCTCCAGAGCTGTCCATTCTCATTACTGGAGTTATCGGGATGGTCGGCAGATATAATAGGTGAACAAACAATAAAACATATTCAGAAAACTTCCACTCATGAAGGGGGAGGGGGGGTTGTACCTACTGCTGTGAGAAGTCAGGGGAGTCGGTGTAGCCTTGAGGTTATTCTCCTCTTCTTCCTCCTCCTCCTTCTCCTCATGCCCATGGTCTTCAACTTATTCTGGTGTATTGAGGGCGGCCTTGGGAAAATATTGCTTGTGAATTTCTCATATTTTCCATTCATAAACTGAAGATTACAAGAAATAAGAATACGGATGGTAAAGCAATCCACACAGATTTATTGCTGAAATTCATGTGTAGGCACTATTGTAACTACAGTGTTTTGTGTTGTAGGATGATGTTGTTCCCAGCAGAAGAGTCTTGATAACTGGGGCTACTGGCCTTCTCGGTCGAGCTGTATACAAGGAGTTTAAGGACAACAGCTGGCATGTACTGGGCTGTGGGTACAGCCGGGCCCGACCTCGGTTTGAATGTCTTAATCTGCTGGATGCGTCTGCAGTGAAAGAATTGATTCAAGACTTTAAGGTAAAATATTAAACCAGAATGTTATAAGAGGGGTTGTCCAGGCAGCTTTTGTGTATACATATATGCTTGGGGAGGCAGTAGCTACAATCATTACCAGACACTTTTTTTGCTGGTATTACTATGCTCTGGTCCCTGCTGTGTAGCTCTTTTCCAATTTGGGGAGGTGACATTGCAGGCCTGCACAGCCAAGTAAGCAGCACGTATACAAAGAACTCTGTGCACACCACAAAAATATATAAACAAGAATAACTTTATTGAAAGGCAGCTCCCAAAAACACATGCCTAGCAACACCCTGAAATAAAGGGTGTGCACCCCCACTGAATGGAAATACGGGTGACAGAGCCTATGAATGTAAACAATGGTGCTCAAGAAATAGGTGCAATACAACCTGTAGCAAGGCTCCCCCAGGCAATCAATGGGGAGATGATACCCCACGTGTTACGCTGCCACCCTGCAGCTTTCCTTCCCTTTCCTTTCCTTTTAGTGGCAGCATTATGGATCAACAAAGCACCTCTACTGCCACAAAAGTTTGCGACGAAAACTGCACAGCTCCAAGTCCCGCAGTTCCCGATCCTCTGCTCTGTTTTAACACTGGTGAACAGCGCTATGCAGATCAGGGTTATCCCTCTGGTGCTGATTGCTGAGATATTGCTGCTTTACTTCATGTTGAGCTGCAGTAACACAGCATTATCACTGTACAATGTAAGAAGCTGACGCTTCCACTTCCACTGTTTACATACAGGTGCTTTAGCTCGTCCGAAAAGCCATTATTTATTTTTGCCTGAAAAACTCTTTAAAGGATAAATCCGACCATTTTCATTACCTAACATTACAAAAAAGCATTGCTTACCTCTCCCTGGGTCTGTGATGTGCTATCTGACATGTTTTGGGACCCTCAGCAGAAGGCAAAATCCACCGAGTTGTGATGATGTCACGACACTGAGGAAAATGCCCCTTCCAGCTGATGGACAGCCTGCTCAGCCAATCAGTGACTGGAGCGGTGTCCCACCCAGAGTGGCTGAGCAGGCTGTCCATCAACCAGGTGGTGACCTCTCCTCTGTAGAAGATCATGGAGCCCGGGAGGGGTCCTGCAGCAGCGATCCAGTGCAGAAGAGGCAAGGAGAGAGGTGAGTTAGTATAGCTTATGTTCCCTTTTGTCCCTGCAGTTTTTCTTTTTTTTTTTTTTTTTCTTGTGGTTGGACTTCTACTTTAAAGTGTACCTAAGTGTCGTTATAACTTTAAAATCTGAATGAACAGTAGATGTGAAATAAAGCAAGTTTACAATTTACATTCATTATTTTTTCTTTGTTATCATGCTGTAAAACAAAGCTGTACTCACCAGAAATCCAGGTCCAGTCTCCTCAAAGCAGATTTTTAGTCTTGTGTTGGTTGAAAAAAAAAAGAAACTAAAGTCATGAAGTCCTGGCCAGTACAGAGTGTTACAGCTCAATGTGTCCATCAGTGACATGGCTGCCTTCTCTGTGAGCATTCTGGTGACCTGGGAAACACTGGACTTTTTCACAATGTAAACACAGGAAGTGTTTTCCATTAATTACTAAAAATAATGAATGTAAATTGCAAACTTGCTGTATTTCACATCTACTGGTGATTTAGGCTTTGAAATTTATTATGACAGGTACGCTTTAAGGCAGCGCTCCCAACATTGTGTTGCTATTCATGGCTGCATGCTGTCCAATATTGTTGCTGTAGCTGCCTCCAATCCTCCACTATTAACATTTTTTACCATTTAACCTGTTGCATTTTAGCGAGAACCTGTCTTCAAAGTTTTGGTTATTGAGCCACTAGCATGCTTCTGCAGTGCTTTTTACTATTAGGGATAAAAAGAAGCTATAAATCCATCATGCACTATTCACTACTAGCAATCTGGACGTTGCACACACACTCCACTGGGCACAGCTGGACACCCTGTACCAGTCACCACTTGAACTAATAGTCTGATTTTCTTGCTTCTTTTTAAAAGGGCTGATCCACAGAGAAACATGGCTGGTTTAATTGCCCAAACTCTGCCAACGTCATAGTAATAGAATAGTTCTAGAAAAAAGTCTTAGCTACAAAATGTAAGCATGGCTGTAGTTCTCCATTTCACACAGCATCTGATCACAGTTGTACGATCATGTATTTGCAGGAAGTCCATTTTTACTGTAAATGTTTGCATTTGGTTTTTTTTCAGCCACATGTGATTGTTCATTGTGCTGCTGAGAGAAGACCTGATATTGTTGAGAATCAGCCAGATTCTGCTGTCATGCTAAATGTAGGGGCATCGGAAAATCTAGCTAAAGTAGCAGGTAATACATTGGCCTAATTCTAACATGTTGTATATGTTTCTTTCTCACATATATTTGACCTATGCTATAACAATTGCAGTTAGAAAAGTTATCATATACACGGTAAACTTTTCAGTTTAGCATCCTTTTAAAATCCACAGTTTGTTTTAAAATGGAATTTGACATCAGGATGAACCCCTTTAACTAAACGTTTAAAGGGAACCTTTAAACTGAACCATGAGCCAGCAGGGTGGTCCCTAGCTACCCACTCCACCAGGCCCGATTTATAGTTCTCTTCCTGTATGGCTATAGAGAGAGATCAGTCAATGACAATGTGCAGCTAGAAATCATTGGGCTCTGGCTGCCTGAAAGTGATGACCGGTTCCTTTTCATAGATATAAGAAAATAACATATATTGAGTTCCTTGAGCTCCTGCACATCCCTAAAAGATTCTTGTTTAGGGCACCACACAAAGCCTAGCCTTAATAGACATAAACATGCCTGCCTTATTTTCTATAGTTCATCTTTTAGAAGCCAATAGTGGCTAAACCTTTTTGTGAAGCCTGAGCTTGATGATCTTCTGGGGCACATGTGGTACTTGAAAGACACCACTGCAGTTTTTGCATAATCATTTTTTAGATGCCTGAACGCCCCTATCATATAACATCTAGGAACAAACTGGAGAAGGTTCGCACTTCCATATAAGTCAATTCCATTAAAAATTCCAAACAAAATTACAGTCAGAGACACAATCTACAGGTGAGCTGGTTGCGTTTAGATTTTTGTACTACTTATTACATCTACTCCCCAGCCATGTTTTCTTTGTATGTGACTGCTGCTTCTCAGCCGTCAAGGCTCAGAATTTTGTTTGTAATTTGTCAGTAAACATTTCACTGAAAGGTAGTGATGGGAACACTGAAACTTGCACCTATGTGAATGCACTTTTCCGGCCTGTAAAATGTGATCTGAAATGTGGCCTTTGCTGCTCTAATTTAGAGGTTTCTGTGTCTTAAAAAACCTTATCAGTTTACTAGTAGGAGACGTGATCCATCACAAATATTGGTGTAATTTTACTTTTCATACATCAAAGGGATATTCTGCTCAGGTAAAATATTTGTTAAATCACCCCCCTCCCGGAGACTAACAATTTGTTCCTCATCTTTTCAGTCTCCTTTCCCCAGTTTTGAGTCTGCTGATTTCTGCTAGAGACACAGAAATGGGCTGTTTACTTTGTCTCCACTCCCCCCTCTTTCTTCCTCCCTTCTGAGACAGCTCATGTATACAGCCTCCATGGCCGGCTGTTTCTGCACCCTGTAATGCTGGGTTAATCTCATGACAAGTTGCTGGTTACCTCACTGTGATTTCCCCCCCCCCCCCCCACACACACACACACAGAGTACAGAGACAACCGTCCAGGGACTCTGTTTACAGGAGCTATCTCGGAAGGGGAGGAGGGAGATCAGAACAGAGATGGAGAGAACAGCTCACACACAGTTGTCTGTGTCTTCAGCAGAAAGCAGCAGCTCAACTATAGAAAGGAGACTGAAAACATGTGGAAGTATGGAATGAATTGTTAGTCTCAGGGGGGCTGATTTAACATGTATTTTACCTGAGCGGAATACCCCTTCAATTTAATCTAGTTATCAGAGTCTTACTATTTATAGTAAGAAAATTCAAAAAGTTAATGTGCCAAACTAGATTTGCTCACAGCTCCTTGAGAAATAACTTATCAAAATGTGCAAAATGCCAGACTCGGCGTTTTGTTTTTGACAAAGTAGATAAAGTTGTCTATTGAAATCACTTGCTCTTTGCCCTGGCTGAGCTAGACAAGCATATTCATATTCTGCTATATATGCAATATATTATTTTCTCCTTTTTTTTCTGTTGCAAAGCTGCCGCTGGAGCGTTCCTTATCTATATTAGCTCAGATTATGTTTTTGATGGAACAAACCCTCCTTACAGAGAAGACTCTGTGCCCAATCCTTTGAACCTTTATGGTAAAACCAAACTGGAAGGAGAACGAGTAGTGCTACAGAACAATGATGGTAAGAACAGGATATTTTAGTAAGTCAATATAAAAAAACATACAGAGACAGTCTAGAGATAGTAAAACAAGTCTTCTACTCTTATGTTGATGGAAAGGTGCCGCAGTGCTCAGAGTCCCAGTGCTGTATGGGGAGGTGGAGAAGATCGAGGAGAGCGCAGTCACCATCATGTTTGACAAGGTTCAGTACAGTAACAAATCTGCCAACATGGACCACTGGCAGCAAAGGTTCCCCACGTATGTGAAGGATGTGGCCAGTGTGTGTCTGCAGCTGTCAGAGAAGAAACTTCAGGTAAGAGTTGAGGAAGATCCTCCACCCACTCAGTTCCAGTCTCACAGCAGATAAATAGCCCCAAGCACATCCTGCTTTGTATATATAACATTTCCCTATTTGCAGATACTTTTTGTACCACTCTTTATTATATAAACTAGGGCAATTCAGAATCTGTAGTGTAGGAGCTAAAGGGATACTCTGCAGAGTTAAAGGAGTAGTCCCATGAAATTGGAAAAAAAGAAGAAAAGCAGGGGGATGCAGGAAAATAATTAAGTCAACTTACTTGTCCCTCTGCCTCCACAGCGCCTCTCCTGGGTCCTGCTGGTGACGGCCAGGTGTCATTATTGGCTAGAATCTGAGTATGTTATGCTCCTGGATTTTCCAGCTGCAACTTCACAGCCTGGCTTCTCAGCCAGTCAGTGACTGGGGTGGTGTCTTGCCCCAGACACTGATTGGCTGAGCGGGCAGTCAATCACCCAGGTAAGTGACAGGTAAGTGACATTGCTGCTGGAAGAACTGCAGGTGGCCTGTGGCTGTTAACAAGACCCGGGAACAGCCCTACGGGGCACGGGGATGGGTAAGAATACTTTGTTTATTTTCCTGCACAATTCAACCCCCACCCCCCGCCGCCGCCTTCCTCTTTTATAGTTTCATGGGACTTCTCCTTTATTTTTATATTTATATAAATATATATATTATTAATTTTTGTGTGTTGTTTTTATCTGTGTGATTTTTGGCTGATATTTACTGTTGATAGTTTGTTCTTCCTTCACTTTCAAAGCAAAATGATCAATTATGACTTTCCTGAGAGCTCAGATTCCACTTGTACAGAAATAGATGAGCTTTTATGTTGCATGAGTGCAATTTAACTCAACAGCCAGCAGAATTTTAAACCTATTAGGGACCAAAGATGTATGTTTTTACTGATTGAGCCTTTTTCCATACACAGGATTATTAAAGGGTTAACATTACAGCTGCCTGTAACATAGAGAGATAAAATACAGAGTGCAGAGATTGCTAATTCCCATTAAATCCAAGTCTTAAGCACATGGATCATTCAGTGCTGTTTATTATATATATCTGAAAGAGAAAGCTCCATAAATCTTGGCACAAATAGGTTTCTGTAAATTCAATCATTTTTCCTCTGAAGATTTATGTTGATCTTAGACGCAAGTATGAATATGACAGATACACTGTGTATCATCATCACTGGCCTAAGATTTGTCTTATATTCTGCTTGCCTGTAAATAGAAGTAATATAAAATAATACTGTGACATGTCATAGAATGGTGTTAAACTGAAGAGGAGCCCAGCAGCTCCAATAGATCCTGGTCAGTAGTAGTAGTAGTATTTGAATGCCCACCGGAAGGCCCAGAATCATAGAACCTGCATTACAAACCCAAGGCCTACCCTCAGATTTCTTTTGCATATTTGCAGCTCCTAAATTGCATAATTTCTCACAGATTAGCCAAATCAGAATCTGGGCAGATTTAATGTCAAAGAGCTCGAAACCATTACAAACCGGTGTCAGAATACATCTGCAGTATCTGAACTATGGCGTGGATTCTCTTTGAAAACAAATTAAATTCCTTATTTACCTAAGAACTGTGTTGGCGAGAATATTTGCAGTTAACCCCTTAAAGGGGTAGTGCGGCGCTAAAAAATTATTCACAGAATATACAACTTTGTAATGTATGTTATGTCTGTGAATCAGCCCCCTTCCCGTGTCCCACCACCCCCGCCCGTGTACCCGGAAGTGTGTGGTGCATTATACATTACCTGATCCGTGTCGCACATGTCCTCCATCTTGTGCCAAACGTCATCTTCGGCCGGCCGAATTGCTGCCGCCGTCCTCCCTCCGCCGCGTCATAAGTGTGCTCAGCCGTGATTGGCTGAGCACAGCTATGCTCAGCCAATCGCGGCTGAGCCGCTGATGACGCGGCCGTGTTTTGCTGGGTAAAAAAGATATAAAGCGCTGGAAGTCCCGACCAGTAGGGAGTGTTTTTTTATTTTTTTTTTACCTATTTATGACCACTTTTACACAGCAGTTGTTTGGTCAGTATTTGTTAAAATATTTATAAACTTTACAGAGAAAAACTTCATAGAAAAATGTGCACCTCTTCTGTGTTTTAGTTTACAAATACCAAATACTGATGGGAATACTGCCTATACTGCAGTTTCCAGTCTCCAAAGCAGAAGGTAATCTTAGGATACTAAGAGAGAGAACTACATTCTATAGATCACCTATGGGTGTCCGTGTCTGAGGTACATGAAAGGGAATCCTTGTTCAATATATCTTCTAAGCAATAATGATAATTTTTTCTCCCCATCAATTCCAGAATCCTTCCCTGAAGGGCATTTTCCATTGGTCTGGGAATGAACAGATGACAAAATATGAAATTGCTTGTGCTATGGCAGATGCTTTCAACCTTCCCTGCAGCCACTTGAGACCAGTAAGTTTTGTAAGATACATACATAACTAGATACAATATAGTGAGAAAGATAAATATAATGATAGTATGTGACTTGCTAACAGTTCAAATAAATGTTTTGTGTGGTTTATCCATTGATTGATTGATTAAAAAATCAGTTATGAAATCTTTTACATTAATTCCAATGGTAGTGTCCCTTGCTGTTATATTTGTGTAAAACCCTCCTAAGTGTAGGAAAACACTAAACAGTTGGTGAATTTATCATTTCTCTCTCTTGTACAGTCGTTCCTGTGTCTTAAAGTAATGTTCTTGGGTCAATCTATAAAACACTGGCTTAATGTATATTAAATTGGTTGTCTATATTCGTTCTATGCTTAACTTAGCTTTCGGTGAAGAGCAACTAGGGCATGAGCACTGTGTTGGAAGCCTGCGTTTGTTGTGACTTTATCACATATCTTTATTTAGTTGCAGGGAGTTTCACCTTGTAGACAATTGTAAATAAATGGTTTCTCAGATTCTTTGGCAGTGTTCAGGGTCATAAAACATGCCCTTGTAGAAGGGAGTAAACTTTTGACAAATAGGAAACAAACTGATAAGTCTTGTTCAAGTATCTGGCTATGTCAGGAATGTGCGCTGCAATGTTTAAAAGGGAAAGTAGTAAAATTGTGAATAAATCCAGCTTTTTTTTTTTACTTAAAGAAAATAAAAATATTTATTCCTCCTTAAAAGTATATTTTCATTTCAGAGAGGTATGGTATATCCATATGATATGCCATAAAGTCTGATAGATATAAGTCCAACCTCTAAAAAAGAGATGCCTCCCCACCCTGACTGGACCAGAGTGTTATAGCTTACTAATATGTTTTTATTTTCTCATTGTAATTTTGTTCAATTTTTGTACAATATAATGGGTGGCTGCTATCCTGAGATATTTTTAACCCCTAGACAACCCATGACGTACAGTTACGTCATAGATGTCTGTCGTCATGGGTCTCTAAGCATAGCAGGTGGGGGCCCTCACCGTTAATGACAGGCTGCAGCGATCACGCTGCAGCCTACCATTAACCCCTTAATGTTTCAATATTATTTATTGAAGATTTTTGAAACAGGTTTTTTTTTCACATCATAACATAAAGCAAACCCCGAATCGGGGAGTCATGCAGGAAAATCAGTACAGATACACGCAGCAGTAAAATGCAGGACATGTCATCAGCAAGAAAGATGTGGAGAAAACAAAACAAGCATATGGTACAATGCAAGATATCACATGTAAAGTAAAGTGGCAGTATGATAATATTGTTTAGACTATAGTATGGGGCAGGAAGCTGCTAGAGGTGATATTCCTTTTAGAATATAGTATACAGTGCGTGTAAGTAGGGTTATATACAAGTGATCATAATAAACAAATATGCTACAAATCGCATAAGCACTCTTGTGCAGGAATAGACTACTTAATGTGGAGTAACAATAAAGTTGCAAAAGAACATATGCGCGTGGTCAAAAGGCGACTGCCGAGCAAAGAGAGCGCTGAAACATAAAAGCATAATGGCAACGTATAATACTAACGACTGTTAGAAACGCTGCATGGGTAAAGGGCAAGAAAGTTCGGTCTAGTTCACAGAGGCATGGGACAGATAATGTAAAAATGGAAATACAACAGTCCAACCAAAATTAGCGTCGATCATATGAGGGGATCCACGAGTTCAATAGGTGCTGACCCTCTTCTGGGCTTCTTACGATGCGCTTGTCATTTCCGCAAAACACCAGCAATTGCGCAGAGTTCATCCTTTTATATCTGATTTGTTTGTCTCTCAGAAATTTGGTGAAGCCAGCAAAGGTTCTACGTTTTTTTAAGGTGTCAGGAGAGAGATCTGCGAATACAGCAACTCCTTGATAAATGTCAGAGAGTGAGTCCATCCGCCTAGTAGCTGTCAGAAACGCATTTTTGATGTGTAAATAATGCACACAAGCAACAACATCTCTAGGTGTATCAAGAGAAAGATATTTGGGTCTAGGGACCCGGCGAACCCAATCGACCACCAACTCACCGTTGGGGCATGACGGCAGGACATGTTTAAGGAGGCCTTTAACATGAGAAGGCAAATCCGGAGCGGCAATGGACTCGGGAATATTGCGGAATTTCAGGTTATTACGTCTATTGTAGTCCTCCAATTCAGTAATCCTACTACGTAAGCGAGCAGACTTCTCATCTAGTCGCTGGCAAGTCGCCGACAGAGAATTATGAGATATTATGAGTTCTCCAAGTTTCGTCTCAATTAATAGGACCCTATCCTCCACCAATCTCAGGGAGGAGGTGATGGAGGAAACCATCCGATCCACTCCCTCTAAAAGTGAGTCCCGAAATGATGATAGTAACACTTTGAGAGAGGGAGATGGCAGCGGAGCATCAGACGTTTGTGTAAGATCAGTATGGTCATCTGTGTCTGTTTTCAAGGTAGCAGAAAATGACATAGAGGAGGTACACAAAGGAAATGAAGGTCAGGACGACAGCTGTGAAGAACGTACCATAGGAATGACCCCAGAGATTAACTTGTCAGCAATACTGGTGAATACAGGGGCGTCTGGAGAGAGATTGCTAGTGTGGTGCTTAGTGGTTGATGTAGAATCCGTTTCCTCGGAAAACGATTCAGGAACGATTCATAAATTAGAATAAGAACGCAGTTGTAAGTCGGCAGCTAAAGAAGAGGAAGGAGGGAGTGGGGAGCGAGCAGGAAAAGAGGGAGAGTGACAGAGTTGTTCTGCTGCACTGGATGAGCGCAGCCGACGGGGGTTTGCACCCGAGTTCTTACTTCTCCTGCTCCTCCTTTTAGATGCCTTAGAGGGTTGGGCTCTCTTGGTGCTGCACTATTGAATCGGACACCGGGGGAGCCTCCCACGCTGCCCCTAGGTCTAAGAAGAGAGACACTAACCATTGCTTAGGAAGGGAGCCGGCTCCATCTTGAAGTGTTCTTGCCGGAAGGAGAGAGGATTGAGTCCTCCTGCGTGCAGCTGCTGTAGCTTTCTTTGATGTTGTCCGCATCTTGGGAGGTTGTCCGGTATAGCGGCAGGCCCCAGGGGAAAATCGGATAGAGTTTATGTAGTGGGGATGCTGTAATGCCGTTGTATTTGCAGGAGCTTCGCTGGTAGACGTCCGCTCGCTTCAGTGGCAGACCACGCCCCCATTAACCCCTTTAATGTGGCGTGTAAGTGACAGGAGCAGCTTCTGTCACTTACCGATTGGGACCCCCGCAGCGTGACTGCGGTGGTCCCGATCGTTTTAATGGACCAGAGGTCTCTTGCCTTCCTCCAAGCGGTCTGATCAGCGATCTGCTCATTTAGTCTGCCACAGGCAGGCTCAAGGAGCAGAGCGCCTTTTACACTGATCAGTGCTATGCCTATGGCATAGCATTGTACAGTGTATGCAATCTAAGTATTGCATGTAAAAGTCCCCCAGCCTTCCACACTTAGTGTGTAAAAAATAAATAAAATAAAATAATAAAAAGTGATCAAAATGTCCGATCTACACAAAGATGGTATCAATAAAAACTAGAGATCATGGCACAAAAAATGTCACCCAATACAGTCCCATAAGTGATAAACTAAAACCGTTATAAGAGTCAAAATAGGGCCATTTTATTAATAATTAATTGCTACCAAAAAAAAAGTTTCATAAAAAAATATATATCACGTTAGAGAATCTGTGTAAACCTACATATGGTTGTGTTCAGACTGACCTATAGAATAATGGTATCATGTCACTTATACCATATAGTACATTACGTAGACACAGGAACCCCCCAAAAGGTACAATGTTGCATTATTTTTTCCAATTTAACCAATTTATATTTTCATAAATAATATTTTGGGGTTCCATCATACATGTTATGGAAGAATGAAAGAGGCCATTACAAAGTACAACTATTCCTGACAAGCCTGAAAAAAAACAAGCCCTTACATGGCCATGTAGGTAGAAAAATGAAAGTGCTAGAGCTCTTAGAAGGGGAGGAGGAAAAAAAGAAAATGTAAAAATGAAAATTCTCACTGTCCACTGGATCATTTTGGGCTCTGTCCTCAAAGGGTTAACAGCATTTACAGATATGCTTTACAGGCAACCATGGGCAGGACCTATTTACATGAATAGGAAAAGTTACTTTGAGCGCACTCTGTGACCTGCTTTGCCGACGTGAGCAATCTCTCCTGCTACTATGGTCCTGGAGGGCTCCGATGTCGCCTAGTGACCTTTTTTCCTCTCCATTCGCTTTGGGATGAAATTTTTTCCCTAGATTTTGCGGTTACAGATGCCATGACTAAGAGCCAAGTAGGCTCGAAACGCGTCGGCTATCATTTTTTAGACGTTTGGAATTAATAAAGTGGAATTTTATATGAGCTGGAGGAATCAAGTCTTTTTTTTGCTATGTTAGTGAATGCCCCCCCCCCCCCCCACACACACACACACACACACGCTAGACCCGGAAGTGTAGTGCTCTATACTCACCTGATTCGTGTCGACCCCCGTCCGCCATCTTGTGACAATGATTTCATCGTCAGACGGCCAGCCGAACTGCCCGACCGCGTCATCAGCTGCTCAGCTACGATTGGCTGAGCATAACTGTGCTCAGCCAATTGCGGCTGAGCAGCTGATGATGCGGCAGAGGGCGGCCGCCCGAAGATGACATCATTGTCACAAGATGGCGGACGGGGGTTGACACGAATCAGGTGAGTACAGAGCACTACACTTCCGGGTCTGGTTTGGGTGGGGGGAAACACAGGGAAGGGGGCCATTCACTAACATAACATACATTACAAAGTTGTAAAAGTTCGTAATGTGTGTTATTTAGTGAATAATTGCTTACTGCCGCACTACCCCTTTAAGCCTTGTGCATGATTTCAGGATTTTATAATATAGATGGCAAAATGACAAATTATAAAAAGCATCACAAAAAATTCTTAAAAAATGTTTCACATAAAGACTTGCTTTGGCTAATATGTAATTTTATGATGATACATTCCCTTTAAATGAACACTGCCATTTTTGTCATTCTGCCTGAACCACAAGTCATCGAGGGTGGTCCCTGGTGGCTTCCGCCTGCCCCACTGGCCTTAATTGGTAGCTCACTACTTACTACTACAATACCAAAACTGGGGGAGAGCTATCAGTCAAGGCTGGTGGGATGGGGAGAAGCCTCCAGGAACCACCTTGATGACTTGTGGCTCAGGCGGCGCAATAGTGACGACTTGTTCCCTTGCATCTTATAGTTCATAATCTGGGTGTTTATGGTGCTTGTCCTTTCGACAGTTTTTAGGGTTTCTTTGTGACTTTCATATTGAAGGCTGAACTGAAGGTATATACAAGCAAAGGGAATACAAGCTAATAGGACTATCTTTCTTGTATTTGTTTAGATCACAGATGAACCCGTTGGGGCAACTCCTCGACCCTGGAACCCGCAGCTTGACTGCTCCAGGCTGGAAGCACTTGGCATTGGACAGCGCACACCCTTCAGAGCCGGCATTAGGGAATCCCTTTGGCCATTTTTAGTTGATAAGAAATGGCGACAAACAGTCTTTCATTAGTTTTTTTTTCCCCCTGTAGATGAAGTTAATATTTCTACTTTTTTTTTCTTGAAGAAATTTAGTTTTGTATTGGTGTTGTTAAAACATATACACTGAGAATAAATTGTCAGCTCCTGTTACTTGGTTGTTGGTACATAAACACTTGAGATTATTTCATCATATGTCAGTTTACAGATTATCGACAGCAGTGAATTAGAATAATTTCTGTGATTTATTGTACCTTTTATCCAGATGCTCCTTTTTGTGTGCTGTAAATTGATGTTAGACACTCCAAACTCTTACATACAGTGTTCTACAAAATGCAATCGGGACCCATGGTAATTTTTTACATTTCACCCTGGAAAATACAAAATATTTTAGATAAAGTATTCCTTTTTCATCAAAAAATCATCTCTAATTGTATAAAAGATAAGTATACAATTATCCATTTTGATTTCTGGATTAGCTCTTCCTGGTTTTACTGCAGTCATTGCCTTCTTCCAAGTATTAACACATCTTTCCTGGTGTTGTGATACAACATAGCTCTGCCAATAGTAATTGAATGTACCATCACAGGTACTGAAATTTTTTTTGCAGTACCTGCTCGGCACTGGTGAGGGGATCCCGACGGCATGGCCCTTTTTAGAACACACTGCCCAGTTCCCGTGCTCAACGTCGTTTTCTGCTTGAACTGGCTCAGGGCACTGTGGGCAGGCCCGGAGCCCCCAGTGTGACCATAGCCCCCTCTGCTTGGTGATGTGTCCCCGCTTGATTCTAATGGAGACGTGTCACAGAGAGGAGGGGTTATCACCACACCAGAGGAAGGGGCGTCGGGCCTGCCCCCAGTGCTTTGCTGGTTCCCAAGCAGAACACAGTGCTGAGCACAGGAACTGGGTGGCGCCACCGGAAGTGCCAAGCAGGTTCTGGGAAGAAAAACTTGTACCTGCAGTGAATTTAACTCTCAGATTTTTATTCTCTGGACGTATGAGATGAAGGTCCATATGTTAATGACCTTAAAGGGAACCTGTCACCCCCCGTGCCGGGGTGACAGGCTCCCGACCCCCGTTAGAGCCCCCTATACTCACCTAATCCTGCCGGGTCCCGCTTCTGGAGATGGTCGGGTCACGGAGATCTCAGCCGCTGCAGCCCGGCGCGCGCGCTGAGAGATGAGTCTAACGCTCATAGAGAATGACGGAGCGCTGGACTCTTCTGTCATTCTCTATGGGTGTTGGACTCATCTCTCAGCGCGCGCGCCGGGCTGCAGCGGCTGAGATCTCCGTGACCCGACCATCTCCAGAAGCGGGATTAGGTGAGTATAGGGGGCTCTAACGGGGGCTCGGGAGCCTGTCACCCCGGCACGGGGGGTGACAGGTTCCCTTTAAGCAGATATCTTCAAAACCATTACTAGTTGATACAGAAAGTATAGTACAATGCTATGGCGTTTCATACACAGAATATTGAACACCTAAATATCCCTTTAAACATCAGCAAGTTGCAACATGTCTTAATAACAAGTATAGTATCTATAAATACATTTACATGCTATATTCACATTTACTATACAGATTATCCACCATGGGGCTAAATCACCATTATTTTCTGCTATTGAGACAAAAGGAGTGACTTTCAGATTTTTTAAAAATATTATGCTTAGCTACTATGGAGAAATTGCACATCTTTCTGGTCTCATTTCACATACATCTGCAGTCTGTATTTCTAGCGCTTGATACCATTAATAAATCCTATTATTTCCAGCATTGGGCCAATGTTCTTCCTAGAGTTTATTGAAAGCTTATTCAGCTTTTTGTATGTTGATTTACTTGTTTGAGTAAAAAAAAATAAATACCGTATATTTCTAGAAATTACGTCTCTGCTTTTATTTTTATTAAAGAGATGAATATTACATTTTGTATATGTGTGAATGAGCCTAACATATCTCTGAAAGTGCCAAAGCAGCCAGTTGGAGTGTATGAAAATCCCAACAATTGAGGAAGAGTTAAAGGGGATGTCCAAATTTGAAAAAAAAAGTAGTCTACCAGAAACCTCTTGTTTGTGTGTAGTATTGTATCTCCGTCACATTGTAGGGAATATTGAACAGTTGCTGAATTTGAAAATCCCTTTTATAATAGTGGACATTTGCCAAGGTTAAAGGCCCTATGTCTGTTATATAAACCTGATATAACATTAACCCCTTCACGTCACTAATACGTACATATACTTTCCTACTGCACATACCCCGTGCAGTAGGAATGTATATTTACGTTTCTGCGTGTCAGAAGGGTTTGATGTGTGCAGGACCGCTGCAGTGAGAGCGGCCCTGCACACAACAGTGTCCTGGGAGCCGAGGGTAATGACAGGCAGCTGCGGTCCCGCAGCTGCCTGCCATTAACCCCTTAAACGCCGCGATCTATAGCGATCGTGGCATTTAAGGTACTTAGTGACAGGACAAGCTCCAGTCACTGAGTGATCGGGACCCCCGCAGCCATGCTGCAGGGGTCCTGATCGCTTGTACCGACGGGCAGGAGTAAGTCACTTACCTCCGTCCTGTCAGATCGGTGATCTGTGTATAGAGTCTGCTGTCAGACAGGCTCTATGCATAGATCACCGATAACATTGATCTATGCTATGCTATGACATAGCATAGATAAGTACATGCAATCTAATGATTGCATGTTTTACTGTGAAATAGAAGTGTTTTTTTTTTTAAAGTAATAAAAAAAAGTTAAAAAAAGTATTAAAAAACCCCTTATAAACCCCCCAATAAAAGTTTAATATTCCTCCTTGCCCATTATAAAAATAAAGATATAAAAAAAGGATTGATTTTTTTTTTAAATTATATATAAAAAAAAATTAATAAAAATCTATCAATTTTTCTGTTACACCAATATGATATTAATAAAAAATAGAGATCATGGCGCAAAAAAATGAAACCTCAACCAGCCCTGCTGGTGGAAAAATAAAAGCGCTATGGCTCTTAGAAAGTGGGGAGGAACATTTCTTTATTTTTGCCTGGACATCTGTGCATCAATGTGCTTGGTCTTGAAGGGGTTAACCAACCTAAGTGAATTATTAGGGGTTTTTGTTAATATGCTAATTTTAATTCATTAGATCCCGATAAATTAAACCAGACCATAATTAGTCGTCAAACATGCACAGATCGCTTTTTCCTCTTCTTCCCATCCCTTCATATGTTTTCATTATTTTTATTATTATTTATTTATACAGCGCCCTTAATTCCAGAGCGCTGTACAATAGATAGGGGGTAACAAACAGGAACATTACAAGGCCATTGATTGCTGGTGCTATTTGTGAAGCTTTTTTTAGTGTCCAGGTATTTGCATGTTTGGCACCTATTTACACCACACTTATAGTTCCCTGTTATTCTGTCTTTATGTTAATAGTTGTTCGCCGTGAACATGCTAGGGGAAACCATTTTTGCTCTTTTTTACTTTCTGATTAGTCAGGCAGCAGAGTTAAGGATAGACTGGAGGGGAGCAAGGGAGTTTGATGAAAGGCCGGAGAGGAGGATGTTACAGTAGTCCCAAGTGGGAGATAATGAGAGAGAATGTACCAGCAGTTTTGTGGAGTCAGGGATGAGAAAAGAGCGGATTCTGGAAATCTTTTTGAGGTGAAGGCAGCAGGAGGTGGTCAGGGCCTGAATATGTGGTTTAAAGGACAGGAGGAGATCCAGAAGAGAGCAAGTGACGCCAAGGGGTGAAAGAATTTATAAGAGGAGAGAATGGTCAACTGTGTCGAAGGCAGAAGATAGGTCAAGAAGAAGGAGCACAGAGTATTGACGTGAGGCTTTGGCAGTTAGCAGGTCATTGGCCACTTTGGTTAAGGCAGTTTCTGTGGAGTGGTGGGGACGAAAGCCGGATTGCAAGGTGTCAAATAGCAAGTTGGATGAAAAGTGTGAGAATAGTTCATAGTAGACTTGTTGTTCCAGGAGTTTTAAGGCAAAGGGGAGAAGTGAGATGGGACAGTAGCAGGATAAGGAGGTAGGGTCAAGGGATGGCTTTTTAAGGATGGGTGTGATGGTTGCATGTTTGTATGTTTGTAATCAGAAGTTAGTGATAGAGTGAAGAGATGGGTTAGTGCTGGGACCAGTGCTGAGGAGAGGTTTGGTATAAGGTTGGATGGGATTGGGTCAAGTGCGCAGGTGGTGAGGTGCGATGTGGAGAGTAGTTTGGAGAGATGTTCTTCAGTGATGGTGGGGTGTATGATAATACACTGGGTGGATGATAGCATATGGGGGCCACTATAAAATCCTAGAAGTAAGGCGATTCTGTGGGGGACCCAGAATTTTTTAAACAGAGATGTTTCATATAAGTCATTCCCATTGTTATTTATATCTACTGTACACATAGTCAAAGTAACAATTGAGTGTATTAAAGGGGTTGTCCGGCGATAAAAAATTATTCACAGAATAATACACATTACAAAGTTATACAACTTTGTAATGTATGTTATGTCTGTGAATGGTCCCCTTCCCCGTGTTTCCCCCCACCCACGCTAGACCCGGAAGTGTGGTGCATTATACTCACCGCATCTTGTGTCGTCCACGGTCTCCGATCCTCAGCAGTGACGTCTTCTTCGGGAGGCCTGCGGATCTTCCCGAGTGCCGGCTGCCCTCTGCAGCGTCATCCGAAGCTCAGCCGCGATTGGCTGAGCATAACTGTGCTCAGCCAATCGCGGCTGAGCAGCTGATGACGTGGCCGCGTCATCAGCTGCTCAGCCGCGATTGGCTGAGCACAGTTATGCTCAGCCAATCGCGGCTGAGCTTCGGATGACGCTGCAGAGGGCGGCCGGCACTCGGGAAGATCCGCCGGCCTCCCGAAGAAGACGTCACTGCTGAGGATCGGAGACCGCGGTCGGCACGTGACAGGTAATGTATAGCGCACCACACTTCCGGGTACACGGGTGGGGGTGGTGGGACACGGGGAAGGGGGCCATTCACAGACATAACATACATTACAAAGTTGTATAACTTTGTAATGTGTGTTATTCTGTGAATAATTTTTTATCGCCGGACAACCCCTTTAAGTAAAGTGTCCAATGAGCAGTCTTCGGTCCAAGAGGTTAAGTATTGCCATGTGTAAAAGACCTGGAAGCATCTGCACAGTGTGGATGGAGTAGTAAGATATTAGTGGTGCAGGAGCCAGGGAGGTAAGTGTACTTAATCATTTTCAATTACCCCCTCCCTGGGCATAACCCCTGCTAGGATAACCCCTTTAAGCTTTGTAGCAATTTTTTCTTATTTCATATAACCTCTTTATTGTACTACTAAGTACATACTTACAGGATCTAAGCCACATTTTAACATTCTAATGCTATTTAGTTAAATTTCAGTCTTCTGTTTCCAGCTGCCACAGCCACCCTACTGCTATCATCTTTACTGAAACTGCCAAGAGGCATATTAGAGCCTTTGGCAGACTATAATCTGCTTCCAGCCAACAGTGTTAAGCTACAGCTTGGCTGAATAGAGGAACACTACAGCCAGTTAACATCCTGCTTTCTAATAAGCCAGCCCTCGGGGCCACCAAGTACACAAGCCGTTTTATAACCTTGTATGAAAACTATAGGGGCCTGATCTGTTTCTCGCAGAGCATACTTTTAATATGACAAAGACAGTAATTCATGGAATTCAGATATCAACACATTATAGTCTTACACGTTTAGTAAATATTTACAATATTAAAGGGGTAGTTCACCAAAATGTTATTTCTTTCAAATCAACTGGTGCCAGAGATTTGTAATTTACTTCTGGTAATTCTCAATTCTTCCAGTTCTTATCAGCTGCTTTATGTCCTGTAGGAAATTGTGTATTCTTTACAGTCTGGACAGCAGGAGAGGTTTTCTATGGGGATTTACTACTGCTATGGACAGTTCCTGACATGGTCAGAGGAGGCAGCAGAGAGCACTGTGGCAGGCCAAAAATACTTTAGCACTGCCTGCAGGACATACAGCAGCTGATAAGTACTGGAAGACTTGAGATTTTTAAATAGAAGTAAATTACAAATTTCTGCCACTTTTTATCACCAGTTGATTTAAAATATTTTTTTGTTTTTCTTAACTACCCCTTTAACCCTTTCACATTTGTAAATGTGAAAATTACACTTCTCATATTTAGAATCTCTGCAATTTGCATTATCTCCACTCTTGGCGGTATTAGCATTATAGAGCTTTTCTATCCTAGATACACTGATCACATGTTAGTAATACAAACTGCAATTTAAAAAAAACACGCTCATCACAAGAGATAATGTTAAAGTGGTTTTCCAGTGCTACAAGAATATGGCCACTTTCTTTCAGAGACAACATGACTCTTGTCTAAAGTTCAGGTGTGGTTTGCAATTAAGCTCCATTCACTTCAATAGAACAGAGCAGCAAAACCCCGCCCAAGCTGGAGACAAGAGTGGGGCTGTCTCTGGAAGAACCCCTTTAAGATCTCTCACAATTTATTGTGTGTTTAATAGATAAGCGAATACGAAAATGGTTGAATGCAATTTACTCAAGTCGAGTATTGTTTGGTGCTCAAGTGCTTGATTTAAAGCGTAACTGTCATTTCAGGGTTATTTTTAAAAAAAAACATTAAATGTCAATAGTACAAGCGATTTTAAGAAACTCTGTAATAGGTTTTATAAACCAAAAGAGTTTCCTTCTGTACTGAAAAAACAATCTCCCAGCCTCCCCCCTCACTTCAGAAGCAGCAGGATTTCTGTGCCCATTATGTGGCTATGGAGAGGGGAGGGGCTGTTAGGAGTGACTGAGCACGGAGCAGTCCAGCACAGCACAACATCCTGCAATCTTCTCTCAGTAAGTTTATAGATAAGCACTGACCTTTCTGACCCCAGAATCCTGCGGTTTAGGTGCCCAGAGAGTCTACAAATAGCTGACCTTCATGTCACCTCTTCCTGCTTCCTCATCTCCCTCGGCCCCTCCCCCCTTCATAGGCTTACAATGGAAAGAGCAGAGCCCGTCTTCACTGGCTTCTCTGTAATGAAGACGTGTTTGCCTGATAATGCACAGATAAGAAGTCAGGGGGGAGGCTGGGAGATTGCTTCTTGAGTACAGAAGGAGGCTTTTTTGGCTGATAAAACCTATTACAGAGTTTCTGAAAATCGCTTATACTACTGATTTCTGCAATAAAAAAATATGACAGTTACGCTTTAAAGTTAATAGTGTCCGCTCATCTCTAGTGTTTAACATTCATCAATCGCCATATTCACTTTGTGCCTAGACGTTTAGGTAACATGCACCAAAATTTTACACATTTCACATCTCATTTTAGACACATTTATTATGTGTTTTAAATTGTTGGCAACTCATACTGCCAGGGTTATGACTTGGAGGGAAGGGGTTTGGTTTAAAATGAAAGAAAATGTCACCATCTGCCTAGCTTATTCTCTTAAACCTTGTCAGCCATGAACAGTCAGTATGAACCTGGTTAGTCCCCTTATGGGAGACTGCCCTATAGCCAGGCTGTGTACTAACAGATAATTTAGACAGTGTTGTCTTTGCTGCCTTATCCATTAGTGCCCCTAATGTAATCTGTATGAGATACTTTCTCTATTGATCTGTTTTTTTTTTTTAATAATGAAATTCAATGGAAAAACGGATCAAAACGGATGCATGCAAACAATTTTTTTTTTACATTAAATGAATCCATTAAACGAACAGCAAAAATGCAGTGTGAACCCAGCATAAGGCTTTTCTCCTGAAGTGATGGTTTGAGTAAGAACTTTCTGGCAATTGTCCACCAAAGTGGATATGGCCATAGCCAGTCCATAGAAAACACGTTGGTCAAGGATAACAAACAGATCAACAAAAAGTGTATACAGTGGTGCCTTGGATTACGAGCATAATTCGTTCCGGGACCGTGCTTGTAATCCAAATCTCCTCTTAAACCAAAGCAAATTTTCCCATAAGAAATCATAGAAATGCAGACAATTGGTTCCACACTCCAAAAATAATGATTTATTATTCTGAATAACATGTAACACAGATAAGACAAACATTTAGAAACAGCAGAATATGTGATATTATAAGTTACTGTACAGTAATGGAGAGGATGGTAAAAACAAGGGCCAACATAGCCTGCAGGGAGTATGAAGGAATCAGCGGGGAATATGTAAGCACATAAATGCAGCACTCTCGGTTTGGGGAGAGAGGGGTTACAGCTATGAAGAGATTACCTCTACCGTCCTGTCCCCTGATGTGAGGCCCAGCCTGAGGTGTATTGTGTATCTGCTATGATTTGGAAGGTAAGGGAGACTTCCTGGGTCAGAGTACAGGGCTGTAGACCCCGCTATGCAGACCATTACCTCCCCCACTCCTGCTCCCACCCAGCACAGTGAGCTCTTAAACCAAAGCAATGCTCTTAAACCAAATCACAATTTTGAAAAACTGTGAGCTCTTAAACCAAAACGCTCTTAATCCAAGTTACTCTTAAACCAAGGTACCACTGTATTAGGAACTTGTCTAACTTTGCTTATGTAATAATATATAAAAAAAATAGCTTTTTGCCGATGTTTGTGCAGCATGTGAACAGAGCCTTAGAGGGTATATTTTGCATTGACCGGTAGACAAGTAATCTACTCCAGGAAATACTGTTGTAGGCATAAAACATAAATGACAGCTATAATTATAAAGTAGCCTGTAAAATGCATAGAGTATTTGATTTGAATAAAATGGCAGATAAATGGCTGCTTGTCACGATGGCTTAGTCTGTCTTTTATTGTATAACTTATTAGTACTGCACTACTTTCTGATCCTGACCTAGCTTCATATTTCCTTATAGTCCCTCAAGGCTTTCCTGCTCATGCAGTTCATTCTACTTTATATGAATGATTCTGAAGCTCTGATCAGTGAGTTACTGTAAGCTGACATCCCTGATGATGTTTATTTTAGCAATTCCCTGGAGTCACCCTTCACTGCAGTCTATCGGTGCGCCTATGCCATACACATTTATTCTAAATGCCAAACACCGCCATTATTAAACATGATCATGACAAGGTGAGTAGGGAAAACTAGGTTAACCCCTTCATCACCAAAGGTCATTAATGCTCCCATGTCCAGGTCACAATGAAGCAGTTTTCTCCTCCTCGCTTTCTAAGAGCCATAACGCTTTTATTTTTCTACCTACAGAGCTGGTTGGGGTGCCATTTTATGCAGCATGGTATACAGTTTTTACGGCTGATGACGTGGCCGTGTCATCAGCTGCTCAGCCGCAATTGGCTGAGCATAACTGTGCTCAGCCAATCGCGGCTGAGCACAGTTATGACGCGGCAGAGGGGGGACGGCGGCAGCCATTTGGCCGTCCGTCCGAAGATGACGTTTGGCACAAGATGGAGGACATGCGCGACACGGATCAGGTAATGTATAATGCACCAACACTTCCGGGTACACGGGTGGGGGTGGTGGAACACGGGAAGGGGGCGATTCACGGACATAACATACATTACAAAGTTGTATAACTTTGTAATGTGTGTTATTCGGTGAATAATTTTTTAGCGCCGCACTACCCCTTTAATCCACCCCTGGTTATCTGTGATCTTCTGATAGAGCGTGCCTGTGGCAGGCTCTATCATAAGATTGAAGATTTCACTGCACAGAGGTAAGCTGTATACCTCCATCAGTCTGACCGGGACCCCCGCAGACACGATCGGTGCAGATAGCTCGCCCCATAGCAGATAGCAGCCGGTCCTCACCTGCTATGGGGCGAGCTCACTCCGTTTCCTCCAAGGCCCAGGCTGCGGGGTCGTAAATGTACGCTCCCTGTGTCATTAAGGAGTCAATAGATTAGATTTACATATTTTTATTTGTATTGGGGGGGATTTATTTAAAAAAAATAAATTATACTTTAAAAGTCTACCTCTTACAACACACTAAAGACCATAAGACACCTCTTTAGTCACTGATTGGCTGATAGGGAAGTCCATCAACTGGGTTGGGCATTTTTCCTCGAGTCGTGATAACTTAGGGGATAATGAGTTCTGTCAGGGCATGTAATGGGCATGTAATGCTGCACATCAAGGGCATGGGGGAGTAACATTTCTTTATTATGCTGAACAGGCATGTAACACATTGGTTTTAAAATAAAAAAAATCCTCAGCTAGCACTGGCATAGATTTCACCAACAAATTACTCCAACACTCCATTGACATGTCAATTTTTTGAGCAGAGAGCGGAGGCGTGCAAGGCATCCCATTGACACACTGAGACATGCAGGATTCCACAGTGGGGGCTCAGCCGCGGAATTCTGCCTGTTTTACTCAGTGTGAACATACCCTAAGTAGGTAATAGTGAAAGGGTCGGGGAATGGGAAACAAGTATACATAGTAGAGGGGGGGGGAGTATAGAGGGACTAATATCTGTAAAACAAGGGATCATATGGGTCTCTATATTATTGGGAACTATAGGGGGGACAAGTGGGTGCAGTATCTGATGTGACAGTTTAGGGCCGACATCAGAGCTGCACACATGTATTTCTACCTGCTCCGTACTGCCCCTGATGAATGTGGATACAGGAAATGCATTGAGCATGTGAGCATACAGTCTAAGGGGAAAAGGGTCCATGGAAACATAATTACGGGGTAAACTTCTGCTTTGCTATTATGTACAGTATGGCTCTCTGACCAGGACTATTGTCATCTATGGAGCACATCAGCAGTAATAGGTGCCAAAGTGTCTCGGTTAGTACTGTATGTGAAGTTATCTACCCCACATATGGCTATGCAGTGTTTTGAGCAGTTTTTTGTATTCTATTGATCACTGTAAATAAATCACACTGTTTGCATATAAGTTTTCATATTCATTACAATCCTTTTTAATTGAGCATTGTATGTACCAGTATATGTGGGGTGAGGGGGGCATTGTAGCAGTTTATGGCAAATGGCACCTATGGGATCTGTATATATGAGAGCTGAGATATGGGAGCAGTATATATAAGATTGGTATATGAGGGAGAGGGGGTCTCTGAGGCTTACAGTTTTATTGGTCTCTAGGGCTGGCACTATTAGGGGATCTCTATGCCACCACCTCTGAGTCTAAAGCTTATACTAATATATGTCCCAGGAACACCTCAGCTTTGACTACAAGGGGTGTATCTTAGTTTGGTTGAGGTTTGTGGGACGTGGTCTGTTGTGGGAGTGGTTTGTGCGTTGTGGCTTACAATCATCTTCATGGCAATTGGTATAACTTGGTATCAATAAAAACTATACATCTTCCTGCAAAAAATGAGCCCAAAACCAGCTGTGTCATGTGAAAGATAAGGACACTATGGATCTTGCAATGTGGCGACAGTTTTTGTCATTTTTTTCAGGAAGATAGTTTCTATTTTACCAAAGTAGTAATAGTTAAAAATAAAGGGACACAAATGTGGTATTGCCGTAACCGTAGTGACCCAGAGAATACATCTCAGAATCACTAACATACGTTAAAGAATCATGGAGCTATAACCACATAAAGTGAGACTGGTCAGATTTAAGAAAAAATTTGCTTGGTCAAGCCCAAACTACCTGCACCAACAAGGCCCCAGCATAAAACAGACACCAATATCAGGCCCCCTGATTAATAGAGACACTAGTATTAGACCTCCAGCATATTACAGCCCCCAGTATCTGGTCCCCCCACATAACACAGCATATTACATAAACTAGTATCAGGTTCTCAGCATAACCATAAGAAGCCTTTTTTTTTATACAGGTCACCATTTTTAATGGCACATGTCATATAATTGATACATTTTTACCTTTTTTTGGCAGGGTGGGAAGAGGATGGAAACATATCATTGCCTTTTTGTTTTTGTGTTTTAAATGTATTTCATACTGTTTTTCCTGTGTTTCATACTGTTTTGACAAAAAATAAAAATTGTGTTGCCAGATGTCAAGATCCATAACTTATTTTTTCTTTAATTTCTCACACTTTCTTTAAACAGACCAAAATTCACACAGTTTGATGGGGTCAACAATTAGCTAAAGAATGAGCAAATGCGTGTTCATTGGCTGCACATCACCCTGAGTAATAGAACATGTACAGCCAACAAATGACAGTAGAAAGGGCCACATGAACAATTGTCTTTACAACCCTGCCTATACAATATGGAGCAGTGTAATAGGCTTACAAAACAAGCACCAACACCTTTTTCCTAATGGACATAGACAAAAATAGACACAGCACTGCAAAAACAAAAAGAGGTTTACTTGTACTATAAAGCACCCCTTGCGTAATTATAACAAATGGCCACAAGATGTCAGCATTGTACAATAAAAAATATGCTGTTAATTTATATAGGTTTACTTTTCAAGGATTACCTTACTGCTAAACATTTCTGGCTTGTAATTGGTTGACTGATCACTGCTATAATATAATATTTTACCATCACATAGGATACTCTAAGTGTACCTTCCCTTAAGTTGGATTGATAATCATTATAAAATAGTTTCAGTGATCTTCCTAGAGCCATAAGGCTGCAGGCTCTGAAGTCTATGTATCCATTATTTTTCGGCATCTCTCATCTATTATAAACGGAAGGTAGGATGTGATTTTTTGGGGGATTATGTTAATAGGTACAATTACTTCAGCATGACGCAAAGCTAAATGTTTTGAAACACTAGGTTTCATAATCTTTTTTGTGAATAAAGGCTTTATACCTATTTAGTCTGCGGTGTAGTGCCTGGGTGGTCCTACCCACATACTGCAGATGCCATTTGCATTCAATTAGATAATTCACATAATCTAACAATTGGTTAGATTTCTGTACTAAATCCTTTCTTTTTTTATTAGAACAAAATATATCTTCATTGTAAGTAATAGCGAAACAGCATATACACTTCTACCATATATCTTTGGATATTTCAGTTGTTTTGCCACTTTTCGGTGGTACTAAGTTGATGTGTTTCCCTTTATTCGTAACGGCCGTGATTGGTACGGAACCTACATTGTGCTGCAGGCCAAGAGAATCCCGGCAAGAGTGTATACACATGGTATACACTTCGGCCAGGATCCCTAGGGGCACCGCTTGAAACTGACATCTCAGTTTTCTGCGGCTGCTATTCAATGAATAGCGTGTGACTCCGGCCGTACGCTCCATAGTGTGCAGTAGAGAGTTCTGATGCGGGCACGCACGGATGTGCCTGCATCAGAACTCAGCGACACTAAGGGTACAAACACACACAGCAGATACACAGCAGATACACAGCAGATTTGTAACTGTAATATTTATTAAAGTTTTCATATAAACAGTAAAAGAATGCAGTGCACAATAAACAGCGGTAGTATAAAGCAATCTGCAGTATGCAGTATAATCGTGGACATGTTTCAAAACCGCAAGTACAAAAAAGGTCAAGGAGTCAAACTAAGGTGAACACCATAAAGACCTACAGGGGAAGACGTACATAGACAATAAGACATCAAAGACAAGTTGAGGGGGAGGAGATGGGGAAGGAATCGGGAAGGTAGAGAGGGGGTTGGAGGGGGGGAGGGGGGATCAGTTCTGGAGTCCATCAGGTATAACCCTGTTGTGAACAATACCCATCCCATGGGGCCCATACAGCCTCAAAGGCAACCACACTATTATTCAGCCTTGCCGTCAGTGATTCCATCGTTCGTACCTCCTTAATCCTCGCTACCAAGTCAGTAAGGGAGGGAGGGAGAACTGACTTCCATTGTCTAGCGATCAAGGTTTTAGCTGCCGTCAACATTTGCAAGAGCAGCTTGGTGGATTTCTTTCCTACCGACTTAGGGGTCAGGTCAAGGAGGCAAGACACTGGGTCAGGTGGAAAGGGGTGTTGCAATACTAAGGAAAATACCTCGCATACGGTGGTCCAATAAGGCCGAATAACAGAGCATTCCCAAAAAACATGGTATAAAGTCCCCACCCCAGTATGGCACCTCCAGCACAGGGGCGATATGGATCTGTTTAGTTTGTGGAGCAACTCGGGGGTGTGGTACCAAAACATTAGCAATTTATATTGGGTTTCTTTGTAGGTAACACATGGAGAAGACTTAGCCGCCCTGTCCCAAATAATTTCCCAGTGCTCAGGGGGTATTGGTTTGGCCAAGATCGTCTCCCACCTAGTCATGTATGCGTGCCGGACTGGTGAGTCATTTACTGGTGTGCCCAATATCTTATATATGTTGGAAACAAGACCCTTCACACCCGGGCCGGCTCTGACCAATTGTTCAAAGGCCGTGGGCTTAGAGACCGTGGTGCTACCTATGTGCGTCGACATGAAATGCCGCAACTGCAGAAAAGTGTAATGCTCCGAGGTGGGCAGAGCCCGTCTCTCACATAAATCGTCAAAAGAGAGCAGGGAGCGCGTCAGAGGGTTCACAACATCCGCAAAATGAAAGAGTCCTCGAGAACCCCAAGCCTGTACCACCACGGACTCCAAGCCCGGCCGAAAAGCCGGAGTGAGAAGGAAAGAGACCAGGGGGGGAGCTGTGGAAGAGAGTTGAAATCGCTTAGAGCAAGTGTCCCAGATATGCTTAGTGAATCTGATAGGCCCTAAGAGTGATCGGGGCAAGGGGGTGACAGGGTCAGGAAGCCACAGGAGGGAATTTGGGTGTATGGGGGCCAGCCACCTCCTTTCTATTGCCATCCACTTGCTGTATGCATGGTAGGAGGACCAAGATGGGATAACCCTTAGGTGTGCTGCCCAATAATAGTGCAGAATATTAGGCGTCGCCAACCCCCCCTGAGTCTTACTGGCCATCATGACAGTTTTGGGGATTCTATGGCGCTTAGAGTTCCATATAAACCGGAAAATGGCGGTTTGGATCGCTTTTAGTTCCCGCATAGGGACTTTTACTGGTAATGTCACAAAATGATATAGTAATTTGGGGAGGATAGTCATCTTAACCGCCGCTATTCGGCCTAGTAGGGAGATAAAATGTTTATTCCAGGACAATAGGAGGGATTTCACAGTTCGGAAGAGCGTGGGATAATTAGCTAGGTACAAGGAAGAATATGAGGAGGTGAGGCGGATACCCAGGTACCCGATGGAGTCGCAGGACCACCGGAAATGGAAATTGGCTCTGAGGGAGCGAAGTTCATTTTCGGGCAAGTTTAATGGAAGAGCCTCCGTCTTGGCAGTATTCACCTTGTACCCAGATAAGACCCCAAAGTCTTGGAGCAATTTATGGAGGTTCGGGAGAGTGGTGGGTAGATTAGTTAGGGTAAGTAAGACATCATCAGCAAACAGCATCAGTTTGTATTCCATACCCCTAATGTGTACCCCCTGGATATCCGTACTGTTTCTGATGGCTGCCGCCAGAGGTTCTATGCAGAGCACAAACAGTAGCGGGGACAGGGGGCAGCCCTGGCGGGTCCCATTGTGAAGGGAGAAAGTTCTCGAGAGTTGGTGAGGCATTTTAATGGAGGCCGTGGGGCGGGAATAAAGCCCCTGGAGGGCTGTAACAAAGGGACCTGCAAAGCCAAAAGTCTGAAGAGTTTCAAAAAGGAAGGGCCAACCAAGGCGGTCGAATGCCTTCTCCGCATCAAGGCTTAGTATCAAGGCTTTATCCGCTTGTAAGTTAACCGCATCTATAATGTTGGCAGCCCGTCTAGTGTTATCCGCTCCCTGTCGGCCCAGTACAAAGCCCACTTGGTCCTTATCCACCAATCCTGGTAGCCAGAGATTAAGGCGGTTGGCCAAGATTTTCGTGAAAATCTTCAGATCAGCATTGAGCAGTGCAATGGGCCGGTAGCTGGAGCATTCTAGCGGGTCCTTGTTAGGTTTGGGGATAAGGGTGATCAGGGAATGGAGCATAGAGGGGGGGGGAGTCTCAGAGCCCTCCATGAAGGAATTAAACAGGGATACTAGCCGCGGGCCGAGCTGCTCCTGAAAGGTCTTAAAGTACAGATACGTAAATCCGTCTGGTCCCGGCGAGCGTCCCGAAGGAAGATCCTTAAGCACCCCAGATAACTCCTCTAAGGAGATTGGAGCATTTAAGTGCTCAACCGCCTCCTGGGAGAGTGTGGGCAGTCCACACTGTGAAAGGAAGGCTTGTATTTGTCTGGCTCTCGCTGCAGGATCAGAAGGAAGGGAAGAGGGTAAAGAATACAATTTCGAAAAGTATCGCTCAAAAATCGAGGATATGTCCTTAGGGTGAAATTTGGTACGGCCCAGGTGGTCCCTAAGGGCCTGCGGAGACTGAGCAGCCGAACGGTCGTTTAGCATACGTGCCAGCAGGGTATGAGCCCTATTCCCCTTCTCATAGAAGCGTTGCTTCGAGAACAGGAGCAAGCGTTCCACTTTGTGTGTAAGGAGGTCTTTAAGTTTGGCTCTGGCCGCGATCAGTCTACGCAGACCCCGGACAGATGGCCGGGAGGAAAGAGCAGCCTCCAAGGCACTAATCCTTGATTTGGTCTCTTTAATAGCCTCTAATCTATCCTTCTTCCCTCTAGACCCCAGGGCGATGCAGTGGCCTCTAATAACCGCCTTATGGGCTTCCCACAGGGTAGACTGGGCAGAGACCGAACCTTCATTCTCAGCAAAGTAGGTCTCAATACAGTGTTGGATAGAATCTTTTAGAGTCTGCGTTTTCAATAGCGACTCATTGAGACGCCAGTGACAGTGGCGAATAGGGGACAGTAGGGAAGCTAGAGAGATGCTAACCGGTCCGTGGTCTGACCAAGAAATGGGGTCGATATTTGAACCTTTGAGCAAACGTACTGTAGGGATGTTGCCGAAGAGATAATCAATTCTCGTGTGTGTTTGCCTAGGGTGGGAGTAGAAGGAGAAAAGTTTCTCCCCAGGGTGCTCAATGCGCCATAGGTCAAAGAGACTGTGTTGTCGGATTAGCTTCCGAAACTCAGTAGAAAGCCGACACTGGTCGGGGGAGGGTGGGGCGCCAGAGATCGAGTGCCTATCCATCACCTCAGAAAAAGGGAGGTTAAAATCGCCTCCTAGGATCCATGGCGAAGGAGGGTATCGAGAGAGGCGCCTGAGGACCCCGCGGAGAAAGGGAATCTGCTTCCTATTAGGGGCATAGATGTTGCATAACAGTAGAGGTCTGCCTTGGATGGACCCCTCGATTATGACATATCGACCGCCGGGGTCTGAGTAGGTCGTCTCCACCTGTAGGGGACAGGTCCGGGAGACCATGATGGCTACACCCCCCCGTTTACAGCCCATAGAGGCAGAGTGAACTAGTGGATATGAGTGTTTGGCAAAGTTAAAGGTGGCGGAGGCATCAAAATGAGTTTCCTGTATATATGCTATATCAGCTTTCTGAGATCTTAATTCCTGCAGGAGCAGGCGTCTCTTCAGATTGGAGTTTAGTCCCTTAACATTAAGTGTGACAATCTTAGCCATAAGAAGTGTAGGGGGAGAGGACAATGCGTGTGCAGTGAGACTCACCAGACCCCATCCAACGGGCTCCAGGTAGTGGGAAGTCAGGAACAGCGGCGAACCAGGGCAGCAACCTCCAGAACTGCAGGAAAAAGGAGGGGGACACAACAGTGGGAGAGACATGGAGGGAGGGGACGAAAAAGACAACACGATAAACACAAAAAAAAACACATTGGTACAGAAAATCAATTAAGAACAAGGGCTTCCATAAAGGAAAAAAATGGCTGTGAGCCAAAAACCCATGCAAAAAATGCATGGGTGGGAGCAATAGGTCCTTCCTCTGTCACCAAGGAAAAGGAGTTCGGGGAAGGAAAGGACAGAGGACAAACGCTCCTAGGGAAGCGGGGGAGCCAGGCAATGAGCCCAGAGGGAGAAGAGAACTAAAGACAGCAACCACACAGCAAACGGAAACCAACAGTGTGGGTACTCCGTCCTTGCAGCTTTGTAGCTCATAGTTGGCAAAAAAGTACAGCCCATCAGGGGTGTGGCAAAGGTCCCGGCATCAGGAGAAAAAAATGGGAACAAGGGAAATGGAGGAAGGGTAGTCCCCAAAAGTGGACGGGAAGTAGCCTGTCATCAGCGGCCGCTCAAGGAGGTGATGAAGGGTTTCGGGGATGAGGCCTCTGACGCTTCTGTCGCACAGGCCGCCAGACCTCATCCGGCGGGGGTGGAGGAGGTGGGGCAATTACCCACTCAGAGATCTGCGGAAGGGGGATGTCCAGGGTTTCACAGAGATGCGGCAGGTCCTCCAGGTCACGTAGAGTGGCCGACTTGCCGTCCCTCCTGGCCGTCAGGGAGAAAGGAAAGTTCCAGCGGTACGTTGCCTGGTGATCCCGTAGGACTTGCAGGAGGGGGCGTAGAAATCTCCGCTTCTGTAGAGTGACCCAGGCAAGATCCGGAAAGAGCTGAAGAGGCGCTCCATCAAAGTCAAAGTCCTTCAGGGAACGTGCTTTGGTCATAATGCGTTCCTTTAAAGCAAAATCGTGTACGCAGCATATCACATCTCTCGGGTTGCCGTTAGCTGACTTAGGCCGGAGAGCCCGGTGGGCCCGGTCCAACTTTATCTTGTGGGAAGCGGGTTCCCCCAGAATTGTATTAAATATGGCTTCCAAAGTGTCCGGAAGATCGTCAGCCTGAGTCGCTTCCGGCAAACCCCGGACTCGGATGTTATTGCGGCGTCCTCTATTATCTATATCCTCTAGATGGCGTTGCACGTCATTCAGCATAGATGATTGGGCCGCTACAGTGGTGTGTAATTGGGCTATATAGGCCCGAGTGGCATCATGTTCTTCCTCAACACCCTCAACTCGGTTAGTAATGTGCTGGATGTCTTTGCGAATTTCAGAGATTTCGGTTTTAAACGCTTCCTTAACCTCGGCTATCAGCAGTTGGAAATCATTTTTGGTTGGTAGCTGAGATAGAAGTCTATGCATGCCTCTCTGTGATTGCGGGCCAAACAAAGAGGAGTCAGAGTCTGAGTCTCTGGAGGTCTGCCAGTCATTAGTATCAGGGCAGGCATCCCTGGCAGTGTCTCTGGTTGCGGGCTGGGGTGGAGGCTGTTTAGGTGCTTTCTTCCTCATAGTGCCAGCCTGCCCCTCCTCATGAGGTTGAGGGGCAACAGACATGGCTGGCTGTAGCAAGACAGGGATAGAGGAGGGGAGGGGAGCAGCTCCAGCCACAGGGAAGTGGGCCTCCTCAGTAAGCAATATGCCCCCTGATGTTGTGGAGGTAAGCTGTCTTGGAGCTGGGGTGAGAGAAGCCGCAGGGGGACCAGCCAGGTGGAGGGTAGGCAGTCTCTGTGAGGAGGAGAGGGGCTGCGGGGTGACTGCGGTGTGTCCCCCGGGAGAGCAGTGCCGCAGGCAAGATGGCGCCTCTCCAGCAGGAAGAGCCGACTGAGGGGACCTGCCGTTTTCCGAGCCTCCCCCACTCACTCGACTCAGCAAGTTCGCCCCCCGGAGAGTCCTTGGAGAGGAGGCCTGCGAGCGCCTGGTGGTCCGAGCCGGCAGCCAGGAAATGCCCGGTCTGGATCCCGCACCTCTGCGCCGGACACGTGGGCAAGATGGCGCCCGTCTTCCTCCTCCCTGCTGAGCCGAGCGCGTCAGAGGACCTCTACTCGCCTGTTCCAGAGGGGTGAGCGGATGCGTGACCGGCGGGTCCGGCGGTGAGGTAAGATGAGCCGGGGACCGTGTCTGGCGGGTGGAGACCGCCTCAGCCTCCGACGGGGTGTCCGGTAGGGTGCTGCTGGGCCCCGGAGCTAGGAACCGGTCCAGCGTCTGGGTACGGCTCCTCCGGTGGGTTTCCGGTACGGGGTGCTGCTGCCGGCCTTTGGGGGTCTTCCCCATGTGTAGGGGGAATCTTTGGGGGTGCCGGGAAGGCTAATTATGGGCTGATTTGCAGGCTACAGGACGGAGCTCCAGCACCACGCGTCTGCTCACATCGCTGGCTCGCTCCGCCCCCCACACAGCAGATTTGATGCTGTGTTCCGTTATTTAGATCTAATCTGCTGCGTATCTCAGCAGTAAATACGCAGCGTATATGCCGTGTGTGTTTGTACCCTAAAGATAATTTTTACTGAGGCCCGCCGGGTCGCGGAACGGCCAGTCTCTTACGAGGTCTGAACATGTGTTCACACATTGTATTTTTGAAGCATTTGTGACAAAATTGTCAAATGAGAAACAGATCGCTGATCTCAGGTAGACCAGCCAAATGACAACACCGCCGGCTGCTAGTGAAAGCGCTCAAAGCAGTGAAGTCCTAGGTGCATTGCAGCCTGGGAAACATGAATATGCAAAATAAGAGCCCGTGGAGCCTCATGAAAGAATCTCGAAGCACAGGACTAGCCAGATATCCCTCCGGGAGGGACCCAGCCAAAGGGCGGCTCCTGTAAGGAAACCACAAAAACCACCATATTAAGTGGCCCTATAAGTCAATGTAATGACAAGGGAAAAACTAAGGCCAAGTAACCATCCACATACAGCTGTTTCGGGGTGTTGCCCCTCATCAGTGTGGAGCAGGATTCTGGCTAGGTGGGAGCAATGCCTAGTAGAGCCATAAGAGAAACAGATCGCTGATCTCAGGGAGACCAGCTAAACGACAACACCGCGGTCTGTTAGTGAAAGTGCTCAAAGCAGTGAAGTCCTAGGTGCATTGCCCCCTGGGAAACATGAATATGCAAAAGAAGAGCCTGTGGAGCCTCATCAAAGAGTCTCAAAACACAGGACTAGCCAGATATCCCTCCTGTAAGGAAACCACCAAAACCACCATATTAAGTGGTCCTATAAGTCAATGTAATGACAAGGGAAAACCCAAGGCCAAGTAACCATCCACATACAGCTGTTTTGGGGTGTTGCCGCTCATCAGTGTAGAGCAGGATTCTGGCTAGGTGGGAGCAATGCCTAATAGAGCCTAAGAAAAACAGATCGCTGATCTCAGGGAGACCAGCCAAATGACAACACCGCCGGCTGCTAGTGAAAGCGCTCAAAGCAGTGAAGTTCTAGCTGCATTGCCCCCTGGGAAACATGAATATGCAAAACCCCTTCACGGAGTGATATCTGGCTAGTCCTGTGTTTCGAGACTCTTTGATGAGGCTCCACGGGCTCTTCTTTTGCAAAATTGCTGTAAAATAGCCCCCTAAGCTTCTGCTAGCTCAAGCCAACAAAAACATTCAATTCAACCCCCAAACAAACCCCGGTAGCCTAAAGAGATGAAAAAACAGCCTGTGCCGAAGCTTACTGATTTTTTTTCCAGCCACATAGGCTGCACAAGATGGCGCCGCTCAGAGCCCTGCACTGACTATCTTACAAACCTCCACTGCTCCGGCATGGCTCTGTGCAGACCTGACAGCAGCGTAAGGTGGCTCTGTTACTGCGGTGAGTGAAAGCCTTATTACTGCCAAACCATTATTTTCCCTGGCTCCCTCTCCTGTGAACATACACTCTGGAGATCAGGAAGCCTCCTGGATTTGGAGGTGCCTTCCTTACCTCCTACACCTGTGTCATGGAAGGTCTTACTTATTCCTATCACTTTCTATGCAGCTTCTAACTCACCTCAATCTGAGTTAGAGCTCAATATTGGCATGGATTTACCTGTCATTGAATCTACTATGAAAATCCTTCTAAATTATCTTAAACTTTCCATATGGCAGAACTTTCTTCAAGTTATGACAAAGGTTCAAAAGAACATTACTGCAATATAATAGTCTAATTTTGAAAACAAAATGGCAATCCTCACTTTAGCCCATAACAAGATGGTTGACAGTGCTAACTTACTGCAATATGAAGTAATTGCTCTGAAGTTGAAGAATGCCGATATAGAGGATAGATAGTGAAGGAACTATATAAGGTTCAGAGGCCTCTTGTAATCTTTCAAAACTGACCAACCTAAGGACTCTCTCACTGATTACTTTGCAATTCAATTACCTTCAGCTTCTGAAAGAGATTCAACTATTCACAGGGCACAACGTCCTCCAAAGCCTAAAAGCTTTGCCGGCATGCATTCCACACAAAGTTATCATACAGATGCATTTTTTCTGCATCTGAACAGTTTAGGGAAATCGCTGTCTTTGCTGATCTCTCAGCTATCACACTTGCCCACAAAAGATAGTGTATAACCAGTACTAAAGTACTCAAAGAGAAAAGCATCCAATACAAGTGTGGCTTCCCAGTGAAATTAATTGTTACCAGGAATGGCACCAAGATAGTAGTGCACACTCCAGCAGAAGCAACTCCTTTTGTCAGGAATGGGACATTGGGCCACAGGAAGCTGAAACGACTAGAAACAAGCATCCTTCTCCTAGACCCTTATCTCCAGAATGGTCCAGAGTCAACTGTGGCAAGAGACATTGTCCTTGATCATTATATCACCTTTGTGTGATATATGTCTTCAAGAAACTTCTCTTACCTGAATATTCTTTATGATTCTGAATGTACCGTGTTTCCCAAAAAATAAGACATCCTCCTAAAATAAAACACCCCAGCTAGCCTACCAAGTAGCCTAAAATAAGACATCCCCCCGCCCCCACCCCCACCCTAAACTGAGGCACCCCCTGAATGTAAGGCACCCCCCAAAAGTAAGGCCGCTAACCATCCACCTGACCCAGCCCCCCACTCACCTAATCCCCTTGTGGATTTTGATGTCCGGTGCTGCAGGCACACTGCTTCATGGCCCCCGTCCGCACGTCCTGATGTCCCGCCACGTTTCCCGATGTCCCGCCGTACGTCCCAATGTCCTGCCACACCACCGCATGTCCCGGCACATGTTCCTGTTCTCCTGGTCCTACAGGGCGTTGGTCCTGGTCCCTCCCAATAACAGGCTGCCTAAACCTGTTACTTCTTACCCTAAATGCTCTTAGGTTGTATATCCCTGTTATGGTTATTGTTTTATTGTGCTGTATTGATCAATTATGCTCCGTTGATAATTACTGACAAATTTGCAACTTTTCTATATAACTGGGTTGCTGTTATATCCCTGGCATCTCTCTCGCTCTGCATGGTCTTTTCCAAACAAATATTTACACTTTCATTATGGTACTAAGACTTGTGTCCCTTAATGGTAAGGGTTTAAATTCACCATTCAAGAGATCTAAAGAAGTCTTATCACAAAGAGCAGACATAGCATTCACACAAGAAACACATTCAAACAAAGAAGATTTCTTTAGATTACATTACAAAGCTTTGATTTTCTCATCTCCTGCAGTACGGAAGAGGTCTGGGGTTTCTATAATGTTGAGAGACTCCGTAGCAGTTTCGGTCACTAAATCTGTTCTTGATGAAAATGGCTGGTATGTTATCTTGGCTTGTTGGCTAAACAATGAACCCTTAAAGGGGTGCTCCAGCGTGGGGGCACTTTTTGGGGGGGACCGGGGAGGAGGTGGCTGAAATAAAAGACGTCCACTTACCTCCTCGGTTCCAGTGGCGGGTCCCGCATCACGGCGCTCCGGTGCCCGGTTCCCGGCCGCTTCCAGGTGCCTGACACCGCCCGAGACGCTACGTCTCAGGGCCGCTCAGCCACTCAGTGAAGGAGGCGGGATCTGTTTGAAGTCCGCTCGGATGCCGCCTTCTTCAATGAGTGGCTGAGCGGCCCAGAGACGTAGCGTCTCGGGCGGCGTCAGACACCCGGAAGCGGCCGGGCACCGGGACCCGCCGCTGGAACCGGGGAGGTAAGTGGACGTCTTTTATTTCAGCCTCCTCCCCGTTCCCCCCAAAAAGTGCCCCCACGCTGGAGCACCCCTTTATTAATAGTGTCTATGTATGCACTCATTGTAAAACAGCATGGGTTTGTTAGAAAACTCATCTCCACTGTTCATTTCATTAAGCAAGGCCCACTTATAATGTAGGATACTAAAACCTCCCTGTCTGGCTTTCGGTGGACACTACCTCCTCCCAGAATAGTAGTGACCCAACTCCACTAGCCAATACTCTCTACTCATATGGTTTTAGAGACACCTGAAGAATACAACAACCTGGAAACACATTTTATTCCCAGCCCCACAACTAGCCTTAAGTAAGATGAAACTTAACTATTACTGGCATGGTAACAAGTCTGGTGCTCTTTGTCGGCTGCACAAAATAGGCACTTGAGTTTATTGTGCGTCCGCATGGAATCCGGGCCGTAGTGTATACACTCCGGACGGGATTCCATAGTAGTTAATGCGATCGGCCGCTGTGATTAAACAATGGCCATTGTTGCAAACTTGCAACAATGGCTGTTGTTTGATTAAAACATACAGTTCACAGGCTATGTTCACACACAGTATTTTGGTCAGTATTTGTAACCGAAAGCGGGAGTGGAGCCAATGGGAAAAAAATTGATTACAGGTGCACAGGTTCTGTGTTTTCAACTCACTCCTGACCAAAATATTGAGCAAGATACTGCATGTGAATATAGCCTGAGGCTATGTTCACACAACGTATATTTTCGTTAAAGTACAGCAATCTGCAACAATGGCCGTACTTTTTACGAAAATATACGTTGCCTTGTCTTCTATGGAATCCCGTCCGGAGCGTATACACATAGTATACGCTCCAGCCAGGATCTCTGATGGCGCCGCTAGAAACTGACATGTCAGTTTTCTGCGGCCGCTATTCAGGGAATAACGACTGGAGAAAACCCTGTCAGTGCACACTATGGAGAGAGTGGCTCCGGCCACTCTTCCCACCTTACCAGCCTTGAATGATAGCTCTCAGTATCTGTCAAGGTAGATAGGTGGGAGGCAGAAGTCACTGGGGACTGCCCTGATGACTTGTGGTTAAGGTGGCATCAAAGTCATGACAGGCTCCCTTTAAAAAGGATCATGAGAAACCCGTTTAGGTGTAATTTGCAACTGGTATAATGAAAACAGCCTGAACATCCCCATCAGCAGGAATATTACCAATGGGCTATCGGTGTAGGTATTGATGGGCTTTATAACTTTAGTGACACTGGCGCACTAATATTATAAGAGACCATTGTTTTTAGGCAACAGTTCTATCTTACCACAGGCTTGTTTTTTTAGCACTGGTATTATTTCTAAGAAGCCACAAGATGCCAGTACAACACCAATAAAGAATATCATTTTATTGCGATCCACGGAACAGATGGTATATTTGTTAGATTTCTAAGGAGGTAGTTTCCCCCTCATTTTTACAGAGGGATTTAATTCACAGGTACAGCCAGAGATATGCTGAAAAATTGATACTGTATATTAGTTCTTTGTGGATTTATATTCATGCAGGAGGCCAAGGTAGTCTGATTTATTTTCATTTGTAATTGTGGGGGGAATACAAGATGCCTGTCAGACCAGAATATTAATTTCCCTACTGACACTTGTGGAAGTAACTACAGATAAGCAGAATGTGGATGTTACTAGGTTAGCCTTTTATATTCTGGATTTAAAGTGCATGTACAATTAAAGCGGGGAATTAACCCACAAACTGCAGGATCAGTTTCCTCTTCCTTAACATAAATTACTACCTATTGTCTGGAAAGCTCATCTCTAAGGTATAGGTACATAAAATATGGTTCACATGACTAAATGCTCAATGATAAGCTGTGTGTTTAAAGCAATGCTTTAACTATTTAAGGAGTTACCTCTACCACACAGGAACCTGGATCACCCTAACTACCCTACATCTTTCATCTGTTTATATCAATAGAATCTTAAGGGGGTCTAGGGGTTAATTTTTACCTTAGCATAGATCAAAATGGTTTCATGTCAGGGCGTTCTATTTTTTGGGTATTGAGAGAGTCAAATCTTCAGGTTAATGAAGATGCCCCCATTCCATTGTTTAAATCTTTCGATTGGGTGGAATGGGGGTTCCTCTGGGCTGTGCTGGAAGCTGCCGGAATTGGACAGAATTTTCTGCTATGGATCTAGATGCTATAAAGGGCCTACTACACAATTAATACTTAATAGTAATTTGACAAGATAACCAGACAAGGTTGCCCTCTCCCCTCTCCTTTTTGCTCTTTATGTGGAGCCTCTTGCTAGTCTGATTAGACGCAACACTAGGATAGAGGGCTTTGGTTTGGCTGGGATCCATGATAAGATTTTCATGTATGCAGACGACCTATTACTTTTTGGGATCCTGGTCGGTGTCTCCCATATGTTATGTAGCAGTTTCATGACTTTGGTTGAGTTTCCGGATTCCAGATAAACTGGAGTAAATCAATATTATTAGAAGTTTAGAAAGATCCAAATCATATGGCCCAAGATCTTGGACTAAGGGTGGTTACAACATCATTTGAGTACCTTGGTATCCAGATATTAAGAGATCCAGGTAACTATACTGAATTGAACTGGAGAGACAACTAAACAGGCTAGTGTGGGGAGTAAAGAGGGCTAGGCTTAGGTATAATGCTATGGTGGCACCCATGGTTAAGGGTGGAATGCGGCTCTCTAATTTTAAACTTTATTTCTTCTCTATAAAGATACTACAGATTAAAGGGGTACTCCAGCGAAAAGCTTTTTCCCAGTAATTGAAACACATTACACAGTTATATAACTTTGTAATAGCTTAAATCACCTATCTTCCCTCCTTACCTATCTTTTCCCCCCTCAATCCCTCACCAGGAAGTGAAGTAAACTCATTCTTACCTAATGAATGTTGACCCCAGGCTGTTCTGTGGCAGCCATTTTGTGACAATGACATCATAAAGATGGAGGCGGGTCTAAGCCCTGTTAGGCCAGCCTCTCTTTGTCAGGTGACTCAGGTTTGTCAGTTAGACATCACAGGAGACAAAGTGCCTCATGGGAAAGCCCAACCAGGAGGCAAAGAAAAAATGAAGACACAATCTGGAGCTTCAGGGACCAGCAAACAGCGGGAAATTGAAACAGAGACAGACTCAGGAGGGATAGTAAGTGTGAAAACTATGTTTATGATTTTTTTTTTTTATCAGCGCCAGAGTACCCCTTTAATGCTACTGCTGAGGGACGGCTCAGTGCATACATTCTCAATAGGTGTGGTGTTAAATTTCTGAATATATGAGAATTCCTTGAATCTTCTAGTTGGAGGATGGCCTGTTATCTGGATACTCCCACCCTAATTTTATAGGGTAAATTTGGGAAAGGGTTAAAGGGGTATTTAATTTTGTTGGAAGCACAGTATACTCACCTATATGGGGTAACTTAAACCTCCCGGAATTTAACAAGATTGTTAATACACCTTTTGGGGGTATTAAAGGGGTTAGGTATATTTCTCAGTTATTTAAAGATGAGCAATTTATAACATTAACAGAATTTAAGCAGGAGATTAATTTGAACTCCTCTAACTGGTTATATTATCAGCAGTTGGCTCAGGCTATTAAAACATCTGCAAACACAGGGTTCTTTCAAGTTACAAGTATGGAATTATTGGAGTTACTTGGCACAATTAATAACACAGGGAAAGGGAAATTAAGGAAAATTTGTTGGACATTAGAGTACTTAGAATTCACTGATTAACCCCATCAAGACAGAGTCCTTTGGTGCACAAAAGTCTGGGTCAAATTAATGCAATGTTCCTCCCCGCCTTCTAAGAGCCATGGCGCTTTTATTTTTCAACCAACAGGGCTGGTTGGGTGTAATTTTTTGTGCCATGATCTCTAGTTTTTATTAATATCATATTGGTGTAACAGAAAAATTTTGATCGCTTTATATTAATTGTAATATATAATTTAATAAAATCAGCAATCCCGGTGCGTTTTTTTTTGCGTTTACGCCGTTCACTGTGGGGGAACAATAATGTTATATTTTAATAGATCGGACAATTACGCATGCTACAATATGTAATATGTTTATTTATTTAAATTTTTATAAAGGGCAAGGGGGTCTTTTAAACTTTTATTGGGGGGCTTATAAGGGGCTTCCCGATCACTCAGTGACAGATGCTTGATCGCTGTAGATCACGTCTGTAAAGGGGTTAGTGAGACTAAGCTGTGGGATCTGTGCCTCTTATCTGCAGCCCCAGAGACTAATGTGAGCAGGATCGTTCTCACTGCAGCGCTTCCGCTCACATCAGTAACCCCGTCAGTACAGGGAACGTATATATACATTCTTACTGCACGGGGTATGTGCAGTAGGAAAGGTATATATACATGTTACTGACGGGAAGGGGTTAAAAGAAGGAAAAAGGAGATGGATATCAGCATCATTTCGGACTCAGAATGGGATAACATATTAGGTAACATCGAATACTGACCTGGGTAAATAGCAGCAGACTCCTCTTTTCCCTGCTGACTATTAGAGTTTACTCACCTGCTAAGCTCCCTATCCCTTCTCTTTGTTCTCTGTGTTTCTGACCTCTATCGCCTTCCTCGACTTTGCTTATTGCCACCAGGTTGCATTGTACCTCGACTGTCCACCTACTTATTGTTTTTGTACTGACTATTGCTGACCTGGTTTGTCTGACTTCTTTTATTGTGTTTGTTTGTGTTCCACATATCTAGAGCAGGGAACGCCTTTGTCGTTGTCTGCGGCCATTTAGGGCCGTTGAGGAAAGTAGGAAGGGACAGTGGGTGGGACTAGTCAGGGCTCACTGTCCTTGTTTACTGTATGTATGCTATGTTGCCTCTCCTGACAATATCTAAGTAATATCTCCTGATGTCCCGTTACCCTCATACTAATACTGAATAAAATCCAGGATATTGAGGCAGCATTACCAATAGTACTGCTATACAAGGGACAAAAAGTGCTGCTAGATCATGATCCCATATTACCACCTCATACTGCCTGAAAATAAACTGGTACCAAATAATAAAGCCACACCATGACCTTATCTTACATGTAAAACTGAATAATCCCACCAATCCCACATACTGTAACTGAATTAAAACCTTTGTTGGAGCTCTGGATCAGATAACACATTATAGTGTAGACAAGCATTGAAAACAAAGCTTATTAATGGCCGGTAGTAAAGCCTTAGCATTTATAAAGCGCTTGCCAAGGCTTGCATGTGTTCTTGTGTGCCATTTGAGTGAAAAGGTTACCTAGCTTGACTGCGCGGAAATAATGGATTTGCCATAATGAAGCACAACACACTGCAACAACTTAACTAAATCGCCTGATGATTGTAAACTGTTATGGTGTGTTTACACAGAGAGATTTATCTGACAGATTTTTGAAGCCAAAGCCAGGAACAGATTATGAACAGGGAACAGGTCATAAAGGAAAGATTGAGATATCTCCTCTTTCCAAATCCATTCCTGGCTTTGGCTTCCAAAATCTGTCAGATAAATCTCTATGTGTAAATGCACTATTAGGTAGTACTATAAAATACCTCCCAGGTGTCAGTCAAATTAAGACAGAAAAAAAACTGATTCCGTAGCACAATTTTTGGTCCCTGTCAGAGATCACAATGTAAATTTGCCTGTACCTGTATGTTTTGGGAGGAAACCCATGCAAAGACGAAACATACAAACTCACATGACAAGGAGGAATCCTCTCCGTCTAGAGGAAAGAAGGTTTCGCAGACGTGGATTCTTTACTGTAAGAGCAATGAGACTGTGGAAGTCTCTGCCACATGATGTTGTTATGGCATCAATGGAGGCATTGATGCTTTTCTTGAAAAATATAACATTACAAGTTATGGACATTAGATGACATCTGATAGGATGTTGATCCTGGGATTATTCTGGTCGCCATTGGAGTCAGGAAGGAATTTTTTCCCTGTGATGGGGCAATTGTAATCTGCCTCATAGGGGTTTTTGCCTTCCTCTGGATCAACACAGTAGGGTTTCCCTAGGTCAGTGATGGCTAACTTTGACACTCCAGCTGTTGCAAAACTATAATTCATATCATGCCTGAACAATTAAAGATATGGCTTTGGCTGCCCAGGCCTAGGTGTATCTGTTTTACTACAAACCTTCCTTTTCTGTTATGGATATTCATATAATGTTTTTTTTATGTCAACTGGTATTCCATTTGCTGACCAAAAACCCCACAGTAAGCAACAATTTGACTGCACAAAACTGAACAATAAGTGAAGTAGGTTAAAATATAGTTAGATCTATTTGCAAAAGAAAAAAAAAAACTTAAAATATTGCTCAAACATCAATCAGAAATGTAAGCGTAGACTCTGTGCTGTTCTGAACAAGACCTAAAATTTTTAGCAATTAATATTTTTTCTTCCAGAATCTCATCAGCTGCGAGGAATTGTTTGTGCTGAAGCCACTTCATCAGCCATTTCTTCTCCTTGCTGATTCATAGGACGTCTTTCCTATTATTTGCAAACAAATGGAAACGGAAAAAGATATAGCACAAGTTGTATGTTTCCCAGCAAGATATTTTATACTTTAAAGACACTTTTTTTTTCAAGTTAAAAAGCCTGATTTTTATTGACTTTCTTCTGGATGTGCCATTTTGTGTGTGCCCTCTGTAAAAGGAGCCAGATTGTATCCAGCTGTTATCTTGGCACTGCAGAAGTTGTTGATGTGTTGAATGTAAAAATCATTGAATTGGAATAGATTTGTAAACTAAAGCCATAAAGTGATTTCTGATTTTCAGCTGCGTGCGTTTAATCAATTTGCCATTGATATTTAGGCACAAAATGATTTTTTATTCTTCATACATAGTTATCATTTATCTCTGGATATCTTTATATGGTCTGTTACTTTTAAGCCTTTCGGGGGACATTAAAGTTGTGAAACGATGTGTTGCTATCAATGTAGGTCAGAGCTACCACAGTGAACTATAGCAGCTCCTATTACAGGTTTGAAATGAACACGGGGCAGCTTATTTCAAATTCTAGCATTGTCCTAATAACTATGCTTGTCTGTGCATTGCTTTATGGGGGTGGATGGTTTATATCGGGAAGCAAACCATACACACAGGAAACAGTGTTTGTCAGGCCTATTTTTGGTCTTTGTTGCAGTGAACAATAGTTGATGTTTTTGCATTTTCTCAAAATAATTTTAAGAAAATTTGAAAAAATGTAAAGATAAATTGCCAGCTATTACTTTTAACTAAATTTAGCTATCTTGCCCATCACAGAGGTTGTCAGGTTTAGGAAACCCATATTTAAGCCATTTTCACACTACGTATTTTTACATTGAATCTACGTCATGGTGCCGCCAAGATCCCAGCTGCTATTTGCACGGGACTGCTATCAGCCCGGGGCCGCGGCAATTAGCAGCATGGTCTGATCGCCATGCCCGCTAATAAGCCATTTAAATGCAGCTGTCAAAGCTGACAGTTGCATTTAAATGGCTGCTTTATTGCATCCATGGTGGTCTAAGGAGGGGGGGGGGAATCGCGATTGTGGAGGATTGGTCCCTCCATCTGAGATGGCGGGGGGTCTGCACCGTAATGACACTGATCCCGGGTCAGAAATCTATTGTTCCTGGCTGCCACAAGTCAGAGCAATAAATCGCCTATCTCAATGATCTATGCAGTATATCTATACTGTATAGATCTCAATGAGAGATCAGAGTAGGGGGGCTTCTAGTTTGTGTGTAAAGAAAAAAAGTAATAATAAAAAATCCCCTCCTCTAATAAAAGTCTGAATTACCCCCCTTTTCAAATTTTCTAAATAAAAATAAATAAATAAACATATTTGGTATCGCCGCGTGCTTAATCGCTCAAGCTATTCAATTATCATACTCCTGATCTCGCTCAGTACACAGTGCAAGCGCCAAAAAATGCCTAAGTGCAAAATTGCGCATTTTTGGTCGCATCAAATCCAGATTGTAATAAAATGTGATCAAACAATATGCAAACAAGGCACAGATAGAAAGTACAGATCATGGTGCAAAAAATGACACCTCACACAGCCCCATAGACCAAAAAAAAATAAAAGCATTATAAGCATAGTAACTTTAAGCAACATTTTTTTTAAAGTTTTAATTTCTTAAAAGCCATCAAATAATACAAAAGTCATGCAAGTTACATATTGTTGTGATTGTACTTACTTGAGGAACATGTATAAAATGTCAGTTTTACCATACGGCAAACAACGTTAATACAAAAAAAATCCAAATAAAAATTATGCATTTCATTTTCAATTTTTTTTCTGGTTTTGCAGGATACTTTATGCAAAAATTAAGTCTTTCCTTGCAAAGTACAATTAGTGGTGCAAGAAATAAGGGCTCATGTGAGTCTCTCTGTGAAAAAATGCAAGTGCTATGGCCTTTTAAGCACGAGGAGGAAAAAACTTAAGCGCAAAAATGAAAATTGGCCTGGTCTTCTAAGTGTTAAACAACAGTTATTGTTAAAGGTTGCAACAACAGCCGTTGTTTAATGACAGTGTACAATTACATTACTCTGTATAAATTATAGCCGTGGTTCTTTGCGGCTGCACAAAATAATTGACAGGTCTATTTTGTGTGGCCGCTATTTAGTGAACAGCGGCCATAAAAGATAGCTTGTTCTCACAATGTAAAGTAAGGCTCCTGGAAGTACTTTACATTGTTCTTTATTTGTAATTGAAGTGCGGGCACACCCTAATGTGCCCGCATTCCAATTAAAATAAAGTGATGTTGACCCTGCCGATACTGCACTGTATAGAGCTAGAAAATAATGTGGCATTCAGTTAACGGTATCCATTGAAGGGGGAATGGACATGACATCTCCGTCCATGACCATTCCTCACCCTCCTCCCTCCCAGACAAACATGAGTTATAGAGTGAGTGCCGAGAGAACACCTGTACCTGCACACAGACATGCCATCAATGGCCACAATGCAATGCTTTATTACCCCTGCAGTGGTGATACAAAGAAAGTGAAGAATCGTTGCCAGGTTCCCTGTGAAGAACAGAGATCAGTGAGACCAGGTTTATGCTGCTCTTTCCCAGCATAAGCTAGTAAAAAAGAAGGTTATTCCCGCAATATATTATTTAAATGGTTTCATAGCTTCAACAGCTGTATGAAATGTAATTAATACTGTACATTGTTACAATCAGGGACCCTGTCATTAGTTTATGCTAGCCCCAGTGCGGCATAAACCTGCTGACAGATCCCCTTTATGGCAAAGAAATGCAATATTCTTCAGTGACTGCATCCTGATCTCACCTGCTGGGCTTGCTTTTTTACTTAAAGATATGTTCCTATTGGAGCTTGTTATCCTATATCCTATGGATAGGGAATAACAAGCTCAGATGGGATCACCCCTGTAAAGCTCCTCTCGTGCTAATTATGGCGAAATTGACTGACCCTCTATTGTTCGTTGCAAGGATCACTGGCAGCGGCTTATCTCTCCAATACCCATTCTTGTCACCTGAACATTTGGCTAAAGCAAATGGGGTAAATGGGAGAGATATCTGTTAGCTGAATGAATGTTCTGCTGACAGATATTAAGGCTGGGTTCTCGCTACATATCTTTCAGTCAATATTGTGGTCCTCATATTGCAACCAAAACCAGGAGTGGATTAAAAACACAGAAAGGCTCTGTTCTCACAATGTTGAAATTGAGTGGATGGATGGCCGCCATTTAATGGCAAATATTTGCTGTTATTTTAAAACAACGTCTGTTGTATTGAAATAATGGCAGTTATTTACTGTTATATGGCGGCCATCCACTCAATTTCAACATTGTGTGAACAGAGCCTTTCTGTGTTTTTAATCCACTCCTGGTTTTGGTTGCAATATGAGCACCACAATACTGACTGGCTGAGTCCGGCCACATTTCGTACGCCGCCATACATGTGCGGCTGAAACTACAGGTGTGGAAAAAATAGACATGCGGCCGGATGCGCACGAACCGCGAACATACGCCCGTAGTACAGTTATGCTTCCCTAGCTTGTTTCGAAGCGATCTGAAACAGGTCATTTACTTAGAAATCTTCGCCCAGCCCAATAAAACACACAGAACCTTTTGGATCTAAAAATCAAGTTCAATTTGGCTGAAATAAGTACTTCGTACGGGACCGCATGGAAATCCACGGCCGGGAGTTTCAACATTTCCGTCCTCAAACAATGGTCTTTTACGGCGCCGTATACGATCCGGCCGTAAGCTCATACGTAGTGTGCACTGTGCGGGCGTATATCGTATACTTTCAAGCAAACGCATCAACCTCAAAACTACGTGCGTATATTCGCGGTTCGCACTACGGCCGGAAACATACGCAGTGTGAACATAGCCTCAAGGTGTATTTAAAGGAGAAGTGTGGTGGATTATAAAAGCCGGCAGCAGGCAGGGGCAGGGCTGAAATCGATTACAAGCACTAACTTACCCCTCCCCATGCTCACAGTGAGTGACAGGACCCCCACTGAGGTGCACACGTCGCGACTCGGCTGATGAACTGGCTGCTCAGCCACTCGGTGACTGGGATGGGCCACTGCACCAGTCACTGATTGGCAGAGCGGTCAGTCCATCCGCCAGGATAAGCCTTTTCCCCTGAGTTGTGATGTCATAACAACTTGGGAAAAAATACTATCTGGAGGGGGTCTTGCGGCCTGTCCTGCCACGCAACATGGCCACGGGGAGAGGTAAGTTGCTACTTATAATCAATTTTGCGTCTGCCCTAATAATCCGCCAGACTTCTCCTTTAACTGAGAGCAGAAATACTCCCAAGCAAGAAGCATTTAATGGCAGCTTCAGGAAAGGTGTGAGAAAGCATTTTGAACTTCCTTTGAATTTGGTGATGTTTTCAAGGCCACTCTACTGAACCATGTGACTACCTCCTCACATTTTAGCTGTAACAGGTTATATGTGCCAACAATACATTGTCTAATGGACCTTTGTCACATGTGAAGAATGAACCCTAAATTTGTTAATCTGGATCGCTGCCTAGTTGAAAGGTTTTCTATCCATATCATTAGTGTTGTATAACAGGATGAGATTGAAAATTCAGCAAATTAATCCAGATACCTCGATGTATATTCATACAGTACCTGTGTAATGCTAAAATGACAGCGCAGTAAATTCTTTTCATCACCTCGTCTGAGCATAGGGACGTCTCAGTTTATCTTGCAGTCTATTAACTATTAATGCACTTCTCAAATTAATAGGAGGAAAAAAATCACCTTTATTGAATTCTCACTTAATGCTAAATAATCTTTAGCACATTCTACGAAGAGATATTCGGTTATCATTATGTTGGGGAAAATTGCTTTCCTATGTCTATTAGCCAAAGCTATCGATGACTAACATTAAATACACTAGAGTGTTAGTTGACATGTCCATGTTTTTGTTTTTTTTAAGGTAGGACCTATTGAAGTGTTTAACATTTAGAAAACATATATATGACAGCTTTCATTTATTCCTGAAAAGTAGCAAACATTAACCTAGCTTGACCTTTTATTGTATTCCTGAAGGCTCCTGGTCACCGGCATGCCAGTCCCTATTCATTATAAATAAATTTTTGCATCCTTATTAAAATTTAAGTTCTGTGTCGAAATATATTTAAAATTCCTCTGCCTTCACATATTGTACACCACTGAACAATAGGCTAACAATTTCTGTTTTGTAGAGACCCAGTGGTGTACTCACAATAGAGGCAGACCATGCCACTACTTTGGGTTCCACATGGGTTACACACAGCTCTAAACGTCTCCTGCTTCATAGGGTGGAGTCATGACATTTTCCTGCCCTGTGGGAACTTTTCTTGTTCTTGAGCCAGCATTTCCTGTGTGTCAAAAGGTCCAGAAAGTGCTGATCAGCGTTGACCTAGGCACTGTTAGAAAGGCAACTTAAGAGTGGGTTCACACTACATAATCTGCTGCGAATTCCATCGCTCACCCTGTCCACACCCGCACGAATTTCCGCCCGTGTCAATTCTATAGTCGGGCAGATTCCGCTGTCCACTGAAAGAATTGACATGTCCACCCAGATTCCGTAGTGTGAACCCTCCCTCAGAAACAACATAAAGCCACTTGACTCTCTGTGCTGTGGGAGCTACAAGTGGGCATCTCTTCTGCATATGAATCGTGCACTCGGTGGTACTTAAAGGGGTAGTGCAGCGGTAAAAAATTATTCACAGAATAACACACATTACAAAGTTATACAATCGCGGCTGAGCAGCTGATGACGCGGCCGGCACTCGGGAAGATCGGAGGTGTTCGGGCCGGCCGGCCCAAGATGACGTTTGGCACAAGATGGCGGACGCGTGTCGGCACGGATCAGGTATGTATAAAGCACTACACTTCCGGGTACACGGGTGGGGGTGGTGGGACACAGGGAAGGGGGCCATTCACAGACATAACATACATTACAAAGTTGTATAACTTTGTAATGTGTGTTATTCTGTGAATAATTTTTTACCGCCGCACTACCCCTTTAACTATAAACAGATCCATAGTATAATAAAGAGACATTCAGTAGAACAGTGGCAACCCAATGTCATAGTGCAGCATTATTCAGACAGACACCAGGAATCGGTATACAGGCATGAAAAAAATAGCAAGATATAGCAAGAAGCTATGGCCTTTTTACGCTCCCGTGCTTCATCTGCCCTCGTAGTATGTAATAACATGGTCGGGCATGGATAACTATCCATCTGCATCCGGTAGACTAAACTTCCAAGAAAATGATGGTGCATTTAAAGTGACAGTACACCAACTAAACATCAAACATAAACTCTACATTTACACAAATACACTTAGATTGTTTTCATTATTTAGTCCAAGGTGACCCAGGGCTCAGATTCATGCTATCCATTCAGCTTCTTTTCGAGGTAACAATATTTGGCGATCTACGCCTCTGTTAAAAAGGCAATGACAACTCATCAGGCTTGTTAGAATTTTTTATTCATACTATTTTAGATTTGAAAACCTGCGGCATGCCCTTTGTGCTTCCAAAAGATGCAAAAGATAGTGTTGGAAGTGTAGGAGCACATCACTGTATACATAAGGTGTACTTAATTTATATATGCTCAAACAGTGTGAAAAGTGAAAGAAGCCAAGATTGTTATTATATATAACACATCACTCAGCTTCTTATATTTTCTGGTCCTTATAATTTTCAACTTTTTGGTGGAAAATATTTTTCATGTTTGCTATAATACAGTAAATAACATATTCATAAAGCAATGGGAAATAAAAGCTATTAGGACACCATGGCGGAATACAAATGTGCCTTTCACTCAAATGTTAAAATCCAAACTAGTAAAGCAATCCCTGGATATTTCCCTTTGAATTTTTGTTTCCTTCATTTGCAAGTTGAGGATATTTGAAATGTAAAGAGTCGTCTAAAGTAGTGAACAGGTGAAAAGCTTCATTTTATTTCCTCAAAGTTTTTTCTTTTTTCGATTTTAGTTCCATTTGTTTGATCTCCATAAACTAGCTCATCACTGGTGTGTGATTGCCTGTAATTTGTATGGCCTTGGGTCATTTTCCATTAACATTCTCATGTCATCACAGAAATAAAGAGAAAATGCTGTTTTAAAACAAATTCTCCTGTTAACATACAGGTATGATATTCTGTCATGACAATAATTGTATTTTCACAAGTGCATAATTATAGTTTTATTCATGTCCCATATCATCATAGACTCGGCACAGCTGATTTTGTCATTTGGGACAACTAATCTTGATATCAGTGTGCTTACCTGCGGTTATAGGCTCAGTTCACACTCACTGAAACCAGTCCAAAAATCTGGACCAAAAACAACATAAAATTCATTTTTTACACTGATGTGGAGTTTTGGTGAGGATTTAATCGCTTAAAAATCCACAGCACGTCTGAAATCTGAGGATTTTTTATACCATCCTATTAACTTACATTATAGTGTACTTTACTGCAGAATTTCAGTGCGGATTCTGTAACTGAAACTCCCAACAAATATGCAATGTTTGAACTCAGCTGTGCAAATGACTGCATTAACAAATTAAATCATATAGTTTAGGAAGAAGAGGGTTGGGCTGAGATCCCCTACACTAGAAAGGACTAGTTGTATGAAATATAGTTGTTTTTGCATAATGTACTTATGTTTTTTTTTATCAATCCCTTGTGATCTTCAAGATCTCTGCTTGCAGTCATGTATATATAGTATATATTACTATATTACATATTGTGAATTGCTTCTATTCAAAGAACTCATTGTACTTCAGCTGCTGTTGGCCTGCAGGAAATGATATATTCTTTTCAGTCCCCTGCTGCCACCTCTGTTAATGTCAGAAACTGTCCAGAGCAGTAAATCCCCATAGAAAACCATTCCTGCTCTGGACAGTTCCTGACACGGACAGAGATGTCAGCAGAGAGCACTATGTAAGGGCTCTATTCCACCGGACGATTATCGTTAAATCGTTCGAATCGAAACGATAATTGTTCGTTTGAATAGCAGTTAATGACTAACGACCGAAGGAGAAATCGTTGATCGTTTAATAATACCTGGGCCTATTTTTATCGTTGCTCATTCGCAAATCGTTCGCATTGAATAAGAAGTTGTTTGGCCGTTTGCAGTGGTGACGACCGCAATAGAGACAACAAGACGACCGCAAGAACGATCATAAGTAACGATTATCTTTTCATGTAAATGGGTGAAGGATTTCAGGTCTTTTGTAATAGCTGTCGTTTGGATCATTTATCGTTAACGATTATGCGAACGATAATCGTCCCGTGGAATAGGGCCCTTAGACTGGAAAGAATACACCACTTCCTGCAAGACATACAGCAGCTGATAAGTACCGGAAGACTGGAGTTTTTAATATAACTCATTTACAAATCTGTGTAACTCTTTGACACAGTTGATTTGATTTTTTTTTCTTTTTCGTCGGAGTGCCCCTTTTAAAAGAATGGAAAATAGTATACAGGAAAACTTCATCTCACACAATAAATAACCTGATTTGCTAAATTGTTATAATCCTTATTCAGTATATATTAGACATATAACAAATATTTAGAGCACAGGATCATATATTATTTATTCAGTTGTTCTTATTTATTGTTGGTGGTAATCCGGGATCTATCACCGTAAATACTGTAATACAAGTTCTTACATTCAGCTACAAACCAATGACATGCCATGTAATGTTACTTATGTATTGAGACCTCTTTCTAGGTAACGTGTATATAGCAGCTCTCTGAGTAGAGACAGATTAATGCAGGAGCTGAGAAAGTTATTAGCAAATTGCTTTAAAGTAAGCAATATCTTCAGCAGCTTGCTTGTCTTTTGCTGTTGTCACCATTTTGTAGGGTAAGAAATAGCACATATGGCATGTTGTGAAGTGAAGTGCAGTATGTGAAGGATTCGGATTCTACATAAGAATGACTTTGATACACAATGGCGAAGCAGCAACCAATGAATCTCTATGTATGTGTACTGCATCCACACTCCTTTTGATGGCACTACAAGCTTAACTATTGCTGCGGAGTCCCATCCTTGGATAGCAAACCCTATTATCTAGGTTAGCTCATCTGTATTCAAAGGATCAATGTTGCATTAATTACCGGGATCCTTTCAAGTGTAAAAAGGATGGCACTTCATTACAGAAAGTAAAAAGAAACTAATCAAACTTTCTTGGTGAAGTCATTGACTTTTTTAAGCAAAGGGCGCAGTAAAGAATTTTGAAGTCCAACATGTGAGAAAATTTGAGGACTATGTCCTGCTTTAGAGCAAAAAATAAAAAATAAATTAATAGCATAAGTAAAAAAAAAAACAACAACATTATAAGCCAAATACTTATCAAGATGCTATAACACTAGGGTATCAAACTAGTGGCCCTCCAGCAGTTGCAAAACTACAATTCCCATCATGCCATGAGAGCCAAAGACTTAGCTGTCCAGGCATGATGGGAATTGTAGTGCTGTAACAGCTGGAGGGACGCAGTTTGACACCTGTGAATTAACAGGTCATATTAATGCAATTAATACAAACAATTTCCATTATACATATGTGTACCCTTGTTTGCAGTCATTGACTAGGAACCTCTGCTGGTTACTTCTAGTAGATACAATTCAGCCTTGGCCTTGGGAAGGACATATTGTGAAGGAACAACTCCATTAACTATTTAGTATTTAGCTACAGTATAGTATGTGTCTGTACAGTCACAGAAGCAGATTTTATTCACGTTAAGCAATAGATAGAGGTTGCTATTGAATCACTGCAATTATACATCTTTAAATAAAGAAGAAACAGTGAGGCTATTTTTAAACACTGTAAAATGAAAAAAATAAAAATACGGCCGTAATTTAGAGGTTAAAATATGGCCGTGTTTTAGATATAATAATGTGCTCTATTAAAATCAATGTTGAATTGTCTGGCAGTGCACACACAGTATAGAATAATGACTGTAATTGATAATGTCCATTCAAATATTGAAAATGCTCATTATTTACGACCCGCTTTTGCAAAATATGGCAATTTTTTTCATTCGTTCACACTTTTTTGTCCCACTGAAAATTATGGTTGTTTTTAGATTTTATTTTACTGTGTGTGAACCGAGCTTTATACAGAAAGCTAATGTATGTATGTATGTATGTATGTATGTACTAAGCAAATTTTTCCCATAAGTGATAATTGAAATGTAGATGATTTGTTTCACAAACCAAAAATAAGGTAGGTAAGGTGTTCTGTATCAATAAAGACCACTGTATCAGTAAAGAAGGGATTAATCAGGTAAAGGAGAAGTCTGGTGAAATTTTTTATTAAAGTATTGCATTGCCCCCCCCCCCCCCAAAAAAAAAAAAAAAAAAAATTACACAGATCACCAATATACACTTATTATGGGAAATGCCTAAAAAGTGCTTTTTTCCCTGCATCAAGGCTTCACTTCCTGGATAAAATGGTGATGTCACGACCCGACTCCCAGAGCTGTGCGGGCTGTGGCTGCTGGAAAGCATGATGGCAGGGAGACACTAAAGGCCCTATTGCACGGAACGATTATCGTCCGTATTCGGCCTATACCGGCCGTTACAGCTGATAATTGTCTCGTGAAAGAGAAGGCAATGATCAGGCGACATTGTTCATGTCGGCTGATCGTTGCATCGTTTGTCTTTCAAACATGTTGAAGGACAAACGACTCATACAACAACGATCTACTGTATGCTATGGGCTGCCCGGCTGAACTAGCGATCACCCTGGCAGGTGTATATTGGTGATTTGTATAACTTTTGAGGGGGCAATACTTTAATAAAAAATTTTCACTGTAATTCTCCTTTAACTTTCCCTGCTCACACAACTACTCAGGTGGCTGCTAACCTGTTGGTGCTGATATCTGCTGGTACTAGTGCTAGCTTCCTGGAGCAGTTATCGGTGAAGGGGCTTTCTACCCAGTAAAATTTTAGGATAGGTAAACAGGGGGGCTTGTATTAAGAAATCTTGCTTGTTTGCCGAGTTACAATTAGTGATGAGCAAACATATTTGTAAATGTTTGTATGTTCCTACGAACATGATGCTTATTGTTCATGTTCGCCGATCACGAACAAATTGTTCGATGATTGGAATGGTTATAACGATCATTTTTGAACATGTAAACGTTTATCTCGTGATGTACACAACTGCGGAATTTATGCTTTGCACCTAATAATCTGTACGCATGTGCGCAACTCTAGACCAAAACGTACGCAACGGCATAATTTACGCTTTGGACCTGATAACCTGTACACATGTGTGTAGAGCAAAACGTACGCTTGTACTGTACATTCGTTATTGGTTCTCGAATGTTCGGCAAACACAAATCGATCATGATCTTTTTTTAATGTTTGTGTTCAGGATCCAAACCGAACATCGAGTTGTTCTCTCCTTACTAGTTACAATGATTTTAATTTTTTAGCTTGACCTGCAAAATGCTCTCAAACTCAGTTACTTGTAATTCATGGTTTCACTGTATGCCTATGTTCCCACAACATCTTTTTTACATAATTAACTTTCATCTTTTGATAAAGACAGACGTTTTTAATTATAATGATCACTAGAAACGTCCGTCATTCTTAAAAGACTGATGTTTTTCACGTTAAAAATATGTTGTGGGAACATATATATATATATATATATATATATATATATATATATATATAATTTTAATTATTATTATTAATTTTGTTATATGTAAACTGTAATATCCTCTTATATGTACTATAGTAGATTCCAAAAGTAATGTTAGTTAACTATAGGCTATACAGTAGTTTATTTTTTTAGTTTAGTTTATTATTAATGTTTTATTATTGTTGTTATTATTATTATGTAAGTCCATTTATTTTATTTTTTTACTTATTCATTACATTTACACTAAAAATACTATTGAATTATAAATGATTACAATATTTATGAAAACATTTTTAAAGAGTCTACCGTTTGACCGTATTAAATCTTTGTGATTTATATTATTCATGGGAGAATTGTGGGATTTTTTTTTTAATTATGGAAAAAATGAGAACAAATAGATCTTATGCTGCATAGCTTTTTGTACCAGGTCAGTATAAATGTAACACTTATTAATCCTTATACAAATCAAGATCAAAACATCTGCGCCTGAATGGTAAACATTAAAGTTTGTTTTCCCTGCGCCTGCATATTTAATCTTTTATGTAGGCCAAAAAATACAGAAAAGTTTAGTGTTATTTTTGTATTTCCATTGTATTTTATATGGTAACAAAGCTAATTAAACCGGTAGATAATATTACCGTCATGAAAAATACTTTTAATAAAGACATGGAGGGAAAAATTATTGAATTTATTTATTTAATATTGCATATTATTTAATTAAAACTCAGCTAGCTGAAGATGCTACATGAAGTGTATCTATTTATGTTTATTAAGTAGGAATATTCATAGAATGATGGATTTTGTGGAATACATGAGCTATAGCAAAATTGATGTTTGTCTGTTCATACATGAAAGTTTCTTATAACCTTTTCCAGCTACAAAGATAGTAACCTAACACCAATGTGATAATTATTTACATTTACAATATGTTTACGCTATGTTGGCATTATTCGGTAATGTTCCTTTTAATTTTAAGGCCGCAACCACACAAAGTAATTTCTTGATAGACTTTTTCTGCACAGCCATTTCACATCCAAATAATGGCCATTATTTCAAAATAACGTCCGTTATTCCACAAATAAAGTTTAGCTGCAAATTTTTCAAATTTCACACAAAGTAACAGTGGTGATAATTGGGGAAAGCAACAGGAGCGACAATCAGATACACTAAGAAGATCACCTATACCAATAGGCGACAGAGATGGATACTAGGTACAGTAGCAGGGGCTACTATAGGTTACAGTAATGGGGGAGGAAGTGTTACAAGACGGCAACAGGAATTATCATATACAGAAGCAATGGGCAGGAGACACTGTTATTTACAACAATAGGCAGGGATGACTGTTAGGTTAAACAAGGGGTTAGGGTGTGACTATTAGATACAGCAACAGATCAGAGGTGACAATAAAGGCAAGAAGGGGTTAGTCTGTGCATTTGCTTACTGTAAATGTGCTGGCATTGCTATTCTCTCCTGCCTCTGAACTCCTCCCACTCACAGAAGAGTACTCACAACCTCCCCCCCCCAAAGAAAAAAAAAACAAAGGTCACATAGCCCCTCTTACTAAGCAAATGACCTATAACCCTAAATGTACCTTGCTATGTAAAGAATAACAATATTGAAATTAGGAATCAGAGCGAAATTCTGAGCAGAATCCTGGTGGCGGACTTTACTTGGAATTCTGCTTGCCTAATCACCTCAATGTAAGGAATGGGGCACCTCCGCTCCTCGTGTCTCTCCGCTCAAAGAATTGACATGTCAATTCTTTGAGTGGAGAGACACGGAGAGCGGAGGCGCCCTCTATCTTACATTGAGGTGCTGAGGCAGGCAGAATTCCAAGCAGAGTCCGCGACAGGGATCCTGCTCGGAATTTCGGCGCTGATTCCTCAGTGTAAACTGACCCTTAAGATGTAAGTCACAGGTAAGTCACAAGGCAAAACTCTATGTGTACCCCAGGTGTACATGTACAGGAATTTGCGGTAAGAGGTTAAAGCATAATATAAATGGGATAGATTAATTGTAGTTATTTAAAAAAATAAAAAAACTTTTGACATGTTACACAGACATAAAAGACTTGATGGGTCAAGATCTCAGTTCAGAGACTCCCTTCGATCTCTAGTAGAGATGAGAGAATTTCATCTGAACCAGAACTCTCAGCGTTGGATTACCAGTGGCTGAAGAAGCTGGAGGCAGCCCTAGGGAGGCCTGGAAGACATGGATACAGCCTGAGGTTATGTTCACACACTTAAAATGGCAGCCGTTTTTAGTGGACGGCCGTCATGTAACTGCAAATATCGTCTGTTGTTTGCAGTAACATGATGGCCATCCACTATAAATGGCCATCAAATTGATAGTGTGTGAAAATAGCTTCAGGCTGTATCCATGTTTTCCAGGAAGCTTTAGGGCTGCAACCAACCTCTGCAACTATTGTGACATATCTGAGTGAAATATTTAAAGTTTTTAGGACCTCTATGTTTTCTTTGCTGAACATCGATTTCATTGTGAATTATTACCTATTGGGTCACTTAGGACGATAAAACATTGTAGCATAGTACTGCAGTGTTTGCCTCAGCTAACTTTTTAGAAATATGAGAATTCCAAAACAGCGAGCATGAGACCTTCGATGAGAAACTCTATAGCAGCCAGTCAAGGAAACAAAGCAAAGGTAATACAGATTTAACAAGCCGAGCCGTGCACAATGACAATAAGGCTTCTCTTCATGAAAGGTCTCGGCATTTTTAAGGTATGATTAGATGTTTCAATATTTTCATTTTTGACCAGTTGTTTTGTGACATGAATGACATCAGATTAAAGAAGCTGAGAAGACCTGTTGCATGTGTCCAATCCCTTATTTTATTCCTTCGTCGATGAGCAGCATCTATCAAGCCATCTTATTAAAATCACAAGCTGAACAGCAGAATTTCTTTTTTTCTCCTCTCTGAAACAAATTTTCAATGACAAAAAACCTCTTTAATCTTTTTTCAACATCTTGACAAGGAAGTCAGGGAATGTATGTTTCTGTCTGCAAAATATAATTGCTTTTGGTCTATAATAATTCATTGTCTTTTTTTTTTTCAGATTCCGCTTCACATTGCTTAATTTTGACTTCTGGAAAATGTAAGATTTCTTTTCAGCTTCAGCATAAAACCGTACGTTTGCAAAGTAATAGCTTGGCTAATTATGCCGGCTATTGTGGGATTTATAACAGGCCCATGACATAATAAATATATCTTAGGGTACCCAAAATCACATGCTAAATTGCAGAATTTTAAACAGGAACTGACAAGGCAGAGAACTTTATAAGGTCAAATTCCCACAAGTGTAATAGGAATACATTTCTGCACCCAGCATACCGTACTATCTGGAGCACAGGTCTCATGACCTGAACATCGGCTGCAGAAATCTGCCTTCCATTGAGTAACTTGAGCTCCTTTTGGATATATTACTTCATCACGTAACCCTCATTGCATTGTAAATATCCAATCTCTTACATTAGTCTTATAATGAGTTAGTCCTTTGCATTTCTCTCTTTGTCCATATTCAGAAAGAAACAAGTTATCAAGTTTTTGATGTACAGATGTGGTGAGAATGTCTATGTAGAATGGCTGATTCTGTTTTGAAGGCTTTGCTCATTCTCACAAACCATTTTTATTGCGCTAATAGAAGTAGCTGGGAGAAATTTTATGTCACGTTTCCACATTGTGCCCATGCAAAACAATGCAATTATTGTATTGTTAACTAGTTTCGGTAGTCATGTAGAGAAGAAGTTTATCAGCACCTCCACAGCACCACACGGCACCTTCTGCAGCAGATCGAAGATGGGACAGTCGTTCCGCAACAGTTCTGGGCTGTAATGAGGATGTAGGAAGCATATCAATCTGTTGCAGTGTCTCTACTGTTGTATGCTGCTGTATGAGGAGCAATATTTCCCTTCTTTTAATGTGAATTGCAGTTTGAAGTGAAATTTGTAAGTTCATCCTGCTTTAAACCTTCCATTGATTCTTTTGCTATGTTCATACTGAGTCAGGCTATGTTCACACAACGTGAACGACCGTCCGTTCCGTGACCCCGGCTGGATCACGTAATGGCCGGTCTCTGCACAGATCATCCCGGCTGGTACCCGTAGTGTTCTGATGCGGGTGCATCACTGCATAAGTGCAGGCACATTATAGTAGCAGAGTGTATAGCTGAGTGTGAGTGCAGGCAGATTATAGCAAGAATGGGGAGGATGGGACTGACAGAGACTGCAGGGAGCATGAAGGAATGAGCAGGGAAGATGTTAGCACATAAATGCAGCACTCTTTGTCCGGGAGAAAGGTGTTACAGGTATAGAGAGATTACCTACACAGTCCTGTCTCCTGATGTAAGCCCCAGCCTGAGGTGGATCTGCCATGATTTGGAAGGTGAGGGAGACTTCATGGGTCAGAGAAAAATGCTCTAGACCCTGCTATGCAGACCATGCTCTTAAACCAAGTTACAATTTTAAAAAACTGTGAGCTCTTCTTTCAAAACACTCTCAATCCATGTTACTCTTAAACCGAGGTGCCATTGTACAGGCTCAATTATGCTGCTCTTGTAAAGTCCTAGTGCTGCATGGTGAAATACTGGACTATCCAATCTACATATGTTGCAGCATCTTCTTGTTCCAGTTATCTTATAAATAAAAAGTGCCTTTATTTTTCTTCTCATATATGTAGTTACAAATATCCTACTGTTTAGTATGTGCTGCTCTTATGCTGAGTTTACACGGAACGATTATTGTTCGAATTTGCACAATAACGATCAAATTCGATCGATAACCGTACGTGTAAGCGCAGCGAACGATCAAACGACGAGCGAGAAATCGTTCATTTTGATCTTACAACATGGTCTTACATCGTTGTTCGCTAACGATTTTCCCATACGATATCTCGTTCCGCCTAAACGCTGATCATTATTAAAAAAAACCTTCTAAATTGTTAATCGTACGATCGGGCGAATTATCGCTCCGTGTAAACGCAGCAATACTTATCCCAATGTGTGTAACAGGCTAGTAACAGGCTGACACCAAACCCTCTGTACAAGGGCCGATTAAATGTACCCTGAGGCCCCGGGCTGTCCCGCCATGTTGGGCCCACCTAGCCGTAGACCTCCCCAACTGCGGCACCCTAGAGTGATGAGAAAATGGCTCCCTTTGAAGTTCCATATAAACCTGCGCAGCTCCCTATAGAATATGGCCCCTGTGTGGTCCCTTATAAACCTATAAACCCCTATAGTAGAAAGCCCCCTGTGAGTGGTCCTACCATACTAGAAGGCTCCCCATGAGTTGCCCCTTTATAGTAGATAGTAGCCCCTGTGAGTGGCCCCCTATGATAGATGGCCCCCTGTGAGTAGTCCCCGTATATTAGGTTCCCCCCTGTGCTTCTGCCCCCTAAAGTTGATGCCCCCCTGTGCTGCTGCTCCTATAGTAGATGGCCAACTATGATGCTGCCCCCTGAGAGTAGTCCCCCTGTGCTTCTGCCTCTAATGCTGCTGCCCCCTATAGTAGATGTCCCCCTATGCTGCTGCCCGCTGAGAGTAGACCCCCTATTGTAGATGACCCTAAAAAAAGGCTCCCCATCTCAGCACAGTAATAGGGAAAATTAACAGTTATAGAAATTATGCAGAGAACAGATATGAAACAACAACTGCCAAATGAAGGACTATGCTTTTTATTTTGTCACTACTTAATGAAAGTTGCAGAACTAATTAACGATGAAAGCTTATAGAATGTACGACTGATTACAAATGATATGGAAACGATTCCTACTGCAGAGTGTCATCCTGCAGGATATTTATAGCTATGACCGCTTCCTTACCATGCAGTGCCATTCTAATGAAACATAATAGATCATTTCAAAATATTTCAACATATTAATACACTTAATTGTAATATGTGTAGAAATCTAAAATTCAATGCTGTAATGGAATCGTAAAACACATGGTAATTATTTCATTTTTTTTCATGGGGTAATATAGTAATTTCATTATAAATTACAATAAAGCATTTTGTTGCATGTATAAAAGTGACTGGTAATGTTATTATCCAGAAATAGATATTACTTTGAGAAGATATGTGGAAAACGTGATGTTACATTCTCAGTTTTTCAATTGTATCATCTTTTGCCTCTAGTACACAACAAAGCCATGTTTAACCCCTTAAAGATGCAGGGCAAGTATGCTCGTCCTGCCGCTGTTAGGGGGAAGCAGAGAGGGCTTAGGGCGCATGTGGCTCCCAGCTGCTATCCCCCATCCCTGGTGTCTGGTGGGGGTTGATCCCCCAATTCCCTACCCCCAACACACACAATGTGATCCCTTCACCCTACCTGGCCAGGCTTCAGCGTCACAAGGACGCTGATCCCAGCTCAATAATGGATTGCTGTGGGCTCTGGCAGCTGATCTAATCAAGATAACTATACTGCACTGATCTCAGACTGATCTCAGGAGTCACAGACTCCTAACTATTAGGTACCAGTGGCAGGGACTTCTCAGTATTATGCTATGTTAACACTACGTAAAAGTACAGCAACATCGGCAACAACGGCCGTACTTTACGGTGTGGAACACTGCCTTTACTGCTATGGGATCCCGGCCGGAGCATATACACATAGTATACAATCCGGCCAGGATCTCATATGGCGGGGCAAAAAACTGACATTTTCTGCGGCCGCAATTCAGTGATTTGCGGCCCCAGAAAGCCCTGTCAGTTCACACAATGAAGCGAGTGGCTCTGGCCGCTTGCTTCATTGTGTGCTGTGTGAAGTTCTGATGCGGGCGCGCGCTGATGTGGCTGCATCAGTACACTGCGGCCGGAAAGATCATCCAGCCGGTACTTAAGTACTGGCCGGAATGATCTTTGCAGAGACCGGCCGTTCCGTGACCCGGCCGGGTCACAAAACGGACGGCTTAATGCGACGTGTGAATTGGAATCATTTAAAGGACACATTCACACACAGCAAATTTGCTGCAGTAAATCCACTGTGGATTTGCTTCTCACTGACCTAACTGGAAGAGTAGCACATTTGTAAATCCAATATAATTAAAGGTTTGCTGTGGACCCATTGAAGTTAATGCGTAGAAAAATCTGCAGGGCATTTCTGGCAGCAAATCTGCTTCTTAAACCAGGAGCAGATTCACTACAAGAATTTATCCAAAAACATAAAAATATGACACGTCTATTTAGCTTAAATAATGGCTGTTGCTTTTAAAATAAGACAGCTTTTTTTATTATGTTGGACATAAATAAGGATCATGATCATTTTTAATGGCCATCACTATCAAAAAATATTTTTGTCTAAAAATGGTGTTGTGGGACCATAGCCTAGGCTGTAATAGAGACTCAGAAATGCCTTCACTTTATTCTTAAAGGGGTTATCCAGCGAAAATCTTTTTCTTTCAAATCAACTGGTGTCAGAAAGTTATATAGATTTGTAACATACTTCTATAAAAAAAATCTCAAGTCTTCCCATACTTATTAGCTGCTGTATGTCCTGCAGGAAATGTTTTATTTTCAGTCTGGCTCAGTGCTCTTTGCTTTCTATGGTGATTCATATAAAACTGAGACAGAGTTCCTGTCTCGTCCAGAGAAGTCAGCAGAGAGTGCTGTGTCAGACTGAAAATAAAACATTTCCTGCAGGACATACAGCAGCTAATAAGTATGGGAAGACTTGATATTTTTATTAGAAGTAAATTACAAATCTATATAACTTTCTGACACCAGTTGATTTGAAAGAAAAAGATTTTCGCTGGACAACCCCTTTAAACTATTCCAGTCTAACTTGTCACATGCACCATTTAGGGAAAGGACTGGCTAAACTGGCTCAGAAATTTCTTTAACTTCAAAGTAGACAGCAGTAAACATGTATAGCCATCTAATTCTCAATCTTTAGTGGAACTCCACTCCTAAGAGAACCTCTAATATACGAGTGAGCTAAAGAAAATTGTTCCAGCATAGGGGGAATTCTAGCAAGGGCTTTGCACCTATGTGTTTTTTTGGTCTAAGTGGTATTTGTGAAACAGTATTCAATGTATAAAAAATGATTAGATTATTTTTATTATTTTAATAATCTGTGTGTTTTGTGTATTTTCCTAAACATTTGCATAATCCGGGGTTTGTACCTTCTTTACCATGTGTGCAAAAATTAAAAATTCCTACCTACTGGGGCAGGCCTACATCTAGTCCGGACCAGGTAAAGACATTTCAGTTTGTTAGACAAAATATGCAAGACATGCAATACAAATGCAATATAAGCAATGCACAATTTTTTCAGGACCTGCACAACTTTCAATAAATTCACCGAACACAAGGAGAAACACAAATTGCTAAAACTGGTTAGAAAATGTTCAGTTATTAGACTCAACAATATATTTCCCCCATAATCTTTATTGTTGCCGAATAACAACACACAGTATGATAGCATCCATGTATCCTACTATGGCTGATGCGTTTCTAGTGCATCAAACACCCTTCCTCATGGCTGTTAACCCCTGTGTGGCTGTGAACATAGTCTTGAGGGAATATCTATTGGCAGAAAGTTTGTGTATCTATATTTAAAACTTTCCTGAAATATTGAAGTTTTTATGCCGGCCATTGACCTTCACTGTAGGCTGACAGTTCCTATTTTATGGAGATCAGTTTTCAGCAGTCATCTCATTATCATTATAGGCTGCATTACAATGAAAGATAACACCGCTATTATAAAGCTGGAGTCAAATAACACAAGATCACACCGCTGACAATAGCTAATGCGCACAGCCCCTCTCATGCACTGTTATACTGCACATAACACCAGGCATGGATACAACCATCTCCTAAGTAAGTCAATTTGTGCTATTAAAGTTTCTAAATGAGATTTAACATGGCTGCTGTAAAGCAAAGATATGTACGGCTGTTTACAGCTCAGAGCAGCTCAGGCTTTGGTAGTTTCACCTCATAGCTTACAGGGGGTGAGAGGGGACAACCACCTCTTCTTCACTTACATGATGGGGCCGACTTATTTTGCACAGGACAGCATTAAACTGCCCCTTGCCCTTCTTTTCAATATATTGATATCCTCTCTATAAGATCAAACAATCATTGTACAGTATAGGGTTACTAAGGGGTCATTAGTGATCGGAAGAGGGCGCTAAGGAGGCACGTGGAAGAGTACATTAAAAGGTACATTAATATGACAGCGTGAGGGTGCTAAATGGTTACTATTACTCTGAGGAATTAACATAGTTTCCAGCACTTAGGGGGATGCGACCCTTCTCCCTGGAGTACACCAGCCGTACCCCCCACGTGGCTAATGAGTGGGCGGGAGAAGGGGTGTGTGCCTCCTCCCACACCTGATTTTATCATGCTTGCAGGAGTAAATCATAACATAAATCTACACCTGCTGGAAGAAAGTGTAGATTTCTTGCCCAGAGCCTGCAGCGGGCAAAGGGCCGGCTTTACCAAGAAGTGTGCGCTTCATAGTAAATCTGTCCGGAAAAAGGGGATGGGGCTTTATTTAGGACCATCATACTTGTACGCCAGTCTTCATAAATGTTCCCCTTAGGCTTTACATAGTTACATAGTTACATAGTTAAAGGGGTACTCCAGCTAAAGGTAAAAATAAGAAACCAGCTGTAATATAGCATTGCTTACCTGTCTGATAAAGTTCTGAAACTGTTTTGGGGGTCTTAGTTCTGTATTTTTTGGTTGTACTTCCTGGTTGAGCAGATGCTCACTACTACAAGTTCCAAAATTCATTGCTTTCACTCAGCTGTTCATCACAGTTCTCCATCCCGCCCATTCTCCGCCCAAAGTTGTTGCAGAACATCTGGGCTGTGTTCACACATTGCAGTTTCATTGTGGTACCAAATTATTTAATTGTAGTACTTTTATCATTTGTAGTACTACATCACTTCATTGTGTTCTTGCTCACACAGCACGCTGTATTCTCTACCTGTAACACCACACAGCACGCTGTATTCTCTACCTGTAACACCACACAGCACGCAGTATTCGCTACCTGTAACACCACACAGTACTGTATTCCCTACCTGTAACAGCACACAGCATACTGTATTCTCTACCTGTAACATCACACAGCACGCTGTATTCTCTACCTGTAACACCACACAGCACACTGTATTCTCTACCTGTAACACCACACATCACACTGTATTCTCTACATGTAACACCACACAGCCCGCTGTATTCTCTACCTGTAACACCACACAGCACGCTGTATTCTCTACCTGTAAAACCACACAGCACGCTGTATTCTATACCTGTAACACCACACAGCACGCTGTATTCTCTACCTGTAACACCACACAGCACACTGTATTCTCTACCTGTAACACTACACAGCACGCTGTATTCTCTACCTGTAACACCACACAGCACGCTGTATTCTCTACCTGTAACACTAAACAGCACACTGTATTCTCTACCTGTAACACTACACAGCACACTGTATTCTCTACCTGTAACACCACACAGCACACTGTACTTCTACCTGTAACACTACACAGCACACTGTATTCTCTACCTGTAACACCACACAGCACACTGTACTTCTACCTGTAACACTACACAGCACACTGTATTCTCTACCTGTAACACCACACAGCACCCTGTATTCTCTACTTGTAACATCACACAGGATACTGTATTCTCTACCTCTAACACCACACAGCATACTGTATTCTCTACCTGTAACACCACACAGCATACTGTATTTTCTACCTGTAACACCACGCAGTACTGTATTCCCTACCTATAACACCACACAGCACACTGTATTCTCTACCTGTAACACCACACATCACACTGTATTCTCTACATGTAACACCACACAGCCCGCTGTATTCTCTACCTGTAACACCACACAGCACACTGTATTTTCTACCTGTAACACCACACAGAACATTGTATTCTCTACCTGTAACATCACACAGCATGCTGTATTCTCTACCTGTAACACCACACAGCGCACTGTATTCTTTACCTGTAACACCACACAGCGCACTGTATTCTCTACCTGTAACATTACACAGCACGCTATATCCTCTACCTGTAACACCACACAGCACACTGTATTCTCTACCTGTAACACCACACAGCATACTGTATTCTCTACCTGTAATACCACACAGCACGCTGTATTCTCTACCTGTAACATCACACAGCACGCTGTATTCTCTACCTGTAACACTACACAGCACGCTATATTCTCTACCTGTAACACCACACAGCACGCTGTATTCTCTACCTGTAACATCACACAGCACACTGTATTCTCTACCTGTAACACTACACAGCACACTGTATTCTCTACCTGTAACACCACACAGCACATTGTACTTCTACCTGTAACACTACACAGCACACTGTATTCTCTACCTGTAACACCACACAGCACCCTATATTCTCTACCTGTAACACCACACAGCACCCTGTATTCTCTACCTGTAACATCACACAGGATACTGTATTCTCTACCTGTAACACCACACAGCATACTGTATTTTCTACCTGTAACACCACACAGTACTGTATTCCCTACCTGTAACACCACACAGCACACAGTATTCTCTACCTGTAACACCACACATCACACTGTATTCTCTACATGTAACACCACACAGCCCGCTGTATTCTCTACCTGTAACACCACACAGCACACTGTATTTTCTACCTGTAACACCACACAGCACATTGTATTCTCTACCTGTAACATCACACAGCATGCTGTATTCTCTACCTGTAACACCACACAGCACACTGTATTCTTTACCTGTAAAACCACACAGCGCACTGTATTCTCTACCTGTAACACCACACAGCACGCTATATCCTCTACCTGTAACACCACACAGCGCACTGTATTCTCTACCTGTAACACCACACAGCATACTGTATTCTCTACCTGTAATACCACACAGCACGCTGTATTCTCTACCTGTAACATCACACAGCAAGCTGTATTCTCTACCTGTAACACCACACAGGACACTGTACTCTCTACCTGTAACACCACACAGCACGCTGTATTCACTACCTGTAACACCACTCAGCACGTTTTATTCTCTACCTGTAACACCACACAGCACGCTGTATTCTCTACCTGTAACACCACACAGCAGCACACTGTATTCTCTACCTGTAACACCACACAGCACGCTGTATTCCCTACCTGTAACACCACACATCACACTGTATTCTCTACCTGTAACACCACACAGCACACTGTATTCTCTACCTTTAACACCACACAGCACTCTGTATTCTCTACCTGTAACACCACACAGCACGCTGTATTCCCTACCTGTAACACCACACAGCACGCTGTATTCTCTACCTGTAACACCACACAGCACTCTGTATTCTCTACCTGTAACACCACACAGCACACTGTATTCTCTACCTGTAACACCACATAGCACTCTGTATTCTCTAGCTGTAGCACCAGACAACACATTGTATTCTCTACCTGTAACACCACACAGCACACTGTATTCTCTACCTGTAACACCACACAGCACACTGTATTCTCTACCTGTAATACCACACAGCACGTTGTATTCTCTACCTGTAACATCACACAGCACGCTGTATTCGCTACCTGTAACACCACACAGTACTGTATTGCCTACCTGTAAAACCACACAGCATGCTGTATTCTCTACCTGTAACACTACACATCACACTGTATTCTCTACATGTAACACCACACAGCACTCTGTATTCTCTACCTGTAACATCACACAGCCTGCTGTATTCTCTACCTGTAACACTACACAGCACACTGTATTCTCTACCTGTAACACCACACAGCACTCTGTATTCTCTACCTGGAACACCACACAGCACTCTTTATTCTCTAGCTGTAGCACCAGACAACACACTGTATTCTCTACCTGTCACCCCACACAGCACACTGTATTCTCTACCTGTAACACCACACAGTACTGTATTCCCTACCTATAACACCACACAGCACTCCGTATTCTCTACCTGTAACACCACAGCACACTGTATTCTCTACCTTTAACACCACACAGCACTCTGTATTCTCTACCTGTAACACCACACAGCACGCTGTATTCCCTTCCTGTAACACCACACAGCATGCTGTATTCTCTACCTGTAACACCACACAGCACTCTGTATTCTCTACCTGTAACACCACACAGCACTCTGTATTCTCTACCTGTAGCACCAGACAACACACGGTATTCTCTGCCTGTAACACCACGCAGAACGCTTTATACCTCCATTACACTGACAACAAAACTATGGCCATGTCACAAAACGACAGCTGTCTCTGAAGTTAACCCAGGCCTGTTCTACAGTAGTACTGTAACACCGGCCTGATGAACATCACATCTTTTGAATTGGAATACAGGCACATTCACATTTCTATTAACCATAGAAGACAATGCAAAGTATGGCTGGAGCCGCACTTAACATTGTCTGCACAGTCAGTTTCATTGGGCCGCTATTCAATGAATAGGGGCCACACAAAATTGACATGTCAGTTTTTCTGTCCTGCTGCATGGAATCCCGGCTGGAAAGTATACAGTGTGTGTATACATTCCAACCGGGTTTCCATAGAAAACAATGTGAATTCGCCCTTTCAGTATATAGCGGCCAATGTTGCAATTTGCAACAATGGCCATTATTTATTGAAAATATATAGCGTATGAACAGGGCCTAACTGTGTACAAACACAAAAAGGGCCCAAAAGAGGACAGTATTATTGTGTTGGGCCCTATTACTCTCTAGGACACTGACAATTTATGGGGGTAATAGCTTTCATTATGCTGGCGTCAGGGGCAGCAGCAGACACAGTAGCAACTTAGTACTGCTAAATGTGCAGCAGAATTGGAAGTTTGTGTAGAGGGTGGGAGGAAAGCGAGGAACTAAAGATATCTCTGTAGACTTTGCAGAGTAAGGCTGGGTTCACACTACGTATATTTCAGTCAGTATTGTGGTCCTCATATTACAATCAAAACCAGGAGTGGATTGAAAACACAGAAAGGCTCTGTTCACACAATGTTGAAATTGAGTGGATAGCCGCCATTTAACGGCAAATATTTGCTGTTATTTTAAAACAATGGCTGTTATATTGAAATAATGGCAGTTATTTACTGTTATATGGCGGCCATCCACTCAATTTCAACATTGTATGGACACAGCCTTTCTGTGTTTTTAATCCACTCCTGGTTTTGGTTGCAATATGAGGACCACAATACTGACTGAAATATACGTAGTGTGAACCCAGCCTGAAGCTGTAGCTGGAAAAAGTTTTCATGGCAGTCTGGGCTAGATGGAGACAGAAAGGGAAAGTAATTGGATGATGTTACTTGATGTTGGTAGATGTCACTTGTATTGTAATCATTTTATGGCTCTTTGAGGCCAAATAATGGGTATTATTTCATAATAACATCCATCGTTATTAAATAATGCCCTCAAAAAGACATTGTGGGAACATAGCCAAAGGGTCTACAGAGTGCCTGCTCAGGCCTAATTAGGATATATAACATGTGTTATTGGAGTTGAGGGTGGAACCTATAATCATGTACAGAAAATATATAAAATCAGAAAATAAAATATGCACCAGGTTTTTTTTAACAGTGACTTGTGCCTTTTTTTTAAAATTAGTTAAGTTTGCACTATGTTCACACAACGTAAGTTCCTTGGGAATCACGCCCGTTGTTACAATGGCCGTGATACCCACAGAACTCACGTTGTGCTGCCTTCTGAGGGAATCCCAGCCGAAGTGTATACAGTTATATCAGTTATACAGTTATATCAGTTTTCTGTGGCCACTATTCATTGCATAGCGGCCGCAGGAAAGCTTGTCAGTGTACACTATGGAGCGAGCGGCTCCAGCTGCATGCTCTATAGAGTGTAGGGGGGAGTTCTGATGCATTAGAACTCTGCGGCGCTAAAGATCTTGCAGACATTACTGCAGTACTGCTGGGATGATCTCTTACAGAATGTGAACATAGCCTAATAGTTGGCTAACTTTTGTATGCCAAATGTAGCCCAAAAAGTAACACAATTTTGGAACGTTTAATGGCCACATCCATTTTCTGGTGCAGGTAGTTTTGATTATCTCTCCCAATATATCTGACAACATATTTTCAATTAGTTAAACAATAATGTGATATATTTTCTTTAAAAAATTGATTTTGAAACTTTTAAACTTTTTAAACTTTGCAATGTTACATTATTGCACTATTTATATATTACATAACAATAAAATATTTATATCAGGACACCTGTAGCCAGTAATGAAAACGCAGACACGGTTTGGATTTGTTAGCTAAAAAATACAGATTTGCTGGAATCCTAATGCATATTTCAGACTGGCCACTTTTCAAGTGTGGAGAACAGGGAGTGTTAGGAGAATAAGATAAAGACCTTTTAACATTGAATCCTTCACAAGTAGTTACAGCAGGGTTGAAACATTAGCTCAATTCTGTTTTGTAAAAAACCTCATAAATCTTATAGAATCTTCATATATACTGTGTTCAACTCTGCTGCAAAACAGCTTTCCAGTTGGCTGCTCCAGGAAGAATAATGATTTTCTTCTAGTTAAGATGAAGCCTAAGGAGGGTTGCAGAAATACATTTATTGAAAAGATTTGGGAAAGAAATGGTAAGAGATAAAAGATACTGAATATTACATGTCTAAATTGTCACAGATACCTTTGTTTAGATGCAGTTAATCTGTTGTCCTTGAGTGATGTACTTTCCGATAAAGGTGCAAACTAGGTTTGAAGACCCCAGGGAATACTGTGGTCTGATGTTTCACTGCATTCATTTTAATCCGAGCTGGACAGTAGAATGCCTGGAAGATTTTAGCCTTGATAGAAATTCCTCAGGTCTTTGAAATGAATTCCTTTTTAACAAAGTGAATTGTAATTCAAATGCCATCACATCTGATCAGCCTTAGTTAGTATAAATAAAGCCATTTTTTTCTACAGAAATGACTGGATCAGAATGCCAATTGAGGGCATTTTTTTTCTGCAGCTCAATGCCAATACATTAAGGCACATGAGTTGATTGAACCAGATCTCAGATAAGTGACAATGTAATTAGGAATTAAAGGGGCTCTATTGAATACATCCAATACTTTACTGTTTATTACTCTTTTTATGAGTAGTAATGTGTTCGGGATTGCAACAACAATTTACAGTAATAATTTCAAATAAATTATTCTCCTTGAAGTAGCGGAAACATATGTCTGCAAGTAGCCGAATCTTTGTAAAATCAAATTGGTTAGAATATGACATACAAAACAAGTTTATGAAAAATGACACAGGACAGGCAATATTTTAAAAGGTTTATGGGATTTAAGTAAGGTTCATGAAGTTTTTGATATATAGCTAGTGGCATGGTAAAAACAAACAAACAAACAAACAAACTAAGTAAACAAGTAAAATACCTCAGTCCCCCCTCCTAGTTTCTGGTCTGTTATCATCCGTTCCCACACTTATCACAGCTTATTTCTGCTTCAAAGATTATTCATTTTATCAGGACCTGCCTGCTCAGCCAATTACTGACTGAGGTGGGACACCGCTTGGCCAATGATTGGCTGAGAGGGCAGGTCCTGCTCAGATGAAAGTGTTAGTAATGAGAAGGGCCTGATGATGTTAGACCAAAAGCTGGGTGAGTACCACTTTTTTTTTTTATTTATTTTTTTACTATGCCCTGTGCCATATAGTAAAAATGTTGCACACTTGGCTGAATTACTGGTTAGAAGGTCCTGTGCACAAAAACATGACGCCTGTCACAGGATTCAAGTAACAGAGCAGACATTTTACATAAAAAGTGGAAGGAAAGCATGACATACCCCAAAAAGGTAGTAAAATCTCCACCAATAAATGTCAATTTATTAGACAGTTAAGGGTAGGTTTCTTCATCAGACAATACTTTTAAGTATGGTGGTGCCCTACACACTTTCTTTTCTTTAAAAATGTAAAGGTTAAAAAACATAAGAGTCTTTGGGGGAGATTTATCAAACTGGTGTAAAGTAGAATTGGCTCAGTTGCCCTTAGCAACCAATCAGATTCCACCTTCCATTTTCGAAAGAATCTATAAAGAATGAAAGGTGGAATCTGATTGGTTGCTAGGGGCAACTGAGCCAGTTTCACTTTACACCATGTTTCATAAATCTCCCCCTTTATGTTCACAGAAGTTTACATTCACATTTCTATATTTCTATTTCAATCCTTTACTTGTCTCTACATGTTGGGTTGTGCTCACACTGCTCTCAGAGGATCCATCTGGAGCTTTTGTCAGCAGCCCTGGCAGATTCAGTGGGAAGAACAACACTGCATGCTATTCCTTTATTCCCATCAAAACAATTAACTTACGTCTGGACCCCATTATATGTCAATAACATCCCCCTAGTAGAGCGATAGTCATTCACTCTAGTATTTTCAAGGTCACTTCAATGACCATGCCAGACCCTTGACTCTGTCTCTGGGATGCATTTCTAAACAAATCAGATTTTTTTTCAGAAAACTCATTAAAACGTGTTAGTACAAATAATTATTTTAACTCATATGAGAACATAAAACTCATTTACCTTGTCCAGGTAATAAACAGAAACAACAGTGCAACCAATAAGGTGTTTCATGCGTTTGATGAGGCAGAACAAGTCATTTATAGTTCTTGCTGTGACAATATGTAGCACCCTCTGCCGTTTTTACTGTTGTTTTTATGTTTAGTAATTAAAAGAAAGGCTTGATGGATGGATGGTTCCAATATAGAGATCGTTTTGATATTTGGGACCTCGGTGTCTCGAATGTGGCAGTCTCTTGAGAGTGGTGTAAATAAACATCTCTCATTTACAGCTTCAACAAGCAGATGTTGCTATTGCTTATTTTACATTTTTGAATGCGGTCTGATGCGAGTCAGTTATTAGGTTGAATTTGGCTGCTTCCAACTTTGGGTATTTTATTTTTCCTTTACCAGATATACAGTTTACATCATTAGCTGTTCCAGGTGACGGATTAATGAAGCCAACAGTCTACACATGTCTTTTTGGGAAGAATACTGAGACCAACACATTATTGCAGCTTGAGGATTGTCCCAGTAATTTTGGCTTCTTGACTTAATTTGTTCCAACCAGCTCCACACGCACATCAGCACCATTTGTATAGTACAGCTGTGTCATTTCTAAACGCTCCTAAAGGAATTTCCTCATACAAAATACCAGAATGACAAGAAATAATGATGCTTTGACATTTCAATCCAATCCATAGTCCTAAACCTCACAGAGTCTGGCTGTAACAATTCTTTTTTTTACTGAAAAGAGTTTTTCTCCTCTTATTGTAAACTTACTTCTCTATGTATACATCTTCATTATATACTTCAGGCCATTTTGTCTGATTTTACGTTGCTTTACTTTCTTTCTGCGTGCCATAGTTTTAAAAGTAAAAAAAAAAAAAAAAAAAATAGCAAAAAAAATTTCCTTTCAAAGATTTTTTTCATTTTACAGTACAATTTAAAGAGATATTTCTTTTGAACATCAAAGGTCATAGATCTATTCATATTCTGTATTGTTTTGGAACTTTCAAGTATGAAGTTCATAGATGTTTGATTTTCCTTGTTATTTCTCTATTTCTGTATTGCACTTAAGATAGGCTCTCGATATAATAAAATATTTATGTTATTATCCAGTGTAGATACATGGAAGAAAATGTATTGCAGCCTAAGAATACATCTTTTACTGGCATATGATCACAGCAGTTATCCACATAGTTCATGTACTTTTATTGACACTAATAGTATAGTAATGAATATACAGGTTCAGAACTATAATATTAATCTCAGGAACAAAGTCTAACTACCCTCTTAATATCCTACTCCAGAATATGAGAGTTGGGCTTCTGCTACCAGAGTATATCAGGATGCTGGCCAGGGCCAGACTGGGACTGAAAATCAGCACTGGCATTTCAGAGCACACAGGCCCACTTGCCGCACGGTCAAAAGTTATGGAGGGAGCTGGGTGCAGGAGGAGCTGGAGGGGGCTGTGTGCAGGAGGCTGGAGGGGGCTGGGTGCAGGAGGAGCTGGAGGGGGCTGGGTGCAGGAGGAGCTGGAGGGGGCTGGGTGCAGGAGGAGCTGGAGGGAGCTAGGGGCAGGAGGAGCTGGAGGGGGCTGGGTGCAGGAGGAGCTGGAGGGGGCTGGGTACAGGAGGAGCTGGAGGGGGCTGGGTGCAGGAGGAGATGGAGGGAGCTAGGGGCAGGAGGAGCTGGAGGGGGCTGGGTGCAGGAGGAGCTGGAGGGGGCTGTGTGCAGGAGGCTGGAGGGGGCTGGGTGCAGGAGGAGCTGGAGGGGGCTGGGTGCAGGAGGAGCTGGAGGGAGCTAGGGGCAAGAGGAGCTGGAGGGGGCTGGGTGCAGGAGGAGCTGGAGGGGGCTGGGTGCTGGAGGGGGCTGGGTGCAGGAGGAGCTGGAGGGGGCTGGGTGCAGGAGGAGCTGGAGGGGGCTCGGTGCAGGAGGAGCTGGAGGGAGCTAGGGGCAGGAGGAGCTGGAGGGGGCTGGGTGCAGGAGGAGCTGGAGGGGGCTGGGTGCAGGAGGAGCTTGAGGGGGCTGGGTGCAGGAGGAGCTGGAGGGAGCTGGGTGCAGGAGGAGCTGGAGGGGGCTGGGGGCAGGAGGCTGGAGGGAGCTGGGTGCAGGAGGCTGGAGGGAGCTGGGGGCAGGAGGAGCTGGAGGGGGCTGGGGGCAGGAGGAGCTGAAGGGGGCTGGGTGCAGGAGGCTGGAGGGAGCTGGGGGCAGGAGGCTGGAGGGAGCTGGGGGCAGGAGGAGCTGGAGGGGGCTGGGGGCAGGAGGAGCTGAAGGGGGCTGGGTGCAGGAGGCTGGAGGGAGCTGGGGGCAGGAGGAGCTGGAGGGGGCTGAGGGCAAGAGGAGCTGGAGGGGGCTGGGTGCAGGAGGCTGGAGGGAGCTGGGTGCAGGAGGCTGAAGGGAGCCTGGTGCAGGAGACTGGAGGGAACTGGGGGCAGGAGGCAGCTGGATTCCTATAGGAGGATTTGTGGCTCCGGTGTAGGCACAGACATTGTCAGACTGGAGCACCTTGGGCCCACCTTTCAGCCACTACAGTCTTCTATGTTAACATAGGGAAGACAATATTTCATGCAATATATAAAGAGCAAATATCACCATATATATTACTGCCACACTGTTAATGACCAAATCCTGTGTATTGACTAATATTACCAATAATATCAGTATAGGATGGACAAATATTACCGCTACACCATGACCACTACTTTTACAACCATACTGTTACTAACTAAATCCAGTATACTAAAACCAATAATAACAACAGCAGCAGATTAAAAAGGACAAATATTGCCTCCGCATACTGACTAATGCCACCACATATTCAATAATGCCACCGCATAGTGACTAATACCACTGCATACTGACCCATACTGAACAATGCTGCCACATACTGACTAATACCGCCACATACTGTACTGACTAAAGGGATATTTCTTTTAAACATCAAAGGTCATAGATCTATTCATATTCTGTATTGTTTTGGAACTTTCAAGTATGAAGTTCATAGATGTTTGATTTTCCTTGTTATTTCTCTATTTCTGTATTGCACTTAAGATAGGCTCTCGATATAATAAAATATTTATGTTATTATCCAGTGTAGATACATGGAAGAAAATGTATTGCAGCCTAAGAATACATCTTTTACTGGCATATGATCACAGCAGTTATCCACATAGTTCATGTACTTTTATTGACACTAATAGTATAGTAATGAATATACAGGTTCAGAACTATAATATCACTCTCAGGAACAAAGTCTAACTACCCTCTTAATATCCTACTCCAGAATATGAGAGTTGGGCTTCTGCTACCAAAGTATATCAGGATGCTGCTGGCCAAGAGTGGTCCTGCTGTGGGTAATGGCTTGCCCAGTGTATAATCCATGGGTAAACATTTAGGATTTATATATTTATATATATAAATATATACAGTGGTACCTCGGTTCTCGAAATTAATTGGTTCCGGAAGGCAGTTTGAGAACCAAGCAGTTTGAAAACCGAGCAGTGTCTTCCCATAGGAAATAATGTAAATGTGATTAATTGGTTCCAGCAGCCACCAATAATTACCTACAGTACTCTTATTACACTGATAAGTGCTCAGTATAATCACTACAGTACAGAACAGCACTATACTGTACAGGACATTAAACATAAGAAATGTTCATCAGAACCAGCAATTATAGTACAGTAGTCACCAACTCCTCACCGATCCTTTACTGTATAGCGTCCCCCCCATCCAAGCACTGTAATGTATGGGAGATGGGGGTGCACTGCCTGTACTACTACTGCACTGTATATGCACTACAGCAGCCTTATACAGCACTGTACTGTATGTGAAGCATCACCACTGCTTAACTTGCCAGGTACAACCCACCATCCACGCTCGTAAAAACATTCGAAAAACGTTCGAAAACCAAGCAAAGTTCGAATTTCAAACACTACTTCTGGGTAAATTTTCGTTCGAATACCAAGCAGTTAGAGTTCCAAAGCGTTCGAAAACCGAGGTATTACTGTATTTTAGATATATAGAGAGCTTAGTAGTTGAGCTCAGTAAGGAAAGTAGTAAACCTATTATTTTTACAGTGACACTAACTCTACTTCCAACAACAACACTTGATGTCAGTCCAAATGGCAAATAGGTGAGGGATGCATGCTGAAGAGCCAACAGTCCAAAAAATATTAAAAAAGCAGAACGTTAGTCCAGAAAATCCAACAGCATCCAAAGTAGTTCAGAGAATCTCTAAAAGTTTATTGTAAAACCAAGTACATAACAACGTGTCAACCCCAAAGGGTCTTTGTCACCCTTTTGGGTTGAAATGTCATTATGTACTTAGTCTTGCATTAAATTTTTTTGAAGATTCTCGGAACTGGATGCTGTTGTAATTCGTGGATTAATGTTTGAGACATGATACAGTATCTCGGGGTCTGAGTGTTCACACCCGTAAACATCACTAGAATTGGTGGAGAAAGTATGCAGATGAGCGCTTCTTTCCCTGTTACTTTGGGATTCCATCTTGGTCACATGGCCAGAGAGCCAGTAGAGAGTGTGCATTGTGGTACTTCTACCAGCTCATTGTAGAGATCGGTTTGAGTCTGAACACTCAGACCCCAACCAAACAAAAGTTTTGACCTGTTTTTATGACTTGTTACTGAAATGCATATTTAAAGCAAATGTTCCATCAGGTACATCACTTTAAGATTTTTACATGAATAGACTGGCGCAGGCGCGGGGATGCCGATTCCGTGGTCATTTTTTTAAAGTGTGGCCAGATTCCCACTCACGGTGTCGGTCTATTCCTGGGCACCGGCCAAGCCTGAAGCACTGGAGGCAGGCCATCCAGCCTCCAGTGTGACGAAACCCCTGCACTCTGTGACACACCTCCATTGCGCCACAGAGGAGAGGGTAGAACATTATACTGGGGGCCCGCTTCCAGTGCTTCAGATGGGGTCGATGCCCAGGAATATACTGGCCCTATGCACAGGAAACGGGCTGTGATTAAAAAAAAAAAAAAAAAAAAAAGAACTGCGGCTTACCCGCGCAGGCGCTATTCTATTGATATAAAAATCCTAAAGAGATGTACCTGATTGTACATTCGCTTTAATTGTAGAAATATAATATATAATGTGGATGTTGTTCAGCCATTGAGAAAGCAAAACATCAAACTCAAAACATATTAGGAGGAAACTGTATTCTTTACTGCTTAGTATAAGGTACGTCAAATTAGAATTGTAAATATGTTGGAGCCAATCAGGAAACACTTTTACTGGTAAATTCTACTACTTTAGCTAAATGAATTCAATCAATGCTCCAAATTATTCTGTATCAATCTGTGATTTGCGAGATGTAGATGAATGTTAAGTTACCTGTTAGTAATACTGTTATTTACGACAATAGTATGCAAAAATCACATCATACTGACAAATCCCATGTATCATAATCATATCTCTGTTAGATTCAGTCCTACATGACCTTGTATGATAAAGAGTGTTAAAAATCCAGTTCTGATATGACAAATGTAACAGGCAGAATATCTTTTCAATTCTTGGTATTTGAATTTAGTACCTTTGTAAGGAAGTATTAATCATCCAGGAAAACCAAAGTGAGAGTGATAAGTTCATTTGGCTAGCTTCAGGAAGTGAACATCTTATTTTCCTTGGTGGTAATGTGAAGGCCTCATAAATAAAACCTCTAATATACTCTTTAACAGTGCCATCAATCTAGATCTTGGTGGTATGTGGCTGCCAGCTGAGGAAGACAAATCATTACATATATTCTATCAGTGTATAAACGTGGGATCTCTTACAGCTACAAATGTGGAAAAAGGAAGACAAAACAAGCTAAAACATGAAACCATACATAGCACTTTACAGATATAAGAATTTGTGAGCTATATACTGTATTTTCCAGCGTATAAGGCGACTGGGCGTATGAGATGACCCCTGACTTTTAAGCAGATTGTCAGGGGTTCGCCTTATACGCTGGAAAATGTTAACCCCTGCCCAGGGGTTAACTGCAGCTTAATAAAAAAAATAAAAAAATGTAACTAACCTAGGGCCCGTTCCCGGCCTACGTGTGCCTTTGGTGCCGTTCCCAGCACAGGCAGTGTGACGTACACTACCTGCGATGGGGACGGAATGCCGAACCTTTCCATGGCAGCCAAGCGTCTCATCAAAGAGGCTCGGAGACGCTCGGCTGCCGGGAGAGCTTCGGGAGAATGAGAGAGACTTCGGGAACTTTGGCGCCTCTCACGCAGCCTGTGTCGGGAACGATACCAAAGGCCGGGAACGGGCCCTAGGGGAGTTGCTAGATGGTGACGTGTGACTCCACTGCAGTAGTGGTTGGTCAGGGAATAGCTCAGCCATATTTTAGATTGTCGTGATGCCAGTGCCCATTTGAGTACACAGGTATGGTGGCACACCTGCTTTTATTTTAGGGAGGCCGGCTATACCCTTTCTCCTGTGGTCGGTGACCTGCCAGTTAGTGAGGGGGTCCCTTGGGCACTTATCACAGTGTTCCGGAGTGGAGTTGTGACCCACTCGGACTATTGGTACCGCCACCCACAGAAAGGGGAGATAACCCAAGCTAGATGTTGTTACTGTGTAGGTGCTTGGATAAGAATTACTGAGTCCTGTTATAATAAATAAACTCTTCTTTACTGCAGGAATACTTGATACAGTAGTATACAATAGACTTCTGACTGGACAATAAACTCTGGACTTGACTGACAAGACTTGTACTGAGAGCTTGAGAGGTAGAATAGCTGTGCTGAATTGGTTGCGTGTTGAGAAGTAGGTAAAGTTCAGAGAAGTAGAGAAAAGGATGTCTAGAGAGTCCCAACCCCATGTAGCACTGTGCTCTGCTGGAACTTTAGAAGTAGAATAAGATAAGATAGAATACTTGTGCCCGTGTTTTGACTCTTTGGTCGTTGCACCACCTATTGCCCACCAAGGGTGACACAAACTCCAGACCTTGTAACCTGGGTAGAGCAAAAGTGATTAGTTTTCTGATTACACCCGCGCTGCGAGATAGAGAAAAGTTGCTAGAAGTCTATGTATTCTATCTGGATCAGTTCCTCTGTTAAAGGATACCATCCTGCACCTTTAGACTTGTTCACTGCGTGGGCTGGGATTGTCCCTGACTTGTCCTCTCCGAGAGTGTTTAACACTGCATAGTGTGTAGAAGAGTTGCTTTCAAGAAACAAATGTCCCATGTGCATCTGTACTGCTTAACAACCAGGCTAAGGCTCACTGGACTTGTTCTCTCACAAGGGACCTGGCATAAGCCAGGGCCCAGCTTGGCTGCTGTAGGGACTGTGCTGGCTTGTGTCTCCTCTGCTCAACAACGTGACTAAGACTCACTAACACTTACTCTCCCTGTGACTACCTCCTCCAGGGTATGTAAAACCTTCTGTAAGTGGGTGAGAAGAGAGTGCAAGAGAAGAAAGGAGAAAAGAGATAGGTAGAGAAGAAGAAAGAGCTCTCATTGGTGCACAAGTCACAAACAACAATAACCCCTTGAGTACTACAGCTGTGCAACACCTAGGTACGAGACATACATACTAGCGATATCTAGTGGCATTAAGTACGACTACATTACCACTTCCACTTGGAGTACAGGCTTTTGCGAATGGTGTATCTACTAGTAACACCCGTGGTGGGATACTACACTGGGACAGAACACATTAGCTCTCGCCGATATGTTATTTGTGCAGACCGAGTCCCGACCTGAGTGCCATTGAGCACAGAATATTGGAACAGCATTGTAATAATAACAGGGATATTGTTTTACGCATTTTGGAAATTACTCATACATATTACTTGAAAACCTATCCCATTTTAGTGTAAAGGGTTCTGCGTTTTCCCTCTAAACCATTTACCTACCTCTACCATTTTAAGTAGAAAAAGTGGACGGCTTTTCTCTTTTTTTTGATGTGTAAACATAGCCAATAGTTGAAAAGCTTGGTGGAGCTCTAAAAATTGCAGGTTACTTGGTCGCTTGGTCCAGCTTGTGCATTTATTTGCAAATAGCAAATGATAACAAAAAAAACCTCCCATGATGGATTTGCAGTTTTTTTTTTAAATGTTACAAGTAAAGAAATATGAAACTGCACGATATAAACAGTTATATGAAAAAAAAAGGTCCTAACTACCCTAAAACGGTACTGGCAGATCAAAGCGCAACCTCACACATGAGTATAAAAAAAAAAAAATACATGGGTCAGAACTTGGTCATTTAAAAAAACTGTGTTTTTTTTTATTTTATTTTAAATAAAATTGCAGTAAAGCAAAACAAAAAGTATATACATGTGGTCACAGTAATTATACTGACCCCCAGAACAAAGTTACTGTTACATGTTTTAACCCCTTGCCTCCGCAGCCTGTTTTGGCCTTAATGACCAGGCTCATTTTTCAAAATCTGACCTGTCTCACTTTATGCGCTTATAGCTCAGTGATGCTTTAACGTATGCTAGCGATTCTGAGATTGTTTTTTCGTCACATATGGCACTTTATATTAGTGGCAAAATTTGGTCATTACTTTGTGTGTTTTTTGTGAAAAACATCAAAATATCATGAAAAATTTGAAAATTTTGCATTTTATGAACTTATGAAATTCTCTGCTTCTAAAAAAGGAAGTCATAGCACATAAATTAGTTACTAAATCACATTACCAATATGTCCTCTTTATTCTGGCATAATTTGGGAAACATATTTTACTTTTTTAGGCTGTTATGGGGCTTAGAAATTTATTAGCAAATTATCACATTTTGTAAAAGTTTCCAAAACTGATTTTTTTTTAGGGACCAGTTCTTTTTTTAAGTTGATTTAGGAGGCTTGTATACTGGAAACCCCCATAAGTGACCCCATTTTGGAAATTAGACACCTTAAAGAATTAATCTAGGGGTATAATGAGCATTTTAACCCTACAGGGGCTGGAGGAAAGTATTCACAATTAGGCCTTAAAAAAAAAATCGAAAATTTTAATTTTCCAATAATATATATGTTTAGATTAAAGTTTCTCCTTTCCAAAAGGAACATGAGAGAATCTGCACCCCAAAATTTGTAACACAGGTTCTCTTGAGTACAACGGTACCCCATATGTGGGCGTAAACCACTGTATGGGCACACAGCCGGGCTCAGAAGGGAAGGAGCGCCAATTAGCTTTTTTAATGCAGATTTTTCTGAAAAAGTTTGAGCGCCAGGTGCGTTTGCAGTGCCCCTGTAGTGTCAGCAGAATAGAATCCCCCCAAAAGTCACTCCATTTTCGAAAGTACACCCCTCAAAGAATTCATCTTGGGGTAGGATGAGCATTTTGACCCCACATGCATTAGAGGAAAGTATTCAAAATTAGACAGTAAAAATGAAAAACACGATTTTTTCCAATAATATGTTCGTTTAGTTTAAAATTTCTCATTTTCACAAGGAAAAAGAGAAAAAAAGTACCCCAAAAATTGTAACGCAGGTTCTCCTGAATACAACGGTACCCCATATGTGGTCGGGGGTAACGTGCGGTGGTCAGAGGCAACGTGCGGTGGTTAAAGGCAATCTGGGGGGAATTACATGTGATTAGGGGCAACCTGGGGGGTTACAGACAATCTGCGGTGGTTATGGGCAACATGGGGTGGTTACAGACAATCTGTGGTGGTTACGGGCAACATGGGGTGGTTACAGACAATCTGGGGTGGTTACGGGCAACATGGGGTGGTTACAGACAATCTGCGGTGGTTACGGGCAACATGGGGTGGTTACAGACAATCTGGGGTGGTTACGGATAAACTGAAGTGCTTATAGGTAATCAGGGGTGGGTACATGTAATTTTGGGTGGTTACGGCAATCTGGTGTGGTTACGGGCAATCTGGAGGGGGTCACTGGCAACGTGTGTGAGTTAGAGGCAACGTGCAGTGGTTACGTGCAATATGGGGGGGTTACGGGCAATCGGGGCTGATTACGGACCATCTGGAGGGGCTCACTGGCAATTTGGGGTGGTTATGGGCAACGTGCGGTGGTTATGGGCAACGTGCAGTGGTTATGGGCAACGTGCGGTGGTTATGGGCAACGTGCGGTGGTTATGGGCAACGTGCGGTGGTTATGGGCAATGTGTGGTGGTTATAGGCAGTGTGTGGTGGTTATGGGCAACGTGCGGTGGTTAGTGGCAACGTGCGGTGGTTATGGGCAGCGTGCGGTGGTTATGGGCAACGTGCGGTGGTTAGTGGCAACGTGCGGTGGTTAGTGGCAACGTGCGGTGGTTATGGGCAATGTGCGGTGATTACGTGCAATCTGGTGCAGATACGGGCAATCTGGGCGCGGATATGGGCAACCTGCGGTGGTTACGGGTAATTTGGGGGGGCTAGGGGTAATCTGGGAGTAAAGTGCAATTATTACTATAATAAAAAGTGTGTGTTTTATTTTTTTGTATGTTTTTCACTTTTTGTACTTTATACATTAATTTTCACTGTATTACTATGATTACTGTGATATTTTCTATCACAGTAATCATAGTTCAGTGACAGAGACCAAATTGGTCTCTGTCACTTTAAATTTTCTGAGATAACTGATTCTGGAGCGCATGCGCAGAATCAGCCTGGACGTCGAGGAGGACGGAGCTCCGTGGATCAGGTAACGTATGTGGGGAAGGGGGGGTGACTGGGGGACGGGGGTGACTGGGGGGGTGGGGGGGCGACTTGGGGGGGGGCACGGTGACACTTTTTATCCCCTGTCACCAATGATTTATGGTGACAGGGGATAAAAAGTGCTGATCAGCACTGGGAACAGGCGATCGGCGGTATATAGTATACCGCCGGTGGCGGAGAGCATGGGGCTTTGATCACTAATTAATTTCCATCCCTGCGAACAAACATCGTTTGTTCGCAGGGATGGGGGCGGCCATCTTGGATCTGATGGCCGCCCGGGTAGGGTGATCGGGGGGCTGATCTGGGGTCTGAGGGGCCATTTTTCATCTCCCCCCACCGTGGATTCACGGTGGGGGGAGATGAAAGCTATCGGCGGCGCCGGTAATGCCTGGTACCGGCGGATCGCCGCTAAAACGGTAGTAGCGGCGATCCGCCGGTATCGGGGGACGAGGGGAGGGGGCCAGGGGACACAGATTGAGTGGCGGTGGGGGGAGGCAGCGTTCTGCAGCCTCCCCCCGCCGCCTGATCGGCGGGGGACACTGAATCTCCCCATAGACGCTGCGGTCGCATTGACCGCGGCGTTTATGGGGTTAACTGCCCGGGGGGGAGCGCGGCTCCCCTCCGGGCAGTGGCAGCAAGAGGAGGCTGTGTGACACAGCCTCCTCCTGCTGCCCGATCTCACCTAGGGACAGAGGGGGGAGGCAGGGAAAGCATGACGTCCAGGGACGTCATGATGCATTCTGCCACTGCTTTTCATGACGTCCCTGGACGTCATATTGGGGGAAGGGGTTAACTAAACATTGAAAAAAGACAACTCTTAACATTTTTATAACTTTTTTCCCTACTTCCATCCAGAATTTTTTCACATTATGTAGTTAAATAAAGGGGCCATTAAAAAGTACAACTTGTCCTCATACAGCTCTGGATATATGTCCATAAAAAGATCCTAGTACTATGGATGATATATTGTACCATCATCATATTATCGGTGTTTTATCTTTATTGCATAGTGTTGCATATTGCATCCATATTTCTGGACAGTGAATATTGATGGGCTTTCTTTTATACATTACCTATATAGTATTATTATCACTTTTGATTATTTTTATATTTGGTTTGAAAAATTTTGCCCAATTCATTATGCTAAAGGAGTCATCCCAAGTTCCCCACATACTCACCAACCATAACTCATACATTTTCTTTCTATGTACAGTATGTACGTATGTGTGTATGTATGTGTCTATCTATACTCAAACACATTTACATACTTATTGTCAGGAATCAGGTGATACAGACACGACAAGACAGTGAGCCCTAGGTCTGAACCCACCCACTGTCACCTGCCTGCTTGCCTCAATCGACCCTAGGCGGTCGCGGACAACCACGAAGACGTTCCCTACGCTGCGTAAGTGAACACACAGAACAATACAGACAGACAAAACACAATAGAGAGTAATGAACGATCCGGGTCAAACCACACTAGCAACAAGGTACAGAATCAGGAAAACAAGGAATAGTCTAAGTCCAGGCAAAGGTCAAAACACGAGTAGTCAAGCAAAAGGAATCAGGACGGGGATGACAGGAAAAGGACAGGGTGAGCTGGGACTAGAACTGATCTATGAACTGATCTAATAGCCAGCGATGTACTGCTGGCTGGCTCTGAACTATATACCAGAGGGAGGGTCCTGGACCAGAGCTAATTGGTCCGGACTCCTAATGAGCAAAACACAGCAGCTGCATCGCTGCATGCAGAGTGGCTGAACTGAAAGCCACTCACCCTGAGTGCAATGCCACTCAGCTGTGTCCGGTCGGCCGACAGCCAGTCACGTGACCCCACGGCGTCTCCGGTCGCTAGGGGCGCCGTCGGGTCTCCGCGACGTCACCCGGCCGGCGGAGGCGGAGCGACGGCGCTGCACTCCAGCCGGGGCAGACATCGCTGGAGCACGGTCAGGTAAGTTGCTGACATTACCCCCCCCTTCAGGAGGGGCCTCAGGACCCTTATTACATGGACCAGGTTTGGACGGGTTCCGAGTATGGTATCGTCTGACTAGATGAGGGGCATGCATGTCCCTGGTCGCCACCCAGGTACGCTCTTCTGGTCCGTAACCCCTCCAGTGGACCAAATACTGTAATGACCCTTGAACCCAGCGGGAGTCCAGAATTCTCTCCACCTCATATTCCAATTCCCCCTGAATGACGATCGGAGCAGGAGGAGGTGATGGAGAGACAGGTGGAATATATTTTTTCAACAATGCTTTATGGAATACAGAATGAATTTTCAACGCCGTAGGAAGTTTGAGTCTGAACGTGACGGGATTTATAACCTCAGTAATAGTGTATGGCCCAATGTATTTAGGGGCCAGCTTCCCTGACTGTACCCTCAATTTAAGATTCTTAGTAGCTAGCCAGACCTTATCACCTACTGTATAATGGTGGCCAGATATGCGTCTTTTGTTAGAAAATTTTTTGTAGGAGTTTTGGGCTTTGACCAAGTTCTGATGAGCTTGGGCCCAAACTGTGCACAGTTTAGAGAATATGGCTTCAGCTGAAGGATTTAGAGAGTCGGCGGAGTGAACCGAGGAGTATCTGGGGTTAAAGCCATAATTGCAGAAGAACGGCGACATCTTAATGGAACGTTGTTCGTGATTATTGATCGCAAATTCGGCGAGAGAAATGAAGTCGCGCCATTTGTCCTGTGTATCAGATACAAAACACCTTAAGAACTGTTCTAATGACTGGTTGACTCGTTCTGTTTGCCCATTGGTCTGGGGATGGAACGCAGAAGAGAAGGACAATGAGATACCTAGTTTACCACAAAATTCTCTCCAGAAACCCGCAACAAATTGGACACCTCTATCTGAGACAATGTCTTCCGGAACCCCATGCAATCGTAGGATATGGTTAATGAACAAGGTAGCTAGTAGGCGAGCATTGGGGAGTTTGCGCAGCGGAATAAGATGGCACATCTTGGAAAAACGATCCACCACCACCCAAATGACCGTCTTCCCCTTAGATACAGGTAAATCAGTGATAAAATCCATAGACAAGTGTGTCCAAGGTCTCGTAGGGGCCGGCAGGGGATGAAGAAGTCCCTCCGGTGGCCTACGAGGAACCTTGGACCGAGCACAGATTTCGCAGGCCTCAACAAATGCCTTGACATCTCGGGCCCAGGATGGCCACCAGAAGTGGCGGGAGAGCAAATATTTAGTGCCCACGATACCTGGATGACCCGCCAAAACAGAGCTATGAGTTTCCTCCAACACACGGAGGCGAAGGTTCGGCGGCACAAACAGGAGAGACTCGGGCGTGTTAGGTGGGGCCACATCTTGGGCCTCTGCGATAAGGGCCACCAGATCTGGTTGTAACACTGACACCACCACACCGGGTTTTAGGATAGTATCGACCTGATTCTCGGGGATATCTTCCGGGCTAAAGCTGCGGGAGAGAGCGTCAGCCCTGACATTACGAGAACCAGGTCGGTAAGTGATCTCAAAATAAAACCTAGTAAAAAATAGAGCCCATCTAGCCTGACGAGGAGAGAGACGCTTAGCTGTATCGAGGTAGACCAAGTTTTTGTGGTCAGTCAGTACAGTAACCTTATGTTTAGCGCCTTCTAAAAAATGCCGCCACTCATCAAAGGCCATCTTGATGGCCAATAGCTCTCTATTGCCAATATCATAGTTGCGCTCCGCTGGAGAAAATTTTCTCGAGAAGAACGCAACAGGTCGAAGATTGCTCAGGGTACTCGACCCTTGAGACAATACTGCTCCAACCCCCACCTCGGATGCGTCCACCTCTACCACAAATGGACGCTCAAAATCTGGGTGAACCAGTACTGGAGCTTTCGAAAAACACCGTCTAAGAGTGTCAAATGCTCCCATGGCTTCGGGAGACCAATGTACTAGATCCGCCCCCTTTCTAGTCAGGTCAGTGAGGGGTTTAGCAATGAGAGAGAACCCCTTAATGAATTTCCTGTAGTAGTTGGCAAAGCCCAGGAACCTTTGAAGAGCCTTGAGATTGTTGGGTCTTTGCCATTTTTCGATGGCCGCTACTTTAATAGGGTCCATACTAAAAGAGTTGGGGGTAATATTGTAACCTAAAAAGGAAATCTCTTGGATACAAAAATGACACTTAGATAATTTGGCGCATAGACTGTGTTGTCTCAAAAGCTCCATCACTGTACGTACGTGTCTAACGTGCGAATCCCAATCAGGGGAAAAGATTAAAATATCATCCAGATATACGACCAAAAAACGTCCTAGATATTCACGAAAAACATCATTCACAAACCTCTGGAATACTGCTGGAGCATTACACAGCCCAAAGGGCATGACCAGGTACTCAAAGTGGCCCTCTGGGGTATTAAATGCGGTTTTCCATTCGTCTCCTTGCTTGATACGAATTAAATTATATGCTCCCCGGAGGTCAATTTTAGAAAACCACTTAGCTCCACTTATCTGATTAAAAAGATCTGGTATCAATGGCAATGGATGCTGATCTTTTACAGTGATTTTGTTTAGTTCCCTGTAATCAATACAGGGCCGCAGACCGCCATCCTTTTTACCAACAAAAAAGAATCCGGCCCCCATAGGGGAAGAGGAGGGCCGTATGTGACCTTTACGTAAGCTGTCCTTAATATATTCCCGCATGGCCTCTCTCTCAGGACAGGACAGGTTAAAAATTCGCCCTCGAGGGTATTTAACACCGGGAATTAAATCAATAGAACAATCATATGGTCGGTGAGGCGGGAGACCCTCCACAGCCCTTTCATCAAAGACCTCGGCAAAATCACACAAAAATTCTGGAATCTCCTCCTTATCTGGAGAACATTCCGCCAAAGCAACAGTAATACAGTGAGACCCACATGCTGAACCCCATCTTACAAGTTCTCGGCTGGACCAATCAAACACAGGGTTGTGTGTCTCCAACCAAGGCAATCCCAATATCACGTCAGATGACAAATTGTGCATGAGAAGAAAATCAAGTTTTTCAACATGAATTGAGCCCACCTTGACTTCTAGACAGGGGGTGATATAACGTACTTCCCCTTGCACAAACGGCGCAGAATCAGCTCCTGTGACATTTACAGGACGCTGAAGCAGAATGGGACATACCTCTAGACTGGAAAAGAACGTGGAGTTAATAAAATTAGCAGAAGATCCGGAATTGTAACGCCCGGAGTAGTGGATCCACTGGACCGGCACCAGCGATGGCACAAACCTCACCAGGGAGCGGAGTCTAAGGGGCCGCTGGTTTTCACCAGAGCCCGCCGCAAGGCGGGATGGACTTGCTGCGGCAGGCGACCCCCAGGTCGCTACCCCTGGCTTGGTTGCTGGTGTCGGCAGGCGAGGCGTGGCTGGAGATGGCACAGGCAATAGTCTGCAGATGAGAGAGCACGTGACAAGCTGGACACAGGAACAGGTGGAGTGACAGGGGAACAGGAACCAGGAACAGGGACTAGGGACCAGGTAACGGACAGGACTCAGGAACAGGGACTAGGGACCAGGTAACGGACAGGACACAGGAACAACAGGGAGCTGGGCCAAACGCTATGGGAAGCATGTAGAGGCTCCAACACAGGGGACAGGGCATGCTGGGATTTATAGGGGAGTGATTAGGTGCAACTACCAATTAGGAGCGCACTGCCCCTTTAAATCTGAGACAGCCGGCGCGCGCGCGCCCTAGGAGGCGGGGACGCGCGCGCCGGCCGGCACAGACGGAGGCAGGAGCGGGACCAGGTAAGGCGCCCCCCGGGGCCGAGGTGATAGCAGCGCCGGGTCCCCGACTATGGACACCGGCTGCTGCATGGGGCAGGAAGCGGTCGCGGCGGCGGCCCGGGACGCGGGACGCCGCCGCGGCCGTGACAGTACCCCCCCCCTTTGGCCTCCCCCTCTTTCTTGCCTGCAGATGGCACAGGAAGCCACAAAGTCTTTGACATCCTGAAACAGACTAGGCCACCAGTAGTGGCGAGAGATCCGTTGGCCGGTCTTACGGACTCCAGGGTGCCCGGCCTCCAACGAGGAATGACCCCACTTCAAAATACCTCTTCGAAGCGCAGGGTGAACATGAGTCTTTCCGGGGGGTACTCTCTGAAGCGAGGAGGTGACGACTGGTGCTAGGCGATCAGGCGGTAAAACATGGCAAGGGACTGTGGGTCTGTGGACGAGGACCTTCTGTAAGTTCTCCCGGTGGTGAGAGGACACGACCTTAGTCTTGGGTACGGAGAGAGGGTACACCTCGGCAGAGAAGGCATCCGCCGAGTCTTGGTCTTCTGCCGGTAGGTCGGGTAGAGGCTTGGCTGGGACAGGAAACGACATAGTACACTTGGTCTGAGGTGACCTGAGACACTGGTTGGAACAGTCCTGACCCCAACTGAGAATCTCCCCGGTTCTCCAGTCCAGTTGAGGGGCATGTTCTTGCAGCCACGGGAGTCCCAGGAGGACCGCGGGGGAAGAATGGGGCAGGACGTAGAAGGATATCTCTTCTTGATGTAAAGGACCCACCTGGAGGACTAAAGGTGCGGTCTGGTAGTACACACGGTCGGTAAGAATTTCGCCTGTGACCGAGGAGATAGACAGGGGCCTGGCTAGTCGGGTCACGGGTAGCCGCCATCTTTGGACCAATGTTGCCGCAATAAAACTGCCTGCTGACCCAGAATCGAGGAAGGCAGTAGTCTGATGATTTCGTCCTGAGAGAGTCCGGATGGAAACTGGCATAGACAGACTTGGAATGGTGGCATTCACACCTAGGGACACCTGTCCCACCGGACCTAGGTGCGAGCATTTTCCGGATGTTTGGGGACGTAGGGGACATCCCAGCCGGAAGTGATCGGAACCACCGCAATAGAGACAGAGATTCTGCTCCAGGCGCCGGATTCTTTCATCAGGCGTCAGGTGAGCCCGTTCCACCTGCATAGGAATCTCAGGAGAGGGTTGGGACATCGAAAGGTCAGGATTCTGGAAAACCGGCGCCAGCTGGGGATGGCGACGGGAACGGGTTAGTAAATGTTCATGCCGAACCTCCTCCTCCCTCTCCGAAAAACGAGTATCAACTCGGGTGGCCAGTAGAATGAGTTCGTTCAGGGAGGTAGGCAGGTCTCGGGCAGCGAGCACGTCTCTCACACGACTAGACAGGCCCTTCTTGAAGGTGGCCAATAGGGCGGCCTCGTTCCAGTCCAATTCGGCTGCCAGGGTGCGGAACTGGATGGCGTAGTCACCAACAGAGGAGCTGCCTTGAGAGAGGTTGAGGAGAGCAGTCTCGGCTGAAGAAGCACGGGCAGGTTCCTCAAAGACGGAGCGAAACTCGAATAGGAAGGCCCGGAGATTGGCAGCTACTGGATCATCACGGTCCCACAGTGGCGTGGCCCAGGCCAGGGCTCTACCTTCTAATAGGCTGATGATGAAAGCCACTTTAGAGCGCTCGGTGGAAAACTGACTACTCAAAAGTTCAATGTGCATGGTGCACTGAGTCAAGAATCCTCTGCACAACTTAGAGTCCCCAGAGTACTTGCTTGGGAGGGCCAGTCGGAGTGAAGAAGAAGCGTCAGGAGGTGGTGTGCGCTGGGCAGTAGTCTGCTGCTGTAAGGCGGCAGTGAGTTGCTGGATCTGCTGTGACTGCTTCTGGATTTGTTGCGCCTGCTGAGTGACCACTCTGGCGACATCACGGAGATCAGGCACCTCGCCGGGATCCATGGTTGGAGCCTACTGTAACGCCCGGAGTAGTGGATCCACTGGACCGGCACCAGCGATGGCACAAACCTCACCAGGGAGCGGAGTCTAAGGGGCCGCTGGTTTTCACCAGAGCCCGCCGCAAGGCGGGATGGACTTGCTGCGGCAGGCGACCCCCAGGTCGCTACCCCTGGCTTGGTTGCTGGTGTCGGCAGGCGAGGCGTGGCTGGAGATGGCACAGGCAATAGTCTGCAGATGAGAGAGCACGTGACAAGCTGGACACAGGAACAGGTGGAGTGACAGGGGAACAGGAACCAGGAACAGGGACTAGGGACCAGGTAACGGACAGGACTCAGGAACAGGGACTAGGGACCAGGTAACGGACAGGACACAGGAACAACAGGGAGCTGGGCCAAACGCTATGGGAAGCATGTAGAGGCTCCAACACAGGGGACAGGGCATGCTGGGATTTATAGGGGAGTGATTAGGTGCAACTACCAATTAGGAGCGCACTGCCCCTTTAAATCTGAGACAGCCGGCGCGCGCGCGCCCGAGGAGGCGGGGACGCGCGCGCCGGCCGGCACAGACGGAGGCAGGAGCGGGACCAGGTAAGGCGCCCCCCGGGGCCGAGGTGATAGCAGCGCCGGGTCCCCGACTATGGACACCGGCTGCTGCATGGGGCAGGAAGCGGTCGCGGCGGCGGCCCGGAACGCGGGACGCCGCCGCGGCCGTGACAGGAATCTATCTGGGTATATCCATTTATAGTTTTATTTCCCACGGACAAGCAGATGGGTAATAACAACTTATTTTTAAAGGGTACCTGTGCGCCTGAGAGATCCCCTCGATAATCTCTCAGGCGCTGGAGTTTTCCGGCGAGGATCTTGGTCTGGAAGGGCATTGTCGAAGTTGATGACTGGTCTTTCCACAGTAGAAACACAGATGGTTTTGCATCCGATGGGCTCGCCTGACCTTAGCATCAGTGACGTCTACCTGCATAGGTTCTACGGGTGATGAAAAAACGGGATGGGAAGGTGGGGAGCTCGAGGACCTGGAATGATCGGGGGTACTCTTTTCCTTCTGTCGGTCCCTCAGTCTGCGGTCAACCCGGATGGCCAAGGTCATACTATCCTCCAGTGATTCAGGAGTGGGGTACGCTACCAACATATCCTTCAAGCGGTCGCACAGACCCACACGAAACTGGTACCGGAGCGCAGAGTCGTTCCATGTGGAAAGACCACTCCACTGTCTGAACTCAGAGCAGTACTCTTCCACTGGACGACGGCCCTGTCTCAGGCTTGTTAACTGACGTTCTGCGTTAGAGGCACTGTCAGGATCGTCATATAATAACCCCAGCGCAGCGAAAAAATGGTCAGTAGTCAGCAACTCAGGCGAGTGAGAAGGTAGGGAAAAGGCCCATTCCTGAGGAGGACCCTGGAGAAGGGACATAACAATGCCCACCCGCTGGGTCTCATCTCCTGAGGATCGGGGGCGCAATCTAAAAAACAATTTGCACCCCTCCCTAAAGGCACGGAACTTCTTCCTGTCTCCCAAAAATTTGTCCGGGAGTTGAACAGGTGGTTCCGGGGGTACTGGGGAGGTCACGGTAAGCTGTCGGGGTGCCGTCTCCTGGTCTTGGACCCTAACCGCCAGCTCCTGGACCATAGTATTAAGTCTCTGCATCTGTTCCACAATGTTAGTCATGGCGGTCCTGTTATCCATAAGGCTAGCGGCAGTATGGGCTGGCTATTCTGTCAGGAATCAGGTGATACAGACACGACAAGACAGTGAGCCCTAGGTCTGAACCCACCCACTGTCACCTGCCTGCTTGCCTCAATCGACCCTAGGCGGTCGCGGACAACCACGAAGACGTTCCCTACGCTGCGTAAGTGAACACACAGAACAATACAGACAGACAAAACACAATAGAGAGTAATGAACGATCCGGGTCAAACCACACTAGCAACAAGGTACAGAATCAGGAAAACAAGGAATAGTCTAAGTCCAGGCAAAGGTCAAAACACGAGTAGTCAAGCAAAAGGAATCAGGACGGGGATGACAGGAAAAGGACAGGGTGAGCTGGGACTAGAACTGATCTATGAACTGATCTAATAGCCAGCGATGTACTGCTGGCTGGCTCTGAACTATATACCAGAGGGAGGGTCCTGGACCAGAGCTAATTGGTCCGGACTCCTAATGAGCAAAACACAGCAGCTGCATCGCTGCATGCAGAGTGGCTGAACTGAAAGCCACTCACCCTGAGTGCAATGCCACTCAGCTGTGTCCGGTCGGCCGACAGCGAGTCACGTGACCCCACGGCGTCTCCGGTCGCTAGGGGCGCCGTCGGGTCTCCGCGACGTCACCCGGCCGGCGGAGGCGGAGCGACGGCGCTGCACTCCAGCCGGGGCAGACATCGCTGGAGCACGGTCAGGTAAGTTGCTGACACTTATATTCTCTATTTTATGTTAAGATGATATAAAGGATCAATAGCAGTTAAAGAGAACCAATCACCTAAAATTAACTGTCTATAATAAAAGTTTCTCTCTCCCTAAGTCTATTCCTGAAGATACAGACTGCCTTTGCAGTATAGCGGTGTAAGTATTGCTGGGCGCCGCCATCTTGATGACGTCACTTGCGTTCCAGCGGTGCGTTCCAGCAGTGGAACGCAACTGACGTCATGAAGATGGCGGTGCCCGGGAATACTGCACCGCTATACAGGATTAGGTAAAGTATAAGATACAGACTGCAAAGGCAGTCTGTATCTCAATAAAGTCTACTTATAAAGATACAGACTGCCTGTGCAGTCTGTATCTTATACTTTACCTAATCCTATGTAGCAGTGTAGTGAGCCGGGCGCCATCTTGATGACTGGAACGCACTACTGGAACGCAAATGACGTCATCAAGATGGCGCCCGGCATTACTGCACCGCTACAAAGGAGTAGGTAAAGTAAAAGATACAGACTGCAAAGGCAGTCTGTATCTCCATAAAGTCTACTTATAAAGATACAGACTGCCTTTGCAGTCTGTATCTTATACTTTACCTACTCCTTTGTAGCGGTGCAGTAATGCCGGGCGCCATCTTGATGACGTCATTTGCGTTCCAGCGGTGCGTTCCAGTCATCAAGATGGCGCCCGGCTCACTACACTGCTACATAGGATTAGGTAAAGTATAAGATACAGACTGCAAATGCAGTCTGTATCTTCATGAGAAAACTAATAGGTTTAATTAGGACAGATATACACAGCGATCTCGCGCTGTATAGCGCGAGATCACTGTGTATTTACAGAGCGGCGGGCAAGGGCTCATGGGAGCTCTTCCTGCCGCTCTGCATGCCAGGAGCTTCCTGTCACGCGCCGGCTCTTTTGAAAAGAGCCGGCGCGTGACACTGAAGAGAGACATGAATAAATTAAAAACGCGGACAGAAATTTTTTTAATTCTATTTACAAATATTAATAAAAAAAGTAATTTAAATAGAATTAAGGAATAAAAAAAATAATAATTCTTCCGTGATTGGTTCTCTTTAAGTAAAACCATTGGGTTAAGTATGTGCTTATTAAAAGTTTGAAGCAAAGTATAAAGCAATTGGTATGAAAACATAGAACAAAGCTTCCCAGCATACAGCTTGTCTAACTTTAATCTGACTGAAACACTTTTGCACATATCACTGTATCTAGTCAATACTCCATTACTTTGGGTTAAGTGGCTCGCTATAGTTTCAGCACGCTGGGTATTAGAAAGTCAGTTACCTAATTTCCTAGGCAATAATGGCACAAGAGCTATGCATTATTTCATTATTGTAAACTAACAATTGCCTCAATGGAGGTAGCAGTCTGCTCTCGGCGTTCTTGAGAGCTAAAAAAAAATACAAATAAACAGCAATTGAATAAAAGATTGCAGATTGCTTTCATAAAAATGCCGCCTCTTAATAGGTACTTTATATGATGAGTCAAATGCAAACTGCAGGCTATCTTGTGTGAGATTGGTAAACATAACCTGCAAAATCGTAATGTGTAATCTACTGAGACTGGCTGGCTTCTCTAATTTTGACAATCAGAATGTACCAGAGTTTAGTGAAGGACACCTAAGCCACAAGGAGAACTTAAAATAGGTTTAATTGTATCTGGAGTTGCTGGAGAAAGTTGGTTACAAAAAAGGAAAGAATAAGATGCTTCTATTTCAGAAACCAGCTTTACGGTTCATACCCTCAAGGCAGTAAAAAATAACTACTGAACTCATTATGTATATGAGATATGTAGTTCAAGGAACGTGTGCTCTTAAGGTATATCCCCAAGACTAAGGATATTATTTTAAGGTTGAATGGGAATAATTTAATAAGCAAATATTGCTCACTCCATCTCTCTTCATTGTGTATTCAGGGCGGGTGGATGATTGGTCAGGGCCTCCCTTGTCAATGGATTTTGAAATTCCAGAAACGGTAAAAGAAACATTCAATCTTTACCTGATGATGTCTCTTCACAGCTCTAAGTCAGAGGTTTTCTATTCAAAAGTCTTCCAGTACTTATCAGCTGCTGTATGTCCTGCATGAAGTGGTGTATTCTTTCCAGGCAGACACAGGGCTCTCTGCTGCCACCTCTGTCCATGACAGGAACTGTCCAGATCAGTAGCAAATTCCCATAGAAAACCTTATCTGCTCTAGACAGTTCTTGTCATGGACAGAGTTGGCAGCTACCTAGGCCACACACTAATTTCCATACAGACATGACAATATCTCTCCCTATAGAAGTCTGTGACTAAACACAAAACACATAGCCTGCTATGATTTCACAAAAAAAGGAAAAAAACACCACCATAGCAAAAAAATGTCCTATGGGTATTCTGTTTCGCTTTTCCGCATTGACTGATCAGCTAAAATCTTGTTGCAGCGTTTTTTAAACCCCAAAAATGCCATATGACATATTTCTGAAAAACTCCCGTCCAGCCATATAGTACATAAGAACATCCCCACATTCTCGTGACCACTGGGGCACCTACCAATCAGCTCGATATCCCCTATCCTATGGATTTGGGGAGGGGGCAGCTACCTACCCCACACCTGGATGTATGTGTGTGGGGGAGCAATACTTTTCCTTGCCCCTGATGCTGCCCACACACACAAGAGCCACTGGATTGTGTATATATGATGTATATTTATGGTGGTGTCCATGATGCTATGATATGCTAAGATTGGTGTGACCTGCCACTTAACAATAACCTTTTGACAAACCTTGCAAATGTAGGTAAAAACCTTGCAATGCATGTTTTTACTTCAAGATTTGAGTATCCCTTTAACCCTTTGAGGACCAGGCCCAAAATGACCCAGTGGACCGCGCAAATTTTGATCTTAGTGTTTCCGTTTTTCCCTCCTCCCCTTCTAAGAGCTCCAGCACTTTCAGTTTTTTATCTACAGGCCATGTAAGGGCTTATTTGTTACAGGAATAGTTGTACTTTGTAATGGCGTCATTCATTTTACCATAACATGTATGATGGAATTCCAAATATATTATTTATGAAGATATAAATAGGTGAAATCGTAAAAAAGAATGCAATATGGTAACGTTTGGGGGGTTCCTGTGTCTACGTAATGCACTATATGGTAAAAGCGACATGATACCATTACTCTATAGGTCAGTACGAACACAACCATATGCAGGTTTACGCAGATTCTCTAATGTTATATATTTTTTTTTAAATGAAATCCTTTTTTTTGGCAATTAATTATAAATGAAATGGGCCTATTGTGACGCTTATAACGGTTTTATTTTTTCACCTACGGGGCTGTATGGGGTGTCATTTTTTCCGCCATGATCTCTAGTTTTTATTAATACCATATTTGTGAAGATCGGACGTTTTGATCACTTTTTATTATTTTTTTTTATATATATAATGTAACATAAAATCGGTAATCCGCGCACTTTTTTCCCTCTTTTCGTGTACGCCGTTTACCGTTCGCAATGACGCTTGCTATATTTTAATAGATCGTACAATTACGCACGCTACGGTATATTATATGTTCATCTATTTATTTATTTTTATATGTTTTATTTATATAATGGGAAAGAGGGGTGATTTCAACTTTTATTGGGGGAGGGGCTTTGGGGTAGTGTGTTAGTGTTTTTAACTTTTTTTTTTTTACACTTTTGAAGTCCCTTTGGGGGACTTTTACATTCACTACTTGGATTTTTACACTGATGAATGCTATGCCATAGGCATAGCATTGATCAGTGTTATCGGCGATCTGCTCATTGAGCCTGCCTGTGCAGGCTCAGTGACCAGAGCGCCGATCGGACCGCACGGAGGAAGGTGAGAGACCTCCGGCGGCCCGTTTTACCGATCGGGACCCCCGCAGTCACACTGCGGGGGTCCCGATCGGTAAGTGACAGGGGACTCCCCCTGTCACTTACACTTAAACGCTGCGGCCGCGGCCGGTAAGTGACAGGGGACTCCCCCTGTCACTTACACTTAAACGCTGCGGCCGCGGCCGCGGCGTTTAAGGAGTTAATGACACGCGGCAGCGCGATCGCTGCAGCGTGTCATTACCGGTGAGGTCCCGGCTGCTGATTGCAGCCGGCCCCCACCTGCTATGAAGCGCGCTCCGCTCCGGAGCACGCTTCATAGCGTGAGAAACACCCAGGGCGTACAGTTACGCCCTAGGTCGTCTGGGGACAGACTTCCATGGCGTAACTATACGCCCTGGGTCGTCTAAGGGTTAATCCAGGGATATGCACATACATGCAGGAGTTCTACTATCCCCTGCTCTATCATACTTTTGTATCTGTATGGCAGGCAGACGTCCAGATTTATGACAATATGTGATGGATCCCCAAATCCCAGGTTAAACCAAAGAACGCAAAATAAAGACACAACACATTGTAATCAGGTGTCAAAGGGCCCCAATTTTATTTAAAATTATGTGACTGAAAATGGCAGACCCCCGACTCACAAAGAGTCACCCTCTAGCACTCAGGTGAGGAAAAAGCCCCTGTGGTGGAAACCTAGAGGGAGCCATGGCTGGAGAGTTGCCCCTCACCTGGGCTTAGAGGGTAATACCATACTATAAATATAATAAACTGGATATGAGAGAAATCTGGCTGCAACATCTGTCACCTTATTGATGGCTAGGCGGATGTATCTCTTCTCCCTCACATATCCAGGTCCACTTCTTGAGAAGGTGGAGACTTGATGAAGGGGTAGTCTAAAGCTGACCACCCCTTTTCCCATGCTAGAACCTTCAAATTACATCAAGGGTAGGGGGCAGTAATGTGGTCAAGCTCAAGGTCCTCTGGCGCATCCAAGATGGCACTGATCAGGGTGCGGAGCATTGCTTTATGGAACCTTCTTTATGACATAAGCATTTGTCATCACAGTGCACGGTTGCCATGGTTACTGCAGGTAAACACATCTGAAGCATTAACCCATTAATGACTGGTGATGCGCTTTACTGCAGAGGTCACTAAACACACTTGTGACCAAGCAAATAGCTTGATAATATGGTTTGATGTGGCCCATAGCAACCAATCACAGCTCAGCTTTCGTTTCTCATATTACTCTGGTAAAAGAAAAGCTGAACTGAGATTGGTTGCCATGTGCAACTTAGACAGTCTAAACTTGCCCATTGCAACCAATCAAAGCTCAGGTTTAATTTTATAAGAGTTTGTAGTAATGTAATGAAAGGTGAGCTGTAATTGGTTGCTCTGGGCAAATCAATCTCTGGCAGATTGATAAAGCTGCTCCATTGCTGTAAAGGTTATAATGATGACGACTGGAACACATGACATCAAGCTTCCCCATAATGCTTTGCAGTCTGCCCTTCCTCCATACCTCCCAACTTTTTGGAGGGACACTTTTGGTTCACAAACATTTCTATACACTACAATTCCCAGCATTTCCTGTCACTCAGTTTAAAATCCATTGGTATACGGTTTATTCTGTGGATTTGATAATATGAAGAAAACTGCTGACAATCTGATGTAATTGTATGTGGAAAGGGCTGCCAAAGAGTATTATAAATAAAGCTGCTGAGAAGCCAAGTATCCCTACCTGGAAATCCTCCAGAGTAAAAACAAGCAGTATGGGTGGCATGTAAAACTACATTCCCCAGGCTTTCATAGGTAATCGGTGATCAACCGATTGGTTCATCACTGGAGAAACTGCATTGGCTGTGCAAAAGGGTTTTCTAGTTGTTTAAAAGTAAAATGATGCATACTATTAAAGGGGTACTCCAGCAAAAAAAAATAAAAAATCTTTCAAATTAATGCCAGAAATTTGTAATTTACTTCTATTAAAAAAATCTCCAGTACTTATCAGCTGCTGTATGTTCTGCAGGAAGTGTATTCTTTCCAGGCTGACACAGTGATCTCTGCTGCCACCTCTATCCAAGTCAGGAACTGTCAAGAGCAAGTTCAAGAGATGGACAGAGGTGGCAGCATAAAACACTTTGTCAGACGTCATCGGCGGGCGACGCTGGCGTTCCCGGACATGCCACCTCCATGTGGATTCCCTGCTTTGGTGTGATGTATGTATTACTTGTTTCCTGTTTATAATTTACTGCACAGATGTTTGTATAACACCTAATCATGCCAGTCACTGTTGTTTTACACTATCCCTACTATGATCATGAATGTGAATTACCATATTAGGGCTTCATATCGCTATTTTTTCACATAATCATCAGTTTATTAACACTACACTATTATCGATCACTCTTGATTCATTTTGTTTATATATTTTTTGCACTAATTGATTGATGGATTGTAATCATGCACATGTGTATTTATACTGAGCTCTTTGAGCATTTTGTATCACTGCTTGAGAAAGGCTACACATTGAGCCGAAACGTTGCATCTGGTGTGAATAAAAGTGTGAACTTTTTTGGAAGTGCGGTCACCATCTTCTGCTTGGCTACTCTACACGAACCTGGGTCCGGTTTGGTGAGACGTGCAACCATATATCTTTTTTTCTAGTGCTGCTGAACACATGTTTTTTGGAAAGAATACACCACTTCCTGCAGGACATACAGCAGCTGATAAGTACTGGAAGGCTTGAGGGTTTTTAATAGAAATAAAGTACAAATCTTTATAACTTTCTGACAATACGAGTAGATTTTAAATGTTCTTTTTTGCTGGAGTACCCCTTTAAGCTTTAACCCCTTAGGGACCAAGACTATTTGGACCTCAAAATCTGACCTGTCTCATTTTATGCTCTTATAGCTCAGTGATGCTTTAACGTATGCTAGCGATTCTGAGATTGTTTTTTTGTAACATATGGTACTTTATGTTAGTGGCAAAATTTGGTCACTGTCTTGTGTGTTTTTTGTGAAAATTTGAAAAATGTGCACTTTATGAACTTTGAAATTCTTTGCTTCTAAAAAAAGAAAGTCACATGACAAAAATTAGTTTGTAAGTCACATTATTAATATGTCCTCTTTATTCTGGCATAATTTCGTAAAATATATCAGCAAATTATCAAATTTTCATGAAATTTCCAAAACTGATTTATTTTAGGGACCAGTTCTTTTTTTAAGTTGATTTAGGAGGCTTGTATACTGGACACCCCCATAAGTGACCCCATTTTGGAAACTAGACCCCTTAAAGAATTAATCTAGGGGTATATTGAGCATTTCAACCCTACAGGGGCTGGAGGAAAGTATTCACAATTAGGCCAGAGTACAACGGTACCCTATATGTGGGCGTAAACCACTGTATGGGCACACAGCGGGGTTCAGAAGGGAAGGAGCGCCAATTAGCATTTCCAGTTTAGATTTTTCTGAAGAAGTTTCTGAGCACCAGGTGCGTTTGTACTGCCCCTGTAGTGTCAGCAGAATAGAACCCCCCAAAAGTCAGCCTATTTTGGAAAGTACACCCCTGAAAAAATTTATCTTGGGGTGTGGTGAGCATTTTGACCCCACAGGTATTAGAGGAAAGTATTCAAAAGAAGACAGTAAAAATGAAAAAAAATAGAATTTTTCCAATAATAGGTTTGTTTAGTTTGAAATTTCTCAATTTCACAAGGAACAGGGGAGCAAACTCACCCCAATATATATAAAGCAGGTTCTCCTGAGTAGAACGATACCCCATATGTGGGCATAAACCACTGTATGGGCACACAGCGGGCCTCAGCAGGAAGGGTGCGCCAATTAGCATTTTCAGTGCAGATTTTTCGGAAGAAGTTTCAGACCGCCAGGTGCATTTATAGTTCCCCTGTAGTGTCAGCAGAATAGAACCCCCCCAAAAGTCACCCTATTTTGGAAAGTACACCCCTCAAAAAATTCATCTTGGGGTGTGGTGAGCATTTTGACCCCACAGGTATTGGAGGAAAGTATTCAAAACTAGACAGTAAAAAAGAAAAAATTTTTTTTTTCCAATAACATGTTTGTTTAGTTTTAAATTGTTCAATTTCACTAGGAACAGGGGAGAAAAAGCACCCCAACATTTGTAACGGAGCTTCTCCTGAGTACAATGGTACCCCATATGTGGGCACAAACCACTGTATGGGCACACAGCAGGGCTTAGAAGGGAAGGAGTGTCATTTTAGTTACAGGCAATATGTGGGTGTTTACTGGTTATCTGGGGTGGTAATGGACAATCTTGATGTGTTTACTGGTTATCTGAGGTTGTGACAGGCAATCTGGTGTGGTTATGGGCAATCTGGGGTGGTTACGAGCAGTCTGTGCCAATCTGGGTTGGTTACGGGCAATCTGGGGTGGTTACGGGCAATCTGGGGGATTTTTACTGGCTATATGGGGTGGTTACGGGCAATCTGGGGGTGTTTACTGGCTATCTGGGGGTGTTCACTGGATATCTGGGGTGGTGACGGGCAATCTGGGGGTGTTTACTAGCTATATGGGGTGTTTACTGGCAATCTGGGGGCGTTTACTGGCTATCTGGGAGTGTTCACGGGCAATCTGGTGGTGTTAACTGGCTATCTGGGGTGGCGACGGGCAAAATGGGGTGGCGACGGGCAAAATGGGGTGGCGACGGGCAAACTGGGGTGGCGACGGGCAAACTGGGGAGGCGACGGGCAATCTGGGGAGGCGACAGGCAATCTGGGGCGGCAAAGGGCAATCTGGGGAGGGGACAGGCAATCTGGGGAGGGGAAGGGCAATCTAGGGAGGTGAGGGGCAATCTGGGGTGGTTACAGGCAATTTGGGGTAGCTAGGGGCAGTCTGTGGAAATCTGTGGTGGATACGGGCAATCTGTGGTAGTTACAGGCTGTCTGCGATGGTTACAGGCTGTCTGGGATGGTTACGGGCTGTCTGGGATGGCTATGGGCTGTTTGGGATGGTTACGGGCTGTCTGGGATGGTTAAGGGCTATCTGGGGGGGTTACAGGCAATCTGGGGAGGTGACGAGCAATCTGGGGTGGTTACGGGCAATCTGGGGAGGTGATGGGCAATCTGGGGTGGTTACAGGTAATCTGGGGTGGTTACAGGTAATCTGGGGAGGTGATTGACAATCTGGGGTGGTTACAGGTAATCCGGGGCACTTGACTTTGGTGACTGGGGTAAAAAAGTGCCGGCACCATTTGGAACAAGCGATCAGTGGTATATAGTATATACTGCTAATCGCTTGTACTGGGACCACACTGGGTCCCCGATCATTGCCCCATGCTCTTCGCCACCTCCGGTGGTGGAGAGAATGGAGCTTTGATAATTTTTAGGAATCCATCACTGTGAACAGAGTCTGTTCACAGTGATGGCGGCGGCCATCTTGGATCAGGTGGCCGCCCAGAGAGGAGAGGGTCAGTGACCAGGTCACTAGGGTTAATTCTGGGGACAGGGGGGGACATGTTTTCATCTCCTCTCACCGTGGATTCACGGTGAGAAGAGATGAAAGCGTTCAGCTGCGCTGGCAATGTCTGTTACCAGTGGCTGGGAATAACGGCGATCGCCGGTGAGGGGACTGGCCGGGACTGAGCCCACACTCTGCCCAAACCCCTCAGGAGGAGGGGGCTGCCGGCCTTACCGGCGTCACTGCACCATTGCCATAAAGAGCTGATGGCAGCAGTATAGAGCCCATTAGTGATTGCCGTAAAAATCCGTAACGGCGGTCACTAATAACATAATACATGTATTCTTTGGGTCACTATGGTTACGGCGATACCACATTTGTGTAGGTTTTTTTAACTATTACCGCTTTGGTGCAATAGAAACTATCTTTCTAGCAAAAACCCACAAAAAGTGTCGCCACATTGCAAGATCCATAGCGTTCTTATCTTTTGCGCGACAGAGCTGGTTTTGGGCTTATTTTTTGCGGGAAGATCTGTAGTTTCTATTGATTTCAAGTTTTATATGTATATGACTTTTTGATCTCTTTTATGATGTATTTTCTAAAGTGAATTGATAAAATACAGCTATTCTTGTACTTTTTTTTAATTTATTTTTTTACAGCGTGTGTCGTGCCGTATAATTATTGATATAGTTTTATAGATTGGGTCGTTACGGATGTAACGATACCAAATATGTATAGGATTTGTGTTTTTGATCACTTTTATGTAATGTTTTATAGTGTATGGAGAATGTAATGCATTTTTATTATTGGGGGGGCCGGGGGGGCTGTGTTGTGTTTGGTGCACACTTTTTTTTTTTTTTACTTCTTTTTTACTTTTACACTAGTGTACATTACTGTACACTAGTGTAAAATACTTTGATCACTGATACAATACATTGCAGTACCTAATGTACTGCAGTGTATTGTATCATGCATCATGCTGACAGGCAATAGCCACGGCCACCCCTGTCAGCATGAGGCATCTCCATGTTGACCCCGGGGGCCTTTATTAGGACCCCGGATCACCATGGAGACCACCAGGACATCGGACGGCGCCGCGGGACATCGCGATCGCGTAAGTGACCCACGGCGCCGACCGGAACCCGTTAGATGCCGCTGTCATGCTTTGACAGCGGCATTTAACGGGTTAAACTGCTCGGAGTGGAGATTCTCCGCTCCGGGCACTTTCAGGGGGGGAGGGAGGTCAGTTGTAACACTGATAGATGATCCCCCGCACTGCTGCCGCCGCCGGACAGTAATTTATTCCGATGCGTCCGCCGTTAAAAGGCGTACGCATCGGAATAAAGCCCATTAGTGGCCGCCGTTAAAAGGCAGCACGGCGGTCACTAAGGGGTTAAAGGAGTTCTCTACAAATAAAAAACTATAAAGAGCAGAAAATGTTATCACATATATATTGTAAAAAATAAAACACTTCTCAACTATTAAACACCAAAATATGCGCTGAACAATGTATGCGATGTGTACAATACACACCACTGTTAACACTTTGTAGTTTTATATACATTATATAAGGAAGCTGAAATGTCACATATATCAAGGGTATTGCTGAGGAGTTGTGTTGAGAGAATCTGTCAAAATGTTTGGTTTCAGTAATGTTATCCGAACCCAAACACTCAGCGCTTGACTCCCGCGGCTACATGATTAGAGTTGGCAACTTTCGGCGGGGTTCACACTGTGCGTTTATAATGCAGTTTGGTTGGTGAACTCTCTAGTCTCTCAATAAGTTCACCAATCAAAATGCATGTTTTGGCCATGTTCCCACTCTGTAAGAGATCGGCCGTTCCGTGACCCGTCTGAGTCACGGAACGGCCCGTGTCAGGAAAGATCATCCCGGCCAGAGCCGCACACTCCATTGTGTAAACTGACAGGGTTTGCTGCTAGCGATCCCGGCCGTTGTGTATACTATGGGGGAGATTTATGAAAGGGTGTAAATATACACCTGGTGTAAACTGCCCACATCAACCAATCACAGCTCAGCTTTCAGCTCTGGTAGAATAAAAGAGGAGCTGTGATTGATTGCTGTGGACAATTTACACCAGGTGTATATTTACACCCTTTCATAAATCTCCCCCTATGTGTATACACTCCGGCTGTACAGTGTCCATATTACGACATAGTCAGAAGGCAAAGTCAAGAATCATTTTGACACAAAAGTGACTACTGACTTTGATTACTGAATGACTTCTGACTACTGACTCTGATTGCTGACTCTGATTGCTGACTCTGACTTCTGACTACTGACTCTGATTACTGGCTCTGATTACTGACTCTGACCACTGAGTTTGACTCCTGACTACTTATACCTGACTTCTGATTAAATAATGTGTAATATCTGATCTGTGAAATGTCAGTAGTTAGTAGTCCCCATTCAGTTTTAGTTTCACTTTCACTTCAATTGCCAGGCAGCCCCTAGCTTGCAGTATTCAGGTAACAAAATGAAGTGATATTTGATCTCTGACTGATCTATGACTTGGTCAGGAGTGAGGAGTCAGTGTGATGTCACCAGGAGGGGCGGGGCCTCGACCAGAAGGGAAGGAGTTGTGTTGACCTTACAAGCAGGAAGCAGGAAGCAGTGAGCTGCTGCACCATTCACTCCTGCAGAAAGAGAGGGAAGGAAGCTGCAATGTCCACAGTAACATGGGGGAGGACTGGTGTGTGTGGGGTCTGTATAGAGGGGAGAGGACTGGTGAGTAGGGTCTGTATACAGGGGAGAGGACTGGTGTGGGGGGGTCTGTATACAGGGGGAGAGGACTGGTGTGTGGGGGGTCTGTAAACAGGGGAGAGGACTGGTGAGTAGGGTCTGTATACAGGGGAGAGGACTGGTGTGTGTGGGGTCTGTATACAGGGGAGAGGACTGGTGTGTGTGGTCTGTATACAGGGGAGAGGACTGGTGTGTGTGAGGGGTCTGTATACAGGGGGAGAGGACTGGTGTGTGGGGTCTGTATACAGGGGGAGAGGACTGGTGTGGGGGGTCTGTATACAGGGGGAGATGACTGGTGTGAGGGGTCTGTATACAGGGGGAGAGGACTGGTGTGTGGGGTCTGTATACAGGGGAGAGGACTGGTGTGTGTGGTCTGTATACAGGGGAGAGGACTGGTGTGTGTGGTCTGTATACAGGGGAGAGGACTGGTGTGTGTGAGGGGTCTGTATACAGGGGGAGAGGACTGGTGTGTGTGAGGGGTCTGTATACAGGGGGAGAGGACTGGTGTGTGTGAGGGGTCTGTATACAGGGGGAGAGGACTGGTGTGTGTGAGGGGTCTGTATACAGGGGGAGAGGACTGGTGTGTGGGGTCTGTATACAGGGGGAGAGGACTGGTGTGTGGGGTCTGTATACAGGGGGAGAGGACTGGTGTGGGGGGTCTGTATACAGGGGGAGATGACTGGTGTGAGGGGTCTGTATACAGGGGGAGAGGACTGGTGTGTGTGGTCTGTATACAGGGGGAGAGGACTGGTGTGTGTGGTCTGTATACAGGGGAGAGGACTGGTGTGTGTGGTCTGTATACAGGGGAGAGGACTGGTGTGTGTGGTCTGTATACAGGGGAGAGGACTGGTGTGTGTGGTCTGTATACAGGGGAGAGGACTGGTGTGTGTGGTCTGTATACAGGGGAGAGTACTGGTGTGTGTGGTCTGTATACTGGGGAGAGGACTGGTGTGTGTGGTCTGTATACAGGGGAGAGGACTGGTGTGTGTGGTCTGTATACAGGGGAGAGGACTGGTGTGTGTGGTCTGTATACAGGGGAGAGGACTGGTGTGTGTGGTCTGTATACAGGGGAGAGGACTGGTGTGTGTGGTCTGTATACAGGGGAGAGGACTGGTGTGTGTGGGGTCTGTATACAGGGGAGATGACTGGTGTGTGTGTGGTCTGTATACAGGGGAGATGACTGGTGTGTGTGTGGTCTGTATACAGGGGAGATGACTGGTGTGTGTGTGGTCTGTATACAGGGGAGATGACTGGTGTGTGTGTGGTCTGTATACAGGGGAGAGGACTGGTGTGTGTGTGGTCTGTATACAGGGGAGAGGACTGGTGTGTGTGTGGTCTGTATACAGGGGAGAGGACTGGTGTGTGTGTGGTCTGTATACAGGGGAGAGGACTGGTGTGTGTGGGGTCTGTATACAGGGGAGAGGACTGGTGTGTGTGGGGTCTGTATACAGGGGAGAGGACTGGTGTGTGTGGGGTCTGTATACAGGGGAGAGGACTGGTGTGTGTGGGGTCTGTATACAGGGGAGAGGACTGGTGTGTGTGGGGTCTGTATACAGGGGAGAGGACTGGTATGTGTGTGGTCTGTATACAGGGGAGAGGACTGGTGTGTGGTGTCTGTATACAGCGGAGAGGACTGGTGTGTAGGGTCTGTATACAGGGGGAGAGGACTGGTGTGTGATGTGGGGGGTCTGTATACAGGGGGAGAGGACTGATGTGTGTGTGTGGGGGGGGGTCTGTATACAGGGGGGATTCCTGACTTTGACTTCTGACTATGTCCTAATATTGACACTGTACAGCTGGGATTCCCTCAGCGGCAGCACTACATAAGCTCTGTAGTAATAAAGGCCATGATCACTACGGGACTTATGTACTGTGAACATAGCCTAAGAAAGCAACAAATATACGCATTGTGTGATCACAGCCTTCTCCCAGAAACGGCTCCACTCCTGTCTATAGGGTAGTATTTGCTATTGCAGCTTGTTCCATTGAAATGAATAAGACTCCACCTGCAGCTTGTGATCAGATGTGATGCTGTTTTTGCAAGAAGACAACCAAGTTGTTCTGAACCTAGACCTTCTTCGCTTTTTCCTATGTACACACAGTACATGTAGGTAATGTGGTAGGGTCCTATAGAGCAGGTTCATTATGCTCATGTTAGGGGTTGTAGTGCTTTATGTATAGCCAATAACAGAATTGTATTATGGTCTTGTCCAGTTGTCAGGTTATGTTGGGGGTTGTGGTGTTCTATGCAGAGGGTATAATAGGAATAGATGATGGTCATGTTAAGGATTGTGGTCTTTTATGTATGTAGCATAATAATATATTATGGTCACGTTGAGAGTAGTAGTGTTTTATGTTTTTACAGAATAAAACCTTGCAATTTGTACTGATAGGACTTCTTTAGCGAAACAGAAAATCTTGACGTGTTCCACATCCAAGACAGATCACGATCATAACATTATGATTCAGAATAAAAAGCAAGAAGGGGAGGTATTGCAGCATGAATTTTGGGAGTTTATGTAGGTCCTGGGTTCATATCCCACCAAGGGCAACATCTGCAAAGAGTTTGTATGTTTTGCGTGGGTTTCCTCCGGGTACTCCGGTTTCCTCCCACACCCAAAACATACAGATAGGTGGATTTAGATTGTGAGCCCTATTGGGGAAAGGGAACAATAATTGGCGAAACTATGTAAAGTGCTGCGAAATCTGTGTGCGCTATACAAATAAAAGCATTAGTGATGAGCGAATAGTGAAATATTCGAATATTCGATATTCGTACGAATATCTCCTGAATATTTGATTGAATATTCAATCCCATTAAAGTCAAGTATTTGATTATTGAAAAACATCTATTCGACCACTTGGAGGTAACAACCTGAAGCTGGGGTATTTGAACGCTTATCGAGTATTTATCGAATATTCGGTGAACTATTCGATAATATTCGATAGATCGAATACCTTACTATTTGATCGAATATCTATTCGATCGAACAGTATTCGCTCATCACTAAAAAGCATTATTATTATTATTATTATTATTAGATGATATAATAACTATATGGGGAGGTATCTGTCAGGGAGAGAAAAGAGTAAAAACCTGGTATGAACAGGACCTAAATATGGCACATTTTTAGACTGTCTAGCCTAAGTTTTCAAATTTTTCCCCATTTACTTTCAATTTAATTAAGGGTATGTGCACGCTGAGGAATCCGGGAGGATCACCCGCTGCGGATTCTGCAGCTCGCCCCTGCTCTCGGCCGTTTTCGCCGAGGCAGATTTCACCACCGGCCCGAAGAATGAACAGGTTCATTCTTCTTCTGGACAGTGGAATCTGCCTGACAATACAATTTAGTCTTATGTCACAGGCGCATATATGCTCCAGACAAAAAGGTCAGACTGTCTGGGCATCTAAATGGCTGGATTCAGAGGTCAGAAAGGTCAGTGCTTATCTAGGAACTTACCGAGAGAACATTGCAGGGTGTTTTGCTGTGCAGGACTGATATTTCTCTCCTCCATGCTCATTCACTCCTCTCGACCCCTCCCTTCAATAGCATAGAAAATGTTTTTATTCTCTGGTATAAAGAGTAAAAGAGGCTTCTCCAAACTCCTTAATAGCTCCGAGCTAGAATGTCTCTTCTCTCCTCCCTTCTTAATTGACACCTGGAAGCTGAGTCCCCAGCAGGTTTAGATATGGGAGGGCGAGTTACAAATGATTACACATAACGTGTACATACATATCACAAATATCTTTAGCTGTTTTTTGTAAAGTTCATTTAGATTCAAATTTTTCATCGGATACTTGATTGAAAACTAATCTTTTGAGTAGTGCAATACTCGATCATATAGCTACTCGATCAAGTATTGCTCGCTCATCTCTAATGCTTATCTATCCCCATGACCTCCAGCAAAGGGTCAAAAGCTCTTTGTCAGCCTCTGGTGTTGTTTCTCCTGGCTTCCTGCATCAGCATGTCCTGTCAGGAAGTTCCTACTCTGCCAGTCACTGACTGCAGCAGTGTCCTGCCCAGTCACTGACTGGCTGGGTGGATACTTCTGAGCTGGGATATGATGTTGCCAGACCGGGAGCTACAGGAGGCTGGCGGGGATCTGTGAGCTGTGACGCTCACAGGGACGGGTAAGTGTGACCTTTTTTGTATTCCCCTTGCCCACCCAGGAGTTTTAGATTTGGCCGGATTTCCTTTAAGAACACTTCTAAATTATGTAGACCAGAAAGCTGCTTACAAACATCAGCTTTCTCTGTACTAGACATACCCACTGGTTCAATATATGCCTATTAGAGATGAGCGAGTACTAAAATGCTCCGGTGCTTGATACTCGAGATGAATATTTCTCTTTTCGCCCTATGACGGCACCCCTGGAGAGGTCCACCTCCTTTCCCCATTGGACAGGAAACAGGATGCAGGGAATCCCTGGATCTTTAAAAGAAGTAACCTTCCCTCCTCTCGTCAGTTTCTGTTTCCTGTCCCAAGGGAGCAGGAGCTGGAAGGGGCTCTCCCTTCCCTACCCTGGATTAAAAGAGAGAGTGACTGGGGGTTACCGGGTTAAAACTTACCGGCTTCCCGGCGGCGTCAGGCTCCGTCATGGAGCAGCCTCCTAGTCTGGCTTCCCCCCGACACCTCCGGAAGACGGGTCCCCGGACCTCCCCTGGCCCTCCTCGGTGCGGCTGGTGCTCCAGTCTGCAGCGCTGCGCCCGCGCGCGCTGCGGCATGAGTAGCCGGAAGTACGGGGGAGGGGGTAGCTCTGCCGGCCGTGTTCGGCAACTTCCGGGGTCTGTGCCTGCTCAGGTGGAGCGCCGGGAGGGTGACGCCGGGTCAGCGCACGGCGTGGGGGCGGAGTCAGCCGGTCACATGGGATTTCGGCGCCAGATTTAAAAAGGTGCCATGATGGACGCCAGGTCAGTACTCAATCCTGGGTGCTTGAGCTGCTCTCCCTTGTGAAGCAGCTACCTGGTGCTATAACGGAAGTTCTGACCTCCTGGATCTTGGACGATCATCATGGAGGGTGAGAGCGCTGAAATCACTGAATCTACTCCTCCTGCAACTCAGGTTCCAAAGGTATGGAGTGGGTAAGAGGGGAAGTTCCCCAATCGATTTTATGTTTTTCTCTAAAGTTTTGATGTCTTGTCAATTTTAGGAAGGGTCATCCAGTAAGACTCGCTCTAAGAGTAAAGAATGTCCAACCTGTAGAAAACGATTAAGTAGCTCCTACAATAAGCTTCTTTGTGGTAGCTGTATGAATAGAGTTCTGGAAGACCAGGGACCATCTTTTGTTCGTAACATGAAGAACATCATAAAAAAGGAAATTAGGGTAGGTTTAAAAAAAAAAAAAAAAAAAAAAAAATTTTTTTTTTTTTTAAGATATATAGATATATTTTTCTTTTTCTGCTTATTTTCAGGCTTCTATGCCTTTTCAGGCTCAGCCTCCTACAACACCAGCCCCTACGTTAGCCCCTATACCGGCTCCAGCTCTGCCTCTTCCTATGTCAGCTCCAGCCGTTTTTCCAATTATTGATCTTGAACAACCTGGACCTAGTAGATCTGTGTCTCATCCTCCGTCCTCTTTAGGAGAAGAGGAGGACCAGAGTCTCGGCACAGAGGCAGAGGATATGGGGCAGTCGGGCTTGGAGGTTGAGGAAGTAGTGTCTGAGCCATCACCTGCGGTAGATTTTGTGGATACCTTAATCAAGGCCGTAAGAGAGACTATGGGCATAGAGGAGACTCCAGAACCTCAGACCATACAGGATAGAATGTTTGGCGGTTTGGCTCCTAAAAAACGTCCAGTCTTCCCTATTCATCAGAATATCAAGACTCTCATCAAACATGAATGGTCTAACCCAGATAGAAAATTCTTTATACCAGCCGCTGTAAGTGCTGTCTTGTCTGGTATATGTATACAATTTCTTTTTGAATATCATACGATTTACACCTACCACCTTGTGTTATTTCTCTTACAGTTCAAAAGGAAATATCCATTTGACCAAGAGGAATCTAGCACTTGGGGCGTGGCCCCCAAAATAGATCCTCCTATAGCCAAGATATTCAAACAGAATGCTCTACCTTTTGAGGACTGTGCCTCCCTGAAAGACCCAATGGACAGACGAGCAGAGATTTATTTAAAAAAGGATTGGGAGGCATCTACTGCCGTGTTTAAACCTTTAGTGGCAGCCACTTCAGTCTCAAGAGCCCTAGAGGTTTGGTTGTCTGAACTTAAGGAGATGATTAGTAAAGGGACACCTGTTGACGAACTCCTTAAACCATTTGAAACCTTGGAAAAAGCCATGTCTTTCGTTTCTGAGGCTTCAGCTGACGCCCTGAAGCTTTCCGCTCGTTCAGCCGCGGTATCTAACTCTGCTCGCAGATCCATGTGGCTTAAAGAGTGGAAAGGGGACGTCACTTCAAGATCTAAGTTATGTGGGGTCCCCTGCGAAGGTAACTTGCTTTTCGGTCCAGCTCTGGACAATATATTAGAGAAAGCATCAGACAGAAAGAAAGGGTTCCCCCTGATACCGCAACAATCTACTCGTCCCTTCAAGGGAAAAGGTAGGAACACACAGAGGAGCTCTAACACTAATAAAAAAGAGTGGAGACCCACGAAAAAAACCAAGGGGTTCCTCTTTAAGAATACTGATAACCCTAAAAAACCTACACAATGACGCCAGGTCCCTGTGGGAGGGCGTCTGTCATGTTTTTGGTCACAGTGGTGTAACATTTCTAATAGCACGGTTGTACTGGATCTAATAAAACATGGTTTAAAGATTTCTTTTTTGTCCTCCCCAGGGGAAAGATTTGTAGTTACAGATCTATCATCAGAGCCTGAAAAACAGATAGCTCTCACACTAGAAGTTCAGTCCTTACTGGATAAAAAAGTTCTGATCCCGGTCCCAGAAGCAGAGTATGGTAAAGGGTTTTATTCCACTTTGTTCCTGGTAAAAAAGCCCAATGGTTCTTATAGAACCATCATCAATCTTAAACCGCTCAATAAAGTTCTTACTTATGAAAGGTTTAAGATGGAATCTGTTGCCACTGCCATCCTGAATCTCTCCCAGAATTGTTACATGGCCACGTTAGATTTGAGGGACGCTTATTACCATATCCCCATTTACCCAGACCATCAGAGGTTCTTAAGGGTGGCCGTAAAAATGCTGGATTCAGTATGTCATTTTCAGTACCGGGCATTACCCTTTGGTATCTCACAGGCCCCTAGAGTGTTTACTAAAGTAATGGCAGAAGTGATGGCACACATAAGGGAACAAGACATAATAATCATTCCCTATCTAGATGATTTTTTGCTGACACTCAGATCTCTTTCCTGGTGGACACAAAGGAATCATCTTTCCAAGGGACTTCCTTGGAACTTAGAAGAGGTTGTGACAATCACCACGGACGCCAGTCCTCGGGGATGGGGAGCCCATGCAGATTCCCAGGTCTTCCAGGGCCAATGGTCTCCAGAAGAAGCCAGGGACCCACAAAACGTGAGAGAGTTGAGAGCAATATTCTTCTCCTTATCCCAGGCTCTTCCACTAATAAGAAACAAAAATGTGAGAATCTTATCAGACAACAGGGCGGCAGTGGCATATGTCAACCACCAGGGAGGCACAAGGTCACCACAGCTCATGAGGGTAACTCATTTTCTTTTCAGATTAATAGAACCACATTGCCTATCCCTGTCAGCACTTCACTTAAGAGGGGTAGACAATGTAAAAGCAGATTTCCTCAGCCGACACTCGCTAAATCAGGGAGAGTGGGAACTTTCACAGGAAGTTTTTTACCAGATCTCCAGACTGTGGGGAACACCAGAAATAGACCTGTTTGCCTCTCGAGCGAACAGGAAGATTCCCAGGTTCTTCTCCCTCTGCCCTGCCGACAAGCCCTTAGCATTGGATGCGTTAGCCCAACCGTGGAACAGGGGCCTTCTTTATGCGTTCCCTCCCATCAGACTAATTCCGAGAGTAGTCAGGAAGATCAGACAGGACAGGGCCCATGTCATACTGATAGCACCCTTTTGGCCAAGAAGGGTCTGGTTTACCTGGCTCAGAAAGATGTCCCTGACGGATCCTTGGATACTACCAGACAGAGCAGATCTCCTCAGCCAGGGCCCAGTCTTCCATCCACAAGCTCACAATCTTCACATGACTGCCTGGCATTTGAAAGGCAACTGCTGATAGATAGAGGCCTTTCTTCTGAAGTCATCACTACCTTGCTTGCCAGCAGAAAGAGAGTTACCTCGATGATATACTTACGCACTTGGAAAACATTTTGCAGATTTGTAAATAAACCGATAAACGTACTGGCTGCCCCGGACATTCCTTTAATTCTACAGTTTCTTCAGGAAGGTCTAAATAAAAACCTTAGACCCAGCACTCTTAAAGTACAGATCTCGGCACTCTCTGCCCTCTACGATTATAAACTGGCGGACCATCCATGGATTAAGAGGTTCGTTAAAGCAGCCAGCAGGTTGTGTCCCACTGTCAAGTCTAAGATTCCTCCCTGGGACCTCAATCTAGTGTTAAATGGCCTCACCACTAAGCCTTTTGAACCATTAGTTGAAAGCCATATTAAATTTCTATCATATAAGTTAGCCTTTCTCCTAGCCATAACGTCAGCCAGAAGAGTTAGCGAGATTAGGGCTTTCTCTATACAGACTCCCTACATGACCATTAGAGATGACAGGGTGGTCCTATCACCTGACCCGGCCTTCTTACCAAAGGTAGTCACTGATTTTCATAGATCTCAGGAGGTAGTGTTACCATCATTTTGCAGCACACCAGCTAATGAACAAGAGATATCTTTTCATAGTCTTGACGTTAGAAGAGCTATTCTACATTATTTAAAAGTCACAGAAGAATGGCGCTTAAGTAATAACTTACTGATATCCTTCCAAGGGAAATATAGGGGTAGAGCAGCCTCTACACAAACAATAGCCAGATGGGTCAAACAAGCGATTGGAGAGTGTTACAGGGCTAAAGACATGATAACGCCAGTGGGGTTTGGAGCTCATTCAACTAGAGCAGTAGCTACCTCTTGGGCGGAGAGGGCAGCAGTTTCCATTGACCAAATTTGCAGAGCAGCAACATGGAGCACCCCACATACTTTTTTCAGACATTACAGATTACAACTATCATCTACTGAGGATCTGACCTTTGGTCGCAGAGTTCTACAAGCTGTAGTCCCCCCCTAGGCGGCCATATTCCTATTCTACTCTCCAGGGGTGCCGTCATAGGGCGAAAAGAGAAAATTAAAAATTACTAACCGGTAATTTCTTTTCTTTGAGCCCATGACGGCACCCCGCCTAAATCCCGCCCTTTTATATATATAAAAAAAAAAAAAAAAAAAAAACATACAAAACACAAAAAAAAAAAAAAAAAAGATGTGTGCATTTCTATATTTTTTGTGTGTGTTGTGAGCTTCGCTCCTAGGTCCTTGCTAAATACTGACGAGAGGAGGGAAGGTTACTTCTTTTAAAGATCCAGGGATTCCCTGCATCCTGTTTCCTGTCCAATGGGGAAAGGAGGTGGACCTCTCCAGGGGTGCCGTCATGGGCTCAAAGAAAAGAAATTACCGGTTAGTAATTTTTAATTTTCCCGATGCTCGGGTGCTCGTTTCAAGTAACGAACCCCATTGAAGTCAATGGTAAACTTAAGCATTTTTGCAGGGGACCAAAGCTCTGCACAGGTAAGGTTGCCTGCAAACCTGGAAACCTCAGAAAATTATGGAAACAAGACAGAAAAGGACAGGAAACAGCAGGGGCAGCATGCATGGATGCCTCTGGGGCTGGCTAATCGCAACATTACGCCAAATTATGGGCAGAAGCCGGGTGGTGGCCCTCAATACAATTTTGCTGACCCAGACCAAGATGGGCAAGATACATGTGCTGGCACATGTTAGGAAAGCACCCAACTAGGTGCAACTGGGAGGACTTTTGGTGTAGTCTATGGAGTCTGTGTGTACCAGGTTCCAGGTGCTGTTTGTTTTAAAGCACCGTTGCACTGCACAGCCAAGATAGGTGTAGCTGCACTACTGATCCCAGCAAGCCAAGGTAAAGCAGCAGCAAAAATTAGTACTGAGAGGACTTTGGGCAATTTCTTTGGGGTCTATGTGGACCACATGCTGTCCTCTTTCTGGCACCAGTAGCTCTGCAAAGTGTGCAGCTAAGATGGCGGTAGCTGCCCTAGTCCCAGCCATCAGCCAAGAGGAAGCCAAAAAAATTTAGTTGTAGCCCTTAGAAGGACTGTTGGGTTCTTTGTGGATGATTCCTGCCTAACAGACACTATTTTCCCCACCCTAACACTCTCCCTGACAGACAGCAGCTCTCTCCCTAAGCTCATCCAGCCTGCGTTTGAAGCGAGCATTGCGGGACCTGATTCTTATAAGCCCAGGTCATCTGATCTGACCAGCCAATCGCTGCTGTCTACATGTAGGGTTCCCACGTGATGCTACAAGCTCCCAATACCTCTCCTGCATGATGATTGGCTGAGAAAAAGCTGCCAAACATGCAAGAAGAGGAAGATGCCATTGTCTCGAGTATCGCAAAATGCTCGTCTGAGTAACGAGCACCATCGAGTACCCAAATACTCGAACGAGTACCAACGAGCATGCTCGCTCATCTCTAATGCCTATACATTTCAGTGGCTGGCATGTAGTTCTATGTTAACACCAGTGATAGCAATCATCAGAATCCATACCCACAGTTATAGGTTTATCCCCAGGCTGGCTTTATTGTAAAAAATAGTTGCCTAGGAGAGATGCTTTAATATTGGGTGGAGGTTTATGAAAATGAATGTACTGCATTGCTATTTCCACACTAAACGGCAGTATGTAAAATGCAATGTATAGGTATAAGTTGTTCTGTGCAAGACTATATATGGCTTTCACTTGCAAGACCAGCATTAATGTCCTATAAGAATCAACAAACAACACTGGCAGTCTTTAACGTTTGACATTCTTTATAAGTGTTTTAGCCATTAGAAAAAAAATATGTTTGTATAGCAAATTGAAGTTTTGCCCTGAAAATCTGCAATCAACTTGAATGAATTCAAGCAGATTTGTGTTAGATCAGCATGTATTCCATCTGAGGCAAAAAATGTAAGATGAATTTCAATTAGATGCTTCCATTATAATCCATGTCCACCTGTAGTTTTCATCAGAATTGCTGGGGAGAACAACATTCTTTGTATGATAGGGATTTGCCTACTGGCAGCAACGTGTCCATTATCTGAGGAAAAAAGCCAAAAAATAATTAGTCTGATGCTCCTGCATAGCAGGTTCTGGTATATATTTCTTTTAATTGTACTAAGTAATCTATAGCAAGATTTAGAGCTTATCCTTCCTCTAAGTGGACATCATGACTAATTCATAACACTAAAGAACTATGTTTGAAATGGCTTAGGAAGTATAAACTCACATAGAATTATTATGGGGAATGTGTGCTAATAAATCTCTTTGTGGCAGTGAATTGTTTGATGCATCATTCAACCTTTATGTTATGCAAATTATTCTTACACTTTATATAATATTCCTATAAATATTTCACTGTTTTTATATATGGATTATATTATTATATATCGTCCATATCTTGTATGGCAGGGGGTATTATTAATATTAAAGCTAATTGAGTCTTACTGTATGCCACTCAATGCCTCGCTTCTCAGTTACATTTTCTTACTCAGAGTGCACGGGACGAAAATTGTGTGCTGCCCAGAGGTAAGCATAGAGTGCCATGAAAAACTATGTGCCATTGCCCAGAGTTGCTAGGTGGTAACAGCAGTGGTCTAGTTGGTGTTTTACTTGGGCACCTGTCACGGTGGCCAGGAGTGGTGATACCCACCCCCGGGCACACTGGCACTGGGCTTTGTAAGATTAGCACAATGTGTGGGTGCAGGTGCGACAGAAGAATAAGCACAGAGTCCAGGGCAAGGATAACACTTGCGCCAAAAATAATCACAACAGATAATGTCCTTTCTCCTGATGGACAACAACATTTAGCTTGGGTGCTTGAAGGAAAGATAGTAGGTTAAAGCGAATGTACCAGCGGTACATCACTTTCTTGTTTTTAGCAAGAATAGACCGACACTGGCACCCCCGTCCTTTTTTTGAACCGCGGCCCAGTTCCCGCACACGGTGCTGGTCTATTACCGAGCATCGTCCGGGCCTAAAGCTGTGAAGGTGGGCTGGCCTGCCCCAGTGGGTGGGAACCCCCTCCTCTCTATGACGTGGCTCCATTAATTCTAATTTAATGAGGAAATTGAATTTCTAATATATTGTAATCACTAATAGCACTGGTCTCAGCTTGGTCTACAGCTCCCCGTCTCCCTCTTTCCATAAACAACGCATCATCCTCTGATGTCACAGGAGGCATGGTTGGACCTTGTGTCCTCCAGTACACATAACCATCGACCTGTCATATACACAGATACATATACATCTCTATTGGGACATTTAGGGAGAGTGAAGGGTGATGATTTGTCTGTGTCAAAGACCTTTTAAAGAAACCCAAACTACTTGTATGTTATAACATTGATCAACACTATGGGGGACATTTATTAAGTCCGGCGGTTTTTATGCCGGACTTATAAATGTCCCCGCATCTCCGGCGATACGGGGATTTATGCCTCTACATAAATCCCGTGCGCTCTGGTGCGCACCGCCGCAAACCTACGCCAGCTGAGGACTGGAGTAGGTTTTCGGCGTATCTTTTTGCGGAACGGATGGTTAATTGCGTGGAGTCTGAGTCTGCGCCCTCTGTTCCGCCCACCCCCCCTGGCGTACCCGTCGGAAATTGCCGATTTGCGAATATTTTATTCGCAAATCGCCCATTTTCAAATAAAATATTGCGCAAATCGGCAATTTCCGCCAAAACCCCCGGACCGCACGATGATACATGTTCCCCTATGGATCCACCTGTGTAAATCGAATTTTATACTCAAATAAAAAAATGTGTGACTATTCATATTTTGGCATTTTCTGGGCTTTAACAGTAACTGATGTAAAAAACTATGGAAGGAAACGTACTGATTGACAACTTCAAAACTGTGTATAACAAGGAAAAGTATATAATCATTCAAGTGATGCAAAAAAACCCCAAGGTTTACTGTTATTTACAGCGATAAAATTTATTTCAGATATAAGTAATACCAGAACATTGGAAAAAAAAACAAACGTAAAATTGTCATAGTGTCCTATTGCTCCCCAGTGGCCCAGCGGCTTCTATTGCAGGAGTCATATGCTTTGGCTGTCACAAACAGTGCTTTTCATTCGGTAGCTTACTATATAGCTCTCTCTGAGAAAGAAAAAACGTTGATCTGGTCTAGTATGTGTCCCTAAGGAATACTGAGAAGCTTGCAGGCACGGACAAAACACAGGACGCAGTGAAGAAACAGTACTCATATGATTACCAGTGTAAAATCATCTCGACAGCACTTAAAACTAAGGAAACATTCAGGCACAATTTTATATAATATGAGCCACTAAAGATATCCTTCTCACATTCTTATTGTATGGAAGCTTTTTTATGTTAGACGCTTGCTGTTTTGTGCATATAGCATTTTCATGCTCTAGATTTATGCAATAATCTCCCCGTATTGGCATAATACTAAAGCAGGCAGACAATTCAACACAAACCTGCAAAGTTATTTTTGTAATGTAACAATTATACTCAGATTTCCCCTCCTCTATTTGCGAGTTGAAAAATTGTTACCTGTCAAACATAATTGCACATATTTATCTTCCGTACAGCAAAGACTCCCATTGCGGCTTTTACCCTAAAAGTGCAGTGGCCAATAAAACTGAATAGCAAATTAAGCTTATCTAATCATATTCTACCCTCAATCTGTAAATCATTGTCTGTGCTGAATGTAGATGAATTTTGTTATAGCTCACAATATTACCTGTATAATTCTACATTTTGATGTGTATAGAGCACATACATTAAGAATGAAATGGAAATGATCCATACTCTGTTCATTCATATTCTATGTTGTTCACAACTTCAAATATTCTCCCATTTTATTTGGAGCAGAAATGGATATTGGTGTAACTTAAAGGGGAACTCCAGGTAGAGGTTAAAAAAAATGAAACTTCTGCAAAAGCATATAGCATTACTTACCTGTCTATCCCAGTTTTGAAACTACCAAAAATCCATTTGTTCGGGGGTTTTGGTTCTGTTTTGTGATTCTGTTCTTCCTGGTTGATTAGTTCCCAGAATGCAATGCTTTCCCTCAGCTGATCATCTGTCCCCCATCCATCACAATCAGTAAAATTAGTGCTGCACCTGCTTCTGGACATTCAGAGATGGGTGATCACTCAGGATATTAGAGGATTGGGGGATCCAGCCAAGCCTCCTGTCTACATCATCAGCCTGTCCTCAGCAAACACACACAAAGTGTGAGACAGAGGCATGGAAGATTTGTCTCCTAAGGGGGGATAGCAGAAGGAGCAGGAGACAATGTGAATTGGCACAGAGGCCAGTTTTCTTCACTTCCTGGATGTCTATCAGCTACCAGTGTGGCAGAGCTGTACAGATACAGTAATACATTGTATAGACACATCTATATAACTTTTAATGTACGTTTAATAGAAATGATGATATGACCTTAAGGCAATAGACAAAGACATCACGTTGTTCAAGGTTTGGTTCTTTTACCACAAACATTAAACTGTTTGTGCTTTATTGAAAAGGAGCCTTGATCCAAGATGAACTTCATATCCAATCTGGATATATTTTTATTTCTTTTAAACAACACTTGCTATGGTGTACTATTTGTATCCACAATGCTAACAGGACACTGTTAACTAGATAACAACAGTGTTTTTATTTTGTTGCTCTCTCTCTCTCTCTCTCTCTCTCTCTCTCTCTCTTTAAATACATATATATATATATATATATATATATATATATATATATATATATATAGCCTGCTCCATACGTGGCAGCAACCTGCTGCCTTTAGCAGCAGAAGGCCACCGTTAATAGCAGGCATGAAGTTGCTGGCTACTTTAACTGTTTAGAAGTCGCTGTCAAAACTGACAGTTCAGAAGTCAGATCTTTGTCATAGCAGCCTGAGCCCTGGGTATAGCAGACTGTATAAGCAGAATGGCGATAAATCAAATCATAGCATTGAAATGGCAATGCACTGAATTGAATAGGCAACCTAATGATTGCTTATAGAAGTCCTCTAGGTAAACAGTTTTGGAAAAGAGAATCAAAAATTTTTTTAACAAATATAAAAAAGATCACATATATAATAATATGCAAAAAAAGAGCCACTGGAGCCTCATCAAAGAGTCTCGAAACACAGGACTAGCCAGATATCCCTCCGGGAAGGACACAGCCAAGGGGTGGCTCCTGTAAGGAAACCACGAAAACCACCATATTAAGTGTCCCTATAAGTCAATGTAATGACAAGAGAAAAAACAAGGCCAGGTAAACATCCACATACAGCTGTTTCGGGGTGTTGCCCCTCATCAGTGTGGAGCAGGATTCTGGCTAGGTGGGAGCAATGCCAAGTAGAGCCATAAGAGAAACAGATTGCTAATATATAATAATAAAATTTCTATTCAGCCCCTTTTTCAGTTTTTCAAATGAAACAAAACAAAAAAGAAACCAATCTACTAAAATATAATGTAAATGAAGCCACATGGTGAACAGAGTATATGTAAAAGAAAACAAATGCCAGATTTTTTTTATTCACTTGACACCTCGGAAAAAATAAAATAAAAAGTATGAGCTATGCCAAAATAGTAACAACAGATTATGGCACAAAAATAAGCCATGCTTTATAGATATTAAAATAAAAAGCTTATAGGGGTTAGAAAGTGGTGACTTAAAAAACCCCCATTAATAACGTTAAAATTTTTGGTGTAATAGGTCATGTTAAAAGGCACGATGTCGGCTGATTGTGGTCTTTGAATATGTTCTAAAAAAAACCTATATTGATAGTGACTGTCTGCTGCATGTTGCCCCATGCAATAGAAGCAGCGTCAGCAGACCGCAGCTGTCTTCAATGGGCCACCTGGACAATCTAAAGATTGTTCGGGCTCTCAGCCACCCTCCCCCTGCTCCTCCCAATCCCTGTCTGTGTGTGTAACAGCATAACCCATGGGTCTCCAAACTGCGGCCCTCCAGCTGTTATGAAACTACAACTCCCATCATGCTTGGACAGCTAAATCTTTGGATTTGGCTGCCCAGGCATGATGGGAAAAGTTTTGCAACAGCTGGAGGGCCGCAGTTTGGAGACCCATGGCATAAACGGTGAGCAGGAAATAAGGAGGAAGTGAGCACTCGCAATCCTCTTCAATACCAAGCTGTCTAATACGGCCCTTAGATAAAAAGATATAAGAATTATGGCTCTTAGAAGACAATGAAGAAAGAAGTAAACCTCAAAATCCTGTCACCTTGAAAATGCTACCTAGGCTTTCGCCATCATATTATAGAGTAGTAGGAGCTCAGCAGATTGCTCTATAACTTTATGTGAAAAGTATAACGTATACATTATTAATTGAAATTTCTGATATTTTCATACTAAATAGTCCAGTCCATTTAGTGACACTTCCCATTGGACTCCTTAACACAGAATGATCAGGGATGTCAATCAACTTGATGTTTCCCCAAAAAGATACAGTATATATCAATCTGCTCAGTTCTTCCTACTCTATAACATGATGGTGATAGATTATATATATATACAGATGAGCGAATCGGGTTCGAGTCAATCCGAACCATGGATACAGCCAATGACTATATCCATGTTTTCCACATAGCCTTAGTGCTTTATCCAAGTTCAGCAGCCACCGCTAATCAAATGCCGAAAGTTCGGGTTCGGATCGACTCGAGCATGCTCGAGGTTCGCTCGTCTCTAATTATATAGCATTGTCTTGGTGACAGGTTTCCTTTAAAGTAGCCATGATATTTTTAAAAGTAAGTTTTAACTTTCTTTAAACTTCTACAGAACTACAAAAATAATGTGAATTATTATGGTTTGGGATTAAGCTATATTCAAAGGCAATCTGTTTCCTAATCCTATTCATTGTAGGGTGTTGTTGGATATCTTAGCAATTTAAATTTGACTTAAACAGCAACTTCCAAGCATAATATGATTATTTCATCTTATTTGGATTTCAATTTCTTTGCACGGTATGACAAAGAACATAATTATCTAGTGGTGTATGTGTAACTATCATATCAGCTAATTGCAGAGTTTTCATCTCCATTAACTCAACATGTTACATTACTTAATCTCAAGTATTCATTCTGTGATTAAATGTTAAGCCTTCCTTGGACAAGGAGTCAAAGGTAGATGAATTATTAGGAAGAAATGTTGGTCAGCAGAAAAAAAAGCTTATGTTCTTTAAGTTTCAAGGACCAAAGATATTTTGTTTAGGAGAAAAATATAGTTTAAACAGTAATCTCATGTTGGATTCTTGATCAAACTATAAAACAACCACCTTATTATTAGTATATGTATACACACAATAAAATAATACCAAACAATGGCTGTAATTTTATGGTCAAATTTTATTGTAATTTTATGGTAAAAATATAGCTGTATTTTTAATGTAATAATTCACTTCATTGCAATCCATGGTAAACTGGCTGGCAGTGCACAAAACATAAAATAACAGCTGCAATTGAGTCCGGGCATAAAAATAATAAACATGTATATTAATTAATTATTAATTAATACCTGTTTTTGCAAAAAAAAAATGTGTTTTTACACCTGTTTCACTCAATATTACAACTGTATTTTGGTATTATTTTATTGTGTGTGAACATAAGATTTCTAAGAAAGCATATTATTATATACCTTTAACATATAACATCAAACTATCTACATATGAAGCCATGTTAAACCTGACTTCTACAGTAATTTTATGTACTCATTGATATCCACAGATCAGACTTTAAAGTGGTATTCTGCTTTTCTAAACACCTAAATACAATGTACCAGACCGGTAAAATAACATAATAGGGTGTGCTCACCTCTCCTGGAGCTCTGCTCAGATTCTCTAATCACCAGGGAGCACACCAGGGGCGGACACAGACTGCAGAGGGCCCCTGTGCAAAAAATGTGTTTGGGCCCCCATAACCTATTCATATCTCCACCTTTCTGCTTTAAAGGCGCACACATATGTACACCTGGGTATCTGGTACATGTGTCCTGGTTTCTCGTGAGGGCCCTACAGTGCAGATGCCAGGGCCCACTAAAGGACTGTACTGTAGTCTGTGCAGGCCCCAGTGTGGGACTGGGGTACCTGTGGCCAACCAAGAGAACTGATCATGGGGGGCACCCAAAGAAAGAACCCATCAGAAGCGACATGCTGACCTGGTCCTATCCTGTACTGATGTATCCGTGACCAAGAAAAAAACAACCATGCTGCAGGGGAGAGGGGGGCACAGTTATTGGCAAAGAAAGGCATAAACTTACAGCATACAGACTGGTGTATTACATCATTCTGTTCAGCCGTTCTCTCCTGCCCCTCTGCCTTTCGGCTGCCTGCCTATACACAGCATGGATATTTAACTGCCAATCAGCAGCTGGTGGGCAGAGTTTTCTGCTTCTCATGAATAATGAGGACTACTGGGCTCTGTCACTAGTTTATGCTACTCTTAGATAGGACAGCATAAACCTACTGACAGAGTCTCTTTAAGGTTTTTAGTTTTTTGAAATAGTGATATCCCATTTTGGAGCAGATTTAGCCGTGGATTTCACTCAATCCATTGCAATGAAATAATAATCTGGGGAATTTTCACAACAGTAAGGGAGAGATTTATCAAACTTGTGTAAAGTAGAACTGCCTCAGTTGCCCCCAGCAACCATTCAGATTCCACCTTTAATTTTCCAAGAAGGCTGTGAAGAATGAAAAGTTGAATCTGATTGGTTGCTAGGAGCAACTTAGCCAGTCCTACTTTACACCAGTTTGATAAATCTCCCCCAAACTGCATGCATGTAATGTAGTTTTCACATGCTCTATGTAATGGCATGTGTAACACTTACATTGTATTTGTGTATGGAAACTATCCAGTGTGGTCATATCCATGGATACCAAACTTCAGAATAGACTGCATGCTGCTAGTGTCAGCATACACAGATACGCTTCAAAGATGCACTGTGCACTATGTGTAGAGCTGCCAAAGATAGCTGATTACAATAATTGGCTACCATCGGCAGCTCCCATTGAGAATGATTAGAGTTAGAGCAGCCCATATGTGCAACCCGCAGCTCCATACATAACAAAGACCCTGGACCTTGGATGAGGATAGGGAATAAGATATTTTAGCTTGGAATACCTCTTGACGGGGGAGCCTGGTGTTAGAACAGGATGACACAAGGACAGGTGAGCCCTGAAGCTGGCTCCCGCCGTGCTGTCCCTACCTACTTGTCTCAAAAGCCCTAGGCGGCAATGGACAACTGGACGGCAAACCCTAATCTCAATGCAGGAAATTATGGAGTCTTATAGTAGACAGGCATTGCTTGGAGTCTGTCTTTCATTCCGTTTTGGTGCATTTAATATTGTGGGGCATAATAATTTTGGTGTTATTTGTCTAATCCTGCTAACATATTGCTTGTCTACATCTTATTTTATTCCACTTTTATTCTATTGTAAACAATGGCTTTCCAGTGTTCTTGCATACAAGAAGAGCTGTCATTCCCTGAATGTATGGGAAAACAGGATGTAAATTTGATTAGATCCAGCATTATAAAAAAGCACATGTACTTTCTTGCAAACACAGCACCACACCTGTCCTCAGGTTGTGTGTGGTATTACAATTCAGCTCCATTTACTTCAATGGAACTTGCAAAACTGCTTTCAAACTAAAAACAAGAGTGGTGCTATTTCTGAAAGTAAGGAGCCATGTTTTTCTAGCCTGGATTACCCCTAAATTAATTACCTGCTATGGATTTGGAGATAACAGAGATATTAATGTTAACAAGGAATGAAATCTGAAATATTATCTGTGGCCTCCTAATAATTTATCAGCATCAGCTTTAACATTTTAGTCAACACACGTCTTGTAGCCAATAATGAAACACTTATGTGCTATAGATCTGTTACAATTATAACTACATGCTTGTGTTACTTTGAGAATAACTGCTAATGGATGTAAAATTGTCTTCACTCGTAAACACTTGTCAATATCATTCTGAAGCAAATAGGCCAATAAACCAATTGATTAGCTCTTAGCCAGCCTTCAAGTACTACAAGGTTTGGATCGTTCCACTGTTTAGTACGGCAGCAGAATTGTAAGGTCTATAGCATCTGAAATGCTGCTCCATTTTCATCCTTATTTTACTGATGCAATTAAAAAAAGAAATTCCTTTAATCCAACCCCAAAGGTCAGTAAAAGGCAGTCATCTGACACTGACTACAAAGTCCCTTTTATTGGAAATTGCTTAGTTATCTTGATTTTTTATGGTCCAGTGCCATAGGTTCAAGGGGTCAAAATGCTGGTTGAAAGTTTCTTGTTTAGTGGAAAAACTGTAAAACTTTATAAGGCTTTCTTTACACAAATTTCTCACTGATTTTCTTATGTCTTGTATTAAACACTATGGGGGAGATTTATCAAACTAGTTTGAAGGAGAATTGTCTTAGTTGACCCTAGCAACCAATTAGATTCCACCTTTCATTTTGCAAAGACTCGGTGAGGAATGAAAAGTGGAATCTGATTGGTTGCTAGGGGCAACTAAGACAATTCTACTTTACACCAGTTTGATAAAACTCCCCCTATGATTACATTCAGTTCACACTCTGCAGATGAATTGCATTTTTTAAGTGCCTCTAAAATAAACTGACTTTAAAGTGAATGTACCATCAGGTAAGTTGCTTTAATTTTTTTTATATGAATAGACCGGCACTGGTGCCACAGACCTTTTTTTGAACGGCGGCCCAGTTCCCATGCACAATGCCAGTGTATTCCTGGGCACCGGCCCAACCTAACGCACTAGAGGCGGGCTCACCTGCCTTCAGTGCCGGCAGGCCTGCCTTCAGTGCTTCAGGCCGGCCTAGGATAAAACCAGCACCATGCACAGGAAACGTGCTGTAGTCAGAAAAAAGGGCAGTTGCACTGGCATCACCACGCCGGTGGCGGTATATTCATATAAAAAGCTTAAAGCAATGTACCTGTTGGTACATTCGTCTTAAAAGATGAAAGATGGGGGTATTTGTTAGAACACTTATGTGTTGCTGCCCTTAAACTTAATATTACAAAGCAGACGCACAACTTCTGATCGAACATTAACTCTGAATGACTACACATTTAACCAAAATACTGGAAAGCCTTTTAAGACTGAGATATGAATGTCATACCATGCAAATAAATTGAGGAGTGGGGAGAAAACCTTTGATTTAAAGACAATGAGAAACTATAACATAAAACATCTGTTAGCTGTAAAACAGTCACCCAGCAAATGAGAAAATATATTGAAAAGCTCCGATGTTTAAAAAAAATGGAGCTCATAAAGTTGTTTTGGGAAGAATAGCTGTTAATCATTAGACAGCACTTTACAAACACCCTCGATCTGAATAATATACAGAAGGGCTTGTGCGCTCATTCTACTAACTGAAAATCAAACACTTTAAAGTAGTTTAGCTGTCTGCTACACTAATGTGTACTCTATATGTGGATGTAGCAGGAACCAATAGATGATAAATTCATAATAATCGCTATTAGATGTTGTGTACATTTATTAAAAGCATGGAAATCCTATTCTGTTACAGGATGTTATGCACCTAGGACTCATCAGAGATCTGCCTAAGGCTATGTTCAAACAACGCACAAACAGCGGCCACTACAAAACTACTTGCAAAACTACGGCCGTTATTAATGTTCATGATCATTAATAACAGTTGTTGTTTTGCAACAACGCCTGTGGTTTAGCATTAAAAGAGGACCATCCACTAAAGAACATCCGTCATTATTACGTTGTGTGAACATAGCCTAAGGCTATGTTCACACTACGTATAAAAAAGGAAGGTCTGGCTAGTTCGCTGACGTCGAGACACGTGATGGTGTCTCTGCAGTGTTCTTTTGCATATTTGATTTCCCAGGGGGCAATGTTCTAGAATACACTGACGTTGAGACATGTGATGGTGTCTCTGCGGTGTTTTGGTTGATCTCCCTAAGGTCAACCAGCGTCCTTTTGCATGCACTTACTAGTCATTGCTCCCACTAGCCAGAAACCTACTCCACAATGATGAGGGGCAAAACCCCCGAAACAGCTGTCTGTGGATGGAAACCTTGCTTGGGTGGTTTCCGTAATTGGAGACATTCCTTGGCTTGGTTGTTCCTTCCCAGAGGAAGGTCTGGCTAGTTCACTGACGACGAGACATGTGATGGTGTCTCTGTAGTGTTCTTTTGCATATTACACTACGTATAAGACCGGCCGTTCCGTGACCTGACCGGGTCACCGAACGGCCGGTCTCTGCCCGGATGATCTTTCTGGCCGTAGTGCGCCGACATCAGAACTTGCCACTGCAAGCCGAAGCCGCTTGATTCATTGTATGAACTGACAGGGTTTCCTACGGCCGCAATTCACTGAATTGCGTCCGCAGAAAACTGACATGTGAAGTAGAGGTAATGTTCACAGGTGCATAAAGTACGGCCGTTATTGCCGATGGCAACAACAGCTGTACTTATACGTAGTGTGAACATAGGCTAAAAGTGGATTTTCACATACAGTATTGCAGCAAATTTTACGCTGCAAGTTTCTTCTGCAAGAGTAACCGCAATAATGGTTTCTTTTAAAGTCTATGGCACTCCATTCTAGTAGCCGATGTAATTTTTGCTGTGAAAATAGTGTGCCATAGACTTGTAAAAGTTAAAGCAAATGTACCATCAGTACATTAATTTTTAGATTTCCACATGGATAGAACGACACTGGCAAGACGGTGCTGCAGTCCCTTTTTTTTAACCCATGGAGCCACGTCATAGAGGGGCGGGGTTTTCCTCCCACTGGGGGGCGGGCCGACCTGCCTCTGGTGCTTTACCCCCACTGGTGCCCAGGAAAAGGACAGCGCCGTACACAAGAACCGGGCCGCGGTTCAGAAAGAGACTTCTGGCACCAGCTTCCCCAGGCCGGAGCCTATCCATGTGAAGTATATGGGAATCTATCCATGTGAAGTACTTAAAACAAATGTACTGCTGGTACATTCGCTTTAAATATTAAGCTCTCGACACTGTGCTTACCTGTCCTTACCTGTGCTTACACTGTGCTTACCTGCACACTGACTGCCCGCTCAGCCAATCACTTCACTGTCCCGCCTTAGCCAGTGATTAGCTGAGCAGACCTCACTGAGCAGGGACCTAAAGAAGCATGCGGAAGCAGGACGGGGAAACTCAAGTTAAGCTTGTTGTCGGGAGCTAAGTAGTTAACTTACAAGTCTATGGCATTATGCATTCCTGCAGAAAAATGAAAATCCGTTGCAAGAATGGCGTGCCATAGGTCTTTATAGAAACCATTTTCACAGCGTATATGTGTCATTCCACTGTCAATCTGGCAGTAGTTGTGCCACTCATTTGCAGCCTCAAAACAATGATTATAATCCATGGCCTATCTATATAATATAAGAATGGAGGATGCCCTCTAGAGACACTTTGTAGTCACTCCAGGCTTTATCCACTTGAAGATAAATGAGTGACTTCAGATCAAAATATTTATAAACTAGGCAGCACTTTTAAAAAAATGCTCAAAAAAAGAAATGGCCCTCGTCCCCCCCCCCTTCTCTTTTTGATCTCTTTTGCTCAAGACCAATTCAATATATTCCCTGCTTAGCATTTTTCTTATGTTCCATGATACGGAGTTACCACAAATGGATTGCAGTTAAAAAAAATATAGGCTTGTGCAAGTGGTATCACTTTGAAGCACAGAAGAGCCAGTGTATATAAAGAAGGCAAGCCAATGGAGGCAGTGTGATTCTCTTGAAAATGTTCAGCTTTTTATGACAGTTACGCAATTTTTTCTATACTTTATGTGATAAACACTATAGAATGCTGATAATGTGTCGCACCATTAAATAATAACTACTTGAAAGCTGCAAATATTTTCTTAATTTTCAACTCAGAGATGTACAAGAGTGGAGAAAAGAGTAATAATTTTACTACTATACAAATAGTTAAATATTTTAGAAACAGCAAATGTCCTCTAAATTTGATTGATATGAAGTTGTAATATCTAGGTCTTATAAATAGGCTGTCCACTGACTAACAAGACTGTCATTCACTCATCCTGTAAATCCTTAGTTTAGTGCCTGACAAGAGATTTACTGCTAGAAATCATTCTTTATTGATGACATTACATGAAGATGTCTGCAAATCTTATGTACTTTTAATGAGAAAGTACTAGTGAAAACTAAAGTCAAAGAAAGTTTTATTTAGAACACTATTTCCCATTGTGTCATTTTCAGACAACAAATCCTAGAAAATCAATTATCAATAGTCTTAAGAATTTCAGTAAGAGAGACATATGCTTGGGAGTCATGGAGGACAGGCAATCCAATAAAAGCAATAGAATATTTATATAGTACAAATTGGTTTGTTGGATCAAGAATGAAAAATAACGTCATCTAAAGGAACCTGACACGGTGAGCGTTGCCTTATTTGCATGCAGCATGTTAAAGAAAAGAGTAGAATGATATATTGTTTTGCAGAGAAGGATTCACTATATAAGGTGTTTTATATATCTGCATGCACATTCTGGGCTAAGGAGTCCAGTGGGCGGTGCTACACAGTAATTGACAGCACAAGTACACAGAGAATGCTGACATATATTTTGGCATATTCATATTAAAGGCATTATAACTATTAAGAGATAAGCAAAGCAGCGAAACTCGTTTCACGATTTTCACAAATTTTCAGTCAAACTCATTTTATTAAGATAGCCAAAACTATAGAAGCTACAATACTGGGACTATTACAGAAGGGAGAATTTGTTAAAGCATGTTGTTGTAAAAGTGTAAAAAATTATAAAATCACTATTTAAAAAAAAAGCCAGTCAATTGTCCAATTTCTGCCATTTCTCTCCTCTCTGTCCTTATATCTCTCTGTTAGTATCTCCCTGCTCTGCTTTAACTTCCTGCTCCTCCACACACAGCCGACTGGCCACCTCCTTTAATGAACCAACTTATTTAGAGGGGGAGGTGTTGACATCACCCACAATCAGCCCTCCTATCTTCTCCTCTCTGTCCCTAAATTGCTTAGTTAGTTTCTCCCTGCTCTGCTGTAACACACAGCCAACTGGAAACCTCCATTAACGAACTGCATTATAGAGGGGGGGGGGGGGGTGCTAACATCACAGAGGGGCTTGCAGCTGATTGGACGGGCACTAGGGATTATGGTTAATCCATTCTCTCGCCCAGTGACACTCCAGACAGCGTGTGTGGCTGCCATTTTGTGTTTTTTTTTTTTGCGAATTTCCTTAACAAATCATTGGGAAAGTGTGATTTGCAGCGAATCTTGATTCGCCAGATTCGCTTTGCTCATCTCTGATAACTATGAACACATGTGGAATTAAACAGTATAAAATAAATAAGCTAAACAGAACATGCTTCATATTTTAGATACTTCAAAATTACTCCCTTTTTGCTTTGATGACGCCTTTGCACAATTCTGGCACTATCCCATTAAGCTTCATGAGCTAGTCAGTTGGAAAGGCTTTCTATTAACATGTATGCCTTGTCAAAAGTTAATTTGTAAAATTCCTTACCTCCGGGAGTTTAAGTTATACAGAGGTTGATACCGTGTTTAGCCCTATTCAGCCTCTGTTTCAATGCACATTATAACAAGAACCGCTCAACTACAAATATATTCAGCAGCAACTTCTCAGTTGGTATGCTACTTCTATTGAAAAATGCATTACACTATTAGCATAAAATGTGAAGGTTAGTCTATCTGGAAAATTGCAAGAACTTTGAAGGTATTCTTTGAAGGTATGGAAGTGCATATGAGGATAGATGAGGAAAGGAAGAGCAAGAAATACTACTGATAAATTCAAAAGAAACAAGTTTATAGCACCTCCGATTAGAGCCAACATAACCGATTAACAGAGATCAAGTACCAGACACATTTCAACATCACCTCTTTAAAAGTGACTGTGAGAATCACACCTTTATAGTGGCTGCAAAGAAGCCAATATCAATGAAGAAGAGGAGAAATGCTTGAGCCCGAAATACAAGGAATGGACATTGAACTGAGATATTTGGTTCCACAATGTGTTTGTCAGATGCAGAAAAGGTAACAGGATGGTTTCTACATGTCTGGTTCTCACCATGAAGCAAGAAGGAGTGGAAGGTGGTAAGGTATGCTTGCGCTTTGCTGGTTACAGTGTTGGTGATTATTTTCCAGGCACATATAACCAGCATGCCTACCACAACTTTCTGCAGTGACATAGCATCCCAACTGATTTGTTCTTAATGGGGTTATTTGTTAAGTAGCATTTTTAGTGGTAGTGAATAGCCATGCACACAGTAAAGTGTATGTATCACTGCTTACATACACTTATTTGCATTGTACCCACCCACCAGTCTTTACACATGTATGCTTAGCATACTGGCACATTGTGGGACCAGAATGTAGTGCCACCCTGCTCATAATGGCAGGCACTACAGTACATCTGTACATTCTAAATAATTTATCAACTAAAAATATTAATCCCCCTTTCCTACTGCATGTGTGCCTGACACTTTCAATATCTAAATATGTCCAAAATCAGTTTTAGAAGAGCATAAAATACATTCCGGTAATTGTTTTTCTTTAAGCTCATGACAGCACCCTTAGAGAGCTCTTGGCTCCTCCTTGCAAGACAGGAATTTTGCATAAATAGGCCGGACTAACCATCATCCCCAGTGGTAAGCAAGCCATGAAGCGCCTACAAGAAAACACAATCTGCTAGCTACCTAAGGGACTGATTACTTCATTTTGGCCCAATAAATAATAGTAAGAGGCAACTTGTTATAAGTGTAAAGTGTGTATAGAGTGCATACATATATAGGCTATGTTAACATTGTGTGAACACCCAGGGTCACGGAACGGCCGGTCTTAGCCCAGATCATCCCGGCTGGTACTTAAGTACCGGCCGGGTGATCTTTCCGGCCGCGGAGCTCTGATGCGGGCGCATCAGCGAGCGCCCGCATAAGAGCTTCCCATAGCCGACAGTGAAGCGAGCGGCCGGAGCCGAACTGACAGGTCTTTCTGCGTCCGGAATTCACAGAATTCCGGCCGCAGAATACTGACTTGTCAGTTTTTTCCGGCGCCGCATGGGATCCCGGCCCCAGCGCAAACGATGTGTGTACGCTCCGGCCAGGATGCCATTGAAAATAAGGCTATGTTACACACCGCAAAACTACGGCCGTAGTTCTGCGGCGAGAACTACGGCCGTAGTTTTACGTAGTGTGAACATAGCCATATAGTGTTTGTATTTTTTATTTTTACATACTATATCTATCTATCTTGTTTTAGTATGTGAAAGCAGCACAAACCAGATGAAGAACGGGTTCCAGTAGATCACTGTGACCAGTAGTTCTATGTAGATGCAAGGTAAATTCCATAGCACTCCAATGGATCAGGTGCAAAAAATTTGTTTATTTCATCCAACAAGGGTGCAGCATCTATCTATCTGTCTATCTATCTATCTATCTATCTAAACATGGGTGGGATTAGGTGGGTGCTGTCATAGGCTCAGAGAAAAACAATTACTCGCATGTAATTTAATCCCTTGGAGATGTAGACTACCCTAATGAGCGAGGGATCACCACCTCTAGCGCCTTCCTACCAAATGCTGAGTCCTAACTATAATTCTTGAAAAAAGTATGAGGAGAGCTCTGTAGCTGCTCTACAGATCTGGTCTATGGATTCTGAAGCTTTCTCTGCTTATGAGATGACCATAGCCCCAGTAGAATGGGCTTCAAACCCAGAAGAGGAAGCAATACCCAAAGAAGAATAAACTAGACTAATAGATTCCTTTATCTATCTAGCCACCATCATAGGAGAAACTGCCTAGCCTCCTTTTCTACCAGTAGCTGCTATGACTCATTGTCATATAAGAGTACTCATTGTCTAACATCTAAGAGGTGGAACCTAGCCTCACCTACTTTTTTAGTATTAGGGCAGAAGGACAAGAGAATAACTTAATGAGGTAGATGAAAATTTTTCACAACTTTGGGCAGAAAAGCTGGGTCTGTATATAGAATAACCCTGTCCATGTAAGAGGCATTGATGGATAAATCAGATATCTCTCCCTCTCTCCTAGCTGATGTAATGGCCAAATAGATGCATATAGATCTGAGCAGTTAGGTTTTTTATACTAGCAAGGAGAGTGGTAACTACTGACTCTGACGAGCTCCGATCTAACACCAGCTTCCTCTCAATAGCCAGGCCATCAGATGTAGGCCCTGATAATGAGAGTGATGGACTGGGCCCTGGAAGAGGATATCCAGAACCTCCGAAGAACCCACGGCCTGGCTATTGGGAGCCTCTGGAGCCAGAAACACCACAACCTTCTAGGCAAGAAGGATGTCACTAAAATAACAAGAGCCTTCTCCTCCCTGATATTTATTAGCACCCTGGAGGTCAGTCTTACTGGAGGAAAAGCATAAAGGAGGCCCCTACTCCAATCCTCTACAAACAGGTCCACCCCTGATGGCATCTCTCTGGGGTTCAGGGAAAAACCTCTCCTCCTGATGATTCTGTCTTGTGGCAAACGGTTCTATGCAAGGATTCCCCCACAGGTCTATGATTTGGAGAAAGACTGAATGGCTCAAGACCAATTCCTGGTTCAGATGGATCCTGCTGAGGTAATCTGCTGTAACATTTTCTGCCCCTCACAAGTGGAGGGTTGAAAGGGAGTTCACTTCACTCCAGTTCACTCCACCATCTGAAAATGAAATGGCATGCCCTCATCATAGTTTCTAATCTTGTACCGCCCACTATGATTCAGATATGCTACTTTTTTTTTAAGGAAGCACTTAATACTTTATTTATAAATGTTGCTGTGATGTATTCTTTTTAGAGATGAGCGAACCGGGTTCGAGTCGATCCGAACCCGAACGTTCGGTATTTGATTAGCGGTTGCTGCTGAACTTGGATAAAGCTCTAGCAAATTTAATTTTTATTAAGGGAAAAAAAAAAAAAAAAAGGTGTTTTCACAACATGTGAACGAAAATGCAAAGAAAGCATTCAAAATTTACACTCATCATCATTTTACATTTAACAATGTCAACAGATTAGAAGAAAAAGAAGGGATGGGGGGGGAAATTTTATTAAAATAAGTGAGTGGGGGGGATGTAGGGAAGTGGTGGGGTAGGGTTGAATACAGGGTAGTAGATTGAGCATTAACCCTTTGAGGACCAGGCCCAAAATGACCCAGTGGACCGCGCAAATTTTGATCTTAGTGCTTTCGTTTTTCCCTCCTCCCCTTCTAAGAGCTCTAGCACTTTCAGTTTTCTATCTACAAGCCATGTAAGTGCTTGTTTTTTACAGGAATAGTTGTACTTTGTAATGGCGTCATTCATTTTACCATAACGTGTATGATGGAATTCCAAATATATTATTTATGAAGATATAAATAGGTGAAATCGTAAGAAAGAATGCGATATGGTAACGTTTGGGGGGTTCCTGTGTCTACGTAATGCACTATATGGTAACAGCGACATGACACTATTATTCTATAGGACAGTCTGAACACAACCATATGCAGGTTACACAGATTCTCTAATGTTATATATATTTTTTTTTATGAAAACCTTTTTTTTGGCAATTAAATATTAATAAAATGGGCCTATTGTGACGCTTATAACGGTTTTATTTTTTCACCTACGGGGCTGTATGGGGTGTCCGCCATGATCTCTAGTTTTTATTAATACCATATTTGTGAAGATCGGACGTTTTGATCACTTTTTATTGATTTTTTTAAATATATAATGTAACATAAAATCGGTAATCTGCGCACTTTTCCCCCTTTTTTCGTGTACGCCGTTTACCGGTCGCAATGACGCTTGTTATATTTTAATAGATCGGACAATTACGCACGCTACGGTATGTTATATGTTTATCTATTTATTCATTTTTATATGTTTTATTTATATAATGGGAAAGGGGGGTGATTTAGACTTTTATTAGGGGAGGGGTTTTGGGGTAGTGTGTTAGTGTTTTGAACTTTTTTTTTTTTACACTTTTGAAGTCCCTTTGGGGGACTTCTACATACATTACTTTGATTTCTAGACTGATGAATGCTATGCCATAGGCATAGCATTGATCAGTGTTATCGGCGCTCTGCTCATTGAGCCTGCCTGTGCAGGCTCAGTGTAGCAGATCGCCGATCGGTCCGCACGGAGGCAGGTGAGAGACCTCAGGCAGTCCGTTTCAAAGATCGGGACCCCCGCAGTCACACTGCGGGGGTCCCGATCGGTAAGTGACAGGGGACTCCCCCTGTCACTTACACTTAAACGCCGCGGTCGCGCAGCGATCGCGGCGTTTAAGGGGTTAATGACACGCGGCAGCGCGATCGCTGCAGCGTGTCATTACCGGTGAGGTCCCGGCTGCTGATTGCAGCTGGCCCCCACCTGCTATGAAGCGCGCTCCGCTCCGGATAGCTGGATAGCAGGATAGCTGCTTAGGGAAGTTAGCCAGATGTGTGATAGAAGCACTAATTGGCGATGTTTGTAGGGATTTGATGTCTTTTAGAATGTCCTTTGGCGTCCATAATATGGCGGAGGGGTCGAAGTTTGTAATAGAGGCCTCCAGTTTAACCCAAGTTTTGTGTTTCCTGAGATTAAAGGCATCATGAACCCTGTTTAATATGGAGGCTTGATAATACGCAAAACAGCTGGGTAAGACTAGACCTCCCTCGAATTTAGGTCTGGTTAATGTATTGTTGGCTATGCGGGCTCGTTTGTGGGACCATATGAATCTGTTTAGTATGGAATTCATCTTGGATAGGTAGGATCGTTTAAGGGTGACCGGGACTGCTTGGAATAAATACAGCAGACGGGGTATTATATTCATTTTGAGGATATTTATCCTGCCTATCCAAGAATATTCTTTTTTATCCCAGTTTGTGAGATCTTTTTTAATTTTCCCCATGAGGACGTCAAAATTTTCTTTGATTATAGTTTCATTAGAGATAGCAATCTGGGTCCCTAAGTAGCTGAACAAATTATCTCTCCATTTGAACTGGAAGTTGTCTATCAGCTTTTTCCTAGTCTCTTCTGGTAGAGTGACTGTGAAGGCTTCGCACTTGTTTAGGTTTAGTTTGTAATTACTGTGTGAAGCGAATTCTCTGATTGTTTTCAGTAGAGTAGGGAGGGATATGTGAGGTTGTGTGATGAATAATAGCAGGTCGTCCGCGTACGCAGAGCACAAGTGATGTTTACCTCCTAACTTGATTCCTTTTATGTCGGGGTTGTTCCTGATTGCAACCAGCAGATGTTCCATACATAGTATGTACAGTATTGGTGATAAAGGGCAGCCTTGTCTGGTACCATTTTTTATGTTCATTGTGGATGAGAGAGTCCCATTGATTTTCAATCTAGCTGTTGGGTCATTATAGAGGGCCATAATTTTTGTAATCAAATTTGTACCTAATCCTATTTGTTTCAAAGTGGACTCAAGGAATTTCCAATCTATCCTATCGAAGGCCTTCTCTGCATCTAAGGCGAGGAACAGTGTTCCAATTTTGGCATTGTGTGCGTATTTGGCCAGTGAGAAGGCTCTTAAGGTGTTGTCTCTTGCTTCTCTGTTTCTGATAAAGCCGACCTGATCTGGATCTATTAAAAATTCCATGAGTCCTGCTAGCCTGTTCGCTATCATTTTTGAATATATTTTTGTATTCAAGTTTAGAAGGGATATGGGCCTATAGTTATTGCATAAATTATGATCTTTGTCTTCCTTAGGTATGACCGTGATAAATGCCTCTAAGAATGTTGATGTGAATTTTTGAGTTTCTGTGATGGAATTGAATGTATTTAATAAGTGTGGGGTTGTTTCTTCTAGAAATAGTTTGTAAAACTTGGCTGTGAAGCCGTCTGGTCCTGGCGCTTTGCCATTTTGAAGGTTCTTAATGACTTCCCTAATCTCCTCCAAGTCAAAGTCCCTGTCTAAGAGTTCTCTGTCCTCTAAGGAGATTTCAGGAAGCTTAGTACTATTAATATAATCATCTACAGAAGTAGTTTTGGTTGTTGCGTCTGAACTTTGTTTATCTTTGGGGAGTTGGTAGAGTTTTTCGTAAAATTTTTGGAATGTATCTGTTATTTCTTTTGTTGTGAAGGTAATTTTCCCTTTGTCGTCCCTAATGGAGGGAATGGTGTTGTTTGCCCGCTTCCTCTTTAATGAGTTAGCTAGGAATCTGCTGGGCCTGTTAGACCAGATGTAGAATAATTTTCCACCAAGTTGTATAGCTTTTTTATATTGGCTATGTATGATGTCTTTTATTCTACATCTGGTGTCTCTTAATTCTATCAGGGTGTCGGTCTGTAGAGATTTTTTATGTGTGGTCTCTAGAGTGTGGAGTCTATCTAGTAGTGCATTTAGTGTTTTTGCTTTGTCCCTCTTAAAGTGTCACTGTCGTGAATTTTTTTTTTGCAGAAATCAATAGTCCAGGCGATTTTAAGAAACTTTGTAATTGGGTTTATTATCCGAAAAATGCATTTTTATCATGAAAAAGCAGTTTGAAGCTCTCCCCCCCTGTCTTCATTGTTCTCCTATGGAGAGAGCTAAAGAAAAGACCAAAACAGGACAACAAAGAGTTAATCTACAAATCCCTCACGGGATATCTCCTGTGACAGTCACCAGTGACCTGTCTGAGCTCGGATTACAGCTGTCACCCAGCTCCGTGCCTGTAATCCTCTGTTATCTGCTTTCTGCTGCCGGCTAACTCCCTCCTCCCTCCTCCCCCCTCCCCCCTCCCTAGAACAGACAGGGTACGACTCCTGCAACAAGTCACAATTTTCAGATTTTTCAGAGTGGATGAAAAAGAGGAAGGAGGGGGGGACCTGGGAAAAGGCTTTTTACATGCAGATAATGGCAGATTTGGCTAATAAACCCAATTACAAAGTTTCTTAAAATCGCCTGGACTATTGATTTCTGCAAAAAAAAAAATACGACAGTGACTCTTTAAGCCTCGCTCCGTGAGATATTAAGATTCCTCTAGCTGAAGCCTTGAAGGCTTCCCATTTATATACTGGGGCTGTAGGGTCGTTCTCATGTACTTGGCTAAAAATTTCAAAAGATTTTTTAAGTGCGGACACGCAGGCCACATCTTCTAGCAGTGTCTCATTTAATCTCCACATAGTAGCTGGCTTCTTTTTAGGAAGTAGTGAGATAGTTGTGTGTACAGGCGCGTGATCCGCATGGATAAGATTTCCTATTGTGGAGTCTTCAATGAGACTTAGCATGGAGTGTGAGGTGAAAATGTAATCTAGTCTGGAATATGAGTTCGTTGGGGTTGAAAAGAACGTATAATCTCTTTCTAGGGGGTTTGTTATCCTCCACGAGTCGTATAAGTTGAGCTCTTTTAACATCTTTTGAGTGGTTTTAATTTTGCTTTTGGCTATTTTTGTTTTCCCTCCTGAGCAGTCTATTGCTGGGTTCAGTGGTATATTGAGATCCCCTCCCAAGATAATCCTCCCTTTGGCAAAATTTTGTAGTAGTCTAAGAGTTTCATTGATAAAGTTTGTTTGGTCATGGTTAGGGGCGTATATGTTAGCTAATGTCAAGGTTTCATTCTCTATAATGCAGTTGATAAAGAGGTATCTGGCCTCTTTGTCTGATTTAGTGTCTATGATTTTGTGTGGAAGGTTTTTATGTATGCCTATTGATACCCCTTTGTTTTTCTTGTCATTTGAGGTCGCATGGAACCATGAAGGAAAATATCTGTTCTTCCCTAAATCAGGGATATTGTCAGATCTGAAATGGGTTTCCTGAAGCATGATCACATGCGACCTCTTTTTGTGTAGGAAGTACAAAATGTTGGAACGCTTCTCTGGGATGTTAAGTCCATTAACGTTCCATGTGGTGAATTTGATGTCTGTCATTTTTGGACTTACAGTTATGTGTATGTCTTGTTCTTGAAAGGGCCTCGGAGTATTCTTGAGCTGTTGTTTTCTGTGTCGCCACTCGACGGCTTCAGATGTAGCTTTGAATTTGAAGTGAAGGTTATGACGAGCTAAATACAGGTAGAGAAAAGGAGAGGTGAACAAAGGTAAATGGTATCAACTGGATAGAGAAAAACTAAAGACAAAAAACGAAAACAAAAAGCGTAAACTCTACGCGGGGGTCTAGGTGTGACTGATTGTCACCGAGTCTAAATTAAGACTAACTATCCGGTGGTTGGGTTGGGACGCTAATGAACCAGCAGGTGTGAGTTCCTAGGCCTAAGGTGCTCTCTATATTTAAGATATGAGACAAGTGTGTTTATATGTGTATGTGGGTCTTGTTACTACTGAGTGATCATATATTTACTGTTTATGAGGCAGTGTGAATTCTCTATAGTCAATGCTGGTTCAAATGAGTTATGTGGCTGAGGAATTTATGCTATATTACTAAGCTCTAGGGATAGTTGTGGAGTGAGCCTCCTTATTATAACTGGTCTATCAAGAGTATAGACGTGTAGCTGTCCATGTGAAATGTACATAAGGACTATTCTATCTACCTTCTGATCTAGGCCTCATAGTCTATATGGAAGTAGGGAGCATACTGATCATTGGCCCTTGTCAGATAGGCTACAAAAAAGCAACATTACTCTAGCTGTACTACAACTTATTCATATAGGAAAGAACTTGTAAACGTTAACAGTCGAGATTTTCACAGAGGTATTACTGCTTTGGGGAAAAGATCATTAAACAGCAATAAAAAATGCGAAACATTGAGAGAAGAGTTCAAATCCGGCTACTTCAACCGGGTTTGGAGGATTGGTTCCTGGAAGGTCTTTCCCTTTGCGGTAGAGGCGGGGGGGTTGTTCTCTTGCTGGAGTCTTTCTCCCCTGAGCTTGGTCTTGAAACATACGTGGGTGGTGGAAGAACCATTGTCTCGTGGAGGTCAGTCCATTCACTCAGATAAAGATTGCGTAGATCCAGAGCTGAGAGAAAGTCAGGAAGATCTTTTGGTTCTCTCAGAGTATAAGAATTCCCATTGTGTCTGACCGTCAGTGAGAAAGGGAATCCCCATTTATATTGCATTCTCCTTTCTTGAAGTAGCTGGGTGAGGGGTTTGAGGGTGGCGCGTTGTCTCAGAGTCAGTAGGGATAGGTCCGTGAATAGTTGTATCTTGTCTCCATTAAAGTCTATTTTGTTTAAATCTCTGGCCTTTCTCAGAATGTCTTCTTTTTGCGAATAGTAGTGTATTCTGCAGATTGTATCCCTTGGCTTTTTCGGGTCCTTCCCTCTCGGCTTTAATGCTCTGTGAACTCTGTCTATTTCTATATGAGAGTCCGGTGGTTTGCCTAGGATATTATTAAAGAGGAGAGTGGTAGCCTTGCAAAGTTCTGGAGTTTTTATTTCCTCAGGTAGACCTCTAATTCTTATATTGTTGCGTCTACTTCTGTTCTCTATATCATCTAGGCGTAATGTCAGCATTTTTTGAGAGATTTTAAGATTTTCTGTAGCGCATGTCAATTCCCTGATCTCTTCCTCATGTCTCTTTAGTGCTCTCTCTGTGTTTCCTGCTTTCTTCTCTAACACATTTACCTTGTCATGTACTACAGCAAGATCCTTTTGCCATGAGGCCTTTAAATCTCTCGCTAGATTGTTTAAATCCTGTTTGGAAGGTATGAGCATCAGCAGGGCTTGTAGTTCGGGGTGACCTTTTAGGGCCAGCATCGCTTTTTCTGGAGTTTTGGGCCGCATGTCATCCATAACATTGGGGTTGTGTATGACAGAGTCTGTGGAAGAGTTATATGAGTCCTCAGAGGACATAGAGTCCCTCAAATAAAAGGATTTATTCAAATTCGATCTCTTTGGAGTTTTCACTAGTTTCTTTTTATTTGGGGGTAATGCTTCTCCCTCTGATTCATTTGGTGTGGAGTAGTTATCTGAGAAGTCAGACTCTTGAGGGCCTCTTTTTTGCTGTGTGGGCTTGTGCACAGGTTCATATATACTCACATCCATTTCAGTGTGATGTGACTGGCAGGCTGCTTGTGTGACTGTGTTGTCAACCTCTGCCACCTCCAACATGGCTGCCTGGGTCTGATGGTTGTGGCTGCTTTCGCTCCTCTGCTGGCTTAGAGGGTAATTATTTGTTTCTGGGGGCATGCTGCTCATTTGGGGGTCCCATTTGATTGATACTGTCCCTTTTTTGGGGATTGCGCCCTGTTCCCCGTCAGCTGTGAGTTTATTATCCCCCTCTGCCTCCTCCAAGATGGCCGCCGCATTTTGGAATTGTTGTGCTCCCTCCTTTGTGAAGCCTAAGCTCTCTTTGGGGCCCTCTGCTGAATCGGGGGTCTGGTGGGGTGTCGGAGAGTCTCTTACCCCTGCTGGCACCTTATATGATGGTGTCGGGTCTCTCCCTTCATGCCGCATTATGATTTCCTTGCCGGTCAGGGAATCTAAGATGGCCGCCGCATCTCCCCTTCCAGTGCTGCCGCCGGCTTTTCCGCTGCCATCCCCCTTCTTTTCTTTACTCTGCTGGGGTGTCGGGATGATCCTCTTCCCCTCCATGTATTTATTGAGGGGTGTCGGGTCCTCCACTGCTTTCTGTACCGATCTAGCGCTGCCAGCTTGTGCTTCCAAGATGGCCGCCGTGTCTTCCCGCCCGAAGCTGCGGCTGCTGATCTCGCTGCGGTCTTTCTTCAGCTTATCCTGGTTGCTTGATCTTTGGCTTTTTCTGGAGCCGGCAGTCTCCCATACCTTCCCCTTCTTTTCTGGCCCCGAATCGCTCATTTTCGCGGTGCTGTGTCTCTCAGAAGCTGCGGCCTGATGAGGAGCTCTCACTGCCTGCTGCCGTCCATCAGCGTGCCAAGCCACGCCCCTTTACTGGATAAAGCTCTAAGGTTGTCTGGAAAACATGGATATAGCCAATGACTATATCCATGTTTTCCAGATAGCCTTAGGGCTTTATCCAAGTTCAGCAGCCACCGCAAATCAAATGGTGAAAGTTCGGGTTCGGATCGACTCGAGCATGCTCCAGGTTCGCTCATCTCTAATTCTCTTATTAGAACCAGACACACAAAATAGTAAAAAAAATAAAAAATAAATAAATAATTTAAAAAAATGTAGTTTAGTGTAACACTAACACAATAATCCCTCAACATACAATGCCCTAAACTAACAGTAATATATATACATACATACATACATGTGCACAATAATTATAAGGATTTTAGCATATCTAACAGCCAGTGGTCTGTCTACACAGTTACAGTATGCGGTTCCTTCTTTTCCTGATGCCTAACATCATCTCTCTGGACCTGTCTTTTTCTTTTCTGTTGCTGGTTTTTACACTGTAAGGCTATGTTCACACGCTGTGAACACCCGGCCGTTCCGTGACCCCTTAAGTACCGGCCGGGTGATCTTTCCGGCCGCGGAGCTCTGATGCGGGCGCATTAGCGCGCGCGCGCATCAGAGCTTCCCATAGCCCACAGTGAAGCAAGCGGCCGGAGCCGCTTGCTTCACTGTGTGAACTGACAGGGCTCTGTGTGAACTGACATGTCAGTTTTTTCTGGCGACGCATGGGATCCCGGTCGGAGCGCATACAATGTGTGTACCTCCGACCGGGATCCCATTCAAAATAAGGCATTGTTCCACCCCTCAAAACTACGGCCGTAGTTCTGCGGCGAGAACTACGGCCGTAGTTTTACGTAGTGTGAACATAGCCTAAGAGAGTAGACCTATCTATATTCTTGGCTTGTACCAGAGCGTCATGAACCATAACTCTGGGATAGCCCCTGCCCACAAATTTCTTCTCCATTTCAGCCGTGTATGCCATAAAAGATTCTCTGTTAATCAACCTGTGCAGGCAAATCATTTGGACATACAGTGTTACCTTTTTAACATATGCGGGATGGGAGCTGTCGAAATGGAGGATAGAGTTGCAGTCAGTAGACTTTCTATACACGAAATGCTGATACTATTGTTCTTAACCTCCACTAGGATGTCCAAAAATTCTAAGGACTGTCCCCCAAATTTGGATGTAAAATACATGTTGACCTTATTCTGATCATTCAAATAGTTAATAAATTCATTAAAGAGATGGTCAAACCCTCCCCACACTATAAAAATATCATCAACAAAGCAGTAATATGCCTTAATATACATGTTAAAAGGATTAGATGTTGTAAATACAAGGTTGAGTTCCACTTTCATGAGGAACAGATTGGCATATGTACAGGAGACTAGCATGTCGATATACTGCCTATACCATCTGCCCTTGAAGCAGAACACATTGTTAGTCAATATGAAAAAATAAGGAGTGAAAACAGGCACCAGGAGATAGTAACAGCACTAAGAGGACACTTTATGGGGACAGGTGTTCTGCTTTACAGCCACTGGAAATTACAAGTGTATGGTTTTGGCAAAGTGCTGAGTTATATGCATGAGGAATTATTAAAATGCATACTAGACATGACATGGGAAAGCTGATCCCTCTGTTTCCCCCACCCCCTTTTAACCCCCCCACCCCAACAGAAAATGAAGATAATGACCCTGTTTTGGAAAAATTTGGCCACAGCAGCCAATTTTATTAACAAACACACAAATAACATAAAACATTATGCAAAAATAATACTGCCACTACTAACCCCCCAGCTATCTAAACCCAGAACGGGAAGGAGGTCCTTGAGGCTAAAACTATAACCGGCCACCCATAACTGTGCCACAAAGTGTCTGGCTATTACCACTCACTTCCGACCCCCAGCCGGTTCCCCCAGGCTCAGGAGCCCTACCCCAAGACCAATGCCACTGGCCGATTATCCACAAACCCCCCGCATTACTCCCCGGGACACCACCCAGTCAGGAGCCCAGACTCCTCCAAGTCCCCCGATGATCCTTAATCAAAATGAGGGGGAATGGGGTGCACCTCACCTCATGTACCCCCCTTTTACTTCAATTTTTCCAACCCCAAGGACCCCCTAACCCGCCACCACGAGCACTTGGGAACACCTCACACGTGCGAGCTCCCCCACAAACACAGGGCTCTCTCCACACCTTCCTGAATAGCAAGCGCCCACAGATCAGTTCCCAAGGCATTCAGGTGACCCCCGTCACCCATCTAAAAATTGCCGGAGCAATCCTCCAAGTCCCGATGCCAAACAGACCCCCCCCCCCCCCCCGTTACGAGACACAAAAGCACTAATCGCCCTATTGACCTTAACCCGCGCCTTGTTAAGTTTCACCACCGATCTAGCCACCCTCCAAGTTCTTCTGGGCACAATGTCCGACCAGATGTCCGATCAGATGTCAGATGTCCGATGTCCGACCAGATGTCCGATGTCCGATCAGAGCTTCCCATAGCCCACAGTGAAGCAAGCGGCCGGAGCCGCTTGTCTCACTGTGTGAACTGACAGGGCTCTGTGTGAACTGACATGTCAGTTTTTTCTGGCGACGCATGGGATCCCGGTCGGAGCGCATACAATGTGTGTACCTCTGACCGGGATCCCATTCAAAATAAGGCATTGTTCCACCCCTCAAAACTACGGCCGTAGTTCTGCGGCGAGAACTACGGCCGTAGTTTTACGTAGTGTGAACATAGCCTAAGAGAGTAGACCTATCTATATTCTTGGCTTGTACCAGAGCGTCATGAACCATAACTCTGGGATAGCCCCTGCCCACAAATTTCTTCTCCATTTCAGCCGTGTATGCCATAAAAGATTCTCTGTTAATCAACCTGTGCAGGCAAATCATTTGGACATACAGTGTTACCTTTTTAACATATGCGGGATGGGAGCTGTCGAAATGGAGGATAGAGTTGCAGTCAGTAGACTTTCTATACACGAAATGCTGATACTATTGTTCTTAACCTCCACTAGGATGTCCAAAAATTCTAAGGACTGTCCCCCAAATTTGGATATAAAATACATGTTGACCTTATTCTGATCATTCAAATAGTTAATAAATTCATTAAAGAGATGGTCAAACCCTCCCCACACTATAAAAATATTATCAACAAAGCAGTAATATGCCTTAATATACATGTTAAAAGGATTAGATGTTGTAAATACAAGGTTGAGTTCCACTTTCATGAGGAACAGATTGGCATATGTACAGGAGACTAGCATGTCGATATACTGCCTATACCATCTGCCCTTGAAGCAGAACACATTGTTAGTCAATATGAAAAAATAAGGAGTGAAAACAGGCACCAGGAGATAGTAACAGCACTAAGAGGACACTTTATGGGGACAGGTGTTCTGCTTTACAGCCACTGGAAATTACAAGTATATGGTTTTGGCAAAGTGCTGAGTTATATGCATGAGGAATTATTAAAATGCATACTAGACGACTTCCGGTTCCGGCGCTGCTATGTGAGGAAGCAGAGTGGAGAGCTCCCGCGTACCCGCCATCTCTAAGCCGCCGAAACGTAGAGCCAAGTAAATCCTGACCCCGGTTACTGGCTTCGGGGGACGCAGCAGACTCCCTAGTGCCGCAGTGTATGGATCGGTACGTCCTCCGGAGCACGCAAAAGCTTCCCGCAGCGGAAACATCAGACCCCCCTGCCACGCCGCAGCGAGTCAAGATGGCGCCGGCGGCGCACAGCGCCATGCAGGCAGGTACCGGAGACAGTGAGGAGGAGTGGGCCGGGACCCAGCAGGGAACCACAGAGGCTGCGGACCCACGCACGGCCCAGGAGACTCTCTCACTGAATGTGGACTACCACAAATTGGCAGCCGCAGTGGCTCAGAAACTGCTGCCAGATATACAAAAAGCGGTGGAGGGCGCCATTGTAGCTTCACTCACCCAGCTCCAAGCGGACTTGGCACGCACTAATACACAGGTGGCAGCCCTGGAGTCCTCGGTCACAGCATTACAGGGAACTAGTGCTGACTTTCACCATGAGCTGGCCTCACACAAGCAGGAAATCATTGCACTGCACTCTAAACTGGATGATCTAGAGAATAGATCAAGGCGTAGCAACTTGAGGCTCATAGGCTTACCGGAATCTGTACACAGCACTGAACTGTTCCGTGTGTGTGAAAAGGAGCTGCCAGAAGCTCTAGGGCTGGGATACTATTGCAGAGTGGAGAGAGCCCACAGAGTGGGCCCCGAGCCTGCCCGCGCCAAGCGTACAGATTCAAACCTGCCTGCGCGACCGCGGCAAGTAATAATGAAATTACTGGATTATAACGACAAAGCAGCCATGATCACAGCATTCAGGAGGAGGGATGCAGAGATAACAGTGAGAGGCTATCGCATCCTCCTATTCGAGGATTTTTCGGCGGAGGTAGTGAAAAAGAGACGTGCATTTAGTGAAGTCTGCACCTCCTTGTACAGGAAGAAAATGCGCTTTCAACTCCAATACCCTGCAATTTTGCGCATCTTTCATGAAAATGGGTCTGTGGATACCTACACCTCACCGACAGATGCGGAGCACGCACTGCAAACATGGGAGCAGCAAGGAGCAGCATTGAGGCGCGTGGATGACCGGAACAGCATCACTACCCGTGGAGACCAACTACCACCTCGGTCACCCCGACGTCACAGGAGGGACACGCCGCGCCGTAGCTCACGGGAGGGGGACCAGCCACGGTGAATCTATCATTGACTGGCCGTGGGTTTATCATCTAAGGTACTGATTTATTTCTGGGAACTCGGGCTGAACGTCCCTAGAGCTCCTGCATACATTCCCTGTTGAGTGGTGATGTCTCGCTTTTTTAGTGGCTGGGGAGGTGAGGACCACGGCCCGTGACAGGACAACAGTGGGGTATAACCAGCATATATACCTACTTCACTGCGGATGCCCATCGATATCTATACTTTTGTTCTTTTTCTTCTGTTTTGGGGGGAGGGTAGAGTCTAAGGTAGGGATGGTGGGTCTCCACGCTGAGCTCCCATAGTAGAAAAAAGTGAAGTTCAGAGCTCAATATCACCACCCATAGTAGATCGGGTAGTAGTGATAGAGCATCCTTGATACCCGTTCAGATAGCTGCAGTTAATGCTTTTGACATTTTATCTTTAGTTTAGTCTTCCTAGGCATTGGGTCTAGAGTTGTTACTGAGTGCCTTGTTCTTTCTTGTCCTGTCTTGTTAAGTTTGTGCCCCCTGTTGTGTCTGTGTAGTGTATGTCCTTTTAACCTTCCTATTAACCACATTTTTTCAACCACTGGTGCCTGGCACTTTTGTATGCGGATAGTAGAACCATGAGAATTATTTCCTGGAACGTGAAGGGATTGCGTTCCCCTAATAAACGCTCGGCCTTGCTGAGACACCTTAGACGGTTCCGCCCGGACTTAGTCCTGCTCCAAGAAACGCACCTAACTGAAGGTGATTTTATCCGCCTACAAAAGTTCTGGGTAGGTAAGGTTGTGGGTTCTCCGGCAAAGGAGGGGAAAGCTGGAGTGGTAATCTTATTTGCAAAAAATTTCTCTGGCTCAGTATTGGATGTGCGGACTGATGGCGAAGGCAGGTGGGTTCATGTGCTGCTCGAGGTGGATGGGTCCCAATTTAGCGTATATAATTTGTACGGCCCAAACGAAGATAACAGGTCATTCTACAGAGATATAGGTCAGCTGCTTCAGGTTGACACAGTAGCGCAAAAGATTGTAGGGGGAGACTTAAATACCGTCCTAGCTGTGTCGGAGGACAGACAAAGTGGAGACTCCTGGGGTCACGCGACACGCTCTAGAGATAAAATTTTGGGGCCTTTCTTGGAAACCCAGCATCTGCATGATCCATGGCGCCTTACGCATCCGGATAGTAGAGAGTTCACTCACTATTCGAATGTGCATAATTCATGGTCGCGCATTGACTACCTGTTGGTTAGCGATACATTATTGAGCAAAATGGTACATTCAGAAATTTTGGACATGGTGATCTCTGACCATGCCCCAATACAAATAGATATCCATGACTCATTCCCAAAAGGGACTGACTATTTATGGCGGTTTCCCTCCTATCTTGTCAAAGACGATGGCTTCCTTGAGACCATGAAGGGGTGGTGGACAGAGTTCAGCACATATAATGCAACACATAGAGATAATATTCCACTATACTGGAACACTGCGAAAGCGGTCCTGAGAGGACGCCTTATTAGCTACATTTCCTCTCTGCGCAAAAAAGTCACTCAGCACTATGCCGAGGCGAGCAAAAAATTGAGGGAGGCGTACACAGCCTTTTTGCGGGACTCGTCTGGTCCCTTTATGGCGGCATGGAAGCAGGCTAAGCAGACCTTTGATTTGTGGCTTGATAGGAGGGAACGAATGCACTGGTCATACTACCAAAACGAACTGTTTCGATTTGGCAACAAATCTGGCAGACTGCTCGCTAGGTTGGCGAAGGGGAAATTTCCCATGTCACATATAGCAGCGTTACGGACGGACTTGGGACAGGTTGTCTCGGATCCGCGGCTGGTTAATACGGTACTGAAAGACTTTTATGCCACTCTTTATAGCTCTACTCCCCGATCACAGGAGGATAGGGCCAACTTCTTAAACAATATCAGACTCCCCACTCTTTCACAGGAACAGCTGGAATGTTTGAATGCTGATGTGACGGAACAGGAAGTGAAGGCGACTATTAAGGCACTTCATAATGGCAAAGCACCGGGGCCTGATGGCTTCTCGGGGGAGTTCTATAAGGCCCTCCTGGACTCAGTAGGACCGGTCCTTACCGACCTGTTCAATCATATCTTGCATACAGGAGAGCTGCCTACCCATTCCAACGTAGCTCACATCAAACTGCTGCTAAAACCTGGGAAGGACCCCCTGGATCCCAATTCGTATAGACCAATATCATTAATAGATCAAGATATGAAGATTCTGTCCAAATTACTGGCCGAAAGACTAAGTGGATTTATGGGGGATTTGGTGGGTCCTTCACAGGTTGGTTTTATTAAGAGCAGATCTGCAGTGACCAATATTAGAAAGGTCCTTACGGTCCTCGATTGGACGCGGCGCCTTCCCCGATCGTCTCAGTCTCCTATTCTTTTAGCGTTGGATGCCGAAAAGGCTTTTGATAATGTAGGCTGGGACTGGTTGGGGGAGGTGCTTGACAGATTTGGTGTGCAGGGACAATTCCGCGCATTCCTGAATTGTATATACTCCAACCCCAAGGCGCGGATTCATACTGCGGGCTTTCTATCTGCTCCGTTCCAGCTGTTTAGGGGCACTCGCCAGGGGTGCCCTCTGTCACCTCTCCTTTTTGATCTGGCATTGGAACCCCTGGCGAGATCCTTGGAGGATTCCGCTATTTATAAGGGGATCATGGTAGGGCGAGCGGAGATAAAACTCACGCTCTTTGCGGATGATGCGTTATTATTTATGTCGGATCCTAAGACTCATCTCGGACCATTGATGGCCCATATAAACCATTTTGGATCATTCTCTGGATACCGCATCAACACCGCAAAGAGTGAGGTTTTGGCGCTAGGGACATTGTTGCCCCTGCAATTTTGGACGTCCCATGGTCTGGGTACCCAATCGGTGAAATCCCACATAACATATTTGGGCGTACGGATTGGGAAAGAACCCAGTTCTTTATATACATTAAATTACCCACCACTCTTTACCAAAATCATAGAAGAGCTGAGACGGTGGGCCCACCTGCCTTTGTCATTCATGGGGCGATGCCATCTCCTAAAAATGATGAGCTTTTCTAAACTCCTATATCCTATGCAGACTATCCCGGTCCTTCTGAAGCACTCCGATGTCCGTCGCATCACCTCAGAGTTCACAACTTTTATATGGCAAGGGAAAAAACCCAGAATTGCATTGCAAAAACTGATGCTCCACCGGGTGGTGGGTGGAGTAGGGTTCCCCAATATTAGGGGGTACAATTTAACCTGTTTGTTTAGACATGTATTTGATTGGACACATGCCACCAGCCAGTTTTCCAATACTCAGCTGGAATCAGAGTTGGTAGCTCCCTGGAGTCTGCTGGCATGTCTCCACTCTAAAGTGGCCTCCCTTCCTCCCCAAATAAAGGGCTCATTGGTGATCAGAGACACCGTTATTGCTTGGAGGGAGATCAGAAAATTATTTAAACTTCCCTACCTGATAACTAAGAAACTCCCCTTATGGGAACACCCTAACTTCCCCCAGGGTAGAGATGATCGTCAGTATGAGCTGTGGAGAGCTAAGGGCATCACGGAGGCAGTACACCTTATGAATATGAGCGAAAAAAGATGGATGACTACCACGGAAATACGTGATACATATGACCTGCCACCCACACATTTCCTACAGATCTTGAAAGTGACCTCCTTTTGTAGGAGCAGATTGCGAAATGTGGCAAAGGAAGCTGTAACCAATTCCTTTGATGAAATCATAGGTGTACGGCCTCGGCAGATCTCCCTCTCAGAACTGTATGGGACATTACGTAATGACTTTCTAAAGGTGTCTGCCTCCACTTTATTTTCCAAATGGATAGATGTGATACAGGATCCGGATATTGGTGATAAGATTGGGCAGGGGTTGTTGAAAGTCAGAGCCTGTGTGATCAATGAACGCTGGAGGGAAACGTATTTTAGGATAATACACCGTGCAATATATGGTTTCAATTTTCCAGTGTCGCCAAAATACCCGGATCGCATCACTGCGTGCCCGAAATGTAAGACGGATGCCACCGATCTCTGGCATGGCCTATGGTCCTGCCCGATGTCGCAAGACTATTGGGAACAAATTATTGCGTATATTAAGGCACACTGGAATATTGACTTAAAGATTGAACCTCAGGCCTTGATCTTTCACTACATTGACCCTACTGAGGGGGTATGCGTTCCTGTGAAATCTATCCCTCTCGTAGTGCATGTGGTATTGTTGGCGGCCAAGCGGCTTCTGCTCGATCACTGGTTACAACCACGTACTCCCTCCACCATTGAACTGGTTAACCTCCTAAAACACCTACTTGGTATCGATAGAGTGGAAACGGAGAGACACAAGGAAAAGGGTGCGGCAGTTTTCTTCAAAAAATGGAGGTCATTTATACAAAGTCATTACACCACATCAGAAATACATGATATAGTTCAACCATTCAGATACACTGCATGGTATCTGAAGGCGGATCTGGCAGGCTCTCTAGGTCTGCTCAGGCTATTACCCCTCATGCCTGCTGGGGCTGAAGCACTCCCTGACCCGGACTGAACCTTGGTGGTCCTAGTGGGTGTACTGACACCTTCTGCTGGGGCATATATACCGTTCTCAGGAGAACGTATGGCGTGGGCCAGCTACTTATTGGAGGTTATTACTTTCCCTTTTCCCTCCCCTCCCCCCCCCTCTTGTGTCCTTGCCACCTTTTCCCCAGTGTTTCCTAGCTCTTCCCTTTCATGTTATATGTATTCCACTTTTGAGTTTTAGCCTGAACTGGACATAATCATCCAAGGGGCATGCCTTGGAACGCTTTACACCTCAGTGGTGGGTTGCATAAGGGTCCAGTGTCATGACTAGAGTTTCATTGTTTTAATCGTGATTTTTCCATTTGTATGTTACTGTATATACACTTCTACTTTCCATGTTGGAGAGGGATGTGTCACAACACTTGCTTTCTGTATTCCCAAAAATGAATCTTTTGAAAAACCAATAAACAGAATTTAAAAAAAAAAAAAAATGCATACTAGACATGACATGGGAAAGCTGATCCCTCTGTTTCCCCCACCCCCTTTTAACCCCCCCGCCCCAACAGAAAATGAAGACAATGACCCTGTTTTGGAAAAATTTGGCCACAGCAGCCAATTTTATTAACAAACACACAAATAACATAAAACATTATGCAAAAATAATACTGCCACTACTAACCCCCCAGCTATCTAAACCCAGAACGGGAAGGAGGTCCTTGAGGCTAAAACTATAACCGGCCACCCATAACTGTGCCACAAAGTGTCTGGCTATTACCACTCACTTCCGACCCCCAGCCGGTTCCCCCAGGCTCAGGAGCCCTACCCCAAGACCAATGCCACTGGCCGATTATTCACAAACCCCCCGCATTACTCCCCGGGACACGACCCAGTCAGGAGCCCAGACTCCTCCAAGTCCCCCGATGATCCTTAATCAAAATGAGGGGGAATGGGGTGCACCTCACCTCATGTACCCCCCTTTTACTTCAATTTTTCCAACCCCAAGGACCCCCTAACCCGCCACCACGAGCACTTGGGAACACCTCACACGTGCGAGCTCCCCCACAAACACAGGGCTCTCTCCACACCTTCCTGAATAGCAAGCGCCCACAGATCAGTTCCCAAGGCATTCAGGTGACCCCCGTCACCCATCTAAAAATTGCCGGAGCAATCCTCCAAGTCCCGATGCCAAACAGACCCCCACCCCCCCGTTATGAGACACAAAAGCACTAATCGCCCTATTGACCTTAACCCGCGCCTTGTTAAGTTTCACCACCGATCTAGCCACCCTCCAAGTTCTTCTGGGCACAATGTCCGACCAGACCACCCAAACCCCCGGAAAAGTCCTCCAGAGGCGCAGGAGATCATAGCGCACATCCCTGATCAATTCGCGGAATGGGCGGACCCCCAGATCGTTACCTCCAATATGCAACATCAAGATATCCGGGGGCCTGTCCAGCCGCGCAAAACGGTGAAACTCCGGCAGAACTCGGTTCCACACGATGCCCCCAACTGCAAGCCACCGCACAATCGCTGCCACCCTGGACAAACCAAGCTGCCGACCCTCAGGGCGAACATCCGCCCACTGCACACCACGTGCGACGTACGAATGACCCATGATCCAGACTAGAGCCGGGCCGCCACCTGCAAACACACAAAACAAAACAGGGAGAAATAAAACAAGTTCTAAACTCCAGGAAAAAACAGACTGCAAAAACAATCCTGCTATCGCAGCCCAGCAGCCGCCCCCCACGAAAAACTAAACCAGCACCAGCCGGGGCCTAACATAGGATCTATACCGACCCGACTCCCATCTCCCTATACGCAGCACTACCTCTGCACTCAAGCCCCAACTTGCAGCCTCCGTTGCCGCCCCAATTCGGAAGGAAGGGCAAATGACATACCTTCCAACCCCAACTCGCCCAAACACCTCCTAAAAACGACCGTAAACTGGTAACGGGATAAAAACGACCCATCCGCATGCCGCAACAAAGGCCCGCCCCCACCACCCTGCAAAGCAAAAAACTCCCTAACACACCCCACCGGACACATCCTTGACCCCCACCACCGCCTGCAACAACACGTCCCGACCCCTCCTCCGCTGATCAGTTTTAGACCGCTGAATCCGAAAAATCACCCTGTCCCCTTCCAGACAAAAATCCTCCCGCATCAAACCATCGGCTTTCTTGACGGATGGGGATACAAGCTCCCCCACCCTCAATGCCCCAAAAAACGCCCAAGAAAAGGCCAAACGAAACAAAACAACCTCCGACTCCGACCTACAAACCGAACCCAAACACCCCCCGATCCGTTCTAACAGAGCAAAAGACACCAGCCGCCTCATGTCAGGCTGCGACTTCCCCCTGCGAAAACCCTTCAGGGCCTGGCCCACCAGAAAATCCTTTGTGACATCTCTGAGCCCACGCAACTTAAGACCAAAAGCAAGAGCCGCCACAAAACGGTTAACCTTAGAAATGGACCAGCCGTCCGCCGCCACGGTACCTAGCCACCCAAGCACAGCCAACACCCGGTCATCTTCAGACTGCACAACACCCCATTCCCTTTCCCACGCCATCCACTCCACCCAGGCTGCCGAATATGCCCTCCAAGTGCTACCAGCCCGCAAACTCCTTACGAGTTCCCCTGCCGTCCTTGGACAAGCCGCCACAGATGGAAGGGGCATGGGATCCCTTCGTCCGCCGCCTCTGGCACCAACGCCCGGAACCGCTCCCACTCCTGACAAGACAAAGAGTCAGCCACTGAATTCTTGACACCCGGTACATGAACTGCCACCACCCATGAATTAAGGGACAAACAACAAAGGACCAAATGACGCAGCAGGCGCACCACCGGGGGCGAAGACGCCGACCCTGAGTTAACCGCCAAGACCACCGCCATATTGTCGCAATGGAAACGTACCACCACTGCCACCACAATAGGGAAAAGTTCCAGGAGAGCAAGGTTCCGCACCAACCCCCCGTCGCTCCATGGGCTAGGCCACCTCTCCACACACCATTGGCCCTGACAGTACGCCCCGAAGCCAACGCCCCCGCAGCATCAGTAAACAGTTCCCAATCAAAACTGTCCACAACCGGAGCCATGAACAACTATCGTCCGTTATACTTGTCCAAGAACGTCGCCCATACCCCCAAGTCATCCTGCAACTCCCTAGTCACCCTGACGAAATGACGAGGAGACCGAACGCCTGCCGTCGCCCCTGACAGCCGCCGACAAAAAACCCTCCCCATGGGCATTATCCGGCAGGCAAAGTTCAACTTGCCAAGCAAGGACTGAAGGTCCCGCAACGTCACCTTCCGCCAAGCCAGAGCTCATTGTACCTCTTCCTTCAGAGCCTCACACAGAATCAATAGTGATTCCCAGGAATTTGAGCACCGTTGATGGGCCCTCCGTCTTGTCACGGGCAAGCGGTACCCCAAGACGACCCGACACCCACTCCATCGTGCCCAGCAACATCCCACAAATGGGAGATCCAGGGGGACCGATGAACAAGAAGTCATCCAAATAATGAATGACCGACCGCACACCAGCGAGATCCCGGACCACCCACTCGAGGAAGGAGCTAAAAGCCTCAAAATAAGCGCACGAAAGTGAGCAACCCATGGGAAGACAACTATCCACGAAGAAGGCGCCCTCCCAAAAGCAGCCCAACAGTCGTATGCTTACCAGACGCACAGGGAGAAGACGAAACGCGGACTCAATGTCCGTCTTCGCCATCAAAGCCCCTCGACCATACTCCCTCACCCACGCCACGGCCGAGTCGAACGAGATGTAAACCACTGAACAGAGTTCGGGATCGATCCCAGCGTTCACCGACTGCCTGCGTGCGTGAGAGAGATGGTGAATGAGCCGAAATTTATTTGGCTCTTTCTTAGGGACTACACCCAAGGGTGACACCACCAAATCCTCCCAATGGGGGAACTCAAAGGGGCCACCCATCCTGCCCAAGGACACTTCCTTAGCCAAATTCTCGGACACTACGGAGGCGTACTGATACGCCGACCGCAGATTACGGCGTGAAGAGCGGACCGTGTGAGAAGGGGAAGGAATAACAAAACTGTCGGTAAAACACTCAGTGAGCAGAGCCGCCTTGGCCCTGTCCGGAAATCTGTCTAAGAAGGGGCGCATCACGGCCACCTTCACCGGAGTCACCCCCATGTCAAGTCCCCCGCCCTTTTCCCTTCCTGTAACACCGGGTGGAGCCATGGGAAGATCCGCCACACGTGCCACAGACATGCCGAAACTTACAGGCCGTCCGGTATTTGCACTGGCCGTCATTAAACTGCCAGCACAAACCGGCCTCCCCCCCCCCCCCCGGCTTGTGACGACTGCCCTGAGAACGCCCTGCCCCCCAAACTGGGAAGATTGGAAAGGACTGCCCCTGACGGGCCGGCCCCATGACCCGCAACCACAGACCAATGTCCTTCTGGTCCCATTTTATGCTCGGCTGCACCGCTTTCCGCTGACAAAATTGCTCATCATAACGGAGCCAAGCCTGCCCCCCATACACCTGATACGCTTCTCCAATTGAATCCAGGTAGCAGAAGAGACCCAAACAATTGTCGGGGGCTTTCTCCCCAATCACACTTGCCAGAATGGCAAATGCCTGGAACCAATTGGAGAACGTCTGAGGGAAGAGACGCCACCGGCGTTTCTCCTCCTCCTCCTTCTTCAGCTCAAAACGCTAAGTCTTGTCCAAATTAAATTTTTCTAACGGGAGAAGGGAGAAAACCTTTACATATTCATCGCACCAGATTTTCTCTCTAACCTCCAGCTTCAAATGCGCCCCCAAAGGCCCTTCAAAACACACATACACCTCCCAGCACGCCCTATCGTCCAACCGCACTCAGTCCACCTCCTTGTCCGTCTGCACAGATACCGCAACCCCCGAAGCGCCAGCCGCCGCCCCACCCTCATGTTCTGGCACGACCGTAGGGGCCTGAGGCGCACCCACCCAAGCTGCAACCGGGACCGGCCCCCTCGCTGATGCTTGCGCAGCCCCGCTACCAGCAACACCCAATGCAGGCGCAACCCCTGACCCCCCACCGCCCCCGGAGACCAGCTTCCGCAGGCCTGAAAGCAACTCCTGCAACTCCGCCCCCAGATTAAACCAGGGACCCCCTGCCCCCAGCGCTGCCCCCAGCCCCCCGGCCACCCCAGACCCTTCCCCCCCAACAGTCAGAAGCAATGAGGACTCACCAGTCTGCCCGGGTGCTGTGGGCCCGCCAGCCGGGAAATCCGGATCCATTCGCTGCCGGGTGTCAAGTCGGTCCAAGCCGGGCAGCAACGAGTCCTCACCAGCGCCGGAAGGGAAGGCCACAGAGGAGGAGACCGAGGCAGGGGCAGACTGCCCCCCACCCGCAGCAAGGCCGCTGGGAGGCAGGACCAATAGGGACCGAAGGGAAGCCTGGGGGTGGCCACCGACAGTGACGTCACTCACTCCGCGTCCGGCCGCCGACTGCGACTGGCGCGCTCCGCTTCTGGAAGTTCCCGTGCTGGTGGCATTTCTGGCAGACAACCCCGGGTGACAGCTGCAGACGGGAGGAGGAGAGGACGCCCTGGGAAGGGGGCGGAGACCTCTCCTGCTCCGCAAGGCCCGGCCGTGCTCTTGGATTCCTCACAGGCCGGGAGGCGCGACCCCGGGTGTTGGGGAGAGTCCCCCGGCCTGGAGGGTCCCCGGAGGGTCCTGGGAGGGGAGTCGGGGCTGAGGTGAGCAGGAGGCCGGGTCCGCCGGGAACTCCGTTGCCGGGAAGGAGGGGGAAAAGTCTCGGCCGCACCGTACGGGCCCGGCGGGGAAGCATCCCAGAAGGCCGGGGGAAGGTCCAGCAACGATGGAGGCCCCCGAGGAGGCAAGCGAGGGGGAACTCACCGCCCATGAGCAGCAGGAGGGGTCGCCATGATGGCCTGCAGCTGACTGTCCAGCCAGGCCCTGTCTTCAAATCCGGCTACCGCTTCCTGCAGGTGCTGCAGGAGCTCAGTAAGGGAGAGAGCCATAACGTAAGCTCCGACCCTAAAACGACACACTCAGCCTGGTCCCCACTGCCAAACAGCTCTCCTCACACACACTGCACGCACACTTCACTCCTGCTACTCTTCACTGCTGCTCCGCATGTGTTGACCAGATACAGGAAGAGCCTGTTATCTATATACCCTCCCCTAACTCCCCTACCCCTCCCCTTAGCAACTCCGGCTCAGAACAGTTCTCCAGTTAACTCCTTACGTGCCAGCTCCCCTGTCATGCTGGCCTCCCTTAACTACGTTACGTCCGGCCTTCTCTTGCATGGGAGTCATATATAGGAACTGCATCTAGATCTATTACAGAACCTACTGGTGAATGTAAGAGACAGTGGAGCCTACGGCAGTCTATGGAAAATCCAGGAAGAGTATTAGTTACCAACCCGTTCCAAGTACCGATCGACTGCCTCCTCACCCGCATCATGAGGAATGCGGGTGTAGGGGCTTTCAATGTGAATTGAAGTAAGGGCGTAACCCACTACCAAATATATAGTGTGAGGTACATTCAAGAAGTCACAAGAATCTCTAAGATAAGATGGGGTTCTAGAAAGTATTGGTCCCCCCTTTTGGTATTGGTTACAGCAGGTCTCCCCTTGTCCACCCTCCTAACGACGAGGTCAGGGCAGGACTTTTACCATGTTAGGGCACGCTTTTCTTTTTGTGAAATTCTTATTAGATAACATGGACGCAGTACCCCAGGGGGTTTCAGTGTCTGTTAAAAGACGCCAGTACTCGATCTCTATGGTATTGCAACCCTCAAGGACTTGAAAAGCTAAGGTTTTTGTCCGATAGTACAACTAGAAGAGGATACAGATTGTTGCGTGGTCCAATGGTATAACTAGAAGAGGATAAAGATTGTTGCGGCTCCGATGGTACAACTAGAAGAGGATACAGATTGTTGTGGGGTCCGATGGTACAACTAGATGCGGATACAGATTGTTGAGGGGTCCGATGGTACAACTAGACAAGGATACAGATTGTTGTGATATTTATTTATTGGCGCCAAAATGTTTCACCAAGCCCATCTTCCTTACAGCCATACAGAAATTTTTTGTACTTCCATCCTCATCTTTATCCATGTTGCTGCTCCTTTCAGTTCTGTTCCTAAAGGGCTCAGATTACCTGCAGCACCGGAATCTCCTCTACTCACTGGTTCATCCACTTGTATCAGAATCTGTACTGTAGGTGTAACCCATATATTCACATCTATGTTTGCAAGGTTTTTTTTTTCCCCTTTCCTTTTTGGCTCCAATCATACACATGATTAGTATCATAATCAACCTTATCTTTCATATATTTAGCTTTTTTTGTGCTCTTTCATTTCTGCTTAGTAAAGCCACCAATTTCTCCAACTTAGATAGGAAGGTGTTAACCTTCTCCCATGCTCCCAAGAGAGATGCATACCATATTCATGTTTAGCCTTACTGATGTCAATAGTGATTTCATATATTTTTAAATTGCGCTGTAATATAATGGTAATTCAATTCATAGCATGTGTTTGGTGAGCACACATTGTAACATCCTGATGTTGGGACTATACAGTATTTTATAGGACCTATGGCCTCTAGGAACTCTGTTACGGTCAAGGAACTCTGTTACTGTATTCTTGTAGCACGGTAAAAGTCCAAAAGACAAGTCTCGTTCTCCGCAAAGGTGGTAATGCAGCATTCAAATGCCTTCACATAGATAACCTGCACTTTTTCCTTTACATTGCAGACGCAAATAATGTGTCTGCATCTTCCCTACCTGCTTGAAGGGCTTCATTTATAGGGGTACTGCTTTCCATTTGAGACTCCATACTGGCCCAACAGGCTTCCAGGGTCTCTTGTCTCTAGTTCAGGTGTGGCTTGCAATTGAGCTCCATTCATTTCAATGGAAATGAGTTGCAAAACCACCCCTAAACTGGAGACAGGAATCATGCTTTCTCTGGAAGATAAAGGCCATATTTTTCTTACGCTGGAACAAATTTCTAAACTAATCTCTCTAATGCTGCGTTTACACGGAGCGATAATTCGCCCGATCGTACGATTTTTTTTATAACGATCAGCGTTTAGACTGAACGATATATCGTACGGAAAATTAGTTTTGCGATTGTTTAAGCCTATCTTGAACATAGGTATATGTAAAATCGGTGAACGACTGTTTACACGGAACGATCTGTGAATTTTTTTGCGAACGACAAATTAAGAACATGTAAGATCAAAATGAACGATTTCTCGCTCGTTATTTGATCGTTCACTGCGTTTACACGTACGATTATCGTTCAAATTCGATCGTTATCGTGCAAATTCGCACGGTAATCATTCCGTGTAAACGCAGCATTATTCAGTGAAATCGGTTACAGAGCTCAAAATCCCGTGCCAGAATGTTTCTTTAGGGTGCGTTCACACGTACAGGATCCGCAGCAGATTTGATGGTGCAGATTTGAAGTTGCAGATTTAATGCAAAGTAACTCTGGACCATCAAATCTGCTGCGGATCTGTGGCACATCTGCTGCAGATTCAAATTTGCGCCATCAAATCTGCTGCAGATCCTGTATGTGTGAACACACCTTAAGGCTATGTTCACACTACGTATATTTGAGGCTGTATAGCAACCAAAACCAGGAGTGGATTGAAAACACAGTAAGGCTCTGTTCACATAATGTTGTAATTGAGTGGATGGCCGCCATTTAATGGCAAATATTTTCTGTTATTTTAAAACAACGGCTGTTATATTGAAATAATGGCAGTTATTTACTGTTACATGGCGGCCATCCACTCAATTTCAACATTATGTGATCATAGCCTTTCTGTGTTTTCAATCCACTCCTGGTTTTGGTTGCTATGAGGACCTGACATGAGGACCAAATACAGCCTCAAATATACATAGTGTGAACCCAGCCTTAGGGTGCTAACACACACGACCGATGCGCAGCAGATCTGATGGTGCAGATTTGATGCTGTGTTCAGTTATTTACAGAGCGTGTTCAGAGCGGGGCCGCGCTCAGAACCGCCGCGATCCCGGGTGCCGCGTGTAGCCCGGGGTCGCGGCTATTAGCGGGCACGGCCTGATCGCCGTGCCCGCTAATTAAGTAATCGGAGGCAGCTGTCAGAGTTGACAGCTGCCTCCGATTACTTATTGCAGCCGATCGGTGGTGGTATAGTGGGGAGATCGCTCCTCCGGGACGTTGTCCCAGAGGAGCAATCTCCGTGTCTTTTACCTGCTGGTCCAAGATGGCGCTGACCCCGACTCGGCACTTGGTTTTTTTTTTTCGGCTACAGCAGCCGAAAGCAATCAAGTGCCTATCTAATTGATCTATGCTGTATAACTATATACAGAATAGATCATTTAGAGATCTGAGTGCATATACTAGAAGTCCTCTAGGGGGGCTTCTAGTATATATATATATATATATATATATATATATATATATATATATATATATATATATATAAAGTGTTGTTAATAAAAAGCCCCCTCCCCTAATAAAATTTTGAATCAACCCCCTTTCCCCATGTTATAAATAAAAATAAATAAATAAACAAACATGTTTGCTATCGCCGCGTGCGTAATCGCCCAAACTATTAATTGATCATATTCCTGATCCCACACGGTAAATGGCGTAAGCGCAAAAAAATCCCAAAGTGCAAAATTGCGCATTTTTGGTTGCATCAAATCCACAAAAAATGTAATAAAAAGCGATCAAAAATGTGTATGCGCAATCAAGGTACCTATAGAAAGTAAACATCATGGCGCAAAAAATGACACCTGACACAGCCCCATAGACCAAAGGATAAAAGCGCTATAAGCCTGGGAATGGAGTGATTTTAAGGAACATATATTTGTTAACAATGGTTTGAATTTTTTACAGGCCATCAGATACAATAACAGTTATACATGTTATGTACCGTTTTAATCGTAACGACTTTAGGAACATGTATAACAAGTCAGTTTTACCCCAGGGCGAATGGCGTAAAAACAAAAAACCCCTAAATAGAAAAAAAAATTTTTTTTTGTTCAATTTCACCACACATTGAATTTTTTTGCTGGTTTTGCAGTGTACTTTATGCAAAAATTCAGCCTGTCATTGCAAAGTACAATTAGTGACACAAAAAATAAGGGCTCATGTGGGTCTCTAGGTGGAAAAATGCAAGTGCTATATTAAACACAAGGAGGAAAAAACTAAAACGCACAAACGAAAAGTGGCTCCGTCCGTAAGGGGTTAATATATCAGTTAAATGTGAATTCATTTGTAAACTAGTCCTGAATTTTTCTCGGAGTCAGATAAGTGACATGCAAATGAGCTGTTCTGTTGGCAGAGAATATTTGGTGGATTTCTCCCATATTCACATGTCTTTCAGTCTACCATCTTCTTCTGTTTATAAAGTAAGTATTACGCTAATGTGGAGACTAAAATCACAAGTTGAAGGTTACAATCTCTTTGCTTATTTAGTAATTTATGAATCATAGATAGTGTCGTTAAAACAGTAATCCCTGTGGATTACAGACACATCTGCCATGGAGACACGCCAGTTCTGTGAATTAAGTTATCTCATTTATATATGACAACATAAAACTTCCTATAGCATGTAATAAAATATAGCTGTTTACTAAAGCTGCGAAGATGTTTAAGGTTTCATGAACATGAGCTATGTGGGAGCATCATCCTCCATTATTTTTCTGCCTTCATATCATAAAACATTTTCATTTTAAATGGTATGCTTTATTTTTATGAATGTCTAATTTCTTCATTACATAAAGTTTTTTTATTCTTTTTAAGTGTAGAATCATAGCATTAAAATGTGAGCAACTTGACTTGACTTGCTTACTTCTCAGTAGGGCCTTGTGCACAATATTGAACAGAACCATGTGGTATACATTTTTACTATAGTACTGTGTACTTATTCTGTACCTCTGTTATTATACAAATTCACACTTTTTTTTTCCAGTTATCCGTATGAATGAATAATAAAAAAAATGTAGATTTGCTATGTGCATAGCCCAAAATACATATCATATTAGGGAGCAACATTGTAACATACAGTAATGTTGATAAAAAATATGTCCATCAATGGCTGGGTCAATGACCCTTCTGCAGAAATCTAACAATGTTATAAAAATTACAATCACAAAAGACCCCCAGCCCCCTTTTGAACTCTTATGGAATTCACCATGACAGCTTCTTCTCACATAGAGTTTCTTAGGGCCCTATTCCACCAGACGATTCTCGTTCAGATTATCGTTAAATCGTTCAAATCTAAACGATAATCGTTCGGTTGAAATGCAGTTAACAATTAACGACCGAACGAGAAATCGTTGATCGCTTTATAAGACCTGGACCTATTTTCATTGCTGCTCGTTCGCAAAACGTTCGCAAATCGTTCGCATTGAATAAGACATTGTTCGGTCGTTCGCAATAGATAAGAACGCAATAGCGAATAAATAGCGAATAAAAAACTATCGCAATTACGATCATAAGTAACGATTATCGTTCCATGGAAATTAGTGAACGTTTTCAGGTCTTTCACAATAGCGGTCGTTTGAGATCGTTAATCGTTAACGATTATGCCATCGATAATCGTCCGGTGGAATAGAGCCCTTAGTCTCTCTGCTTTCACAGTAAAGAATGTTTTCTTTGTTGGTGTAGAATGAAACTAGGACCACCTCCACACTACCCCCACCCATTGATGGACACCGGTAGAATTTTTGTGCAGAATTTGTGGTATGTAGAATCATGTACAGTGGAAACAAAACAGGTTAAATAAAGATTTTCTTTTTCACTTACACTTAATCACTTACGTAGTGTAACCCAGATTTGTTGACATTACAAGTTTGAGGCAATTCAATTTAATGTGTGAAAAGAGTGTGAAGAGACTAATAATCACTTATTAACTATTGTGAATGGCCTGGGCTTCATAGGGCTTTGTGATATTTCTAAGATAGCTGGTTCATGTGACTAAAGTACTTTTTTTTTTATCTGACTAAAGCTTATAGTGTTTTCCCAGCGGCTCTTCTTACAATGTAAATATTTAAAATGTGCGAAAAGATTCATTTACATTACATCATTTGTATTTCACGATTAAGATAAGGAGAAAAAAAGAAAACATTTCTTTGTTTAGTGCTTATTTATGTCCTTATGATCGAGAGCTCACATAGCGTATTACCACCTTGGCATTTAGTTACAGCACAGACTCCTTTGGAGAAAGTTACCTGGCACTTGTTCACTTAATTTATTGTAGGAAAGGTGTATATCATCAATTGTCCTCCAGTTTATATTTCAGCAGCTTGGACAGCTGTTATTTTGGAGCCAAATGGTGTCTGTTTTTTTTTTTAGACGGACATTATTTATATTATCACGGCTGTCATTATAAAATAACAACCGTTATTTGGCCTCAAATTGACGTTGATCCATCAAATAGCCAAAAAAAAAAAAAAAAAGGAGTGAGAACATAGTCATGGAAAAGATTATCTTGTACAGCTTCATACAGTCTATGTTTGACTGTATTGATTGAAAACAAAATCTTCTGGATTATCTACCTGTATGTATACCTTAAAGAGAATCTGTCAGCTCCTGGGCCCTACCTGAGGTGCTGACAGTGTACTGTAGTTGGCAGTCCCCTAGTGAGCATGGTAGCTTTTGGTAAATTGTCTCCTACTCAGGTCTCCTACTGTAATGAAGAGTCAAACAGGAGTTGTTTGTGCTGCACTCTGGCGCACATCTCCACTCCTTCCTCCTCTCTCTTCTTCATGAGTAATCAATGCTGCCCGCTCTCCTGTCCACACAGCTGTCAGCGAGTATCTCTAAATGCTGGTAAGTCCTCTGTAGGCAGTTTATGTCTTAAAGAAATACTCAGATATAGTTGAATCTTTGTGCCTGAATGTGTTGGAGCTGTGGTCTAGGGATAACCCACCTGTCTAGAGACCTGCTAGCAGTTCGTTCTTAGGTGATCCCCTATTATGCAGAAGCCCTGAGAAGGTAGAAACCCCAGTAGGTAATCTCCCCCAGTTAGGTAGATATAACCAGTAGGTGGAACCCCACTTTAAATTAGAAGCCCCCAGTGGTAAGGTTATCCACCATTATGTAGGTAATCTCTCACCATTAGGTAGATGCCCCTATCATTAGTAAAGTAACAATCCCCCCCCCCATTAGATAGATGTCTTCAGAAGGTACAGCGACATGACTGTTACCATCCAAAGTAAAATACATTATGGTATTAGCATATTGTACTTTACATAGAAGGGACATTATCATGTCCATGCCTATTCCGACCTCAGCACTGTCCTCTGCTTGAAAAATACGACAGAGACTACACTTTTGACTATGATTAGTGCTTGTGTTATGTTTATTGTTTTATTTGCACCAGTCTAAATTTGTTTTATTCAGTACATATTGTGTGGTTTCTTGTTGTACACTGTCTGAACACAGCGCTATTCCTTCTGTTCTGGTAATTGATTCTCCATCACATCCATCTCTTCCCTTGCTGGTTTCCCTCTGGTCCTCTAACAGTTAACCTTAGTTTTGCTTATGTGATTGATATCCTTCCTTACACTGTCACTTCTCATGTCCCTTCTGTGAGTGCTGGGATGTCAGGGTCCGGTAAAATCACCCCGGGTGGATTTCTGACATTCCATATACTGTTCACTAACCTAAACCTGAGTGCTCGCTATTAGCCTCTTTGCTAGCATGCTGAGTGTGCTAGTATTACCTCCTGTTTGTGTTATCTTGTTTATTCTGACCTCTGCTACCGTTGTTTGACTATTCTTCTGGTTCTGACTTTGTACTTTGCTGCCCTATTGGTTCTGACCTACAGCTTGTTGACTACCTGTATTTGTTTGTCTTGTTTACAATTTTTTGTATGTTGTTTTGTATGCATCCGTGGCATAGGAAGGGACCATCTCCAAGTTGTCTTCTGCCGCTTAGGTTAACTGAGGCAAGCAGGTAAGGACAGCTGGGTAGACCAAGTATTGTCCCCCCTCTTCCTCCCAGATTTCCTGCAGCAACTATTGGCATAACAGACATATCAACCTAGGTTATTAGTGTAGGGTGCTGTGGAAACTACAAGAGGGACAGTAAACTAGAAAGGCTTAAGGCATCCCTATTTTACTGTTAGTAGATTCCCAAGGCCAATTCTGTAAATTGAATACCTGCCTGAACTACAGTACAGCAGTGTTGTCTTGATGTCAACTGTTTACTGTCACAAGCTTGGTTTTCTGGGCAGAAGCAGAAAGTTTTGGCACATCCTGTGGCGAAACCTTCTTTATTGCCCTCTTCCCCTTCCCCCTCAGTCCTCCACGCTGCCAGTAACTCCAGTAACTCAAGGGTCTTCTCTGACTGTAGACATTCTCTTTACTTCGACATCCAGCCCAGACTGTAATTTTTTTATTATATAGTGAGGTCAGAAGCAAAGATTTGCATAATTGTATTTTTTTTATTTTGGCCAAATATATATACAGTGGTTCCTTGGTTCTCGAACTTAATTGGTTTCGGAAGGCAGTTTAAGAACTGAGCAGTGTTTTCCCATAGGAAATAATGTAAATGTGTTTAATTGGTTCCAGCACCCACCAATAATTACCTACGGTACCCATATATTAAAATGAAAAGTGCCCAGTTTAATCTCTACAGTACATTACAGAACAGCAATATACTGTACATTATAAATAAGAAACATTCAACAAAACCGGCAATTATAGTACAGTAGTCACCAACTCCTCCTTGCTGTATAGAGTCCTCCCACCCTAGCACTGGGACAGATGGAAGATGGTGGCGCACTGACTGTACAACTACTGTACTGTATATGCTCTCCAGCAGTCTTATACAGTCCAGTACTGTATATGAAGCCTCACCAGTTCTAAACTCACCAAGTACAACCCACCATCCATGCTCGCAAAAACGTTCAGATACCGAGTATTTCAAGACCGAGTGCCCCAAAAATTTTTTTTTTTTTACATTTTATGACACAATTAAAGATTCCAGTAAAAAAAAATAAAAAGTTCAACTTGTTCTACAAAAGTAACCCTTCATGCAACCCTGTCAGAGAAAAGTTATGCAAAGTTATACAGTACACTTTGTTGGTGCTGCTATACGTTAAAAAACTTTCTTACTTTTGATTTTCAATGGGGCGGGAGAGCATCATTTTTTTGTTTTCCTGGAATCGTCCCTGGGTGAAACCAAACAGAACAGAAGTTTAAGAGAAAAGGGAACACACTTGCAAAGTTACTGATGAGTTAATGTAAAGTATTCTCTGTGTTGACAGTCTTAATGTAAATCTAAAAATAATTGAACACGTCGCGTCTAAGCCGTTTTCTCTGTAGAATAACACCATTAAGCATTATTCAATGGCCTTGAAAGTGCCACCTCCAGGTGCTTGAACACTGTATAAAAGATTGCACATTATTATATAAAAAAACCCAGCAGAGATTATGTTTTTCATAAGTCATTATCAGTTCAGCACAACTAATTTAATTTAGTTGAGTTTCACAGCTAGGCAGACTTGTTAAAACACAGTAGATGTAAGTTTTAAATAGTGTAGCAAAATACACTTTTAATTTTATACACATTTAATTTTAAGGAAATGTATTTATGTCATCTGAAATATTTATATCATAACTTTTCTATACTAACCCATGTTTTCGGTTGGTAAAATAAAATGTCACACTTTGAATAGCATTTAAAGGGAAACTTAAAGCATGTACTGTATATGCACATATACATACGGACATTTACAGTAAGTATTCTATTTATAATAATAATATCTATTATGTCTTTGACACTGCTCGCATCCACTCCACTTTCTGGCCATTGCTTCTTTTCCAGGCTACCACCCCCCTCCCCCCCACCTCATTGAATGACAGCCGACTCATCTTTAGTTACAATGAACTCCTGCTCACATAAAAATGAGCTGCCTGCCAGTCAGTTCCCTTTAATGTTCACATTCAAATGATTTGCGAAGTAGCTCTCTCCCCCCAAAAATTATAAATAAATATATATATATATATATATATATATATATATATATATATTTTTTTTTTTTTTTTTTTTTTTTTACTAGAAGTAAATTAAAAATCTTGGGCACTTTCTGGCACCTGTTGATTGGAAAGATTTTTTTTTCTTGCTGAAGTACCCCTTTAAGAAGCTGTAGAACATAGAGATTTTATATAGTATAGTATGGTACCGTGTTAGCCAGAAAAATCCATTGCCCTGGCTTATCTATGTGATGTATATATCCCTCATCCCCCCCCCCCTTACTCACAGATGTCTCTCCCTTCGTGTTTGTAATATCCCTAAGATGTTGTGCTGTTTCTGTAAGTCATTCACTTGTAAACTTGTCTGACGAAGGGATCTTGTGTCTACCGAAAGCTCACAGCTCTAACAATTACAAGTATTTATCACGATAATAGCAAAGGTAGAATCGTTCGCAAAAAAGGGCCGGGAATGCTGCAGGCTGCTATCTGGTTAGCAGAAAGGTCTTTATTGTTGTTCTGGAGGCGTAATGTTTTTACGCAAAATATGTGTGGAGACTAAGGCCCCTATTACACAGCCTGATTTTTTATGTAAGTGGGCACTGATCTGCTAAATTTGCACTCACTAACAGGGCCTATTACTTTAGTGATATCCATGCAGCCCTTGCTGTATATAGAAAATAATAATGTTATAACTGGTGTCCTCCTGGTGTCCTCCTGCTTATTTCCTGCTTACCACAGCTGCCGCTGGCACTTCTGAAGCCATCTCTGCATTGGCAGAGTGCTCAGCCAATCACTGACCGAGATGGGACAGTGCCGCGGCCAATGATTTATTAGTGGCCTGTAACTGCACTGACGGGTTAGCATCAGTGACTGAGATGGGCAAGGAACCGGCAGGAGGACACCATGGGAGTCGGGAGAGGTTAAGTGATTACTTTACTATTTTCTATACTATCAGCCACCGAACTTACATCTCCTATTACACAGAGTGATGCAATGTCGGCAGGCAGACAATGATTTTTAAATGTGCTGAAAGACAATGATACCTCTGAAACCATTCTTACTGCTTGGACCATTTCCATGCACTTCGAAGGTCAGATTTGAGTATGATGGTCTCATGGTGAGCTCTTCAATCCTGTCATTATTGTCAAGTGGCACACTGCCCCAACTACTGCTGGGATGATCTGGGGAGCTATCGCATAAGAAAGTTGGCCACCGCTAGAAGAGATACCAGGGATATTAGCAGCTTAGCGATCAGTTCGGGACACCCTGTAGTCACATGTTTTGCCTCTTACGGCAAGATCGTCACTGGCAATTTTCTGCAGGATAAATAATGCTCATCCACACGTAGCAAAGCTTTCCCAGGATTGTGTCTGCCAGACTGCAACACTTATGTGGTACTGGAATAAGATGGCACTCTACAGTAGGGTGGTGCTTATGGTAGGAAGCAGTCCCAGCAAGTAGTAAGGAATATCCCGGCACTCACCAAGTTCTTAGTGTTCTTTTATTTAAAGTGTCTCATCATACAGGGACAAATAGGAGGACGCGACATTTCAGTTTGTGGCCTTCATCAGCTCCACAGGCCACAGGCCGAAATTCTGCGTCCTCCTTATTGTACCTGTATGATGTGACACTTTAAATAAAATTGTGGTGTAGAGAAGAAGGGTTTGGGTTTTTAGAGCACTGGGTTGAATTTTCATTGGGGTACAAACTGTTTTGCACAGATAATTTGCACCTTAATGGAAGGGGGTCCGCTGTGCTGGGGGAGAGAATCCTAGAAGGGGTGGAGAGGTTTTTAAACTAGGGATGTGGAGGGAGGACAATGTAGTGTGTAATATAGTGGCGGATAGGTTAGAGAGGGGACAGAACATTAAGGCGGTAGGAGAAGGGTCCTGTGGGGGGAGGATAAGAGCAGTGGATAGGGAGATCCATATGTTGCGGATGAACAGTGGGGACGATTGTAGCCACAGCACAGTAATAAATCCTATTTCTTATAATGAAGCGGGTAAACTCGATGGTAATATAAAGTGTATGGTTACTAATGCCAGAAGTCTAGCCAGCAAGATGGGGGAGCTAGAGGCCTTGGTTCTGGAGGAGTCCATTGATGTGGTTGGTGTGACTGAGACATGGCTGGACTCCTCACATGACTGGGCTGTCAATAGTCAGGGATTTGCGTTGTTCAGAAGGGATCGGGTGGGTAGAAGTGGAGGAGGAGTATGTCTGTATGTCAGAAATGATATTAAAGTGAGTATAAAAGATGCAATAGTGGGCGATGACTGTGATGATGTGGAAGCATTGTGGGTAGAACTACAGAAGGAGGTAAAGAGTGAAAAAATTATTCTTGGTGTAATCTATAGACCCCCCAACATTACTGAGGGGATAGATGGCCAGTTGAATAGACAAATAGAGCGGGCTGCCCGGGAGGGAACAGTAGTGGTAATGGGGGACCTCAACTACCCAGATATAGATTGGGGTCACGGTTCAGCTAAAACCACAAAGGGGAGGGAATTTCTTAACCTCCTGCAGGATAATTTTCTGGGCCAGTTTGTGGAGGAGCCAACTAGAAGTGATGCCTTGTTGGATCTGGTTATTTCTAACAACGCTGAGCTGGTTGGGGATGTCACTGTCCATGAACACCTGGGTAATAGTGACCACAATATAGTGACTTTTAGTTTAAAGTGTAGAAAAGAAAAACATGTTGGGAGGGCAAAAACTCTTAATTTTAAAAGGGCCAATTTTCCTGGGTTAAGGGCTGAACTTCAGGGCACAGACTGGGAGCGCCTGCTGTCACATACTCATACTGATAATAAATGGGAAATCTTCAAATCCACATTAAATAACTGTACTGCCAAATATATTCCTATGGGTAACGAATATAAACGGTTAAAATCAAATCCCACATGGCTTACAACCGAGGTTAGAGGGGCTATAAATGAGAAAAAAGGGGCATTCAAAAAATATAAATCAGAGGGGTCCGCTGTAGCATTTAAACATTACAAAGAAGTCAACAAAACCTGTAAAAATGTAATAAAAGCAGCAAAAATTCACAATGAAAGGCAGGTGGCTATATAATAGCAAAAGAAACCCCCAAAAATTCTTCAAATATATTAATGCAAAAAACCAAGGTCAGAGGACCCCTAAATAATGGCGACGGGGAATTAATAACTGGGGATCAGGAGAAAGCTGAGTTACTTAATGGGTTCTTCAGCTCTGTATATACAAAAGAAGAGGCTGGAGCTGTTGTGGGTAGGGCCAGTACTGAGGTGGGTGGGGCCAGTGCTGCTAACACATGTAATGTACTGAACTGGTTTACTATAGATATGGTCCAAGATAAATTAACCCCTTAAGGACAGAGCCTGAAATGGCCTTAATGACAGAGACAAATTTTATGAATATGACCAGTGTCACTTTATTCATTAATAACTTCGGGATGCTTTTACCTATCCGGCTGATTCTGAGATTGTTTTCTCGTGACATATTGTACTTTACATTTCTGGTAAATTGGAGTCGATAATCATAACAAATCTTTATGAAAAAAACCCAAATAATGTGAAAAAATGTGAAAAACTGCATTTTTCCAACTTTGAAACTTCTTTGCGTATACAGAAAGTGGTTATACCACATAAATTATATATTAAATAGCATTAGCAACATGTCTACTTTATGTTGGCGGCATTTATTAAACGATCTTTAATTTTTTTTAGACAATAGGAAGCTTAAAACATTAGCAGCAAATTTCCAAATTTTCAGTAAAATTTCAAAATCAGATATTTTTAGGGACCTGTTCAGGTTTAAAGTGTATTTGAGGGGCCTGTATGTTAGAAAGCCCCACAAAGCACCCCATTTCAGAAACTGCACCCCCCACACTCTGCAAAAGCATATCCATAAAGTGTTTTAACCCTTTAGGGGAGTCACAGAAATAAAAGCTAAGTGTGTAAGAAATTTGAAAATTTTAATTTTCTGTGCAGAGATTTTATTGTAATCCAATATTTTTCATAATTATAAACCTATTACCAGAGAAATGCACCCCAATAATTATTGCCCCGTTTCTGCAGTTTATAGAAATACCCCATATGTGGCCCTATTGCGCTATTTGACGCAACCACAAGCCTCAGATACAAAGGAGCGCCTAGTGAATTTCAACGCCTCCGTTATATTTGGTCATTTCTGACTGTACCACTTCAGGTTGGCAGAGGCTCTGGGGTGCCAAAACCTAAAAAACACCCCTAAAGGGACACCATTTAGAAAACTACACCCCTCAAGGAATGTAACAAGGGGTGCGGTGAGCATTTGGACCCCACAGGTGCTTCACAGATTTTCCGAACAATATGGCGTGAAAAAAGAAAAATGTATTTTTTACACTAAAACGTTGTTCTAGCCTTCAATTTTTCATTTTCTTAAAGGGATAAGAGGAAAAAAAAGACACAAAATGTGTAGCGCAGTTTCTCCCGAGTACGGAAATACCCCACATGTGGCGATAAAGTGCCAAGGGGGCGCAGGACGAGCCTCCAAAGGGAAGGAGCGCCAATTGGCTTTTGGAAGCTGAATTTCACTGGAAAGGATTTCAAGGGCCATGTCGCATTTACAGAGCCCTCGTGCTGCCAAGACACTGGAAACCCCCCACAAGTGACCCCATTCTGGAAACTACACCCCTCAAGGAATCTAACAAGGGGCACAGTGAGCATATGGACCCCACTGGTGACGGGCACAAATGTGGAACAATGTGACGTAAAAGTAAAAAATTTCATTTTTTCACATTCATGGCACAAATGTGCCCGTCATCAAGGGGTCCATATCCTCACTGCACCCCTTGTTAGATTCCTTGAGGGGTGCAGTTTCCAGAATGGGGTCACTTGTGGGGGGTTTCCAGTGTTTTGGCAGCACGAGGGCTCTGTAAATGCGACATGGCGTTCATCATCCATTCTAGCCAAATCCAACCTCCAAAATCCAAATGGCGCTCCTTCCCTTTGGAGGCTTGCCCTGCGCCCACATGGCGCTTTATGTCCACATGTGGGGTATTTACGGACTCGGGGGAAATTGCTCTACACATATTGTGTGTTTTTTTCTCTTTTAACCCCTTGTGAAAATGATAAATTCAAGGCTAAACCAACATTATAGTGTAAAAAATGTAATATTTCATTTTCACGCCACATTGTTCCACATTTGTGCCCATCACCAGTGGGGTCCATATGCTCACTACACCCCTTGTTACATTCCTTGAGGGGTGTAGTTTCCATAATGGGGTCACTTGTGGGGGGGTTCAACTGTCTTGGCAACACAGAGGCCTTTTGAATGCAACATGGCCCCTTAAAATCCATTCCATCCAAATCCAGCCTTCAAAAACGAAATGGCGCTCCTTCCCTTCGGAGGCTTACCCTGCACCCGAATGGCGCTTTATGTACACAAGTGGGGTATTTCCGTACTCAGGGGAAATTGCTCTACACATTTAGTGGTTTTTTTTATCTTTTAGCCCCTTGTGAAAATGAAAAAATCATGACAAGATTAATGATTTAGAGTAAAAATTTTACAAAAATTACACTAAATGTTGGTCTAGCCTTGATTTTTTCCATTTCCACAAGGGGTTAAAAAAGAAAATTAACACAAAACGTGTAGGGTAGTTTCCCCTGATTACGAAAATACCCCATATGTGGGCATAATGTGCCATATGGGCACAGGGCAAGCCACCAAAGGGATAGAGCGCCATTTAGAGGCTGGAATGGAGGATGGAGGCCATGTCGCAATTACAAAGCTCCTGTGCTGCCAGGTAAGTAGAAACCCCCGACAAGTGACCCCATTCTGGAAACTACACCCCATAAGGAATCTAACAAGGGGTGCAGTGAGCATATGGACCCCACTGGTGACAGGCACTTACGTAGAACATGTGCCGAGAAAATAAAAAATACCATTTTTTTCATTTTCACGTCCCAAATGTGGCCGTCACCAGGGGGCCATATCCCCGCTGCCCCCCTTATTAGATTCCTTATCGGGTGTAGTTTCCAGAATGGGGTCACTTGTGGGGGGTTTCTACTGTCCTGGCCGCACAGAGGCTTTGTAATTGCATCATGGCATCCTCTAATGGGAATGGCGGCCATACCTATTTAGCTGGGAAAAAGGGACAATTCTAATTTATTTGGGGGTATTAGGCCAATTATTAGTTTATAAGGTTGGAAATGACAGGTGTCCATCAAATTCAACCTGTGTTGATCCAGAGGAAGGCAAAAACCCCTCGTGAGGCAGACGACAGTAGCCTCATCACAGGGGAAAAATTCCTTCCTGACTCCATATTGGCGATCAGAATAATCCCCGGACCAACGTGACCCCTGAAATAGGAATAAGGGACAGAATTTAGATAATGTAGAACCCCAGTGACGTGTGGTGCGCCTTGGAGCGATCCAGTATGCAGAGGCCGGGGGGATCAGGACAGGTGTCACACTGGAAAATGGTGTTCTTCCTGATCCCCCTGTTACACCACACTCTGCACTTCTTCTGGGGTCTCCCGTTCTCCAGTGTGGGGGACGTCCCCTGGAAAATGTTGTCCTGGTGCGATACGGGGTCCTTCATATCCAGAAGCGCTGGGTCCGCTCCATGGCTGCTAAATATTAGGGCGCTATTACTACTTCTGATATGTTTGGATCGTGCCGCAAGCTACAGGGCAGCGAGGGACTTGAAGAGGGACCAGAAGAGGGGGCGCTGGTATAAAAGTTATCCCCGTACAGGTGGTGACCTTTATCCAGCAGTGGGAAGATCAGTTCCCGGACGATCTTCCCACTTGTTCCGAGGATGGGGGGGGAGGGGGCATCTGGGGGCTGGATTCGAGTGTCCCTTCCTTCATACACTCTAAGGGTACGTGCACACTGCGGAATCGCGACAGATAACCCTTCGTGCATTCCGCAGTTGGCACCCGCCGGCGGACTGATGCAGGCGCACGTCTCCATCCGTGTCATAGACTCCATTCTATGCACGGACGGATTCCGCTCTCCATCCAACGTGTTCATTCTTTGGATGGACGACGGAATCCGCCCGTGCATAACATGGAGTCTATGACACGGGCGGAGATGCGCCCCTGCATCAGTCCGCCGGCGGGTGCCAGCTGCGGAATGCACAAAGGGTTATCCTTCGCCATTCCGCAGTGTGCATGTACCCTAAATCTGTAAGTGAACCCTGAGGTACTCTCACAGAGTTTGGAGAATTTCACACCATACCGCCATCTCTTATTGGGACGGTACTGGCGGAAAAGACGTGTCTGGGGGGCAGCGTACGCTACGCTACCCCCCAGACACGTCACTGGATGATGAGGATGAATGGAGGAAAGAACGATCCCCCCCATTCATCCTCACTGGCTGTTTCGGTGTCGGAGGCAATAATAACGTATCCCTCTGACGCCGAAAACACCCTGGGGGCCATCTTTATACGGGGATTAGTATATGGGGTATGTAGTGGTGTAGTGTCAAACTTTATTCAATGTAGTGTGGTGTAATGTAGTGTTTTTTACGTGTTTTTTTTACAGTAAGTATAAAAAAAACCTACGCCAACAAAGGAGTTGCGGATAAATGCCGCACTTATGTGCGGCACTTATAAGCAGACCGTGGCAGTAGAATATAGAAAAAAAAACACCCTACGCCAAAAAGGAGGAGTTGCTGATTAGCAGCGCACTTTCGTGCGATGCTGATCAACACTCAGCGGCGATAGGGTGCGGAAAATAGAAAAAAAAAAATTTGGGAAAAAAAAAAAAATTTTTTATATTCTGAATATCCCTGTAGCTGCTGATAAGTGTATTACACTTATCAGCCGCTAGGGGGAAGCAGAGCGCAAAATCCGGAAAATGACGAGGCTGGAGCCGAAAATAGCCGAAAGAAGACGACGAGGACCGCCGGAAAGACCCGAAGACCGAACGGAATGACGGAGGACGCCGCGAACCCGGAAGCCGCCGATCAGGAGCCCGGGACAGGTGAGTAATGTACAAATACCTGCTCTGGACTCCTCCGCTACCTAGCTGAGGGGTCCAGGGCAGGTATTTACTATTTTGTGGGACTCTGATCGCCGTGCCACCGGCCCGATCGCCGTGAACGGCCGGCCGGCCGTTCACGGCGATCGGGCCGGTGGCACGGCGATCAACATTACTTTTTACAGTAATGGCGGTCGGTGCCGTCCTCGGACAGCACCGACCGCCATTTTTTTCCGGGTCATCGGGTCACCGATGACCCGGAAAGGTTCCGATCGCCGCTATTGGCTGATCTGAATTGATCAGCCTATAGCAGCGATCGTAAGCACGGGGGGTGTTAACCACCCCCCGTGCCGAGAAGCTATGATGGCCTGCTATGATTTATAGCAGGCCATCTTCCCCGACCGCTGTGTGTGAACACGCAGCGATCGGGGAAACATCGGGCGTAAATTTACGCCCTGATGCGCTAAGTACCAGGGCGCCAGGGCGTAAGTTTACGCCCGATGTCGTTAAGGGGTTAAACAAACTCAATGTAAGCAAAGCTCCAGGGCCTGATGGATTATACCCCAGAGTTCTTAGGGAACTCAGTTCTGTAATTTCTCTACCCTTGTATGAAATATTCCGTGATTCTTTGCTTACTGGTATTGTGCCAAGGGACTGGCATAAGGCAAATGTAGTGCCGATCTTCAAAAAGGGCTCTCGAACTTCCCCAGGTAACTATAGACCTGTAAGCTTAACGTCCATTGTGGGGAAACTATTTGAGGGGCTTATAAGGGACTACATCCAGGAATATGTAGTGGCTAATAGTATTATAGGTGATAACCAGCATGGTTTTACTAAGGACAGAAGCTGTCAAACCAACCTAATATGTTTCTATGAAGAGGTAAGTAGAAGCCTGGATGGCGGCGCAGCTGTGTACCTGGATTTTGCAAAAGCGTTTGACACAGTTCCTCATGGACGTCTGATAGGTAAGTTAAAGTCTATCGGTTTGAAAAATTTAATGTGTAACTGGATTGAAAACTGGCTTAATAATCGTACCCAGAGAGTGGTGGTCAATGATTCCTACTCCGAATGGTCCCCGGTAATAAGTGGTGTACCCCAAGGGTCAGTACTGGGCCCTCTTCTGTTTAACTTGTTTATTAATGATATTGAGAATGGAATTAACAGCAATGTTTCTATCTTTGCAGATGACACCAAGCTTTGTAGTACAGTACAGTCTATGGAGGATGTGCAGATGTTACAGGATGACTTAGACACCTTGAGTGTTTGGGCGTCCACTTGGCAAATGAGGTTCAATATGCACCTGGGTACTAATAACCCGCATGCATCATATGTCCTGGGGGGAGTTACTCTGGGAGAGTCGCTGATGGAGAAGGATCTGGCTGTACTTGTAGATAATAAACTACAGAACAGCACACAATGTCAGTCAGCTGCTTCTAAGGCCAGCAGGATATTGTCATGCATTAAAACAGGCATGGACTCACGGGACAGGGATATAATATTACCGCTTTATAAAACTTTGGTGCGGCCTCATCTGGAGTATGCTGTCCAGTTTTGGAACCCGATTCATAAAAAGGATGTTCTAGAGCTGGAGAGGGTACTAAGACGGGCAACTAAACTAATAAGGGGAATGGAGCATCTTAGTTATGAGGAGAGATTAAAAGAATTACATTTGTTTAGTCTGGAGAAGAGACGTTTAAGGGGAGATATGATTAACTTATTTAAATATATAAATGGCCCCTACAAGAAATATGGGGAAAAGATGTTCCAGGTAAAACCCCCTCAAAGAACTAGGGGGCACTGCCTCCGCCTGGAGAAAAAAAGGTTCAATCTCCGGAGGCGACAAGCCTTCTTTACAATGAGAACTGTGAATCTGTGGAACAGTCTACCACAGGATCTGGTCACAGCAAAAACAGTAGAGGGCTTCAAAACCGGCCTAGACAAGTTCTTAGAGCAAAATAATATAAATGCATATGTATAGAACTTATCATCCCTCCCCCTTCCCTGTATCCATCGCCTCCTTGGTTGAACTTGATGGACATGTGTCTTTTTTCAACCGTATTAACTATGTAACACTAAGAACTTGGTAAATGCCAAGATATTCCTCACTGCAACACTTACGTGACATCTCTAGTTGCCATATTTATATCCAGTCAAGCATTTATAGAACTAGAACTGGAATGACAGCTTTGGCAGTCTACAAGTTTGCAGGATCTACAAGCCCAGCATCAAAATCTGTGAGCAAATGTGCCACAAGATGCCATGTGGAACCTGTATGACTACATGCCCACCTGTAGTTTGCTTTTTATCAAGGTTAGAGGATGCCCAACAGGGGGGTCCCGATGCTCACCAAGGGCACGGGGAGAAGTAAGCCCGTACTTGAAATCAATTTCCCCCCTGCTGGCTGCCTAATTTTATAAATCGTTAGACTTCTCCTTTAAGGACTGGCCTTCTCCTTAAGGGGTTAACTTGTGCTCCTAAGATAAAATACTGTATTAAAAAGTGAGCAAATAAAGGTAAAATGCTTTTCTGAGATTGATAGTCTGTGTCTTCAAGGATTAGCTGATGAAATTCCCAATTTTAGATTCATATATAGATTCTGATTACAGCAAACTTTTATTTTATTACATAAAGTGTGGACCTACTCTATCTCAGGGACAGTAATGTCTTAAAGATCACTGTAAAATAAACTGTTTCAGTTATCTTGTATTCATCTTGGATTTAGAGAAGTACCTAGTCCTTTTATCCTCGAGTCTTGTGATAATCATCTAGTTTAGGTTAAGGTTACGTCAAAGCAGCACACACATAAAGTATCTCGAAAGAACCAGATACACAGATTTAAGTCAGTGGAAAATATTGTACTGGTATAATTTTATTTATTTATTTTTTTTTTGTAAAAGATACTGCGGGTGTTTGAAAATCAATAAAGAAAAGATAGAAGTAAAGCAATTTTTTTTATACTTCAAAGTAAACTTTAAAGTAAACAGCTGCAAACAAGTATATAAGTAGATGAACAGATGGAAACCTTGATTTTTACAGTATTTTATGCCCAGTCTAATACAAATATTTCAACTCCCTTTTGCTATGTAACATTACTTTTTATGTTTCTTTAATATCTTTGTGGTCAAACTTTTATTGATTTGAAATTTCTGCAGAAAACAGACAAATTGCAATCTGTACACCTAGTCTAGTTTAACCCCTTAACGACACAGGGCGTACATGTACACCTGGCGTCGTTAAGGGAGTTCTGAGAGGGGCCGACAGCTGCATTTAAAATGCTTATTCACCCCATCCCTGGTGTCTAGTGGAGTGGAATCACCCCCTCCAGCGACACGATCGCGGAGGAGCAATCCCCGCACCTGTACCAGGCCGGGGTCTGTGCCATAATGGCACTTATCCTGTCTCTGCAATCGATTATTGTAGGCTGCAGCAGCAGAGAGCAATAAAACACCGATCTCATTGATCTATGTAGTATTGATCTATACTGCATAGATCTCAATGAGAGATCAGACTAGTAATACTAGAAGTCCCCCAGTATGTATGTAAAAAGTATGTGTGTAAAAAAAAAAATATATTTTTTTATTAATAAAAAATCCCCTCCCCTAATAAAAGTTTGAATCACCCCCCTTTCCCCATTATATAAATAAATAAACATATTTGGTATCGCCACGTGCGTAATCGCCCAAACTATGAATTTATTTCATTCCTGATCATCGTAAATGGCGTAAGCGCGGAAATATTCCAAAGTGTAAAATTGCACATTTTTGTTCACATCAAATCCAGACAAATTGTAATAAAAAGTGATCAAAAAGTCGCATATGCGCAATCAAGGTACTGATAGAAAGTACAGATCATGGCACAAAAAAAAATGACACTTCACACGGCCCCATAGACCGAAGGATAAAAGCGCTATAAGCCTGGGAATAGAGCGATTTTAATGAACATTTATTTAAAAAAAAAAAAAAGGTTTCAATTTTTTGAAAGCCATCAAATAAAATAAAAGTTACACAAGTTACATATCGTTGTAATCGTAACAACTTGAGGAACATGCATAACAAGTCAGTTTTACCTTAGGCCAAACGACTTAAGGCTATGTTCACACTTTGTAAAAGTACGGCCGTTGTTGCAGTTGGCAACAACGGCCATACTTTTGGCACGGTGGAACAATGTCTGTTTGTTTATGGGATCCCGGGTGGAGCGTATACACATTGTATACGCTCCGGCCGGGATCCCATACGGGGCCGCAAATAACTGACATGTCAGTTTTCTGCGGACGGAATTCAGTGAATTCCGGCCACAGAAAGACCTGTCAGTTCACACAGTGGTGCAAGCGGCTCCGGCCGTTTGCTTCACTGTGTGCCATGGGAAGCTCTGATGCGGGCGCGTGCTGATGCGCCCGCATCAGAGCTCTGCGGCCGGATGGATCTGGGCACAGACCGGCCGTTCCGTGACCCGGACGGGGTCACGGAATGGCCTGTCTGATACCTAGTGTGAACATAGCCTAAACATGAAACCTCCCCAAATAAAAAAAAAGTGTTTTTGCAGTTTCACCACACATTTAATTTTTTCTGGTTTCGCAGCATACCTCAACAGGGGACTGTTGAAGCGCAGTAGCACGAAACGGGCTTGTAACCTGCATCTTTCTGGCGTCCGCCCGATGTTTTTGTCCATGAGTTGAATAAAGAAATCCACACAAACAAAGGTGAGTTGCTACTACTCTTTCTCTTATTTAACTGTATTTGCCATTATGGATACATCTATATAGTGAGCACCACAAAACAAAGTTTTATCCAGTGCAATCATGCCAATCATTGATGTTATAAGCTTGGGACTTGTAGTGCCAATCATTCTCTACTATTGTTGTAGCTAGATTTTGCAGCTTTTTTTTAAAAAAACGGTTGCACCTTTGGCTAGAGCTCTTTAATATAGAGGCCACAACCCCTTTTCAGGATAAGTGTCTAAAATGCTACCACTGTTAAGAAAAGTCTTGTGTTCCACTTTTTGGACAGAATTCTGGCACAGACACATTGGTACATCTCAGCCATTGTGTGCACTAGTTCTCTCCATGATCGCTGCTGCAAAAGCCTAAGGTATTGCCTATTCTTTAGCTGAGACGTAAGATCAGGAGTGTAAGCTGAAGGAGCACACATTTCATAATAAGCTCTGGTAAAAGAAATAAAAAAAGACCAGGCAGTTATATGGAATATAGTGAAATATTATAGCGCTGGCAGAGCTCGTTTTAGATTTGTAGGTCATTTAATAAGAAGCAGGGATTGTATGCTTGCCAAAAAATTCTTTTGGGATTGTTAAGAGATGTGTGCAAGGGAAAATAAATTGTACAATATTGTATATCCATCACCAAGTCAGAATAAATTTATTGTTAAAACTGAATCGATAGCAATGCGAAAGAACAAATTGTGGTGCTACTCTGTCATAACTCTTCCATACACATGATGAAAGCTGGAAAAAGTCAGCTAACACCACATATTGCATAAGTAATTTGACAGACTTCTGTTTATATGGAAATTGCCACATTAAATGATTTCTTCGTGACCACCTGATGTCTTTTTATTTTTCTACCTTAGTGAATCAAATTTTTAATTTGCAGTCGGGCAAAATGTTATATTTTAATTCTAATTCGCAATTTTTTTTTAGGCCTGTTTTTTTTTTAAGGCAGCAGAACCGGACTTAATTTTTAGACTCTTTCCCTCCCTTTAACTTTGTAACAGCCTTATTACAAGAAGTAATTATCAGCCATACTTGGCCGATTACTGACCATTTCAGTCGATAATCGGGCAGCAGACTGCCGCTCTTTCCAATGTATTTTCCCGCGGGCCTCCCCACCCACCTCGCTCCTCCCAACTCAGTGTCTGGGTATGTCATGGCACAGATAGTGAGAGGGGAACGAAGAGGAAGTGAGCACTGATCTGACAAATCAGCGCTCACTTTCTCCTCAACATCAGCCTTTGTAATAGGGCTTTTACTGTAATTGGGTTACATATAGTATCAATATAATTTTAAGTAGATGTATAATATTGATAAAGCATGTTACAGTATGAGCAGCTCATAGTGCACAGATCCCTATCTCTTAGTGCAGTTCTGCTCAGAAAGGGTCTCCAGTTCTTTCCAATAGCCTAAAAAGGATGTTTATTGCATATAAAATAAACTATAAAAAATAAAAATTTAAAAATACAAAAAGGTGTACTGATGATGAGTTTCGGAAAAAAATTATCCCTTCATCAGATCTGATAATTACTGTATTACTGTAGAGGGGAGACAGAGGCACACAATAGAAACCTGTATAAAAAATGGACGTAAAGCGCCACAACTACTATAGGAGACAATAAGGAGCCACTACCTTAATGCAGGTTGCTTAGGAGGACACTTTTACCCTGTAATGCACTAAACTCTGCAGATATGAGTTGTAGCCAGAGGAAACTTCACAGCGGCCTAAAGAAAAGAGAATACCTTTCATAGGAGAAGATGTCAGCTGTGAATCACTGACTGTAACTGCAGTGTAATCTCTTATGTAAGATTTTCTGTGAGATTATACCCTGGAACCAGAGAATATGCCCACTTTTATGGGCCCTGTATTATCAGTTGTATCACCCCATATATGTGGTCATAGAATGGAGTTATTATTTGCCCTCTTATATAGTGAATTGGACTGCAGCATAATAAAGAGGTGAGTCCTCAATCCAATTTGGTCAAAAGGTTTTCCTGCAGTCTCTGCAGTCATTATTGGGGACCAATAAAAGAACTGAGAGCTGTTTGCTTAGTCAGCCTATTGATGGAGCCCAGTAACTATTGAAAGAGCCTGTGACATAGTGATATAGTGACATAGGGTATAACATATTAAAAGCACAGTGATTCATTATCAGAATACATTCAGTAAAAAAATAAAAGCTAAAATAAAAACAAATTATTGCAAAGGGCAGCCATTAAAAAAAAGACTCAAGACTCCTTATGTTTTTTTTTCCATTAGTTCCACTCCTCCTATGCTGTTTTCTATCTTCGTATCCTCTTCTTATGCATCGCTATCAGTTTACATTTCCCAGTAGTCTGGGCAGCGAAAGCCAATGTCCTGTTTTTCCCCAGCTCGTAACCCTTCCGTTTCTCCAGCATCTCTCTCCACCCTACACCACATTTCTCTGCCTCTTGTCACGTCATTGTCTTTGAGCAAGGGTCCTGGGTAACATCAATGATGGGGGTACGGCTTAGGAGTTGTCCTTTACTCTAGTCTGGCCTCCAAGCTAGACGGCCGTCACATGATTTTTGTCTCCGGGGAAAGGGGGGGGGGTGAAATGAAGAGCAGTAGATACAGCGGATTCTATGGGGGCCTGTTTTCACCACATCCTGGTTGGCAATCAATCATATAGAGGCATCTCTACACCTTTGAAGATACATTTAATTAGACAATAATTTTCCCTATCAATCAGAAAGTCTCTGTAGCACTCAAGCTCATAAAATCAGGGTCCTTTATTTGTCACGAACATATATACATCCAAAAGATACACAAGGAGTGTGCAGCAACGCGTTTCAACGTAACCGTCTTTTTCACAGCTTATACACTTAATACATAAAAAGCTCACATATATATCAAAAATTAAAAGCAACAGGAAACGGACCACTTACCCCCTCCTCCCACTGGCGTCTAGGTGAATGTAATGCGCATGTGTCAAATCAAGACGCGCTGATAACACCTGTATACAGACGCTGTGGTAGTGGTGGAGATAGGTGATCCCCCTAGTGGATGAACTTGAACATTGCACACTGTATAAAAGATAGAAAAACAACAGGAATAAATAATTTTCCATATTCTAATTTTATATTTAATTAATAAATGTACATCAAATCGGTTTTATAATTAAGTCCTTTGGGGAAGCGAGTGTCCATATTCAAAATCCAGAAAGCTTCTCGATTGAGAACCTTCTGGGACCAGTTCCCTCCTCTACAATCTTTGTGAACTTTTTCCAGCCCAAAAAAAGAAAAATATTGCAAGTCACCATTATGTGTTGTTATAAAATGCTTGGCTGCACCCGACACATTCTCGCCCTTGCGGTTAATGTCATAAATATGTTCCGCAATACGGGTTTTTAACTTTCTTGTGGTGCAGCCTACGTATGATTTTCTGCAAAAAGAACACGAGATGGTATAAATTACATGATCTGTGTTACAATTTAAAAAGGATTTAATAGTATTAAATCCTTTTTAAATTGTAACACAGATCATGTAATTTATACCATCTCGTGTTCTTTTTGCAGAAAATCATACGTAGGCTGCACCACAAGAAAGTTAAAAACCCGTATTGCGGAACATATTTATGACATTAACCGCAAGGGCGAGAATGTGTCGGGTGCAGCCAAGCATTTTATAACAACACATAATGGTGACTTGCAATATTTTTCTTTTTTTGGGCTGGAAAAAGTTCACAAAGATTGTAGAGGAGGGAACTGGTCCCAGAAGGTTCTCAATCGAGAAGCTTTCTGGATTTTGAATATGGACACTCGCTTCCCCAAAGGACTTAATTATAAAACCGATTTGATGTACATTTATTAATTAAATATAAAATTAGAATATGGAAAATTATTTATTCCTGTTGTTTTTCTATCTTTTATACAGTGTGCAATGTTCAAGTTCATCCACTAGGGGGATCACCTATCTCCACCACTACCACAGCGTCTGTATACAGGTGTTATCAGCGCGTCTTGATTTGACACATGCGCATTACATTCACCTAGACGCCAGTGGGAGGAGGGGGTAAGTGGTCCGTTTCCTGTTGCTTTTAATTTTTGATATATATGTGAGCTTTTTATGTATTAAGTGTATAAGCTGTGAAAAAGACGGTTACGTTGAAACGCGTTGCTGCACACTCCTTGTGTATCTTTTGGATGTATATATGTTCGTGACAAAAAAAGGACCCTGATTTTATGAGCTTGAGTGCTACAGAGACTTTCTGATTGATACGTTGCATGTCCAGCAAGCTCCTGGATTGTGTATGCACCGCTCTGGATCCTAAAAGACACGCTGTTACAAGGTATGAACCAGTACCATTGATTAAGCATATTCTGTGGTTGAGAGGTGAACCCACTCTTTATTTTCCAATAATTTTCCCTAGCCAGAGTTCCCCTTTAATACATGTTAAGAAGAAGTCTGCAAAATCTTTAGTTTAAATATGGTTGTATTGCACGTACATTTAGTAAAAACAGTAACAAAAAAAACTACACGTATAATATATATTGACATCAAGTGTACAGTCAGTTCTCTAAATTTATATGTGGAAAGCAGGAAAGAAAATTGAGCTAAGGGTCATATTATGATGGCTAGACATGTGGAATATAGTGTCTTTAAGAAATTGGCTTGGTCTGCTTTTTTATATGTAAATGGCTGGGTTTGTATTATTACCTTAGGAAAATATGGAATAAAGATGCACTATAGGAAAAGTAGTTTTGAGCAAGCACGCTCTATCGAGCATAGTGCTCAGTCGAGCATTAGGGTGCTTGACATTGCTTGATGTGCAACCAAGCACCTCATGGTGCTTTGGTGCTTGGTTAAAAAAAACAACAATCAACAAGCTTTAAGGCTGTGGAAGTGCATAATGCATTCCCATAGCCTTTACCCATAGGGCATTGGGCGGGGGGGGGGGGGGGGGGGGGGGAGAGATAAATCATACTTACCATTCTGGGCTCCCAGCATGTGGTGTCTTCTCTTTTATCTACAATCAGCCAATCAGTGGCTGAGGCAGGACACTGCTGCTGATAAGCTGAACGGAAACTGCAGGAGTCTCTGCTCAGCCAACCATTATCCATACCAATGACCCGCCTCAGGTGCTGATTGGTTGATTGCAGATAAAGGAGCAGAAGATAGAAGATGCTGCTGGGAGCCCAGAACAATAATTTTAACCCTCTCTCTCCAACAGAGCACTGTCTTGCCTCCAGGGGGTTAATTTGGGAGGCACTTAACCCCCTGGGGGACAAACTTTAACTCGAGTCAAGCTGCTTGACTTGAGTAATGAACACTTAAGCATTTTAGTGCTCTCTCAACACTAAAAGATAATAAGTTTGCTGAGACAGTCTTGCTAGTATACTCTGGCTAAAATGCTTGATTGGAAACCTTGTGTCCTGGTACTCATGTGGATGTTACTTTGAAACATAGGGCCTACCTAAACATGCATACCAGTTACATTACTCTGTGGCAATGGTAGTCCCTAATGCCAGTAGCCACTTTCAGCAGGACAATGCACCATGTGTAATTGGACGATACACCAGAGGTCATCCAGGTCCCACACCTGCTCGCTGTGACCGCTCCTTTGCAGCGATCCATGCTGGTTCTGGGGCTGCTCATCTCCACCAAGGTCCTCATGTCTTCTGCCATCTTCCTCCTTCTTATCCCTACTGCAATGATACCTCTGGCCACTAGGGTACACATGCAGCCACCTGCTATGGAATTATAGGGGCAGCTTGTCTCTCTCTACCTGTTACTGCTGTCTGCCAATCGAGAGCTCCCTACACCTATATAAACTAGCTCCATCTGCTCCACCTGCCTGAAAGTTGTTGCATTGCATGATTATCATGTGTATGTACACAGGTCTATTTCTACATATGATAACTAAGGGGCTTCAAGGATTTAGGTTTATTGTGAAAGTTTCACTTTCCACACTATGCATCTAAAGTTTCTAACAATATACTTTAACCTGTTTTTCTACATAACAATACATAACATTCTATTGACTTATAATTTAAATTTCTTATTCCAAAATTACTTTCATTGAAAGGAAAAACAATGGTTAAAAGCATAATATACCTATTATTTCTTTACAATAAAAGATGTATATTTTATCTACAGAAGGTCCATAGTGATTACAGCCTTAGAATTACTGGCAATTGACCTCACTTATGTTTTCCAACATCATTTCTATTGCTTACTAAAAAGTTTATGTGGTGTCACAAGCAATGACATGCAATAAGAAACAAGGAGAACTAGAATAAATGCATTTGCAACAGTTCACAGTTCATGTAATTTCATTGATGTGGCTTACGTGAGGGAGAGAAAAAAAGTTCAATTATTGTCAATCTTTTAATACCATTTTAAAGTGACAAAGAAGCCTTAAGGCTATTAGACTTTTCCTCCATTGTGATTGCAACCTACAATTTTGTATTCTTGCATTATTTTGAAGAAAATTGCTTCAATTGTTATTGGCACACTTCTTTGACTGAAAATAAAATGTCACATTGTGTTACATTGTGTTGCGGCTATTGGCTTAAAAATGAGAAAGATGGCACCTATTAGTCCTTAATTTATCTCTCATGACTCATGAAAAGGGGAGATTATTCTCTGAAGTTAAAACAGTGGGGACAGGCAATGCAATGCTCTGCTGTCCAGGGCTGGACAATTAAGGCTGTCAATGTAAGTGGCCTGCTATGGAGGTAAATTGGGCTTTTAAATGCTCAGTGACCTTTTGATTCAAAGTATCCTTTCTGAATTGCAATCAGTATTATTGCCAAAGGTGAAACAGACTATCATATTGCTGGTAAGGTATGTAGCACAGCAACAGAAATAAAGAGACTTACAAATGGAAACATACAGATAAAAATGTAACTCTTGTCGAATCCAGTCAAAAGATTTTGTATAAACAATGTAAAGTATAAATCTAAAATGAGAAATTTTGCAACTTTAAAATATGCCTGACTGAGAAAAAAATCTTAGTTTCTTTTCTAGAACATGTAAACAGATCTGTGTCTTCCCGTTAATAAGCATACCCTGTACTTTCTAGTCCTGCAGTAATGCTGCTGATATACATACAGGGATTACTTGTTTTCTGCTACTATAAAGTCACACTGTTGGGATAAATAAAGCAATAGTTCATATTTACAGGCATTTGACAATAAAGAAAATAATTTGGACATCCAGTACCATTTAAAGGGAACATGCTGCATTGAGCATACAATCTATGGTGCAGATATCATGTAATAGAGCAGGCATATAGTTGATAAAAAGTTTTATGCAAAAAGATCAGAAAGGCCTTGTAATAAGCGATGAGCGAACCCGAACTGTAAAGTTCAGGCATTTGCTCAAATCTATTTGTTCAGGTCCCCAAACCCGAACATGGATTTTATTGCAGAATTTCAGGTCTGTGTCCAGCATTCAGGAACTAAATGGGAAACAGTCTGGCCCCCAAGGGGCTAAGTAACAACCTGGGGGCCAGAACAACCCCTCTGGGCTCTGGTCTTGTTTCTTCTTAATACGAGGAATACATCACTTACTGTGTGCTGTGCCGCTTCTTGCAATTTCCACTCAGTGTCCTGACTCAGCCTCTGTTTGGCTGAGAGGAGCTTACAGGAACTGTGTCCTGGCACACATGTGCCACTGCTGGATTATTCTTTATGTCAATCAGCACTAAAAGGTATATTGTGTTGGGTTCTTTAACCCCTAGACGACCCAGGACGTAGAGTTACGTCAGGGAAGTCTGTCACCAGACGACCCTGGACGTAACTCTATGTCCTGGGTGTTTCTCTGGCTATGAGCGGAGCGCGCTTCACAGCAGGTGGGGGCCGGCTGCAATCAGCAGCCGGGACCTCACTGGTAACGACACGCGGCCGCGGCGTTTAAGTGTGAAAGGGGGAGTCCCCTGTCACTTACTGATCGGGACCCCTGCAGTGTGACTGCGGGGGTCCTGATCGTTAAAACAGACCGCCAGAGGTCTCTCATCTGCCTCCGTGAGGTCCGATCGGCGATCTGCTACACTGAGCCTGCACAGGAAGGCTCAATGAGCAGAGCGCCGATAACACTGATCAATGCTATACCTATGGCATAGCAATCATCAGTGTAGAAATCCAAGTAGTGAATGTACAAGTCCCCCAAAGGGACTTCAAATGTGTAAAAAAAAAAAGTTAAAAACACTAATACACTACCCCAAAACCCCTCCCCCAATAAAAGTTGAAATCACCCCCCTTTCCCATTATATAAATAAAACATATTAAAATAAATAAATAGGCATATAATATACCGTAGCGTGCGTAATTGTCCGATCTATTAAAGTATAACAAGCGTCATTGCGAACGGAGAATGGCGTAGACGAAAAGAGGGAAAAAAGTGCACGGATTACCCATTTTATGTTACATTATATATATAAAAAAATTCATAAAAAGTGATCAAAACGTCCGATCTTCACAAATATGGTATTAATAAAAACTAGAGATCATGGCCCCATACAGCCCCATAGGGGAAATAATAAAACCGTTATAAGCGTCACAATAGGGCCATTATATTATTAACTAACTGCCAAAAAAAAAGGATTTCATAAAAAAAAATATATATAACATTAGAGAATCTGTGTAACCTGCATATGGTTGTGTTCGGGCTGACCTATAGAGTAATAGTATCATGTCGCTTTTACCGTATAGTGCATTACGTAGACACAGGAACCCCCCAAACGTTACCATATTGCATTCTTTTTTACGATTTCACCTATTTATATCTTCATAAATAATATATTTGGGATTCCATCATACATGTTATGGTAAAATGAATGACGCCATTACAAAGTACAACTATTCCTGTAAAAAACAAGCCATTACATGGCCTGTAGATAGAAAACTGAAAGTGCTGGAGCTCTTAGAAGGGGAGGAGGGAAAAACGGAAGCGTAATGATCAAAATTTGCACGGTCCACTGGGTCATTTTGGGCCTGGTCCTCAAAGGGTTAAAGCAACCCTATGACAGCTATGGTATTTCTTTTTGACCACAAGACCGCTAACCGTTAACAAGTATTTTCTTTCTGTAACAGGCTGCACCCTCTCTCTCAGCCTACATCTATTAAAGGGTGTGTGTTTGTACCTAGGGGGGCAAATACCACCATGAGCCCTGTCACAAGAGCTTTAGAGGTAACAAAACACCTAGCACCCCTGGGTAATCACAGAAGCACTGTGTGCCAGGTCCGCTAGAGAAAGAAAACCTAAGAGGGTGAGTATAACCTCCCCCTCCAAAGAGGGAACAGTCTTGCTGCCAGGGTTAAGTGGGTATGCTAAACATCCTTACTTGCTATGTATCTCCATTTAACCCCCTGGGGGCTGTACTTAACAGTTGGGGCTTCAGGATAGAGCGGGTCAAGAAATGGGATATGTAAATGGTAGCCATGGGAATGATGCTAGTCTACCCACTCCCTTCTAAAGGTAGCCATTTATATATCTGAGGCTCTAACTTCAACTGGAGAGCTGAAACTAGAATCAGGTATAACTAACACTTACAGCTAGATTGCTGTAGCACTTAACAACCAAAATACATATACGCTACCTGGAGAGGCAAACCCGCTATGCTAATTTAGTAATATTATTGTAAATATAAAGCTGCTGGGTAGAAAATGGATTATATATACACTTTCCTGTGTAGCTACAGGCCAATAGAACATTTTTGTAAGTAGGTGTTATACAGTTTGATGTAGGACGTAGACTACTAACTCCTTTCTCTTCTGAGCTCGATCAAGGACTGGAATATGGGACAGCATCCAACTTTTTCAAGTAGATTCAGGAACTGTGGTTTCAAACCTGTTGGGCATTGGTTGTTCAGGTATGATGGGAAATGTAGTTTTGCATTGACTGTAGGGCCGCAGGTTTAACATTTGTGTTCTAAAAGAATCCTGTGGGGAGAGGATCCACCAGAGGTGGCAGCAGAGAGAACATAGCACATCGTATACTAGTTAATCCGCAAAGTATGCACATACTGTAGCAATTAATACACTACATCTCCTACTCACAGTACCTATACATAAAAACACATTACAGTACAGTACATTACAGTAACATGACAGCTTTTTCACTGAGCAACAGTAGAGCTGGCATCAGAACATGGTATTATTTCACTATTATTCAATACTATTCACTTTCATTATTATATCACTAAACTGCCGTGTGCAAACATGACCTTCTACAGTTTTTCACATTTTTTTTTATTGGATGACCATTATTTTAAAACAACTGCAGATATCTCTGTTATAAATGCGGTTATTTGTAGAATAATGACCATTAGTGTTTTGTTTTGTTTTGAAATTACGTATTAAAATGGACGTTATTTTGATTGATTGATTGATTGATTGTGTGTTAACATAGCCTTTTACCTTCCTAGAAACAGAAGTTGATCAGTACAGAGTTATCACTGTCCTCATTCAAATCCTCATTTTATCTTTTGAGAACTTAATTTGTATCTGCAAATTAATATTATAAATGAGATAAAAAGGAAACAAGACACCTAGGAATGAACAGAGGAGAAAGCCTGTTTAATATGGATGTTCTATTATAAATCATATTTCTTCACACATATGGCTTTTCAATAGTAAATAATAATAAAATCATAGTGTCATACTTTCTTGAAGAGAAGTACGTCTCAGTGATAAAGTAGAAGAAAACTATTATTCAGCCTTTCCAGTACTTTCCCTAACCTTGGCTATCTTCAGTCGTCAGATTGCAGGAGACCTTTGCTGTGTTTTTGCAATGCCTGTGGGCAGTTGAGACATTGCTGGCCTCACCTTACAATGAGAGTGATAATGTGGTGTAGCACAAAATGTCAGGAAATATCACGCTGCGCTGGTGGGCAGAGAGCCTGCTTGCCATCCTAGCCAATAAATAAACCAACATCATAAATAAAAAGAGACAATGTAGTCAGCCGCCTAGTTACTTGTATTACTGGTGTTTTGGGGGCAAACTTCTGATGAGAAAATATAAGCTTAAGGTAGAAAATATCAGCTTAAGGTGGAACACAATAAATCACCCATAAAATGTAAAATAATAAAACATAGATTAATTTATTATTGCATAGAATAAATGCAGGCAGACACGTCTATCTATGTCCCATCTATCCATCGCCTATCTATCTAAACATTTTTCAGTAATATTTATTTTTGTACCCCTAAACAAAACAAGCAATAAGGAAAGAAGAAAGGACTGCTTATTTCTTACAGTATGCCACAATAAAGAAATACCCCAGGCAAAGCTTGTGTATGCCTGGTGCGATGCCTGCAGGAACTGTGTATGACCCCAGGATACTCTTTATTGTGTACTTTGAAGGTATCTGTCATGCACTCCCCCTCAGGTCCTGCATTAGTTTATCAGTTTAGCTTGAAGTGTTTCTTAAAAAAACAGAAAACCCAGAAATAAGTGAAAAACATATGCAAGAAATGTAATTGTCCTTACTGTTTGTCAATTTGCATCACTTTTTGAATAATTCTGCTCTGTAGATCAATAGTAGGCATTAGTCTGATCTGGTTCGTTTACTGTTGCTGGGGTCTTCCTGATGCACCTAAAAATGTAATGCTATCTGCTCTTACTCACCAAGTTCCCCTAAGTATTTTGAGCCGTCTCCTGTCTTTCTAGCTGCTGGCATTCCTGAGTTACAAGTTTTTCTTAAAGCCGATCTATATCCAAGATGGCGCCAGCCAGGGAATTACATTTCCCATCATGCATTTCCCTGATTAAACTTCAGTGATCAGTGCCAGGTAGCAGCTGCCAATGCTTATAAAATAATGGGATGCATCAAAAGAGGACTCTTGTCTTCTTTCACCCTTATTAACTATGTTACTATGTTACTTGATGAATAGTAGTATATTTTGAGTATACTTTAATTTTGCAGCTGCTTTATTCATAATTTTATTTCTTTTATAGTCTTTTATGGATTAAGTATTTAAAGAAATGTATGTCATTTTTCATCACTTTTTACATACTAGAGTCATAGTAGCTATAATACAAATATGCATCAGTAGTGCTCTGTGCTTCATGGACCACTAGATAGAAAATAGGGATTCATTCAGCAAATTCAAGTCTGCATTATTACCTGTGAAATCTATTAGTCCTCTGTTCTGTCTGCAATTGCGGACAGATCTATGGACATGTGAATAGGGCCTAAGACCCCATCCACACAGCAGTATTTTCTGTCCATAAACCAGGATACTGATTTATAGATGGAAAAATAATTTGTGGGGTTGTCCCAGGGCCGCTTCTCCCATGAGGCAAGATGAGATTATTGCTCAGGGCGGCAGCTTTGTAGTTGTTTGTAGGGGCGGCAGATTTTATGAAATGGCCATAAATTATATTGTCTGCTATACACCACTGACTTCATTGACCTCATTGATAGCTGGACACAGTCGTAGAATGCAAGGAAGTCAGGACTGCAGACACTTTGCAGGTATTGTTATATGTTTCACACTTAAAGGGGTTTTTCAGCATGGGGGCACTTTTTTGGGGGGGAACAACGGCGGGTCACTCATCGCGGCTTCCTGGTGTCTGAAGCCGCCCGAGACGCTACGTCTCAGGGCCGCTCAGCCACTCAGTAAAGGAGGCGGGATCCGAGCGGACTTCAAACGGATCCCGCCTCCTTCACTGAGTGGCTGAGTGGCCCAGAGACGTAGCGTCTCAGGCGGCGTCAGACACCAGGAAGCGGCCGGGAACCGGGGACCGGAGTGCCGCGATGAGTGACCCGCCGCTGGAACCGGGGAGGTAAGTGGACGTCTTTTATTTCAGCCTCCTTCTCCCCGGTCCCCCCCAAAAAGTGCCCCTACGCTGGAGCACCCCTTTGACTACACTACAAGTGATCACTACCCCTGAAGAATGGGAAACTTTGATACTTTTTCTGTCTTGTCCTCACCAAGGATGAAAGGTAGTGCTAGGACTGAGTGATTTATGGTGGAGCAGGATTGTGTACACAGTATGCACTTATTATTGTAGGCTGAAGGTTTTGTGCGCACACCTTACTTATTTTTCAGTAGGCGGAAGGGTTATGGGGCAGTCTGGGCATGGGGGGGGTCATTTCAGGTTTTGCCTCAGGCAACAGAAAACCTAGAATCGGCCCTGGGTTGTCCACTCATCCATTTGTAGAACTGATCTTTTGTAACAGCTGATGCATGCTGCAAAAAAATAGGCCTCATGGATGCTCCTATAGAAGTTAATGGGTCAGTTTACAGATGCATCCATGTGCTGTCTGCATTTACTGATGCACTGCCTGGCAACCCCAGGCTCCAGTACACAAGGAGACATCTGTCTGATTTTGGCGGATATTGTTTCCATGTATAAAAATTGAAAGGACCCTCACCTATCTTGTGAATATTCCACAATTCATAGGTCAATCTCTTTAAAGTGCCCCTGTCATTATAACTTTCAAAGTCTAAATCAACAGTAGATGTGAAATAAAGCAAGTTTGTAATATACATTCATTATTTTGTTTTATTGTTATCATGCTGTAAAACAAAGCTGAACTTACTAGAAATCCAGGTCCAGTCTCCTGAAGGCAGACTTGTGCTTGTTGAAAAGAAAACAGACTAAACACAGGAATTCCAGCCAGTACAGAGAGTCGCAGCTCAATGTGTCCATCAATCACATGACTGCCTTCTCTCTGTGAGCGCTCAGACGACCTGGGATACACAGGACTTCCTGTTTTCTGACTGCTTAGTGTTTTTTAAGAAAAAATTGACAGTGCCCTTTAACCCATTAATGTCCACAATCTGTATACAGTATATATGTTCCTACTGCACATGCCTGCAGTAGGGACGTATATATACATTCCAGGACTGAAGGAGCTTCAAATGCGTGTGAGACTGCTCCAATGCAAGTGATCCTGCTCAGATCAGTGTGGCTGGCGCTAGAGCTAATGACAGGCAGCTGCAACAGCTAATGACATATTATCCCCGCACGGTGAACAGCATAAATGAAAAGCTAAAAAAAAAAAACACCAAGCTTGCTTTTTTTTTTTTTTAATTATATATTAGAAAAAAAAAATAAAACCAAATCAAATTTTTCTTGCACCAATATGATACCAACAAGAACTAGAGATCATGGCGCAAAAAATGACTCCTCCACCAGCCCTGTAGGTGAAAAATAAAAGCGCTATGGCTCTTAGAAGGCGAGGAGGAACATTGCATTAATTTGATCTGGACATCCGGGCACCAAGGACCTCGGTCATGAAGGGGTTAAATGGGTTATCCAGCGCTACAAAAACATGGCCACTTTGTCCCTACTGTTGTCTCCAGTTTGGGAGGAGTTTTGAAACTCAGTTCCATTGAAGTAAATGGAGCTTGATTGCAAACCACACCTGAACTGGAGCCAACAGTAGGGGGAAAAGTGGCCATGTTTTTGTAGCACTGGATAACCCCTTTACGAAAGGCATCAAACTCAGGGCCTGTGCACTTACTGCTTTTAAAACTGTGTTCCTTTTCTCTTTACAGCAATATGTGAGAAGTGATAGACTGAAGAACTGGCATTGATAGAATGAAATAATACTTTATAAATTAAAGACAGATGGGATCATTCCAATAAACATTTTAGTGGTTATAATCTCTACCGCACGTCTCCTCGGTTTTATTGGTGTTCCAATATTTGTGGCACAATAATAATAATAATACATAGTAACTTCTAAAACAACGTTGAAGGGCCATTGTGCTCCAAATGAGTTTCAAATATTTACAGATATTTTTCAAATAAAAGGCTTTCTGGGCTTCTTTAAGCATTTTATAAAGAAAGCAAAGTAATAAAACATTATGGTATAATACATATGGGGATCTGCGGCAATTCTCCAGCTGCAGCAAACAATTTATTGTTGATCTTCAATTAATCAAGACCAATAATATGGATTGCTCCTGAACCTGGGGATGAGAGTGTACTTTAAGATATGATTGCAGTGCTGTACACTGGGGACAACATGAATTGCAAGTAGGAATTACCTCCATCACATCAAAATCCTAGGTTATGGATTTAAATTACCAGTGCATTCACTTGCTGTAACATGTTGGGTAATTTAAGAAATTCTTTTTATGAAAAATGATTGCCATTTAAGTGGGATTTTGCAGTTTTGTTTCAATAGTTGAAAGCCATTTAGTCATTTCTCAGCTCAGTCTGCTTGCACAATATGAATGACTTACACCTAGTGTTTGCATTATATTACATATCCATTTCCTTTCACATTATTTTTTGCTTTATTAGTTTAAAAGGAAAACTACACTCACTGTATGACTTACCAACCAATCTAATATTATAAAGGAATACATATAATAAAGGGACAAACACAAGGTATTAAATTATTCCAAAAGAAAATCAAAGCCAGTAGTCCTCATGGGACTATAGAGAATACAGCGTGCAACCTCAAACACAAGGGCATTTATATGTTAATTATACTACAGCAAATTTCAATGACTAATGCATTGAACAAGGGTAAATCTGTTATAATGAATTAAATTATATTAGACATTACTTGTTATATTAGGATACAATATGTAATTGCAAGAATGTGCATGTATATAGGCCTCTGATGATTGTAAAATTAATATTGTATTATAATAATTCAAGACTATGTATTGTGGTAGTTGAGAGTACTATGCATGCTTTTACCCTGAAATTATTACCCTGAAATATTATAGCAGCATGCTCAGGTTACCATTCTGTTCTTCTCCTATAAGGGAATCTTTTCTATATTTTTATTGGACTAAATCAGCTCTAAGAATTGTTGGTGAAGTTGGGCACCTTGGAAAATAAGGTTAAATCAAAGGAATGTAGTGAGGTCTATTACATCTTATTTGTATAGACCTTGTTATGGAGGTATGAGAAAGCCACTGCCGGATATGTACTTGCATCAGTGCTCTATTGGTCATCCACACCAATATAGTTAAACAGTTGGCTCCTTAAAAGGTTGGCCACGTTATAGTAAAATAGTTCAGTGTACAGTATTAGTAAGTAGGGATGAGCAAACAGAATCGGTACGAACCAGATTCGTTGCGAACTTTGCAAAAAGTTCGGTTCGGTACCAATCCCATAACAGATGACATGACTAGGGATAATATAAATCCTCCCATAAATCTCACCTGCCTAACACAACAAGAAGTGGGGAGACGCCTTAAAAACATTAAAATCCATAAGTCACCGGGCCCAGAAGGTATCCATCCTAGAGTTTTGCTAGAATTAAATACTGTGTTAGACAGACCATTATTCCTAATATTTAAAGATTCTATTACGACAGGGATTGTTCCACAGGACTGGCACATAGCTAATGTGGTACCAATATTCAAGAAGGGGTCAAAGAGTGATCCTGGAAACTACAGGCCCGTAAGTCTAACATCTTAAGGCTGGGTTCACACTACGTATATTTGAGGCTGTATATTTGAGGCTGTATAGCAACCAAAACCAGGAGTGGATTAAAAACGCAGAAAGGATCTGTTCACACACTGGTGAAATTGAGTGGATGGCCGCCATTTAATGGCAAATATTTGCTGTTATTTTAGAACAACGGCTGTTATATTGAAATAATGGCCGTTATTTACTGTTATATGGCGGCCATCCACTCAATTTCACCATTGTGTGAACAGATCCTTTCTGTGTTTTCAATCCACTCCTGGTTTTGGTTGCTATGAGGACCTGACATGAGGACCAAATACAGCCTGAAATATACGTAGTGTGAACCCAGCCATAATAGGTAAAGTATTTAAGGGTTTGTAAGAGATGCTATACTGGTGTATCTTAATGAAAATAATCTTATGATGCAGCACCAGCATGGATTTATGAGGGATCGGTCCTGTCAGACTAATCTGATCGGCTTCTATGAAGAGGTACGTTATAGACTGGACCTGGGGGAGGCTGTGGATGTTGTGTATCTGGACTTTTCAAAGGCATTTGATACTGTGCCGCATGAAAGGTTGGTCTACAAAATGAGGATGCTGGGACTCGGGGAAAACGTATGCAAATGGGTAAGTAACTGGTTGTGTGATGGAAAACAGAGGGTGGTCATTGATGGAACATATTCAGATTGGGTTTTAGTTACTAGTGCTGTACCACAGGGGTCAGTGTTGGGTCCACTTCTTTTTAATATTTTTATTAATGATCTTGTTGAGGGGCTACAGAGTAGAATCTCCATTTTTGCAGATGATACTAAACTGGGTAAAGTAATCAGTACAGAGGAGGAAAATATCATATTACAGAGGGATTTGGAGAAGCTGGAGGCTTGGGAAGTGAAATGGCAAATGAAGTTTAATGTGGATAAATGTAAGGTTATGCGTTTGGGCCATAGAAATAATAAGTACAGTTATGTGCTAAATAATAAAACACTGGGTAAAACTACTTCCGAAAAGGACCTGGGGGTATTGGTGGACAGTAAACTCAACTTTAGTGATCAGTGCCAGGCAGCAGCTGCCAAGGCTAATAAAATAATGGGATGCATCAAAAGAGGTATAGATGCTAAAGATGAGAACATAGTTTTGCCTCTTTATAAATCACTGGTCAGACCACACATGGAATACTGTATACAGTTTTGGGCACCGGTATATAAGAAGGACACAGCTGAACTGGAGCGGGTGCAGAGGAGGGCAACAAAGGTCATTAAGGGAATGGGTGGGTTACAGTACCAGGACAGGTTATCAAGCTTGGGGTTATTTACTCTAGAAAAAAGACGTCTTAGGGGCGATCTGATCACAATGTACAAATATATGAATGGACAGTACAGAGATCTTTGTAGTGGTCTTTTTACTCCTAGGTCTGTAACCATGACAAGGGGGCATCCTCTACGTCTAGAGGAAAGAAGATTTTATCATCAGCATCGACGCGGGTTCTTTACTGTACGAGTGGTAAGACTGTGGAAGTCTCTGCCACATGATGTTGTCATGGCCGATTCATTAAATAAGTTCAAGGGAGGCCTGGATGCTTTTCTTGAACGATATATTATAACACGTGTTGGGCATTAGATTTCCGGTGATACGTTGATCCAGGGATTATTCTGGTTGCCATTGGAGTCGGGAGGGAGTTTTCTCCCTGTGATGGGGCAATTGTCGTCTGCCTCATAGGGGTTTTTGCCTTCCCTGGATCAACACAGTAGGATTTCCCTAGGTTGAACCTGATGGACTCTTGTCTTCTTTCAACCTTATTTACTATGTAAGATGTGTGACGCCACCCCTGTTAGGGTGAGACCTTAAATTTGTCTCCTCAGATATACCTTGGTGCTGCCTAATCAAAAATGTAATGTGACAGCTGTCTGTGAGTATTAACCAAGACACATGAAAGCAACTTCATTGTTCAAACTTATCGAATTTATTAAGGTAAAATCAGTTCATATATTTAAAATCAGGTTAAAAAAATAGGAGAACTCCGTTTAGCTGCAACAACAAAAAGTTAATAAAATAAAGTAAAAAAAAAAAAAAGTCCCATCACTGGAATTAACAGCAATGTTTCTATCTTTGCAGATGACACCAAGCTTTGTAGTACAGTACAGTCTATGGAGGATGTGCAGATGTTACAGGATGACTTAGACACACTAAGTGTTTGGGCGTCCACTTGGCAAATGAGGTTCAATGTGGATAAATGTAAAGTTATGCACCTAGGTACTAATAACCCGCATGCATCATATGTCCTAGGGGGAGTTACACTGGGAGAGTCACTGATAGAGAAGGATCTGGGTGTACTTGTAGATAATAGACTACAGAACAGTACACAATGTCAGTCAGCTGCTTCTAAGGCCAGCAGGATATTGTCATGCATTAAAACAGGCATGGACTCACGGGACAGGAATATAATATTACCGCTTTATAAAGCTTTGGTGCGGCCTCATCTGGAGTATGCTGTCCAGTTTTGGAACCCAATTCATAAAAAGAATGTTCTAGAGCTGGAGAGGGTACAAAGACGGGCAACTAAACTAATAAGGGGAATGGAGCATCTTAGTTATGAGGAGAGATTAAAAGAATTAAATTTGTTTAGTCTGGAGAAGAGACGTTTAAGGGGAGATATGATTAACTTATTTAAATATATAAATGGCCCCTACAAAAAATATGGGGAAAAGATGTTCCAGGTAAAACCCCCTCAAAGGACAAGGGGGCACTGCCTCCGCCTGGAGAAAAAAAAGTTCAATCTCCGGAGGCGACAAGCCTTCTTTACAATGAGAACTGTGAATCTGTGGAACAGTCTACCACAGGATCTGGTCACAGCAAAAACAGTAGAGGCCTAGACAAGTTCTTAGACCAAAATAATATAAATGTATATGTATAGAACCTATCACCCCTCCCCCTTCCCTGTATCCATCCCCTCCTTGGTTGAACTTGATGGACATGTGTCTTTTTTCAACCGTATTAACTATGTAACTATGTAACTGTCCCAGAAACAAAAAAAAGTCCCATCAGCTGTCCCATCGCCCAGTTGTGTAGAAAAATGTTGGCAACTCATTGGGTATCTTGGTGTCCAAGACCGTGCACCCCAGTGCTGATGTCTGGTCCTTTAATTATGGGAAAGGGCAGTACATGTCTGTCGTGCCCATTGGGTCAACATTCCCCCAGAAGACCACCAGAAAGTTAGCCCATTCTTGCCACTGTCACCTCCCCGGTGCTTTAGGGGGCCAGTTCTGCACAAGTTCTGCCTCCACCAGCTTGCAACCATCCACCGCTTTGACTGCAGTCCAACCTGCCCCGGTGTCTTACCAACAAAGTCAAGCCCGGCACTCCCAGGCTGTCCTCCATTTTGTGAGCCTGGGTGAACGAAGCCACAGTGGGCAGGAGCTCCTCTGTACCACCACGGAGGAGAAGGAGATATATGAATGGCTGACCCCAGGTCAACTAACGGTGGGAAGTGTTGTAGCCGACAATGGGAGGAACATTGCCTTTGCAGTGCAGCAGGGAGTCATACACTTTGTATGGCACATGTGACAAACCACATAGTGCACAGGTTTCTTCGAACATGTCGTGCCAATTGATCCCTTTTGAGGATGCGACTCTGTGAGCAGGCATCAAGGACATCATCCCACTCGTCCGTATTCTGGAAAGTGCGGTAACCAACATCATCAGCGAGGAATCCCAGGCTGACCATTCTCCTGCTCCATGACTAGTCTGTTCTCAATAATACTGGCCTGAGCGCAACCAGGTACTGCCTCCTCCTCCTCAAATTGTCTCTTTTTAACCATACTGGGCTGTTTGCAATCAAGTGCTACTGCCTCCTCCTCCCCCTCCTCCACACTGGGCCCAATACAGTACTATTACTGCTGCTGCTTCCACTGTCAAATGTCTGTTTTCCATCCTACTGGATCCAAGGAACTTTGTGCCCTATGTCCCGTGTAATCACTTACACCTTGACTAATTTTTTCACTATTTTTGCACTTTGATTTTTTCCACTTTTTTCATTGTAATAGCAACTGCAACTAAACAAAACTATACCCTATCAGACCTCCACTATTGTAGCTGCAATTATCCAGCCGTTACTGCAAGGTTCGTTTTAGGTTCGGGCGAATCCGAACTTCACGAAAGTTCGCCGGATCGAAACGAACTTTTCAAAAGTTTGGTCATACCTATTAGTAAGTATACTCCCTGCATTTACAAAAGGCAGCTCCCTGTGTACCTCATAGAGCTAAAATCAGCTTCCCCCCTCCTCCAGGCTGTGCCGCCTTGCTCTGTGCTGAGTCTGTTCATAAGATGGCCGACATGGAGGAGCATGTGACCATGCCCCACCCCCCAAGTGACCAACACTGAGCCTGTATATGCCTGTGGTGGACACTGAGGGATAGGGCAAATTCACATGCTCTTCTATAACAGCCATCCTATGGACAGACTCACCACAGAACAGGGCAGCCCAGCCTGGAGATGGGGAGTCTGATTTTAGCTCTATTAGGTACACAGGGATCTGCTGTCAGTAAGGGCTGTGAGTTCACTTACTAATACGCTGAACTAATTTATTATAAAGTGACCAACCCATTTAAGGTATCCTCTGCTAACTCCGTATACACACATGGCAACAAGGGACAAACTGTCTCTTACCACACTATTACTAGAGGCTGAATATACTGAAGCCCAGATGGGACTTGAATTTTCATCAGATGAAACATTTTACCTTAGTGGTTTCTATCATCTGAATTTGGCACATGTTTGTTTATATAGGATTATGAGTGTTTGACCTGTTATTTAAAGCGTTAGTCTTACGAACTGCCAGGAGGTAACCTAGTCACATCAGTGTAGATAGCTATATCTATAAGCCATAAGATAAGAGAAAAACAGAAAATGTGGGGTGCTTCCTAGTGTGGTAAAGAAAAAGAGTGGGGGTGAACAGTCTATATCAAACACACTCACCTGATTAAGTTGTGCTATGATATAGGTACAACTCTATGTAGGGCTTGTAGTAACTATCACAGCTGGATAGGGAACACCAGGAGATTGACGTGTAGAATAGCAGGGGAAAAATCCACGTGGGACCAACGGACCAAGAAAGCCAGCGCAGGTAAGCAAGTGGTTAGGAAATTTCAGCGTTCAACCCACGCTGATATTTCCTAACCACTTACTTACCTCCATTGGCTCAAAGAGGGATTTCATGGTCCGTTGGTCCCGCGTGGATCTTTCCCGTTATAAGCTATAAGGCAATTTTTGTCAATAAAATAAGAGCAGCAGAAGGCATTCTCTTATAAGCAGGTTCTGGTGGTGATAATGCCAATTTAGGATCGTAATAGGACTAGGGCCCATTTTTTTTCTGTGATCCTGCAATTTTCCCAACATGAATTTCGAAAAGGTTTTCTCATCATTAATTAAAAGTGATATGATGTATGAGTATAGGTGAGAATTCTAGCACAAGCCTATTAGCAGCATGTATTTTCAACTGTAAAATAATGATGATAATAATAATAATAATAATAATAATAATGCTTTTATGTGCATAGTGCCTACTGATTCCACAGCACTTTACTGTACATAGTTTGTCATTTTTTTGTCATATTACAGTCAATTACAGTCATAATAATCTACACAAGCTCCTCTAGATTGATAAAAAAAAAACTACAACTATGTATACTGGAAATGAGTACCCTATTTTTATGGACTCAGGAGTTAAAAGACGTTTGGGACCTCTGGATACTTTACCTTGGGAGTCACACTATCTGATCTTCATTGTTTAAAACTTTATACAAATTAAAAGAATACTCTGGGCAAAACTTATACCGTACACTCTGTTGTGGGCCCGAGGGGGAGATGCATGACATAGATTTTCAAAAGAACACCAAAGAAGAGATTTCTGTGAAGTTTCTTGCAGAGAATGTTCCTTTAATTTTAGGTTTATACTAAGAAACTTGGAGATTAATTTAAGACTACTGAGAGAATTAAAAATTTTATTTCCAAATAAAATAACAAGATGTTTTCAGTTGAAATATTGCCCATATAAGAACAAGCCGGAAGCTTAGCCCGCATGGCTAAGATTTTGCATTAGAAGAAATTCTTTAGTTGCCCCTAAAAAAGAGATCAAATCCTAAACTCAAGTTAATTGGAGCACTGTATAACCACAATAAATATGTTGAAATTTCCAGGGACAAATTAGAAACTAAGCTGCAATTTAAATAAGAAAAATCATCTATGATGCTAATTTCTTTAGGAACATGAAACACAAATGGCAGACAACTTCTTTCCCTATGCCCACGGTTTCCTCTTGATATGTAATATAATTGCAGGTATCATGTAATATCAAGGGAAAACCTTTTCAGCTCCGAAGAGCGCTTTGCACTTAGGTGACTGACAGACAGCAACAATTACTATGAAACACCATGGATCAAAGATTACTTTATTGAACTTCCAGTGCACTTGCTGTTTTGTAGTGCATTGCAAGAACCCATACTTTCATTTACAATAAATGAGGCCCCTATAGACCATCTTCTACCAGAGGAAATACTTTCTTGAAAGGTAATGTGTCATTTTTAATGATTCTACTGCTAAAAGAACAATCAGTCTGTTCGGTAATTGGGTTTTCATTTAACAAGTTTAACATAACCCAATAAATGTTGAGTAGCTCGTATTCAAATAATTACTGCAGTTATTTTTTTACTTGCTGGATCACATACTCCCAATTACCAAAAGCAACTTTATATATATATATATATATATATATATATATATATATATATATATTTCTGTTTAACTCCTTTTAGTGCAATTATTTTTGCCACTGCTATACTATTAAAATACAGGCTTGCCATATGCATAGACATTGTACATGTATAAAGAATAATATGATTTACATAGGGTAAAGCTGTCCAATCAAATTCTATTGTTCTCTACGTGATTAATGACACTAGTTATATAACATCCCTTTAAGTCACTTCTTCCATAAGGATAACTAACTAAATTTTCAATCCACCCGCTAAGTGTTCAAAATATGTTTTTCTAAATCATCTTGCGTTTTAAGTATCATTTTTATAAAGTAATTTTTTTTTTTAAAAGCACAAGAAAACTTCTTTCTAGGTCAGAGTGGATAGAAAACAAGCTGGACAGATTAATATGTTTAGTGTAACTATCATTCTTTGCTGGTGGCAGGATACACTGTTAAAATCCTGACGCACACTAAGGCTAGGTTCACACTATGTAACTGTGCGGCTGTATTTTTTATGCGGCTGTAAATGTGCGGATGAAACTACGGCCGTGGGAAAAAATAGACATGCGGCTGAAAACATACGGTCATTTACTTGGAAATCTGGTTCAACTAAAAATAACAAATAAAATCTTAAGAAAGTGATGCAAACACCTCTGGATGCATCTGGGAAAGCAGGGAAACAGTTTACATGAATCGCTATTACCGGGGTTTGCGATCCTCTGCAGTATGCCGATGCCTCTCATGTTTAATATATTGAATTAATAAAACACATTTTCGTTGTAATAAAGTCCCTTTCATTGTTCAATAATTAAATTTAAACGATTCCATCATTTTGCAATTAAATATACTGTTAAAATAAATATATATATATATAAATAAATGTATATTTATATATATATTTATTTTTTGACAGTATATTTAATTGCACAATGATGGATTCGTTAGAATTAAATTATTGAACAACGAAACTGATTTTATTACAACGGAAATGTGTTTTATTAAGTAAATATTAATTAGTACAGGAAGCTCCATAAGCCCTTAATTCATATTGCCGGCAAAAGAGCTTTCTATACTAATCATCACTTTACTTTAATTAAAACATCAAATGTTTCTTCTAATTATATTATCACAATAGCATTATTAGAAGAAACATTTAGAATTATATGTGCGCTCAGCTGATTGGCTGATCGGCTGAGCGCACATATAATTAGCGGGTCCGCAGCACAGTGACTTCATTGTGCTGCGGACCAGCGAAGAGGACACATCGGGGTGAGTATAGAGCTCTCCCCACCCCCTCCCCAGCACTGCACCCCTCCCAGAAAAGAAGGGGGGTCACTTAACCCCTTCCTTGCTGGGATGGGTGCAGTCTGGCCCCCAAAGGGTTAAGGGAGATGCAATACATCCTCCCTTAACCCCTTGGGGGCCAGACTGTAAGCAGCGATCTGTAAAGATGCTCCATACTGTAAGGAGCACAACACCGCTCACAATGATGGGTGTTGTGCTCCTGTTTGTGTGTTTCTCCCTTTTTGTTTTTCAGATATCGGTATCCTGGGGATTACGTCAGATTCCGTGGACTACGTCCATGACCAGCGGTTGTTTGTTGTTTTTTTTTTATAAAATGGTCAATGAGGGGTGTGGGGGTGTTTTTATTTGAATAAAAAAATTATTTAACTTGTGTCTTGTCTTTATTTCTTTACTTTATAGACTTAGTAGTGGAAGCCATCTAATAGATGGAATCCATTACTAAGTTGGGGCCTAGTGTTAGCCGGTATAAAATGGCTAACACTAACCCCCCATTATTACCCCAGTACCCAATGCCACCAGGGGTACTGGGAAGAGCCGGGTGCCAGTGGTCCCGGAGCGTCAAAATTGGCGCTCCTGGACCGGGCGGCAGCAGGCTGATAAGATTTAGGCTGGGGAGGGCCTAAACCAATGGCTCTTCCCACCCTGGTGTTACCAGGCTGCTGTCGTTTGGTTTTTAACCCGGCTGGTTAAAAACCAAATGACAGCAGCCTGGTAACACCAGGGTGGGAAGAGCCATTGGTTTAGGCCCTCCCCAGCCTAAATCTTACCAGCCTGCTGCCGCCCGGTCCGGGAGCGCCAATTTTGACGCTCCGGGACCACTGGCACCCGGCTCTTCCCAGTACCCCTGGTGGCATTGGGTACTGGAGTAATAATGGGGGGTTAGTGTTAGCCATTTTATACCGGCTAACACTAGGCCCCAACTTAGTAATGGATTCCGTCTAGACAGCTTCCACTACTAAGTCTATAAAGTAAACAAATAAAGACAAGACACAAGTTAAAAAATTGTTTTATTCAAATAAAAACACCCCCACACCCCTCATTGACCATTTTATTAAAAAAAAAACAACAAACAACCGCTGGTCATCGACGTAGTCCACGGAATCTGACGTAATCCCCAGGATACCAGTATCTGAAAAACAAAAAGGGAGAAACACACAAAAAACACACAAACAGGAGCACAACACCCATCATTGTGAGCGGTGTTGTGCTCCTTACAGTATGCAGCATCTTTACAGATCGCTGCTTACAGTCTGGCCCCCAAGGGGTTAAGGGAGGACCCGCTAATTATATGTGCGCTCAGCCGATCAGCCAATCAGCTGAGCGCACATATAATTCTAAATGTTTCTTCTAATATTGCTATTGTGATAACATAATTAGAAGAAACATTTGATGTTTTAATTAAAGTAAAGTGATGATTAGTACAGAAAGCTCTTTTGCCGGCAATATGAATTAACGGCTTACTGGAGCTTCCTGTACTAATTAATATTTAATTAATAAAACACATTTTCGTTGTAATAAAATCAGTTTCGTTGTTCAATAATTTAATTCTAACGAATCCATCATTGTGCAATTAAATATACTGTCAAAAAAAAATATATATAAATATACATTTATTTATATATATATATTTATTTTAACAGTATATTTAATTGCAAAATGATGGATTCGTTAGAATTAAATTATTGAACAACGAAAGGGACTTTATTACAAAGAAAATGTGTTTTATTAATTTAATATATTAACTATTAGAGGCATCGGCATTCGGCATCATTGCCGGCTATTTTTGAAGTACTCCGTACGGACCGCCTGTCAATCCACGGCTGCATTTCCAGCCGCAAACAATGGTCTTGTTCATTTTTTACGGGTCCGTTTACAATAGGGCCGTAGATTCATACATAGTGTGCACTGTGCAGCCGTATATCGTATACTTTCCAGCGTACGCATGAACCACCAAAAATACCGCCGCACAATTACAGCCGCAAATACAGCCGCACAGTTATATAGTGTGAACCTAGCCTAAGGATGGAATTCATCTGGCAGCGCCATTGACTGCATTGTGAGTGTATACAGTCAATGGCCCCCAGGCCCCTTTCATTGAATTTATTAAGATAATTTCCTCTGGCAAACAGTTTCATGGTCTCACTTCTCTTACAATAAAGAATCTTCTTCTTTGATGGGGTAGAAACTTTTTTCTTCTAGGTGTAGAGGATATCCCCTTCCACATATAGTCTTGGGTATAAATAGATGATGGCAAAGATCTTTGTCCTAACCCATGATATATGTATACATAGTTTTTGATAACCTGTAACCAATTCAATGTATTATTCTAGTTGCCATTTAAAGAGAATCTGTCACCGCCGGTGCCGAGGTGACAGACTCCCGACCCCCCGCTAGAGCACCATATACGTACCTGATTGCGCCGGGTCCCGCTTCTTGAGACGGTCGGGTGACGGAGATTTCAGCGCCCAAAGCCCGAAGGGCGCGCTCTTGAGATGAGTCCAACACTTATAGAGAATGACGGAGATTCGGACTCACCAGTCATTCTCTATGAGCGTTGGACTCATCTCAGGAGCACGATCAGGTACGTATAAGGTGCTCTAGCGGGGGGTCGGGAGCCTGTCACCCCGGCATGGGGGGTGACAGGTCCTCTTTAACATCCAGCTCTACCTAGAGGCCTTCATAAGATTTGGGCCTCTGATCTCTATCCACTGACACATGATACGATCAACAAAATTAAGGCTGATGTTTTTTTGGAAACAAAGCCAGAAGTGGATGCAGCAGGAAGTCCTTCATTTATATTTCCCATTTTCTATAGACTCCTGGCTCCGGCTCAAAAACTGCAGTGGAAGTCTTTTGCAAAACCGTTGAGTGTGACACAGTGTAACTGTTATTTCCAGTAACTTGTCATGTCCTCATACAGTACTTGTCTAAATTAATTGATTTCAGTGGTTTTCAGTCCTGAGACCCACTGCGATCCCGAGATATAGCCGACTGTCAATCAAATCCGATTATTTTACTCCATTAGGGTATGTGCACACTTCAGAAATTTGACGGAAAAATCCACGGCCGTGTCATGGACTCCATTTTATGTACAGGTGGAATACGTCGTCAGTCCAAAGACGCGAGCGGCGGATTCTACAACGGATTTTCCGTCAGATTTCCAATATGTGCACATATCCTTACAGTTTTTGGAGCAAATGAGTCAGATGTTCTTGCCAGGTGAGAAGTTGTTAAGTGCTCTCACAAGTGCATCTAACAAGCCCCCTCAGGCTGTATCTGCGGACATGACAAAAGTTTCTGGAAATGATAGTAAAGCTTTAAATTGTTGCTGAAGTTTGACTTGTTTTCTCATTTTTCTAATGCCTCTAAGGACAGTAATATCTGGAGGACTCTGCAGATCATCTAACTGGTCAAGCCACTGGCAATGGGGGTGACTAGTGTTTAGCGAGCACTAAAATGCTTAAGTGCTTATTACTCCAGTATTTTTATTGCAGTGTAGTGGTCAAGTGGTACTGGTATAGTGAAAGTCAGATAGCTATTTTTTTTGTGTCGCACGGGAAGATTACTAGTCCTGAAAAATATATATATTTTTTTAATGGGCCATTGACCTGTCTACCTACTTAAAATATTCCGTACCCTAACGCATGGCTACAGAATAATAGGATGTGCCAGGCCCTCCCTGCATTGCGCATGACATGTAGGTAACAGGATAGTTTTAGTATTGTATGTATTTTGATCACTTTTCACTTTATCATAGATCTTGGTCTTCTTTTCCAAATTCACTCTTCTCCTGGTATGGTCAACAAGCTACTGCAAATATCATGAAGTATATAAAAGATGGTGGCAGATATTATTTTTACACAACTATGGGACCATAGAGGTAGAGCATCATAAAGACATATGGGAACTTAAAAGCCATTTATGCTGCACTGGGAATTGTGATTTACTATATGTCTACAAATAAGTATCAGAATAGCTTGTGTGAGCATCCCACTGCACAGCCTCCTAAACTGCCTCCATAGAGTAGGCCTTCCCAAGTTTCTGCCTGCTTCTGTGATTGATCTGGGGGGAGACCAGAGCAGTGGGGAGACCAATCCGAGTGGTGTTAGGATGAAGTTGAAAAGACAGTGATGTGGTTTCAGCTGCAGAGAGCAGTAGAACCTGACTGGTGGAGACACAAGACCGCCCTGTGTACAAAGAACTGGAAAAAAAAAGTGGTGCAGTGGTGTGGCCGTCCAGATGAAACCTTCCTGGTAAAGAGGAGAGTTCATATCAGAATTTAGGTGTTGGAGTGGAGACTAAGGGTCCCATTACATGGAGTGATAATTGGCCAAATCAGGCCGATTCACCCAATTATGGCTTTGAGTAATAAAGACAACAGTTTCTTTAGGTCCAGACCTAAAATCAGGTAATAGAGATGCGTGGCATCTCCATGCTCTCGAGCTCCTCCTGCTGTCTGCTCTCTTCCCGACACTGGGCGCCGCAGCTGCCGCTGAGCCACTTGCTGGCTGGGAACGCCACGGCCGGTGATTAACAGAAGACATGTGGACAAGTAATGTATGACCAGTTTAGGGCAAGGGCGGCACGGACATTACTAACAATGTCTGTGCAGTCCTTGCTAAATGATAACTGAGCCATGTAATAGCCATGCCAGCACTGATCTAGCAGATCGACACTCGTTTACATTATTGATCAGGCCGCCATCGGCCCTTTATATAGGACCCTAAGATTAGGGGTAAAAAAGAAAAACTTGGTACTGAGAGGATAAGAATTAGACATCCCTGTGAATTGAATATGTAGCATAAAGATATACCAACTTTACCCTGCAGAATAAGGACATTTCTTGGGGAATATTAAAGTTGTACATTATTGCTACAAATGGTTAGCTGCTCATGAAGGGTTGGGATTGTATGGGACGTGTAAGTTAAACTAATTTGTAAATGTCTCTTTTTCCATCTTACTAACTAACCTTCATCTTGCAACACTATATTTATTTTCATTTTTATATTGATTGGGATTTGATTTTGAAAATTTGGCAATGTAGTATCCTGAAATCTGTGTCTGCTAAATTATCGTCTGTGACATGGTATTTGCCTTTGGAAATTATTAATCTTAAATAGAATTTGAAGTTATAGTAGTAGATAACATCCATTACATCATCATAATCAATTTATAGCAAATTATTTTTAAACGTATCCTTAGAATTGAGGTAGGAATTAAATAGTGTATGCAAATTCTGTTCATTGAAGTACGAACATATAAAATGTATATTCAGGTTTTCTACTCAGCCCTAGTACTAGGACAATATTAGGAATCGCTATCTGTCAGGACAATTGCTGATGAACAATGAAAGGTCGTATTATTACAAGCTGAATGTGCTGTCCCGAGGCATTGTTCATTCATGAATTTACATAAGTAAAGATTATGACATTCTTTTGACTTGCTTGTCAACATAGTGTCTGCTAAAAGACATTAATTCGGCAAAAATCTTGTTGATAAGTGGGAATAGCTGAAAGGCAGACTTTCTTACAAGATGAATATTTACTACTCGAAGCTTGACACTTACTTTAAAAGCAAGACATGGAAAAGGCCAGAAGGTGACAGATGTGCCATCATCAACTTCTTAATCTGCTGTTAGGGTAACTATAAGGACTAAGTGTCATATTAAACAATGTAGGACTGCATGCTTAACATAAAACATATTAGAAATAGTGATGACTTCTTATTACTGCATCAAGTAAGCTTTCTCTAGCAGGTATGTTATATTGTTATATCCCTGTCTTCAAATCCTTCACAGACAAATTGAGGTAGAAAACGAGAAGACAGTGTCATAAAATAGAATAACCAGGAGGACCATGAAGCGAAAAAGATACAATAAAAGAAACTCAGTATTTTGCAGGGTATGTTGTGTTTTATATACTTGTTTATTATATTCTTCATTGTTGAGCTAAGTATACAGTACATGAGTATGAACACCAAGGAGGCCACACAACACTAAACCCTATAATATATATATATAATTGTAAGCAATGTTAGGTAAGCAGTAGAAACCAAACTTTGATGATTGGGGGAAATTTGTAGAGTTGTATTATCGTGTTATGTATACCTTTCTCCCTATAGAGGTGAATACTGAATTTAATCACTGTATATAGATTGCATAAAACATAATGTGACCAGGCCGAATGTTAGGAATAGCACCAGATACCCCAGGAGTTGAAAATGTATAGCCTGTTTTTGTATCTAATGTACAGAGAGTATGGACCCGCTGTGCTGTCTAACTGGTTTGGCTTTGGGACAAACCAGGAAGTGAAGTCTAAGTGCCCTTTGGGTCTTCACCCTTTATCTTGCTCCAGAGGATGCCAGGGCCCTCTACAAGTGTGGTCCCAGTGTGAGCAGCAGCTGGTTCCCAAGAACTAGGCCAAGAATGGCCAATGCCTTTGTAGAATATTTCTGATTTCTCTGGTACCGCAGTTAAATTCAGTGATGAAATTAAATGCAGAGTAGAAATGTTAACACAAATACAATGGATAGAAATAAAAATAGTAAAAAAATCCCCAAGCCAGGAAAATGAATTTAATTTCATCACTGAATTTAACTGCGGTACCAGAGAAATCAGAAATATTCTACAAAGGCATTGGCCATTAATACAAAATGACCCTATACTAAAAACAGTTGTACCACGTAACATTAATATTACCTACCGCAAAAACCAAGAATTTGTGCAGTTACTTGGCCCCGAGTAGTAATAAAGGTCCTGCGGCTGAGATTGGTACTGTGGGGGGCACCTCCCGCTGTGGGATATCTCGGTGCATGTGTTGTGCTTGGATCCCTTAACAACTTGTCAGTAGTTTCTCTTCTCCTATTACCACTGAGGTATTCAGAATAAAAGACAGATGCAACTGCTCTTCTGACTACGTGGTGTACTTGCTGAGCTGCCAGTGCCTCCTCTATGTCGGACGGAGAGTTCAAACACTTCGTTGCAGAATGAACAAACATCGTGCTAATATTAAAAATGGTTTTGTTAAGCACAGCCTCTCCCGCCATTATCTGCTTAGCGACCCGTCTTGTTTAGTCCTCACAGTGATTGAACAGATTCCAATAAAATGCCCAGAACAGATATAGGTCCCTGATCAACAGGGAGACCTATTGGATTTTTCGCCTGTCATCTCTGGTACCGAATGTATGTGGGTGTGTGTATATATAAGAGAAATTCAGAATGAAAGCAGCACTCGTGTAGCGATAGATGTGGTGCCAAGCGGTATATACCACCTGGTATAGGTAATATAAATCAGAAGAATACCGCAGCACTCATGGGATAGAATTCAACACAACGTGTTTATTCCCTCAAATATATTATATATATTTATATATATATATATATATATATATATATATATATATATTGTAAGGCAGCGGCTGGAAAAGTCTGCAATGGTATATATATCCCGGCCAGGTTCTTGGTATATACCTGGAGAGACAGGCGCATGTTACCAAGGTATGGAGCCTTGGTGAAATAAGAGCCTTTAGATGGTGTCAGCGGTGTTAGGCAGCTGATACGTGTAGTGTTAGATTGACTGTTTAGTCAGTTCCGGGCCGGCTCTTATTGGGAGCAGGCAAAGTGTTGGGTGGGTGCCTGCTCCCCATGTTCCAGGCCGGGACTTGTTGGGTATATCTAAGTCAGCAAGTCAGCTGACTAGGTGTGGCTACTACCCTGGACTAACTGTTTTGGCCCTGGGAGAAGGAAGACTGGAGCAAGCCAGTATCTGCCACACAAGGTTCTGTTTGGTTTACTACAAGGTATAGTGAGGGAACTTACCTGTATAGTAAGTGCTCAGACGAGCAGGTTTTTCTTTATGTTCTGTATGTGTTACTGCTGTATGCATCTTATGCTGCAATAAACCCCTAATACGGGAAAACCCCGCATTGGAAAAAAAAGACTGCTCCTGTCTCTGTGCCATAACAAGGACTATGCTACGATCCCAGAGCTGTAAAGCTCACATATGGTGGAGGATGACGGCATGTTAAAGAGACAGTACTCTTAAAGAGACAGTACCACAGCATTACTAACCTATGTCCTGGGTGAAAGCTGCAACTGCGCAGTCAATATCATCAGCTAAAATTGATGACCTGGTGAAACAGCTGATCCAAGCTAATGCTAACCTCCAGCTGATGGCGGCCAACCAGCAAAAGGCGCATGAGGAGACAATCCAACGCCAGGCTGAAACCAATCGCTTGCTGTTGGAATCCCATCAAGCCACGGTGAAGGAGCAGCAGCAGGTGAACCAGTCTCTGCAGCAGCAGCTAAAGGCCTTGGCTGGGAGGCCAGAGGGAATGCCAGGCGGGCAGTCCACACCCCGCCAAGTGGTGCAAAGCACGATGCGCAAAATGACCAAGGATGATGACATTGAGGCGTATCTTGTGACCTTTGAAAGGATTGCTGAGAGAGGGCGGCTTCCCGTGGATCAGTGGGCAGATGTCCTGGCCCCCTTCTTAACCGGCGAGCCACAGAAGGCCTACTTCGACCTGAGGGTCCTAGATGCCAAGGACTACGCCAAGCTGCGAGGAGAGATACTAGCCCGACTAGGGGTCACCTTAGCAGTAAGAGCCCAGAGAGTCTACGCCTGGGAATTTGAACCGGAAAAACCAGCCCGATCCCAGATGTACGACTTCTTTCATCTTACCAACAAGTGGCTAGAGCCAGAGACTCTCACATCAGCCCAGGTGGTCGAGCGAGTTGTCTGTGACCGCTTTGTCCGTGCCCTTCCAGTCAGGCTCCAGCGGTGTGTGGGGTACACGGAGCCTAAAAGCGTGGATGAGCTGGTTGGGGTTGTGGAGAGGTACAGTGCCACTGAGGAGTTCCTTCAGGTACTTCATCCCCTTGGGAACAAGCAGGAGCTTATAAAGGGTAAGACTGTTCCTGCCCAAAAAGGGGAAAGAAAATGTCCTGAGGGGAGGGGGGTCCGGCCTGGAGAGAGGGGGGAAAGGTCACCCACCCAAAGAAGGGACCCTGTAAATAGGGCCCGGGACCCCATTGTCTGCTGGCGATGCCAAGGACTGGGACATGTGGTAGCCCCTTGCCCAATATTGGAAGAACCCATGGAATGCAACCTAGGGAGGCGTACCTCCTGGTTTGCCAGACCGTCGTATTCCACTCATGTTGCTGCCAGCCGACGAGAGTGTACTATTACTGTTAATGGACATACTGTGCAGGCTCTCTTGGACTCCGGGAGCCTGGTGAGCCTGGTGCAATCCAGGCTGGTGAACTCAGACCAACTCCTCCCACGTCGTATAGCGGTAGTCTGCATTCATGGGGACACCAAGGACTACCCGACTGCCCAACTTACAGTAGAGACCCCCTTGGGGAGGGTACAACATGACATGGCCATTTTAGCCAGTTTGCCTCACAGTGCCATTATTGGGTGTGATTTTCCCTTGTTTTGGGATATGTGGGAAAATAAAATGAGTGCCATGTATGATGATGTACCACCCGTAACTGATGTGTGTAAAACTAGGGATGCCGCTACAATAGAGCCCAATACATTCCCACAATGGGTTCTGGCTGGAGACGCGGAGGAGACCCTCTCTGAATTAGACATGTCATCCCTCCCAGTCTCCAGGGGAAACTTTGGGACCGAACAATTGAGGGACCCTAATCTGGTGAATGCATGGAAAAACGTTAAGGTAATTGATGGTAAACCCCACGAAACAGGGGAAAGTTTGGTATACCCTCATTTTGCAGTATACAATGACCTATTGTACAGGGTGAAAAAGACACCAACTGAGGTGGTGGGGCAGTTGGTGGTACCACAAACCCATGTCCGCATGGTTTTAGAGTTAGCCCATTCCCATGTGCTGGGGGGACACTTAGGGGTGGAGAAAACTAAAGAGCATGTGGAGCGGAACTTCTACTGGCCGGGGATCTATAGGGCAGTTGAGGAATATTGCCAATCCTGTCCGGAGTGTCAGATTAATGCCCCTAGACCCCATTTCCGAAGCCCCCTAATTCCTCTACCTATAATCGAAGTGCCCTTTGACCGGATCGGCATGGATCTGGTCGGGCCCCTTCCTAAATCCGCCAGGGGACATCAGCATATCCTGGTGCTGGTGGATTATGCCACCCGCTACCCAGAGGCCATTCCCCTTAGAAACACTTCCTCTAAAGGGATAGCAAAGGAACTTTTTACCATGTTCACCCGTACAGGTATCCCAAATGAGATCCTAACCGACCAAGGCACTCCCTTCATGTCTAAAGTCACCAAAGAACTATGTAATCTCCTGAAAATTACCCACCTCCGTACTTCAGTGTATCATCCCCAGACCGATGGCCTGGTGGAACGTTTTAACAAAACGTTAAAAGGGATGTTAAAAAAGGTTGTGGATAAGGATGGTAAAGACTGGGACCGCCTGTTGCCCTACCTGATGTTTGCAATCCGAGAAGTTCCCCAGACATCCACGGGTTTCTCCCCGTTTGAGCTTCTATATGGCAGACATCCCCGGGGGCTCCTAGACATAACCAGGGAGACCTGGGAACAGGAAAATACCCCATACAAAAGTGTGATTGAACACATAGCAGAGATGCAGGATAGGATTGCGGCAGTCATGCCTATAGTAAGGGAAAACATGCAGCAGGCTCAGGAATGTCACAGCCGCGGCGGCGTCCCGCGTTCCGGGCCGCCGCCGCGACCGCTTCCTGCCCCATGCAGCAGCCGGTGTCCATAGTCGGGGACCCGGCGCTGCTATCACCTCGGCCCCGGGGGGCGCCTCACCTCTCCACGCTCCTGTCTCCCGCTGTGCCGGCCGGCGCGCGCGTCTCCGCCTCCTAGGGCGCGCGCGCGCCGGCTGTCTCAGATTTAAAGGGGCAGTGCGCTCCTAATTGGTAGTTGCACCTAATCACTCCCCTATAAATCCCAGCTTGCCCTGTTCCCTGTGTTGGAGCCTCTACATGCTTCCCATAGCGTTTGGCCCAGCTCCCTGTTGTTCCTGTGTCCTGTCCGTTACCTGGTCCCAAGTCCCTGTTCCTGAGTCCTGTCCGTTACCTGGTCCCAAGTCCCTGTTCCTGGTTCCTGTTCCCCTGTCACTCCACCTGTTCCCGTGTCCAGCCTGTCACGTGCTCTCTCATCTGCAGACTATTGCCTGTGCCATCTCCTGCCACGCCTCGCCTGCCGACACCAGCAACCAAGCCAGGGGTAGCGACCTGGGGGTCGCCTGCCGCAGCAAGTCCATCCCGCCTTGCGGCGGGCTCTGGTGAAAACCAGCGGCCCCTTAGACTCCGCTCCCTGGTGAGGTTTGTGCCATCGCTGGTGCCGGTCCAGTGGATCCACTACTCCGGGCGTTACAGTAGGCTCCAAACATGGATCCCGGCGAGGTGCCCGATCTCCGTGACGTCGCCAGAGTGGTCACTCAGCAGGCGCAACAAATCCAGAAACAGTCACAGCAGATCCAGCAACTCACTGCCGCCTTACAGCAGCAGACTACTGCCCAGCGCACACCACCTCCTGACGCTTCTTCTTCACTCCGACTGGCCCTCCCAAGCAAGTACTCTGGGGACTCTAAGTTGTGCAGAGGATTCTTGACTCAGTGCACCATGCACATTGAACTTTTGAGTAGTCAGTTTTCCACCGAGCGCTCTAAAGTGGCTTTCATCATCAGCCTATTAGAAGGTAGAGCCCTGGCCTGGGCCACGCCACTGTGGGACCGTGATGATCCAGTTGCTGCCAATCTCCGGGCCTTCCTATTCGAGTTTCGCTCCGTCTTTGAGGAACCTGCCCGTGCTTCTTCAGCCGAGACTGCTCTCCTCAACCTCTCTCAAGGCAGCTCCTCTGTTGGTGACTACGCCATCCAGTTCCGCACCCTGGCAGCCGAATTGGACTGGAACGAGGCCGCCCTATTGGCCACCTTCAAGAAGGGCCTGTCTAGTCGTGTGAGAGACGTGCTCGCTGCCCGAGACCTGCCTACCTCCCTGAACGAACTCATTCTACTGGCCACCCGAGTTGATACTCGTTTTTCGGAGAGGGAGGAGGAGGTTCGGCATGAACATTTACTAACCCGTTCCCGTCGCATCCCCAGCTGGCGCCGGTTTTCCAGAATCCTGACCTTTCGATGTCCCAACCCTCTCCTGAGATTCCTATGCAGGTGGAACGGGCTCACCTGACGCCTGATGAAAGAATCCGGCGCCTGGAGCAGAATCTCTGTCTCTATTGCGGTGGTTCCGATCACTTCCGGCTGGGATGTCCCCTACGTCCCCAAACATCCGGAAAATGCTCGCACCTAGGTCCGGTGGGACAGGTGTCCCTAGGTGTGAATGCCACCATTCCAAGTCTGTCTATGCCAGTTTCCATCCGGACTCTCTCAGGACAAAATCATCAGACTACTGCCTTCCTCGATTCTGGGTCAGCAGGCAGTTTTATTGCGGCAACATTGGTCCAAAGATGGCGGCTACCCGTGACCCGACTAGCCAGGCCCCTGACTATCTCCTCGGTCACAGGCGAAATTCTTACCGACCGTGTGTACTACCAGACCGCACCTTTAGTCCTCCAGGTGGGTCCTTTACATCAAGAAGAGATATCCTTCTACGTCCTGCCCCATTCTTCCCCCGCGGTCCTCCTGGGACTCCCGTGGCTGCAAGAACATGCCCCTCAACTGGACTGGAGAACCGGGGAGATTCTCAGTTGGGGTCAGGACTGTTCCAACCAGTGTCTCAGGTTACCTCGGACCAAGTGTACTATGTCGTTTCCTGTCCCAGCCAAGCCTCTATCCGACCTACCGGCAGAAGACCAAGACTCGGCGGATGCCTTCTCTGCCGAGGTGTACCCTCTCTCCGTACCCAAGACTAAGGTCGGGTCCTCTCACCACCGGGAGAACTTACAGAGGGTCCTCGTCGACAGACCCACAGTCCCTTGCCATGTTTTACCGCCTGATCGCCTAGCACCAGTCGTCACCTCCTCGCTTCGGAGAGTACCCCCCGGAAAGACTCATGTTCACCCTGCGCTTCGAAGAGGTATTTTGAAGTGGGGTCATTCCTCGCTGGAGACCGGGCACCCTGGAGTCTGTAAGACCGGCCAACGGATCTCTCGCCACTACTGGTGGTCCAGTTTGTTTCAAGATGTCAAAGACTTTGTGGCTTCCTGTGCCATCTGCAGGCAAGAAAGAGGGGGAGGCCAAAGGGGGGGGTACTGTCACAGCCGCGGCGGCGTCCCGCGTTCCGGGCCGCCGCCGCGACCGCTTCCTGCCCCATGCAGCAGCCGGTGTCCATAGTCGGGGACCCGGCGCTGCTATCACCTCGGCCCCGGGGGGCGCCTCACCTCTCCACGCTCCTGTCTCCCGCTGTGCCGGCCGGCGCGCGCGTCTCCGCCTCCTAGGGCGCGCGCGCGCCGGCTGTCTCAGATTTAAAGGGGCAGTGCGCTCCTAATTGGTAGTTGCACCTAATCACTCCCCTATAAATCCCAGCTTGCCCTGTTCCCTGTGTTGGAGCCTCTACATGCTTCCCATAGCGTTTGGCCCAGCTCCCTGTTGTTCCTGTGTCCTGTCCGTTACCTGGTCCCAAGTCCCTGTTCCTGAGTCCTGTCCGTTACCTGGTCCCAAGTCCCTGTTCCTGGTTCCTGTTCCCCTGTCACTCCACCTGTTCCCGTGTCCAGCCTGTCACGTGCTCTCTCATCTGCAGACTATTGCCTGTGCCATCTCCTGCCACGCCTCGCCTGCCGACACCAGCAACCAAGCCAGGGGTAGCGACCTGGGGGTCGCCTGCCGCAGCAAGTCCATCCCGCCTTGCGGCGGGCTCTGGTGAAAACCAGCGGCCCCTTAGACTCCGCTCCCTGGTGAGGTTTGTGCCATCGCTGGTGCCGGTCCAGTGGATCCACTACTCCGGGCGTTACAAGGAAACCCAGGCCAGGGTGTATAACAGGGCAGCAAGGGTCAGAGTCTTTCAGCCAGGTGACAGGGTGCTCGTACTAGTCCCAACCGTTGAAAGCAAATTCCTAGCTAAATGGCAAGGCCCCTATGAGATCAGTGAAAAGGTTAATGAGGTAAACTATAAGGTGTTCCAGCCCGGGAAAAGGAAACCCTATCAGATATACCACATAAACCTCATCAAGTCCTGGAAAGACCGTGAAAGCCTGGCAGCTTTAAGGGAGCCCAGGGAAGCCCCAACTAAGGAATTGCCCCCTGTACAGATTGCAGAGTCCCTGTCAGAGGTTCAAAAGCAAGAGGTAAGGGAGTTCCTACAAAGGAACCGAGGGGTCTTTTCTGAAAGGCCAGGCCGAACAGAAGTCATTAAACATGACATTGTTACAGAGCCAGGTCAGAAGGTACAGTTACGACCATACAGGGTACCTGAAGCCCAGAGACAAGCTATCTCTAAAGATAGGGGTAATAGAGAAGTCACAAAGTGGGTGGTCCAGTCCCATAGTGATCATCCCCAAGCCAGACGGTAGCTTACGGTTTTGCAACGACTTTCGCAAGTTAAATGAAATTTCGAAATTCGATGCCTACCCCATGCCAAGGGTTGACGAACTGATTGAAAGGTTGGGACCTGCTAGGTATATAACCACATTAGACCTCACCAAAGGCTATTGGCAAGTTCCCCTCACAGATGAAGCAAAGGAAAAAACAGCCTTTTCAACCCCAGAGGGGCATTTCCAGTATGTTGTCCTTCCTTTTGGCTTACATGGGGCTCCCGCTACATTTCAAAGGTTAATGGACCTCATCCTGCGGCCCCATAAAGAATACTCAGCCGCTTATCTGGATGATGTAGTCATATATAGTTCCGAATGGGGGTCCCATTTAGCCAAAGTACAGGCAGTTCTAGATGCGATAAGGGCAGCAGTCCTTACAGCCAACCCAAAAAAGTGCGCAATAGGCCTAGAGGAGGCCCGCTATCTAGGATACAACATTGGGCGAGGAGTCATCAAACCCCAAGTAGATAAGATTGAAGCCATCAGAAATTGGCCCCAACCTACATCTAAGAAGCAGGTCAGAGACTTCTTGGGGATAGCAGGGTATTATAGGAGGTTTGTACCAGGCTTTGCCTCAATAGCTGCCCCTCTTACAGACCTCACCAAAGGGACAAGGTCCACCATAGTAAAGTGGAACCAGGAGGCTGAACAAGCATTTCAAAAGCTGAAGGAGGTTCTCTGCAAGAGACCAATACTAATCACTCCTAACTTTAGGAGAGAATTTATAGTTCAGGCAGATGCTTCAGAAGTGGGCTTAGGAGCTGTCCTGTCTCAGCTAGTCAATGGGGAAGAACACCCAGTCGTATACCTTAGCCGGAAGCTGTCCGCCGCTGAGAAAAACTACTCAATAGTAGAGAGAGAATGTCTGGCCTTAAAGTGGGCAATAGAGTCCCTATGCTACTACCTAGTGGGGAGACAATTTAGGGTAATCACAGATCATTCCCCTTTGAAATGGATGGCCCAAAATAAAGGGAAAAATGCGAGGGTGACCCGGTGGTTCCTGGCACTGCAGGATTTCAAGTTCTGTGTGGAACATCGTCCGGGGTCCCAACAAGCGAATGCGGATGCATTTTCACGTGTCTACAGTTTCGGGGCACAAGGTGCTCTACCCCACAGGCCTGAGCAGAGGGGGGGGATATGTAAGGCAGCGGCTGGAAAAGTCTGCAATGGTATATATATCCCGGCCAGGTTCTTGGTATATACCTGGAGAGACGCAGGCGCATGTTACCAAGGTATGGAGCCTTGGTGAAATAAGAGCCTTTAGATGGTGTCAGCGGTGTTAGGCAGCTGATACGTGTAGTGTTAGATTGACTGTTTAGTCAGTTCCGGGCCGGCTCTTATTGGGAGCAGGCAAAGTGTTGGGTGGGTGCCTGCTCCCCATGTTCCAGGCCGGGACTTGTTGGGTATATCTAAGTCAGCAAGTCAGCTGACTAGGTGTGGCTACTACCCTGGACTAACTGTTTTGGCCCTGGGAGAAGGAAGACTGGAGCAAGCCAGTATCTGCCACACAAGGTTCTGTTTGGTTTACTACAAGGTATAGTGAGGGAACTTACCTGTATAGTAAGTGCTCAGACGAGCAGGTTTTTCTTTATGTTCTGTATGTGTTACTGCTGTATGCATCTTATGCTGCAATAAACCCCTAATACGGGAAAACCCCGCATTGGAAAAAAAAGACTGCTCCTGTCTCTGTGCCATAACAAGGACTATGCTACGATCCCAGAGCTGTAAAGCTCACAATATATATATATATATATATATATATATATATATATATATATATATATTATATTTATTTTTTTTTTACAAGACAGATGGACCAGCCAACAGAAGCTATTTTTTTTACTCTAAATCCCAGCCAAGTAAACACATACTGGTGATTTTGTGTCACAAACCTAGTCTAAATATTCTTTAAAGGGGTGCTCCAGCGTGGGCGCACTTTTTGGGGGGGACCGGGGAGGAGGTGGCTGAAATAAAAGACGTCCCCGGTTCCAGCGGCGGGTCCCCCATCACGGTGCTCCGGTGCCCGGCCGCTTCCCGGTGTCTGACGCCGCCCGAGACGCTACGTCTCAGGGCCGCTCAGTCACTCAGTGAAGGAGGCGGGATCCGAGCAGACTTCAAACGGATCCCGGCTCCCTTCACTGAGTGGCTGAGCGGCCCTGAGATGTAGCGTCTCGGGCGGCGTCAGACACCCGGAAGCGGCCGGGAACCGGGCACCGGAGCGCCGTGATGCGGGACCCGCCGCTGGAACCGGGGAGGTAAGTGGACGTCTTTTATTTCAGCCACCTCCTCCCCGGTCCCCCCAAAAAAGTGCCCCCACGCTGGAACACCCCTTTAACTAATAACTTTAACTAATAACTAACTATAATATTAGATGATTTTTTGTAGGATAAGCTGTCCTGTGTGTGTCCATAAGGAACAGCAATATTTCTGGTCATTTTATAAATTGTATATGACCAGATCTCTGTGAGCTCCATGCGTTCTGTGTGTGAGGTTGTGAGGAAAGCCTAGCCTCTATGAAGGCTCCTAAACAATACACACAGAGAATAGGACATCCTACTCTATTTGGTTATACTTCACCTTAAGCTAGCCATACATTTTCAATAACTGATGGATCATTGATCAGTTATCTGTCCCAACTGGCTCAAGAGGTAAGCTGCAGCAAGAGAGTATTCACTGCAGCTTATCTTTCCCCAAACAAAGGAGTTGTGTGGTGATTTTCTATAACGCCCAACCCTTATCTCCACCGAGATCATCTGTTGGTGGATGGTCGGGACAGCCCCGTATACCTTAGATCAATGGCCAATCATAGTCTAAGATGTGTGGGGGCCTTTAGAAAGCAAGCCGCACCAGACATTATAGAGAATTGCTAAGCAGTCTTACCTGTGATTCCACCCTTGGGTAGAGATATAGTGCTCACAGTAAGCTTTTGTGTAGCTTCTTAACAGTCTTCTGAGATTTTCTTACATTTTTGCGCTGCATGACAACTTTTCAGGAATTGGGGTTGTATCAAATTTATATGGTTTTTGCTAGATTTTACAACCACAATAAATAAATAAATAAATAAAATGTTAGGCTTTAAAAGGTTGGACACTGACTTACAGGGCAGCTACCTTCAATTGCAGGCAATTGATAGACAATTTTCTTCTTTATGGAAGAGAACCAATTGAAGACATATGTCTTTATTCTTATAACTATAGTCACCACAGTGAAATCTAATATTTACACACGCACACACATCCCCAAGTTTCCAAAACAAACACTGAATTATAATTTTTGTTGCTCGAATCACTGAACCATGCCATGTTATCACCCTGTAAGATAACCGATCTGTCCACTATAATGTAAATTACAAAGCTCTATAATACGAGGGTTAGGTCCCAATCACAAAAGTAAAAAGTAAAAAAAAAAAGTAAATGAAGCTGAATGTGAGGTTAATCAGCTGAAAATGGTATCACAAGTCTCATGCTGCGTTTATAATTATCCCTTATTCTATCATTACAGATCTCTTGCAGCTCATTATTTTAAGTCAACAATACTGCAGGGATTCTTTAAGGTAAAAAGTACAAAGTTACTTGACAGGAATATATTGTTTAAAAAAAAAAGTAAAAAAAAAATAATTGCAAAACATATTATACATTCTATGTACACACTACATAAAACACGTTAGAGTTTTTCATTGCATTTCTCCCTAGAGATGCTGCCTCTGCAAAAGAGTTCAGTACTGTTTCTCACAACCTCCTTGAAGAGGATAAACAATTGGATTGATGACAGGGTATGCCCATCTAAGACATAGCATATCCATAGTTTATGCCAGGGTCCTCTGTGACCCTCACCTATCCCCCCTGACCCCTTCTAGCTCATTTACAGCCACTGTAGGTAATCAAGAAGCTGAAATCAGCCAAACAGGCTGTTTTATACAGTTTGCATACCTATGATAGAGGTTATTGGGAGCTGCATGAAACATTGCACCACTAAAAGATTCACTCTTTCCATACAGTACCTCTCACAGTACTACACTGTTTATATTGACACCTTGATTTATGGCATGGTTAGGGCCCTATTACACGGGACGATTATCGTGCGGAAAATCAGTATATCGTTCGAATTTAAATGATAATTGTTCCATGTAATTGTGGCAACAATCGAAAAATCGTTCGTATGTCTTTGATCGTTGATTTAGATCTGACCCTAAAATCATTGCTAATCGTTCACTGTAATTCAACTTTCATTAGCTGTATTTCCGCTTTCATTCAGTAATGGTTCAGTGTAATATCAATTTTTTTTTTCTTTTGCTGGGATCAGATGGAGTAAATGATTGTAGTAACGTTCCATATTTTGGAGTGCTCCTTTATATGACATATCTCTGTTCCTCTTGTTTTGGTAGTGATCGTAGTAACGATCGCTGTAATGATCGTAACTAACGACTATTCTGTGTAATATGGTGAATGATTTCAGGCTAACGATAAACCATCTTGTTTGCGTTCGTCTATCGCTAATTGTTAAAAATCGCTTCATCTAACAGGCCCCTATTAAGCCCCTCTTACACAGGGTGATCAGAGGGAGCAAGGGAGAAACCACCTGTCAAGTCAGCGCTCGATTGCTCCTCGTTCCCTGCTCACTTGAAAGACGTTAAAGGACAATGATCAGCTGACATTGTGCATGTTGGCTGATCATTGCCTTTTATTACACTTAGCGATTATCGTCCAGAATGGCCAAAAATTGGCCAAATACGGGCAATAATAGCTTCGTGTAATAGGGCCTTTAGAGTTAAGAGGGCAATTACTGGTACTGGTTGGCAGATACTGACACTGATAGATACTGATATTGACAAACCTGACAGTGGTAATATAATTGATATCCATCAGGCCAAATGGGGAAAGGCACCTGTCATCTGTTTTGGGTTTTGGTAGTATGAAACACATTACTTTACGAAGCAGCTCTTTGCCAATGCCTCACTGACAGGTCTCCTCCGATTCACACATAGTGTAAATCGGGGGTTCCCTTTAAATATATTGTAAGTAACCAATTGAGGTCAACAACTCAATCTGCAGACCACATTTTTTATAGCAGTTTTCGATTCAATGAGCATTTCAGGACTATATCAGTCCTGCACAAGTCAGCATGTCAGCTTTTTGATAAACATGTACCTACTTGCAGTAAATGCTAATTACCAGATTTCACTTAATGTATAGAGAAGATTTTATGATCAACCCATCACTAATTTAAAAGAACCCATCAAAGAGCATTAATATACAAATGACACTGGGCTTACATGTGTAATATACAAAGTGAATGTAGTGCTGCTGCTGAAAGATTTTCCCTTTCAAAGACATAACACTCACATTATTTATTAATGATAGAAATTAAAATTTAAAATTAAGGCACAAGATCAAAATGTATCATAGTATATGCAAGCAAGAATTAGCTTTAGACTTAGGAGAAGCAGTGTTCCAATGTCAGATATAGCACTTTAAATATATATATAGATCAAAGTTCATTTTAGTTGACTAAAGAAACATCAGAAATAATTTTGTCTATCATTTTATTTTATATCTATTTATCTATCTATGTAACATGTAGATATATATTTTTATATTATTTTATATTAAATGTAATAATTATATTAAAGCTATAATAAAATTTGACAAGCTATAGTAATATGTCAGCTCTTACTCAGAATAATGACTCTTATAAAATATTCGCAAATCGGCACTTTCCGCCCAGTACGCCGGGGGGCGGGGAGGGGGTGTGAAGGGGCGGAACCATTCGTTCCGCCAAAAGATACGCCGAAAACCTACTCCAGTCCTCAGCTGGCGTAGGTTTTCGGCGGTGCACACCAGAGCGCACGGGATTTATGTAGAGGCAGTCCGCCTCTACATAAATCTCCATAGCGCCGGAGATGCGGGGACATTTGTAAGTCTGGCGTAAAAAACGCTGGACTTAATAAATGTCCCCCTTAGTGTTCAGACCTGTACCAATCATGAGAATGAGCTGGGGCAGGGCCGCCCTAAAGCCACAACAGGGACACTTCTAGCTGAAAATCAGACAGTATACAAGAAAAGAGAAACTCAGGAGTAAAGCTTGCACAGGCCACAAAACGTGTAGAGGAGAGCAGATACAAAGCAGTCTGCTGGGTTGACATATAGACTTTGTACACATATAGAGAGAACAAAAAGCAACTAAAGAGGAGAAGCATTTTTTTTTGTTTAAAGCTTTTAGGCCCCATTCACACGTCCGTGTCAGTTTTTACTGTCAGGAAATCCTGATCAGGAGACCTCAAATGTCATCAGGAAAGTATCAGGATTTCCTGACAGTAATCCGTTTTTACCATCAGGAAAAACCTTCAGGATTTCCTGATGAGAAAAAAAAAAATAGTTCTTAATATGGTCTAGTATGCCAACATAAGGGATGATGGGAGTTTTACTTCTGCAACCTGGATGGCCACAGGCAGCAGAAGTAAAACTCCCATCATGGCCTGTCAGCAGAGGCATGATGAGAGTTGTTCTTCTGCAACCTGGATGGCCACAGGCTGCAGAACTACAACTCCCATCATGGCCTGCCAGCAAAGGCATGATGGGAGTTGTACTTCTGCAACCTAGATGGCCACAGGCAGCAGAAGTACAACTCCCATCATGGCCTGTCAGCAGAGGCATGATGAGAGTTGTACTTCTGCAACCTGGATGGCCACAGGCAGCAGAAGTGCAACTCCCATCATGGCCTGTCAGCAGAGGCATGATGAGAGTTGTACTTCTGCAAGCTGGATGGCCACAGGCAGCAGAAGTACAATTCCCATCATGGCCTGCATGATACGGGGGTTGTAAGCTGTCCGGTCCGGGGGGGAGGGGGCGGAGTTGGTGGAAGCTGTCCGGGGGCGGGGGTCGTGGCGCCGGGAGGGAGGCCTGTGCTGCCGCTGCCTGTGCGGTGGGGAGGTAGGGGTGCCAGTGGTTGCGGGGGCCAGCCGGCTCTCACTTATCCGGAATCACGGGCACTTTCCTGATGTACTTCAGGAAAGTGCCCGTGATTCCGGCGCTCCCATAGACTTCTATGGGAGCGTCCGGGCCGGAATTCCGGATAAAAATAGGACATGTCCTATTTTTTCCGGATCTATTTTCCGAAACGGACACCCTTCCGGAAAAATCCGGAAGGGTGTCCGTGACTAATTAAAGTGTATGGGTCCGGAAATCCATCCGGATGGTTTTTCCAGACGTGTGAAGGGGGCCTAACAGCAGCTGTTCAAGCTTTAAACACAAAGGGGAGATTTATCAAACATGGTGTAAAGTAAACTGGCTCAGTTGCCCCTAGCAACCAATCAGATTCTACTTTTCATTTCCCTAAGAGTCTGTGAGGAATGAAAGGTGGAGTCTGATTGGTTGCTAGGGGCAACTGAGCCAGTTTCACTTTACACCATGTTTGATAAATCTCCCCCAAAAGAGCTTGACTTCCAGGAGCATTAACAAATAGCATATACACACCATTATGTAGTTGTCCTCATTCAGACCAGCAAGTCTGTACCAGCCCTGGTGCAGGAACTTCTCTCTCCAGCTCCTGTCAGATTCACTGTGGATCAACTGACTCCCAAACACTCTAAAGCCTGAACCGGAACATGGGAACGGCCTCCCACCCACGCTACAGCCGTTCCAAGAAAGACAGACCATTTTATCCGCACAGCAGCTATACTAAATAGCAAACGTCAGTAACCTATTATCAGGGCCAGACTGGAACTAAAAATTGGCCCTGGCATTTCAAAGTACACAGGCTCACTCAAATCCAGAAAAATTGTAATAAAAAAATGATCAAAAAGTCGTATATGCGCAATCAAGGTACCAATAGAAAGTACAGATCATGGCAAAAAAATGACACCTCAAACCTCAGACCAAAGAATAAAAGCGCTATAAGCATGGGAATGGAGCAATTTTAAGGAACTTAATTAAAAAAAATAAAATAAAAGTTATACATGTTACATATCAAGTTGTAAACAACTTGAGGAACATATATAACAAGTCAGTTTTACCCCAGGGCAAGCGGCGTAAACACGAAACCTTCCCAAATTAAAAAAAAAATGCTTTTTTTTAAATTTCATCACACATTTAATTTTTGTTCTGGTTTCACAGCATTTTTTATGCAAAAATTCATCCTGTCATTGCAAAATACAATTAGTGGCTCAAAAAATAAGGGCTCATCTGGGTCTCTAGGTGAAAAAGGCAAGTGCTATGGCCTTATATACACAAGGAGGAAAAAACGAAAGTGCAAAAATGGAAATTGGTCCGGTCCTTAAGGGGTTATAGACCTTTATGCACTCCTGGGAGTTGTAGTTCTCACAATAAAATACATACTTCTGTATTTTGTAGGGAGAACTACAACTCCCAGCAGTTCCTGAAGGTCTATAGCTGTCAGGGCAAACTGGGAGTTGTGGTTCCCCATCTATGGGGTTATGTGTTACATAGTTCTGGAGAATTCATTTTACATGAATAAAAAATGTAACACCCAACCCCATAGATTGTGAACTACAACTCCTAGCATGCCCTGGAAGCTATATACCTTCAGTAACTGCTGGGAGTTATAGTTCTCCCTAAAAAATACATTTGTTTATTTTGTTGGGAGAACTACAACTTACAGCTGTTCCTGAAGGTCTATAGCTGTCACTGTCAGGGCATGCTGGGAGGTGTAGTTCATAACATTATAATCTTATTTTTTTAATCCTAAGGGCCCAGCTTCCACACTTATATTAGAAGCTTCCACACTTATATTAGAAGCTTTCACGCTTACATTACAGTACTTTTCATTTTATACTTTTACTACCTGCTGCCAGGGCCGATTCTAGGTTTTATGCTGTCTGAGGTGAAAATTGAAACAGCGCTTCCTCCTCCCACAAACATAACTATATACCAGCAGTGGACATATTGCATACATGACTATATACCAACAGTACATGTAATGAATACAGAACTACATAACAGAAGAGAATACACTACATATATGTTAGTGCCTGTCTTAGTGGTGGTGACATATGGGGACCCCAGTTGTAGAGACCCCCTAATAGTAAAGGCCTCAGACCGCCTAATACTGCCAGCTTCAGACACCCAATAATACTGTTAGCCTCTGAGGGTGGGTTCACTTGTACCGAATCAGCAGCGGAGCAAAGTCCGCTGCAGATGCGATCCCTGTTATTTTCAGAGATTACATACTCGCAGCAGGATTGTCATCCGGACCCCTTAACCCCCCACCGGCCAGAGCATACATCACCTGCTGCATGCTGCAGCTGAGGCTCCTGGAGGTCTCTCTAAGCCAATCAGTGACTGCGGCAGGGCTGTGCACTGATTGGCTGAGCGGGACCTACGGAGACCGGGAGCCTCAGGTGTAGCTGCAGCATGGAGCAGGTAATGTATGCTCTGGCCGGTGGGGGGTTAAGGGGTCCGGATGACAATCCTGCTGCGAGTATGTAATCTGTGAGATCTGCTGTGGATAAGGTACATGTGAACCCACCCAGAGACCCCTTAAAGGGAACCTGTCACTGGGGACGCGGGCACAGAGCCCACCCGACTCCCCGGCGCAGCCCCTGGATACTTACCCTTTCCGGTGAATCCCGCTCCTGGAGCCGGTCCTGGGACGAAGATATCAGTGCCTGAAGCCGTGTACGCGCACTGTAGAGATAAGACTGATGCCCATACAGAATGACAGCTCCATTTATTGTCTATGGGCATTGGACTCATCTCTGCAGTGCGCGCACACGGCTTCAGGCACTGATATCTTCGTCCCAGGACCGGCTTCAGGAGCAGGACTCGCCGGAAAGGGTAAGTATCCAGGGGGTCGGGCAGGCTCTGTGCCTGCGTCCCCAGTGACCTGTTCCCTTTAATAGTGCCAACCTCAGAGACCCCTTAACCCTTTGAGGACCAGGCCCAAAATGACCCAGTGGACTGCGCAAATTTTGTTCTTTGGGCTTTCGCTTTTCCCTCCTCCCCTTCTAAGAGCTCTAGCACTTTCAGTTTTCTATTTACAAGGCCATGTAATAGCTTATTTGTTACAGGAATAGTTGAACTTTGTAATGGGGTCTTTCATTTTACCATAACATGTATGACGGTAGGGCTGGGCGATATTGTCCTAAATTAATATCGCGGTTAATCGTACATGTAGCCGCGGTAACAATAACTGAACGATAATTATGGCAGGCCCCTTCTGTAAGCCACACCCCTTTAAATAATCCCCACCCACTTTTCCGTGCCAAATTGGTGATATTTTGTTTCAATAAAGTGAAAAAAAAAAATCTGCAGCAACCCAAGCTATGTACACACTACAGGATGTGTATACACAGGTATACAGCTATGTACTACAGGGGCACAAAGAATATATGATGGGTTTACAGTATATACAGATGACAGTGCAAGGACACCCAGTATATATGATGGGTATATAGTATATACAGGTGACAATAAAGGGACACACTGTATATTTGATGGGTATATTATATATAGGTGACAGTACAAAGGCACTGTTATGGGGACACAATGACTGGCACATTATAGGGGGCTGTAGGTGGCACTGTTATGGGGACACAATGACTGGCACATTATAGGGGGCTGTAGGTGGCACTGTTATGGGGACACAATGACTGGTACATTATAGGGGGCTGTAGGTGGCACTGTTATGGGGACACAATGACTGGCACATTATAGGGGGCTGTAGGTGGCACTGTTATGGGGACACAATGACTGGTACATTATAGGGGGCTGTAGGTGGCACTGTTATGGGGACACAATGACTGGCACATTATAGGGGGCTGTAGGTGGCACTGTTATGGGGACACAATGACTGGTACATTATAGGGGGCTGTAGGTGGCACTGTTATGGGGACACAATGACTGGTACATTATAGGGGGCTGTAAGTGGCACTGTTATGGGGACACAATGACTGGCACATTATAGGGGGCTGTAAGTGGCACTGTTATGGGGACACAATGACTGGTACATTATAGGGGGCTGTAAGTGGCACTGTTATGGGGACATTGGCATATTATAGGGGGCTGTAGCTGGCACTATTATTGGGACACTGACTGGCACCTTCAAGGGGGGTTGTGAGTACACTATGGTAATTGTTATCAGTCACCACTGTACAGATTTCCAGGTGACAGTAGTGGTCCTATTCACTGCCTCATAGTGTGCAGTCACGAGACCTCCGCTCTCCCTCTCCTCACTACACAGCGACGTATACTTATTGCTGTAGTGTCACACAAAAGTACGGCAGACCCTGACCTTTCCTGTAGACATGCAGCCTGCAGCCAGCGACCATTTCAACAACAGTCCTGTAAGCGTGGCCGCGCTCCTGAGACACCATGATGGGCAGGTGCCGCTCTAAAGCGTCAGGCGGGGGGGGGGGGGGGGGGGGGAGGGGTTTGTCTGCTCTAAAGCAGCGGGTGGGGGACGCTCTATAACACTGTGCCAGGTGGTTGGGGATCCGCACCAAAGCGCCGCGTCGGGCGGGCGGAGGGGTATGTCCCGTACTAAAGCGCCGTGCCAAGCGGGTGGGGGGTCTGCTCCAAAGCGCCAGGACGGTAGGGGGCCGCTATGAAATGCTGTGCCGAGCAGGTGGGGAGCCGCTCTGACAAGCTGGGCGGGGAGTTAGGTGGTTGCAGAGGCGCTCACATACATGGTTCCAGTCTCCTATGTGATGTCTGTGCGTCCCTGACAGCTGCATCCGATTACCAGATGCAGCACTTCCCTGGTGTCTAGTGGGGGACGTTGTCCCGGAGGAGCGATCTCCGTTACTGCTGCCGGCCGGGAACCGCTCCAAGATGGCGCCGTCCCCGGCTCGGCACTCGTTTGTTTTCGGCTGCAGCAGCCGAAAGCAAACGAGTGCCGATCTCATTGATCTTTGCTGTATAAGTATACAGCAAAGATCTCAATGAGAGATCAAAGTGTATATATTAGAAGTCCCCCAGAGGGGCTTCTAGTATATGTGTAAATAAAAAATGTAAAAAAAAGTATTGTTATAAGTAAAAAGCCCCCTCCCCTAATAAAAGTCTGAATCACCCTCCTTTTCCCAGGTTTTAAATAAAAGTAAATAAATAAACATTTTTGCTATCGCCCAAACTATTAATTAATCACATTACTGATCTCGTACGGTAAATGGCGTAAGCGCAAAAAAATCCCAAAGTGCAAAATTTTTGGTCGCATCAAATCCAGAAAAAATGTAATAAAAAGTGATCAAAAAGTCGTATATGCGCAATCAAGGTACCGATAGAAAGAACACATCATGGCGCACAAAATGACACCTCACACAGCCCCATAGACCAAAGGATAAAAGCGATATAAGTCTGGGAATAGAGCGATTTTAAGGAATGTATATTTGTTAACAATGGTTTGAATTTTTTACCGGCCATCAGATACAAGAAAAGTTTTACATGTTATATATCGTTTTAATCTTAACGATATATAAGGAACATGCATAACAGTTTTACCCCAGGGCGAATGGCGTAAAAACACAGTCCCCCCCAAATAAAAGAAATGCGTTTTTTTTTTTTTCAATTTCACCACAGGATAAAAGCGTTATAAGCCTAGGAATGGAGCGATTTTAAGGAATGTATATTTGTTAACAATGGTTTGAATGTTTACAAGCATCACATAATATAAAAGTTATACATGTTATACATATATATACATTGTAATCGTAACGACTTGAGGAACATGCATAACAAGTCAGTTTTACTCCAGGGAGAATGGCGTAAAAAAAAAAAAAATACCCTCCAAATAAAAGAAATGCGGTTTTTCAAAAAATTGAATTTTTTTCTGGTTTCGCTGTGTACTTTATGCAAAAATTCAGCCTGTCATTGCAAAGTGCAATTAGTGCCGCAAAAAATAAGGGCTCATGTGGGTTTCTAGGTGGAAAAATGCAAGTGCTATGGCCTTTTAAACACAAGGAGGAAAAACCGAAAACGCAAAAACGAAAATTGGCCCCGTCCTTAAAGGGTTAATAGTGCCAGCCTCAGAGACCCCTTAATAGTGCACGCCTCAGAGACCCCTTAATAGTACACGCCTCAGAGACCCCTTAATAGTGCACGCCTCAGAGACCCCTTAATAGTGCCAGCCTCAGAGACCCCTTAATAGTGCCAGCCTCAGAGACCCCTTAATAGTGCCAGCCTCAGCGACCCCTTAATAGTACACGCTTCAGAGACCCCTTAATAGTGCACGCCTCAGAGACCCCTTAATAGTACACGCCTCAGAGACCCCTTAATAGTACACGCCTCAGAGACCCCTTAATAGTGCCAGCCTCAGAGACCCCTTAATAGTGCCAACCTCAGAGAGCAGCTCTGTAGTTGTAGTTCACACTTGTAGTTCACTAATATGGCTCCCAGTCTCACATATACTGCTCTCTATATACAGGTACTACCCTCCCCCATATACATGTATCCCACCCTTTCCTTATCTTCACACTGTCTGCTGCCTGCCAGATATGCTGCTATATGAGGGGCCATAGTTGATTCCCCTGCTCAGAGGCCATAGAGGGATCATACAGGGGTGGAGGCTAGAATGTAGTTGCCAGAGGTAGGTCTTGAGGACCTTTGATGATGTCATGCCCATGTGACCAGCCTCATGTGTGGGAGGAGCTATCCTCCTCTGCTCGGTTTTCTATGAGGCGGCTGGTTTCCCGCTTTTCATGAGGCAGCAGCATAGTGAGTGCAGTGTATATGATCAGCAGGAGGTAAACCACTGTTTTGAGGGGTGTGTGGGTGCACTGTTATGTGATGCTCTGCAGGGTCAGTGTGTGTGGGTGCAATGTTCTGCAGGGAGAGGTTTGTGGGTGCACTGTTATGTGATGCTCTGCAGGGAGAGGTTTGTGGGTGCGCTGTTATGTGATGCTCTGCAGGGAGAGGTTTGTGGGTGCGCTGTTATGTGATGCTCTGCAGGGAGAGGTTTGTGGGTGCGCTGTTATGTGTTATGTGATGCTCTGCAGGGACAGGTTTGTGGGTGCACTGTTATGTGATGCTCTGCAGGGAGAGGTTTGTGGGTGCACTGTTATGTGATGCTCTGCAGGGAGAGGTTTGTGGGTGCGCTGTTATGTGATGCTCTGCAGGGAGAGGTTTGTGGGTGCGCTGTTATGTGTTATGTGATGCTCTGCAGGGACAGGTTTGTGGGTGCACTGTTATGTGATGCTCTGCAGGGACAGGTTTGTGGGTGCACTGTTATGTGATGCTCTGCAGGGACAGGTTTGTGGGTGCACTGTTATGTGATGCTCTGCAGGGACAGGTTTGTGGGTGCACTGTTATGTGATGCTCTGCAGGGACAGGTTTGTGGGTGCACTGTTATGTGATGCTCTGCAGGGACAGGTTTGTGGGTGCACTGTTATGTGCTATGTGATGCTCTGCAGGGTCAGTGTGTGCGGGTGCACTGTTATGTGATGCTCTGCAGGGACAGGTTTGTGGGTGCACTGTTATGTGATGCTCTGCAGGGACAGGTTTGTGGGTGCACTGTTATGTGATGCTCTGCAGGGACAGGTTTGTGGGTGCACTGTTATGTGATGCTCTGCAGAGACAGGTTTGTGGGTGCACTGTTATGTGATGCTCTGCAGGGTCAGTTTGTGTGGGTGCACTGTTATGTGATGCTCTGCAGGGACAGGTGTGCGGGTGCACTGTTATGTGATGCTCTGCAGGGACAGGTTTGTGGGTGCACTGTTATGTGATGCTCTGCAGGGACAGGTTTGTGGGTGCACTGTTATGTGATGCTCTGCAGAGACAGGTTTGTGGGTGCACTGTTATGTGATGCTCTGCAGGGTCAGTGTGTGTGGGTGCACTGTTATGTGATGCTCTGCAGAGACAGGTTTGTGGGTGCACTGTTATGTGATGCTCTGCAGGGACAGGTTTGTGGGTGCACTGTTATGTGATGCGCTGCAGGGACAGGTTTGTGGGTGCACTGTTATGTGTTATGTGATGCTCTGCAGGGTCAGTGTGTGCGGGTGCACTGTTATGTGATGCTCTGCAGGGACAGGTTTGTGGGTGCACTGTTATGTGATGCTCTGCAGGGACAGGTTTGTGGGTGCACTGTTATGTGATGCTCTGCAGAGACAGGTTTGTGGGTGCACTGTTATGTGATGCTCTGCAGGGTCAGTTTGTGTGGGTGCACTGTTATGTGATGCTCTGCAGGGACAGGTGTGTGGGTGCACTGTTATGTGATGCTCTGCAGGGACAGGTTTGTGGGTGCACTGTTATGTGATGCTCTGCAGGGACAGGTTTGTGGGTGCACTGTTATGTGATGCTCTGCAGGGTCAGTGTGTGTGGGTGCATTGTTATGAGATGGTCTGCAGGGGGTGTGTGGGTGCACTGGTATGCAATGTTCTGCAGGGTCAGGGGTGTGTGGATGCACTGTTGTGAGATGATCTGCAGGGTCAGGGGTGTGTGGATCCATTGCTTTGGTTGAAAGCCCAGTGCACCCCAGCCGCCAGCAGTGATACCCCCACCCTGTGGCACTGACCGTACCCCTTTGTCCCCTGGACCTCCAGTGCTGGCCACCACAGCCCCCAACTCCCCTTCCCCCCGCCACCTGGACCCCCCCTCCCCCCAGTGATGTTCACAAAGACCGGACACCATCAACCACCCCCACCCAGGACCGCAGTAATGATCCGGCTCTCTGAGTGGCACAACTACACCCCCCCTGAACTTACTGATGAAGACGCGCTCTGGGCTTCTGCTCCTGAATCGCTGTAATGATTGACTATGCCCCCCCCCGGACCTCTGCGGTGCTGGCCGTCACAGCCCCTAACCAGCCTGTACCCTCCCCCCCATCATCCCCCCCCACCCGGGTTCGCAGTTAAGATCATGCCCCCTGAGTGGCACAGCTCCCCCCTCACTGATGAAGACGGCCCTGGGCTCCTGGACAGCTGTAATGATTAATGATCGGGCCCCCCATTCCTGGATTGTTGCCATGGTGTCCAACTGCAGCTTTAAAGGAAGGCCCCAGCGGGTGAGATGGGGGGACCTCACAGTGCAGAGTGATGAGTGCCCCTCTGACCGGGAGCCCGATGGAGTGGTGCCCCTTGTATAGCGCCCTGCTTGCTTTCCCCTCCGTCCACCTCCACACTCCCCCTTCCCCTGAACCTCAGAAGTTCTCCTACCCCCCCCCCCCCCCAACTGAAGGCGAAGATCCCCCTACCTCACCATACCCCGGACCCCCACCCGAACCTCAGCAGTCCAACCGTCCCCCGGACAAAGGGGCTGATCCTCCATCCCAGGTCTGACGGACCTCAGCGGTGAAAATATCAGCAGTGACAGCCTGACAGGACCGGAAATTGACAGGAGAGGTGAGATTACCCCCTAAAACTACAACCCCCACCATGTCCTGCTAACAGCTCATGATGGGAGTTGTAGTTTTGAAGCCTGTGGCCATCCAGAACTACACCCCCCATCATGCTTATAGACTGATCATTTTGGGAGTTTTAGTTCTGCAGCAGATTAGAGGATGACAGCATAGGAGGAGGAGGAGGAGGAGGCAGTGGCACAGTAGAACTACATCTCCCAGCATGGTGTGGTGATATGAAGCACTACAGTACACAAGGGGACATGTGATGTGTGTGGAATGTATGTTGGCACACCACTAGACCATAGGGCTGGGCGATTAATCAAATTCAATTAATTTGCCCAGAATTTTAGAATTGATTTGAATTTTTTGTGAAAATCGTAAATTCATCGTAAAAATCATTGCGGGCGGTGAGGTGCACGAGGAGAGAAAGAGCTGCACAAGGCAGAACATGGGGCCGCTGAACGTGGTTCTTGTGGCCGGCATTCTCTACCGGCCAAACACCAGGAGCGAGACGCCCATCGTTGCACAGTGAGGTCTGTAAAAGGAACACTGGGGCAACAAATCAGGAGTTCTGGATGCTTTCCTGGTGTGCATCAGGAAAGCATCCGGAGTTCTGGTGCTCCCGTATAGTTCTACGGGGGCGTCTGTGCCAGAATTTCGGATGAAATTAGGACAGAATGTGAAAAATCCTGACCTATTTTCCGTAACAGACGCCCTTCAGAAAAAATCCTGAAGGGTGTCCATGACTAATGCACCCCTATGGGTCTGGAAATCTGGACAGATTTTCCGGATTTGTGACACATGATAGGTGTGTGGGGGGGGGAGGAGTTGTTTCTTAGCAATTATCACTGCTGGCGAGAATGAGATGGGTGGGGCTGCAAACATCACTGCTGCGGTCCCGGGGGACTTAGCGATCATCATTGTGCTGAGGTTGGGGGGGGGGGGGGGGTAGCTAGATAGAGGAATGCTGCCAAGAATGCCTGTGGTCTGCTCCCAGTCTAGTGTCCGATGCACTGGCACTGTGTCTGCCTGGGAGGGGGGGCTGGTGCCTGCAGCTCCATGCAGGCGCCCACCCTGGCCTGTCACATGCACCCAGCCTGGCCTGTCACCAGAATTCCGGACACTTTCCTGATGTGCATCAGGAAAGTGTCCAGAATTCCGGCACTCCCATAGACCTCTATGGGCTGTCTCAGACATCTTTGCGACATATCCCTGCATCAGATACAAAAAAAAACTGTGAATATAACCTTAATTTTCAAAATAAAGGTATAATATTGATTGCATAAAAAGCCTTGTACACACTATTAGTTTATACAACCAGAACCTGCTGACAGATCACTGTGCAATATTAATCTTTAAATTGTTTGTAATAAAAGTTTATTTAAAAAAAAAAAAATGGTTTCATGTTTTTATTGGGGTGGGGGAGAGCTGGGGGTGTTGTTTCATTGTGTTTATTGGGTTGGGGGAGAGGTGATCAGCTGCTGATTGGCTGAGCTGACACTGCACAAGTCTTTGCTCAGCCAGTCATCGCCTGCAGCAATGCCCCGCCTCAGCCGCTGAGTGGCTGATGGTAGATTTGAAGAGACAGAGCCCAGCACACTAAAAGCTCAGTGTGCTGGGCTCTGGAGAAGGAAGATGTTGAAGGTGAGTATGGAAGCTTTACCCGCACTGCAGTCATCCCAGAAAGGAAGGGGGCGTTTAACCCCCCTTCCTTGTGGGGATGGGTTAAGAGTGAGATTGGTCTGGCCACTAGGGAGTTGGTGTGGATACAATGCATCCTCACAACCCCATCGTTGGCCACATTGTTCAGTATGGCACCAAAAGGGTTAAGTGGAGATGTGATGCATCCTCACTTAACCCCTTGTGTACCGGACTGTAAGCAGCATCTGGCAAGATGCTGTATATTGTAAGGTGCAAAACACCTGTCAAAATGATGGGTGTTCTGCTCCTGCCCTTTTTTGTGTCTCCCCTTTTGTTTTTCAGATATTGGTAAACAGGCTTGTGACTGATTCGGTGGACAATGTCAATGACCAGTGTGGTCAACGAGGAGTGTGTGGGGGGGTTTATTTTTTGAATAAAACATTATTTTTTTCAATTTGTCATCTTTACTTTACAGGCTGACAGATGGCATCCATGAGTCAGGGCTTAGTGTTAGCTGGTATAAAATGGCTAACACTAACCCCACCTTCCCCCATTATTACTCCAGTACCTACTGCACCAAGGTTGCTTGGTACCCTATACACACACACATACATATATATTCCGAGTGAGTTGGGGGATGCGTGCTGCTCATTGGCAGGGTTCAGAATGTAAAAGTTACAACATTTCCCCATGTGGGTTAGTTTTTTATTTTTCTAAATTTTTAAGCTTTAGGCTATGTTCACACTGCGAATGAATCCGGCCGTAGTTTGTACGCCGCCGTACATGTGCGGCCGAAACTACGGGCGTGGGAAAAATCGACATGCGGCCGGATGATACAAACTGTGAACATACGCCCGTAGTAGAGTTATGCTTCCCTAGCTTGTTTCGTAGTGATCTGAAACAGGTCATTTACTTGGAAATCTTCGCCCAGCCCAATAAAACACACAGAACCTTTTGGCTCGAAAAATCAAGTTCAATTTGGCTGAAATAAGTACTCCGTACGGGACTGCACTGAAATCCACGGCCGTGAGTTACAACATTTCCGTCCTCAAACAATGGTCTTGTTCATTTTTCATGGCACCGTATACGATCCGGCCGTAAGCTCATACGTAGTGTGCATTGTGCGGGCGTATATCATATACTTCCAAGTGAACACATCAACCTCAAAACTACGTGCGTATATTCGCGGTTTGCACTACGGACGGAAAAATACGCAGTGTGAACATAGCCCCAAAGTGAATCCGTCAGTGACTGGACCCGAGGTGCTAACAGTGTGTATCCCCTTGTGTGCATTGAACCTGTCTACAAAGCCTCTGTGCAGTGGGATTTTTCCACTTTACAAACAGTCTAACCAAGCGTCAAAGAGGAGTGGTGGCTTGGCATTTGTGCCGCATCTTGGCCTGCCTCACCACTACTTCTTCCTCCCCTTTTTAATGCATATATACCTATTCGCCTGCCTCCTGCTCCCCGATATCATTATGTTGCTAATCGTGCATGCGTTGTTGGGCAGAAGTGCGGTGCACACATGCTGAGGGCCTGAAGCCAATGCCCTCTGCACCCTCCTCTTCCGCCCTATGGTGCATGCAGGAATGGTGTTATCAGGAGCACGCCCTCAGAGGGAATTGTCTGTGCAGACGTGCAACAACGTGACTACGACGGGGAGCAGGAGGCAGGCTAATGGGTAAAATGCATGAAAATGGGGTGAGGTGTGGCCCAAATGCCAAGCCAGTACTCTTTGACACTTGGTTAGAGTGCGTTTGTAAGGAGTTTAAACAAATTACTGCAGGGAGGCTTTGTAGAAAGTGACCATGCACACCTATACTACACTGTCAGCACCTGGGGTCTGGCCCGGTGCTGACAGATTCCCTTTAAAGCCTGCCTATCAGAAACAACCTCTTTTAGATTATACGGCATGGAGAGAAAGGAGCTGCTGCACCTCACACCGATGGCTGACACTAAGGGGCTGTTCACACAGAGCAAGAACGGCGGAATGCCGCCAGCCTCCGTGTCATAATGACCTTGTATGGGAGGCGCACGCGGCTCCTCTCCCCGCGCTGAAGAATGAACATGTTCATTCTTCAGCGCCGAGAGATGCAGTGCGCACCTCCCATAGGGTGTCATTAAGACACTAAGGCTGGCGGCATTCCGCCGTTCTTGCTCTGTGTGAATGGGCCCTAATGCTTCTCGGCTACATTTAAAAACCAACGCCAGGATGATGGTTTATAATTTGATTAAACCATATTGCCTCGTGTACCACGTGCAGGTCCCCTGAGTCCCTACACTACACACTGTCGGTCAGTGACCGCAAAGCGAGCGCAAGCAGGGAAGGGAGGCCATAGAACGGCCCTGCAACCTCTTTTAGATTACTTTATTTCCAGTCTGGAGAGCAGGAGAGGTTTTCTATGTGGATTTTCTACTGCTCTGAACAGTTCCTGACACGGACAGAGGTGGCAGCAAAGAGCACTGTGTCAGACTAAAGTGAATACATCACTTCCTGTAGGACATACAGCAGCTGATATATACTGGAAGGTTGGATGTTTGTTAAAGAAATTACATATCTCTGGCACTAACCCTTACAATACCCATGTGCTGACATCTCTCCTGCCTGTATAATGTGGCAGATGGATCAGTGAGTTCCATCCACCTCCCATTCTCCTTGTAGATGGATCAGTTCACTCTGTGTGGTGTAAGGACTGTGGCTGTCTCTCTCTGAGCTTGTCAGGCTCAGCTTTTTAGTGAGTGATGAGTTGCTATGGAGGTTACCAAAGCCCCCCACCCCCAATCTCTGACAACCAGGGACTCCAGGGGTAGGACCTACCTCTGGCAACTACATTCTAGCCTGCTCATAGAGAATGAGCTAGACTCCAGGGGTAGGACCTACTTCTGGCAACTACGGGCTCCAGGGGTAGGACCTACCTCTGGCAACTACATTCTAGCCTGCTCACAGTGAATGAGCTAGATTCCGGACTCCAGGGGTAGGACCTACTTCTGGCAACTACGGGCTCCAGGGGTAGGACCTACCTCTGGCAACTACATTCTAGCCTGCTCACAGTGAATGAGCTAGATTCCGGACTCCAGGGGTAGGACCTACTTCTAGCAACTACGGGCTCCAGGGGTAGGACCTACTTCTGGCAACTACGGGCTCCAGGGGGTAGGACCTACCTCTGGCAATTACATTGTAGCCTGCTCAGTAGAGAACAGTCTAAATTCTGTACTTCAGGGGTAAAAATTACTTTTTAGCAACTCCTGGGGTAGGACCTACCTCTGGCAACTACATTCTAGCCTTCTCCTACTGAATGGGCTAGATTCCGGACTCCAGAGGTAGGACCTACTTCTAGCAACTACATTCTAGCCTGCTCATAGTGAATGGGCTAGATTCCGGACTCCAGGGGTAGGAGCTACTTCTGGCAACTACAGACTCCAATGGTAAGACCTACCTCTGGCAACTACATTCTAGCCCGCTCACAGTGAATGAGCTAGATTCTGGACTCCAGGGGTAGGACCTACTTCTGGCAACTACGGGCTCCAGGGGTAGGACCTACCTCTGGCAACTACATTCTAGCCTGCTCACAGTAAATGAGCTAGATTCCGGACTCCAGGGGTAGGACCTACTTCTGGCAACTACGAGCTCCAGGGGTAGGACCTACCTCTGGCAATTACATTCTAGCCTGCTCACACTGAATAGGTTAGACTCCGGAGGTAGGAATTACTTTTTAGCCAGGACCTACCTCTGGCAACTACAGGCTCCAGGGGTAGGACCTACCTCTGGCAACTACATTCTAGCCTGCTCATAGTGAATGAGCTAGATTCCGGACTCCAGGGGTAGGACCTACTTCTGGCAACTACGGGCTCCAGGGGTAGGACCTACCTCTGGCAACTACATTCTAGCCTGCTCATAGTGAATGGGCTATATTCCGGACTCCAGGGGTAGGAGCTACTTCTGGCAACTACAGACTCCAATGGTAGGACCTACCTCTGGCAACTACATTCTAGCCCGCTCACAGTGAATGAGCTAGATTCTGGACTCCAGGGGTAGGACCTACTTCTGGCAACTACGGGCTCCAGGGGTAGGACCTACCTCTGGCAACTACATTCTAGCCTGCTCATAGTGAATGGGCTATATTCCGGACTCCAGGGGTAGGAGCTACTTCTGGCAACTACGGGCTCCAGGGGTAGGACCTACTTCTGGCAACTACGGGCTCCAGGGGTAGGACCTACCTCTGGCAATTACATTCTAGCCTACTCAGTAGAGAACAGTCTAAATTCTGTACTTCAGGGGTAAAAATTACCTTTTAGCAACTCCTGGGGTAGGACCTACCTCTGGCAACTACATTCTAGCCTTCTCCTACTGAATGGGCTAGATTCCGGACTCCAGGGGTAGGACCTACTTCTAGCAACTACATTCTAGCCTGCTCATAGTGAATGGGCTAGATTCTGGACTCCAGGGGTAGGACCTACCCCTGGCAACTACATTCTAGCCTGCTCACACTGAATGGGCTAGATTCCGGTCTCCAGAGGTAGGACCTACCCCTGGCAACTACATTCTAGTCTCAACCATCATACAGGGTCTTTATCTACCTGCAAGGACCTGAGGAAACCCGCCCCCTCCTCATAATGTCATCAGGTCCTTGCAGGTAGATAAAGACCCTGTATGATCCCTCTATGGCAGGGGTACTCAACAACTTTTAGTGAGGGTCCACTTACCGGGGTCTATTGTCAGGTGAAGGTCCGAGCTGAACATCAGTAGGAAACGTGTTTTGTTACTTTGTCACAAACATTTAACTATTTATATACAGAATTGCTGCTTATTAGCGGGAAAATTGGCATTTTTTTCTCTCTCACCAGGCCTTTGATATTAGGTACAAAGGGGGTGACTGCCCTGGTAGTATATAGCCCCCCTGTTGCTCCCCCAGTAGTGTATAGCCCCCCCTGTGCGCTCTCCTTCAGTAGTATATAGCCCCCTGTTGCTCCCCCAGTAGTATATAGCCCCCCTGTGCGCTCTCCCCCTGTAGTATATAGCCCCCTGTGAGCTCCCCCCAGTAGTATATAGCCTCCCCGTGCGCTGTCCCCCTGTAGAATATAGCCCCCTGTGAGCTCCCCCCAGTAGTATATAGCCCCCCTGTGCTCTCCCCCTGTAGTATATAGCCCCCTGTGAGCTCCCCCCAGTAGTATATAGCCCCCTGTGAGCTCCCCCCAAGTAGTATATAGCCCCCCTGTGAGCTCCCCCCTGTAGTATATAGCCCCCTGTGAGCTCCCCCTGTAGTATATAGCCCCCCCATGCGCTGTCCCCCTGTAGTATATAGCCCCCTGTGAGCTCCCCCCAGTAGTATATAGCGCCCCTGTGCTCTCCCCCCAGTAGTATATAGCCCCCCTTGTGCTTTCCCCCTGTAGTATATAGCCCCCTCAGTAGTATACAGCCCCCTGTGAGGTCCCCTCTGTAGTATATAGCCCCCTGTGCGCTCCCCCCAGTAGTATATAGCCCCCTCAGTAGTATATAGCCCCCTGTGAGGTCCCCCCTGTAGTATATAGCCCCCTGTGCGCTCCCCCCAGTAGTATATAGCCCCCTCAGTATTATATAGCCCCCTGTGAGGTCCCCCCTGTAGTATATAGTCCACCTGTGCGCTCTCCCCTTGTAGATGCCCCCCAAACAGAAAAAAATAACAAAAACAACTCACCTAGCACCTCGTTCCCCGCTGCGGCTGTCTTCTTCTCTTCCCGTCGGTCCGGCCCCCGGCTGATACGTGCTCTGTAGGGATGTCCCGGGGATTCCCCAGCAGAGCGCGCATCAGTGACCTCAGCGTACGCCGCCGGCCTACACTTCCGGGAAGGACAGGCCGACAGCGTACACTGAGGTCTGTGGTGCGCGCTCTGCTGGGGAATCCCCGGGACATCCCCAGAGAGCGCGTATCAGCCGGGGGCCGGACCGACACTGCCCACAGGCGTACTGACATCTAAGGACAGTACGCCTATGGGGCAGGAGGCAGTGCGGTGGGGAGCGGGACGGACCGGATCCGGGGCGGTTAGGAGGTCTGACCAGGGGTCCGGACAGCTGGCCTCCGCGGTCCGGGTTCGGACCGCGGTTCGCCAGTTGAGGACCCCTGCTCTATGGCCTCTGAGCAGGGGAATCAGCTATGGCCCCTTATATACATTATTGCAGGCTGCTGAATTTGCCAAAATCAATGTAATTTTACAGCGATTTTGCACAAATGCTTTGACAGAGGATGTAGACGGGCACGGATGGGGCTGGACCGGTTGCCAGACTTGCCCTATGGCCAGTCCGGCCGTGCCTATTATTACTGACCAATGACCATGAACTGCTGTCTTTCCCCCACAGAGTCCCAAGACCTCTGTGGCACATACATTGTAGTTTTCCTGCTGCAATTCAGGTATATGGAAAGTCCGGGATGTACTAGTGGACTGGCAACCCTGAACTCCCTGGAACTTCCACATAGAGCACAATAAGCTGCTTGGCACATATCTACTTTCCATTATTTTCCCTGCTGGTTGCCTACAAAAAATTTTTTTTGTATACAAAACAAGAATAAAATAAATGTAATTCAGGGACAGAAGACAGAGACAAAATGGTGTCACTGTACCTGTAGTTTTTATGAGTACTTTGATTGCGTATACAGTAGGCAACTTTTTGATTACTATTAACAATTTTCTGGATGTGACCAAAAACCTGCAATTTTGCACTTTGGCAGTCTTTTCTGCTTACGCCATTTACCGTGTGAGATCAAAAATGTAATACCAACTCTGCTGTTGTCATCAGAAAAACTGCTTTTACCGTTAGGGTATGTGCTGACAGAAACTCCGTTGCAGAATTCTCAGATCTCTCAGCCCGTCATAGACTCCATTCTATGCACAGGCAGATTCCGCCTTCCGTTCAAAGAATTAACTTGATCATTTTGTGGATGGATGAAAGTATCCGCCCGTGCATAGAAAGGAGTCTATGACACGGGCGGAGAAGCGCATACTCGCCGTTGCCCGCGAACGAATTTCGCCGCTGAGTTTCCGTCAAAATTACTTAGTGTGCACATACCCTTACATTGGAGGGAAGAGTCCCCATCTACTTTGAATGAATGGATAGACAAGGTACAACAAATAGTGCATCATGAAGAATTACGTAGTTGGCAGATGGGAACACACCTGACTCCCAGAGCTGTGCGGGCTGTGGCTGCTGGAGAGGATGATGGCAGGGGGATGCTCAGTGTCCCTCCAGTGCCCTGTGTCCCTCTGCCATCATCCTCTCCAGCAGCCACAGCCCACACAGCTCTGGGAGTCGGGTTGTGACATCACCATTTTATCCAGGAAGTAAAACCTTGATGCAGTAGTAAATGCAGGGGAAAAAGCTATTTATAAGCATTTCCTGTAAAAAGTGTATATTGGTGATTTGTATAACTTTTGGAAGGCAAAACAATACTTTAATCAAAATTTTCGCGGCACTTCTCCTTTAACCCTTAGGCAACCCTGAACTGCCGTGGTTCCGGGTGCCGCATGTAGCCAGGGACCGCTGCTATTAGCGGGCACGGTCCGATCGCCGTGTCCGCTAATTAGATAATCGGATGCAGCTGTCAAAGATGACAGCTGCATCCGATTACCTGATGCAGCCGTTCCCTGGTGTCCAGTGGCGGAGATCGCCCCCCCGGGACGTTGTCCCGGAGGAGCGATCTCCGTTTCTGTTACCTGCCGGGGTCTCCGCCAAAATGGCGCTGATCCCGGCTCGCCATTCAGTTGCTTCCGGCTGCAGCAGCAATCGAGCTATGCTGCATATCTATGCAGCATAGATCTCAATGATAGATCGGTGTGCTTATACTAGAAGTCCCTCATTGGGGCTTCTAGTATATGTGTAAAAGTAAAAAGAAAAGGGTTATTATTAGTAAAAAGCCCCCTCCCCTAATAAAAGTCAGAATCACCCCCCTTTTCCCATGTTATAAATAAAAATAAATAAATAAAAAAACATGTTTGCTATCGCCGCGTGCGTAATCGGCCAAACTATTAATTAATCACATTCCTGATCTCGCACAGTAAACGGCCTAAGTGCAAAAAAATCCCGAAGTGCAAAATTGCGCATTTTTGGTCGCATCAAATCCAGAAAAATTGTAATAAAAAACAATCAAAAAGTCGCATATGCGCAATCAGGGTACCGATAGAAAAAAAACGCATCATGGCGCAAAAAATGACACCTCACACAGCCCCATAGACCAAAGGATAAAAGCGTTATAAGCCTGGGAATGGAGCGATTTTAAGGAACGTATATTTGTTAACAATAGTTTGAATGTTTATAAGCATCACATAATATAAAAGTTATAGATGTTATATATACATTGTAATCGTAACGACTTGAGGAACATGCATAACAAGTCAGTTTTACCCCAGGGAGAATGGCATAAAAAAAAAATACCCTCCAAATAAAAGAAATGCGTTTTTTTTTTCAATTTCACCACACATTGAATTTTTTTCTGGTTTTGCAGTGTACTTTATGCAAAAATTCAGCCTGTCATTGCAAAGTACAATTAGTGACGCAAAAAATAAGGGCTCATGTGGGTTTCTACGTGGAAAAATGCAAGTGCTATGGTGCTAAAGTTTAATAAAAATTTGTATGGAGGAAAAAAAAGAATATGATCATTTACGTTTGCGCGATTCCACGCGTATGGAAAGCAAATATGTTGTTTTTTTTTTTTATATATATATATTTTTTTATTTAAAAAATAGGAAAATGGGGTGATTTAATCTTTTATTATAGGATGGATTTATTTATATATTAAAAAACATTTTTATTTATTTATTTATTTATTTTACACCTATTTGCAGTCCCCTCAGGGGACTTCTATGAGCTGAAGCAATTCCAAGTGTCATGCAGCCCAGGAGGCCTTGCAGAGGCCTTAGACTGCTCTGACATCAGACCGGCTCCCGACATTTTTGCTGCCTGGGGCTCATCTGGCCACTGGTATGTCATAGTCATAGGGTACGTTCACACAGAGAGATTTATCTGATGGATTTTTGAAGCCAAAGCCAGGAATGGATTTGAAAAGAGGATAGATCCCAGTCTTTCTTTTCTTACCTGTTCTCTGTTTATAGTCTGTTCCTGGCTTTGGCTTTAAAGATCTGTCAGGGACAGGCAATTGGGCCGCATCAGCAAAGAGTTACAGTCTCCGGCTGCTCATGTTATGAGCTCTCTCTGTATTCCCTTAGGGACTCCATTACATATGAGTTACGTCATGGGTCCTTAAGGGGTTAAAGGAATGATGATTCAAGCAATAAAAACTATTGATATTAGTCAGTTAGGGTCATGCAGCCAATAGCCTGCTTACTACAGCCATTTAACTGCTTACTACATTAAGCTCCTTCTTACCATCAGGCTTTCCCGCCATGTATATTACTTTGATAAATAAACTTTATTGTTCTTGTGAAAAAGTAGAAAATCATGCCTTGAATTCTGGATTTAAATACATAATCAATTTTAACTATAAATTTTACCACGCAACAGAATTCACTAGCAGAACTGTGCAACATTCACCGAATTTCTGTTAAATGGATTGCTACATTGAGAAAGCATGATAATTCTCTAGTTTCCTTAGCTATTATTGCTTTTTTTCCAGGCCTTCAAAGAAGTCAATAGGTAATTGATAAATTTTCTGTCACCCCGGGCAATAATAGGAGTTACACAGCATAGGTCACATCAATTTTAATCTCTGTAAAGAGAAAAAAATTGATTTCACAAACTTACTGGAGCCTATTGATCCAATACCACTCCCTAGGCCTTTCCCAGTTAACACCTTTGTGCAGCCATTGAATAAAAAGAAAATCAGCCTTGTCAAATAAAATGTGGTTTCACAGAGTCTTTATCTCTAACACTTCGTTGGTGGAATGTTCAGCTTGAATAATATATTTTACCAAAAAAAAATAAAAAAATGAAGATTTTTTTAATTGATGCCAAGAGTCGAAAGGGAAAGCAATTAACTTTCATACACTGTAATTTTGAAGGACTTTAAATCCTAAATTATTTGACACATATGATGGCAAGTGTCACTTTCCAAGTGTGCACTTGCATTATCTCCTTGACAAAGCTCGGGATATTTGTAAATATAGCTGTATAGGGGTAGTTCACAAAAGAAGAAATTTGTAATTTACTTCTATTAAAAAATCTCAAGTCTTCCAGTACTCATCAGCTGCTGTATGTCCTGCAGTGAGTGGTGTATTCTTTTCAGTCTGACACAGTGCTCTCTGCTTCCACCTCTGGCCATGTCAGGAACTGTCTAGAGCAGAAGCAAATCTCCAAAGAAATCCTCTCCTGGTGTCCAGAGTAAAGAGAATACACTACTTCCTGCAGAACATACAGCATCTGATAAGTACAGGATGACTTGAGGTTATATTTTTTTATAGAAGTAAATTACAAATCACTTTCTGGCACCAGTTTAATTAAAAGAAAAAGTAAGTGGTGCACTAATCATGTTATTTTGGATTTTTTGGATACTTTGCAAAGACTTGTTATTACCACCTGTACAAACCAGCTGAAAGTTATGCCACACAATGCATATAATGACATGTGAACACATACTCTACCCACCCACAAACTCAGAGTCAATTAATATAATATATATATATATATATATATATATTGTGACCATCTGGGGGTTACTCACTTGCTGGGATCGCCATCTCCTGGGCCTGAGACGGTTGGCACATCACAAATTGCAGTCCAGTCAGTGTTGTATGCTTTATACTGACCACAGTCAGCTTTATTTATCCGTTCAAAAAAACACAAGACATAGGCAACACTGCCAATAACATAAAACCTAGGCCGTCTAGCCACTGACTAACACCACAGCTTCCCTAGCTGTCACTTATGAGCCTAATGCTCAATATCACCAGCTCCACTGGTCTCACCCAGACTTCTTGTCTGCAGCTCCCACAGGCCTAGCGCTGCCTGTGTTCTCCCACACTGGGAGTCTTCACCTGGGAGCCATCACCTGGGAAGCTCTGGAGTCTCTAATAGAGCTCCACCAGGTGGTTTCAGAGCCTCATTAGCTCTTGGACTGGAGTGGAGTATCTGGACCAGGAGCTCCACCTGAACTCCAATTCCCACTCCAGAGGCATAGAACTGCCTCTTACAGCCCCACCATGCCACATATCCTCCCCCCCTGACAAAGGCCATGGGACTTGTCACTTTATTAACACCCCCTCCTGGGTCAAAGGTCCTACATTGGGGTAAGATGTGACACCATTCATGCCTCATTTTCTTTTTCTGGGGACACACATCACACTTTTCATGAGGTTTTTGTTTTCCCCGCATTTTCCATAACACAGAACCACCGTACCCCACTTTCTCACTTTGCCGTTCATCCTGCTCATCTGGATTTTCATCCTCCTCTTCTTCATCATCATCATCTTCAACAAACTTCTTAGTGGATCTTTGTACTACCTCCCCCTCATTGTTGTATTCTTCCTCAGATTCCTCTGCTTCACTTTCCACAAAGTCAGACATGTTTATTCTTAGTTACCGAGCGTCTCCTCTCCCTGCACACGAAGACTACGACACGGTCTCGGTACCGCGCGAAGATGGAAGCCCCTTTCCTGAGTGCGAGACCAACGGAGGAGTGAAAAAAACACTCAGCAAACCAACGTGACGCAACTTCCCTTATTGGTAACATCCAGGCTGTTACCCTTGGCAACATGAAGTTTGTGGCTGGATTTAAAGGGCCAGAAGCCTTATAAGAGGCTGTGTCTCTGTGGAGCAAGAGAGACATACAGAGACTGTGTTTCTGCTGGTTTTAAAGGGCCGGAAGCCTTATGAGAGATTGTGTCCCTGTGGAGAGAGACATACAGAGACTGTGTTGCTGTGGAGAGAGACCTACAGAGACTGTCTTGTCTGGATAAGGCCAGTATTGCTTATGTTTGAAGCTGGTGTTTCTGCTGCATAAAGAATATAGTTGCCATGGGTCTAGCAGAGGACTATGTCAGACGCATATGGGACATACAGCGCCGTGAAGACATGGCCAAACAAATGGGTTATAACCTTGCGCAGTTTGAAGCAGAGCGGGAGGCTGTTGAGGCCCAACTGCAAAGGACATTGGATAAGCAAGCTCCTGTACAAAATGCATGTACTGCTACACCCCGCACTGCACTGCAGGGGGCTGCTAACCAGAAAGCACAGGGGTCCAAGCCCAGTGGTTGCTGTACCAAGGTCCCAGTTGCATCCTGGTCTGATTCTCCAGATAAAAAGCGTGAGGGTGCCGTCCCTAAAGCCAACCAGCCAGAGCCAGGCTTGAGATGTATGAGAATGGACTGTTGTGTAATTGGATGTGCTTTTGCCCAGTGCCCAAGTGTTAAAAAGTCACTTTTGCAGAGGCGCCATGATGTTGTTGCTAAGAGCAACCAACCACACCAGCAAGTGGCCGTCACTGAGCAGAGGGAGCCATGTTGGAGGTGCATGGGAGCGGGTGTCTGTGCATCTTACTGTCCTCTGGTCAGGAGATCAGAGAGATTTAAACCAAAAACCTGTGAATTGCTGGTGGGTGGAATCCCACTGCTGGTTGACCTGGATTGTCGCCAGGAGGTGTCCAGGGTCCATCCGGATATTATACTGTTTGTGAAGAGTCGACCAGAGGCGTATGGTAAGACTATTCTAATTGACTTTGAAACATGTTATGGGACAGTAAATCATGTGCTTGAGGTCTGTGCGGAGCTTCAGGTGGAGTTCATACTTGGCAGAGACTTTCCTTATTTCTGGCAGTTGTGGGAGGGAGAGTCCCCAGTAAAGTGTACTGTACCACTGCCTAAGGGGGAGGAACCAGGAGAACCATATACACATGTCCCAGAGTTACCAGTGGGTGGAGCCTCACTATCTTACTGTGTGAACTGTGACCAAAATAAGTCCAAATGTTCAGCAATGCTACCAAGTGAGGAGAAGAATCCTGTGGCTGACAAGACCATCCTGATGTCTGATGAGATTATTGCACAGTCTGAACATGGACTTGAAAAGTCAGATGAACTTAATGATAATGTATTGCATGCAATGTTTATTGAAAATGTCACCCAGCAGTTATGTGATAGCAGTAAGGTAATGTCAGATTTGCTGCCTAACATGCATGTAACCCATACCTATGTCATGCAACCTGAGCAGGTAAATGATGGGTGTACTACAGCGTTAGTTCCAATGAATGCAGAGTGTGAACTAACCTCTAAAGCAGAAAAAGCAGCAGAGGGGATTCGCTCTAGTGTGCCCCTAAAGGTCATGATGTGTAATGACGAGAAGATTGCATGTGATGAATGTGCTGTGCTGCCCCTAGAGGTCATGGTGTATAATGACCAGATGATTGCATGTGATGAAGGTGCAGTGCTGCCCCTAGAGGTCATGGTGTGTAAGGACCAGAGTATTGTATGGGATGCATGTGCTGTGGTTGAAAGCAATACAGAGAGTTTGGTGGCCTTTACTGAGTCAAGTGAGGCCAATGTGGTTGCTAGTGGCAACCAAATATCTGCTGAAGATAACAAGGAGGGTGAGCAGACTCACAAGCCCATGGGTTCATATTATGCCAAGAGAGTGACCTACAAAGTCAAACAGCATGTGAGAAGTGACTGTGGCAGTAAGCGGTATGTATGCTGGGTTTGTGGGGCGCATTTTTCCCAAAGTGATGCAGTGAGAATGCATGTGGTGAGGAAACATAGTGAAAATGTGTTGTGTATTCTCACACCTAAACTATGTTCCTACAACAGCTGTGCTGTGCCCAAAAGATATCTCCGAAATAAAAGGGGAAAAAGTGACCAGTGTGCATATGGTTGTAGACTGAAATGTTGCATGGAGATAGCCAGATGTGCTTGGCCTGGTAGGAAGCCGTATGCACGTGGTTTGTCTGAGAGCGCCCCCTGTGTCTATGACAGTAAGCCTGGTGTGGGTGACTGTGTTACAATGCAGAGCCAGATAGACCTGAGTGGTGCATCCAGTAGGGTTAGTGAGGGTCACACAGTAGCAGCATCCAGTGAGGTTAGTGGTGGTCACACAGTAGCATCCAGTGATGTTAGTGAGGGTCACACAGTAGCAGCATCCAGTGATGTTAGTGGTGGTCACACAGTAGTAGAACAGCCACCGCTTATTGTTATAGAATCTCTTCTTTGTCAGGTCCCAGAAGCTGTTCCTGTGGCTAATGTGAACATGCCTCAAGTAGCAGGTGATGAGATGGTGGCCAGAGAATGTCCGGCTAAAGAGCTTGTGTTGGCTCACACATTACCTCTTACAGGGAGTCTTGAAGTTACTGAGGCTGATGTGAATAATGAAGAGGTAACTTTGGAGGAATCATGTCCTCAGTACACAGATGTGCATAAAGGTCCTGAGCTGGAAGAAGAGGCTGACTGGATCTACAGGAATGCATTTTCAACACTAACCATCTCTCAACAGGAGAGCTGTGATTATTTGGAACGTGGTCAAGTTGGTAGCAGCTTCAGCCGCAAGGGACCAAGCACCATACAGAAAATCAGAGACGCTCTAAATTTCATGAGAAATCAACACTTCGAGGTGCCCTTTATTGCATTTTATAGAAAAGAGTATGTGGAACCAGAGCTAAACATCAATGATTTGTGGCGTGTCTGGCAGTGGGATGAGAAGTGGACCCAGCTGAGGATGAGGAATCTGACATTGATGACTTCATTGTTGATGATGATGGACAACCATTAAAAAAACACAAGACATAGGCAACACTGCCAATAACATAAAACCTAGGCTGTCTAGCCACTGACTAACACCACAGCTTCCCTAGCTGCACTTATGAGCCTAATGCTCAATATCACCAGCTCCACTGGTCTCACCCAGACTTCTTGTCTGCAGCTCCCACAGGCCTAGCGCTGCCTGTTCTCCCACACTGGGAGTCTTCACCTGGGAGCCATCACCTGGGAAGCTCTGGAGTCTCTAATAGAGCTCCACCAGGTGGTTTCAGAGCCTCATTAGCTCTTGGACTGGAGTGGAGTACCTGGACCAGGAGCTCCACCTGAACTCCAATTCCCACTCCAGAGGCATAGAACTGCCTCTTACAGCCCCACCATGCCACATATCCTCCCCCCCTGACAAAGGCCATGGGACTTGTCACTTTATTAACACCCCCTCCTGGGTCAAAGGTCCTACATTGGGGTAAGATGTGACACCATTCATGCCTCATTTTCTTTTTCTGGGGACACACATCACACTTTTCATGAGGTTTTTGTTTTGCCCGCATCCTCCACCATATGTGACCATCTGGGGGTTACTCACTTGCTGGGATCGCCATCTCCTGGGCCTGAGACGGTTGGCACATCACAAATTGCAGTCCAGTCAGTGCTGTAGGCTTTATACTGACCTAAGTCAGCTTTATTTATCCGTTCAAAAAAACACAAGACATAGGCAACACTGCCAATAACATAAAACCTAGGCCGTCTAGCCACTGACTAACACCACAGCTTCCCTAGCTGCACTTATGAGCCTAATGCTCAATATCACCAGCTCCACTGGTCTCACCCAGACTTCTTGTCTGCAGCTCCCACAGGCCTAGCGCTGCCTGTTCTCCCACACTGGGAGTCTTCACCTGGGAGCCATCACCTGGGAAGCTCTGGAGTCTCTAATAGAGCTCCACCAGGTGGTTTCAGAGCCTCATTAGCTCTTGGACTGGAGTGGAGTACCTGGACCAGGAGCTCCACCTGAACTCCAATTCCCACTCCAGAGGCATAGAACTGCCTCTTACAGCCCCACCATGCCACAATATATATATATATATATACATATATGTATATATAAAGTGGTGCCTTGGAATACAATGTGCTTGTAATCCAAATCACTTTTAAACCAAAGCAAATTTTTCCATAAGGAATCATTGAAATGCAGACAAATGGTTCCACACACCCCAAATTATGATTTTTTTTTAAAGAATTCTGAACAACATGTAAAACAAACATTTAGAATGCTGGATATGTCATATTAAGAGTTACTGAACAGTATAGAAATCAGCAGTAATAAGTGCATAAGAATGAAAAAACAGCAGCAGTTTGTAGATACAGGATGGAGGTGCAGATCTCCACAATTCAGTAATGTAGTACAACAGGCTAGAATAGAGAAGCAGGGCTGCTGTCAGAGGTCTGTGTGGTCACATGACAGCAATGGGGAAGGGGGTGTTCATCATGGACCAATCAGGAAGTGAGAATCACAGAGCTGTGCAGGATGACAGTGACAGAAACTTTTCTATACAACAGTGTGAATGTCTAAGCGTAAGTGCAGGCACATTATAGCAGCAGTGTGTATAGCTAAACGTAAGTACAGGCACATTATAGCAGCAGTGTATATACAGTAGCTGAGTGTAAGTGCAGACACATAGTGGCAGTGTGTATAGCTGAGTGTGAGGGCAGGCACATTATAGCAGCAGTGTGTATAGCTGAGTGTGAGTGCAGGCACATTATAGCAGCAGTGTTTATAGCTGAGTGTAAGTACAATTACAGTCAGTGCCGGACTGGGGTTACTTGGGCCCACCAAGAAATTTAATTCTAGGCGCCCATCCTACATATACCAGATATAACCAGCGCCAAACCTTTAACATTACTAAAGCCACCATGCACAAAGCTGTGCATGTGACCAGCGATGCTCACTTACTGCTAGTAATTTGTCAGTCACTCTATACGAACAGGATAGCGTGCAGCTTAAGCTTCTTGAAAGGATAAGTCCCATAAAACCAACAAATTTCAGGCAGACGGGTGTGTGGGAGCATATTAACAAAAGTATACTTACAAGTCCCTGTGCCCCTGTAGTGCTTTCATACATACATACTGTCTCCACGGAGAGGGCAGACAGCGGCAGTCAGAAGCCGAGAGTTCATGTTCATACGAACCTGAACCTCGGCAGGTTTGCTCATCTATAGTAAGTTTACTTTATTATCTTCTCGCACCCCCCTGCCTGCCTGTCAGTTTCAGGAGACTTCTCCGTTAAGGAAACTGTCAGCTGTAACTCATTTTCTAAACTGCTGACACTGTTAGATGCTGTTAGAAGACACATGGTACTTGAAATATATGTGTCTGTGCTTCCATAGCATAAAAAATACATTTATTCTCTGGTACAAAGAGTCAAAGAGTTTTCTCCCTGCTTAATTGACATTTGAAGGCTGAGCCCCCAGCAGATTTAGGTATGGGAGGGGGAGTTACAAAAAGGTGAGCATAATGGGGGAGATTTATGAAAGGGTGTAAATATACACCTGGTGTAAACTGCCCACAGCAACCAATCACAGCTCAGCTTTCATTTTACCTGAGCTGAAAGTTGAGCTGTAATTAGCTGTTTAGGGAAGTTTACACCAGGTGTATATTTACACCCGTTTATAAATCTCTCCCTATGTGTACATCCATATTACATAAAAATATACACAATATATACACACACACCACACATAGATATAAAGAAATGCACATTACCTACTGTATATGCATACATAAAGTAGTACACACACAAACACACACACACGATAAGTACATACACACATCATGTACATTTATAAACATATGCACATTACATATATGCATAGATAATACGCACACGCATCATACACACATACATACTTTCACGTTCAGAGACTTCTGGTACCGGAAATCACCACATTCAGCTCAGATATTGTCAGATCTGCTGCTCCAAGGCCACATTGTGCAGGCTACATATTTTTAAAAAAGAATAGTTCAAGAAATAGTTTATGAGAATATACCCCTCTCCCAAAGTGATTCACAGCATAAGGGATAACCAGACCTATAGAGAATTAATGAAGCAGTGTTCTCACTGTTTGTTTGAGGGGGACACGTTTCCCACATTCTCGTGACCACATTCTCATAACTCCACCAATCAGCTTGATAGCACCTATTGTGTGTGTGTGTGTGTGTGTGTTTGCGGGTGGGAGGGGGGCAGCTACCTAGGGCAGACACTGATTTCCATAAAGCTATGACAATATTCCACCCTTTAGAAGTCTGTGGCAAAACACAAAACACATAACCTGCTATGGCTTCACACAAAACAAACAAACAAATAAATAAACACCATAGCAGAAAAATGTCCTATGGGTATTTCTTTTTTCTGCATTGATTCCCCCCCCCCCCCCCCCAAATGCCATATCAAGTCTTTCACAGTCATTATCCAATGCCTGCATGTGTAGGTGTAAGTGGTTAAATGTTGGCAAGTTTGTGTGCGTGGGGGGGTAGGTTGAGGGTAGCGGTCAAATTAGGGAACCAGATGCCTGATGAAGAGGGTGGTTAACCCTTGAAACGTGTAGCAATAAAGAACACATATGGTTGGCAAGAACACTGGAAATCTCTGCTTCTTGATTGAAGTGGAGTGACTGTGCCTGGAGGTTTGAGCGCCAAGGAATCCACCATTGTTGCATATTCTTGTTCTTAGAAATGAAGGCTATTCCATGCAAGAAATTGCTAAGAAATTGAAGATTTCCTACAACGATATGTACTACTCCCTTCAGAGGACAGCACAAACAGGCTCTAACCAGAGTAGAAAAAGAAGTGGGAGGCCGCGTTGCACAACTAAGCAAGAAGATAAGCACATTAGAGTCTCTAGTTTGAGAAACAGACGCCTCACAGGTCCCCAACTGGCATCTTCATTAAATAGTACCCGCAAAACACCAGTGTCAAAATCTACAGTGAAGAGGCGGCTGCGGGATTTTGGGCTTCAGGGCAGAGTGGCAAAGAAAAAGCCATATCTGAGACTGGCCAATAAAAGAAAAAGATTAAGATGGGCAAAAGAACACAGACATTGGACAGAGGAAGACTGGAAAAAAGTGTTGTGGACGGATGAATCCAAGTTTGAGGTGTTTGGATCACAAAGAAGAACATTTGTGAGACGCAGAACAAATGAAAAGATGCTGGAAGAATGCCTGACGTCATCTGTTAAGCATGGTGGAGGTAATGTGATGGTCTGGGGTTGCTTTGGTGCTGGTAAGGTGGGAGATTTGTACAGGGTAAAAGGGATTCTGAATAAGGAAGGCTATCACTCAATTTTGCAACGCCATGCCATACCCAGTGGACAGCGCTTGATTAGAGCCAATTTCATCCTACAACAGGACAATGATCCTAAACACACCTCCAAATTGTGCAAGAACTATTTACAGCAGAAGCAGGCAGCTGGTATTCTATCGGTAATGGAGTGGCCAGCGCAGTCACCAGATCTGAACCCCATTGAGCTGTTGTGGGAGCAGTTTGACCGTATGGTACGCCAGAAGTGCCCATCCAACCAATCCAACTTGTGGAAGCTGCTTCTAGAAGCATGGGGTGCAATTTCTCCATCTTACCTCAACAGATTAACAGCTAGAATGACAAAGGTGTGCTGCAATGCTGTAATTGCTGCAAAAGGTGGATTCTTTGACGAAAGCAAAGTTTGATGTAAAAACAATGTTATTTCAAATACAAATCATTATTTCTAACCTTGTCAATGTCTTGACTCTATTTTCTATTCATTTCACAACGTATCGTTGTGAATAAGTGTGACTTTTCATGGAAAACACAAAATTGTTTGGGTGACCCCAAACTTTTGAACGGTAGTGTAGGTCAAACCTGTATGTATTTGTGTGGGGGAGCAATACTGTGCCCTGACCCTGATGCTGCCCACACACACAAGAGCCACTGGGTTGTGTATATATGATGTATATGTATGGTCAGTGCAGCCATCAGTAATTTTGGGGCCCCATACAGCTGAAGTGTCTGGGGCCCCCCATTTACAAAAAAATCTGAAGACGTATCTTTGACTGATGTTTTCTGAGCGGTGTGCAGAGGAAGATGCCATTGGAAGATTTGGTTGCTTTGGATATGTCCCATGCCAGCCGAGTTCCATGCACAAGCCCTATTATTTATATAAAAAAAAAACACAGTAACCCAATCTCCCAACAGCATATACATCTGCACACCAATTTGAAGACGTCAATTTTGTGACAGGCACCCTTTAAGGCTAACCGTGCATGTGTTTGGGGAGGCCGGAAGATATAAATCATTTAGACAGTTACTTATGATGTATGGCTACCTTTAAAAAAAAAAAATAAATAAATAAATATATATATATATATATATATACATATATAGTTCATAATGTGTTACGAGCGATTATGTAAACAAAATCCTGATGATTCCCTTTAACCCCTTAACGACAAAGGGTGTATATTTACGCTTTGTTGTCGGTAAGGGCGCTCAGAACGGGGCCGCGTGGCGACCCCGCTCTGAACCGCTGCGATCCCGGGTGCCGCATGTAGCCCGAGACCGCGGCTATTAGCGGGCAGGGTCCAATCGCCGTGCCCGCTAATCAGGTAATCAGATGCAGCTGTCAAAGTTGACAGCTGCATCCGATTACCGTATGCAGCCGTTCCCTGGTGTCTAGTGGCGGAGATCGCCCCCCCGGGACGTTGTCCCCGAGGAACGATCTCCGTGCCTGGTGCCGGCCGGGGTCTCCGTCAAAATGGCGCTGATCCTGGCTCGACACTCATTTGTTTTCAATTAAACAAACCATTAATTTATCACATTTCTGTTATTGCACGGTAAACGGAGTAAGCGCAAAAAAATCACAAAGTGCGCATTTTTGGTCGGATCAAATCCAGAAAAATTGTAATAAAAAGCGATCAAAAAGTCGCATATGTGCAATCAAGGTACCAATAGAAAGAACACATTATGGCGCAAAAAATGACACCTGACACAGCCCCATAGACCAAAGGATAAAAACGCTATAAGTGTGGGAATAGAGCGATTTTAAGGAACATATATTTGTTAACAATGGTTTGGCCATCACATAATATAAAAGTTATACATGTTACAGATCGTTTTAATCGTAACAACTTGAGGAACATATATAACAAGTCAGTTTTACCCCAGGGCAAATGGCGTAAAAACAAATACTCCCCAAATAAACAAAATGCTTTTTTTTTTTCAATTTCACCAAACGTTTATTTACTTTATGAAAAATTCAGCCTGCCATTGTGAAGTACAATTAGTGGCGCAAAAAATAAGGGCTTATGTGGGTTTCTAGGTGGAAAAATGCAAGTGCTATCGCCTTTTAAGCACAAGGAAGAAAAAACAAAAAACGCAAAAAGTGAAATTGGCTCTGTCCTTAAGGGGTTGAAGGGGTTATCCAGCGCTACAAAAACATGACCACTTTCTCCCAGAGACAGCACCTCTCTTGTCTCCAGGTAAGGTGTGGTTTACAGTTAAACTCCATTCACTTTAATGAAACCGTTACATAACCTGCACCCAAACTGGAGACTAGAGAGACGTGCTGTCTCTGGAAGAAACTGTCTATGTTTTTCAGACACTGGAAAACCCCTTTAAATTGGCAAAGCTTTTTTCAGGTAAGATCTGCCTGGGCAAGCATGGAGGCCTTTAGAAGGTGGCTGTCATGGCAAGTGATTGAGTTACTGGAGTTAAAGCCCTGCAGAGACAGAGAGCAAGGCAGATGGTCAGAATCAAAGAAAAGCTGAGTACTTGAAGACACTAGTGATGAAGAGAGACCAATCACAAGTGGCTGTGGTCAGCAGCCACCTGTTTAAATAGAGTGCACAAAACAGCATGAGAGGTCTGATTGGCCTGGCATCTGTGCTATCTCCCTGGTAGCCTGCTGCCCTGACACTCTGCCCTAATCTCACCTGGATTGGTTGCTTGAGCAACAGATATAGAGCCACAGAGGACGGACTTGCTGTGGGTGTGGACAGATGTAGGTTGGCGACACTGCTAGGATCAAACTGAAATATATAATGTTTCAGCAAGAAGCTTTAAGGGGAACTCCAGGTAGAGGTTAAAAAAAAAATGAAACTTCTGCAGAAGCATAACGCATTACTTACCTGTCTATCCCAGTTTTGAAACTAACAAAAATCCATTTGTTTGGGGGGTTATTGCTCTATTTTGTGTTTCTGTTCTTCCTGGTTTGGCATTTCCCAGAATGCAATGCTTTCCCTCATGTGATCATCACAGCCCCCACCCATTACAATCAGTAAAATTAGTTCTGCACCTGCTTTTGTTCGGTCAGAGATGGTGAATCAGTCAGGGGATTGGGTTATCCAGCCAAGCCTCCTGTGACATCACGCCCTGCCCCCTGTCTGCATCATCAGCAAACACACACAATGTGAGACAGAAGCATGGAATATTTGTATCCTAGGGGGAGAGCAGAAGGAGCAGGAGACAATGTGAATTGGCACAGGGGCCATTTTTTTCACTTCCTGGATTTCTATCAGCTACCAGTGTGGTAGAACTGTACAGATAGACATTGGATACATCTATATAACTTTTAATGCACTTTTAATAGAAAACAAGTTTTTCTTATCCGATGGAGAGTTCAAGCAGAATCCCCTGTCTGAAATCTGTAACATCTGCCTGTGTGAACATCCCCATAAAGCAGGACACTATTACTATGACAGCAAGAGTTTCTTGCATCATAACGCATAGCTCTACAATAAAGCTTTATATTTTAAACACAAACTTACATCAAAATATGCATATATTAGTGCTGCCAGTTTCCAGTTACCTGTATTGCAGTTGGGTATATGACACTGTTTACACCCGCCCAGCTCTTGGACCACTGCTCTGCCTCCAGACCACCCTCCCAAGAATGATTGGCAGATGGCTGTGCTGTCAAAGATGAGCCAGCTGTCAATCATTTTTAGAAGCGGCGGCGACATAATGACAGAGCCATAGCTCAAGAGCAGGGTGGGTACAGTACCACAGACCTACCTGACACTGTCAGCGGAAATTGAAGATCTTTATTTATTATTATTATTATTATTATTTTTTTAAACAATGATAAAGGTCCCTACACTGACCAAGTATCAGAGCCTGCCAGTCACCATGTGAATCCTGCATATGCAGGAAAAGTAAATGGAGGTAGGATCCCATGAGTGGATGAGACTCCACATGTATCGACTGACTAAGGAGGCTTCATCAGGAGTACTCATAAACTAAATTTGGTCCATTATTTACACAGTACCACAATAATAATTTACAATGATCCTACAAACCTGTGTGGTCAGTGTACATGTAGGTGCTATGGAGGAGATTTATTAAACGTGGTGTAAAGTGAAACTGGCTCAGATTCCACCTTTCATTTTCCAAGGAGTCTGAGGAATGAAAAGTGGAATCTGACTGGTTGCTAGGGGCAACTGAGCCAGTTTCACTTTACAAAATCTCCCCCCATGTTCTCAAATCTGTCATCTGTGTATTCCCACAATATGGTGGATTGGTCAATGCCCACAGAAAAGATGGTGCTCTTTAGGGTAGCTTCACAGGTAATGGATCCGCAGCGATTTTATGCTGCAAATTCAAAGCGAAATCCACTGCTTTGTCAGTTTTTTTGAATGAGAAGACATACTCTTGGCGCCCCCGCCAGCTGGAGCATACTGTAACTTCTCCACAATCCGGCTTGCTTGGGGGCTCCCAGCGTCTGGACATCCCGCTCAGCCAATCAGTGCGCCAATCAGTGTCTCATCCACACACAGGATCCTTTCTCTGGTTACTTGTCCTGTATATACATGGTGTCTCATCCACACACAGGATCCTTAGGGCCCTATTACACCAACAGATCATCTGACAGATTTTTTTAAGCCAAAGCCAGGAATGGATTTGAAAAGAGGAGAAATCTCATTCTTCACTTTGTTACCTGCTCTCTGTTTATTGTCCATTCCGGGCTTTGGCTCCAAAAAATCTGTCAGATAATCTGTTGGTGTAATAGGGCCCTTACTTTCGTTACTTGTCCTGTATACACATGGGTGGGGGGACTTTTTTTACGGCGGGATTACAAATGTCCCTGCAGGTCTGGAGCTCTGAGGATTTATATAGAGGTGCACTGCCTCTACATAAATCCAGTGCGCACAGAGCCCGTAGGTTTCACTCTAATTTTTCTTCCGCCTCTGCATGCGCCCCCTCTGCATGCTGCTACACCCCTCCTTACTCTGGTTACTTGTCCTGTATACACATGATGCCTCATCCATACACAGGGATGCTTACTCTGGTTACTTCTCCTGTATATATACATGACTCACATGGTAACCGGCGGTCTCTCATATTTGATCAGGGGACATTATGTCCAGGCAGTGGGGCTATTTTCCTGGATGCAGGATTTGGCCATTGGGTTTATTTTTGTGATGGGACCATGTATCATGCTTTCGGTGGTTTATTTTTGTATGTGTAATAAAGCTATCCATTTTATGCTGAGTCTGCTTGGATGTGCATTCTTTGTACATTCTTTGCACTTTGTTCCTGCTTGTATATACACATCCATGCTTGTATATCATACATCCATCATACACACAACACACATACACATGTATACTTATACATCAGATACACCCAACACATGCTATATACATTAAAGTCACACTTTACACAGATATGTACTTATGCACATTACATGTTTACATCCATGATCCATTCTACAAACATATACCTGATAACACACACACACGGCAGCACAGGCACAATACCTACAAGGGAGCTTGCTTGGGGATCGGGGACAGGAAATATATGTCACAGCGGACAGGGGCCCCCTGGACGCAAGGGCCCCAGGGCAGCCGCCTACCATGCTCAATGGGTAAGATGGCCCTGTCCATGTAGTGCAGGTCTCAGCTTCAGCTCTTCTCCTCATAGCTGGCTTCGGGCCCTGCTTGCCTCTACACCTCCCTGTCACCCATCTTTCCTGTCTCTATGTAGTAAGCTTACTGTATACAGACAGTGAGCAGGCTGACAGGGAGCTGCAGTGAGTGGTACAGCTTTCAGGAGCCTCTATGCAGGGAGGCTGGATGGCTGGGCCCCCCTGATTTCAGTTTTGGCCCAGGCGCCTGACACCGGCAATACTGCTTGATGGCGGTCCTGTGTGTGTTGCTATGATATGTCAAACCTTGCAGATGTAGGTATAAACCTAGCGATGCATGTTTTTTTCTTCAAGTGTCCCTTTAATCCAGGGATACGCACATACATGCAGGAGTTCTACTATTCACTGTTCCATCCTATTTGTGCTCATTGTGCCGGTGATAGATCTGTGTAGCAGGCAGATGTCCAGCTTTATCCATGACTGCAATATGTGATGGATCCCCAATTACCAAGCATAATAAGTTACCAAACCAAACCAAAGAACGCAAAATAAAGACACAACACATTGTTATCAGGTGTCAAAGGGTCCCAATTTTATTTATAATTACATGACACCCAAAATGGCAAACCCCGACTCACAAAGAGTCACCCTCCAGCACTCAGGTGAGGAAAAACCCCCATGTGGGGGAAACCTCAAGGGAGCCATGGCTGGAGAATTGCCCCTCCCCTGGGCTTAAAGGGTAATACCATAGTATAGTAGTATAGTAGTAAATATAATAAACAGCATGTGAGAGAAATCTGGCTGCAACATCTGTCACCTTATTGATGGCTAGGCGGATGTATCTTTTCTCCCTCACAGATCCAGGTCCACTTCTCCATGAAGGGGTAGTCTAAAGCAGACCACCCCTATTTGCCTGCTAGAACCTCCAAATCACATCAAGGGTAGGGGGCAGTAAAATGGTCAAGCTCATGGTCCTCTGGCGCATCTAAGATGGCACTAATCAGGGCGCGGTGCATTGCTTTATGGAACCTTCTTTATGACATAAGCGCTTATCATCACAGTGCATGGTTGCCATGGTTACTGCAGGCAAACACATGTAAAGCATTAACCCATTAATGACTGGTGATGTGCTTTACTGCAGAGGTCACTAAACACACTTGTGACCAAGCAAACAGCTTGAAAATATAGTTTGATGTGGCCCATTGCAACCACCAATCCAATCCACCAAAACCAATCACAGCTCAGCTTTCGTTTCTCAGATTACTCTGGTAAAAGAAGAGCTGAACTGTGATTGGTTGCCATGTGCAACTTAGACAGTCTAACTAGCCCATAGCAACCAATCAAAGCTCTGCTTTAATTTTATAAGAGCTTGTTAAGATATGGAAGATGAGCTGTAATTGGTTGCTATGGGCAAATCAGTCTCTGAAAGATTGATAAAGCTGCTCCATTAGTTTAAGGCTTATAATGATGATGATGATGATGATGATGATGAGTGAAAATACATGACATGTTTTGCAGTCAGTCCTTCCTCCGTACCTTCAATTTTTGGGAGGTACACTTATCACCTGCTGTATGTCCTGCAGGAAGTGTATTCTTTGCAGTCTGGCCCAGGCTGGGTTCACACTACATATATTTCAGTCAGTGTTGTGGTCCTCATATTGCAACCAAAACCAGGAGTGGATTAAAAACACAGAAAGGATCTGTCCACACAATGTTGAAATTGAGTGGATGGCCGCCATATAACAGTAAATAACTGCCATTATTTCAATACAACAGCCATTGTTTTAAAATAACAGCAAATATTCGCCATTAAATGGCGGCCATCCACTCAATTTCAACATTGTGTGAACAGATCCTTTCTGTGTTTTTAATCCACTCCTGGTTTTGGTTGCAATATGAGGACCACAATACTGACTGAAATATACGTAGTGTGAACCCAGCCTCAGGAACTGTGCAGAGCAAGTTCAAGACATGCACAGAGGTGGCAGCATAAAGCACTGTGTCAGACTGGAAACAATACACCACTTCCTGCAGGACATACAGCAGCTGATAAGTACTGCATGAGGCTTGAAGCTTTTTAATAGAACGTAAACAATCAGCGTTTGACTCCCCGCAGCTACATGATACCCCTTTAAAGGGGTTATCCAGCGCTACAGAAACATGACCACTTTCTCCCAGAGACAGCTCCTCGGCCGTTGTTTGCGCTAATACAGCCGTTGTTATGAAATATGGCTGTTTTTTTTTTTATGTAGTGTGAACCCAGCCTAAGAACGCAGCAAATATACACATTGTGTGAACACAGCCTTCTCCCAGAAACAGCTCCACTCCTGTCTATAGGGTTGCATTTGCTATTGCAGCTGGTTCCATTTAAATTAATAGGACGACTCCTGCAGCTTGTGGACAGCTGTGACGCTGTTTTTTCAAGAAGGCAGGCAGGTTGTTCTGACCTTCTTCCCGCCTTCCTATATACGTACATGTCAGTATTGCGGTAACGTTCTATGCAGCAGGCTCATTATGCTAATGATGGGGGTTGTAGTGCTTTATGTATTAAGTATTAATTATGTATTAAGAATTGTATTATGGTCTTGTCCGGATGTCAGGTTATGTGGGGGGTTGTGGTGTTCTATGCAGAGGGTATAATAGAAATAGATTATGGTCATATTGGGGGTTGAAGTGTTGTATGTACAGAGTATTATAGAATTTGTATTATGGTCTTGTCCAGTGGTGGGGCCATGTTGGGGGTTGTGGTGCACTATGCAGAGGGTATAATAGAAATAGATTATGGTCATATTGGGGGTTGTAGTGTTGTAGGTATAGAGTATTATAGAATTTGTATTATGCTCTCGTCCAGTGGTTGGGCCATGTTGGTGGTTGTGGTGTTCTATGCAGAGGGTATAATAGGAATAGATTATGGTCATGTTAGTGATTGTGGTCTATTTTGTATGCAGCATAATAATAATATATTATGATCACGTTGAGAGTAATACTGTTTTATGTTTTTACAGAATAAAACCGTGCAATATGTCTGATTTCTTTAGTGAAACAGAAAATCTTGACGTGTTTCACATCCTAGGCAGATCACGATCATAACATTCAGAATGAAATCAAGAATGGGAGGTATTGCAGCATGAATTTTGGGAGTTAATGTAGAACAGATGGTATAAAGCGGCATCCGCCATGGCTATATGGGGAGGTATCTGTCAGGGAGCGAAAAAAGTAAAAACCTGGAGTGAATAGGGTCTAAATATGGCGCAGTTTTAGACTGTCTAGTCTAAGTTTTATAATTTTTCCCCATTGGCTTTTAATTCGATTAAGGGTATCTGCACACTTCGGGCCGACGGCAGAATCTGCCTGTGCATAGAATGGAGACAGACACTTTGGCTAAAAGTTTTATCTTTCTCAAATAAACTGGTGTCAGAAAGTCACCTTGGTTTAACCTCATAACCGTACGTCATGCGTCTCTGCAGCCTTCCCTGGGGTCTAGTGGCAGCATCCCCCCCCCCCGCGCGTGCGTGATGCGTTCACGGAGGGAGGATCCCCTAATCACACCGGGCCGGACCTCAGCGTCGGAATTCTATTGCAATGGTCTGCAGCAGGCCAAAGCAATAGAGCACCGATCTCATGGATCGGTACTGTGTTATACAGCTATACTAATCTATAAGAGATCAGTGTAGTTGTATTAGAAGTCCCCCAGGGGGACTTCTAATTACTGTTTTAGTAAAAAAAAAAAAAAAGTGTTTTCATTAATAAAAAAACAAAACCCTCCCCTAATAAAAGTCTGAATCACCCCCCTTTTCCCATTTTATAATAATAAATAAATAAACATGTTTGCTATCGCCGCGTGCGTAATCGCGCGAACTATTTATCGCACTACTTGCGATGCCCTGACCCGTGTGGGTCACTTCGCAGTGCAGATGTTGTGAGCGGGCAGTAACCGGGGCAGCTGCAGGGTATAGGATTGTCACAGTACAGGGCCTGAGGATGGCACAGCTGAGGGACCGGTCTGCAGATACTGCAGTATACTTGCTACTGGGCATGTGATTCTTCGCTGTACCTAGTCAGGGCACCAGTAAACGGGACACCAATGCCAGGGTTCAGTAACAGTAACTTTTATTGTAACTGAGGTAACTGGTAGCAACAGTCTCTTCCGGATGCAACCGAGTATATAGCAGACTTATATAGACAGGGCAAAGGTGGTGCTGCATAGGCTGAGAGTGAAACGTGCCGGATGATGGGAGTAGTAGTGAGAGAAGAATAGAGATGCTGGGTGGTTTAGAATACTTGCTGTGAATATCTTGACTTGTTGAGCAGAGGAATAACAGGAATGTCACCCAGATGAGGAGGAGATACTCCAGGCACTTGAGCAGTTGAGCAGCCAGGATCTGTACAGCAGAGCACCAAGTCCACTCTTCTGAAGGTGAAGAGGGACACACAGGAACACAACCTCCTTGCTTGGGAGCAGGGAGCAGACTCTCTGGCAAGAGGAAGTCACATGGTAACCCCTGGCCAAAGCTCGACGGCCATTGGAGGAACCATGGTTACAGGGCATGGTCACGTGATCCTCAGCCTTTGCATACCACTGCACTGAGTTATACACATGTACAATATACAGGAACCTGAGAGTAATAGGGACTATATAGTCACAGTTGCAGTGCAAATAGTTTCCAGAACAGGCATGGCTGTAGTAGCAAAAATAAACTGACAGTGAGAAACAGACAGCGTGTTCTGGACACTGCATACTAATCTTGCACGGTAAACGGCGTAAGCGCAAAGATCGGCTAAAGTGCAAAATTGCACATTTTTGGTTGCAACAAATCTAGAAAAATTGTAATAAAAAGCCATCAAAAGTCGCATATACGCAGTCAATGTACCAATAGAAAGAACACATCATGGCGCAAAAAATGACACCTCAACCAGCCCCATGGACTAAAAGGATAAAAGCATTATAAGCATGGGAATAGAGCAATTTTAAGGAACTTTTTTTTCTGTAAAAGGTTTTATTTTTTTTTAAAGTTATCAAATAATATAAAAGGTATGCAATTTGCATATCCTTTTACTAGTGCTGACTTGAGGAACATATATAACATTCTCTATAGGACAAACATAAAAAGGCGTAAAAACGAAGCCCCCCCCAAAAAAATAAAAAATAAAAAGTTTTTTTTTTCAATTTCACCGCACATATAATTTTTTCTGTTTTCGCATATTTTATGCAAAAATTAAGTCTGTCATTGCAAAGTACAATTAGTGGCGCAAAAAATAAGGGCTCATGTGGGTTTCTAGGTGAAAAAATGCAAGTGCTATGGCCTTTTAAACACAAGAAAGAAAAACAAAAACTCAAAAACAAAAATTGGCTACGTCCTTAAGAGGTTAAAAGTACCTTGGATTGAGAGTGTTTTTCAAGAAGAGCTCACAGTTTTTCAAAATTGTAACTTGGTTTTAGAGCATTGCTTTTGTTCAAGAGCTCCCTGTACTGGGTGGGACAGGGAGTGGTGGAGGTGCATGGTCTGTACAGCGGGGTCTACAGCCCTGTACTCTGACCCAGGAAGTCTCCCTCACCTCCCAAATCATAGCAGATCCATCTCAGGCTGGGGCTTGCATCAGGGGACAGGACAGTGGAGGTAATCTCTCCATAACTGTAACCCATCTATGTGCCCACACAAGCCCTGCTCATTCCTTCATGCTCCCTGCAGTCTCTGTTAACCTTTGGGATTCCCATCCTCTTTATATCCTCTGCTATAATGTGATAATGTGCCTGCACTCACACTCAGCTATACACACTGCTGCTATAATGTGCCTGCACTTACACTCAGCCACTCACACCTCTGTACAGAAAGGTTTCCTTCACTGTCCTTCAGCAGCCCTGCTTCTCTATTCTAGCCTGTTGTACTACGCTACTGCATTATGGGGATCTGAAGTTCCATCCTGTATTTAAAAACTGCTGCTGTGGTATCAGGTTTATGCACTTACTATACATTAAACTTCATATGCTGATTGCTATACTGTACAGTAACTTATAGTATGACACATGCAGCTGTTTCTAATTGTTTGTTTCATTTGGATTTGGATTACAAGCATGATCCCAGAACGAATTATGTTCGTAATCCAAGACACCACTTAACTTTAATTTTAAAAAGTCAAGTCTTCTAGTACTTATGAGCTAATGTATGTCCTGCAGGAAGTGGTGTATTCTCTCCAGTCTGACACAGTGCTGTCTGTTGCCACCTCTGTCCATGACAGGAACTGTCCAGAGCAGTAGCAAATCACCACACAACAACCTCTACTAGTCTGGACAGTTTTTGTTATGCACAGAGGTGGCAGTACAGAGCACTATGTCAGACTGGAAAGAATACACCACTTCCTCCAATACATACAGCAGCTGATAAGTACTGGAACACTGAAGTTTTTTTTTCTTTCTGACTCTTTTTCTTTTCTGACACCAGTATATTTGGGGGGGGGGGGGATTTATTACAAGCCGGAACCCAGATTGTAGACCATTTTCCTGCTTTTTGATGTTTTTTTTCTCTCTTTTTTTGTGTGTAAATTACTATTAGAGTTTTTTCCCCTATGTTTTTTTTATTTAGTCATGTACGGTCAAACACAGGAGACCCTCAGCACTACCTTGTCTGAGCTTGTAAATTGGGAGACAACATGATCTCGTCCTCCGAACTTGCTGCTACTAGTGGTGCACTCCAAAACAGTAAATAAAATAGCCAACATAGTGACGAGCTTCAAAGTGAAGAGTTGAGGCACTCACCAATTGTAACAAAACAAATACACTTTATTCCTTCACATAGCAAACAGGCGGATTGCGGATGATTAACAGGCTTACAGCTGTTTCGCACGTCAAAGCATGCTTGATCACAGCCCTTTATTTTTTTATTATATTAGTATTTATTGCTGAGAGTTTAACCCTTACACTGCCTTCCCATGGATTAGTAACCTGCGCAGGCAATGTAAGGGTTAAACCTTAATCTCTTTGCTGCAATAAATAAGTGTCTGATGAGAAGAAACTGAAGGAGCCAGAGAGGTGATGTTCATAGTATAGAGCCCATATAGGATATATATTAGTAAGGACCCTTTTACATTGCCCATTATGCAGTCATGTGCAGCCATTTAAATACATTGCTATCGGCAGCATATCCTGTGTATAATACAAGGAGATGTGCAACAGATAATATTTATATGATTGCCCAAAAGATCTAGTCAGCAAACAAGTGGGCGTTGGTTCGCCTGTCAGCTAATCGCTGTCCCTTTTATATGGCCATAGAAATACTCATTAACCCCCTGCCGCAAAATGACGTTTGGGAAACATCATGTAAAGCAGGTAGTTCCTGCTTCATGACGTTTCCCAAATGTCATGCTGCCCCTGCCTCCCCCCGCTGTCCCTAACGACGATCGGGAAGCAGGAGAAGGCTGTGTCACACAGCCTCCACCCGCTGCCCCTGCCCGGAGGGGAGACGCAGTGTCTATGGGGCAACCAGAGGGAGATCCACTCCCTCCGCCCCCCCCCCCCCCCCCCGGAACCGTGCAGCTTAATGAGTCAGGGCTGATATGCTATATGACAATCAGGCCCCTGCACTGTTCTAAAAATATTGGCTTCTAAAGTGTCTCCTTTATTAAGATGGTGCTAATTTTTCTTCCATATTAACTTCTATTAGTATGCTTATTATGTGGGTTTTTTTCAGGACTCAATGTTTATGATAGTAAAAAAAGAAATATAGCACAAGCAGAGAGTGGGGGATGAAGGGGAAGTGAGCACTAAACTGACAGGTCGGTGCTCACTTCCCCCTTATTATTATGCTGTATAATATGACCATTACTGTAAAGAAAACATAATACATAGACCAATATTACCGATAGTCGTTCACTTTCCCCTTCTTTTCCTTCCAGCCTAGATGACTATAAAGCCATGTCTCCTCTCTGCAGAATCTGCCAGACAAATATCTTGGGCTCTGCCCTTTCTTAGCATCCTACACTTATACAAATGTCCTGTCCATAATGCACAACACAATAATAGTATCTCTTAAACAGTGTGAACCCACACAGTAACTTTAATCCATTGCAGTGTCCCACACCATAATTACACTCATACTGTACCCTACAGGTTGGATGGGCCTATTAGCTCTTAACACTGGCCCCTAAGCAAATTTTCATTTTTGCGCTTTTGTTTTTATTTCTTCGTGTTTAAATAGCCATAGCTCTTGCATATTTTCACCTACAAACCCATATGAGCACTTCTTTTTTGAAACACTAATTATACTTTGCAATGGCAGACAATTTGCACCTGCGCCATTCCATGGCCTCCCTTCCCTGATTGTGCACGCCTGCGGGGGTGGTGGTCACTGACCGGCACAGTGTGGACTTAGTGTAGGGACCCATGTGTATCAGAAACCTGCACGCCGTACATGGGGCAGTGTGGCTTGATCAATTCATACACAAAATTCTGATGTTTTTTATGCAGCCGAGAGGTACTAGTGTCAGCCATAGGTGTGAGGTGCAGCGCTCTTTTCTCTCCTGTATTGCATTTTGCTTTCTTTCTTTCTTAGTGTTTTGCACTCCTCCTGGTGAGACCCACATGACCGCAATCAGCAGGAGACACCTGAGTGCACATGCTTTTAATCCCTCCTGTTTGTCCCATTCTATCTGCAGTAGCTTTGGTGAGCGCAATACCTCATCCAGACTCGTGCTGTTTGGGGGCGACCTTCTCCGCCGGCAGTGCTGGCCGGGTTCTGGCGTGGCATTTTTGGGTCTGGACCTGTGATATGGGGGTCGCAGGGCCGTTCCATGGCCTCCCTCCTCTGACTGTGCACGCCTGCGGGGGTGGTGGCCACTGACCGACACAGTGTGGACTTAGTGTAGGGACCCATGTGTATCAGATACCTGCACGCGGTACATGGGGCTGTGTGGCTTTATCAATTCATACACAAAATTCTGATGTTTTTTATGCAGCCAAGAGGCACTAGTGTCAGCCATAGGTGTGAGGTGCAGCGCTCTTTTCTCTCCTGTATTGCATTTTCCATAAAATATGCTGGGAAACCAGAAAAAAATTGTGCAGTGAAATTGTAAAAAATGGTTTTATTTTGAGGGGTGTTGTGTTTACACTGTTCGCCCTATGGTAGTGACTGACATGTTATCTATGTCAGTACGAATACAACAATATGTAAAAAAAATTTAAACCTTTAAAAAAAAAAAGTATTTAAAGTAATTTCTTGTGCCATGATCTGTTCTTTCTTTCGGTACCTTGTTTGCTTATATGCGACTTTTCAATCACTTTTTATTACATTTTTTCTGGATTTGGTGTAAACAAAAATGTGCAAATTTGCTCACATTTTGCGTTTATCTTTTACACTTGTGCCGTTTATCGTGCAAGATCAGAAATGTAATAATCTAATAGTTCAGATTATGCACGTGGCAATACCAAATATGTTAATTTTTTAATTTTTATTTATAAAATGAAAAAGGGGGGTGATTTAAACTTCTATTAGGGGGAGGGGATTTTTTTATTAATAAAAAAAAACTTTTTATTTTTTACACAAATTTATTAGAAGTCCCCTTGGGAGACTTCTAATACAACTACACTGATCTATCATATAGATCAGTGTAGCATACATAATACAGCCCTAATCCATTAGATTAGTACTGTATTACCCTGGTCTGCAGCAGACCAGATACATTGATTGCCGAGCCGGGATCAGTGTCCCCAGCTGCAAATAGCAACCTGGGACTGCGCGCTACAGAGAGGGCTCGTGCCGGGAGCCCTCTCTGTTTAACCTTAAAAGCAGCCGGATGAGTATACTTGTTCTGCGTTGTAGAGAGGTTAAAAGTTTTTTTTCTATTTTGCTGTCCTTATAGATAACATAATAAAGATCCTACTCTTACCTCACCACACTCCCCTGGTGTCGTCCTGTGGCTTTTCCTGGTCCCCCACTGAATGTGGGGTGTGCCCCCGGAGGATGTTGTAGCGGTGGTATGGCCGGTCACTTGCTAGATGGAAGTGTGACGCCACTACTGTGGTGGATGGCTGAGATACAGCAGGACCTTAGGGTTTTGTCACGTGAGGCCAGTGCCTGGTGGGCACACAGGTCTGATGACACGCCTGTTTTTTCTCTGTGGTCAGTGACCTATCGGGTTGCTGCAGGGTCCCCTGGGAGTGTGTCACAGGTGATATAGTGATATAGTCACAGATGGCCAAAACGGTGTAGTAACCCTTCCGAATAGTGGTAGGACCCGCCAACGACAGAAAGGGGAAATATCCCAAGGTTGCAGTGCAAGTGCTGTGCAGGCGGTAACGAATAATCACAGACTCAGGTGATAATGTTCACTTGGTTTACTACTTGTAAGTGTGCAGCAGGTAATACAACGAATCTTGAAATGCACTTGATACAGTTCCAATAAATACACGAACATAGAACATAGATCTGTGAGATAAGTGCTGAATAGGATGTAGTAGAGTTGATAAAGTTGTACTGAGGTAGCGTAGCAGAGAGGAGAGGGCGGTGAGAGTCTCAACCCAATTAGTGATGTTCTCTGCCGGGATGTTGGAGTGTAGAGAAGAAAACTTTTTAAAAGAAGAAGAAGAAACAACCTGTGCCTGTGTTTTGACCCTATAGACTTCACACCACCTGATGCCAACTAGCTTTGTCGGAACCATCCCAATGGGTGACAGAGGCCCCAGACCCTGTTACCTGGGATGAGCGGAATGGTTAGGATTTCCTAAGTACACCCTTGCTGCCAGATGGAGTTCATAGACTTTACGTAACTTTGCTCCATCCGGATCAGTTCCTATTGTACATAGATGTACAAACACACACATACCAAAGATACACACGCTCACACACACTTTTTATGTAGGGCAGCTCCAGGGGAGCCACTTGTCTCCATCTGCACATTCTCTTCTCCCAGCCTTGGCCGTGCAGCTTGCAGGCCCTCACCCTTCTCCTCTGTACTGACTGCATACACAGCAGCAGGAAAGAGCAGACGTTACTGGGCCCTGCTGCTGTTTCACTCAGCATCTTCCTGTCTGTCACATGTGTGGCACTGGCGTAGCTACCATGGGGGCAGGGTATGCCGTTGCTATGGGGCCCCGGGGGGTCGGGGGCCTGGGCCCCGCGGTAAAACATGTGCCCTGTATCCATGTTGGGTGCTAATAGTGCGGAGTGTCACAGTGCGATCTGCTAGGCCCCCTGTGACAGCGTGATTCGCGCCAGCATCACAGAGAGAGAGAGGGGGGAAATAAAACATGGGTGCACCCTCTCTCTCTCCCCCGGTCACTGTGAAGAAGCCCTGACTAGAGCCTCCTCTCCTCCTGCTGCAGCTAGAGGCCGATCTCCTGTCTGGCCTGTTAGCTGCCTGCACGGAGGAGCATGATAACCTCCGACCCCCAGCCCTCTCCTGCCGGACCTAGGTGACAGCTCCTTCCTCCTCCTGTAAGTATATGCTGTCACCCATAAGGTGTCTGTGTGTGGGGGGTGGCTGCTAAAGATGCATAAGTAAGTAAGTAAGTGTGTGGGGGGTATTCCTACAGGCGCTGTGGACTACAACTCCCAGTGTGGTCTGTCTCCTGTCTGTGCCCCCATCCTCCTCAGACTCAATGGATACACAGATTGCACAGACAGATCACACTGGGAGTTGTAGTCCCACACTGTCAATATACAAAGCTACCCTGTGGCTGCAGCTCCTGGAGGACTAAACCCCCCCCCCATCCTTATGCATTATAGTCACTCTGTACTCTGCATACAGTCATGGAATTATGCGAATTGTCCCATTTTTCCTTGCAGTACCAGGCTCGATATATATATATATATATATATATATATATATATATGCAGTAACCAGGCTGGATATATATATATATATATATATATATATATATATATATATATATATATATATATATATATATATTTATATCTATCTATCTATCTATCTATATATATATATATATATATATATATATATATATATATATATATATATATTGTAGACGTGTCACGGAAGAAGTGGTCGAGGGGGTGTACATCTCGCCAAGGTTGATACGCACGGTGAGATGGTGAGTCCAAGAGGAAACTGTTACTCAGCAGTGTTATGCTGCTGAGTAGTTATTTATTTTTACCGGGCCTGGATTTCCATGGAATGGCAGGTAGGTTTGGTAGTGGGACTTGCCATTCCCTCCCCCCGATCCAGTTTGGGTGTTCCCATCAGGTGTCCTCTGATGAGCCTGCAAGAGGCTAAAAGCCCTGCAGAGTGTATAGGCTAGCTCTCAGCCAGGAGTGAACAGCCTGGGTGGTGTGTTTGCTGAGAGCTGGAAATACAGACGCTGCTGGGGCCTATTCACACCCTGCAATACTGCTAATCGAAGTCCCAAATAGGTGACCGGTATGTTAGTAAGTGCCCAGACGGGCAGGACCTTTTGTTTTGTTCTGTTCTTAAAAGAACAGTGTTGCTATAGTAAGTGCCCAGACGGGCAGGACCTTTTGTTTTGTTCTGTTCTGTTCTTAAAAGGACGGTGTTGCTATATTTCTGTTGTGAAGGACTGTTTATGGTACAAATAAACATCAAGCTGTTTTTATAAGTCCAAGTCTGCTGCTGAACTGTGTCCAAACACACCATCCCCGGGAAGATCCCTACAATTGGTGCTGCGGAGCGGGCAAAACGGTTGCTAGGGGCAACGGTGTGCATCAACTTGGCTACAGCTGTCTATGTCCTGGGTGAAGACTTAACTCCAAAAACAGACAAGCAACATGGAGGAGATGTTGAAGCAGTTAATGCAAGTGAGTCTGCAACAGCAACAGGCTCTGACAGACGCTAACCTGCGCCATGAGCAGGCTAATCGGCAGCAACAGCAGGCTCTAACAGACGCTAACCTGCGCCATGAACAGGCTCTGACAGACGCTAACCTGCGCCATGAACAGGCGATGGCTCAACAACAGAGACTTATTGAACACCTGATAGCAAAGCAAGAGGCGTCTGCAGGTGCTAATCCCCAGCCTGTAGTAGCAGACGCTCCAGATACTTTTTCTGTGAGAAGAGCCGTGCAGCGATCGCTGCAAAAGATGACTGCTGATGACGATGTTGAGGCCTACTTAACTGTCTTTGAGCGTGTGGCTGAGAGAGAAAAATTACCAGCCACTGAGTGGGCAGACGTGATTGCGCCCTATTTAACAGGTGAACCTCAAAAGGCCTATTATGACCTCAGTGAGTAAGAGGTCAAGGACTATCCTCGGCTAAGAGCAGAGATACTTGCCCGACTAGGAGTTACTGCTGCTGTCCGTGCCCGGAGGGTCCGCAACTGGAGCTACAGTCTGGACAAATCAGCAAGGTCCCAGATGTACGACCTGATCCATTTGGCAAGAAAGTGGTTGGAGCCAGACACCTCTACTCCTGCACAGATCCTAGAGAGGGTCGTGATGGATCGCTACCTCCGTGCACTTCCTGCTGATCTGCAACGCTGGGTGGGACAAGGTGACCCTAAGAGTGCCGACGAACTTGTCAACCTTGTGGAGAGGTTCCAGGCGACCGAGGACTACCTTCGTGATGTTCCTGCAGCACCTTCACCTCCCCGGAGTGCCAGACCTGTGCCGTCAGCTGGTAAGAGACTTCCATCTATTGGGGGAGTGTGGAGGGGGTGCTGATAAGAGGGAAGAGCGCTCAGGCGGTGTCTCAAGGGCAAAAGACTGGTGATGGTCCCGGTGGCTAAATGGCCCTAAAAAGGACTCCGTGCCAAGGAGACCAGGCCCTATCCAGTGCTGGAGATGCCATGAGACGGGACATGTGTCTGCCCATTGCCCTCTTACCCATGAGCCCATGGAGTTTGGCGCTAGCCGGCGTCAGTCGCTATTTGCGGAACCGTCTTTTGTTGCAGTCACTGGACTAGAGACTGAACCGCAAGTCTGCAACATTACGGTCAATGACTTCCCTGTTAAGGCGTTGCTGGACTCAGGAAGCCTTGTCACCTTGGTGCATGCCAGCCTGGTGACTGGGGACTTTGTGCCAAAAAGACATATGAGCGTGGTGTACATGGTGATACAAAGGTGTACCCTATTGTGCTGGCTAATGTCGGGACTGAACTAGGCGCTGTACAATATGAAGTGGGTGTGGTTAAAAACCTTAAGCATAATGTGATATTGGGGTGTGATTTTCCCTTGTTCTGGGCTCTATGGGGAAAACAACAATCCCCTGAAAGAAGTGAGGAGACCCCTAAGTCTATTGCATTACCCACGGTAAATGATAAAAATGTACAGGATGAAAATTATGCTTTTCCTTTGCAGGTCCTGGCTGGTGAGGAAGAGGCTCCTCCCACTGACCAGAATGTTCCAGACTTAGAGGTGTCTAGGGATAATTTTGGTACTGCACAGTTGCAGGACCCCACTCTCAAAAATCCGAGAGAGCAGGTCGCCGTTATGAATGGGGTACCTCAGGAACCAGAAGCTGAGAAAAAGTTTCCACATTTGTCTATGACTAATGATCTCTTCTATAGAGTCACTAAAATTAATGATGAGGTTGTGGAACAGCTTCTGGTGCCTAAGTCGTACCGGCGTCACGTATTGGACATGGCCCATAATCATGTTCTTGGGGGCCACTTGGGGACGGATAAAACGCAGGAGAGAGTCCTCCAGAGGTTTTATTGGCCTGCGATTTATGCTGACATAAAAAAATACTGTGAGTCGTGCCCCAAATGTCAGCTTAGCGCCCCAGTGTCGCATTTCCGCAGTCCTTTGGTTTCGCTCCCCATCATAGAGGTACCTTTTGACCGCATTGCAATGGACTTAGTGGGTCCCATTGTAAAGTCGGCAAGGGGACACCAGTACATTTTGGTGGTCTTAGACTATGCGACACGCTATCCTGAGGCTGTGCCCCTAAGAAACACTGCATCTAAAACAATTGCCCATGAGTTGTTTTATATGTTTTCCAGGGTGGGGATCCCCAAAGAAATCTTGACCGACCAAGGTACACCATTTATGTCAAAGGTGATGAAGGATCTATGCAAACTGTTTAAAATCTCACACCTACGTACCTCTGTATATCATCCCCAGACAGATGGATTAGTGGAGAGGTTTAATAAAACCCTAAAACATATGTTAAAGAAAGTGGTGGAAAAAGATGGTCAGGATTGGGATCACTTAATACCTTACCTGATGTTTGCTATTAGGGAAGTACCCCAAGCATCCACAGGGTTCTCTCCCTTCGAGTTGGTCTATGGTCGTCACCCTAGAGGTTTGTTGGATATTGCAAAAGAGACCTGGGAAAGCAAGTCCACCCCATATAAGAGTGTTATTGAGCATGTAGCACAAATGCAGGACCGTATAGCCACTGTAATGCCCCTAGTAAGGGAACACCTCCAGAGGGCGCAAGAGGGCCAATCGAATTTACAATCGTTCTGCAAGAATCAGGACACTCAGCCCAGGTGACGGGGTACTCATACTTGTTTCCACGGTAGAAAGCAAATTCTTAGCAAAGTGGCAGGGTCCCTATAAATTGTAGAAAAAATCAGTGAGGTCAACTACAAGGTGCACCAACCAGGTAGAAGGAAGCCTTTCCAAGTTTATGACATAAACTTGATCAAACCCTGGAAAGACAGGGAATCCTTGGTGGCGACAAACTCTGTTAATAATTTGTCACAACCAATCCCTCCGGTCAAGATTGGTGATACTCTATCAGTGTCACAGAAGCAGGAGACTAAAGAGTTTTTGCAGAAAAATAAAGATAAGTTTTCTGACCTTCCAGGGCGTATACATCTCATTCACCATCACATTGAAACTGAGCCTAGAAGCCGAGTAAACCTCAAACCCTATAGGATACCTGAAGCACATAGGGAGGCGGTATCAGCCGAGGTAAAGCGTATGCTTGACCTAGGAGTCATTGAGGTGTCCCAGAGCGAGTGGTCCAGCCCGATTGTGTTAATCCCAAAGCCCAATGGAACTTGGAGGTTCTGTAATGATTTTAGAAAGTTAAATGAGATCTCCAAGTTCGATGCCTACCCCATGCCCAGGGTAGATGAGTTAATTGAAAGAATGGGTAATGCCAGGTACATAACCACCCTCGATCTCACAAAGGGCTACTGGCAGATCCCCCTCACCCCTGAGGCTAGAGAGAAGACTGCATTCTCCACCCCTGATGGACTCTTCCAATATGTAGTGATGCCATTCGGGTTACATGGAGCCCCTGCCACTTTTCAGAGGTTGATGGACTTGATTCTGCGACCACATCGGGATTACTCTGCTGCCTACCTCGATGATGTGGTCATTTTTAGCTCTGATTGGGAAAGTCACCTCTGTAAGGTCCAGGCGGTGTTAGAAGCCATAAGCGATGCGGGGTTAACCATCAATGCAGAGAAGTGTGCATTAGCCGTAGAGGAGGCCAAATACCTGGGCTACATTATTGGGAGGGGGTTAATCAAACCACAACTAAATAAAATTAGGGCAATACAGAATTGGCCTAAACCCATCACATAGAAACAGGTCAGAGCTTTCCTGGGTATTACGGGCTATTACCGTAGGTTTGTGCCAAACTTTGCCACAGTTGCAGCCCCGCTAACTGACCTGACAAAGGGAGGTAAGTCAGCAATGGTAACATGGACTCCAGAGGCCGAGAAGGCTTTTCAAAGCCTTAAGTCTGCCTTGTGCCAACAGCCTGTGCTAGTTACCCCTGGCTTTAGGCAAGAATTTCTGGTCCAGACAGATGCCTCCAACACAGGGTTAGGTGCCGTCCTCTCACAGGTTGTGAATGGCGAGGAGCACCCAGTGATTTACTTAAGCAGGAAGCTATCCCCGGCCAAGAAAAACTACGCCATTGTGGAGCGAGAGTGTCTGGCAGTGAAGTGGGCCCTAGAGTCCCTCAGATATTACTTACTAGGCGGTAAATTCAAGTTAGTTACAGACCATGGATGAAATTAAACAAGGAGAAAAATGCAAGGGTGACTAGATGGTTTCTGTCCCTACAAAACTTTAATTTCATTGTGGAACACAGGCCAGGGAAATTACAGGCGAATGCTGACGCCCTATCAAGGGTACACTGTCTGTGGGGACAAAATGCTCAGCCCTCCGGTCTGAAAAAGAGGGGGGGATATGAAGACATGTCACGGGAGAAGTGGTCGAGGGGGTGTACATCTCACCGAGGTTGATATGCACGGTGAGATGGTGAGTCCAGGAGGAACCTGTTACTCAGCAGTGTTATGCTGCTGAGTTGTTATTTATTTTTACCGGGCCTGGATTTACATGGAATGGCAGGTAGGTTTGGTAGTGGGACTTGCCATTCCCTCCCCCCGATCCAGTTTGGGTGTTCCCATCAGGTGTCCTCTGATGAGCCTGCAAGAGGGTAAAAGCCCTGCAGAGTGTATAGGCTAGCTGCCGCTGCTGGGGCCTATTCACACCCTGCAATACTGCTTATCGAAGTCCCAAATAGGTGACCGGTATGTTAGTAAGTGCCCAGACGGGCAGGACCTTTTGTTTTGTTCTGTTCTTAAAAGAACAGTGTTGCTATAGTAAGTGCCCAGACGGGCAGGACCTTTTTGTTTTGTTCTGTTCTGTTCTTAAAAGGACGGTGTTGCTATATTTCTGTTGTGAAGGACTGTTTATGGTACAAATAAGCATCAAGCTGTTTTTATAAGTCCAAGTCTGCTGCTGAACTGTGTCCAAACACACCATCCCCGGGAAGATCCCTACAATAATATATATATATCTCCAGCCTGGTACTGCACGTATATATATATATATGTGTGTGTGTGTGTGTGTGTATATATATATATATATATATATATATATATAATATATACAGCCTGGTACTGCACACACACACACACACACACACACACACACATATATACAGTACCAGGCTGGATATACATGCAGTACCAGGCTGGATATATGTATATGTTAAGCCTGGGTTCACACTACGTATATTTCAGTCAGTATATTTCAGTCAGTATTGTGGTCCTCATATTGCAACCAAAACCAGGAGTGGATTAAAAACACAGAAAGGATCTGTTCACACAATGTTGAAATTGAGTGGATGGGCGCCATATAACAGTAAATAACGGCCATTATTTCAATATAACAGCCGTTGTTCTAAAATAACAGCAAAAATTTGCCATTAAATGGCGGCCATCCACTCAATTTCACCATTGTGTGAACAGAGCCTTTCTGTGTTTTCAATCCACTCCTGGTTTTTTTGGTTGCAATACTGACTGAAATATACTGACTAAAATATACATATACTGACTGAAATATACGTAGTGTGAACCCAGCCTGTATGTGCATTTACCAACCAATCCTGTGACGAGAATCACTACAGACAATATGCAGATCATTTAACGTGCAAACTTGTTTATATTTTAAGCAATTAAAACCCATGTAGAAATAAAGATTCAGAGAATGCATGTGGTCGAACCATGTGTCCATTTCTTCCCCAGTAGCCGGGAGGGGGGGGGGGGGGGGGGGCTCTTGGAAAGTTTGCTATGGGGCCCAGCCATTTCTAGTTACGCCCCTGATGTGTGGGTTTGTTTACTGTGTCCAGGGAGAGAGTGCCCTGGGTGACAGGCAGGAAGAGAGTTTTGCTGAGCCTGGAAGCTGCAGCAGAAAAGACCATTAAGAGTGCAGGGGGAGAGGGCATGATTTTACAGTAGCTGAGTGACAGAACGGCCTGTGCTGCCGTTATTTCTTCAGTATTGTGGGAGACAGCAGTGGGCCCCTTGATATCCCAATTATAGGGAGATCCTAAAGTGGAGGCCTTTCAAGGGGTAGGACCCACCGGAGGATCCCCCGGATCGCTGGTCTCCCAGTCCAAGCCTGGAGATATCACATATTTTAATACGATACAGAGCAGGCATGCAGTTTTTAGCAAACCTCTAGTAAGACAGTAGAGAACAGGGTATGTCTATGTAATGCACCAATAGGTGAGCAGGCAGGCAGGCGGCCAACTGGTTTGAAAAGTTCATCCATTTTGTCATTGTTGGGTGGGAAATATCCCAAAGAAGCAGGGAAGAGGATTTGGATATAGATTGCATGTAGGAGGGAGTTAAGGCTCAGTTACTGTGCGTTTTCTTAAATTTAAAAAATTTAAAAGACATGGGATGTTGGTACAAGGATTTTACTTTTACAGCTTATAGTCAGAGCTGTATATTAGCTGAACATGTTCAACTGCTTACTCAGCTCTTTAGTAGTGAACCTGACAGGTACACATGAAGTGTATAGTGAACATTACTCTGCAACTCCTAATCAATAGAACAGTGAATGCTGACAACATGAATAGAAGCACGGTGTAATTGATTAATTGCCACAAACCGCTATCTCCAGGTTTTAATATTTGATGCTTGCATGTCGACTTCAGGCACCACAATGTCATATATTTCAATAATTTCAACCAGCCTAAAAGAAATTGCAATTGGTGACATCTTTTTTTTACCGTTTTGTTATTCCTTAAAAAAAGACCTTCATTTCAAAAAATAATCAGAGACAAAGATTTATGCATAAAAACAACATTGTTAAGAGAAAGTGAAAGATTGAATCAATCGTTCCTTTTCGCTAACTCAGATGAATTATTCATTTTTTTATAAAAAAAATGCAAACAGGTGTTTTTTATACACCAACAATATAGTCTTAGTTTAATGTATTTTTGTAGAGCAGAACTATATTATTTTAACAGTATTTTAAAACTTTGTTTATTCATATGACAAAAATCTAAAAAAACTAAACTGAAGCTAAACTACTTTAAGCAATTCTGCTGTGCAGTAGTCAACACCGATTCTGAACAAGTTAGAAGTCCTAATCAAGGAAAGGTCCATTATTATACACCATTAACTATAATATTAAAATCAATTGCCTAATATCATTTAGGTTTCCCTCATGCTCATCTGTACTGGCTCACCCAACATTTATATCCACTTTCTGATTCTATACTCAATGTCTGGACTATTTGCAAATAAAACACATACTGCCTCTTGTGTCAAAATAATAATAATAATAATTATTATTATAATAAGACTGAAATGCCCATAACATGGTACCCCGGATGTTTGGATAACATTTTTTTCTGTACTAATCGCTTCATATCAGAAACATAAACCAAAATGTTTTATGTTTATGACATTACCTAATCTGGTCAACTATTTGACCTTGGTCAAAGTCACTCAGATGCTTTCACTTGCTGCCTGATATAAGGGTCCATTTACACAAAAAGATTATCTGACAGATTATCTGCCAAAGATTTAAAGCCAAAGGCTAAGTTCACACAACGTCAAAAACATTGAAAAGCGGCCGATTTTCATATAAAATAATTTAACACTGCAATGGCAGTGCATTGAAGTCAATGGGAAGACAGATGTCCAATGCACACAATATATTGAATAACGGACGTTTTTGCCGCTGGCACCTCCCGAGACAGGCAATTTTTCCTGCCTTGGGTGTGCTTCATGTAACAGTCTGGTCAAAGGTGACTACTTTACTTTACTCATCCGCAGACAGGGAGGAAGATCAAGATTAAACACAGGTACACGTGTAATTCTGACTTTGTGATAACCTGATAACTTGTCCATGTGGTTTGGCCTACGTGGGTGAGACCACCATGGCGGCCAAAACACGCATCAGTAAACACAAGAGTACGATACGTAAGAAACTACTGGATCTTCCCATTCCAAGACATTTCGAGGAGGCTAATCATTCAATTAGCCAACTTCGATATCGCATAATTGACCATGTCCCTCCACTAAAATGAGGAGGGGATAGAAAAAGACTACTTAAACGTAAGGAAACCAAATGGATTTTCTCCTTGGACACGTTACAACCTAAGGGATTGAACTTGGACATTAGGTGGTACCTCTGATAGAGGTTTCCACCCGCACGTGTGTATAGCTCCTTTTGGCTTTTCAAAGAATTATGTTTTGATCATTCTTGATTTTTTTCTATACATCGATTCTAACTGTTAGGTTGCTTTCGTAGAGTTTTTTTGAGTTTTCTTTAGTGCGGAACTGTATTATCCGGTAAGTTTGGCCTTTGAGCCTAGACTGTTTCATTAGTCTGTATAGTTTGATTTTTTTTTTTATTATTATTATTTTTTTTTTAGGTACACTTTGTACCAATGTATATACTATATTATTTATATGTGGATACTCTCACTTGTTATGATTTCACTATGGTCCTGATATGTCCCATGTAAATACAGTTTGGCCATCCAGAATGTCTGTATAAATACATACTTATACTTACCTCTCATTATTTTTCAGATACTGAGATGATATACAACCAGCAGGACAAGGAACTTGCACTATCCCCATACATTACATCTGGAGTGAAACACATGATGTTCACGCTGAAGACCTTCCTGTGATTCTGTTGTCTTGTTTTTCTTTTTCCCCCTTTTTTTCTTGTGCTTTTTCTCAAGATTTTTCTGTACCTATGCAATAAACTTATTGAGCAGCATATGCCCTTGTGCCAGCTATGTTCTGTACCGGTCATAGGTTTGATCTTTATTTGGCTACCTAATATGACTATAGGTGGGTGATTATATCACTATAGCAACCAACACGCACCTTCGTGCTATACCATTTACGATAAGCCATTGGAGCTGTTATGGTGTCCCTCAAATGCTTTGAGGTGTTTATACTACAGACACCGCATGGTTTAACCATTTACCCTCTACGAGTATGGTAATACTAATATGGTAATATAATTTTGGTCCTCATATTGTTGCAGCATTCCCTTTGTGCCTTATGGTAGGATGGATGCACATCTATCCAAGGCAACATGTTCTAGGGCTCATATGGGTATGCCTTGATATATTAAGCCCCACGCACCAAGAGGGGTGCTGTCCTGCAATGCCGGGACGTGTTTCCTGACCGGTTTAGAGGTGTTAACAATACAGCCCAACGCACCTCATGGTGCAGACCTACTATGTTAGGTCATTTGTTCACTGCCCAACGCACCCGTGGGTGCAGACCTACCATGTTAGGTCAATTTTTACCATCTCCCCTCATGTGGCACTTACTTGGGTATAGCTCTGTTTGGACATTATTCTTATGTCTGTTACTTATCTCTTGCACTTTTGCTTATCTTCGATTTACTTTTCTTAAGGGCTTTATATTGCCCAATATTTCAATCTTTCTAACTGTTCCCAGCTAACTACTGCTTATATTTATCTAGAATAACAACATCCCATAATATCTCTTTCTATATTGACCTATTGTCATGGCGGTCCGCGCCGCCTCCGCTCCCGAGCGCCGCCCGGCCCCGTCTCTCACCTTCTGCAGGAGGTCCCCTGCATCTCCTGGGGCTCCTGTGTCCTCTTCTCCCCTGACTCCCGGCGTCTGCGATGCACGCCGGGGAGTCTCAGTGTGTCAGAGCCGGCGCGCGCGTCCCCGCCTCCTGGGGCGCGCGCGTGCCGGCTCTGCTATGTCTTAAAGGCACAGTGTCCCCACAATTGGGCTGGCCATTTTCTCTGCCCCTATTAAAGCCTGCCCCTTCCTGTTCCCTTTGCCGGATCTATAGTGCCCTTTGCCTATCAGAGAAAGCGTTCCCTAATTACTGCCATTTTCTTGTGTACCAGTCCTTTGCTCACGTTTCCTGTCTCCGCCCTTGTACGCCGCCTGCCCTGACCCCTTGGCCCGTCCCTGACTACGTCCTTGCCTTACGATTTTGTACTTCGCCTCTACTCGCCACCTACACAAGCAAGTCGCGCCAGGGGTAGCGACCTGGGGGTCGCCTGCCGCAGCAAGCCCATCCTGCCTTGCGGCGGGCTCTGGTGAAGACCAGCGGCCCCTTAGACTCCGCTCCCTGGTGCGGCTCTGTACCATCGCTTGTGTGGGCCACGTGGATCCACTGACCCCAGCAGTTACAGTTAGATCCGGCCATGGATCCCGGCGAGGTGCCAGACATCCGAAGCCTTACCCGAGTGGTCGCTCAACAGAGCCAGCAGATCGCCCAGCAATCGCAGCAGATGCAGCAACTCTCCGCCATGGTACAGCGGCTTCTTACGGCTCCACAACCTCCATCTGCATCTGTGTCGCCTCCTCCACCACAACCTGTAGTCTCCGCTCTTGGACCAAACCTTCGCCTGGCGCTTCCCTCTAAATATGACGGGGATCCCAAGCTGTGCAGAGGCTTCGTGACCCAGTGCTCCATGCACATTGAGCTTATGGCCACCCAATTTAATACAGAACGGTCCAAGGTGGCGTTTATAATCAGTCTGCTCTCGGGGAAAGCACTGGCCTGGGCCACTCCTTTGTGGGACCGGGATGACCCTGTTACAGCCAACGTGCAAGCCTTTGTCTCTGAGTTCCGTGGTGTCTTTGAAGAGCCAGCCCGAGCTTCCTCCGCTGAGACCGCCCTTCTGAACTTGCGCCAGGGAAGATCTTCCGTAGGAGAGTATGCGGTTCAGTTCCGTACTCTGGCAGCTGAGCTCGATTGGAACAATGCCGCTTTGGTCGCCACTTTTAAGAATGGCCTAGCCAGCCATGTCAAGGATGTGCTTTCCAGCCGAGACTTGCCGTCCTCCTTGACGGATCTTATTCACCTGGCAACGCGGATCGACGTCCGCTTCTCTGAAAGAGAAGAAGTCCGACAGGAACGTGAATTGGTCCGCCCCCGTCGAACCTTCCGCTTGGCTCCAGCCTTCCAGAGACCTCCTGTTCCCTTGTCTCAACCCTCAGCCGAGGAACCTATGCAAGTGGACCGAGTCCGTTTGTCTCCGGAAGAGAGGACTCGTCGTCGGGAACACAATTTGTGCCTGTATTGTGCCAGTCCCGACCACTTTCGCCTAAACTGTCCTCAGCGCCCTCAGCGTCCGGGAAATGCCCGCACCTAGGTCACGGGGGAGAGGCCGTCCTAGGTGTGTGTACTACCTCTCCGCGGTTATCTCTACCAGTACTGATCACCGCCCCGTCGGGTCGGCAACATCTGGCCACCGCATTCCTGGATTCAGGTTCTGCAGGTAATTTTCTTCGTGCTGATTTGGTTCAAAGATGGCAACTCCCCGTGGAGCCCCTTGCCAAGGCCCTGTGCATCTCCTCTGTTACGGGGGAACCTCTTGGAGAGACCATTCGGTACCGCACAGTGTCTGTGAATCTTCAGGTGGGGGCTCTGCACAAGGAGAAGATTACGTTCTTTGTACTACCGCACTCCTCTTCTGAGATTCTCCTGGGACTTCCCTGGCTACAACGGCACGAACCTACCCTGAATTGGAACACTGGAGAAGTCTTACGCTGGAGCTCTGTCTGTTCCTCACGTTGTATACAGGTCCCTCGCCCCTGTGTCACGACTCCAGTCCCACCTAAGCCTCAACCAGGGTTACCGACCGCCTATCAGGACTTTGCAGACGTTTTTTAAAGAGAAACAGGCTGAAGTCCTACCTCCACATCGTCCCTTCGATTGTCCCATCGATCTCCTGCCAGGTGCTTCTCCGCCACGTGGAAGAGTGTATCCTCTCTCCGTCCCGGAGACCCAGGCCATGACGGAATATATAAAAGAAAATCTTCAGAGAGGGTTTATTCGTAAATCCACGTCCCCCGCAGGAGCGGGTTTCTTCTTTGTACAGAAGAAAGATGGCTCTCTGAGACCCTGCATCGATTATAGGGGTCTCAATAAGATTATTCTCAAGAACAGATACCCTCTTCCTTTGATCTCAGAGTTGTTCGATCGCTTCCATGGAGCCCAGATATTCTCCAAGCTCGACCTGCGGGGTGCTTATAATCTAATTCGTATCCGCAAGGGAGATGAATGGAAGACGGCCTTCAACACCCGTGATGGCCACTACGAATATCTGGTCATGCCCTTTGGCCTTTGTAATGCGCCAGCCGTCTTCCAAGATTTTGTGAATGAGATTTTCCGTGACCTGCTCTACACCTGTGTGGTGGTATATTTAGATGATATCCTCATCTATTCCCCCAACTTGGACTCTCATGTCAAGCATGTACGTCTGGTCCGCCAACGTTTGAGGGAGAACCACTTGTACGCCAAACTGGAGAAATGTCTATTTCATCAATCCAGCCTTCCTTTCCTGGGTTATGTCGTTTCTAACAAGGGTCTCCAGATGGATCCCGCTAAACTTTCGGCTGTCCTCCAGTGGCCTCGCCCCGTCAGACTTCGAGCCATCCAGCGCTTTCTTGGCTTCGCCAACTATTACCGGCAATTCATTCCGCATTACTCTACACTTGTGGCACCCATTGTCAATCTTACCCGGAAGACTGCTAATCCTAAGGTATGGCCACCTGAAGCAGAAGAAGCCTTTCAACACCTTAAGACGTCCTTTGCCTCGGCACCCGTCCTATCTCGCCCCGACCCCACCAGACCTTTCTCCGTGGAGGTGGACGCATCTTCTGTAGGTGCTGGGGCAGTCCTTACACAAAAGGATGCCAAGGGTAAGATCCGCACCTGCGGCTTCTTCTCTAAAACCTTTTCTCCAGCCGAGAAGAATTATACCATTGGAGATTGGGAACTCTTGGCTATCAAGATGGCCCTTGAAGAATGGCGTCACCTTCTGGAGGGGGCTAGACATCCGGTCAACATCTTTACGGATCACAAAAATCTGCTGTACCTCCAGACGGCCCAGCGCCTTAATCCTAGGCAAGCCCGTTGGTCCCTCTTCTTTTCCCGTTTTAATTTCTTCATCCATTTCCGCCCCGTGGAGAAAAACATCAAGGCCGATGCCTTGTCCCGCGCTTCTGATGTCCTGGGACAAGATTCTACTCCTCGTCATATTGTACCACCAGAACGTCTGCTTCCTGTGGCTTCCGCCGATCTTCGTCTCCTACCCCCTGGAAAGACATATGTTCGTCCAGCTCTTCGAAGACGAATTCTTAAATGGGGACATAGCTCCCTATTGGCTGGACACCCAGGTGTACACAAATCTCTTCACCTTATCTCCCGTTACTACTGGTGGCCAACGTTAGGGAGGGATGTCAAAGACTTTGTATCCTCATGCTCTTCTTGTGCCCGCAACAAGATCTCTCGGCAGAGACCACCTGGCCTACTCCATCCGCTACCGGTCCCAGAAGCCCCTTGGCAGCACATTGCGATGGACTTTATCACAGATCTACCCTCCTCTGCCGGCAATACTATAGTCTGGACGGTGACCGACCGTTTCTCTAAGATGTCGCACTTCATCCCATTACCTGGTCTCCCATCTGCTCCCCGTCTAGCTAATCTCTTCTTCCTGCACATATTCCGCCTGCATGGACTACCAGTCACCATCACGTCAGATCGAGGAACACAGTTTGTCTCTAAGTTCTGGCGGGCTCTCTGTCACCGCCTTCAAGTGAAACTAAACTTCTCCTCAGCCTATCATCCTCAGTCTAATGGTCAAGCGGAAAGAGTGAATCAAATTCTGGGTTGCTATTTACGTCACTTTGTGTCGGCTCGACAAGATGACTGGTCCGATTTGCTACCCTGGGCTGAGTTCTTTTATAATCATCTAGAGTCCAGCTCCACAGGAGAATCCCCATTCTACATCGTCTACGGTCATCATTCTCGTCCTCCTCTACCTCTGTCCTCCTCTTCTTCTCCAGACGTGCCTGCTGTCAACGTCCTGGTCCAAGACTTCTCGGCCATCTGGGAGAAGACTCGTCACTCATTGCTGCAGGCTTCCTCCCGTATGAAATCTCAGGCAGACAAAAAGAGAAGACCTGCCGTGTCTTTTAACCCTGGGGACAAGGTATGGCTATCTTCCAAATACATACGCCTGAAGATACCCAGCTACAAATTGGGACCTCGTTTTTTGGGTCCTTTTGTGGTTTTGAGACGCATCAACCCTGTGGCCTACAAGCTCCGTTTGCCATCCTCTATGCGGATCCCCAACTGCTTTCATGTTTCCCTTCTGAGACCTGTAGTCCTTAACCGCTATTCCCGTGAACCTTCCCCACCTTCTCCTCAAGTGGACACCACGGACGTTTATACTGTCGAGGACATTCTTGCCATGAAGACAGTTCGAGGGAAACGTTACTTCCTAGTCGACTGGAGAGGTTTTGGTCCTGAAGAGAGGTCTTGGGAACCTGAAGCTAACATCCTGGACCGCAACCTCGTAAAGAACTTCTTGCAGGTCAGAAAGAGGGGGAGGCCAAAGGGGGGGGTACTGTCATGGCGGTCCGCGCCGCCTCCGCTCCCGAGCGCCGCCCGGCCCCGTCTCTCACCTTCTGCAGGAGGTCCCCTGCATCTCCTGGGGCTCCTGTGTCCTCTTCTCCCCTGACTCCCGGCGTCTGCGATGCACGCCGGGGAGTCTCAGTGTGTCAGAGCCGGCGCGCGCGTCCCCGCCTCCTGGGGCGCGCGCGCCGGCTCTGCTATGTCTTAAAGGCACAGTGTCCCCACAATTGGTCTGGCCATTTTCTCTGCCCCTATTAAAGCCTGCCCCTTCCTGTTCCCTTTGCCGGATCTATAGTGCCCTTTGCCTATCAGAGAAAGCGTTCCCTAATTACTGCCATTTTCTTGTGTACCAGTCCTTTGCTCACGTTTCCTGTCTCCGCCCTTGTACGCCGCCTGCCCTGACCCCTTGGCCCGTCCCTGACTACGTCCTTGCCTTACGATTTTGTACTTCGCCTCTACTCGCCACCTACACAAGCAAGTCGCGCCAGGGGTAGCGACCTGGGGGTCGCCTGCCGCAGCAAGCCCATCCTGCCTTGCGGCGGGCTCTGGTGAAGACCAGCGGCCCCTTAGACTCCGCTCCCTGGTGCGGCTCTGTACCATCGCTTGTGTGGGCCACGTGAATCCACTGACCCCAGCCGTTACACCTATTTATCACATGGGGATAGGTTTCCATGACGATTGGAAGCGTCTCCTTCCTTCCCGTCATGTGGGCCGATCACGTGACCGATCATGTGATCCGGTCACGTTATCTAGACTATTATGTCAGCGCTTCCCGCGCTGCAGCCCGGACCAGCCGCGTCTGGCGTCCAGTTAATGCACCTCCTCAGAGAACAGCCCCACCCTCCCTGCTGGTTGGAATCATTCTCAGGTATGGATCGCTCTATGCCTATACACATGTGGTCATTATATGGTGTGTACATATCGGATCCACTGCATGTTTTTCTTGTTAACACTGCCTCCATTCTCTCACTCCCTCCCCCTTATTGGTCTCTGTGACTTTCACTATGTATATATACCGTGACTGGATTTAAGGGGGTTTGTATCAAGTTTTGAGACTTGTAACTGAGGCTTCATTGACCCCCTTTTTGCATACACAAATAAAACATGTAAAATATTTAAATAAATAAAAATGTTATATACCATAGCATGCATAATTCTAAAATGTTAAAATATAACAATAGTGTTCTTAGATGGCGAATGACGTAAATGAAAAAGGGGGGGTGTCAGGATTGCTGATTTTTTTTGTTACATCATATATGAAAAAAATAATAAAAAGGGATCAAAACATCCGATCTACACAAATATGATAGTAATATGGCTCTGCACCTAGAAAAATAAAAGTGCTAGAGCTTTTAGAAGGCAAGGAGGGAAAAAAATGCAAAAATGAAAATTGTTGCGCTTGTTTAGGCCATTTTTGGGAAGTCATGAAAGGATTAATGTGAGCAGTTTAGATTTCGTATATTTTTTATTCTGGTTTAATATTTTACTTGGTATCTTACACAACTAAAACCAGAAGAAAAAGTATATAAAACAACCATCTATGCCAGGGGTATAAAGAAGGCACAGAGACCAGGGGGGGCGCCAGCACAGAGAGCAGGATGGCAGTGGATGAGGCAGCCTGGAAGCAGTCCTGCCCTCTCTTTCATTGTGGGGAGGCAGGGAGGATGTTTAGCTGATCAGCAGAGGTACTTCTCATACTGTACTGTCTCCTGGCTGCTGTTTAGTTATGACTTTTTTACCATGACTTTGCTCAAACCAGGGCTAAACAGTTACTGTCTCCTGGCTGTTACTGTAGAAGTTGAAGGACCTTGACATGTGACTATGATGTCACGGCAGGTCCTGTATGTATGCGATGCCCTGGCCCCTGGGGGCCACTTCCGCAGTGCTGGTGTTATGAGCGGGCAATGACCGGGGCAGCTGCAGGGGTTATACTTGTCACGGTATAGGCCTGAGGGCAGCACAGCTGTAGGGCCGGTCTGAGGAATCTGCGGGTGATGATGGGCATGCGATTCTTCGCTGCACTTAGTCAGGGCACCAGTTAGTGGACACCAATGCCAGGGTTCAGTAACAGCGGTTTTATTATAGATAAGGTAACTAGTAGCAACAGTTCTGTCCGGATGCAACCGGGTATATAGCAGGCTTTGACAAATAAAGCAGGAGTGGTGCTGCATAGGCTGTGAGAATACGTGCCGGATGATGGGAGTAGGAGTATGAGAGGAATAGCGTTGCTGGGTGGATTAGCTTGAGAATAATACTTGCTGTGAATCCTTGCAGCGATGAGGAGAGATAACGGAATGACACCCAGATGAGAGAGAAGAATCCGGTCACTTGAGCAGGCAGATACAGCCGAAGACTTGAATACAGCAGAGCACTCGATCCACAACTCCTCTGAGGCAGGAGAGGGACGACACACACAACCTCCTTGCTCAGCAGCAAGGGGAAGACTAACTTGTTAGGAGGAAGTGGGAGGTCACATGGTTGCTCCTGGCCAGAACTAGTCGGCCATTGGAGGAACCATGGTTACAGGTCACGTGATCAACAGCCTTGCATACCACTGTACACTGTAATAATACACAGGAATACATGACAATACACATGAAAATGCACATTACCAGAGAATACTAGGGGAAAACCAGCAGCAGTTGCAGTGCAAACACTTACCAGAACAGGCATTGACACAGCAATAGAAATGGCCATAATAGGAGTAGTAGTCTGTATGTTCTGGGACACTGCATGTACACTGCACTATGGAGGAGGAAGAAAGAAAATACAGGTGTGTGGGAAGGGGAGGACACTCAGGGATGCCCAGTCTGGGGAGGAGATACAGGGTGCCCAGTCTGGGGAGGTACAGGGTGCCCAGTCTGGGGAGTTACAGGGTGCCCAGTCTGAGGCAGAGGTACAGGGTGTCCAGTCTGGGGAGGAGGTACAGGGTGCCTAGTCTGAGGAGGAGGAACAGGGTGCCCAATCTGGGGAGGAGATACACGGTTCCCAGTCTGGGGAGGAGGTACAGGGTGCCCAGTCTGGGGAGGAGGAACAGGGTGCCCAGTCTGGGGAGGAGGAACAGGGTGCCCAGTCTGGGGAGGAGGTACAGGGTGCCCAGTCTGGGGAGGAGGTACAGGGTGCCCAGTCTGGGGAGGAGAAACAGGGTGCCCAGTCTGGGGAGGAGGTACAGGGTGCCCAGTTTGGGGAGGAGATACAGGGTGCCCAGTCTGGGGAGGAGATACAGGGTGCCCAGTCTGGGGAGGAGGAACAAGGTGCCCAATCTGGGGAGGAGGAAGAGGGTGCCCAGTCTGGGGAGAAGAGTGCCCAGTCAGGGGAGGAGGGTGCCCAGTCTGGGGTGGGGGGTGCCAGTCTGGGGAGGAGGGTGCCCAGTCTGGGGAGGAGGAAGAGAATGCCCAATCTGGGGAGGAGGGTGCCCAGTCTGGGGTGGGGGGTGCCAGTCTGGGGAGGAAGGTGAAGGGTGACCAGTGTAGTGTGGAGAGGGGACAGAGGGTACAGGGTGACCAGTCTGGGATGGGGCAAACACACTAGAGAGTTGGGGTCGAGTGTCTATTTAGGGGTCTGGTTGTACATTATTCTATACTTAACCCCTCAATTACTGCCCTCTCCAAATATATATCACATTTATATAAACCGTACCTACTATCTGCAGGGGTAGAGAACCTTGGCTCTATAGCTGTTGCAAAACTACAACTCCCATTATGCCTGTACAGCCAAAGCTTTAGCTGGAGAGCCAAGGTTCCCTACCCCTGCAGATAGTAGGTAAGGTTTAAATAAATGTGATATATATTTGGAGATGGCAGTAATTGAGGGGTTAACTATAGAATAATGTACAACCAAACCCCTGGACACTGGACCCCACCTCAGTTCTCACTTCACAAGTCCTCCCTCATCTCAGATAGTAGTGGTGCGTGACCTGACATAAGGAGGTTATGAGGTCTCACTAGTTCAGTTCCTGCTGCTGTAAAGCCTCTCTGCAGTCCAGTCTTCTACTCTTGTACCTGGACCCCCTGGCCCATCCACCTGCATAGATTGTCTTACCTCCCTGGCCTGCATAAACCCTACTTGGCATGTAGGCTATCTCTATCCATAACATAATGTAAAAAAAAAACAAAAAAAAAACACATGCATGGGTGTAACAATAGCTGTAGCACTCATACATAGCTGCTGTTATGAGGACCAGAGGTTAAAGGGTTATTCCAGAGAAGGCTGTTTTTTTTTGTTGTTGTTCTTTTTTGTGAACAGATTGCATTTATGAAATTATATTACAATCATATAACTTCATTAAAAAATACATATATATATTTTTTATATAACAGCAGTAAGGGACGATATGGGCCCCCCTGTGCTTAGTGTGTACACGAGAGGAAGGGTGGAAATTGAATCTTTGCCCCAGGTGCAGGAGAGCCTAGCTACACCTCTGATCTATACTGTGCGTAAATGACATTTAATTTTTGTGAGGAGATGTATAAATTGTAAAATACATTGTGACCCACATTGTTCACACACCCTTATATTATTATTATTATTATTATTATTATTATTATTATTATTATTATTATTATTTAACCCCTTAACGACATCGGGCGTACCCATACGCCCCCGTTGCCTGGGCTTTAACGCAAACGGGCGTATAGGTACGCCCGATGTTTCCCCGATCGCTGTGTGTTCACACACAGCGGTCGGGGAAGATGGCCTGCTATAAATCATAGCAGGCCATCTTAGCTTCACGGCACGGGGGGTGGTTAACACCCCCCGTGCTTACGATCGCCGCTATAGGCTGATCAATTCAGATCAGCCAATAGCGGCGATCGGAACCTTTCCGGGTCATCGGTGATTTGTGTTCATTTTCTTTTTTAACTCCTTGTGGAAATGGAAAAAAATCAAGGCTAGACCAACATTTAGTGTAATTTTTGTAAAATTTTTACTCTAAATCATTAATCTTGTCATGATTTTTTCATTTTCACAAGGGGTTAAAAGATAAAAAAAAACATTTAATGTGTAGCGCAATTTCCCCTGAGTACGGAAATACCCCACATGTGTACATAAAGCGCCATTCGGGTGCAGGGTAAGCCTTCGAAGGGACGGAGCGCCATTTGGTTTTTGAAGGCTGGATTTGGATGGAATGGATTTCGAGGGGCCATGTTGCATTCAAAAGGCCCCTGTGTTGTTAAGACAGTTGAAACCCCCCACAAGTGACCCCATTATGGAAACTGCACCCCTCAGGGAATCTAACAAGGAGTGCAGTGAGGATATGGATCCCTTGATGACGGGCACATTTGTGCCATGAAAGTGAAAAAATGAAATTTTTTACTTTTACGTCACATTGTTCCACATTTGTGCCCGTCACCAGTGGGGTCCATATGCTCACTGCCCCCCTTGTTAGATTCCTTGAGGGGTGTAGTTTCCATAATGGGGTCACTTGTGGGGGGTTTCCAGTGTCTTGGCAGCACAAGGGCTCTGTAAATGCGACATGGCGCTTGAAATCCTTTTCAGTGAAATTCAGCTTCCAAAAGCCAATTGGCGCTCCTTCCCTTTGGAGGTTCGTCCTGCGCCCCCTTGGCACTTTATCGCCACATGTGGGGTATTTCCATACTCGGGAGAAACTGCACTACACATTTTGTGTCTTTTTTTGCCTCTTATCCCTTTAAGAAAATGAAAAATTGAAGGCTAGAACAAAGTTTTAGTGTAAAAAAAAAAAAAAAAAATGTTCACGCCATATTGTTCGGAAAATCTGTGAAGCACCTATGGGGTCCAGATGCTCACCGCACCCCTTGTTACATTCCTTGAGGGGTATAGTTTTCTAAATGGTGTCCCTTTAGGGGTGTTTTTTAGGTTTTGGCACCCCAGAGCCTCTGCCAACCTGAAGTGGTACAGTCAAAAATGACCAAATATAACGGAGGCGTTGAAAATCACTAGGCGCTCCCTAATATCTGAGGCTTGTGGTTGCGTCAAATAGCGCAATAGGGCCACATATGGGGTATTTCTATAAACTGCAGAAACGGGACAATAATTATTGGGGTGCATTTCTCTGGTAATAGGTTTATAATTATGAAAAATATTGGATTACAATAAAATCTCTGCACAGAAAATTAAAATTTTCAAATTCCTTACACACTTAGCTTTTATTTCTGTGACTCCCCTAAAGGGTTAAAACACTTTCTGGATATGCTTTTGCAGAGTTTGGGGGTTGCAGTTTCTGAAATGGGGTGCTTTGTGGGGCTTTCTAACATACAGGCCCCTCAAATACACTTTAAAACCTGAACAGGTCCCTAAAAATATCTGATTTTGAAATTTGACTGAAAATTTGGAAATTTGCTGCTAATGTTTTAAGCTCCCTATTGTCTAAAAAAAATGAAAGTTTAATAAATGCCGCCAACATAAAGTAGACATGTTGCTAATGCTATTTAATATATAATTTATGTGGTATAACCACTTTCTGTATACGCAAAAAAGTTTCAAAGTTGGAAAAATGCATTTTTTCACATTTTTTCACATTATTTGGGATTTTTTCATAAAGATTTGTTATGAGTATCAACTCCAATTTACCAGAAATGTAAAGTACAATATGTCACGAGAAAACAATCTCAGAATCAGCCGGATAGGTAAAAGCATCCCGAAGTTATTAATGAATAAAGTGACACAGGTCATATTCATAAAATTTGTCTCTGTCATTAAGGCCATTTCAGGCTCTGTCCTTAAGGGGTTAAAGGAACAGCCAGTGTTTTCAATGAAAACACAGGCCGTTTTTTTAATCGCTTTGATTGAAGTCAATACCGCCTGCTCTGTTCTCACATCATACCAAACAACTCTGTTGTCCAGTGCAGCCGTGAACAGAATTGCCATGTTGTTTGCACATCGGCCATTGTTATGAAATTTGGCCATTGTTTTTACATAGTTTGAACATATTCTTGGGCTGCATTCACACGTTCAGTGATTTTCCTGGTCCGGGATTGTGGTCTGCTAGCTACCTTTGTGATCCGTGCAAAACAGTAAGTTTTTCATCCGTTTTGCATCTGTGTCCGTTTTTTCACGGATCTGTTTTGAAGCATTTTAAAATACATTGATTACATCACATCCGTGAAAAACACGGATCTCATTGATTTCTATGGGGAATTCGTTCTGAGTTATGACCTGTCCTATTTTTAAACTGAACGGATCACGGATCCTTGAAATCACGGAACGTCTGAATATCCCAATAGAAACCAATGGGCTGTAAAATTGTCCGTGCACACGGATCCGTGAGCACGGAAAACTTCCCGGAACGTGTGAGTGCAGCCTTATTATGTTGGTTTGCTTCTGTGTTATTAAAGGGGAACTCCGGATAAGAAAAACTTGTTTTCCATTAAAAGTACATTAAAAGTTATATAGATGTGTCTATACAACGTATTACCATATCTGTACGGTTCTGCCACACTGATAGCTGATAGAAATCCAGGAAGTGAAAAAAAATGGCCCCTGTGCCAATTCACATTGTCTCCTGCTCCCACTGCTCTCCCACCTTAGGAGACAAATCTTCCATGCTGCTGTCTCACATTGTGTGTGTGTTTGCTAATGATGCAGACAGGGGGCAGGGCGTGATGTCACAGGAGGCTTGGCTGGATAACCCAATCCCCTGACTGATTCACCATCTCCGACCGAACAGAAGCAGCTGCTGCACTAATTTTAATGATTGTAATGGGTGGGGGCTGTGATGGTCACATGAGGGAAAGCATTGCATTCTGGGAAATGCCAAACCAGAAAGAACAGAAACACAAAACAGAGCAAACACCCCCCCTCCAAACAAATGGATTTTTGGTAGTTTCAAAACTGGGATAGACAGGTAAGTATTTTTCTCATTTCTCATTTTTTTAACCTATACCTGGAGTTCCCCTTTAAGTAACTTTTGTTAAAATGTAAGTTAGGGCATTTGGTGGATTGTGGGTTTGTCCTTTACCCCTAAGTGCACAGATCTGTCCTCCAACACCTGCAAAACACCTACTGATGAATATTTAGCCAGTGCTCTGCAGTGAACAGCAACCAAAAGTGGCATAACTGCAGAGCACCTGCTGAGTGCTTGCATCGGGGCACTATTATTAGTGAAAGTTCTGCAGGAGCCAGAGGGCAGATAAATAATACCACAGCACAACTACATAATACATTTGCATGTGGCCTCATTGTCCCCTGCCCTATTGGAATATATCAGCAGCTTTTTTCAGTTAATGGGATTGTCTGTCACTTACATCATGAAGCTTGCAAATTGCTTAGCAGCACTATCTTAATGAGATGGCAACAAATCAATCTGTACAAAAAACTATTTGCTTGCAATAATCCTTACCCGCTGTTACCCAGCCACCCCAAATGCTTTTTGCAGTAGGCAATGAAAAAAACATTGAAAGAGCTAAACAATCCACACTTTCATTTTACCATATTGCCAAATTAAAGCGACTCTGTACCCACAATCTGCTCCCCCCCCAAACCACTTGTACCTTTGGATAGATGCTTTTAATCCAAGATCTGTCCTGCGGTCCATTCGGCAGGTGATGCAGTTATTGTCATAAAAATTTACTTTTAAAATTGCAGCTCCGTGCCCTACGGGCGTATCTGGGCCCAAACTTTGCACAACCTTACCGTCCCTCCTCCTCACCTCTTCATCATTAGAAATGTTCCAGGCAGATTGCCTCCTATTCCCTACCTGTTCAGCCCGGCACATGGGCTGGATCATTAAGACACCTGTGCAATGTTCAAACAGAAGTAAATGTTCCAGTAACATTCCTAATGATGAGGAGGGTGGGGAGGAGGGACAGAGGGGTGGTGCAAAGTTAGGGCACAGATACGCCCGTAGGGCACGGGGCTGCAATTTTAACAGTATTTTTTTATGACAATAACTGCATCACCTGCCGAACGGACCGCAGGACAGATCTTGGATTAAAAGCAGCTATCCAAAGGTACAAGCGGTTTGGGGGTTAGATTGTGGGTACAGAGTTGCTTTAAACAAGGCAAAAATTTTGCTTCAGGATGAAGTCTTTGAAATGATTGGCAAAAAATTGAGTGGGGCTTGACCGACAAAACATAGTGCATCTATCATAAGCAATAGCTACCTTTGAGAAACAAGCTGTGACAAAACACAGCATCCGCCTGAAGTCAACTTGAAAGAGCCTCAGTTGGACAATGTTCCAGATCACATTCTGCCATATCAGACACTGTTTGAATTAATTTAAACTGGCTTTGGATGCCTCTTTAGATGAGAAAATATCACTGCAGCTTCAAGAGATGCCCATGTCCTCAGTGAATGTCAACTCATTGTCTCTGGGTGAGGATTAAAGGGAACCTGTCATTAAGACAATGCCATCTAATCTGTCTCTGCCATGTTATAGAGTAGGAAGGACTGAGCAGATTGATATACATCTTTGTGGGAAAAGATTCCATATAACTTGCAAACTTGCAGTACTGTTGCACACTGGAATTTTCTGCATTAAAACCTGTTTCAGAAAATCTTTAGCATGACTGCCCCTGTGTGAACTATAAATATGTCATTTGGGGGGGGGGGGGGGGGCGGGGGAGTTTTGCGAAGAAGCCCGGGCCAATGGTACAATGAATCTGCCACTGCAAACTACCCAATGATTTTTGTAAAATATTTCAATGTCCACTCTAGATATTGTGAACTGAAACGGTGATGGCCAGTTATGCCCATAAAACCCCCTTAAAGTCTCTATACATATTTATAAACAATTTAAAATTGCAGCACAAGTATTAAAATTACATTCATACAACATAAAAGAAACAGCTGTCCATTATGTTGCAGAGGAAATGTTTATCTATACTGATTTCCATAGGACATCTTGAATGAATCATTTGCTTGACCATAATTGTAAGCCATTAGATTGATTGCCTCATTTTCTGTTTCTAGCATAATATTACAATTAACAATAGGTTATTTAAAAAGTTCTAAGTTCTGTTATCGTGTGGATTGGTTTTTCCACAACATTGTGTGAAACTAGTAAGGCAATTCCTCCAATAGTTCTAATATGCATATTACGTCCATCACATTTTCAGTACATTGTTTTCTATGAAGCTTGGCAAACATGTAAAAAGGCTTAGCATAAAAAAGTCTTTTGGGCACAACCATTAAATGTTTTTCTTTTCCTTTCTTTCTTTTTTCTTCTTTCTAACCTGTAGAGTATACAAATGAAAGGAAAAAAAACTCAAATTTGTGAATTCAGCTAATCCTTAGGCTAAGCACTGGCAAGTTCCAGAGAGAATTTGTAATTGAGCTTGCTTCTACTTGTTGGCATGTCTTGCACAGCAACTGGGAAATACAATAAACAATACAGTAACAAAAGAAAAGAATACAGAGAATGGCAGTGCTGTAACAAACAGTGGACCACTTTTTTTTTTTTTTTTTTTTTGCAGGGAAATAAAAGAAAGAAAATCTGGGAAATAATGTCCATATATTTTTCTGATACAATCTTTTATCTAAGCCACACACTGAAATAAAAAATAAAATAACGCCATCACTAGAAACAATATACTTTACATCATTATGTTTTAGGATATGTGTGTTAGTTTCACTGAGAAGTATCTTCAGTAAAAGGCCAGGTTCACACGAGGTATGACAGCGGCCGTTCTGTGACACGGCCATGTTACTCCTGTTGATTTTGAATGCGGGCACATTCGGGTACTTCTGTACTCCACCACATCAAGGGAGAAATTCTGCCAGCACCTTGCCACATTACTGCAGCTAACAGAGAAGGGGAGCATTTTCAGAACCAAAGAGCATAATTGGATGGAAAACGCCATGGAGAGTGCAGCCTTGGTAATGCTGTCCTGAGGAGACGAACCATGATGAGGATAAGAAAATGGGAGACCATACTGGGTAAGAAATGAAAGAGCCTTGCTGTGGACATGAAATGAGAAGGAGGGGCATACAAAGTGTCAGGAGAGAGACATTCTGGAGAACAGAAATTACATAGGGAGCCATGTTGGGAACCAGAAAAGCATGTTGCCTGTGTCTTGTACCTTTTATGCATGCCCGCCCCCATATATATATATATATATATATATATATATATGTATATATATATATTTACCTACACGTACAGGGCTGCTATCCCTTAAAGGAGTTATCCAGGATTCAAAAAAACATGGCTACTTTCTTTCATAAACAGCTCCATCCTAGTCCTCAGGTTGTGTGTGGTATTACAACCCAGTTCTATTGATGTGAATAGAGACAAACTGTAATACCACATACAACAAAAAAAAAAAATACATTAACATAAGACAAGACTCACAGGGGGCGTCTTCTCTGCATGAATTGCAGGTGTTTTTTGCAGAATTTTTTTTTTTAATTCTGGTTTAGAACATTATGATGACTTCTCCTGTTGACACCTCGGCTCCACAGAATCTGCCAGACAAACATATTAGGCTTCACTCTAATGCCTCATCCTCGTCTGTATACAAATCCTCATCTGTGTCACTTCACACAATAACAGAAACCCCTCTGTACCCCATATAAGCAGTATGCCCAATACATGCCTCTAAATAGTAGTCAGACCCCTCTGTGCCCCCCAAAAAAGCAGTATGCCCAATACATGCCCCCAAATAGTAGTCAGGCAGCTCTGTGCCCCTAAATAATAGACAAGCCCACATATACGTCACTTGAGAGCTAAAACATTAGAGCGAGAGCAGCCTATTGAGATAGATAGGTCATTAAGAGGGAATTGGCAGTATCAGAAACAGGCAGAAGGAAAGAAGGGCAGGGAGAAGATGGAAAAAAGGGAAAATTGGGGGAGAGATGTAAAATGGGGGTTAGCCAATACAAAAACAATAGGAAAGATATAGGGGGATATAAATAATAAAGGACAATGGGTGGGTAGAGAGCAGTACAGAAAGGAGAGAGTGGATGGGGGGAGCTGTAGAAACATTGAGCCTTCTGTACATCTAGATTTCTTTTACACATGAAGATTATTGCCTGGTAAAAAAGGCCTCACATCCCCTGCAAATAGCAGGTAGGTAGCTGTAGATAGATGTAGGTAGTTGTGCATACAGTAGCTGTAGGTATGTAGATATAGGTAGTTGTACGTAGTTGTAGGTAGCTGTATATAGGTAGCTGTAGGTAGGTAGCTGTATATAGTTAGGTGTAGGTAGGTAGATAGTTGTAGGCAGGTAGCTGTAGGTGTGTATTGGGAGGTAGTTGTATGTAGCTGTAGGTAGGTAGCTATGGGTAAGTTGCTGTCTGTAGGTAGCTGTAGGTAGTTAGGTAGCTGTAGATAGGTAGGTGGCTAGGTAGCTGTAGTTAGATTGCTAGCTGTTGGTAAGTAGCTGTAGATAGGTAGCTAGCTGTCGGTAAGTAGCTGTTGGTAGGTAGCTGTAGGTAAGTAACTATCTGCAGGTAGTTAGCTGTAGGTGGGTAGGTAGTTAGCTGTAGGTAAGTATGTAGCTGTAGGTGGGTAGGTAACTGTAGGTAGGTATTTAGCTGTGAGTAGGTAGGTAGCTGTAGGTGGGTAGGTAGCTGTTGGTAGTTAGCTGTAGGTAGATAGGTAGCTGTAGCTCGGTAGGTAGCCGTAGGTGGGTAAGTAGCTGTAGTTAGCTGTAGGTAGGTAGGTAGCTGTAGTTTGGTAGCTAAAGGTAGTTAGCTTTAGGTAGGTAGGTAGTTGTAGTCCTCCCCTCCCCGGCACACACACACACAAACACACAGAAAAACATACAGTTAAACTCACCTGGATCCAGGCCACGTGTCTCCTCTACTCTGATCAGTGGGCGATGCTAGAGGGACGTCACTCGGCTGTCGGGACATCGGTGAGAGCAGCCTCTTGTGACCGCAGGGAAAACACTGCCTGTGGTTACAAGAGTGACTGACAAGGTGGGAGCCAATGGCTCCCGCTCTGTCAGTGTGGGGGCACCGCATTATTTAACTGTGAGCTCTCATTATGAGCCTTACAGTTAAAGGGCCAGAGCAGGTCTTGGGGCGCCACACACCGGCCCTGTGTGGCTAAGGGAATAGTCAGACGGCTGTCCGCACTATTCGCATAGCCACTGCAGGGGGCCGGGTGCCCCCTAACTTGCCAGGAGTCGCACAGGTTGCACACCCCAAAGGCCGGCCTGATTGTACTGTACAGTATGTTGTGTTCAACCAGCTCAAGACAGTGAATGAGGTGACGGAGGATAGAAAAAGAATTATGTTTTTAAATGGCCATGTCTGGACAAGGCATCCCAGTAATATTACTGGATAAAATGTCTTGCTTAAAGGGGTATTCCACTCAAACATAACTTTTGATATGTTGCTGCCCATGGTGAGGCTAACAATTCATCCCATACTTGTTATTATCTATTCAGTCTTGTTTCCTCCATTATCAGCTGCTGCTTTCTGCTAAAAACACAAAATCTGTGTGTAAGCTTTTCTCTCTGTCTCCTCCTCCTCCTCCCTTCTGAGACAGCTAATGTAATCAAGTCCCTGACTGGCTTTATCTGCAACATTGTAGCTTCTTTGTTATGCTGGGAGGGTTAATCACAGTGAGTTCATTAGCAACTTGACCTTAAAATAACCCTCCCAACATTACAAAGAAGCTTCAATGTTGCAGATAAAGCCAGTCAGGGACTTGTTTACATCAGTCATCCCGAAAGGGAGGGGTGGAGCAGGGGAGACAGCGAGAAAGGCTCATACACAGAGATTTTTGAGTTTTCAGCACAGACATAGCCATTTAAAACACAAATCTTTTTCTATCCTCTGTCACCTCAGCTCATTCACTGTCATGAGCTGGTGGTTCACAACATACAAAAACAAAAAATGTTGTGTAGTTGGCAAGGAGTCCTCTAAACTGGGTGGCCTTCTCAGGAGATTTCACAGTATATGTTTAGTGCCAGTATTTTTTTTTTTTTTGCTTCTATAGAGCTGAGACTAGTGTCCCTTACCCCAGTAATATCCTAACACTGCATCCTCAGTCTTTGCTCAGCAAACAAACTGTGAGAGAGTGGTCACATGATCTTTGTTCCCTGGAAAAAGGGGGATCAATTTTCCTTAGTTTTTTGAATGTCAATCAACTTCCAGTGTGACAGAACTGTGCAGACACTGTAATACATTATATAAAGACATCTATATAACTTATTTTTTAATAGAAAATATTTATTTCAATCCAGAGTTCCTTTTTTAAGTGTATAGATTAGAAAACCTTCTAGTGTATATGTTAAAATATCCATAGGTGCCCATGCTGGTATCTGTCAGCATACTGTTTATTTATTGATTTTTTTTTTCCTTTGAACTCTGTAGTAGAAAACCTCAGACTGTACTTTACTAGGAGGTTGACTGCAAAGTAAAAAAAAAAAATACTGCACAGGTTTTTGTCGGACATATACTTACTAAGTGTATATAATATAATTTAAAAAAAACTTTCTTCTTACAGGCATTTTCTTCATCCAAGGAGAGTTCTCTGACAGTAGACTATATTTCTGAAGCATTACAGGCTTAATTTTTAAGGTCAGGACATGACGATTACTCCTTGTAAAAAGTCTAGTTAGCTAACCAGAATTAATATGCCTTACAATAAGATTCTTACAGTCAGAGGAGGTAAAAAACTTAATGGTAGCTGAAGACTTATTAGAGGGAATCTGTCATGTGGTTTCGCAAAGTGTAGCTAATCACAGCACCAGGTGGGTGTTACAAGCATCTTCACAGACATATCTTTAGATTTGAGAACTTCTGCTTTCAATTTATTACAATTTGTGTTTTTTTTTTTATATGATAAGCAAGCGCCCACAGGACAGGGTTAAATATCAAATGCCCAGTATTTCGCTTTTAACAAATGCAGGAGGAGGCAGCAAGTAGCAATACATACTAAGATACATTGAAGCTTAAAAAAATTAGTCAGAAACTTTGCAGCTCTGTATTATCGCTGAGAGAAATAGGAATATCTAAAATCCTCCTAACCACAACTGGTCACAACAACTAGTCTCACCTACAGTGTGGTGTACACGCAGCCTAAAACAAAGCAAACAAGTTTTACCTTGTAAGTTTTTTATTTTTAATAATTTTTATTTAGAGAAAAAATATATAACAATAAAATAGTTAAAATCAGGGAGTGGCACAAACTACATACAGATCCAAAGGGATACAATGGAGATTCATAAACATTTCCATTAATCAGTATTCAATACACCCATATACAAATAACATCTTATTCGTTTGCTATAAATTTTTTTAGCAAATCCTACCAGTCTAACCAGACATATTTCAGGATTCATATCAAGAATTATGTTGCAGGTTTACTGATATACGCCACCCTTATCTAGGCTGGGTTCACACTACGTATAGTTCAGTCAGTATTGTGGTCCTCATATTGTAACCAAAACCAGGAGTGGATTAAAAACACAGAAAGGATCTGTTCACACAATGGTGAAATTGAGTGGATGTTATAACGGCTGTTATATTGAAATAATGGCACTTATTTACTGTTATATGGCGGTCATCCACTCAATTTCAACATTGTGTGAACAGATCCTTTCTGTGTTTTTAATCCACTCCTGGTTTTGGTTGCAATATGAGGACCACAATACTGACTGAAATATACGCAGTGTGAATCCAGCATTAATATGACATCTGCCCCAATACATTATTTAACCCAAACTAATCCATATATACACCTACCAAGCCATCCCGGATCTATTCAATAAACCTACCCCCCCCCCCCCCCCCCAACCTACAAGGCCGTCGCTGCAGAGGGAAAAGAAAGAAAGAAAAAAAATAAGGGGGGAGACGATTAATGACTTTGCCTCCATCTTCCCCACATTTTTTGGTTGTTCTTCTTGCCTTTATTTGTCTGAGTATAATACATTTTCTCGTAGGAATGGATTTTATTAACAATCGCTAACCATTCATTTAACCTCGGTCTGTCCTCTGAAATCCAATGCCTCATTATTGAGCACCTTTAGAGTTATAAACTGGTAAGAAATAAGTTCTAGAGAGCATCCCATAACTATACAGGCCGGCGTGTACGGAACCTCCACCCCTAGTCTCGCTTTAATACAATCTACCACTTCCCCCCAAAACAGTTGAATTTCCCTACATTGCCATAACAAGTGGATATTATTTGCCTCCTCCATTCCGCATTTAGGGCAACCAGAAGAGTCTCTTTTCCCTATCTTGTAGAGGAAAGCTGGGGAATAATGTAACCAGTGTAAAATCTTAAACTGGACTAGTCAATGTTCCACTGTTACAATTCCACATTGTACTAGTTTTAACATTTTCCATTATATTAGCCCATTCCTGATCTGTAAGAGGACCCAAACTCCTTTCCCATCTGTGTTTAAAATTTTGGTGAATATTATAAGTGCCTATTTTCAAAATAACCCGATACATCATTCCCACCTCCCCACGTTTATCACCCTTCATTCCTTCCATATATTCAAAAAGAGCATGCTCCTGTATGTCAAAAATTTCTTAATTCGGAGTAAACTGAACCGTGTGAGCTAATTTCATATAGTGAAAAAACTGTCGCTCCTGTAAAAAAAAATAAGAGCTACAAATTGTGGAAAAACTATCCAATTTACCTAGTGTGAATATTTGTGTAATTTCCCTAATGTTATATCTAACCCAAAACTCCCAGTTATCTAATTTGTGTAATTCCCCCAAATTCCTATTAGCCCACAGTGGAGTGTATCTTGTGCTATTAACTATATTACAAAGTTTTTTAATCTTCTTCCAGACCTTCCCCCATAGGCTATAAAAGGAAATGTTACCAGCTATTACCCTATCCGCCTCTAAAGCACTGATAAGGTTTCCATAAAAATTTCCCTCCTTGTCACCTCTAATTATACCCCCAAGTCCAGTTTGTTGGTTCCTCTGTATATTCTAGTGCATTTAGGCATGTAGACATGGTCAAGACAATCTCCTGCAGTTCAAACCGATCATCAGTATGAGGAAGAAAGGTGATTTGAGTGCCTTTGAACGTGGCATGGTTGTTGGTGCCAGAAGGGCTGGTCTGAGTATTTCAGAAACTGCTGATCTACTGGGATTTTCACGCACAACCATCTCTAGGGTTTACAGAGAATGGTCCGAAAAAGAAAAAACATCCAGTGAGCGGCAGTTCTGTGGGCGGAAATGCCTTGTTGATGCCAGAGGTCAGAGGAGACTGGTGCAGACTGGTTCGAGCTGATAGAAAGGCAACAGTGATTCAAATAGCCAACCGTTACAACCAAGGTAGGCAGAAGAGCATCTCTGAACGCACAGTACGTCCAACTTTGAGGCAGATGGGCTACAGCAGCAGAAGACCACACCGGGTGCCACTCCTTTCAGCTAAGAACAGGAAACTGAGGCTACAATTTGCACAAGCTCATCGAAATTGGACAGTAGAAGATTGGAAAAACGTTGCCTGGTCTGATGAGTCTCGATTTCTGCTGCGACATTCGGATGGTAGGGTCAGAATTTTGCGTCAACAACATGAAAGCATGGATCCATCCTGCCTTGTATCAACGGTTCAGGCTGGTGGTGGTGGTGTCATGGTGTGGGGAATATTTTCTTGGCACTCTTTGGGCCCCTTGGTACCAATTGAGCATCGTTGCAACGCCACAGCCTACCTGAGTATTGTTGCTGACCATGTCCATCCCTTTATGACCACAATGTACCCAACATCTGATGGCTACTTTCAGCAGGATAATGCGCCATGTCATAAAGCTACAATCATCATCATTCATCTCATGGATGTGCAGCCGACAAATCTGCGGCAACTGTGTGATGCCATCATGTCAATATGGACCAAAATCTCTGAGGAATGCTTCCAGCACCTTGTTGAATCTATGCCACGAAGAATTGAGGCAGTTCTGAGGGCAAAAGGGGGTCCAACCCATTACTAGCATGGTGTACCTAATAAAGTGGCCGGTGAGTGTATATGGCATATAATAATGGCGACAGCGGACACCCCTGCCTGGTCCCCTGAGTCAGAGGGAACCAGTCAGTGGCGCCCCCATTTATCGCCAGCTTTGCCACAGGCGAAGAATACAACAACCTAATCCGGTCAATCATAGCCTGACCAATCCCAAAAACTGCCGGGGTCTTCCAGAGATATCCCCACTCCACCCTTAAAAGCCCTAACGGCATCCAGTGTCAGGATGTAGTGGGGAGACTCTTCAGGCAGCTGTACAGTATATTAGCATAGACCCACTCTATATTACTGAGAGTAGATCTCCCTGGTATAAAACCATTCTGATCCTCAACAATAATCTGCTTAATTACCTCCTTTAGCCGTATCGCCAGAATCTTGGAAAAAATCTTGCTATCCGAATTCAAAAAAGATATCGGGCGATAAGAACCCATCTCGCGGGTATCTTTTCCCTCCTTTAAAAATATAACTATGGTTGCTTCTCTCATTGAGTCTGGCACAGGATTCATTAATAACTTCTAAAAAAATTGGTAGAACCACACTGGCGTATTTTTTATAGAATTCAAAGGGGATTCCGTCGGGGCCTGGTGCAGACCCACTTGCAGATTCCCCCAGTCGGATGCTCCAGATCAGCAAAAAAAAGGTCTATGCAGTCCTCAGAATCTCCAGCAGTTGAAGTATATAGTTCTGCGTAATATTGAAGAAAAGCTTTATTAATTTCCTGTTTATCCGTGGTGTACTCACCACTCTCCTTCCTAATCTCATCAATACTACTCTTGTTTCCCTGTGCTTTAACCACATCTGCTAAGATCTTGCCATGCTGTCCCCTTGAGGTATAACGTTTTTGACTACAGAAAAATAATTTTTGCTGGGCCTTTTCCAACATATACTCAAACTGTCCTGAGCGGCCTTAAGTTCGCCCAATATCTTGTCTGTAGGATTGTCCTGATATGCCTGCGCTAAATGTTTTGGCTACGCCCGAGTTCCTGCTCCTTACACCTAAAATTACGTTTACTACTTTAGACCTCCTTATACAACAAACCCCAAATAAAGGCCTTGAGCGAGTCCCAAACCACCTGGATACCCGCGGAGTTCTTATTTACTTCCCAGAAGAACTGTATTTCCTGTCATCATCTATTATTGAAAGCCAGTGAGGATTCAACCGAAATATATAACCCCCCGGGTTTCTTCCCTCTCGTACTCGAATTACAACTACCATAGCAGAGTGATCAGAGATAGTTTTTACTGCATAAGACATTTTAGTAACCATCCTCAAGGCAGAAAAATTGCAGAGAGAAAGATCTATGCGAGATGCAGTATGGTGTGTAGTACTAAAGTAAGAAAATTCTCGTCTATCACCATACAGGTACCTCCAAATGTCATTCCAGCCAACCTCCCGGGCAAATTTAGCCAGGGGGGATGTCTGGACGACCGATGGCCCCTGACTTGATTCTCTGTCCAAAGCAGGATTCATTACCATATTAAAGTCACCATTGACTATAAGCAGAGTACCAGCCTTATCTTGCATAGACTTAACCAACGCTACTAATACTTCATATGAGAATGGTGGCGGTATATAGACAAAGGCAGTGACAATATCTACACCCTCCAGGTTGCCATAAAGAAAGACATATCACCCCCGGTCATCTATCTTTTTTTCCCTAATTTCATAATTGACCTGTCTGTGTATATATACCGAGACCCCAGATGAATAGGAAGAGAGACTAGAGTGGAAGGATTGTGAAGCCCAAGAGCGAGTAATCCTTGACACAGTATCAGGCGTGCTATGAGATCCCAACAAGCAAACTATCGCTGGGAGATACCTTCTTATTCGGTCAAAAATGGCACACCTTTTAGTCGGTTCCCTTATCCCCCTCACATTCCATGTTATTATCCTAAGCTCCATCATCTATGTGGATAAAGAGAAGGGGAAAAAAACAAAAACAAAAAAACAACAGACCCTGCAGCAACGGCCCAGTCCTCCCCCTCAGAGTCCACCTCCCCATCACGAACCCCCGAGTAACCCGCTCCACCCAGCCCCCCCCCCCCAACCCACTCTGTGACCCATTCCACTTAATGGGTCTCTTAACCTGGCATACCACCCATCACCTGCCGGCACCACTAAACAAAATTATCATGTGTGAGCGCAGGGGTCAATTAACTGATCATGCCTTAAAGCCCTGTGAATCCATCCACTCAGATGCTTCCTCAGTTTTAACAAAGAAGTGGGATTTATCTTGGTATATTACCCTGAGTTTGGCCGGGAACAACAGGGAGTATTTGACACCATTGACTTGAAGTCTCCATAAAAACTAGACCTTTTCTTTTGTTTCTCCGTGGCATAGTCAGGATAGGCTGAAATTCTAGATCCCATACATGTCCAGCTTTCATCTTTACCACTTTCCCTCGCAGATCTAAGAATGACCTCTCTGTCCCGTGCGCACATAAGCTTCAAAATGATAGCTCTAGGCCTACCTCCCTGAGGAGGTGCCCTTTGGGATCCGGTGGGCACGCTCAACACAATAAAATGACGACAGTTTCGCATTGCCCACCGCTTTTCCCAACCACTCCTGGATATACCTTCCTGTATCTTGGCCCTCAACCCCCTTGGGGAATCTGATCAATCGTAGATTGGACCTTCTAACCCTGTCCTCCATATCAGTCACCTTGTCATTTAGGGTTTTGTTACTGATCAATAGTTCGTCTAGCTCTTTCCTAATTTTTGCAAGTTCATCTTCTGTAGAACAAATACGGGACTCTGCTTCGGAACATCTGTCCCTGACTTTCCTTAAGTCTTCCCTAATCAGGGAAACCTCCCCCCCACACCCACAATCCGAGTAGACAGCCCTTCCACTGAAGAGACACATTTATTAATAGCATCAAAGATGGCTGATAGAGAGGGACCTTCACTTTCACTCTTATCCAAGCTACCACTTTGGTCCGCCCTCCTCTCATGGGTATGGCCAGGGGGGTTTTTGCCACCTTTTTTGCTAATTGCTGGCAAGGCAAGGAATTTATCCATCTTTCCTGTACCTTGTAAGTTAAAAAACGTACGTTATCTCAAACCACTTCAGATGGGATGGTAGGATGCTTGTTGCCATCTTGATGTATTCTTATGTGCATTGTGTTAACACAGCCTAAGGCTATGTTTACACTGCGTAAAATAACGGCCGTTATTTTCAACGGCCGTTATTTTGAGGCCAAAACAACGGCTGTAGAATTACTATCGTACGGGCTAGTCGTGAAACTATGGCCGTTGTTTAATTTTGATTCCTAGCATAATTATAAATGGGATGAAACAGGTAATTTACTTTAAATACTGCGCCCAGCTCGAGAAACCACTCAGAATTTTTTTTACATCAAAATCAAGTTTAATTCGGCAGATATAAGTTTTACGTTCGCGGCCACATTGAAATCCACGGCCGTTGTTGCAGTATTACCGGCTGGAAATAATCGACATGTTCATTTTTCACGGGGCCGTATAAACAACGGCCGTTATCTGATACGTAGTGTGAATTCAACGGCCGTAGTTACATTGCATTGCAGTCATTATAGGAAACCTCAAAACAATGGCCGTAATTTTGCGGCGCGGACAACAGCCGTTATTTTACATAGCCTAAAAGTTAGGAATACTTGTCCACTGGACTCCATTAAAAATAATAATATAATAATTTAGATTGTGAGCCCTAATGGGGACAGGGCTAAATTGTCAAAGCTATATTAAGTGCTGTGAAATCAGTTGGAGCTATATAAATACATTATTATTATTATTATTATTATTATTATTATTATTATTATTATTATTAATAATAATAATAATAATAATAATAATAATAAATGAATAGTATTTCCTATGTAAAGCTAATGTAGAGAGGTGTGGGTGTGCTTCAACAGCTTCAGACTAATATATGTGTGTGTATACTAAAAAAAAAATCCAAATTATATAAACAAATATATATTGGATACATTGGATATATATATATATATATATAATATACACACACACAAACACACACACACACACACACACACACATTTAACTATGATATTTTCTCTGATACGTTAACAGAAGCTCCTATTAACAATTCCAGACACTGGATGTCACTGTTTTTCTATTTTACTGAAATACTCTAAATTGCTTAGAGATTTTTTTTCCCGGTCACTGTATGTATTCAACGAACGATATTCTCTTTTTCTTTACAGTATACTGTGTGTCGAATTCATAAATAAATAAATAATGGTAGTGGTAGTCTGGAAAAGAAGTTTTTCAACAGTCGCACCTTAGGATTATCGGAAAGAAGTGATTGCTTTCTTCTTAGTGGTCATACTATGAGATAAAATGACAGCATCTGAAAAAGAAAGAAAAGACAAAACAGGTCATTTTTTTAAGCATTAGTCTTGCTGAAATAACAGAAAAAAATCTTTGCTAAACACAAGAGGCTTACAAGAAAGTAACAGATATTTTTTTTCATGATCTTATTTTTATTGACAGGAAAACAAATATGATCTTTTGAATTAAAAAACTACAATGTGAGGGTGTAGAATGGGGCATGTGCAGTATAAACAAAAATGTACCGAACAGAAAAGAGGGGTTATTTAATAATCCTTTAAAAAAGGCATGACAACATAGTGTGTCAGTTTTACCCATGTTCCTTTATGACAGCTGGTTTGTTGCTGTGCTGTTTTATTCAGTTGTACACGTTAAGCCCATTTTCACATTCTGTATGAACATTGACCGTTGTTTGACACGACTCGTGTTTGACGTGTCAAACAACAGACGATGTCTCAGAAGTTCACCTGACCGATACTGTAGTATCGGCTGGGTGAACATCACTTTATTTTAATTGGAATGCGGCACATTAGGGTGTGCCTACACTCCAATTAGCCTTAGACAACAATGTAAAGTACGGCTGGGAGCCATATTTTACACTGTGAGCACAAGCTATCTTGTGTGGCCTCTGTTCACTTAATAACAGCAGCACAAAATAAACCTGTCAATTATTTTGTGTGGCCGCGGAGAACCATGGCCGTAGTGTATACAGTGTGTATACCCTACGGTTGTGATACCATACAGTGTAATGTAATTGTACACGGTCATTAAACAATGGCCGTTGTTGCAACCTGCAACGATGGCCATTTTTAAATGTAAAATTTAAATGTAAAAATCAAACCTTTTAACATAGCTCTGTGACATGTCAAAAGTTGTTTTCTGGTGACAGTGCCTCTTTAATCGGTTCCTGTCAAATGGAGTATGTCATATATCATATCATATGTTGGTTGGAAAGAGAAGTATGAGGTAGGCTCAATAGTCAAAACAAATGATCAGTGCCTGGAATTAGAGATCACTGCAATGCCAGTCATTGAGCTCCCCTATGCCATGGCCAATAGTGAGCACAGCATCTAGATGATTTATTTTTCAGGTGCTTGCCATTTCAGGGTGTAATTGTGTGTTGCCAATGTGTGGTGCACTGAAAGCCTCAATGGCTGCCATGTCAGCTCTACTATTAAAATTTGCCCCAAGCAGTCTGTACTAATAGATTTACATTCTGACAGTATAGTGCAATATAATAGTTTAGCTGTATACTGTCTAAATAGTCAAAATATTGCTTGTAGAATTACCTAGGAAAACGTGTTAAAAAATGTGAAAAAAATGTTTTGAAAAATACATATTTGGTATTGCCATGTGCAGAAACTATAAAAATATGTTACAGTTATTGATGATATTTATCCCAAATGAGTAGAGGTGTAAATGAAAAAAAAAAAAAAAAAAATTCCTGGTTGCTGATATATTTATTGAAAATGAAGGATGACAACTTGTTTTGAAAAAAAGAATTCACCATCTAATTCTTAAAATGGTCAAATGGATATTAAAAGGCAAGTAAAAGGGATAAAAAAAATGTGAAAATCAAAACTCACCGTGGAGAAATTTTGTACATAAAAAGTACCAAATTGTAGTATAATCGAATTATTTGTTGTATGAAATTTCTCACAATATGATATTCTCCTCGGGCTAGGAGGTCCTTGTTTCATTAGTTTTTTAAGTATGCAGTTCATGAGTTGTGCTGCCCGTAAACCCATGGCCCGTTATGGGCCCACATTGTATAGCTATATTTACACACGATCAGAATGATGGCCGTTTTTATTGGATACTCGCCATTGAATAGCAAATAATGGCCGTTATTGTAAAACAACGGCTAGTATCACACAAACACTGTTATTTGCTGTTAAATGATGGCTGGTAAAAAAGATTTTTTTAAGGCTAGGTTCCCACACAGTATTTTTGCTCAGTATTTTGCAAAACCAGGAGTGCATTGAAAACACAGAAAGGCTATGTTCACACACTGCTGAAATTAAGTGGATGGCCATCATTTACTGGCAAACCATTGCCAGTACAACGGTCGTTATTTGCCATTAAGTGATGGCCATCCACTCAATTTCAACAGTGTTAGAACATAGACATTCTGTGTTTTCAATCCCCTCCTGGTTTTGGTCGCAAAATACTGACCAAAATACTGAGCAAAAATACTGTGTGGGAACATAGCCTAAAGGTGTAGACTCTGAACAAAAGCACCATGATTTTATTATTTAATTATTATACAAAAAATACCAAATTATTTGCCCCCTCAGCGCCCCATAAAAAGGGCTCCTAATATAGATACTGTATGGTGTTGCAAACAGTCCGTATGAGACCCGTAAATAGTCTTTTTTATACTGTACAGGGTCCAAGCACATTTCAGACCTAATAAGTAAAATTTATTTAAAAAGAACAAAGTAATACACTGCTGTGCAATGATTTTTCATAAGGAAGGAAATATGTCACGAGGTCATTAGAACCCTATTTCATTTTAACTGTGATTTTGTTTTTGATGTGTCAAACTATAAGCCAGTGATATTTAGCCTTACTTATTATGCGTTACCATTTAACATTTACCATTAACATTTATTTCCACCCTTTAAAACTAATTAGTTGATTAAGTACAGAAGGCCACTGATGGAATCTTGTTTATTCATGTACTTTCAGTATCTTGTTAGCCAGATATAAAATATACTGGACAGATTTTCAATAGTCCAAATATTATTTGGTAAAAAAAATCTAGTAGTAGGTTACATGTATATTTATGAGCAGCTCAAATGAAAATACAAATGGAATGAATCAATTCATGGTCCTGTGCAAAGGTCATGCTTATTGGGGCCCAAGACATGTATGATGTTGCTCTTTTTTGTAAGGATTCTGGCTACCTAGACATTGGAAGTGTATTAAAACTCAAAAATTTATTGGTGGCATATTGACACCCCACATATAATAATGTACAAAGGTCTTGAATTCCCATTTTTTTTCAATGCCATTATTCCTGGTACTGAGTTAAACACCTTAAATGCAGAGAAAGCATGCAGCATTATATACTGATTTGAATGCTAACCCCCAATTTAGACAAGCAAAAAACACAATCATATTAACTATATATTTGCAGTTTTATAAACCTAGTCCTCAGGGACCCCAGTGTTCTCTAGGATACCCCAAATAGTGAACATGCGCAGTGATGCCTGATGCACTACCTATAATTATAGGAGATACTAATAACATAACCTGTTGGAGCAGTAGGTTTGAGAAACCACGTTTTAAGACAAAAACATTGTTTAGGACGTGTTCACATAGTGTAAGATACCGGTCGTTCCGTGACCTGGCCGTGTCACAGAACAGCTGGGGTCAGATAAGATCATCCCGGCCGGGTCACAGAACGGCTGGTGTCAGATAAGATCATCCCGGCCGGTACTGCAGATGATCTTCACTGCAGTGCAGTAGAATTCAGATGCGGGTTCATTTGTGCATTCCATTGACCTGCAGCACAATGTGGGTAAAAAAATAATCACGGCCGTGTTGCAAATGGACAACAACATGATTAATGATTTACTTACGTTGTGTGAACATAGCCCTAAAATGATTTAAAAAAAAACCCTGTATGCTTTGGTTACATTAACCCTTCAATAAGTGCTCTCACTGATGTTATTAAGTATGTGAGAGTCCTGCACAGCTATTTCTCATTCTCTCAAGGTTAGGGTACGGAAGCAGACTACTGTTTGCCAGTATAACTCATATAATTACTATGTCCCTTAGTTGCCTGTCCTAACATGTCACAGTATACACTTTAATTTGATACAGTATGTCATGACAGTGCTGGTGAGACTGCACTGAGAAGGCTGGCACTGTGCCGTGGGACGATTTACACAGCACACTACTATGGATGACAGGTGGAAAGACTAGAAATTACTGATGCACTGGCTTTGCCAGGTGCTGGTGTGGGAGGAAAGTAAACAAACAGCAGCAGTATTAGAAGACATGGCTGCAGACTAAAGGAAGGGGGAGATTAAAAATAGGTGTCAGCACTGTGTACATAAAGCAGCACATTAACGAAGGGGATCCACTTAGCACTGCTGCTGACATTGGAGGGAAGACTTGATTTACCTTTAAGGTACAGAAATGAATTTCTTGAGAACAGACAAAGCTTGCAGGTACACAGTGTTTTCTAACTCTCCCTCTCCTGCACTTGGCAGTGGCTAAGCCCTTCCTCCCTGTGTTCCACCTTTCTGTGACTGGCTTTTAGTACTGATGGCATTCTCCTAACAGTGTACGGCTATGTTCACACAACGTCAAAAATAGAGAAAAGGCAGCCGTTTTTGAAATTCAAAATAACATCCGTTTTTGCTGTGTTTTAACTGTGGTACACGGGGCTATTATGGTTTGATCAAATTATATACAGACACCTTGGTGTTGTTTTTTAAAATAGGCCTAGCGGCATTATTATCAGCCATAGATGGGATGTGCATCCGTTCCTTTCTCTCCATGTCGTGTTTTACAGTTCTCCCTTTTCTGAACAGCTCGCACTCCTTTATAAGACCCACACAACCAAAATTAGCAGGATATGCCTGTGCTCACATGTCAGTACCTTATGTCTTTCCCATTCCGTCTGCAGCAGTCTTGGTGAGTGTAATACCAAATTCATACTTGTGTTGTTTGGGGGCAGCCTTCCCCGACGGTGGTGCTGGCCGGGTTCTGGTGGGGCATTTTGGGTTTGGTCCTGTGACATCGGGGTTGCAGGGCCATTCCATGGCCTCCCTTCCTTGCATGTGCACGCTTTGCGGGGGTGGCGGTCACTGACCGACACGGTGTGGGGTTAGCATAGGGACCCGTGTGAACCAAGGGACCTGCACGTGGTACACGGGGCTATTATTGTTTGATCAAATTATATACAGACACCTTGATGTTTTTTAAAATAGGCCTAGCGGCATTAGTATCAGCCATAGATGGGATATGCAGCCATTCCTTTCTCTCTATGTCGTGTTTTACAGTTCTCCCTTTTCTGAACAGCTCGCACTCCTTTATAAGACCCACACAACCAAAATTAGCAGGATATGCCTGTGCTCACATGTCAGTACCTTATGTCTTTCCCATTCTGTCTGCAGCAGTCTTGGTGAGTGTAATAACATACTTATACTTGTGTTGTTTGGGGGCAGCCTTCCCCGCCGGTGGTGCTGGCCGGGTTCTGGTGGGGCATTTTGGGTTTGGTCCTGTGACATCGGGGTTGCAGGGCCATTCCATGGCCTCCCTTCCCTGCATGTGCACGCTTTTCGGGGGTGGCGGTCACTGACCGACACGGTGTGGGGTTAGCGTAGGGACCCGTGTGAACCAAGGGACCTGCACGTGGTACACGGGGCTATTATTGTTTGATCAAATTATATACAGACACCTTGATGTTGTTTTTTAAAATAGGCCTAGCGGCATTAGTATCAGCCATGGATGGGATGTGCAGCCGTTCCTTTCTCTCCATGTTGTGTTTTACCTGACTGCAATGCAATGCAGATACTTGACAGATCCCTTATAAAGCATAGGTACCAGCTAAAGCTCTTGCTGTCCAAGCATGATGAAAAATATATTTTTGAAACACCTGGAGGGCCGCAAATTTGACTATCCTACTTTAATAATAGGTCATCAGAGTCTGATCAGCATAATGTCAACAACTGATTGCTGGGGGTGCCAAGTGTTAGTACCCTACCAATCACATATCTCAAAGATAGGCCATCAACGTAAAGTGCCCTGTGCCCTAAACAATTAAAAGTTTTAAGATACAGCAACTCTAGTTGCCAGGGATGTAAATAAATAAAAAAAATGTTTACACTCCAATGAAATGTAAGAAGTTTTATTGAAGAAATAATTGCATACAAGCCAATAATGATGAATTTGGGTTTCAGATTATCAGAGTGCCGAAATGAAAACTAAAAAAAAAATAAAACATTAAAAAAAAAAACAAGAAAAAAGATTAGCATTAAAAAATATTAGTTATTTATAGTAATAAAAATAATTAAAACCATGAAAGTGCATTTATACATATCAATGGTTGTAATCATCTAGATAGAATGCATCAGATTACAAGGCACCAAGAGAATGGATAAAATTGGTAAACATGCTGTAGATAGTTGACAGGTATAAAATAGAAGCATTTATGAGAAAATGTACATTTAGCAGTTTCCTGGCATTGGTGAAATAAATTCAGCCAAATATTTCCTTAAAACACCTTTAAAATAATTTCAATAAATATCCCCCTGTGTATGTGTAATTGCTTCTGCTACAAATTGCTCCAATACGTACAGATGTACTATGCATCATTAAACATTACTGTACCTGGTAAATAATGCAGGAAAGTTTCTAGGGAAAAATATTATGTTTACATATTATTATGTCTTAGAAAAGAAATAAATACTGCTAACTGTCCTGCTATATTTATTCGCATCATGCACCAAGATGTACTTTCTAAAATTCTTATAATTACTCTTTTCTCTTACTCGCCACACTAGCAGTGAGTCATATTTTCGTATACATAGGCAATAGGGAAGTCATTAATTTCATATAGACTTACATGATCCTTAAAAAAATTGAGAACTTTCTTTGAGTTCATGGTTATAAATAAAAAAACTATAGGGAAAATTTATCAAGGGCATTGCACCTATTTTTTGGTGAATAATTGGATTTTTCACCCATTTTCTATTTATGAACCAGTATTCGACGAGCGAAATATTTTTAGATGCAACTTTTTTTTAATCTGCCTGTTTTGAGCGATTGCTTAAAAGTTTGCATAATCCGGGATTAGCATCCAATTTATCATTTTTTAAAAAGTTGCACAAACTGGTGCAGGCCTACGCCTGGTCAGTACCAGGTTAATATGCTTTTTTTTTGCATTTTTTAGCCTTTCTCTGAGACTTTTCTTGCAACTTTTTACTTAGATACATTCACTATAGCAGTGCTACATTTTATTAAAGGGGAACTCCAGGTAGAGGTAAAATGAAACTTCTGCAGAAGCATAACGCATTACATACCTGTCTATCCCAGTTTTGAAACTACCAAAAATCCTTTTTTTTTTTTGGGGGGGGGGGGGGGGGGGATGGAGTTTGCTCTGTTTTGTGTTTCTGTTCTTCCTGTTTTGGCATTTACCAGAATGCAATGCTTTCCCTCATGTGATCATCACAGCCCCCACCCATTGCAATCAGTAAAATTAGTGCAGCAGCTCCTTCTGTTCGGTCAGAGATGATGAATCAGTCAGGAGATTGGGTTATCCAGCCAAGCCTCCTGTGACATTATGCCCTGCCCCCAGTCTAAATCATCAGCAAACACACACAATGTGAGACAGCAGCATGGTAGATTTGTCTCCTGGGGGGGATAGCAGCAGGAGCAGGAGAAAATGTGAATTGGCACATTTTTTCACTTCCTGGATTTCTATCAGCTACCAGTGTGGCAGAGCCGTGCAGATACAGTAATACATTGTATAGACACATCTCTATAACTTTTAATGTTCTTTTAATAGAAAACAAGTTTTTCTTATCCGGAGTTCCCCTTCAAGTCACAAGATTTTCTGTGCGGCCACAAAGAACAGCGTCTGCAGTGTATATAGAGTGTATACACTATGGCTGTAGTTTCATACAAGTTAATGCAATGCCACAGTGTTAGTAAACAACAGCTAGTGTTGCAAAGTGCAACAGCCGTTATTTATTGAAAATATACAGTGTGTGAACGGGGCCTAAAAGGTGAGGGGGAAAAAAGGAAGCCACCAAAGCGAGGGCCACTGCCCTTCCCTGTTTATTTAAGCTGAAGATAGCTTAAATACCTCAAGAGATGCATGCATGGGTTGCATATTGCACTTTGTCGAACCAGTAACCCAGAGCTGATATGTATGCATGTCTTGGGAAAAAGTAGAGGCCCAGATTCAGAAAGGTTTTTGAACGCATTATTTCCACCATGTTATTTTTTTAAAGAAAATACAAGAAAGTACAAGAAAATACTTAAGATTGTTATAAAATTTGCCACTTTTTAATTTAATAAAATCACTTTAAAGCCTTCTTGAATCTGTCCTTTTCTGTATTCCATTCTCCATCACATAGTCCGTACTTTTGAGGGTGGGGTTTCCCAGTCTATTTCAGTGTATCCCAATTCACTAGGTTTTCATTTACACTTTTTGGCAGTTGGATGGCCCATTCAGCTCAACTGTCGGATTTCAGTCATTTTACTTGACATGTTAGAAAAATATATATATACCGTATATATAGTTTTTGTCAGTGTCTATTCATTGGGGTCCTTCTTTAATTTCCCCAATATTTTAAAGAAAAAACGGAAAACTCTTGCTATATGAACCTCAACTGTTACCAATCTCAAATTTTCGTTCTGGGCCCCTCACAGTTGAAGAGAGTTAGAGTGCTTCCGCTGTAACATCCAGGTGACTGTCATAGGTCCCTCAGGGTCAAATAGAGTCAGAGTGCTTCCCCTGTCACCCCCTTGTGTCTGTCCTAGGCCCTTCAAGATCGAAGAGATTCTAAGTGCTTCCACTGTTACAACCTGGTGTCTGTACTAGGCCCCTCAGGGTCAAAGAGAGTTAGAGTGCTTCCCCTGCCATCTCCTGGTGTCTGTTCTAGTCCTAGGCAGTTACAATGAATAGCTGTGGCAGTTACTGGTGCACTGACTATATTTATATCACCTGTGAAATCCTCAAAACAGGACTGGAGTTTAGAAACACTGCTTTAACCCTTTGAGGACCAAGCCCAAAGTGACCCAGTGGACTGCACTAATTTTCATTTTTGCGCTTTCGTTCCTCACCTTCTAAGAGCTCTAGCACTTTCAGTTTTCTATCTACAGGGCCATGTAAGGGCTTGCTTTTTTCAGGAATAGGTGTACTATGTAATGGCGTCTTTTTTTCTACCACAACAGGTATGACGGAACTCCCAAAATATTATTTTTGAAAATATAAATTGGTAAAATTGGAAAAAAGAATGCAATATGGTAACTATTGGAAGTTCCTGTGTCTACTTAATGCACTATACGGTAAAAGCAACGCCATTATTCTATAGGTCAGTCCGAACTCAACCAATTGCAGGTTTACACAGATTCTCTAATGTTATATATTTTTTTAATGAAATCTATTTTTTATTAATACCATATTTGTGTAGCTCAGATGTTTTAATCACTTTTAATTAAATTTTTATATATAATGTAACAAAAAATCGGTAATCCTGGCACTTTTTTCCCTCTTTTCGTTTACACCATTCACCGTACGGGATGGCAATTAATATATTATTATAAATCAGACATTTATGCACGCTATGGTATATAATATGTTTGTTTATTTAATTATTTTTATATGTTTTATTTATATAATGGGAAAGGGGGTGATTTTAATCTTTATTGGAGGAGGGGCTTTGGGGTATTTTCAAAAAATTTTTCCTTCTTTTTTTTACACACTTTAAGTCCCCTTGGGGGACTTTTACATGCAATCAATAGACACTGATCATTGCTATTCCATAGGCATAGCATTGATCAGTGTAATAGGCGATCTGCTCACTCTGCGGTTCGTGAAAGCGAGCTGCTCCTGTCACTTACACTACTAATCACCCATGTGCTGCTTTGTATCATAACCTGTTGCGGATGGTTAAAGGGGTAGTGCGGCGTTTAAAAATTATTCACTAAATAACATACATTACAAAGTTATACAACTTTGTAATGTGTGTTATGTAAGTGAATGGCCCCCTTACCCGTGTCCCCCCACCCCCGGAAGTGTGGTGCAGTATACTCACCAGATTACTGTCGACCCTGGCCGCCATCTTGGGTCGAACAACGTCATTTTCGGGAGGCCGGACGGACGGCTCCAGCTAAAGAAAAAAGTATAAGCGTTGTTTTACTTCTATAGTTATTACTATAGCAACACTGGTTACCGGCTTAGACAAGAGTTGTATATTGTATTCCTTTTCTGTGTAATCCAGATCTGACCAAGATCTGAGGAATTAATGAAACAGTGCAATTGCTTGTTCCTTCCTGGGGTCAAGTAAAATAATTATAAAATACAAAAAAAACCTGCCTTATAAAATTAGTGCTGTGATAAAAGCTGCAGCTTGCTCGAGACAATCAAAGACAGAGATGTGTTTCTTTAAAAAGTGAACCTCTGGCCTCGCTAGGGTGATTAGTGTTGACTCCAAAGCCAAACATTTACCCGCTCTCATTTACTTTAAAAATGAGAATTCTAGAGTGTTTCATTGCTCTCCTTTGAACAATAAATTAGAAGGCCACATTGGCGGAAGAACTGAGAGTATAAAGTAACTACTGTATACACAACAAAAATATTGTTTTAATGAATTATATAAGACAATGTATTAGTTGCCTGACAAAAGTTGTGATATTGTGACATGAAGTATGTAATATATGAAGTCTTTTTATACTGCATTGTGGAAAGCACAGTTACTGTACATTATTTTACAGAAACAATCATAGTCTAGGGCTTAAAGTGTACCTGTTGTTATAAAAATAACTTTTGACATGTCATAGAGACATGTCAAAAGTTTTGATCGGTCTGGGTTTGAATGTTCAGACTGGTACCAATAGAGCGGGGAGAAGATGTGCTGCAGCACATCCACTATCCGCTCAGAATTTGAAGAAAAAGAGTCAGGCTTCTAATGGGCTCTGGATTCTTTCTTTTTTTTTTTTTTTTTTTTAAAGTCTGCAGCTGCGGTCCTCTCCCTGCTCTATCTCCCGATCGGTATGGGGCCGAACACTTAGACCCAGACCCATCAAAACTTTTGTCATATCTCTATGACATGTCAAAAGTTTAGCAAAATAACAGGCACACTTTAAGGGACACATGACACACATATGTGTAAATGGAGTGTTACAGTAGCAGCAATGAAGTTGAAAGTTTAAGAAATCCCCTTCACTTGCCTTAGAAAATATTTTGCATGGAATTCATTTGGATTCCGACCAGTGGTGAAGTCCACAGCGTGTCAGTTTATGGGCCAGAAATATTACAGCTTTGTTTTTCTGTAAAGAAACCAGGAGGCTAACTTAACTGGCACTGCCTCCTGGTCTCTGTCAATGCATTTCTTCCAGTCATAAACCCACCTACCCCCCACTTCTGTTCCTGAGATCAGGACACCCACAACCGATACTCTGAATACAGGATTAATTTGCAGCATGTGACTTGGACCAATGTTGTAACTATAGAGGGTGCAAACGATGTAGTTGCACCAGGGCCAAGGAGTCTTAGGGGGTGTATGATGTTTTTTTTTTTCTTTTCATATTTTTTTTTTCATATTAGAGGCCAATTCTATAGTGACTTTAAGGGTATGTTCACACAACGTATAAACAATGGCCTCTATTTGGCACTCAAAACAGCGTCGGTTCTTGTTAGAATAAAACAATGGCCGTTGTTTCTCATGAAAAATGCATTAAAGTCTATCGATAACAGCTGGAAATAATTGACATGATCATTATTTCAACAGCCGTTGTTCAATACATTGTTTGAAACAACGGCCGTTGTTTGCATTGACTTAAATGCAAATCATTGCATTATGAAAAGAATGTCCTTTGTCTAAAATGAAAACAACAGCCGTTCTTTTGATACGTTGTGTGAACATAGCCTTATAGTTGAAGAGCTCTGTTGCATATTTTGCACAGGGGCCCTCCTTCTTCAACTTAGGCCTCTGTTCCTGACTCGTCAAAGTCACGGGCTGTGTGTTAACCCTACCTGCAGTGAATCACTGGTGTTAATGCTCTAATGGCATATCAGCAATTCATTCACATATTGAGTCCAGTCTGAAGAACAGGGGTGAGGGGGGTATGGGTTAAGACTGAAAGAAATGCATCACCAGGAAACTGGCACTTAGGTGAACCTCCTTGTTTTCCTCCTTTCATGTTGTGCCAGTTCCTCTTTAAACAGCATTGTTCATCACTTTTAACCATTCTGTGTAAACAGCCCTAGACATCTCATAGCAAAGTTGCATACCAAAGGTAATTAGCACTTTATTACTTGAATTCTTATGAGCAAGTTAAAAAAAAGCATAATAGGTAACATGGAAGCAATGGTTATGAATGCATACTAAATATTACTTTAAAAAATCACAAGCCTGTTTTATGCTGAACCAATATTAATAGTGAAACAGGTTGTAATATTCTTCAGGCTACTTGTTCTTCTTTGATGGACATGCACCCAAGTTATAATGAAGGTAAGTGATATAGGCATCTGTACATTGGTAACTGGACTAAGACCAGGAGCTCATTTTGCGTTGGCCTCATAGTTGCTATCATATGAATTTAAATCACTCTGTGAATTGCAAGGGCTTAAATCAGTGACCTTACAGGGATAGCCTGCTGCCAGCCCTCTGAAACATTTCTTTCCCCAATGTTTAAATAAGCTTCATCCTTTATAAACATAGGGGGCTACTGACAAATAGTTCACTTCATATTAAACATAAAAACAGACAGTGAATTAGTACTTTTCCTACAGGAAAAACGTCCATTGGTGGCAGCAAAGCTTCAAAGATACAGACTCCAAACAAGCAGTATAACACTAAATACTTTGTTTTATTTCTAATTCTGTACAAGTTTTCTCATATATGTATAAAGCGCAAGTGATAACGTATTGTTGCATTTACACCTCAGTGGATCATTTTCTTGTTTGCTGATTTATTTTTGATTCTAGATGTATAGACTAGACTAGAATACCACAAAGCATAAGTTATTGTGCATCACTTATCTATGAGAATATAAAGGGGTACTCCGGGCTAGGGGTATTTTTACTGTATGGCCGGGGAGGGGGTGGATATAGAAGCCGCTGGTCACTTACCTCCCCGGTTCCAGCGCCGGGTCCCGGATCACGCCACCGCATTCTCCCGTCCCGCTGCCTGGTCTGAGCTGCCACTTGAGATGTGATGTCTCAAGGCAGCTCAGCCATTCAGCGACCGAGACTGTACCCCGCTACAACTGATGAATGGCTGAGAGGCCTTGAGACGTCACGTCTCAAGCCGCAGCTCAGACCAGGAAGCCGCAGCAGGACGGGAGAACGGAGAAGAGAGTGTGAGCTGTGTGCATGCAATCTGTGAGTCTGTGTGCCTTCTCCATATGATCCATACTGTTCCTAAAAGGAAAAATAAGTATTCCATCTCCTCTTACTTTTGAAAAGTTCTTTGCAGATGTCATTGTGTAAACATCAGCGCTCCTAATACTATATATACAAAAAGCTACTTCCTAATAATTTCTTTCCCCCTCACCCTTTAGGTTGCAAGTTTATTTATCATTATTATCATTATTAACAGTCCAGTAATTAGTGTAACCCCTTTCTTGCTGTGTTTCACTTTGCAGAGTTGATCAATAATCCCTTCTCCTTACCTAATGTGTCATCTATAGTTCTGTACTGTAAGTTCTCCCTCAACACAGTGCCAGTCTTTTCAGTCAAGTGCATTCTTACCAGCAATATGTCATGGCATAGCAGAGAGGAGTAGGTGTTGTGCTATGATTGATCAGACAAGTCAATGTGTGTGCCTGCTACTAGAAAACAGCTGAACTCTGGATCTGTCCCCTGAAAGTAGAGAGAAACAGCTGTGCACCATAGGGGACTCTAATGCTGCATTTACACGGAACGATAATGCGCCCGATTGAACGATTAACAATTTCGAAGTAACAATTTTTTTTTATAACGATCAGCGTTTAGACGGAACGATATATCGTACGGAAAAATTGTTTTGCGATCGTTTCGCGATCGCTTAAGCCTATTTCGCACATAAGTAAAATCGGTGACCGACTGTTTACACGGAATGATCTGCGAATTTTTTGCGAACGAGGATTTAAGAACATGTTCAAAGATCAAAATGAACGATTTCTCACTCGTCGTTTGATCGTTCGCTGCATTTACACGTACGATTATCGCTTGAATTCGATTGTTATCGTGCAAATTTGCACGATAATCGTTCTGTGTAAACGCAGCATAAGCATCTAAATAACAACATTGAGAACACTAAATGTGCCGTGTCATTAATCTGAATGGCTTATCTAACAAAACTATGCAGGTTTTTAAATCTTTTAATAACAGGCAGACTTTTGAGTATGTTTGCCTTTTTGAGAAGCTGGAACATATTTACAGACTTCTGTTAGGCTGGGTTCACATTATGTTTTTGCAATCCGTTTTTTGCTAAAAACAGATGAAAAACGGGTGGAAAAAAAAAGATGCATGTGTGTGAATCCGTTTTGATCCGTTTTTCCATTGAATTCCATTTAATCAAAACGGATCCGAACACAAAAAGGAGGTTGACTACATTTTTGTGTATGTTAAAAAAACCGGATCCCTTTTGATCCATTTTTTCTAATTATGGAATTCAATAGAAAAACGTATCAAAACGGGTGCACACACATGCATCCGTTTTTTGCAAAAAACGGATTGCAAAAATGTAGTGTGGACCCAGCCTTAACAGAACTTCTCTTTTGATGTGCTGGAGTGGTCTGTTTTTGGTTAAAGAAGCTATGGGACATATACATATACAGGAAACATGTTTTTTAGGCAATCCTCACTTCTGAAAATATGAGCAATATTAGGAAAAGCAAGATTTGTGCCAAAATAATTCTATAGATTTACAGCTACCTATACATATAAGCAATTAAGATAGCTGTTTTCTATACCCCTACATGCACACTTAGCTTTCCTGAGCATACATTCTGAAGGAGTAGAAGAAGTAGAAGCAGTCCTCTATGGAAATGGCTTATTTCCAGGGTGAAAAAGTACACAGTCCTGGGCTCATTCAACGGTCAGTACGCTATTTTCTGTTTGAAACATGCCCCATCAAGAGACAAGATAAAAAAGACAAAGCAAGAGAGGGGTAGAGATAGACATTTAAGAAGAGAACCCGATTTTTAACTTTTCACAATAGAGAGGTGAGAGTTCAGGCAAGAGGTACAATAAACACCAGGAGCATGATCAAGTGAATGCATTGGGGACTATTCTACTGAGAAAAATCATTTATTATTATTAATATTATTTATTTATAAAGCGCCCTTAATTCCAGAGCGCTATACAGGCGACAGGGGTAACAAGCAGGAACAATACAAGATCAGAACACATTGTCACGGCCGCGGCGGCGTCCCGCGTTCCGGGCCGCCGCCGCGACCGCTTCCTGCCCCATGCAGCAGCCGGTGTCCATAGTCGGGGACCCGGCGCTGCTATCACCTCGGCCCCGGGGGGCGCCTCACCTCTCCACGCTCCTGTCTCCCGCTGTGCCGGCCGGCGCGCGCGTCCCCGCCTCCTAGGGCGCGCGCGCGCCGGCTGTCTCAGATTTAAAGGGGCAGTGCGCTCCTAATTGGTAGTTGCACCTAATCACTCCCCTATAAATCCCAGCATGCCCTGTCCCCTGTGTTGGAGCCTCTACATGCTTCCCATAGCGTTTGGCCCAGCTCCCTGTTGTTCCTGTGTCCTGTCCGTTACCTGGTCCCAAGTCCCTGTTCCTGAGTCCTGTCCGTTACCTGGTCCCAAGTCCCTGTTCCTGAGTCCTGTCCGTTACCTGGTCCCAAGTCCCTGTTCCTGGTTCCTGTTTCCCTGTCACTCCACCTGTTCCCGTGTCCAGCCTGTCACGTGCGCTCTCACCTGCAGACCATTGCCTGTGCCATCTCCTGCCACGCCTCGCCTGCCGACACCAGCAACCAAGCCAGGGGTAGCGACCTGGGGGTCGCCTGCCGCAGCAAGTCCATCCCGCCTTGCGGCGGGCTCTGGTGAAAACCAGCGGCCCCTTAGACTCCGCTCCCTGGTGAGGTTTGTGCCATCGCTGGTGCCGGTCCAGTGGATCCACTACTCCGGGCGTTACACACATTACATGAAGGCAAAAGACAGGCTGGAACATGGGGAAGAGGACCCTGCCCGCGAGGGCTTACAATCTATAAGGTACGGGGAGAGAAACAGGAGGTTAAGTGCAGCCTGTTAAGTGTGATGCAGAATTATTATAGGTTGTAGCCTAGTTTGAAGAGATGGGTTTTCAGGTTACTTTTGAAGGACTTGATGGTGGATGAAAGCTGGATGTGTCGTGGTAGTGAGTTCCAGAGTATGGGGGGGGGGGGGGGCTCGGGCAAAGTCTTGGAGGCAGTTGTGTGAGGTGCGAGCAAGGGGGAGTGCAGAAGGAGGTCTCTGGAGGATCGAAGGTTGCGTGAGAGATGGTAGCGGGCTATCAGGTCAGAAATCTACAGAGAATAAACTGGTAGATAATAAATCACATTGCATTAAAATATTTACAAACGATTGTTAAAGAATAGAATAACTTTAGGATTGGATTTGAAAAGTACCTGTCATCTAATACAACATTTGACATGTCAATAGGCATTGTGTACCACTGTGATCAGGAGATATAGCTGACACTTTCTGTCAGTATCTCTATAACAGCTAATTCTGACAATGTAAATTTGCAATGTTGGAACTGGTCACTTTCCAGGGGCTGGATCACGCTGCTGCAGCATCCTCTTCCCGGCTATACAGTATCTCCTGATCCCAGTATCTCTCGGCAGCGAGACTGCTGTGATTAATAACTTTTGACAGGCCTGATGACATGTCAAAAGTTATTTTTATTAAAAGTACTTTTTAAATATATAGCACATATAGGAAACTATAGTAGTATCACTAATATTAATACAGCATTTGCAAAATGAAGTGTCTATGAAATATTAATTGACAGTGTCAAGTGCAAAGCTACAATCCCCAGATGAGTAGCCATTGTAGTCAGGCATTATGAAAAATCTTCTAGTACAAATACAGACAGATCTAAATACATCAATTACTATTACCATGCAACATGGATCACCAAAATCAACTCTGATCCAGTAATGCATCATAATTGCTCTGCACTAACTGATTAGTAACATTTTCTGATGTTATTAATGAACCCTTTTAGGTCTCTCATTTTACAAGATAAAATTCCAGATTACTTACAAATATTCCTTTTTTTCAGGTAACCTACTTGACAAGACCACCAAGAAGTAAGAGGCAATGATGGAGTTTCCCCTTAAATATGGCATTGTCATCTCAACAAACATTGCATATATCAGTTGTACAAGTAAATATAAGAAATTCAAAGTACTCGAGAAAAATCAGATCATGGATTAGATAACAAAACTAAATTTCTGCTACCCAATTACTCTGTTGGGGCTTATTGGTGCCATAGGGTACTGTGGTCCATCATCTTTGAAAAGCGTTTCTTTCATACAGTGCACATATTATGGTAAAAGAAGCAATTTCTCTATAAATCTTCATAGACATTTTTTTTTACTTTCTCTTCTACAGCCTCCTTTTCAGATACAGTATAGTGCTGTTATCAGTAAAGTCTGTCAAAAAGGAAAAGTATGTTTAATGTTCTTCCCTTGTCTCTTCCCTTGTCATTACATTGACTTATAGGGCCATTTAATATGGTGGTTTTGGTGGTTTGCCTACCGGAGCCACCCCTTGGCTGGGTCCTTCCCAGAGGGATGTCTGGCTAGTCCTGTGTTTTGAGACTCTTAAATGAGGCTCCAGGGGCTCTTCTCTTGCATATTCATATTTCCCAGGGAGCAATGCAGCTAGGATTTCACTGCATTGAGCGCTTTAACCTGTAGCCGGCAGTGTTATTGTTTGGCTGGTGTCCCTGTGATCAGCGATCTGTTTCTCTGATGTTTAATGTTCTATTTAACTCATGTTCCACAGCGTCTAAGCTGATTTTTGATCATATTAAAATTAACCTGGTTATGAATCAGTTCAAGAGAGGAAAGAAAAGGTAAGTAAACCAAAACACAACTTTTTGTTTTGATGTACTATGTTGATAAAGGAGGCTATATAAGAGAAAATGTGCAGAATGTTCAATAAAACCTATGAAGAAAACATTTTGTGTACCATAATCAATTGTCAATTGTGTATATGGCATTTAAGTACAACAATAAGAGAAAAAACTGCATTGTAAAGGTTAAATAAAATTTAAGATACCAGTTAGTAATATTATTTTCAATAAAAGTATAACCAGAGAAAATAACAAAGAAAATTTTGTTAGCAGTGGAACTTCATCACAATCAGAACTTTTTCACAACCTTTGGGGAGAAAATAGGGTTTCTACTTCAGAATAATTTATTCATTTAAAGTTTACCCCTAGACGACCTAGGACATACCGGTACGTCCTGGAATTCTGTGCCCAGACGACCAAGGACGTACGGGAGGTGGGGGCCAGCTGCAGGACGTACCGGAGGTGGGGGCCGGCTGCAGTGAGCAGCTGGCACCCCACCGTTAATGACAGGCTGCAGCTATCGCGCTACAGCATGCCATTAACTCCTTAAACGCCGGCCCCTGTCACTTACCGATCGGGACCCCCGCAGTGTTACTGATCCCGATCGCTGTATTGGACCACCGGAGTTTTCTCACCTTCCTCCGTGCAGTCCGATCGGCGATCTGTTCACTGAGCCTGCACAGGCAGGCTCAATGAGCAGTGCGCCGATAACACTGATCAATGCTATGCCTATGGCATAGCAATGATGAGCGTATAAAATCAAAGTATTGCAGGTAATAGTCCCCCAAAGGGACTGAAAATGTGTAAAAAAAAAAAAAGTTAAAATCACTAACACACTACCCAAAGCCCCTCCCCCAATAAAAGTTGAAATCACCCCCCCTTTCCCATTATATAAATAAAATATATAAAAATAAATAAATAAACATTTAATATACTGTAGCGCGCGTAATTGTCCGATCTATTAAAATATAACAAGCGTCATTGCAAGCGGTGAACAGCATAGACGAAAAGAGGGAAAAAAGTGCGCGGATTACCGATTTTCTTACATTATATATAAAAAAAATCAATAAAAAGTGATCAAAATGTCTGATCTTCACAAATATGGTATTAATAAAACTAGAGATCATGGCGGAAAAAATGACACCACATACAGCCTCATAGGTGAAAAAATAAAACCGTTATAAGCGTCACAATAGGCCCATTTTATTAATAATTAATTGCCTAAAAAAAGGATTTCATAAAAAAAAATGTATATAGCATTAGAGGATCTGTGTAAACCTGCATATGGCTGTGTTCGGACTGACCTATAGAATAATGGTATCATGTCGCTTTTACCATATAGTGCATTACGTGGACACAGAAACCCCCCAAAAGTTAGCGTATTGCATTCTTTTTTATAATTTCACTTATTTATATCTTCATAAATAATAATTTTGAGGTTCCATCATACATGTTATGGTAGAATGAAAGACGCAATTACAAAGTACAACTATTCCTGTAAAAAAACAAGCCCTTACATGGCCCTGTAGATAAAAAACTGAAAGTGCTGGAGCTCTTAGAAGGGGAGGAGGAAAAAACGAAAGCAAAAAGATAAAAATTTGCGCGGTCCACTGGGTCATTTTGGGCCTGGTCCTCAAAGGGTTAAAGATGTGGCACAATTTTATTTATCCAATCTCACTAGCTGTAGTAATGGGAAAAGAGTGACATTCTTTAGAGTAAGGCATTTTAAACAGGACTTCTCCAAAGTATCAAAATGATAATTGGTCAATTCCCTTGACACAAAATTTCAGCACTATAGAGGTTTAAGAGGAGGTGTTAATTTTTCGAGCAGGTATAGATTTTTGCCAGGATTTTTGTCAGTTTGCATGCGTAAACTATGATAAAAACATAAAATATTGACGGCAGAAAAAGACCACTGGGTCCATCTAGTCTGCCCTTAGTATTTCCCTTCTTATTATCTTAGAATAGATATATGTTTATCCCAGGCCGGTTTACGTTCTGTTATTTCAGACCCAACCACATCTGATAGAAGTTTGTTCCAAGCATCTACTACTCTCACATTGCTTCTGATCTTTCCCCCAGATAACCTCTCACTGTGTTCTCTTGTTCTTGAGCTCAGTTTTTTTTATTACTAAAAGCATTTCCCTCCTGAACCTTATTTAGTCTTTAGCCATACTTAAAGGGATAGTGTCACTTTTTTTTTTATTTATTAACAAAATGTAATTATAAAAGATAAGTGGTTTAGTTATTTTTGTTTTTTTTATTTACATCTGTCATCAGTGTTTTAAAACACTGTAATGCTTGCACAGGGGGCTGCCATATTGAACAGCATCTGTGTATGACGTCATTTCACGACACCTACACAGATGCTGTACGGCACACACATAACATTGAAGTGAACGGACGGAGTCCGTCCCGTTCACTTACATTGTGTTTCAGAAGCTGTGTGCTGCACATGTCCAAAGACATGCGCAGTACACAGCTGTGGGAGGGAGGGGGCGCCATCTTACAGAAGTCCACAGCTTTAGAAAGTCCTGTGTGTCGCCGGCCGTCTGGAAGTGCAGGGGAGGGGGGGCTCTGTATGTGCAGCCAGACAGCGGGGCAGCAGGCAGATGGGGAGAGTGATGGACGGGCTCCCCCTCACAGTGTAAGGAGTGATGTACTGGAGCCTGGCCTCTTATCATAGGTGCCCCCTGCTCCGGGTCCCTGCTGCTCTGCCTAACCTAAGACCAGCAGGGACGGGAGAGACCAGCAGGGACGGGAGTGTTGCTACGAGCTCTGTGCAGCCTGGTAAGCAAAAGCTCCTGCCTGAGATCTGTGACCAGAGCTGCAGTGTTGTCTGTCAGGTCAGAAGGGGAAAGAAACACACACACAGGTCCTGGCTGTAAATACACCCCCCCCCCTGTCCTGGCTGTATATACTACCCCCCCTCCCTGTCCTGGCTGTATATACTACCCCCCCCCCCCCCCCCCTGTCCTGGCTGTATATACTACCCCCCCCCTGTCCTGGCTGTATATACCCCCTCCCTGTCCTGGCTGTATATACCAAACCCCTACCCCCACCCCCTATTATGACTGTATATCCCCCCACCCCCCTGTCCTGGCTGTATATACCCCCCCCCCTCCCCTGTCCTGGCTGTATATCCCCCCACCCCCCTGTCCTGGCTGTATATCCCCCCACCCCCCTGTCCTGGCTGTATATCCCCCCACCCCCCCGGTCCTGGCTGTATATACCCCCCCCCTCCCCTGTCCTGGCTTTATATACTACCCCCCCCCTCCCCTGTCCTGGCTGTATATACCAAACCCCCCCCCCCCCCTATTCTGTCTGTATATCCCCCACACCCTGTCCTGGCTATATATACCCCCCTCCTGTCCTGGCTGCATATACCCCCGCTCCTGTTCTGGCTGTATATACCCCCCCCCTGTCCTGGCTGTATATACCCCCCTGTCCTGGCTGTATATAACCCCTCCTGTCCTGTATGTATATACCCCCACTCCTGTTCTGGCTGTATATACCCCCCCCCCCCCCCCGTCCTGGCTGTATATACCCCCCCCCCTATTCTGGCTGTATATAACCCCCCCCCCCTATTCTGGCTGTATATAACAACCCCCCCCCCCCCCCCCCGTGTCCTGGCTGTACATACCCCCCCTGTCCTGGCTGTATATACCCCCCCCTGTCCTGGCTGTATATACCCCCACTCCTGTCCTGGCTGTATATACCCCCCCCCTATTCTGGCTGTATATAACCCCCCCCCCCCCCCTATTCTGGCTGCATATAACAACCTGTCCTGGCTTTATATACTACCCCCCTTCCCGTCCTGGCTGTATATAGCCCCCCCCCCTCCCCTGTCCTGGCTGTATATATCAAACCCCTACCCCCCCCACCTCCTATTATGGCTGTATATCCCCCCACCCCCCTGTCCTGGCTGTATATACCCCCCCTCCCCTGTCCTGGCTGTATATACCCCCCCTCCCCTGTCCTGGCTGTATATCCCCCCACCCCCCTGTCCTGGCTGTATATCCCCCCCACCCCCCTGTCCTGGCTGTATATACCACCCCCCTCCCCTGTCCTGGCTGTATATACCCCCCCTCCCCTGTCCTGGCTGTATATCCCCCCACCCCCCTGTCCTGGCTGTATATCCCCCCCACCCCCCTGTCCTGGCTGTATATACCCCCCTCTCCCCTGTCCTGGCTTTATATACTACCCCCCCTCCCCTGGCTGTATATACCAAACTCCTACCCCCCCCCCACCCCCTATTCTGTCTGTATATCCCCCCCAACCCCTGTCCTGGCTGTATATACCCCCTCCTGTCCTGGCTGTATATACCCCCGTTCCTGTTCTGGCTGTATATAACCCCCCCCCCCTGTCCTGGCTGTATATACCCCCCTGTCCTGGCTGTATATAACCCCTCCTGTCCTGTATGTATGTACCCCCACTCCTGTTCTGGCTGTATATACTCCCCACCCCCTGTCCTGGCTGTATATACCCCCCCCCTGTCCTGGCTGTATATACCCCCCCCTCCCCCTGTCCTGGCTGTATATACCCCCCCCCCCCCGACCTGGCTGTATATACCCCCCCCCCCCTATTCTGGCTGTATATAAACGCCCCCCCCCCCCCTATTCTGGCTGTATATAACAACCCCCCCTGACCTGGCTGTACATACCCCCCCTGTCCTGGCTGTATATACCCCCCCTCCCCCTGTCCTGGCTGTATATACCCCCACTCCTGTCATGGCTGTATATACCCCCCCCCCTATTCTGGCTGTATATAACCCCCCCCCACTATTATGGCTGCATATAACAACCCCCCCCCCCGGCATGGCTGTACATACCCCCCCTGTCCTGGCTGTATGTAACCACCTCCTTGTCCTGGCTGTATATAACCCCGTTCCGGCTGTATATACCCCCCCCCCTTCCCTGGCTGTATATAACCCCTCCTGTCCTGGCTGTATATACCTCCTCCCTGTCCTGGCTGTATATACCCCCCCCCCCTATACTGGCTGTATGTAACCCCCTCCCTGTCCTGGCTGTATATAACAACCCTCCCCCGGCCTTGTTGTACATCCCCCCCTCCCCCGGCCTGGCTGTACATAGCCCCCCCCCCCCTCCCTGTTCTGGCTGTATATAACCCCGTTCAGACTGTATATACCTCCGCCCCCCTGTTCTGGCTGTATATACCCCCCCACCCCCTATTATGTCTGTATATTCCCCCACCCCCCTGCCCTGGCTGTATATACCCCCCTTTTGTCCTGGCTGTAAATACCCCCGCTCCTGTTCTGGCTGTATATAACCCCCCACCCCCTGTCCTGGCTGTATATAACCCCTCCTGTCCTGTATGTATATACCCCCAGTCCTGTTCTGGCTGTATATACCCCCCACCCCCTGTCCTGGCTGTATAAACCCCCCCCCTGTCCTGGCTGTATATACCCCCCCCTCCCCTTGTCCTGGCTGTATATACCCCCCCCCCCCGTCCTGGCTGTATATACCCCCCCCCCATTCTGGCTGTATATAACCCCCCCCCCCCTATTCTGACTGTATATAACAACCCCCCCCCCCTGGCCTGGCTGTACATACCCCCCTGTCCTGGCTGTATATACCCCCCCCTCCCCCTGTCCTGGCTGTATATACCCCCACTCCTGTCCTGGCTGTATATACTCCCCCCCTATTCTGGCTGTATATAACCCCCCCCCCCTATTCTGGCTGCATATAACACCCCCCCCCCCCCCCGGCATGGCTGTACATACCCCCCCTGTCCTGTCTGTATGTAACCACCTCCTTGTCCTGGCTGTATATAACCCCGTTCCGGCTGTATATACCCCCCCCCCCCCTTCCCTGGCTGTATATAACCCCTCCTGTCCTGGCTGTATATACCTCCTCCCTGTCCTGGATGTATATACCACCCCACCCCCCTATTCTGGCTGTATATACCCCCCCCTTCCCTATACTGGCTGTATGTAACCCCCTCCCTGTCCTGGCTGTATATAACAACCCTCCCCCCCCCTCCCCCAGCCTGGTTGTACATCCCCCCCCCCCTCCCCTGGCCTGGCTGTACATAGCCCCCCCCCCCCTCCCTGTTCTGGCTGTATATAACCCCGTTCCGACTGTATATACCTCCGCCCCCCTGTTCTGGCTGTATATACCACCCCACCCCCCTATTCTGGCTGTATATCCCCCCCCTATTCTGGCTGTATATACCCCCCCCTATACTGGCTGTATGTAACCCCCTCCCTGTCCTGGCTGTATATAACAACCCCCCCCCCCCCCTCAACCGGCCTGGCTGTACATAGCTCACCCTCCCTGTCCTGGCTGTATATAACCCCGCTCCGGCTGTATATACCTCCGCCCCCCTGTTCTGGCTCTATATACCCCCACCCCTGTCCTTGCTGTATATACCCCCCCCACACACACACCCTGTCTGGCTGTTTACAACCCTCCCTGTCCTGGCTGTATATACCCCCTGTTCTGGCTGTATATAACCCCATCCCCTGTCCTGGTTGTATATAACACCCCCCCCCCCTGTCCTGGCTGTATATAACCCCTCCTGTCCTGGCTGTATATACCCCCTCCCTGTCCTGGCTGTATATACTACCCCCCCTGTCCTGGCTGTATATACCCCCCCCCCCCCTATACTGGCTGTATGTAACACCCCCCCCCCCCTCCCCCGGCCTGGTTGTACATCCCCCCTCCCCCGGCCTGGCTGTACATAGCCCCCACCCCCCTCCCTGTCCTGGCTGTATATAACCCCGCTCCGGCTGTATATACCTCCGCCCCCCTGTTCTGGCTGTATATACCCCCACCCCCTGTCCTGGCTGTATATACCCCCCACACACACACCCTGTCTGGCTGTTTACAACCCTCCCTGTCCTGGCTGTATATACCCCCTGTTCTGGCTGTATATAACCCCATCCCCTGTCCTGGTTGTATATAACACCCCCTGTCCTGGCTGTATATAACCCCCCCCCCTGTCCTGGCTGTATATAATAGCCTGTACTCGTATGTGTGTGTGTGTGTGTGTGTGTGTGTATATATATATATATATATATATATATATATATATATATATATATATATATATATATACACACACACACACACACACAGTATTTTCCAGCGTATGGTCGCCCCTTACGGTGGGGGGCTCAAAAATTGCCCCATCCCCACTGTATGGGGCGACCACTATAAAAAAAAAATTAACTCTCCTAGGGCCCTTTCTTTGCCTCCGCATGCCTCCGGTACTGTTCCCGGCGCAGGCAGTGTGACGTACACTATAGGCTCGGAGACGCTCAGCTGCCGGAAGAGCTTCGGGAGAATTAGAGAGGCATCGGAAGTTCCCGAAGCCTCTCTCATTCTTCCAAAGCTCTCCCGGCGGCTGAGCGTCTCGATGAGACGCTCGGCTGCCGGGGAGAGGTTCGACTATCTCAGTCTCCGGTGCAGGTAGTGTACGTCACACTGCCTGCGCCGGGAACGGGCCCTAGGTGAGTTAAATGTTTTGTTTTTTGTTTTTTAATTTAGCTGCAGTTAACCCCTGCAGGGCTGCGGTCAGGCAGGGGTTAACATTTTCCGTCATATAAGGCAAACCCCTGACAATCTGCTTAAAAGTCAGGGGTCGTCTTATATGCCCAATCGCCTTATACGCCGGAAAATACGGTATACCTCTCCGACCTGTGTAATGTGTGACACGGCTGACACCAGAGAGCAATAGCCTGTACTCTCCTGTATGTATGTGTGTATATATATATATATATATATATATATACAGTGGTACCTTGGTTTAAGAGTAATTTGGTTTAAGAGCGTTTTGGTTTAAGAGCTCACAGATTTTAAAAATTGTGACTTGGTTTAAGAGCATTGCTTTGGTTTAAGAGCTCCCTGTACTGGGTGGGAGCGCGAGGGGAGGAGGGGTATGGTCATAGTGGGGTCTACAGCCCTGTACTCTGACCCAGGAAGTTTCCCTCACCTTCCAAATCATAGCAGATCCACTTCAGGCTGGGGCTCACATCAGGGGACAAGACTGTGGAGGTAACCTCTTCATGTAGCTGTAACCCCTCTCTCCCTGGACAGAGAGTGCTGCATGTATGTGTCCACATCTGCCCTGCTCATTCCTTCATACTCTCTGAAGTCTCTGTCAGCCCTTGTGTTTCCCATCCTCTCCATTACTGTACAGTAACTTATAATATCACATATTCTGATGTTTCTGAATGTTTGTTTCATCTGGTTTACATGTTATTCAGAGTAATAAATCATTATTTTTGGGGTGTGGAACCAATTGTTTACATTTCTATGATTTCTTATGGGAAAATTTGCTTTGGTTTAAGAGTGGATTTGGATTACAAGCATGGTCCCGGAACGAATTATGCTCGTAATCCAAGGCACCACTGTATATATATATATATATATATATATATATATATATATATATATATATATATATAGTGATACCTTGGTATAAGAGTAACTTGGATTAAGAGTAGATTAATTAGTAGTGGACTAATAGTGACTTGGTGTAAGAGCATTGCTTTGGTGTAAGAGCTCCCTGTACTGGGTGGGAGGGGGAGTGGGGGAGGGGCATGGTCTGCATAGCGGGGTTTACAGCCCTGTACTCTGACCCAGGAAGTCTCCCTCACCTTCCAAATCATAGCAGATCCACTTCAGGCTGGGGCTTACATCAGAGGACAGAACTGTGGAGGTAATCTCTCCATAGCTGTAACCCCTCTCTCCCCGGACAGAGAGTGCTGCATCTATGTGCCCACATCTGCCCTGCTCATTCCTTCACTCTCCCTGCAGTCTCTGTCAGTCCTTGTGTTTTCCATCCTCTCCATTACTGTACAGTAACTTATAATATCACATATCCTGCTGTTTCTGAATGTTTGTTTCATCTGTTTTACATGTTATTCAGAATAATAAATCAATATTTTTGGGGTGTCTGAATTGTCTGAATTTCTATGATTTCTTATGGGAAAATTTGCTTTGGTTTATGAGTGGATTTGGATCACAAGCACGACCCCGGAACGAATTATGCTCGTTATCCAAGGCACCACTGTATATATATATATATATATATATATATATATATATATATATATATATACATATATATCTTCCCTACCTGTGTAATGTGTGACACTGCTGACACCAGAGAGCAATACCCTGTACTCTCCTGTATTATGAGCAGTGAAAAGTGCGGGAGTTGAGTGTGGGCAGGCGAACTGTATTTGGTTCTGCAGCAGGTTGAGCAGAGGTGAATTATGAGGTTCTGCAGCAGCTGAGGTGTATTATGAAAAGCTAGGGCCACACTTGTACTTCTGTGCAGACAACAACAAAATGGCGCTGCCCAGCAGTACACACATCACCTTCCCCCTCTTTGTTCTCCTGTGAAAAGAGGAGGGAGGTGATGATGTCACAGCAAATGAGCAGAGACTGCCTCTTTTTTCAGCACAGCCGTATATCAGGTTACTTTTACCACCAGTTTTCCTGCTGGAGCTCCCCCTGGTGGCCATCACTGGGAAATATGAAAAATTAGATAGTTAATCTTTCATATTTCCTTACATGTAAAAAATAAAAAAATGCACATATAAATTTGCAAAAAAATAACACATTCAATTTTAAGACTTTCATTTTTTTTTTTTAACTTTGTGACACATTCCCTTTAAAGGTTTCAATCATGTCCCCCGTTTCCCTTCTTTCCTCCAGACTATACAGATTCAAATCCTTAAGTCTTTCCTGATATGGTTTATGCCTCCCACCCTCCACCATTTTTATAGCCCGTCTTTGGACCCGTTTTATTTTATCAATATCTCTTTTTAGATGAGGTCTCCAAAACTGGACACAGTATTCCAGATGTGGCCTCACCAGAGCTCTATACAGTGGGATGACAATCTCCCTCTTCCTACTGGTTATACCTCTAGCTATGCACCCCAGCATACCATTATATATACAGCCCAGCATACAATTTGCTTTCCCCACGGCCTGGTTGCAGGCTGTCAGAAATCACTACCCCTCAATTCTGAAGTCTTTGACAACACAGAACTGCCAATGTGATATTCAGATAGAGGATTCCTCCTCCCCAAGTGCATTATTTTACATTTGGAAACATTAAACTTCAATTTCCAATGTTTAAGAAGAAGAGAAGTCACCAGAAAATTATTTGTGGCACTGATAAAGTTTATCTTACATGCTGTGATAAAATCTCCCCTTATACTTGCTGAAACTGTTATGACTTTTCTCCCATCTGGCCTTTAGCATCATTCAGAAGGTTTTTAACCATGGTCAACGGATAAAAAGGAGATGCAGGGAACTTAGTAGTCCTGTTTCTTAATTACTGTCTTATGCAGCTTGACATACATGGCCCTATGCATTCCAGTAATGCCATGATCAAAATCCAGGTTTTAAAATTCATAAGTCGGGCAGTGGGGTTAAGGCTTTTATAATGTAGCAGGTATATGCTGATTTCAAGTATCCACTTTCTAGTTTAATACATATGTAAGCTGGACAAAGGATCAAGCATATACTAGAATATGCAAGCAATGGGGTGCTCCTGTGGATAAAAAAGGTTAACTTGAATTCACTTGATTACATTGCATATTATCAAAACATTATTGTGTTACTTCAATGTAGATATATGAGAGTCAGATCATATGTAAGGACCCTTAAGAATAAGTTCAATTGCATATACATCTAATTGCTTATATGAGTGTAGAATTAAAAAGAGAGGATGCACTTCTAAGGTAGTAAGCAAAAAGATACACGATGATCAAAATGTAAAATAAACAGCAGCACATATCTGTACACAGATATGAAGATGAACCTATTATTTTCTTCTGACACATTGGGGGGGGACTTATCAAGACCAGCGTACTTGTACACCAGTCTAAAATTAGGCCCCAACTGCCCTGTCAGAGGTGCATGCCTCTTAAAGAATCTAACTTGATCTGTGCCTGCTGTACGGCCAACACAGAAATCTACACCTGTTCCTGATTTCTACCACCTGCTCCTAAATTTCCACCATGATTTACGCTTTATAGGTGTGAGATAGAGCAATACCTCCGCCTTGCCCCAACCCCCCCCCCCCCCCGGTTTTTTCCTGTCTGCCAATCGGGCGAGTGGGGGATACGACAGGTGTAAAATCTGGGAAATGCTAAATGAAAGACGTATACCCTCCAAAGGCCTGGAAGGTTTAACATATTTAACACTATAAAGTGGTGTAAGCTATGCCTCAAATCTTCACCAGCTCATACTGTAGATCAAATAACTTGCACAGACAGATGCACTGAATTTTAAGAGGCTTTTGCATTTTATTACATTTGGATGCAACTGAGCTGGGATGAGACAAATGACACTGCAGGAATACTGGGGTAAGTTAGCATTTTTAGTCAATTTTTGACTGTAGTGTCAAGAGAAATATATGCCCTTTACAGTAGCTGTTTGTGGTCTTAAACAGCAGAAAAAAGTTTTCTTCCCAACAATTCCAAGGGTCATGGAGCTGTTCCCAAGCCCCTGTAGTTCCCTGGGATGGAAGTCCTCCAAATTCCCCAACTTGATTAAAAGACAGGGCTTGGTTTTCAGCACAAAGCCTTGATGAAATCTTGTGCATGTGCGATGCTTTCAGCTTCAGGTGCATGTGCGGTGAGTTCTTTAGTTCTGTCCTCACTGACTCACCATTCTTGACGCAGAAGCTGAATTCACAGCACATGCACAAGGTAACAGGCAACCAACTGTATGTCTTTTGGCACTACAATCTACCTAACTCCGAAATCAGTTAAAGAGGTATTTCAGCATCTGGAAAACATGAATATGCTGCTGAATCTGGGGTAACACACACAACTAATCCCTGTAAATACCTACCCCTAACCCCCTGCCAAGGTGGGACACTGCTCTAGGGTAGGTTTACACGTACTGGATTAGCAAAGGATTTCACGCTGTGAATCCTGGTACTGTGATCTTCAATCGGTTTACATACCCGCACTCCTGCTGCATCTGAGGCTCCCGACTCCCGTAGGTCCCCCTCAGCCAATTAGTGACTGCGGTGGGGCTGTACACTGACTGGCTAAGCGGGACCTATAGGAGTCGGGAGCCTCAGATGCAGCCGGAGTAACGTACGCTACAGGCGCGGGGGATGTGGTTGGTTAAAGGGGCTTGCGTTACATACTTCTGCGGTATGTAACCCCATTGAAGATCACAGTACCAGGATTCGCAGGGGATTTCACTGCAAACTTGCAACATGAAATACGCTATGAATGCGTGAATCCGGTACGTGTGAAGCTATTCTTATCCAATATTTGGTTGAACAGACAACCTCAGCACACCTGAGTATAAGGGCACAAAAGACTAGTGAGTGGAAGAAGGAAAGGCAGAGACGTGTATATATATATATATATATATTCTTCTTTTAACTGTATGCTCTGTTATGTCCAGTGTGTGCTGTATGGCGTCTGTGTAGGTATTGTACAATGACACAGTACATGAATGCTATTGTGGTTACTAGCCTATTTCTTTAAGAGCCACATTATCAGCCCCATTGCCTCTTGGCACCTTGATATTAATGTGTTGAGATGCATATGAGTATTAATATATTTCACTCTAGAAATAAATATGATTAGGTCAAATTATACATAATATTGTGCAAATGTATGAATAATCCATCTATTTTTGCTCAAATCCCAGTGAAATGAACCATACTTACATGTACTGTACTTTACTTTAGATTCTAAATGTTCATGATGGTATGAACGGGACATATCATATATTTGATGTATCCTTCGCAATTCCTATGATTGAATGTTATGTTCCAGTCTTCCTTAAAGCCAACTGGGAAGAGTAATACATATACAATATTAAGTAAGGTCAAAGATGACAGTAACAAAACAGAAGAACGGTGACACAAAATGTTGAGATTCTCAAGACCGTATGAAGAAAACAAGTTCTTTAGAGTTTTGTTCCCATGTATGCGCTCTTTACTGCTATTTTATGACCTTTTGGCACTGGAGAACTCTATCAGTTTATGGCCCCTTGAGGTATGACCTTTTTCAATCCTCTCAGTGGTGGATAAAAGAAATCATTTTCCACCATGGATGAACTTAAACTATATTTATACAAAAAAAGCAGGGGACCTCATCCTTAACGGAAGAAAGTTCACAAAGGCCAAAAGACAGAAAATGCCTGATTTTGCCTACCTGCAGTGATTAACATTTTCTACAGGTCTTTGCTTTTATTACATTTTTTCTTTGACAATTTGTTCTTTTAGTTTTTAAGCTTTACTACCATTTGACAGTTCCCTGGAGAAGGATGTATGTATAATGGAAAGGTTTACCCGGCACAGTTACAGGCTCTGGTTATCAACACTGGTGCAGGAGAAGTTAACCTCTGCTCTTCACATTGACTCTTCTAGTACTATGTTAGGTTTAGTAGGAGAGCTATTTCGTTGTCAAGCTTATTACTGGTAAAACTTTGTATGAACACACAGACATATATATATATATATATATATATATATATATATATATTTTTTTTTTTTTTTTTTTTTTTCCTTTCAACAATTTTATTTACTTAAAGGGATTGTCTTTCAAAAAAATAACACTTTCAAATGGGGAAAAAATGGTAGAAAATAGGGTTGGAAATTACTGTATTTTCCTGCATATAACACTACTTTTTAACCCAGGAAAATCTTCTCAAAAGTCAGGGGTCGTCTTATACGCCAGGTGTCATCTCACAGGGCAAAAAACGTTGGAACCGGACTGGAGAATCTGCAGTCGCCACATTTGGTAGGGGGAGCTCAAGAAATGGCCGCACCCCCACTGTATGTTGTGACCGTATGAAGGGCAAAGAAAGCTGCAGGCATCCGGGGTATGGAAAAAAGATACCTTAGAGTGGCGCTGTGCCCCAAAAAACACACTTCTTTCACCCGTCTGGCCGCCCTTGTATCCTACTGGTATTACTGTACCTCCTTCTCTCTCTGATCTCTCCGCTGTCTGATGTTTTTTATTAATTTTTATTTGGTGTGCGTTGGAATAGGTGTAGTCTTATATGGTGAGTATATCCCAAACTCTATATTTTAACTGAAAAAGTTGGGGGTCATCTTATACGCGCAGTCATCTTATGTGCAGGAAAATAAGGTATCTAGCTACATTTCTAGCACCTCTGACAGTCTATGGCTATGTTCCCATGACATTTTTTACTCTCCGTTTTTAGAAAGAAAAAATGACATCTGTCATTTTGAGATCAAAATGTAATTTCACTGTTTGGCCACCCGCCCACCCTAGAAAAAAAAAGGACAAATTTGGTCAGCTCTCCTAGAACACCATGCATACTAGGCAGGAGCACGTTGCTATGGCTGAAGTTGCAAACACACAAAAACACAAAAAAAATGCAACAGCTCACCACAATGGCAAGATACAGACCCACTACAGACATGAAAATAGTTAAAAGCAGCCCCCCCGAACTACCAAAAAAACCTTCCACAAAAATAATGAGGCTCTTGGTTACAATTTGAAAAAAGGTGTAAACTACCCCACCACGTTTCAGGGCAGTCCTACACTGTACTATGGCCTCTTCATGGCATGAAATACGCCTATGCTCTGGGCATGCAAGGTCTGTCTTATACTGGCACAAGTAATTACACCACCTGGGAGGGATAGGAGGAGTGCACGACCAAGCAGAGACAGCCACTCCCCCTTCTGGAACACAGAAAACAGACCAAATTTGTCCTTTTTTTGTTCCAGATGGGGGAGTGGCTGTCTCTGCTTGGTCGTGCACTCCTCCTATCCCTCCTAGGTGGTGTAATTACTTGTGCCAGTATAAGACAGATCTTGCATGCCCAGAGCATAGGTGTATTTCATGCCATGAAGAGGCCATAGTATAGTGTAGGACTGCCCGTGTATGAGGCCACAATAACGTGGTGGGGTAGTTTACACCATTTTCAAATGGTAACCAAGAGCCTCATTATTTCTTTTGGCAGTTTGGGGGGGGGGGCTGCTTTTAACTATTTTCACTAGTGTCACTGTCATTATAACTTTCAAAATCTAAATCAACAGTAGATGTGAAATAAAGCAAGTTAACCATATACATTCATTTTTTTTTTTGTTGCTATCATGCTGAAAAACAAACCAGAAATACAGGTCCAGTCTACTGAAGGCAGATTTTCTGACTTGTGCGCGTTGAAAAAAACAGACTTAAGGGTAGCTTCACACGTACCGGATCTGCAGCAGATTTCACGCTGCTATTTGCTGCGTTACTGGTATACTGAAATTCTATGGGGTCACAAACCCGCAGCGGAATTTTCATTCCGCTGCAGATATGTGATCCGGCCCCTTTAACCCCGCGCTGCCCGCCGCAGCCCTGGCCAGGAGCATACATTACCTGCTCCGCGCCATGGCTGTGTGAAGCTCCCGGCTACACCAGCTCCTCTTTAGCCAATCAGTGCTGCCATGCACTGATTGGCTGATGGGGAGCCAGGGGAGCCAGGAGCTTCACTGCAGCAGTGGCGCCGAGCGAATAATGTAGGCTGTGGGTGGCGGGGGTTCAGGGGCGGCTTACATATCCGCAGTGAAATGAAAATTCCGCTGTGGATATGTAACCCATATACCTTCACACTACATGGATCCGCAGCGAATTTTGCTCCGGTACATGTGAGGACACCCTAAAACAGGAATTCCAGACAGTATGGAGAGTCACAGCTCAATATGTCTGTCAATCACATAACTGCCTTCTCTCGGTGAGCACTCAGATTGCCTGGGATACACAGGGCTTCCTGTTTTCTGACTGCTTCCTGTTTTTTGAGAAAAAAAAAAAACAGGCAGAAAACAGGAATTGCCCTGTTTTCTAAGATAACAAAAAAAATAAATAAAAAATAATGTAAATTGCAAACTTGCTTTATATCACATTTTCTGATACAGATGTGACTTCTAAATGGCTGGAAGATGTCGACAATGTTTTTTTTTTTTAAACTTATAAAAAGTTTCAGACAGCATAGAGACAAGACTGTGACTTTGATTTATATGGAATGATCTTTATACTCAGTGCTTGGTTACCCTGATAATTTGAGAGCCTGATTACATCATGCTGTTATTTGGTAGAATTTTTTTATAAAGAACATGAAAGTAGAACATTTTTATATAGAACAATCAAAGCATACATATATATATTTTCACATCTAAATGTACAATCATTGACTATAACTCCCAGGGGTATTTAGTGATATTCCAGTTATTCAGAATTTCTATGCAGATTGCAATAAACCTTACTTTAGCAGCACAATTATGTAGACAATTTATTTAGAAACCTGCAAAAAGTTGTTTTGTTCACCGCAGCCTCTTTTGGCAGATGCTGAAATGTGGCCGTTACTTATCTAGGCTACACGCTGTACCCTTTGTTACAAATTGTGAACAATTTGTTTACCAGAAGTAATCTTTCTGACTGCCAACATTCATAATGCATTTAATGTGGAGAAATTGTCAGCACTCTTCTCTGTTTGAGCTTCGCACAAAAAAGTATATATATGTGTGTATATATATATATATATATATATATATATATATATATATATATATATAATATTTAACACCCAGTTCAATTTTAATGAATGGTATGTCAAATTAGATATTCCGCACCGCATCAGTGATAATATTAAGAATTTGTGTTTTCGGAGCTACAAGAATGGTGATTTAACATTGATGAGAATAATTGTTATATTCTGGTCTGCAGGATGATTGTTACAATGTAATAATAGCTGGTATGTGAGAATCTAGTAGGAGATATGTAAAAGAAATATAAATGAACATTTCCTAGTTGCTTAGAGACTTGCATTGGAAAGAATTTGCCAAGGAATAAAGAGAAAATAAATTGATGTTTGCATACAACATTTACATCTGTTTTTACTTTTTTGTAGCATTCACAGCATTAGTCAACAGATATAGTTATATAGTTATCAACACACATTATGTTTGTGCCATTTCTTCAGAATTTTTGCTCCAAAGGGCTATGTTCACTCAAGGTTTTTTTCAGCTCCGTCGGGTGTTATTTTGTTGTATGACAATGTACAATGCTGCCCAATGGAAAAAAAATATTCTTATAAATTTTTATCAGTAGTGATTGTGTAAAATGTCAGTAACTTAAGGGTTCCTTTCACAAGCTAAAGACTTTCTGGAGATGTCATCCACAAAATACAACCCCTTTGCACTGCATTCTGCATTGTTTGGTGTGCTGATGGACCTGGCAACTTTTCAATGGAAAAGTTGGACCTTTGCAAATGTTCGTATGTTCGCCTGAACATGATGCTAATTGTATATAGTCGCCAATCACGAATTTGTTCGATGATCGGAATGGTTATAACAATAATTTTCAAACATATTTGAACTTGCAAACATACACCACTGGGTAATTTGCGCTTGATAATCTGTAATCATATGTTTAACTGTAAACTGAAACATGTGCAATATGTCCGCAAATGAATGCAAAGGGAATGCGTACACATGCACGTAGACCACAACGTACGCTTCTACGGTATGTTCGTTATTTGTTTGTGAATGTTCGGCGAACACGAACCAGTTACGATCATTTTTTTATGTTCGCGTTCGGGATCTGAACTGAACATCGGATGTTTGCTCATCACTGTTGGCAACAGAAAAAAGGCAGGATAGTAATGACAATATGTTGCTAAATTAAAATAATAGTATAGTTACCATCATAGCTTTTAATTTGGCTTTGTTTTTTTACCTGTTACTATTAATTTATCATCATTGCAGTTACAGTACCTTTTCTTTAGTCTATTAAAGTAGATTTTTTTTTTATTCTATTATTTCTGTAAAAATATATATTTCTATCATTGGATACTATAAATGATTTTTCTTTGGAAACTCTCTACTGAGATATGTGTATCACTGCAAACAACTCTGATACGATTGAGCAAACGCTTTATTATAGTTTCCTCTAAAGTGATTTGTGAAGATGAAATAGTTTTTCTCGCTTTAGTCTTTTTTTTTTGCGTCTTCTGAAAATGTTAACACACACAAAACATGGTCAGCACACGGAAGTTTTGAACACAGAGAAATGTCCTGCAGCTGGTGGGACTCAACTCTCAGCAGTGCCACCCGCTGTGCAAATGTCAAGTAGAGTTGGCATGAAAGGCTTAAACTTCCTTTGCTTTGCAGGAGTTTAAAAGTCTCTCTATCACACTAACTGCGATTTGCCATGTAAAAGCTATCTTGTCATTTTGTAAAATATTTCAAAATGATGAACTTTTCCAAAGTTATAAAAGGTATATATTTGGCTTCAACTGCTTACAAATAACCCCTTCCCAACAGAGCAATTCTTGCTCACAGATTTTTATAGCCCCATATTATCAAAGTTAGACATGAGTGAAGTGAATCTGGCTGTCAATTCGCTTTGTTCTCTGAATTGAATTTACAGCGATTTGTGTACAAATTCACTAAACATGGCTGCACATGTTAGCTAACAGTACAGTTACTCTGCAAGAGGTTATCCATAATTCCTTGCACCCATCCAACCACCTGCAAGCCCCTCTGTGATGTCTTCACCTACTTCTCACCCTCTAGGCAGGCAGTCGACTGTGTGTAGTGGAGAGCAAGATGCAGCAGTGTCAGGAACCGGACAGCAGGACAATACAAGACAGTGAGCCCTGAACCCCGTCCACTGTCCCTACCTGCTTGCCGCAATCCACCCTAAGATGGCAACTTGGCGGCGGTCCCTGTACCGGCTTGGTGAGACACAAAGACAAGACAGACAGACAAAACACAATAAAGAATGGTCGACAGTCCGGGTCACAACAATCGGGCAGCGCAGTACAAAATCACAATCCAAAAAGCAAGGTCAATAAACAGGCAATATGGTCAGGGGCAGGCAGCAAGCCGGGATAGTCAAAATACAAGGCACAAATAGTCAGAATAAACACAGAGCTAAACAGAGGCAGAAGCAGGCTGAGACAAGCTCAATATCCGGCAGTGAGAGGCAGGCTGGCACACGCTATATAGGAGACCAGAGGTCCAGTGCAGAAGCTGATTGGACCAGACCCCTAATCTCCTCAGAACACCTGGTGCAAGAGCAACCTGACTGGCAGGGAGAACAGTCTATCAGACAGAGTTAACTCCGGAGTAGCCAGGAGTATCTCTGGCAAAGCGGGTGTGGCTGAACAAACCCAGAGGAAATAGGCCAGTGTTCAGACAAGGTTCAGGACACTGCACAAACATACAAAAACACTGAATATCAGCGCCATCTCAGCCGCGCAGCACGAGCTGAGGGGCGCACGGAGTTCATCCCAGGCACATTCATGACAGCAGGCAGTTAGTGCAAAGCAGGGAGAGAAAGAGAGAGATAGGGACAGAGAGGAGAGCAGAAGGGTTAATTGTGGGTTGGTTTTGAATAGATTCTGAGTGATTTTCTGAGCTGTGTAGCCAGTATCCAGTTTACCAAGTAACTGGGTGCCTGTTGTACATTAAACAAAGTCACTGGGAGCAGTGACGACATAGCCCATATTATAAACTCACTGGACGCTGTAAACAAAAAAATAATTCTATTATGTCAGTGAGTGCTGTGAAAACAGTTGCTTTTTTCTCTTTATTGTTTACTCTGTGCCCAAACTGTCACTTTCCTACTAACCAGGTACCCCCTGCACTCAAGTATTGAAAAATACTCGAAGTAACAAGCATTTGAGTATTTAAGTATTGAGTATTTAGGTGCTCGCTCATTTCTAATCATGATCATTATTTACGTCCGTCGTTATAAAATTATGGACTTTACTTTAAAAACAAAAGCTGTTATTTTACCTCAAAAGAAACAAAGCCTTATTATGTTGTCAAAATGTTTTTGACAATATCACAATTGTTTATTTTTTGTTGTATTTCTTTTTAAAAATAAAAAACTTTTTTTTTTTTTTTTTTAAAGACATTTGCTTTACATCAACATATTCTGACACACATGCATCAGACTCTTTTTTCTTTGAGACATTTTGAGATACACAAAACTTTTTGATCACCTTTATTTTTGCTTTTTGAGAGGCAAGGTGGCTGAATATTGTGTTTTCTTTTGTTCTTATAACATTTACTGTGCAAAACAATTAATGTGATATTTTGAATTATGCGTTTCCTTGAGTGATACAAATAATTATGTTTCTCTATTATTTAATTTATTTATTTTGTAAATTGTAAAAGGTTTCTTTTTCCTTAAAAAAAAATAAAAAAAATTAAAATGTTTTATATAATTGTTTTAAGGGAACACCTAAACATTAGGGGGGCAGGATTGTTAATAAAATACACAACAAAAATTTTATATTTCACTGTGAGCATGATCCCTGTATACCACATCCTTGGGAGGCCTGTGAGCCTTTACTAGATTCCTGTCCTGTCTCTTGCTCTGAACCCCATGATCAGATCTCTGATTAGGTGACAGAGAGGGACCTTTGGGCCAACCACAACTTTCAATGGCATCTATTGTCCATGGCAACTAGTGTTTTAAGCAAATGGAAGTAGAGTTATCTCCTATATCAGCCACTGCTGTAATGCACAACTAACATGTGCCATGTAGGAAGAGGAGTTAGCTCTTGAGCTTCTCAGATCTCTTCAGTGAACGTCAGGAACCCCTCTATGCAACTAGACAAAACAACTTTAATATTAATGTAATTATTATTTCAACCTATGATTCAGAATGAGAAAAATATTATATATAGTAAAGAAAATAGGCATTGATTTTACAAATTACAGGTTTAAGTGTGAAGACAAGGGAGTTTGTTGGCAACCTCCCCGCTATCACCAAGATCAATGTCACTAAGGAAGGTTGTCTATGCAGTCATGTTTCATAAACCTTTTTTCTTTTAAATAAAGCAAAGAAATAATCTTTCCCTTTACAAACTATGATAACATAGGAAAAAATGTAAAATGTATGGTAAACACTAACATTTGTCCTTGTATCAGTCTTTTTGTCAGGAGGCAGGCCACACACACTGCTGCCGACACTGCCGCAGCACACAACCAGCCCTGGCCAGGTTGCTAGGGCCCTCCTGGACGGGTTTCTAGGGGCACAGCGGCATCCTTTAATTTTGCTGCGGCGGGGCTGCGCTTCCCACGGCTGAGCGACACAGCTGTCATGCATTTTGTTTCCCTGACTAATGGCCGGCACCACCAGTCAGATTCCAGTATTGGTCCTAGGGCTGGAGTCTCAGCCCCAATCATGCCTGGGATGGGACTCGAGGCTCCATAAGTACCCCCCCCACACACACACAGACACTGTCTATGGTTCCCTGACTGCGATAGAGACTATTTACTAGTGTATCTTGACCTAGCGTTCATTCCTGCATTGTGTATTTGATATTCTGACTTCTGGCTTTTGGACTTTGACTATTCTCTCGGATCACGTTTTGTACTGCACCGCCCTCTTGTTGCTGACTTGGGCCTCTGACCCTGTTGTATTGTGTTGCGTTTGTCTTGTCTTTGTTCCATGTTCAAACTTAATAAGGATTAAGGACTGTCGACCAGTTGTCCGCTGCCGTTATGGCTGTTGAGGCAATTAGGCAGGGACAGAGGGGCGGTAGCAAGCTTCAGGGCTGCACCTGTCTTTTGTCTTCCTAGTCCCATATCCTGACACATTTATTTTACTCACTCTTTTACTAAATTGTTTCCCTTACACACTGTGCTAAGAAACAACTAAAGTGTATGGTAAATATTAACTTATTTATGTATAAATATCTCTCTGAAGTTTTGAATATTTTCCCTGCACCTATAGGAGTTATTCTGAAAATACTGTCACTCAAAAGTTGAAGTGCAGCTATTTTTTTTAATGAACAATATGAGCAAGCAAGTTATAGTGCGTGATAAATCTTGATGAGAAAGAAGTGGCCCTGACACAGAGTACATGTGTTATGGAATTTAAAATTGATAGGCAAAATGCCCCAAAGGCATCAGTGCTTATCAGCTGAGGATTCAGACTATCATTTTCAGCTTCTGTCAAACCTGACAAGACTTAATATACTGCTAGCATAATTGCAAATTACATTATGGCAATTCAAAATCACTGTAAAAACATTTGCATAACACCTTGGTCATGCTAGATATATTTCTTTCCTGAGTCAACTATGTTGATAAATACCCAGGAGGAAAAATAAAGGAAAATCAAACTAGATCAAGTGAGTTATGAGAAGTCTCTCTACATAGAAAAGTCTTGATTTTTGTGGAGTAATGACGTGGTGTAAAGCCATGTGACCACTGCAGCCAATCACTAGCTTTAGCGGTGTTATTGCCATGTGGTACATGGTTAAGGCCAGCATGTATTTAAAATAAGGCTGTAATTTTGCATTAAAAAAGCTGTTTTATTTTCAATATACAAACGCGCTGTGTGCATTGCACACCATATAGAATAACAGCTATAATTGATTATGACCGTCAAAATAATGAGCATGCCAAATATTTAAAGTGTCAATGTCATTTAAATGTCATTGTTCAGAAATCAATAACTATCAATAGTACAAGCGATTTTAATAAACTCTGTAATAGGTTTTAGGAAGCAAAAGAGATGTTTTGCAGTCTCCCCTCTTGCTTCAGAAGAAAGATTTCTGTGTCCATTGCGGTCTATAGAGGGGGGAGGGGCTGATGGGGTGAGTGAGCACGGAGAGAAGAAAAGGCAACCCTGCAAAACAATACATCCTGCAATCTTGTCTCTTAAAGTTTCCAGATAAGCACTAGTGATGAGCGAACATGTTTGAAAATGTACATGACACTAATAGCTTGTGTTCGCTTTGCACCTGATACTCTGTACGCATGTGTACAGACCACAACCAACGCTTCTACTGTACATTTGTTATTCGTTCATAAATGTTCGGAGAACCTGAACCAATCATGATAATTTTTTTTAATGTTTGTTTTCGTGATCCAAACAGAACATCGGGATGTTCGCTCATCACTAATAAGCACTAACCTTTTTGACCTTAAAAACCAGAGCTGTTTCTCTCCTTTTCCTGCTAACTCATCCCCCTTGGCCCCTCCCCCTCCATAGGTTACAATGGACTCTGCAAAACAATTTAAATTACAGTTACACTTTAAGACCAGTTTTTGCAAAATACTGACATAATATATATATATTTTTTAATTGTATAGCGCACACAGATTCCGCAGCTCTTCACCTATCTGTATGTTTTGGGGTGTGGGAGGAAACCGGAGTGCCCGGAGGAAACCCACGCAAACACGGAGAGAACATACAAACTCTTTGCAGGTGTTGCCCTTGGTGAGATTTGAACCCAGGACTCCAGCGCTGCAAGGCTACAGTGCTAACCACTGAGCCACCATGCTGCCCGCTCATTTAAAATTTTGGCCATATTTTGCTTTAACCCCTTATTACAAGACCATGTGTTGGCATGTTAATTTTAAAGCCCGGTTCCCTTAAATGGATGTGCCAGCACACCTTTTAGTTTACACGGACACAGAATCAGCGCCTGCACCATCCACAGCGGGACTCAGCTGTCAGTCATAAGAATAGTAAGGCATCTATCAGCATTACAAAGGGATGATCTCCCATCCTCCATCGGAGCTCTTCAAAGGGATCTCTGAGGCCTCTGGTGTCATAGCTATGGAAGCGAATCAGTGTTAGGCTATGTTCACAAAACGCCAAAAATATTAAAAAGATTTTCATATTTAAAATAACAGACGTTTTTGCCGAGATTTAACTGACTGCAATGCAATGCGTTGAAGTCAATGGGAAGACGGACGTCCAATGCACACAGCGTATTGAATAACGGACGTTATCATTATTTTTGGGTGTCTTTTGCAAACAGCGGACGTTTTTTATTTGTAGTTCACATACAGTTTTCCTTTTGTCACCGTTCTGTCTCTGTTTTTACTATTAAATTCAATGGACTTTTCAATTAAACCGCATCCAAAGTCCAATTAGTAACCCCAAACTAGAATAATGTACAAACACCAGTCAGTGCACTAAGGGGAGGTCAGGCTGCTAAATAACGTCCGTTATTTTAGACTCAAAATGACGGACGTCATTTTAAACGGAGATTAAAAAATGTTGTGTGAACATAGCCTTACACTGACAGGTATAATACATTGCAGTGCAGACTGGCACTCGTATTTGGTATTGCCCCATATGAAACGACGCTGGCAAAAACATTATTGAATTTTTTAACCCAGATCAGTGAATGCCCTAAAGAAATAAATAAAGGATGCCAACATTATGTGTTTTTGTTAAAGTTGCCTCCCTAAAATGTGAACAAAATGTTCTATATACCCCAGAATGGTACGACTAAAAACATCCTCTCTTCCCGCAATACAATTAGCCCTCACACAGTTGTTAGTATTTAAAATACAAAAACACAAAAAAACACAAAAAGGACTGCCCCGTTTATGAGGCCACGTGGTGGGGTAGTTTACACAATTTTCAAATGGTAACCAAGAGCCTCATTATTTTTGTGGAAGTTTTTTTGGGCGGTTGGGGGGGCTGCTTTTAACTATTTTCATGTCTGTAGTGGGTCTGTATCTTGCCATTGCGGTGAGCTGTTTTATTTTTGTGTTTTTGTGTGTTTGCCACTTCAGCCATAGCAACGTGCTCCTGCCTAGTGTGAAGGGTGTTCTAGGAGAGCTGACCAAATTTGTCAATTTTTTTATAGTATTTAAAATGACAGCTTTTTCAAATAATGTTGATGTACATACTTTTAATTTTTAACACTTGGGTTTTATTTTATTTTTTTTTAAGTGCCTTAATTGGGTATCAATGTAATCATACTTTCCTGCAGAATAAACTTACCATGTCTTTTAGACATGTCTTTTAAATAGTGGCATAATATATTTATACCACCTTACTTTAGTACAAACTCGTACTTTACGTTAAACCAAAAAAAAAAAAAAAAAAATCTTTCACATTGTATATTTTGGCCTAGGTTAAATTGTACCCTGGGTATATTTTGGCCTGGGCTAGATTATATCTCAGGTTTATTTTGGTCTAGGCTAGATTATACCCTGGGTATATTTTGGCCTTGGCTAGATTATACCCTGGGTATATTTTGGCCTTGGCTAGATTATACCCCGTGGTATATTTTGGAATAGGCCAATTCATACCCCCTCAGGCCATATTATACCCCCTTGAAATCAGTAGCATTGAGTGATATGCACAAGAATGATTTTTCAACATTTTATTGGGTATTCAGCTTTGTCTGCTAAATTAAGTAAAAAACTAACTGACGTAAATCTTAAAAGTCTAAACACATAGGAGACATCTTTGCATTTGCACTATTTTTTTAGCTAATGAGATTTTGTGCACTTCTTAAAAAATCTGTGCAAGAATTATTAAGGGTTTTGTGCTATTTTCCATCAGTTTCCACTGCCTGTCCCTTTAATGTTTGCACTGAGAGGGGGCGTGGTTTTTTAATTACTACTTTTTTCATTTAATTTATCATGTGCGAATTTTCAGTTTTTGTGCAAAATCCTACACTAGAGTAGCCTTTAGCCAAGCTGTTTTAGGCATAAATTGTACAAGATTTATCAAGGCACTTGCATCTAATGATGATTTGCAAGAACTGTTAAATTTTGTGCAGCCCATAAAAAGCTCCTCCTGCTCCAAAAAGTGTGCAGATTATAGATTCCACCCATAAACTTTTTTTTTAACTTCAACCAAAAAAAACTAGACATAATATAAGCCATAACATCCGGAAACTTTAACATTTAGAGGTAGCTTTACATTGGGCAATTATCGGGTGAATGTTTATGGGACACCTGATCAGCACATGATGCGTCAAACACCGATCAGCACATGGCATGTCATACACTGATCAGGTGACCCAGAAGCCCTGCAGAGATAGGAAACAGCACAATTAGAGACAGTTTGAGCAAACCAGTGAAGTGACAACTTTATGGCCTGAAGGGATATTTTACACCTCTGGGTATGAAAATATATCCTCTGGGGTATTCTGTGGCCCAGGCCAGAGGGGAGAAAACCAGTGATTATGGCCCTGAGGGATTTCATGTAGTATGGCCTAGGCTATTTTACACCCCTATGAATAGAGTTTATCTGCCAAGCTATACTGTGGCTGTGGCCAGAGGTGAGAAAACCAGTGAAGTGATAACATTATGCCCTGGAGGGATATAGCATGGTCTAGGCTGTTTTACACAACCAAGCACAGATTTTTCCCCCCAGGGTATACTGTGGGCTGACTATACCAGACTATATCTAGGCTATACCCAGGTTCAACATTAGCTATATATATTCTGGCCTGGATGGGTGTAGTTTGGCATAAACTATTTTACACCCCAGGGTATAGTTTGGCCTAGGTTATCTTACACCCCGGGGTATAGTTTAGTCTAGTCCAATCTTCTCATAGATTCGGACACAGGCAGACTATTTGAAAAGTCCTGGATTAAATGGTGACATCACAACCAGACTCCCAGAGCTGTGCGGGCTGTGGCTGCTGGAGAGGATAATGGCAGAGGGATGCTCAGTGTCCCTCCAGTCCCCTGTGTCCCTCAGTGTCCCTCTGCCATCATCCTCTCCAGCAGCCACAGAGTTGGGTCGTGACATCACCATTTTATCCAGGAAGTGAAGCCTTGATGCAGTAGTAAGTGTAGGGAAAAAAGCACTTTATAAGCATTTTCCATAATAAGTGTATATTGGTGATTTGTATAACTTTAGGGGGGCAATACAATACTTTAATACATTTTTTTTGACAGACTTCTCCTTTAAGGCCAAAATTCACTGTGTCCTTAAAAGGTTAATACACGGTCCTGAAGGGGTTAATTTTTATTAAGTGCGTATGTGTGTGTGTGCACACAGCCTGAAGTGTCAGGGAATTTCACAGGATATTACCATTTATTCTTTTTCTATTTTAGAACATTTACAGTTAGTTCCATTTATTAAACTCTTGGACAATCCTTTTTACACAAGGCAAAAAGTCCATCACCTCTTAATTAGGAAGATTTTACTTTCTGTCCGACTTCTGTGCTGGAAAATCCTGAAAGCAACTTTACCACATAGTTTAACATTTGTCTTACAGAGCACTTGCATCTCACACTATTTCACCCTGGAGGATGAATTGTTCTGTAAAGCAAATTTCAAGCAGATCTTCAGAGGAAAAGTAAGCTATAAAGAAGATGAAAGATTTTGACATTGAATGTTTCTGGGTAGGAATCAGGCATCAACTTATGAAATTGCTTCACGCCAATGTAAAGGTAAAGATCAGTAACTAGCAATGCTCAAAAAAATCCAGGTCAGTACAGATGGCACTTTTTACATTTGCCATGAAAAACACTTTCATCTTTGTATATCTTAAAGGTTCTGTGTACACAGATTCAGTTATTATTAAAGCACTGCTTGGAAAATTGCAACTTTCTAACAAAGTGCAGATACATACAGAAGACAGGATTGTATAGCTAGATGTAAAATAACTCACAATGTCAATAAAATGTTTGTTTATACTCATATTTTTTTTTAGATTTATTACATTATCTGTTCTACTTTATATAATGCTAATTTGGCCTTTAAAATGTGAACTAACTTATTAGGTTATGATCAGTGGTGGATTATAATATGGACGGTTTGGGCTGGCTGAGGCTTCTGGTGGGCCCACTGCTGTCCAAATCGCCAATCTTTCTTACCTTGCAAGTGTCACTGCAGCTCCACATCACTCTAGGACCCGCTGGAGCATCCTTTGGTGAACCCCCAAGTGACGTGCAGCGGCAAGGGAATTTAGGACACCTTTATGATTATGCATGCACCTTTAAAGTGACTCTGTACCCACAATCTGAGCCCCCCAAACCACTTGTACCGTCAGATAGCTGCTTTTAATCCAAGATCTGTCCTGGGGTCCGTTCGGCAGGTGATGCAGTTATTGTACTAAAAAACAATTTTTAAACTTGCAGCCCTGTGTCAAACTGCCATGGCCTAGAGCAGGGGTACTCAACAACTTTTAGTGAAGGTCCACTTACCGGGGTCTATTGTCAGGTGAAGGTCCGAGCTGAACATCAGTAGGAAACGTGTTTTGTTACCTTGTCACAAACGTTCAATTATTTATATACAGAATTGCTGCTTATTAGCAGGAAAACTGGCATTTTTTTCTCTCTCACCAGGCCTTTGATATTAGGTACAAAGGGGGTGACTGCCCTGGTAGTATATAGCCCCCCTGTTGCTCTCCCAGTAGTATATAGCCCCCCTGTGCACTCTCCCTCAGTAGTATATAGCCCCCTGTTGCTCCCCCAGTAGTATATAGCCCCCCTGTGCGCTCTCCCCCTGTAGTATATAGCCCCATGTGAGCTCCCCCCAGTAGTATATAGCCTCCCCGTGCGCTCTCCCCCTGTAGAATATAGCCCCCTGTGAGCTCCCCCCAGTAGAATATAGCCCCCCTTTGCGCTCTCCCCCTGTAGTATATAGCCCCCTGTGTGCTGTCCCCCAGTAGTATATAGCCCCCTGTGAGCTCCCCCCAGTAGTATATAGCCCCCCTGTGCGCTCTCCCCCTGTAGTATATAGCCCCCTGTGAGCTCCCCCCAGTAGTATATAGCCTCCCCGTGCGCTCTCCCCCTGTAGAATATAGCCCCCTGTGAGCTCCCCCCAGTAGTATATAGCCCCCTGTGAGCTTCCCCTAGTAGTATATAGCCCCCTGTGTGCTGTCCCCCAGTAGTATATAGCCCCCTGTGAGCTCCCCCCAGTAGTATATAGCCCCCTGTGCTCTCCCCCTGTAGTATATAGCCCCCTGTGAGCTCCCCCCAGTAGTATATAGCCCCCCTGTGCTCTCCCCCTGTAGTATATAGCCCCCTGTGAGCTCCCCCCAGTAGTATATAGCCCCCGTGAGCTCCCCCCAAGTAGTATATAGCCCCCCTGTGAGCTCCCCCCTGTAGTATATAGCCCCCTGTGAGCTCCCCCTGTAGTATATAGCCCCCCCGTGCGTTGTCCCCCTGTAGTATATAGCCCCCTGTGAGCTCCCCCCAGTAGTATATAGCGCCCCTGTGCTCTCCCCCCAGTAGTATATAGCCCCCTGTGAGGTCCCCCCCAGTAGTATATAGCCCCCCTTGTGCTTTCCCCCTGTAGTATATAGCCCCTGTGAGGTCCCCCCTGTAGTATATAACCCCCTGTGCGCTCCCCCCAGTAGTATATAGCCCCCCTCAGTAGTATATAGCCCCCTGTGAGGTCCCCCCTGTAGTATATAGCCCCCTGTGCGCTCTCCCCAGTAGTATATAGCCCCCTCAGTAGTATATAGCCCCCTGTGAGGTCCCCCCTGTAGTATATGTGATCTGGAAAAGGTCGGCACTCCGATGAGAAGCGGTGCCTGGGCCAAATAGGAAATATCAAAAATATCATAGTCCACGCCTCCTGTCCTGCTGATTTAACAGTGACGCCTACATGATGATGCAGCGATCAGCTGGTTCCTGAGTTCTGTTGTTTACGCTATGAGGTCACGTGGATTGTCAGCTGTTCATCGGCCCGGACCCACATGGATGACGTCTAAAGAATCTGATTGATTCCAGCTGCTGTGACGCCATATTGGAGCGCCCGTTATATGTATAAAGTTGTGACATGTTTAGTTTGAGATAGGCTTGTTGAGAAAGGCTTCACGCCGAAACGCGTCCTTATCCGCCTGTCTGTATATGCACGTGTAAATAAATCACTTTGCAGAAGTTGGCGAGTGCCGGGATTTTTTCTTTTTGATATTTCCTATTTGGCCCAGGCACCGCTTCTCATCGGAGTGCCGACCTTTTCCAGATCACACTTGTCTTATTTTTGGTACGTGCACCCGAACCTGCACAGATGTCCACTACTTTTTCTTTTGGACAAGAGGAGACTACTCGCATATTGTCACAGACAACGGGCTCAGCTGGCTTCTTACAGATCCCCACCAGTGAGTATAAAAAGAGAGACTGGGTTAGAGACTCTAAAAAACTTATTGCATATGAACTACATGCGGTTACGCTAACTGAATACCATAAAGCGGAGCGAATACCACGGGGCTTGAGGAGTCATCTTCGCCCGACTTTTTTCACTGATGACGTAACCTATTGCAAAAGTTTTGAAAAAATATTGAATAAATGCTCACTGGATATTATTCTTTTAACTGTTGATCGTCTGCATACAGCCATAAGTGAAATAAGAGAGAGAATTACATCCACTGAACAGCAATTGGAGGACTCACTTAATGCAGAAGACCTGAGAAAGTTAAAGGAGTCTGTCGATAACCAACTGGAGGGGTACAAGAAAGATCTTGAGACACAGAAACGTGACAAATATCTTCGGGACGCCGAGGACTACCTGGCTAAACGTGTGTACAGATGGCAGGAGCCGTCCGGTGGAGCAAAGCAGTTCTCCGTACCAAGTGGTGGCTACCGTTCCTCAGGATCGAGCAGCGACCAATCCGGACAGGGTGGGAACAAGCGTCCTTTTTTCCGGAAGGGAAGGAGGGGGCGCCCCCCAGGAAAACTAGGAGAGCCGGCCGCCACCACAGACACCGCACCGTTGAGCCAAGCCAGGATGGCGAGGGGTCCCTCCAAATCGACCAGAGCCCAGGTAGGCAACAATCAATTGTCATAAACATTTCTTCAAGATCTCTAACCCCTGATCAGTTGACACTCCTACAGAAGGGGCTGTCCTTTAGCCCAGTGGGTCCTTTCAATAGTTTCCAGATGGATATTGACTTACAACGCTTCTTTCGTAATGTGCGACTTAAGTCATATTTCCATAATATTAAGGACATGAGTCACAACATTTCATCTGACTTGGCCAGAGATTGCAATGGACTGTCACCTGACCTTTTTGATTTGAGGACTAAAAGTACTTTTAACCCGCCAAATAATGATCATTCCACCGAGACCTTCATTAAATTTGTACGTGAAGAGGTTCATGGTTTATTTGACACCATATCCCATGGCTCACTTCACGTTAGTCCTAACTTATCTAAAAGTGAAAGAGTGGCACTCCGTGAGTTGGCTGACAACCAAGAAATTACAATAAAACCAGCCGATAAAGGCGGATCCATCGTTGTGATGGATACATCTAGTTATGATAGAGAGATTGCCCGCCAACTCACTGATGTCATTACTTATGAGAAGCTACCTGGCAATCCTTTGCTTAAAGTCCAACTATTAATTAAGGATATTTTGAAATTGCATGTGGAAAAGGGGACGATTAGTGCTAAAATGGTTAATTTTTTGCAGTCGGACTGTCCTATCACACCAGTGTTGTACATTCTGCCCAAGGTGCACAAGACTCTGATTGATCCTCCGGGAAGACCTATCGTGGCATCGATTAATTCGGTGTTTTCTCCTTTATCTATATTACTGGACAGAGTCTTGACACCTTGGGTAAAGGGTACTAGATCATATCTGAAGGATACGTCCGAATTTTTACAGGTGATAGGCGGTTTGTCGGATTTGACTGACGTGGACATTCTCGTAACCATTGATGTTGCGAGTCTGTACACGTCGATCGAACACCATAAGGGGCTTGAGGCAGTCAAGTGGCTCCTCGATGAGAGTACATACACGAATGAGGAAAAAAGTTTTTTTCTTGATTTACTTACCGTGGTCCTGCATGAAAATTATTTCATGTTTAAAGAGACTTACTATTTACAGAAAAGAGGCTCTGCGATGGGGTCGAACGTGGCCCCCCCCTACGCTAATGCCTACATGGCTTATTTTGAGAAAAAATTTGTATATTGTAATTCTTTGTTCATACAACACGCCAAAATATGGCGCCGATTTATCGACGATGTTTTTTGCGTCTGGGGGGGGCCACCTGAGACCCTTGTCGCATTCATGACTCATTTAAATTCCGTTTGGCAGGAGCTACAATTCACACACACCAGTGATTATGTGTCCATTAGTTTTTTGGACGTGACAGTAATTAAAGATGCACGAGGTCACTTTACTACAGACCTATTCCGTAAGCCTACGGATAGGAATAGTATTTTACACTATACTAGCTCCCACCCTCTTTCTGTTAAAAAGTCTATCCCGAGATCACAGATTCAACGGGTCAACCGACTGGTTTCTGACCCTGTTGTCCGATTGATGCGCGTAGATGAAATGAAGAACCGCTTCTGTGATCGGGGATATCCTACACAAATATTAATAGAAGCCAATGCACCAAGACCCCCCAGGTCACAACAGGTCCAGACTAAAAGAATCCCTTTTGTACGAGAGTATCACCCTTATAGTATTAAGGTAGACAACATCATTAAAAAACACTGGCACATACTGAGACAGGCACACCCCAAGATAGAGGAGTTCCATGATGTCCCATTAATATGTAACAAACGTGCCCCTAACCTGCACAACACTCTGGTGAGAGCAGATAGTTGTTGCAGCTATGAGAGAGATGACCAAAGAGTTTTAATGCAGAGGAAATTGGGTACTTTTCCCTGCTTAAGATGTGCCCAATGTAATAATGTCCAAAAGGGTAGTACGTTTAGCCATCCACTAACAGGCAAGAATTTTCAGATTAAGGGTCAGTTTACGTGTGATAGCAAAAATGTGATCTACATCATTATATGCCCTTGTGGTAAACTTTACGTCGGTGAAACTACTCAATCCATAAAAGACAGAATATCCAAACATAAATCGACCATCAGATGTGGTAACTGGCTCCTACCTGTCCCCCATCATTTTAAGGAAGCACATCATAACATTGCACAGTTACGCTTTCAGGTCATAGAAAAGGTACAGATACCAAGACGGGGGGGTAACATCAAGAAATTATTACATCGCAGAGAAGCGTTTTGGATCCATACGCTCCAAACATTGGAACCTATGGGTCTTAATAGAGATTACGATTTAACTACATTCACTTAGGCTACATGTAGCGGTTCTTTTATTTGTCTATTTATTGATGTATTTATATGTATTTATATGTATTTATATATACAATTTAGTTGTAGTTTTGTACCATGATTATCCCTAACTCTCTTGTCTTTAGCTAATTTTTTACTCTCTTTTTAGATAGGTCTCTTGGAAAACAGTGAAAATAACGAGACAGTAGAAGGTTAATACGGGATGTCTATGTGTTATATACTACTCAGTTTTCACTTTATTGTATGTTTGGGTTAAATGTATTGCTAGCTGTTTTTAGCTTTGGGTTCACTTGATTCTATTTCACATGGTCACTATTTATATCTATTTTCTATATGATTCATATGATGTACCGATATAGTCACATGATTTACCTACATCTTCCGTGGTAATTTTCCGCCGATCCACACTCATAGTCCACGCCTCCTGTCCTGCTGATTTAACAGTGACGCCTACATGATGATGCAGCGATCAGCTGGTTCCTGAGTTCTGTTGTTTACGCTATGAGGTCACGTGGATTGTCAGCTGTTCATCGGCCCGGACCCACATGGATGACGTCTAAAGAATCTGATTGATTCCAGCTGCTGTGATGCCATATTGGAGCGCCCGTTATATGTATAAAGTTGTGACATGTTTAGTTTGAGATAGGCTTGTTGAGAAAGGCTTCACGCCGAAACGCGTCCTTATCCGCCTGTCTGTATATGCACGTGTAAATAAATCACCCCCCTGTAGTATATAGCCCCCTGTGCGCTCCCCCCAGTAGTATATAGCCCCCTGTGAGGTCCCCCCAGTAGTATATAGTCCACCTGTGCGCTCTCCCCTTGTAGATGCCCCCCAGACAGAAAAAAAAAATAACAAAAACAACTCACCTAGCACCTCGTTCTCTGTCTTCTTCTCTTCCCGTCGGTCCGGCCCCCAGCTGATACGCGCTCTGTAGGGATGTCCCGGGGATTCCCCAGCAGAGCGCGCATCAGTGATCTCAGCGTACGCCGCCGGCCTGCACTTCCGGGAAGGACAGGCCGGCAGCGTACGCTGAGGTCTGTGGTGCGCGCTCTGCTGCGGAATCCCCGGGACATCCCCAGAGAGCGCGTATCAGCCGGGGGCCGAGCCAACACTGCCCCCAGCCCCACAGGCGTACTGACATCTAAGGACAGTACGCCTATGGGGTGGGAGGCAGTGTGGTGGGGAGCGGGACGGACCGGATCCGGGGCGGTTAGGAGGTCTGACCAGGGGTCCGGACAGCTGGCCTCCGTGGTCCGGGTTCGGACCGCGGTCCGCCAGTTGAGGACCCCTGGCCTAGAGTGTATGTGCATTAAGCTTGCACAACCTCTCTGTCCCTCCTCCTCGCCCTCTTCATCATTAGGAATGCTCCAGGCAGGTATTTTCCTATTAATCAGCTGTGTGAACACTGCACATGGGCTGGACCGTTAAGGCACCTGTGCAGTCCTAATGATGAGGAGGGTGGGGAGGAGGGACAGAGGGGTGGTGCAAAGTTAGGGCACAGATACTCTAGGCCACAGCAGTTTGGCACAGTGCTGCAAGTTTAAAAGTTGTTTTTTAGGACAATAACTGCATCACCTGCCGAACGATTAAAATCGGCTATCCAAAGGTACAAGTGGTTTGGGGGAGACAGATTTTGGGTACAGAGTCACTTTAAGGCGCACACACATTTGACGGAGCACTGAGAGGTGGGCGGGACTTCACAGGCAGCCACTGTAACACAGACTGCCAGTGTCGGAACACTACAAGAGGAGAGCATGCACCAGGAGAGCTGCAGCAACTGGGGAGCACTTGGGAGGTGAGTTTTTTGTTAGCTTTTTTTATTTTTATTTATTTTAGAGGAGCTTGGCCATGTGCACAATGGGGGCTACACAGGAGGGGGCCATCTACAATAGGGTAACTATCCAGGAGGGGACCATCTACAGGAGGAGGACTACACAACATGGGGCGATCTACAATAGGCTGACTACACAGAAGGGGGTCATTATACAACAGTGGGGCTACACGTGGCCCTCCGCTAAAGGAGGACCTACCTTGGGGTTATGTACTGAAGGAGGACTAGATAAGGGGCTATTCACTAAAGGGGACTACACAGGGGGACAACTTTTAAAGGGGGGCTACAACTTTTAAAGGGGGCCATCTAGCCATCTACTATAGGGGGACTACACAGGGGGGCAATCTAATAAATGGGGATGCGCAGAGGGTGCATTGATGTGAGTGAGCTTATCACTCTAAAGCAGGGGTCTCAAACTCAATTTACCCGGGGGCCGCTGGAGGTAGAGTCTGGGTGAGGCTGGGCCGCATCAGGTTTTCTACAAGAAAAGCTCTTACAAAAACATTCCAATGTCATCAAATGTTTTTATTTTTTCATCTGTTAAAACCCCTAGCCCTCCCCCACACAGAACTATCACTCTCAGCCCTCCAACCCACACAGAACTATTACTCCCAGCCCTCCCCCCCACACAGAACTTTCACTACCAGCCCTCCAACCCACACAGAACTATCACTGCCAGCCCTCTTCCCCCCACAGAACTATCACTCCAAGCCCTCCCCCCCTACAGAACTATCATTCCCAGCCCTCCCCCCTACAGAACTATCACTCCCAGCCCTCCTCCACACACAGAACTATCACTCCCAGCCCTCCCCCCCCTCAGAACTATCACTCCCAGCCAACCCCCCCTCAGAACTATCACTCCCAGCCCCCCCTCAAAACTATCACTCCCAGCCCTCCTCCACACACAGAACTATCACTCCCAGCCCTCCTCCACACACAGAACTATCACTCCCAGCCCTCCCCCCTCAGAACTATCACTTCCAGCCCTCCCACCCACACATAGAACTATCACTCCCAGCCCTCCCACCCACACAGAACTATCACTCCCAGCCCTCCCACCCACACAGAACTATCACTCCCAGCCCTCCCACCCACACAGAACTATCACTCCCAGCCCTCCCACCCACACAGAACTATCACTCCCAGCTCTCCCCCACACACCACTATCATCCCCAGCTCTCCCCCACACATCACTATCACCCCCTGCCGAGAGTACTCTTACCTGAGGGCCGGCGGGGCATGACTTCACCCAGGCCACACGTCCCCTTACTGATTGGCTGGACGTGCGGTCCGGGTGACGTCATGCTCCAGCACCGCGCAGGAGTGGAGCTCAGCTCTGCGGGAGGAGGGGGGCCGGGGCGCTCCGGCAGAGAGCTGCACTGCACTGCACATGTAACTACAAATAGAAGATAGATGTGCAGTGTTTTTGCCGGAGCGCCCCCTCCCCCGCCCTCCTCCCAGGCACATCTATCTTCTATTTGTAGTTACATGTGCAGTGCAGCTCTCTGCCGGAGCGCCCCCGGGCCGCACTTACAGTAAACTTACCATTGAGATGGGGGCCGCAAACTAGTGTCCTGAGGGCCGCGAGTTTGAGACCCATGCTCTAAAGTCAGTACACCTGTGCATGGGGGGGGGGGGGGGGCGGGTTGGGTGGACACAAAATTTAAAGGGGTTTTCCAGGATTTTTACGTTTTTTCAAAAATCATCTAGCATGATTGCCTAAGTCAAGACAAACCTCCCCATATACATTTTTCTTTTCTATCAGCTTCTCATGAGATGAAAAAGCTCTTTTTAGATCTTGTATTGTTTGTTTACAAGTTGCTCTGTCTGTTTACTTACACAGCACACCCAGTGGCCAGAGTTGGTATTGCAGTGTATAACAAGCTAATTAAATACCTCATGAACTGCAGCCTCAGGCTCCTCCCACCACAAGCTACTGGTTATCACATATACAGTTGTTGACACTGCAGCTGTGCATGATAAAATACCACACTTCCACAGCATGGTAATGTTTAATTTTTATGTATTGATTGTTCCTAAAACATTTGTTATACTGTTCATTTCCTATCCCACTCTGCTTTACTGTACTGTATCTATGGATGTAATTTTGTCTGCAGTAAACCTTATGTATATTTAGCACAACCTTTTTTGCTCCATCATTCCGTTTATGTACCATCCACTAGAAAGCTAAATTTTATATTGTAAGTGTGTCTACGTGCTGCAAGTCGTAGTGGACTTGCAGCCCGCAGATTATAATGAACTGACCAAAAAATATGTTTTTTCTATTTTTATTTATTTATCATAGAACTAGATCTTTTTTAGGACTATGTCCCTCATATTTCTCTAGCCAACTCCTGTGGTGCAGTGGTATGTTCCAGGTTTACTGACCAGGGTTCACATCCCATAAGGGACCAATTTTTTTTTTTTCCCCAATTATGACTTCTGCCAGATATTATGGTCAACACTGATGGTATTATACAAACTAGATGGATTTTCTAAAAAAAATAATGCTCTAATGACTCTCTGCCATCTAAAACTGGTATACATGTATTACCAAAATAAATTCATATCATATCTATTGTCCACAATATAATAAATTAGAGTCATTAGAGTATTATTTTCTGAGAAAATTCATCTAGTTTGTATAATACCATCAGTGTTTCCTGTTTGCAGAGCAACTAGAATGACCATAATATCTGGCAGAAGTCATAATTGGGGGGGGGGGGGGGGGGGGGGGGGAAATAAGTCACTGACGGGATGTGAACCCTGGTCTGTATGCTTGGTAATCCTGACACTTATCACTGCACCATAGGAGTTGGCTGATGAAGCAGGAGGGACATAGTCCTAAAATAGATTCGATTCTGAATAAACATAAAAGAAAAAAGGGGGGGGGGTTGATGATTTCTATTTCAGTTTTGACAGAAATAAGAGGTGCAGAAGCCATGTGAGACTGTGTGTGCTGCTGCCAAGAGTGCTCCCATTCTTATAGCTTGTGGAACTCTTCTTTCTGATTGAATAGTGTTCTGCCTCTCAGAAATCATCACCATCGGAGTACTGTGCCCCCCCACACACAGGACTCATGCCAGCCCCCCACATACAGCCACAGTGTCCCTCACTCTCCATACTGAATATCTGCATCTGTCAGCACTGATATCCAGTACTGGAGGGAAACGCTGTGTACCTCTGTGGTGTTGCTGAGAGTGGTCCTGGTGATATAGCTGGTGCCCCTCACCTCTTTCAGACTGAACAGTGTTGTGTCACACAGAAATCATCTCCAGTGTCCTAACCTTCCCCACCCAGCTGCTTCAGCTCTCTGTGTGGGGGGAGGGGTGGGTTAGGACGGAGAGGAGATGATTTATGTGTCAGGGAACAGTGTTGTGACAGAATGAAGTGGTGAATGAGCTCTCAGAACGGCAGCAGCACAGACAGCATTCCCCCCTCTGAATCAGCTTCACTCTGGGCACGGAGACACTGTGTCTGCACTGCTGCTGAGTGTGACACTGCTGAGACCTGCCTGGCAGAAATCAAGCCCTTCCGTCTTTAGGCCCCGTTCCCACTGAGCAAAGCTAGCGGAATTCCGCGACGGAATTGTCCGCCGCGGAATGCCGTTAGCCTCCCGCTCATAATGGGACTCTATGGGAGGCGCGCGCTCCTGCCCTGTCCGCGCTGAAGAATGAACATGTTCATTCTTCAGCGCGGACAGGGCAGGAGCGCGCGCCTCCCATAGAGTCCCATTATGAGCGGGAGGCTAACGGCATTCCGCGGCGGACAATTCCGTCGCGGAATTCCGCTAGCTTTGCTCAGTGGGAACGGGGCCTTACAAGTCCCCCTCACGCTTCATCTGCAGAGCCGACTGTGTAGCCAATCAGGCTCAAAACCTCTGCAGCCAATAAGAAGAGGGAGAGCCTGGCACAGGCACAGAAGAGCTCAGTGCAGCTGACGTCACCGGACCGGCAGCAGAGACAGGAGAAGCTTCCGGTCCGGAGAATGACAGGAAGACAGAAGATCAGAAGCAGCCAAGTCACGTGACCGACACAGCGATCTCCCAGAGCAGACATCTAATGACAGGTAAGTATATTAGAGAAGGGTTAACCTTGGTTAACCCTTTCCTAACACAAAAAAATCATTTTTCCCTGGAAAACCCCTTTAAGTCAATATGGGCTGTGCTGTGAGTAATTGGATTGGAACTGTCAATTGGAATTTATGTTCCAAACTGATGATAATATTATGGCCCCTTTATATAAGGGACGATTATAATTCGAAAAATCTTTAAATCGTTTGGATTTGACCGAAAATTGTTTAGTGTAAAAGCAGACAAGATTAAACGAGAAATTTGGAACTATTTTTATTGTTGATCGTTCGCAAATTGTTCGCATGGAATAAGGCCTCGTTCTGACGTTCGTAGTAGCGACGAACACATTAGCGACGACAAGACGACCGCAAGAACGATTGTAAGTAACGATTATCGTTCTGTGTAATTGGGTGAATGATTTCAGGTTGTATGCCATAGCGATCGTTTGAGATCGTTTAATCATTGAAAAAACGCTCCGTGTAATAGTACACTTAGATAGCTGCTAGGTTGAGGAGACACATAGTAAGTACAGCAAGCTGTATCACCTCCCCCCCCATACCTGATCCTGCAGCTTCAAGTGTCAATCAAGCAGGGTAGGAAAAGAGGAAGCGTTACAGCTTGCAGCTTGAAAGCCTCTTTGACTCCACCAAGTGTCTCCTCGTCCTTATATCTGTATAAGGCTATGTTCACACAACATTTTTTCAGTTTGTTTGCTAATTGCTCTTTGGGTGTGTCTTTAATTGAAAAGTCTGGTGAAAAAAAAGAAACTGTGCTGAACAATAAAAAATAATGTCCGCTGTTTGCAATTGACGTCCGAAAATATGATCATTATTTTGACGTTCGTGCAGACAACGTCTGTTATTTTATACATTGTGTGCATTGGACACAGTAGTGGACTATAACAGGGGCGTTCCGGGCGGCAGCCCGGGGCCCTGAGCTTCTGGGGGCCCATGACCACCCAAAAAGACTTATACTTTCAGTGGTGTACTGTCTCTTGGCTACACTTCCGCCGTGATTTGCAAAAATCACCGTTTTTTTAAGGGCAATTTTGCACAAATCAGGACATCATTACATTATCTGTCCTGTACTATGAACGCCAGGCTAGGCTTGGTGAACAGCCCGGGGCCTATGGTCAAGTTAATCCGCCCCTGATTGGACATCCATCATCCCACTGACTGCAATGCATTACTTGGAAGATATTTAAATCACAGCAATAACGGACGTTTTTTCTCTTTTTTGACATTGTGTGAACATAACCAAACAGTGTCACCAGTTGCGATGTAAAATAAAGCTGACAAATTCCCTTTAATAGCTGTGTATTGTGGAAATATCTAGTTATGGCATGACAAATTATTGATTGAAGGGTCCCTTTATTTAGCTACTATATAGAAGCATGACTATCACAAAATGGTGCAATCATTTAGTTACTATATGATATATTACACTGTGCAGTCCTTGGGTACATCTTTGGATAGAGATAAATTCAATCAAATATTATCATTATACATATTACCAGCATACTGCTACTGACCAAATGCTCTTTCAACTTTTTGGGGGACATTATACTAACATGCGGCCCCTACCTACGCCAAGTGCAGATTCGCAGATCCACGGTGTATGCCAGCCGTATCCCCGCTCGCATGATGGGCAGACAGCTGGGGGGAGGGGGGGATGTTGTGGCAAGGTGGCCTCCTCCCACAACTAATTTATTATGGTTTATGCCTGGAAACAGACGTAAACCAGGCAAAAATCTCCACCAGTAGATTTATTGTGCAATGCAGACCTGTCCAGCTGTACTAAGAGGCATGCACCTTTTAGTAAAGGAGGGGAAAGAGGCTTTGTTTAAGGCTGGTATACTCATAAGGCTGTCTTGATAAATTTCCCCTTTTGTTTCTTAAAGATGCACACATGGTATGGTATGGTCACCTGGGGAAGGTGCCCTGGATTCTACGAATGGCGCTGCAACAGAGCGTGTTGCATAGCCATCAGGGACCACTGGAGGATTCTCCAGTCTACTGCGACAGACCATCTGATTACTTGGAGTCCTACTTTTTGCTAAGGTTACAACTATGATTACTTTTACAGATGTTCAGAGTGAATCACAGATCATGGTATCATAAATGGTGTCTGTCAGTGTGTCAAGCTGCTAGCGTTCAGGCAGCTAAGAATTAGTGACACGTTTTAGGATCACAAAATCAAAAGTCGACATGTAGTCCTAGCCTAAAAGAACATGCAAATAATTTAGTTTACAATATTGTTATAGTCAGTATTGTTCTTATTTGCCTTAGATTTCTATACTATGACCTCTATATGGCTACTTTTTATTTGATAGTTACATTGAGTTTATACGGTGAGCCTAATAATAAAAAAGTGTTTATACATTTCTTTTCTGTAAAATTCTTTTTAATACAAGAATGAATACAAACAAAAATAAGATAAAATACTATAATCAAAAGATAATGGAAGAATAACTGTAATCCTATAACAAGTCATAACATACTTTTCTTAACAACACCATATGTTTATTTCATCAAGGGAAAATTAGTATATTTGCAGTAGCAGTGGTGTTAAAATCCCTAATTCTACAGTAACTACGGCACACCAATTATTTTGTTTTGGCATGTTGATTTTGTGTAACTCAATGGTAATTCCACATAATACCCACTGACAACCTTATGTCCTGGCATCTGTTTGAAGAATACTTGCAGTACTTATTATAACAGTTATCAAATTTTTTTTCTTGCTACAATTATTCCAAAAAGTACAGTATAGTTTTCTGCTATGTTATTATATATGAAAAAGAAACTGATGTTAATGGATATTCTTGTTTAACTGCTCAGCATTCATCTTCTCTAAATAAGCAAAGAAGCCGCTTAAATGGAATGGAACAACAAAGATGCATCCCTGGATGTGTGTTTATCACAGGAAAACATCCAAATCCAACCTGGCATGACAGAAACTTGTCACCATCTTGGTAACTTCCAAAGAACTCTTTTGAATGCAAAGCATCCTTGTCCTTTTAACTCGGAAAATATAAAATCATCACTGAAGGGATGGAGAGAGATGAAAAATTCCAAAACATTTCCTTTTGTAATGCATTACTTCTTCTCTAAAGGCCATATTACGTGACTCGATTATCGACCGTATTTGGCCGATATCGTCTGTTATGGCCAAAAATCGCTTTGTGTAATGGAAAACAATGATCAGCCGACATGCACCGCACCCCCTGCACTTACCTGCCCGCTGTCGGTGCGCCCTTGCTCCTCAATCTGTCCGTGTAATAGGGCCTTAAGGGTGAGATATATTATACAGCAAGTCAACAATCAGTTCTTAAAGTTGATGATTCAATGAGGTAAAATTGGTAAAGTTTTATGGGGAATCGGTAGTTCGTTTATTCGGTGGTTCGTTATCATTCTCAGTTTTCTTTTATTGGCCACACACAGAACAGATCATCTGAAGACCAAGCATTTTCTCTATTGTTGGCTGTTCCATAACTCTTTTACATAGGGTCATCGTAAACTCAATTAAAAAGAGCATTTAAAATCAGGATATGACATTCCATGAGAGAGTTCTTGGAGACATTTCAGTGCCAGATACCACAGGACACCTTAAGACAGTGCTTCCCAACCTTTTCCACCTCGGGGCACCCCTTGGAAAAAAAGATTAGCTTGGGGCACCACTACTAAATAATGTTCTACAAAATAGGAAAACGGTCATACAGTGACTCACAGGTGACGTCTTCTTTGATCTGAGGAGTCACTTTCCCTTTTCCTCTCCATCAGCCATGATGATTTCATTCAGATACAATTCATCTCTTCAGAACCTGCGAGACAAACAATTCAGGCTCCGCACATTTCTAGCAACTTCCTTCCCTTTCTCCCTCCTGTAGGCTCCCAAAGTAACTGCACTGTTTGGTGTTATGTGCAGTAAAGCGAGTAGGGATGTGGGATGCCCCCTGTATGTAGGATCCCCTGCTGTGCCCCCATGAGCTAATAATGCCCCCAGAGGTACCCCCATGAGCTAATAATGCCCCAAGAGGTGCCCCCATGAGCGAATAATGCCCTCAGAGGTGCCCCCATGAACTAATAATGCCCCCAGAGGTGCCCCCATGAGCTAATAATGCCCCCAGAGGTGCCCCCATGAACTAATAATGCCTCCAGAGGTTCTCCCATGAACTAATAAAGCCCCCAGAGGTGCCCCCCATAAACTAATAATGCCCCCAGAGGTGCCCCCATGAGCTAATAATGCCCCCAGAGGTGCCCCCTAGGAGCTAATAATGCCCCCAGAGGTGCCCCCTATGAACTAATAATGCCCCCAGAGGTGCCCCCATGAACTAATAATGCCCCCAGAGGTGCCCCCTATGAGCTAATAATGTCCCCAGAGGTGCCCCATATACTTATAATTCCCCCAGAGGTGCCCCCTATGAACTAATAATGCCCCCAGAGGTGCCCCCATGAGCTAATAATGCCCCCAGAGGTGCCCCCATGAACTTATAATGCCCCCAGAGGTGCTTGTAAAAAAAACAAAAAACATCCTACTCACCTAATCACGCTGTATGGCTGCAGGAAGCAGCTCTCCTCCTCCTCTGGCTCCATCTTGTGGGCAGAACATTAAAGCGATCTGTGCATCTGTGCTTAAAGGGACAGTGCACATTTCCCACTGGGATCCCGCGGCACCCCTGGTGGGTTCTCCCAGCCACCCAGTGTGCCGCGGCACCCCGGTTGGGAAACGCTGCCTTAAGAGGTCTAGAGGAGTCCATGCCTTAACACATCAGAGCTGTTTGTACATTAAATGTAATGGATTAAATGTAATTATAGTGTTTTAAAAAGCACAATATTGTAATCTGTATTCTTCTTCTTTCGCTTCTTCCAGCTATTCTCCTGCGATTAATACAGCCCGAATCACTTTGCGCATAGACTCCGTTTAAACTGTGCTTCGAAGCCCTCGGTGGTGACAATTGTGCTAGGTATTTTTGTTTTCGATCGGATTTGTGGTTTTTAAGAAATTTATGTTTAAAGTTCCTTAATTTCCCATAGAATAAATAAACAAAGTGGAGGGACTGTGGTGAAAATGCTATAATACGTCTTATAGCATGTATTTATTAATATGTACATTAAACACAAACATTTATAATTAGATGATTATAGGTAAAGATATAAGGGGTAAGGGGTAAAGGTACGAGATAGGTTACCCCTGGTTTAACCCTGCCTATTGCTGAAGTGGGACCCCCTGGTTTAGGCGTCCCCAAACAACAGGAGGGACTAACCCTGTGCTAGGGTTGTGTAGGTCTTTCCCGTCACAGATGTCAGTTGTCACTGTGTCTGGTAATACGGTAATATACAATACGGTAATTAATAAGTTTTATTAACACTTGGGGGACTACTGATTTACTATTACGTATAACATAACTAAGGGTATTGATCATCCTAGGATAAAGTGACCACAACTTGTCCACCAGACGTATCTTTATACATACAACGGTGATCCCCTACAACAGACTTGGGAGCACCCACAATATTCATCTGTAAATTCAACTTTTCCTGGATCAGACTGAGACATGTATCAAGGTATGCACCTGTACTAAATCTAAACACACTACCTTACAACAAACACTATCCTGGTTGATGACTGAACATTTGTCCATACTTACAGGCATATCCCATTGATACTCCAACACTCTTCCTACTCCCTGAGGAACTTGTCGCCATAGAACAAGGGAAACGCGTTGGATAAACGGAAGAAGGGATATCAGAACCATGACCAAAAAACATCTACACCTGCCTTTTATATGCTACACACTTTGTATATTACCGTATTACCAGACACAGTGACAACTGACATCTGTGACGGGAAAGACCTACACAACCCTAGCACAGGGTCAGTCCCTCCTGTTGTTTGGGGACGCCTAAACCAGGGGGTCCCACTTCAGTAATAGGCAGGGTTAAACCAGGGGTAACCTATCTCGTACCTTTACCCCTTACCCCTTATACCTCTACCTATAATCATCTAATTATAAAACCTGTTTTTCATGTTTGTGTTTAATGTACATATTAATAAATACATGCTATAAGACGTATTATAGCATTTTCACCACAGTCCCTCCACTTTGTTTATTTATTCTAAAAAAGCATAGGACTGTGGGAACTCTTTACCTAAGTTTAATCATTAGGTTCCCCTACCCAACTGCTAAGTTAATTTCCCATAGGAAACAATGGCCCATAGAAAATAATGGCCTTACAGTAAAGCATTAATGGCCACTCACAGCACATATGCAAATAGCTGAAATATAGCAGCCATTAGAAATTCTAAGGCCTTGTCAGTCAATGCCTGACAACATCAACACAGTCACATGTCCACTATTGGCAAATTGAAGATGTAGAAGATGGAAGTCTTTAATGATTTTGTCTCACTGACATGAGTAAGATTGTCATGGTAACCGAGCAATGAGTCAGTGAAGTAGCAGACGTCATTCAGTGAAGTAGCAGAGGTAAGTCAGTGAAGTAGCAGAGGTCAGGCAGTGATATAGCAGAGGTGAGTCAGTGATATAGCAGAGCTGATACCCACATGACACAGCAGAACTGAGTCTGTGTTGTAGCGGAGCTGATACCCGCATTACACAGCAGAGCTAAGTTGGTGTTGTAGCAGAGCTACATATTGATATTATAGAGTCTGTCAGCCACTGGCCAGTCAGCTCCTGTACAGTGACCTAAACACATACATGTACACTAGCTAGAGAGAAATAGGTAGAAGCAGGGTTATAGATTAAATAAGATTGATTAGTTATCAAGGACAAATAGAGGATAGTATCAGTACACGCTGTCAACCACTGTCAACTGCTCTCTTGGGTCCTAACACCATGTCTGGCAGCAGAATAAGTTTCATTGTACATCAGTGATCCACTGCTCTCCTGTGTAAAATTAACCTTGTGAAGCACCTGAGAGTTTTACTTCTGCTACTGCTTCTACTGTCAACTGGCTGTTCTAGGTGTCTTCTCCTTCAAATTTCTGTACTATGCCCTGTGAAACTAGCAAATGTGGCTTAACCTGTTAGGGGGCAAGTAAGGTCTAAATTAATCTTTTGTCTGTCTGACTTTCTGCTGCTGATGATAACTTCAATGCTGTTGTGTGTCAGATCAGGGCCACTTCTGCCATTAAGGTGGAATGAGTATTTCACCCTAGGCGGCAGATTCAGCCGCTCACCTCTCCCTGCTGTCCCGCCGCCCACGCTCACCCCCGTCACCACGTCCCGCTGGGCTTGATCACCTGGGAGCTGCTATCACCTGCCATGCCCCCACTCTGCTTTAGTGAGTAAACAGGGGCCGCACGGAGGGGGTGATCATGAGCTGCACCACTGTTTGTCGTGTGTGTGTGGGGAAGGGCTTAAGTGATGATCGGGCGGGCAGTTAGCTAGTCGCGGGGGGCATTTCAGCCTAGGTTTTGTGATGGGGTGGATGTGTGAGTTTTGCCTAGAATTGGCCCTGTGTCAAATATTGATGCCCTTGCTAAGGATTGACATTTTTCGCACTTTTAAATTTTTTTCACTGCTTGGAACAAGCAGAAATACTCTACAGAAGTGATGTCTTCTTCAGTGCAGCTTTAAAACTTGCAATTTTGGAGGCTCTCCCCCTTGAAATCCATAAGTCCCTATAGTCCCACCATTTTAGCTGCATTTGTTTAGCTGTTTGTTATAGGTTCGGTTTAGACGAACCTGAACTTTGTAGCAAAGTTTGGTGAGCCTGCCAAACCAAACTTTTGGAAAGTTTGCTCATCTCTACCTAAAGGGAATCTGTTAGCTCCTGGGTCCTACCTAAGGTGCTGACAGTGTGCTGTTGTTGGCAGTCACCTAGTCAGCATGTTACCTTTTGGTAATTTGTCCATGGAGTGGATTATTTGCAATCCCAGGTCTGCTGGTTATGTATTGGTTCGTTCTTCCATCATTGTATATAACACAGAATTTTTAACTAATTTGGACCTGATCGGGACTTCTTTGCACTTAAAAAATATAATAATAATAATAATAATAACAACTTAATTTCATCTCTATCAGACAAAAAATGTATTTGTCTCTAGATGGGTGATTTGACCCTACACCACAGCTCCAACACAGTTAGGCCTGGAGATCAAACCATCTGATTGTAGATCAGTATTCTGAAGGCAGATTATGTCTTAACCCTTTGAGGACCAGGCCCAAAATGACCCAGTGGACCGCGCAAATTTTGATCTTAGTGTTTTCGTTTCCCCCTTTTTACGCACGCTACGGTATATTATATGTTTATTTATTTATTTTTATATGTTTTATTTATATAATGGGAAAGGGGGGTGATTTAGACTTTTATTGGGGGAGGGGTTTTGGGGAGTTTTTTTTTTTACACATTTGAAGTCCCTTTGGGGGACTTTTACATACAGTACTTTGATTTTTACACTGATCATTGCTATGCCATAGGCATAGCATTGATCAGTGTTATCAGCGCTCTGCTCATTGAGCCTGCCTGTGCAGGCTTAGTGCAGCAGATCGCTGATCGGACCGCACGGAGGAAGGTGAGAGACCTCCGGCGGTCCGTTTTACTGATCGTGACCCCCGCAGTCACACTGCGGGGGTCCCGATCGGTAAGTGACAGGGGACTCCCCCTGTCACTTACACATAAACGCCGCAGCGTTTAAGGAGTTAATGGCACGCGGCAGCGCGATCGCTGCAGCGTGTCATTACCGGTGAGGTCCCGGCTGCTGATTGCAGCCGGCCCCCACCTGCTATGAAGCGCGCTCCGCTCCGGAGCATGCTTCATAGCCGGAGAAACACCCAGGACGTATAGTTACGCCCTAGGTCGTCTGAGGACAGACTTCCATGGCGTAACTATATGCCCTGGGTCGTCTAAGGGTTGAACAAATACTCAGAGACACTGGCCGACAGTGCAAGCAAGCAGGAGGCTGTACAACAAGAGATTATTTATGAAGAAGAGAGATGAGAAACTGTGTATAATCCACTCCATGGACAAACTACCAAAAGATAACACGCTGGGGACTGCCAGCTAGATTCCCTTTAAGACCTATTTGAAAATAGGCAATGACATTTTAATGAAAATTGGTCTTAATTCTAGGTGTAATATTTTAGTAATTCATTTACAACATTTAGCAGTCATAAGTGTATTTTGTAAACACAAGCTGAAAAATAGCTGAATTGTAAAGATACATTTATAGCAATAAAATAATTAGTTTGTACATAAACTACATTGTGCAATAAGAAAACAACATTTGTTAATAATCTTAATTAAGAAGTGTGTTTGACTAGATTACAAACACTAATTGAGTTACATCAATCCACTGAAATGTTTATTATTAAATGACAAAACAAGTCACACACACTTATATTAAGATCTGTATTTGCAAAACCAAAACCCTGTAGGAATCAGAATGAAGCCAAAACATTAAAATTAATGCATAGTACCCTATAACTTCAGCATAACTCACTGTTAATTTAACCCCTACCTCCAGTATACATTAAGAGGTTAAAAAGACCCATACATTACTATGTTATGTGAGGTTTTGTGTCCATTTTATGCACTTAGTGATACTTGACAATTTTTTCATAAGCGAATATCTGAGGAGGGACCGCATTCACAGCTCACCCGTCCATCCGTAGTGCAGGCCGCTGTGTCTTGTAGTAGTTAATTTTTTCATTTAAAACAATTCATCCATCTGCAGTGAGGCAACATTACCATTTTGCTTGTAACTGCAACTCTTAAAGCCCCTAAGGGGGCAGGGCTAGGGCGTACAATGCTGCCTCTGTACGGCTTATGCTCGTTTTCTGCGCTGACCCAAAGTCAGTCAGGGCAATATTTGCCACTAGGCACTCAAGGTTCGGTGTGTAGGACAGCACCTGTGCAAGTCAGTGCCAGTACTCATACATGGGAGCTAACTTCAGAAACAAAACACTTTAAGTTGCTCTACCCCTTTATTCTTTGTGCTGAGTGTTCAGCTAAGTTGCTTAACTCCTTCCTTGTTGGGCCTGATGTAATGCTTTCAGGACAGTAAACTGCAATCTATACAGATTGCAACTTACTTTAGTGGAGCAGAACACATGTCAAAATCATGAGTGTTCTGCTCCTTAGTGAGCCGGGAGTACTAACCCCTTAGCGCTCCTGACTGTGTCTTCAGCTGTACTACAATAGGTGTAGGAAGGATGGCACTTCCGTGGGTCGGTGTGGCTCGAGGTGGTAATATCCAGCCAAATAGCAGAGAAGACTCGGCACTCACTCTGCTAATTTATTGTAGTTCAAAAAATATTACCAAGGATGCGTTTCAGCCAAGTATGGCCTTCATCAGTTTGTGGTAGTACAGTGCAGTATTGGAATTAATACATTTAAATAGACATAAAAAAGCTAATGTGATGACGTCCTAGGGTAAATATGAATGACAAGAATGACAACACATAGTAATAAACAGAGGCTGCAAAAACACATGGGGACAAAGTATTAGCATTGGAAAACATTGTGCAAGTCAAGTGAGGGACTGTAAAGGTGAGGGAGTGGAGCAGGTGGCTGCAATCATTGTCAGAAGTAATGCTGCGTTTACACAGAAAGACTATCTGACAGATTATCTGCCAAAGATTTGAAGCCAAAACTAGGAACGGACTATCAACAGAGATCAGGTCATAAAGGAAAGCCTAAGATTTCTCCTCTTTTCAAATCCACTCCTGGCTTTGGCTTCAAATCTTTGGCAGATAATCTTTCTGTGTAAACGCACCATAATGCTAAGTTTAAACGAGGCGACTATTGGCCCGATCGTACGATTAACGATTTCGAAGTAACAATTTTTTTTTATAACGATCAGCGTTTAGATGGAACGATATATCGTACAGAAAATTTGTTTTGCGATCGCTTAAGCCTATCTCACACATAGGTAAAATCAGTGAACGACTTTTTACACGGAACGATCGACGAATTTTTTGCGAACGACGATTTAAGAACATGTTAAAAGATCAAAATGGACGATTTATTGATCGTTCGCCGCGTTTACACGTACGATTATCGTTCGAATTCGATCGTTATCGCGAAAATTCGCCCGATAATCGTTCCGTGTAAACGTAGCATAACTCAGATCAAAAGACAGAGATGCAGGACTGCTGTTAATACATTCAAAGCCCCCGTCATCATATGCACAGTTGTGTTTTTTCTTGAAGTTTCCCTTAAATAATTGGATGGGTGCAACTTTCTTTTTTTTTTTTTTTTTTTAATAAATAACAGGAGTGAACACCAGGAGCATGTTTATGGAGCATTTTTTTTTTTAGGTTCGCTCCATAAATAGGAAGCGTACTCAATACACACACTGCTTGATAGATGACTTGTCTTTCCTGATTCTGACCTACTGTCTATATTCTCCTTCAGGCTTCCCTGCCTCTCTGAGACTGCCTTCTTTCCCCTTGGGAGCATCTACATACTGCCCAGGTATGATCCAGGCCTATATCACAATGTTACACATTACAAATTGTATTCCTACAGCTCAAGGTACCTTTCTACACATTGGCATCTGCTTGCACCTATCTATAGTTTATGCCACTGTACATATGTGTATATTTGTATATGTGTATATAGGCGACCCAGGCTCCCAATTCAACAGAACAAGATGTAAAGAGATGGCACTCCAGATTAAAGCAAAAAACAAAGTGGTTTATTCACCTATTTTTTTCACTTTAATCTGGAGTGCCATCTATTTTTATATATATATATATATATATATATATATATATATATATATATATATCACATTTTATGTGCCCCATTCATGTATTTTACTTCTATCAGCACCTTACCCTGGTGTTTCCCCTCCGTATATAGTCCAGATCGCTACTGTGACCAAGAAGCACGCAAATCTGAGCAGATCATACATCTACTCTCTACTAGCAGGACATTTGCCTCTACTTATTCTCAGACTGGTAGACTGGTGCTACACTGTTTATACCCGATCTGCCCACAACTCTCTTTTTTTTTTTTTTTTTTTGTTATCCTGTATCCTAAGAACTAAGTCAGATTCAATGTTCATGAGAGAGATGGACTGTGCTCTTCCCTGCTGTGCTAGTGGCTATCACAAGTCCAGGTCTTGCCTTCAGGTCACATGCACCACCCTGGTAGATAAATTATATAAAAACAAGAAGACACAAAGGGATCAGGTAACGGGTTGCAATCATCAATTCAGAATTTAAGTGGTTCCTGGTGAAGTAAAGGCAAGTTTTGAGCAAGCACTTAAATGTTTGCGTGCTCCACTTAAAGTGTCACTGTCGTTACAAAAAAATTTTTGTTGCAAAAAAGTTTTGATCAGTCCGAGTGTTCAGACCCATACCGATCAGGAGAACCAGTGGGGAAAGGACTGTGCTGCAGCAAATTAGAAAAAAGAGTCAGACTCCATAGAGCTTTATTATAAGTCTGACTTTTTTTTCTAACTCTTCTCCCGCTTGTTCTCCTGATTGAAAACTCAGACCCAGACCAATCAAAACTTTTGACATGTCTCTTTGTAACGACAATGATACTTTAAGTAATAAACCCTCATGAAATCAATGGGAGACTTGTGCATTTAGCTAGGTGCCTGCTTCGTAATGTGTCTTGCAGAAACCTTTAAATTTTTGCATTCTAATTTTTTAAATATTTAATTTAAACATCCTTTTAAGGGATGAAATATACAAAAAAAAAACCTGCTTACTATGGTGGGCAGGAGATATAACTGATGGCTGAAAAACCATTTGTCTGTCAATATTTGAAGGTGCATTGAACATGATCGCTCAACACTAGTAAAGACCGATCATGATGTTTTTTTTTTTCCCATCAAACATACATGCATCATATATATTATTCTGTACATAAGTAATGAATTTTCCCTTCCAAAATAATGCTGTCACTTAACTGCCTTTGTCCAATTCATCTTGTCTATGAAGACAATTTTTAATTTATATATTATTACACTTTTATGAACATAGTAAAAAAAATACATACCCATTTGGATGTATTAATAGGATCTTGAAAAAATAAAAATGCAATAAAGAATCTAAATAATTTTGACCATTGTAATAGCTGAATTTAAAAATATAAGGCTTTGTGAATCATGGTCTGTGTAATAAAGGCTCATCGTTTAAAGTACGATATAAGACCAATGATGGTATATCTTTCCCAAAACGCAATTTTCTAACAAAGAGATCTACTGAAGTTTAAGTTCTCTCATTCCTAAATGAAGTACTGATTCCATTATGCAAACCTACTATGATGGTATAGTTAACTTTACCGATGTAGAATAAGTGGTTTCTTTTCTAATCAACAGTCTACTATCTCCAGAGACAACTGATTCACATTATAACAGATTTAAAAGATAGAGCTTTGATTATAATCAGAGTCTAGAATACAGTACATGAGCTCATTATAAATTAAATGTACTTGCTTTTTGGTATGCTGATTATGAAAGACACCCCGATTCTACGAGATGAATGCATCTAAATGGTAATGGAAAAAAGACCTTCTACAAATCAAATCATTGTGTCACTGGTTACAACTTGTAATTTACTACTTTTCTTCAGATTCAAGGCTTTGATTAAGAGGAGTGATAAGGACTTCTAAGAATTATTCAAACGGCAGCATTAAAGAATTTAGCTTATTTTAACACTCTGCTTCAAACTATGGTATATTTCGTGTAGGATATTTCAAGGAAGAATTAAATTCAACATTAAAAATACACACATACACACACACACAAATGAATGTCTAAATTCATAAAGAGAGGGAGAGAAAGAAAAATCTCACAGATAGATACATAAAAATAAATACAAATAAGTAAATTCATGTTAGTTAGGGATTTTGTATTGTACAGCGGTAACCTTAGACTAAATTCATTTATTTCTGTCTTCCTATAGTTACAAGAGTTTAACTGCAACATGTTCCTTATTAAAAAGTTAAATTCCTCATGATGTCAAACTGTAGTCATAATTGTTGACATCCCAGCTCATAATGTGTTATTTATTTGTAAAAACAAAAATACTTTTTTGCTGGCTAGCAGTAGATTACAGGTATACAGGTGTGCAGCTAAGATGTAACAATACTTTTGTCAGGGCAGGACGGTACGGACACAACAAGACAGTGGGCCCTGAGTCTAAACCCACCCACTGTCCCTACCTACTTGCCTCAGTTGGCCCTAGGCAACCGCGGACAACCACGAAGGCGTTCCCTATGCTGTATAAGTGGCACACAAAACGGGACAGACAGACAAACACAATAGGGATTAGTAAACAAGCCAAGTCAAAACCACATGGGCAACGCAGTACAAAATCAGCAATACAATCGGATAGTCACAGGTCAGGCAGGAGGTCAGAAAACAAGTCGAGCAGTCAGAGGGATTAGGAAGGGATACGCAGGAGTAGACACAGGGAAGCTGGGATCCAGGTATGAACCGAAATAGCCAGCATAGAAGTGAGCAGCTAGCTGTTATTTATCCAGGATGAGAGGCTAGGTCCAGCAGCTGATTGGATCTGCCCTGATCCCAGCACCAGGTTTAGCTGAAACAATAAAATCCTGCAGAACTCAGGTTAACTCCTGCATTGCTGGATGAAAAGCTATCGGGTGTGTCACAACAAACCAGGCCCAGTTCACACCAGGCTACTGCACATTCCTGACAACTTTCTTTACCTATACTTCACACTTTTTTTTTTTTTTTTTTTAACTTTTCCAATAGTGCTGTTCCTCCTTTCCTACATCTGGATGATCCCAATCTATACCCTTGAGATTTTCTTAGTCAGTTAATATATTTTTGCATTGATGTTCTCCAGGTGCCTTGCTAGGCATTATTACAATCTCACCTTTGTGCTACCTAAAGGCACACTAATTTCTGTATAGGTTCCTTGTAGAGTATTGTTGTACCGTGTTAGCCATAGTATAGGTTCCTTGTCATTCAATCTGGCCTTCAGATTATCACCTCTCTCACAATAAACAAGTTACTCTGGCTTCCAACCTACCAATGCTCCCACTGATAGACAAGCAAAAGCCTAGCAATTACATAGGAGAACTGCATCTCCTTTTGATCAGGTAATCTTTGTTCCTCCTTTTTAACATTTTGGCAAAGCATTCCAGTGTCACTCAAGGTGCACAGTCAAAGTTGTGAAAATCATTACTCTCAGGTCACGTCACTGGAGAGATTAATACTACTGAGTCAATTTACCACATAAATTCATGTACATTCCCTTCCAAAAGATAAATTACTGGATAAACGTGACAAAAAAGCATGGATATGGCCATAAAAGTAGTAGAAAAGGTGCCATTTTTTACTATTATAAGTAAAGATGAGCAAAGCAAATCCAGCTGATCAAAATTGTTGGATTGTTGTGAATTTGGCCATCAATTCGCTTCATTCTGGGAAGCAAATTCCGGCCCTTTTGTTAAGGAAATTGAAAAAAAAACAAAAAAACAGAATGTCGGAGCTGTTTAGCATTTGCTGTCTGGAGCGCCACTGGACGGGAGATGGGGATTAACCATAATCCCTAGTGCCCGTCCAGTCAGCTGCAGGCTGTGATGTCAGCACCTCCCCCTCACTCTCTATAAGATGGTTCATTTACAGAAGTGGCCAGTTGGCTGTGTATAGAGGAGAGCGCAGGATGGCAGCAGGCAGTTACAGCAGAGCAGGGAGAGACTAAAAGAGTGATTTAGGGACAGAGAGGAGAGGATAGGGGAGCTGACTGTGGGTGATTGTTTGTTGTAGCTGTCACCCAAGTGTGCTGTTTATCAAGTAACTGGGTGCCTATAGGAATTCACTGGGACAGTTAATAGTATTCACTCACTGAGCTCTGTAAACTCCTATTGACAGGGGAGTAGCTAAAGGCTGATGGGCCCTGGTGCAAAATGTTAGCTTGGGGCCTCCCATCTCACCCGATCAGGCAAAGTCATATCTAACGTTATATCCAATTACTCTAATGTGCCACCATGTTCTAATGCAATGCCACTGCCTCCACCTCATGTACTGCACTACTGCCCCCTATAATTAATGGACTGTACTGTGTCATTGTCTAATCATTGTATTCCAATCTTTCACTCTCCAGCTGAAAAACTACAACTCTCATCATGAACTGCCAGTTGGATATGATGGGGGTTGTACTGCTGCAACCTGAAGAGCCACATGCTGCAAAACTACAACTCCCATAATAAACTGTCAGCAGGGCACGATGAAGTTTAAACTTCTGCAACCTGGAGAAGTCACCTGATATCACCTGCAGTCCTATGTAACACCACAGAAAACAGTGATATCCCTCTGAGTACAGATAATGTAGTAGATTTCACCTGCAGTCCTATGTAACAGCACAGATAACACAGTGATATCTCTGAGTACAGATCATGTAGTAGATGTCACCTGCAGTCCTATGTGACACCACAGATAACACAGTGATATCCCTCTGAGTACAGATAATGTAGATTTCACCTGCAGTCCTATGTAACAGCACAGATAACACAGTGATATCTCTGAGTACAGATAATGTAGATGTCACCTGCAGTCCTATGTAACACCACAGATAACACAGTGATATCTCTGAGTACAGATAATGTAGTAGCTGTCACCTCGGGGCACCCCTACTAAATAATGTTCTACAAAATAAGAAAAGTGTCATACAGGGATTCACAGGTGACGTCTTCTTTGATCTGAGGCTTCACTTTCCCTTTTCCTCTCCATCCGGCCCAGACCTCCATGATGATTTCTTCCAGAAATGTTTCATCTTTTCAGAACCTGCGAGACAAACAATTTAGGCTCTGCACATTTCTAGCAACTTCCTTTCCTTTCTCCCCCCTGTAGGCTCCCAAAGTAACTGCGCTGTTTGGTGTTATGTGCAGTAAAGCGAGTAGGAATGTGGGATGCCCCCTGTATGCCCCCTGCTGTGCCCCTATGAGCTAATAATGCCCCCAGAGGTGCCCCCATATACTTAAATGCCCCCAGAGGTGCCCCATATACTAATAATGCCCCCAGAGGTGCCCCCATATATTAATAATGCCCCCAGAGGTGGCCCTCATGAACTAATAATGCCCCCAGAGGTGCCCCCATAGGTGCCCCCATATACTAATAATGCCCCCAGAGGTGGCCCTCATGAACTAATAATGCCCCCAGAGGTGCCCCCATATACTTAAATGTCCCCAGAGGTGCCCCATATACTAATAATGCCCCCAGAGGTGCCCCCATATATTAATAATGCCCCCAGAGGTGGCCCTCATGAACTAATAATGCCCCCAGAGGTGCCCCCATAGGTGCCCCCATATACTAATAATGCCCCCAGAGGTGGCCCTCATGAACTAATAATGCCCCCAGAGGTGCCCCCATATACTAATAATGCCCCCAGAGGTGCCCCCATAAACTAATAATGCCCCCAGAGGTGCCCCCCATATACTAATAATGCCCCCAGAGGTGCCCCTATATACTAATAATGCCCCCAGAGGTGCCCCCATATACTAATAATGCCCCCTGAGGTGCCCCCATGAACTAAAAATGCCCCCAGAGGTGCCCCCATGAACTAATAATGCCCCTAGAGGTGCCTCCTATGAACTAATAATGCCCCCAGAGGTGCCCCCATATACTAATAATGCCCCCAGAGGTGCCCCCACATACTAATAATGCCCCCAGAGGTGCCCCCATATACTAATAATGCCCCCAGAGGTGAACCCCATATACTAATAATGCCCTCAGAGGTTCCCCCATGAACGAATAATGCCCCCAGAGGTGCCCCCATATACTAATAATGCCCCCAGAGGTGCCCCCATGAACTAATAATGCCCCCAGAGGTGCCCCCATATACTAATAATGCCCCCAGAGGTGCCCCCATAAACTAATAATGCCCCCAGAGGTGCCCCCCCATATACTAATAATGCCCCCAGAGGTGCCCCTATATACTAATAATGCCCCCAGAGGTGCCCCCCATATACTAATAATGCCCCCTGAGGTGCCCCCATGAACTAAAAATGCCCCCAGAGGTGCCCCCATGAACTAATAATGCCCCTAGAGGTGCCTCCTATGAACTAATAATGCCCCCAGAGGTGCCCCCATATACTAATAATGCCCCCAGAGGTGCCCCCACATACTAATAATGCCCCCAGAGGTGCCCCCATATACTAATAATGCCCCCAGAGGTGCCCCCATATACTAATAATGCCCTCAGAGGTTCCCCCATGAACGAATAATGCCCCCAGAGGTGCCCCCATATACTAATAATGCCCCCAGAGGTGCCCCCATGAACTAATAATGCCCCCAGAGGTGCCCCCATATACTAATAATGCCCCCAGAGGTGCCCCTAAAAAAACAAACATCCTACTCACCTAATCTGCGCTGTGGCTGCAGGCAGCAGCTCTTCCTCCTCTTCGGGCTCCATCTTGCGAGCCGCAGGGACGGGACTTCCAGCAGGCGTGATGACGTCACATTATAACGCCTGCCAGAGAGGTCACGTCCCGGCCTCCCATAGGCTGCTGGCATGAAGTGCCAGCAGCCTATGGGAGGGAATACAGGAGGAGGACGCTGACAGGTCCTGCTCCTGCATTCTGATCGCTTTAATGTTCCGCCTGCTCACTGCGCAGGCGGATTATCAAAGTGATCCGTGCATCCCGAGAAGCTGCGCGGCCGCAGCCACTCGGGATGCTCAGAGACAAGTGGCAAGGGGGGCCGTGTGGGCCCCCCTAGCGTAGGGGCTGCCTATTGAGTTGTATTAACTGGGATTAGTGAATGGATCGTGCGCCAAACATAATCAGTGTTCGCACTCCACTCCTACTGTGTTGTACAAGTTGGGTTTCATTACTAAACTGAGTGTGCGCTTGACTTAATCAGTTTGCACTTCTCTCCCACTGCTTTCCATGGTGGAAATTGGATGATTGACTAGCAGATTGACATTTTTTTTACATTGTCATTTTCCAATTAACACTAATACAAGAACGTACATTAACAAATTTGTCCTTTTGTTATAGTCCCAGTTCTGTAGCTACTATAGTTTTGCTGTTTTATTGAAATTTGACCCAAAATTAGCGAAGCTTGCGAAACAAATTTCTGGCTGCTTCACTCATCTCTAATTATAAGTTACATATGTTTTACTACAACTATACATTACTGCCAAAAAACAGTGTGTGAACATAGCCTAAGTAGGTGCAGCAAGGAAAATGTAGTATTACATGGAACCTCATAAATGAACATCTGTCCATGTAATACATAGATTAACAAATTCTGCTAGAGCAACAGCCACTGTTGTCATAAACAGCAAATTTAAACTTCAAATTTAAATCATTTTAAGTGTGTTTACATATAAAGAGAGAATACATTCAATAAGGTTATTCTTCTTGGACCTCTTAATTGATATATTTTTTTGGAAGATTTGGGTTAGTGAGTTGAGTGTTCGCAACGATGGGGCAACTGCCATTGACAGTGATCAAGATACTTATTTAACAAAACTAGAAGACATCACTATTTAGTATGATTAATAACATATGGACATCTAACAAACATGTAATTAAATATGTCACACTGTGTACCTGTCAGTTCTAAAACATATTAACTATTTTTTCATTTTTATTTAATTTCTTTTATTTTAAGAATTCTGTTTTCTTAATTATGAAATAGCTCAATAAAGGTTTCCTTAGAGGCTGGAGTTACTTTATTAATGTGTCCTTCATAAAGATCAGGTCACAATTACAATTACAAGTAACAGCATATTATGCAAGTTGAAGTTAAATTAGCTTGTGCAAGTCAAAGATTACATTATACATAACATCTACATTTCCTGGCAGACTAAATGTTTTCATTTATAACAATATATGTTTGTTAAATTTGTAATTTCATGCATTAATTTGTTTTGTTTCAGAACAATGCGTTTTATATTTTTGTAACAAAGACATTTCAAAATTCAGTTTTTTTAAAATTTTATTTGAAATGTCACTGAAATTATCAGAGTAGAACAGTTCTGACAGGTCAATTGCCACAGATGGCAAGTTCTTTGTTAATTATACAGGAATTTAGATACAAATGCAAAATGTCTATTCTCTGGAGAAATTTCTCTATCAATCTGCCTCAAGGAGTCCCTCAACTGAATTAATGTAGTATTTGTGAGCATAAGTTAAGAATCTACTTGTACAAATAAATCACTTCTCCTTGTTAAATATGCAAGAGTAAATGATCAGCGTTTACAGGAAATATAACAATGGCATGTTTTCAGATAGCAATGCAGACTCCAGGGTGAGGGAAGTTAAGTGAGGTGCATGGGAACAATTGCAGAAAGATTACTGCTGGAATTAGATAGTTGATGATGAGACCAGTTTATGGTCTGGTAAACCTTTACATCTATGACAAAGGAGGCTATTGAAAAATGACCGACAATGACACATTGGCAAATTATTTCTGGCCCTCTTTTCCTCTAGATTTACCTGAAGCAATGGGTTCAGAGTATACTAAAGGGGGTTTAAAGGGGTTATCCAGGATTAGAAAATGCACAGCTAGCACCACATCTGTCCTCAGGTTGTTTGGTGTTGCAGCTCCATTCATTTTAAAGGTGATAAGCAGAAAAAACACCCTCAAACTATGTACTGTACAAGAGTAGTGCTGTTTCTTAAAGAAAGCAGAAATGTTTCTCTAAGCCTGAATATCTTCATAAATCTGGCGTGGCTGTAGGACAATCTAGATATTTTAAAGAGATTGCCTAAACATTTTTTTTATACATGGCTGAAAATAAAAATCAGTATATCCCACCTATACAGATTCCAATAAATCTAATGCCTCCTGGTCCCCGCTTATCATCATTTGTTTCTGGTTCCAAGATGAGTCATTGCAGCAGGAACCACCTGCTCAGGTAATCATTGACTGTAGCTGTGTCCTACCTTAGTTAGTGAATGGCTGAGTGAGCAGCGCTTGCTCCGACAACAAAAAAGCAGTGACAACTTTGGAGTGGATAGCATGGGCATAGTGTCTCCTAGGAATCAAGGGAGGTGGATATGACTTCCTTATGTTAATATGTCCCGAGCTATGTATAAAAAACAAAAAAATACAAGAAAAGGTACAGTCAATATTGTGAAGAAACATAAAATAATTGGACTCAACGACTGAACCTTCCTGTATTTACAAGGTGTATTTCCTATAAAGACCACTTGACCTGACCCAGGTCACTACCACAAAATCCTTAACCAAAAAGGGTCACTACTAATATTTCAAAAATACAAATCACTTTATTGATATCGATATAAAATCAAATAATGGAGTAAAATTATGCGCACATGAGGCACTGTAATAAACCACAAGAGAATAATAAGTCAAAATAATAAACCTATGTAATGGTGCGTTTACACAGGCAGATTTATCTGACAGATTTTGGAAGCCAAAACCAGGAATGGATTTGAAAAAAGGAGAAATCTCAGTCTTTCCTTTATGACCCGTTCCCTGTTTATGGTCTGTTCCTGGCTTTGGCTTAAAAAATCTGTCAGATAAATCTGCCTGTGTAAACGCACCATTAGGTGCTGTGATATACAAGCTGCCAATATGGGGATGGTAGATTATGACAGTCTATGACTGCCAATATAGGGAATGATTGGGGAAGCTATATGCCTGCTATTGCACAAGTTCCGGATGAACAAAGTGCAGCAATAAATAGACAATTCTAAATTACATAGAAAGTTCAATCCTAAAGACACAAAAACAGTACCGGATGTAAGCTGCGTGCTACCACCTCTAACGCACGTTTCGCGTTCTGCTTATTCACAGAGGAGTCAAATATGTGCCAAAAAACATATTTAGGCTGGGTTCACACACAGTATATTTCAGTCAGTATTTGGTCAGTATTTTGCAACCCTTAACCAGGAGTTGATTGAAAACACAGAAAGGCTTTCCTCATACAATGTTGAAATTGAGTGGATGGCAGCCATATAATGGTAAATAATTGCCATAATTTCACTACAACGATGTTTTAAAAAAACAGCAAATATTTGCCATTAAATGGTGGCCATCCACTTAATTTCAATATTGTGTGAACAGAGCCTTTCTGTGTTTTCAATCCACTCCTGGTTTTGGTTGCAATATGAGGACCCGAATACTGACTGAAATATACTGTGTGTCAACATAGCGTAATAGTCATGAGCGAACATCCCGATCTTGAACACAAACATAAAAAAGAATAATTGTGATCGGTTCCTGTTCGCCAAACATTCATGAACAAATAACGAACATACAGTAGAAGCGTACATTTCAGTCTAGAGTTACGCACATGCATACAGATTATCAGGTGCAAAGTGTAAAATACGTAATAGCGGAGCAATTACAAGATGTATAGCATTAGCGTAACTTTTATTCACTTGTGCATACATAATGGCAATCACTGACACACAGCAAAGCCAGACAAAAAAAAAATTAATGAAAAAAAATATATAAATAAATTAGCCCTAAAAAGGACTGCTGGGTTATTAAGGTTTTTTTTCACAGAGAAATTAATTCTTATAAAACGCTAAAACGTTGGATTCTATCACCCTTGCTACACTGACAATTACACAACGTTTTAAACCCTACTCGGTCAGCTCTCCCTCCCTACACTGACTAACTACCACTCTGACTATTTCCGCCAAACTGAATTCCGATACTGTCCCTGCTTGTTTCACTCTCCCTGATGAACGGCACAAGAATCAGCAAAGACTGTGAGAAAATTCGCATCAGCGTGACGTTTTATAACATGTACGTACCGTACGTAATGACACAAGTCGTACAGCTAATCACCGTAAAGCCAGTAGGGAACATGGCTACTACATTACCTGATGTGCCCTTCCTTCCCAACTCGTTCATTGGCTCTTTCAAATTTATGGGAGGAAAGTTGCACAGTTGTGTACATGCAAGATAAACGTTCGTATGTCCAAAAATGATTGTTATAACCATCAAATAAATTGTTTGTGACCGGCTAACACAAACAATTAGCGTCATGTTTGTACGAACATACGAACATTTATGAACACGTTCGCTCATCACTACATATTACTTAAAAATGTGAAATATTAAGTGATTAAAAATATTAAGTTATTATGAAATGTAAAAAAGTGTCAGCCAAAACATGTAATAAGAATGAGCTTCTACGTGCTGTCTAAATGCTTTGTGGTAATTTCTAGCAGTTTAAATGCAGTATATCATGTAAAATTATTTTGATGAATACTTGGATTTAAGTCTTTACGTTTGACACACAAAAACTTAGAGGTGGATCATGCTGGTATATTTCCACGTAGCACAAAATATTAATTTGAATAAATAACGTTATTTTTCAATTGAGCAAGGAGCTTCAGCATAATAGCATTTTATAATAGATAATAAAATATGAAATGAACAGCAGAACAAATATAATTCGGAATAACATGGTTGAGAACTTATAAATATGATGTGCAAATGACAATGTAATTATAAATCATATGTACTGTTAGAATAGGCTAATCCACGTCATTCCCTAACATTAATCCTAAATTTGGCAATTTGTTCACTATGAACCTTTGACTGGGGTTGTCAACTTTAGAATATTCTGGAATATTCTGTTTCCTGTAAGAAGTAAAATAACATCAAGATGGCTGATGTCACTACAGAGCTGAAAAAGTCTCTAAGAAGTACCTCCTGGACTCCAAAGGCTCTCAACCTTTTAAGCAGGTAGATTCTACTGTGGCCCTTTCTGTACAGTACGTCCATGTGATCATCCAAATATTTATAGGTGTTGACTATATTAATGCCCGTCCCCTGGATGTCCACTGGTTTTGGAAGATATCTGCATTAGCAGACGTCCACCACTATCTCCTTGCTCTTCCCAGCATTGATCATAGTCGGGTGACTGAGATTTCAGCGACCGAAGCGCACGCGCTCACAGGAGAGTCAGATGCTCATAGAGAATGATTCTCTATGGGCATCGGACTCTACTGTGAGCGCGCGCGCCGGGCTTCGGGCGCTGAAATCTCAGTCACCCGACCGGCTCAGGAAGCGGGACCCAGCGCGATGAGGTAATTATAGGAAAGGGAAGGCAGGGGTGGGAGGAGCTGGTGTGTGATCAAACCTATTAATGAATAGATTGAGCTTAATAAGCCACTTTGGATCTCCTACCTGGGCTACAGGCTGACTGTAAAGAGATTCATATCTCTATATTCTATCCATTGCATGAACTCTGTTGCTAGTATGAAGCTGGTATAAAGCCAAATCTGGTCACAATTGTCTTTGTTGGCGCAACTTGTTTAATTAACAATGAAGTATATTTTCAGCCATTCTGATCGCTTTCAAAACAATGAAATCTGTGTTCACCTAGAATTCGTGATCTATTTCATGAATGTGTACACTTTTTTGCCAAGTGTGTAAATCTCCAAAGCACAAGCAAAAGGCTGCTAGATAGAAATGCTAATTGCCTGAAGCTTTATGATGTGCATCTGGCATCCCCTTAGGCACCCCATAGACTGACATAGAGCACAGTGCCGGATGAGTCAAGGAGCTGGATCCAAAAAAGGTTGCAGTAAACATTTATTGCTCTGTCTCCTGAATCAGTTTGGCACAACTCATGTGATGGATGCCAGGTATGATCCCACAATCAACAATGAGATTGGTTCTGAAATAATTTTTTCCCCAGTTTGTCATGCCTGAGGGAGCAATCTTTGGATGGACAACCATATAGGAATGTACACTTGAATGAAGAACTAGGTATGCTTATATATGCCGTCTAACTGATCATTTCAGATTGTTATTTTATGTACCACAAAACTATTACATTTGAGCAAAAATATTGTTCAGCGTGACTTTTCTATATCACTAAACATGGATGTAATAACAAATAGACACATTGTAGTTTACAAGTTTCCCTCTTTCATATAAAAATGCTGTTTTGGCATATGCACAGCAACACAGCTGCCTTTAGAAAAGAATTGAACAGTAGCCAGCTGTTCTGTAACTGTGTTAGCCCGGAGCCCTCATGAGAAATATTTTTTTTTTCCGAGAAAATAAATTATAACATGTCTAAGTGGAGCCTGACAAAGCTAAACAGGAGACATGCTGCTCTATTGCAAATTCAGCAGCAGTCTCTAGATACATAGAAAGACAAATAAAACCACTTCATCAAAATCAGTCACAGAAATTCAGTAATACCCAGGGGAGGCCACTGAGCTCTAATTACCAATCAATTTCAGCAACTTTTTGTCCAACTTGCAAATCCCCTCAAGCACTGTCACTCTACGTTGCCAGAAACATCTGCAGAATGTATGAAACAACCTGATATTGAACACTGGACAACAGGAGGAAGAAGCTTATGGCAAATACCATTTAAACATCACAAAGTAACACTATGACCAAGCTGTTTGACAATGTCAATAGCAAAATACAATGTAGCTGAGCTATTTTTAAACTCATATAGCTTCTGCTTAATCAATGCAATTTGCTGTTTCATATCTATAAAACCTAGATGCACAAGAGAATTTACTAAGCAGGGGATTTTATATGCTGATCTGAATCACACTAGATTAAAGGGGTTTTAAACTTAGTTTATAAGTGTTACAAGTTATTTACAAGTGTACCTATCCATCATCAACATGTAATTAAAAAGTGCAAATTTTCTGTGCAGGTAGGTTCCAATAACTGGATGATTTGAAGGGTGAGGCCATGTTCACACAACGTAAGTTATGTATTAATCACGGCCGCTGTTGCCAATGCACAACAATGGCCGTGATTAATACACAACTTACGTGCACTGCAGTTACATGGAATCCCGGCCAGAGTGTATACACGTAGGGGGAGGTTTATGAAAGGGCGTAAATATACACCTATTGTATACTGCCCACAGCTCAGCTCAGCTTTTAGCTCTGGTAAAATATAAGAGGAGCTGTGATTGGTTGCTGTGGGCAGTTTACACTAGGTTTATATTTACACCCTTTCATAAATCTCCCCCATAGTATGCACTCCAGCCGGGATCGCTAGCGGCCATACAAAAAGCTGACAACTGACAACTGATGTGCAGCTCAGCCAATCAGTGACTGACTAAAACGGGCCTGCACCGCAGCCAAGCTGTCATCTGTCATCTGGCTGGGGGAGGCCGAAGAGGACGCCGGGGGAACACAGATTGTTTAGCTGTTAGTAATGCTTGTTTAGATTCGACTTTTTAAATCGGATACTTGATCGATAACAAAGCTTTCGACTAGTGCAATACTCGATCGAATAGCTACTCAATCAAGTATTACTCTCATCTCTAATAGGTAATGCTGAATGCTGATAAAGCCAAGTAGAAAGGGTGAAAGAGCCATCTGGTATTAGCGTGTAGCATGTGAATGTCACTGTACGGTAAGGTAAAGGAACAGGTATCTCTTACTGCCAATTGAGGAATGTGCCGAGACTAAATGTGACAGCTGTGGCTGGAGACAATAATGTGTTGGAGAAGTGCCAGTGGGGCATAAAGGAGAAGTCTGTCGAGAATGTTTATTAAAGTATTGTACTGCCCCCCAAAAGTTTTGCAAATCACCAATATACTTATTACGGGAAATGCTTATAAAGTGCTTTATTCCCTGCACTTACTACTGCATCAAGGCTTCACTTCCTAGATAAAATGGTGATGTCACGACCCGATTCCCAGAGCTGTGCGGGCTGTGGCTGCTGGGGAGGATGATGGCAGAGGGATGCTCAGTGTCCCTCCAGTGCCCTATGTCCCTCAGTGTCCATCTACCATCATCCTCACTCAGTGTCGGACTGGGGTACCTTGGGCCCACCAGGGAAATTGATTCTTGGGGCCCACCCAACATATAAAGACATAATCAGCACCAAACCTTTCATGTTAGTACAGCGATTTTGCATAGAGCTGTGTATGTGAGCAGCAATACTAGTGCACTGCCAGTCACTTATACAGTTGTTACTGATTTATGCAGTTGTGGTAAAACTGCACCATTTAGGTAGAAACTTAAAGAGAACCTGTCACCTCCCGTGCCGGGTCAGAGCCGACCCCCGGCCGACCGGCTGAAGAAGCGGGACTTCGGGAATGAGGTGACTATAAGGGGCTCTAGCGGGGGTCGGCCGGGCTCTGACCCGACACGGGAGGTGACAGGTTCTCTTTAATATTGCTGCAAAAACACATGAAAAATGTCATGTGTGAACACAGACTTAGAAACATAAACGATGAAGGAGAAAATGTCCATCTAGTCTATTCTTATATTACAATCTCCAGCAGAGGAGACCAATAATGGTTTATTCTAGACTCACCACAAGGTGTTGGGCTAGAATAAGACTTTTAAGGACCTTCATGAAAGGCATATCAGTGGTCATTAAAGCGTTAAAGGGGTACTCAGGTAAATAATAATTTTTTTCAAATCTGTCAGAAGTTACAGATCAGTAAATTACTTTGTCTTCCAGTACTTATCAGCTGCTGTATGTCCTGCATGAAGTGGTGTATTCTCTCCAGTCTGACAGAGTGCTCTCTGCTGCCACCTCTGTCCATGTCAGGAACTGTCCAGAGCAGCAGCAAATCCCCATAGAAAACCTGGCAGCAGAGAGCACTGTATCAGACTGGAGAGAATACACCACTTCCTGCAAGACATACAGCAGCTGATAAGTATTGGAAGACTGGAGATTTTTAATTAGAAGTAATTTACAAATTCCTATAACTTCCTCACACCAGTTAATTTGAAAAAATATTTTCACCAGAATACCCCTTTTACCAGAATATCCCAGCCGGATGGTCTTCATCTCTGTTGAATTGTGATTCAGGCACACCCGTGTGCACCCGCATCTGAATTCCCAGATGCACACAATGGAGCATGCAGCCGGAGCTCCATTGTGGGCACTGACAGGTTCTCTGTGGCCGCTATTCAATGAATAGTGGCTGCAGAAAACTGACATGTCAGTTTCTTGTGGCGCTGCTGGCGATCCCGGCTGAAGCGTATACTATGGGGGAGATTTATCAAACTGGTGTAAAGTAGAATTGTCTCAGTTGCCCCTGGCAACCAATCAGATTCCACCTTTTATTTTCCAAAGAGTTTGTGAGGAATGAAAGGTGGAATCTGATTGGTTGCTAGGGGAACTGAGCCAGTTTCACTTTACTCCAGTTTGATAAATCTCCCAATGTGTATACACTCTGGCCGTGATTCCATAGAAGGCAGCACTATGTAAGTTTCGTATAATCACGTCCGTTGTTGCAAATCGGAAATAACGGGTGTGATTAATATGAAACTTACATAGTGTGAACATAGCCTTAAGGTTTATTCTGCCATTGTATACATGTACTAGGGAAAAAAAAAGAGTAAACACCATAAGGCGCACATGCAGGCGTATTTACTGCAGAATAAATGTGTGCCAGTGGCTAAACTTGCTGCTCACCATGGGCGGTCATGCTACAAGCCCAACACTGCCAGTTACTTTAGCGGTACTTTATACACATTGATGCCGCCTGCAGCCCTTTCAACGGAACCAGGAGACTCGGTACAATCATTTCGCAGCAGAGACTGCACCAAAGTAGTACAAAATCTTGTGACTTTATTCACTCCGTCTTGTGTGAGGTTTCGGTGTACTCTAGCCTTTACTCTACTCTAGCTAAAACCGAAATATCGCGCTAGAGGGTGTGAATCAAGTCACAAGATTTTTTTACTACTTTGGTGCAGTCTGTGCTGCTGATTTTTTTTAACTGTGTCTGGAGGAGGTGCAGTGAGATGAGGGGGGGCATTATACTACCTGTGTCTGGAGGGGGTGCAATCAGATGAGGGGGCATTATACTACCCGTGTCTGGAGGGGGTGCAGTCAGATGAGGGGGCATTATACTACCCGTGTCTGGAGGGGGTGCAGTCAGATGAGGGGGGGCATTATACTACCCGTGTCTGGAGGGGGTGCAGTCAGATGAGGGGGGCATTATACTACCCGTGTCTGGAGGGGGTGCAGTCAGATGAGGGGGCATTATACTACCCGTGTCTGGAGGGGGTGCAGTCAGATGAGGGGGCATTATACTACCCGTGTCTGGAGGGGGTGCAGTCAGATGAGGGGGGCATTATACTACCTGTGTCTGGAGGGGGGGCAGTCAGATGAGGGGGGCATTATACTACCTGTGTCTGGAGGGGGGGCAGTCAGATGAGGGGGGCATTATACTACCTGTGTCTGGAGGGGTGCAGTCAGATGAGGGGGCATTATACTACCCGTGTCTGGAGGGGTGCAGTCAGATGAGGGGGGGCATTATACTACCCGTGTCTGGAGGGGGTGCAGTGAGATGAGGGGGGCATTATACTACCTGTGTCTGGAGGGGGTGCAGTCAGATGAGGGGGGCATTATACTACCTGTGTCTGGAGGGGGTGCAGTGAGATAAGGGGGGCATTATACTACCTGTGTCTGGAGGGGGTGCAGTCAGATGAGGGGGCATTATACTACCTGTGTCTGGAGGGGGTGCAGTCAGATGAGGGGGCATTATACTACCTGTGTCTGGAGGGGGTGCACTCAGATGAGGGGGCATTATACTACCTGTGTCTGGAGGGGGTGCAGTCAGATGAGGGGGCATTATACTACCTGTGTCTGGAGGGGGGGCAGTCAGATGAGGGGGCATTATACTACCCGTGTCTGGAGTGGGTGCAGTCAGATGAGTGGGCATTATACTACCTGTGTCTGGAGGGGGTGCAGTCAGATGAGGGGGGCATTATACTACCTGTGTCTGGAGGGGGGGCAGTCAGATGAGGGGGCATTATACTACCTGTGTCTGGAGGGGGTGCAGTCAGATGAGGGGGCATTATACTACCTGTGTCTGATGCTGCTGCTTATATCTTTATTTTTTGAGTTGGTGCAATAGTTGAGAAGAAGTTTGCACTCTGGAGGTCCCAGTTGTGCAGGAGATCCGTGAGGCTTGGGCGCTGATCAGCTGATTCAGGATTCTCACATCAAAGATGATAGGAGTTGTAGTAGAAGTAACAGTAAGACTTTAATCAATGGATGACATTTTTTGTAGAAAACCCTCAATAGATCTGACAAAGAGGGTTCCCCTTAAAACGCCTCATCCATTGATGAAAGTCTTACTGTTATGTCTACTACTACTCCTATCATCCTACCATCACTCCTATAATAGTGAATCAGCCGATCAGCCCCTAAGCCTCAGGGATCTCCTGCACAACTGGACCCCCAGGGTGCAAACTTTTTATCATCACATACAAATATATACACACAAAATGACATATTGCAGACATACACAAATATACACAACACACCTTACATATATACCTACATCTAATCATACTAACACACACACAAATAGACACAACACACCTTACATATATACCTACATCTAATCATACTAACACACACACAGACACATGACAGACACACAAACATATATACACAGATACAAAAGCATGCAGATTATATATATACAGTAAAATATCTATAGTACTACATTACATAATATACACTATATACATGATAGATGCCCGCCCGCACGCGCACACACACACACACACACACACACACACACACACACACACACACACACACACGCACGCACACACGCATGCATAAACATATGACACAGATGTACAAACACACACAGATTACAAAGACAGACAAATATACAGTTAACAAACTCACATGTTCAGCAGGGCAGGAAGCTCCATGGAGTCTCCATCATTCCCTCCTCTTCTCCCAGCCAGGCCCGGCAGCCGGCAGCCTCTCCCCCTTCTCCTGTGCACCGACTGCACACATAGCAACAGGAAAGTCACATGACTGCAGAGGGGAGGGGGGATGGAGGGCCCTGCTGCTGCTGCTGCTGCTGCTCTCCGCATATTCCTCATGACAGGTAGGAAGAGAGCAGGGCCGAGGCTGGGAGCGGGGACACACTGAGTGCAGGGGGAGGGAGGGCCCATGATTAGTTTACATTAAGAACGGGCCCTGATGCCGCCTGTTCTTTTCAGCAGTGTGGGAACAAGCAGGGGCCCCCTTGCGCTCCCTACCAAATGGTAGGCCCCTCTCTGGCTCAGGGACAGGGCCCAGCAAGGAGAAAGGAGGGGGGAGGAGGCGGGGCCCACCGGGGAATCCCCCGGCTCCCCGGTGGCCCAGTCCGAGCCTGTCCTCACTAGCAGCCACATCCCGCACAGCTCTGGGAGTCGGGTCGTGACATCACCATGTTATCCAGGAAGTGAAGCCTTGATGCAGTAGTAAGTGCAGGGAAAAAAGCACTTTATGTGCTTTTCCTGTAATAAGTGGATATTGGTAATTTGTATAACTTTTGGGGGGGCAATACAATACAGACAGACTTCTCTTTTAGCTTCTGTGGGGACTATTTATCTAACTCTTTACACCTTCATGCACTAGTGCCTGGTCAAATATTATTGACAGCAGAAATATATAAAATGACCAAACATAGATATATGAATAAAAGCATGTTGCGTTTCAATGCCACAGCGGTGCCTATGTTTCATCCATATACAACCACATAAATGTAAAAAGTAGACGGCACCATTCATGTGTCGTCTGATAAAAAGAACCCATTGATCTCTTTTGGAGCTTTTCTTCTGCAAAAACTGACTGTATAAGGCCTTATTCACATATCCAGTGTATTTTAAGCAGTGTAATTTTGTCCAAGCTATAAAAAACACTGGAGTTTTGATTGTATTATTTGAATCCGCTGGGTTGGGGGTTGGGAGTAGTGATGAGCAAACAGTAAAATGTTTGAGTTCGAGTCGAACCTCGATCAGTAGTGAAATTTGGTTCGAAGTTTGACTCGAACTCAAACCCCATTCAAGTCAATGGGAGATGTTCGGGTTAACTTTGAAACCTATATGTATTAGGAGAAACTGTAGTTATCATCCAGAAGAGTAAACTGGAAACATGGAACAACTTATTGCCTAAAATTTGGCTTTGAGAATGAAAGAGATGGGCGAATAGTGAAATATTTCCCAAGAAAATTGTAAATTGCCAACATGCTTTATTTCACATCAACTGTATTTTAAAAGTTCTAATTAAAGTGACACTTTACATGTTTAGTTCCTATATAACCGGGACATTGTAAGCAATTACTAATTACCAAACATGCAGTGGGCCCTTTGTTATACTAGTGAATTAAGCTGTTACAATGTTATTAATAATAAACTGTATTTTTTTTATACCTTTCTCCATTTTTTTCATTTACAGATCTTCATATTTTTCACTTTCTCACTCTGCATGTATACAACTAGGATTGAAACTGTTTGGGAACAATATGCTACTTGATGTGAATTCATGCTGTTTAAAAGCCGATAGAAAATGAATAAAGAACATGAGACACATTTGGATCAAACAACTCAAAATAGAAGGGAAAAAAAAAACACAACATTTTGCAATATTTGGTTTATAGAAGCATGGGGTGCTATTCTTCCACAACTTGATATGTAGATTTTTTGGGAGCGATCCATTCCTATTTATACATGGTAATAAAAATATTTTAATTTATAACAAAATCTCAAATAATATTAGAACTAAAATATGCTAAAAACTTGTAGCTACAGCTATGTATATTTTACCTTCCTTAGTAAATCATAGTTTGAGCATTGAGATCAATCTAAACTTCTTAGAAGAGATTTACAGGTTTGATCTGCTGGAAGTAAGTTTTTAAAAAGACCCTTTTCATGATCTAACAGCATGTTCTGGGATCTCAAGTCAAAATCTAAGAAGCTTTCATCCACTGGAATACATTTTTATTGTGTATTTTTGCTATTTTGTTTTATCCTTTGCAGGTAGATATATGTATGTAACATTGGGGGAAATTTATCAAGCATTCATACAATAAGAATGTTCCTTATTGCCCACAGCAACCAATCACAGCTCAACTTTTAATATATATTAATCCTGATGAAAGGAAATCTGAGCTCTGATTGGTATGCTTATAAATGTGCTAAGCCATACTATAACATCTTTAATATGCCTTGTGGAAAACATATATATATATATATATATTTATTTATTTATTTTACAGGCGGAGTAATAAAATAAAGCAATCTTAGTGTGTTTTTTTTATAATTTATACTTAAAGTGACACTGTCACCCCCTATTTGCATTTTGACTGCTCTCCACAGGTGTAAAGGGTAAATGTTACAACTTTTATTACTTATTTTATATCACACCTCATGGTGCTTGTTCTGGTAAAAAGTTGTTTTTATCACCTGTGGATTGGTATATGTGGGCTGGGTCTCGCGGCCTATGTGCCACATCGCTCCGCCCCTAGAGCCACTTAGACCTGCCCCCATCCGTGACATCATCACCGATTAGGGCCTAGAGCTTTAGGCTGGCCCTTCCAACGGCTTCCGAGGGGGCGGGGCCTATGCAGTGATGACATCATTGATGGCGGGGCTAAGTGGCGCTAGGGGCGGAGCGATGTGGCACAAAGGCTGCAAGGTCTCGCCCACATATACCAATCCACAGGTGATAAAAGCGACTTTTTACCAGAACAAGCACCATAAGGTATAATATAAAATAAGTAATAAAAGCTGTAACATTTACCCTTTACACCTGTGGAGAGCAGTCAAAATGCAAAAAGGGGGTGATAGTGTCACTTTAAATTAATATGTTTTTATGTTTTCTGTGTGAAATAAATAATAGGTTCAGGTTGTTATGGACCAGGCGATACCTTATATGTGTATTTTTTATGTTTTATGTAGAAAAGGGAAGGGTAAAGAAAAAATGTGTTTTTGGGAGGGGGGTATTTTTTATTACAATTATTCTATATACTATTATACTATATACATTCATTTTTACCATTTTCTTGATCTGGTCATTCTGAAGTAGAGTGCTTCAAAACAGGCTTAGAAAAGTTCTTAGAACAATATAACATTAATGCATATGTATAGAATCTACCCATCATCCGTACCTCTTCCCTGTATACATCCCCTCCTTGCATATCCCCCTTCCCTGCATCCATCTCCTCCTTGGTTGAACTTGATAGACATGTGTCTTTTTTTAACCATATTAAAGGGGTTATCCAGCGCTACAAAAACATGGCCATTTTCCACCTACTGTTGTCTCCATATTAAGGGTCAAGGACGAGGGCATGGGGTTCCAAGTGATGCCGTTGCCGGAGGCCGTGGTTCAGGGCAGGGTGACACAGCAGCACCTGTTGAGGAGGTAGCAGTGGCACACTGCAGACATCCACTCCCTAGCATCTTTGCCCAACTTACGAGGTCTCATGGTAGACCGATATTGAAACCGCAGCAGTGTGAACAGGTGATCACGTGGATAGCGCTTAATGTGTCCAGTAACTTATCCACCACCCAGTCTTCCACGCAGTCCAGCCACGCTACCCAAGGGAGTGGAACCCTTGCTTCATTAGCTCAGCCTCCTTTCCCACAGCCTGGCCCCTCCAGGGAAAGAAGGGATTCAGATCCACCACCATGCTCCCAGGAACTCTTTTCTGGATGCTTCCCTGAGTCAGAGCATCCGGAACAGTCGATCTGTCCCGATGCCCAAACTATGCAGGTCACGCAGTCAGTGGGTGTTGAGAGTGGGGACTTGCAAGCGGGGTTGGAAGAGGTGTCTGATGATGACCCAGTTGTCAGACAGTGAGGTTCTTGTCATGGATGTAACTCAAAGTGAGGAGGAGAGTGAGGAAATGGAGTAAGAGCTGGTGGATGAGGACGAGGTGACTGATCCGAGCTGGGTGGATAAGCCTAGTGAAGACTGTGCTTCTGAGGCAAGTTCACCCGCAGGACCGGTTTGAAGAGGAAGACGAGTGGGCAGAGGGAGAAGCAGGGGCAGAGCGAGTAGATCAGCAACTGTTTCATGGAGTCAAACTCCCGTGGCCAGGGCTAGATGTTCCCAAGTCTTGAGGTTTTTTTAAAGAAAGTGCGGATGACTGATGGACTGTAGGGTGCAATGTGTGCCACGCCAGGATCAGCAGGGGAGCCACCACTACCAGCCTAACCACTACCAGCATGCGCAGGCATATGACTGCTAAACACCCCACTCAGTGGAACCAAGGCCATTCAGTGACTGCAAGTCGCACCCCTGCTCCTTCCCCTGTGCCACGTGCTGGCTCTGTCTGTCCCCCCCGCCCAGGCCCCAAGCATGAGGGCCTCCCGTCCTACACACACCCCTTCACCTCCACTCTGCTCCACACCCTCCAGCAAGGTGTCCAAGTGCAGCGTTCAACTGTCCCTGCAGCAATTGTCCCTTGCCTCCATGTTGGCTACTGCTGGGCCTTAACTGGCATCCATGTTGACTACTGCTGACTACTGCTGTGCCTTAACTGGCATCCATGTTGACTACTGCTGTGCCTGCCCTTGCATACATGTTGCTGGGCCTTAACTGGCATCCATGTTGACTACTGCTGGGCCTTAACTGGCATCCATGTTGATTACTGCTGGGCCTTAACTGGCATCCATGTTGACTACTGCTGGGCCTTAACTGGCATCCATGTTGACTACTGCTGGGCCTGCCCTTGCCTCCTTGTTGCTGGGCCTTAACTGGCATCCATGTTGACTACTGGTGTGCCTGCCCTTGCCTCCTTTTTGCTGGGCCTTAACTGGCATTTATGTTAAATACTGTTGGGCCTGCCCTTGCCTCCTTGTTGCTGGGCCTTAACTGGCATCCATGTTGACTACTGGTGTGCCTGCTCTTGCCTCCATGTTGGCTACTGCTTGGTCTTAACTGGCATCCATGTTGACTACTGGTGTGCCTGCCCTTGCCTCCTTGTTGGCTACTTCTGGGCCTTAACTGGCATCCCGGGTTCGTGTGTGATTAGCAGTGAGCTTGGTTGCGTGTGACAAGGGGCGGAACCTTGTGGCGGCTCTGCAACTCGGCAGCCTCACACATGTACCATGCCTGGCCCACATCTTCAACCTAGTGTTGCTGCGGTTCCTTGAAACTTACCCCAATGTGGCTGACTTGCTCACCAAGGTGCACCGCATCTGTGCGCATTTCCGCAAGTCAACCAGTTAAACTAACCCCAACTGCTACAGTCAAATTCAAAGTCAAATTCAAACTCAAAACAACGGTGGGGGGAGAAGTGGGGAGTCACATGATGCAGGGAATGTTACCCCAACTGCTAGAGTCAAATTCATAGTCAAATTCAATTTACCTTCCCTGTCTTGTCCATTTCGAACCATATTATCTGTGGATGTCATCTTATCTTAGGGGTGTCCTCTACCATCCTTTCACCTGTACCTTCTACCTTTTTTTGATGTTGTAGCCGTTTTGAAGGCAGGATTGACCAGGCCTTTCACCAGTAGCTTCTATCTTTCCTTGGATGTTGTAGTAGCCTTTTTGAAGGTAGGATTGACCGGGCCTTTGAACAGTAGCTTCTATCGTTCATTGGATGTTGTTGGAGCCTTTTTGAAGGCAGGATTGACCAGGCCTTTCACCGGTACCGTCTACCTTCCTTGGATATTGTAGCCTTTTTGAAGGCAGGATTGACCAGGCCCTGGTGCAGAAGCTGAAAATGTACTTAACATCGGACACCACTAGCGCCAGAGGACGTATTTCTGTGGGCCAAAGAGTGGGGGAGAGGAGCGGTGGAGCAGGCAACTTGTCAAGAGGCAGGGGAACACTCTCCAAGGCCTTGGACAGTTTCATGGCACCCCAGCAAGACTATGTCAACCGTCCCAAGTCTAGACAGAGTAGGGGGGAAGCCTTCAAGAAGATGGTGAGGGAGTACCTTGATGACCATACCAACGTCCTTACCGATCACTCTGCTTCCTACAACTATTGGGTTTCAAAGTTGGATACGTGGCCCGAACTGGTGCTTTACGCCTTGGAGGCACTGGCCGGCCCTGCCTCTAGCGTGTTGTCAGAGCGGGTCTTCAAGGCAGCTGGTGCCATCATCACTGATAAGCGCACCCACCTGTCAACTGACAGCACTGACAGGCTGATGTTTATAAAAATGAACAAAGCCTGGATTTCACCTGAATTCAACTGTCCACCCGGGGAAAGCAGCTCAACATGAATATTCTTGGTATTTCCTCTCCTTCTCCTTCTCTTCCTTCAATTCTCAGCCAACTGCCAAGTCTTTTCCGCCATGCAGGGTCTGGCCTAATTATTGGGAGGCTCAATTGCTTCCTCACTCACTTCTAATGGTTCTCTGTGTCCTCACTGCCATGCTCTGACATCACACTATGTCTGTGGAGGAGCAGGACTGGTTGCCGGGGGCCCACCGATCGCTCCCCTGCCAACCAGCCAGCTGCTATATATATTTTTTTTTTGTCTAGCCGTGACCTCCCTCGGTCGAGAGGCATCAGGTGTACCCTTGATGGTGACTGACAGCTGGCCTAGCCAGTTAGCTGTCAGCACCCAGGTTTATGTCCATTAAATATCCCAGCCCCAGGACTCACTTTGGGCTCACTTGCTTCCTCACTCACTTTTATTGGTTCTCTGTGTGCTCAATGCCATGCTGTGGCTGGCCTAATTTTTGGGAGGCTCACTTGCTTCCTCACTCACTTTTAATTGTTCTGTGTGGTCACTGCCATGCTAGGTCTCGTATAATTTTTGGAAGGGTGACTGGCTACCGCTTCTACCTTGTTCACTCTGTCCTCACCGCCATGCTCTGTCAGGCTGAAATTTTTGGCTGCTTCATGATAAGCTACCTCTGTTTTAATGGTTGCCTGTGTTCTCACTGCCATGCTTTGTCAGGCTAAGTTTTTGGGTGGTCCATATGCCTACTTCTGTTTTAACCAGGCTGTTGCACAGAATTAGGCATAATGGTGCCATTAGGCAGCCTCAGAGGCATGCATACATGCTGCCCCTGCTGTTTCTTGTCCATTTCCGTTTTGTTTCCATCAATTTCTGAGGTTGACAAGTTTTCACATGACCTTCCCTCTACCAAATTTGAGTCTCCTGTAAAAAAGCTTGAGTCTCCCATTGACTTCAATGGGGTTCGTTACTCGAAACCAGTATTGAGAAATACTCGTCTCGAGTAACGAGCACCCGAGCATTTTATTACTCGCTCATGACTAGTTGTTAATGATGAGTGAACCTGATTTCATGCAGCTGTTGTTCAGGCACCGTAAATCTATTCACAGACTTTTAAATTAAGAAGTCTCCTTTAAATTGATATATAGTTATCTGTTTTCGTAATAATAGTATTATTTATCCACAATATGTTTAGTGTGGCTTCTTTACTATACATGGACCTGAGAATATCAAAATTTTGTTAAACCTTTTGTAATTTATTTTTAACACAGAGATACAGAGTTTGACATTTGTTGCAATGTGCTACATTATTACAGTATTTTACAGTTGCAGTCCATAAGCAGAGGCGGTCAATCTATAAGCTTATCATAGTGCTCAAATCACACAATAAAATTACATGTTCTGTTCTGCTCAACCATATTAAAAATAAATAATAATAATATGTTTTGGGCGGTTTGGATAATAGAAATACTCTCATATATTATTTATATAAGTCTTTATCTTTGATATTTAAAATTAGGCCTGGTTCACACATCAATAGCCCTCTTTGTAGCCGCAGACCTGCAGCTACAGAGAGGGCAACGAATATACACCAGCAACCATCCACCACCTGACTCTTTACTTACTATTGGCAATCTGTGCCGCAAACATGGGCCACATTAGGGTATGCCCCCCCCCCTTTTTTTTTTTTTTGGTTTGTGATCCTAATGCAGAGCCATAAAGTTATACATGTATGTAAGGGCCCATAGGAATAAATGGGTCTCCATTTTGTTTGTATTTCATTCACAAATATGGACGAAAATGGCTTGTGAATGAGACCTAATTCTGTCTGTTGCAATTCAGGTTCCAAACTGTTGTCACTGTTCAATAGAGGTTAGGGCAAAGAAACACATGATACCTTTTAAATATCCATTTGTGCTTCCAGAACCTAGAAAATGCTTTTATTTTCTGGTGCAAAGTGTTAAAGATGTCTCAGCCTGAACTGATTCAGGCTGAAATACCTCCTCACTCTCCCACCCAGTAGCAGGGCTAAGAAAAAGGGCTAAGGAAAGTCTCTGACACTTTTAACTAGAGAATAAAAACATTTTGGAAGCACAAATGCATATATAAAAAGGTACCATGGGTCTCTTTGCCCTAACAGTTATCTAACTAGCAGATTGGAGGCTGAATTGCAGCTCACAGATTCCCTTTAAATAGTTCTAAGAATATATCCTCTTTAACAATGTTAATTTTGCTTTAATGTCACATAAATTACTCCCCTGCACAAAAGATTAACTCTTGGGCATATATTGAATTTCATTTTAGCAGTGCCTATTTTTTCTAGAGGACATATCATCCACAGCAGAGCTGTACAGTTGTTAGAAGTGCTATGGGCAAATCATTTGTGTTTGATGGTTGCCAATTAAGAGTCAGAAGAATTTTGCACTTTATTTCAGAAAATGTAAAAGATTTCAACTTGTCATCTTCTAGTAGAGAACCCACATGACCTTTATATGTCCTGGAGTGTTGATGAAATGCAGTTCTTTAAAAACAAGCTTTTGTTCAAGTCTTTGAAGTGTAAGATTCATCAAACTAAAATCATCACAGGTCATCATCGATGACAAAGTCATGACAAATCTTCGGGTGATTAAAGGGTAACAAGTAAGTGATATATGAGAATTGTATGTCCTACACATTTCTCTATATCTAGGTGCAGAAAAAAATCACTTTAGATACGTTATTCTATCCAGTACTCTGCATAAATTGATTAAAAGTTATATAGCATCTAGAAGCACATCTTTAGACTAACATGACCCAAAGACATCTCTGCATTCTGTTTCAAGCTTACAATTGTCAACATAAATCAAATATAGCGATTTAACAGACATACCCATAAAACAATGGATATTACCTGCGGCAATATTTGTGTCTCCATATAGAACACTTTGGTTAGAATGATGAACCGTAGCTGCAGTTATTTTTAGTCACAACTTTTTTATTTAGTTTATTCTACCTTGTATTAGTTAATTTAAATAGTAAAGAATCCAGAAGAAACACCAGGAGAAACCACAGAAAAGTACAAAGACAAAACACAGGAAAAAAGAAACAGATTTTGGGTTTATATAATATCATGAATATTCTCAACATTTTTAAACCTTTGAGATATATATATATATATATATGTGGTACTCGACTGGTGATGTGCTATGATGTTACTGTGGCCACTTCTGATGTAAGTGTTGTGACGCCAGTGCTAGCCCAGCATACAGGTGTGATGTTGGTACCTTCTTTTTGTTGCGGTTGTCTGTACTCCTTAAAATGGTCGGTGACCTGCTGGGTTGTGATGCGTCTTTTGGGCTGTTGTCACGGTAGTCCTGAGTGGCAATTGACCTATTGACCCATTGACCATCCGTACCGCCACCCACAGAAAGGGGAAAAATTACCCAAGGTGTGTGTATACGTGCTGGTGCAAAGGAAAAGATGACTGAGTCCCAGTGAATAAATAGAACAGCTTTACTGTGCAGTCTCTGAATAAAACAAAACACTTTGGCAGATATCTATTTGTCAAATAGATAATCTTTGCACAGGTAATAGTGCTCCACTGCGTCTGTGCTGCAGAGATACTTGTAGCGGTGCTTAGAGAGTTTATAGTAGAGTGGAGCAGCATAGAGGAGAGGAGTACTGTGCTCTGCCAGAACTTTAGAGAAATACTTTAGACTTAAGAGTGAGAAGTTTACTTGTACATGTGTTGAGACTAGTGTCTTACCACCTTCTGCCCTACAGTGTCGAGTATCCCGTCCTAATAGGGTGTTACAAGCCCTAACCTTGGTTACCTGGGTGAAGCTAAGTATTTGAGGGTGTCCCGGTGTCACCTACACTGCGAGATAGAGTATGTAAATCTTCTAATATCTTTGTTTTATCCAGGCTAGTTCCTCTGTATGTCAGGATACTGCCCTGCACTTTGTAGAGTGGTTCTCGGCGTGGGCTGGATTATTACCCGACTCTTCTCCCTCTTCTACTGTCTAGCACTGTATCGTGGATATAATAGGAATACTGGAGAAACTGAGTGTCTCTGGCTGCTCCATACACGTGTGTACTGAACTCACTAACACACTAGACTGAACTTGATGGTCCCAGACAAGGGTCCCGGGCAAGCCAGGCCCTGGCTTGGCTACAGCAGGGGCGTCTGCTCTGTGTGTCTTTTTCTGACAAGAAACCAGATAAGACTGATGCTACACTTCCTCCAACGAAGTGACTACTTCCTACAGAGGTATGTAAAAGACCCTGTAAGTGGTGGAAAGCAATGTGTGCAAGGAAGAGAAGAGAAAACATAGGTCAGACAAGAAGAGTATCTCCATTGGAAAATGAAAGTACATAATATATAACAAACAGTAAACTTTTGTTAGCTTCAGCCGTGCCATACATAAGATTTTACTCACAGAACACTGACATCTAGTGGTGAAACTACAAAATGCTACCTTCACCACTGAACCTAGAGAAAAAAATTTTTTGTGACAGGTGCGACATAAGAAACCCCCACGGTGGCACACACTAACTATATATATATATATATATATATATATATATATATATAGATGGATAGATTAGAGATGAGTATAACTTGAGCATGCTTGGATCCATTCGAAACCTGAACACTTGGTATTTGATCAGCAGTGGCTACAGATGGACATCCCATAAAAAAAACTTCTAATTTCAACAGTGTGTGAACATAGCCTAAAGAAACACTTCGCAAAAATTTTTTTTTAGAAATCAACAGGGGTTGTGTGTCCCACTCCCCTCCCGTCAGCATGGGCACACAAAGAAAACACCACTGGGGATGGAGGAGAGTCCATTACTGTCAGTTTAACCAAAACTTTGCTCTTTATTAGCCCAGATGTCGACCTTAGCAGCATCAGGCACTACTGGGGCTGCTGTAGGTTTCTAGGACCTCTGTTAGGGATCTCTGTGGCTTTCCCTCTCCCTGCTTCAATCTGGCCGTGTAATCCACTCCCCCTCATGTGACATTACAGTGGGAAGGGGTGATCCTGAAGTCAGACCCAGGTGGGGAGAAGGGAAGCCACAGAGATCTCTAACAGAAGTACTTTAGCAACCTGAAGTAGCCCCAGCAATGCCTGATGTTGCTGATGTTGCTATCTGAGCTAATAAGGGTGATCATTACATGTTTAATCCTTCACAACAAAAGCTGCTGTGTGCCAATGGTGGACATGGCAGATGAGAGCCTAACAAATGCTTCCCGGGCTGCTATGGCTATAAATCATATTAGGCTGTGCCAGTGTGAGACTGTCCCACAATAATAATGCTTCGGTATACCGATGCGCTAGATACAAGACACGAAAAGACATGAAAAAAATGTGTTAAAGTTAAAGTAAAAGTAATAAAATAATAAAAAGTGCATTGAAAAAATGTAAAACTATCTTTCATTACAATCTTTACCCCCCCCCCCCTACACTGACAACTAGGCCAACCAACTAAGGCCTCACAATATATACAGCCTATGCAAAGGCTCCAAATCTGTTCAAATCACATTTTTTACATACACAGGACAGAGGTGTAATAACAATATAGTAGCTAATGCAGGTAAAGGAATATCCATTGAGATGCACAGGCCAATCAATGATGTAAACATTTTAATGTAGTAAACATAGACCTATTGCACAATCCCATATAAGCCAAATGACATTGCAATCCCTCCCTGAACTGCGCAGACTTAATATCTAATATCTAATATTCAGTCTTCACAGCACCACTTCCATTATGCCTGAATTATATAAACATCATATTACCTGATAATGTCCAATGCCTGTCCACATGCAGTCACCCTGGCATATCCTCAGAATAGCAATGGTGCTGTGAAGACTGTATATTAGACATTGAGGCTATGATTGATTGATAAAGTTATGTGGTTTGCATTGATTTGGAGCCCTTGTATAGAGAACTATACTGTACATGTTTGATATCAGTACGTTTGTATTCAACAAAGATAAAATGTTATTTTACTCCTTGTTAAAAAATGTGGGAAATGATCTAGAAAAAAAACAACTAACAAACTAAAGGAAAAAAAGTGTTATTGGTAAGGGTTTTATTTTATTTTATTTTATTTTCATTTAGTTTACACTTTTTTCAGCCTAAAAAAAAAATTAAAAATAATAATAACAAAATTAATTGATACAACATATATACCCCCAAATGGTTTCTATAAAAACTACAATATGTTCCACAAAATATAAAAAAATAAAAAGTGATGACTGATGGATTTTTTTTAACCCTTTTTTTAAGGCTAAAATTAGTTATGTTACAAATGGGTTAAAAATAGACATAATGAATCAGAGTATGGCTATGTTCACAGAACGTCAAAAATGGAGAAAAAACGTCCGATTTCACTATTTAAAAAAAACGTCCGTTTTTGCAGAAATTTAACTGACTTCAATGCAGTTGCATTGAAGTCAATGGGAAGACGGATGTCCTATGCACACAATGCATTGAAAAACTGACGTTTTTTGCCGCGGAAGTCAAAATAATGAACATGAACATTATTTTCGGACATTTTTTGCAAATAGCAGACTTTATTAGTTGTTCACACACAGTTCTTCTTTTGTCACCGTTCTTTCTCCGTTTTACTATTAAATTCAATGGATTTTTCAATTACGCCACAACCAAAGGCCAATTAATAATCCCAAACTAAAATAATGTGCAAACACACGTCATTGCAAGGGGATGCAAGGCTTCGAAAAACGTTTAAACGGAGCTGAAAAAAAAGTTGTGTGAACATAGCCTTAGACACCAATATTTATTTAAGACATTGGGGGACATTTATTAAGTCCAGTGTTTTTTGTGCTGGGCTTAAAAACATCCCCACAGTGCCGAGGTTCACCGGGTTTATGTTGAGACGCAATTCCTCTACCTAAATCCCATGCGCACCAGTGTGTGTACGCAGTGAAACCTATGACAGTTTACAGCTGGCATAGATTTTCCTAACATTTTTCCACTGTAAAAATGTTAAATGGAGCGCACTCAGAGGCCGAGCCCCCTCTGCATGCTGCCATATGCCCAGTTATGCCCCCTCCCCGTGCCTCTGGTGCAAGTGGCGCAGAGAGCCCACTTACACATAAATTATTTGCAAGACAGGAGTTTGTGCATAGATTTATTAAAACCTACAATAAAAAGGTGACATTTTTGGGAGTGTTTTTTTTCCAATTTTTTTATGTGACTGTTAAGAGGTTAAAATTACTTGTTGGTGATATAAACTTTAAAATTGACCAGTGACTAACAGTAAACTAACCATAATGTATAAAAGTATTGCTATTGTAGCTGTGTATGTCAGATATCTAGTATTTATTTGATCTATTCAATGACATACGCATCTAACACTTTGGATTCCTCAATCCATTGTCCCCAGCTTTCTAGGTTGCTATACAGTATTTTGTGATGATTTTTATGTAGAATAAGAAATGCTGTGTTGTTATATAAATGATTTTGGCACAGATGCATTTCAGAAAAAGAAAATTGCTTTGGGTGGTAGAAAGACATCTCTGATTATTTCCATTATGATGTGATGGATCATTAACCCCTTTGTTGTTGATATCCTATGGAGATTCAGTAAGCAATCTTAATTATTTTAAAATACACTTCTTTGTTATTTAGTTGGTGATTAAAAATGCATTAAAAGATGGCAAGGGAAGAATATTTCCGTTCATTAGCTGATCTAAGAACCTAATCATCATGTAGAGCTAATTTTCATATAAATCTTAAAACAATAAGCACACTACAGTAGAAACAATTTATGTTGACTATGTCAGTAATGAACATAATCACAATAGAAGCTGAAAAAAGAAAGTGATTATCTTTTATGAATTAGACAAAAGTGAATAGTTTCATTTGGTTGACAATAGTACACATGTTCCTATGTAAATACTGCATCCAACAGATTGTGAATGGCAGGAAAACATTAACCTTATGGTGAAAGGGAGATATCTGGAACATTTCTGAGTCAACTGTGCTGTAACATTACTGGATAAATTGTTTAGTGCCATAGAAAATATGAAAAGGGAAAAGAAATAATAGTTGGTTGACAGCAAAAGAAATCCCTTAAAGATGCAATTAAAAATGTAGAATGCTGATTTTTATTATAAGAGAATAACAATGATGAATGATGAAATAAAAATGAAATAAAAAAAAATATAAAACGCAGCTGTAATGATGGTTTTTTGGATACGTTGTATTGTACAATTTTTGAGTTTTTGTGACTTATTAGACTGCCTTTTAAAAGCCGTAACATTTTTTTTCCATCAATGTAGATGTGACAAGGACTTGTTTGCGTTAGTAGGAGTCATACTCTGCCATTTTTTTTTTTTAAATGTTCATAATGTTGTTAAAATAACATGTTTACTGTAGTCTGTCTATGGCAACACATTTTAAGTAATCCTTATAGATTTTTCTGCTGTATTAGGCCATGTTCACACAACGTATGTTTTGCATAAATCACGGACGTTGTTGCAATTTGCAACAACGGCCATGATTTATACAAAACATACGTTGTAATGTGAATGAATGGAATCTCGGCCAGAGCGTATACACATAGTATATGCTCTGGCCGGGATTCCATCCGGAAGCACAAAAGACTGACATGTCAGTTTTCTGTGGTCGCTATTCATTGAATATCGGCTGCACAAAACATGTCAGTTCGACAAAAATGAAGATCATCCGTCCGGTACTGCAGTATCGGCTGACATGATCTTCAGTAACACCGACTATTCTGTGACTGCCGGTGTTATACGTAGTGTGGACCTGGCCCTAACATACAAGAAAACCATTTAAAACTGTTAACAAGATGTAGCAAGATGGTATAAGAAGGTCTATTGAGGAAGATAAAATTGATGTATAGTGATGATAAGTGGCGATGCCATACTGGCAAGGGTAGTCTTTCTCATCTTATGGCCTTTCTGCTCTGGACAGAAAGCCTCTCCTATATTAACACCATCAGTTCATATATCACTTAGTCCAGAGTGAGTTCTTCTCTGGGCACCTATAACATTACTCGCTTATTTCTGTAGAAACTTGCTTATCTTATTGTTGATGGAGGCCAAACTTCTTATTCACCTATATTGGAGGTTTGATTCCCCCACCTACAAGTGAAGAGTGGATGGATAAAGTTCAGCAAATTGCTAGACGTGAAGAACTAGCCAGTTGAGACTCCACATTAAACATTTGTTTTCCTGGGAAGCATGGAAGAAATTCAACACTAATTTCTGCCTTTCCTTTTCTTAATAACCCATGACTGCAATGGCTACATTATTCTTCAAGCCACACTTTTCCATATTTCTATTTGTTTTATTGCTTTACTATACCCTACTTACATGATAGCACAATTATTCGTGCTCACTATACCTATTAAACTGACATCCAACAAGAAAAAAGGTTTCTCCTGTGATAGTCAAGCCGCTTGCACGGATCCACTCCAATGGTGAGTGTTGAGGAATCAATGAAGGAAAAAACAGATGATCCAGCAGGCTCTGATGTAAGTTCAAAATTGCTTCCCTTTATTCACACAAAATCACCATGTGGTACATGAAGACACAAGCCCCCAGCACAAAAACTCTGGCGCGTTTCAAGTGCGGTTTTTGCACTCTTACTCTTGGCTACCTTCTCCCACTAAATTCGTACTATATATACATGTGTAGCCATTCACCAAAATCTTGCGTGACCCGCTTTCCCACCTGTCACACGTGAAAGCTACATATAATTAGCAATGTTTGCTGACTAGCTGCGGGAATGAACCATTACCATTACGATGCTGAGTATGTTACTACCTACAATCATTAAACATGAGAAACACATCTGAGGCACATATATAATACATGGAATGCATATACAAACAAAAATATATATGTAAATATGATGCGATGGAATAAATAAAATAAAAATTAAAATATAACGAGAACTGAAGTATCTTGATCTGAAGTATCACGAGAACTGACTGACAATTCTCTCTGTCCACATCCCTGCCAATTCTTTCTGTTAGTGTGAGGTTATGTTCACACAAGGTCAAAAAAAGTTATAAAGATGTCCGTTATTGCCACAATTTAATTGATTTAATAGTCAATGGGATGACAGACATCTAATGATCAAAATAATGATCATGTCAATTATTTTCGGACGTCTATTGCAAACAGCGGACGTTTTTTTTCTATTCACATAAAGTTTTTCTTTTTTAACCGTCCCTTCACTGTTTTTACTATTAAATTCAATGGACTTTTTAATTAAAGACACCCAAAGGGAAAATAGTCCACCCAAACTAGAATAATATACCAACAGCAGTCATTGCATTGATGGACGGCCAGACAGCTAAATGACATCTTTTTAACAGAAGCTGAAAAACTTTGTGTCAACGTAGTCTTTTACATATTTAGGATGGGTTCACACTACGTATATTTCAGTCAGTATTGTTGTCCTCATATTGCAACTAAAACCAGGAGTGGATTAAAAACACAGAAAGGCTCTGTCCACACAATGGTGAAATTGAGTGGATGGCCGCCATGTAACAGTAAATAACTGCCATTATTTCAATATAACAGCCGTTGTTTTAAAATAACAGCAAATATTTGCCATTAAATGGCGACCATCCACTCAATTTCACCATTGTGTGAACAGATCCTTTCTGTGTTTTTAATCCACTCCTGGTTTTGGTTGCAATATGAGGACCACAATACTGACTGAAATATACTGTACATAGTGCGAACCCAGCCTTAAGTTTACATACTGTTTTCATTGCTCATATACAGATTTTAAATCTTAAAGATTTTTGCACTTTTGTTTTCTACTCCTTGTATATAGAGACCCAGATGAGCCCTTTTTTTTGCACCACTTATTGTACTTTGCAATGGCAGATGTAATTTTTGCCTAAAATATGCCATGAAACCAGAAAAAAATTGTAAGTGTGGTGAAATTGAAAAAAGACAAACAAAAAAAAAAAAAAAAAAAAAAAGCAAACAAACAAAAAAAACGCAATTTTTTTTTTTTTTTTTTTGGGGGGGAGGGTTTTTTTTTTATGCCGTTCGCCCTAGCGTAAGACTGATTTGTTATACATGTTCCTCAAGTTGTTATGATTACAACGATATGTAACTTGTATAACTTTTTAAATTATTAAATTAAAACCTTTAAAAAATAGATATGTTCCTTAAAATTGCTGCTGCAGAGCAATCTATAGTCGAGCTGGGATCAGCATCAGTGCAGTGTCCCGGGCAGAAGAACAGATGCAACTGCATTTAAATGCTTAATTAGCCGGCGTGAAGACTGGACCGCTCCGGCTAATAGAGGCGCTCCCCGGCTGCAGATAGCAGCCAAGAGCGGCGCTGTTCAGAGAGGGGTCCCCTCGCGTCGCCATGACATACTAAGTACGAGTTTAAAGTGGAACAATCATCAGGTTAGATGAATCTCACCTGCTGATAACTCCCTATTGTCTCCAGGGCACTGAGGATGAAGGTATGTCTCTTACCTTCATCTTCTGCATGGTTCCTTTGCAGTTTTGATGTAGTGCTGTTTGAAGCACTTCCCTGCTCCGGGGCAGATTGTCGCTCTGTGGGTGGAGCAGTGCTCCAAATGGCTTTATGATACAGAGCACTACATTAAGACTGCAAGGGAGTGGTGACAAGGATGAAGGTAAGAGACATACCTTCATCCTCAGTGCCCCATGCACAATAGAAATATATCAGAAGCTAAGATCATCTGATTGTTTTACTTTAAAGTAATACATGTTGTAAACTGGCAGACGATTGATGAGACTATACCTGTGGTATAGTCTAATTGGAAAAGACCAGACAAGTCTAGTAGCTTTTATAAGACTCTCTGTCTTTATGCCAGAGCCAGTTAATTGTCATGTTGGGCATTGTCCTAGGCCTGAGCTGTTGTAGTGGGATATTAGCTATCTCAACTGCTACCTGCTGTAGATGCGATATGTGCCTGTAGCATCCACTGGGTATAACTGTGTGCCTACTTATAGAGCAGTTATTTAGATGAACAGAAAGCTCTCATATGCAGTGTGTCCTTTTGCTTCTATTGCACAATGATCTGCTGATCTAAGGACACAGAAACAGTAGTGCTGCCGCTGGGGGCCCTGCTGCCAGAGAGACTCATGCAGATGCACCTTTTGAACATATAGATAAAGCTGCCCTGAATTCTGTAATTATTCCTATATCTTGTTGAAGAAAATGCAATACATTCATTTGGCAAAGCAGAACAAGAAAATCATGCAGTTTTGCCTTCATATCCATAGCTTTTATGCACCCCTAGCATGTGGACTTCTTACTCTCAGACATGTACTGTATACTATTATTAAGAAACATGATAGAAGACCACTAAACTCCATTTGAATCCCATCAAATTAATAGTCATTGCCTTTGGTGCCACCTTATCTCAAAGAATTTTCATAACATTTCATACTGCTATATTCAAGGTCTAAAACATTTCCTAGTAAAAATCATTGTTGGATGTTTCTATTAATAGTAAGTGTGCTTATTAAGATCTCAGTTAAAGCCTGTCTGCTTAAGGGATCCTGTGACCTAAATGTCTGTCAAAGGTCCATCACAAACCATGAAATAGTATACAATACCACGACATTGCATAGATGTAGTAGAGAAGAATTTACGATTTATATGATTTACCTGTCTGTTACATGCCATAAAAACTAAATGAAGATTACAGCACACATTGGAGTGTGGTAAACAAATAGACCAAAAAAAACAAAAAAAAAAAACTCTTTTGGTAATGGGAGGGAGGGGACAGTAGCATTATGGGCCCTTGGGCAGAGTGGTAACCTGCTCCCCTGCTGACTAAACCCGGCCAACCTTACCACCTCTCCCGCCCTCCTTCCCAGCCATTGTCTAGGTCCATATAACATCTGATAATGAAACTCAATGGTCCTGGTACAGCCATCTAAAGCCCAACACATCTCCCCTCCCCCCAACGGTTGTCATTGTCACAATCCATAAGGCCATGCTCAATAAAGTCACTGTGCCATGTGAATCCCCCCCCCCCCTTGAATACTCAAGGGTGCTGCAGTACTGGGGTTAATAAAGTCACTGTGCCATGTGAATATCCTCCAGTCATAAAGCCAACACATCAACCACACCAATATAGTGCATCCGAAGATACAGTGAGGAGGTCCAGGTCCAAGGATGATGATGGGATGATTCATTACTCACTCATATAAGTAATTGGTAGGCCCACTACACATAGACAGAGCACAACACATAAAAACAGTGACAGACACACACAGCACATGCAGACTCAGTACCACCCACACAGTGACAAACAGCACCACATGTAGAAACACAGAGCAGAGACAGGGCCACCACATATAGACATATTCTCCTCCTTCTGAAGCAACGTTATGATATCGGGCAGAGCGACTCCTTTTAAGTCATGGGCCCCCGGGCAGTTGACTACCCTGCCCAATGGGAAAGATAGCCCTGGGAGGGGGGAGTTGTATTGTTGTCTCCTTTGCATAACAAAATGGAAACAGCATTCAAGGACTTATCACAATCTGACATTGTAATTACATAGACTATACAAAAAAATCTTTCAATCTGTATGAGTGCCACACAAGTACATGAAACACCACTGAGCCTTTATTATTTATTTGTTTTTGTGTTTAATACATGAATAATGTGTGACTAATTACAAACACCATTTGACTAAATTGAAGACTCTTGTAGAAGGTCATAGCTATGATAACAAGCCCAACTGTCAGAAAGAAAAGTAGTTTGACCAAATGTTTTGCCGGTTTTTCAAAGAATACAACTAAGCAAAGACCAGGTAGAATATTGTTTTTATTTTTCATTTGCAAGGACTTAACTGTGACAATCTTGCATCACGTCTTTCAGTTGGAGACATTAAAAGGTAGAAAATTACATGGAGATGTCAGTGATGTAAAATGGATCAAGTAGGTTACAATACAGAGCTGACAAGCGCCAAATACATAAAACTATTTTCAATACTTTTATAAAATCTGCCTGGCCTAATCACTTTCATCCCTAAAAGGGTGAGACTGACATGTCAGAGTCACTGCCCATAATGTATGAAGTAGACAACCGTTCTTGTGCCATGTCAGTCACAGACAACTCTGTACCGTTATATAGAAAAAAAACATCTGTGAGGAAATTACTGGGCATTCAACTTCGGACCCCTGTGGAGACTTTCACTTTAACATATACATTTTCATTTTTTAATTAATGTATCTTCAAGCCCCTTTCCACTTCTAACAGAGGTGCCATCATGGAGCTTAATTACTATCCACTGCTCAAACTCACTTTTGCATCTCACTCTATACGTTGAGTGCAACATGTATCCCAAACAGTCCAAACACTCAGGAACATAAACATAGTCACCATGTATTTGATATGAGTGATGGGTAAGTCCAGACAACACATGAACTGTATAGGGATCATGGAAATGCACAAAAATGTATAGAAATTAGTGCCTAATCGCACAGTGTGACTCTTAGTCCTATAACCAAGACGCCCCACTTGGTATTCAATCCAACGTATTTATACAAAACAGGACAAACAACTTTCAGTTGCAGAAAAATTCTCTTCTTGTATTTAGAAAAATTATTCACATGAATATAATGAACACAAAAATAAAGTAAGTCACCACAGTGAGCAGGACATCAGGTATGCAATCTTCGCACAGTGGCCGCAATGCTGATCGGTATCCTCAGTCCTTAGAGACTCTCACTCTCTCAATGTATGAATGATATCAGTAAGCAACGTCCATTTCGTAAGCTACGTCCATGAAGCTCACAGCTTAGCCTTCACCTCCTTATACATTGACCTCTTCAAAGGTCATAGAGCATGCTTAGAAAACAATTCCATTATTTGAACAGGGTCTGGATTTGCTGTAAAACATGTCTCTAAATGCTGTTAAAAATTGTGTGAGCAATATGGCTGTCTCATAATAATGTACTAAAATTAAAAGAAAATAAATTAAAGTAGATTAGAAGAAAAAAATCTTGGTAACATATTCATTGAATGGGCTGTGTCAGTTTTTGAACATATAGTGAAGCAATAAGCACATATAAAAGTTTTATACCAAGAACAATTAACACAAGCATTATAATGATTTTGATTAGACTAAAAAAAACATTCACTTGCAATGCTTCCAACCGACCCTGGAAGAGGGACAGTTTGGAGCCAGGAAGCCATTAGTGGGTCTAGAGTAATATAACATTCAACTAAATTATGAATTTCATTAATGAACCAATAGTCTATCTGAGACATTTATATTTAATGTTTGTATGCAATGTGGGGCAGTTACTTCATCCCAAATTTCTATGTACTAACTATATATCTTTGATCACATGACGTTGATGCACCATGCCTCAGTACATGTGGATCTACAGCTTACTATACTGAAGTTATATTAAGCAGACAGAATACACATAGACTTCTCTGTGGATGTGGAATCCTGTGGTTAATGATATTGAAGGCTTTGAAAAGTATGTAAACTTGCAAACTTAGACTATGTTCACATTTTGTAAGTCTGAGAAGATCTTCCCAGACGGTACTGCAGTACCGTCCGGATGATCTTTAGCGCCACTGAATTCTGTGCACAGATGCGCCCGCATCAGAATTCCCCACTGCCCACAATGGAGCGCAGGGTCGGCGGAATTTCGGGGCCCTATACAGCCAAATGTTCTGCCCCACACACACTAACAAAAAATATGGAACGTATCTTTGACACACTTAACCTACTGTGCAACTACAACCCCCAGCATGCCTGGTCAGCCACTGCTGATATATATAGTATACAGATACAACACAGCCTGGATATAGTATACAGATACCATTCAGCCCGGATATAGTATACAGATACCATATAGCCTGCATATAGTAAACAGATAGCCATACAGCCGCACCCCTCCAGACTCCATGTCCACAGAAATCAGCACCCCCCACACACACACAAACTCTCTCTCTCACACACACACACACACACTTACTCTATGCAGGGAAGCCCCAGACGTCTTCTGTTATGCTCAGCCAATGGTGGCTGAGCAGGCGATGAAGCGCTGGAGGGGAGCCGGCATGAGGAAGGGCTGGAGCGGTCCAGCCAGCCTCCTGAAGATGGCGTGATTGTCCCAAGATGGCTGCCTGGGTCGACAGTGATTCTGTGAGTATACACTTCTGGGTTAAGCATCGGAGGGTGGAAACATGGGGAAGGGGGCCATTCACTTATTCTCTTAAATAACACACGTTAAAATGTTGTATAACTTTGTAATGTGTTTTTTTGGTGAAAAAATGTTATACACCACACTACCCCTTTAATTGCCCTCAGAGTGCTTCACAAAGTAATGGCACCCCCATTAGTCCCCCACACACTAATGGTTCCTCCTGGGTCCTTATATACTGTAGCAGAGCCCTCTCAGCCCCTCATACACTGTAATAATCCCTTTTATGTCCTCATATACCATAACAGAGCCCCCTCAGCCCCTCATACACTGTAATAATCCCTCCTATGTCCTCATATACCATAGCAGTGCCCCCTCAGCCCCCTCATACACTGTAATAATCCCTCCTAAATCCTCATACCATAGCAGAGCCCCCTCAGCCCCTCATACACTGTAATAATCTCTCCTATGTACTCATATACCATAACAGAGCCCCCTCAGCCCCTCATACACTGTAATAATCCCTTCTATGTCCTCATATACCATAACAGAGCCCCCTCAGCCCCTCATACACTGTAATAATCTCTCCTATGTACTCATTCACCATAGCAGAGCCCCCTCAGCCCCCCATACACTGTAATAATCCTTCCTATAATCTCATATACCATAGCAGAGCCCCCTCAGTCCCTCATACACTGTAATAATCCCTCCTATGTCCTCATGTACCATAGCAGAGCCCCCTCAGCCCCTCATACACTGTAATGATCTCTCCTATATCCTCATATACCATAGCAGAGCCCTCTCAGCCCCTCATACACTGTAATAATCTCTCCTATGTCCTCATATACCATAGCAGAGCCCCCTCAGCCCCCCATACACTGTAATAATCCCTCCTATGTCCTCATATACCATAGCAGTGCCCCCTCAGCCCCCCATACACTGTAATAATCCCTCCTATATCCTCATATACCATAGCAGAGCCCCCTCAGCCCCTCATACACTGTAATAATCCCTCCTGTATCCTCATATACTATAGCAGAGCCCCCTCAGCCCCTCATACACTGTAATAATCTCTCCTATGTACTCATTCACCATAGCAGAGCCCCCTCAGCCCCTCATACACTGTAATAATCTCTCCTATATCCTCATATACCATAGCAGAGCCCCCTCAGTCCCTCATACACTGTAATAATCCCTCCTGTATCCTCATACTATAGCAGAGCCCCCTCAGCCCCTCATACACTGTAATAATCCCTCCTATGTCCTCATATACCATAGCAAAGCCCCCTCAGCCCCCATACACTGTAATAATTCCTCCTATGTCCTCATATACCATAGCAGAGCCCCCTCATACACTGTAATAATCCCTCCTATGTCCTCATATACCATAGAAGTGCCCCCTCATTCACTGTAATAATCCCTCATATACCATAGCAGAGCCCCCTCAGCCCTCATACACTGTAATAATCCCTCCTACAGTATATCCTCATATACCAAATCAGAGGCCCCTCAGCCCCCCATACACTGTAATAATCCCTCCTATGTCCTCATATACTATAGCAGAGCCCCCTCAGCCCCTCATACACTGTAATAATCCCTCCTATAATCTCATATACCATAACAGTGCCCCCTCAGACCCTCATACACTGTAATAATCCCTCTTATGTCCTCACATACCATAGCAGAGCCCCCTCATACACTGTAATAATCCCTCCTATGTCCTCATATACTATAGCAGTGCCCCCTCAGCCCCCATACTGTATAATAATCCCTCCTATAATCTCATATACCATAGCAAAGCCCCCTCAGCCCCTCATACACTGTAATAATCCCTCCTATGTCCTCATGTACCATAGCAGAGCCCCCTCAGCCCCTCATACACTGTAATAATCCCTCCTTTCTCTGCCCTGATGGTGGCTCCATTGGAGCGTGTGGCCGGAGTTTTTCTCAGCACCGCTAGGGATACTATGTATACTATGTGTTGCAAATCGGCAACAACAGCCATGATTACCACATAGCTTACTTAGTGTGAACATAGCCTTAAGCTGTGCATTATGGGGCACATTTACCAAAAATGTGCCCCTGGCATATGCCACAGAAAAGGTGAAGATTTTTACCCCTTCCATCATGTACACAAAGTGTAAGCCCAGCTCGCCTGGTGGGTGGGCAGGGGTGACATGGCAAGGTGGGGAGGAGGCGTAGAAACAGCTGTAAACCATAGAACAGTAGAGACATGTGCCTCTATTAATATTTTAGTAGATCAGACATTTCCGCACGCTACAATTTATTTATTTTACATTTTTATTTTTATAATGGGCAAGAGGGTATATTAAACTTTTATTGGGAGGGGGGTTTATAAGTTTTTTTATACTTGCTAGCATAACATAGATCAGTGTTATCAGCGCTCTATGCATAGAGCCTGCCTGAGAGCAGACTCTATATGTAGATCCCCCATCTGACAGGACGGAGGTAAGCAGGGTCCCGTTCACTCAGTGACAGGAGCTTGTCCTGTTACTGAATACCTTAAACGCTGCAATCATTAAAGATTGTGGCAATTAAGGAGTTAATGACAAGCAGATGCAAGACCCCAGCTGCTTGTCATTATGCTGGGCTCTCGGGACACTGATGTGTGCAGGGCTGCTCTCACTGCAGCAGACCCACACACATTAAACCCCTCTCATCTCAGGAAGGTATATATACATTTCTACTGCACAGGGTATGTGCATAAAGAACGCATATCTACTTATTGCTGACGTGAATGGGTTAAAAAAGAAAAAGTGGATGCCTATGTGTGATAGCAAAAACACAACCTTTTGAAAAGTTACAAATATAATTTGATTTACTGTTCTTAGGTGTATGCTATGAGATGTTATACATTGTGGAGTGTTCCTGAAATATTTCTGATAATGTTAAACATCTATATTTAAAATTGTGTCATCAAGTAATTAATTTTGTTATCTAAAACGATCCTGGATAGTTTCCAATTTTCTTCAATATTTATTGTTTTATAAGCAGACATAAATAAGAGTTCATGTAAGGCACTTAATGTGCAATTAATCTTGAAGGCCGTTTTTCTTCTCACTATATGGAGATAAGAGCAAAATGAGGGTAGAAACAACAATGATGGAGCTAGAAGACCTCATTTATCAAAATTATTGTGAAACTGAAAAATTGGCTTTTTGCCCATCTCACTTAAACAGAGCTCATCTTTCAAGTCTTAAACTGCTATGGAAAGTTGCATTACAAATTGGTTACTAGGAGCAACAAGTCATTTTTTTTTTCTTTAGACCACTTTGATATGTGAAGCAATAGGTTGAGGAGGGGTAGCATTTGCGTGTCTAGTAAAACTTTCACCATATTTATGGGGAGATAAATTATAAGCAACCCTGGGTCCACTTAAAATAACATTTAAAGGAGAAGTACGGCAAAGAGTTTTATTCAAGTATTGTATTGTCCCCCTCTAACCCCCCAAAAAAGTTATACAAATCCCCAATATACACTTATTACGGGAAATGCTTATGAAATGTTTTTTCTTCCTGCACTTACTACTGCATCAAGGCTTCACTTCCTGGATAATATGGTGATGTCACTTACTGGATAACATGATTATGTCACGACCTGACATCACCATTTTATCTAGGAAGTGAAACCTTGATGCAGTAGTAAGTGCGATTTTTACATGCGAGTTTTGATTTACACTGGAGAGTTTAACACCACAAAAAACGCAGCTACTTTTGTGCGAGTTTCATGCGAGTTTTGTGCGAGTTTTGTGCAATAAATACGCAGCGATGCGGTATGTGTGAAGGCACCCTTATAAGCATTTCCTGTAATAAGTGTATATCAGTGATTTATATAACTTTTGGGGGCAATACAATAATTTAATAAAAAAAAAATTCCGCTGGACTTCTCCTTTAATAAGTCTTGCTCATTGAAGGAATCTGACTGGTGATAGACTTTAGTACTCTCCCTTTATCATGAAATATATTCAACCAAATTACAGGCCCCAAACCTCAAGCTACAGTTTTGGGAGATTCTGATATCTGTATGCTGATTTTTTTGGCACAATGTTGCAACAAATAAAATGTGCAGGTTCTGATTACCAAATATAAGTATACTCTCCCAAGAAAACTCAAGCCAGATAGATTGCAGTTCCTGTAATATTGATTTAGATTTACATAAGGTACACAATGATTAAAACATATTTGACCATCAATACCTTAAAGTGTAACTGTTGTTTTGAAAAACTTTTGACATGTCATAGAGACATGTCAAAAGTTTTGATCGGTCCGTGAAAATGAGCGTGGAGAGGACTGCGCTGCAGTGCGTCTGCCCCCCACTCTGTGTCACATCATATCAGTCAGGCTCCATAGATTTACATAAGCTATCAGACGGAGCCTGTGACACAGAGCCGTGAGGAAATTGGTTTTGGTTCTCTCGGCTTGTTCTCACAATTGGTATGGGTCTAAACACTTAGACCCCAACCGATTAAAACTTTTGACATGTATCTATGACACGTCAAAAGTTTCTCAAAATGACAATGACACTCATTTCAAACAACTTCACTCCAATTCATGTGATTCCTAATGTATTTCTAAATCGGTTAATTTGCCACAAATGACTTGCTACCCCAGAAAACATCTCTAAAAACGTGGCCACTGGATGTCTCTAGTAACAAAGACATCAAGAAGTAGTACAGAAAGTAGTTAGTACTTTGTGCATGAGAGAGAGCCTAAATTGTGCACCAGCAATCTGTGAGTACACTATGTCTTCCTCTACCATAGGAAGCACACTGTCCCTGAAAAGTGGCTTATCTCTCATTAACAGCACAGAGAATGGCAGCACTCCAGTGCCTCTGTTCAAAAGGTGCAACAGCAACCTGCAGGTGCAAAGGCTTACCATACATACTCCCCCCGGCATACACACAATAAAAACCTGCTCTATAGATATAAAAAATGAGGATCTTAGCAAACTATTTGATCAAACATAGTGTACCATGTCACCATGTTAAGTTGTCCTCAAACACATGGTCCTACACTAGCATTTTCACACTAGCAATGGTGTCTCCTGGGCTAACATTAAGCCTACAAACTAGGCAGATAGGATTCAACTAATCTTTGTTTATAGCATCCAAAGGACATGGGTGGAGTGCAAGCTTCATAGGTTGCCCATACCAAAGGTCGGCCCTGTATAAAAATACAGCTATAGCTATAGCTAATAAGAACAAACTCCTTCATAAAGTACTTAAATGGATGTTCATAGAGAATATACATTAGATCCTTATCCTCAATACTAGAGAAGAATGAAGCAGCTGAAAATTTGTTTCGTGAGGTAACCTTATTAAAACAGCCACAAAAAAAAAAAAAAAAAAAAAAAAAAGGGGCAATTAGCTAGTCAAATCTTTCTGCCATGGACATTAGTAGACCTTGGTGGATCAGCTGTTAATATTCATTTTCTGCCAGGACAGCAGTGGACATTGGTAAATGAGCAGCGTAAAATGACACTTCCTTCCAGATGGACACTGTTCACTGCTCCCATTGAATTGGTACAATGCACTCTTTACAGCACCCAGTGAGTTATTAAGATGGACACACTCTATACTGCTTCCAGTTACTTGGTATAATGCACACCCGTCACCCAGTTATTTGGTATACTGGACAATGTCTTCACTACTCCCACAGAAAACAACTTACAATCCAGTCACCCACATATCCTCTCATCTCTGTCCCTATATCTCATTATTGATTTCCCTGCTCTGCTGTAAATGCCTGTTGCAACCCCCTCTCCTCTACACATAGAGAGTGTAAGGGGGTTGCTAACATCACAGTGGGGCTTCCAGGTGATTGAATGGATGCAAGGGATTATGGATAATCCCTTATTCCTGCTAAGTGACAGTACTGTACCCTAACATGTGCTGCCACCATCTTGGCCGCTTTGAATTTGCTTCGTAGAAACTGACAGCTCGATTCACAGCACATCTTGATTCGCCAGATTTGTTTCACTCATCTCTACTCAATACCATTACATTAAAGTGTCACTGTCACTTTCAAAATCTAATTCCACAGTAGGTGTGATACAAAGCAAGTTTGTAATTTACATTCTTTTTTTATTTTTTCTATTTTTAAAGTTAAGGAAAACACGTCACTTCCTGTTTTCTGACTTTTTTCTCTGAAAAAACTGGAAACAGTCAGAAAACAGAAAGTCCTGTGTATCCCAGACCATCTGAACGCTCACAGAAAAGGCAGCCATGTGATTGATGGACACATTGAGCCATGACTCTCTGTACTGGCCAGAATTCTTGTGTTTAGGCTGGGTTCACACTAGGTAAAAAACACGGCCATATTTCATAACAACGGCCATATTTGCGCAAACAACGTCCGTTGTTATGAAATACGGTCATGTTTTTACGTAGTGTGAACATAGCCCAAGTCTGTTTATTATAACCAGCACAAGACTAAAAATCTGCCTGGACCTGGATTCCTGGTAAGTACAGCTTTGTTTTACAGCATGATAACAACAAAAATAATAAATGTATATTGCAAATGTGCTTTATTTCACATCTACTGTTGGTTTAGATTTTGAAAGTTATAACGACAGAGACACTTTAAATAAGTTCTGCTAGCATTGGAAACTTAAATATATCTGCTATGCCAAGTTTTCATAGCATATAATCCATATTATATTAAACAAACATTTTCTTTGAAGTTAAGAGATATTCAGAGCCTCTGCCTACTATAAGTCAGTGTAACTGAATAAAATCTACCTCTGTGAACCTCTTAATTATTAATTTAACAGCAATACAGCTCTAGAACTATTCCTTGACCCAATGAAATTTAACTAATAGATATTCCTGCTGGGGTCTTTGTGTTAATGGTAAATTGTATGCTTCTGTCACACATTACGTGTAGGTATTCACTCTTGAATTATATACAAGTCAATAAAAATGTTACACTTGGATCACACATAAAAGTATCAGTTTGTATTTTATGAAAATATGCTCAGAAGGATCTTTTAATATTGCTAAGTAAGAACTTGATAAGATTACTAAATTAGGTATTAAATCTTAATCCTCTTCTTGTTCAATTTGATTCTGGTATGAATGTAAACTGTGCTACCCTGTGTGATAGCTAAGCCTCCTCCTCCTTGTTAAGCATCTAGAATTTTTTATTAAAAATATGCTAATTGAAAGTCATGCTCAGTTTAACAAACTTTAAATACGATTCATGAAGGCTGAGGGGATTATATTAATAAAATTCAACATTATTAATTGAGTGTGTTATGATTAATGTTGCTATTAAAGGCCAGACAGGGATTATCTCTAATGTCTTGCATTAAGTATATGAAACATGTCTCATTTGTACAGAATCTTAAAATAGTTATTCTTCACCTCTAGAGGAAAAAATGGCTTGAGCCATTTTATTTAAAATAAAAATTGTCAACATAAAATACAGTAAGAAAGCGCCCTTTACAAATTCCTATTTTAAAAGAAAGGTTACATATCTAATATTATTAATATTGTAGTGGGTTTGGGGGGGAGGGGGATAGTATTGACTATCAATAACAATACATTATGCAGTCATATATTAAAATTACTGTTAGTAGGGATTAGATAAGCTGTAGTCTGATTCCTGAAGTAGGGAGATTGCAGGGACAGGCACTGGTAAACATTAACATTTGCTGTTGTACCCACATAGCTGGTTAGCAGAGGTGCTGGGAGTAACTCAAATTCTCCATTGGCCAAATATTGATGGACTGTCCTGTAGATAGGTATTTTTTTTTTCAAAGCTAAATAATCCCTTTAACTTGCTATGTGGAATATTAAGATGGATTTTAAGGTGAAGGATTTAAAAGTAGCTGCAAAGATTGGGTGTCATTTTTTCCGCCATGATCTCTAGTTTTTATTAATACCATATTTGTGAAGTTCGGATGTTTTGATCACTTTTTATAATTTTTTTTAAATATATAATGTAACATAAAATCGTTAATCCGCGAACTTTTCCCCCTCTTTTTGTCACACTTAAACACTGCGGTGTTTAAGGAGTTAATGTCACGCTGCAGCGTGTCATTAACGGTGAGGTGCTGGCTGCTGATTGCAGCCGGCCCCCACCTGCTCCGGAGCCTCATAGCTCAGGACGTACCGGTACGACCAGGGTCGTCTGGGCACAGACTTCCAGGACGTACCGGTAAGTCCTAGGTCGTCTAGGGGTTAAAGGGTTTATTTAGTGAATTTATTTTTTTTTTTCAAATCAACTGGTATCAGAAACATATATGGATTTTTAATTTACTTCTATTTAAAAATCTAAAGTCTTCCCATACTTATTAGCTGCTGCATGTCCTGAAGAAATGTTTTCTTTTCAGTTTGACACAGTGCTATCTGCTGACTTCTCTGCCCCAAACAACAACTGTCCAGGACAGCAGAAAATCCCCATAGAAAAACTCTCCTGCTGCGGTCAGTTCCTGTCTCCGACAGAGATGTCAGCAGAGAGTACAGTGTAAGGCTATGTTCACACTACGTAAAACTATGGTCGTAGTCTGAACCGCAAAACTACGGCCGTAGTTTTGAGGTTTATGCCTTGGCTGCAATATATACAAACTACGGTGGTACAATGCACACTACGTATCAGACAACGGCCGTTCTTTTCATGGCTCCGTGAAAAATGAACATGTCATTTATTTCTGGCCGGTAACATTCCAACTACGTCCGTGGATTTAAATGTGGCCGCGCACGGAATATTTATTTCTGCACAATTAAACTTGATTTTGAACTAAAAAAATTTCTGTGTGGTTTATTGGTCTGGGCGCAGTATACCAAATAAATGACTTGTTTCATCCCGCTCAGAAACAAGCTAGGAAGCAAAATTATACAACGGCCGTAGTTTCACGACTAGACCGTATGGCCATATTTCTACGACCGTACGTCTGGCCGGGTGAAAACAACGGCCGTTAATTTACGTAGTGTGAACATAGCCTAAGACTGAAGAGAAAACATTTCCTGCAGGACATGCAGCAGCTGATAAGTATGGAAAGACTTGAGATTTTTAAATAGAAGTAAATTACATATCTATATAACTTTCTGAAACCAGTTGATTTGAAAGAAAAAGATTTTCGCTGGATAACCCCTTCAATGATAGAAACAGATTGCTGTTAGTGAAAGCACTGCCGGCTGCTAGTGAAAGCGCTCAATGCAGTGAAGTCCTAGGTGCATTGCCCCCTGGGAAACATGAGTATGCAAAAGAGGAGTCCATGGAGCCTCATTGAAGAGTCTCAAAACACAGGACTAGCCAGATATCCCTCTGGGAAGGACCCAGCCAAGGGGCAGCTCTTGTTAGGAAACCACCAAATCCACCATATTAAGTGGCCCTATAAGTCAGTGTAATGACAAGGGATAAACCAAGGCTAGGTAACCATCCACATACAGCTGTTTCGGGGTGTTGCCCCTCATCAGTGTGGAGCAGGATTCTGGCTAGGTGGGAGCAATGCCTAGTAGAGCCATAAGAGAAACAGATTGGTGAACTCAGGGAGAACAGCCAAACGACAACACTGCCGGCTGCTAGTGAAAGCGCTCAATGCAGTGAAGTCCTAGGTGCATTGCCCCCTGGGAAACATGAGTATGCAAAAGAGGAGTCCGTGGAGTCTCATTGAAGAGTCTCAAAACACAGGATTAGCCAGATATCCCTCCGGGAAGGACCCAGCCAAGTGATCATGATCAAGTTCATTTTTTTTTTTAAATCTTACCTTTTTTGTAACATATTGTACTTTATGTTACTCACAAACTTTGGTCACTATCTTGTGTTTAAAAAAAAACAAAAACATCAAAATATCATGAAAAATTATCTTTTTCTTTTTTATACAAAACATACACTATTGAGTGTGCAATAAAAGTAACATAATAAATGTATTCTCTGGGTCACTTTGATTACAATGCTACTGAGGGTGTATAGTTTTTTTTTCTTTTAACTATTACTACTTTAGCACAATAGAAACTATCTTCCTTAAAAAAAACAACAAAAACTGTCGCCACTTTGCAAGATCCATAGCAGTCTTATTTTTTGTGTGATGGAGCTGGATGTATAGTTTTTATTGATACAAGTTTTACATATATATGACTTTTTGATATCTTTTAGGCTATGTTCACACTGCGTATGAATCCGTCCGTAGATCGTACGCCGCCATACATGTGCACACGAGAACATACGCCCGTAGTACATTTATGCTTCCCTAGCTTGTTTCGAAGCAATCTGAAACAGGTCATTTACTTGGAAATCTTCGCCCAGCCCCGTAAACCACACAGAAGCTTTTGGATCGAAAAATCAAGTTCAATTTGGCTGAAATAAGTACTCCGTACAGGGCCGCATGGAAATCCACGGCCGTGAGTTTCAACATTTCCGTCCTCAAACAATGGTCTTGTTCATTTTTCACGGCGCCGTATACGATCCGGCCGTAAGCTCATACGTAGTGTGCACTGTGCAGGCGTATATAGTATACTTTCAAGCGAACGCATCAACCTCAAAACTACGTGCGTATATTCGCGGTTCACATTACGGACGGATTCATACGCAGTGTGAACATAGCCTCAGGATGTTTTTTTCCGAGGTGGATGCATAAAATGTAACAATGCTGTGCTGTTAAAAAAAAAAAATATATATATATATATACTTTATATTGCGTGCACCATGCAGTATAAATAATAATACGAAGCGCCTCTGTAGGCGTGAAACATTTTGTTGCTCCTGCTGAACACACCTGCTTCACCATCTCCCCTCTCCCCGCCTAGCCTACTCTGATGTATCGGAAATAAACCACTTGCATCTTCAGTCCGGTGAGTGCGAGACTCTGTTTCTTGATCCTTGTTCATTTATCCTGCCTTTTTTGTCTCTGCACCGCCGCTCCACGGTTTGGATTCAGTCTGTGTGCTATATACTCCAGTCCCGGGTTTCCCACATTGGGTGTACCTTGTAGTTAGTGCCGGCCGGAACTCTCACCATACGTATAAATAATAATATTGTTTTATTGCTTAGATTGTAATGGACATGGACAGTTTTTCTGTTTATTTATTTATTTTTTTAAGTTAAGTTTTATGTAAGTTATTTTTTCAATAGAGAATACAATGTAATTTTATTATTTTGGGGTCATTTATTTTATTATGTTTTATTTCACAGTTTTTTAAATTTATTTATTTACTTTAAGGCTGGGTTCACACTGCGTTTTTGCAGTTATTTCTCTTTCAACAATCCTTTTTCCTGAACTATATTCTGATTGTGTTTGCTTTGTTACTAGCCTTTACAGTAAGCCTTAGGAGGTCTATGCTACAAAGAAGAGCTACAAGTTTTGGACCCATGACATGGAATGATCACGTTGATTTTGTGCCTAAAATACATATACCATGTTTTTGTTTTTTAAGCCCTAGTATCCGTCCTTACAAGTTTTTCCAGCCATAAGGTACTTTATGCTGGGCTACAGTTTTTCTATGGCATCAGCCTAGCATCCTGGTACTGGGATCCCACACTTGGGTGCTAGGGTCAACTTAGTTGAACCCAATACAAGCCAAATCATTACCGCAGCATGTAACAAAGCTGTGGGTCATGCCCCGCTGCATGGCTTCTGGATGCCAATGGGTTTCCATAGCAGCCAGGCCTGCCATTATGTGCCTTTATAAAGCCTTGCTTATGGCACGGCTGCATACAATGCCTGTCAGCATGGGCATTATACACTGAACTATATTAGTAAACATATAACTACTGACTAAACTTTCCTCGTGGGATTATTTGAAAAGCAAAATAAGGTTTAATAAAAGCTTTAACCCTCCCACCACCACCATCGCTACTGTCCTCACTCAATAACAAAAACCCTATGTGTATTTGGCATCATATGTAACAAATAGATCTATAAATCTATACAGTTTTTATCACACATGGTAAATGCTATAAAAAAAAAAATGTTAATTCGTTAATCGTGCTCCCAAAATTCGTTAATCCTGCTCCCAAAAATCAAGCATTTTTCTACATGAAATGGATGGTTTTGCACCAGAGTTGGTGAGTGCACAGTACTTTATCTTCATCATTGTTTTCTTAGTTATATTATACTCAATCACTGTCTTGACCAATTGAATATGATACTGTTTTACAGCATGTTATAGCTTGATTTTCCAGTTCATTGATTGGGATTTATCTACTCTTTTATTACTCTTCATATTACATTCAGATAAATTAAAATGACATAAAACTCCAGTTCTTTCTCTTTACATTCATACTATATTAAACACATTCTTAGTTAATTTCAATCGGCTTTAAACAAATGAAGTGCATTTTATATTACATAAATATTAACTTGTAACTTAAGAAACATTACATGCATCATAAAGTAATGCTTTTAAATGTTTATTAGTCCTCAAACTTAAAGTGAAGCTCTATCCACCCCCCCCCCCCCCAAAAAAAAAAAAAAAAAAATCGCTGGTACAGTCTTTTTTGATGAGAGTAACTCTTTCCCATTTGTGTCTTTAAAAATGTTCCTGGTGCCCTGCTAGTTAGGTTAAAATTTATATTTTAATCTGAAGCAGCTGAATCAATGAGGCGTGGCACTGTTTAGACAAGCGATAAATAGTGGAAATCCCAAGGGCATTCTTAATGACAAGGAGGGTCGGGAGTAGAGATAAGCAGATTCGTTTTGCTCCATGCAGAGGGAACAAACCAACCGGGGACCGCCTGGAAAACGCCTTAAAATCATGGATACAGCCATGGTAATAGTGGTAATGGTAAATAGTGCTGAGAAGCAAAAGTGCTAAGTATATGGATGCATATGTAAGTATAAGAATGTGCTACCATGTGTGTTTAATGTTAAATTGGCCTTATGAGATAGATAGATTTGAGTTACATGTTCGTGACCATAATGTTTCAATCAGAGCAGCAAAACAGCAACATGGCATAGCATACATGCATCAAGGAAATAACTACATTGAAAAAATTTAAAGGGACGCTGGTTAACATGTCAACAGGAAGATTAATCTTTTGTAAGGAGGACACTTGTTTGTCCCAAAGGGTCCTTAAACAGTTTGATTAGTATTGAGGCAGCAGTAAAATGCTTGAGTGCTCGTTACTCGAGTTGAGCATTTTTCAGTGCTTGAGCGCTCAATTTAAGTAATAAACCCCATTGAAATCAATGGAAGACTTGAGCATTTAACCAGGTGTCCCCTGCTCGGCAGAGTGGATGGTGCCTGGTTAACCTTTAAGTAACTTATTGCATTTTTTTTGTTTTAATTTTTGTATATTTTGTTTACACATCCCTTGAAAAGACAAACTAAAAAAAAAGAGCAATAGGTTTCTGTAAAACACAGTAAAACTCAGGTAGCATGCCAACAATTGATGGCATACTGTAGGACCTCTAATGTGTCTTGCAGTAACGCATTGTTTTTTTTTTTTTCTAATTTTTGTATATTTTGTTTATACATCCCTTTAGGGGAAGAAATATACAAAAATTAGAATGAGAAAATGCTATAAAATACAGCAAACCTTAGATATCACAGACGACAAAATGATTGTTTGGCCATCAGTTATTGAAGTTGTATGGCCTTCTTTACCCGAGTCACACAAGGTTAAGCATAAAGCATGCTTGCTCAACACCAAGTTTGATGAAACGTTTGTTCCTCTTCCTTAACCCCTTGCCTCTGCAACCTATTTTGGCCTTAATGACCAGGCCATTTTTTATCTCTGCGGTTTTGTTTTTACATCTTGCCTTCAAAAAGCCATAGCATTTTTATATTTCCACCTACAGGGCTGTTTGGGATGTAATTTATTGCACTAGGTTTACTCTAGGTTTTATTAGTTCCCCACATTTGTGTAGATTTTTTTAACCCTTTTATAAAATTGTTTTTCTAATAGATAATGTAAAAAAAATTTGGTTTTTTCTTCCTTTTAGTTTTTTTCTCTTTTCGTTTACGCCATTTACCATACGGTAATAATTTTGTTATAGTTTACTAGACAACTCTTTAGTAGACAACCTTATTTATTTTTACATGTTTTATTTTTAAATTGGGAAATTAAGTGATTTAAACTTTTATTTGGGGAGTGGCTGTGTCATATTTTTTTTTTTTTTATGTATTCATTTGTTTTTACACTTTTTATTACATGCAATCATTAGATTGCAATAATGCTCAATGCTATGCCATTGATCAGTATTTTCTGCTATCTCCTCATAGAGCCTGCCTGAGGCAGACTATATTAAAAGATCACTAATCGGACCACTCAGAGGTAAGTATCTTACCTACATGGAACATAATCTGGATCACCACAGTCACACTGGGGGGGTCCTGATCGGACAGTGACAGGAGCGGAACTTAATCATCTCATTTACTGCATTTAAGGGGTTAATAGCTGGCGGCAGCATGATCGCTGCTGCCCGTTATTAACTGTGAGGACACGGCTGCTGATAACAGTTGGTCCTCACACTTAAACATATGACTCAAACTCAGCTCCTGAACTTACTTCATAGAGCCCCTGGACATTATGGCATTCTGGTAAATCATGATGAGTGAACTTACGGCTTTTCATGATTACCAGTACATCATTTTGTGTCAAGGGGTTAAAGGGGTTGCCCAAATTAAAACATTTAATAGACTATCCACAGAATGGGCCACCAATAGTTGATGGGTGGGTTGCCAATCAGCTGTTAGTTGCCGGCAGTATGGTGAAAACAGATCCAGAAGCACTTGGTTCTGTTCCTTGTATAGCAACAGCTCAGGGCTGCTTCAGCCTTGTCTCCTATTCATTCGAGGCTGCATTTCCTTGGTGCTGCCGTACACTGCTTCCAGCTCCATTCTCCGGCTTTGTTCACACAGCATAAAAGTACGGCCGCTGTTGCAATTGGCAACAACGACCTTACTTTGTACGCATAACTACACTGCATATTCTTCTATGAGATCCCGGCCGGAGTGTATACACATGGTATACGCTCCGGCCGGTATCCCAAGCGGCACCCCAAAGAACTGACATGTCAGTTTTCTGCTGCTGCTATTCATTGAATAGCGGCCGTTGGAAACCATTTCAGTGCAGACTGTGGAGCGAGCGGCTACGGCCACTTGCTTCACAATGTGCTATGGGAAGGTCTGATGCAGGCGCGAGCCAATGCGCCCACATCAGAACTCTACGCCCATAAAGATCCGGGCCAAGATGATCTTTCCACGGGGTTACGGAACGGCCTGTACAATACACCATGTGAACGTGGCCTCATACCACTGGCGTAGCTACCATGGGGGCAGGGTATGCCATTGCTATGGGGCCCCGGGGGTCGGGCCCCGCGGTAAAACTGCATCCATGTTGGGTGCTAATAGTGCGGAGTGTCACAGTGCGATCTGCTAGGCCCCCTGTGACAGCGTGATTCGCGCCAGCATCACAGAGAGAGAGAGGGGGGAAATAAAACATGGGTGCACCCTCTCTCTCTCCCCCGGTCACTGTGAAGGAGCCCTGACTAGAGCCTCCTCTCCTCCTGCCACAGCTAGAGGACGATTTCCTGTCTGGCCTGTTAGCTGCCTGCACGGAGGAGCATGATATCCTCCGACCCCCAGCCCTCTCCTGCCGGACCTAGGTGATAGCTCCTTCCTCCTCCTGTAAGTATATGCTGTCGCCCATAAGGTGTCTGTGTGTGGGGGGTGGGGAAACATGGTGACTGCTAAAGATGCATAAGTAAGTAAGTAAGTAAGTGTGTGGGGGGTATTCCTACAGGCGCTGTGGACTACAACTCCCAGTGTGGTCTGTCTGCTGTCTGTGCCCCCATCCTCCTCAGACTCAATGGACAAACAGATTGCACAGACAGATCACACTGGGAGTTGTAGTCCCACACTGTCAATATACAAAGCTACCCTGTGGCTGCAGCTCCTGGAGGACCCCCCCCCCATCCTTATGCATTATAGACACTCTGTACTCTGCATACAATCATGGAATTATGCAAACTGTCCCATTTTCCTTGCAGTACCAGGCTGGATGTATATATCCAGCCTGGTACTGCACACACACACACACACACACATATATATATCATCCAGCCTGGTACTGCACACACACACACACACACACACACACACACACATATATACATGCAGTACCAGGCTGGATATACATGCAGTACCAGGCTGGATATATGTATACGTGCAGTACCAGGCTGGATATATGTATACGTGCAGTACCAGTGTGGATATATGTATATGTTAAGGCCGGGTTCACACTACGTATATTTCATACAGTATATTTCAGTCAGTATTGCAACCAAAACCAGGAGTGGATTAAAAACGCAAAAAGGATCTGTTCACACAATGTAGAAATTGAGTGGATGGCCGCCATATAACAGTAAATAGCTGCCATTATTTCAATATAACAGCCGTTGTTCTAAAATAACAGCAAATATTTGCCATTATATGGCGGCCATCCACTCAATTTTGTGTGAACAGATCCTTTTTGTGTTTTTAATCCACTCCTGGTTTTGGTTGCAATACTGACTGAAATATACTGACTGAAATATACATATACTGACTGAAATATACGTAGTGTGAACCCAGCCTAAATGTGCATTGTCTGAAGCTTTTACCTACCAATCCTGTGACGAGAATCACTACAGACAATATGCAGATCATTTAATGTGCAAACTTGTTAATATTTCAAGCAAATTAAAACCCATGTAGAAATAAAGATTCAGAGAATGCATGTGGTCGAAACCATGTGTCCATTTCTTCCCCAGTAGCCGACAAGGGGGGGGGGGCCTCTTGGAAAGTTTGCTATGGGGCCCAGCCATTTCTAGTTACGCCCCTGCCTCATACTGCAGTACAGGCAACTATCAGCTGCAGGGCAGGAGTCCTGGTCTTAGCAACCTGTGGATAGACTATCAATTGCTTTATCCTAGACAACCTCTTTAAGTGCAGAATGCTTCACATAGCAATTATACGTATATAAAAGTTAAGTATATTTAATTGAATATGTCTCATTCATGATTAACAATATAGGCAGGTACAACTTTCATCTGTATCTGCTGCATTTCATAAATAACTGTCCAACAGATACATAAGAGGTTAATATTTTAGCTCATTTTATCTAGTATTATGAAGTGGTAGCATGCACAAAAGTCTTGTCTTTATTCATGTGGTTTTTAAGATCCTGATCCTGAAATCAGCAGAATGAATAAACATTAAGCACCACAGGTAACTAATCTCCTTTCTGCCAGTTGTGATAACAGTTTGCTATTTTTTTTTATTATTTTTTTTATTTTGTAAAAGAAATCCTGTATAAAATACGTGGATTTTGGAAATTAAAATGAATTTACCTTAGCACAGAATTTGCAAAGCTGCATTATACATTTGGAAATTGCTGAAAAATATTTCATGCTTACACAAGGTCATCTAACAGTCAAAGTCATTGGAGTTTACATACAGTAGACACTAAGCAGTGAACACTTTCTTGATGACAGTTTCTCGGTTTGTGTCCTACTTTTTATTATAGAGAAAGTGTTTGATATTCAGAAACTGCTTATGCAAAATAGCATCTATGTAATTTTGTAAGAGGAAAAATGTTTATTCTGAAGCATCATACATTGCAGATCTTTATTATTTTCAGCTACAGAATAAATATTAAGGGAAATATGCATATATTCGCATCATTGTACAAATCAAACTTTACAGGAATTGTGTAAAATTAAACTATCCTAAAGAGCACTTAGATAACATGCTTCATATATTCTTTTTTGGGTATTTTCACACAACGTCAAAAACTGAGAAAAGTGGACGCTTTTGCTTTTTAAAAAAACCTCAGTTATTGCCGAAATTGCAATATGCTATGCAATGCATTGAAGTTAATTGAAAGACGGACGTCCTTGCACATAATGTATTAAATAAAGGACGTTTTTGCCACGGACATCAAAATAATGATCATGACAATTAAACGTGACAGCTGTTTCGTGTGATTACCACACTTCCTCTGACATCAGAGGAAGTGTGGTAATCACACGAAACAGCTGTCACGTTTGTGGAAGGTGTTGGTGTTCCAGCTATATGGATTTTATGAAGTAACTGAATACAGAAAAAGGGTGAGTGCATTTTTCTTCTTATATTGTACATGTGAGTAATGTATAACTTGGGGATAGGGAGAGAATGGAGAGAAAAAGATTTAAACCAGACAACTCCTTTAAGGAATAGCTCAAAGTTGAAATGGTCAGGTGGTACAGTGGATCCAAACTGGTTGTTACAAGGCTAAACTAGTTGGGTGTATGTGTTTTTTAGGACTTGCAAACTGTTATGTAATTTATTTAAATTATGTATTTAATAGGGGGAATTTATCAGTCCTCCAGGCCTGTGTTTTGGCATAAAAAAGTTGCAATGTTTGTGCAAGCCTAGTTTAATGATGATGTAAATAGACAAATAAACAAGCAATGAATATATTGTTTGGGTTAAGATAATAAAATAAACCTGAAGTTGTAACAAGCTTAACATCATCGCCAAATACTGATCTCAATGCTTACAGGATGTGGCACAAAACAGTAAAACGAGGAACTCACTTCTTTAGCATCTCATATTATTCAATTAAGTTGATTATAATTTCTCTTTGTTGTGAAATAAACATTACCCTGCCCTTTGTTTATTACTCATTCATTGTAAGTGTCCTTGGAAGGAAAATTCCGGAAGAGACAGCTGATGAAGTATATGGTCCATTAATCTATGTTTATTGTAATTAAATAGGAATAAAATTGTGAAATAGAATTACTTGATGTGGGTATGTTTTACCCTCTGAATGGGTCAGGATATAATTGTTTTACTAACATAAATCATTTGCTATTAAGCTGTTAAGAAAGATATATATTTTTAAAGATATATTAATCCTGCTAGTCAGAATCCAGAGTGGGCATAATATTTCGTTTAAGAGAGGAAAGATAAAGATATACCAATAACTGGTCAAAATGGACCGAGTGAATCTTAACATTTTCTTCATATCATTTCAAGATAGAAATCACTATGATTCACAGAGAATATCAAGTCTGGTAAAGCAATTCTTACATCTATAGTGGCCAACCAATAAGACAATGTTATCCTTAATTTATCATAGTAAAAACATTGAACCATTTTCTTCACCATCTGTTATCTTTTGGACTCTAAGTAGGATTATCTATTAACCCTTAGAGGACCAGGCCAATTAAAATTTTTGCCTTTTTGTTTTTTCCTCCTTGTGCTTAAAAGGTCATAGCAGTTGCATTTTTTTTCACCTATTACAGGCTGAATTTTTTTCATTAAGTACACTGCGAAACCAGAAAAAAATTCAATGTGTGGTGAAATTGAAAAAAACAAAAACAAACACAATTTTTTTATTTGGAGGTGTTTTTTTTTACGCAGTTCACCCTAGGGTAAAACTGACTTGTTATGCATGTTCCTAAAGTCGTTACGATTACAACGATATGTAACATGTATAACTTTTATTTTATCTGATGGCTTTTAAAAAATTCAAACCATTGTTAACAAATATATGTTCCTTAAAATCGCTCTATTCCCAGGCTTATAGCGCTTTTATCCTTTGGTCTATGGGGCTGTGTGAGGTGTCATTTTTTGCGCCATCATGTGTTTTTTCTATAGATACCTTGATTGCGCATATGTGACTTTGTGATTTTTCTGGATTTGATGCGACCAAAAATGCGAAATTTTGCACTTTGGGATTTTTTTGCGCTTACACTGTTTACCGTGCGAGAACAGGAATGTGATAAATTAATGTTTTGGGCGATTACGCACGCGGCGATACAAAACATGTTTATTTATTCATTTTTATTTATAACATGGGAAAAGGGGGGTGATTCAAACTTTTATTAGGGGAGGGAGCTTTTTATTAATAACACTTTTTTTTTTTTACACTTATACTAGAAGCCCCCTGGGGGACTTCTAGTATAAGTACACTGATCTTTCATTGAGATAGATCAATAAGATCGGTACTCGATTGCTTCCAGCTGCTGCAGCTGAAAGCATTCGAGTGCCAAGCCGGTATTAACACCATTACGGCGCAGACCCCGGCTGGGTAAGGACACAGAAATCGCTCCTCCATGATCCCCCCACTAGACACCAGGGAATAGACTGCAAGAAGTATTCAGATGCAGCTGTTAACTTTGACAGCTGCATCTGAATACTTAATTAGCGGGCACAGTGATTGGACCGTGCTCGCTAAAAGCCCTGGTCACGGGCTACAATCGGCACCCGGGGCCGCGGCGTTGCACGGCCCCACTCTGAAGTCCCCATGGCAACCCAGGACGTACGGGTACGCCCAGGGTCGTCTAGGGGTTAAAGGGTACATATGAAGGGTACATTGAAGCATTTTTATTGCAACATGTTGAGAAATTCCAATCATGTCAGCGATGGTCTTCTGCTACTCCTTGTAATAGGGGCGGTGGCAGAAGACCGACACTGACTTCAATGGGCAGCGCGAACAATATAAAGATTTTTCTGGCAGATATCTGCTTGCTGACTGTGAATGAAAACATTCTAGTTCCATCCAAACTCTAAGAACATCTTTAATAGAGATGTGCGAACCTCGAGCATGCTCGAGTCCATCAGAACCCGAACTTTCGGCATTTGATTAGCGGTGGCTGCTGAAGTTGGATAAAGCCCTAAGGCTATGTGGAAAACATGGATATAGTCATTGGCTGTATCCATGTTTTCCAGACAACCTTAGAGCTTTATCCAAGTTCAGCAGCCCTCGCTAATCAAATGCCGAAAGTTCGGGTTTGGATGGACTCAAACCCAAACCCGGTTCGCTCATCTCCAATCTATATCACTTACAATATGCAGAGCTGTGACACAAAGACAGGTATATGTGCCTGGATTTACTGACAGCAAGCAGAGATAGAACTATACCTTTTCACATTACAGAAACCTAGGCTCAGGGACACATGTAAGTGTATGGAAGTAGCACAGATGCATTGAGATAATGCAGATTATGTCTCCTGGGGGTCGGGTTACCAAGTCAATAGCCAGCTAACCCAGCCCACAGAGAGGAGATAGATCACATATCCTGTTGCTACAAAGGGAGGGGGGACGAAGGAGCTACGCATGGTTTGAGTGGACCATGAGTAGAGGATTTTAGACAAGAGTCGTTAAGAATGAGAAAAAAACAGGGAAAGGGTGCAAGATAGGTTATACATGTATATTAAACATAGGGTGGTATTGGGAAGGGGTATTGTTTAGAATATTGTTTTTGTTACCCTTAAACCCTTTAAGGCATTTTTTTTTAAATATTGCAATAAAATGCTGTAGAAATTAAACTAGTACACACGCAGTAACAAAACAAAGCAGAAAAAAAACTATAATGTAAATATTGCACATGGAAATTCCTTAATAGTAACATGCCATAATAATACATTTATTACTTTTTTACTTTAAACTGAAGATCAAAGAAAAAAAAAAAATCATGTATGTACAGTATATTTGCATCTCCATACACTGTCCACTACCCTGTAGTTTACTTCTATGATGCTGAATATAATTTGAATATAATCATATAAACTTTTCAGAACAGAATCTATTTAAGGGCTTAAATGCTGACATATATTCCAATGAATGAATGCATTTCATTATATTAACCTTTCACTGAAGAATGCTTCAAGAAGCTAAGTAGATTCTATTTCATGCCTCATTACAGTGCCTGTACACTAAAAAGCCTGAACAATAACTTATCACGTATTAAGAATAATCATTGAAATAAATACGCATCGCATTCTTTCTCTTATTGCACTGCAAACAATATAATACTTTTTGCATCACAAATTATGAAAATACTATGTACAGGTACATATGACACAAGTTTCGAAGATAAAGGTAAAAGGTTATTATATTGGAATTCTGTCCCACCTTCATTATGATTAATTAAAGCGCAACTATAATTTCAGTAGCCAAAAAATGAAATTCCTCAAATAAAAAGCCCTCGTGTTACCCTTTAAAAAGAGCCCTAAACTGTGTTGATAGCGTGTGTGAGATATCCCCAGTTGTTTGGCTGAGAGGAATAAATGAATTTTTCTTCTGGCTGAGACAAAGTGGGCGTGGCCTATCCCTCATCTCCCTGGTTGGGTCCCTCCATTCACTGAGCAGCACCTTAGCAGATGTATCACACAAGGTGGGATTAGATACAGCCCCAGCATACAGTATCACAATGTAAGATTAGATACAGGGCTCCAGCAGATGGTATCACACACAGTGGGATTAGATACAGTCATCTGCTCTCATTACACTGTAGGATAATGTCAGCCATGGAGGTGGGGGGCACCTGCTGCAGAAATCTGATAGTGAATGTTATATGTACTATGGAAGGACTACAGCTGTGTTGTGCTGGGACTTGTAGTCCTCCCCTCAGTGACTCATCCACTCTCCCTTATGCAGTTCATTGGAGCCATGGCTGGAATGCCCCCCCCCCGGGTGAAGCACTGGGTATTTGTCCCTCCATCCATCTCCTCCCCTGCGCTGCTCCTCACACACAACACCCTCAGCTCTGCTTAGTCACCTCTGTGAGGGGAGGAGGTAGAACGTGCTGCTAGGAGGGGGGAGGAGGGTTTGTTTATGTCTGTGTCAGGGCTGTTATCTGATCCTCCTGTCACAGTCCGTACACTCAGGACGGATCTCCAGGGAGGAGGCGTGTCCAGCAGGAATGCAGAAATAAGTCAGAGCCAGAGAGGGCTATAAGGGCATAGTCAGCCTTATGTATTAAAAAAACTGTTCATTTTAGGTTATTAATGTATATTGCAAAAAGTCTTATCATGACCTAAGCTAACTTAAAGCATAACTATAAAATATTTTGACCATTCACTTTAAGGTTCCTTCTCAAAATGTTCCTTTTTAGCATTTTATTATTATGCAGTATTGGAAAAGTCCCATACTACGCAGTGCTGATTCTTCACTTTCCAGGGACAGGAAAGAAAATAAAATAAAGGTCCAAGAGTCCGATTTAACCCCTTCAGGATCGGTCCAGATAGTGCCTTGAGGACCAGAGCCCATTTTGGGAACCTGACCATTCTCACTTTGTGGTTATACCTCTGGATATTATAACTTATATAAGCTATTCTGAGATTGTTTCTCGTGACATTGTACTTAAGGTTAGTGGTAAAATTTGAACGATATCCGTACAATTTTCGTGTGAAAAATGCCGACATTTCATAAAAAAAAAAAAAAAAATTGTGTTCTTTAGATTTTTTTTTCCTGCGGTCACCGTGGAGGTTTAGTTATGTAATCATTTAATTGCCAGTGTCATTACGCACGTGGCAATACTGAATATATGTACTTTTTATTTTATTTATTACATTTATTATAGCATTGGGGGCTATGGGGATTTTATGTGTTGTGTACTTTATTTATTTGTGTGTATGTTTTATTTACTGTTATACTTTATTTGACTTTCCCACCATGGGGACGTCACCATCTGATTGCCTGATTACAGGCACATTACATTGCAATGCAGATCTGAGCCTGGTCAGCCACAGTAGTTATGACACAGGAGGAAGATTCTCCCTCTATTCTGCACTATAGGTGCTGCAATCACTGACAGACGGGACCCGTTGCGGGAACTTACCCCAAAAAATGACGTACAGTTATGTCCTTGGTCCTGAAGAAGGGGTTAATTAGAGTGCTAATGGTGCTAATTGGAGTATTCTAATGGTAGTATTAGATCATGTTTTTTATGCCTTCCAGCAATGAGGATGGTCTGAAAGGAGTTTCCTCCTCCTTAAAAGACAGCTATAGGTAAAACTTCACATTTCTTTGGAATACATGTTTTTTTTTTTTTTAATTTTCATGCCACAAAGAATTGAGGCAGTTCTGAAGGCAAAAACCGTTACTGCATGGTGTACCCGTTACTAGCATGGTGTACCTTTTTTAAAAAAAAAAAAAATTATTATTCAAGAACAAGACATATAAAAAAAAGTTCACATCACCTAAACAAAGGTGAAATAAATTATTAACATCTATAATAGACCCAATAGCCCCCCCCCCTCCCCCCTCACATTCCCTCGGGCACAGAAAAAAAAAAAAAAGAAGAAGAAACCCAACTAGAATACTTCAAATTATAACTCCTTCCAAAACTTCCAGGTAGATTTAAACCGTTTTTCAGCCTTCTTGGATGATTTGGATGATAATTTCTCATAACTCCGAATTTTACTAACTACCCTTTCCCACTCCTCGTAAGGAGGGGGGAGGTCATCAATCCAATGCCTAGCAATAATGACTTTTGCAATCCCGAACACCTTAAGGAGAAAGGTACCCCCCTCCCCATCATCCCTGATCCCCCCTTAAAATTACCTCAACAGATGTTAAGTGTAATTCTTTATTGAGATAGGACTCCACATGAACAATAACCCTTCCCCAGAATTCCTGCACTCTGGGACAGAACCAGACAAGATTTACAAGGTCAGCCCTCGGCAGACCACATTTGCAGCACAGGGATCCCCTTTTCCCAAACTTAGAAATTATCTTTGGAGTATAGTAGAGCCAATAGAAAAGCTTAAAATGTATCACCCTATGTGCCATTCCAACTGACCCCCTAGCTAAGTTTATAATAGTCAGTTCCCAGATCTCATCCGGGATCCGTCCCAAGGTCTCCTCCCACCTAGCCCCGACCTTAAGTAATTGGGGGACTGAGTATTCGCTAACCAATAGCCTATATATCATTGTGAGTATTTTTCCCCCCGCCACCCTCCTGAATACACTTAATTATCCTGTGAGAAGTGACAAAAAATGTATTCTTATTTTCCGTCGCCCTATAGGCGCTAACAAATTGCATATATCTAAACTTGTGACCTTCCGTAATCGACACATGTGATTTAAGAGCCTGGAACTCCCAAGGCCTCCCATCCTTAAAGAGAACCAATCACCTAAATATAACTGTCCCTATTATGACAGTACATCTCTCCCTAAGACTATTCATGAAGATACAGACTGCCTTTGCAGTCTGTATCTTTATACTTTACCTGATCCTCTGTTCCCTGGCTGTTCCGGTGAGCGCCGCCATCTTGATGACGTCACTTGCGTTCCAGCTGTGCGTTCCAGCGTGACGTCATCAAGATGGCGGCGCCGCCGGAACAGCCAGGGAACAGAGGATCTGGTAAAGTATAAAGCTACAGACTGCAAATGCAGTCTGTATCCTCATGAAGTCTATCTATGAAGATACAGACTGCCTTTGCAGTCTGTATCTTTATACTTTACCAGATCCTCTGTTCCCTGGCTGTTCCGGCGGCGCCGCCATCTTGATGACGTCACGCTGGAACAGCCAGGGAACAGAGGATCTGGTAAAGTATAAAGATACAGACTGCAAAGGCAGTCTGTATCTTCATAGATAGACTTCATGAGGATACAGACTGCATTTGCAGTCTGTAGCTTTATACTTTACCTATCCTCTGCTTCAGTGCCGCAAGGCCGGGCACCGCCATCTTGATTACGGGCCTTGCGTTCCACTGCTGGAACACAAGTGACATAATCAAGATGGCGCCGCCGGCCTTGCTGCACCGAACAAGAGGATTAGGTAAAGTATAAGATACAGACTGCAGAGGCAGTCTGTATCTTCATAAATAGATTAGAGAAGAGGGACTTTAGATAATACACAGCGATCTTGCGCTGTATAGCGCGAGATCACTGTGTGTTAACAGAGCGGCAGGCAAAGGATCATGAAAACCTTTCCTGCCACTCTGCATGACGGGAGTTTCCTGTCTCGCGCCGGCTCTTTTGAAAAGAGCCGGCTCGAGACAGGAAAGTAAAAAGGGAATAATTCAAAAACGTGACAATAAAAATAATTAATTATATCTGCAAATGTCAATTAAATTATGATTTGCATCTAATTAAGGAATAAAAATTTTTTAACTTTCGTCCATGATTGGTTCTCTTTAACCTCTTAAGGACCCATGACGTACCGGCACGTCATGGATCACTGTCACTTAAGGACCCATGACGTAACGGTACGTCAGCCCTTTAAACGGGCGCCGCGGCCGGCCGGGTCCCGATCGGGGGAGATAGCCTGCTATAATACATAGCAGGCCATCTCTCCCTGTCGGCATGGAGGGTTGTTAACCCCCCCCATGCGGACGATCGCCGCTATTGGCTGATAAGCCCATAGCGGCGATCGGAACCTTTCCGGGCCATCGGTGGCCCGATGACCCGGAAAAAAATGGCGGTCGGTGCTGTCCGAGGACGGCACCGACCGCCATTACTGTAAAAAGTAATGGTGGTCACGGTACCACCGTCCCGATCGCCGTGAACGGCCGGCCAGCCGGCCGGCCGTTCACGGCGATCAAAGTCCCCACAAGTAATAAATACCTGCTCCAGACCCCTCAGCTAGGTAGCTGAGGGGTCCGGAGCAGGTATTTGTACATTACTCACCTGTCTCGGGGTCCTGATCGGCGTCTTCCGGGTTCCCGGCGTCCTCTTCCTCTTGTCGGGACTTTGGCTTCTTCCGTGAGTCCCGATCGTCTCTTTCCGGCTCCAGCGTCGTCTTTTTTCGTATTTTTCCGGCTCCAGCGTCGTCTATTTTCGGATCTTGCGCTCTGCTGCCCCCTAGCGGCTGATAAGTGTAATACACGTATCAGCCACTACAGGGATGTTCAGAATGTAGTAAAAAAAAATTTTTTTTCCCAATTTTTTTTTTTCTATTTTCCGCACCCTATCGCCGCTGAGTGTTGATCAGCATCGCACGAAAGTGCGCTGCTAATCAGCAACTCCTCCTTTTTGACGTAGGGTGGTTTTTTTTTATATCCTACTGCCACGGTCTGCTGATAAGTGCCGAACATAAGTGCGGCATTTATCAGCAACACCATTTTTGGCGTAGGTTTTTTTTGTATACTTACTGTAAAAAACACGTAAAAAAACACTACATTACACCACACTACATTGAATAAAGTTTTACACTACACCACTACATACCCTATATACCAATCCCTATATAAAAGTGGCCCCCAGGGTGTTTTCGGTGTCGGACGCATACGTTATTATTGCCTCCGACACCGAAACAGCCAGTGAGGATGAATGGGGGGATCCTTCTTTCCTCCATTCATCCTCATCCTCCTCATCATCCAGTGACGTGTCTGGGAGTAGCGTAGCGTACGCTGCCCCCCAGACACGTCTTTTCCGCCAGTACCGTCCCAATAAGAGATGACGGTATGGCGTGAAATTCTACAAACTCTGTGAGAGTACCTCAGGGTACACTTACAGATTTAGGGTACGTGCACACTGCGGAATGGCGAAGGATAACCCTTTGTGCATTCCGCAGCTGGCACCTGCCGGCGGACTGATGCAGGGGCGCGTCTCCGCCCGTGTCATAGACTCTATCCTATGCATGGGCGGATTCCATCATCCGTCATTCCATCAACACGTTGGACGCAGAGCGGAATCCGCCCGTGCATAGAATGGAGTCTACGACACGGACGGAGACGTGCGCCTGCATCAGTCCGCCGGCGGGTGCCAACTGCGGAATGCACAAAGGGTTATCCTTCGCGATTCCGCAGTGTGCACGTACCCTTAGAGTGTATGAAGGAAGGGACACTCGAATCCAGCCCCCAGATGCCCACTCCCCCCCCATCCTCGGAACAAGTGGGAAGATTGTCCGGGAACTGATCTTCCCACTGCTGGATAAAGGTTACCACCACCTGTACGGGGATAACTTTTATACCAGCACCCCCTCTTCCGGTCCCTCGCTGCCCGAGCTACTGTAGCTTGCGGCACGATCCGAACATATCAGAAGCAGTAATAGAACCCTAATATTTAGCAGCCATGGAGCGGACCCAGTGCTTCTGGATATGAAGGACCCCGTATCACACCAGGACAACATTTTCCAGGTGACGTCCCCCACACTGGAGAAAGGGAGACCCCAGAAGAAGTGCAGAGTGTGGGGTAACAGGGGGATCAGGAAGGACACCATTTTCCAGTGTGACACCTGTCCTGATCCCCCCCGGCCTCTGCATACTGGATCGCTCCAAGGTGCACCACACGTCATTGGGGTTCTACATTATCTAAATTCTGTCCCTTATTCCTATGTCAGGGGTCACGTTGATCCAGGGATTATTCTGATCGCCAATATGGAGTCGGGAAGGAATTTTTCCCCTGTGATGAGGCTACTGTCGTCTGCCTCACGAGGGGTTTTTGCCTTCCTCTGGATCAACACAGGTTGAATTTGATGGACACCTGTCATTTTCCAACCTTATAAACTAATAATTGGCCTAATACCCCCAAATAAATTAGAATTGTCCCTTTTCCCCAGCTAAGTAGGTATGGCCGCCATTCCCATTAGAGGATGCCATGATGCAATTACAAAGCCTCTGTGCGGCCAGGACAGTAGAAACCCCCCACAAGTGACCCCATTCTGGAAACTACACCCCATAAGGAATCTAACAAGTGGGGCAGCGGGTATATGGCCCCCTGGTGACGGCCACATTTGGGACGTGAAAATGAAAAAAATGGTATTTTTTATTTTCACGGCACATGTCCTACACATGTGCCCATCACTAGTGGGGTCCATATGCTCACTGCACCCCTTGTTAGATTCCTTATGGGGTGTAGTTTCCAGAATTGGGTCACTTGTCGGGGGTTTCTACTGTTCTGGCAGCACAGGAGCTTTGTAATTGCGACATGGCCTCCATCCCCCATTCCAGCCTCTAAATGGCGCTCTGTCCTTTTGGTGACTTGCCCTGTGCCCATATGGCAAATTATGTCCACATGTGGGGTATTTTCGTACTCAGGGGAAACTATCCTACACGTTTTGTGTTCATTTTCTTTTTTAACCCCTTGTGGAAATGGAAAAAAATCAAGGCTAGACCAACATTTAGTGTAATTTTTTTTTAATTTTTACTCTAAATCATTGATCTTGTCTTGATTTTTTCATTTTCACAAGGGGTTAAAAGATAAAAAAAAACACAATGTGTAGAGCAATTTCCCCTGAGTACGGAAATACCCCACATGTGGACATAAAGCGCCATGCGGGTGCAGTGTAAGCCTCCAAAGGGAAGGTGCGCCATTTGGTTTTTGAAGGCTGGATTTGGATGGAATGGATTTCGAGGGGCCATGTTGCATTCAAAAGGCCCCTGTGTTGCCAAGACAGTTAAACCCCCCACAAGTGACCCTATTATGGAAACTACACCCCTCAAGGAATGTAACAAGGGGTGTAGTCAGCATATGGACTCCACTGGTGACGGGCACAAATGTGGAACAATGTGGCGTGAAAATGAAATATAAAATTTTTTACACTATAATGTTGGTCTAGCCTTGAATTTATCATTTTCACAAGGGGTTAAAAGAGAAAAAAAAACACAAAATGTGTAGAGCAATTTCCCCCGAGTCCGTAAATACCCCACATGTGGACATAAAGCGCCATGTGGGTGCAGGGCAAGCCTCTGAAGGGAAGGAGCGCCATTTGGATTTTAGAGGTTGGATTTGGCTAGAATGGATGATGAACGCCATGTCGCATTTACAGAGCCCTTGTGCTGCCAAAACACTGTAAACCCCCCACAAGTGACCCCATTCTGGAAACTACACCCCTCAAGGAATCTAACAAGGGGTGCAGTGAGGATATGGACCCCTGGATGACGGGCACATTTGTGCCATGAAAGTGAAAAAATGAAAATTTTCACTTTCACGTCACATTTTTCCACATTTGTGCCCGTCACCAGTGGGGTCCATATGCTCACTGCACCCCTTGTTAGATTCCTTGAGGGGTGTAGTTTCCAGAATGGGGTCACTTGTGGGGGGTTTCCAGTGTCTTGGCAGCACGAGGGCTCTGTAAATGCGACATGGCCCTTGAAATCCATTCCAGTGAAATCCAGCTTCCAAAAGCCAATTGGCGCTCCTTCCCTTTGGAGGCTCGTCCTGCGCCCGCTTGGCACTTTATGTCCACATGTGGGGTATTTACGTACTCGGGAGAAACTGCGCTACATGTTTTGTGTTTTTTTTTTCCTTTTATCCCTTTGTGAAAATGAAAAATTGAAGGCTAGAACAACATTTTAGTGTAAAAAATACTTTAGTCTTTTTTCAAGCCATATTGTTTGGAAAATCTGTGAAGCACCTGTGGGGTCCAGATGCTCACCGCACCCCTTGTTACATTCCTTGAGGGGTGTAGTTTTCTAAATGGTGTCCCTTTAGGGGTGTTTTTTAGGTTTTGGCACCCCAGAGCCTCTGCCAACCTGAAGTGGTACAGTCAAAAATGACCAAAAATAACGGAGCCATTGAAATTCACTAGGCGCTCCCTTATATCTGAGGCTTGTGGTTGCGTCAAATAGCGCAATAGGGCCACATATGGGGTATTTCTATAAACTGCAGAAATGGGGCAATCAATATTGGGGTGCATTTCTCTGGTAATAGGTTTATAATTATGAAAAATATTGGATTACAATAAAATCTCTGCACTGAAAATTAAAATTTTCAAATTTCTTACACACTTAGCTTTTATTTCTGTGACTCCCCTAAAGGGTTAAAAAACTTTCTGGATGTGCTTTTGCAGAGTTTAGGGGGTGCAGTTTCTAAAATGGGGTGCTTCGTGAGGCTTTCTAACACACAGTCCCCTCAAATACACTTGGGTAAACCTGAACAGTTCCCTAAAAATATCTGATTTTGAAATTTTACTGAAAATTTGGAAATTTGCTGCTAATGTTTTAAGCTTCCTATTGTCTAAAAAAAATGAAAGATAGTTTAATAAATGCTGCCAACATAAAGTAGACATGTTGCTAATGCTATTTAATATATAATTTATGTGGTATAACCATTTTCTGTATAAGAAGAAAAGTTTTAAAGTTGGAAAAATGCATTTTTTCACAATTTTTCACGCTATTTTGGGTTTTTTCATAAAGATTCGTTATAAGTATCGACTCCAATTTACAAGAAATGTGAAGTACAATATGTCACGAGAAAACAATCTCAGAATCAGCCGGATAGTTAAAAGCATTTCAAAGTTATTAATGAATAAAGTGACACTGGTCAAATTCATAAAATTTGCTCCGGTCCTTAAGGCCATTTCAGGCCCGGTCCTTAAGGGGTTAAACAAGTGATTTACCAATCTGACTTCCCTAACCTCCCAGAAACATGCTATATCTCCTGCCGAAAACTGCTCTAGCTCCCTATTGTTCCAGAGTGGGGTGCACAGTAAACTACCCTTAATCCCACATAAAACTTTCAATTTTTTCCATACTTTATCATACAAGTGGACAAACGTCTTTGGTAAACGAACACATTCCAACATTCTACCTGACTCCAAAATCTTGAAAAAATTAGTGCCTTCCCCCAAGCAAGAGAGGATATAAAGCACAAAAGCAGTCGATACGACTCAATTTTGTGAGGGTCCTTATCCTTTTTCAGAATGAGGACAATGTTGGCTTCACACATGGAAATCGGGAGGGTTCCCCTTCAAAAAGGATTCATTAAATAACTCAAGCAAAAAGGGCAAGAGGACCTCCCCGAACTCCCTGTAAATTTCAAATGGGAGGCCATCGGAACCTGGTGTGGAGGAGCCACCTATACTATCAAGAGCCTCCTTCAATTCACCAAAACTAAGCGGACCATTAAGCCCCTCCCTCTGTAGGGCCGAGGCCCTAGGTAAATCACAGCCTGTCAAAAAAGAGCTTCCATCCTCCGTCTCAGCCTCAGGTTCAGATGCATATAATGAGGAGTAAAATTCCTTAGCTACCATCTTAATTCCTTCTTCATCATTCACTAACCTCCCCTGTGCATCGTATAGGGTGGCAACGTAGGTATTCCCCTTCTGCACCTTCAAAAACTGTGCTAGCCTCCCTGGCCTCCCTGCCTCCACAAAATTCCTCTATCCAGAAAAGAAAAGTCTATGTTGGGCTTTTTCAGTGAGAAATTTAGCATAACCATCTTGAGACTGTTGTAGTACTTCAAAATTATTTGTAGTAGGGTAATTCTCCCATTTCTGTTCAGCTAGGCTTACTGCATTCCTTAACTGATTTTCCTGAGTATGAAAAACTTTCTTTTTATATTTAACTTCTTTACACAGAATTCCTCTTAAATACGCCTTTAAGGCATCCCACACTATCCTGATGACGGTTGAACCCTTATTGGCCTCCAGAAAAAAAGCTAACTCCGCCACAATACACTCTTTCTTATCTATAATTTTAGCCAATAAGGGTTGAACCGAAAATTCCCTCTCCTCCCCGTACTCTCTGAACAAATTGACAGCCTGACAGCAATGGAAGAATGATCAGATATTGATTTCCCCCCATATATCATTTTAGTAATATACTTAAATACAGCATCATTACACAATGCTAAATCGATGCGGGATGCAGTCTTATGGAAAGAGCTATAACAGGAATATGCCAACTTATTATCATAGAGACCCCTCCAAACATCCCGCCACCCAGTCTCCAATAAGAGTCTAGAAAGAGGGGAGCTACTACCGACCGATTTTGCGGAGCCCCCACATTTATCCACCACTGGATCGATCACGCAGTTGAGATCTCCACAGATTAATAAGGGGATGTCTTCATTCCCTTGGAGAAAATCTACCAACTCAAAAAAAACCTGTAGGGTGAAGGGGGAGGGATATAGAGGAAGGCAAATATTATGTGTTTAGTATAAATTTTACGATGGAGAAAAACGTACGTACTCCTGATGTCCTGGAAAGGAATTTTATTATGAATTAGGACAGAGACACCAGAGGAGAAACAGGAATGGTACTCAGTCCCTGCCCATCTTCGTTTGATTCTACCCACGGTGTCCTCAGTACAGTGAGTCTCCACCAAACAAATAATTGCTGGAAGCTGACGTTGGATTGCATCAAATACTGCTGTCCTCTTAGTCCGCTCCCCCATCCCTCTCACACACTAAAACTCATCTAAATGAAAAGAACAAAAAAAAAACACTGCCATGCCCGAGGAAACCCCCCCTCCCCCCTAAACCCCCACCGACCCTCCCCCCCTCCCCGAACCCAACCCCACCCCTACCCCCTGCCTGACCACTCTGGACACTGCCCAGAAGGACTCTATACTAAGATCGAACCTCCGGTCTCCCCCCCATCCCCCCCCCACAGACACAAAGAAAAATACAAAGAGAAATAAAAAATAAAAAAAAGAAACAACAACAATTAAATATCTGCCTGAGCACTAGTCCAAGTTATATCCAATCGTCCATATGGACCTCTAAGATCCCATACTAAAGACCCAGACCCAAACCCAATGACTCCAACCATGTTCCGGCCTCCTGGGGACTGAAGAAAAAGTTCACAGAGTCCTTGTACACCACCCTCAATTTAGCTGGGAACAACAAAGAGGAAGAGATTTTCGCCTCCGCCAATTTTTTCTTAATGTCTCTAAAGGACATGCGTTTTTTTTGCGTTTCTCTAGCATAGTCTGGAAAAAGAGAGACCCTTTGTCCATTATAAAGTACAGACTCTTTCATTCTAGCTGCTTTAAGGATCTTATCACGGTCCCCAGAACAAATCATCTTTACTATCATAGTCCTGGGTGGGGACCCCGGCGGCAGTGGCTTTAACGGGACACGGTGTGCCCTCTCAACTGGAAGTTGGAGCGACAGCTCACCGAACACCTCAGTCAGCCACTTCTGACAAAATCCAACAGGGTCTTTATCCTCAGTCCCCTCCGGGAGGCCAATAACCCTAATATTGGCCCTCCTAGAACGGTCCTCCAAATCATTCACCTTGACCTGCGTCCGAGTCAGCTCCTTTTGAATACCCTCTGTTTTATCCTTTAATTCCATTACTATCTTTTCCAACGACGGTACTGCTTTTTCGACATCCACAAGTCTCCCACGTATCTTATTTAAATCGTCCCTCATAATCATGACTTCTGATGACACGATCCCCACTTGAGAGGTGAGGTCCATTATAGATTTAGTACAGTTCTGCACCTCTTTGAGAATAGTTTGTAACACATCAGTTTGAGTCGACCCCTCCTCCCCCGGGTCACCCTCCTCCAACAGCACAGAGAAGCGAGAGCCAGCATTTCCTGACAGTCTTTTACTAGGAAGGGGGGATACAGCTCCTCTACCAGAGGTATTATGAGCTGGGGATTTGAGATATTTATCCAGCATTTGACCTTTTATGGTTCCCTTAGGAGAGGACGCAGATGCTGTTTTCTTAACTGATTTCTTACTAGCCATAACTCCTTTGGTACAAAAAACAGAACAATCAAAGTCCCACTGAGAATAGTGTGCAACAAATAAGCAGTGAGGCCAATCCTTCAGGAACAGATCAGATTTGTCCACTCTCCCTTGCTTAACCAGACCGAAGAAAGCGAGGTGCCGACCCACTAGCAATGCTCATCCAACATGCCCTAAAAGGACACAAAATCATAAATGTCACCTTGGGGTTACTGCAAGCCACTTCAAGGAGGGAGTCATGTTTATATAGTTGAACGCACCAAACTGTTGAGGGTTTGTGGGAGGTTGCCAATAGTTCCACCAGCCAGTCTCTCCAATCTAATTTCTCTGCTACAGGGGAGGCCAAACCCTGTCAGAGGAGAGGGAGGGTTACAGAATGGTCAGGACGCCAGGGCAAGGGGAGAGGGGGGGGGGAAGGGTGCCCCGAAAGCCACGGTCCCGGCAACCGCCGCGTCCCAGCCCCCGCATACCACCAGACCCCCCCCCACCACCATCAAGGAGGGGAGGGGCTGAAGCCAGCAGAGCGGCCGCCGGACATCCCGCGACCGCGCCAGGCCCCCAGCCTTCAAAACACCCCAACCCCGCAGACCCAATACTCAAATTGCAGCCGGGTGGGCATTAAGTTCTTACTGTATCCGCGTTGTGCTCTGCATGCCATATGATCCCAGCTCACTGGCGCGGTGGGGCGGCCCTTTTTCAATGACGCGGCGGTCACGTGGATCTTCAGCCGCGCCACCGGCCCGTGTCAACCCTCTGTAAGGAAGCATCTCGCGATGCAAGTTTCTCCGCCCATCCATCATCCAGGGACTCCCATTCCCACACCGCCGGGCACAGCTATCTCGCCGACCGGACCCAGGAAAGCAGCATCTTGCGGGTCTCATCACTCCTCAGTGCTCAGGCTGTGCTCCACAGATCCATGGTGTCAGAGGGAGGAGGGGAGGGGGAGGGAAACAGGAAGCTGCGCCTCACGTCATGACGCTGGAATACATGTTTTTAAACCAAAGAAAATGATTAAATAGATTATGGGCCTATCACTTTATTTCAGCCATCATCAGTAATGTTTGTAAATGATGGCTTATTTTAAGCTTTATGCAACCCCCCCCCCACAAACATACAAACTTTTAACGTCATATAAGGCTGGGTTCACACTATGTATATTTCAGTCAGTATTGTGTTCCTCATATTGCAACCAAAACCAGAAGTGGATTAAAAACACAGAAAGGATCTGTTCACATAATGTTGAAATTGAGTGGATGGCCGCCATATAACCGTAAATAACTGCCATTATTTCAATATAACAGCCGTTGTTTTAAAATAACAACAAATATTTGCCATTAAATGGCGGCCATCCACTCAATTTCAACATTGTGTGAACAGATCCTTTCTGTGTTTTCAATCCACTCCTGGTTTTGGTTGCAATATGAGGACCACAATACTGACTGAAATATACGTAGCGTGAACCCAGCCTAATGCTGCAATTGTTCATACAATTATTTTAAATTATAAAAGAACAACAAAATATTTTTTAAAAATTTAAACCTCATTCAAAATAAAGATACACTCATTAAGCTAATTATATACGAAAAAGAAAATAACACCCCTCTGATATTGTAGTATATTATGGTACTTATTTTCACAGAACACTAATTTATGTTCAATGCCCTGTAAATTAATTACAGTCAAGAGCTATAATTATGATGTTATCTCTTTACCAGATATTAACTAAAAATGGCACCACTAGTGCCAATAACGTTACACTGTGAAATGAAAAGGCACATGACTAATTGTATTCTCAGCATGAAAGGAAACCTGCAGAGCTTTGTGCAATGTAAAATAATGATAAAAAAAGAACACAATAAAAGAAAAAAGGTATGAAAAAGTATTGAAATCCAACAGAAATTATATTTTGCCGAGTTATAGATTTACAATGAAGTTATACACTTACCATGTTAGCATACTAAGGCTAGGTTTGCATCACATTCAGGATAACACAGGAAGTACAGTTACTCAGTGGTTGAAGCGAGTCTGTACCCACAATTTGTCCACACCAAACTGCTTGTACTTTTGGATAGTGGCTTTTAATCCATGATCTGTCCAATGGTCAGTTTGGCAGGTGATGCAGTTATTGTCCTGAAAAATAACTTTTAAACTTGCTGCCCTGTGTCAAACTGGCGTGGCCTAGAGTGTCTGTGCATTAGGCTGGCACAACCTCTCTGTTCCTCCTCTCCGCCCTCTTTATTGTTAGGAATGCTCCAGCCAGGTATTCTCCTATTCCTCACTTGTCTGATCACTGCACAGGTGCCTTAACAATCCAGCCCATGTGCCATGCTTACACAGGTGATGAATAGTATAAAATCTGCCTGGAGCATTCCTAATGATAAAGAGGGTGGAGAGGAGGGACAAAGAGGTTGTGCCAGCCTAATGCACAGACACTCTAGGCCACGGCAGTGTGACACAGGGCTGCAAGTTTAAAAGTTGTTTTTTCAGGACAATAACTGCATCACCTGGCAAACGGACTCCAGGACAGATCTTGAATTAAAAGCAGCAATAGGAAACTACAAGCGGTTTGGGGTGGGCTGATTGTGGGTACAGAGTAACTTTAATAATGTCGCCATGCCACACTGGGATTTTTGTATCTTTGCCCATTATTTGTGTGGATTTCCTCTTACACTTCAAACATTCACATACCGTAGGTGAATTTAGATTGCGAGCCCTAATTGGGACCAATTTGATTGATAGCAAGCTACAGTATGTTTTTCTCAGTAAACACTTTCAGTTTGACAGGTATAAAAAAAAATATGTAATGATCTTTAACCCCTTAAGGTCTGAGCCAATTTTTTATTTTTGCACTTTCGTTTTCCTCCTAGTGTTCAAAAGTCCATAGCGCCTGTATTTTTTTCACCTACAGACCCACACGGGCCCTTATTTTTTGTGTCACTAATTGTTCTTTGCAATAAAAGACTTAATTTTTGCATAAAGTATGCTGACAAACCAGAAAAAAATTATATGTTTGGTGAAATTGAAAATAAAACACCTTTTTTTTTTTAAATTGGGGGGAGGGGGTGTTGTGTTTATGCCATATACCCTATGGTAGAACCAACATGTTATACCGCGGGGCATGTCCTTATTAGTATTCACGGCGATCGGCTGCACCCACTAATAGCCGTGGGCGGGATCATGGTAGTTCAGAGCAGGGTTATGGCGCGGCCCCTCTGTGAACTCCCCTAACAGCGCCATGATGTATGAGGTGTGTCATGGGTCGTTAAGAGGTTAAAGAGGAAAACAGTTTTTTCAATTTGTAAATTACTTCTTTTTGAAAATCTAAGGCTTCCTTTGCTTATCAGCTGCTATATGCCCTGAAGGAAGTGGATTTTTTTTTCCATTCTGACATGGGGCTTTCTGCTGCCAGCTCTGCTGTAGACAGTTCATCTGCTGTAGACAGTTCATCAAACAGAGGGGACTGCAGAGAGCACCATGTCAGTTTTGCGGACTTCTTTTATTTTGAGAAAAAGTGATGTTTAGTTTTCTATCTACAATGAAGTATATATTTATAGGCTGTTACAGTATGCATAACTTCTTAGTATTATAGTGAAGCATTTAGAGTAGATTTGAGTGCAGAGGAGAGCCAAATGGTTAAGCTAAGCAAATGAACCTTGTTGGTGTCATTGACACTTTTTTATTTTTTTGTAGTAAATGCATAAACAATAATTTTGTAGTTGCATTTTATAAAAAAAAAAAAAAAAAAAAGTCCAATTATATATTTGTACAATTTGAAACTGATTATCATCAATTTTGTCATTTTTGTATTATAAATGTTTTAATGTTAATCAGATTTTCTGAAAGAACTGAAATGGTTGTGATTTGTAAGGCTGGTAAAGAGAAATTGAACTACATTCAGTTAAACGGAATAAATCATCAGAAAATTGTATATTATTTAGACCTTGTGTAAATTATTTAAAATATTTTTTACAATTTTTCTACTGATGCTTTATTTATTGTTATGCTGTATCACTACTGTATACAGAAAAATTTCTCTCTGCTCTCTGAAATTAATCTTCCTCTCATCGAGCTCCTCACTACTTCTCTAGACTTGCATGGGCAGCATGTAAGCCGATCTCTTAGTGAGCTGTTAGGGCTCTATTCCACTGGATGATTATTGTTCGCATAATCGTTAACGATTAACGATCTCAAAGGACTGCTATTGCGAAAGACCTGAAAATGTTCACTCATTTCCATGGAACGATAATCGTTACTTATGATCGTATTTGCAATAGTTTTTTCTTCGCTATTGCATTCGTATCTACTGTGAACGACCGAACAATGTCTTATTTAACCCCTTAACGACATCGGGCGTAAACTTACGCCCTCGCGCCCTGGTACTTGGCGCATCAGGGCGTAAATTTACGCCCGATGTTTCCCCGATCGCTGCGTGTTCGCACACAGCGATCGGGGAAGATGGCCTGCTATAAATCATAGCAGGCCATCTTAGCTTCAAGTGCGTAATTACGATCGCTGCTATAGGCTGATCAATTTAGATCAGCCAATAGCGGCGATCGGAACCTTTCCGGGTTATCGGTGACCCGATGACCCGGAAAAAAATGGCGGTCGGTGCTGTCCGAGGACGGCACCAACCGCCATTAATGTCCGATAGCGGCCGGCCGTTCACGGCGATCGGGCCGGTGGCACGGCGATCAGAGTCCCACAAAATAGTAAATACCTGCCCTGGACCCCTCAGCTAGGTAGCCGAGGGGTCCAGAGCAGGTATTTGTTCATTACTCACCTGTCCCGGGCTCCTGATCGGCGTCTTCCGGGTTCGCGGCGTCCTCGTGTTCGTTCGGGTCTTCGGCTTCCTCCGTGACGTCACGTTCGGCTTCTCTCGGCTATTTTCGGCTCCAGCGTCGGCTTTTTCCGTATTTTGCGCTCTGCTGCCCTCTAGCGGCTGACATGTGTAATACACTTATCAGCAGCTACAGGGATGTTCAGAATGTAGAAAAAGTTTTTTTTTTTCTTCTAATCAGCAACTCCTCCTTTTTGGCGTAGGGTGTTTTTTTTCTATATTCTACTGCCACGGACTGCTGATAAGTGCCGCACATAAGTGCGGCATTTATCAGCAACTCCTTTGTTGGCGTAGTTTTTTTTTTTTATACTTACTGTAAAAAAACACGTAAAAAACACTACATTACACCACACTACATTGAATAAAGTTTGACACTACACCACTATATACCCCATATACCAATCCCTGTATAAAGATGGCCCCGAGGGTGTTTTCGGCGTCAGAGGGATACGTTATTATTGCCTCCGACACCGAAACAGCCAGTAAGGATGAATGGGGGGGGGTTCCTTCTTTCCTCCATTCATCCTCATCATCCTCATCATCCTGTGACGTGTCTGGGGGTAGCGTAGCGTACGCTGCCCCCCAGACACGTCTTTTCCGCCAGTACCGTCCCAATAAGAGATGACGGTATGGTGTGAAATTCTGCAAATTGTGTGAGAGTACCTCAGGGTACACTTACAGATTTCGGGTACGTGCACACTGCGGAATGGCAAAGGATAACTCTTCGTGCATTCCGCAGCTGGCACCCGCCGGCGGACTGATGCGGGTGCATGTCTCTACCCGTGTCATAGACTCCATTCTATGCACGGGCGGAATCCGTCGTCCATCCAAAGAATGAACACGTTGGACGGAGAGCGGAATCCGCCCGTGCATAGAATGGAGTCTATGACACGTGTGGAGACGTGCGCCTGCATCACTCCGCCGGTGGGTGCCAGCTGTGGAATGCACGAAGGGTTATCTGTCGCGATTCCGCAGTGTGCACGTACCCTTAGAGTGTATGTAGGAAGGGACACCCGAATGCAGCCCCCAGATGCCCCCTCCCCCCCCATCCTCAGAACAAGTGGGAAGATTGTCTGGGAACTGATCTTCCCACTGCTGGATAAAGGTTACCACCTGTACGGGCATAACTTTTATACCAGCACGCCCTCTTCCCATCCCTCGCTGCCTGAGCTACTGTAGATTGCGGCACGATCCGAACATATCAGAAGTAGTAATAGAGCCCTAATATTTAGCAGCCATGGAGCGGACCCAGCGCTTCTGGATGTGAGGGACCCCGTATCGCACCAGGACAACATTTTCCAGGTGACGTCCCCCACACTGGAGAAAGGGAGACCCCAGAAGAAGTGCAGAGTGTGGCGTAACAGGGGGATCAGGAAGGACACCATTTTCCAGTGTGACACCTGTCCTGATCACCCCGGCATCTGCATACAGGATCGCTCCAAGGCGCACCACACGTCATTGGGGTTCTACATTATCTAAATTCTGTCCCTTATTCCTATTTCAGGGGTCACGTTGATCCGGGGATTATTCTGATCGCCAATATGGAGTCGGGAAGGAATTTTTCCCAGTGATGAGGCTACTGTCTGCCTCACGAGGGGTTTTTGCCTTCCTCTGGATCAACACAGGTTGAGTTTGATGGACACCTGTAATTTCCACCCTTATAAACTAATAATTGGCCTAATACCCCCAAATAAATTAGAATTGTCCCTTTTCCCCAGCTAAGTAGGTATGGCCGCCATTCCCATTAGAGGAGGCCATGATGCAATTACAAAGCCTCTGTGCGGCCAGGACAGTAGAAACCCCCCACAAGTGACCCCATTCTGGAAACGACACCCGATAAGGAATCTAACAAGGGGGGCAGTGGGGATATGGCCCCCTGGTGACGGCCACATTTGGGACGTGAAAATGAAAAAAATTGTATTTTTTATTTTCTCGGCACATGTTCTACGTAAGTGCCCGTCACCAGTGGGGTCCATATGCTCACTGCACCCCTTGTTAGATTCCTTATGGGGTGTAGTTTCCAGAATGGGTTCACTTGTCGGGGGTTTCTACTGTCCTGGCAGCACAGGAGCTTTGTAATTGCGACATGGCCTCCATCCTCCATTCCAGCCTCTAAATGGCGCTCTGTCCCTTTGGTGACTTGCCCTGTGCCCATATGGCACATTATGCCCACATGTGGGGTATTTTCGTACTCAGGGGACACTACCCTACACGTTTTGTGTTAATTTTTTTTTTAACCCCTTGTGGAAATGGAAAAAAATCAAGGCTAGACTAACATTTAGTGTAATTTTTGTAAAATTTTTACTCTAAATCATTAATCTTGTTATGATTTTTTCATTTTCACAAGGGGTTAAAAGATAAAAAAAAACATTTAATGTGTAGCGCAATTTCCCCTGAGTACGGAAATACCCCACATGTGTACATAAAGCGCCATGCGGGTGCAGGGTAAGCCTCCGAAGGGACGGAGCGCCATTTGGTTTTTGAAGGCTGGATTTGGATGGAATGGATTTCGAGGGGCCATGTTGCATTCAAAAGGTCCCTGTGTTGCCAAGACAGTTGAAACCCCCCACAAGTGACCCCATTATGGAAACTACACCCCTCAAGGAATGTAACAAGGGGTGTAGTGAGCATATGGACCCCACTGGTGATGGGCACAAATGTGGAACAATGTGGCATGAAAATGAAATATTACATTTTTTACACTATAATGTTGGTTTAGCCTTGAATTTATCATTTTCACAAGGGGTTAAAAGAGGAAAAAAAAACAAAATGTGTAGAGCAATTTCCCCCGAGTCCGTAAATACCCCACATGTGGACATAAAGCGCCATGTGGGTGCAGGGCAAGCCTCCGAAGGGAAGGAGCGCCATTTGGATTTTGGAGGTTGATTTTGGCTAGAATGGATGATGAACGCCATGTCGCATTTACAGAGCCCTCGTGCTGCCAAAACACTGGAAACCCCCCACAAGTGACCCCATTCTGGAAACTGCACCCCTCAGGGAATCTAACAAGGGGTGCAGTGAGGATATGGACCCCTTGATGACGGGCACATTTGTGCCATGAAAGTGAAAAAATGAAATTTTTCCCTTTCACGTCACATTGTTCCACATTTGTGCCCGTCACCAGTGGGGTCCATATGCTCACTGAACCCCTTGTTAGATTCCTTGAGGGGTGTAGTTTCCAGAATGGGGTCACTTGTGGGGGGTTTCCAGTGTCTTGGCAGCACGAGGGCTCTGTAAATGCGACATGGCCCTTGAAATCCTTTTCAGTGAAATTCAGCTTCCAAAAGCCAATTGGCACTCCTTCCCTTTGGAGGCTCGTCCTGCGCCCCCTTGGCACTTTATGTCCACATGTGGGGTATTTCCGTACTCGGGAGAAACTGCGCTACACATTTTGTGTCTTTTTTTGCCTCTTATCCCTTTAAGAAAATGAAAAATTGAAGGCTAGAACAACGTTTTAGTGTAAAAAATAAATTTTTATTTTTTTACGCCATATTGTTCAGAAAATCTGTGAAGCACCTGTGGGGTCCAGATGCTCACCGCACCCCTTGTTACATTCCTTGAGGGGTGTAGTTTTCTAAATGGTGTCCCTTTAGGGGTGTTTTTTAGGTTTTGGCACCCCAGAGCCTCTGCCAACCTGAAGTGGTACAGTCAAAAATGACCAAATATAACGGAGGCGTTGAAATTCACTAGGCGCTCCTTTATATCTGAGGCTTGTGGTTGCGTCAAATAGCACAATAGGGCCACATATGGGGTATTTCTATAAACTGCAGAAACGGGACAATAATTATTGTGGTGCATTTCTCTGGTAATAGGTTTATAATTATGAAAAATATTGGATTACAATAAAATCCCTGCACAGAAAATTAAAATTTTCAAATTCCTTACACACTTAGCTTTTATTTCTGTGACTCCCCTAAAGGGTTAAAACACTTTCTGGATATGCTTTTGCAGAGTTTGGGGGTTGCAGTTTCTGAAATGGGGTGCTTTGTGGGGCTTTCTAACGTACAGGCCCCTCAAATACACTTGGGAACCTGAACAGGTCCCTAAAAATATCTGATTTTGAAATTTTACAGAAAATTTGGAAATTTGCTGCTAATGTTTTAAGCTTCCTATCGTCTAAAAAAAATGATAGATAGTTTAATAAATGCCGCCAACGTAAAGTAGACATTTTGCTAATGCTATTTAATATATAATTTATGTGGTATAACCACTTCCTGTATATGCAAAAAAGTTTCAAAGTTGGAAAAATGCATTTTTTCAAATTTTTTCACATTATTTGGGTTTTTTTCATAAAGATTTGTTATGAGTATCAACTCCAATTTACCAGAAATGTAAAGAACAATATGTCACGAGAAAACAATGTCAGAATCAGCTGGATAGGTAAAAGCATTCCGAAGTTATTAATGAATAAAGTGACACTGGTCATATTCATAAAATTTGTCTCTGTCATTAAGGCCATTTCAGGCTCTGTCCTTAAGGGGTTAATGCGAATGATTTGCGAACGTTTTGCGAACGAGCAACAATAAAAATAGGTCCAGGTCTTATAAAGCGATCAATGATTTCTTGTTCGGTTGTTAATCGTTAACTAAACGATTATCGTTTAGATTCGAACGATTTAACAATAATCTGAACGATAATCGTCCGGTGGAATAGGACCCTTAGTCTATCTTGTAAACACGGGAAGAAATTCAGAATGTATGAAGCTTGATAACAAAGGATCATTATTTGTCTGATAAAATACAAAGTTACAAAGTTACTCATTCATTTGTACTATTGATTATTACAATTATTTTTTTTTAACAATGTTGACCATGCACTGTATGAAAGTAGCCTTCAGGTCAGTAAACCAACAGCTAGACTCCCACACTTTGCCAAGGGTTCAATCAACTATCGCAATTCGGCCATTCACTGTTCGCAAGTTACTGTATTGTGGTCACTGTTACCCAGGTGTTTAATGACCGGATCTGGCAGCCATTACTTCTTGTTGGCTCCTCCACAAACTGGCCCAGAAAATTATCCTGCAGTAGGTTAAGAAAATCTCTCCCCTTGGTGGTTTTAGCTGAACTGTGACCCCAATCTTTATCTGGATAGTTGAAATCTCCCATTACCACTACAGTCCCCTCCAGATTGGCCTGCTCTATTTGTATATGCAGCTGATTATCTACCACCTCAGTAATGTTAGGGGGTCTATAGGTTACACTGAGAATAATTTTTTTCACTTTTTACCTCCATCTGTAGTTCTACCCACAATGCTTCCACATCCTCACAGTCATCACCCGCTATGTCATCTTTTACACTCACTTTAATATAATTTCTCACATAAAGACATACTCCTCCTCCCCTTCTGCCCACCTTGGCCCTTCTAACAATAAAAATTCCTGAATATTGACAGCCAAGTCATGTGAGAGGTTGATCCATGTCTCAGTGACACCAACTACATTAATGCATTGCTCCAGAACCAAGGCCTCTATATCCCCCATCTTGCTGGCTGGACTTCTGGCATTAGTAAACATACATTTTATATTGCCATCTAGTTTAAAACCTTGATTATATGAAATGAGATTTATTAAAATGCTGTGGGTACAATCATCTGCATTAAATGGATCTCTTTATCCACTTACAATTCACTTGCTGGTTTCAATTAAAAATCAAGTGTATATCCAAGAAAAATGTATCTATAACGCTACATCTTACCATGGGGTTTGGGATGTGATTATTGTAATGTGAAATGACGTGGTGGGGAGCAGCAACCCGCACCACACCAGCACACACCACTTAGCCGGGAACTCAGGAGGTACAGCTTACAAGTCCTTGCCGTGGGTCTGAAATCGCTGTGTGTGGGTGCAGACAAAGGAACAAAGAACTACTGTTGTGTAGAGTGAGATACAGAAAGTAGCACTCATCTGTAATCTTCAGCAAAATGTCATGTAAAATCTGCGGTCATGCCGTGCTCATACAGTGTAGTTTAGTTGATGGTAACAAAAGAGATGGAAACCAATTCTCTACTTTATAAGTGTGGACTGAAGTTCGATAACCTCTGAACAACTGGAGTCTCAGAAACTATGTTGATGTACACAGCTTCCAATCCTATCTTCAAAGCTGTGGCATCACTGATACAAAGTGGAAACTCCTTGGACATTTACTCAGTACACCGGGTGTTTGTAGTAGTGGAGCCACAGGCTGAGGCCCGCTCCAACATCATTTATAAGATGCCAGTCTCTTAGAAAGTATCGAACTTCAGTCCACACTTATAAAGTACGTATCACTGACGGACATCATTTCACACCCTAAGGCAATAAAACATAACCTTTATTACAAAAACTCTAAAAACTTACTGACCAAACCAACATATTTTGACAAAAAATGTGCTTGTGAAATCCTGCACCTAATGGTATATAACTACCATATAGGGTAAACGGGACTCAAAAAAACATAAATATATGGCCAAGGGGAGGGATGTGCTCTCTCACAGCTACATCAAATATATACTCTCACCCTGCCTTTTTGGGTGACCCACCTCCTTAATAGGGTGGCCCCAACCACGGTGCCAGTCCCTCCCTAACCACTAGGTGCAGGAGAAAATAAAAAACAAGTGACAAACAAAAACACGTGTATAAAAAGGAGCTAAACAAAAGACCCCACCAACACCCTTTATACAGTAATATATATACAGTTCCGACGCGTTTCTCCTGTCTGGTTAAACAGGTTCTTCAGGGAAACAGGTGTCTACATAAGTTGTATGGATTACCATTAGAACATATTTGTAATGAATATAGGATATACTAAAACACAGACCACACTCAGGTTTATAGCATAATCGCAGATATAAAAGGTCATTCAGTTGTAATCACAGTAGTAGGGCTATAACACTTGTAGAATGCCAATTGTGAATCACCAGAGGGGAGACCTAGCACAACTCTCCAGTGTTTAAGTCCTGGTGTCCGCCATGAGACTGGAGTGAAAAACAGATAGCCAGCTAGGTATGAGCTTGTATTGCACTATGAAAGATATACTGCACAAAAAACAGACCAGGCACGTGCATCCAATAATAAGGTCTCGGCATCCGCCATCTTGAAGTGTTGGTCCATGCCCCAAGGATACTTCTGCACCCCCTTTGTGCATTTTGACATCTCTACACAGGTGTAAAGGGTAAATTTAGCATCTTTCATACCTTATTTTATATCATACGTCGTGGTGCTTGCTCAAGTAAAAAGGGATCTTTTATCAACTGCAGACTGTTAGGTGGGCGGGACCTTGTGGCAATAGCGCCACTTAACCCCACCCACCGCACCACCGTTGGCCCTACTCCCTTGATGTCCATTGGTGGGCCAACCTAGAGGGGGTGGGGCCTAGAGCTTTAGGCCAGCCTGTTCCAATGGCTGATAAGGGGGCGGGGCCAATGGTGGCCACCCACTCACAAAAAGGAGGTGACAGTGTCACTTTAAATACATCTACACAGGTCGCATATCTCAGATCGTTAACGGTTCAAGTACTCCCACTTCTGGCTGGTGGAACGCATCGACGCCACACTCAACTTCCGGTAGGTGGAACGCAATCTGCGCTCAACGGCTCTGAAGCGAAGCCGGATACTCCTCAGGAGTGTGTCTAATCCAGTGCACACGACCGGCCACTGGAGACTGGTATTTCCGGCTTTTGGACCGCATTGTGCGTTACACACAGCAACACATGAGGGGCTAAGATATATTCGCAGTAAGTGGAACACAACACACTTATAAAGTAGAGAATTGTTTTCCATCTCTGTTGTTACCATCTACTAAACTACGCTGTATGAGCACGGCATGACCGCAGCTTTCATACAGACTGACATAATGTTTCTCCATTGAGTTTGTCACGGATACCAGCTACTGTAGTTTAAATTCATCTGGTCATCTGTGCAGTAGTCCTTTTCACTTCATTACAAATATGTTATAAGTTTTTATTTAAGCATCGTTAAACTTCTTGAGTACTCTGGTGTCAGCTTATTCGGACATCGAGCTACACTACATTGGTTTTTTACAAGTCCGCTATAGGGAATTATACAGATAACTCTACACACTCATGTTGCTAATTATTAGTGCATGTAACTCGATATATCTTTGTTAGATATAGTGACGTCTAGACAAATAACTGATCATCAGCCTACATACATCATTTAAGTTTTGCAGCTATTATATGCACACAACACTGATGAAAATCTGTTGACACAATCATACAAGATGCATGATCATTACAGTACCTTTTATGCACTTTACTACTATTTAGTGACTTTCATAGTAAATACTACCACATTACAATAATGACATTTCGGACCCCACAGTAAACTGGAGAGATACATATACAGTACATTCTGCTTGGATATACACTTGGTTGGTAATTGATTGAAACCAACAATTGTAAGTGGTTCATTCACAAATGCTTCATACAAAAGTTTCACTATTAATCCTCTGCTGCTAAAGCTTGTGAATAAAAAAATGAAGAACCAAAAGGAGGGGCACTATTGCATTGCATTAGACAGGATCTTCTTACATTGAAGCCTGAAAGTCCTTTAAATTTATATTTACTTAATACAGCATATTTTCGTTCTAATTTTGCTTTTAAAAAAGCAAAACTGAAACAAAAACATGTTTTTTTTTTTGCGAAATTGAAAGCAAAGTTTTTGCAAAATTCGCTGCGAATCCTGATTCACAGGGTTCACTTCGCTCATCTCTAGTGTTAACAAAAAAAAGGTCCAAACAGTGTTAAAAACAACTGTAATATTTTTCAGTCTGTCAGAGAAGCAGCAAAGCAATCAAATGTGTAATATGTTTTTCTCACTGCAAACCTTGTGTTACACATTTCCTTTTAGTATTTGCAAACAACATATGCAGTCTAAAAGGTAGAGATCTGAATGGAAGCCAAGAACCAAATATCAAAGTCAGTGGCTACAAAGTTTTACGGACAGAACATTGCTTGCTCTCCTGTTGTGACAGTATTTTCTCATATCCTTCTTCATAGAAATAACACTTTAGACATCATTTATTATTCTACTAGCAGAGAATAATAAATTAAGTACTCTGCAATCAAACAAAATATTGTCACCAAGGGGATCTGCAATACTGCAAACTGAGGAAACGGCTGAGCAGAATAAACAAAAAGTGAATTATTTTCTTGTTGAAATAAATTCTTAAATTTGCTTTTTTCATAATTTATTATTTTTCTTCTTTTCAATGCTCTTCCAAGCTTTTCATACAGGAAAAGGGAAAATGTACCTGGAAAACAAATTGCTAATACTTCAATTTCTGGGGTGATATTCCTCAGTAGACTGTTAATAAAAGAAGAGAGAGAGAGAGAGAGAGAGAGAGAGAAAGAGAGAGAAAGAGAGAGAGAGAGAGAGAGAGAGAGAGAGAGAGAGAGACATTGTCTGTGAAACTTAACCCTGACTTTTCCTGTTCAGAAAGTGCACACGGAGTACAATCCTTATGTTGAACAGTCCATTCAGCTTGATCATACAGGTAGTTCTACTGGCTAAGATTCCGACCCCATAGAGAGTGCAAGGGCTTAGAGTTTTCCACTAGAGATGAGCGAGTAGTACTCGATCAAGTAGGTATTCGATCGAATGCTATGCTATTTGAAACAGGGCCGTATTTACCACTAGCCACCCGTGGTCCGGTGCCTAGGGCAGCATTTTTTTTAGTTTCCCTCCTCCCATTCAGACTTGCCAATAAATCTGGTGTCTTTTCCAGGGGGGTGGGGGTGCCAATAGGTGCGTGTAAATGGGGCGTCTTCAGGTTTAGTGCCTAGGGCAGCAGCAGCTGTTAATACAGCCATGATTTGAAATAGTCGTTTTTGATCGAACATCTGACCACATACACAGTAAAGATTCAATTCCCCTCCCACCTTCCCTGGCGTCTTTTTTGCTGGCGGGGGGGGGGGGGGGGGGGAGAGGCCATAGGAGCATGCTGGCATTGTGAGAACAGCGTCTACATTCATTGGCTGGCTTACTCATGTAACCTCCAAAGTATAAAAACTTGGGACTTCCTGCTTGTCCTATGCCATCTTGAACCTAGAGAGGGAGAGTGTGTATAGAAGGGAGAGATAGGTTTTAGTAGATTTCAGGAAGGAAAAGACCACAAAAGCTCTTGTTAGGGCTAATAAAAGACACAGTCATACGTCCACCTTTCTACCTATACTGTATGGGCCAGTGTTAGTTTACAGTATATCACTCTCCACAGATTAAAAAAAATACACCAGAGGACGCAGTGACTTATCTGCATCCGTTATACATCCACCTTTTTACCTATACTGTATACGGCAGTGTTTGTCTAGCTGCTTTAAGCTAAAAATTGTGGCAGTGCAGTTCATAGCGCTCTGCACAGATTAGAAAAAGGAACCAGAGGACTCAGTGACGTATGTGTGCGATGCCCTGTCCCCTGGGGGCCACTTCCTCAGTGCTGTTGTTATGAGCGGGCAATAACCGGGGCAGCTGCAGGGTGTATACTTGTCACAGTATAGGCCTGAGGGTGGCACAGCTGTAGGACCGGTCTGTGGAATCTGTGGGTGATAATGGGCATGCGATTCTTCGCTGCAGCTAGTCAGGGCACCAGTTAGTGGACACCAATGCCGGGGTTCAGTAACAGCGGTTTTATTATAGATGAGGTAACTAGTAGCAACAGTTCTGTTCGGCTGCAACCGGGTATATAGCAAGCTTTGACAAACGAGGCAGGAGTGATGCTGCATAGGCTGGGAGAACACGTGCCGAATGATGGGAGTAGGAGTATGAAAGAAAGTAGCGTTGCTGGGTGGATAAGCTTGAGAATAATACTTGCTGTGAATACTTGAAACGAGGATGAGAAACAACGGAATGACACCCAGATGAGAGAAGGAACTCCGGACACTTGAGCAGGAAGATACAGCCGAAGACTTGAATACAGCAGAGCACCTGATCCACACTTCTAGTGGTGAAGTGGGACCTGCGACACGCCCAACTCCTCTGAGGCAGGAGAGAGACGACACACACCCTCCTTGCTTGGAAGCAGGGGGAAGACTCCCTTGTTAAGAGGAAGTGGGAGGTCACATGGTTGCTCCTGGCCAGAGCTAGTCGGCTATTGGAGGAACCATGGTTACAGGGCACTGGCACGGTCACGTGATCAGCAGCCTTGCATACCACTGTACAATGTAATAATACACAGGAATATATATGAATATGCATGAGAATACACATAACCAGAGAATACCAGGGGAATACTAGCAGCAGTTGCAGTGCAAACAATTACCAGAACAGGCATTGACATAGCAATAGAAATGAGCATAATAGGAGTAGTAGTCTGCATGTTCTGGGACACTGCATACCTCCCTAGCAAATTTGAGCCGACCTCGGCGAATCTAGAAGGTAGCATCTTGATGATCGAACATAAAACAATGGGACGGTTAAACAACAGGAATGAATTTGGAGGATGAATGTGATGAGGTGTGTGTTTCCCACGCCCAAGGCACAGGTGAGAAGAGAGAGAACGAGAAACCCTAGTGGCAGGACTTCACCTAGGGATGCCTAACGTACTCTGGCGACCAGGTAGCTAGTGCGTGAACCATCTGACGTGTAAGCCAGGACAACTTAACTGCTGGCGGGTGACCCTCCATGTTCCAGCCAGTTAGACAGTAGGTTTTCTGTTAAATGTGTTAACCCTACTGGAGAAAGAACGTGAAGACCTGTGTACTTCCTTGGCATGTTTGTGTAGTGTCTTGGATAACTGGAAGAAAAAGAGGAAAAACAATAAAAGCAAACATACAGTTGAGGCCTCCATACATACCACTTAATCACACGACACAATCATTCCGTAGGCCAGACATACGAAAAGATATCCAAGGTGCAAAGTGCATGGACAAGTGTAAATGTTAGAAAGGACTATGTGTGGTAACTAACATGTGGAGACAAAACAGGGCGACCAACACTAGAGACACAAGGAAGGGAAGTACAAAGGACGACATATACAACGAAGTCTTTGATGAGAACTGGCTCAAGTGAATCTGAAGGAAACCTGAGAGAAACTTGAATACAAACTGGCTCAACTAAATCTTTCCAGCTATAGATACAATATAGACAATAAGGAAAATATGAGACTGGATGAGAAAATACACTCCTGTATGAACTAGACTTTCTCTGAGGTATATATAAACTAACTTCCCTTACTCAGAGGAGGAGCTATCTGACTCTGACAGAAGAAAATTATACTATTTTTCAAAAGAGGCACTTTACTCTGAGGCTATCCAAATAATAGCAGAATAAGTGTAACACTAGAAATAAGTGCAACAATGAACAAGTGCAATAATACCCTGTGTGGAACACACAATCACAGGAAAGTGCATTAGGAAGGAATGGATTAAGTGTCTCTGTTAGGGAGAGTCTCTTTGAGGCAATAAAAACTATCGTCCATGCAAAAGGCTCTGGGACAGGCACTAGAGAACAGTTTGGTTATGGTGAGTGTCCATCAGCTCATGGCTGGTTAGTACAGGAAACTTGGTCAGGAGGACCAGGCACAAACCTTGAACGTTGCATATAAACTGTTATCACACAATAAAAAACAAACAGGAAACAACAAACAGTTAACCCTCTAAGGGCTTAGCTCTCTGTATCGTACTGGTGGAATTCCTCTGGTTGAGCGCTCAGACCGTCTCAGCGGAAGGACATCTTCAACAGTGAGTGTCTCTGGTGCAGTTGGACAGTCTTTTCCGGCAGGTGACGGCAGAGGTGGAGTCATTGGAGGTAACCTTGGAGGAGGAGGAACAGCTGGGATGTGGGCAGGGACACCCGCATAGCCTACGGCCATGAGAAATGGTTCAGTCTGAAACATTTCCTCTAGAGAGAGAGGTTTAGAAGGAGCTGCCGGAATGGCAAGAGATGCTGGTGTTGTCGCCAGGCATGGCACAGCAAGGCTCTGGGGATCTTCCTTGGCACAACGCTTTATCCGGTTCCGGTGCACAGTCTGGGGAGCTAGTCCCGGTTTTTTTATCTCATAGACATCGGTCTCTGGATAGGGAATCGAAGAGATAACTTAGGGCTCAGGCTCCCAAAGCCTGTCCAATTTATGAGAGCGGTGATACCTCTTTAGCCAGACTCGATCTCCCACCTGTAGTGGTGTAGCAGTGGCCTTCTGGTTATAGGCCTCTTCCTGGCGCTGTTGAGCTTCTCCCATCCTTTGGTTCACAATCTCCCGAGCATCCTGGATTCTTCTCTGATGCTCTTGGACCCAGTCAGTCTCAGGCAGGAGGTGTAGATTATCAGGAGCTTGAACCCCTAGAGCACGGTCCTGAGGGAGTTGGCCTTGACGCCCGAACATCAAGTAGAACGGAGAATAGCCCGTGGAGCAATGGGTGGAATTATTGTAGATTTCCACCAGCTCGTCCAACAGATGAGGCCATTCCACTCGCTTGGTCACTGAAGCCGTCCTTAGCATATTGATGAACACTTGATTGATCTTTTCGCACAGGCCATTTCCTTGAGGGTGATAGGCCGTAGTGCGGAGCTTCTTACACTCATGGTAGGCACACAGCTCCTGGAACAGTTGTGACTCGAAGGCCGGGCCCCGGTCTGTCAGCAGAGACTCTGGACAGCCGTAATGTTTCACGTACTCCCGGTAGAAGGTGAGGGCTGTGGTTTTAGCGGTTAAGTCTCTGACGGGCACCACGACTACCCACTTGGAATAATGGTCGACCATCGTTAGGGCATAAGTATATCCACATCTGGTGGGAGCCAACTTCACATGATCTAGGGCGACAAGCTGATTCGGCCTGTGAACGCTGATGGGATGTAAGGGGGCTCTTGTCTCTCTTCCCCCGGCCTTGGAGATATTGCAAGCAGGGCACTCAGCACACCAGTTTTCAATATCGGCTCTCATTCCAATCCAATAGAATCGCCGTCGAATGGTGGCCTCTGTTTTGTGTACCCCGAAATTACCAGACTGGTCATGGTAGGCATCTAGCACCATCTTAGCGTCTTGTCGGGGAATTAGGATCTGATGGCACCTTTACCCAGAGACCGGGTCGAGGGAGTTCCGCAGGATCAGCCCCTTCTGTAAGAAAAGCCTCTTCCTTTGCCTCCAGAGTCGCCTTAGTTCGACATCAGGATAGGGCCTCTTGATCCGCATGGGAACCTGACCAGTAGAGAGGTAGTCATAGATCTCAACCAGGACACGGGACTCTTCCTGGACGGTCTGCCACCTGGTCTAGTCTTGCGGGGCCCTAGGTGAAGGCGGAGGCGTTTCAGGCCTAGTTGCATCAATTGCACTCTGAGTGGCGAACCTTTGATAGAAGGGAGGCATTTCTACATCTTCCCAATAACTGTCCTCTGGGGCCTCTTCACCCTTGGGTAACCGGGACAGGAGATCTGCACTGACATTAGCCTTGCCACTGCGGTATTTAATCTCGAACCTGAAGTTGGCCAGTCGCGAGGCCCACCGATGTTCCAGGGCACCTAGCCGGGCAGTATTGAGATGCGCTAGCGGATTGTTATCCGTAGAGATGGTAACAGGAGTGGCAGCAAGGTAGTCCTTGAACTTCTCAGTGACGGCCCACACTAGGGCGAGTAATTCTAACTTAAAGGAGCTGTAATTATTGTCATTCTTCTCAGCCCCTCGCAGACTCCGGCTGGCATAGGCTACAACTCTCTCTTGACCATCCTGAACTTGAGACAACACAGCGCCTAAGCCTTGGAAGCTGGCATCGGTGTAGAGCCGAAAAGGCAGGTTATAGTCTGGGTAGGCGAGGATGGGAGGCGTGGTCAACAGATATTTTAAGGTTTGAAAAGCAGTCTCTTGTCGATCGGTCCACTCAACGGGGAGTCGTCTATTGTAACTTTCCAGAGGGCATCCCCGAAGCAGTTCAGTGAGGGGCTCAGCCACCTGTGCAAAGTGGGGGATAAAGCGGCGGCAAATCCAAGAAAACTCCTCACCTCCTTCACAGTCCTAGGGGTATCCCACTGTTCCACAGCCGCAATCTTTTCTGGATCCGGCCGTATCACCCTCAGCGCTAACAACATGCCCCAGATAGTTCACTTGGGGTTTGAGCAGATGGCACTTGGAAGGTTTGATCTTTAGGCCGTGATCAATGAGGACCTGAAACACTTCAGCCAGGTGTCGGATATGATCCTCATAGGTGCGAGAGTAGACAATCACCTCGTCTAGATACAGCAGGACACTCTGGAAGTTGAGGTGGCCGAGACATCTTTCCATCTGTCGCTGGAAGGTAGCAGGGGCATTACATAGGCCGAAGGGCATGCTGGTGAATTCAAAAAGTCCCATGGGGGTAGTGAAGGCCGTTTTCTCCTGATCTTCGGGCGCCATGGGAACTTGCCAGTACCTGCTAGTAAGTAGGCGGCCGATCCCAAAGCGGCAATAGACTCCTCTATCCGGGGCAAAGGATAGGCATCCTTGTGTGTGATTGTGTTCAGTTTTCTATAATCCACACAGAACCGGATGTTGCCATCTTTTTTCCTCACGAGGACAAAAGGGCGGCCCACGGACTCTGGCTTTCTTGTATAACGTTGGAATCTTTCATCTCCCGGAGCAGTTGTTTGACCTGCTGATAGCTGGTGGGAGGAATAGGCCGATGTTTCTCCTTAATAGGCAGGTGGTCCCTAGTGTTTATCCGATGCTGGACCAGATTGGCCTTTCCGAAATCGAGGGAGTGTTTGCCGAAGGCCTCGTGATACCTTTTGGCCACCTTAAGGATGCCGTGGAGGTATTCAAGTGGGGTATTGGCATCACCAATATGGAGTTCGTCCCACCAAGGGGCGGGAGTCCTGTTTGAGTCCCTTTGGGTGCCATGGATGGACCTCTGATAGGCGATGGTTTCCTCACAGACGATGTCCTCAGGATCGAGTTGGTATAGCATGGCCACGGTGGTGAACTTGGGTAAATCAGCAGGAGAGTCTCCAAGGTTCACCAGACGGACAGGGACCTGACCATTGGAGATGGTCACCAGGCTTCTAGCAGCCCTGACAAGAGGTTGCCCCTCAATTTCAATAGCATCCAGAAGGGCCACATAGTCAGCACTGTTTTTTTTTTTAAATATATTTTATTCATTTTCCAAACAAACATGGTACAGATATGGCACAGTGTGAAGGGAGGTTCACAATGTAGAATATGTCACACTGAAACAATATAGAAAACAGGAACCGTAATATGATTCATAACCAAAGAAAGAAACAACCCCCCCCTCCCTCCCGCGACATGAAAGCATTGGTGTCCCCAATCAAAGACTGCTCATTTCAAGAGGTGGTCAGAAAGATTTGATTCCTCAATCCGATGTGGGAAAAAAACCAATAAAAGTGAATAACTAAATCAAAACCATTCCAGGAGCATAAGAACCATATGATCTTGATGGCCTACATGCAATGACCTATATGGGGAGCCGGAGGGCACCTAAGGAACCCGCCAAGTCAGCCTTACAGTACCACTCTGTGGGGCGGAAGGGCCGCATTATATCTGCAATTGCTGGAGGGTCATAATGGGTGACTATAAAAGTCCTCCATTTTTGGAAGAACCGTTTTGTGCTCTTTGTTTTATGTCTCTCAGTGTCAATGCGATCTACCCCAAAGAATATTTTTAATTGTGCAATGACCATGGATATGTCTGGGGGGGTAGGAGATATCCAATTAAAGAATAAACATCTAAGGGCCACTAAGAGGACCACACTTATCAGTTGCGGTGGTTGGCGCGGTTCCCCTTCCTCTTCTGGAGGGCGTAGCTGATTAAATAGAATAGTCTTGGAGTCATAGCCAACCTTACTTTCCAGTGAGCATAAGTGTAGTCCGTCACGTCCTGCCAAAACTTGGCAGTGTGACTACAGCTCCACACACCATGCCACAAATTTGTGAGGGGGGTCTGGCACTTGGGGCAAGAGGTGATCCTGTCAGGAAACGATGGGGTGGGTAGGAAGTTAAAGCCATATAGAGCGTTATGCGCCATTTTAAAATAGGTTTCACGCTACCTCTCATTACTGACACATCTTCTAACCCTCATCCATCCTGCCAGGATGACCTCGGCGATGTTTTGGTCTTGAGTCCATCTGGACCACGTGTGAAATAATGCAAGTCTGTCTGATTTCAGAAGGAACTTTCTCAGGGACGTGTAGAGAAGGGAGATAGAGGGCTTGTGTGGTTCCATCCCAATTAGATCATCAAAAGCATTGGTTGGGGCCTCTCTGGTTAAGTTTGACAGTCTAGAAGCACAAAAAGTATGTAGTTGGTATAATTGTAACCTCTGTGTCGTTGGGATGTTATATTTAGAAAGCAACTCTATTGTGGTGTACCATTTATGATGTTCCCTATCCATGAGATCCCCCACTTTTCTTAGGCCCATCTTCGCCCAGTCCCTAAGCCACGGGGCCGATTTCCCCATATATAATTCCGGATGTCTTGATAGTGGCATATGTTTGGATATGAGGAATGGCAGGTTGTAAGCTTTACGTATTTCCTTCCATGTGACCAGGGTATCTCGTAGGAGAACTGAATGTCTGACCTCTTGGGGGAGCTTGGCAAAGGCAGCGTGCAGTAGGCAAGTGAGATTCCAGGGGCTAGCCAGGTCTGCTTCCAGCGCATAGTCTGAAAAATAGGAGGACCCGTAAATCCAGTCTAGGACATGGCGGAAGATACATGCTAAGTTATAGCCCCGTATGTTCGGAAAATTGAGGCCCCCTTCCAGTTTCCCTAACATTAATTTTTGAAGGGAGATCCGAGGGCGTCTTCCCCTCCAAAGAAAAACTGTAAATGCTTTATGTAATTTCTGGATGTCTTTGTGTTTAAGTAGTAACGGCAGTGTTTGGAGCGGGTAAAGCAGGCGGGGAAAGCTTATCATCTTAATTAGATGGCAACGTCCCATAAAAGTTAATGGCAGGTGCTCCCAGTTACGGAGTTCTGTGGTTATTTTGGCTATTATAGGAGCATAGTTTAGAGAATACAGTGCGTCTGCAGTTTTGCCTATGTGTATACCTAGGTAAGTGATAGCCGAAGAGGCAGGTTTGACCCCCAGAGAACTTACAAAGGGCAGCCAGGCAGGGGATTTAGACCCCAGAGGAAGGATCTCACTCTTGGATACATTAATTCGATAGCCAGAGAAGCTACCAAAGTAATGTAAGAAATCTAATATCTTGGGGACGGAGTCCTCCGGGTTACTCAAGAACAATAGAACATCATCTGCGAACATGGTCGCTTTAACCGTTTGGTTGTTGATGCTGAGCCCCTCATAGAGGCCTGTGTCCACCAAGTGCCTAGCCAGAGGTTCTATGGCCAGGTCAAAGAGAAGAGGGGAAAGGGGACACCCCTGCCTGGTTCCCTTCTCCAAGGTCAAAGGGGAAGATAATATTCCAGGGGTATGGACTTGTGCTTTTAAATCACTGTATAAGCCCGACAAGAACACTCTGAATGCTCCTGAAATACCGTATTTGTCCAGCACCGATTCCAGCCAGTCCCATCTAACATTATCAAAGGCTTTTTCTGCATCTAAAGCGAGGAGAGCCGGGTTTTCTCCTGGCTGGGGTCGGCGCTGGACCCTATCTAGTACCATGAGGACCTTCCTGATGTTAGTGACTGCCGCTCTGTTTCGTATGAACCCTACCTGGTGGCTACCAATGAGGTCTGGTAAAAAGGATGCTAGTCTATTTGCCATTATTTTAGATATAAGCTTAAGGTCTTGATTAATAAGGGAAATGGGCCTGTATGATCCAGGGTCAGATGGGTCTTTCCCTGGCTTAGGGAGCACCTTTATGTACGCTAGTTTAGCTGTGGATGAGATGGTCCCAGTTTGTAGAATAAAATTAAAATAGCCAGAGAGGGCCGGGGAGACCTGGGGGGCCAGGATTTTATAAAATTCCCCAGAGTATCCATCCGGCCCTGGAGCTTTTCCGCTGGGCAATCCCTTAATGGTGGAAAGTACTTCCTCTGCCGTAATGTCCGAATTTAGCATGTCCAGTTGGTCTTGTGTTACTATCGGGAGAGAAAGTCCCTCCAAGAATCTACCCCCTTCCAACTGTGTTCCTTGCTCTGCTGTGTACAAGTGTGCGTAGAACTTTCTCAATAGATCATTGATAGTATGAGGCTGCGTGTGTTTCGTGCTATGTTCATCTCTCAGAGCATTAATGTGAGAGACTGCACACCGTCCCTTTGCCAATCTCGCCAAGAGTCTCCCCGCCTTGTTACCCTGTTTAAACAGGTCAGTATCAAATTGGGATCTGTGCATCTGTTCCCTTTTATCTATCCAGAATTCAAACGCTGCGCGAGCAGATTGCCATTTCTCTTTGTTAGTTGGGGTGGGGGATCTCAAGAAGAGGGAGTAGGCTTCCTGTAATGTCGCGCTGGCTTTTGAATAACTTAATCTAGTTTTTTTCTTTATAGCGCTATAGTGTGCCATAATAAGGCCCCTAAGGACCGCCTTTGCCGACTCCCAATACAGAGAGGTATTAGTTCTGTGCTCACTATTATGGAAGTCAAATTCCAGCCACCACCCCCGCAAAAGTTCGTGGAAGGACTCGTCCCCTGTTAAAAAACTAGGGAATCTCCAGGTAAAATCCTGCCGCGTAGGGGATGATGGCTGGAATTCAACCGATATTGGAGCATGGTCAGAGATCACCAAGTCCTCAATGCGGGCCTCAATCAGACAGTTAGAAAGGTGGGATCCTACCAAGAGGTAGTCAATTCGCGACCATGATTGATGGACGTGTGAGAAATGTGTAAAATCCCGAGCATCAGGATATAGTGTCCGCCAACTGTCTGATAGGCCCGTTTTTTCTAGAAAAAGGGGTAAGACCTTGTCTCTAGACCTCGGTTGCGGCACAAACGTGGAATTACTTTTCCTATCCACTAATGGGTCATGGGTGGTGTTCAAGTCCCCCCCTACAATTTTGTTTGGGATATTGTCTGATTGGACTGTAGCTATAATGTTTTCAAAATAACATTTATTCTCTCCATTGGGCGCATACAGGTTATCTGGGTTCACACACTGTATACTTCAGGCAGTATTTGGTCCTCAAGTCAGGTCCTCATAGCAACCAAAACCAGGAGTGGATTGAAAACACAGAAAGGCTCTGTTCACACAATGTTGAAATTGAGTGGATGGCCGTCATATAACGGTAAATAACTGCCATTATTTCAATATAACAGCCGTTGTTTTAAAATAACAGCAAAAATTTGCCATTAAATGACGGCCATCCACTCAATTACAACATTATGTGAACATAGCCTTTCTGTGTTTTCAATCCACTCCTGGTTTTGGTTGCTATACAGCCTCACAAATACAGCCTCAAATATACATAGTGTGAACCCAGCCATGGCATATGCTGAATGAGTCTCCATTGTGTTCCAACTCCAAATGGGAAAGTCTCCCAGCTGTATCTGTGGTATGCGATAATAGAGAGAATGAAAACGTCTTGTGAAGTAGCGTCACTACTCCCGCCTTATCGTCAACTGCTGATGATCCAAAAACAGACCCCACCCAAAATTTCTTTAACCTGAAGAAGTCATCCGAAGCCAAGTGTGTCTCTTGGAGTAATACTATATCTGGGCGGAACTTCCTCAAGTGCCGCAATATCTTAACCCTCTTTTGAGGGGAGCGGAGGCCCTTAACATTCCATGATAGAATCTTAATGGTCTCCATTAGTATGCCAGAATGGCATATATGAATATGACAGTACAGCTAAGAAATTTGAATAGATGATCAGAGTGGTGCAGAGTCTGGTCTTCAATCATCAGCATGTATGAACGAGTGGCAGCATTATGGCGCATCAAGATAAATACCTCCGAAAAGAATTGCAGACATAACAAACATACGGGGGAATCACCATATGAGCAGGAACATTGAAACAAACAAGAAAAAAAACTATAGAAAAAACATCCCTGGACAAGCGTGAGAGATGATACCAACATCACTCTTGTCGCGTGGGCTGAGAACTCCCTTTTTTCGGGCATGTGTCACAGTGCCACCACCTCCTCAGCCTGTTAACTAGCATTGTTTACTCTTAGAAAGACCTTGGTAACCCAGTCATCCCCTCCGGCCCAAAGGACTTACTACATCCCTACATGTCCTCGTCAGATGCCCTTAGTCTTAGTGAGGAGATCACGTAGTAGGGCCAAACAATTAATATAGAGCATAAACTGTAGTGTACATATGGGAGGTCGTGTAGGGACATAGTACCGTGATAACTCCAAGTATTAAACAGAGGGTATTCATCTCCGCAACCTAACAATTCAACAATTCCCACCAATAGGGAAAGAGATCCAACCCCACCTATGTGGGAGGCCACGGTCAACCATTCAATGTCTCAAGAGCCATAACTAGAGGTACCGCAGTCAGATTTGCTTAGGCATTAGGACATAGGTTAGAGCAGAGATAATACTCATCAAGAGAAGAGATATTCAGTCTGGGGAAGCTGATCTCCGTCCATCAGCATAGCGTCCCGAGGAACGACGTCGGCGTTTGCGTTCCGCCTGCATCTTTGGGCTGTTGCGTCGTCCTCCTACCGACGAGGAGCGTCTTGTTTCCATCGGTGATGGCGATCGGTCGCGGCTGTGGCGATGACGGCTGCGTTGAGAAGAAGATTCTCCGTTAAGGTGTAGTTCTTCAGCCGCCGCTTCTGGCGAGGTGTATGCAGAAAAAGAACCATCATTGTGGTATATTCGTAGGGTGGCGGGATACTGTAGTTGGAAGCGTCTATTTGCTTTGTATAAGGATGAGCAAACAGAACTAAAGGCCCTCCTTTTTTTTGTTACTTCCGCCGAAAAATCCTCGAACAGCAGAATCTTTACTCGGTGAAAGGTGAGCGGTTCCTTTCGTTTCCTGAACGCCCGTAATAGTTCCACCTTATCATTATAATCAAGAAGTTTAAAAATGACCTGACGTGGGCGGTGAGCTAAGCGTGCATTTTCAGCTTGCGAGGATGCACGTGCATCAGGAGGGGGTCCGATCCTGTGTGCTCTCTCTACTCGACAGGAATGGTGTAGCCCAAGTGCTTTGGGAAGGTCTTTCTCACAAAACCTTTGTAATTCAGAAGGTAGTACCTTTTCGCTCACCCCTACTAATCTCAGGTTGTTGCGTCGTCACCGGTTTTCTAAGTCATCTAATTTGTCAGACACTCTGGACATCTCATCCTCCAGTAACTGTATTCTGTCATTTGCCGCCTTATTTTCATCCTCCAGGGACAATACCCTAGTTTCTAGTGTGGTGATACGGTTAGTGTGGTCTGAGACCTCCGTCTGAAGCTGCTGTAGTGTAGATCTGATAGCCTGTTCCACTGAGTGTTGTACCTCTGGTGCCATAAGCTTCACTACTTCTGCTGCCAACAGTCTATAATCAAAAGCAGAGGATGCTGCAGACAGTGGATGTGAGCAGGGGAGGGAGGGAAGGGTCTGTGTCACACTGCAGCTGGCAGCAGCTTCTGCTGCCTGTGTGTTACCTGAGGAATCCTGCTGCTGCAATTGCTGTGTCTCTGCAGCTCCCTCCATGCTGTCTCCTTCGCCTCCTCCTCCCCTGTCATTGCCGGGCGCCATCTTGGATTCTTGCGGCGGAGCTGCCAGAGCTGCCGGCGGCGCAGCGGAGAGGGTCTTGTGGCCCCCTTTTTGGAAGTACTTGTCCATCCTGGCCTCCGGGTTAGTGTGCGGGCCGCTTGGTCTCCGGTCGGTCGTCCTGTGGACAGTTTATGCGGGTACAGGCTGAGGTTCGGCGGGAGCTCCTGTGCGCCGTGCCTCACATGCCCGCGCCGGAACCGGAAGTGGTCAGCACTGTTGAGGCCCGGGCGGACCCTGCCCCAGATAAGGAACTCACTGTTAGCTGGGATGGTGATCGGACGAGCATCTCTAGTGCGGACACAGCAGATTTCCCCTCGAGGGTTGGCAAACTTCCGCTGAGCGGTGAGCACTTTAATGGTCTTCTGGACGGCTTGCCTGTTCTGAGGAGAAGCACGAGACATAGAAGCATTCAAGGCATCCAACACTTCAGTGCATACATGACGGATAATATTCATGCCTAATACCATGGTCCCACTATCTCCCTGAGCCTCAGTAACAATAATATCCTGACGTGCTAGCTCTCGATTCCCTATACAGACAGTGGGTTCCCAGTAACCTAGTTGCACAATAGGACGACCATTACTAGCAATAAGTTGCAGGCGGTATTTCCCAACTGGTCCTAAGGCCCTCAGGTCCCAATGCTCTTCAAACACATGCCTGGGGATAGTGGTAACCTGGGAACCTGTATCTATTAGAGCCTCCAGGGGGACTCCGTCAACCCAGAGAGTCACATGCGGGCATTGCGAGAGGAGCCTTGAGAACCACTGTGCTTCCTGCGGGCCTGGAACTCGACCTCCTGGGTGTTGGCCCTCGGACCCAGGGGTAGCCCGTTTAACTGATAGCACTGGGAGCGGTAGTGTCCATATCGCCTACAATGTGTGCAATAAGGGCACTCAGGGGATCTAGGTCTTGGTGGAGGGGGCCGATTGGGGCCCGAATACTTTGCGCCAGAGTCCTGTGATGGAGGTGTAGGATAGGCCCCTTGTAGCCCCCTTAGGGCTTGGCAGAGGGAGTCAACTACTTGAGTAAGGAGGTCAGGAGACACGGGTGAGTTAGCCGGGATGGACTGTGTGGCCTGTATAGCGGAAACAGGTGGGGCCATAACTGACACTGGAGGTGAGGGGGTAGGTCCCACGGGCTCAGGAGGACTTGGACCCGTGGCGCAGCCAGCACAGGGGGAGTCAATGCTAACCACCCGTAGAGCCAGAGTCTTGAAGTCCAGGAAAGGCATGGTAGGGTTTTGGGCGGCCAGCATACGCAGCTGGCTCTGGATGAGTCTGGAGTCCACCCCCTCATTGAAGCGGTCAGTGATCATGCTCTCCACAGCCTCGGGATCTATGGTGTCAACTTGTCTCAAAGCCCTGTAGGCAGAATGAAGGGCCAGTGCATAGTCCCTAGGAGTCTCACCTGGCCTCTGTCATCGGTCGTAGAATTTAAGGCGGACCTCCGTGGGGGACTGTACATCAAACTCCTTACTCAGCCGGGCCAGGATCTGTTGTACATCAGCCTTCTCCGTAGCGGGCCATGACCGCACCTCCTCTGCAGCGGGTCCTTCAAGTTGTCCTAGCAGCAACTGCACCTGCTGAGGGGGAGAGAGTGAGACAAGTTTGAGGGTGCGGGAGATTTTTTCTTTGAAAGCAGCCAACGTGTGGGGTTCCCCTTTATAGCTGGGGAGATTAGCAGGCCCAATGAAGAATGGAACCGCTGCGGTAGCCATAGCAACGGGAGCCGTGGGTGCAGCCCGGGCCATGGGCGGACTGCCGGACCCGTCAGAGTCGCTGTGGTGGCCGGTGGACATGCTGAGGGGTTCCGGGGTACTGCGCCAGGAAGGGAGCAGAGATGATGAGTGGCTGCAGGATCAGCAGACACCGACAGACAGGGTGTCCGGGACCGGAGGTGGACAGGCCGGAAGTCAGATCCGGTGCTTCGGGCTGTCCGGCCACAATTTTCTTTGCCCCTGCAACAGAGGCTCGGAAAACGCAGGGCCGGGGGCGGGGCTTGAACGGAGCGCGCGCACACGAAGGCAGTACGTCACCAGCTGGCTTAACCCCGTAGTAGGCCGCAGCGCGGCAATGGCAGAGTCTCTTGGGGGTTGTAGTACAGTTTTGGGGGGCACAATGCGATTATAATCCTGTTCGTGACGCCAAATGCGATGCCCTGGCCCCTGGGGGCCACTTCTGCAGTGCTGTTGTTATGAGCGGGCAATAACCGGGGCAGCTGCAGGGTGTATACTTGTCACGGTATAGGCCTGAGGGCGGCACAGCTGTAGGACCAGTCTGTGGAATCTGCGGGTGATGATGGGCATGCGATTCTTCGCTGCACCTAGTCAGGGCACCAGTTAGTGGACACCAATGCCGGGGTTCAGTAACAGCTGTTTTATTATAGATGAGGTAACTAGTAGCAACAGTTCTGTTCGGCTGCAACCGGGTATATAGCAGGCTTTGACAAACAAGGCAGGAGTGATGCTGCATAGGCTGGGAGAACACGTGCCGGATGATAGGAGTAGGAGTATGAGAGAAAGTAGTGTTGCTGGGTGGATTAGCTTGAGAATAATACTTGCTGTGAATTCTTGAAACGAGGATGAGAAACAACGGAATGACACCCAGATGAGAGAAGGAACTCCGGAAACTTGAGCAGGAAGATACAGCCGAAGACTTGAATACAGCAGAGCACCTGATCCACACTTCTAGTGGTGAAGTGGGACCTGCGACACGTCCAACTCCTCTGAGGCAGGAGAGAGACGACACACACCCTCCTTGCTTGGAAGCAAGGGGAAGACTCCCTTGTTAGGAGGAAGTGGGAGGTCACATGGTTGCTCCTGGCCAGAGCTAGTCGGCCATTGGAGGAACCATGGTTACAGAGCACTGGCACGGTCACGTGATCAGCAGCCTTGCATACCACTGTACAATGTAATTATAAACAGGAATATATATGAATATGTATGAGAATACACATAACCAGAGAATACCAGGGGAATACTAGCAGCAGTTGCAGTGCAAACGATTACCAGAACAGGCATTGACATAGCAATAGAAATGAGCATAATAGGAGTAGTAGTCTGCATGTTCTGGGACACTGCATGTGCATCCATTAAACGTCCACTTTTCTACCCATACAGTATACACCAGTGTTTGTTTAGCTGTTGTTAGCTAAAAATTGTAGCAATGCAGATTAAAAAAAGAGACTACACCCCTTTATGTGTAGAATGTGGCTGATCACATCACACAAACATACACACACACAATGACAGTTAACGGTGGGTGCTGTTTGATTTCTCCCTTGCCTTCTGTAGTTGTCATAAGCAACATGATTTCAAGGGGTGCAGGAAAATTATTATTATTATTTATTTATAAAGCGCCCTTAATTCCAGAGCGCTATACAATAGATATGTGGTAACAAACAGGAACAGTACAAGATCAGGTCATATTACATGAAGGCAAAAGACAAGCTGGTACATGGGAGAAGAGGACCCTGCCCGCGAGGGTTTACAATCTATAATGTATCTTTGGCTTATTGTCCATGCTAATGTAGAGGAAAGAAGGTTTCCTGGTGTTTTTTTCCACCTTACATAGAGGTTATATTTTGTTTGGAGTGCATTGTTTAGAGGCTATGACTTTGGAGCTTTAGATCCACCCATTCATGCTTCCCCTGCTGTCCCAGATGCATTCAAGAGGTGTTTGCAACATTTTCTGAGGTGTCATGGTGGACTTGGAAACCTAAATTTGACCACTTGGAGATAACCAAGTCATTATTCCTATTATTTAAAGATTCTATTACGACAGGGATTCTTCCACAGGACTGGCGCATAGCTAATGTGGTACCAATATTCAAGAAGGGGTCAAGGAGCGATCCTGGAAACTACAGGCCCGTAAGTCTAACATCTATAGTAGGTAAAGTATTTGAGGGGATTGTAAGAGATGCTATACTGGAGTATCTTAATGAAAATAATCTTATGACTCAGCACCAGCATGGATTTATGAGGGATCGGTCCTGTCAGACTAATCTGATCGGCTTCTATGAAGAGGTAAGTTATAGACTGGACCTGGGGGAGGCTGTGGATGTTGTGTATCTGGACTTTTCAAAGGCATTTGATACTGTGCCGCATGAAAGGTTGGTCTACAAAATGAGGATGCTGGGACTCGGGGAAAACGTATGCAAATGGGTAAGTAACTGGTTGTGTGATAGAAAACAGAGGGTGGTCATTGATGGAACATATTCAGATTGGGTTTTAGTTACTAGTGGGGTACCACAGGGGTCAGTGTTGGGTCCACTTCTTTTTAATATTTTTATTAATGATCTTGTAGAGGGGCTACAGAGCAGAATCTCCATTTTTGCAGATGATACTAAACTGGGTAAAGTAATCAGTACAGAGGAGGATAATATCATATTACAGAGGGATTTGGAGAAGCTAGAGGCTTGGGCGGAGAAATGGCAAATGAAGTTTAATGTGGATAAATGTAAGGTTATGCATTTGGGCCATAGAAATAATAAGTACAGTTATGTGCTAAATAATAAAACACTGGGTAAAACTACTTCCGAAAAGGACCTGGGGGTATTGGTGGACAGTAAACTCAACTTTAGTGATCAGTGCCAGGCAGCAGCTGCCAAGGCTAATAAAATAATGGGATGCATCAAAAGAGGTATAGATGCTAAAGATGAGAACATAGTTTTGCCTCTTTATAAATCACTGGTCAGACCACACTTGGAATACTGTGTACAGTTTTGGGCACCGGTATATAAGAAGGACACAGCTGACCTAGAGCGGGTGCAGAGGAGGGCAACAAAGGTCATTAAGGGAATGGGTGGGTTACAGTACCAGGACAGGTTATCACGCTTGGGGTTATTTACGCTAGAAAAAAGACGTCTTAGGGGCGATCTGATCACAATGTACAAATATATGAATGGACAGTACAGAGATTTTTGTAGTGGTCTTTTTACTCCTAGGTCTGTAACAATGACAAGGGGGCATCCTCTACGTCTAGAGGAAAGAAGATTTCATCATCAGCATCGACGCGGGTTCTTTACTGTACGAGCGGTAAGACTGTGGAACTCTCTGCCACATGATGTTGTCATGGCTGATTCAGTAAATAAGTTCAAGGGAGGCCTGGATGCTTTTCTTGAACAATATAATATTACAAGTTATGGGCATTAGATTTCTGGTGATACGTTGATCCGGGGATTGTTCTGGTTGCCATTGCAGTCGGGGGAGGGGGGAGGGGGGGGGGAGTTTCTCCCTGTGGTGGGGCGTTTGTCTTCTGCCTCATAGGGGTTTTTCGCCTTCCTGGATCAACACAGTAGGATTTTCCTAGGTTGAACCTGATGGACTCTTGTCTTCTTTCAACCTTATTTACTATGTTACTATGTACTATGTATAAGCATTTTTTCCCATAGACTTAAATGGGATTCAATATTCAATCGAATAGTCGAGCATCGGGGTCTACTCAAATCGAATTTCGAACTTTTGAATATTTCACTACTTGCTCATCTCTATTTGCCTGAGATCCTGGGGCATGGTCAGCTTCCTCAGAAGAAAGCTAGGAGCTAAGGTTCTAAGCTTTAATGCTTCTATGGTGTCTAGTAGATTTACAGTGTGATACTAAACATTGTATTGGTGTTTTTATCATGAAACAACATTGAATAAAGGAACTCTGTTTTTTAATAAAAAAGTGGGTGTCCTTTCCAGGAACACTGTATGTGTAACACGTATCCAGTGGAACTGTATCCAAGTACATTTAGACAGAAAATAAGTGAAATTCATGAAAAACACAACATAAATACCAGTAAGGAAAGATATAAGCTGAACAATTAGCTTTTTATATTATATGGATTTCTCTTTTTCCACCATGAAATGACTCCTGCTGTTCCCAAACAGGCATCTTCACAAACTATGATTCCCTGCACAAATATCGATAACATGGTAAGGAATTTACAAGAAAGAAGCAGCTTGGGCGGTGTAAGGGTCGGTTCACATTATGTAATCCTGGCGGATTCCGTCGCTTGTACCAGCTCTCGGCGGCATACATCTCTGCCCATCCCATAGACACCATTCTATGGGCGGGCAAATTCCGCCCATAAATAAAAACCGATATGGTAGAAGCCAATTTTCCTCATTTTAGGAAAGATAATTCCTTCTTGATTGTTTAGCTGTTTAGGCTATGTTCCCACTATGGCTGTCTATTGAAAATGACATCTGCAAATAATGATCATGATTGTTATTTGCAGTCATCATTATTAATTGTGCTCTTTGTTTAGAGGGGTGAGATTGATTGTCAGCTGCAGGTCTGATTCTGCATCTTTTGGAAAAATACACATAGAGGCGGAATCACCTTTGTGAAACCCTGTCAGTGTTGCCGGTCATTGTAGCTGAAATCCTGTCTTCTTACATACAGACGTCGCTGAGAGCCCTGCATTTTTGCAGAGTAATCCTCAAAGAAAAACGCCCAGGGGGACATTTATTAAGTCTGGCGTTTTCTGCACCTGGCTTAAAAATGTCCCTGCATCGCCAAGACTTGGCTGATTTATGTAGAGGCGCACTGCCTCTACATAAATCCTGTGCGCACCAGTTTGTGTGCAGAGGAAACCAACGCCAGCTCAGAGCAGAAAAATTATAAATTGAGTGGACCCAGAGTCTGCTCCCCCCGTTCCACCCCCTCCACATCTTTCCCTGTCCCCCTGTCAAAGCTGGTGGAAAATGAAATCTAGCAATTTCATAATCACTTGTGAGTGATCCATAGAAATACAGCAGTACAATATGGTTTGCGACCAATGTTATGGACCGTCTGTACACAGGAGTAATAATCCAGTCCCAGAGCCTGAAGTTTTTATTAATATAAGCTCCTCTCAATGTTTCTTTACATAGCAGTGCTAGACTTAGTCAAAGTCAAAAGTAAGCTTTCAATGCTTAAAATTAGGTTAAGTGTTTTTTGTCAAGCAAACTAAAGTAGCATCACAATGACATCTGGAATAAAGACGCTGTTAATGGAAGAGCTCATAAAGAAGAACATTGGCTCAGATTTATCAATCAGTCTGTAACATAAACGGTCTGCATTTCCGATAGAACCACATTACTCTGGTAAAATGAGACCTTATTGGTTGCTCAAACCTCTGAACAAAGATTCACTCCAAACTTTACAAAGAATTTGAAACAAGGTCAGAAAGATGGCAGCTGCACATTTAGGTAACAAAAAAGACTTTTTCAATGCCTCCCCGTTCTTCTTTTGGTCTCTGGTCCCTGCAGCCACAAACTCCTGCTAAGCCAGTGATTGGCTGAGCAGAAAGTTGCTGCCCACACAGACAATCACTGGTCGTGACGCTGTCCTCTCTCATTCAGTGAGATTTTGGCGGCTGCAGGGACCTGAAAAGAAGGACACTGAGGGAATGCAGACAGGTAAGTATAGATGTTAGATAAAATTATAGTAAAGTTAAAATTTGTTGAACCACGGTAAAACGGCTAAATGCCTGCAATTGTTTAGCTGTTTTAAAGTGGTTTGTTTAAGATTCGATTTGGACGAACCTGAACTTTACATTAAAGTTCAACAAACCTGCCGAATCAAACATTTGAAAAGTTTGCTCATCTCTAATTGATCTCTAGTTTCTATGAGTAAAGCAGTTTCTATCTATCTATCTATCTATCTATCTATCTATCTATCTATTATCTATCATCTATCTATCTATCTATCTATCTATCTATCTATCTAATCTCCTATCTATCTATCTCCTATCTATCTATCTATCTATCTATCTAATCTCCTATCTATCTATCTATCTATCTATCTATCTATCTATCTATCTCTCACTACTGGATACTGGACTAAAACAAGTCTGTCAATGACATTATTCAATTCTAAATGAGAAACTGTAACAATATCGTAAGTATACAGAAAAAAGACTCCACAGCAGACTTCAATATTGCAATTCAGTACTGCAATTATACTGTACATAATGTTTATATGATATTACAGTAGCAGGATGCTCCATTACAAATGGCAACTACCCAAACATATTGGTTCATCATTTAGCAAGCTCTTTGAAATATATTATTATACTGTATATACAGATCAATAGCTCTACAAACATATGGATAGTTTCTATTGCCAAGCATTTTGATTCACTTTATCTTATGTTTCAAGACACATTATCATATTAATCTACAGAAATATATTGAGGAAGTACTCTTCAATTTATTTTCCTTTAGTTTTCTAACCTTGACCAAGGAGTTATAAAACAAAATTAGTTAAGGTATAATGTACACAGTTGGGTGACAGCTGCTTAAATGAGGTACACTCACCCTGCAGCTAAGCAAAACTAATGTGAATTAATTTAAGAAGGATAGCATTAGCCAAAGATGGAATACACAGCTATTCAATTTCAATGAGTCAAAGGCCATTGGGAATATTACTGCATATATAATTGGTCAAAAATAATACATTTACAAGGATTCTTAAAGTTGATTCATTTAACTATTTGTTGATGCACACTGTGCAAAAGTTTTAGGCAGGTTTGGAAAAAATGTTGCATAGTAGGAATCCTTCTAAAATATTAATAATAATAAAAAAGTATTAATAGTTTATTTTTATCGAAACAGAATGCAAAGTAAATTGACAGTAGAGAATTTGCATTTGCTGTGACCACCCATTGTATGCAGAACAGCATTAGTTCTTCTAGGTACCCTTGCACACAGTTTTTGAAGGAACTCGGCAGGGAGGTTGTAGATGTCTTGTTGAACTAACCACCGAGCTAACTATTTGGAGCCAGTCAGACTCTGCCCTGATTGGAGGTGTCTTACTTTGCATCATTTTTTTCCACACCTGCGTAAAGCTTTGGCACATCTTGGCCAATATCTGTACAATTTTCCTGAGAAAAGAAAAATAGCATGGTCACCGTGTGGGTTTATTCATGGGATGATTGTATTGCCAGCATCATTACGCATGTGGCAATATTAAATATGTGTACTTTTTTTCTACATTTATTATTGCAATGGAGGCTATGGGGATTGTATGTGTTTTGTACTTTATTAATTTATATTTTTATTTGTGTGAGCTTTCACTTATTTAGGCTATGTTCACACTACATAAAAAACACGGCCGTATTTCATATCTTGCAAATTACAGCCGTTGTTTGAGCAAATATGGCTGTTTTTATTAAATACTGCCGTGTTTTTTACGTAATGTGAACCCAGCCTTAATTGTCCTACCATTGGGACTTCACTATCTGATTGCCTGATGATAGGTACATTGCAATGCTGATCTGTACTGCATTGTTTTATTAGCCACTGTAGCTATGAGACTTAAGACCTCAGGGAGGCCTTCAGTTGTTATAGCAACTATCTGGGCTGTGCAATTACTTTGCACAGCCCCAATGGTGAACAGAGGGATAATTCTTCCTCTGTTCTGCACTACAGACCACAGACACTTACCACAGCATCTATAGGGTTAAGTGCTGCAATCAAAGCTCGAGTCTGGGAAGTTGAGGTGGGTCCCAGGTCTCCTACTATAATGAAGAGTCAAAAGAGTTGTGACTCAGTATTTGTGCCACACTCTGACACACCTCGCCAATGCTTTCTTTGCCTTCTTTTTCAAGAATAATTTCTGCTGTCCAGCCTCCTGCTTCCTTGTATTGTCAGCCAGTGTTTTAATTTCAGTCATAAATTGCCTATAGATAACTGATCTGCAATCAGATACTGTTAAATCTCCCAGCCTAACTGTCTTGGTGCTGTGGTCTAGGAGTAAATCCCTTGTCTAGAGACTAACAAATGTTTTCTCCTGGGTTTAATTTTTTATCAAGGGAAGCAAGCCCAGGAAAAAAAAGTTATTGGTTTGTAGACAGACAACACACTGATTTTGTCTATGATAGGGGAACAGGACTATATATTGCTATGTGGCACTGTAGGGATCTGCTCCCACCCATGCTTGAGCCACTCTTCCATCTGGCGCCTTCTTTCTCCAGCTGCATCCTTCCTTATTCAGAGGCCCTGCTAATGTGAGGCACAGGCCTCTACTACCTTGAACTTCCTCCCTCTGATGCTATCCCAGGCGTGTTTAAATTCTGTTATTGTAGATTTACCAACCACCTCTGCTGGAAGTTTGTTCCAGGTATCTACTACTCTTTCAGTAAAATAATATTTTCTTACATTGCTTCTGATCTTTCCCCCAACTAACCTCTCACTGTGTCCTCTTGTTCTAAAAAACTGAGCTCAAGAACAAGAGGACACAGTGAGAGGTTAGTTGGGGGAAAGATCAGAAGCAATGTAAGAAAATATTATTTTACTGAAAGAGTAGTAGATACTTGGAACAAACTTCCAGCAGAGGTGGTTGGTAAATCTACAATAACAGAATTTAAACACGCCTGGGATAGACATATATCTATCCTAAGATAATAAGGAAGAAAATACTAAAAGGGCGGACTAGATGGACCCAGTGGTCTTTTTCTGCCGACAATCTTCTATGTTTCTATGTTTCTATGCTTAGGCCATGACATATTTTAGCAACCTGCCACAAACTTACCACACACAGTAGACCCAAATGATTACATAGAAGCTTTATCCCCAGCAGTTTGGACCACCTCATAGAGCCATCCAAGTAGAGCCCTATTTAACTCCAAAATGTATTAAATTAAGGACATTAAGAATCTGAGTAGCGGTGTCTGATTGCAGGGACAGTCCAGAAGAAAAAAAAAGTACCATGTATATGATTCCATCTTTCTATTAACTCCCTTGATGACATTGGATGCAGATTCATGGCACTGTTCCCAAGAAATTACTGTAAGGGTACACACATACTGCATTCGCAGATTTCTCGCTGTGAATTTGCAGCGAAATCCGCTGCGAATCCCTTGCCTGTTAGTTTCTATGAGAATAAATATTCACAGCGGGATTGACATCTCGCAGCAAGTATGTAAATGCCGCCACGTTAACCCCTCTGCTGGCCAGGGCATACTGTACCTGCTCCACGCTTGGCTCAGTTATTAACTTCTTACAAAAAGGGCATAAAATTAAGAGAAAAGACTGTTTACACATTATACTGTTTTATTATTTGCTCCTATTGACTGATAAAAACAAAAACATTTTTGCAATTATGACAAAAGAGCAGCAAAGTCAACACAGTCTAAGGCCAGGTTCACAGAACGTATTTTTTTAATTAATAACGGTCGTTGTTGCAGATTGCAACACCAGACACTATTGAAAAAATAGATTGCAGTGTTTTCTATGGAACCCCAGGCTGGAGTGTATACACTCTGTATACAATTTGGCTGGGATTCCATGCAGCCGCAGAGAAAACTGACAATGCAGACAATGTAAAGTGCAGCTCTGGACGGACTTTACATTGTGTGCAATGGCTAATTGGAATGCAGGCACACCCATGTGTGCCCACATTCCAATTTGAAAGAAATTAAATTCAACCGGCCGTTACTGCAGTACCGTCTGTGTTGAACTTCACAGAGAGCAGCTGTTCTGTGACACGCCCGTGTCACAGAACAGCCACTGTCATACACTGTGTTAACTTAGCATAAAGAAGTTGTATACCCTATTAATTACTTATGGTACATTAAAATTGTACATCTATCTGATAAAACCCTAAGATTGGATATTAGGATTTCTGTAGGTGAGGTGAAGAACTATTTGATATTTATAGTATAGATCATGGCTTCAAAACAAGAAAGATTATGCTTTCTTTTCATAAATTTTATTTGCTCCACCAAAACCATTTGATATACAGTACTATCCTTGCTGTAAGTACTCTATAAGCAAAACTCTTGATATTTTTTACAACAAAGAGAAGTACACATAGTGCTCAGATAAATGGATACTATATAACATTTTACAGCTGATAGGAGGGATTAAGAGAACAAGTTTCTTCTTACTAAATTAATAAATAATACCCAACTTGAGAAAAACTGCTAATTAACCCCTATGTCACTATACCTGAACTTAGAACATGTATAATAGAAACACAAAGAACTTAGAAACACCCAATAACAGAGATCACTACTCTTATCCAAATATGAAACATTTCTCAAACATACTAAATTAGCATAGTATTCACACAACAATAAAGTTGAACCTTATTAGCAAGAAGATATGAAGACCTTTATCAACACTCCAGCATCCTCTTCTTGTACCACACCAATAAAATCTAAAGTAGCAAAGTCCTTTAAAGTAACAAATGGGTTTAGTGACCATCACAGCACATTATACAACTCAAGATAACTCAATCTATTAACCTATAGAGGAAAATGCATTTTTAAATCAAATAAAGCTACCTAAGGTTGACTCTACTCAGTTATAAAAGTGGATGAAAATTTTACAGAATCTAAAAAATATGAATGCTATTAAAAGGCATCCATCGAGCCAAGGGTCTGATCCTGGTATATTTTAACATGAATATGATCATTGATTTCAATGGGCCCTGTCATTAAAAAAAACTTTGCATATTTGGGCATCGGCATCAATATCTAACATATTTGTAATTCACTTAATTTTGCAAAATAATAATAATAATAATAATAATAATAATAAATTCTGTGTGAAATTGAAAGTCAAAACTTAAGATGAGTGTAGCAAATCTGATGAATTCCAATTAGTTGCTTAGTGATTTCGCTTCGCGGCTGCACATGTTAACTTACAAAATTGTCTTTTGGCGAAGCAAGGGATTATCCATAAATTCTTGCCCTCGTCCAATCAGCTGCAAACCCCACTGTGTTGTCAGCAACCTCCCTCACCCTCTATATAGGGTGATTCACTTCCTGGAGGTGGTCAGTCAGCTGTGTATAGTGGAGATTAGGTTGCAGCGGGCAATTAGGGAGAGAAATACAGAGAGACAAGGACAGAGAGGAGAGGTGGATGGATGGATTGCGGGTGGTTTTCTGTGGGAGCAGTCAAGCCATTGTCCAGTATACCAAGTCACTGGGTGCTGGGTGTACATTATAGGAAGTCACTGGGTGCTGATTGTGCATTAAAAAAAAAGTCACAGTGAACACAGTCTTCATCTTAATACCTCACTGGGTGCTCATTTACCAATGTCCACTGCTGTTCTAGAAGAAAATTGATATTACGCTGCTGATCCACCAACGTCCTCTACTGTCCATGACGGAAATTGAATAATTGACATATTGTAGCTACTATAGTTTAAATATTTTAATTTAAAAAAAATGGTTTGTATGCGATTTGCAAATATATTCGTGAACTTCGCAAAATAATTTTTAGAATGATTGGCTCATCTATAGTAATAACATTGGCCACTAGGTGTTACTGCTTCTGTTCCTCTGCCTTTTGTCAACACAGATTTGATTATGACAACTACAGGGCTTGGAGGAAATACAGGTGTGGGCATGACATTTAGGGCTCTGTGCTCTCCTGTGCTGTCAATCACAGTACAGTGATCCCAGTAGCAGACTTCTTATGAAAGATTTGGTGAGCAGCTTTCATAGAACATAGAATGTATTTTTTATCTGTATTATGACAAGACATGAGCGAAAAACAGAAAAACAAAGCAAATCGCTTCATTAGCCCGGCAGTCAGCTAATCAGCCAGTTGCCTTTAAAGTCTGTGTGGCTCTGTGCTGCTCCCCCCTAGGGTGCCGTAAAAAGCTGAATCCAGTGCTGTGAAACTGGGAGACGTTTCCGAGAACTAGATCTAGCTTTTCCAGGCACCAGGGGTGGAGCTCCACGGAGCAGCACAAACTTCAAAGGCAACTGGCTGATTAGCTGACTGACAGGCCAATGAAGCAATTCACTTTTTTTTTTTACTGTAAATTTGCTCATCCCTAATTATCTAAAAACATTATCTAAGACATCTAACTTTCAGGATTTAAATAAATTTCATGTAACCCAAATGTGAAAGTTAAGGTAACAATGCAGAATTTTGCGAAGTTGTGGCAAGGATGTAACTAAACAGTACTTAATGGTAAAAATTAGCTATTACTACATTATTCACCTTGCAGCAGGTAATAGCTAGGAGTCTTAAAATCTGAGTAATGCCTTATATTGGCAGCCACTAACCAATAAGCCCCCCTAGCATTACTCAGATTAATAATAGAAGATATACAGTATATATAATAGAGGCATCTTGTATTTTCAGTCTTGGTTCCTTAGGAAGTGAATTGACGGACTGTATACAGGAAAGGATTACACTTTACTTTAGCCTTTAGAGATTTATCAAATCTTGTAAAAGTAAGTCTGGTGAAAACTTGCCACAGCAACCAATCACAGCTCCTCTTTTCTTTCACCAGAGCTGGAAGCTGAGCTGTAATTGGTTGCAGTGGGCAGTTTGCACCAGTCTAAACTTTACGCCCTTTGATAAATCTCTCCCCCTTTGTGTTGCAAAAAAAAAAAAAAAAGTCATGTTTGTACCTGATAAACCCTTGGTTTTAAGCTCTGGCCGCGGCCTTTGTGTGGTTGCTAGTTGTTCTCATGTCTGTATTTCACTAGTGTGAACATGATTTCATTCTGCTCAAGCTTAGCTAATTGATTCAGGTGGGGGCTAGGTTCACACTATGTAACTGTGCGGCTGTATTTTTTATGCGGCTGTAAATGTGCGGATGAAACAACGGCCGTGGGAAAAAATAGACATGCGGCTCAAAACATACGGTCATTTACTTGGAAATCTGGTTCAACTAAAAATAACAAATAAAATCTTAAGAAAGTGATGCAAACACCTCTGTTTGCATCTGGGAAAGCAGGGAACACAGTTTACATGAATTGCTATTACCGGGGTTTGCGATCCTCTGCACTATAGCCGATGCCTCTCATGGTTAATCTATTAAAATAATAAAACACATTTTCGTTGTAATAAAGTGCCTTTCGTTGTTCAATAATTAAATTTAAACGAATCCATCATTTTGCAATTAAATATACTGTTAAAATAAATAGATATATAAATAAATGTATATTTATATATATATTTATTTTTTGACAGTATATTTAATTGCACAATGATGGATTCGTTAGAATTAAATTATTGAACAACGAAACTGAATTTATTTAATCGAAAATGTGTTTTATTAATTAAATATTAATTAGTACAGGAAGCTCCATAAGCCGTTAATTCATATTGCCGGCAATAGAGCATTCTGTACTAATCATCACTTTACTTTAATGAAAACATCAAATGTTTCTTCTCATTATGTTATCACAATAGCATTATTAGAAGAAACATTTAGAGGTATTCGAGATACGCTTTCGCTGTTACCCTTGATTACTGTACTGCTGTAGCTGCGGCCTGCCGTATTATGTTGAGCTCCCTGCAGTTGTGTCTCTATATAACATGTGACGGGCGGATTGTGCCTGGTTTTGTTTCTGTTTGTCTTTTCTTCATGGAAAAAAAAAGAGAAAATGTTTAAATAAATTCTTTAAAAAAAAAAAAAAGAATTATATGTGCGCTCAGCTGATTGGCTGATCGGCTGAGCGCACATATAATGAGCCGGTCCGCAGTACAGTGACTTCATTGTGCTGCGGACCAGCGAAGAGACAACAACGGGGTGAGTATACAGCTCTCCCCACCCCCTCCCCAGCACTGCACCCCTCCCAGCAAGGAAGGGGGGGTCAGTTAACCCCTTCCTTGCTGGGATGGGTGCAGCCTGACATCAGTCTGGCCCCCAAGGGGTTAAGGGGGATGCAATACATCCTCCCTTAACCCCTTGGGGGCCAGACTGTAAGCAGCGATCTGTAAAGATGCTGCATACTGTAAGGAGCACAACACCGCTCACAATGATGGGTGTTGTGCTCCTGTTTGTGTGTTTTTTGTGTGTTTCTCCCTTTTTGTTTTTCAGATATCGGTATCCTGGGGATTACGTCGGATTCCGTAGACTACGTCGATGACCAGCGTTTTTTTTTTTTTTTTATAAAATGGTCAATGAGGGGTGTGTGGGTGTTTTTATTTGAATAAAAAATTTTTTTAACTTGTGTCTTGTCTTTATTTCTTTACTTTATAGACTTAGTAGTGGAAGCCGTCTAATAGACGGAATCCATTACTAAGTCGGGGCCTAGTGTTAGCCGGTATAAAATGGCTAACACTAACCCCCTATTATTACCCCAGTACCCAATGCCACCAGGGGTACTGGGAAGAGCCGGGTGCCAGTGGTCCCGGAGCGTCAAAATTGGCGCTTCTGGACTGGGCGGCAGCAGGCTGGTAAGATTTAGGCTGGGGAGGGCCTAAACCAATGGCTCTTCCCACCCTGGTGTTACCAGGCTGCTGTCGTTTGGTTTTTAACCCAGCTGGTTATAAAAATAGGGGGGACCCTAAGCGTTTTTTTTAAAATAAATAAATAATTAAAAAAAACGCAATTAAATAATTAAATACGCAGCGTATATGCCGTGTGTGTTTGTACCCTAACCAAATATACCAAAACTGCATTGTGAATACAAGGCCTTGCTCTCAAGGTATGTATACCTACATACATGTCATGTTTTAACTCAATCCTTGTTTTGAGTTAGCAGCTGATTAGTAATAGTATCTACGACTGTACTATGGTAAATATAGATGTCATTTTGATTTCACAATGCAAATCAGCAGAGCTCATCAGCCACAACAATTTTCTGCTTTCAGCATCATGCTGTTCATTTTAAATGGTAATTATAATAATGTTGATTTTACTTTTCACTTCTGATTCTGACTTAACAGTTAACTTATACAAATAAACTCAGAGAAGAAATATTTCTTCTTCTAATATGCTTGATATTTCACAAACACATTTCAATAATTTTATTTTATTTTCAGCTTTTATCTATATAATGTGTAAATAGACATGAGGTGTTACACACCTTATAATCTGCCTATCTGTTTTTTTGCATTGTGTTGTATACTGTATGGATAGAATGTACTTTTATGTACTATGTACCTCAGCACTCGGTGACTACTGTAACTTTACGTGGTTTAACAGTTTTTGGCTCAGTAGCTATGGTTACAAATGATTTTACTTTTGAATAATATCACTCACAGTGGATTGTGGCAGATTTAGGAGGAGAGAATAGTGAGATCTTGTTACAGTATGACCCATTCTTTTACATATGTCTGTAAAGGCAGACTGCATTGGTAAATGTTATACTGTGTACACCTGCAACAATGGTGCCGAGTGAAAAACATCTGAATTTAAAGGTAAAATATCAGCAGGTGAGGTAGAAGAGATATTCCTCCTTTGGGACTTTGATACCCAAATAGGAGGTTAGAAGACTCCCAATACATTATACAGCAAGCCAACACCAAACAGCAGACTGCCATGGAGGACAATGGGCAGAACCATATTGTTTTGACACCTTAGTGCACATTTATCAAAAATGAACCCCTGGTATACTTAATGAAAAAGCACACATTTTTACCTTTTCTTTCGTATAGGTCAGCCTCGCTTGCCTGATGTATGTGCAAGGAAAAGCGTGGCCTCCTCCCACATCTAATTTATTATGGTTTACACGTGGAAAAGGCATGAAATGAGTATAAATGTACACCTACTCCAGAGCAGGTGTAGATTTCTGCCTAGCCTGCATCAGATGCAGGTCCGAATGGCTTTACTAAGAGGCGTGCACCTCTAAGTTAATCTGGAAGGGTGATTGGGGGTAAGACCTGCGAGTACACTGGTCTTTATAAATCTCCCCCACTGTGTCCAAAATTTGCACACCTTTTGCTTCTGCTCTGGAAACCCTGTGTTAGATACAAAGCTAAAGTTGAGAGGTAAGTATATATATATATATATATATATATATATATATATATATATATATTTTTTTTTTTTTTACCCCTGAGGCCCCTTGTTAACCCTTAAAGGGAACCAATCAGTAAAAGAAAATACCACTAGGGAAATGTGCTCTTGCATCTCCTAGCACACTTCCCAAACATGTGCATATACATGCTGTGTCCCTGCTTCGTATGATCAGTAACCCTGCTTTTGGAAACTTTTGCCTTCTACGTAAATGAGCCCCAACTAATCATCTTGGCTTTGTTCTTTCCACAAGTAGTCACCATGTCCTTGGTGTGTCAGCGCTGTAATCACACCCCTCTGGGAATTATTCAAATTGATGAGTTACCATGACGCCATTGAGAGGTTGGCCTTCTCTCACATTGACGCACTGATGTTGTCATTGCAGTGCACATGCGCAGTACAGCATGGATAAGACCCGCTGTACTGTGCTAGTGCGCCATAAGGATAATGTTGGTGCTCTGACATGACAGAAGGCCTACCTCTTGAGGATGTCATGCTAACTCAGCATTTTGAAGAGGAGGTGCATAATTACAAAGCTGACACGTGATTACAGTGCTGACACGCCTAGGGGATGGTGACTAGTTGTGAAAAGGACAGCGCCCAGATGACTATTTGAGATTAATTTACATAGAATGCGTGAGTGTTTAAAAGTCAGTTCATGGATTTTACTGGGCAGAGACACAGGGTATATGCACATGTTGGGGAAGTGTCAGTAACTTACCTGACCGCGCTCCAGCGTCGTCTGGCCCGGCTGGAGCGCAGCGCCGTCCTCCTCGGCAGGGCCGGGTGACGTCACGGAGACCCGACGGCGTCCCTAGTAAACAGGGGAGCCGCGGGTCTCGCGTCAGTGAGCGTCGCCCGGCCGAGCAGCTGAGTGCTGTTGTACTCAGGCTGAGTGACGGATCTCTCTGCCACTCAGCCTGCAGTGCACCAGCTGCTATGTGTCTGGATTCAGGAGGCCGGACCAATCAGCCTTTGGTCCGGGCTCCTGATCCAGTATAAAGTGTTGTCAGTGCCAGCTTCAAGTCGCTGGCTATTAGTTTATCTGATCCCAGCTCCCCCTTGTCCTTTTCCTGCATTTCCCGTCCTAACTCCTTCCGCCTGACTTATCGTGTTCTGACCTTCGCCTGACCTCCGACTTTCCCTTGTGTTGCCCGACTTTGTACTGCGTTGCCTGTGTGGTTTGACCCGGCTTGTTTCACTATTCTCTATTGTGTTTTGTATGTCCGTGCTGTTCTGTGTTTCACTTACGTAGCGTAGGGAACGCCTTCGTGGTTGTCCGCGACCGTTTAGGGTCGACCGAGGCAATTAGGCAGGGTCAGTGGGGGGTTCAAATTCAGGGCCCACTGTCTCTGTCCTGTCTGTTCTTGCCGGTCCCTAACAGGAAGTTTGCTGAATGATGCATCAGCACATTTCCCTATTGTTATAAACAAATTTTTATTTACTTATTGGTTCTCTTTTAAGTGTCACTGTTGTTTCAAAAAACTTTTGACATGTCAGAGAGTGTTCAGACCTTGACAGATTGTGAGAACTAGCTTCCCGATCACTGCTCTGTGTCACAAAAAAAGTTGGGCTCCATAGACTTATATTATGAGCCTGACTCATCACATGACAGGTCAAGTGTGGTGTTCTCCCGGCTTGTGCTCACGATTGGTACAGGTCTGACCAATCAAAACTTTTGACAAGTCTCTTTGACATGTCAAAGGTTTTTTGAAACAACATTGACACTTTAAGTATAACAAATAAACAGATTAAGTAAAAAAAATCAATAAATAATATGTATCTTCCGTTCTTGATCCAACATAGTTCTTTCCTTCTTTGGCTATGTTCATACAATGTCAAAAATAGATAAAAGCTGTCTGATTTTGATATTTAAAAAAAGTCTGTTTTGCCACGATTTAACTGACTGCAATGTCAATACATTAAAGTCAATGGGAAGACAGACGTCCAATGCACACAGCGTATTGAATAACGGGCGTTTTTACAGCGAACGTCAAAATAATGAACGTGATCATTATTTTCAGACGTTTTTTAGTTGTTCACACACAGTTTTTCTTTTGTCACCGTTCTTTCTCCGTTTTACTATTAAATTCAATGGACTTTTCAATTAAGCCGCATCCAAAGGCCAATTAGTAATCCCAAACTAAAATAATGTGCGAACACCAGTCATTGCACTAAGGGGAGGCCAGATTAAATGACGTCCGTTATTTTAGACTTAATTAACAGACATCATTTTAAACAGAGCTGAAAAAATGTTGTATTAACGTTGTATTTCTGTAAAACAAAAAAGAAAAACAAAAAACGAGGTTCAGGTCTGACTTTGATAGTTAAAAGTTGTAGTTTTGCAACATCCAGAGAGCAGAAGGTTGGGGAACACTGGTATAAATTATACAGCAGTGTTCCCTAGCCTTTGGCTCTCCAGGTATAGTCATGCGTTATTATAAGTCTTTAAAGCCCATCCAGTGCAGTTTGATGGAGATTACAAGGGCCCTATTACACGTTCTGTGTAACTGCAGGCAACGATCGAAAAATTGTTAGTATGTCGTTGATTGTTGATTTAGATCTGAACCTAAAATTAACGTTAACCGTTCGCTAATCGTTCACTGTAATTTCACATTCGTTCGCTCAAGTTCCAATTTTTTTTTACTAATGATTTAGTGCAATTGCACATTGTCCATTGTTATGCTGGGAACAGAAGGGATAAACGATCATAGTAACGATCGCATTTAACGATTATTGTTCTGTGTAATATGGTGAACGATTTCAGGTTAATGATAAACAATTTTGTTTGCAATCGTTTATTGTTAGTCGTCAATCGTTAAAAATCTCTCCGTGTAATAGGACCCTAAGTTAAGCATACTGCCGTGTACTTCGCCCTGTGATATCTAGAGATCGGTTGGGGGTTGAACAATCGGATCCTAAGAGGTTAAAGCTTTTGAAATGTCTGACGTAAAAAGCTTTTGTAAATGACAGGGGCAATTTAACTTTCTAAAGGTTTTCTGAACTTACTGTAAGTCTGCTCTCTGCAAAATCTAATGATAAATGGCAATCTCTCTATTAAATATATGAAATAAACTGTGTATTATATTGTTTTTATCAATTTAGCTGGTTTATCATATTTAGATTTTTGATTTTCTATGAATAGAATGATGCTTTAATAAGACTGAAGGCTAGTCATGAAAAAACATTACAGTCATACTGATTGACCTTTTTGATGATTTGTAGCTCTAATAAACAGTGAATAAAACATAAAAAAAATATTCCATTTAGTGCTGGCAGCCAAAATGCCATACAATTCTTTTACTATAATTCTTTATTTTTTCCTTAAGCCATTAAGTAACAATAATAGCTTTCAAAATATAGATATTGCCCTTCTGTAGAAAAGTTCTTCCCTCTAGGGTATTTTTAATAGAGACAAATTGTCCAGTGCCAAAGTACTTCTTGGGAATATTTTTTTAAGATATGTTAAGATATGTAATAAAAACTATATATAGTAAAATAATTTTAGCTATTATTTGAAACACTTAAACACAAGTGGCATAAAAATGCAATGACCTAGTGTGCTACTTTTTACAAGAGAATTCATAAAACAATGCATACACAATTTCATTTGTTATGATGTGTAAAAATTTGTAGAGGTGCAACATAGATCTGCCAGTGCCAACTTGACAGTTGTAGTAATGGATTTCACTTGTGTGACAACAGGACCCCATGAAGGAACAGTGCCCAGCAGTAACCTGTCCTCTCTTAGCCTATCCATCTTCTTTGGACCATTTTATGGCCAATTTTTTGGATGGTCTTCATTTTGGCACCAAAATACAGCAGTACTATGCAAATAATGAATGTAATTTACATAATAAGACCATATTTTGGTGCCAAGATGATTACGTCCAATAGGTTGCTTTAAAATGGCCAAAAGGTTGGGTTCACACTGCGTTTTTGCAGTCAGCTTAATTGATTCATTTTTAACCGTTTGAGGACCAGGCCCAAAATGACCCAGTGGACCGCGCAAATTTTGATCTTTGCGCTTTCGTTTTTCCCTCCTCTCCTTCTAAGAGCTCTAGCACTTTCAGTTTTCTATCTACAAGGCCATGTAATGGCTTGTTTGTTACAGGAATAGTTGTACTGTGTAATGGCGTCTTTCATTTTACCATAACATGTATGACGGAATCCCAAATATATTATTTATGAAGATATAAATAGGTGAAATAGTAAAAAAGAATGCAATATGGTAACGTTTGGGGGGTTGCTGTGTCTACGTAATGCACTATATGGTAAAAGGGACATGATACTGTTACTCTATAGGTCAGCCAGAACACAACCATATGCAGGTCACACAGATTCTCTAATGTTTTATATATATATATATATATATATATTTTAATGAAATCCTTTTTTTGGCAATTAATTATTAATAAAATGGGCCTATTGTGACGCTTATAACGTTTTTATTTTTTCCCCTATGGGGCTGTATGGGGTGTCATTTTTTTCCGCCATGATCTCTAGTTTTTATTAATACCATATTTGTGAAGATCAGACGTTTTGATCACTTTTTATAATTTATATATATAAATTTATATATATATATATATATATATAATAATAATAATAATAATAATAATAAACATAAAATCGGTAAACATAAACATAAAATCAGTAATCCTCACACTTTTTTCCCTCTTTTCGTCTACGCCATTCACCGTTCGCAATGACGCTTGTTATATTTTATTAGATCGGACAATTGTGCACGCTACGGTATATTATATGTTTATTTATTTATTATATATTTTATTTATATAATGGGAAAGAGGGGGTGATTTAAACTTTTATTGGGGGAGGGGTTTTGGGGCAGTGTGTTAGTGATTTTAACTTTTTTTATACATTTTAAGTCCCTTTGGGGGACTTGTACATACATTGCTTTGATTATGCACACTGATCATTGTTATGCCATAGGCATAGCTTTGATCAGTGTTATCGGCGCTCTGCTCATTGAGCCTGCCTGTGCAGGCTTAGTGAACAGATCACCGATCGGACCGCATGGAGGCAGGTGAGACACCTCCGGCGGTCCGTTTTAACAGTCAAACTGCAGGGGTCCTGATCCGTAAGTGACAGGGGACTCTCCCTGTCACTTACACTTAAACGCCGCAGCCGTGCAGCGTTTAAGGAGTTAATGGCACGCTGCAGCGTGATCGCTGCAGTATGTCATTAATGATAAGGTGCCGGCTGCTGATTGCAGCCAGCCCCCACTTGCTCCGCTCCGGAGCGCGCTTCATAGCTCAGGACGTACCGATATGTCCAGGGTCGTCTAGGGGTTAAATGGTTACTTTTTACATACAGAAAAACGTGGTCAACCATGTTTTTGTGTACACTTAAAGAAAAAAAATATGTTTCTATTAATTTTTTTAAATAACGGAAGTCACTGGAAAAACGGATCCAAATGGATGCACACAATTGCATCATTTGTTTTTTCCATACCCCCCCCCCCCTCCCAATGAAAAATGCTTAATGGATGGCAAAAACACAGTGTCAACCTAGCCTTAAAGTTATGCCCCTGACTATTGCTATGTTCACACAACACTGACATCTGTCATTTTGATTCTAAAAAAATGGGCAATATTTAGCAGCCTGGCCTCCCCTTAATGCAATGACCGCTGTTGTACATTATTCTAGTTTGGGATTACTAATTGGCCTTTGGTTGTGTCTTTATTAAAAAGTCCATTGAATTTAATAGTAAAAACAAAGAAAGAACGGTGAGAAAAGAAAAACTGTGTGTGAACAACTAATAAAAAGAAGGATCATGTTCATTATTTTGAAGTCTGCTATAAAAACATTTGTTATTCAATGCATTGTGTGCATTCTACATCCGTCTTCCCATTGACTTTAATACATTGCCATTGCAGTCAGTTAAATCTCTGCAAAAACTGACATTTTTTTAAATATAAAAATCGTCCATCTTTTTTATTTTTGACGTTGTGTGAACATAGCCTATTGATAAAACTGGGGAAAAAAAAAAAGATTTTTAAGACTTTCACCTGTTCTGTGCACATTAATGTTATATATTGTTTATTAACATGTTTATTACCCTAATTCTTTAACCTTCTGATGAGTGATAATAAGTTTGTTTACAGCAGCTTGGCAGTCATTGCATATAGAGTGGGCTTAGCTCATATAGAGAGGGCTGCCCACTGAATATTACAGTAGACACTACCTATAACCGCTGGGAGAAGAATAGTTCATGAACACACATGAGACCATAATGCACGCAACCCCCATTCTGTTCCAATGGGTTTTTCACACTTTATGGTCTTGTGTGTGTTCATAGCCATGGAGACCTGAACTTAGGCCCAGAGAGTAGAATTCACTGCTGATCAGTTAGTGGCCTTGATGACAGGTACACTTTGAGGGTAGCTTCACACACACCATATCGCAGCGTATTTTCTCCTGCAGATCCACAGCAGATCCGCAGCGGATTTGATCTAAATAACTTAACACAGTATCAAATTTTCACCATCAAATCTGCTGCGGATTTGCTGCGGATCCTATGTGTGTGAAGGCACTCTGAGAGGTAAAAAGTTCTAATTAAATAAAGGAGCAAAAAAAATTTTGCAGACAGGTTTTCTGTCAACTGGAATTAAAGTATTTTAATTTTATAATTTTTTTAATTTGAATTGTGGAATTTATTGCGGTTACAAATAACAGTAATTTGCATGAATTAATATATTCAAGACCAACATATATGAACATTTTATCCAAATGTTCGTGTCAGAACAAAAAGCATTGTATAAATATTTGGTGCATAGTAAGAGAAAATGTCTAAATAATCTCATTAACCTCCTTCACATGCATACCAAATAAATTAACAGACTGCAGAGCTGGCTCTTGTATCTGCGGACCATACATTTACATGCTGAGTTTGATGGCCCTTCATACTCGTTCACACTGTGTTATCAGCAGGATTGGACTGTTGTACTGACAGCCCAATCCTATATTGTGACAGCGAGTTGGGGAAAAAAAAATATTCTCTGTCATGAACCTACAATCACTACACTTACTGTATGTTTAGCCATGTGTTTCCAAATGCAGATTGCTAGGGAACATCAGTAAAGACTTCATAGAGATTTTCTCAGCAGAGAGAGCTTGGAGGCATGCAGAAAACACAGCAGAGCTTGGTGGCTCCTCCAATAAAGTTAGGGTGGGAGTACCCTACAGGTGGTAACTAAGGGTCCATTTACACAGAAAGATTATCTGACAGATTATCTGCCAAAGATTTGAAGCCAAAGCCAGGAACAGACTATAAACAGAGATCAGGTCATAAAGGAAAGCCTGAAATTTCTCCTCTGTTCAAATCCATTCCTGGCTTTGGCTTCAAATCTTTGGCAGATAATCTGTCAGATAATCTTTCTGTGTAAACGCACCATAATGCTAAGTTTACACGAGGCGATTATTGGCCCGATCGTACGATTAACAATTTCGAAGTAACGATTTATTTTTTATAACGATCAGCGTTTAGAGGGTACGATATATCGTACGTAAAAATCATTTTGCGATCGTGCACCCATAGCCCGGCCCGCCCGCAGCCCGCCCCCCCGCTCAACCACAGCCCCCTGCGCCGCCCCAATCGCCACTCCGATCGCCACCCCCGCCAAGAACATGCGTTACCTGCTCCGTGCAGCAGGTCTTCAGACATCCCCGGCTCCCATCTTCAGCGCACTGATTGGCTGAAGAGATGAGCCGGGAATTTCAAACGGCTCCTCTTCAGCCAATCAGTGCTCCTCTTCAGCACTGATTGGCTGAAGAGGAGCCGTTTGAAATTCCCGGCTCATCTCTTCAGCCAATCAATGCACGGCAGCACTGATTGGCTGAAGGGGAACCATTTGAAATTCCCGGCTCCCCTCTTCAGCCAATCAGTGCTGCCGTGCATTGATTGGCTGAAGAGGGGAGCCGGGAATTTCAAACGGCTCCCCTTCAGCCAATCAGTGCTGAAGAGTAGCACTGATTGGCTGAAGAGGAGCAGTTTGAATTTCCCGGCTCATCTCTTCAGCCAATCAGTGCGCTGAAGAGGGGAGCCGGGGATGTCCAAAGACCTGCTGCGCGGAGCAGGTAACGTATGTTCTTGGCCGCGGCGGGGGGGCCCATCGGAGCGGCAGCGGGGGTGGTGATCGGAGCGGCGGCGGGGGTGGCGATCGGGCGGCGGGGGTGGCGATCAGAGCGGCGGCGGCGGGGTTGGTGATCGAGCCGGCGCAGGGGGCTGCGGATGAGCGGGGGGCCGGGCGGCCGGACTATAACGCGATGACTATTTACACGGAACGATCGGCGATTTTCTTGCGATCGGCAACGACGATTTATGAACATGTTAACAGATCAAAATGAACGATTTTTCGATCGTTCGCCGCGTTTACACGTACGATTATCTTTCGAGTTCGATCGTTATCGTGAAAATTCACCCGATAATCATTTCGTGTAAACGTAGCATTACACTGAAAAATCAATGGTACACACCCCAAATCCTCATGCCGGTGATGCTTTGAAACTGCATTTGCAAGCTTAGGACACACATGCAGTTGAAAATAATGGTGGTCGGTGGAATATAGTAGTCACTGCATTTAACTATCAGCACAACATGGGAAGACCAAACTACTTGGTATGGGAACTGGAAGAATGTTTTTTTTTCCTCGTTTTTGCCACAAAAAGGCATAAAGGCATTGTAAAGAGTAAAGTGGGCTACCATACTACCTTATATTCAGGTTTACCTACTTAACATGAGGGGCATACCTACCTGATATGTTGGGTCTTGGGTCTAATCACCAATATACACTTATTACGGAAAATGCTTATAAAGTGCTTTTTTCCCTGCACTTACAAATGCATCAAGGCTTCACTTGCTGGACAAATTGGTGATGTCACGACCTGACTTCCAGAGCTGTGCGGGCTGTGGCTGCTGGAGAGGATGATGACAGGGGGACACTGAGGGACACAGGGCACTGGAGGGACACTGAGCATTCCCCTGCCATCATCCTCTCCAGCAGCCACAGCCTGCAAAGCTCTGGGAGTCGGGTCGTGACATCACCATGTTATCCAGGAAGTGAAGCCTTGATGCAGTAGTAAGTGCAGGGGGAAAAAAAGCACTTTATAAGCATTTCCCGTAATAAGTGTATAGTGGTGATTTGTATAACTTTTAGGGGGCAATACAATACTTTGATAAAATTTTTTGATGGACTTCTCCTTTAGATAAACCTCCTTTTTGGAATATACTCACTTTTAGTGTTGGGTCAATATTGTTTTCTGGAGTAATTGTATGTGTATAATTGATTTATTTTTTAATTTGACCCCTTCCCTCTTGGGCCAATTTTCATTTTTGCCTCGTTTTTAAAAGGCTATAGCGCTTGCATTTTTTCACCTGCAGACCCACATGAGCCCTTATTTTGTGCAACACCAATTATACTTTGCAATACCAGACTTAATTATTCCATTAAATATGCTGCAAAACCAGAAAAAATGTATTTGCAAATTATAAAAAAAAAGGGCAATTCTTTTGATTTTGGAAGGTTTCTTGTTTACACCGTTTGCCCTTTGGTAAAACTATTGTTGTTTATGTTTCTCAAGTCAGTACGATTACAACAATATGTAACTTGTATAACTTTTATTTTATTTGATGGCTTTTAAAAAATTAAAACCTTTAATAAAAAAAATCTAAATGTGTTTAAAATTGTTCTATTACCATCTCTATACCACTTTTATTTTATCAGTCTATGAGGCTGTGTGTGGTTTCATTTTTTGTGCCATAATCTGTGTTTTCTATCGGTACCTTGCTTGCTTATATGCAACTTTTTGATCACATTTTATTTCAATTTTTCTAGATTTGATTTGAGCAAAATCAGCTATTTTGCACTTTTGAATTTTTTTTGCGCTTACGCCGTTTACCATGCAAAGTCAGGAATGTGATCATGTAATAGTTTGCGCGATTATGCACGCGGCGATACCAAATATGTTTATTTATTTTTATTTATAAAATGGAAAAAGGGAGTGATTTAAACTTTTATTAGGGGAGGGGATTTTTTTTAATTAATAAAAACTTTTTTTCACCACACTTTAACTTTTAGTTTCCCTGAGGGACTTTTATTATTACTGCACTGATCTGTCATAGAGATCAGAGCAGTATACTGATCTATTAGACAAGTGCTATAGTACTCTGGGCTGCTGCAGCCCAGATCTATTAAATACCAAGCCGGGATCAGCGCCATTCCAACGCCTGTCTTAGTAAGAAGAAGGGATCTCGCCTCTGCAATCGCATCGCAGAATGGATATCCCCCCCACTAGACACCAGGGATGGGGCACACAAGTCATTTAAATGCAGCTGTCAACTTTGACAGCTGCATTTGGATGGCTTAATTAGCTGGGCGTGTTGATCTGCCTCGCTGGCTAATGCCTGTAGTCCTCGGCTGCAGATAAACAGGAATCACGGGCTTCAGAGGGGGGTCACGGAGTGACCCCTCTCTGGACTCCCCTACCTGCTGCAGGAAGTGCCGAACGTCCATATGCATGAAAAGGTTAAGGTTATGATTACAGCAGGCTAAATTTCTGAGCGCTCTCCATATATTTTTTTTTGCTGCCATGTCATATCCTGATGCATGAAGGGGTTAACTGTACATGAAAGGAGGTTTAGTTTATGTTTACAGATTTTAGAAAAAAGATCAGAGACACTGGTGGTAAAAGTTGTTACATAACTCATATCAGATTGAAGGGGGGGGGAGCTCACAAAACTCTAGTTGCACTAACACCAGTGTCATGAACACACTTGTAATTTTATAGAGTTGTAAATTGAGCTTTAGTATCTAAATCTTAGCACTGCTTACATACAGCTATTCATGTAAAATTCAAGGCGTATTGCAAAAGCAACAATCACAAGTGTGACAGCTTCAATTTTCAATTTGATGTGCACACCGGTGATTAACTTCAATTGATACTGTCAGATAATGAGAAGACTTTATGAACATTTGAATAGCAATGAGTGGCCAGAATCTATGTTGCTAATGTTCAGGGCATCACATCTTAGAAAGTAGAAAAACTGTCAGTTCAATAACTGAGTAGCCACTTTGTTTTGATCAACATTGTCAGAGCCTATTTCAGAAAGTAATACTGATCCAGTTTTAAAACCAAGTTCCAACAAAGTCAACTGGTCTGATTTCAAGGTGAATGTATTCATTCTTCCTGAAGTTTTCTGTCTGAATATATTGAGACAGTTGAATAAATTGAAATAAATAGACTTGGAGTTACATATTCTGTCAGTAATTGAAATAGCTTTCCCACCCCTATATAGTAATAATGCCACCTTTGTAAGTCTCTTTCTGGAGAGGAAAGCATGCAATTACCATTTTGATAACATATTTATAAAATAAAATTGACACTAATATGTTGATAAGGGCAGCTGAAAGTTAGAGTTTTGCTTACGTATAGGTCTAAATGTTACACTTATATGTTTTAAATCCGGAAGACTGGGTCAGGGTATATGCACCATTTAAAAGCTATAGTATCATGATGATATTTTATTGAAATGGTCAGTAACCTTTCTACAAACTTTCAGGTCAGCTGCCATTTGTGTACATGAAAAATACTACCATTTCTGGCTATTATATATTTTCACCAGTTTTCCCCTCTGTAAGGTCTCTTTCCAATTTTCAATATTCCCTGAGCTAATGCGGGGAGACTAGCTGCTGTTATAACTCAAAAAATGGTCAGATAAAGTGTACCTGTCATTATAACTTTTAAAATCTAAACCAAAAGTGGATGTGATATAAAGCAAGTTTGCAATTTACATTCATTCATTCATTATTTATTTATTAGTTATTGACAACATGACACTGTGTTTTCTGACTCTTTTTTCTCAAAGAGTCATAAAAAACGGGACGTCCCATGTTTCCCAGGTCATCTGAGCGCTCACAAAGAAGACAGTCATGTGATTGACAGACATAGAGCCGTGACGCTCTGTACTAGCTGGAATCCTGTGTTTAGTCTGTTTTTTTTCCTATACCAACACAAGTCAGAAAAGCTGCCTCCAGGAGACAGGATCTGGATTTCTGGTAAATTCAGCTTTGCTTTACAGCATAAGAAAAAAATGTATATGGCAAGCTTTATTTCACATCTACTGTTGATTTAGAGTTTGAAAGTTATAACGACAGGTACACTTTAGTTATTATGCTATATAGGGAGATGTAAAACCTTATTCCCTTCTATACAATAAAATTATTATGTACAGTCAACAGAGATGAGTCGTCAAATATGTATTCTATGCGATTTTAAACTGAAAAATTAATATTGAACAAAATTTGATTATTACAGCTATTTACATTAAACATTTGTTTAGTTAAACTTATACTTCAATGTTAAATAAGACCTGAAAGCTTTGTTTGCCTTGATTCCAATTCTATTCAAATTAAGTTAATAAAACAAAAAAATTATTGAAATCAGGGCTTTCCAGTGTGAGGATATGTTCACACAAGGTTTTTTTCAGCTCTGTTTACAATGATGTCCGTTATTTTGAGTCTAAAATAACGGAAGTTTTTTAGCAGCCTGGCCTCCCGTTCATTATTTTAGTTTGGGATTACTGATTGCCCTTTGGGTGTGTCTTAATTTAAAAGTCCATTGAATTTAATAGTAAAAATGGAGAAAGAACGGTTACAAAAGAAGAACTGTGTGTGAACAACTAATAAAAAAATGTCCGCTGTTTGCAAAAGACATCCGAAAATAATGTTCATGTTCATTATTTTGACGTTCGCGGCAAAAACGTCCGTTTTTCAATGCATTGTGTGCATTGGACGTCCGTCTTACCTTTGATTCTAATGAATTGCCATTGCAGTCAGTTTACGGACGTTATTTCGGTAAACGGACGTTATTTTAAATATAAAAATCGGCCGCCTTTTCTCTATTTTTGACGTTGTGTGAACATAGCCTGAGGCTGGGTTCACACACAGTATATTTCAGTCAGTATTTGGTCAGTATTTTGCAACCTTAACCAGGAGTGGATTGAAAACACAGAAAGGCTATGTTCACACAATGTTAAAATTGAGTGGGTGACCGCCATTTAATGGCAAATAACTGCCATTATTTCAATACAACAGCCATTGTTTTAAAATAGCAGCAAATTTTTGCCATTAAATGGCGGCCATACACTCAATTTCATAAACTCAATCTACGCACGTTTCGCTTAGCTTTATCAAGGGATCCCTTGATAAAGCTAAGCGAAACGTGCGTAGGGTGAGTGGGTGAGAAGGACTTGGCTGAATACACGCATCCTCCTGGGTTAGTATACATGTAATATGATTGGGTGATTTCACCTGTTGTGTGGTACCTATCCAGTACCCTTGGCAATTTATAGGTTTTTGCCTGTTTGAAGAAAAAACTATTTTTCTCTTGCCATTCTATGTCTTTCTTCCTGCATTTGTATTTGTTCGCCATCTAGTGGAGGCTGCCTGCATTACAACATCCATACTTTTTCCTATGAGCATTCTCTATGCATGTGCAATATATTATTCCATAAAGTATATATGTATGTCCCCTTACCAATTTCTTTATTGTATGGTTTTGTTTCATCTTTTTTCATTGTTTTAATGAATTTTATTAAGTATTATTTAAATAAAGATTACAATAATATTTATTTTTTATTGTCCTGCATTCTTTTTATCCCTTTGTGGATCCTTTTTTGTTTGATTTGTATCTTGTTATGCATTAAAGACTATATATGTTGGGCATTTTTTGTTTTTGGTCTAATTATTCAGCTGTAATAGCAAGGTTCGTTTTAGGTTCGGTTCGTACAAGTCCGAACTTCACGAAAGTTCGGTGGATCGAACCGAATCAAACTTTTCAAAAGTTTACTCATCCCTACTTAGAAGTGTAGAAGTGCTGTGCTGCATGTAATAGAGGCAGACTATCTTGTTCTATACTCTAACACTCAGCAGCAGGGCCGCCATCAGGAATTTCGGGGCCCCATACAACCAAAGTGTCTGGGCCCCCCACATTAATAAAAAAAAAACTGTGTGTTCGACCCACGCCTTGCTGGGAGGTATAATTTGGTTCAGATCAATTCTAGAGAACTGGCTCATATACCCCATTTTCCCCAGTGGCTTAAAATGTGACCTCTGTTATACAGTTATAAAATTGTAGAAACTAAATGTGAACAAGGTGCAATTTAAATGTCACCATACAGACACTTACTTGTATAGCTGTCTCTTGTGCTCTGTATGCAGTGCTTTATATTCACCCCTGCAACGTACAATTTATAGCGTGTCTACAAGCCCAGCGGGGCTTATTATGATGGAGACTAAAACTTATACAAGAGTGGGATAGGGGTTCCCCTGTATTCAGAATGCTGTTGAGTACTAGGCAATGCCCCGTTTGGGGTTATTGAAATTTGAGGGTCTGGGGGGCTGTTTGATTTGTATATGTTCACCAATATCCCCCCCCCTGGTATGCTCACTAACATAGAATATGTTGATATGGCTAATATAATGAGGCTGTTCCATAATGAGGCTGGGTGTTATACAAATCCCCCCCAGGCAGACTAGTTTAGCTCACCCAAGCCAGTGATAGCGAATACATGGCGGTGAGAACGCTGTCTAGGAGATCCTGTTTGTGCAGCAGAGGTGTCTTTATCCTGCTCTGCATAGACCCTCGAAATTCAATAATCCCAGAAGGGGAATTGCCTAGCACTCAACAGCATTCTGAATACAGGGGAACCCCAACCCCACTCTTGTATAAGTTTTAGTCTCCATCATAATGAGCCCCGCTGGGCTTGTAGACACGCTATAAATTGTACGTTGCAAGGGTGAATATAATGCACTGCATACAGAGCACAAGAGACAGCTATACAAGTAAGTGTCTATTTGAATTGCACCTTGTTCACATTTAGGTTCTACAATTTTATAACTGTATAACAGAGGTTACATTTTAAGCCACTGGGGAAAATGGGGTATATGAGCCAGTTCTCTAGACTTGATCTCACACACAGACACCAGCACACATGCATACAGACACCAGCACACATGTATACACACATACAGACACCAGCACACATGTATACAGACACCAGCACACATGTATACACACATACAGACAGGGGCTGGCTGGCAAATTTTAGCCTGGGGGGCAGCCACATAGCAGTGGCCCATGAGTAGCAGGCCAGCGGCCCATCCTTCAAGGACAACTCTGGCCCTTACCTATTATTAAATCTATCTATCTCCTTTATCTATTTATCTCCTATCTATGTATCTATCATCTCTCTCCTATCTATCTATAATCTTTCTCTCTCTCTCCTATCTCTCTCTCTCTCTCCTATCTATCTATCTATCTATCTATCTATCTATCTATCTATCTATCTATCTATCTATCACACGAAAACCCAAAGCACTCCAGCATAAGGTAAAAAAAAGGTAGTGGTTTATTACAAAAATGTGCAGAAACACAGGATGCAACGTTTTTAGTTCTCTCACAGAATGCTTAATAATGGTTCTGTGAGAGAACTGAAACGTTGCATCCTGTTTCTGCACATTTTTGTAATAAACCACTACCTTTTTTCACCTTATGCTGGAGTGCTTTGGATTTTCGTGTGATACTTGGGGATCCCCCCAGCCAAGGGATTTGCATCCTACTGCACCCGCTACACCTGTGAGGAAGTGCGGCTCCTTTCTCCTCTGTATCTATCTATCTATCTATCTATCTATCACATGTCTGTCTAATATCTATCAGGCAGTATGAGGATTGTGCTGTAGCTGATGGGCCCAGCATGGGGCACATATTTCAGCTACAGGTTACAGCAAATTTTAGGATTTATAAAGAAAACCCAAACACATATATAAAATTAAAATAAAACATTTTTCTATGCCTAATATTGTACATGTCTAAATAGCCATCAGTTACCAAATAACACTGGTATACAAGAAGCAAATATTATTATTCTTATTATACAAGTTACCACCATAATATTACCGACCAATCTAGTGTATAGAGATTGTTACTACCAATAATACCAGTATAACAGATAATCCCTCAGCACCATGACCACCACCATCATTACACTTATATAGAGACTTTTACTACCAATAATACCAGTATAACAGATAATCCCTCAGCACCATGACCACCACCATCATTACACTTATATAGAGACTTTTACTACCAATAATACCAGTATAACAGATAATCCCTCAGCACCATGACCACCACCATCATTACACTTATATAGAGACTTTTACTACAAATAATACCAGTATAACAGATAATCCCTCAGCACCATGACCACCACCATCATTACAATTAGAGATGAGTGAATCTACAGTACAAATGAAGTGAAGTGCCTCATTCCTATATCTGCATTCAGTTTATCAGACTGTGGGCTATTCTACTCTGTGTCACTCCTCCCCGAGTGCTGGGAAAAGATGGATCCAGTCCTGGGAAACTGGATCCCAGCACCCGGGGAGAAGCGGCAGCAAGCAGAGCGGACTGCAAAGCCTGCAGCCTGATAAGCTGAATGCAGATAGAAAGCGCTTCGCTCCATTCCTACTGTAGATTAGCTCATCTTAACTCACAACATAGCAACTGATACCACTATACCGGAGGGTCAAACTCACTACCCTCCAGCTGCTGCAAAACTACATCATGATGGTAACAGCTGGAGGGTCACAGCTGACACCTGTGTTCTGTATGGTGACTGATAGAATCCACCATATAAACAAATATTACTAATCATACCCGGATATACTAGTGCAGTTACATCCAAGGCTTCTTCTCTGTGTGAGTTGCAGGTGATGTGTTGTTAAGCAAAGTTGTTTCGCTTTCCATCTCCATCTGGCCCGGCCATCACAAAGACTACTCCAGTCCATGAATAGTCTATGCAGAATTAACCAGAGAAACATGTTAGACTCTTGGCTCCAGCACCACCCTTACCTCTATACACTCCCCATCTCTATTGCTCCACACTATAACAGTGCCCACTTTATGCCCCCCATAGTATTTAGATCCAGGCTGGCAGGCTCACTCTATGTCCTCATCATAGGCGGATTATAATGAGGGCAATCTGTGCTACCGCCCAGGGCCCTGGGCTCCGGGGGACCCAGGGAGATTGCCCCCATTATAACACAGCCACGCACACCACTGCTCATGGCTGGAAAATATCCTCCGCCGGAATGCACCACACTGATTGATGCCGTCTAGTCTCCCTTTTGATTGCTAGCCCCCGATCTCCACAGCTACCCCCAAACAGAGTAGCGTCCGTGTTGGACGTCCAGGTCATGTGGTGCACCCTTGTCGCCGAGGGTCAGGAGCGGCGGTGTCAAAGTGTGCCTACCAAGGAGGACATGCCAGGGAGGATAAAAGGGGCAACCGGGAGAGATGTTGCAGCTGCTGGTGATGACAGACTACCTGTCTGTCTCTGCTGCTTCTTATGGTGAGACTGTCAGGTGCCAGGGGCAATATGGGTCATATATGTCTGTATATATGTGTCCATATCACTGTACAATACTACAACCCACAATTTCTAAACTGCCCGGGTCCTGTGGTACCCTTAATGCGCCCCTGGTCCTCATATATTAGAAAGACACCCCCAATCTGTACCCTCATATAGCGGATAAGCCCCCCATTGTGCCTCCATATATAGAGGATAGACCCTCTTTGTGCCTAACCAATCAGATATAGTAATTAAACCCCTCTCTGTGTGTCCATATAATAGTTAAACCCTCTTTGCCCCCATTACACAGAGAAATGCATAGCCAATGGTGGATGCAGGTGGATGCAGGTGGACAGGTTTAGTCTATGTTCACACAACGTATTATCAATTAATCAAGGCTGTTGTTGCAATTTGCAACAATGGCCATGATTAATTGATAATTTACATTGTGCTGCAGACAACGGAATCCTGGCCGGAGTGTATACACATATACACTCCGTCCGGGATTGCAAGCGGCTGCAATGAAAACTGACACGTCAGTTTTGTTTTGCTGCTATTCATTGAATAGCGGCCGCACAAGACTGACAGTTCACACAATGGAGAGTGCGGCCCCGGATGGGGGTGCACATGGCTGGGTCACAGAACGGTCGCTGTCTTACCCTGTGTGTGAACCCGGCCTTAAAGTGCACAATCAGCCGACAAGTGAGCTGATTGCTGGTCATGTAACATGGGGCGATATCTGATTAGGCAGAGAATCGCTCTATGTTATAAATATTTATGGTGTCATTATGTCATATGTTCCCCAATCTGTGTGCCCCCAGTTGTAGCAAAACTCTCACAGCTGGAACTACAACTCCTATCCCGACCTCATATCTGGAACTACAACTCATGTCCTGACAGCTGGAACTCCAACGCCCATCCTTACCTTATGGCTGGATCTAGGGGTAGGCAATATGGGCAAAACATTAAATCTCGATTTATTTATTTTTCTCAATTCTAGATTTAAATCTCGATTTTTTTTATTTTTTTTAATTTTTTCTAATTATGATGGGTGTAGTAGTAGAGGCATAGTGGATAAGGGGTGTAGTAACAGTAGAAGCGTAGAAGGTGAGGGGTGTAGTAGTAGATAAGGGGAGTAGCAGTTTTGGGAGTAGTAGTAGTAGTAGTATCAGGAGTGGGGGTAATAGTAGGAATGGTAGAGGGAGCAGTATTGGGGGTAGGAGTAGAGCAGTACTGGGGGTGGTAGTAGAGCAGTACTGGGGGTAGTAGTAGAGCAGTACTGGGGGTAGTAGTAGAGCAGTATTGGGGGTAGTAGTAGAGCAGTATTGGGGGTAGTAGTAGAGCAGTATTGGGAGCAGTAGTAGAGCAGTATTGGGGGTAGTAGTAGAGCAGTATTGGGGGTAGGAGTAGAGCAGTACTGGGGGTAGTAGTAGAGCAGTACTGGGGGTAGTAGTAGAGCAGTATTGGGGGTAGTAGAGCAGTACTGGAGGTAGTAGTAGAGCAGTACTGGGGGTAGTAGTAGAGCACTATTGGGGGTAGTAGTAGAGCAGTATTGGGCGAAGTAGTAGAGCAGTATTAGGAGCAGTATTGGGGGTAGTAGTAGAGCAGTACTGGGGGTAGTAGTAGAGCAGTATTGGGGGTAGTAGTATAACAGTATTGGTGGTAGTAGTAGAGCAGTATTAGGAGCAGTATTAGGGGTAGTAGTGGAGCAGTATTGGGGGTAGTAGTAGAGCAGTACTGGGGTAGTAGTAGAGCAGTATTGGGGGTAGTAGTAGAGTAGTATTGGGGGTAGTAGTAGAGCAGTATGAGAAGCAGTATTGGGGGTAGTAGTAGAGCAGTATTGGGGGTAGTAGTAGTAGAGCAGTATTGGTGGTAGTAGTAGAGCAGTATTAGGAGCAGTATTGGGGGTAGTAGTAGAGCAGTACTGGGGGTAGTAGTAGAGCAGTATTGGGGGTAGTAGTATAACAGTATTGGTGGTAGTAGTAGAGCAGTATTAGGAGCAGTATTGGGGGTAGTAGTGGAGCAGTATTGGGGGTAGTAGTAGACAGGGGTGATTCTAGCCTCTCTGCTGCCCGAGGCGAACTATAGAATGACGCCCCCCCCCCCCCCCCCCCGTCAATCCGCCCACATTATAATCCACTACTGCCCCCCCCCCCCCACTGCTGTCCCCAATAAACATAATGTTTGGTCCCTTGCTGCACAGAGGATGTCAGGAGAGGAGGAGGCTGACTTTATAGGAGAGGTCCCAGCAGCACAGAGGATGTCAGGAGATGAGGGTGCTAATCCTATAGGAGAGGTCCCAGCAGCACAGAGGATGTCAGGAGAGGAGGGTGCTAATCCTATAGGAGAAGTCCCAGCAGCACAGAGGATGTCAGGAGAGGAGGGTGCTGATCTTTTAGGAGATGGTCCCCCTCTTCCCCCCCTTATAGATGGTCCCCTCTCCCTTATAGATGGTCCCCCTCTCCACCCCTTATAGATGGTCCCCCTCTCCCCCCTCCCTTATAGATGGTCCCCCTCTCCCCCCTCCCTTATAGATGGTCCCCCTCTTTCCCCTCCCTTATAGATGGTCCCCCTCTTCCCCCCTTATAGATGGTCCCCCTCTTCCCCCCCCCTTATAGTTGGTCCCCCTCTTCCCTCTCTCCCCCCCTTATAGATGGTCCCCCTCTCCCCCCCTTATAGATGGTCCCCCTCTTTCCCCTCCCTTATAGATGGTCCCCCTCTTCCCCCCTTATAGATGGTCCCCCTCTTCCCCCCCCCTTATAGTTGGTCCCCCTCTTCCCTCTCTCCCCCCCTTATAGATGGTCCCCCTCTCCCCCCCCTTATAGATGGTCCCCCTCTTCCCTCTCTCCCCCTCCCTTATAGATGGTCCCCTTTCCCTTATAGATGGTCCCCCTCCCCCCCTTATACATGGTCCCCCTCTCCCCCCTGCCTTATAGATGCCCCCTTATAGATGGTCCCCCTCTTTCCCCCTCCCTTATAGATGGTCCCCCTCTCCCCCTTATACATGGTCCCCCTCTTTCCCCCCCCTTATAGACGGTCCCCCTCCCGCCCCTTCCTTATAGATGGTCCCCCAATTATAGATGGTCCCCCTCTTTCCCCCCTCCCTTATAGATGGCCCCCCCTTATAGATGGTCCCCCTCTTTCCCCCCTCCCTTATAGATGGCCCCCCCCCTATAGATGGTCCCCCTCTTCCCTCTCCCCCTCCCTTATAGATGGTCCCCCCCCCTTATAGATCGTCCCCCTCTTTCCCCCCTCCCTTATAGATCGTCCCCCTCTTTCCCCCCTCCCTTATAGATGGCCCCCTTCCCCCCCTACCTTATAGATGGTCCCCCTCTCCCCCCCCCCCCCCCTGCACAGCAGATAAAACAAAAACAAAAAACAGCACACAACTCACCTGCCCTCCGTTCCCCCGTCGAGCCTCTCTGGTCTGGTCCCGGCTGATGTGCGGCTGCCCGGGGTGTCCCGTCCTGTCCCCGGCAGCGCGCGCATCACAGAGCTCCCCGTGCGCCTGTGCCTGTGACTTCCGGCGCACGGGGAGCTCTCTGATGCGCGCGCTGCCGGGGACAGGACGGGACACCCCGGGCAGCCGCACATCAGCCGGGGGACTAAGGCTGCATTCCCACGTTCCGTGATCCTGACGGATCACGGACGTGGAATGCATGTACTGGAGCCCCCCCGCCCCCGGGAAGTATCTGTAATGAGATGCTGTGAGCGGGGGAGACTGTATTCATAAGCGCCGCGCTGTAGTATCAGCACCGCACGGCTGATTTAGTACAGCGCGGCGCTTATGAATACAGTCTCCCCCGCTCACAGCATCTCATTACAGATACTGCCCGGGGGCGGGGGGGCTCCAGTACATGGTACAGTCAGGGCCGTTTTAATACATTGGTGGGCCCAGTGCACAGCCCTCAAGAGTGGGCCCCCCCTTACCTTTCTGCACATTGTATAATGTACTGAATTTGCCCCCACACTGTATCAAGAGCCCCAATACATACAGTAGTTACCTTATAACACTATTTCCACCATTCAGTGATTACATATTACATAAAAACTGCACTAAACAAAACAGAAAGATATCACCATTGATACCATTACATAATACCGCCATACCATGACCCCTATCAGTACAAGCCTATAACAGAGTGAAGTTACATCCAGTGACTCACCGGAGGCGTCTTCTCCGATCAGAGTCTGTCACCTTTTCTTTTTCTCTCCATCCAGCGTGGGCCACCTTGAAGTCTTCTCCTGGCTGTGAATCTTCTCTCCAGAATCTGCCAGACAAATATTTTAGGCTCCAACACATACAGTAGTTAGGTCCCTTGTACCCCTATACAGTAGTTACACCCCTCTGTACCCCTACATAGTTACACCCCTTGGTGCCTCCATAGTTTTAAGGTGTCCCTGTAGTATATAGACCCTCATGTGCTCCTCCAGTTATATACAGCCCTCCTGTGCGCTCCCCATTTAGTATATAGCCCCCCTGTGCACTCTCCCCAGTAGTATATAGCCCCCTGTGCTCACCCACAATAGTATATAGCCCCCTGTGCTCACCCACAATAGTATATAGCCCCCCCTGTGCTCTCCCCCAATAGTATATAGCCCCCCTATGCTCTCCCACAATAGTATATAGCCCCCCTGTGCTCTCCCACAATAGTATATAGCCCCCCTGTGCTCTCCCCCAATAGTATATAGCCCCCTGTGCTCTCCCCCAATAGTATATAGCCCCCCTGTGCTCTCCCACAATAGTATATAGCCCCCCTGTGCTCTCCCCCAATAGTATATAGCCCCCCTGTGCTCCCCCTCAATAGTATATAGCCCCCCTGTGCTCTCCATAATATATAGCCCCCTGTGCTCTCCCCCATAGTATATAGACCCCTGTGCTCCCCAATAGTATATAGCTCCCCTGTGCTCCCCAATAGTATATAGCTAACCTGTGCTCCCCAATAGTATATAACCCCCTGTGCTCCCCCGTAGTATATAGCCCCCTGTGCTCCCCCATAGTATATAGCCCCCTGTGCTCCCCAGTAGTATATAGCCCCCTGTGCTCCCCATAGTATATAGCTCCCCTGTGCTCCCCCATAGTATATAGCTCCCCTGTGCTCCCCCATAGTATATAGCCCCCTGTGCTCCCCCAAAGTATATAGCTCCCCTGTGCTCCCCCATAGTATATAGCTCCCCTGTGCTCCCCAATAGTATATAGCCCCCTGTGCTTCCCAATAGTATATAGCTCCCCTGTGCTCCCCAATAGTATATAGCTCCCCTGTGCTCCCCCATAGTGTATAGCCCCCTGTGCTCCCCCATAGTATATAGCTCCCCTGTGCTCCCCCATAGTATATAGCCCCCTGTGCTCCCCCATAGTATATAGCCCCCTGTGCTCCCCAATAGTATATAGCCCCCGTTCTCCCCCATAGTGTATAGCCCCCTGTGCTCCCCCATAGTATATAGCTCCCCTGTGCTCCCCCATAGTATATAGCCCCCTGTGCTCCCCCATAGTATATAGCCCCCTGTGCTCCCCCAAAGTATATAGCTCCCCTGTGCTCCCCCATAGTATATAGCTCCCCTGTGCTCCCCAATAGTATATAGCCCCCTGTGCTTCCCAATAGTATATAGCTCCCCTGTGCTCCCCAATAGTATATAGCTCCCCTGTGCTCCCCCATAGTGTATAGCCCCCTGTGCTCCCCCATAGTATATAGCTCTCCTGTGCTCCCCCATAGTATATAGCCCCCTGTGCTCCCCCATAGTATATAGCCCCCTGTGCTCCCCCATAGTATATAGCCCCCTGTGCTCCCCAATAGTATATAGCCCCCGTTCTCCCCCATAGTATATAGCCCCCTGTGCTCCCCAATAGTATATAGCTCCCCTGTGCTCCCCATAGTATATAGCTCCCCTGTGCTCCCCCATAGTATATAGCCCCCTGTGCTCCCCCATAGTATATAGCTTCCCCATAGTATATAGCTCCCCTGTGCTCCCGAATAGTATATAGCCCCCTGTGCTCCCCCATAGTATATAGCCCCCTGTGCTCCCCCATAGTATATAGCCCCCTGTGCTCCCCCATAGTATATAGCTCCCCCATAGTATATAGCCCCCCTGTGCTCCCCAATAGTATATAGCCCCCGTTCTCCCCCATAGTATATAGCTCCCATGTGCTCCCCAATAGTATATAGCCCCCGTTCTCCCCCATAGTATATAGCCCCCCTGTGCTCCCCAATAGTATATAGCCCCCGTTCTCCCCCATAGTATATAGCCCCCTGTTCTCCCCCATAGTATATAGCTCCCCTGTGCTCCCCCATAGTATATAGCCCCCTGTGCTCCCCAATAGTATATAGCCCCTTGTGCTCCCCCATAGTATATAGCCCCCTGTCCTCCCCCATAGTATATAGCTCCCCTGTGCTCCCCCATAGTATATAGCCCCCTGTTCTCCCCCATAGTATATAGCCCCCTGTGCTCCCCCATAGTATATAGCCCCCTGTGCTCCCCAATAGTATATAGCCCCCTGTGCCCCCCCCCCCCCCCCCCGTAGTATATAGCTCCCCCTCCCATATAACATTGAAAAAAACAAACACTGTTACTCACCTGGGTCCACGCGTTCCTCTTCTCTTCCCTCCTGTGGCCGCACTTCCTCCGGTCACAAGAGGCTGCACTCCCCTTACCCTCGCGCCGACGCTTCAGTGACGTCGGCCGCTAGAGGGAGAGTGCGGCCTCTTGTGACTGCAGGAAGTGCGGCCACAAGAGTGACTGACAGGGAGGGAGCCAATGGCTCTCTCTCTGTCAGTGTCGCTGCTGCTGCAGCGCTGAAGCGCCGCAGCAGCAGCGGACGGGGGCAGCGGCGGACGGGGGGGCCCTGCAGGGGGCGCCATGGAGGGGTAAGTAGATTACCCATCCATGGCGCTCCCCCATGACAGGCTGGTGGCCGGAGCCCTGTGCGACCGCATTGGTCGCACATAGCAACGGCCGGCCTGCTCGGGGGGGCCCCTTTAACCAGTGGGCCCGGTGCACGTGCACCATGTGCCCTCTGGTTAAAGCGGCCCTGGGTACAGTCAGTGGCGGATTATAATGTGGGCGGCCGCCCGAACCGCTCATATTATAATCTGCCACTGAATGCCGCCCCCATGAAGATAGCTGGTGGCGCCGCCTGAGGCAGACGATTCAGGTCGCCTCATGATTGCGGCGCCCCTGGTAGTAGAGCAGTACTGGGGGTAGTAGTAGAGCAGTACTGGGGTAGTAGTAGAGCAGTATTGGGGGTAGTAGTAGAGCAGTATTGGGGGTAGTAGTAGAGCAGTATGAGAAGCAGTATTGGGGGTAGTAGTAGAGCAGTATTGGGGGTAGTAGTAGTAGAGCAGTATTGGGGGTAGTAGTAGAACAGTATTAGGAGCAGTATTGGGGGTAGTAGTAGAGCAGTACTGGGGGTAGTAGTAGAGCAGTATTGGGGGTAGTAGTAGAGCAGTATTGGGGGTAGTAGTAGAACAGTATTGGTGGTAGTAGTAGAGCAGTATTAGGAGCAGTATTGGGGGTAGTAGTAGAGCAGTATTGGGGGTAGTAGTAGAGCAGTACTGGGGGTAGTAGTAGAGCAGTATTGGGGGTAGTAGTAGAGCAGTATTGGGGGTAGTAGTAGAGCAGTATCGGGGGTAGTAGTAGAGCAGTATTAGGAGCAGTATTGGTGGTAGTAGTAGAGCAGTATTGGGGGTAGTAGTAGTAGATCAGTATTAGGAGCAGTATTGGGGGTAGTAGTAGAGCAGTACTGGGGGTAGTAGTAGAGCAGTATTGGGGGTAGTAGTAGAGCAGTATTGGGGGTAGTAGTAGAACAATATTGGTGGTAGTAGTAGAGCAGTATTAGGAGCAGTATTGGGGGTAGTAGTAGAGCAGTATTGGGGGTAGTAGTAGAGCAGTACTGGGGGTAGTAGTAGAGCAGTATTGGGGGTAGTAGTAGAGCAGTATTGGGGGTAGTAGTAGAGCAGTACTGGGGGTAGTAGTAGAGCAGTATTGGGGGTAGTAGTAGAGCAGTATTGGGGGTAGTAGTAGAGCAGTACTGGAGGTAGTAGTAGAGCAGTATTGGTGGTAGTAGTAGGGCAGTATTAGGAGCAGTATTGGTGGTAGTAGTAGAGCAGTACTGGGGGTAGTAGTAGAGCAGTATTGGGGGTAGTAGTGGAGCAGTACTGGAGGTAGTAGTAGAGCAGTATTGGTGGTAGTAGTAGAGCAGTATTAGGAGCAGTATTGGGGGTAGTAGTGGAGCAGTATTGGGGGTAGTAGTGGAGCAGTACTGGGGGTAGTAGTAGAGCAGTATTGGGGGTAGTAGTGGAGCAGTATTGGGGGTAGTAGTAGAGCAGTATTAGGAGCAGTATTGGGGGTAGTAGTAGAGCAGTATTAGGAGCAGTATTGGTGGTAGTAGTAGAGCAGTATTGGGGGTAGTAGTAGAGCAGTATTGGGGGTAAAGGATCCCCTATACTCACCTAGATATCTGGCAGGCTTGTGCACAGCTCCTCTTCTCCCCGCTGCAGACGCGTGACGTCACTAGCGCGCGGGTGGCCGGAAACAGCGTGGCGGTGATTGACAAGGCAGACAGCCAATGGGCTGTCTGCTATTAGTGCGCCTGTGATTCCCGTCTGACGGCATCCCCCTCCTTCTCCTCCGGCCTGACGCTGGCTGGGTAGTGCGGCTGCAGGCGCTGGAAGGAGGCTGGGGGCGGGGACAGAGCCAGACATCCTCCTCCGGCCTGTTGCTAGGTGAACGGCCGGCCGCTGCGGCCCTGGGTCCTTTAACCTGCGGCCGGGGGGGGGGGGGGGGGGGAGAGAGCGGGGGAGCAGAGGCGGACTTCATTCTCCTCCGCACACAGGGTAGGCGGCCGCTGCAGCCCCTAACCTGTATCCGGAACACACGGCCCATTGATATTGAGTAAGACCGGCCCAGGGGGCACATGCCCCCCTGCCCCCCGGCCCAGCCCGCCCCTGCATACAGACACCAGCACACATGTATACAGACACCAGCACACCAGGGCACGATGAAGTTTGAACTTCTGCAACCTGGAGAAATCACCTGATATCACCTGCAGTCCTATGTAACACCACATAACACAGTGGTATCTCTGAGTACAGATAATGTAGTAGATTTCACCTGCAGTCCTATGTAACAGCACAGATAACACAGTGATATCTCTGAGTACAGATAATGTAGTAGCTGTCACCTGCAGTCCTATGTAACACCACAGATAACACAGCAATATCTCTGAGTACAGATAATGTAGTAGTCACCTGCAGTCCTATGTAACACAACAGATAACACAGTGATATCTTTGAGTACAGATAATGTAGATGTCACCTCCAGTCCTATGTAACAGCACAGATAACACAGTGATATCTCTGAGTACAGATAATGTAGTAGCTGTCACCTGCAGTCCTATGTAACACCACAGATAACACAGCAATATCTCTGAGTACAGATGATGTAATAGTCACCTGCAGTCCTATGTAACACAACAGATAACATAGTGATATCTCTGAGTACACTAATAATGCCCCCAGAGATGCCCCCATGAGTTAATAATGCCTCCAGGGGTGCCCCCATGAACTAATAATGCCCCCAGAGGTGCCCCCATGAGCTAATGCCCCCAGAGGTGCCCCCATATACTAATAATGCCCCCAGAGGTGCCCCCATATACTAATAATGCCACAGAGGTGCCCCCATGAGCTAATAATGCCCCCTGCTGTGCCCCCATGAACTAATAATGCCCCCAGAGGTGCCCCCATATACTAATAATGCCCCCGGAGGTGCCCCATGAGCTAATAATGCCCCCAGAGGTGCCCGCATGAACTAATAATGCCCCCAGAGGTGCCCCCATATACTAATAATGCCCCCAGAGGTGCCCCCATATACTAATAATGCCCCCAGAGGTGCCCCCCATGAGCTAATAATGCCCCCAGAGGTGCCCCCCATGAGCTAATAATGCCCCCAGAGGTGCCCCCATACACTAATATTGCCCCCAGAGGTGCCCCCCATGAACTAATAATGCCCCAAGAGGTGCCCCTAAAAAAACAAACATCCTACTCACCTAATCCGCGCTGTGTGGCTGCAGGCAGCAGCTCTTCCTCCTCTTTGGGCTCCATCTTGCGAGCCGCAGGGAAGGGACTTCCGGCAGTCGTGATGACGTCAGATGATCACGCCTGCCGGAGAGGTCACTTCCCGGCCTCCCATAGGCTGCTGGTATGAAGTGCCGTCAGCCTATGGGAGGGAATACAGGAGTAAGACGCTGCTCCTGTATTCTGATCGCTGTAATGTTCCGCCCGCTCAATGTGCGGGCGGAACATCAAAGCGATCAGTGCATCCCGAGAAGCTGCGCGGCCGCAGCTTCTCGGGATGCTCAAAAACAAGTGGCAAGGGGAGCCCCCCTAGCGTAGCGGACGGGGGGCGGCGGCCGGCGGGTCCCCCCCATGCCTATTAGGGTCCGGGCCCCATATGGCAGTACCACTTGTACTGCCCTATCGGTGGCCCTGCTCAGCAGTGCTTCAGTGACTGCTAGACTGTAGGCTACTGAATGATTACTTTAGAAGTTTTAGGAGCTATCCTATGGGATTTCCTTCACTTCTCAGCTGTAAGATGGTTGTCACAGCTTAGATTTACAGTGCTAGATGTGGAGCATAGGAGAAAGGACATCACTGCTTTTGTTACATCTAGCACTGTAAATCTAAGCTCGGACAACAATCTTACTGCTGGGGGTGAAGGAAATCCCATGGGATAGCTCCTAAAACTTCTAAAGGAAGGGATCATTCAGTAATGCACAGTCTAGTAGTCACTAAAGCAATGCTGAAAGTTGTAGTATGTAACAAGACATCACTCCTTCCATTATATGTACATCTGGGGGCGGGTAGACAATATAATGGGATAGAGAGCTGCTGGAAAGGAATAATTTAGTGACTGGTGAAGAGATCCACCAGTTGTACAGCCCAGAACTCACTTAAGCGGGGATGTACTCTTCTATGCTCCAGCTGTTAGCCTCGGTCCTGAATTCTTCCCCCTCCTTCTCAGTCCCCCCCAACTAAAGGGTTAACGTCATAAATCATGTTTTTTATTCTTTGAGGGGTGCAGTTTTTAAAATGAGGTGATATATAGGGTTCGAACAAACAGCTCTTTCAAATCCATTTCAAAAAATGACCTGGCCCCCAATAAAACAGAGTTTGGAAAATTTCGAACTTTGACGTTTTCTGACACCTTACAAAAGTAAATAAATGGCCATCAAATTATGGTAACATAAAGTAGATGAATTGGTAATGTGAATTTAAAAAGCAGAGAATTTAGAATTCTGATAAATACAAATTTTTCAAGAAAATTCAGTTTTTTTTTTTTTTAATAATGAACAGTTGACTCTTTCGACCAAAATTTACTACTATTATAAAGTACAATATGTCACAAAAAACAATCTCTAAATTGCTTGGATACGTTAAAGCATCATAGAGCTATAACAACATAAAACAAGACTGGTCAAATTTGAAAATTAGGCCCTGGTCCTTAAGGCCAAAGTTAGCCCGGTCCTGAAGGGGTTAACTAGTCCTAAAAAAGTTATGACCATAAATACTCCAAAAAATGCTAAAGTGACTCTATACCCACAATCTGCCCCCACCCCCAAACCACTTGTAACGTAGCATAGCTGCTTTTAATCAAGATCTGCCCTGGCGTCCGTTCAGCAGTCAGTGCAGTTATTGTCCTAAAGATCAACTTTTAAACTTGCAGCCCTGTGTCAAATTGTCAAGACCTAGAGTGTCTGTGCTCTAGGCTCCCAATGCTCCTTTGTCCCTCCTCCCCGCCCTCTTCACTGTTAGGAATGCCCTAGGCAGGATTCCTCCTATTCATCACTTGTCAGAACACTGCACAGGTGCTTTAATAGTCCAGCACATATGCATTGTTCAGACAAGTGATGAATAGGAGGAATCCTGCCTTATGGTGTTCCTAATGTTGAAGAGGGTGGGGAGGAGGGATAGAGAGACGGTGCAAGCGTAGGGCACAGACTCCCAAGCCATGCCAATTTGACACAGGGATGCCAGTTTAAGGCTGGGTTCACACACAGTATATTTCAGGCAGTATTTGGTCCTCATAGCAACCAAAACCAGGAGTGGATTGAGAGCACAGAAAGGCTCTGTTCGCATAATGTTGTAATTGAGTGGATGGCCGTCATTTAATGGCAAATATTTGCTGTTATCTTAAAACAATGGCTGTTGTATTGAAATAATGGCAGTTATTTACCGTTATATGATGGCCATCCACTCAATTTCAACATTGTGTGAACATAGCCTTTCTGTGTTTTCAATCCACTCCTGGCTTTGGTTGCTATGAGGACCTGACATGAGGACCAAATACTGCATGAAATATACTGTGCATGAACCCAGCCTAAAAGTTGTTTTTTAGGACAATAACTGCATCACCTGCCGAATGGACCCCAGGAAGATCCTGGACTTAAAACAACTATCTGTTGGGGTGGGGCAGATTGTGGATACAGTTACTTTAAATATAGTTAACTGAGAAAGCATATAAAATTTACCTTTTATTTATATCCATTAAAACAGGCCCATACAATTGGCCTTACAAACAAATAACCCCCCAAAACAAACACAAAACGACCATGAATGAAATAATATCTGTTGTCTTACCCCTCAGACACCTCCCGGCTGTGTGAAACTTTTGATACCCATCGGTTACATCTAGAGAGGCATTACGTATCTCCTGAGGAGTTCCCTAAAGAGAACAAAATGCATAGGAAATTTATATGTTTGTTTTGGCAACCACAGTTTACTTATAGAAGAAAAAAAAGGGACAGCGCTCCATAGCGCAGATCAACTGGACTAAAAGGGGTGAAGGGATACAATATGGTAACCCTCACCTGATAGAGTTGTGCTAAACAGGAGGCACAACTCTCGGAATAGCATGAAAAGTATCAACCTGCGAACCGCAGCCACTCCCGAACTCCACCAAGGGAATAATGAGGAAAAACACCACCAAACTCTAACAACGGGGATCCAGGCACAGGTCCAACTAATGGTGACCAGATGAATAATGTAAAACTATAAAAGTTTAAGAAGACCCAACGCGTTTCAGAACTGTACCGGTTCCTTTTTCAAGAGTCATATAACATTACAGGAGAGATACACAACACAACTTATACCAAAAAGAAATAGTGATGTCAATAAGATAGGTGGAGCTACTCCACCCATCAGGGTTAACTCCTAAAGAGCTGACACAAAACATATACAATTTATTAGTTCTACAGCTGTTAATACATTAAAAAAAACATGCAAATAGCATAAAGACTTGTACGATTGTTAGTACTGAGGCTACATACAAAACAGCGTGCAAAAATATATATAAAAAAAAAATCCAAATCCCCCCCTCTTTTCCCCTCCCCCCCCTCCAAAAAAAAAAAAAAACTTTCTAAAAAAAATATCCTTTTTTTTCTTTTCCTTAAATTAAAAAAATAAATAAAAATAAATATATATATATATTTTGTGACAATCTGGGGGTTACTCACTCGCTGGGATCGCCATCTCCTGGGCCTGAGACGGTTGGCACATCACAAATTGCAGTCCAGTCAGTGCTGTATGCTTTATACTGACCTCAGTCAGCTTTATTTATCCGTTCAAAAAACACAAGACATAGGCAACACTGCCAATAAAATAAAACCTAGGCCGTCTAGCCACTGACTAACACCACAGCTTCCCTAGCTGTCACTTATGAGCCTAATGCTCAATATCACCAGCTCCACTGGTCTCACCCAGACTTCTTGTCTGCAGCTCCCACAGGCCTAGCGCTGCCTGTGTTCTCCCACCCTGGGAGTCTTCACCTGGGAGCCATCACCTGGGAAGCTCTGGAGTCTCTAATAGAACTCCACCAGGTGGCTTCAGAGCCTCATTAGCTCTAAGGCTGGAGTGGAGTATCTGGACCAGGAGCTTCACCTGAACTCCAATTCCCAATTCAGAGGCATAGAACTGTCTCTTACAGCCCCACCATGCCACTATATATATATATATATATATATATATATATATATATATATATATATATATATATCACAGCGAACAAAAAAAGGGAATTTTTTTTAAGGAAGTTTTTTTTTGGAAAGGGAAAAAGAGGGGGGGGGGATTTATTTTGGATTTTTTTTTTGCTTTTTTTTATATATTTTTTGCACGCTGTTTTGTGTGTAGCCTCAGTACTAACCAATTGTACATGTCATTATGCTATTTGCATTTTTTTTTCATGTAGTTACAGCTGTAGTACTAATAAATTGTATATGTTTTGTGTCAGCTCTTTAGGAGTTAACCCTGATGGGTGGAGTAGCTCCACCTATCTTATTGACATCACTATTTTTTTTTGTATAAGTTGTGTTGTGTGTCTCTCCTGTAATGTTATATGATTCTTGAAAAAGGAACCGGACGGTTCCGAAACGCGTTGGATATTTTTAATAAACTTTGATAGTTTTACATTATTCATCTGGTCACCATTATTCGGACCTGCACCTGGATCCCCGTTGTTGGAGTTTGATGGTGTTTTTCCTCAGTTTACTTATAGGGTATATTAGGGTCTAGTAAAGGGCCAGAGTGGCGGTAGCTCTGTCTGGAGTAATAGAAACAAAGATTAAAGGAGAAGTTCGGTGAAAAAGTATTGTTTTGCCCCCCAAAAGTTAAACAAATCACCAATATACACTTATTATGGGAAATGCTTATAAAGTGCTTTTTTTCCCTGCACTGACTACTGCATCAAGGCTTCACTTCCTGGATAAAATGGTGATGTCACGACCTGACTCCCAGAGCTTTGCAGGCTGTGGCACAGGAGGGACACTGAACATCCCTCTGTCATCCTCCTCTCCAGCAGCCACAGCCCGCACAGCACCGGGAGTCGGGTCATGACATCACACATTTTATCCAGGAAGTGAAGCCTTGTCCCTCTCTATGCCTTCCTACTGACACCTTGTATTTCATGTGTTTGTAAGGGGTTCAAGTCCAAAGAATGCTACAATCTTTAGCCCCATAGACAGTAAGATTTTTTTTTAATTGCAAATAGTATACATTAACTTTGTCTTTTCCTGAATGTGCGAGCACCTGATTTTTAGAAATTGTTGATGTTTATTCCAATAATGCTTTCCCACTGCAATAGCTTAAATTTAAATTGAACATCACAACATATTTTTATTTAAATGTCAAGTAGTGTACCATTATTTAACATCTGGCATGTTATCCGGAAGCGTTACATCTATATTAATGTCACTTGTTTTAAATGCAAATCTATTCAAGCATTTGGCACAAACTCTTGCTCTAGCTTAAGCTCAAGTAGTTTGAAAGTAAAGAAGCTGAACTGTACTATTATTGTTGCTGCCTAAGAAGCTAAACATGAATACATATGTTTGTCCTTATGTTTTTATTGGTATGTACATTGTCACAGTCACATAAAGTCAAAGACTATTGTGAAAGATCATTTTAGTAATTGTGGTATTATTAAGCTGGAGAAGGCCAAAACAAATGACCCTTCCTACCCTGTTATTATAAGGCTGCTCTTAAACGCTTTTATTTTTGCAAAAAATAATTTACAGACTATGTTCACACTGTGTAAAAAAAAAAAAAAAAAAAAAAGAAAAAGAGAATAGAAAAGGCTTCTTCTTTCTTTCTTTTTTTTTTTTTTTGTTTAATGGAATATCAAAGGATGCATTGAAGTCAATGGAATGGCAGCCACCCAACGAATTTTTTGTCAAATAAACATTCATGACAATTATTCACAGACTTTTATTTTTGCAAACAACAGCCTTTTTTTTTTAGTTGCTTACACACATTTTTTCTTTTTCCATGTCCTTTCACCATTTTTACTAATAAATTCAATGGGCCTTAACCTGTTAACGATGGAGGAAGAGTATACTCTTCCTACCACTGTTAAGGGTAAACAGAGAGGGCTCACAGTTTGGGCCCTCCCTGTAGTTGGAGGTCCCAGGTTGCTATGTGCAGCTGTGGACCACATGTATTAGCCGGAGGTGCCGATTGCCACTCCTTGCTAATTACCTATTTAAATGCAGCTGTAAAATCTTACAGCTGCATTTAAATAGTGTTTTTCCTCCATCCCTGGTGTCTAGTGGGGATCTCAGACGATCCCGGCCCAGAAGTTGATGTATCTAGTCTGCTGCGGACCAGACCAATACGGCACTGATCTAATAAATCAGGGCTGTATCATGTATACTACACTGATCAATATGATCAATGCAGTTGTAGTTGTAGTCCCCTCAGGGGGACTTCTAATGAAAGTATATAAAAAGAAAAAAATATTGCTATTACAATGAAAAAAGTGGGAAAAAAATTTCCTAAAATAATGAGAAAAATAAATAAATAATAATAATAGGAATAAAATTAATAAAATATAGTGATTAGGGGCGGATTAACTTTACCATAGGCCCCGGGCTGTTCACCAAGCCTGGGCCCCCCCACCCCACTGTAACTATGGAAGCACTAGCCTGGCGTTCATAGTACAGGATAGATAATGTCATGATGTCCTGATTTGTGCAAAATTGCCATTAAAAAATGTGATTTTTTTTGCAAATCATGGCAGAAGTGTAGCCAGGAGACAGTACACCATTGAAAGTATAAGTCTTTTTGGGAGGTCATGGGCCCCCCAGGAGCTCAGGGCCCCGGGCTGCCGCCCAAAACGCCCCTGTTATAATCCACTACTGCTAGTGATGATTATATTTCTATTTTTGTTCCTCGGCTTACAAAGTTCTGACAAACTAAATCTACTTACTCCTACGAAGCAGGTTCACTGGCCATGATACAATTGCATCTAGGGGGTCACGTGATTGTTTTGAGAAACAAAATAACAAATGTATTGTTTTTTGTTCCTGTGTGTATATGCCAAGGTTATTTCGCCATTTTCTGTATTTTCACATCTGAAGAGTGAAAGCAATTCACTCAATTAGCTTATTTAGAACTGTGAAGGCAAATCGATGGAGGCAGATATTGTTATCGATAAATCACTCATTGACGTTTATGGACTAATCTTACAAGTAAGTATTTGATAAGGATTTTTGCCCCCACCTATTGCCCTGTGTGACTACTTTGGTCACCATACATTGCTGATAGTAGTTTACGTCCCTACGAATGTGTGTAACTCCTATGGCTTGCCCATAAGGGTTAGCTCTAAATCGCACTATACATTTATATTTGTTAGGGTACAAACACACACACACCGTATACGCAGCAGATACGCAGCAAATACGCAGCAGATCTGCAGCAGATTTGGTGGTGCAGATTTGATGCTGTGTTCAGTTATTTAGATCTAATCTGCTGCGTATTTGCTGTGTATTTGTTGCGTATTTGCTGCGTATCGCAGCAGTAAATAGGCAGTGTATACGGTGTGTGTGTTTGTACCTTTAGGCTATGTGTCTGTGTGAAACATAATGCAATGTATTTCCAATTGTAGCCAATGTGCCGCTAATTATGTTTGATTCGCTATGTTTGTGTAATATCTCTTCCAGGAATTTTCTTTGTTTGATCACATGTTGCTGAGAAACGAGGGTGTGACTTATGGTTTGTGTTAGCGAGCTGCCCGTGCAGCTAACTCACTCCCCCATCCCCCCTCCGGATTGTGGTGTCGAATTCACTATTACGTTATGTTTGAAATATTTGAGGCTTACACTATGACCACATGATGGGAGTAGTTGTGTACTGTGTATATGATATGGGCCGGCAGCGGACATCATGGAGGGAGAGAGAGGAGGGAGTTGGCAGCACAGGACCGACCCACATAAGTGATGTCATATTTAGTCAGCAACATTGCATCCAACAAAGAAAAAGCCTCGACTAGCTATTACCTTACCAAGCGAGCATTGTTTGCAAGAGGTTTATATTATTTATTTATCTTTTTATTAAGGTCCATGCTCGGCCACTGCTATGGGACGGCCCTGCGCCTGGGTACACAAGCCAGCTAAGGCGGAGTGCCGCATGGAGGGCGGTTGCCCGGATTGTGTACCCAGATTGGCACAAGCATAGTAGATTACAGAAGTTGATCATTGGTAAGTAATTTACCCACTATGTCAAACAAGAAACTCTACTGTTATGGTCACCTGACGCTCATATATTACTAATGTCTGTACGGTTTTTGCTTTCAGCCAAACATGTGGAGACTAGGTGGTCCAGTGTGAGGGACAGATTCATCAGGGAGCGACGGCTGCTGATGAGGCGTGGGGCCTCACAAGAAGAACTCGGCTCTTTGCGTTTTGCCCCAATGCTGCGTTTCATTTTGAATGCCAGCAGACGGCGCCAGTAAGTGTGTGTCTTAATTGCATCTGTCCATGCTAGGATCAGATGATGTCAGTATTAGTTCAGTCTGTTATGTGTGCAGACATATAGACATGTGTTACGTAGACAGAGATTATATACATCGAGCTTCCTGCAGGGGGACCTATATATTTCTGGAACTGGATAATAATAAAGTTACTAACAATAATGCTCCCCCTGCTGTACACTCAATATTCTTTATAAAAGCAGCGTGCCCTAACTGGATACTAAAAATTTTTAATAAGTCGATGATGTAAGACCTAACTGGAGTTCGATTTAGCTACAAAGCACGGACAGGATAAATGGCGACAAATGTGCCCCAATGATTACATATGACCTAACAATGTCCCGCTCATTTCTCAAGTGAGATTTTTAGGGAGCCAAGGGCTAATTAGCGCAAGATGTGAGAATAAATTACTATTTCTTTGCAAACATATTATTTTCCCTGAGCATAATTTTTGGGGAGCAGTGTGAGAATGTTGATCAATAGTCTAGATTATGCGCAAAGGTAAGGCTAACACCAGAAACTAGAAATGGCTGGTCCCCATAGCAAACTTTTGATTGCCCCCCCCCCCCCCCCCCCCCGACTGACCACTAAACGGTCAAGTGAAGTCATAACTACATAAGTGCTAGCTCTGGTCAGGAGTGCTTGCAGTTAAAGGGACATTTGCAAAACCCAGGAGACCAGCACGGCCACCCGGTGCTGCAAATGATGACGGCTCAGGGGGCCCAGTGTATTTCAGGAGCAGGCCATGGCGCCCCCCGGAGCCGCTATGGCTGCTATAGTGGTAGTTACGCCCCTGGCTAACACATTGGACATACTGGATAAAAAAGGACACAAAAAGCCTAAATAAAATCCTGCAGTGGATGCATATTGGTTCTTGAGAATTGTTACAATGTTGCCAACATGTTGGTAATAACAGATTTTGTCCACTGTTCATTTGTCAGCAGAGATGAAGAAGCTCAACAAACAGCAGAAGCCTCATTGGATGAAGAGAATAAAGAACCTCATCTGACGGAGGCACGCACCATGACTCCACCACCAAGAAGCCAAGAGGGCCCTGTTGAGCCTGGGCAGGGAGATGAACATCTGGCTGGACGTTAAAGAATAAATTGTGGGCGTCCTGCCTGCACTCCCTCTTATACTAAGGTTGTTGTTGCCATAAATGATTGCGATTAGTGGTCACACAGCCTCTGCCCCCCCTCAACCACTATCCTGTGCTTTATACTATTTCGAGCATGTAATAAAGATATTTTGTTATATATCGGTGTTTGACTATTTTCTGGATATCACAAGTTTTTTACTTCCTATCTCTGCCTATCTCTCTCTCCCTCTCTCTACTTCCCTGTAAATATCTACTTGTTTGCCTATCTATCTATGTGTTTTCCCTCCCTAACTAGCACGGAGTTCCTCTCTCTCTGCAGTCTAGACACACAATGAGAAAGAGCATGGACGCTCAGGCACTTCCTGTTCCTGTAGTGACGTCACACACCTTGATATTTACATAATAAAAGGATAAAAGGGATTATAGGAGTAATAATTCCTTATATCCTCTTCCATTCTGTGAAAACAATACAGTTTTGCGACGCCGTAGCGGTTTTAACGAACTTCGTCACAAACTTTTTGAAAGTTCGGTTCGGTACCGAACCGAACTTTTTGCAAAGTTCATAACGAATCTGGTTCGCAACGGTTTGGTTCGCTAATCCCTAATATATATATAGATATATATATATATATATATATATATACAGTATATATATATTTATTATACATATATTTTTTTTTTATAAAAAAAATCCCCTCCCCTAATAAAAGTTGAAATCAACCTCTTTTCATATTTTATAAATAAAAATAAAAAAATAAACAAAAAATAAACATATTTGGTACTGCAGTGTGCGTAATCGCCTCAACGATTAAATCATCACATTCCTGATCTTGCGCGGTAAACAGCATAAATGCAAAAACCCGCCAAAGGGCAAAATTGCGCATTTTGGTTTACATCAAATCCAGGAAAAAAAATTATATAAAGTGATAAAAAAGTTGGACATATGCATGCAAGGTACCGAAAGATCATGGTGCAAAAAATGACACCTCACCTCACATAGCCCCATTGACGAAACGATAAAAGCGTTATAAGGATGGTAATAGAAAAAATTTTGACACAGTTTTTAATTACATTAATTAAATTAAGGTTTTAATTTTTTAAAAGCCAGCAAATAAAATAGTAGTTATACAAGTTACATATCATTGTAATCATACTGACTTGGGAAACATAGATAACATGTCAGTTTCACCATAGGGTGAACGGCGTAAACCCGAAACCCTTCAAAATAAAAAGAATTGTGCATTTTTTTCAATTTCACTGCAGAAATATTTTTTTTCCGGTTTCGCAGCATATTTTTATGGAAAAGTTAAGCCAGTAGTTGCAAGGTAAAATCAGTGTTGCAAAAAATAAGGTCTCATGTGGGTCTGTAGGTGAAAATATGCAAGTGCTATGGGCTTTTAACCCCTTAAAGTGACTTTGTACCCACAATCTGACACCCCCCCCCCCCCCACAGCGCTTCTACCTTCAGATGCCCGCATTTAGTGCATCTGTCCTGGGGTCGGCAGGTGATGCAGTTATTGTCCTAAAAAAACAACTTTTAGGCTAGGTTTACACTCTGTATCTGTGCGGCTGTATTGCGGGCAGTAAATCATCGGCCGGATTTTTCCGGTTCATGCGTACGCTGGAAAGCATACGATATACGGCTGCACAGTGCACAATATGTAAGAATCTACGGCCTGATCGTAAACGGACCCGTAAAAAATGAACAAGACCATTGTTTTCGGCTGGAAATGCGGCCGTGGATTGACAGGCGGACCGTACGGAGTACTTAAAAAATAGCCGGCAATGATGCCAAATGCCGATGCCTCTAATAGTTAATATATTAAATTAATAAAACACATTTTCTTTGTAATAAAGTCCCTTTCATTGTTCAATAATTTAATTGTAACGAATCCATCATTGTGCAATTAAATATACTGTTAAAATAAATATATATATAAATAAATGTATATTTATATATATATTTATTTTTTGACAGTATATTTAATTGCACATTGATGGATTCGTTTAAATTAAATTATTGAACAATGAAACTGATTTTATTTCAACGAAAATGTGTTTTATTAATTAAATATTAATCAGTACAGGAAGCTCCAGTAAGCCGTTAATTCATATTGCCGGCAATAGAGCATTCTGTACTAATCATCACTTTACTTTAATTAAAACATCAAATGTTTCTTCTAATTATGTTATCACAATAGCATATTAGAAGAAACATTTAGAATTATATGTGCGCTCAGCTGATTGGCTGATCGGCTGAGCGCACATATAAAGAGCTGGTCCGCAGCACAGTGACTTCATTGTGCTGCAGACCAGCGAAGAGGACACATCGAAGTGAGTATACAGCTCTCCCCACCCCCTCCCCAGCACTGCACCCCTCCCAGCAAGGAAGGGGGGTCACTTAACCCCCTTCCTTGCTGGGATGGGTGCAGTCTGACATCAGTCTGGCCCCCAAGGGGTTAAGTGGGATACAATACATCCTCCCTTAACCCCTTGGGGGCCAGACTGTAAGCAGCGATCTGTAAAGATGCTGCATTCTGTAAAGAGCACAACACCGCTCACAATGATGGGTGTTGTGCTCCTGTTTGTGTGTCTTTTGTGTGTTTTTCCCTTTTTGTTTTTCAGATATCGGTATCCTGTGGATTCCGTTGGATTCCGTGGACTACGTCGATGACCAGTGGTTGTTTGTTGTTTTTTTTAAATAAAATGGTCAATGAGGGGTGTGGGGGTGTTTTTATTTGAATAAAATTTATTTTTAACCTGTGTGTTGTCTTTATTTCTTTACTTTATAGACTTAGTAGTGGAAGCCATCTAATAGACGGAATCCATTACTAAGTCGGGGCCTAGTGTTAGCCGGTATAAAATGGCTAACACTAACCCCCCATTATTACCCCAGTACCCAATGCCACCAGGGGTACTGGGAAGAGTCGGGTGCCAGTGGTCCCGGAGCGTCAAAATTGGCGCTCCTGTACCGGGCGGCAGCAGGCTGGTAAGATTTAGGCTGGGAAGGGCCTAAACCAATGGCTCTTCCCACCCTGGTGTTACCAGGCTGCTGTCGTTTGGTTTTTAACCCGGCTGGTTATAAAAATATGGGGGACCCTATGCGTTTTTTTTAATTATTTATTTATTTAAAAAAAACGCATAAACAAGACACAAGTTAAAATTTTTTTTTATTCAAATAAAAACGCCCCCACACCCCTCATTGACCATTTTATAAAAAAAAAACAATAAACAACCGCTGGTCATCGACGTAGTCCACGGAGTCCGACGTAATCCACAGGATACCGATATCTGAAAAACAAAAAGGGAGAAACACACAAAAAACACACAAACAGGAGCACAACACCCATCATTGTTGAGCGGTGTTGTGCTCCTTACAGTATGCAGCATCTTTACAGATCGCTGCTTACAGTCTGGCCCCCAAGGGGTTAAGGGAGGTTGTATTGCATCCCCCTTAACCCCTTGGGGGCCAGACTGATGTCAGACTGCACCCATCCCAGCAAGGAAGGGGCTAAGTGACCCCCCTTCCTTGCTGGGAGGGGTGCAGTGCTGGGGAGGGGGTGGGGAAAGCTTTATACTCACCCCGATGTTGCCTCTTCGTTGGTCCGCAGCACAATGAAGTGACTGTACTGCGGACCGACTCCTTATATGTGCGCTCAGCCGATCAGCCAATCAGCTGAGCGCACATATAATTCTAAATGTTTCTTCTAATAATGCTATTGTGATAACATAATTAGAAGAAACATTTGATGTTTTAATTAAAGTAAAGTGATGATTAGTACAGAATGCTCTATTGCCGGCAATATGA